>NW_024543075.1:20837500-23277500 GCF_018167655.1 Microtus oregoni | reverse complement strand
GGCAAATTTAGAGAAAATACTTATTATCTATCCTACCTTAGTCCAAAGTTCTATATCTAAACCATTTTCATCATAACATGTATTACCATCCTAAAAATATCTTTTGAGATCTTAAAACATCTTTTCAGATAAACTTAAGCTTTTATGTTTTCCCTTATAAACTTTACATCTCTTACATAAGTTTATTTTCTGAATTTGGTAACAAGGGAAACTATCTCAGTCAGTAGAGTATGAAACTCTTAATCTTAGGGTTGTGGGTTCAAGTCCTATATTGGATGCCATGTGTAGGCATATTTTTCTTTTGGGCTGTCAGATCACAAAAAACAACAAGAAGGTTTATTATTAATTATGAAAGCCCAGCCTTAGCTTAAGCTTGTCTCTAACTAGCTCCTATAACTTAAATTAACCCATATTTTTAAATCTATGTTCTTCCACATGCTCATTACCTCATCTACATTTTGTCCATTCTGCTTCTTCTGCATCTGGTTGGCAACTCCACCTTTCTTCTTCCCAGAGCTCTCTCTGTCCAGAAGTCTCCCTATACCCCTGCCTAGTTATTGGCCATTCAGCTTTTTATTAAACCAATCACAGTGACATATCTTTACAGAGTGTAATCAAATATCTCATAATATTTATTATTAGTTATCCCTTCCTTTATTCTTTTGTCTGTCCTACCCTTCAATCTTCCACCCAACCCTTTCTCTTCCATTACCCTTTACCTCTTTTTTATTCATATAATTTTATTGATTCTTTGAGAATTTCATATCATGAACCCCAATTCCACTCATTTCCCTGTCCCTCCATATCTGCTCTTCACCCATATAGTGTTTCGCACAAAGGAAAACTGCAAAATAAAAAGTTAATTAATTAAAACCACAAATAAGAATATTAATTTAAAAACAAACAGTTAAAGACATAAAACCAAGAAAGCAAACAAATAAACAAAAACCCCACTTGGATACTCTGTCTTTCTCACCTCTCCATCACCTCTTCGTTCATCTTGGTGGCACTGGGAGCTGCTGTGTATCCTGCAGTTGACCCTTTTGTCCACATAGCTTTACTTGCAAATGTTAATTGTTTACTGTGTTCTTGGTCAAGTGGGTTCAAGGTCTCTGGCTTCTGGTATACCATCAAATACTGGACCCTCATGGAAACTCCCTCAGATAGCCTGCAGTTGCCCCAAGTTGTGGAGATCCTGTGGCTATAGTTCTGTGGGCCAGTTCCTTCACGCATTCAAGCTGGTCACAGATGGGTAGATGTTGGGAAGTGCCCACTCAAGTTCTGGATGTGTGTCTAGGTAGTAGCTGGGTTGTTTTGACCGGGCCACAGGGACCACCCCTCTTAGGTGAGGAGTAGAGCTAGCTCTTCACACCTGTAGTAGGAGGTTAGACCAACTTTCCCAAGGGGTGGCGGGGCTCTCCTATTAGGGCCAGTTTTCCCCTGCCAGGATCATTGGGTCCATTATCCCAGGGACCATAAGGAGTGGGGTCAGCTTTCTGATGAGGAGGGGGCAGCTCTTCCCAGGCCAGTGAGAGACAGGGCAGTTCCGTGAGGCCCTCATACTATAACACATGGTTCGCATGGGCCCCTGTGGTAACACAATGAACATCAACTCAGACCCCAGCTGTGGCAGGACCACAGACCCAGATGTGGTCATTGGCAATAGTGCGGGGACTGATGTCACCATGATTCTGGGTGGCAGCACAAGTCAATCAGATCAGCATCACCCCAGGTGCAGGGTGGCCCTCAGATACCAACATGACCCCAGGTGGCAGCCCAGACCCCAAACATCTACATCGCTTTGGTGCTAACAGGAGCCATGGACATTAACACAGACCTTGGCTGCATTAGGGCCAGGAACGCTTAGACATGGCTCTCAGTTGCAACTCAAGCCCTGATGACTCCATGACCCTGGGTGTGGCAGCTCAGGCTGCTCAGATAGGGATGGCCCTTGTAGTGGCATGGCCCTTGGGCATTAATGTGACCTCATGCAGTGGCCCAGACCCTGGCATCCTTGCTATCTTTGGTGGTAACAGGAGCCATGGACATCAACAAAGACCATGACCGCAGCAGGGTCATGTACCAGACATGGCCCTTGGCAGAAGACCAGGCAGGACCAGACATCACTATGGCCCCAGGTGGTAAACAGGCCTTCCACATCAGCCTGTTCCTTGCCATCTTCAAATCTGCCTCTCTCCACAGGACACCAACCTCTCTGCCTCTCTCTCCTATGCCCGCTGTACATTTGCTCACCGCAATGGCACCTGACTGCCCATCATCCCTGCCTAGGGCAAATGGCTCTGGGCGTGTCTGCATTTTCATCTGCTTGGTTCTTATGTTACTGAGCAGGCTCATGGTTTCTTCTCCCCACCTAGGGCAAAACCCTCATTTTACCTCTTCCTACCACTGCATTCTATCTCCTCTTTCTTGAAAGCCCTGGTTCCTCTGTCCCCTGACTAATTTCCTGAGCTCCATAGGAATCTCAAACGAAACACACGTATCTAAAGATTCAAAATTAGCGTCTCCAGATGAGGAGAACATGTGATATTCGTCTTTCTGGGTTTGGGTAACCTCACTCAGAATAATTGTTTCCAGCTCCATCCACTTACCTGTGAATTGCCTAATTTCACTTTCTAAGCAGCGGAATGGTGCTCCGTTGTGTAGAGGCACCGCATTGTCGGCACCCGCTCAGCAGCTGGCTGACCTCTGTTGGCATTTCCTGGCTGTTGTGAACACAGCAGCAGTGAGCATGGATGAGTCGTCTCTGTTGTAGGAGAGAGTCCTTTGGGTGTGGCCCCAGAGTGCTGTAACTAGACCACATGGTGGTCTTTCTGGTGCTCTGAGGAACCTGCACACTGACGTCCATGGTAGCCCACCGGTCTACAATCCCACTAACAGCTAATAAGTCCTCCACTTTTGCCACCATGGGAGAACCAGCATTTTCTGTCTTTTGGGTTTGTTCTTGTTTATCTTAGCCATTTTGAGTGGGGTAAGATGAAATCCCAAGGCAGTTTTAATTTGCATTTCCCTGCTGACCAAGGATGTTTGATCATTTTAACACTGTTGCTCGTCATTCGTATTACACTTTTGGAGAACTCCCTGTTTAGTTCCATGCCCCAGTTTTTAAATGTGTTCTTTGTTTTCTTGATGCTTAGTTTTCCTTTTGGCTATCAGATAAAAGAAAGAAAAAAAAAAAAACCCTTTCAACGTATTCACTCAGCAAACCTCTAGCTTCCACCATCGCCAAAGTAAGAATGTCTTCAGATAGCATCTGAGACCCATAGAGAAAGCTCCCTGCTTGGCTGTGACTTACCTGTCTGAGGCCCCGGACCAAGGGCTTCTGGTAAATGCATTGATGTATAACTTTATTTTCTTCTGTGACTAGGGAAACTGCATGTAATCTCCCACAGCAGAATAGGTCAGGAGGGCAAAGTGAATCCATTTCCTGGATAGATTCACTCACATGAGGCTCAAAATAAACTCTCTTCTTCCCTTCAGAGCAAGCACTGTGCTTGCAAGGACATCCTCTGCAGCCGGTCTGGAAGCACACTACAACGTGAGAACATCTTTCTACAGGAGTGACAGAAGGAAAAGAGCTAGGCCACCATTCCAATTGGTCACCCAGGCTGGTAGTCCACTCTAAAGCAGTGTACCCAACCTTCCTAATGCTGTGACCCTTTAACACAGTCCTCATGTTGCAGCGATCCCCAAACATAAAATTATTTTCATTGCTACTTCATAACTGGAATTTTGATACTGTTATTAATTGTAATGTAAATATCTTATATGCAGATGGTCTTAGGCAGCCCCTGTAAAAGGGTTGTTCTACCCCCTCCAAGAGTCGCAACCTGTTGGTTGAGAACCCCGGAACTTGCCCAGTTGGTCAGTCTAGCTGGCAGGGTCCTAGATTACGTCCATATTTTTCCTATAACAGAAAAGGTATATTTGAACAATCTTTCACGTGCATCTTCATCATCCCACACAAGGATTTCTCCGAGCACGCTCTTAGAAATAGAATCACTAGAGTGGATAATGTACACAGCGAGATGCTAACACACATGCAGAATGGACTTGTTGAAAGGGCGCGTTCCCAGCCTAGATGAAGAGCCGTGCCCCACCTGCCAGCCTCTCTAGCATAAACCAAGTCTTCTCGGTGTTCTCATTTGCTCTTCCACTCTGAAAGATGGAGATGATGCTGTGTGCTGATTTGCATTTCTTTCAGCGGAGCACCAAGCACCTTTTCTCATGGATATCAGCTATTTTGGCGCTACTGCTTTCTGATTATCTCTGTTTGCAACAATCAAGGTTCCTGACTCCATAATTCTGAAAAGAGAGAAAGGGCAGAAAACTCTAGGCCCCTTCTCTCCTGGGAAATACAATCTATCTAAGGGCACAGAGGTGTGAGTGTCACATGTAGGGTGAGAGGTTTGCACAGGGTAATGACATTGCAGAACAGGGGACACGGACTGCTACAACTGCAGAAGTCCCCAGACAAACCCTAGTGAGGTGTCACTGCACTGAATGATTTGCTCATGCTGGGGCTCCCAAACCACTGACTCCCAGCCCAGCCTTCCCTCTTCTATCAGGCACCTGTCCTGTGAAAACAGAGATGCTGGGTTTGGGTAGTCGCTGCCTCAGTCTCTCCCAGCTAGATAAGATAAGCTCCTGTGCTTGTGGCCTTCTGCACACAGCCTTGTCATTGACCCTGGAAGAGGTGGTACCCAGATTTGAACCAAATGTGTTATCACAAGGTTGAGGAGGGAGCAGAGCCAACACTGCGGCAGCCACAGGTTCCTAATTCACAGGAAATGGAAACTTATCTAATAATAAACCTCCACACACAAACCTGACATTCACACACCTCAGACTAAATATACTAGTGTCCACTCATCCCATGACAACGGCTCTTCCAGGGCAATCTACTTTCATCTACCATGGATTATCTCTGTCTCATTACCTTTGAGTCCTATTATCTTGACCAGTATTCTTCCCCGCCCGTGTGTGTGTGTGTGTGTTTGTGTGTGCGTGTGCATGTGTGTGTAAATGCACATGAGTGTGAGTGTACGGATACACACACCATGTTGAAGCCAGAGGAGGGTGATGGATATCTTATATCACTCTTATTCCCTCCAGACAGGGTTTCCCACTGAACTGGAAGCTGCCTGGTTTGCCTACACTGGCTGGCCAGCAAGCATCCAGGGTCTGTCTCTACCACAGACTGCTGGGGTTACAGTCATTTTCAGCCACGCCTGGCTTCTTTACATAGATTCTGGGATTTAAGCTCGGTGCTCATGGTTGCACAGTGAGTACTCTTGCCCACTGAACCATCTGCCAGCCCCATTCTCGTTTCATAAGTGGAGCCAACACCACATCAGATCAGTCAGGACATGTCAAGAACATGACAAAGGACAGCAAAGAAGGCTGATTACCCTTCCTCTCGTGAGGGGAAGAGTCAGAACCTAGACAGAATGGCACAATTGCCATGAGAAACAGAATTCCATCCACTTCTAGGCTGTAGACCATCACCATGGCATCCAGTGGAAGCCAAAACGTACCACATGCTCCCTCCCACCAGCCCCTGGCCCTAGCCCAAGGCTGAATGCACTGAGACAGAATCCCATGTTCTGTGTGATAATGGCTGTGTCTACCTACAGTGTGAAAATTCACACAAAGACACTGTAGTGGCTGGCTGTACTGCTGTTACTGTGGCCCTTCTGGTCTCTCCTATCCCCTAGGACACAGAGACTAAGGACTTCGCACAGGCTTACTCCAACAGGGCATCTGAAGAGCAGATCTTTTGCCTTATGAATCATAAGTCCCTCACAACATTCAAAGTTGCTTCCTGATGGTGTGAGTTTAAAGTGCTTGGCCATCATTGTGAATTCAGGAGCACCCAGATAGGGTTATTCACAAGCCCAGTTTCGGCCCCCAAAACTAAACACCTTTGCCCTGCTTTGGCCTCTTGCCTTTAGAGATCCCCAGGAGCTCAGCTGTGGGATGCTCAGGGAGGTTCCCAGGCCCAGTACTAATCCTCTCTCAGCCCACCTCTGCTTAACTGGGAAGAATAAAAGATGCCTGCCAAGTGCCTGCTTTACTCCCAACCCTACAAATATCCAACCCAAAGGAGAGCCCGTCTAATTTATTCTGAGATGATTTAAATCTATTTAAATTAAAAAAAAAACATTTCTGCAGCTTTTGAGCTGCAGAGAGAAATGAGAGGTGTGAATGACTCTGTAGAAGAAGATAAATCTACAGCTCAGAAAAGGGAGGAGATCAAAGGGGGCTTGAATTCTGGCTACTCAGCTGGCTGGATAGCCATTAAACAGGCAAGGACCGGAAGAGAAATCTCTGAGGTCAAGTGACGAGGAAGGAATGCTCTTGTTTGTATTGCTTGTTTATGTTTTCTGTGTTGAAGTGAATGAGGGATTCTGGAGGAAGAAGAGCTGCTAGCAATGAAACTGCAATATGAGGACATGGAGCTCCGTGATAGGTTGCTGAGCTCTCACCAAAAAGCCTGAAGACCTAAGTTTGATCCTTGGAACCTACACGGTGGAAGGAGATAACTGACTGCTACGAGTTGTTTTCTGACCTCCACACATATCAGAGAGAGAGGGGGGGGGGAGGGAGGGAGGGAGGGAGGGAGGGAGGGAGAGAGCACTACACCAGTGACTACTCACCCAATGAGACTGTGGAGTAATTCCACAGTTTTCATGATATGGACTGATCACTTCAGGAAGGTATCTGCCCCAAAAGACCTGTGTGGCCCTTTAACCTCACCCACAGTGCCATAAATATAGCTCTGCCCCATCCCACCCCAAAATGTAAAGGTCTTATGAGCTCCTGGAGCTCCAGGTTGACCATTCTGCAAGCTGGTACGTGGGATCTCTCCCAGGACAAGTGATCCAGGGATGATCCACCTGTCTTTGTCCTCTGGAAATCCCACTTGCTTTATTCCCTGAAGCAGCAGGTCACAATCAGGGACAGGGGACAAGAGCCAGATTCCAGATATCTACAGGCTGTTGGTGGCAGAGGAGGTTTGATTCATCTGGACATGAGTTTTGTGCGCAGTGATAGATGTGGATCTATTTTCATTCTTCTACATGTTGATATTCAGTTATGACAGTACAATTTGTTAAATGTCCTTTCTTTTTTCCATTTTATATTTTTTGCTTCTTTGTCAAAAATCAGGTGTTCATAGGTGTGTGGATTAATATCTGGGTCTCTGATTTGGTTCCATTGGTCCTCCTGTTTGTTCTTATGCCAATACCAGGCTGTTTTCAGTACCATAGCTCTGTAGTAGAATTTGAAGTCAGGGATTGTGATGCCTCCAGAAGTGTTTTTATTACAGATTGTTTTGGCTATCCTGGGTATTTTGCTTTTTCATATGAAGTTGACTACCGTTCTTCCGAGGTCTGTGAAGAATTTTGCTGGGAATTTGATGGGCATTGCATTGAATCTGTAGGTTATTTTGGTAAGATTGCCATTTTTACTATGTTAATTCTACCTACTCAAGACCATGGGAGATCTTTCCATTTTCTGGTGTCTTCTTCAATTTCTTTCTTCAAAGATTTAAAGTTCTTGCCATACAAGTCTTTCACTTGTTTGGTTAGAATTACTCCAAGATATTATATGCTATTTGTGGTTACTGTAAAGGGTGATACTTTTCTAATTTCTTTCTCAGTCCATTTATCATCTGTGTAAAGGAGGGATACTGATTTTTTTTTTTTAGTTAATCTTGTATCCTGCTATGTTACTGAAAGTGTCTATGAGTTGTAGAAGTTCCTTGGTGGAACTTTTTTGGGTCACTTATGTAAACTATCATATCATCAGCAAATAGTGATAGTTTGACTTCTTCTTTTCCGATTTGTATCGTCTTGATCTCCTTTTGTTGTCTTATTACTCTAGTTAGGACCTCAAGAACTATATTGAATAGATATGAAGAGAGTGGACAACCTTGTCTTGTTCCCGATTTCAGTGGGATCACTGTGAGTTTCTCTCCATTTCATTTGATGTTGGTTGTTGGCTTGTTGTATATTGCCTTTATTATGTTTAGGTATATTCCTTGTATCCCTGCTCTCTCCAAGACCTTTATCATAAAGGGATGTTGTATTTTGTTGAAAGCTGTTTCAGCATCTAATGAGATGATCACGTGGTTTTTCTTTTTCAGTTTGTTTATATGGTGGATTATGTTGACAGATTTTTATATGCTGAACCATCCCTGCATCTCTGGGATGAAGCCAACTTGATCATGGTGGATATGTTCTTGGATTTGATTTGCTAGTATTTTATTTAGTATTTTTGCATCAATGCTTATGAGTGAGATTTGACTGTAATTCTCTTTCTTAGTAATGTCTTTCTGTTGTTTAAGTATCAGGGTAATTGTAGCCTCATAAAAAGAGTTAGCCGGGCGGTGGTGGCGCACGCCTTTAATCCCAGCACTCGGGAGGCAGAGGCAGGCGGATCTCTGTGAGTTCGAGACCAACCTGGTCTACAGAGCTAGTTCCAGGACAGGCTCCAAAGCCACAGAGAAACCCTGTCTCGAAAAAAAAAAAAAGAGTTTGGCAATGTTCCTTCTGTTTCTATTGTGTGGAACAATTTGAGGAGTATTGGTATTAGTTCTTTGGATTCTGAGCTGAAACCTTCTGGTCCTGGGCTTTTTTGGTTGGGAGATTTTTGATGACTGTTTCTATTTCTTTAGCAGTTATAGATCTATTTAATTTGCTTATCTGGTCTGGATTTAATTTTGGTAAGTGATATTTATCCAGAAAGTTGTCCATTTCCTTTAAGTTTTCCAATTTTGTGGAGTACAGGTTTTCAAAATATGACCTGATGATTCTCTGGATTTCCTCCATTTCTGTTGTTATGTCCCCCTTTTCATTTCTGATTTTGTTAATTTAAATAATCTCTCTGTCTTTTGGTTAGTTTGGATAAAGGTTTGTCTATTTTGCTGATTTTCTCCAAGAACCAGCTCTTTGTTTCATTGATTCTTTGTATTGTATTCTTTGTTTCTATTTTGCTGATTTCAGCTCTCAGTTTGATTATTTTCTGCCATCTAGTTCTCTTGGGTGAGTTTGCTTCTTTTTGTTCTAAAGTTTCCAAATGTTCTTTTAATTGACTAGTGTGGGATTTTTTTTCAGATTCTTTATGTAGGCATTTAGTGCTATGGACTTTCCTCTTAACACTGCTTTCATTGTGTCCTATAAATTTGGGTATGTTGTGTGGTCATTGTCATTGAATTTTAGGAAGTCTTTAATTTTTCCCTTTATTTCTTCCTTGACCCATTGATAATTCAGGTGAATATTGTTTAATTTCCATGTGTTTGTGGACTTTCTGGAATTAGTATTGCCGTTGAATTCTAATTTTAAGCCATGCTGATCCAATAAGATACATGGGGTTATTCCAATTTTTTGCATCTGTTGAGGTTTGTTTTGTTACTTAGTATGTGGTACATTTTTTTAGAAGGTTCCATGAGGCACTAAGAAGAAGATATATTCTTTTATGTTTGGATGGAATATTCTATAGATGCCTGTTAAGTCCATTTGAGTCATAACATCTGTTAGTTCCCTTATTTCTCTATTAATTTTTTGTCTGAATGATCTGTCCTTTGGTGAGAGTGGAGTGTTGAAGTCTCCCACTATTAGTGTGCGGGGTTTAATGTATGATTTAAGAAGTATATTTTTTACACATGAGGGTCCCCTTGTATTTGGGGCATAGATGTTCAGTATTGAGATTTCCTCTTGATGAATTTTTCCTGTGATTAATATGAAATGTCCTGCTTTGTCTCTTTTGATTGATTTTAGTTTGAAGTCTATTTTGTTAGATATTAGGATAGCTACACTGGCTTGTTTCTTGGGTCCATTTGATTGGAATTTTTTTTCAGCCCTTTACTCTGAGGTGATGTCTGTCTTTGAAGTTGAGGTATGTTTCTTGTATGCAGCAGAAGGATGGATTCTGTTTTTGTATCCAATCTGTTAGCCTGTGTCTTTTTATAGATGAGTTGAGTCCACTTATATTAAGGAATATTAATGACCAGTGATTACTATCTCCTGTTAATTTAGTTTTCATTGTTGGTGATGTTATTTTATGTGTTTTCCCCTTCTTTGGGATTTACTACTATGAGATCATCAATTTTCTGTGTTTTTGTTGATGTAGCCAAGTTCCTTGGGTTGGGGTTTTCCTCTTAATACTTTGTGTAGGGCTGGGTTTGTGGCTAGGTATTGGTTAAATTTGGTTTTGTCATGGAATATCTTAATTTATCCTTCTATGGTGACTGAAAGTTTTGCTGGGTATAGTATTCTGGGCTGGCATCTGTGATCTCTAAATGTCTGCATAAAGCTTGACCAGGACCTTCTGGCTTTCATTGTTTCCATTGAGAAGTCAGGTGTAATTCTCATAGGTCTGCCTTTATATGTTACTTGGCCTTTTTCCTTTGCAGCTCTTAATATTCTTTCTTTATTCTGTATGCTTTGTGTTTTGATTATTATGTGGTGAGAGGATTTTTTGTTTGATCCAGTCAATTGGTGTTCTGTAAGCTTCTTGTATCTTCATAGGTATAGCTTTCTTTAGGTTAGGAAAATTTTCTTCAATGATTTTTGTTAAATATATTTTCTGTGCTTTTGAGTTGAACTTCTCCTTCTTCTATACCTATTATCCTCAGAATTGGTCTTTTCATGGTGTCCCATATTTCCTGGATATTTTGTGCTAAACTTTAGTTAGATTTAATGTTTTCTTTGACTGATAATGTTGAAGGAGAGAGGGCCTGCTTTTCATCCCGGCTGCCTGGCTAGCTTACACCCAAAATAACCACACAGAAATTGTAATAATTAAATCACTGCCTGGCCCATTATCTCTAGCCTCTTATCGGCTAACTCCCACATCTTGATTTAACCCATTTCTATTAATCTGTGTATCACCACTAGGTTGTGGCTTACCGGGAAAATTTCAGCATGTCTGATTCTGGTGGTTCTATGGTGGTTCTCTGATTCTTGCTTTCTTCCTCCCAGAATTCAGTTCTGTCTCCTCCACCTACCTAAGTTCTGCCCTATCAGCTAGGCCAAGGTAGTTTCTTTATTCATTATCCAATGAAAGCAATACATAAACAGAAAGAACTCCTACACCATGATGAGTCTATTTCCTCTATTGTATCTTCAGCACTTGAGATTCTTTTTTTCATCACTTGTATTCTGCTGCTTATGCTTGCATTTGTGGTTCCTGATCATTTTCTCATGATTTTTGTTTCTATAATTCCCTCAGCTTCTGTTTTCTTTGTTATCTCTATTTCAGTTTTTAAGTCTTGAATAGTTTCTTTCATATGTTTGATTGCTTTTTCTTGGTTTTCTTTAAGGGATTTGCTGATGTCTTCCAATCTTTGTCTTTTCCTCCATTTCCTTGAGGGAATTTTTCATTTCCTCTTTAAGGGCCTCAAACATTCTCCAAAAGTTATTTTTTAGATCATTTTCTTCTGCTTCATCTATATTTGGCTGTTCAAATCTTGATGTTGTAGGGTCACTAGTTTTTACTGGTGTCATGTTGTTCTTTGTGGTGTTGTGTGTGATCTTACCTTGTCCACCCATCTTTTCCTCTGATAGGTGTAGTTGGGGCTGTCTGTGACTCTGGCGACCAATCTTCCAGGTGCCAGTGGATCCAAGGCTCAGATGGTTGCTCCTCTTAGTGCAGTCAGTGCCATGGTTCCAGTTATCCCATTGGTCACTCTGTGTTCCTGGAGGTCACTCAGCACTCTCAGGGTTTGCTCTGTTCCTGTTCCATGGAGTTTGCTGTCTCAGGCCTGCTCCGTAAATGTCCATGGTCTGGATCCACTCTCGCAGAGGTCCCTGGCTTGGTGTTGGTCCCACAAAGGTCTCTGTCTGCGGTGTACTCCCTTGGAGGTCCCAGACTTATGCCCGGACCAGCGGAGTTCCTGGATCAGGCCTGGTTCCTTGGAGGTCCCAGACTCACACCCAGACCTACAGAGGTCCTGGCTCATGTGTGGCCACTCAGCTTTTTATTAGACCAATCAGGTGCCTTAGACAGGCAAGACAACACATCTTTATATAGTTAAACAATTGCAGCTTAAAAAAAATGTAACACATACTTGCCTAGTTAATGTAATATTCTACAATACTAAGTAGTATTTCAAAAATGGTGAAAATTCTTTATTCTTATCCCAAATGATGAGTATTTAAGTAAATGGACTATTATACAATGTATAAAAACACCCCATGGCACTATATAATAAGCATGCACAATCACTATAGGCCAATTAAAAAGATAACTAAATAGAACATTTTAAAAACAACATGGTTGACCGGATAGTAATGGTGCACACCTTTAATCCCAGCACTTGGGAGACAGAGGCAGGCAAATCTCTGTGAGTTTGAGGCCAGCCTGGTCAACAGAGCTAGTTCCAGGACAGCCAGGGCTACACATAAAAACCCTATCTCAAAAAAAAAAAAATGGTTAAAAAAAAAAACCAAGCCTAGTGGTGTGTACTTATAATCCCCATGCTGTGGAGGCAGAGACAGAAGGACCCCTGGGGCTCACTGGCCAGCTGGTATAGCTACTTGGTGGTCACCAAAATAATGAGGGACCCTGTGTCAAAATAACAAGCTTGGCCTCTGCCCTCTACATTCATTCCCACATGCAAGAACATGTCCCCACATAGACGTGTGCACACATGAATGCACACATACATACGCATGCTCTACCTGATGACAGGTTGGGAAGTTTCTAAGAAAGGCAGCTGTCCTGAGTTCAAAAGTGCTTTATAGGTTAGCATGTCTGTGGGGAACCCCCAAGGCCTCAGTCTAGCACCCCATTGGTCGGGCTGAGCTCTCACTTTTACCTAAAACAAGGACTCACTTTTCTAGAGGCAGACTCCCATAAAACTGAAGCTGGTGTTTCCGTCATGGCTCTGAACTATCCACTGACTGTGAGGAATACAATTGCTTAGTCAGTTTGTCCTTGCTATCAAGCAAGTCATGTGAGAGGTCCCATGATGATACGTTTGCTGATGAAAAACAAAACAGAACAAAATGAATTGGATTACCTCCAAATACGGTGTCCATGATGAGCTCCACCAATGTCAGGGCTCTGACTTTACACTCAGCTGCTGATGTTACTGAGACTTGGGAGAGAAAAGATGCTCCAGGCAAAAACCCACTGTCGTTCTACTGAAAGAACTTCAACCTCAACTCTAGGCTCATTCTAGAGACAGTCCAAAGCCCTGCTCTAAAGCAAGGTGCCTTCCTCCCTCTATTACGCCTTGCTCTTGTGAAGGTATGGAGGTTATAACTGTTACCTTTGTCACTTGACAGGGCTTAGGTAGCCTAAGAGACAAACATCTGGACATGTTTGTAAGATGAGAAGGTACACTCTAAAGGAACTGGCTTTGTCCCAGGGGCTGGGTGCCTGGACTGAATCAAAAGAAGAAAGCTGAGTACCAGTACTCAAGCCTGCTCCTGACTATACTCCATGTAGCCAGCTGACTCAGGTTCCCAACAAGGCTCAAGAACTTAGCACCTGAATGATCCTAGAAGAGCCAGGAAGTATGTCACCTGGCTCTGTCCAGGATGGTTCCACCCATGGACCACAGCCTTCATGGTGAATCAGTACCAACAAGCCTGTGCATCTGAACGCAAAGGGCTTTATAAACCTTTGACCATGACCATCACGATCAGGCAGCAAGAGTGGGGTACCACGGCTGTCACCAAAAGCACCATGCTTTAGTCTCAGCACTTGGGCCTCCCTTAAGAGGACACCTCTCCTCTGCTCATAGTCCTGTGTTCTGTGTCGGGGTTAATCTCACCTGTGGATCAAGGATCAGCACACAGTCGTGCTCTGTCGATCCAAACAGTCCATCTTGCAAGCCACCAACACTGGGAGGAGAATGTACACATTACCTTTGCTGTGTCTGCCTAGAGTCACGGGGAAGAGGAGCGACTTCTTGACTACCACCATGAACAGGATGTCATAGAGGCATGGGGCCTCTAAGATCCTGGGACTGCTGCAGAGGGAGAATTCTCTGAGAGTGAGGCCAACACAGGAAATCAAGTCAAAGGTGAAGGTGACAAATTCCTCTGCATAGAATTTCAGCTCCTCCACCTAGCCACACCCTGCAATAGATCCATCCAGCCTCGACTTTTCTATTACATAAACTTCATGATTCTCATCTCGCTCAAGCCAGATTAAGATGGGTTCTCTGATCCTTGAAACTCCAAAGACCTGCTAACAGTGCAAGTCGGTCCAGACTCTCCCCCATGACACTTCCCATTCCATGTCTGCTTGGCTGGTTTTGTTTTTTAAGGCAAGATCTTGCTATAGCCAGGCAGGTTCAAAATCACAATCTTCCTACCTCAGCCTCTTGGGGCCGAGATTACAGGTGTGTGCCACTCCTCATGGCTACTTCACTGTCCCAGGTGGCAGAAGGGACTCTCCTTAAATAGAGAAGACATAAGAGGAAGTAAGGAAAAAGGAACCCGAGTTGGCACCTGCACATCCGAAGGGTCATGGGCAGGGGTCCTGGCTACAGGAATTTAGCAACGGATGATATCTTTATCCCTGAGCCCCATGTGTGACTACGGCACCCCAGCAGGTATTTAAGCAGTTGCAGCAAAGCAATGCCTTCCCCAAAGAGTCTGAAGTTATTTGCAAAGCCTCAAAGCTGAGCCAGCAGGGGGATTTTATTAGACATATTTACTCTGTAATCCAGCATCTCACAAGACATTCCGAAGTTTCATTTAAGCTGCTTTTCCCTCCCAGGCAGAATTCTCATGGTGGCTCTTAGACATAAAAAGATAAAACAGAGAATAAATAAATAACACCCCCAATTCCCTGTCACTACTGTCCTAACAAGCTTAGCAAACAGGCTCCTGTCTGAGCTCCATCTCACCCTCTTCATCTAGCTGATGAACACACCTGCCTCCCGCCTCCTTTCTCCTGGCTGAGCTGAGCCTTCTTGGGACCGAGAATCTCCGTCCACCGCAGTCAAACCTTTAGATCATCATGGTCCCAGGTCCTCAGTTCAGGGCCAAAGGGCACTCCTATATTCCCATCTTTTTGGACCCTTTTAATGGTTCCTTACCAGACTGCAGCTTAAATGGCTCATGGCATATCCAATCACAATAGAACCTTTCACTGTTTGCTTCCCTAAGTCTCCCAGTTCTAATTAAACACTGCTTTTCATTAATTGGGTTACACAGTGATGCTTTGTGGCTGTCACTGAGGGTCTCCTGTAAGCAAACATCGGTGCTATGAGCTCGTGAATGCTGTGGCTGGGTCCTATCCAGAAGCCACAGTTTCAGTCTGGTCCTCCCAACCTCTTGTTCCTACCATCTTGCTACTTCCCCTTCTGCAATGGTCCCTAGGCCTTGGTGCGTGTGTCAGATGTCGCATTTGTAGTTGAGCACTCCACGGATACTCTACTCTCTGAACTTTAACCAGTTACAAGTTTCTGCACTTGTCGTCATCCATGGCACAAAAAGACCTCTCTGATGAGGTCTGGGAGCTACACTATTGTGGCTATAAATTCAGAAGGTGGTTTGACATTATGTCCATTTAGCCTGTTAGCTCACCAATCATTTGCCTTGGCCAGATTAATAGTAGCAGGCATACATTTCCTCCAGGGGAGTAGGTCTCAAATCCAATCAGAAAGCAATTGTTTATCCCCATAACATGTGTGCTACTGTTGCATCTGCGGACATATCTCCCCATGCTGGTCATTACTATAAGTCAAGGGGTTCATAGCTGAGTAAGGCTGTTGATGGCTTCTCCCCCAGCGGTCCCTGGTTAAGGCCTCTACATTCCAGTGGACAGCTGTACACCCATGAGCATACGGACGGACAGAACAAAGTGGACTCAGTGGGTTATTTTGTTTCTTAGAGAGGACACAAAGTTGTGAAGATGTGTGGAAGGGGGTGAAAGAAGGGGAGAAAGAGGAGAAAGAATAGGAGGAGGAAGAAAAGGAGAGGGATGAGGAGGGGGAGGAGGAAGAGAACCTTCCCTTTTGGGGATGGAGTTGGTAAGAGCAGAACATAGAATGAGCCTCAGCTCTTTCCTAACTGCTGGATCCTCTAAAAGCCAAAATCGTGAAAGAGGAGGGCATTTACACCAGCATTCTGAAAGGGCCCTGTTTTACAACATCAGAAGAGAAAGCTGAGCCAAGTGTTATCTCTGACAGAAGCAGAGAGAGAAAGAAAGAGAGAGAGGGAGGGAGGGAGGGAGGGAGGGGGGAGAGGGAGAGGGAGAGGGAGAGGGAGAGGGAGAGGGAGAGGGAGAGGGAGGGAGGGAGAGAGAGAGAGAGAGAGAGAGAGAGAGAGAGAGAGAGAGAGAGAGAGAGCGCAAGAGCAAGAGCGCACAGTGAATGACCAGGGTGTCACTGTCCCCAATCAGCTTGAAAATACTCTAGGATTCTGGGGATACCTTTGGCTTTGTGAATTTGTCAACAATCCAGGAGATATTCCTGAGAGAAGAAGAGGGAATAGAAGTAAGAAAGGATTGCAGCATTAGTTGGGTTGGGCAAGGTCATATGGTTCACCCACAGGCCAGATGAGCAGGAAGCACCCTCCAGCAAGCCCCCTGCAGATCTTCCATCTTAAACCCATTCCATCGTCTACGTTTCTCACAGAAAAGTCGTTGTTTTTCGTTAGCCTTCACATTGGAGAGCCTCGTTTGATTCTGATATTTATGCATTCACCATAGTTCCGAGGCACACATATTTTATGCCTTGAGGCTTGTGTCAAACCACCCACTAGAAGACAGTTTACCCCGCCCTGTTCTTATGCCTTATATTCAATCTCTGTGTTTTCTCCCCCACTTCAGGGGAGTTAAACTTTCCAGAGACGCATCTATTTTATTTTATTGATTTAAAGTTCTGCTTCTTGATTTGATTAATCAATCCTGCTGGCTTTTTGCTTCATGATTAATGTGCAACTCTTATCTGCATTAATTGCTTCCTCCCTCTGTACTTTTATTCTGCGGTTCATTTTCTACTTATTCTGACTTCTTAATTCAATTATTTTCCATTTAAACAAGTAAGTATGTTTTTTTTAGTAACAACACCTGTAGAGTATAGATTTTAAATACCACACGTTTTATATAGGGTCCCATTGTCTTAAATATCTAAATTGTCTACCATGGAAGTATTGATTTCCACTTTAATAAAAAGCATATTTTATGTTATTTAATTTCCAAGCAGCTATTATCTGTTTTTAGCCATGCTCCTGCTATTTAATGTGATCAGAAGTAACATGTATACATTCTTTTTTTTATTTTTGAGATTATAATTATAACATTTCTCCCTTTGCTTTCCTCCCTCCAAACCCTCACACAAACCCCTCCTTGCTTTCTTTCACATTTATGGCCTATTTTTCATTCATTGTCATGGTATACATATGTATGTATCCTAAATAGAACCTGCTCAGTCTCTGTGTTACTCGTATGTATGCTTTCAGGGTTGACCATTTAGCACCAGACTAACCAACGGGTGTGCTCTTCCCTGAGGAAGTCTGCCCCTCCCACTCTCAGCATTTCTTAGTTTCCTGTGGTTCTTTATATTGGGTTGAGACCTGTTTTCCCCCATCCCCTGGGCACGTCTATTGTCCTTGTTCAGAGCATGTTTGGGCAGTTACATTGGTGAGACATTATGGGTGTAGCTTCTGACATTGCTAGGACACAGACTCACAGTAAACTCCCTGATTCGCTGTCTCTTAAAATCTTCCCACCTCCTCCCTCTTCTGCTTTGCTCCCTGGGCCTTAGGAGCAGGAGTTGTTTTGCAGGTGTAGCCACTGGAACTGGGTGGGCATTTGTAACAATTCTTCATTGGGAGAATTGTTATGGATTTCTGTGTAAATGGTCCAGACACTGAATTAGTCAGAACAGGGAAGCAAAGCTGAAACAACAACCAACTTAAAAAAATGACAGGGGCTTAAATAACAAAGACTCTTTCAGCTATTTACCCTGACTTGTTGAGCTTCTAAACTAACACCAAAAGTGTCGACTCCCAGATCCTCATAAGAAGAAAAACTAAACTCATGTTTGCACAAAGCAGTGTGACTGGGCCTCTCATTTTCATCTGAAAGCATTTCTGCCTGATAAAAGAACTCAGTGTGTAAACAAGACATACAATTCCCGTCTTCAGTGGATAACAATGCTCTGAAGGTATTTTGTGGATGACTGAAAGGAATACCAAATACACACCTGTAACTACAGAGCAGACGGTCGACGCTTCCAGCTTACCACTGATGTATTAAAAACACGAAACAAGGCTCCTAAAATGTAACAGTTGTTGAACTGAGTGACTGGTAAATAATAATCCACTGCACTTTCCATTTATATATGAAATTTTCTATAAAATACATCATTCATTCTCTTTACAAAGCCAGTTTTCCAGTAAAACATTTTATCAAAGCTGTATCTATACCAACGCTATTCTAGCCACCTTTCTGCATTACTATTGGTCCGTTACTGGTTTTTAAAACACCTTTTAACAATTGAGGTCTATAATTCACCCATTTAAAGCATACAGTTTGCTACGGTTTCTGGTGCAGTCAAAAAGTCGTGAAGATGCCTCTTGTTTTAGGCACGGTTTCTATCACTGTGATGAAGCACCATGACCAAAGCAACGTAGGGAGGAAAGGGTTTATTCCGCTCACACTTCTACATTGCTGTTCAGCACCAAAGGATGTGAGGACAGGAACTCAAACAGGGCAGGAACCTGCAGGCAGGAGCTGATGCAGAGGCCATGGAGGAGTGTTACTTACTGGCTTGCTCAGCCTGCTTTTTTTTTTTTTTTGATTTTTCGAGACAGGGTTTCTCTGTAGCTTTTGGTTCCTGTCCTGGAACTAGCTCTTGTAGACCAGGCTGGCCTTGAACTCACAGAGATCCGCCTGCCTCTGCCTCCCGATTGCTGGGATTAAAGGCGTGCGCCACCACCGCCCGGCTTCAGCCTGCTTTCTTATGGAACTCAGGATCACCATCTCAGGGATGGCACCACCCACCAAAGGCTGGACTTGTCCTCGTTGATCACTAATTGAGAAAATGCCCTACAGGCTTGCCTACAGCCCTATGTTATAGAAGCATTTCCTCAGCTGAGGCTCCCTCCTCTCTGATGACTCTAGCTTGTGTCAAGCTGACATAAAACTGATCCCTCGTCAACTTGATACACAAACACATCACTATTAAGTCACAACCCTTCCTTTCTTGTTCATCCCCAAGATGACACAGCAATATCAGTATTAGAAAACATTCTACAAACTTAAAAAGACCCACAGTCTTTACAAATTCAAACACTTTAAAATTCAAAGTCTCTTTTAAAACCTAAACTCTCTTTTAAAATTCAGTCTCTCAACTGTGGGATTCTGTAAAATAAAAAATTAATTAATTAATTAAATACATCCTTACTTTAAGAGGGAAGAATCAGAGCAGAATCACAATCTGAACAAAGCAAACCCGAACTCCAACAGTGTAAATGACCCAATGTCCACTACCTGGAATCCTCTCACCATCTTCTGGGCTCCTCCCAGGGGGCGTGGGTCACTTGTCTGGCTCCGCCCTCTGTAGCGCACACAGTTTGTCTTCTGGACTCCGCTGGCTCCACTCCACTGCTGCTTCTGTTCTTGGCGGTCATCCCACAACACTAGCAACTCTGAAACACCAGGGTCTTCTGCCGTAGCTGGGCTGCACTTTAACCAACAGTCTGCTATGCTCTCTTCTTAGTGCCAAGCCTCAACTTCTCTACATGACCCCTTTGATCCTGGATCGTCAACTGCCTCTGAGGCTGCACCTTCATGACTGGACTTTCCTGGCCTCTCATAGTGCCAAGCCTCAGCTGCTCTTCATGACCCCATCATGCCTTCAAAACTAATATCACCTGAGTGGCTCAGACGCTACCAAGTTTGGTTGCCAACTCAAGGTTCAACCTTGGTTGCCTCTGGGACACAATTTCTGTATGCTGGCTCTCGGGAAACACTCCCCAGAAGATTTCACGTCAGTGATGCTGGCCTTGTAATCTCTGCTAATTTCTTGGTTCCAGCTAACCATCATCAGTTGTCACAGTAATTCAAAGGCTTCATTTCAATGGCGCCAGTCTCTTGTTCATCGCTACCAACTCGTCAGCCCCAGCTGGCCAGAATTGTCATTCTGTCGAATCTACACTCAAAACAGCAAACAGCCATGATAGAGCCTTGAAATTTCCCTCTGAAACTTCACAAAACAAGGTTCCATCTTCTGCACTGCTTATCTTCCAAGCCCCTACAGAACATTCCACTGAGCTCTCGACACTCAATAGCTTTTCTATCCCGAAGTCCCAAAGTCCTTCCCCAATCCTCCCTAAAACATGGTCAGGTCTGTCACAGCAATACTCCCACTACACTGGAACCAAACTGTTTTTGGCAGAGTTTCTATTGCTGTGAGGAAACACCATAACCAAAGCAACTCAGGGAGGAAAAGTTTATGCCCCATATGTTTCAACATCATAGTTCACCATCAAAGGAAGTCAGAACCAGAGTTCAAGCAGGGCAGGAACCTGGAGGCAGGAGCTGATGCAGAGACCATGGAGACCTGCTGGCTTGTTCTCCATGCCTGCTTTCTTATAGATCCCAAGACACCAGCCCAGCGATGGCACCACCCTTCATGGGCTGGACCCTCCCCCATAAGTCGCTAATTAAGAAAAAAAAATGCCTTATCCTGTTCCTTGCTAGGTAGCACAGCAAAGGTGATACCATTGACAACACACAGGTGTGATAGCCCTAGGTGTGTGAGAATAGGAAAGCAGCCACACCCCCTCATATGCCACCACAGCCTTCTGTGACCACCAACGCCTTGACTCTGGGTCTGCCTGGCTTCCAACTCACCGGTTTGTCGGGCTTTCCCCGTCTTTCCAGATGGTTGACCTTTCTCCACCGGTCTCCCTTTCTCGGCTTCACTAATTTCTAACATCTGCTGTTCGCCTCTGCTTGCTTTCGACTTAGCGTGCTGTTTCCACATCCTGGATGAGAGATCATGATTTTGACATGAGGTTCTTTTTGGTTTATATGTTACATTCATATTTAGTTATTGTTTTACTTCTTTTGTCGTTGCTGATTCTAATTTGAGACAGGATCTCATCTTATCCACGGCAATCCTCCTGCCTCGGTCTCCAAAGTGCTGGGATGAAGGTGTGAGCTACCACATGCAGCTTTCTTCTTAAAACATAGGTGTCTGTGGGCAAAGTTTCTGTTTTGGATCCACTTCATATATTCTGTATGTTGCCCCAGTGTTTCACTGGTCTCGAAGCAACTTCCTGTGGTCTTGTGATTGGTTCATTCGTTGTTGAGGAGGAGTGTGCCATGTAATTCCCACATATTTGTGAATTCTCAAAATTTCTGTTATAGATTTAATTTTTTTTAATTATATGGGAAGTCAGGGTGCACTGGCCATGACTGTGGAGGTCAGAAGACGACTTTCAGGGCTCAGTTCTCTGCTTCCACCGTATGGGTCTCCAAGATTGAACTCAGACTGTAAGGCTTCGAAGCAAAAACTTTTTAGCTTTGGAACCAGCCCCTAGATACAATCTTTTACTTTTTTGTTTTGTTTTTTTTGTTGTTTATTTGTACTTTTGGCCAGGGTCTCACTAACAGCTCTTGCTCTCCTTGAAGTTTTTCCTGTCTTGTTCTCATGGGGCACAGGGATAACAGCTGTGTTCTGCTCACCCTGCTGTCACCAATTCATTCACCCCACTCTAATGAGAATATATCCTGAGTCCAACACCTTTAAACACATTAAGGTTCACTGTACAGGGTGCTGTGTGGTCTCCACTAGAGAACACCCCCGCGTGACCAGGAGAGTGTGTGCCCTGCTATTGCTGGGTGGGGTGTTTCACAACTAGTAGAGACAAACTACTAGTTTTTAGAGACTTGCTCTAAATCTAACGATCTAGATCAGCAGCGTTCTCAGACTTCAGTTTCCATACTGATCTTCTATCTAGTTGTTCCATCCATCCAGAAAGTGGGGTATTGATGGTATCCTTATTACCCTGATTTTGGCAGGACACAATGCCTACCGACCTATATTGAAATGTCACACTGGACCCCAAGGGGAAAAGTGCAACTCTTGTCAATCAAAATAAAACTTTTTAAAAGACAGGGGTACTGAAGTCCCCAAATCATTTCTGGTAGATGACCTATTTCACTCTCATTTGGGTCCAAGTCTAGTTCATATACTTGGGGGCTCTCTGGACAGATGACTACAGGATTGGCACACCTTCCAGCTGGGTCAGTCCTCTCCAGACTCTGCTTTTTGTCTGAAAGTCTATAGCAATGACGTCCACCTCACATCCATCTTGGAGTCCAAAGCACCTCCTGTCAGCATAGAGTGCCATATGTTTCTCAGCCCAGCCTTACAATCTGGGTCGTTTCACTCCTCTTGGATCGTCTAATCCGCTAACATTTATGGACACAGCTAAAGCCACAGATTCCTTAATGGAACGCTAACTTCCTTGTTTTGTTTCATTTTCCTGGAAAAATCGCCTCAAAGATGCTACTCAGAAGTAGGTGGCATTTGCTCTTGAAGGTCTGAGAGCATTTGTCTTTCATCTTCATGCAAAGTATGCAGCTTGAAAGCTATACACCCTCGGGTCATTATTCTCCTTCTCGAAACCCGGAGCCTTTCGGTAGTCAGCTCTGCTGGGAGCAACAGGGCACCACGCCATCACTGGTCTGCCACATCTTACCTATTCGACTTTGGTTTGCCCTGGCTTAGTTTTTGAGGCAGTCTCGTGTAGCCCAGGCTGGCCTCACATTTGCTGTGTAGTTGAAGACGACCTCGATTTTCTGTCCCGCTACTTCTCCCTCCCAAGTACTGGAGTTACAGGCGCACGTATAAATCATCTGTGTTCTTCAATTCTGGGGACCAGATCCCGGGCATCATGTATGCTCCAACTATGCCACATCCCTAGCCCCTTGCTTTATCTTTTGATACAGGGTCTTGGTGTGTACCTCACGCTGGCCTCAAGCCTGAGATGTTCCTGTTCCCACCATCAACACACTGGGATCACAGGCCGTGCTCTGCTTGGCCACCTAAACATTTATATCAACCATTGTTGACTTAAACACTAACTGTACTTATCTAACTCTAATGCTCATCTGGTTTAACGGTGTATTTAGAACTTATATCATTCTACACAGAATGTCCACACAGAACTGAAGGTTTTCACAAAAATAAAGTCAAGAGAGGTCAATGCCAACCACCAAAAAAAAAGGGGGGGGGGCTTTATTAGCCATCCCTCACGCCGATGGACTCTGAGTCCAAAAGAGAACAGATGCCGTGCGTCAGACCATGGAACTGTTTGTTTAACTGACTTCAGTCCCAGAAAAATGAGGGACATATGTCCTTTGGACTACAGCCTATTCTCCCTGTCAGTCTCTGAAAAAAGCCTTTCCTGCTCTATTCATAATACCCTGTCCAGTTAGCTACCTGGAAGGACAGGTGGACATTCTCTACAGCTCTCTAGAATATCTGTCCATGCTTGAAAGTTCAGGGCACGTCCCTCTGGCTGCACTGCCCTTCACAGGTTTAACAGGGAGTAGGTGTAGCCTTGTTGGAAGAAGTGTGTCACTTGGGGAGGGCTTTGGGGTTTCACATGTCCAACCCAGGCTCAGTGGGTATCTCTCTTCCTGCTGCCTTTGGATCTGGATGTAGAACTCTCAGCTCCTTCTCCAGCACCACATCTGCCTGCATGCAGCCATGCTCCCCACCATGATGGTGCTGGATTATAAGCCAATAACAATTAAAGGCTTTCCTTTATAAGAAAGTGGTCATGCTGTGGTCATGGTGTCTCTTCACAACAATAGAAACCCTAAGACATGTTTGATGGGGGGGGACTCCTTTCACCAAACCTTTGGCCAGTATCCTCTCAAGGCTCTGTCTTAGTGGGATGCTGGCTCCCTGACAACGAATTCTCTTCCAATTGATGCCTAAGAAGTCTGAGTGTGGCTGTGTCTCTTGCTTAGAGCTTTCCCTTTCATTAGAACAGTTCAGTAAGCTACTGGAGGGGAAGCATCAGTCATGTGAAGAAAAGCCATCATGTGGCCTCTGAGGCCTTTCCTCCAGTCACTTCTTTGCAGTTCCATCAGGACAAAAAGTCAAAAATAAGAATCAAAATGATGTTGGAGATCATTACATGAAGAACAGATACTGAGAGCTGGTTCTCTCTCTCTCTCTCTCTCTCTCTCTCTCTCTCTCTCATAAACCTAAACAAGGTAGAAAAATACAATTATTTCTCTGCTAATCATGTGGATCAAGGTGGTTACTCGATTAGTATCTTTCTCCCCACTTGACTGTAAGCTACAACCCTAGTTAGTTCTGACTGTCGACTCGACACAACCTACAGTCACCTGAGAAAGGAGTCTCAACTGAGGGATTGCCCAGATTAGGCTGACTTGTGAGTGTATCCTGATTGCTAGTTGACGTAGGGGACCTAGCCCACCGCGGGCAGCACCATTCCCTGGGCTGGTGGTCATGGGCTGTAAAGAAAACTAGCTGAGCAAGAAGCAAGCCACCAAGCAGCATTCCTCCGTGGTTTCTACTTCAAGTTTCTACCCCAGCTTCCCTCAGTGAGGCACTACGAACTGGATCAAGTTGAAGCCAAATAAACTTTTCCCTCTTCCTGCTTTTGGTCCAAGTGCTTTATCACATCAACAGAAAGGGAACTAGAAAAGCTCTGTAAAGGCAAAGAACGTGCCTGCTCTGCCATGTCCTCCTGTCCTTTACCATAGCCTTGGTGGCCAGCATACAGCGGGTAGTCCATAAATACCTGTGGAATGAATGAGAAACTCTGGGAAATACTGGTTGCCGGGTGGCATCTACAACAAAATGAAGGGTTTACTGGCACTGTAGTTCTGCGTCCTGTCCACAAGAGTTTCGCCTGGAAGATCGTTAACTCCCAACATGGAAAGCAAGGGACCAAGGGCTCACCTTCTGTGTCTCGATCCTGGTGACACACTGAAAGCTGGAGCCAGCAGGGAAAAAAACCCACGGGTACCCTCGAGTCAACAGAATATGCAAAGCCATGGCTATAGGAAACGCCTTAAGTCAGAGGTGCCTGAGATTTACGGTTCGGATCTGAAATGTCTCCACAGCCTTCATTTGAATGCTTGATCCACAGGGAAAGGTGTCCAGCCTGGGTCCCAGAGACCACATGCAGCCCCAGATAGCAATGAATACAGCCCAACATGAAATTATCAATTGTGAAGATTCGTCTGTGATTTGCTTTATTTTATTTTACTTGTAATTCAATTACATGGTTCTTGAGCGTGAACTTCGGAGACGACAGCATCCCATTACAATGTCAACAGGTTGAACACCCCAACTAGCAGGACCATGTGTGGCTTTTAGGAGGTGGGGGAAATAGGTCACCATGACAAGACCTGTCATGGTTCTATCAACCCCTGGCTCCTATTCCGCATGAGTTACCTTTCACCACATGCTCCCTACACTGTGAGCTCCTCCGTGCTCCCCTCATTATGGGCAGACACTCCTCTGAAACCATGAGCCAAAACAAACTGTTCTTCCTTTCCGCCATCTCTATCTGGTGATTTGGTCACAGTGGAGTAAAAGTGACTAACGCAGGACTTCAGAGATATTTGACAGTGGAGGTGAAAGGGCAGGAGGGCTGACCTGGTTACAGGATCAGAAAACACCTTAACAGAATCTAAGATCCAAAGGGTAGCAACATTTCTCCTATCCATTCCTCCCTCTTCCTCCTGTCATCCCCCACCTCCTTTCCCCTCTTCTTCCTATAATTCTGGAAGGTAAGGAAATCAGTGTCAAAAGAAGTATAGATGAGACAGGGCACAGGCTGTACTACAAAACAGCCAGTGACATGGTAACTTAAAGAATTAACTTGTAGTTTTCCTCCCCTGTCCAGAGCTGCAAGGCTGCACTGCCCGCCCACCCCTGAGAGGTGCCTTCCATTGCTGCCCTAGGCAGTTTCCCCAGGAATCAAGAACTGGGGAAGAGAAGAGGTGGAGGGTAAACTGCTTCCCTCTTAATGATGCAATTTGGAAGTTGCACAGAGAACTTCCTCTTACATCACACTGGCCAGAATTTATGGGTGACCCTACTGACCTGAGACAGGAACTGGGGCTTTGGTTGGGTAAAGAAGAATGAAAGGTGGAAGATGAAGTCATTAATCCAGAGGAATCAATGTGCTCCCTAGTGCCTCTTTCACACTTTCATAGGCTAGAGGAAGAAGCAGGATGGCCCACCCTGCCCTTCTGCACAGACCCTCTGGATCCAACATCACTGTCCTCCAGCCTACATCACTGCCCTCCAGCCTACATCACTGCCCTCCACGCCTTCTGTGAGTACCTGACTCAATCATCACCTCCTCATGTACTTAATGGGACTGCGTTCCAAAGTTAAAGAGTGCTGTCATCAGAGAGAGCAGGGATTTTCAGCCTAACCTGCTCACTGGAACCACAGCATCATTTAAGGCCAATTTGATTAGTCTCCAAATTAAGTTCTGTGATTTAGAATTTGTATTTATCTTTATTTGTGTATGTGTGCACCTGC
Source organism: Microtus oregoni (assembly GCF_018167655.1). Taxonomy (NCBI): domain Eukaryota; kingdom Metazoa; phylum Chordata; class Mammalia; order Rodentia; family Cricetidae; genus Microtus; species Microtus oregoni. The sequence continues at coordinate 23,250,955 of NW_024543075.1, read as the reverse complement.
TTGTCTATATGTGCACCACATACATGCAAGAGCCCTTGGAAGCAAGAAGAGGGCGCTGGATCCCCATGGCCTGGACTTACAGGACTGTGAGACACTGGCGTGGTGCCTGGGTCTTCTGCAAGCGTAACAAGTGCTCAAAACTGTGGACCTTCTTCTCCAGCCCCAAAGGTCTGTCAGTTTGCATTCCCAAGAGGGAAATCTAATGTTTCAGAGGAAAGAGACCTGGGGAATTAATGTTTAAAAAAATACAACTAAATTTCCACCAAGGACATAAAAGAGTTGTTCCTTTCTACTTCATGAGGGAGTGCCTTGCTTCTCACTGGTGGAACGAGAGCTGATCATCTTATAAACTTTGTATCGTATGTACTATGTTCATCCTTGATAAGGGAGGGGTGGGAAGGTTTTGTGTTTCTGGGTATGTCTTTGGAAGAGGTGTGTGTGTGTGTGTGTGTGTGTGTGTGTGTGTGTGTGTAAAATCCAGATGTAAGGTGTCTTCAATCTATCTCCACCTTATTTTCCAAGACAGGTCCCTCACTGAACCTGGAACTCCTCCGTTCAGCTAGACCGGCTTGCCAGTTAAGCACCTGTCGTGTCTCCCAGCGCCGTGATTGCAGGCACATGCCTGTATCCATACTGTGCTCCATACTGTGCTTTTGTTTTTCTGTGAGTGTGGTGTCCTCATGCTCGCAGGGCAAAACTTTGCTACCTGATCCATCTTCCTAGCCAGATGGCGTAGACGTCCCAAACCTTTCCCAAGTCAACAAAACCCTAATTCTCTTCTCAAAGCTTCAGCCTTCGGACTTTTCAAAACAGCAGTAAGCTAAGTTTCTGTGTTTTATGTCCCTTCTTTAACCTTTCCTCTTGAATAAAAACCAATGGTAGTAGCTAATCCAATGAATACATTTGTCTTGGTGTTCTACGTAATGAAACAGTCACAAAACTGATAAAAAAAAAAATTGTTCCAGGTCACAAAATGGTATGGCTGGGGTTTGAACACAGAACGCCAGGCTTCAGGCTCCATGACTCCTCCCTCCATGCCTGAGCATTCCTGAGGCAAGAATGGGGTGGTTCCTTCAAATTCTATGAATTTCGAAGAAGAGGAGGGTGCAAAACTGCGTTATTTGGGACAATGGCCCGTGGGGACTCTAAAGACGCTGACAAGTTTGGACTTGACATCCCAAGGTCTGAGCTTAGCTCCACCCAGTTCTGTTTCCCCAGGTGAGTCTACTCTGGAGCCTCCAAAACATCTCTGTGCTAGGTGATATCTGAGAAGGGGCTTCCTTCCTCCCTCTCCGTACCCAGACAGCTCGGCAAACACGAGCCACCTATCTGTGACCACAAAGGTTTTGGCTCTCACCTGGCCAGCAGCCAGAGAGGTCCTGGTACACAGGCGGAGACTCTGCTCTCAGCCCAAAGGGCGAGGCTAGCTGCCAAGGCCCATTAACCCCGACACAAGGGCCCAGGGAGGTCTGTTTAGGGGACGCAAGGGTAGCTGTTAAGTAGGAAGCGCTGTGGGCTTCACCCTTTTGTTGTTCCCTGTCGGCATTGCCACTCTGACAGGCTTTGTCTGACACAGGGGCATTAATTTTTTATGCTGTCCTACTACAGACACAGCGATTAGACTGTGCTATGATGAAGGAAATTCGGGTGCAATTGGAAGTCTGGAGATGCCGGGCTACGGGTCACATCACGCTCCACCTCAGCCTCTTGTCCCCACGACACTGCTGGCTGCTGCTTTACATGCGGTCCTGTGGCTCCACAGAGCCAGAGGTGACTGCTGAGGAGAGGGAATACAATATTCTCCGTCGGTAACAGGAAAGTTGATTAAGAAAAATTCACTCCCTCTATCTGGTTGCTGATCTCCTGTTTATCTTCATTTGAACCATCCTGGGTAGATGTGTTTTAATTGCAAGGCACTTCCATTCTTTTTCCGGAAGCAGGCAGGGCATACATTATAAAATAAATAAATGATTAAGAAACATCTAATTATTGTTATTAGTTTCTTACTTGGAGGGACTTCCAAGCTGCTGCTTATTAAAGTCATTCATCAAGGAGCCACCGTGCCCTTTCCAGAGGCACTGCTCCCAGGACCAACATGGGACTGGCTGTCTCCTGCTGCACGTGGGGCTTAATAAACATGGGCAATATTGATGGCTGCGAATTCCTCCCTCGGCCTAAGCTCCAGCATGATGGATTGATGCTTCCCAAACATGGAGACTATTTCTCCGGCCATTCATCAACCCCACCACAAACACAGGTGTCAGCCTGAGCGGACGTCAGACTCTAACCACCTCCCCCGAGCAGAGGGAAGGAAGCCTGCATTTCCCACCCAGGGACCTCATCAATTTTTCATGCACTGCAGTCCCTTGACTTGTTAAATATTTATAACAATGTCATTATTTACCAAACAAGCTACCCGGCTGTGTCAGAGCTCCCCAGAGAAAAACTTGGGAGTATAGAGAAGGGCCCTCCTCTGAAGAAGCTTCAGGGCAAGGGTGGTTGGGCCCAGCAGGCAGATCTCTCGGCCTTTCTCTTGGTATGTGTCCTGGGGAATCTCTAAGGCTTTTGACAGGTGACTGCAGGGTGGAGGTTAGCCCCCCCTTCCCCACTGGAGACCACAGCACTAGGAAACTAAGGAGAGAGCATTGTGTCAGGGTTGTTCCTACCAGGGACCCACCTGGCTGCTGGGGCTCCCACGCTGACCTTACTGGTCCCCTTCAGTCACTCCTCCGCATGACTGCACAGGCAAGAGAAGAGCTGTATGAGCCTTCCTGGCTGTGGAAGAAGAGAAGCCTGAAGACAGCAAACAGCCTCAGTCATTCCGCAAGGCTCTCCTGAGTCTGACAGGGGCAGGAACTGGAAGGACATGATGTGGCCGCCTCAGAAGAAAAGTACCCCCCCCCCCCCCCCCCCGAGTGCTTTTTGTGACAAATCCCATGCCCTCAGGGGGAATGCCAGACGCTTCCTCCTCCACCTTGCTTGCTATTCTGTCCTAGGTGCTAGACCCAATGGTTCTAGCAATAGTCAAATAACCTTTCACAGGGGCCATCTGAGACCATCCTGCATACCAAATGCCTACATTACAATTCATAACAATATTGAAATTACAGTTATGAAATAGCAACAAAGATGGTTTTATGGTCAGGGGTCACCACAACGTGAGGAACGGTATTAAAGTGTTGCTGCCTTAGGAAAGTGGAGAACCAATGAGCTAGACCCAGATCTATTCAGTGGGAAGGGAGGAAGGGTTCTTAGGAAGCAGTGCTGTCCTGAGAAACATTTTACTTCCTTGCGGGTGGGGAGGTGAGGAGGCTCTGGAAGGAGTTGGGGAGGGAAAGCTGTGATCAGTATATATTGTGTGAAAAAAAAAAAAAACAGGTCTTTTTATCCAAGAGAAAAAGAACAGTGAGAAACCTGGCTGAAAAAAGGCCCTACTTTTCTCACCTGGGTGTTGCCACATTCTCAGAACTATGGCAGTCACTAAGGACAACTTTGAAAACAAAGCCACTAGGAAGAGCAGAGAGAAAAATAAATCCCTCCGTTCTTGATGACACAGGTGAGGGAGGATGCTTCCTGGTATCCACCATGCCTCTGGACTTTGAATGAAGAGAGGTTTTGTTTTGTTTCTTTTACTGAAAACACATTTTTTATACACCATTTTCCCCACCGTTAACTCCTCCCAGTTCTTCCTTCCCTCCCCTCCCATCCAGGTTCACACCCTTTCTGTCTCTCCTTTAAAAAAAAAGAAATAATAATAAGATACAATAAGATAAATTTTAAAAAAGACAAATCAGAATAGGACAAAACAACCAAATAAGAAAAAAAAAGACCCAAAGAAAAAGCACAAGAAACACATAAAGATGAAGAAATACACATTCTTGCACCAACAGGAATCCCTTAAAAACAAAACATGAAGCCATAAAAAATTTGCAAAGGAACTGTAAGGTGTGAAAAAATCCCTAGTTTAACATTATGAAACAAAGAACCTCCAAAGATAATGTTGAGTTCACTTTGTGTTCGCAGTCTACTGCGGGGCACGGAGTCTACCCTTAAGAGAGGTTTGTTTCTCCAGTGAGACCAGACTCCTTTGGAGAAAACTAATTTTTCTTTTTCTTTTCTTATTATTTTTGTTTTTTCAAGGTTTCTCTGTGTAGCTCTGGCTGTCCTGGAATTCACTCTGTAGAGTAGGCTGGCCTTGAACTCAGAGATATGCCTGACTGTCTCCTGAGTGCCTGGATTAAAGGTGCATGCCACCACTGCCTGTCTGGAAAAAGAAAAAACACCCTAAGTTTTCATTTGTGAGTGGTTATTAATTGGAGATAGTTTCCTGGTTAGGGATGAGGACGTGTGTCCACTTCTCCTTTATCTCTAGGACCCCATCTGGTACAGACCTGTGCAAACCCATGCATGCTGCCTCAGTCTGTGAGTTCGTGTGTGTGTGTGTGTGTGTGTGTGTGTGTGTGTGTGTGTGTACCAGCCCTGTTGTGTCTAGAGGTTCTTGATTCCTTGGTATCCTCCATTCCCTCTGGCTCTTCCTACCTCCTCTTCTGTGGAGTTCCTTGAGCCCTGAGTGAAGGTATTTGATGGAGATGTCCCTTTAGGGCTAAATGTTTGAAGAGAGGTTTTTAAGCTTGCTCTTACCCTTTGGAATGCCATGGTAATATAAAAGCTTCATAGGCAAGACACACATGATGGATGGTGGGTCCAAGATCTGAGGAGAAATGGGATGTTTGCATGGCCAACATGCTGATGAAAGAGTGGCTGACCATTTCATAACGGTGAGCATTACTAAGTGGTCATGGTCATGATAAATGCCATGTTATGACTTCAGAAGCACCAAGCAAAGCACTCTGTTTCAATGGGATTCTCCCCACAAAATGCAGAACCTTAATCAGCTCAGGAGATGATAGGAGACAAACCCTAGTTTGAAGGAGATCCCGTACAAGTGGCTCAAACACTTCAAATGTCAAGGTCATGAAAGGCTGAGGGACCACAAGACAACTAGATATGACATGGTATCAGAGATATGTTCCTAGATAGCAAAAAGAAGAAGAAGAAGAAGAAGAAGAAGAAGAAGAAGAAGAAGAAGAAGAAGAAGAAGAAGCAAACATGCAGATATGTTGTGGAATATTACTGTAGCTGGGCAAAGATGTGTTACATTTGTTTATGCTGCAGAATATTGCTTTAACTGTGTAAAAATGTGTTACATTTATTCCTGCTGACTTTGTTAATGGTGTAAAGATGTGTTACATTTGTTTAACAATGTAAGGGTGTGTGTTTAATTATGTAAAGATGTGTTGCTGTTTCACTTTGCCTGCCTAAGGCACCTGATTGGTCTAATAAAAAGCCCAAATGGCCAATAGCTAGGCAGGAGAGGGATAGGTGGAGCTAGCAGGCAGAGAGAATAAACAGGAGTTGAAATCTAGGCTCTTAAGCAAGAAGAAGACACGGAGAAAGAGAGGGACACAGCCAAGGTCAGAAGACACCAGTCAGCTATGGAGAAGCAGTGAAAGTAAGATGTACAGAAGGAAACACAGGTAAAAAGCCCTGAGGCAAAATGTAGATGAGGGTAAATAGATTAAGTAATAAGAGCAAGCAAGAAACAAGTGTAAGCTAAGGCTGAGCATTCAAAACTAATAAGTACCCATGTCATGATTTGGGAGCTGGTTGGTGACCCAAAAGAAAAGGCTTGGTAGGCAGGTGAAATCCATCTGGAGTCTGTATTATGACAATGTTAATGTCTGGCTTTGACCTTTGTACTGTGGTTATGTAGGCTGCCCCTAGGAGAAGCATAGCAAAGGATATGAGAAATCATGGAATAATTTTTACAACTTTTGTGTAAATCTGAATGTTTCTTTACCATTTAAAAAAATTATCGAAGAACACCCTCTAAATTCTGCTACCAAATTGTACAAATTTTATCAACTTCTGGATTTGCTGTAGTAGAGATTCCTCAAGGCTTACACAGAAGAGGACTGACTGTCTGGAGTCTTGAAGGAATCTTCTTCACATAACATCACGTACACTTGTCTATGTTACTACATCTTATTTGTCAAGTGCTGGTGTGTTAGAAGAGTAAAACCACAAATTTTGAAATAAAACAATTCAAATTTGGTTCCTATCCAAGATCTACCGTGTCCCTGTGAGTTACCATGATTTACTCTCTCTGGGCCTCTGCATAAAATTAAAATAGTGGCACCTACTTTGGTTACCTGCCGTTTAAAACCTCTGCAATGGCACTTAGCAGGGACCAGACAAACAAAAGGTCCATTTTCTGTGGTAACTGCATCCCACTCTTAAAGTCAGTGGTCAAATCCACAACCTTCTAGCCCACAAAGTCCTCTAAAATAAAATGCAGTGATGAGCTGAAAAACCCTGCAGATTAGAGGTCTGGTGGCCCAAGGACTTAGAGGTTCCTTTTGAGATGAGAAAGAGCTTGCCCTGTAAACATCAGAGAGAAAAGTTTCCCAGCAGAGAAAGCATCAAGATCTGAGCCCCAGAAGTAAAAAGCAGATTCTATCAGGACTGACAAAAGGTGATTCTAGCATCTGAATCTTGGTGCTCCCCTATCTGCCCCACCCTCTCATAATAAAGTCTAGTTCTACATGCAGTGGTATTAAGGGGTGGGGCCTTCGGGGGCGACCATCCCATGAAGGGAGGGTCCTTATTAATGAGATCTAGTGTTGTTAGATTATTTTGTAATTAATGCATTTAAGAAAACTGTCCTTATAAAAAGTGACTAGCTCAGCTGGCCAGTGGTGGTGGCACATGCCTTTAATTCCAGCACTCAGGAGGCAGAGGCAGGTAGATTTCTTTGGGTCTGAGGACAGCCTGGTCTACAGAGCAAGTTTTAGAACAGAGGGCTACACAGAGAAAGCCTGTCTCAAGAAAAAAAAAAATCAAAACAAAAAAAAAAGAGGAAAGAGAAAAAGGAAAAGTGACATAGCCTCTTTACCCTTTCCACCACAAGAGGACAGGTGACAGGTATTACCTACTGGTGTGGGAAGTCCTTCTATCTGTGTTGTTTTTATTGGTCAATGGATAAATCTGTTTGGGCTAGTGGCCTAGCAGAAATAGAATTTGGTGGGAAAAGTAAACTGAATGCTGGCAAAAAGAAGGCGGAGTCAGGGAGACTCCATGGAGCTGCCAGAGGAGAAAGATATAAGCCTTCAGTTGGAACCTTGCCGGTAGGCCACAAACCTCATGGTAAAATATAAAAAAATAGAAATGGGTTAACCAAAGATAAAATAGCTAGTTAGCAATATGCTTAAGTGATTGGCCAAGCAGTGATTTAAATAATATAATTTCTGTGTGATTATTTCCTGACCCTGAGCAGCTGGGAAATGAAAAAGCGGCCTCACACAACAACCTACAAACAGGTTCCTACCACTGCATCTGCTGATGTCTGGGTCTTCCCAACATCTAGAACTAGAAGTGAAACATTTCCAGTGTTTATAAATTACTCAGCTTAAAGCATTTTGTTATAGCATCAGGGATGGACTGAGCCAGATGGGGCTGAGTGAGTGGATGGAGATGGAGGCACAAGAATGTGGGCTAGAGACCATGACAACTGGAATACAGGTTCATCGGTGGAGACAGAGGATAGGCTTAGCACACACCTAGGGAAGAGGAGCTGGATGGAGCCCACACAGAGCTTAGCTGTAAGGAATAGATTTCGAGGAAGGGCAGCATCAAGGATTGTCAGGATGGGGAACGTAGTGGGTGTGGCATTTTGGTATAGACAGCCACACTTTTAAAATAACTTACCTGGACTCTCATTTCCTCAGGAAGCTGGTCCCAAGTAAAATCAACTATTAGCAGTTTCTAGGTCTCCTAGAGAGGTGACTAGAAGTTAAACTCCACTAAGTAAGGTTCACTTTGTGGTGAGGTTTCTGGCTTGCTCACGGATCCACTTGGCAGTACTCAATGTGTTCTTACTGAATAAGCAGTGGAATGAAAATTTCGTCTATGGTCAACAGCCCGGAAGTAAATGGAGTCTTTTAAAAGTCAGTTTAGCTCCTGTTTTCCAGCCCAGGAACGGCGTAAGTTTTCCCTGCAGGGAAACATCAACACTGGCCAGAGCCTCTGTGGTATTCTCTTACATACTGCTTAGCATCAAATTAAAAAATGTCTCAGTGAGTAAAGTTCTGGCCACCAAGCCTGAGGACCTGCAAGAACACACAGCTGAAACCTGTCCTGACCTCAAACACGTAGGATCATGTCCCTGCCGCCACAAAATAAATATGATGTAATATAAGAAAAACATTAAAGGATGCCGAGAAGTGGAACGAAGGTTATAACAGAAGGAAATGAACATGTGACTAGATACTAGTGCCACAGACGTAGGCTTTCATAACTATGTCGCCTATGAAAACCGACAGCCGAGTGGGGAACAGCACCTAGCCTCCATAAATAACCCATGGAAATTCTAGAACTGAAAAAAAAAAAGCAATCACCTAAATTAAATTGAAAACATAATGAGATATGTTTAACAGCAAATCGGACATAGCTAGAAGTTGACAGGTTTGGCAAATGAAATAGAGGATGCTCGGTTTAACTTTAGTTTCAGAAAAACAAGAGAAGCTGGGTATAAATATGCCCCATTCAAAACTTGAGACATCCTAAGATGTATCCAGTGTGTATGTGAAACTCCTATTTAAAAGGATGCTCCTTCTTTTACCTGGAAAAATCAAACCCAGCTGAAGAAGACTCATTTTGCTGGAAATGTCCAGAATAAAAAAATAATGAAGATTTAAAAAGAATGAAAAAAATTCCCAAGAAGAAAACAAGTCAGATTCTTGTTATGGGGAATAAAAGACAAGGAACCCACACCTTTGTCCATCAGAAGGAAGCTGGTAGAAAATGAACCCTTTCAAAGAATCCAGGAAGAAGCACTCTGCCCCATATTGTCCAAGCAGTAAGACTGCTCACAGACTCACCAATGAAAGAAGCCCATGGAATGGATATCAAAGAACTTAATCTCCAACCCAGAGTTCCATTCTCAATGACAATCCTCTTCAAAACTGAAGGCGGGGTGTGGATGTAGCTTATCTGTAGAGTATCTCACACCTGAAAAGTTGGAAGTCCTACCCCCTACACATGGGGAGGGGACTGGAACCCAAACAATACACAGTCCAAATTGCTGATAAACCAGGCAGAGGGAGAAAGAGGATAGTAGATAGCATGCAGAAAAGTGGCCATGTCTGGTATGCTGGAAAGAGAGGAAGGTAAGTCGTACTCTGGAGAGGATGGCCAGGATGGGAGAGGAGAGGTGAGGCCCAGCTCAGACAGTGCCCTGGGGGGCAATAAGGAGAGGGCTGGGGTAAGCAGAGATGGTTCTGTGAGGACAAACTGGGCTGTAGCAGAATTGGTTTACATGTTGTCTATTAGTGTGCCTGTTGCTGTGATAAAACATCATGACTAAAGCAACTTGGGGAGTTAAGAGTTTATTTCATTTTACAGTCTAGGGAAATCATCGTAGAAACTCAAAGCAGGAACCTGGAGGCAAAAGCTGATGCAGAGACCATGTAGGGGCGTTGCTTACTGGCTTGCTCATCCTGCTTTCTTATAAAACCCAGGACCATCATCAGCCCAGGGATGGCACCACCCATAATGGGCTTGACCCTAGGGAATCAATTATTAAGAAAATGCTCTGTAGACTTATGCCTACAGGTCATTATGGTAGAAGTATTTTCTTTCTTTTTTTTAAAGATTTATTTATTATATAGAAAGCGATCTGCCCATATGTCTACCTGCAGGTCAGAAGAGGGCACCAGATCTCATTACAGATGGTTGTGAGCCACCATATGGTTGCTGGGAATTGAACTTAGAACCTCTGGAAGAGTAACCAGTGCTCTTAACCACTGAGCCATCTCTCCAGCCTCGGAAGTATTTCCTCAATCAAGATTTTCTCTTCCAAAATGAAACCTGTGTTAAGTTGACATAAAATTTAGCCAGAACATGTCAGTAATCAGGAGAAGAACCAACTAAACTTTTTCCTTCTTTTTATTTTATTTTATTGGTGCTGGGGTAGAACTTAGGGCCCTGAGCATGCTAGTCACACACTCTTCCACTGAGCTACATCCCTAATCTCCAGACTGAGGTATTTACTTCCCAAAATAACAATTTTATCTCTAATTTGTTTCTCTTTCTTTCTTCTTTTTTTAACTATAGAGAAACATTTTCAATTAGAAAATAGAAGACTATTGCTGCTGTTTGATCCTTCGTCATGCCTAACGCAGATACCCCAGTCAAAAAGTTAACAGTCTTTTAATGAAAAAACATACATGGATCAATAAACACAAATGATTTCTTCCTTAAAAATATAAAGATATTTCTAATCAAATAAGAACTGAGAGAATGCACCATTAACACAAACTTAAAACACTAGCAGGAATTCTTCAGGCAAAGGGAAAGGTTGGAAGAGCAATGAAAGTAAGTATCCTGGTGAATCTAAGTGAACAGTGACTATGTAATGTTAACATTGTTAGATGCACACGGAATTAGATGCATGAGAACAGCAAAAGGTCAGGAAGGGCAAGAGGATGAAAGTGCTCTGAAGCCCTGAGTACTAAGGTGACGTTTCTCAGGCTCTCATAAATCCAGACGGCAATGCTAAAGGCCAGCACACACCTGTCACCTGCGGTGATATTTCATTTGTATTTTAATAAATATAGCTTGTCTGAAGATCAGAGAGTAAAACAACCACACTGATCAGCCTTACAAACCAGGCAGTGGTGACACACTCCTTTAATCCCAGTAGCCACACCTGTTTGCCATAGAAACCAGGCAGCAGTGGTGCAACACCTTTAATCCCAGCACTAGAGAGGAATATAAGACAGGAAGAGACAGCTCTCACACAGTCTCATTCTGAGGATTCCTGGAGGCAGGATCACCATTTTGGACTGAGGGAGAGATAAGAGCCAGCGGCTGGCTGTTTTACTTTTCTGACCTTCAGGTTGAACCCCAATTTCTGTCTCTGGGTTTTTATTAATCGTGCTCCAGTCACCTCAGCACTCGGGGTTGCAGTGGCGAGCGGGAAGTCAGCATGAAGTACATGGTGAGAGCCTACCTTTAAGAAATGGCAGCTGAGCCGGGCGGTGGTGGCGCACGCCTTTAATCCCAGCAGAGGCAGGCGGATCTCTGTGAGTTCGAGGCCAGCCTGGTCTACAAGAGCTAGTTCCAGGACAGGAACCAAAAGCTACGGAGAAACCCTGTCTCGAAAAATCAAAAAAAAAAAAAAAAAAAAAAAGAAAAGAAAAGAAATGGCAGCTGAAGTCAAATGAGGAGATAGGTTTTGAGTATGAGTCCAGTTTGGGGCAGAGTAAGAACAAGGTCAAGTGAACCATCTGCAGCACAAACCAGAGGACACGAACTCATATCCATAATATCCAAGTGAAAACCCATGCGGGGTGGGGCATATCTGGAACCCCAGCATTGAAAAGCCAGAGACAGAAAGATCCCTAGAGCTTGGTGCCAGCTAACCTAGCCAAACCAGTGAGACCGTCTCAAAAAATCAAAGTGGAGAGCAACTGAGAAGGAAACCCGATGTCAATCAACCTCTGGTCCCCCTCATATAGGACACACATCCATCCACATGCATATGTACACTGACACACACACACACACACACACACACACACACCTTATACATGCACAAAGGCTTGGTGTTTGAAAAGAGTAAGGAGAGACAGATAGAAAGCAGGTGGTATAGAAGGAAGGTAGAAGGCGATCAAGTCACATAAAAACTAAACAGTTAAAAAAGTGGGTGATACAAAGATCAAAGAAACAGAAAGATAATAGATAAAACCAAATACTTATATAACACCCCATCAACTAAATACCTCCTCATCTAGACACCACAATCTACATTCCACAGGGGAAGACTCCCATGCACAGAGAACTTGAGTAACTTGTCCTGACTGTCCAACCCTTAAGTCACAGTCACAGGGACTAAGCCCAGCAGCCAGCCTTCCCTGTACAGAACCTCCCTACCCTCCTGCACCTCCACCACTCTAGGTCACCCAGATTCCGCAGCAAACTCCTAACTTACTTCTCAGGTACCACATTGTTGTCATGGTGATTGTGCAAAGGCACAAACTGGGTCTCATCTCTTCCCCCAAATTAAACTGTTCATGATTGTTATTTACTTTGGTACAAATCTAAGTCATATGAGGTTCCTTTAGATGGTCACTCCTCCCTTCTTTCACCGCTTCTTGTCCTACATGCCAGGAAGGGCCTCCTGGAGCTTCAAGAAAGTGGTTTCCCTTAGATGGAATGAGAGCTATCCTGCAAGGCTTCCTGGGTTAGCCCCTCCCTCTGTCACTATGGTCACGATGGCAACCACTCACTGAATCTTTTCTCTATGTCCAGTACAGCAGGGCAGGCTTAAAAAGCACCATTCCCCTTTAACTCCACCCCTAGACAGGAAAGTTGACTCAGACAAATCAGTTAGCCTAGTAGTTCAGGGAAACACCACCATGTGCCCTCAAGAGGAAAAAGAGAGCAAATGGAAAAGGCTACCTCTCTGCATCTCCTTCAAACAGGCATAGCATTAGCTGATTGAATGCATGCAGAACATAAGGTAGGGAGGAGGCAGACTGTAGCACGGACTGCAAGCCTGGAGAGGGTGGTCCAGGAGAGCTCTGAAGCAAGCTCATATCAGAGAGATGATGGAAGGGTAAGGAAATGGACCTTCTGCGTGCCTCAAAGCTAGTAGGCAGAATGCCTTGAGGAAGAGCAAGGAGGGAGTACTAAAATGTCACATTCACTACTTTGACCCTGTGACTATATCCTAGTGTTGGACTACAGAAACAGTGCTACAAGAAGGGGCTTGGGGGCCGGGCGGTGGTGGGGCACGCCTTTAATCCCAGCACTCGGGAGGCAGAGACAGGTGGATCTCTGTGAGTTCGAAGCCAGCCTGGTCTACAAGAGCTAGTTCCAGGACAGGCTCCAAAGCCACAGAGAAACCCTGTCTCGAAAAACCAAAAAATAAATAAAAAAAAAAAGAAGGGACTTGGTCTCTGCCTTGGAATGATATAAGTGTCATTCTTCTTCATGGGACCTTGTATGAATCAGAGGCTGGCAAAGCCCATCTGCATTTGGTATAATGTCTTGAGGTTTACTCTAGGAGACAGACCGAGTCCTTGGAACTGGAAACTGGATCTGAGTCTCCATGGGTTTTTCATAAACAAAGGGGAGACCTAGGAAATACCACCTGCCTGGTCTTGATGTGGGATTCCCCTCTGTATGCTGTGAATACCATTGGTTAATAAAGAAACTGTCTTGGGCCTGCGCAGAGAACAGAGGTAGGCAGGGAAAACTAAACTGAATGTTGGGAGAAGGAAGGATGAGTTAGAGAAGCCATGTAGCCCTGCTGGAGCCAGACAGAACGTTAGCTGGTAAGCCACAGCCATGTGGCAATTACACAGATGAATAAAAATGGGTTAAATTAGTATGTAAGAGTTAACCAATAAGAAGCTAGAGCTAATGGGCCAAGCAGTGATTTAATTATACAGTTTCTGTGTGATTTTTTTGGGGGGATTGGGTGAAAGGGAAATGAACAAGCGGCCAAGCAGCCTGCTGCTACATGGTCTTAATTACATATTGAAGTCTTGTATTACCAGCGACTCAGTTGCTCTTACAGAGGGCGAATTCAATTTCCAGCACCCACATGGTGGCTCACAATCATCTGTCACTCCAGTTCCAGGAGGAATCTTCCTATCTGGGTGGGCACCAGGCATGCACAAACATACGTGTAGGAAAACATTCATACACACAAAACAGTAAATTCAAATTTAAAAAAGTGGAGCTGTTTAAACCAGAAGAGCAAGCCAAATTAATGATATAGCCCTGATAACCATACAGGGTGATATCCACTGGACTACACATGCAGAATCTGTCAGGGAGGAGGTCCCTGTTCTCCCTGTGTAGTGAATGTTGACAAGGAGAGGAAAAATGTGATGGTGAGCCAAGATCTCAAGAGACTCCCAAAGGCTTTGCATAAGGTAGACCCTATCCACCAGATCAAGTCCTGGACAACCCACATGGAGATGCCTAAAAAGGAGGAAGAGCCAAACCCAACATCTGCTGCAGTCTGGAGCCCACCTGGGGAAAGGGCACTGGCTTGGGGTGACATGTTTTCAACCACTTTCTGCTGGCTTAGACCTCAAGTCTCTCATGGGGGTTTTAATACAAAGGAGACATGGAACAGGTCAAGGGGCTTTGCCACACTTTTGCTTTCTTCATGAAGATTTCAGAGCTAAAATGTGTTTGCAGACACTGAGCATTCAAGTATTTGAAAATAATCCTCCAAATTCACTGGCAACAAAGTGGTCTTTAGATATTTCTGTAAATATTGAATTTATATATTTTATGGTATGTGAACATGTGCATGCATAATCAAACCTCTTTAGTAAACGGAGTGCTGTGCTAAGCTAAAGGAAAACCTTACCACTCCAACTTAGAGGAGGAAGTGCTGTTTTGGATGATCCAGAGTGGTCTACCCAACTCTGCCATGATGATGCTGTGCTCCCATGGTACTCACTTCTCTGGGAGAAATGGCTGGCTAGAATATTTACACAATGAGCAAGACCAGCTCAGAGATGCTATTCTCAGCTTAGCTCAGGCATTTCCACCCTCAGATAAGACATTAAAAACTGGTAAGCTGGACTTTTAAAATACACTGGAGAATACTGAGCTCTGTTGCCCCCAAGTGGTCATAAGTGATACAACACCACACTAGAGAATTGTCTTTGTAGGCAAGATAGCTAGAAAATAAACAAAACAAAAACCTCAGAAGAAGATGGTTAAAAGCCAGGTTCTGGGAGGCTGGAGAGATGGCTCAGTGATTAAGAGCACTGGCTACTCTTCCAGAAGACGTGGGTTCAGTTCCCAGCAGCCAGACAATAGATCAGTCATTAGAAACTCTAAACTCCAGGGGATCCAAGAGTCATTTCTAGCCTCTCCCTGGGCTCAGGCACAAATGGTGCACTTAGACAAATACAAGCAAAGCACTCATTCGCATAAAATAAAAAATAAAGCAGATACTATGTGTATAAGAGGTGAGAAAAGGCTAAGGAAAGAGTACTTTTTAATGTTACAATTTCCTCTTATCACCAAAGAGGAGCAATGAAGAAAATCTGTTGGAAGTGAGGCAGGATGTGAGCTCTTTCTATGTAGCTCAGGACATCTAGTCTCTCATGTCTCTCATTATATCACTCATATAATTGTTGACTGCGAACAAGTATGGATGTGATCTTTTTACACGGCAATTGCATGGGGAGTCGGCCAGTCTGTGTGGTAGTGTCCTGTAACTTGATGTTTTTACCTGAAACGCTGCAACTTTAAAGCATTTTGTTATACAAAATCAATGCAGTACAAATACTAGTCAACATTTAAAAAAAAAGCTGGTTCGGCAAGGGGGAGAAAAAAGGAGTATGTCTTGAAGAAGGCATGTGGTAAATTTATTATGTTTTGTTACATTTCCAGTTTTCTCTTAATTCCAATTGTATACTATATAACCAACTGCTGTCTCGGAAATAAAACGTTTTAAACATAAAAATATAAATTCTGCTTCTTAAAAGTGCATACACCTTGAATAATAAAATATACAAATAAATAACAGAAGGCAGTGACATACCTCATGCACTTGGCCTAAAATAATTTAAAATGTAGGATACACTTTCTTCCAGCCTGCAGGAAAGACACTCTGCCATCCTTTTACTGAAGAATTTATACAGAGCTCACTATGGCTCATGAATGACACCAAAGCATTTTGTGTACAGTGATATGACATGCAGCTTTTAAGACTAGAGAAATAAATGCCGCTGTAAATACACAAGAGAATCAAGAAACCATTTTGGTAATGAGGCCCAAATTTAATTTTAACCAGTGGTGAGAGGCACAGTCGGTGAGCAGACCTACACAGAACATAAATGCCTACAGGAAAGACCGACAGAACCGCAAGTGCAGAAACACAGTCCCCCAGTCTGGAATAGCACCTAGGAAAGTTCATGCTGCGTGTTCACAGCAGCAGAGAGCTCGACTCTGGGAGGCCGTGTGCCAAAGCTGTTCCAGCTCTGATTTTTCCTGATACCCTTACTCCTTAAAATTTGAGCCACGTCAGATAAACTGTTTTTCTCCTTTTTGTAGGCAGCCTGATGTTCAATGGGATGAGGCCACACAGCACAGTAGATTATTTTGAAGATGGTATAGTGTACCTGGCTCACCACAGATTAAAACCAAACTTCTTGTGCCTCTGTAGGTAACATATACTGCCAAATTCCTGGATAGGTATTGATTTAATTACATGAAAAAATAGCAATGAGAGCGTCAAAATAATTTCAATAGAATGTTTCACATTTGTTTTTACATTGAAAAGGACTCCTAGAGCTACGTTCTGAGTAGGAAAGACCTAGAGTGGAGTGCAAGCAG
Organism: Microtus oregoni; assembly: GCF_018167655.1. Lineage (NCBI taxonomy): Eukaryota > Metazoa > Chordata > Mammalia > Rodentia > Cricetidae > Microtus > Microtus oregoni. The sequence goes on along the minus strand of NW_024543075.1, from coordinate 23,234,521 downwards.
AGCAGGGGCCCCTGCAGCCTGTGGTTTGCAACTGTGCTGTCAAAAGCAGAGCAGGGTCTGCATGGCCGGACAGCTAGCTTTCCACCGTCTTCTGCCACCTTTTCTAACATGGAGTAACTTCCCTTCCTGCATGGGTCTCAGTCCGACAGCAGAATCTGAACAGAGGCTCTGGGAATGAATTTGGACCCCTTGGGGCACTCTGCTTGCCACCAGGAAGAACAATCCCCAGACTGGCAAGTAACATACCATCCATAAAATGCTTCACAAGTCCAAATCAGACCTTGAAGTCAGAAAGCTCTTGTCCCCTGAATTCGAGCAGGGGATTGACAGCTTCTTTTAATTTTCTTGTCCAACGCAACTGGAATTCCTCCTGAGTACTTTGTATGGCAGTGATGATTCTCGCCATAAACTGTTGGCAAAGAGATGGTGTACCACATCCTTCTCGATTCTGACTGGAATAAGGAGAGAAAGTCACCCAGCATCAAAAGCCTGGGAGAGGCCCACGCCTTCCAAGTCCCTTGATGATCCTAGTGACCTAGGGTGAATCATCATCTTTCACCTTTGCTATGAGCCTCTGCCCCATCCCTGCCCCATGGAAAACAATGGTTTTAAATGAATGTGAGTTGGATCTAGATCTGAATCCATTGTTTAACACTACCATACATTCCACATCCTTAATCTTACTGAGACCAGTGAGTGGGAAGTCCCAGAGTCTTCCTAAACACCTCCGAGTCTCTACAAAAGCATTTAAAAATTGTTAGCACTATATGAAGCCACATCTCTCCTTGTGATGAACAACACCAGAAGATATAAAAAATTAAAATCTATAGAAAATGGCAGGTTATTTCTTAGAACAAAATACTTTAGGAAAGTCTTCAGGCTAAATACAATATATACACCAGTGTATGTTCAACATATCCAATCCACTCCTGCTTGCAAAGTACCATTTTACACACAATCTCACCAATGATAATTTAAAAAAAAAAAAAAAAGACTGGCAGAGAAAGAGACGCCAAGCAACCTAAAATTCACATTCAGGCTCACCTGCACTGATGATGAAGCCACGCTTTAAAAATCACAAATTCAAAAATAGAGCTCCAGGATCTGAGTTGTCTTTTTTCTTTTTTAAAACTCAATGTTTAGTGTAGTTTCTCCGTATGCTTTTCAACTGGTTGCTTGCATAGGTAGTATGAGCATGCTTTCTGGGTTAGAAGGAGGGCATGCAAAACTGCTGTCTCTACTTCAGGGTAAAAATGATCGGTCATGCTCAAAAGGCAGCTAGGAAGAACAATTTGGGGTCTGATCACAAGGCAGCACGGGACCCCAAGCACTGACTGAAACAAAAGCATGATGTCCCAACTGAAGGTGCAGTCAGCTGAATAGCAATGAGCTCTTTATAAAACTCAAGCAAGTGCAGCCTGCATACTAGCAGCTAAGTTGTCTTTATGGTAGGCACTGGTTTGCCGGCAAATTTTTCCCTTCTCAACTCCAAAATCTAAGTATCAATGCACCTCCAAACCGTGTTTTATTGAAACTGTGCTTATGATTTTCATCCTAGCTCAAAAGTCCAAACCAGAACACTAATTACCTTTGTATTCAATGACAATGTACACAGGAAACTGTAACTTCAGCTATTAGTAATCTATCAAAACTTAAAGAGGGTTTATCTGAAATGAGCTTTGTTTACAACTCTTTAATCCATATCCCTTAAGCTGCCACTACTGCTCCCTTAACACACCACTCCTACTTATTAGTTAGACGGGTAACAGTGCATCCCATCCCTCAACAATCTCCTTAGCCATCTCATAGAAACACAGAGGGTTGATTCTAATGTAAAGTGACCAGATACTAGATTTTAACCACTATACAGTACAGACAGCTCAGTCTGATCCAGTGGCCAGAAGACCACAATGTCTCCAGAGATAAACAAGGACACTTTTGATTTCCAGACAAAAACTCAAGGAACCTCATGTCTTACCCAACCATAATCTGTTTGGGTGTTTCTGATGAAGACCACCACTTCATGGCAGGCCCTGTTTGCTTTGGTGTCTCCCAGGACTCCTCAACTACAGCAGACTGCTGAAGCTTTCTGTTTGACTTTGCAAAGCAGGCCCAAATGAATTAAATGTGGCACAGCACAGATATACCACATTGCTCTATTGATTGGACATGGCACTACTCACTCTCAGGCATCAGAAGAAATAAATGAGGTTGGCGAGGGTTGTAAGGGACATGAGTAAGCATCATCATGAAGACAAGGAGGAAGGCTGGCTTAAGTGATGGTGTAGGCTCATGCGCAGGGTGTTCTACAGGAAAAGAGCAAGGATAAAGGGGGGCTTATTTAACATCCCCCCCCAAATTACCAATGCATTATTCTGTTGGTTGGTGCTGTGTGCCTATGGGGAATGACTGCCCTAACCAGGTTCAGTATGTTCACTATATCCAAATCACTGCGGAAAGACTGCAGTAACTTAACCCTGCCAGAGAACTGAATGAACCAAGCAGCAATGCTCTCATAAGCTCTTTCACTTCAGACAACACTGTGAGAGCAGCCTTTTCTGGGTCTTAAACACACCCCAGCAGTAAGGAATTATATTGCATTCTTTCCCAACCTCACAAGCATGGCAGCTTCATAGCCTAGACAATGATGTTTTTTTTCTATTAAATTAAATATGAAATAAGGACTAAATTCCATATACATACATCTTTTCAATTTTATTACATTATAGAAACTGTCTTTCTTGATCCCATGGAAAAGTAGAGACTTGAGGATTTTTCTGTTTTGTTTAAGAAAGTATGATACATGTGGGAGGGAGAATTCATTCCTACTGCATTCAAGAACAAACTATGTAGTACTGTGAAAATTAAACTAGCTTCTAGTTATCTTAATTATGGCAAAACAGCTTGTTATTAAAATCCTTTGTCTTATCACACTCTAATTCTAAGACCATTTCAGAGGCTCAAATCACACAAATGCTCAATTCCTGATACTGATGGCCTCACATTTGATGCTTTTTTAGAAAATAAAAGAAAACAAGATAGGTGGCCAAACACTGCTGGGGCTGACCATGTGCCACTGAACAATGACGACATGAAAAGGCAGCTGTCACCTCAGTCACACAAAGGGCAGAGAGCCTGGAGGCTTTGGGAAGCCACAAGGGGCTGGGGAGGAGGGACAGAAGCAGCCAGTACAGGACTGAGTGCAGTGGGCACTGCACACACACACACACACTGGATTGTGTGGAGCACTGTGGTAACGTGCACAAAGCTGAACACCTAAGCCTCAAATACCACAAGGGCTGAAAATCCCAGTCACCCTGAACCTGCAAGCTACCAGCTAATGTCCATATTAGCAGCAAAATAAACTTAAGTTAACTAGTGGAAAGTACTTCCCAGGAGGTATTCTTAACATAAAGAACAAAAGGACAGTGCAGAAATCACACCACATGCACGTATGCACCGCGGCCACGTCACAGAAATACTGAAGAGGGAGTTCGTGTGGACCTGGGAACCAGGAGCTTTAGTATGTAATAACACATAAACTCAACATGCTATATTTAATGACAAAGTGACAAATGCTACTCTGAGAATCAAGACCTCAATTCTCTTGATATTAAAAAAAAAAAGAAGAAAAAAAAAGAGGACACCAAAAAACTGGACTGGAAAGTATTTCCAAGTAATTTCCACAAGGCTTGGAAAACTTTGTTTTACCTGTGAGAATCCAGAGAGGTTTGAGGTCCCCTTTTCATCTATAGTAACGCGACTGGCAACTACATGTCAGAGGGAACATATGCCAGACTCTGCTTGAGTTCTGGGTCTGAGGTTAACTCTTCAGGACAGAGCAGACATAAAAGAGCTATAGAGAAGCAGTCACAAGGAAGACTGACAGGTATGATCCAAAGTGCATGTGCAATGCTTTGTCTCACAACACATCGCCACACCACCAGTGGCTCTTGGTAGGAGGCAACTTCTTTCTTTTCCAAGCAGCAAGACAAGGCAGTAAGCATGCACACAAGGGGAGCAGGAGATCCTCAAACTTCTAACAGAAAAAAGCAACATCAGGGGAGGAAAATGATAAACTCAGGCTTCGAGCTTGGAATAAAACTTTTTCTGGGAATCTTTCAAAAGCATTAACTGTTCAGCTACAGTTCAAAATTCCAATGGCTTTAGCCAGCAAATTTAGAATGAAAAAAATATTAGTGACTAGCTTTCTGACTATCCAAAAATTGCCAAATCTTAGAACATATCCAAGGAGTCAAGACAGGCTAGGGTATGCATATAAATGCAGATACGAAGATTTTCTGTCTACCTCTGAAACCTTTACCCGTGGCAGTAGGAGAAAGGACAGTCACCCTCCCCCCATGTCATCTTCCTCTTGAACCCATTTATTAGTAATGTACATCCATCCTAGACTAGCTGAGTATATATACCTGAGAAACATTAGTGTTAAGATATTGCCCTTACAAAGTCTGGTAGATGGGGCCAAAGTGCAGAAAGCAAGTTTTCCCTCAGTTTATGTTGTTGTTAGCATCACAGTTTTTGTTTTGTTTGTTTTCTAAGCTCCTGATGGCACTCAACAATCTACATGAGGATAAATTCTGCTCAGATGAAAACCTAAGTCAAACAATTCATCTGTTTACACACTGATAGCTTAATTGGTTCACAGGTTTCCAAACCCTAGTGTCCAACCAAAGTCATTAGAGTTCTCTAGAAAGAAACAGGTACAATTGCTAAAGGGACTATCCAGATTATTTTCTACAGTTATTCCAGTTAGCTTGGTATCAATGCTTTGCCTATGGCTGTTATTTGGTTCAATGGCAGAATAAGGCGACACTTTTAACAATTTGAATTCCACACACACACTCCTATTCTCTCACACAGTCAGGCACATAACCCCCCCCCAAAAAAACAAACAAACAAACAAACAAAAAAAAAACAAAATAAAAGCATAGAGGGCTTTGGTGGGAAGGGAGTTCTAAATAAATAAACATCTGTACAGATAAAACACCCAGATTGCAGAAGATCACTGGGGTTTTTGAGAAGGCCGTGCAGAGGTTTGCATGCTAGAAGACAGCTTTTTGGAGCCTTTCTCGGTGGCCAGCCTGCTACTGGGAGACAAAGGAACTCCAGAATCTAGCTGGGAAGACTTGGATCTTCGAGCAGATAGCAAGGAATGTTTAGCAGAAGCAGGGTCCTTTGAAACAAGCTGTTCTTTTCCAACTGCATTTGTGTTTGGCTGCTGGGAGCCTGGGGACTGATGGCCTTTCTCTGCCTTGTCATCTGTGGTGTTCTTACTGACGGACTTGACAGAGCTCCCACCAGCCTTTTTGGACAGCAAGGTTGTCTTGCCAAGATCAGTAGACCGCCGGGTTTCTTTCTGTCTCAAGGCTGACTTAAAGAAGGACAGTCCTTTGTCCTCAGACTTGCTGTCCCTCTTCAACCCAGAGCGCACACTCGTGCTAGGTGAGCGCAGGCTGGCCATGGAAGAGCTCCTAACGTGCTTGCCGTCAACTCTGTTGTCTCCTGATCTGGCCTGATTCACCCGAGGGGAGCTAGGTTTGGAGGTGGAGGTGGAGGTGACACTGGCTCTGTCAGAACCTAAACTTTGTCTGGAACCCTCTCTACTCAAGCTCTGGTCAGAAGTCCTACTCTTCCCAGAAGGTAAGGAGCCCCTGGTGGCAGGGCCTGGGGCTTTTTTGGCAGATATGGAGGAAGAAGAGTAAGTGAAGGCAGAAGCAGACTTTTGCTTCTGTGGTGAAGGAGATGACATGGATTCCTGGGACCTGGGGGACGATTCTTTTTTGGGTTGGGTAGAGGCAGGGGATGAATGCCTTCCACTGGCCCTGGAAGAATCTGCTTTGCTCCGACAGCGGGCAGGTTTCAAGGAAACCTTTACAGGAACAGGTGAAGAAGGGGATGGACTTGAAAGAGAAGACTCCTGGCTGGCCAAGGCTGGCCTCCCCTTCCGCATGCTCTTCTCTGGCTCAGAAGTGCCTTTGGAACTAGGGGATCTCTTGGTTGTGCTCTCTGGCTTCTTTGTGAGGGAGTCTGGGTGGCTTGGAGGTTTCACCTCTTTGACTGGAGAGCTGTCAACAGAATCACTCTGATCCACATACGCAATCTGGTTATTATTATCAAAAGGATCAGAAATGTGGGGCAAGCAATCCCCTTGTGCTAGATTTTTGTTTGGTGTGTCTACATTGGAGTTCAATTTTCGAGAGTCTGACTCATCTTTGAACACACCTTCCATGACAGCCAATGGGGCCCGGCCCACAGCCTTGTGCTCTCGTCTATTGTGACTGTCACTTGGTTCCTGGTGACTACCAGAAAGGTTCCGTAGACTACCGAAGCAAGATATGGACACTTTGTCATCACCTGCCTCCCCAATCCTTTCAAGGGTGGAGGCAGACCCATGGATTGGGGAGTCCCCTGAGAAGCGGGAAGGAGAACTGGAGCGCATCTGTAGCTTGGCAGACAGGGACCAAGAAGGCCGCATGCAATTTTCATTGACGGCCAAGGGGCTGGTGACAGAAGACCTGGATGACAGGCTTTGACGCTGCACACTTCTCACAAATGGTCGAGTAGAGAAGCCTCCTGCATAACAGAGAAAATTCTGTCAGACTAAATCATCAAAAATTATTAGTAACACCTTAAGACACTGAAGACAGAGCAAGGGCAAACCTGGGGGAATGACAGGACCATGACCTTCAATGCTGGCCTGTCTGCTAGAGTCAAGGATAACTGTGTACTTTCAACCCTTATCTGCAAAATAAGGTCATGCTAACTCTCAAGTCGGCAAAATGCTCTCCATCTACTTCATCCTACATCAGGGTCAGTACGCTTTCTGGAAAGACCCCGTCAGTCTATTAGGCTGTTCAGGCAACTGCTCAGCTCTGTGACCTTACCATAAAACCAGCCACAGGTGGCACACAATCAAGCATGGATGATTATGTTCCAAAAACTATGGAAAAAGCAGCCATCCACACGAGGCCTCTGGGTATAATTTGATGACTGTTGGTCTAATTAAAGAATTAAATAAAATCTAAGAAGTCTGTGTCCAGCAAGGATCCGGACACTCCCAGATCTTCACTAAACATGCGCTTCTAACCCAGCTCCTTCATCTTCCTGAAGGACGCCTGGAAATCACAGAATGAATTCCTTGACCAAAATGATACACGAACCCATAACCCCATTGCATGCCCTGTGGAAGTAAGTCTGTAACAGGTAACAATAAAAGGGCACCAGTGGGAAGAACTAGAGCCTTGGACATGTTACATACTACCTTTGATGACTGGTAGACTAATATTTCCAACAGCTTAAACCTTTCCAAGACGAAGCTGAATTCTGCATGCCTCTGTTACTGCAGCTGTGGCCTTCGTGACTACTAAGAGTCAGGTTCTGTTCTATGTGACCCCTGAGCATGACTAAATGATGATGATGCTTAAGAAGATATTGATTTCACCAACCAGACTGCTTAAAAATAGATGGAGGTAAGCTACTTCTGGGTTTATTGTTAAAACAACAGCAAATTCCAAATTTACAGGACTGTGGTGAAAATAATGTCCACCTAAATAGGTATAGGTTCACTAGTCAGCTTTTCCTAAAATACTAGGAAAGAGAAAGGGCTTGGCAACAATAGTCCAATATATTCCAGCTCACACGGAAAAGAAGTAAAATGCCAAAGCGGATAGAGCCAGAGCCAGGCCGCGGCTCTCCTAGTTTGATTTCTTTCCAACTACCTCCCATTTTGGCTTCATTTCATTTTCTCAGAATTATGCATCGCCCCTAGAAGCAGATTAAAGCAACTGAAATACTGGCAGCAAGTGAGTCTCTTTGGAAGATGATTCACTGTCTTCATTATGGATGCTGAGCTCACTCTCTCCCACTTCCAGCTCTTAGTACTTTGGCTGCCCAGTCCATCCCATACCACCTGGGGTTGCTGATAGTACTAAGGGTTATCCTGTCAATACTCAAGCATAAGTGAAAGGTACCAAGAAAAAAACCCAAATACACAAAATGCATTTCAATATTTAATCAGATTTCCTCCAGTATTGATATTGTGACTATGTTTAGAGTAGAGGTCAAGCTGACCCAATGGTGTCCTCATTAGCTAAGAACACAGCTCTACATGAGGCAGTCCCAGGCAAGGTAGAACATCTTTGAGACCTAATAGCCATCCTGCAAATTTTAACAAAAAGTGTTTATCTGTACACTGGAATACAGAAGTGGAAAACAATGAAGGAGAAATCCCTGAGTCATAGAGAAGCCACAACTCAGTTATGTACCCCTACTCTTTTGAGTTCTTACAGCCTGCAGAAACTGTGCTTTGTTTATGAGTTGCCATTTTGGAAATCTGCCACCAAGATCCACACTCACCATCGTCTTCACTCCTTTCCCCAGTCATCTCCACAGACTCAGAGAGGGAAGCCAAGGAGGTGCGTCTGGAGGAGGCTGCAGAGGTCACGCTGGCTTGCTTGCTCCCTGGGAGCCGGCTCACCCAGTGCTCACACAGAGAAGAACTTGTAGAACCTGTAGAAAAGGAGATGGGTCCTAAGGTCAGCCAGGGTCCTGCACCACACACATCCTGTCAAGCTGCTGCCAGTCAAGCCAGAGATTTGTGTCCTCGTTCCAAAGTTAAGAAAAACTCCCAGAACTAAGCATCCCTAGCAAAAATGAAGAAACTCCAGGCAATTCCTACATAGGAGGGTTGCAGAAACAAACTGCAAATATAGAATAAATGTTTTCAAAAGCAACACCTAATCCTGGCAAGGGAATAGTGAAACAGAGACACAAAGCACAAGCTCTGAGCACTAGCAGTGCTACTGAACCACCCAGAGGAAGAGCAGTAATACAGAGACCGTTTTTCTTAGCTTCAATGTCTTTTGGACATTTTAAAGTCATTTTATAATACTAATGATACATGCACATGCATGCACCAGCACACACCCACACAGTAGGGGGTATGAATCTGCTGTATGTTCATCAGTACTATCAATTCCAGGGGTTATCTTTAAACAGATGTTAGGGTAATAGTGTGCTTATTGACTACATGAAGCAGTACTGTCTTAAACAAACCTAAAGTGACTGTCGTTTCTTAGCACATCTCAGATTCTGGAATGGCCCAAGAGTCAAGTGAGCAGCCTACCCAGTGAGAAGGCCTTGCCTCCTTGCCTTGAGCGTAAAGGGACACTGATCACCATTCCCTGCCTCTCCTCCTATTGATGTATTACCACATTTCAAGCTATTTTCTTAAAGCCACAGCCTGCAGCAAGAAGCATGCACCTTCCTCTCATCTGATTATCTATGGCTGCATTCATATTGTGTGTGGGACTCATTTCAACATTTATTAACATAATAGGCTGCATCTCATCAGCAAAACCAAGCCCTCAATCAGTTAACAGCAGTCAATCCTTCCCCCTAACATAACAGATTAATTTTATGGGAGAAAAAGAACTCACTCTTTCTTTCTAATGGTCTTTACAGTTTATAGAATACTTTCACATACCTTAAGCAATGGTAAGCAACCAGTAACCCCACTGGGCAGGTGTTAGCAGATGGGACATGTTCCAAGATAACCTAAACCTCCAGGCACTTAACCAAACAAGTAAGTTATAAGTAGTTTGTCTAGGCTCTGTCCCACCTCTATGTGAACTCTGCTGGTCCATGATAGTTCAGCATCCACCCCAACTTCCTTGGTTGAAATCCTATTAGTTCCCAGATTAAGTGAAAATGTGAAAATTAATCTCATCAAGCTTTCAATAATGAAGCCTTCTGAGACATCCTTTGGCCCAAGAATTACAAATTCCTGCTCTGGGAGAAAAAAAAAACCCAACAACAACGAAAACCAGGTTACCTGCCACCGAGCTATTAGCTGACCATGATGGGATGGCTGTCCGCCTCTGGTAGAAAAGTATGTAAGCTGTCTGTGTGCACACCTCATCTTCTGACAGCTGCTGCACATCGCTGTCATCGAAGCAATACCAGAGACCGTCCACGGAGTTCTTACAGTACGCTGCCAAAGAGAGCCCACCGTCAGCACCAGCAAGGCCACACACTACACACTCTACCCACATACTTTACATTTACATATGTCCTTTATATTTCAGTTACATAATTAATTTAATAGCATTTTAAACTGCCCAAAGTAACAGAAAGAGATTAACAAAAACATAAATCCAAATTTCATATCACACCTAGGCAGAATGTTCCAAGAAATTCCTAAGTATTCCAATTTCATAACTATTTCATCTCAGAAAACTCATTATACTTCTAAGTAGGTCTCAACCAGGGACAATTTTCCTGCTAGAGCCACTTAGCAATGACTAGAACACTTTGTCACAAATGGGTGAGTTAGGAGGTTGGGGTCAACAAGTATCTAGAGGATAGAGGCTGGGCATGTCCACAATGCATAGGAAGCATTCTGCAACACAGAATGTTCACTCAGTCTCACAGGGTGAAGAACTTTGGGTTTTGTTGTATCACTTTAGTGCTTACTAATGACATACAGTAATATGAACAGCCACCAACTAATATTTAAGACTTATCATAATCTAAACATCTCATTTAATTCTGAGATTTATCATTACTACAAATTTACACAGCCTCAGAAAGACTACTTACGGAGCTGGGGACATAGCTCAGCTGGAAAAGTGCTTACCAGGCAAGAATAAGAGCCTGAGTTCAAGTCCCACCACCCAGTCAAGTCATATCAAGTCCTAAGCTCCAGAAACCCTGTCTTTAAAACCAAACAAACAGAAAACAGCAACAAAAAACAAACAAACAAATACAAAGTAGGTGCACCTACTGGTACCCCTGGCCTCCACACACACTCCACAAATACAACCATATTATCCTACACACAAAGACCGCCTACCACATAGTTGTGCAGTTGATAGAGGGAGAATATATGGCATTTGGGTTTAAATAATCCTTTGGCTTGTGCTTAAAGTCCTACTGTACCCTACCCTTTTCCTTCAGGGGAAGCCTAAATGGTCTATAGATATTCCTTGGCAAACCTGAGAACACAGAACTCAAGAATATATACATGGAGCCTTCCCCCCCAGTTTCAACTCTAAGCCTGAGATAGAAATAAAGAACATTTAAGTACCATCAAGAAAAAAAAAATAGGAACCAGCAAGAGCCAATAAAAACGTAAGAGTCTGGCACTGGGAGTGTAGTTCAGTATTAGAATATGTGCTTAGTGTACCCAAGAACCTGGGTTCAATCACAAGCACCAAACCTATGCCAAAACCTTGAGGTCATGAAGTCAAAGTCATACTATTAGGCTGAATCAAGGGATCTTATAAAGCTTGGTTCAAAAAAGCAAATTATTATCACATTTCTCAAAATACTAAACACGGATGAATGTTAGAATGTTCAGTAAATGCTGACACTGACTTAGGATGGCCTTCAAGGTCAGGGCATATACAATCCTGGTAGGCACCACAAGTGATTAGGCCAGTTCACTTTTGCAAGTATGGAACCATAGAGATGAAAGGGACCCAGGTGAGGAATTGTTCCTAACGAGACAGGTCCTAAAAGAGAAACAAAGCCTCAAAGTGTGGGAGGGAGATCAGTTCCAAACCAGAGAGTGAAATAGAGACACTCAAAACAAATGGAGTCATAGCAACAGCACTGGCTGGGCCAATGATGTCAGGCCAGACTAAGGCACACATGGCCCATCTGAAGAGGAGGCTGCTATTCTGGAGAGGCGAGTGGGAGCTGAACTGCACAGGGGCCACACCCACCAAGAGAAAGAATAACCTTGCTCTAGTGCAGTCTGTTTGCTCTCAGGATAGTTTGTTTTTGGCTGTGGCATGGAAAGGCCACATAGTGACTTACTAAGAAGCAAAGTATTTATTTATAAATCTATTTGCTTTTCTCCCTAGCACTGCCTTCCAAAGTGCTACTTGAGCTGTGGCACGGCATGGCATTTGTCCACAAAAGGAGGCACCAAAACAAAGATAGGCATTCAAAAACATCAAGCAATATGATACTGCTGTTAACATTTGCATTTTTACAAAACTGACTTATAAAGGGTTGGAAATGCTAAAATAGAAAATATCAAGGCCTTTATCACAGATAGTTTGAGAGGCTCTGTTCTAGAATTGTTGCACAAGTTAGCTATATACACAACATGCAATTACAGCAAGAATCGTCAAAGACATTCTACTGAAAACTTAGAATATCGCCAGCTTAAAAATGAATCTGCTAGGCCCATATGATGGAAAGATAGAACCAACTCACTCACACATGTATCCTCTGACATCTGCTGCACTGCCATAGCCCAACACAAATAAGCAAATAAATGTAATTTAATAAAAATACGTAAAGCCGAGGGTTGTTTCTCTAAACTGTAACTGTCAACATTTAGAGATAAGAAAAGCAATGGTTTGCCTTAAGAACAGGAAAGGAAGAGAGATGACTTCTCATGGCACATGGTGGGAACCCTACTGCTAGGAAGGCAGAGTCAGGCAGATACCTGGGGATCAATGGACAGCCCAGGTCAGTAAGGGACTGTCTCAAAACAAGATAGACAAAGACTGAGGAATAGTACCCAAGGCTGTCCTCTGGCCGTCAAACGCAAACCCAAATACACACACAGAACAGAAAAGAGGAAATAATATAGTGGCTCTCAACCTGTGGATCAGAATCCCTCTGCATGTCAAATGACTTTTTCACAGGGGTCACCTAAGACCATCAGAAAGCACAGATATTTACATTACAATTCGCAACAGTAGCAAAATTACAGTTATGAAGTAGCAACAAAAATAAAGGGTTGCAGCATCCTGAAGGTTGAGAAGCACTGATTATCAAGTATGTGAGCACCTCCTAGGTAAGGGGCAATGAGCAGACAAACCCACTTCTGCTCATCGCTGTGCTTCATGGGCCCAGATAAAGGGATCTGGCCAAGTTCTAAGATGGGTCAACGATCTCATCCAAGCTCCTTTTACTAAGTCACACTGCTTCTAAGGGTTTTCAAGTAGTTTGGTCTACAAGAGCTAGTTCCAGGACAGGAACCAAAAGCTACGGAGAAACCCTGTCTCGAAAAATCAAAAAAAAAAAGAAAAATCAAAAGAAAAATCAAGTAGTTTCCAAAGTCTGTCCTAAATAAAGAGCAACATAATATTCTAAAATCTAGCACTGTCCTATTTTCTCTAACAATTCCTTGCCTAGATAGTATATATTTTGCAAAATGACTTCCTACCAAAGTGTAAATATTAATCAGAAATGTGGGCAAAGAGGTTAATATAGTGAGTGGTTAGTAGATTTCAATTACTTCTATGACCCTTTCCACTCTAAGAGTAAAGAATATTCAATCTCATGACTCAGCATCCGAGAACACAGACATTACTAGGAATGTCAGAAGAGCAAATATCCAAGTAGAGACGCAATCATCACACAGTGGCCGCTATAAAAATACACAAAACAACAAACACTGCATTGCCATCTAAATAGTGTTTTTAAAAAATGCAAGGTAAAACACATTTAAGCTACTAATGTCTTCTGTGAAGTGAGAGCACCTTGGGAGCCCTTTTTCTCCTTGCCAATACTTCCCAGACGAGCAAAAGCCAAACTATTCTTGTGAACACACCCAGAGGCTGGATCGTTCCTCTCAAAAACAGCTGCTGTTGGCAGAGTTAAACTAAAAGGGTTTCAAGAATGAGCGATTATAGCTAGTCATCCTCCTATCATCCTGAACTGAAAGAGAGCATGCAAAGTTGGGAAGGCTAAACAACACTATCACCTTGCCAATACACGGGGAACTGGTGGCTAACTGCTATGAGAAGAATCTACAAAAAGAGTCATCAACATTAAACATTTTAAAAAGAAAATAATACATGTTTAGTAATGGAAATGGTTGCTAGTCAAGTCACTTACTAGAACTACATTCTGAGAAGCTCAATGTTAGACAACTGTCATCAGACACTAATACAACTACAAAAGCTAAGATGCTACCACATCATTAAACAATATCATCTTTACAGGACCACTGTAAAGATGGTGCTCTCATCCTGAGCCCATACAGTAGTGTTGCACAAACAGGTTACCAATCTCAGACAGCTTCTCCTCCCCTCTCCTGGGTTTACCTCCACTACCACTTACTACACACATGGCAGTATCCTTAAATTTGATTTTTATCTGCATCTCTGCCTACTTGTTTCTACTCCTAAAAGATACACAGTGGGATTTAGTCACCTGTGATGTGGTAAGAGTCTATTACAAGCTAATTACAAACTGTTTAATATTTATGAGTGAAACAGACCAATATATAGTCACATCAGTATAAAATAGTAAATGTATCGAAGAATTACTATTGATGAACCTTAAAGACATTATGCTCAATAAAATAAAGCAGTTACAAAGAACTAATAATACTGTGTGGTCTTATGTACAAGAGGCACCTAAAGTAATAAGTTCATCAAGTCAGAGTATGGGGCTGTCAGAGGCTGGAGGAGGGAGAGCATGGAAATTACTATTTAATGAGTTTCTGTTTGAGAAGATGAAAAAGTTCTGGAAATGGATAGTGATGTGGCTATACAACAATGTGTTCTCAATGCCACCAAACTGGACACTTAACAATGACTAAAATGCTAAGTTTAATTATGTATATTTTAACCATGATTTTTTAAAGGTTAATAGCCTTTTATCTCGCTATGCCTGACAAGCCCATTTCACAATAGCATTCTTTCCACCTCTCTCTAGACTTCTTATGCTGAACAGAGTTGCTTTTATAATGCAAAAGTAAATTTACCCTTAAAAGAATAAAGACATCATGAAAGTGGCTCATGACCATTCTAAGTTAGGGAGATGCTAGAGCCTCAAAAGGATCACATAGCTATAATAGGGAGGCACGCTGGGTAAACAAGAGTGGCTCCTCAGCTGTCTCGTGCAAACATTCTCCCATCAGGTCTGCTCAGAGCTGGCAAAAGGCACACTGAAAGAGAAAGGGAGGTTCAAAGCTACAAGCAAACAGCCTGAAGGAAGCGTCAGCACAGACACGCAGCCTCTCGCACTGCAGACCTGTGTAGTGCCCCCCTTGCATGGTGCCATGATGATTGCACACAGCATACAGGTCATAGATGTAGTCCTCAGGGTCCCTCCCGAGTCCATAGGGCCGTCTCCATGGGGACCAATGAGATGGCAAGCTCCAGCTGCTCTGACTTCTCTTAACCACATGAGGTGTCATGTCCAGGCCAGTCAAGGGGAACTTGACCATGTTCTGAAGTTTCATGCGTCTGTCTCCTTCCTGTTGCAAGAAGAAAAACAAGTTCTGATGACATTCTAATGCAAGCAGATGGAAGCTCAGTTTAGCATGAAATGTGGGCCCTGTCAGTTAAATCTCTTTGAATCACCTATCTGATTTCCCCAAGACACATAATAGGGAAATAGACTGCCAGTGTTAACTGTGTACGGAAACAAGCTTTAGTACCACTTAAAGTAGAACCAATGAGGATCAGCATGTTGGGGAAAATGAACCTCTGGATTTTCATTGCTTTATCTGTCAAAGCTTTTGGGAGTGGGGGAGAGGCAAGCTTAGGAGAAAAGTGACAATTTCAGGTGATTCACCCTGACACTTCTGTCAGATGCCAGAAGATAAATAGAGTATAACTACATAAAGGGCAAACCCAACACCCAGCAGAGAAGAGGTGTTCAATAAGCAGTGACCTGTTCCTCCCTACTTATCCAACAAGCACATTTACTTGGCTGAACTTAGCTATTTAACCAACAATCTTGAAGAATCTGTATTTTCCATTAAACCCTTTAGAATATCCTTGAAACCTAAAAATCTGTTGAATGAATATTATTGCATGTTTTCTATGTCCAAGAGAACATTTAACAAACTAATCAGACATGGATGTGAACATTTCAAGGATTTATGATGGCTCTATTAAAGGAAAATATACACTCACAAGAGAAAAGCTCCTGAATGGGGGTCAGGATGAAGCACAGGGCCTTACTGTAGTGACGAAGGCAGCACTGAGGCTTGCCAGAAGGAAGTGATGTCACCAGAACTGAGAGTGAAGAACTGTGAGCAGTGTGTAAAACATGTTAGGAAGGGCAGTTAAGAAATCAATTAAGCCGGGCAGTGGTGGCGCACGCCTTTAATCCCAGCACTCGGGAGGCAGAGGCAGGTGGATCTCTGTGAGTTCGAGGCCAGCCTGGTCTACAAGAGCGAGTTCCAGGACAGGAACCAAAAACTACAGAGAAACCCTGTCTCGAAAAAAAAAAAAATCCAAAAAAAGAAAGAAATCAATTAAAAGACTGCAACCGCAACCTCCTGAGCAATAACAGAAAGTCATTGAGTGGGAGGGTCACAGCAAACAGGAATAGATACACAAGGAATCCATGGAAAAGCCAAGTCAATCTGCACAAGTGGCTCCCTAGATTAGATGATAAGAAGGAACGTCAAAGACACTGCCATTCTGAGTCTGGGATTCTGGAAGGAAAAGTGAAGGAAATCCGTTAGCATTAGGGGAAGAAGACAGAGAAGGCTGGACTAGAAGTTTCAATCAATTTCCCATCTACAGAGCCCAAGCAGGATGCCCAAGGCAAGTGCCTGGGAACTAGGTGTGTCAGCCTTGCTCCATCTTAAGTCTGTGCACTTTTTCATCCCTATTGCAAAACTCTATCCTAAGTCGGCAGCAGCCTTCATGATGCCTGCAATACTTGAAACTTTTCATCTGCTACCCACCCAACAGTGAAAGGATCACTTCAAAACACACATTTGGCATTTGCTGCTTCAGTTCAAAGCTCTTCACTAAAATCTGACTGCCTACAAGGATATGTTTGAACAACTGCTCTTTATCTGCCTTTCTCTTCCATCTTAGCTCCCATCATCCATCTTCTGGAGTGTGTTACCCCACTGCCTTGTCTTCAGCCTCGTCAGGCCCCAGACTCAGCATAAACTGCTCATTCTGTTGCATGAAGGTGCAGTCCTGTTTCTCCTTCTCATCTAGCAAACAGTTGCTCACTTTTCAGGCACAAACTCTCTTGAATTCAGGCCACAAAGGCTCACTACAGTTCATGTCTCATCAAATTCTCTTACAATGGGGTTGTCTAGGACATTCTTCACCTCAAAAGGTAGACAGACTTTTTGGGGAAAGTGACTCACAAAGTAGTACAACAAAAAGCAGAATTTGTATCTATTACTCACTGCCCCCAACTATATAACAGCTCCATGAAGCAGGGCAATACAGTTTATTACTTTAGGTAGAAATAGGAATTCTACCTCTCTCACAAAGATCTCTTCTCA
The DNA here is from genome assembly GCF_018167655.1 of Microtus oregoni. NCBI lineage: Eukaryota > Metazoa > Chordata > Mammalia > Rodentia > Cricetidae > Microtus > Microtus oregoni. Next base: position 23,217,264 of record NW_024543075.1, on the reverse strand, counting down.
ATCATAAACACCCTAAAATTTAAGAAAAACATTTACAAGTCTAAAGCAAACCCTCAAGAATAAAGTAAAACACATACATAAACTACGTGAACAAAATATTCAGGATTAAAGGATCACAGAATAGCCAAATTTTGCTTTAGAAAATATGACTATAGATAGGGTCAGTCAAACATGTGGAGACATTCAGACAACATCAGTGGGGGAATCTAACAGGGTCACTAAAGAACCCACACAAACCACCAACAGGAGTCAAGAGAAACAAGGTCATGCTAGCTTTCCCCAGTGACAGGATTTTCTCACCTGGCGGAATCTCTTGAGGTGTATAATAAGCACATCAGGCAGAGTCCACAGGCTTAATGTGATGCTCCCCTGTTGCAGCTGCTTACAGTGTGGGCATCGCCATGCATCATCTGGAGCAAGCTGGAAACAAGGAGCGGACTTCCATTAGGCACCACATAATCAAAGTCTTTGTCATGGCAGACAGCTGAACTACTTTCTTGCCCAGGGTCTGGTATCACTCTGCATCTCTCTGGAAGCTACACAGGACAGCCAATGGGATAACACAATCATAAGTAGCACCTGGCCAGTGTGGACAAATCCAGACGAGTGCTAAACCTCCCTCCCTCAAAGAATGGCTAAATGCTCTTGTTACAGAAGCACTGCAAGTCCAGCGTGCCCTCAAATGCAACTTACCACCTTTAGATCAATATGGACTTTCTTGGTCTAGAACATCATACGTGAGCATATTCTACTACTGCCAACCAAGGTGGAACATAGCGGGCTATCCCAAGGCCCGAGCACTTCCCATTTTCTTCTTCCTTTTACCCCACTGGGTGTTCCTCCATTTCTGAGCCTGACTCTTCTCTACGCTAACTTGCATGAACACACCATTCCAAGTTCTTACTCACTCTTACCAACACCTCATGTATCCTAACCATTCTCTCCTCCAGCAGCACCGAACTGTTTCAAACAATCCTCCCCATATACTCTCAATGAGCTTTTCCAAACATCAGTCCAATACTCTATATCCAAAAACAGCATCTCTAAATGGGCGAGTGGGGACATGTAAATTAGAAGTATCAAATGCATGAAAAATCTAGCTAGAGAAGCAACATCCAACCTAGGTCCACACATGGAATGAGATAAGGAAAGCTCTGGGAACAGAAGATGATCCCCACCATAATGTAAAATTGGGGAAATGTTTTAAGAGAAATAACCAACCTCAGAAGCCACCAGGATGCAGCACACCCCCCAAACAATAACAACAAAATATGGAGCCCAAATGCATTCCCTTTAGGTAAGGCAAAAAGAGTGGTGTGTACCATGAGGTGATCAAATGACGCCTGAGCAGAGGCCACTGAGAACCTCAGAGACCAGTATTCCTAATTCAAATAAGATAAACAGGAAGAGGCTTTGGGGGGGACAAGAAGGCTACCAACAGAAAATCTGGGTAGAACAGAGGAGAAGCCAGTCTAGTAACTTAAAAGGGAAGCACAACTGGAAAGCTCAGTTTTCATGATGATACAATTCGATTACATTCACAGAAGAAATTGGCAGACAGGAGGGCAGAAGTCTGGGTAAATAGGAATGATCAGAAAGCCAGATGAAAGGGGCCCAGACTATCATCTAGTAAGCCCAGATCTCAAGCGGCATATTAATACTCCCCTTATTGGCTGTGTAGTCCTCACACTTTTGTCAAAAGTTAAGTTTCTGTCTAAATCCCAACATATTATAAACAGATACTTTAATGAAATATAGTATTTATGTCATAGCATCTAATCACTCTGATAGTTTCTAAAAACATTTCTCTGGTTTCTGTACTGACTATGAACTGCTGGAAAGCTCTCAGGTCAGGCAATTGCACTCTTGAGTATTCCTAGCCTATCAAGTCTTCCTGGCAATGAAGGAGTTTGCTCTGCAGACATACAGACTTCCTCGTGGCAGGACAAGATCACTCTCTTCAGCATTCCCAACCTTTAGATTTTGTTCTTTACATAAAATTAAGCCCAATACCTCATTCACAGGACAGTCCAAGTGCCCCCAAATAACTATCAGATCCCCCCTACAACAAACTTTTCTTTGCTATATCATGACTCCAGATGTATCACCCCCACCCTCTCTTCTACCTTTGTCCCAGTGTGCCATCCTCATTAACAGTACACATTTGAAGAGATGAGAAGAGCAGCACCAGCATCGCCACAGTTTTGGGCACTGTTTTTAAAGCCTCTGTGTACAGCACAACAGCCCACACCCACATAGTACTGATCATCAGTACTGAGCCTGAAGATGGCCAGACCCCAAACTATTGTCACACAACTGATTAAGTCTTCCTCTATATCTATACTGTTATTTTTAACCCCATATTAAACTTCCCACCACGTTCATATTCCAATACGTACTTACCAAGCACTTCTTATGTGTCAAGCACCTCTCTTAGATGCAAAGATATTTAGTAAGAGACTAAGGCTCTCACTAGAGCTCACACTACCCTAACTCTCTCTCTTAGTTCTTTTTTTGTGGGGGAGGGGGGATTCAAGACAGTTTCTCTGTAGATTTGGAGCCTGTCCTGGAACTTACTCTGTAGACCAGGCTGGTCTCAAACTCACAGAGATCAGCCTGTCTCTGCCTCCCAAGTGCTCGGATTAAAGGTGTGCGCCACCACTGTCCGGCTCTCCCTTAGTTCTTGTGCTCCTGCCACACTGACTACATTTCTGTTTTCAACTATGTCAAGCTCCTTTCTACCCTAAGACCTTTACTTCCCTTATATGGTTGTTTGTCTGCTCTAGGGTATGAACAAAATCAACGCAGAACCATTGCCTTGGTCACTGAGTATCCAAGTGTTTTGTTTAGGACCCAATAAACTATAGGTTCTTGATAAACCTGTAAATGAAGGAGCCTCTAGACTCTAGAGTCTAGAGCAACATGCCTTGCCTGCACAAACTCCCCAATCCAAAACAGTGAGCTGTTTTGTAGATCAAATGCAACCATTAGTTCAACTGCTAACCCTTAAGCTTTGTCCTGTTTTTAAAAAAAACATCTCAAGTCAACTTTTAACAACACCCAGCGAAGAAGACAGTGAACCAAGAGTCTTCAATCAACCAGCTTCAAAGCCAACTGGCTATTTTGTAAGCTAAAAATTGATAAGCACTTGTCCTTTGATAAACTATTTTTGAAGGAACTTGCTACAGACAGGTTGAAGGGGAGAACTCAATGAGATTCTGAAAATTATTTTGAACTATTTGAAAAAAATTTCTATTTGTTACAGTATGACCAAGGGGCCTATGTCAGGCTAATTTCAGTCCCTATTAGACCTATCAAGAAAGGTACTGGGCACTAGGTCTTAAGTAGCAAACTCCTCATAACAGAAGGCACTCATTCACTTTAAATGAGGTAAAATAGAATAAAGGAGTTTTAAAGTCCCTTCTGGTCCTGAGGTACCTAATTCCATATGTCCAGGAGCAAAAGGTGAACTAATAATCAAAATTATCCTGTTATGGTTTAATAAAGTATTCCCCGAAGGTACATGTACTGAATTTTTGGTCCCTGCCTGATTAGACTATTTTTGTAGATACTGGAACCTTGGGAAGGATCTGGCTGGAGGAGGAAGGTCACCCAAAGTAGATCTCTGGGGTACCTTTCCCCTGGGCCCTTCCTTCTCTCTCTCCTTGTTCCCTGCCAACCATGAGTCTAGCAGCCTTCTCCTCCACGCACTCCCATCTCCAGGATATTCTGTCTCCTAAGACCAGGAATAAATAAAGCAAAGGACCATGGCCTGAAACCATGAGCTAAAGCAGATCTTCCCCTCTCGTGCTGATTATCTTGAGTATATCAGGTGTTCTGTCACAGCCACACAAAGTTAGACTAACACAGATCATGAAAAGCAAGATTAGATGAATTCTACACCCTCTGGTCAAGATTTCCCATAGGCCTGGGCAACAAGGAAACTTATCCATCCATCTATCTGTCCATTCAACAATTAAATATTTACTGAATCCCCCCTATATGTAAACCACTGTGCTAAGTGGTCCAGCACACTATGATCCAACATAACATGATACGTGCACTGCTCTGTACTGGAGCCACTGTTACTGAGTACTTGAGATGGAATTTACACAAATAAGGAACCTAATTTTTCATTTTATCTGATTTTACTTGATTTAAACTTGAAAAGGTCCTGACACCTATTGTTTAGAGGACATGTGCACTAAATTGAGAAAAGTTGGGTTGTGTTGGTGGCCACAGTTGTAACCTCAGCACTCAAGAGGGAGAGGTAGTGCCTTTGAAACCATCCTGCTCTACACAGCAATTTTTAGACCATCTAGGACTACATTATGAAACCTTGTACCAAAAACAAAACATCAAACAAAACAAAAATAAAACAAAAAATGTTGAGAAAAGTGTTCATTACTAAGGAAAATAACTTAAGACTTCCAAACTGAAATGAACAAAAAAATATATATATTGATCATTAAAAATAAAACAATTACAAAGGCCGGGCGGTGGTGGCGCATGCCTTTAATCCCAGCACTCGGGAGGCAGAGGCAGGCGGATCTCTGTGAGTTCGAGACCAGCCTGGTCTACAAGAGCTAGTTCCAGGACAGGCTCCAAAACCACAGAGAAACCCTGTCTCGAAAAACCAAAAAAAAAAACAATTACAAAGGCTCATTTCTACAGCACTCCAAATACTCAAAAATTTAAGTCACTCCATATTAAAGCCCTAAAATGACTAACACTAAATATGTATGTCCACTTAATGTGTAGAGCCTATGGGAATGCAAACTCCTGGGGCATGGGATATGTTTTCCTGGGCAGGACTAATCTCACTGTCATCTTGAAGACCTGCATCTTACCCGTTCTTCTTTGGTGTAGAGTTGAAAACACTGGGATAAAGTGCAGGTTTGTGGCTGATGATGATGCTCCTTCTGCAGACGGACACTCTCTGCATCAGGGATATATTCATCTTCAGTGTTTATAAACAAGCTGCAATTCAGGGGATAGGCAGTCTTATAAAACAGACACAAGAGCTTTTCAAAATAGCTATGAACTCATAACCCATAAGATCAATGCATAAGAATATAGCAATTCAACTCTCCTACATTCCAAAATATTTTTGGAAATTACTCCATCTGCAAAGTTATTTCAAGAGTTAACTTGGAGTTAGCTTTTCTTAAACTGTCCATGATTGTGCATATTTTGTTCTTAATTATGTGTATGTATGTGTATCTATGCGGGTATGCACACGTGAGTGTAGGGGCCCACGGGGGCCAGAGGTGTCAGTTCTCCTGAAGTTAGAACTACAGGCTATTGTTAGCCTCCTGAAACAGGTGTAAGAATTGAACTTAATTCTTCTGCAAGAGCAGTATGTGCTCTTAACCAGAGCTTGCTCGCTCTCTCTGTCCATGCTGCTTAAATCATTCATTCTTGTCTAAGGTATCTAAGGACATGCATTTGACACAAGCTTACTAGTCTACAGCTGTACAATCCTAAACATATCTGATCCTGTCTGCTATAAGCCTACAAGAGCTAATGATCCTGTAACAACAACAAACAAAAAAAAAATAAAATCCTAGTAAATCAACACACACAGCAATTAATGAACATATGGCTTTTCCCTCAGCAGCAAGAAAATTTTCTACAATTTTGAGCCTTGGAAAGAAGTCAGGAAAAGAAAAAAAAGTGCTTTAATAAAGGGTTAAAACACACATAAAATACTCATTTAATGCTAAGACTTGCATGTTACAGCTAAACTGAAAGATCTGTGTGCTGCCAAAATGGTAATAAAAAAAAAAGACTCACAAATCTTTTGTCTCCTTGTCCCATTCTACAACCAGTTTCACATGAGCGGTGCCACCTGGTCCACAGGACTTTAAGGCCCTAAAGAATGAGAGCAGAGCCACATATTATTTTCTAACAGAAAGATTTCACTTAAATGTCATTCTGTTCTATCTAGAATATAGTCATTATAGAAAATCTTAATAGTTCTTCATCAGAAAATGAGACCAAGGTAGCCTCTGATTTTGTACCTAGTTTACAAGCAGAATGGAAAATCCTTAAATTAAAACATTCAATATAGAAATAAGAGTGGGAGAAATTTAGCATCATCCCGTAAGTTTGCTTGCACACTCTTAGATATTATTTATTATCTTTCCAACTTTTGCCCATTGTCTCACGCACACAGAGACTAGACTCAGTTTCCTGGGAACAGTCTGCTCTCACACTTGCCCAAGTCCACCCCACTATGCCTACCTTATGTCCATGTCAACTCCCCTGTTACCTTCCTCCTCCATAAATACAAACCAGCCAATTCACTGGTCATCACCATTTTTTGAGACACTCATCACTAATGGCTAATATTACTACACTTTTATCTTTTGTATGCTGTGAAATATTTTTAGATTAGTTACTTTCATGTCAATCAAATAGTGACATTTCAAACAAGACAATGTTGTTTAAAAAAAAAATGGTAGTGGGGGAAGTGAGACATTGTCTCATATACCCCATGTCTCAAATTTACCATATAGCCAAGGACAGCCTTCAAATCCTGATTCTTCCTGTACTGGAATTATAGGTATGCACTACCATGACTAGCTTGTGTTTTTTTAAAAAGTATGTGTTGAAAAAAATCATTACAATAAAAATAATGCAACTTTTCATATTTACGTAGCCACATATGGACAGTCTATATACATATACCTCCTAGTACAGCAGATAATAGAACATCATGTATTAAATCACAGGAGTAGAAAAGTAGAACAACTAATCCCATCAGAGGAGGAGGAACAATAAATGTTTTCACAGTAAAGGAATTATGGACAATGTCATATGTTCAAATAATCATCAGTACAATGAAGACAAAGGCAGGTTTGGGGTAGTTGGGAGAGGGTTAGCAAAAAGACCTGACCAAAGAGAAGTAGAGAGTTCAAACTACGGGATACAGACTTTACCTTCTAGATCACAAGTTACCAGGTAAGGGCAATGACCAGGGCACAACCAGACCATTAGCCTGGAACACTTCAATCTTTGTGAATGAGAGTGTAATTTGTTTATCATTTACTTATTTATTCATCCATGCATGCATGCATACACATGTTTGTGAGCATGTGTGCATGCATGTGTATTTTCTTTTTTTTTTAATCTTCCTAACACGAGTTACTTTAATTTGAAGAAAGCTCATAGAATACTTCTGTGCTGGCTAGTTTTATGACAACTTGTCACAAGTTAGAGTCATTAGAGAAAAGGGAGCCTCAACCAAGAAAATGCTTCTATAAGACTGGGTTGTGGGCAAGCCTGTAGGGTATTTTCTTAAACTAGTGATTGCCAATGTGGGTAGGGCCACCCTGGGTAGGTGGTCCTGGCTTCTTTAAGAAAGTAGGCTGAGTAAGCTATGAAGAGCAAACAAGTAAGCAGCACTCCTCCATGGCCTCTGCATCAGCTCCTGCCTCCAGCTTCCTGCCCTGACTTTCATCAATACTAAACAGCAATGTGGAAATGTAAGCTTCGCCAGACTTGCTTTTGGTCATGGTGTTTCTTCACAGTGATAGTAACCCTGACTAGGACAACAATGTACCTAGTATGAGCCAAAAGTAAAACAAGAACTTAATTTCTTTTTTTTTTTTCTGTTTACTTGTTAGTTTTTAATTATTTGTTTGTTTGTTTTACATCCTGACCACACAGTCCCTCCTCATCTCCTCCTAATCGTTCCCTCTGCCCCCTTATCCACCCCTCCTCTGTTTCTGTTCAGAAAGGGGCAGGCCCCCATGGGTATCAGCAATGCATGGCAAATCAAGTTGCCAAGTACTTCACTTCTAAATGGCCTTAAAGAACTTAAGACACTTACATGGAAATTATACCAGACATCAGACATTACATCAAATGTTACATGAGCACATGTGAGAGTCTTGAAAATGGTTTTGTGTTTGTCTTTTACCTTTCTACTGTCGGGTGGCACAAGGGCTGTTCTTCCTGAGGCAGCAAGTAAGTTATTCCCACAACACTGACCACACGCAAACTGAATGGACATACCTATATCAAATGACAAATGAGAATTAGGCTGGACTTAGGCAAGAGCATGTTTCACAGTGGCATTTCCAAAATATATCAGATACAGCAAACAGCTCACCTTACAAAATACTCCTCTACTTTAAGTACAAGGCATTCAAATGCAACTTATTTATCAAGTATTTAAATATTCCATTGCTTTCACTGAACACTAATTTAATGGTCTTTTATGGATACCTTAGCACAGTAATTTTTAAAGTTTACAGATAAAAGTTCTATACCATCTCGTGCTGACCATATGCCAGCTGTACTAGACAGGCACCATGACAGGATATAATATACACAGCAGTTCAAGGGGCCTTCCACAATACTGGCCTTAAGTCCCAACAAAACCAGTTTCACTGTACTGACTGCTGCTTCTGAGTAAAAAGCATGCTCTACTGGAATAGCAAAATGCTTACAAACCTGGATGCTGACAGTAGGCCTCAAGAAATACTTCATCTTCTCCAAGATCTCCTTCTGCAGAAGGTCCCATGCTACTGTCTTCTCTAGGTGCAGGACAAAAGGCAGTCCAAATCTACCAAACAACAGGGTCACCTTAAAATACAGCAATCCCTTATTCTTGGTCTTTTTAAATTAGATCACAGTCTAACTGGTTTTAGGACAGTTCTCAAACAAAACAAAAACTAATAATGGTACTCTCACAGAAGACAAGGTCAGAAGAACTGCTTAGATCTCTCAGGTGAAGAAATGGCTTCTGTGAAGCACAGTTAAGCAGTAAGGGGGCAGAGACTGTGAACATGACCAATCATGTACATCAAAAAAGTGTCAGGAACATGCAAGGCTAGAAGGTCTAAGAAGCAGGTAGCCACATCCTGGTACTGACAAGATAGGCACTATCAAGCGACACCTGATGTCACTTCCTAACTAGGGCAGAAGTCAGCTGGGCTCTGCCAGGTTCCTATACCACATAAAATAAGAGACAATACTATAGTTCTCAGTCTTAGCTACATCTGAAGTCACCAAAGGAGCATCAAAAATCTCTGTTGCTCAAGCCAGCTCTAGAGATTCTAATGAAGTCAGTCTGGAATGTGATCTAGAACTGAGGCTTTTCTGAATACACCTCAGGTAGTTCCAATACACAGTTAAAGTTGAGGACCATTGTTCTGGCCTCAGCTTCAATTCATGACCTAGTTGTTAAAGTCTATGTTTTGATTGATCCCTGAATGTCTCCATCTCTATACACCCAGATGCAGACCACACTCCCTCAGCACAGAATACCCTCTCCATCCTCCTATGTTCTCTGCTGCCCATCTGTATGATACCCTCATTCCCCACAAACCACAGCACTAGCCACTGGGTTATAAACACTGCCTGACTTTCCATCCTCATGTGCTGGCTAGGTTTATATCAACTTGATACAAACTAGATTCTTTTTGGAAGAAGGAATGCCAACTGAGAAAATGCCCCATCATATTGGTCTGTGAAGCATTTTCTTGATTAAAGACTGATGTAGGAAGGCCCAGATCACTGTGGTCTTGACCTGGTGGTCCTAGATAGATGCCATAAGAAGGCAGGCTCAGAAAACTATGGTGAACAAGTCAGTAAGCAGCATTCCTTCACAATTTCCGTTCCAGATCCTGTCTCCAGGTTCTTGCCCTGACTTCCCACATAGATGAAGTGTAACCTTGGAGCTGTATGATAAAAGAGACCCTTTCCTCACCAAGTTGTTCATGGTCCTGGTGTTTTACCACAGCAATAGAAACCGCTATTTAGACACTTTACTAACAGACTGATGGCTAGAGAGAAATGTACTCACCTTAGCAGCCTAAACAACCAATGAACATAAAACAGAAGCTGCTGGATGAATCAGTCACAGCATGAATGACAAATCTAACTAAAAGATGAACTCTGTGAAGACTTGGGTGGATGCCGAGTGGTAAAAGAAAATCATTCGTAAAGGCCATCTAGTGACTTATTCACAACAGTAACACTGAAGCTATTTGCCTGAAAGTCTCCGTGGATGAAACAGCTTCCTATCACAAGACAATGATTCCACTCTAAGAGCCTGGTACCACAAAGGGGATTTTATAGGTCTCAATTCCATAAAAATACTACAAGCTCCTTTCCATTTATTATCTTAAACATGTCACACTCCTAGTCTGCATTGGGGCCCCCTCTACATGGGACCTCTCCCCAGATGTTCCCACAGCTCACTCCTTCTCCTTGGGACATATTCCTTCCTGTGCTCTGGTTCTAATGTAGACCCAGGGCCTCTCCTTCACACACACTACCATTTTAACCTGTGTCAGTGTCTTCAACATGGTGACAACTACCTGAGGTTAAAAGTGTTTACTAGGTTTTGGTTGACCTATCTCGGATGTCAGCTTCATGAGAAAAGGGAACCTCTACATTCCCAGGGTTTAGAACAATGCCTGAACACTGTGAGTATCACCATTCTTGTTAATATCATTAATACATGTGACATTTTTATGTTTATGTTACCACCCAAGGAACTTATTTCAAAGTAAAATTTTAAAAGGCTGAAATAATGACTATCCTGACTAGTAAAAACAGACAAACAAAACAAAACAAAAAACCCTTTGAGTCTTTCTGAAACATATTCATCTGCTGTTCCCATTCAGGAGACACTTCTGTGATAAAGCTACTTTGAAGATATTCTATGGTTCCCATAAATTCTTACAGAGGGCATCAGAGAAATTTGAGAGATTTTTGACTCCCGTATTTCTGACTTAGAATGCTGAATGAATAATGAATGGTGCCATCTGCGAAAACAGGAAATATTGGAAGAGAAAGATAATGAGTTCAATTTGGGACATAAGTCTAAGGAACATGTATCATCCAAAGAGATATGTTAAAACCTTTTTATGTTTTAAGATACAGGTTCAGAATTCTAAGAAAAGCCTAATACACACAGGACATAAGCTCTCAAAATCTAAGCAAACTTTTTTCTTTTCTTTCTTCCTTCCATCCTTTCTTTCTTCCTTTCTTTTTTTCCCCAAGATAAGGTTTCTTTGTGTAGCCCTAGCTATACTGGAGCTTGCTCTGTAGACCAGGCTGACCTCAAATTCACAGAGATCCACCTGCCTCTGCCTCCCAAGTGCTGGGCCACCACAGCCCAGCTTAAGTAAGCTTTAAAATAAGCACCTTTCAAATACTAACACACTAATTTTATATCTTTTCCCTTCCTAATACAACAAACTAAACCAACTTATACAAAGATTCCTTCTGAATAACAGAATAGAAAATTAACTGCAGCTAGGCATAATGGCACTTGGGAGCTGCTAGAGCATCAGGAGTTCACGGGTAGCCGGGGACCCTATCTCAAAACCAAAACAAAACTCCCACTAAAAGTAGATTTTTTTTCATCCCTCCTTTCAAAAGATTTTAAAGCATATAGCCTCAAAAAAGTCAGTATTTGTTAGGAAATAGTCTGGTTTTTACCTTTTCCCTTGCTGCCCCGTACAGGCCCGGTTACACACAAGCAGAACAATCTTGTCGTTTGCCACTCTGGTGGGCAAGTCCACTTTCCCTTGTTTTGCTGCTGTTGATGGTGGGGAAGATAGTCTGTGATGATCCAAGCCAAATTTCAAGTGGTTTAAATTGTTATTTAAGTGAATGCCTGAAACAGAATAAAAACAGTTCAACTTATCTCTTCAAGATTCTTTTCATTTATTCATTACAAGAAAAAATAGAAATAGAAATAATAAGAAACTGTCATTTTATAATTTAAACCACAATCAAAAATAGGGACAAACACTCTACTATGACATTACTCATCTAGCCATCAGGCTAGGTGTCAGCATTCATCGTTTCCTTTAAAGTAGGCTTCCCTACCTTTAAAATTGGAATTTTCCACAAGTCAAAGTCAGAAAGTTCTGAAGCACAAGTTTACTGGAATAACCCACAAATATAACTCGAAGTTAGGTCCAGTAACCAGTCAAATGCATTCCAAAAGCAATGTAGATAACATTTAGAATCATCTACAAGGTTTCACTAGCAGTTTCTTGTCCCTGATTATCACAACGAGATAAAGCTGCACTTACTAATCCAGAACTGTGGTGAGAACATAACTAGAACAGATCAACCCATATTAGCAAGAACACAAATGCCTGACAGACAGCACAAATCTTCAGTGTTCTACAGCAGAGCTTCCTGTTATTCAGGGCCATGCATCCAGCTATTCAAGACCTATAACAAGACTCTGTAGCTAATTAATGGCAATACCTGTTAATCCCTTTACTCTTTCAAAAGGATGTCACTTAGTGAAATGTACGCTCATAAGAGGAACAGACCTTTCTGCCAACACTACCAACAATATAACACTAGAAGAAGAAAATAGAAAAGTTTATAGAAAAGCATTCACAGCACAGTTCTGGCAGTATGCTAAGTAGCCAGCAATCCCATAGCTGCTGTTAAGATGCAGCAGCATTATAATAATTTGAATGACAAGTACATAGGTAATATCAAAATAAACTCCAGATAATTAAATATGTAAAAAAATCACTAGAAATTAAAAACCTGAACTTTAATCAAGCTACTAAAAGAAAGAATACATTTTAGGCATAAATACCATAAAGAAATCCCAAAGAAACAAGAGTAGATATCACTTTATATTCATTTTAAACTGTGATGTGGAAAAATAAAGATAACAGAAACCAAATCTGAAACAACAAATTACCTCATTCCTGGCAAAGGTAAATGTATGAAGTGATCAGGATTTCTAGTGAGATAAGGGGACGCTGTTCAACTGCTGCGAAGATCGCTCTTCAAACACAGCCCTGTGTTTCCTAACAGATGGGCCCTGGGGCCAGTGATTTGACCTCTCTAATTCACAGCTGTCACTCCCAGAGTGAGGAACATTCTCACATGTTGCTACTGAGCACTCATAATGTCTCTACATCATAGTCTAACAAATGTTTGAAAGTGGTGCACCCTTCAACAGAGGCATGTTCTAGACAGAGTATGAGATTCATTAATGTACAGGAACTCAATGATAAGATAAACCGAAAGCAGTCAAGGAACAGGGACGGAACTGGGGGATGTTCCAGCTAAAAATCACTAGCTGGGCTCTTGCTGCATATAGAAACTGCTAGGTATAAAAAGATAAACCATCACATGGCCAGCACTCCAAAGAATGCCAGTATAGTGAGAGACAGAGGAAACAGATCGTTTCCATAGACTCATGCCAGATGAGCAGACACAATAACTGGAACTCTGTAATCCAGAGTTAGCCAACATGTCCTTTGCAGGTCCATCTACTTCAGGTCTTGGTTCCCAGCTAAAAACGCTATAAGAAGCAGGGCAAACTAAGGAAATAAGGCTTCACTAGAGGAAGCAGTCACTGGGGACACTCGGACTCAGTTATTTGTCTGTCTATCTTGTTGGTATCTGACTCTGTACAAATGTATTTTTTATTTAGTTACAAAAGAAGTAGGGACTATTCTTTCAGTTATACCTTTTTTTTTCTTTTAAAGGATTAGTTTTGAGATTTCTCTCTTCTACTGTCTTTGTCTTAAATTTGTATTTTTATTTATCATTGAGCACAGAAACAAAAATTCCTGTTGCAATGAGATAGATACAGAAAAATAACAAAAGGGGAATAAAATACGGGAACAGTGATTTACTAGAGGTAACAGTGTAAAAAGAAAAAAATCCACCTGACTGAATGGGAGGAAGGGCATTGAAGGATCAAAGTGAAAATTCATGTTAGAAATAGAAGAACCCAAATAAAAAGTTGTTGCTAACATTTTAAAAAAAGAAAAAGAAATCAGCCTTGCTGAGTAACTTGGGGAAGGATGTCTTTATAGTGTGCTTAAAATTTTTCAAGAGTAAAGAAAAAGGAATAGGACAGAGATTAAACACATACATCAAAACTAGAGAACTCAAGTAGCTTAAAGCAAATGTGTAGAAAATAGGGAGAAGAGCTGGTGAGGTGGACCTTCAGGCAATGTAAAAGCATGTAAGAAATAATAGGCATGTGAAGGGGCAGATGTTCAATACATAGGAATCACATGTGGGGTTCAAAAGGATCACTACTAGTAATAAAAGAAATAGAGATTTTATTAAAAACAAGAAAAACAAACAAAAGAGAATAAAAATCTAAAAACACAACAGTATATACACTTAGTCACAATTTTTAAAATTGTATACTATCATACAGTACTTCAATGTCCACAGTGGTCAAATCTGCAAACTCAAGTGGATTATAGAGACATGATCATTTACCTCTTTGACTGAGAATTCCTTCAGGTCTAAATATTTCTGGAGTCTCAAAGGCAAAAATGCAATCACTTTCATGAACCGTCTCCAGGTCATCTGTGTCACTGAAGGAACGATGGAACCCATCATAGTACATTTCAGTTAGCACAATCTAAAAGATAGGGAAAATGTGAACAGTTAGGTAACTAGAAATTCAATACAAAATGATCTTCCAATCCTACCCTGACCTTCCTGGGGGTTACTGGATGTCTTCTAAGACCACATTTTTTATTTTTATCCAAAATGTGTTTATTGGGGTGGTTCCCACTCATCTCGAATCCGGTGCTTTTCAGTGCTGCTTCCTCCTGAAGGAGCATCCTTCTGTCAGTCTTGCTTTTCTGTCTGTAGGCTGACAGAGGACGGTGGAGCACCGACACACAAGACTACCATCTGTGCATGGCTAAAGACCGTGGTGATTCTATAGCATCCTGGGCACTTCACATCCATAAAGTAGGAATTGGGGCTCTGTACCAGGTGCTTTTTCTTGTATTTCCTCTTTTCCTCCTCTGGAGAGGGATAAAAGAGACCCTTTGTGAGAGGCATGTTCTCATAGGGAGGTCATCACCGCCGGAAAGGCTAAGACCACATTATTTGCTGGCAAAGAGAGACTCTCAGAAGTATAATGGCCTCTATGACTGTGTAGCAATACACTCTGAATCCAGAACTCTGTGGCATCAATCCAGAGTTCCTCCAAGTTTGGAGACAAATTACACTCATTCCTCTGTTTCACAGGAGGAAAAAAGAAATAGAGACCTGCCTACGGTTTTGCATGTTTTCAGTCTCATGGAGAAGACAGACTACATCTGAATCTAAGACATTCTTTCATATCATTAAATCCTCCTCTTTTCAGATTAAAAAAAAAGTCAAATGATCATGGCTATCTATATTGGAACACATACAATCAACTCGAATGCCCAACGATAGCAACTAGTTTAATGTAGCCCTGCTGACTAAGAAAGCTACTAGAAAAGATGACCTGCATATATCTGCATCATGAAGCCAAAAAAACAGCTAAGAATGATGTGTAATAACTCTATTTTAGAAAAGATTATAGAATAATCCCAGAAAAAAAATCTAAAAAATTCTATCTAGCACAGCACTAAAGCTAGTGACCTTCTTAGCACTGACACTTAAGATACATTTAATTTCAAAGTTATATTTTAACAAAAAAATAGAAAAACAAAAGACATGGATGAAAACAATGGCTACATTTAAAGCTTATGCTGCATGTTCAGCAGTACTGGCCAATGCAAAAGTACTAGACTGGGCAGAGCAAGAGAAGGTTCGAGGTCTAGTCTGCCATCAACCAGCTCTGTGTTCTTGAACAGGGCCTTCTTCAACAGAATGAAGAGGCACCACTGGGCACCAACTGCCAGTGCCCCTCCCCATCACCACCTCAAGAGTCCTGGCATTCAAGAGCTCTGAGGTGAAAAGGCTGGAGGGCTGTTTTACAAATGACCCAGAAAAAAAAAGAAAAAGAAAAATTCTCTTTGCACATTTCCTTCTAAGGAATGTTATGTTTATGCCGCTTTTCTCCTGGTGAGAATAGAAGTATAATCCACCTCTCCAGAAAGCCGAGGGCTAAAGCAAACTCGTAATTATATCACCAATTTATACCACATGTGAAAAGAATGAGACAGCACTGAGGCTCTACAGACACAGCCGCATTTGCCTTAGAAACCAAGACCTCTCTTCTTTCTGCCTTCCTCTCCCTGAAGAGGAAAAAGGATCAAGCAGCAATTTAAAGTAAAGAAAATGCCAACATTTCATCATCGTGCCAGTATTCAGCCTATGAAACTAGAAGAGAAATGCTATACTAAGGCAACACTGCTTTAAGTGAGTTTGCCCAAATGGGGCCAAATGAGGCCAAAAAACAAAATACCTTTATTATTATCCAAGTGATTATATAGAAGCTTGCAAAAGCTATCCAGGGAAAAGCTGTTTCACCAGTAAGTCATCCTTCCTTATAAATCCTAAAGAATGTTTCCCCATAATGTTTTTCCAATATAAACTGTGTGTAAAATATGTTAAGTCCCCAACAAGCCAAAATAATTTTCTTGTTCAGTTTAAACGTAACTACTTATCAAAGATGTGTTCCCCTTCCCCATCCCCCAAAAAGGGAAACCCAACTTTTCCCTATCTAAACAAAAGACTTTGTAAGGAAACAAAACAGAGTGGCAGGTACAACTCAGATATAGAGCACTTCCTAGCAGTAGTAAGGCCCTGGGTTCAAACCCCAGTGCCACAACAGGGGCTGGAAAGCAGCACAATGAACATAACTATATATAGAACATCATACTAGCAGGATGCCCATTCTCACCACCATGACAGAGAAACCTCTCTGTCAAATCCCACAGTACTGTGAAAGATTAAGTAATTACACTTTACAAAGAAAGCCACAAGGTCTTGCACAAAAGTTTTCCTTTCATATATACGATTAATTGAAGCAGGCGAAGGTTTTCCATACACTGTATTCTTTGAGTCTGGATTTTCCCCCATCCAGCCATCCTCCCCACAATATTAAATTTCTAACATGTTTGGCAGAAAATTGAAAAAAATCCAGATAAGGAGAAACCAACAGTATAGTGTCTCATGTATACTTGGTCTTGGCAGATTATTACCTGATCAGTGGGGATCTTTGTCTCCATAGACACAGCTTCCCGAAGTCTGGCAACAGTCCCAGACAGAGGCACAGCCACACCAATCCTCATGCAGTGGGAACATTTCCCTTGATACACTACAGTGACATAGAGAGGCCTGTGCAGATCAAAGTCAGATCTTCTCATTAGTCATTTATTTTAGCTAAAATACAGAAAAAGTGAAAGAAACCTAACCTGAAATCAACACGAAAACTAAAATGAGGCCTGAGACAGCTCAGGTGCCTAGCATGAATAGTCCTGCATGCCCCCAGTATGACGTAAACCAGAAATAGGGACATATGCCTGCCACTGCAGCACTTAGAACCTAAAGACAAGAGAGTGGGAGTTTAAGGCCATTCTCAGCTCACAAGTTTGAGGCCAGCCTGTGATACATGAGCCTCTATCTAAAAACAAAAGAAACTGAGCTAACGCCCCCTTTATTTAGAAGCCAAATGGGAAAAGTTTCATTAGACCTAACTAGAAACTACCAAACAAGTCAAAAGATCTTTGAAAAAGCAATCTTCATAAAAATATTTTTCAAGAAACATATTCATAATTGGTTCTATCTTTTTCTTCAAAACAGTCTAATTTCTGGAAATTCTGAAAGTCTGAAATAAGTACAAGAAGGGTCTCCAGAGAACCTAGGATTAGTGGGGGAAAAAATGGGCTTTCCTGTATCATGTGCCTGCTCAGCCTGTACACTCAGACAGGCACTTAGTGTCAAGAATGTACCAAGGCTTGTGTTCATTACCATTAAGCCTATTACTTAAATTAAGGAAAAGGCCTTCACAGGGGGCTACAGAGAAGTGCCCCATCACAGCAGACTGTTAGTTTTATAGATACATTCTTACCTTGTGTGGGGTAGTGGAATTGGCAAAGAAATGCACAGGAAAGGGTCAAAAGTGTTGCTCTGTTTCTGACAATGAGGACATGTCAAAGAAGATCTTTGAAAACAAAAATGTAAAACATTCACATAAGGTCACACAGAACTACATCAAGCAGACAAAACAAGAGGTAACAAACATATATTTGCTCCTACCTGTACTGGGCTTGAAAAAGTTCTTGTACAAAAGTGCTACACACAGGAAAAGATGGTCCCTCAGGCATCATATCAGTCTCTGATGGTGGCTAAAAAAAAGAAAAGAAAAAACACAAATACTCAACTTCCTTTATAAGCTGTAAATGGACCCCTGACGCTTCTGTACACTGCACACGGCCTGCAGGTCACATGCACTCATTCCCTCGCACAGACAACTGCACTTCTCTAGCCTGCTGGAAGACTGGCCAGCTCTCCTCCCTAGAAAGTTCCAATCTTCATCTTGATGCTTTATCACAGTCTGCTTCATGGTTTATTTAACCTTTTCATGTCCCTAGCTACGAAGCATCTGCTACCACATTTAGAGAACATTATACAGAATGTTAGGGCAAGTAAAATAGTGTCCGGCTTTTAGGATGTCTTAATATGGTAACAGAGTCAACCATGTAGACACAGTTATGAAAGTACAGTGTTCAGGAACAAAAGGACCTTAAGTCAGAATAATCCACTAACTTTCTAAAACCAGAAATTTTTAAATACAGAACAGACTTGTCACACACTTCAAAAGCTCCACAGAAGTACTCTTCCTACTCTATAATATTAAGGCTGCACGTGGAAAAGCTATATATGTGAACTGCTATGTTTTTTAGTAAAACCCTTCCGGACTCAGTTCCTATGCTCAAATCCAAGTCTAACAGCAGAGGTATTCATACATTTCCTTTTTGACTGTGTACTTATTCTATTGATCTATACAGTATGTGTCTTACTAGAATAGAAAGCATCTGGTCCTCTTCATCAGACTATGAAGTCCTTAGGTACAGTTGTCTTTTACTTTACACTGGCAGCACAATAAGCAGGTAAAATATCCATGAAATGCCCACTTAGTTTTACACTCACCCACAGCTAGTCAGTCACTCTACTTAATGCAACAAGAACTTAACAGACGTTTGCGAGAAGACTTCCCTCTCCTTAGCCTTTTCCCCCACTCCCAGACTGTACGAGGAGCGAGTGTACATGCACTCACCTTCAGAGGAGGCTGGCCACTCTGCTTTACAGCATGATTGAGGTCTTCATGAACTCGATCCAAAAGCCATAGCAGAAACTCCTGGGCATCATGCTGGGAATTTCCTCGATACTGCAGAGCATTCTTTGATACGATACTCTATGCAAGGAAATAAATCAGCACAAGCAGTTCTGAGTTCCTGGCTCTGAAGACAAACTATCATAAATAGGGATATGCAATCTTAAGCGTGTCTCAAAAAGACCAGAGAAAAACAAACAAAACCAGAGAAATATCCTGATGCATGAAATTCAGTCAACAGCAAGGTACTAATGTTAACTTCTCACTTATGACATTGACCTGGCATGCTAATGACAAGGAAACTAGTGTAGACTTTGAAAGGACTCATGCTACTTCTGTTGTTGTTTCTATAATTCTAAAATTATCCCAAGAATTAAGTTTAGGAACATATTTTCTGTTAATAGAGCAAGGGTATAAACAGCATGTCATGGGAGTAGAACACACGATAGTGAAAGAGTTGATGGACAGGGATGACATCTCTGGAGATGTCACTTAAGCCTTGAAGGGGCAAAGGCAGGGATCAAAGTGGAGGCAGCAACATGTTTAAACACACACACACACAAAAATAAGAAAGGATGACGCCTTCAAAAAAGACCAAGAAATTCAATAGACCTGAAAGAGCAAGTCTGCAAGACAGATCAAGAGGAATGAGTAAAGACCAGATTAGCTCAGGAAGGATTTTAAAAGCAAACCTAAGATGGCACAGGAAACCAGGAAATGGTTCTAAAGTGAACTGGCTAGGACCATGTGCTGAGAAGAGAAGCTGGATACAACTATTCCAAAGTAAAAGGAAGTATAATGACCTGTTATTAGAAAAGAATGTGTGCAAAACATTTTACATATAAGTGAAACAAATAAGCACTCTAACTTTGGCTATGAGTATTTCATTTAGAGCAGGGGGAGGGTGCACAGTGACAAAGCAGTTATGAAACAAAATGAGGGAAGAAACAACAAAGGTCTAAGGCAACGCCGTGAAGACACACAAGACAGCAAATTTGCAAGAGATTTAGAAATGTGGCAGAATCAATAGAATTTGTGATTCAATTTAGGTATTAAACCTCTATCTCACCCATGTCTTCTCTGATGGTAGCTTTTGACTACATTAAGATAAAACGCAAAAAGAGAAAGAGAGTGATGAGCTCTCTTTGAAATCCACTATGGCTGATACTCCATAGAGACTCTAAGAGGAGAAGAGGGCAGACAACTGAGAAAATACACTTCTAGGCTCAGTACAGAGTTTACAATAAAGACAGGGATGCAGAAGTCAACAGATGAGTGACTATAATCACATATACCCCTGAGGTTGCCCAGTGATGTCACAAGACATTGAGGTGAAAACCCAAAAGACACATCTAGGCTTGGGAAGACATCAAAGGAGATGAATTAAAAAAAAAAAAAAAGGGCTGTGGCCAACAGCACAGAGCTCAAAGAACCAAATGAAGAGTTTCATGAAGGAAATGATCTACCAGTATTATAAAAGGTAGAGAATGACAAAGCAAACCAACCAACTACGAATGGGGCCAAAGAGACAGTTTAGCAGTCATTTGCCATGGAAGGGTTTGTAGAAACAGAGCTGTCCTCTGACTTTCACACAGGTGTCAGGGTGTGTGCACGTCCCCACACACGTCATGCAGGTGCACATACACACAGAGAGAATCACAAACTGCCTGCTATAGTTCCAATTAAGAAAAATAATAAAAGACCAAAAAAGAAAGAAATTGTAATTAGATTGTGAAGAACTGTCACAGCTTAATGACTAATTACATGTAAATAACAAGCAAAAAATTGATTTATAAAATATCTTAAGATTCGGTTTGGGATGAAGAGTCGAAGAGACATTAGAAATAATACATGTGACACCAACAAACAAGTGAGTGGAGTCAGGCATAGTGGCTCACATCTAATATGCAAGCACTTAGGAGTCTGGGACAAGAGGATTACTGTATGAATTCAAGGACAGCCTGGATACAGAGACTGACCTGTCTCAAAAAGTAGTAGAGTAGAGGGAGGACCTGATAACAAACACAGCTAGAGAAATACAATGTGGATGTCATCCAGAAACAATATGCAGGGTGGGACAGATACAGAACTGCCTTCACTACAATACCCAACTTCTCCCATCAGAGGCCACTTTTTCCTTGGTCTTTATTTCTACTTCTTCACTGGTAGTGTAGTGGTTAGGATTCAGCTCTCTAAATTTTTGCTTCTTCAGTGCCTCTGGACATCTCTACTGTGAAAGGTGTTGGCTTTTAGTCTGTTCCTTCACTTACATCAAAAGAAAGCTTTTAGTATGTACAGTAGAAGAATGAGATAGGATAAAAAACACACACACACACAAACTAGGACATCTTTTGTAGACCAGCTGCTGACTGAGTACGGAAGAGAAATAAGTAGCTGGTGTTATGAGGTCAGTGGAGCTAAAGAAAAAAACAGGAATATCATCAAGGTTTTCTATTTCTGACTTGGGTAATGATCAGGAATAAACCTGAAAATGAGGGACCATAGAGTTCTGAACAAGCTGAGTTTAAGGCCTGAAATTTGAAAATGAAATTTATGCCCTGACAATACTGAAGCATGCATGGGCAGCCCATACATGACGGTTCTGTTGAACTTGTCCATACTGAGTTTCACGGTCTACGTTGATGAGGATGCCTGACCAGGTCTCTTCCTCAAGGGGGTACAAGATCTCATTACAGACGGTTGTGAGCTACCATGTGGTTGCTGGGAATTGCTGAGCCATCTCTTCATCCCAAGTTTGAGGCCTACATCACCCCAAATGAAGTTGTTCATAGTGCTGAGCAAAGCTATCTAGGTGGGTGAAATAAATCAGAAAGACACATGACTATCAAATGAGCACAGAGAACAGCCCATGGGGTATCTAGTGAGAAGAGCAGTCAACAACCAGGCCAGAATTTTGAAGAACATGAGCATAAGAAAATGAAGTAAGACTGGTCAAAGAAGTTCACACAAGTTGAACCAAAACAGAAGTTCAAGGAGATACAAGCAACAATGCAAAATATTACAGAAAAGTCAAGTAACAGATACTGGAATGCTCATTCTCTGGGATGGCAAACAAAAGGGTCACTTGCCCATTTGATCTCAGTGAAGCAAATATCTATCACAGCAGAAGAAAAGTAAGCAAACTGGAGTTTCCACAGACCATCTTTCATATCCCAGACGCTGACTTGATTTGTGTAAGCAAGGAAAGAAACTGACTATCCAGAAACAGCTAATGGAAAGGAGAGATCTGAAGACAATTCTTCAATTCAAACAGGGAGGATTAAAAAGAGAGGAATTCACCTTAAACAGGTGTTGGGAGGTGGGGGAGTCAGCCAACAGAAGCAAGTAAGCAATGGAAGTCCTAGACACCGACAGGTGAACTATAGACAAGAAACCTTTCCCACCCGTTTGCTTTGCATGTTTTACTTCATGGAAGAAACAAGACTAAACAGGCAACTTAACCCATACTGGATCAACCCCACCCTCAATCACCATATCACAAACTGAAGAACTGAAGGAAAAGAAAATCCCACTGAACAAACACAAAAGTTCCTCTTCCTGCCACTTTTAGCACCTCAGTAGGGTGATATCTCACCAAGGACACACGTGGTCTACTTATCTTACCTCTTTCCCCAAACAAAAAGAAATACAGAATAACAGTCAATTCTTTAGTATGTGCCTCAGAAAAACACTAGTAGAAGTCAGGACTCCTAAGTGCCACCAGCCACCTCAGATGTGATCCACTGAATGAGTGAGTAGGAAAGACCCGGATGGCCAAAATCTTTAACTGGCTCAATACATTAATTCTGTGAAAAATAAAACATGGGCCTTCTTAAATTCAACTTTATATATTTGCATCTGTTTTTATAGAATCTGGATATTTCTGTTTGGAAAATATTATACTAAGCCATTGGCTTAAGACCTATATATCCTACCCATAATTAGACCAACTGTCTCCTCAATTGATGATCCTTGCGGACACTTACCAAATAAGTCAAAACACATGCAAGCCTCTAAGCTTCATGATAACATTTTTTTTTTAAGGAGCATTGTTTTCCCTTTGAAACAAAAACATAGCTCAGAAAAGAAAAATAGTCTACACTGGAGCTATAACCTCCAGACATGAGGTTCTATGAGACAGCTTCATAGAGCCGTAGGAACAAGCAATATCTCATGCCCCAGGAAAGATACCAACTGGTCATAAATATTCTTTACCTGACCCCAAGACAAAGACAAAAACACAGTAATGATATTGATTTCCTCTCATGGGAAACAGGTATCACAATAGTGGTTTGATATGACTGCCTGATCAGAAGTTAGGCTACTCTTCTAGAGACAAAGTGGTTTATAAGATTCATCAAACCAATCACTATCTACTTTTTTTGCCAGGAGAGTAGAATTTATTTCCCAGGGGTCTGGGTACTAGCACAGTAAGATGGCTCAGCAGGTAAAGGCACTTGACACCAAAGCCTGATAAATCTGAGTTTGATCCCTGGAATCCACATGATGGAAGGAAAGAACTGACTCTCACTAGATGTCCTCTGACATCCACATACACACAAAATTAGTGAATAGAATTTTAAAAAAAATCACAGAAGTATCAGGACAAATGTATAGGATAAGCATTCCTAGTCCAAAATATTCCAAAATCCAAAAGTATGTGTGTATATGAACATATACATGCATTTAGTGTGCATGCCTGTACAGGTATAAAGGCCACAAGATATTTCCCCTTATATTCTCCCCGGCCCCCGTAAGACAGGGTCTCATGGTAGCCCTTGCCTGGTCTTGAAATAGCTAACTATGCAGACTACTCTGGCCTCAAACTCAGAGATCTGCCTGCCTCTGGTTCTCTAGTGCTGGGAACTAAAGACATTTACCATTACCATCACACCTGGCATCTTTCTTTTCAGTTTTTTTCACTGAGCCTAGAACTAGGCTGGGAGCCAGCAAGCCCCAGATATCCTTCTGTGTCTACCCCACACAGCATTAAGGAAACAGACACACACAGCTATGCCCAGCTTATATACTGAGATGCCTCCGACCCGACCTCTACCCACTCCCTTACTCTCCTTCCTCAGAAGGATGAAGTAGGGACATGTAGGGACCCTGGTGAGGGCAGAGAAAAAATATGCAGATTCTATCATGTGAGTTCTCAAAACCATGAAGACCCAAAGCACAGGTTCCCAGCCCCGGCTGCACATCAGTCATCTGGGAAACCAGACAAACTTTAATTGTAATTTTTTAAGTGTAATGTTTTTTTAAATGGCTCTACTTCTAAAGTGAAAGCAGACTGCAATCAAAACTGACCAGCCTGGAAAAGCTCTGATTGCAACATTTGTTTAATTGTTTTGTTTTCTGTTTTTGTTTTTTTTGAGACAGGGTTTCATAGCTTTGAAGTCTATCCTGGAACTAGCTCTTGTAGACCAAGCTGGCTTCAAACTCACAGAAACCACCTGCCTCTGCCTCCCAAGTGCTGGGATTAAAGGTGTGCGGCACCGCCACCCAGCTGATTTCAACATTTTAATCACCAAAGGTTATGAGAAGTTTGAGAGACCCCTTAATAACTGCACGATGTCACTTAAGATAATATTAAATGTCAAGATCTACTGAGTGCCTATACTGAATCTGGCTCAGGGTAATTATCTATAGAGGTTATTTCCTACAGAATTAATCCTGAGGAAAATTCCATGCTACAATATTAGTAGTCACAAATGAAAACCTTTGGTGTGATGGTGCACACCACCTTTAATACCACCACTTGGAAGGCAGAGGCAGATGGAAGATCTCTGGTCTACATTGTGATTTCCAAGACATCCGTGGCTAAGTAGAGAGATCCTGTCTCAACAGCAAAAGTAAAATTTGAAAGAACTATGAAGTAGTTTGTCCAAGGCTAACATTACTCTTCAAGCTTATCCTAACTGAAAAGCCTTAAGACATTTCTCTCCATGACCTTTCCTTGGTAAACAAAGTACCTTGCAACAAATTGTAACCCAGTGTTTCAATTAAGGCTCACACAGGGCTTAAGTTTTCTCACACTGAACATCAACTGTCCAGGCAGACAAAAACAGGTTTAGATATTGAATAACAGCTGTTCTCATCCAAAGGCTTCTGGAAGTTTAGTTGTTAATTTTAAATAAATCTTTGCTCATCTGTTTCCATTTTATTCTCAGGTGCATTTTTTTCTATAGTAAGTACAGTCTTGAGGGTCAATGAGAAGGCTCAGCAGGCAAAGACACTTGTGGAAGACTGACAACCTGAGTTCAATCCCTGGAACCCACTAAAGGTGGAAGGCAAGAACTGTACCACAAAATGGACACTTAGGCATATACACACACATAAAATAAAAAAGCAAAATATAACCCAAAACAAACAAATAATAACCTGGAACACAAATGCAGTTTATCTAACTGGGGAGTTATCTAAAAGGTATTCGGGATACTTAGGAAGACCAAGTGGCAGCAAGAAGACTTCTCTGCCCTAGCAGCCTAGGATGCTAGAGAGAGCAAACAAGAAACCCCTGTCTCTCACCAGCACAAGCTCTGCATCTCACATTGCTCAAGCTGCTCTGTGGATTCATCCTCACTGTCCTCTGCATACATATGGCGAAGGGAGATGACTCCCAGGGTTAGTCAGCTCAGGTCACCACAGACCGTTTATGTATCCAATAAAGCAAAAAGTAATTCAAAAGTATCTTCTTTTCACCTTCTTGGTATTTTCAAATATACAATTCTTCCCAACTACAGAAAAGCAAAGCCTTTTTTCTTTTTCTTTTTTTAAAGAAAGGTGGGAAATTTTGGCTTAGAATTTAAAAACAAATATCCAAACCTGACACAACAAAAAGGTCATAAGGGAAGTATAACAGTCATAAACAATTAAGTGTCAAAGAAGAAAACTGGAAAAGTCATTTGAATATCTAAGGAACTAATATATATTGCTACCACAAACATTAAAAACGTTTCATTTTAAAAGCATCAAAATGTACAACTTAAGTTTACACAATTTAAAAGAACTGGTATCTCAACAAAGTATTTAATAAAAAAACAGATTTGCAAAGCCTTAAACTAAAATTTTCTGTCACAGGTTTACAAGCTATCAACTTCCCGACCTTATCACTGGGGGGCAAGATGACACTCCCATTATAAAACAACTGAGAGAGGGAAAGAAAAAATGAACTATGCCATCTACTCACTGGCTTACAAAGGGTAGGAATAAAGTTAAGGGTCCTTAGCACAGCAGGGTCAGCTTCCCAATCTGGTAGAGAGAAGCCAGAAGAGAAGCCAGTCAGTGTTTCTTGAAGCAGAAGCAACCTATTCTTGGGAGGTTGAATAAGTGGGAAAGGCAAGGAGTGAAAGGTTGCAAGGCCAACCTTACTTAACTATCCGTAAGACCAAACATGCATGTACAGCTGTCCCTCTGGAGACTGTTCCACAACATCTGTAGATACTTAAACTACAGATGTTCAAGTAACTTATAAAATAAGTACTTGCATTTAGCCAATGGACATCGTTATATAAAAATTAATTTCTAGATTACTATGAGATATAATATAGTGTAAGGGCTATATAAA
Source organism: Microtus oregoni (assembly GCF_018167655.1). Taxonomy (NCBI): domain Eukaryota; kingdom Metazoa; phylum Chordata; class Mammalia; order Rodentia; family Cricetidae; genus Microtus; species Microtus oregoni. The sequence goes on along the minus strand of NW_024543075.1, from coordinate 23,190,658 downwards.
TAGTTGGTATACTACTGTCTTGTCTGGGGAACGATTAACAGGGGAAGCTTATACTCACTGAATACAGATCATTTTTCTTCTCCCTGGAAAACCCACAGGCTACCAGAAAATAGACTAAATTTCTTCAACAAACAAGAGGAAAAAAATATAAGAGAGAAGGAAAACCTACACACACACACATACACACACACACACACACACACACACACCATATATCCTCCTGATTTTGGAGATGCTGTTATTTGATACCTGACCTATATTTCTGGCTAATGTTTTTTAAATAAGTAATCCAAACTATTGTAAAGATACTCTTGCTTTGAATCCTTTCTCTTCTACTGCATCTTTAGAGTTAAAACATCTATTAAGAGTCACAAAGAGATGCTATTCCTAAGCAGATCTATAAAGTTTCAATACACATCATACATTTATAATGCCATAAATCCAGGATAAACCCAATAAATCTTAACTGGCTAAGAATGCTTTTAAGTCACAGGTCACGCATCTCTCTCCACACCCAAAACCAGGCCAACTCTTCAGGCTCAGGAAGACAAAGTCTCCAAACCAGTCACAGGCACTCTACTCTGCTCTGCTCATTCAGTCTCACAATGTGATCTCATTAAACCAACCCAGTTTTTTCCTATAAAAGAATACTTCAGAATCTACCCATAACCTATGTCCAGTCTGATCCAATTTTAACCAATTCTATTTTGATTAAGTCTTGGTCATCTCCCTAAAGTATGAGGGCACTAAACAGAAGAGTATACGGCTATTTGAACACCAAAGGGAAGACTGTGGAGTCAGAATAGAGTAATACCCTAATGTCAAAATATTACTATCACAAAGATACACTTACTTCTACTTTCTAGACCTGGTTGATGGCAGGACACCTGCCTACCATAAGTGATGTCCTAGCATTGACACTCGCTCTGCCAGATGGAACTCTCCTACCTCACAACTAACCAGAGAAATTCAAATTTTCCACTTAGCAACGTAAAAGAAACCTTTTTAAATTTCAGCAGAGACATTCTTTCCAACTGCTAGTAAACAGTCAATCCCATAAAACTGGGTAACTCCTGGCAGGAATGCCATCACTACTTAGTCTAAAGAAATAAATAAAAGATGTATGTAAAAAGGTTCGTCATAACCATAAGTCATTTAAGCGTCCCCAAACAGAGATTACTATGTTCATGAGCTAAAGAATGTTTATGACAAAACTACTCAAAATACAATATGAAACAGAAACTGCATAATGCAAAATTATATATACAAACACACATACATAAAGGATTAATATCAATTATGATATAGAGATGTTAGAAAGGAGTTTGACACTTCTTGGCCAGTTATACAAAGTTACCATACAACCTAGCAATTCTAGTCCTAGTACATACCCAGAGAAATAAAAACACACATCCACTCAAAAACCTGTAAACAATATGTTCCTAGCTGCACTATTTGTAAGTCCCAAACTGGAAATGACCCCCAATGTCTTTCAAAGGACCAAAAGGAAAAAAACAACATGAATACAGGTGAGAAGAAAAGGTGCACACCTGAAATACCAGCATTTGGGAGGCTGAGGAAGGAATGCAAGTTCTAGGCTAGGTTGCCTGATTCCAGGCCAGATTAGGTTACATAAACTATCACAAAAAAAAAAGGTGGACTCTTCATATATAACTATCTTTGTTGTGCAAAGGAATAAGATACATGGTACAAAACAGTAGCCTTTTAAAGCAACATGCTAAATGAAAGACAGAAAAAGGGCCACATATCACAAGTTTATGGGAAATATCCAGAACAAGTACAGCTATGGAGACAGAAAGTAGACAAGGGATCACCGAGGGCTGCAAAGTGGGGAAACAGAATGACTGCGAGTTTTCAAGGTTCTGAGGGAATGCAGAATTCTTGAACTGTGGTGATCGCAAACCCCCTGAAAAATCCGAAAACCTGCTTATATGTCTGTATACCTAAAATTCATAATTTAGTATGTGTACTGTACCTTAGTAAAATTATTTTTTAAATATATATATACACACTTTGTATCTAATTCAAAATAAAGGTGAAGAAGAAACAAAACTAGTCAAGGAGAGAAGCTACCTTTGTGGTGGAAAAAGCCACTAAGGGAGAGCAGGTGCTTCTAGAGCACTGGTAACGTCTTTATTTTGTACCTGGGCAAACCATCAAGCTGGACTCTAATGACCTGTGTGTGCACTTTTTGTATGTATACAACAATCTATACAAGTTTAAAAGTTACCTTCAAAAAGAAAAAAAAACACTAAAATGTCTTCAGCTATACTCTTGGGCTCTAGATCTACGTATTTCCTATAGATTCTGTTTACCCAGATACTTAGCTAGAAGCAGATCAGAAACTGTCAAATACAGGTGTGAAGTAGCAAGCCACAGTGTCTCCCAGGAAGAGGACACAGCAAGAGAATGCCGAGAATGAAGGGTGCTGGTGCAGAGCAGTGGGAACAAGAACCAAAAAACAGAAATGAGACTCCAAACAAAACAGCAACCTAGAGCCCTTCACCTATATGGCCCAAAAGGAATGCCCCGTGTCACAGAAGAGGGACTCAACAGCTAATGTTTGTATTAAAGGACCCTAGTCAAAGACAGCACAAAGTGTCTGAAAAAGTATTTATAGCATGTGATCCAGCCATCCCTATAAAAAAGTTAAAAATCTTCAGGACAGTTGGTATTTAAATAATACTTGAAAGAGTCTTTCTAATTTTGATTAGATAGATAGATAGATAGATAGATAGATAGATAGATAGATAATTCAATAGCACAGAACATATCACACTGAGAATTACACCCAGTGGGTTATCCAAGACCCACAATCTTTGAATCTAGTTATATAATGGTAATAAAAGAAAAACTAAGGAAACTGGAGCTCAATAGCCTGCCAAAATCTCAGCTGCTCCAGGGTTCTGACCGTCAAACACATAGGTTCACAGATTTTCCAAAGGAAAGGAGTAGCTCCCAACCATAGCCTCCCTTACTCTCAACCCAGCATGGTGTCTGATGATGACTACATAACCAGGAGTATCCAGGAAAGAAGCAAGCTACAACACCCCAACCAGCTTCCCAACATCAAACAGAGGAAGGGCAACTGACCTCTCCTCTTGCATGAAGATAAAAAGTCCTCTCTATCATCAGGAAATGAGGCCTCTTTCCACTCTTTCTCCTACTGTTAAAATCCCCAAATTATTTATTCATAGGTATTTCCCAGGAGCAATTGCTTCTAAAGGAGTTTGTCTTTTAATTACTGAGGTTTATTGTAACTTACAGGAAATAAAGACTAACACAGGGATATTTACCAAGGTATCACTGAACTGTTAAAAGGGGGCTCTTACTTTAGGGCGGATTGAAGGATAGTCTAAACTTAATGTGTCTTTATAACTACTGAGAACGAATGTACACAGGAAAGATAGATTTAGTATTAACATTCTCCCACTAGCATGATAGCTCTCAGAAAAAAAAAGGATGAATGTCCTTCCCTACAGATTAAAAACAGTCTATCTCAGTGGTGCTCAAAGGGAAAGGACAGGACTAGTTATGTGGCAGGAGACTCATGGGATGAGAAGTCTGTACAGAAAATGCTCTTTGCATAATTTATAAAGCAACTATCACTGTGCATATCTCTCTTACAATACTGTAAAGAATATAAAATAACCCCCTGTGCAGGGCATACAGCAGGCACTTATGTGACAAACACACAGATGTGCAACTACCATTTACCCAAGTTGGAGAGACAAAATCAATACAAACCATCCATATACATCTGTTTGTACTTGAACAATGGAAGAATAATTCATAAAATTTAGAGAGAAAGGACAGAATGTAAGGATTGAAGAAAAACTTTTAAACAGATCACACTTTGTGGAGCTGACTTCAAGTCATAAATTCTACTTTTCACATAATGCAACAAAAGTAAACTTTAGACAAAAGTCCCTCAAAATCAAGTGCAAAACAAAACATGGTTTTAACTTTATATCCAGTCGACAACAAACTCCAAGTGATTTTCAAACACAGCAACAGAGCCAGCCTTCAAAACATCTATGGTGTAGACACTGCAAAGTGTTTCAAATGTCCTTTGTTAGCAGCAGTACTGGATTATTACTGAGATGGGTGCACAGTGTAATGAAGCAACAAGAATCCACAAGCTGGGAAGTCAATGTGGCGTAGTCTTAGAAAACTGGGAATCAATCTACAAGACTCAGATATACCACTCTTGGGCACAGATCCAAAATATACTCAATCATACCACAAGAACACCTGCTCAACTATCTTTATAGCAGCTTTATTTGTAATAGCCAGAACCTGGAAACAGCCTAGACATCATTCAACTGAAGAATGGATATAGAAAAAGTGGTACATTTACACATGGAGTATTACTCAGCTGTAAAAAACAAGAACACCAGGAAATTTGAAGTCAAATGATGGAACTAGAAAAAAATCATCCTGAGGTAACCCAGGCCGAGAAAGACAAGCATGTTATATACTCACTCACAAGTGATATTAGCTATAAAATAAAGGATAACTAGGCTACAATCCACTAACCCAGAGAAACTGGGTAATAAGGAGAATTACCTGATCTCCCTAGGAAGGGGAAATAGATTTCATGAGTGGACTGTGAGAGAATGGTGATGGGAAGAGTGATCAGGTTGCATGGAGGATGATGTAGGGGACAGTACTGAAAGAGACTACTGGAAGAGGGGACATTTCCAGGTCAGGTAAAAACCTGGTGCAAGGGAATCTCCCAGGAATCTACAAGGATGACCCCAGCTAAGACTCCTAGCAATAGCAAATACATATCCTGAACTGGCCATCTCCTGTGACAAGACAAGACTTCCAGCAGAGGGATTGGGACCCCAACCCGGCCACATAACCTTCAACCCACAGTCTGTCCTGCTTATGATGTGCTGGGAGGAGGGGAGTTAATGGTGGCCTAGAAATTGAGGGTGTAGCCAAACAATGACTGGTTTAAAACCCATGCCAGGAGAATAAACCCACCCTGACAACTGCCTGAAGCACCAGGACCCATAGGCTGAATGACAGAGACCCAGAATAAAACCAAACATGACTGGAGGGGGAAAAATATCAATGTACCAATGTCTAATGATGTTTGCTATACACATAGATTGGTACCTCACCCAGCTGTTATCAGAGGGGTTTCATCTAGCAACTAACGAGAACAGATACAGACCCACAACCAAGGTGGAGCTTGGGGAATCCTGAAGAAGAGGGGGAGAAAGTGTAGGAGCCAAAGGACTGAAGGACACCATAAGAAAACTCACATAATTAACTAACCTGGGCTCACAGGGGCTGAGACTGAACCGACAGCCAGGAAGCCTACATCGGACTGACTTAGGCCCTCTGCATATATGTTACAGTTCTGTAGCTTGTTCCTCTTGTGGGATTTCTAACCGTGAGAGCAGGGGCTGTCTCTTACTCTTATAATGGCTTTTGGGACTTGACTCCCCATACTGGGTCACCTTGCCCAGCCTTAATACATGGGGAGGTGCTTAGTTTTACTGCAACTTGCTATACCATGTTTTGTTGATACTTGTGGGAAACCTTCCCTTTCCTGAACAGAAACGGAGGACTGTATTGAGCGGGGAGTGTGGGGGGGTTGGGAGTGGGGGGCTGTGGAATGGGAGAGCGGGATTGGAAAGAAAGGAGGGAAGAGGAAATGATGAACTGAATGTAAACTTAAAAAATATCATTCTGTTATCCAGGTTGGCCTCAAACTTAATGATCTTCCTATCCCAACCTCTCAAAGGCTGGAATTACAGGAGTAAGCCACCATGCCAAGCAAGAACGTATTGTAATTATGTCAGTGTCATAAAATAAAACTGAACTAAGAGGGAGAAAGTCCCTTGCCACAGATGTCAGGATCTGAACCAAATTTTCATACACTTCACTCAGCCTTTAACTGTTCTCCACTGCTTTCCAACACAGAGAAGAAGGGACTGCGTCATGAAGAAACTTAAATGCTAAGAATGCACACTGCATTCTATATGTAACAGTAAAGGCAGTAACAATTTCTGAGATGTCATTACAAGCAAACTCTGAGAAGTCTAATCTGGCAGCATTACAAACTTGAAATTGGAAGTTAAGAAATAAGGAAGGTAGACTGACTCCTGCAGTTGTATAACTAAGATATAAGGTGTCCAGAACTAAGAGCTGGAATTGTGTGCAGAAGAGCTACCAAATGCCTTTCCTCAAAACAAATCTCTTATTTTACTGTAAGGCATGCCTCCCAAGCCACATCTCTTTTCTCTGCTACTCCACCATCAGCTGCAGAAATGGAAGTTTGTCAGTCAAGATTATGCAATGCCCTACCCCAAGGATCCCACAATGAAACACTAACCCTTAGGTGCAGTCTGCCTAGAACAGAGTCATTACCTGCCCAGACTATGAGACTCATTTGACAGAAAAACACTGAACACTTATCTGGCATCTGGACTGACGGAAGCATCATGCCAATGCACACCCAGGGCCCTTCATATATGAACCATGGGCAGCTCACTGAGGACCAAATACAAAATACAGCATTCTATTCCATTTCTACTGTAACTTTAAAAATAGTTATGTATGCCTTATGTAACATGGAATATGTTTCATAATTTTACAAACTGAATCAGTATCCCTGGTGGAACCTTATCTAATCCACCAACAAAAATGTTAAGATAAGATGACACCTGGAAACCTGCGAGGTCACATGGAACTCCAGGACTAGAAAGAGCAACTCGGTGTTCAAGTGCAGCAGGGAAGGGTAGCAGCACATCTGATGTCCAAGAACTCTTAAAACCACACAGGGTAGAAGGAATGGCTCCAACGGCCTGTTTAATCCCTGCACTTGAGTCAAAATGAAGATATTCAAGTGGCCTTAGTTGACAGCAAGGACCCATATTATCCCCATTCATCATTTCTGTGACATGTACTGAGTGCTAGTTTCGACACCAGTGAATCTCAACCTTCCTAATGCTGTGACCCTTTAATACATTTCTTTATGTGTGGACACCCCGAACACAAAATTATTTTCATGATCACTTCATAACTGTAATTTTGCTACTGTTATGAATTGTAATGTAAACATTTTTGGAGACAGAGGTTTGTCAAAGGGACTGCAACCCACAGGTTGCGAATCACTGTTCCACACTATACCCTCCTCACACTTCCTCATTCAACGCACAAAAACCGTGTAGAATTGCAGCCCAGTTCTGCTGCTCACTAGCACAGAATCCCAGTATCTAAAACAAATTTAGGACAAGAGTAACAATAAGCCCTCTTTCTCAGAACTGTTGTGAAGATTAAAAATTGAGTGTGAAATCACTTTGTAACTAATATGGCTCAAAATACACACAGTCTAGGATTCTTTAGTTCTTAACATGTGTCTGCCCTGTGTGTATACATGTATGCCTTCAGGTCAAAGAAAGCCAGAAGAGGGCATCAGATCCCCTAGGACTGGAGTTGCAAATTAAATAATGTTAGAAATTAAACCAGGGGATGGACAGAAAAGAAATAGAAGAGCAGTCAATGTTCTTAGCCCCCGAGCCGTATCTTCAGTCCCATGCTCCCCCAAATAAATAAAGTTATGCCTTATTCTTAAAGATTATAACGCAAGAGTTAAAATGTACTGATCTGAAGATAAGCTGCAACACTGCTTTCAGTAGGAGAGATACCAACAAAGTCATTGTCTGACCAGCCCTCTGGAATCTTCTGAAGCATGAATTGTTTGTTTGTGGATGTACTGTTTGCTGCCATCTGAGCTTTACAACTGGAGGGAAGAAGCAACAGATGCTCAGCGACTGGCCAGTTCCTCTAGGCACTGCCTCAATGCAGGCACAGAACAATGGCTTCTACACAGACAAGAAACAATCACAACACAACAAAAGACTCAAGATAACCCCATGTGCTCCCTGAAAAAAAATGTTTGTTATACAAGGAAAAAAAAAATTATTTGAAGAACGTTGAATGAACAATTAATAACAAAGCAAACAAGTATTTTTGAAGGAAGAGGCAACAGATGACAAATGTTACTCAATTTTTAATGACTTCTCTTCTACTACTATAAGAAAAAAGGTTTGGATTTGTTTTGTTTAGTTTTGAGTATGTGGAAACTATGAGGTCATTGTTTTTCAGAGTTTTTACTATAGGAAACAGCTGTGGGGACTATACAGACAGAGAACACTGCCCCATTTAGTAGCCCCTCATTGGGACAAGGGTATAAAGAGACAGGAAAAATCCATCAAACCACATACTATATCAAAACAGAAGTGACCGAGTCAAAGCAAAAGCCTAAAGTACACAAAGGAAGATGTAAAACAATACACTGGGAACAAGTATCTATGTTACACCAACTGTTTGGTTCACACTGTTTGTTCCATAGGCAGATCAGACTGGCCAGCTCCTTTCAACTTAAATTGATTCTTGCACACCTCTTGAAAATGCTCAGCACTCAACAAATACAGCATTAAAAATGGGTTTGTCTAGGTTTCTAAAAGTTCAAACACAACTAAACTCACCTCTCACCTCCAAAACCATTTTCCACTTTGTTTACCAGTCTTGAAAAGTGCCACCCCAATCTACCTTGTCTCAAGAACCTTCCATATTATTTTCAACTCTTTCTCCTTCATTCTTCCCATATAAACCTGCCAAATACTCTCAACTCACCTTGCAGGGCATACGCTGCACATGTTCAAATCAGGAAAGGGGAAGTGGGAAAATGGGGGAAAGGAAGAAATTAGAGGAGAAAAAAGGGGAAGAGGAAAGGAGAAAACGGGAGAAAAGGGGGAAGGGAGAAGGGGAAGACGAAAGGGAGGGGAAGGGAAGGGGAGGAGATACAAGGGGAGGGGAGGGAAGGGAGTAGAGCAGTGACAGGAATGGCACTCTTCTGCACAGCAACTCATTCTCTGGCTTTATTTGCTCATAAGTTCTGTGTACTGAGACCTGCCACTCCATCTTCTGATTTCTTCCCTGCGCTCTGAAAGTTTAAAGCCTCAAGTGAGGTCTGAGACTTGGCCATCATCAGCACATCCACACTGCTAACAATCTAGTCTGCAAGCTGTCCTTAGTTGTGGCTTCCTCACTCAGTGCAGATTAACCAACAGTGTGTACATTCCAAAAACCGGGAATGGGAACTTGATGCTGAATAAGACATAATCACTGCCCACTGCACAAGGAACTGGGGGAAAAAAAAAAACAATGGGTTAAGAAATCCAAATCCAAATCCCCTTGAGTGTCTCTTATTCAAAAGTTCATACAACATAAGGATTATCTGGTTCCCAGAAGAATGTATGAATAAATGTATCTAATCCTGTTATCCTTTGGGGAACAGACAGTTCTTTATTACCTCAGTTTCTTCTTAGTTACTAGTTGATGCAAGCTTTCTCACTGTATCGTTACTAGTTTACAATTTTATTGAACGCTACTGCATTTGTCAATGGCAAGTAAGTATTCAGTAGGTATAGTTCTCTGTCTAAAATTAATATAGATACTTAACATTAAAATTCACACAAAATAAATGTTTAACTTGAAAAAAATGAGAATTTTAAAGAAGAGCATGAAAGAGAATAAGCAATATTTAATATCAATAGAACTAATGAAACAATGCAAAATTCATAAATGCATCATCAAATGCTAAAGAAGCCTTCTGCCTAGAAGCAGGGTGACAGTAAGGTTTGATGAGAACAATAGCATCAGTTAACACTTGCTGAGCACTGAATGCAGGCCTCCTGCCAGGTTCTTCTCTCATATATTCCAAAGGGTTAGGAAGTAGATATACTGCCATCTCCACATTACAGATGAGGAAGTGAAGACCAGAGATGCAAGCCTCAAGGTCTCAATGTAAGTAGAAGAGGGGACTAGAACACAGGCCACTACTTCCCTATCTACACTTAACCACTTACCACACTACACAAACCTTAGTGTAAATCCCACATCACACAAGGCTCACACGGGCAAACTATTAAATTACTAAAGAAAGAACTATTTTGAAACATAAAAGGGAAAAGCATCAAAATCTGAGCAGACATCATAACCAAGTAGGATTTATTCCTGATGTGAAAGGAAGGTTCCACACACTAAAATAACAAGCAATATGAAAAACCACACATTACAAAATGAGAGAGAAGGGAGGCAGGAGCATCTCCAACTGATACAGAAAGAAACATTAAGGCTTTCAATAAATTAAGGAGGAAAATAAGTCAACAAGTAGAAAAGGATACTTCTTCAAGACAGGGGCAGTGACATTCAACCCTGGGAGCCTGAAAGCAACTGCTCTAAGACCAAGAAATAAGACAAGGATACCACTTTACAATAAAGGGGGGGACTAAAAATATCAAAATTGGAAAAAGGCCGATCTCTGTTCATGAATGATGTCCCCTTTTATGTAGAAAACTGTAGATACTAGGAAAATTCGCTGGAACTAATAAACTAATTAGCAAGGTTGTAGGATACAGAATCAACATGCCAAGGTCAATTACATTCTTTTATACACTATTAATAAACATCCAAAAAGAAATTAGCACTTCTAATTATGCAACTGAGAGTGTAGCTCTCAATTCAGCAGCAGAAAACCTGTTTAGTATGTCAAAGATCCCAGATGCCATTCCCAAATCAAAGCTATTCAACTTTCAACTGCATCATTTAGAACAAAACGTCTAGAAACAGTTTTAATCAAGGAAGCAGAAAAAGACTGCACTAAAAATATAAAACACAGCTGAGAGAAATAAAACATGACATAAATAAATAAAATTCTCCCATTTTTGAGGACTGGAAAATTGACAGTATCATTACAATGATACGGCTACCCGACACAATCCACAGGATGAATGCAATCCATAACTTTTTTTTTCTTCAGAAATAGAAATCCTTAAATTTGCCCGGAGGTGGTGGTGCACACCTCTAATCCAAGCACTTGGGAGGCAGAGGCAAGTAGATCTCTGTGAATTCGAGGTCAGCCTGATCTACAGAGCAAGTTCCAGGACAGCCAGGGTGGTACACAGAGAAATCCTGTTTCAAATAAATAAATAAAATTAAAATGAATAAATAAATAAATAAAGTCCTTGAGTTCATAAATAAAGTCCTTGAGTTCATACAGAATATCAAGAGACTCTGGAAACGGAAAGAACTTGCAAAGGATAAAGGTGAAAGTGTCACAACAGGTTTCCAAGCTTACTACAACTACAGTAATCAAAACAGTGTGGCACTGACATCAAGACAAACATCAGACAACAGAACCAAATCAAGCTTAGACATACACATAATCAGTTTTTTGACAACGATGAGGAAAAGACAATCTACCTCTACATGCGTCTCAAATCCAGCCCTATCTTTCACCAGGCCCGTCACAGACATCTACTGACTAGTTTTCAAATTTCTACTCTGTTCACCATTTAGCACCATGAATGAGCATTTCATGTTTGAACACACTCATGCAAGAATACTTAGAAACCAGTAGCAGCTAGCCTTCGCTCAGAATGAAACCTAAGTATTTCACCTTGGCCTACAAGACCAGTGAGACCTACCCTTTCCATCTCGTCTGCCCCACTCTCCTGCCTCCTCCCTGCATCACAAACAAGGCCTGTCAGACTTCTAAATGCACCTCCAGGTCTTTCCAATAATACAGCCTTTTGAGTCCATTTTGCTCCCAACCCGTCTGGTCAAATTCATTATTCTCACTCATGTACCTTATCTTTCTCTTAGTTCTTAGGATTTAAAATTTCTTATTTGTCAGTGTTCACTGGCTGATACCCACCTTCTCTCTGACAAGTTCTGAGAAGGGACTATGTTGCCTGTGCCTTCTTATTTTATCACTGCTGTATCATTGTGTTTAAACACTACATACCCAAAGCCTAGCTAGTACAGTGTTAGGAACTTCAGTTTGTAGAAGTGTTAACTGCTTACAGTGCAGCTTACAATCCAGTCCTCGGAACTGCTACTGAACCTTCCATTAGAATTCAAAATCGCTTCCTTATAAACAGATGAGTCCTCTGAGGGCAAGAACTTTGTTCCATACCCTTTACATTAACCCTCTATTACCAACCTCTCACCTCAGCTCCTTTAAACACAATAACTGAGCAGACATAGTGTGGTTAAGTCGGATGCCATGTTTTAAACATGACCCCCAGAGCTCCTGGTTTGAAATGCAAACCCCATTATAAATACCGAGACCTTTAAGAGGCAACTGGGCATGAGGACCCTGCCCTCAAGAACGGGTAAACATCATTATCAGAGGAGTAGGTCCCTGATTAAAAAGACCAAGTTACATCCCATTCTTACCTTCCTTCCTTAACACCCCAAAACTCACAAATTCTCAGTCCCCTGCCATATGATGACAGAAGAAGCCCTTTGCCAGGTGTGGGTCTCTCAACAGCGATTCCCAGTCTCCAGAATTTTAATAAAATTCTTTAGAAATCACCCAGTCTGTGGTATTACAATAGCAAAAAGAACCAGAACATCAGCAAACATGGAGTTCTACAGTTGTCTGTGTATTTTATTTCCCAAGTAGCCTTCTTAGACAATTTCTTTCTCACTTCTTGCACCTGGTAAGACATGGCACACATCAGCTCATGCATTTAAAGAGTCAAAAAGGGTTGTTTTTAAGCAAAATCTCTCAAAGTACCTAGGCCTCAGGAGCAATGGCACACATTTAAAGCTGGAAGCAGATGACCTTATTTTCTCTGCAATTCTGTACCAGTCTCAGAGGGAAAAAATGCTGCTTGTCTCAGCATGTCCACCGGGCCTGTTCAAGTGCTCTGCTGAGACCTGTCATGCCAGTGGCTGAGCTGATAAGGCCACTCCAGGCCCAAGACTCGTGTTTTGGTTCCTGCAAACTTGGAAGGAGTCTGCAGAGCACTTCCATCAGTAGATCACTCTGCTGCAGCTGCCCTTTGAGAGCATGGTTTGAAAACTGAGGCTACAAAACTTATCTATCTCGGTTGAAAGTGCCCATCTGTCTTTTTCACTTGTTACTAAGAGCACTGAGTACTAGAAATCAAAAGGCAATTCATAAGAACCTGAACAGTTATGCTCCTGGTAAAATTAAAGCAATATGTTGGTTTCCCCTAAAAACACCAGAATGAGTATTCAGATTTTAAAACCATTTATTTTCTCCTCTGTTTTATAAAGAAAGTTGCTGACACAAGGGTTGAGTCTAAGTTTTACCTTTGTGAGCAAACTCATGCACACACATGCACAAACACCAAATTGCAAGGTAAACAAGCTAGAGACTGGGAAAGTTAGGGAAATCTGGGCTGAAAACAGACAAAATGCTTCTCCACCTCACCAATGACATCTTGGGCTAAATCATGGGGTCACACTGCAGTATACAGAATTCCCGAAATCTACCCCCTAGATGCCAACAGCACCCTCACCCCATGTGGTATAACAACCAAGTATGTCTCCAAACACAGACAAATGTCCCAGGGGATTAGAGACATGTGGCACAGAAAAAGGTAACAATGCTCTGACTGCAAACCAACATTCTAAGAGCATGAAAAGCTATGTGTACCCCTCCAAAAAAAGATGCAGGCTGAATCTAGAGAAATTTCTTGAAGTATATCAAAGTTGGGCCAGTCAATTTGTCATTCTAGCAAATGAAATCACAACTTTCACAACCATAGTCCAAACCAGAAGCAAAGCAAAACAAACAAACACATTTGACTGACAAGTGCCTTAAGCACAAATCAGTGTGGTTAGGAGGAGGGAGAAGGAGGAACTCTAACTGAAAACTTATAGAGAAACATGACTAACCTGGAAGATTTAACATGATAAAAATCACAACTCCACAGTGAATACTTGCTCTTCTAGACCTTAAGGCAAAATCAAGAAGGCGAACTGATTCTAACCACTTCTGGCTCCAGTCAAGTGGTGGCTGCCTGGAGCCAAGAACTAAGCAGGACTCTTGAGATTCAGTGAGCTACTTGAATATGAAAAATACACAAATGATCGATGCTGGCCACAAACAGGCATCCATCTTCAACTTTCCTTATACTCAAAATAATATTCAGTAAAAAAAGGAAGGGGGAAACCAATCGTCCACAGAGAGCAACAGACAAAAAGAGGGGGAAAGAGAGAAGGGGGAAAGAGGGAAGAGGCAAAAGGAGGGAGTAAAGAGACAGGGAAGGAGACAAAAATCCTATCACTCTCCTACTGTATCAGCTCTGGTTCCCAATGTTCAGAAGCTAAAGTCCAAATCAGCCCACAAAGCCCTTCATGATTTCTTTAAACGTGCTTCTCCAAGGTGCTCTGAACCACTACAGCTAGCCATGGTGCAACCAACTACTAATGTCTCAGTCTTTCCTCAAAGTATTTGCAATTTCACACTAGCCCTTATCACTTCCTGCCCCAGCAAAGTGTGCCTCCTTTTCTGTGATGTCCCCTCATCTGCTCAAAAAAGAGCCTTTAGATAGGCTGCAGCCCCAGCACTGGGAAGCTTGTCAGAAAAGCAGACTGTGAGGCCCCACTCCAACAAATTGGGATTGGCTTTATTACAAGATCCTCAAGTGAGCTGTAAATATGAGTCTAGTCGAGTACAAGTTCAAGTACAATATGAGCTCTCAGTGAACCTAAGTCCCACTGGATTCAACCCCTCATTCTGAGTTTCTGACCCACGGTCAATGAGGTACTTGGGTGAGTTGTCTAAGAGACTCATCTTCTGTATTAAAGCAGGAAACCCAAACACCTGTCTCTAGCATTTGTGGCAGCTGACACAGGTAGTCAGTGATGTGTCAGCAGAAGCCTGATGGGGGCCCCTAAGAGAACAGCTATTTCTCTCATAACTTCCTGACTTCCTACTAGAGCACAAGGTGCAGCAGGTGTCGCTATCAGGCAACCATGAGGTGACAAACACGAGACTAAAATCCCAGCAACACTAAAGACAACAGAGTGGAAACAGGATGGCCTGGGTTAGCAGTGGGTTAGCAATATAAATACAGTGAAGCCTCTGGAACACCACAGAACCACCAGATTACTGTGTCAGCCTGTTCAACATGTCTACTTCCCAGCACTCTCATTAGGGAATGCTCCTTCTGATCTTGAATGCATTTCCATCTGAGTAAACTGTGAGTAAACGAGAGGTGAATTAATGGATACACAGCAAACTCTACTGAAAGTTCAGAAGTCTACAGTGTTTCAAAAACGAGGACTCCAAGAATGTGTTCAACTTTGCCAAATACGCCTCTAAATACTTATAGAAGTATTGACCCATTTCTGTTGGTAGCTTAATGGATGTAAAAGTGAGCACAACCTCATAAAAAGCAATGGGAACAACCTCGAAGAATATGCTCAACTTTGCCAAAGTATGCCTATCAATCAGTCCTGCACATCTAGAATTACTAACCCATTTCTGCTCGCTCACAGCTTAATGGAAAAGCAACTGCAATGTTTACATGCTAAGATGCTGATGTACCAAAAAACTGCAAACTTCACACTAGGATCCCGCCTTGAAAACTCCCCACTGTTGTGGCTGCTCACGGGTAACTCTAAGCAAAGGAGAAGAGTCTAAAAAAAAAAAAAAAAAAATAGCATTCTCCTAGTTTCTTACTTTGAGACCCCTAACATGAATCTTTGTTTTTCCAGTCCCTATTTCAGACCAATATTTCCATTCAAAATCTCAAGATCAAACAGCAAAACACAGCAATATTAAGCAAAAAATGGTTAAAAGGAGTGGCATACAACAGCAGTGTTGCTCCTCAGCAAAAAGGCAGGGTCTACCCAAAGCAGACCTCAGCTACACCATCATTAGGTCCTGCGATCCAATCAGTACCTAGAAAGTATTTTAGAGAGAAACTTGATAGCACCAATAGAAAACCAGTACCACTTGCCATAAATAGAAAATAAAAAAATCCAATAAAAGCGTAACCTTATTAAATTTAGCTCCTGTTGGGCTGACAAGATGGCTGGGCAGGGAAACATGACAACCTGAGTTCAAGCCCCAGAGCCCACACACCTAGGTGGGAAAACTGACTCCACAAACTGTCCTCTGACCTCCACACAAATGAGGCACAGAAACACAAAGTACATATTTTTTTGAGTAAACAATGCTGTTCACCAAAGTTTTTCAACTTGAAATTTGTTTTCTTACTTAAAAAGAGGGGGGTAGAAAGGTTGATCCCAGCACACAGGAGGCTGTCGGGAAGAGCTGAAAGTCAGCCTTGGACTAAGTAGCAAGACCGTCTCAAGAAGGCTGGTAGAGAATGAGGGTGCCAGACATAGGAAGAAAAAAAAAAAAAAAAACAGGGCTAAATATCAAACTGAGGTGTTCTCCCAAGCACGAGAGATGAGAAAGGGAATAAAAAGAAACTAATTTTTTTCCCTTGTTCTACTCTAGCAACTCTCATACCCATGGCCCACCTCGAAGTATCCTCTCTACAGTCTCCAGTCATCTCCTTGCTCAACGCGCAGTAAGACCCCCAACTCCTTAGGACCACCCAAATGACCCTCACCATCCAGACCTTGCAAACTCTGCTCACCAAGCCTATCCTCTCTCCAAGCGGACAGCTCCACCAGCAGCTGCAAACCAGGACCACCTCCCCCATCCGTTACGTCACCAGGTTCTGCCTCCTTCAAAGTACTAGCTGGCTAACAACTGGTTGATTTTACTTAAGAATAAAAAGAAACAGAGCACTGGATGTGTAGGGTCCTAGGCACAGCTGAAGCACTTTACGTATCAGGTTGAACCCCCTAAAAGTGCCCCAACTGGGTAATTTCATAGTGTCCAATGGAGCCTGTCAACTTGCTGGGAGTAGGTACCAGGAAAACGGGCAGCACAAACAGGTTCGGTTTGCTAGGAGAGAAGCAGCCGGATTCGAACCCTGCTGGATGCTCTCCCACCAACACCCGCTCCAAAAACTGCAGTTTCCAAGAAGGCAGGGTCTTGCTCCTGGCAACATCCATCCCCAAGGCGGATGATGGGAGCTGGCGCCTGTGTTCTGGGGCGCTCGAAGAAGACAGGCTGAATGGTGGGAGGAACGCGTTCTTTTGTCATCTGGGTTATCTTCCAGAACTCTCTGAGCATCCAGCGCAGAAATCCTCCCGGCCCCGAAGAGGAGGAGCCCGAGAAGAGCCCGAGCTCCAGGGCCCCCGGGGCTCACCTTGAAGTCTCGGCTGTGCTGCGGGGTGTACTCCAGCGTCCAGAGCGCCCGCACCAGGTGCGCCAGCTGCTCGGTGACCTCGCCCTGACCGTGCGGGCCGCGACCCGCCGGCTGCTCCGGTTCAGGCGACGGCTCCGGGCGGCCCAGCCGGTACTGGCCCAGGGCCAGGTACTCGGCGAAGAGCTCGGTGTTGCTGAGGCACTGCAGCGTGGCGTTCATGAAGCACGTGTTGCCGTGGTTGCGGAGCCCCGCCACGCCGGGCACCGGCTCGGAAGCAGAGGCGGGCGGAGCGGGCGAGGCGGGCGGCGGCGGGCACGGCGGCGGCGTAGGCGCGGAGGCCGGCCCGGGCGGGAAGCAGCTGCGGAGGCCGCCGCGGTCCGGGGCGGCGCCCTCGGAGCTGAGGTGCGAGAGCGTGGACAGCGTCTTGAGGACGCGGCTCATGAAGCTGCCCACCGAGCGCGCCGACGACGGCGACGAGGGCGCGGCCGGTCCAGGGCCCCCAGCTCCGCCGCCGCCCCCGGCG
Source organism: Microtus oregoni (assembly GCF_018167655.1). Lineage (NCBI taxonomy): Eukaryota > Metazoa > Chordata > Mammalia > Rodentia > Cricetidae > Microtus > Microtus oregoni. The sequence goes on along the minus strand of NW_024543075.1, from coordinate 23,173,033 downwards.
CGGCCGCTCCGGAACAGCCGCTTGCTGAACGAGCGCTTCTCCTTCCCGCCCGCCGCCACCGGCGGCCCGGGCCCGGGCGCCGTTACCTTGGACATGGCGGGAGCTGCCGAAGCTCATCACCGCGCCTGTCCGCCCGGACCGCGACCCCGCCACGGCCGCCGCCGCATCCCGCCGCCCGCGCCTCACCCGGCCCGGGGGGCTTCGCGCCCCACACACCTTAGAGCGCAGCAGAGAGAGCTAGCGAGAGAGCGGCGGCCGAGGGGCGCGCGTGCGCGCGCGGCCGCCCAAGGGGCGGCTCACGTGACCCGCTCGACTCGCAGCCCCGCCCCACGCTGAAGCTGCGCCACCGCCATGTTGACTGTGGGAATAGTACTGTCCCTGCAGCCCGACCCTAAGACTCTAGGCTCCGGGCGTGGTACTGCGGCGTGAAGCCCGAGACTGGCCATGTTTAGTGTGGGCATAGTCCTGCACGCTGGGCAGGCGCTGGGTGGTGGATTTTAGGGGTGGGTCTCTGGCTTTGCTCATCAAATGGAAGAGATCTAGGGAAAAGTACGGAAATCAAACTGCTCCTTACCAGGTAGTGAAAGAGCTCATGGACGTACCTTTTCTTGTCCTAGGCAAGTTAACCCACCTGGCTCCCGAAGGACTGCCGCGTATCACCCGAACGCGGTCGCGGAGCCTGACGCATTCTGGTGGGCTTTTCTTCCAGGATGTACATTGGGATTCCAGCAAACCAGTATTGTCAGGCTTGCCTTACTGAAAAGTTTTATAGACCTGGATGGAGGTGGGGGGTTCCTTGGACTTCCCACAGGACAGGGAACCCTGATTGCTTTTCGGGCTGGGGGGGGGGGGGACTTAATTGGGGGGAGGGGGAGGGAAATGGGAGGCGGTGGCTGGGAAGAGACAGAAATCTTTAATAAATAAATAAATTTTAAAAAAACAAACAAAACAAAACAGCCTTTAAATCCACTGAATTTTCCCTTTATTCACTCATTCATTCATTCAGTAAATAGCAACTGAACAGTTAGTGTGTGTTCCGGATACTACAAGAATGAAACTAACTGGGTTTCTGCTTGCCTTGCTACAATTTACACTCTCGACGGACACTCATTCACAATAACCTCTATCTTTTACACGATACGTCAATCATGGAATATCTTCTGTCATCTTCAGTTCAGTGCTTTTGATATCTCATTTCAACCCAAGTTTGATTCAAAGCCTTGGCCTTGGTACACTATCGCAGAGACCGGTTAGGCCATGATAATGACCAAAGATCCTGGCGACCAGGTCATGCTTCATGTGACTTGAGAATACGAGGACGGTTGTGGGCAGTGGCAAGCTGTTAATTAGCGTTCCTCTACAGGGGTGGCGGCCACTCACCTCCAGTCAGTTGTTCACGTGTGAGAATGAGGTCTCGGTGTTGCCAGATCATCTGATTTTTAGAGAGGAGCTGGGAATTCTATTTTTAAATGTTGGTTCAGTTTGAAAAAGAAAAAAAAATAGTGCATGGGAGAACAGTGTGCATTAAGGCTGCCTTTACTCAAAACCCACTGGCTTCTGACCTTCTCTTTGTGTGTTCTCTTTGCTGAGAGATTAGTCTGTAACCTGCTTACTGCAAACGGAGATACTAGGGAAGAAAGCCCATGACATTTTAAAAACAGAAAGGCCACCCTACACCCATTTCAAAGTAAGTACTTCTGGCTTTTAGTTTTCTACCCAATAGTAAGTATGATAACTTATAATGACATTCTCGGTTTGCTCTGAACAGGCTCGAACCAGTTCCAGTTCTACCTCCTAATCAAAGCCTTAACTGTGCCTCAAGCTCCTTGCAGCATCAGAAAGAAAGTCATCTGAGCATGACAGAAGCTGAAGTTCGTGGCCCTTCACCTATGCATACACACTCGCTGCTCCTAGGGGTGTGATCCTGACTGGGAACCTTTGCCTGAGCTGACCCACCGGCTTCGGGTAGCTTTCCCTGAACTTCCTCACTTAGTTTTTCTCTCCTCGTCCCTTAAATCTTGCCTTTGGTACGAACTCCTCCTGGAGGTATCATTTCTGCAGACTCTCTTAGTACTTTCTGGCCATGGCATTAACTTGACCCTATTGGAATTCAGCATACAATAAGTCACTATCTTAATTACCATTCTATCGCTGTGAAGAGACACCATGACTAAAGCAACTTATTTTTTTTTTAAAAAAAAGTATTTAATTGGGGGCTTGCTTACAGTTTCAGAGAATTGGTCCATGATCATCATTGTAGGAAGCATGATGGCAGGCAGGCAGGCATGAAGCTGAAGCAGTAGCTGAGAGCTTACATCTTACCCAAAAGTTGGAGGCAGAGTGTGTGTTCACGCATGAGAGAGAGAGAGAGAGAGAGAGAGAGAGAGAGAGAGACCCAGGCAGAGAGAAAGACATAAAGGAACCAAGCCTAATGTAGGCTTTTGAAAACTCAAAGCTCACCCTCAGTGATACACCTCCTCTAACAAGAAAACATCTCCTAATTCTTACCAAAATCCAAAACAGTTCCACTAATTAGGACCCAAGCATTCAAATATAAAAACTTATGGGGATCATCTTTGTTCAAGCCATCTTACTCATTTGAAATGCTCAGTGATGATCACTCATTCTACAGAGTATATCCAAATTACAACTGAACTCCTGGCGGGATACCTGAGGACTGCCTTTCCAAGCTCCTCCTAGGAGGAGGCATATTGGTCCCCAGGGACCCCAAACCATCCAATCCTGGCTTGTCCGGAACAGGCTTTGCAGAGTCCCTTGTTGGATGATGAATCTGTTGTTTTTCTTTTTCTTCTTAGATTTTATGTGTTTTTATGTTCATGAGAGTGTTGCCTGGATGTATGTCTGTGCATCACATATGCATAGTGTACTGGAAGGCCAGAAGAGGCCATCAGATTCCCTGAGACTAGAGTCACACACATTGGCTGCCTTGTGGGTACTGGGAATTGAACCCAGGTCCTCTGGAAAAGCATCCAGCACTCTTAACTACTGACCCATCTCTCAGTCCAGTATGTCCATTCTTTAGGATTTATTGGAAACAACTTTCCGTGATAAATATCCCACTGTCCCTCCATTACACTTAAGCTAGGGAAACACAAATGAGAAGCAAGAGCGCATTGGGGCGTATTCTTGCCTACACTTTATTTATTTCTGCAACCATCCTTATGCAGAGACTCGGGTCAAGGAACTTGCGCACTTCATATGCTGTCAAGTCTACCTTGGAGCAGGCTTATCTGGAAAATAATGAACAGAGAACACAGTTTTATCATCTTTATCACACTGGCAACCTTAATAAGAAAGAACCCAGATGGCATCACCATTCTGGGGAGCCAGAAGGCCGGGTTTGAACAAGTTAACACTATTTAACACTGGAGAGATTTGGGAGAACCTCTGTTTCTTTGAGAATCAGCTTTTCATCTCTGAAAAGGATTAATGCCTATCTTCACATTTGTGTTGATATTCACATATTTGGTAATGTATTAAAATGTCACGTTCTCTGCTAAGTAGCCAGGAAGGCAGCAATGTGTTTGTTTGTTTGTTTGTTTGTATTGCTTTTTCAAGGCAGGGTTTCTCTGTGTTGCTTTGGAATTAGCTTTTGTAGACCAAGCTGGCCTCGAACTCACAGAGATCCGCCTGCCTCTGCCTCCTGAGTGCTAGGATTAAAGGCGTGCGCCACCAACGCCTGGCTAATGAAAAGAAGTGTGATGATCTTAGCTGGCATATTAATGTGCTTTTATTTGTACAAATGAGGTTGAATACAAGCTGGGCTTTTAGCTCTTCAACATTCAAACCAACCTTCAGTTTGGAAGGAACACAAAATTAGGGGAGAGAACTCAAGCTTCCCTTGTGAAAAGAGAGCAGGGTTTGGGGAGACCATCTTTTTCCTGCCCTACTCCCCTACTAGCTAGAACCAGGAAAGTGACCTAATAAAGACCAACCAGATGTGCATCTCTGGGCTTAGACTCTGAAAGCATAGAAAGAAACAGGGTTAGCTGGAGATAATGCTTCAGATCACTAGACCCCACAGATACGTGTTCAGCAGTGTGGCATCAGTGAGGGATAAGGCCAGGCATCGTTGCAGCCAGTGTCCTGCTGGCTAAGTTAGTGACAAGTTCTTACTGGTGTCTGCCTCCCTGAGTTTCTGCCCAAGCCTGTTTCTCCAGCTCTGTTTTCACTGTGAGCTAACCTGATAGGCTTTCTATAAATTCCTTTATTGCTGAAACCGACTGGTGTCAGTTTCTTTTGTCTGTAATCAGGAAAATGATCGGCAGTACCTTCTAATTAGCAGTTCTTACAATTATATTGCTGTGAGTTACGTACACATTCGCGGTTTCCTTTCCTTTGATAAGTGCTGCCTGACAACAGCAATTTGCATATGAATTGTCGTTATTGATACTTCAGTTTTTTGAGACAGCACCTCACATTATAGCTTAGGGTAGCCTGGACTTCATGATGATCCTCCTGTCTCAACCACCAGAGTACTGGAATGACAGACCTGTGTCACCTGCTTAGAATTACTTCATTCTTTGTCTATGCTGTATCATTTAGCTACCTTACAACCATGTTTATAGTGTTTCCATACCACATTTAATAGTTTAATATTTTATGTATTCAAATGGGTCCATCTCTTCTACAAAGATAATTTTTTTATCATGCTTAGATAAACAGATCACAGGGATAGTAATCTGTACTTCATTTAGTTTTTTTATGAGGCATTCCCCTTCACTTTAATGTTAAAATTTCTGAAATTTGTGTACATGTGTGCCTGTGTGCCTCCCTCTCTCTCGCTATGTGTGTGTGTGTGTGTGTGTGTGTGTGTGTGTGTAAAATGAGATAGGGATCTACTATGATTTAAATTACTTATGACTTTCCAACACTCATGTTGAAGTTAGGTTTCAGCAAGGCTTAGTTGGGAAGCAGGACCCAATGGGAAGGGTCTGGATTGTAGGCGCCCACACGGGGATTGAGAACTTTCTCAGGTGAGTTCCTGCTGCTCTTAAGGCTCTGAATTAGTTACCATGACAGCAGGTTGTTATTAAACAAGTTCAGATTCTCCAGCTTCCTTGGATTTCTCTTCCATAACCCACTTGCTCTTCTGCTTTCTGTACCAAGTCGAAGCCACAGAAGAGCCCTGTTAGAGACTAACACAGTGTCTCAGACTTTCCGGGCTCCAGAAGAGACTCAAGACTGTGTCTTAGGCCATGAAGACCTGGGTTCCATCCCCAGTACCCCTAAAGCAGGGATGTGACACAGCACACACCTGTAATCCCCAAACTGGGGAGGTGGTCACAGAAGGATCAGAAGTTCAAGATCACGTTCCACTACACAGTAAGTTCAAGGGCAGACTGAGATGGATCCTGTTTCAAAACAAACAAAATAAATCTCTTTTCTTTGTAATTAACCCAGACTCAAATGTTCTGTTAAAACAACAGAAAAATTCTAAGACAAAACCTGACTTTTCCTCTATCCCACATAGCTCGGCATCATTTAAAAGAAAACAACATAACCTCATCATTGCTTCAAAACTCACCTTCCATTTCACTTAAACTCTGTTTGCTTTTGGAGTGTTAGGAGAAAATGTTATATTCTACCAACTCTATATTCCAGAGTAATATAGATTTAGAATATATTGAAATATTTGCTAGGTCATCTTCTCCTAGTATTTGCAATTTGCTTAGCCTCTCAAATAAATTAGGCCCTTTGGGGCCTAAATTACATAGATTGATTTAGGAGGAAGTCACATCATGCAGTTTTTAACTTTAAGAAATTTGTCTTTTTAAAACCATTCAGAAGGAAGAGGAAGATGCGGCTCCATGGCGGAGCAATTGCCTAGGATGTGCAACGCTCTAAGCTTCTTTTTCTTTTCCTTAATATTTTGCGACATATATATATATGTGTGTGTGTGTGTGTGTGTGTGTACAAACATATATATGACGTGCATGCCTTGTACATTTTTGCATGTACTTGGACACACGTGTGTGCAATTGCACATGCTCGTGCATGTGGAGACTGATGTTGAATGTTCTCTTCGGTCACTCCCCACCCTGCTCACTGAGGTAGTATCTCTACATGACATGACACGTCTAACGACCAGCTTGCTCCTGAGATCCCCCATCTCTCCTTCCTTGCATCAGATTTAGAAATAGGCTGGCATGCCCGCTCGGCATTTATATGGGCTCTGAAGACCTTAATTCTGACCTTCAAGCGTGCACAGCAAGTGCTTTGCCTCCTGAGCCATCTCCTCAGCCCAGCCCTGAGTGCCAGCCCCAGCACTTCCAAAGGAGCTTTTCTCCCAGAGACTAGCCTCCTAATAGGTTCCACACAATGTGAATATGTTCCTATTTGTTGCTCTTATACACTGGACATTTTTGTGCTGTTTGTCAACATATAAACAGTCACCTTCAGTGAAATTGAGTTCTTTTTCATAATTTTCAGTTGGCTCTTGAGTTTTTCAGGAATTCATACTGATGCATGAGATAATAATCTTGCCTTTTCTTAAATCCCATTTGTATCTTCCTCTTGTCTAATTGTCTTTCCAGAATTCTGTTTGTAACAATAAAATAAAGTAGAAAAGTGTTCATTGTTTCTGTCATTAATGGCTGTGCTCACAGTACCTCACCATTAAGCTCGGGCTGTTCTTGGGCTTGAGATATATATTATTCATTGCATTAAAATGGTATCCATTTATTCCTACTCAGAAAGGGTCATTATCAGAAATGGTCTTGAACTTCATCAAACACCTTCTGTGTGCCTACAAAAATGAGCTTGCACTCCTTCCCTTTTAGGTCTTATCTACCCATCTGAGGGCACAAACATCAGCTACAATAGCGTGCGATGTCCCCCACAGGCTCATGTGTGTCTTCTAATACTTGGTCCCTAGCTGGTGGCATTACTTTGGTAAGTTGCAGAACCTTGTGGACATGAAGCCTAGCTGGTGAAGTAGGGCTCTGGGGGCCCACCAAGGCAGTTACAGGTCAGCCTCATTTGTAATCTAATTTTCCGCTCTTGATCTGCCAAAACAAGAAGAAGCCAAGCCACAAGTTCCCCCATGCAACAGTTGGAGCCGCAGCCCCGGCACCATGCTTTCCTTGCAATGACAAACTGTATCCCACAATCCCTGGGCCTCGTCCCAGCCATGGGGAAAGTAACTAACACAGGGACAGTGTAAGTTGCTCTGGCTAACGTGGGCTTGGGATTTCACTGGAAGAGTGTCAGAAAGGCTTGAGAATAGGTTTGCACATCCAAAGAAGAAAACACAGGTAGGACCCAGCTCTAGAAAATGCTGCTTAAGATGTCATTGTTGGAAAATAAAGTTGATTCCCCCAAGACCAGTATTGTCATTAGAGTGAAGTCACACTGCTGGACTCTGCTGCCACCATAGATACCCTTGAATAACCTGCCATTGTCTTTGGACTCTTCCTGCCACAGCCTCATCACGATAGCCCAAGGGAGACATCTGTTTGGACAGCAGCGCTTAAGTCTGGTCCCTAGCAGCTGGAACTTAGAGAGGGAGCTTCACCTCCCTGCAGCCATTACTAGAATGAGAAGTGGCCTCCCACCTCCAGTGAGGCTCCTTTCAAAGGAAGATTACTCAGTGATGGAAAGGAAAACTGACAAATGTCTACTACATCTCATGTAGGGTGCCGTATTGATAATATTAAATGCATTACTTTATCTTTTATCATAATTTTAAGTTCATATAAGAAAGCCAGTGTAGGCTGGAGATATCTCTACAGCTTGGTTGGTAAAATATACAAGTGTGTGTGTGTGTGTGTGTGTGTGTGTGTGTGTGTGTGCGCGCGCGCACACACATACAAGTGAGGGGTGCTTTTTTCATGTCTGTGAGTATTTTTGGAGGGCTGTCTGTCTGTCTACTGTCCTTGGCAAGTTTTACTCAGATTTGCTACTTCTTTTTAACCAACTATGAAGAATTCCTATTTTCTTTGCCTCTAAATCATTGAAATGGCATGTCTTCAAAGACTCTGAGAATTTGCACAATTTATTTGATCAACCTGACAATTCTTTGAAATGTTTTCTAAATTTTTACCCATTAATACCTCTATATCTAAATTTTCCTTCTCCTTTTAGGTTAATTTTAGTTCTTTCATTTTTTTTCTAGAAAAAATATCCCAGACTTTTCAATTCATTAGTGAAATCTTACAAAGAATCATTATTATTGTTGTTATTATTATGAGTGATGATGTTGTTGTTAGGCCACCTCTGCTGACCCAAGGCCCCAGCACAGAGTTGAACACCTTCCTCCATTGGAGTTCTCCCTGCTGTCCTCAGCTCTCTTTCCAAGTCGTGTCCCAAGCCTAACATTGCAGCTGAGATGGCTATTGCCCCTGTCATCCTCTAGGAGCCTTCTGACTTTTCTTCATCTCTGGACTCCAGCTCCTGCATGTTTGGCTTCCTTCTGATAGCCAAACAAATCCGTCTCTTCTGAGTGCTGCCTGTTGGCTGCTGCCAAGCTAGGGAAGGCGTGCACAGGGAGCCAAAAGATACTTGTCTTCTGGGGATTCCCAGCCAATGAATGTTGGGTGCAGGGGTGTGAAGCCATCTACATTACCTCCAGGTGAGACAAGTTCAGAGGGATGGCGCATATTCCAGAGCTCTCTTCATGGTTAGGATAGAGGGACTCTTTCCAGGACCTTGCTCTAATCCCATTTGTCTTAGCTAGGGTTTGTATGGCTGTGAACAGACACCATGACCACAGGGTGGTGGGTTACTGTTTAGAAGTTTAGTCCATTATCATCATGGTGGGAAGCATGGCAGAATGCAGGCAGGCATAGTGCCAGAGCAGTAGCTGAGAGTTCCACATCAGGCAGCAGTAAGGAAGAATGACATGGTGCCTGACTTGGGCTTCTGAAACCCCAAAGCCAACCCCCAGTGACACACTTCCTCCAACAAGGCCATACCTACTTCATCAAAGTCACACCTCCCAATAATGCAACTCCCTTCTATGAGCCTATAGGGGTCATTTTCATTCAAAATATCACACCCAACTTCACTTGACTTCTTTCTTGACCTTCTCCTGCTCCCTCCTTGTTAGATCTTGGATCTGGAATGACCTCCACAGAAGGAGTGACCATGTGTTGGGAGTTGGCTATCCACTTGGCCCTATTGGTAAAAGGCTGAGCCTTTATGAGGCAGGACCAGGTGGAAGTGTTTATGTAACTGGGCACTTTCTATTGAAGAAATTTGTGGGATGCCAGAGTCTCCGCATCCCATCCCCTCTTCTAGTTACCACAGGTGAGCAGTACAGTTTTGTTACACCATGCACTCCCTGTCTTCATGTGTTTCGCTATTAGGGCCAACAGTCATGGACTGAAACCTCGTAAACTGTAAGCCCAAATAAACTTTTCATCTTTTATATTGATTAGTTCAGGTAATTTGCAACAGCCCTGGAAAGTTAATATGGCCTCTTAGTAGTCTCCTCTGAGAGCTCTTCCTTAGCTAATCACTTCTGTAATCAATGTCTGGTTACAGAAAAAAAGTCTACGACAAATATGATTTAATTTAGTCCTTTTAAATGGGCATTCTGGCTAACAAATTACACCAGGATGGTGCGGCATCTGGATACAATCACAGACATTAAAAACTGAAATCCTGAAGCATACATGAGATTCATTTGGGAGGTGCTGTGATCTGAATGTGTTTGCACCTCCAAAATTCATGATCTGCAGTTTTTATTATATCTTTATTGGTGTTATCATAATGCCACAACACACATGTGGAAGACAGAGGACAACTTGTAGAAGTAGGTTCTTTCCTTGTACCTTGTGGGTCTGAGGAATTGAACTCAGGTCATCAGGCTTGGTGGCAAGCACCTTTACCTGGGACATTTTGCCAGCCCGTATTTAAAACCATAATTTCCAATGTGACGGCATTAGGAGGAGGGATCTTTGGGAGAAGATTGGATCATGGGAAATTTCCAGGAAAGACCCTTCACTCCTTCTGCCATGGGAAGATAACCTCTGTGAACCTAAGAACCGGCCCTTAGCAGGTACAGAGTCTACAGCGCTCTGACCTTGGAATTCCCAGAATCCAGGGTTCTCAGGAATAAATGTGTGTTGTTTCACATTGTCTATAGCAGCCGAGCCAGACTAAGATGAGGAAGATAACCCACACTTATCCAGAAAGTAGTGTTCAATTTTAGTAATATTTCAATGTAGGAAGAGTTTTGAAGGATGTATAGGAGTCTGCCAGCCAGGAAAGGCGGTGTGCAGCTGGAACGTGAGAAGCAGAAGCCAAATGGGCAAAAGCTCACAGTTGTGAATAGCATGCGGCCGACGTGCTTTGGGAGTAAATGTAGAGGAGGAACCTGGGAGCCAAGCAACCCAGAAAGGTGGTGATGCGAGAGAGTGAAGTCGAGCCTAAGCAAGATGTTGTTCTTGCATCGGAGAACAGAGCTGGGAGTACAAGACTGAAACCGCTTAGTAAGCATAGGAGGGATGAAGGGAACCCCAAGAGGACAGCATCAGCCGAGCAGTGGTGGTGCATGACTTTAATCCCAGCACTCAGGAGGCAGAGGCAGGCGGATCTCTGTGAGTTCCAGACTGGCCTGGTCTACAAGAGGACAGCATCACTGTGTAATAACTCAGGAACAGTCAAAAGGCTTGGTGTGTCAAGGGAATTCAATTTAAGGTGGTTCCACAGACCAGAATTAAGTCAGGGAGGGGGGAATATCTCTTTTTTGTTAATTAGTTAATTTGGAGATGGAGAACTAGCGGTGCCTCACTGTGTGGCCCAGGCTAATCTCCTACTGTCAATTCCTCCTGCCTCTTCCTCCCAAGTGCTAAGAAAAGCAAGCACCACACCCCTCGCCCTTCATTTCCTTTGGATAAGAAAATCTTTCATCGGTGCTTGTAGATTTTGTAGACTTTCTCAACACTCACAAACACCTTTCTGTGCTTTTTTTTTTTTTTTGTTAAACATAAACGGAGTGACCCTCGAGTTCAGAATCTTCTGCAGGCTACAGTATTGAGAAACTCTGTGTTTCCCGATAAACATGCCCGCTGAGAACCCTTGACACTCCTCTATCAAGAGCTGGAGCCCATAGCCCCTCCTGTTTGACACTGGGTGAGCTTTTATGGCTGCCCAAACTAAGTTCATGGAAGAGGTAGTGTGTGGCTTCTGAAGCCAGAGCACAAAGACATCTGCATACGTTCCATTTGGCTTGGTCTCAGCGAGTTCACCCTTGGGACCTGGTAACCATACGGTAAGGGAGCCCAGCCTACACTGAGAGACTCATGAGGAAAGGAGCCAAACCTAACATTCTGGCTGAGCACCAGCTGCCAACCCACACTGACCCCTCCAGCCACATGGGCAGTCAGTCATGGAAAGGGACCCTTCAGCTCTGTCATTACATGTTGAGTAGTGCAGAAAGCCACAGTCCTAGCCAAGGACTTCTTACACTGCAGGCTCATGAACATAGAGATGATCCTGTTGTTTTAGCCTCTTAAGTTTGAGAGCAACTTGAGATTTAGGGTTAGATAATATGAACAGGCATCTATATAGTTGGTAGTGGTGGTGGTAGTGATGGTGGTTTTCATTTTATTTTGCCCGACTATATGTCTGTGAACCACATCCCTTGGAGGTCAGTGGAGGGTATTGGATCCCCTGGGAATGGAGTTTATGGACACTTGTGAGACACCACGTGGACGCTGGACGTGGAACCCGAGTCTTCTCGCCAGCCCACGGTGAGCGTCCTTAACTACTGAGCCACCTCTCCAACCCTTTGTTGTCGTTTCGCTGTGCCAAAGATGAAACTCGGGACTTTGTGCAACCCGGGAAAGTGCTGTAAGAGATTTTAATTGTGTTCCTTTGTGTTCCTCTATCCATTTTTTACGTTTGTCCTTTATTTATAGCAAGATCAGTTTGCTACTTGCTGCAGTCTAATGAAGTTCCCTTTTAAAATATGTTTATTCCTGAGATGTGAATTAGAGTTTATGACTCATTGCCAAAGGGAGACAGAATAGTTTGATAATAGAGCCCTGGCAGGCCCTGCCTGAGCAAAGAGAGCAAGGTTCACATGGATAGCCAAAGGGACTGTGCTATCAAGGGTACCCTTCAGGACATATTAGCGATAGTACTTCACCTCATTGCTGTTTTCTTTAGGGTCAATATGATGAAAATCTACATCTGGGGACTCTCTTTAAAATGCCTTCTGAGGTTAGGAAAATTAAAGAAAGCCTGAAAAAAACATCACAAGGTAGAGAAGACCAGGAAACAGAAGAACTCAATGCACCCTATTTTCCAGAATAAAATATGAATAAAATCTAGACTTTGATTGTTTGTATTGTGGTGATTTGCATCTGATTTATCCCCTAAACCAGTGGTCTTCAACCTTCCTAATGCTGCGACCCTTTAATACAGTTCCTCATGTTGTGGTGACTCCCAACCATAAAATTATTTTCATTGTTACTTTATAACTGTAATTTTACTGTTATACATAAATTTACATGTTATGTCATGAGTCATAACATAAATATCTGTGATTTCTGATGACCTTAAACAACCCCTGTGAAAGGGTCATTGGACCCCCAAAGAGGTCACACCCCACAGATTGAGAACCACTGCCTTAAAGGTTCCTGTGTGGGGAAATTTAGTCTCCAGAATGACAGTGTTGAGGTGGTAGAACCTTTAAGAGGAGGAGCCTAGTGGGAGGTCGTTGGAGGTTATCTGGGCTTAATGCATTCCTGCCTCTCTGGAGAGAATGGGTTGCATCTTGTATGACAGGACTGTTTCTTTAAGAGCAGTTACCACATATAGCATGTGTCCCTTCTTGCTTTCCTGTTGTGTTGTGACACAGTCTGCCACCTGCCACTGCACTGCTAGAACTGTCAAGGCACCAGAACCATGGACTAAATAAACCTCTTTCCTCTGTGCACAATCATTGCCCAGTGTCATGCATTCTGTAGTAGCAACACAAAACAAAGTATAATAAATGTTATACCAATGGGAACTTCTTCATGGGTCTAACAAATGTTCCATGGTACAATGGAATTCCAGTCACATTCTTGATGCTGCGGTGAAACACTCCGACCAAAAGCAACTTAGGGCAGTGGGGGGGGGGGGGGAGACAACTCTTGGTTGTCTACTTGACTATGTTTAGAATTAACTAAAATTCAAAAGGCTGGGCCACCTGGAGGGTTTTTTTTTCTATATTAAACCATTTGAAATGGGAAGATCCACTTCTGATCCAGATCTTTTGAAGTGGGAAGAATCACCTTTAATATGAACCATCCCTTCTGGCCGGCAGCCTATAAAGGCCATGGATGAAGGAAGCTTTCTCTCTTTGCCTGCTTGTTCCTGCCCTCAGTAGCAAGTCCGTTCCTTCACTGGCATTAGAGCCTACTTCTTCAGGATTCCAGTGTATACCGAGGACCAGATGAGACATCCAGCCTCGTGGACTGAACAACCACTGGATCCTTGAACCTTTCATTGGTAGACAGCCATTGTTGGACTATCTGGACCACAGCCTGTAAACTATTCTAATAAACCCCCTTTCCATATATGCATAGACTCTTCCTATAAGGTCTGTTTCTCCAGAGAACCCTGATTAATATATGAAGGAAAGAGCTCATTTCATCCCATCATTGAGAAAAGTCTGGACCAGAACCCAAGCAGGAACTTGAAGCAGGAACCCTTCTTCCTGCCTAGTTCATGGGCTCATGCTCAGCTGGCTTTCTTATAGAGTCCACGGCCATCTTCCCAGGAAAATGGTGCCCACCATGGGGACAATCAAGACAATCCCCCACAGACACGCCCAAAGGCCACTCTGATCTAGGGGATTCTTCATTTGAGGCTGTCTTCTCAAGTGATTTCTGTGTCGTGTCAGCTTGACAGCTAAAGCCCACAAGGACATGTAGTTATGTGAGATTAATATTAGGAGAAGCTGAAAAGATAAGACAAGAACTTTCTGTATTCTTTTTACAATTCTTCAAATCTAAAATGATTCCAACATAAAAATCCTCCATTATGATGCACTTGAATTGGCCTTGTGTTGCCTTCCCATAATCTCAACTCCTCAGGAGGTTGAGGTAGGAGGATCACAAACTCAAGGCCAGACTCTGTTACAGATGGACTTGACGCCAGCCTGGGCATCTTATTGATACTCTGACTCGAAACTAAAAGTAAAAGAGGGCCAAAGATGCAAATTAGTGGCAGAACACAAGCCTAGAAAAAAGATACATTTAGCTGCCAGGGATAGCGGCCCATACTTGTGATTCCAGTACTTAGGAGCAGGAGGATCAGGAATTCTAGGGCAGCCTTAGCTATACAGCAGATTTGAGTTCAGTTCTGGCTACTTGAGGCCCTGTTAAACAAAAAAAAAAAAAAAGTAAGTAAAACAAAGCATAAAGATAACATTTAACTTTTTTAAAGAAGGATGGATTCCCGAAATAACATTGTCTAATAGTATAAGGCAAACAGGATGAGGGTGGCTTAAGGAGCCCTCATTCCTTAAGAACTGCACGCCATCTTGACACTTGCAAAGGTAGCTGACGTGTTGGGTCTGAGGACGCCCAGGTCTCTGAGACCACACAGGAGGGGGGATGTGGGAAGAAGTCATAGAGGACAAATTCCTCCTGGCACTCCTGAGACCACCTGGTCCTTCTAGAGTCTTCCCAAGATTCAACAGAATTCCATCTGCCTGAGAGACACTGAAACTCCACCCAAAGAGAAAGCATAAAACCTCTGCTTTTTTTTCTGCAAAAATTAAGATCGCTGTGAGAGTTGTTTAAGTGTACACACTCAACAATCACTGGGGTGCTCGCCTAGGTACCTGCTCAGGATTCCAGTATGTAGCCATGAAAATACAAAGTATTCCCCATGTTGGTGATAAACAGCGGAAATAGAGAAATAAATATGTATTGTTATTTTAGGTGCTGCTAAGTGCTTCGAGGAGAAACAAAATCAGGGGCTGGAGAGATGGTTCGTCAGTTAAGATTGCTTGCTGTATGGTCCCGAGGACCGGAGTACAGATCCCAGCACTCACATTACAAGCCAGATACCCTGAGCGCCTCTGTAACATCAGCTCTGAGAGGGAAGTGGAGACAAAAGGATCACTAGGGCTTGCTGGCTTCCTGTCTAGCCCAGAAACCATCAGCTCCACATTCACGGGAAGACTGCCACAGAAGGCTAGGTGAGAAAGTGATTGAGGACGATACCTGATATCCTTTCTTGGTTTCTGTGCCTGCACACAGGTGTATGCACCTGCACATGCGCGTGGCGCTTGCACACACACATAAATGAATAAATAAGTCTTAAGCAAAAGCAGTACATTTTTTCCAAGACTAAAAATAAATGGTAACACCAAGTATAGAGCATTGGAAAGACCTCTCTGAGGGGCACACTCCAACCGGAAACTGCTGTGGGCATCTGAACCACCACTACAGACAGAAGCAAGAGGAGGCCTGAGCTGGGAATGAGTCTGTCATCTTCCAGAAGAGCCAGCTAATCAGAGTGGATGCTGGGAGTTGGGCAAAGCAGAAGATAGCCTGAGACAAGGAGCAGGAGCTGACTGAGGTGTCAGATGTAGCAAGTTGGTAAGAAATGCAGAACACCGAAATGCCAGCGGAAACACAGAAGGGACTGTCAGTCACCACTCAGGGATGAAGCAAGAGCCAGGGGGAGTTGCCTGATTCAGAAGTGAGATTGGAGGATAGAGAATGTTCTAGCAACACAATGAAGACATAGAACCTTTCTTCTCCTCGACACCAACATTTACCAAAAGGAGAGGGAGAGAGTACACAGAAGACGTGAAGCCATCACGGAAGGCTGAGAGGAGGCCCAGTGATGGAGAGATTCTACAAGAGTCCAACAGAAGCAGAAAGCAGGCAAGAGAGATGGTTTAGTCGGTGAAGAGCGTGCCTCACAGGTATTGAGTTTCTCATCCAGAACCCATGAGAAAATGCTGGATGGTGGCCACGCTCATGTAGTCCCACTGCTAGGGAGGTAGAGACAAGTGGGTCCCGGGAGCTCACTGGCCAGCCAGCCGTGACTAATTCTTGAGATTCAGAGCAGTGATAACTATGTCTCAAAGGAGATGGATGGCTTTTATGACACCAAAGCTGCCCTCTGCCCTCTGTGTGTGCTCATGTGTGACATCCACACTGGTATAGACACACATGGGTGTATACATATGAACACACACACACACGCATGCACACACGCACACGCGGGCACACACACACAGGCACATTATAATAAAAAAGAGGCCAAAGACTCACAGACAAAGTGAAAAAATCAGAATTTTATCAGACATTCAAAAACAAAATAGACTAAACACAATGAAATCATGTCTTCTGTAATCCCAGCCCCCGGCTATGCTCCCCAGGGGAGAGTCAAGGGAATCCGCCAAACCTTGACACCTTACCAGGTCAAAACCACTCCCACAGGCTATTTAAACTGCACCCCAGAAAATAAACACGTGGTCTTCCCTCTTCCTCTTCAGTGGTCATGCCAGTGGCTTTATGTTGCATCCCCCCCAGGCCACCCGGGAACACAGGCTTCCAATTAAACCTGGATATCTTTTAATTTGGTCTGATTAGGTCTGATTGGGATTATTTGCGTCGGCGGAGAGCTCTTTTTTAGGAAATATTCCTAACACCCTCAAAATAAAGGATACTATTTCCAGGAGAGAGAGAAGGGAGGGAGAGGAAGAAAAAGGAGAGAGAGAGAGAGAGAGAGAGAGAATTGTTTAAAAGAACCAGACAGCATCCTAGAGTTCAGGGAGAAAAAGCTTAAGTGGGGGCAGCTGGGTCTTGCTCAGTCACAGGAACACTGAAGTAACAATGAGTGTGCAAATAGTGGCCAAGGGTCTCAGAAGATGGCGCCCAAGTGCAAGATCCTTGCGGGCTGTCCTGGAGTCTGTATGTTTTACAGTCCTGGCAGGATCTAGGTAAGTCTAGTAAGACGAGCTCCTTAGACACATTCTATTTTTTTTTTCAGTGCTGGGGCTCAATCCAGGGTCTCCTGAGTGGTAGGCAAGTACTTCTGACACAGGAGTGCATCAAAGAACATTCTAAGAGAGGCAAAATTACTTGCACTCATATATACATGGCACACACACACACACACACACACACAAATGTCTATAATAAAAAAGAGGCTAGCCAGCGGGCAGTGGTGTCACATGCCTTTAATTCCAGCACTTGGGAGGCAGAGGCAGGTGGATCTCTATGAGTCTGAGGCCAGCCTAGTCAACAGAGTGAGTTCCAGGACAGCCAGGGCTAGGACTACACAGAGAAACCCTTTCTTGAAAAACAAAAACAAAACCACAATTTAAAAAAAAAAAAAGGCCAATAACTCACATATCAAGTGAAAAATCAGAATTTCATCCAAAACAACACAAGAGGCTAAACACAATGAAGCAACACCCTCAAAATAATACAGAACACCATTTCCAAGCTAGAATTTGATTTCCAAGTTAGTAACTAAGCATAAGAATGAAAAAAGTCACTTGCAGTTCCCGGGCTGCCCAGACTATCGAAAGGAAAAAGTGTTTGTGTAAGGACTTGGACTTGAGTCCTCAAGGCCCACATAAAAGTGAAGTGTTACTGCACATATTTGAAATTCAAGTTTTGGGGAGCAGGGACAGGTGAGTCCTGAGATCTTACTGCTGAGCCAGTCTCACCAAAATTGTGAGCTCTAGATTCAATGAGAGACTGTTCCGGAAAATGGTGTGTAAAGGAAGGTGTGTGATACCTATCTCTGACACCCCACAAAAACATACACATATGTGCACACACACGTGTACAACACACACACACACAGTGTTTACTTGACTTCTTGGTGAAATATCTATTGGAAGACATAGTTGACTGGACTGTAAGATTCAGTCTTAAAGCCTGACAAGAGAGCCAGGATATGGAAATTCCAACACAGAATGGCTTAAGAAAATCACAGAAGGTTTAAGGAATCACCAGTTTAGACTGTGTAAGATTACAGAAGACTCTAAGAAAGATGGTTCTAGTAGGGAAAGGGGGAAACAATGTCTCTTCTCTAATTACACGAGAAAGAAAGTAGCAGAAAATTTCAATGCTGTTGAATAGATTGGAAAGGATTGAATGCACCGACAGAAAACTACATAAGAGGAGCTGAACAAGAGACAAAAATATTATTACACATTGCACAGACTGGTGTGGTAGAATGTTAAAATGGTCACTTACGTCAGATGCTGGCTTAATTAACACTGTGAAAAAGATACATCACTCTCCACACCTGCCTCCTGCGGCCCAGGCCTCACTGATGACTGCCTTCTCTTCATGGTTTCCAGTAGAGTATTGGTTGCATTTGAGAGAGCACTGTACGCAGAAGAAAAGCCTTTTTTTTTTCACATTCCCCACATATTATAGGACTAGCCGGACCCAGTTCTAGAGACTGACAGGGAGTGAAAGTATGCAAAAAATTCTGGGGTTCTGGGAGAGCTTTTTCCCTTAAAACAGAGTTTGTTTATTTAGCCCTGGCTGCCTTGAAACTCTCTATGTAGATCAGGCTGGCCTCAGACTCATAGAGATCCATCTGCCTCTGCCTCTGAGTTCTGGGATTGAAGGCAGGTGCCACTAGGCTCACCTAAGCTTTCTTTTTCTGATCTTGGTATATGCACTATGCTACCTTTTCCTCTACCCTCTTTTCTCTCCTTCTCCTCCTATTCTCTTCCTCCTCTTCCTCTCCTTTCTCCTTCTCCTCTTCTTCCTCCTCCTCCCTCCCCTTTTCAGGCCTGGTAATACAACAGCCATCATACCATCCTGAAGATGATGACCATATGCTAAGAATGCCAGAGTCAAAGAAAACAGGAGTGTAACTGGAGGGTGCTCTCCTACCTGCCTTTCAGCTCTTTATTAGACCAATCAGATATTTTAGACGGGCAAAGTAACACAGTTTCAAAGAGTTAAACAAATGCAACATAAAAGAATACAACACATCTTTGCATCATTAAAGAAATGTCCCACAGCATAAACAAAAGTAATGCATCTTAAAATAATATTCTACAACATGTGACACACACATACTATACACACATACATATGTACCAAAAGTGAGTGTCATATAAATGGAAACATGTGCTGGTTGGATAAACTTTAGAGTTGAGTCTCGCTACTAGGAAGCTCATCACCTATCTAAGAGGTACTTGAAACATTCTCAGTTTAGTGCTATGGAAGATGCTGTGAGCATCGATGTTCAGAAATTTGATTAAATATAAATGTACAATTTTCTGCCCAGGGATATAAATGCTGGGTTTTGTGTTAAGCACATATATAGTTTCATAAAAAGAATGTCAAACTCTTTCCCAAGGTGTTTGTATCATGTTGCCTTGTGATCAGCATTGTGTAGCGAGTACAGTTCTCTCCATCTTTGCCTGGCGACAGTCTTAAAATATGCCCATCAGTGCTGTAAATCTCCACTCTCCGTGGCCTTAGCATCTTCTGGGCATATTTGGACAGGACTCTTAATGTTCAGAGATAAATGTAGTCTTTTGTCATTTTTCGAGACAAGTTTCTCTGTATAACAGCCTGACTGTTCTGGAACTTGCTTTGTAGACCAGCCTGGTCAGGAACTCAGAGATCTGCCTGCCTCTGTCTCTGGAGTACTGGTATTAAAGGCATGCACCACCATGCCTAGATTAATACAGTCTTAATTGTATCCTGTGCAACATAGGGGTGGGTATCAATAGCATTATGGCCTAGAATTTCTTTTCTTTTTCTTTTTTTCTTTCCTTTTCTTTTCTCTTTTTTTCTTTTTTCTTTTCTTTTTCTCTTTTTTTGAGACAGGATTTTACTACGTAGCTTTGGAACCTCCCAAGTGCTGGGATTAAAGGCATGCACCACCACCTCCCAACTGGTCTAGAATTTTAAAAGTCAAGACTTGAGAGCCCCTATTAAGTATTTTGAATTCAGTTAGAGGGGGAAAGAACCTAACCAGGACACTCTGAGGAAATCCTGGAACATTTCACTTTAAATAGAAAAGTAGTTCATCTGTATCACATTCTCACAGGAACTTACCGGCTGAATGGGAGAAGGAAAATGTCTGTAGATCAAGAAGACCTGGTCTGAGAAAGATCATTTCTCCCTTAATTGTCTGTGGTTCTTTCTCCCCAGCTGCGGGTTTGGGAGCTTCCCCTTCCACCTTCATATGTCCATGGATGATGCGGTTGTCGAGTTCATGTTTAGGTGGCCATGTTGGTAGGACTT
This sequence comes from Microtus oregoni, assembly GCF_018167655.1. NCBI lineage: Eukaryota > Metazoa > Chordata > Mammalia > Rodentia > Cricetidae > Microtus > Microtus oregoni. The sequence goes on along the minus strand of NW_024543075.1, from coordinate 23,152,817 downwards.
CAGGGTGGCTTCTCTAACGTTTCTAGGAGACACAATCGCAAAAAAAAAAAAAGTTTAGTGTGTGTGTGTGTTTGTAATGTCTGGTTATGCTTTGTTTTTTGTTTTGGGGGTTGGTGGCTTTTTGTTTGTTTGTTTGTTTGTTTGGGTTTTGATTGTTTGGGGTGTTTTATTTTGTCTTTCAAGACAGGATTTCTCTGAGTAGCTCTGACTGTCCTGGAACTAGCCTTATAAACCAGGTTGAGCTTCGAGACACGCCTGCCTCTGCCTTCTGAGTGCTGGTATTAAAGGTGTGTGCCACCACACTCATCTCGATTTTTTTTTTTAATAAAGAAAGAAGTGTTGGAAATGCTACATGACTGCTAAAAATAGCAAGGCATCTGTAACCACAGTACTGAGGGTGGGAAGAGAGATGTATTCTGAGGCTCGAAGATCCACTTTAATAAGAGACTTTATCTCAAAAACTAAGGTAGGCGTGACTGAGGAACACACCTGAAATTGATCTCTGGCCTCCAGATGCATGTGCATTCATATTCATGTGTACCCACATTCACATATGCACACACACACACACACACACACACACACACACACACTCCAGTTCCTGAGGCTCTGACGCCCTCTTCTGGCTTCTCTGGGTACTGCATGCATGAAATGCATAAACACCCATACAAGCACACACATACATAAAATATAAATACATAATGTAAGAAAGTAGATTTTGGGGATACATTTTAAGAGTTCAAGTGCATTTCATTTTTTTAACTAGATGGAAGCCAGCAATATTGTTTAGTGGTTAACAATGTCTGCTGCACAAGCCTGAGAGCTGTAGTTCCCAGAACCGCATAAAGGCAGAAGGAAAGAATTGACTCCACAGAGTAGTCCTCTAACACACACACACACACAATACACCCCTTGTGGTGTGCAACCGACATGTATGTATGTACACCACATATGACCATCATGCTGGTGTGTACACAACTAACACACACATGAACACAAAATACTTGTTTTGAAATAAAATCAGACCATAAAATCAATACTAACTATCCCCCACAATGTCCGTATTTGCAAATTCTTTCAATCTCTGAAATATATTTATAACTCTAAGCTCAGTTCTGAGGTACCTGTAGGGAGATGCACAGACTCGCACATATCTGAGTCGTTCACCATACAGCCTCCTAATCAAGGTCAAATAGGGAGACATTCTTGTCATCAGCTCCCATACTATAGGCAAATCCTCCTTTTTATAGTCTCATTAATGCCACTGTTGTCTGATTTCTATCCACCTCCCCATGGGGGCATGTTCACATGTGTGTGCACCACCACTTGCAGCTTGCAGTGCCTACCCCCATGGAAAAACTGTACTGAAGTGCATCTAGGAGATAATGATGTTGCTTTACAAGAAGATAAATAAACTTTATTCGGGCATGAGTTATGCTCTAGCTAGTCTTGAGTTCAAGGTAAGCAAATCTACTGTATGTAGTCATGTATGGATTAGTTGATAGACCGTCACACCAGATGCTCTCAGAAACAAAGTTCTACACTTCACCTGGGAGACGTCATTCAGTATTGGCTGATTCAATGGATGGCAACTCTCTATATAAGTCATTAAATAACATGGACATTTCTAGTTACAAAGGCAGCTTAACTGTGGCTGGCTTTATCCGTAGTGACTTGTTAGGCTGGCTGGAGCGTGTCACCTTAGCTCCTTCGTCCTCCGCACTAAATCCGTCTTCAGATTCTGAATTGTGTTTTGTGGTGACCAGCAACCCTTTCGAGACCTCCTGTGGTGAAAGTTCTGATAATCTAGACTGGGCAGTGGTTGCTGTCCACGGTGCTGATCGCCTAAAGCCAGCTTCCTGCCAGAGAAGCAGCTTCCACACACTCAAGAGAATCTAAGGACCCCAGTCCGGGCCTGGGGAACGGCTCAGCAGGAAAAGGCACCTTCTGCCTGATGACGTGAGTTTGATTCCTGGGGACCACATGGCAGAAGAAGAATTCAATTCTGAAAATTATCATCTGACCTCCACATATGTACCATGGCATGTATACCACACACTAAATAAATAAGGGGCAGGAGAGACACCTCAGTGATTAAGAGAACTTGCTGCTCTTCCAGAGGACCTGGGTTTGAGTCCCAGAACCAGGTGGAGGCTTACAACAGGGGATCTGTTGTTCTTTTCATCCAGTCTCAATAAGTACCAGGTTAAAATTTGATGTACGTGGTGTCCAGATATACATGCAGGAGAAACATCCATATACATTAAATAAATAAATAAAACACTTTAAAAATTAAAGACCCTGGCCCGGACTCCCCAGTAATCAGTTTCCAAGAGAGGCTTCATCAAAGAGTGAGCTGGAAGAGATAAACTTGCTCTCATCCCAAGGGCACAAGATGATATCCTCAAGAACCAAAGGTCATTTGTCCTAGAGCAAGGAGGATCCCAGACTGGGAGCAAGCTTCTTTATCCAACAGGGTAGGATAAAGGCTTGTGCCTAAGCCTGTGTCTTCTAATCTGCCTTAGATATCTTTAAGCTGCTTTTGATTCTCTGGGAACTTTAGATCTTCCAGCTATTTCTTGAAAAAAACAAAAAACAAACAAACAAAAAAACCATGAGACTCTGAACTCCTGTACTGACCCTGAGCCTCTATAACTATTACAAAAGGAAGAAGTTCCTAGTGGATCTTAGGGAAGGTGGTGACCCATCCAATCAGAGAAGCCAGGGGAATGGAGGAGCTCAGTGAGATGGTTGATGTTTGTGACTGCAGAAGGAAACAGTGGGGAAACTGAGTCAGAGAGATGGCTCAGCAAGGAAAGGCACTTGCTGCCAAACCTGAAGACCAGAATCCACATGGTGAAATGAGAGAACCTATTTCTTTTCTTTTTTTAATTTTTAATTTTTTATTTGCATTGATATTTGAGGGAGTCAGATCCACTGGAACTTGAGTTACAGACAGCTGTGAGCTGCCTTGTGGGTGCTGGGAATTGAACCTGAATCCTCTGGAAGAAAGCAGTCACTATTCTTAACAGCTGAGCCATCTCTCCAGCCCTGGAGAGAACCTATTTCTGAAAGCTGTTCTCTGACATTCACATGTACACTGTAATCAGCATATGCCTGCCTGTATGCATTCACACACACACACACACACACACACACACACACACACACACACCTAATAAATAAATAAAAATGCATAGGCTCATATATCAGAATGCTTGGTCCCCAGTTGGTAGAGCTGTTTGAGAAGGATTAGGAGGTGTGGACTTTTTGGTAATGGTGTGTTACTGGAGTGGGTTTTGAGGTTTCAAAAGCCTGTGTCATTCCCAGTTAGCTATTTTGTGATGGTTGCTGTCTCAGGATGTGAGTTCTTGGTTACTGCTGCAGCGCCGTGCTTTCCTGCCTGCTTCCTGCTCCCCACTATGATGGTCACGGACTCAGCTCTGAAACTGTAGCCCCAATAAGCTCTTTTGTTTCTATAAGTTCCCTTGGTCACAGTGTCTTCTCATAGCAATTAAAAAGTAACTAAGATACCTTTTCATTGCATCCTTCAGTTTTTTTAAGTTAATTTATTTCTTTATTGTGTTTGAAGCCTGGAACTTGTTGCGGAGTTTAGGGTGGCCTTGGATTCATGGTGATTCTCTTCTCTCAGCCTTCTAAATGCTGTGTAGGTGTGACCCACTCTGCCTAGCTAACAGATATCCACTTTAACAAAACAAAATAACGAAGATGGGTAAAAATCACTTGTAAACCTATACTGAGGCAATAACCTCTTTTTGAACATGTATATTCCTTAATACATGAATTTTTAACACACACTTACAAGATAGGTATACAAATCCACTGTTACTATGATCTATATACCATTTTACACCTCTGTTGCTTTAACTGTCTCTTTCATTCTGTTAACTACACTAACTGAGTATATTAACACAGAAAAATGTATACTAAGAATAATTTATGTTGATGAATATCTAGGGACAATAGACTGAGTGAGAAAATCACTTGATGAGCTTAAATGTATAGTGACCAGGAAAGCTTCCTGCTTGCCACATATGGAGAGATGAAAAACATGTCAATGCTATAATATGAGAACAGGCCATGTAATGTCATTAAAAAAACAACTCAGCCGGGCAGTGGTGGTGCACGCCTTTAATCCCAGCACTCGGGAGGCAGAGGCAGGCGGATCTCTGTGAGTTCGAGACCAGCCTGGTCTATAAGAGTTAGTTCCAACCTTTAATCCCAGCACTCGGGAGGCAGAGGCAGGCGGATCTCTGTGAGTTCGAGACCAGCCTGGTCTACAGAGCTAGTTCCAGGACAGGCTCCAAAAGCCACAGAGAAACCCTGTCTCGAAAAACCAAAAAAAAAAAAAAAGAGAGAGAGAGAGTTAGTTCCAGGACAGGCTCCAAAGCCACAGAGAAACCCTGTCTCGAAAAACCAAAAATAAATAAATAATAATAATAAAAACCAACTCAATAATTTTAAAACAGTGTATATTTAAAACTTCCAAGCTGGAGAGGTGGCTCAGATGCACCACTCTTGCAGAGGCTCTAAGTTTGATTTCCAGCACCCTCATCAAATGGCTTCCACAGCTGCCTATAACTCCAGGGGGTTCAATGCCTTCTTCTGGTTTCTGCAGGCACCCGAACTCACGTGAACATGCTCACACACAGACAGGAACACACGCGCATGCACACACCACACACACACAAAATTAAAAAAATTTTTTAATTAAATAGCAAAACACCCATCATATTCACATATATGCAATACATGTATATATACACCAAATAATAATTCTTAGTTAGGGTTTCTATTGTGAATAAGCACCATGACCAAAAGCAGCCTGAGGAGAAAAGAGTTTATTTCAGCTTACATTTCCAGACAACAGTTCATCACTGGGGGAAGTCAGGGTAAGAACTGAAACAGGGCTTTGGAGTCAGGAGCTGATGCAGAGGTCACGGAGGAGTCTGCTGACTGGTTACTCTCCTGGGTACAATACCCAGGACAACCAATCCAGGACCAATCCAGGGGCGGCACCACCCACGGTGAGTTGGACCCTTCCTCCGATCAATCACCAACCAAGAAAATGCACCACAGGCTTGCCCACAGGCAAATCTTAGGGAAGCATTTTCTGAACTGAGAGTCTCTCTTCCCAAATAACTGTAGTTGTGCTAACAACAAACTAGCTGGTACAATAATCCTACTGCTTATGTAGTGAGGGGTGTGGATTATTATGTGAATTCTCCACCATGAGCATTTATCGCAAGAAATCATGGTTAGGGATTTTAGGGTATTTTTCTTTAAATTGTTTTTCAATAATGCTTGACATGTTTCTGCCCACCTAAAGCATGATCTTCGGTTAGGCAAAAGAGACATCTCGTAAGAAGCCAGCGTTCTGAGATTCACCCCAGCCTACTGAATCAGAGTCTGCATCCCGGCCCCGCCCTCCCCGTTCCCCCCCCCCCCCCACCGTGGCCCCTTTCCTTTTTTGAGACTGGATCTCAAGTGCAGCACAGGCTGGTCTCAAATTTACTATGTAGCTGAGGATGTCCTCAGCTTCTGAGCCTCTTTTCTCACCCCCACCCCCAGCTCTAGTCTTACAGGCATGCACCACCACATTAAGTGTGTGTGGTACTGGGGCTCACACCGTGAGCTTCCAGGATGTTGGACAAGCCGTCTTCCCGCTGAGGCGCATCTCCAACCCCATAACCTGCATTTTAACAATGAACACATTAAAGTCTAAAACGTTCTAATTCTTGTTAGTGCCGTCCCTTCTGTGGGGCCCTGTTTCTTCCCAGCTCAAAGGGACTGTGACCTGGATCCCTGTCTTTGGTCGCTCACAGTTTCAGCATTTTAAACTTGTCTCTAAGATTCATCTGTGTGAGTTCCTACAGAAACACGGCCGACAGGCCCAAAGAATGTGTGGTTTAGTTGAACAGCTAGCTCCTGCTGCCCCAAGCCAGACTTAAGAGGATACTGAAGTAGCTTCGTTCTGCAAGTCTTGACAAGGTCGGAGAGATGAGGAGTAAGAGGAGTAAACCTCTGCTGGAACTGATTTAAAAGAGCTCCTGTGGTGTGGGCCAGGATGAGGCCCTGGAGCTGCACTGCCATTGGCTCTGCTAAGTACCTTGGGAGAAGATGGGGCTCTGACCCCGCGGGAATGCAGGTTGCAGAGTGGCCTCTGGGCGGCAGCAAGCGCGCGCGCGCGCTGCCACCGCAAGACACAGCTCAGTACCGGCTGAGGCGCAGAACTGACTCAGGACGGGAGGTGGCGCTGCGGGGTCATGGCTTACTCTGGGCAGAGACAAGTCCGGGGGTGACCCGGGGAAAACACCTGGGCAGGTGTGGGTGGAGTCTGAAGGGGCGGGGTGTCTAGAGGCGTAGCCTAGGCCTGGCCCACGGGCGCTCCTGGTTGTGCCTCCTGGAGATGCTGGCCTTATGAAATCAGAAGACGAACGTCCCCAGACCCAGACACGCCACCCGCGACCCTTCCGATCCTGAGAGGTAAGTTTGGCCGCGTCGGGTCGGTCTTATTCCGGGGTTCCAAGTATCTGAGCAGCCACGGGGCGCGGTGACTTCCAAGAAGAAGATTACGCTGTCTGCGGGTGGCGGGATGCTGAGACACTTCCCGGGCGATCTGGGTCCAGCTCCAGGCTTCTCCCCAGACCCCGGACGGGATACAAAGCTGAGCGACAGGCGCTTCTGAGCCACTGGAGGCGGGGGCGGGGGCGGGGAGTGCGTCTCGGCTCTTCTCTGCCCTGCTCACTCCACTTCCCACCTTGAAGAGCATGCACTCGACCGCGACTGTTCCTTTCAGCCGCCGGAAAGCTTTTCTTTGGAGGTGACTGTTGGAGAAAGAATCAAGCACTTGAAGCGGTCTGGTTGGAAGCAGCTGCTGTCACAAAGCAGTCGGCTTTTGCCACAAAACTGCGCCAGGTCGCTCCCCGCCGGAGAGACAGGGCCTGCGGCGTGTCCGTGGGGTAGTGCTGTTCCACAGCCTTGAGTCCTTGCCTTTGAATTTCAAGTTATATGAGAACAGCACCGTGTCACGGAGGGAATCGGAACTTTCCCTGGTAACAGGCTTTGGAGCCCAAGTTCTAGGATGAACAACAAAGCCTGGCAAAGGTCTCACCCCTCACCAGGCTTTATTTTCCACACAGGAGAAGAGGCAAGGTTTGAGGGCAAACTAGGGAGAACAGGTGTCAGGAAGAAACCAGGGACCTGGAATTTCAAAGAAGTCTTTAAGTCTTTTGTACTGTGTGACCTTGGGCAAGCAACCTCTTCGCACCTCACTTTGCACCTCTGTGAGATGGGAGTAGTGATAACGCCTTATTTAGTCTGCAGTGAGAAATCAGGCCTGGGTGCTGGTTTCTCAGTGACTGGCAGCTGCTATTACCGCTGCTAATGCAGCTGTCCTCTGCAACCACTATCATTACTTAGGGAACAGCATAACTAGTGTGGGTTCTTGAGTTCAAATCCTAACCCGGACACTTTCTATTATGACCTTGGGCAAGCTATTTAGTCTATCCGTGTCTCCATTTCATTTGTATAATGGGGGAATTATGATCCCTACCTGAGAAGATTGTTGAGCACATTCAGTGAGCTAACCCTTAGGATGAGTTCTGAATGTATCAAATCAACTTCAAATTCCTCTGCGAAAGCACCCGGATTGAATCAAGCCCCACAGTCTAGTGCTACCTATAATCTTGCTTTACCTTAGAGTTGAAATATTTGTGTGAACATTCTGGAATCCCCCATCACATGACTGGCTGATCCTCTGGGGGAAGAGATGAAGGGTCAGAGGAACCCCAAGAATCATCTTCATTGAGAAGACCTAGTGTTAGGAACAAGAGTGTCCAGAATTTAGCTTCTGGCAAAAGTCTGGCAGAGGAGGGAATCATCTCTGGGCTGCAGTTTTACATGAATTGATCCTGGAGTTGCTCTTTACAGACAAACTGCTAACTTCCTTCCTTCCTTCCTTCCTTCCTTCCTTCCTTCCTTCTTTGTATCCCTGGGTGGCCTAGAACTTGGTATGTAGACCAGAATACTTGCACTCACAGACACCCTCCTGCCTCTGCCTTTTGAGTACTGGAATTTAAGGTGTACCACCATACTCCACACCTTTTTATTAAAGGGTGACACAGTATTTAAAACAAAGTAAAGCCAAGTAAATTACTGCTGGTCAAGAGGCTAATGGCATAATTCTGAAAATAAGAGATAGCTTTTCTCTATCTAGAACAATTATGTAAGTCTATAGGGGACAGGTTATGGGGGCAGTCTGGCCTCTGAGCATCTCACCCCTGGCCCCCATTCTCTCTTTCTTTTGTATTATAATCCTTAAACCCACTAGCATGGTAAACTTGAGAGATTCATTCCCACAACTTTCTCCCAATTTTGGACCATATCTCATGGATTCAGGACAGAAGAAAATTAAATCTTTTGGTCCAGAATCCCACCTAAAAAACTTGATGATAGAAATGGAAATCATTGTGTTAAGCAAAAAAAGCCATTCTTTAAAAGATGTTTTCTCTCATATACAAAGCCTAGATTTAAGTGTGTGTTGGGGGGAATAACAAGGGGATCATGAGCAAACGGGTGAAGATTTTAAGGGAGGAGGGGAGGTGTAAAGAGGGAGTAACAGAATACATACGGCATGAAAACAGAGTCAGGGGTTATTTGGGAGGAAGAAGAGGACCAGCAAGTGCAGTGGGGGAGAGAAATAGGAACAGAGTATGACACATATGCATGAAAATGCCATAACAAAACCCACTAGTTTGTACAGTCATCTCGAAAAAGAAAATAACTTGATGGGGTCATCAAAGTCCTTGACTTGAACACAGACCCCATACGGACATAGGAGCCATGCTGTGTATCTTGAGCAAGTCACTCCATCTATCTGATATGGAGATAACAGTACATCTATCCATCTCGTGTGACTGTCAAAATACATATAAACTCCTGCATATTTATATACAGAGATCACATATTATGAGACTGATAATTCCATCTACTGTACAGTGAGTTCATTGCTAAAATGAATATCTTGTATCGTGCTGCTTCTGCAACTGAGAGGCACCATACAAACTGCGAGTGTGCTCATTCATTTCCCAAAACTCACCCCCAAAGCTGCCACTGAATCAAGGTGCCCTCTCCAGACTATACTATCTTAAAATCAGGTAAAATGGCATGATGCCTGCTAAATATGGAGCAGCCAACAGCCATTGTGTCGGGTGCTGCAGAAAGCACTTGAACTGACAGTAAAGAGAAGAAACCAATTATCTTACTTGTAAGACAGCAACATGGAAAGGAGTGGGGGAAACATAGTCAGGACATGATCTATAACAGCTGCTGGGAAGTTGTGGGAGATTACATCAGTCAGTGAGTGACACCTTGCCCTGTGTGTGCAGGAGGGACATTTTGCTAGGCACCATGAACCATCGTAACACAGGAAGGTTGCTCTCAAGGAGAGGTGGCCAGTGGAAGCGATAAGGCACGGGTTATAGTTCCCAGCCTGTAACAGAAGTCTGGCTGAGTTGCTGTGAGGTCACCAGCCCCAGGAACTCCAGGGAAAGGTCCTTCAGCCAGTCCAGCCAGTATGTGCAGGTTATGTATTGCCCTGCCCCCACAGGGCTTGGCCTGGGGGCCCTCAGAGGAGGAGGCAGCTGTGGTAGCCCAAAGCAAATATCCTGGAGAAGGGGCCAAGGGCTCAGAATGCAGCCTGTCCAGCCCTCAGAAGAAGAAGATGGCCTCTAAGAACATGTGGGCTTGGTGTTTCCCAGTCGGAAGCTCCAGAGAAGGGCTGGCAGGCCCGTGCTTGCAAGCTCACTTACAGTCTCCTCTGTCCCTTCAGAACTCTGCAGACTGCAAAGTCCCCTCCTCACCATGGCGCCTGGAGAGAAGATCAAAGCCAAAATCAAAAAGAATCTGCCGGTTCGAGGCCCCCAGGCACCAACCATTAAGGACCTGATGCATTGGTACTGCCTGAACACTAACACCCACGGCTGCCGGCGCATCGTGGTGTCCCGAGGCCGCCTTCGGCGTCTGCTGTGGATCCTGTTCACGCTGACCGCAGTGGCCCTCATCATCTGGCAGTGTGCCCTCCTCGTCTTCTCTTTCTACACTGTCTCTGTCTCCATCAAAGTTCACTTCCAGAAGCTGGATTTCCCTGCCGTCACTATCTGCAATATCAACCCCTACAAGTAAGAGACTGCCCTGGCATCTGGGAGCAGAAAAGTCTGGCCTCTCAGGGATGCCAAAGCCCCTCCCCAAAGCGGCGGTCTGAGTGCCACGCCAACCTGCTGACACAGGTTTTACAAATTTGATTTGATTGCCAAGATCGGTTCCAGACCTGTAAATACTCTCAGTTCAATGGCTATGTCTAAGGCAGGAAGGCAGGGAAAGCTGCTCCAGCAATTCTGCTTCGAGACTATTCCAGGGAACAAGGTTAGCATTCTGCCTCCCCCAAACACACATGTAGCACATCTTTCCTCTTAGCTTCTTTAGCTTCACTCCCTTACTCTCCCCCAAAGCCAGGCTGACTCAGAAGTGACACCCAGGTGACTTCCGGAAGCATCCTTGCTGCCCTGACCCCTCATCTCAGTGAGCCCAGCCCAGTAATTGAGCTCCCTGGGCTCTGGACAGGATCAACCCTTGGTGCTTCCCTGTTGTCAGTGGCAGGACCTGTTCTAAATGGGTCATCAGTGTCCTTGGGATTATGGGAAACTGATCTGGGAGGCAAGTCAGAGGCAGCTGAATTTGTGGCAGGGGGTGGGGAGTGGGGGAGTGCAGAGCTGGCATACAGTGCTGGCATGCAAAGGGGTGGGGCATGCAGAGATGAGGTTGAGGGGGGGTGCAGGGGTGCAGAGCGGGGGGGGGGGCGGGGTGCAGAGCAGGGAAGAGCAGAACTGATCAGAAGCTGCGCTGAAGGCAAAGACAAAAACCAAAATCAGGTCTCAGACTCTATCTCCAAAGTCTCCTCACTGCCTTCCTCCCTTCCTCCCTCCTCTCCCATCTTTCCCTTCTCCTTTCTCCACCCATATTCTATCCGTAATTATTTACTTAACCTTTGAAAATTGTGAGCCACTTTGCTGAGTTCCAGGGCACAGCACAGAATAACCCTAACACACTCTTTGCCCTAGGAGAGCTTATGCTACAGTGAGGTAGTGAACTATTAACACATATACTTATGCAACTGCAAATAATATGGCCATTTAGTTACCTATGTGCATATATATTTCTTTTAATAATTTAACATTATTTATATACTTGGAGGCAGTCATGCTATGTAGCTCAGATTGTTCTTGAACTTGTGATCTTCCTGCCTCAGCCTCCCAAGTGCTGGCATTGTTGCTATGTGCCACCACACCCAGCTATGTTTCTTTTGCCTATAGTAAACATAATTGAGCCTTCCCAATAACCTTATTTTACAAATGAGTAGGCTGGGAACCCGAGACACAGAAACGCTAAGAAACTTTGTCTGAGGTCACATAGCCTGGATTAGAATGGAGACTTGAACAAGGCAGGTAGTTTGACTCTGAAATTGATATCCCTAGCTACTGTGCTGTGTCATGACCTCTACAGAAAGCAAGAGGGAGAGAGAAGATAGTGTTCTGAGAGAAACTGGGACCACACGGTATAGTGACCATTTACAAAACAAACAAACAAACAAACAAACAAACAAAACGTCGTCAGCTCTCCTGGGGGTTGTCAAGGTGACACTCCCAACCTCTTGCCTGGCAGCACTGACTGGAGGATGTCCAGTGGGCAGAGTGCGATGGGTGGAAACGGGGTCCCGTACAGTGAGCAGTTATTCATGTGCCCTCATTTTGGATACTTTATGGGCAACACCTGAGAGTCAACACTCCAGAAACACTGACTGGGGGCCTCAACCTACCCAAGAATAAATTGACAGACATTGCAAAAATGGGGATCCAATGTCATTTTAGATGGTACAAACAGCGAAAGACCTGGTCCCCTTGGCAAGGAAGTGGTCGGGAGACACAGGGCTGACACCAAGGGAGGACACCGTGTAGAAGCAGCGGCACTGTGCTAGAAGCCGTTCCTCTCTGTGATATCTCCTTTCCACTTTGTCAGGTACAGTGCTGTGAGTGACCTTCTGACTGACTTGGACAGGGAGACAAAGCAGGCCTTGCAGTCCCTGTATGGGGTCAAAGATTTTCCGGAGGAAACAACTCAGAAACGCCGGGAAGCAAGATCCATTCAATCCACTTGGGAAGGCCCGCCACCCAGGTTCCTCAACCTGATCCCGCTGCTGGTCTTCAATGAGAATAAGAAGAGAAAGGCCATGGACTTCTTCACTGGTCGGAAGCGGAAAATCAGTGGGAAAATCATCCATAAGGCTTCCAATGTCATGCATGTTCACGAGTCGAAGAAACTGGTGGGATTTCAGTTGGTAAGATCCGCTTTGTCACAATTCATATGTATGGGGGGGGGGGGGACTGGGGGTGGTGGGGCTCAGAGTTCCTTCTTGATCTTTAGAGCCAGTAGGCCAACTGTAAGATTTATACCGTGTTAGAGTGATTTGGTGGCAAGCAACTGAAACCAACCTCAAGCAGAGTTAGGCATGGGTGAAGTCTTAGAAGAGACTCACAGACATTTTAAAGACAGAAATTTGGGGAGACCTAGTGATCTAGGGAGCAAGAAGTGATGACATTCATTCAGATACTGATGCTGAATTAAAGATGTCGTTTTCACTCCTTCTGGTAATGCCTTCGATGCAGATTCCATCTTAGGGTTCTACTTAGCCAAATCCGGGGGTACCTGATCACCTCCTGACAGGGCCCCAAAGCAGATTGGCTGCACAGACATCAGAAAGGGGAAAATAAACTCCAGCAAATGCACCAGGGATCCCAGGAGTACTTACCTTCACGAAGTGCCATACCAGGCTTCCTATCTCCTCTCTGGTCCCACTCGGCTGACAACAGGAAGCAGCAGTACCCTCCAGGACAAAGACTATCGCTACTGTGTCTCTCCAGGCCACCACTGGAGCATGGCTGGGGACTATTTCTTCATTTTAGTAGCCTTGATTATGAGACTTTTGAATCTAGCAATTCTTTCTATTAATCCAGCCAAATTTTCAACAGTGAAAAAGGCCCCTCATCAAAATCACTGAGACTTCTAAAATCCTCCTGGTTCCATTCATAGGATATTTACATGATTCTCTTGATAACAGATTCTCTGGACATTTGTCCTTTCAGGAGACTTTCCAAGCCCAGAGCGATGAAAATGCCTGGAATGTTCCATGGCTTCTCTCTAGAGCCCTCGTAGCTAAGTGTTTCAAACACGAGCCCTTCCAACCACTTGCTAAGTGTTGGGTAGGACGGTATTCCTGCTAACATTCTGTCAGTGACATACTCCATAAGTTAGTGCCTTGGCTGAGATCCTACAGAGCGGTAGTGTCAGAGTCTGGGCTGGAATCCAGACTGTGTCTGTAATAAGAAATGGGTGAGTTCAGTAGGAAGACAGTGACATGAACCAGCTAAGCCCTGGATATATGGGGACCCTAAAGACTGAATTTATTTCTTGTCCAATGGCAGACAGTAGTAGTAAGTCACAGGGGTTGACCTTAGTGTCCTTTACTCTCTCTTTGATCCTTGAGGCTTAAGGTTGACCTCTTCAAGCTCCCGGAAGCAAGGGGAAACCAACCTTGTTCCCGAGGACCTCGCCTGGCATCTATTACTCATCTCAGTCTTTCTGACAGCGGTGGCACTGACAGCCTGGTGTCTCCTCTTATTCACAGTGCTCAAATGACACCTCTGACTGTGCCACCTACACCTTCAGCTCAGGAATCAATGCCATCCAGGAGTGGTACAAGCTTCACTACATGAATATCATGGCGCAGGTGCCTCTAGAGAAGAAAATCAACATGAGCTATTCTGCCGAAGAACTGTTGGTGACCTGCTTCTTCGATGGGATGTCCTGTGATGCCAGGTCAGGAGGGGACACTCCCTAAGGACCAGAGGCTCTAACCTTTCGCCCCTTTCCATGCACCTGCAGCTTGCCTGAGGGTCTTAAGAACACTGACTCTGCCCTGTGGGAAATCACATACACGGGAGCTAGGTTCCAGGGTCAATGGAAAAATGTACCTGGTGTGGAATCACAATATCTATGTACTTTTTTTTTTTCAAGACAGAGCTTCTCTGTGTAGCCCTGGCTTTCCTAGAACTCACTCTGGCAAATCATAATATCCTTAAACCCATTAAATAACCTGTCACAACACAAGGTAGTCAATAGCATGCATGTAGCTTTGTATATTACTACAGTGTATAAGAGCCACTACTCTGGTATAGTGGAAGGGAGGGAGGGAGGGAGAGATAAGAGAAAAGAAGAGAAGGAAGGAAGTAGGCAGCAGTGTTTATATTTGTGATTCTTCAAGCCATTCCACCTTGGATACAATAATCATACCTGGTAGTGACGATTAGGTCATTGGGACATTCTGAGATGACCCCACCAGTCAGAATGGTTTAACAACCTTTTTTCTGAATTTCTGAATTCTGACCCTTCTATATGTTAATACACACATTGGTCCTTGCAAATATTGAGTGTTTTGGGGTAACCCTGAAGGTAAAGGTTCTGAAATTGCATATTGGCCATAGGATGGGACTCCTCTGAAGGTCATTTCATGGGATTGGGGATTCAAAAAGCCCTAAGTGCCAGAGAAATTCAAGGGTAGAGGAATTTGGGGGCAGTCATGTGACATGAATATCATCTCGAGGCTGAGGATGTAGTTCACTTGGCAGAGTGCTTGCTTAACCAGCATCAAGTCTTGGGTTCCACCCCTAGGATGGTGGGACACACCTGTACTCCTAGCACTCTGGAGACGGAAGCAGCAGGATAGAATGTTCAGTGCTTTTCTTGGCCACGTGGGGAATCTGAAGTGAGCCTGGGATACATGAGACCCTATTTCAAAGACAAAATAATATGAAATCAAAATAGAGAAAGCAGCGAGAGGATTATGAGAGAGAAAACAAGGGCATGGTCAAATTCTACATCAAGGTGTGTCAGCCTGGCTGAGGGACCTGCTCATTTCACCAGAGGAAAATGGGAAGAGTGAGTCACCTTCCCAGCCATTATCCCAAAGGAAGGCTTTCTCCATCAACACGGTGCTCCCGAATTTCAACTGGGATGCACAAGCGCAAGCCCCAGCCAAGCTCTTCCTGAACCTTTCTCTCCCTCCATAGGAACTTCACACTTTTCCACCATCCAATGTATGGAAATTGCTACACGTTCAACAACAGAGAGAATGCCACCATCCTCAGCACCTCCATGGGGGGCAGTGAGTACGGTAAGGAAACCTGAGTGGAGGGGACCCTGAGACACTGGAGTAACTACCCTGATGGCAGCAGTACAAGTGAGGACTGCAAGTTGGGACGTTTGTGCTTCCAATTCCCTCCCCCTGGCTCTGAAATGAAGACACACTTCCCCTCTCCCAGGGCATACATGAGCATCCGCGTTCATTCTTTTCCTTGCTGTAGACGTGTTTTCCTTTCTGCCATCTCCATCTTTGAGAGAGCCACAGAGACACTGCTGGGCTTCCTTCAGCTGACAAACCACTCTGGTTTAAGCTCGTTGCTGGGGTGACTAATACTGGGCAGGTGGCGTCTAAACAGAGCTAAACCCCGATGGGCTGAATAGGAGATTAGGCGGGCAGACACACCTTCAGTTTAGTTCAGATGACAGATTCTGCAGCCCAACCCCAGTTCTACCTCTCACTGTGTGACCTTGGTTACTGCCCTTCAACTATAAAACGAGAACAATAACAGTAGCTCCCATAAATGTTATTCAGAGAACTTAGAATAAGATCTGGAACACACTCCAGCTACCATACCAAAATACCACAGTTTGAGTGGCATTAACAATAGACATTAATTTCTCACAATGCTGAAGGCTGGAAGTTCAGGATTAAGGCGCTGGCACTTGCGGATTCAGATGAGACTTCTCTTCGTGGTTGCAGGTGACTGTCTTCTACGTGTGTCCTCACATGGCCTTTCCTCTGTCTCAAGAGGGTGCTGTGGTGTCACTCCTTTTTATAAGGACACCAGTCCCATCGGATTAGAGCCATGCCCTTAAGACCTGATTGAGCCTTCATTAAAGTCCTGTCTCTAAATGCCTTCACACTGGAGACTGGCGCTTGGCCCTGTGAATCTGGTCTAGGAAGGGTACACACTCCAGCCACACACACTGTGCATGCAGCCATCACTGACGACACTGCGGCCACTACCACAACTATTTATGACACCGCTACTTCCACCACGTCTACTTTATGGGGAAGGTAAGAACATGGCAGACTGGCTTGGTTTCCTCACAAAAGGAGCTCCCCGACATCTTTTCTGTGGTGCTGAGGATCCAACCAATGACCTTGCACACACTGGGCAAAGCACTCTGATGCCGGGCTGTACCCCTAGCCCTTGTTTATAGCCCAGGGTGTCCCCAAATGTGTGAGCTTCCTAACCCAGCCTCCTGAGTACTGAGAGTACAGGCATATATGCACCGCCCTGTCCAGCCAAAGGGAATTCTCGAAGATTTCAATGTAAATAGAACTTAATATTTTACACAGATATACTCTTGTTAGGAATAGCCAGGCTCTGTTACAGGGGAAATCTACACTCAGAATCCTGGCTTTCATAACTCTGAAATGTGTGTTCTGTCCAAGACCATGAGAAGCTGTGACCCAGAGTGCACGTTCTTGTGGCAAGAGACTGACTGGGAACTGAGTGAAGAGAAGCAAAGTTCTGGCTCTGCTGTGGAGAAGCTGTGTGGCCTTCTGTATGCCACATCCCTCTCTGAGCTCAGTTCCCTTATTTATAAATAGAAGGGGTTAGGATAGTTCTGAAGTTCTCATCGTTCAATTCACACAGATTATAGTCATTCATTCATTCACCAAACACTATTGAGGAGCTAGGGATACAGTGGGGAATGAGACAGATGCCGTTCCTGCTTTTAGGGGACTTACCTGCCTGAGGAAAGAGACATGATTTCATCACAGTACTAATGAAAAGTAGGAGGGGGAGGGACAGGAAAGGGGAACACAGAGTGGCTGGGCTCAGAATGGGAGTTTGAACTAGAAAATGGGGGACTCAGAAAGACCTCGTTGAGGGGGATATTTAAAGATGAGGAGGCCCCTGTTCACGTTCACAGAAGTCTGGATTCTAAAGAAAAAATGAATCCAATGTGTTCTAGAGAGATGAGTAAATTGTATTAGTTACCTTTCTGCTGCTATGATTAAACAACCCGACCAAGGCAACATATGAAAGCATTTGTTTAGGCTTACAGTTCAGTGGGTTAGAATCCATGGTGACTGAGCAAAGACACGGTGGCAGGAACGGCTGGGGGCTGTAAGCAGGAGGCAGAGAGCACACTAGGGGTGGCAGGAAGTGTCTGAAGCCTCCGAGTTTACCCCTGTGACATCTCCTCCAAGGACACATCTCCCAATCCTTCCCAAACAGTCCCACCAACTGGGGTCCAAGAATTCAACATATGCATTACAGTGGGCTGGAGGGGGGCGGAATTCTTATTCAGACTACCCCATTAGAGCAGTGCTTGGAGCTGATCCAGAAAGGGAGAGAGTGGGGTAAGTTGAGGATAAAGACAGATCCCGCTACATCTTCGTAGCCTTCATGGTGGCAGGCAGGGAGAATCTGTGGCATTTCAGAGAGGTTTTCACTGAAGGGCTTCAGGCAGTGCTTTGAACTGATTTCCAGGCTTTAAAGTTTCAGCTGGAAGCTGGGTACAGAATATATCCCACAGAGAGAACAAACACGGGGGAAGGAGAGAGGTTAAACCAACAACCAGGCACATGATCACGTGTTATCTCTTCCCCGGCTCTTCTGTAAACAGCCACAGTACTTAAGGTACCCTTGAATGCCCAGTAGAACCTCCTTTATCACCAACTACATAGATTTATACATCTCAGCCAGTTTCTTCATATTTAGTAGGAATTTAGTCTTAGCTAGCACTGTGACTGTGATATGTATTTGAACCACTACTTTGAACTTGCAATAAGCAGATCAAACACAAATCTTACTGTCCTAGAGATTCCAGTCTGGCATTCACCCTACCTTTTACTTCCTGGAAGTCCCTGGGTCTTGGATTGGAGGCTCCCCCAAAGCCCCTGGGGACTGTTTTGCTAGCCTTTGATCACAGCAAGCTGCTCTGTCTCTCAGGACTGCAAGTCATCTTATACATAAATGAAGACGAATACAACCCCTTCCTGGTGTCCTCCACTGGAGCCAAGGTGCTTATCCATCAGCAGAATGAATACCCCTTCATCGAAGATGTGGGGACAGAGATTGAGACGGCCATGTCCACCTCCATAGGAATGCACCTGGTAAGAGGATATTCATTGGCTTATGTTTAGAAAAGAGCACTATGTTTTTTATTTTGAATGATGGCTATGGAGGAACAGCTAATAAAAAAGGATGCTGTTTTCCAAGAGAGCATGGGTCTGGGCTTTCCAATGGCCACCCCAATGGTCATCCCAAGAATCGCATTCAAGTCTGTGTGTGCATCTTTCATGTGGGTTAGCAAGCACAGAATGCCATCTGGGGAAATAACCCAGGGAAACTCCCTTGCTAAAAACGAAACAAAGCACCAGTGTGTATAGAAACAGAGCATCAGACACTAGCTATAGAATTGTCAGTCTATATAAAAAGAAAGCAGGCCGGGCGGTGGTGGTGCACGCCTTTAATCCCAGCACTCGGGAGGCAGAGGCAGGCGGATCTCTGTGAGTTCGAGGCCAGCCTGGTCTACAAGAGCTAGTTCCAGGAAGGAACCAAAAAAGCTACGGAGAAACCCTGTCTCAAAAAAAAAAAAAGCAGATAACATGCTTACAGGCATATGAGGGGGCTCTGACAACAAGACATTATATCTATTATAGTTTTTTTTACATTCTTCCTTAGTGGAGATTTTTTTAAACCTGTGCGTGTTGGAAAAACTAGACAAACAATCTCTTCGCAGACTATTGCTTATGTCTTTATTGGCATCTGTGTTCAATGTCTCACAGGAAGTTCAGCTACTGCACCTCACAGACTTAGTCTCCAGAGCAGTGGTTTCCAAAATCTGAGCCACCAGGTTCAAATTTCCTAAATGAGAATGTCTGAAAGGTTTGTCAAGGATCAAAACCTTGTGATGATCACAAGATTCAATATTATTAGGAAATGTGATTTAGAAGCTGAAGTGATTCTCAGTCAGAGGTTGTGAGGTGATGTGGTGGGCATTCGAGGCTTGATTGACCCCCCATCATGTAGTCTTTCGACAGTTATTTTTCTCTGTATTTTATCAGTGCTAAACCCAGGGGACTTGAGCAGAGAGAATCAAAAGTGAGAAAGTGTGCAAATGACAAATTATAATTACTGCATGCTATAAGGAGGGATGAGGCTGGGCATAGTGGATCCTGTCTGTAACCCTAGCACTTAAGAAGTCAAGGCTGAGTTCCAGGCCTACCTGATCCAAATGGAAAGACACTACCTCACAAAGCAAAACAAGAGGCAGGTGGCAGAGGGCTTCATAAGAATATATCATGGGTGTCTTGGTCAGTTTTCTGGTTAAAAGCCTAAAATTGGACTATTTATAAAATAGAGGCTTTTGTTTAGCTTGTGATTTGGGGCTGGAGAGCCCAGCATGGTGGTGACCACTGGTGAAGGGTCTTCTGGCTGCATCGCAACAGGACGGGAACCTGACAACGCGAGCACTCTAGCTCAGGTCGCAATTCCTCCTCTTATAAAGTCACTGATGCCATCATAGAGACCCACCATGTGCCCTAATCTCTAATGATCTCCAAAGGTCCCTTCCCAAACATTATTAACACATGACTTTTGGGATTACATTTACAACACATGAATTTTGAAGTGACACATTTGAACCATAGGGATGGGATTCTGATCCATAGGAAAGTGAGATTCAGAGTATACTATTCTGAGGAAATGTGATTTAAGAATCACTAGGAGAGGTGATGAAATAGAATGGTGGTGGTACCCAGACCATCTGTCCCTTCAAAATGTGTAGGGAAGAAAACCATCCTGATAGTCGCCTGGTGATACAGATGCTCTCAGACACACATCGCTTAGGACCTTTGTTCCACCATAGGGGATAAGTAATGTGTACAGCTTGAGCTATATAAATGCTGATTTCCCAAAGATAAAAAAGTATGTTGATTCTTAAGCATGCTCAAATGAGGAATTGGAAAACCTGGGGTACCACTAATTTCTCTGTTCACCAAAGAGCCAAAAGCTGCCAGAACACAACAGAGGACATTTCCACCCAACATCCCCCATACTGTTTCCCTGAACCCTGAAGAAGGACTTGGACTTTTCAACCTTTTCTTCTCTCTCTCTCTCTCTCTCTCTCTCTCTCTCTCTCTCTCTCTCTCCCTCTCTCCCTCTCTCTCCCTCTTTCTCTCACCCCTGCCTCTCGTAGCATCTGGAAATGGTTAAGAGTTCAGTAAACTTTCAAAAGTTCAAAAGAAAATGGATTCTGCCCTCTGGGTCTTGGCTTTGAGCTCGGAAACACCCACCATATTATTAAGCAAACAGTCTCTGTACCAACGGTGGGTAAACAGGATCGGCTTGAGTTCACTGCTACACCTGTAGAAAATCAAACCCATGCAGCAGGGTCAGTCAGCCAGAGGTATGATTGATGACCATGTCGAACAACAACAACAACAGAAAGACAAGGGTTACTGAGGTCAGCAGGGACTCACTAAGAATAAATCCAAACAAGCTAGACTTCCTTCCTTCTTCATTTTCCACATTTGTTTGTTTGCTCGTTATTTATTGTCAATAGGCAGGCTAAGCTGATAGACTTAGTTAGGAAATTGGTCACCAAACTTTTCTTATTTCTTAAAGGCCTATTTGGCTTAACATGGTCAAGACTCTGAATATCAAAAGATGAACCCAAACTTTAAGAGAAGACAAAAATCAACACCTCCGAGCTGAGGAGGCAGCTTGCTGATAGAGCATTTGCCTAGTATGCTCAATGTTTTGGGTTCTAGCAACACAGACACACACACACACACACACACACACACACACACACACACACACTCTATTGATCTATTGTTGATTGATCCATTGATCAACATATATCTGGAACATAGAACTTGTGTCTGGGGAAACAAGGACCCTGTCTGTCTTGTACCTAGTTTCAGATCATGAAACATAACATATTCCCAGTGATTACTGGGTAGGTGAGTGGGTGAAAGAGCCATGGGTAGGATGTTAAGCTACATAGTAAAGCTTTTGGAACATTGAAAGCTGGATACAGTGGCACATGCCTGTAAGTCTAGCTGGACACAGTGACACATGTCTGTAATTCTAGCATTTAGGAGGCTGCAAGAGGAAGAGCAGGAGTTTGAAGCCAGCCCTGCCTACATAGTGAGGCTTTGTTTTAAAAATATCATTTTGATTAAAGCCCAATCATATGCTAGAAACAGCACATTAATAAGCTCAGAGAGAAACTCCAAGAACCTTCATTAGGGCAATGGCATGAAGGTGAGCAGGGGTGAGATGCAGGGATAGTGTAGAAGCTGTAGGGCTTGATAACAGATTCTAGCAAGAAAAGCTAGGAGAAACTAGGCCTAGGCAGACATTTGGATCCTGGCCGAGCTGTAGGGTGGGTCAGTGTCAGGCTCATAATTAGTCAATAAAAGAGAAAGGGTGCTAAAGATGACTACTTTGATTCAAGATTTGTGTCCTGAGGGCAAGAACGGGTCAAGTTAAAATGTCCAGTAAGTGGACTTAGAGCTCAGAAGAAAACCTCCTTGACTTGGAAATAAATGTCATCACCCAAGACCTAAAAGAGAACCCTCAGCTTGAGTTGTTTAAGAGTTGAGCAGAAAGGAAATAGAGAGGCAGAGGATCAGAAGCCAGTAGGAATCCGTGCCAGACAACTGGGAAGGAGCTGCGGGAAGGTGTGCCAAGTGCACTGAGAGGTCAGGCAAGGTGAAAGGTGAGAGGAGCTCTCGGAGTTTGGAGACCAAGAGGGCACTGGCATTCTCTGCCAAGACGGCCTCCAGTGGAAGGAGTGGAACAGAAACTAGAGGACAATAGGCTGGACGGTGAATGGGAGTTGAGGAAGTGAAGAAGGGTGGACCGTTCACTCCAGGAGGCAGAGGGCTGAGTCATGGAGCAGAGAGACACTGCACCGTCCTTCAAACCCATCAGTTCTTCTCACAGGATATGTACCTCAGGGATGTAGGACTCAGGGGCTTATGATTTTGCTCTTTGGTTCTACAATCCCAGCATCTTGGTTGCCTCATCTGTATAATGGGATGATGACCAAAATGCTGCTTTATGGCTGGGGAGAGTTCAGCGGGTTAATGTCTGCTAGGCACTTGTGTTACATGCACTGCATGCTTGGCACATAACAAGGGCTCAGAAAAATGCACTAACATTCCTGTACATGTTTTAAGAAAGGAGATGTGGCCAGGCATGATAGAGAATGCCTGCCATCCCTGCACTCAGGGTGGAAGCAGTCACAGATTTGATGCCAGCCTGGGATACACAGCAAGACTTCTCTGAGAGATGTTAGGGAAGGTTTATATTTTCTTTTTAATAGCCCTTTCTCTTATAAGCAATATATGCAATACACACATATATATATTACTATATACTATTCTATATGTGAAGAAATACTAATTACACATATATAAAATATCCTAATTACTTGCTGTATGTGTTGAAAACATCTACCCTAGTTTGGGCTTTCCTTTGAGTCCCTCACAGTATTTTCCAAAAAAAAGCGCTGAGTGTTGCAGTGCCCTGCAACTCTGCAACCTGCAGTGACCTTTCTTTTCAACAAAGAAAAGTAGTGACCTTTCCCCAACTCTTTTGTCAGTATGTTTACTGAGAGTTTTCCCTCTTTGAGCTCAGATAATGAAGTAAATTTTCTTCCACTTCGTTTACCACTTCATTTACTACTTCAACCAATTTGATTTCTTTTCTACAGGATGTAAAGTAGACATTAAGTATATGTCTTCCTCTAAACCCTTTTTTTTAAAAAAAAAAATAGCATAACTTCTTATTTTCATCAATTTGTTTTCACCATTAATTAGGGGTATAAATTGATTTTCAACACACACACACATTTATAATATACCACAAAATGCCAAGAGTTAAATCACTGTTTCGGTTACTCTTCTCATTGTGTGACAAGAACAGCTTAGAGACAAAGCAACCGAAAGAAGGAAGGATTTAATTTGACCCCTCGGTTTGAGGATACAGTCCACGATGGTGAGGAAGGGGTGTGAGAAGCAACAGGAAGTGACTGGTTACACTATGCCCACAGGCAGCAAGCAGAAAGAGAGATGGAGGCTGGTGTTCAGTTGGCTTTCAGTTGTTTCCTTTATTCAGTCTGGGACTCTCAGCCTATGGGAGGGTGCTACCTGCACGCTAGGTGGGTTTTCCCTCTTCAGCTAACCCTCTCTAGAAACACCTTACACATACGCAGAAGTGTGTCTCCTAGGCGATTCTAAATGCGATCAAGTTGATGGTCAAAATTAAGCATCACGCCACCTGTCATGGCATGCAGGAAAACGTCCTGTGCTTCTCTTCTAATTTTTAAAGCTTGCTATTAAAGTGAAACCTTGCTGAGTGTACTTCCTCGTACTCTGTTTTCACTTCCTCAGAATCCAAAATGTATCACCAGCTTTGTTCCACAGCACTAGCTCGTCCTCCAGTTTCAGTGACAACAGACAATTTTGTTGTATAAATGTAGATAGCATCCATGATATTTTAAGTTCCTATGGCATACGGTCGTCCTTTGGTAGTGAAGGGAAATTACTGCTAAGACCCTTCACTGACACCAAAGTCCACGGCTGCCCAAGTTCCTTAAAGAAAATGGCACAGTATTTGCATACATTTCCCTATGTGTTTTAAATCATGTCTACATCACTTATGATACCCAATACCATATAAATGTTATGTAAATCACTGAAAACCTATGGAAGTTTATTATAAGTGCATTGTCTTAGTTGGGGTTTCTATTGCTGAGCTAAAACAATTGACCAAAAGCAGCTTGGAGAAGAAAGGATTTATTTCATCATCAGCCTGTAGTCTATCATCCAGGGAAGTCAGGGAAGGAGCTTGGAGGTAGGAGCTAATGCAGAAATCACGGAGGCGCGCTTCTTAGTATTCTGTTTTGTTTTGTTTTGCTTTGAATTCTCTCATGGCTTGCTTAGCCTGCTTTCTTAAGCACCCAGGACCACCTGTCCAGAGGTGGCAACACCCACAGTGGGCTGGCCCTCCCACATCAATCATCAATCAATAAAATGTACCACAGACTTGCCTTTAGGTCAGTCTGACAGGGAGCTTTCTCAGTAAAAATGTCCTCTTCCCAGATATGTTTCTAGCTGTGTCAAGTTGACACAAAACTAGCCAGCACCTGCATTTTCCCAAATATTTCCTATTCGCAATTAGTTAAATCCTTTGGTGATCAAGCTGGTCCCCGTACAGAATGAGCAGCATTTGCATAGTGCCTACACACTCTATAAATATGAATACTATGTAAATGTGGACATGGGCTGTATTGTTTAGAGAAGAACGACAAAGAAAGGATCAATGTGTGCAATAGAGACAGAGTTTTTACTATTTTGTTTTTGAAGATGCATTTTGTTCACGTGTGTGTACGTGCAAGCTCATGTGCAGGTGCCCATGGAGGCCAGAAACTGGCAGACTCTGTGAGGCTGGCGTTACAGGCATTTGTAAACTGCCCAATGTAGGGGCTTGGATCTGAACTCAGGTTCTAGAACAGTATGAACTGTTAACCCTGAGCCATCTCTTTGGTCCCAAAATAAAGTTTTTGTTTGTTTTTAGAGACAGGGTTTCTCTGTAGCTTTGGAGCCAGTCCTGGAACTCACTTTAGACCAGGCTGGTCTCGAACTCCCAGAGATCCGCCTGCCTCTGTTTCCCAAGTGCTGGGATTAAAGGTGGGCGCCACCACTGCCTGGTGCCATAATAGAGTTTTAAAACATATCTTCAACCCACAATTGGTTGATAATGTAGACTCAAAGGGCCAACTATATATAATATATATAATTGTTTAGTTTAGTTATTTGTTTATTGATTGATTTTCATTCCTGTGCTTACACTCAGGTCCTTGAATATGAGTGTACTGAGCAAGTTCTCTACCAGTAAGCTACATCCTCATGTCTTTATTATTATCATCATTATTATATTTATTTTGAGACAAGGTCTCATTATGTAACCCAGTCCAGCCTTGAACCCACCACCCTCCTGCCTCAGCCTACTAAGTAGCTGAGATACAGGCAGAACTCCACCCAGGCCAGAAGTCCAATGTCTGACTTCTCTGTGATAAAAGGCCACTTGCTGCTGTAGTGAGGCCCATCTGTTGGATTGAAATGAATCAAGAGGGAGGTGGAATTGGAAAGGTAAACTGAGGCCGGTGAAGGTGTGCACTGCAGGCTAGGCTAGACTACAAGTCTTGAATTCCCAGGCTGTGACGACCGTGATGGGATGACATCTGTAATTTAGATGGATGAGCGGGGGTGGAAGAGGAGGAGATACCGAGGAAGAGAAAGTGGGGGCAGGAGAACAGATGGGTGACCTTCAGCAACACCAATGAGGGACAATGAGAACCAGATCAGACAGGGAAGAAGAATGGCAAGGATTCGGCTGGTTCGAAGACACCCCTCTGCATCTCCTGATGACTGAAAGCCAAGAAGGAGAAGTTTCTAGAAGGAAACTTGCACGTCCAGTCAAACAGCTGGATAGACTAGGATGTCACCAACAGAGATGAGGCAGTTTTAGGTGGGTGGGTGAGAGTCTGAGCTCAGATTTAGACAGTGTCACTTGAAGTGACATGTACCATCTTCAAAAGAGTGGCTCCAAACAATCCATTCGATCAGTCTGTGGGGCAGACAGTGCGCTGGCTTCATCTGCGAAGTCTCTCTGATTCAGACCAGACTGTGTTGACCTCACCCAGTGCTGCCTGTGGCGAGGAAGGAAGGTCAGGTGCTAGGTCTTGCTGGGCCTCCTTTGTGTCTCCTCCCGGTGGCCTCACCTCCCCAGCTGACTGACTTGGACATGTTCACATGGTAAAACAGGCTCCAAGGTCAGCAAGGCTAGTTCCGATGTGTAAGCACTCTTCAAGTATCTACGTGTGTCAGGCTTGTTCATAACCCATCGGCCAGAGTGTGAGTCACGTGACCTGCCCAGCTTCAACTAGTGGAAAGCAAATTTTATTTCCTTATGAGATGGCAGGACTTGGCTAAATGTTGACAGCTCCCACAGACCTGGTATGTTTAAGATATCTGTGGACCACCTAGGCAGATTACCAGTGTCCAGTTAGGTCTCAGCAGAATGGTTTTGGCTGGAGGTCAGCTTTAGGAGCACCAATCCCTTGTACAGGAAGAGGGTGAATCACATATAGACTGTGAACATCCTCTAATAATTAAAACTGACCTTTACGGAGAAGCTCTATGCTAAGCACTTTCTTAGCATTAGGTTCAGTGAGTCCTCACAACACTGTATGCAGAGGCAGAGAATAAAGAGGAACTCTGGGCTGGAAACACAGCCTTTTGTCTCAGTAACCGTATGGGAGACTATCACTGTGATTCTTAGTTTTTTGGTTTTTTTTCCTGGCAAAAACTCGTGTTACATATGTCTTGTTTTGTTTTTGTTTTTCAAGACAGGATTTTTCTGTGCAGCACAGTCTCATGTATTTCTGATCCTCCTGCCTCCATTCCCTGCGTGGATATCCTATCATGATAGCCTATCCACGCCTGATTTATGTGTTGTCGGGGATGGAACCCCAGGTCTATACAAGCACTCCTTCCAGTATTATATTTATTTTGTTTTATTTTTCCAGACAGGGTTTCTCTGTGTAGCCCTGCCTGTCTTGAAACTCTCTCTAGACCAGGCTGGCCTCGAGCTCACCAAGATCTGCCTGCCTCTGCCTCCCGCGTGCTTGTGCCACCACCTCCTTTGTTTTCAAAGGTAGAAAATCTCAGATCAAATACACTTTCCGTCACAGAACAGGGCTTGGCGCCAGCACAAAACCCCTGCTTCAGAGTGAAAAGCGAATAAACAGCTCAGTGAACAACAAAATGTTCTGAGAGCTAGGAGCGTGAGTCACCAGGTAGGGAGACACATACCTGTGATTTCAATACTCAAGAGGCCGAAGCAGGAGGCTTACAAGTTCTAGGCCGTCCTGCATAGTTAGACCTTGTCTCCAACTAAAAAGAAAGAGAAGTGGTGAGGAGGGGCCAGGAAGGCAGGAGTTCCCTATTGACAACTCCCATTCCTCTAGGGAGAATTCTGATTGTGATGACATCAGACACTACCACACTAGGGCAGGCTTGCTGTTTTCCCTCCCCAGCAGTCCAAGATCCTCCTCAGAGAAGAGGGAGATAAGCAAGATCTTACCATACCTTGTTTTATTAGAAAGTTGATTTTATTAGTTGTTCAATGAAATGGCTTGATATTTTTCTTACTTTTCCCCTTACATGGCAAAATACCCTGTAAAAATACCTTAAGGATAAAGGGGTTTATTTGGTCTCCCAGTTTGAGGACGCAGCTCACCATGGTGTGGCAGGAACAGCTGCAGCTCACCATGGTGTGGCAGGAACAGCTGCAGCTCACCATGGTGTGGCAGGAGTAGCAGCAGGAGTAACTGGTCACATTTCCTCCTTTGTCAGGACACACAGAGATGACGCTAGTAAATAGTGTGGCCATGTTCAGAATGGTCCTCCTTCCTCAGCTAAATATTTCTGGAAATATCCTTGCAGATGTTTCCAGAGATATGTTTTCTAGGTGATTCGAAATACTGTCACGATGACCATCAAAATTCCCTACACCTTACAGGTTAGAGACTAACCATAAGCGTGTTGTACATTTTTCTCAGAGAACACTGAGGTCTAGGGAAGTCAAGTCATTCAGTCTGAGGGAGCACAGCTGAAAGCAGAATTCAGACTTACTTCAGCTCCCCCGCCCCCACTTCTGATTGCATCGCTAGCGAGCCTGTCACTGCAGCTTGTGTAGGGACAATTGTCCGTTGGCCATAATGTAGAAGGGGCCCCTTAGGAGGGAGGACTCAGAATCCTACCGTTGGTGTATGAACAGATAAGATGGCCAGGGCTGGTGTCTGGATTCTGCTTCTATGAGCATCCTAGGGCGCCATCTCAGTTACATCCCCTGGAGCTAGGTTGGGTGAGCGCAACCATCCTGCAACAGGGAAAATCTTTCATTCCCAAGAAGTCTCACCCTGAAATGGACACAGTGGAAGCCAATTGCAGTCCTGCTCTGGGGGAGCTGGGAAACCAGTTTGCTTTACTGTCTCTAGTGGTCCTGAGACAGGATGTAGGTGCAGGTAGCAGGAGACACAGCTCCACCTTGGGAAGCCGGAGTTCTTTTTAGAGACCTTTAGCCAGATGAAGCTGACTTTTGCCACAGAATAGAATCTCGGGATCAGTTGATATGAATCAGAATGGGAGTTGTGGCTGGCTGGAAAGCATCCTGACAAAGGTCTTCCAACTGAACCCCTGGAGGAAAGACCTCCACCTATCGGGAGTGAGTGAGGAGGCAGCCTCACTAGGAAAAGAAGCACCATCGCAAACAAAGATCCCTGGGATCTGCGACATTATTTGGAGTCTATGACTTCGATGCTTTCTGAGTGCCCATGGACATGTCCGCAGGATCCTTGGGCCCCAAGATTCCTAGGGAGCTTGCAGCTCAGAACAGTTCAGAGAGTGACAAGAAATAGAGTTGTTCTTGGGGAGAGCTACAGCTTGACTTCTCTGCATCTTATTTCCCAGCCCAGCCTTGGCAGACACTAAAATCTCTAAACGGATTCACCATTCAACTTTAAGTTCATTGATTCTGCCCTGGCTGGAAACAAGCTCATCTGTTATCAGCAATATTAGTGAAAAGAACAGGCTTTTGTCTGTATGTCGGTTCATTAAGGTGAAGCAGCCACTTTCCCCGTTGCTTACTTCTGTTGCTCCAGAGTTTCAAAGTGAGCACGGCCAATTGCCCTTCAGGAACTTGCAGTTAATTGAGGGAGACTAATGGGTCAGCAAATGAATTACAAAACAAACAGAGAGAGAGAGAGAGAGTAGCCTTCCCACACACTCTGGTCTGTTTCTATCTGTGCCTCCCCGTTCTTTGTTTTGCCCGGTTATCATTCTTTCAGAACCATGCCATCCTATGCCTCCTTAGCCCTGACCTACAACACACATGCATCCTCACATTAAACAGACCGCAGACCCTCACGCCAGGCTGGCTATGATTTCTGTTCAGTTTTTGCTCCACTTCAGAGATGTTATGCCTCTCCATCCTCGTTTGTTTTTGTTGTTATTGTTCATTCGGTTCTTTTTGGTTTTTCCTTCTTTGTTGTGTCTGGATCATTTATTTGCTTTGACATATATTAAACTGGAGGCAAACTTGGCGAACTGCTGTACATGGGTGGATGAGGGCTTTGATTCTTCTAAGACAGTCAACGTCCAGAACCAAAAGGAAAGGAAGCAGGCCCTGCTGAAGGGACTGGAACCTCAGGCAAGGCACAGCCCCATGCTTCTTTCTAACCTTCCTCCAGCTCCCAGCAGATACACAGACGGCTCATTACTATTCAGGAAGCCAAATCCAGGTTTCTCAGCAGGCGAACAGGGTGGGTTTGTCTTAACTCCTTCTTTAATTTGTTTCCAGAGACCTTTCTTCCTGACCCCTAAACTGGGAATTGAACTCTAGATAAGAACTCTATCATGAGCTACATTCCCAGCCCCTATTCCAGGCCCCATGACCCCTCCTACTTCAATCTTTGCTGCCTGGCACTCTTCCCCCAGTTCTCCACAAGGCCAGCTAACTCTTTTTTACCGACTTAGCTTTATATTGAGTCAACATAAAAAGGTGCTTTGTGAAACCATGGAGGAAAAGTGGTGGAGTGGTTCTGGTCCTCGTCTCAGTCCATCGCTGTGATAAACACCAAACAAACAGACAAAACAAACAACAAAAGCTCACCTTGAGCAGAAGTTGTTAGTGGAAGAAAAGGTTTATATGCCTCATGACTCCAAGGCATAGGCTGTCATTTCAGAGGAATAATGGGAGCCCAAGCACTAGTCACATCACACCCAGCCAAGAGTAGAAAGAAACACACACACCCATGCTGCCTTCTTGCTCGCCCCTCAGCTGTCCCTCCACTCTTACACTGTCCAAGGGTCCAAACCTGGGAACGGTGCCACCTGCATTCGGGGCCAGTGTTCCTGGCTCAAGCAATAATCAAGACTTTAGCCTCCCACACTCACACCCACAGACCAATCTGATCAAGACAATTACTCAGCTGAGGGTTTCTTCCCTGGTGAGGTTAAGTTTGGCAAGTTGGTATTTAAAAGTAACCATTGTAGGCCAGAAAAGAATTTACCAAGACCAAAAGCAGAGAAAGAGAATATATTGAAATACCTCGCAGAAGTGCAGCGAGTGATGACCCAGCAAGGCCCACACCACTCGGAAGGGGTAAGAGTTCCTTCAGGGCAGTTACAGTGGGGAGTTATTTCATTTCACCACTGTAAGGTTCTTGGGCAGGCCCACCTCTGAGGAGACAAACAAACCCTTCCTTATCATGTAGATTAGTAAATTTGTCAGTTTTTCTGGAGCCTGGACAGGTAAGGCATATGGCTCTAGATGTCCATGTGAGAGATTTTAGATCAGGATACAAATGACCATCAAACTTTATGGATTTTCCTGATTTTGGTTTTCGTCTCTACCAAAGGGCCCTTTCTCAGAGATGCCTTTCTCGTCCCTCTCGAAGACTGACTGTCTCATTCTCCTAAGTCTTTCTATTCAGTGATCTTGAGCATTATCCAAAATTAATCTCATTAAAATAAATCTCTCTCTCTCTCTCTCTCTCTCTCTCTCTCTGTGTGTGTGTGTGTGTGTGTGTCTATGTACATGCATTGATGTATGTGCCACAGGACATATGTAGAGGTCAAAGACACATTAGGGGGTTGTCATATCACAGGCTAGCTGGGCCATAGGCTTCCAGGGAGTCTTCTGTCTACCTCACATTTCCCTATCAGGGTGCTAGGATTATAGTCATAGGATCTAGGGCCTCCAGCTTTATGTGGGCTCTGGGGATTTAAACTCAGGTCTTCATACGAATGTACCAAACACTTTACCCACTGAGTCGTCTCCCCAACCCCATCTCATTGATTGACTAGTAAGTTAGTAAGACAAGGTATTGTATTGGCCGCCTGGCTGTATACCCTTCCAGAATGCATGCTCAATGAGAGCAAGACACCTGTCAATCTTCTTCATTGTGGATTTCTCAGTGTCTTCAGTGGCACCAGACCTGCTAGGTACTTGGTAAACTTGGGCAAGTAACTAAATGATTACTTAGCTTTGGGGCGGGGGCTCCCATCTGGGTCCCTAGGAAGGCATAGATGACTGTGTGCTGTTGCAATTGCAGACGGAATCCTTCAAGCTGAGTGAACCTTACAGCCAGTGCACAGAGGACGGAAGTGATGTGCCCATCACGAATATCTACAACGCTGCCTACTCCCTCCAGGTATGGCATGGCAGGGCCCTCATCTCTGGGTCATGGCCTGGATCCAAAAGATGAAGTTATATCTAGGCTGAGGTGTGCCTGGGACCAGGAACTAGGATGAGGATATCTGGGGTTGGTCCAGAGACCTCAAGTACAAATGATGCCAGCTGGTTCCAGTCTTCTTCGGTCCTCTGTAACCAGAGCTTAATTGACTTACTGAGGTTTATGTGGAACACAATGTACAAGGCAGACAGGTCTACTTGCTAAATGGGCCTTGGCAAAGGCTAGACAAGAGGAAACCTTCAGCAGGAGACGCTGGCAGAGGGGTCAAAAGTTTGGCTTCCAGATACGTTTGTGCCCCATGACTTGGGCAAGTTGTAGCCCCTTGACAGTCACAGAGTTGTGCTGGATCAGGGTGAGCTAACTGGCAGCTCCTGGACTCCTCCAGCTTGCACATGGATTACTCTAGCCAGAATGGCATTAAAAAATCAGGAAAGGCCACAAGAAAATCCATCATTTCTAGCTTCTCCTGAAAAAAAAAATTAAGTGATCTGGGATCTGGGAACCCATATCCCAGCAGGACAAACCACAGGAGAAGCCACTACATTAAACAAGCACAGAGTGACTGATATCCACAGATCTGACCCCGTAGTGTATGGCATCACTGGCCCTATAGGCAATGCAGTTTTCGGCCCTTAAGTGCAGTCAATGAATGGTGGGCTGGGTCCCTCCTTCAGCAGGCTGGAGCGCTGAAGCTGGCCTCCTTTTGGGGTGCTAGAAAGCCCACAGATATCATCTTGGCAGAATATAAAGACCAGGGGTGGGGGGCTGGAGAGATGGCTCAGGCAGTAAAAGCACTTGCCTCAGAACCCACGAGGACATGGGTTCAGACTCTCAGGACCCACACAAAAAGCCAGGCATGTGCCTGCAACCCTAGCAATGGCAAGACGGGCAGTAGATGCAGGTGGCTGCCTAGAAGCTCATGGGTGGCTGACCTGGTCTATTTGGCAAATGAGGTTCCAAGACTATCATGTGAGTGCTGACGCCGAGGTGAAAGGGGGAATCTGGAGCAACTGCCAATCAGCAGTGAGGAATACAGTCCTAACAGTCACCACTCGGTGTCGGATCCTCCATACTGGCTCTCTCAGGATAATGACCATAAGACCCAGGAAGCTTCTAGGGTAGGATAGGGGCTGCAGAGCCAAGCTGTTCAGGTTTACATCTCAGGGTTTTCTGTTTTGTTTCTAAGACAGGGCCCTACTTTGTATCCCAAGGTGGCCTTGAATATACTATGTAGCTCAGGCTGGCCCTCCAAGTTGCTATGGTCCTGCCTCCATTTTCTGAGTGCTGGGATTATGGGTGTGCAACACCACACATGGCCCAAATGCCAGTCTATCCTCTGCGTGACCTCAGGCCACTTAGTCCAACAGTGGCTCTGTCTTTTCTCATCTTTGAATTAAGTACAATATTACTCCACAAGATTGTGGTGAGCGTGAAATGCCTGAATATATTAAAATAGCTGTCCATAATAAACATTACTGAGGGCATCATTCTAATGAATTAACTTTGGGAGGGGGCTCTCAAGTCCATTTGCTTGTAGCATGATTTTTTTGTTCTCAGGCTAACAGTCCCTCTTTGTGAGGAAAGAGGCGTGTTCGCATCACCTCTTGGCTCAGTTCTGAAGAAAGCTAGAGAATTCCATGCTGGGCTTCCTGAAAAAAAAAAAAAAACTTGATCTTAAAACAATTTTTTAACCATTTTGTTTTCTTTTCTTTTTTTTTTTTTTTTTGATTTTTCGAGACAGGGTTTCTCCGTAGCTTTTGGTTCCTGTCCTGGAACTAGCTCTTGTAGACCAGGCTGGCCTCGAACTCACAGAGATCCGCCTGCCTCTGCCTCCCGAGTGCTGGGATTAAAGGCGTGCGCCACCACCGCCCGGCCCATTTTGTTTTCTTTAATTTTATGTGTATGTGATCCGGCCAGCATGATAGGAAAGGTTTTAGAATGTAAGATATGCAGGCAGGGAGTTCTTGGCCTTCACCCGCAAGGAGGGTCAGAACATTCTTGGGTATTCTCTTTCAGATATGCCTTTATTCATGCTTCCAGACGAAGATGGTGGAGAAATGTGGCTGTGCCCAGTACAGCCAGCCTCTGCCTCCAGCAGCCAATTACTGCAACTACCAGCAGCACCCCAACTGGAGTGAGTGGTCCCACCTCCAGCCTTGCACATCCCAGGAGGGGAACAGGCTGCCAAGTCCTGATAGCCCTTTGCCTAAAAGAGGTGTTAAAGGCCCTTTCTATCACCAAGCCTGGCTTGGATTGTACTTTTCAATTATGGGTAAATGCTATGCCTCCGCCTGTGCTAATAGCTTGCCCACATAGTCAATTCTAAAAGGCACTGT
This sequence comes from Microtus oregoni, assembly GCF_018167655.1. NCBI lineage: Eukaryota > Metazoa > Chordata > Mammalia > Rodentia > Cricetidae > Microtus > Microtus oregoni. The sequence continues at coordinate 23,118,906 of NW_024543075.1, read as the reverse complement.
TGATAGTACTTTTACACAGAACAGAGAACCAAGGTTCAGAAAGATTAAGTCACTTACCCGAGGACATGCAGGCAAGAAGTCACAGAACTGAACCCAAGGGCTGCCTAACCCCCAACTCAGGTCTTTTTGTTGTTGTTCGTTGTTTGTTTTTAAGACAGGGTTTCTCTGTGTACTGGAATTCACTTTGTAGACCAAGCTGTCCTCAAACTCAGAGATTGCCCCTGCCTCTGCCTCCTGGGTGCTGGAATTGAAGGCGTGCACCACCACACCTGGCTCCCAACTCATACCTTTAATCGGGAAAAGATACCATTTCCTAACATCACGAATCAGCATTAGTTCCCCTCTCCCCCCAAAAAGACAGGATTTGTAAAAGGTGCAGAAATAAACAACTAACCCAAGATCACAGTGGGGGCTCCCCAGATGACCCTAGGAAGGGTGCTGTGCCTCCAAAGTTCATACTTCTTTCTACCCTATCCCCCAGTGTATTGCTACTACCAGCTGTACCAGGCTTTTGTCCGAGAAGAACTAGGCTGCCAGTCAGTGTGCAAGCAAGCCTGCAGGTGCGTAGATCTAGAGGAACAGGGCAGGCAGGGCTGCGCTGAGCCAGCAGCCCATCTTCACCCTGTGCCCTTCTCCCCTAAGCTTTAAGGAATGGACGCTGACCACCAGCTTGGCGCAGTGGCCTTCTGAGGCTTCCGAGGTAAGCTCTACCCCTCCCCCACCCCGAGTCCTTGATGTCCTCATCTATTCTACTATTGGGGTCACAGTTCCCAGGTGGGTCGACCTATACCACCAAGGCCAGAGAAAGGGGGTGTGGCTGAGGAAGAGGGCAGTGGGTAGCCCTAGGCCCACTCTTTCTTTCTCCATCACAGAAATGGTTGCTGAATGTTCTCACCTGGGACCGAGGCCAACAAATAAGCAAAAAACTCAACAAGTAAGTTTGCCTCCACCCAGTTCCCTCTGCTTCTGTCCGCCACAGGCTCTGGGCCCTTTGCTTGCTTCCTCATTGCCAAGCCCTCTCCTTTTCGTCCATTCAATCATTTAGTCAACAAATATTTACTGAGCTCCCTGTCATGAACCAGGCTCTACTCAGACCTTTGTTTGACCATGAGCCACCATCTGAAATACATTTTGCATCGTGGCCCATTGAGTCTATCACTGGGATAAAGCATGCAACAATAGTTCCTTCTGATTACAAAGCACTTGGGCTGATTCTCAGATGGCACACAATGCTCTGGCCAGCCCTCAGGGGATCTGTTCCACGACTGCCCCCCCCCCCCCATGAATACCAAAATCCCTGCATGCCCAAGTCCTGACGGGGAATGGGACGCTTTTGCATGCGAGCCACCACATCCTCTCATCCGTTGAAGTCATCTCTAGATTCCTCGTGGTGCCCAGTGTGATGGAAATGGAACCTATTTCCATAGGGAAATAGCTATCATAGTGGATTGCTCAGGGAATCTCACACAAAGCAAGTCTTTGCATGTTCAGTCCAGGTGTAAATACTTTTCCTCTCAAAACATCCCCTCCATGGTTGGTTGAACATACGGATTCAGAACCAACAGACTCGGAGGGAGGGCAAGTTTCCATCCTAATTGGTCATTACACACCAGTCTGATTGGTTAGTACCTATACCAGCTCAACAGGCAAACATTTGATTCACCTTTAATACATTCTGATATTTTTTTCATCTTTTTTCTTTTCTTTTGATTTTTTTCTTTAAGACAGGATCTTGAATAGCTCAAGTTGACCTCAAACTCACTATGTAGCTAAGAATAACCTTGAACTTCTAACCTTCCTGTCTCCACATACCAAGTACTGGGATCGTAGGCATGACCCACCATGCCTGGCTTTGCCTAGTCAATTCAATTATGTACCAGACACTACCATAGTCCAGCAAACTTGCTTTGGACTTGCTGGTATATCCTGACTTATAAAAATAGTCCTCTTAGTATCCTGTCTTCTAATCATACTTAGATTTTTTCACAAAGAAATTCATTTCTGAGATACTTTTGGCAAAAATTATCATCTCAGCAGATGGAGACAAATGTGAGAGAGGCTGGAGTCACCTTGGCAACCCCGGCAATGCACATGCCTACTTCCGACCATCACCGTGTCCCAGCCTAGGGTCTTCCCTGGTAAAAGTCAGTCTCGTCTCCAAGCCAGAGCGTGGTGTGTGAGTTGTTAGGGGAAAATGGGGGCATCCAAGTAACCAAACATGCTCCCTGACTCTCCCCACCCCCCATTCGGAGTTTGCAGTGAAAAGATAAGGATAGAGTTAACTCATCAGTAATCCCAAAATTTTGGAGTCAAGTCAGGAGGTTAAGAGTTCAAGGCAATCTTAGGTTACACCTTGAGACACTGTCTCAAACAAAACAACGAATAAAGAAACAACAGATAGAAAGAGACTGAGCATGTGCAGTCAGTTGGTGCAGAGCAGTGACCCCCCTAGCCATATCTGGCCCGATGAAGCCGTCCTTTCTTCTCAGCTTTTCCTAAAAGATTAAATGTTCTGTGAACATGGGACTCCCACTCTTGCCCCATGTCACATGACTGCAGCAGTGAAAACTCTGAACGAGCATGAGCCTTCCAGCTCCATTGTTCCTACCAGGAGAGATTGAGGAGGGTAGTTAAGAGCATGGCCTTGAAGCCAAACGGGTCTGGCTTCGAACCAGCTCACTCAACAGTCAGCTATGCAGTGAATGAACCCAACGTATGTCTCAATTTCCATGCTGGGGATAATTAAAACACAGCCCCCTGCCTCAGACACTGTGAGAGCTGTATTCATTCACTCAAGGGTCTTCCAGCAGAGTTTGGCAACATCAGAAGTGCCTACTAAAGGCTACATGCTATTGCACTCATTTTCACTATTACCTTAGCCTTTCTACTTCCCTTGCTTGCACCACCCACCAATCTCCTATATGAGTCTGAGACTGCAATCAAACAATTATCAATGTCAAAATATAATGAGAGGGTGGATGGGTAGACCGGAACCTCTGGGGGTTGAGAAACAGTTTTAATTTTTTGTATTTTCAGTGCATGGATGGCCTGAAAACCAGGTCCAAGTTGGAAATGCAGTCTGGGGTATAGAAAGAGACACAGGGACAAGGTTCTAAGAGTCTGAGGGAGTTCAGAGCACAGGCCACCATAGGGGCTTGGGGAGGAAGGAGATGATAGCCATGCTGCCATCTGGCAGGAAGCCAAGGCTACCCACCCACCTGGGTCCCACCTCTTGGAATTTCCGCAGGACTGACCTGGCCAAGCTCTTGATATTCTACAAAGACCTGAACCAAAGATCCATCATGGAGAGCCCAGCCAACAGCGTGAGTAGTCGGCTTGTCCAACATGTCCCGGGTGCATCAATATGCCTATCTGTCAGGTCTAGAGGAACAGTCACTGAGGGGATATGACCTGGTGTAGGATAGCCGAAGCCTCAGAGTAGATGCCCAGAGTAAGAGGAGACAGGCCTGTAGCTGAGGCCAATTGGGAAAAGCCCCCTTTCGAGATAGGGTCTCACTAAGTAGCCCAGACTGGCCTTGAACTGGCAATCACCCGTCCCTCTGCTCCCTGAGCGCTGCGTTGCAGGCGTGTGCCATGACTCTCAGCCCTGAAGTTACAGTGGGGTCTCCCTTGCAGATTGAGATGCTTCTGTCCAACTTTGGTGGACAACTGGGCCTGTGGATGAGCTGTTCTGTCGTCTGTGTCATCGAAATTATCGAAGTCTTCTTCATTGACTTCTTCTCTATTATCGCTCGCCACCAGTGGCAGAAAGCCAAGGATTGGTGGGCCCGGAGGCGGGCACCTCCCTCCCCTGAGACTCACTCCAGCCATCAGGGCCAGGATAATCCAGCTCTGGATACAGACGATGACCTGCCCACTTTCACCTCTGCTATGCGCCTACCTCCAGCCCCGGAAGCCCCGGTGCCTGGCACGCCACCCCCCAGATACAATACCTTACGCTTGGACAGTGCCTTTTCCTCCCAGCTCACAGACACTCAGGTGACCAATGAGTCCTGAGGCAGAACCAGAGGACAATCATAGTCTAAGGAGACTCTCTGACACAGACAGGCCCTCCTATCCTCGCTTGAGGCTTTTGATACATGACTAACAGCCTACTGTGAACAGGACGTGGCTTGGGAACCCACAGAAGGACCTGATGGGCCCTGCCCAACATTCATAACTTCCAGGGTGAGTTATACCCTGCAACCTGGACTTGGTAGTTCTGAGCTGGAGAGCCAGCAGCAATAGCTTTGGTCAACAGTGGGCTCTTCACAGGACCCCAGGAGAAGTGTACTTCTAGAGCCCCAAGCTCAGGAGTTCACCTACAATATCCCTGGCCTAGGCTGTAGTCCAAGCACACGATCTTGGGTAGCAAGGCTGGCCAGCCATCACCTGATATGGGTGACCAAAGAAATTAGCACCATCCTTGGGTATCAACTGTTGGTTGCTGAATTAAGTCATTGACACTGGGACAAGGTGTACTCTGCGTCCTCAGACAGACAGTTGGCCCAGGGCCTGGGAGTGTGTTTGGAGAGGGCATGGTAGAGAGAGGCCAAGGGGTGTGGCAGGATGTCCCCACTCTGGGAGCAGGGTGGGGCAGTAGAGAAGGGCCAGTTAGAGGGCATAGCTAGACACTCCTAACAATTGGTATTCCCATAATTTCAACTCGAGAGTGGTATTCTGGGAGTTGTGCTAAGCACTTGCATAAACCACCCTAGGGCATAACAAACATCAGACCACAGACCCAATCTTTTATTTTGTAATTGAACTGAGAATATGTGTGTGTGTATGAGTGTGAGTGTATGTGTGTGTGTGATGTTTATGTGTGTGTTTATAATTTTTACATAGTTAATATATACATATGTATATATCAAAAAGAGAATTTTTGTGACTCATGAAAATTATGAGTTCAAATGTTAGTGTCTATAAATAAAGTTTTATTGATACTCGGTCATGCCTATTTATTTGTACTTTGTTCATGGATGCTATGCAAGCTGAATTAACACAGCTGGGTGATTAAAACTTTGGCCTTTTCCAGAAATAGTCTGCTGACTCCTAGGTTAGTCCATTAAGGAGGTATAGAAACTAGAGCAAGTTATTTGTTCAAGATGACATAGCCAGAAAGTTGCAGAGCCTGGATTTGAACCCAAGCAGCCTAACTTGGGGGCATGAGCACTCTCATTCCCCTATCCTGAATGCAGTCTCTGTGTGCATTAAGTATGAAGCTGATGTCACTTGTGGTGGAAAGAGGAGGAGGCTTAGCACCCTGGATCTAGACTAGAAGGAGGTCCTTCGTGCATCAATCACATTTGGGGACTGCATTTGGGGACTCATTGACACACAGGGACAGGGGCTGGTGGAGTCCAGGGTCTTCATGAAAGAAGCCATGGGGACCCTACATGAACGAAGGACCCAGGTCCCACCCCATACATACATCCCACGCCTGCACCTATAGTCACCGCCTCTGCCCTGTGTAGCATTTCCGCTGGTTCTCAGGGGTCAGGGAACAGATGTCATATGCTGGGAGCTGTGCTAAGCACTTATATAAATCACCTTAGGGCACGACAAACACCAGCCTACATGATGACTGTGGGTTACATGACACTCCCCGGGGGGGGGGGGGGCGGGGTGCTGAAGCAGCTAAGCCTTAAAGGCATAAGCCTGGCTGGACTCCTGGGGGCTACAACCGGTACTGAGGGGAAACATGTAACAGACGCCCACTTGGACACCACTCAAAGGAGATCTGGGGACTGTGCCCTCAAATCCACGGAACTGGCCAGCCTTGGCGTGTTATCCTAACAGGAACACTTCCAGCAAGGCTGAAGCTGCTGCCGGGTGTGTCAAAGGTGAGACCGACAGCATCTGGCTTAATTGTTCTCTAGTAAATGGGCGTGCACACCTCCTGGCTCCAGCCATCTGCACGCCTGCTTGACTTCTGCAATGTTGCCTTTTCTCCTTTTCCATTCACCCTTCCTTTAGCGCCACACACGTCTCACCCCTTGGTATACATTTTCATCCATTCATGTCTCTCGTTAGATCGTGAACTCTATGGAGACAGGAATAATGTCTTACCTCTTTGTACTCTGATTGAGATAGGACTGAACGCAGTGTTGACGTTTAGTTGTATGAAGCTTATCAGGACAATAGTAATCGGGCTGACAAGTTGGCTCAGTGGGTAAAAGAACTTGCTGCCAAGTTAAATGACCTGAATTTAATCCCCAGAATACACATGTGAAAGGAGAGAGAGAAAAAACAACTCACTAAGTTTCCTCTGACCTCCACACGCATGCCACAGCATGTGTGCCCATACAAAGCAAACAAATAATTTTTTTAAAAAAAGAACAATAAGAGTGGCAAAAATTTTTTCCAGATCTTATTATTGGCTAGGGGTTCTGTGAGGTTCCTCACACACATCAACTTCTGTAGTGCTGGCCCCTTGAGTACTCTTGCAAATGAACTGAAGCACAGAGAATTCTCTTCTAACCACACAGTTGGTAATTCATGTGCCCCACCCAGTAGTGGAGCCTGTGGACCTAGCTATCCACCACCTGCAAACTGCCTTTCACTCAGAGCTTCCCCCAGGGGCCAGGATTTTCTGCCACCGAGGAAACTGTCACTGGTTCTCTGGATTTATGTCCAGAGGTATTCTTATGTCAAGACAAGGGTGAGGACAACCCCATGGTCCATCAAGCATTTCCTAATGGTTCAGAGATCCCCTGGGAACCTGCACCCCAAAGGGTGACATTGAATAAAGACTTATGTTTTCTAGACTTGGTATGGCTCAGTTGGTAGAGCACTTGCCTGGCATACAAGAATCCCTGGGTTCACCTCCTTGCACCACTTCTGCCAGGCATGGAGGCACTTACTTATGTATAGCCCTAGCTACACTCAGCTGCACAGTAAATTCAAGGCCAACCTGAGATACATGAGACCCTGTCTCAAAAAGAAAAACATTTAAATGTTTTTTTCAAGACAGATTTTTCTCTGTGTAACCACCCTGTTTGTCTTGGAACTTGCTTTGTAGACCAGGCTGGCCTCTAACTCACAGAGATCCACCTGCCTCTGCCTCCCAAGTGCTGGGATTAAAGGTGTGCACCACCACCGTCACAACCCGGAGATGGTGTTATCTAAGAGAAGCAGTTTTACCAAAGGAAAGACAGATTTTCACTCCTGGTCTCAGAGGCTTCCTTCCAAGTCCTCAGCACATCAGCTGCGGAGAACAATTTATCTTCAAAATACAGAGGTGAAGTAGTCATTCATGCGGATAGATACATCGTGGAGACGAAGAATGCTCTGAGAAGAATGCCAGCACTGGCAAAAAATACTTCTTTTTATAATGGAATTTTATTCAGTCACTAAAAAGGAATAAATTGGGGCCAGCAAATTGGGTCATCACACAAAGGTGCTTGGCGTCAAGCCCGAAGACCTCTGTTTAATCCCCAGCACCCACTTGGGAGGAGGGAACTGTCTCCGTCGAGCTGTGCTGACTTCCACACGTCCTCATACTGATTGCCTTCCCTCACAGAAAAAAAAAAGGAAATAAATTAATGTAATTTGTAATGAAGTACTGACATATGGGTGAATTTCAAACTTATCATCCCAACTGAAACAGCCAGCAGACAAAGAAGATCACCACAACTGTTTGTTTCCACTTAGAACTAAGACTCAAGGACAAACTGGGAGCATCAGAGTAGACTGACAGCCCAGAGGAAGGAAGGTTGCTGATGGCTGAATGACTCGGGGTTCCCCGCGGGATAGGAAAACATTTTGGAACTACACAGAGGCCACTGAACCTCAAGGGGTTGACTTTACAGAAGGTGAATTTTACCTCAGTAAAAAATTCAAATTAAGTTTAAGGATGGACATGAAGACACATCTATAATCTCAGTACAAGGGAAGCAGAAGGATCTCGAATTTGAAGACCAGACTGGGCTATGTAGCAAAGTCCTGCCTCAGATGTATGTATAATATGTATGTATGTATGTATGTACATATGTATGTATTGATAAGAATATCCCCCCAGGAGCCTGGTAGTGGGTAACTCTGCGGATACAATAACCCAATCAAGTTGAAATAAAGTCCAGGTTTTAATCTAAGCAAGGCACTCCTGAGTGGTCCCAGGGGAAGAGAAGAAATCATGGGAAAAACACAAGGGGAAGCCTATGGAGCCAGACCTCACATATTCTTTGGGATGGAGCCACTGTTTGGCAGGCTTTCCTTGGGCAGGGTCTGAAGGAAACAGCTCCAGAGAAGGGGCTGCTGCTTGGTGTACTGAGGGCAGGGTTTGGAAAAGGCAGCTCTAGGGAAGATCCCCAACTATATGTATGTATATTTTAAAAAGTGAGCTTACTTGCCGGGAGGTGGCAGCTCACCCCTTTAATCCTAGCGCTGGGGAGGCAAAGGGAGGCAGATAACTGAGTTCAAGACCAGCCCCATCTACAGAGAAGTTCCAGGACAGTCAGGGCCATGCAGAGAAACCCTGTCTCAAAAAAAAAAATCAAATCATAAAAATAAAAAGTGAGCTGACTTGGGGGCTGGAGAGATGGCTCAGTGGTTAAGAGCATCGCCTGCTCTTCCAAAGGTCCTGAGTTCAATTCCCAGCAACCACATGGTGGCTCACAACCATCTGTATGAGGTCTGGTGCCCTCTTCTGGCCTGGAGACATACACGCAAACAGAATATTGTATACATAATAAATAAATAAATAAATAAATATTTAAAAAAAAGTGAGCTGACTTAAAAGAAAGCCACAAATGAGAGAACAAAGCAAAGCAAGATGCTCTAGCTGCAGAAGCCAAGAGAGTAGAAACCTCTGGGTGCATGGGGGGCGCAGAAGAGCTCAGAGGCACCGAGGCATGTGGACCCCGGCTGGTGAACGGCTGCTTGCCACCCCGAATGGCATCACATACAGGTGTAGGCTTTCCTGCCAAACCACATATAAATCTTCTACACATTCTTCTACAGAGTGTGAATTTGCACGATTTAAAAGGTCTTAGGGATCAGGAGATAGCCCAGTCTATAAACCACTTACCTTATAAGTGTGAGAACTTAAGTTGAACCCCCAGAACCCATGTAAAAAGACATGCTTATAACCCCAGCTCCGGGGAGGCAGAGACAGGCAGATCCCTGGGGCTCACTAACCAGTCAAGCTAGTGAGAGACCCTGTCTCAAAAAACAAGGTGAATGGTGCTAACGGAATGACACCCAAAGTTGGTGCTCTGGCCTCAGGTGTGCATAAGCATGTATACATGTACATGTATGTATACCAGTACATACCTGCAGACACCACACACACATACCACAATCCACAACACACACATCTCAGAAAAGAAAGAAAAGTATGTGGATGGTAAGGCAGGCAATATATGAGTCCTAAAAGCAGCCAGACACCCCTAAAAACAGCTGGCATTCAACAAAATGCCCTGAGATCAAACACCCCCTGCTTTGTCCCCTCCTCCTCCAGAGAAACTGTTCTGAGAAACAGTTGTGCAGCCATCCTCTGTGTAGCCATCCTCTGGGCCCTGGGAACATCTTCTGTCTGTCCCAACTCTGGCTCACACAGCCTCCAGTCCATCCCAGCAAACTGAGAAACTATCCCAGCCCCTTCTGTCCTTAGGCAGAGCCAGCCCGGGGTGGAGAAAGCCTGGCTCAGCAGGATTCCTGACACACGGGCTGTAATTGCTGGCTACCCAGCTAAAGGAGCCTCATTGTGTCCAGCCGGAATCAAGAAGCAGGAAGAGCAGGTGAAACCGCTCCAGTTGTTACTTTGTTCCTCTCCCTCCTTCTGGGACATTCCCGAGGGATCTTCCCAACCTCCTCTCCTCATATCGCCAGCCAAACCAGCTAAGGGCTTGTCTGAAAAACTCTGCTACCCAGCAGCTGTTTGTGAACTGCCTGCCTGGACTCAGGGAGTCAGCAGCCACCTTTTGCTCTTTTTAATAACATTATTAAAAATATCTTTTACTTGTATCTACACAAAAATAATAAATAATATATTAGAAATCTGTTTTGAAAAATAACAAAACCCCAATTCAATTTGAATTAAGAAAACAATAAATGCTATAAATTTTGGCTCCCGTCACTGAAGAGTCTAGCGGTCTGCAGTTTCAAGTGCTGCAGGATGCAGAGACCCAAACATGAGCTCAGAACTTGGACTTCCCCCTTCTCATCTACGATGTTAGGTTTGTTCTTAGACATATTCTTCCACACAGTATGTCAAGATGATGTCATAGTCCTAGCACGTGCCCCACTTCTCAGTACCCTAAAAGAAAAGAAGATTCTCTCCTTAAACAATTTCTAGCTCACCAAGTGAGCTGTGATTACATATTTGGGCCATTGGCTTTTTCCTGAATCCAACAGCGCAGCCAAGGGACGGAACCATGACTGGCCGGGCCTGGATCCTGCACTTATTTTTCAACTAGGGGAGCTGCCTGGGCTTTAAAGGCAACACTGAAAGAGAGTAGGGTATGGAGTGATTACCCAAGAGTCTCTAGCACTCATCAGGGATAACAGTTACATATGACAGATACGACATAGGAAATGGGCATCAAACAGGAAGAAAACAAAGGCCACCGTGATTCTATGATGACAGGTTTCCATGGGATGTCACCTGGGCCATCTTTTCATACCAATCCAGCTTGAAAGAGTTCCCAAGCCAAAAATGTTAACATGACTGGGGTGTAAACATGAGGAAGCAAAGCAGAGGCTATTGGGGTGAGAAAATGAGTCTGGCTGTCTGTGGCTCCCTGACAGTCTTGCAAGACAGTTAGCCAGCAGGTCTCCATCAACCTTGTAGCAAACTTCTAAGGTCACTTTAAATTTTACCTGCAGCTACTCATCCATGATCAATATACCCATACATCCATCCACCTATACATCTATTCATCCATCCACCCATACATACATACATACATACATACATACACCTATGCATGCATCCATGCATCCATATACCTATCCATCCACTCACCCATTCAACTATCTACACATCCATCTATGTATCCATACACATATCCATCCATTCATACACATATTTATATATTTATCCAACTACCCACCTATTCAATAATTACCTTTTTAAACTCTATAGTTGTACTTTCTGGTTTAAATCCAAGTCATAACACTTATATATATGTGACTTTGGGCAGGATTTTTGATCTGTATATGACTCCAATTTTGCTACATAAGATTGTTTTGAGCCAGGTCTGGTGGCCCAGGCCTCTAATGCTCACTACTCAGGGGGGCCTTGGCTACAAAGTGAGTTTAAGGTCAATTTAGGTAATATTGAAGACCTGTATTTAAAAAAGAAAGAAAGGAAAGAAGGGAGGGAGGGAAGAAGAAATAGGAAGGAAGAAAGAAAGGAAGGAAGGAAGGAAGGAAGTGTAAAGAGGGATGGAAATACAGTTTAATGGTAGAGCACCTGCCTAGCAAGCGTGAGACTGTGGGTCCAGTCTCAGCACCTCAAAAACATAATAACAGATAAAAATACTTACATGCATATGACTTAAAAAAGACAGTGACTAAGTTCTCTGCTAAGGGATGGACTCATGAAAGCTCCTGGCAGAGTTTGCTTTGTGTGCTTGGGAGAGGTGTGGGTGTGTTTGCAGGTTGGTGTGGGCTCGTGTGAAGGCACACGTGTGCACACGCCCACATGGAGCCAGAGGTCATCTATGGAGGTTGCTCCTCAGGTGCCATCCTCCCACTTTTTGAAACAGTTGAAACTCATTGACTTGTGGCTCACTGATTAGGCTAGGCTGCTTGCCAGTGATCCCCAGAGATCTACCTGCTTCTGTCTCTTTATTACTGGTATTATGCACCATCATATCTGACTTTTTATTTTTATTTCTCTCTCTGTGTGTGTGGCCGATGCATGTGTACCCACATTAGTGTTAGGGGACACTTACCAATGCATGTGTGTGTATGAAACCCGGAAGTCATTATTAGATATTTTCCTCTGTTGCTCTTCACTTGATTTTTTCAGACAGGATCTCTCACTGAACCTTGACCCACCTATTGGCAGTCTTGCTGACCAATGAGTCCCCAGAATCTCCCTGCCTCAACCTTCCCCTCAGACCCTGGGGTTATAGGTACACACCACCACATCGGCCCTTTACGTAGATGCTGGCGATCTGAACTTGGGTCTTCCTGCTTGCACAGCAAACACTGACACTGAGCCATCTCCCCACCCCCACAGCTGGGTGTTCGTGTGGATGCCATGGATCAAATGCAGGTCCCATGCTTGAGTGGCAAGCATTTTATCAGTTGAGTAATCTCTCCAGCCTGTTGGCAGAATTTTTACTTTATTTTATTACCATTTTTCATTTATTTTACATACCTACTGCAGTCTCCCCTCCCTCCTAACCATTCCCCCTCTATTGTATCTACTCCTCCCCTGTCTCCACTCAGAAAGGGGAAGGCCTCCCAAGGCCTTGGACAAAGCACAGTACATCAGTTGAGGCAGGACCGAGCTCCGCCCCCTACCCCACATCAAGACTGGATTTTTTTCTGTGTTGAGTTTCTGTTGTTGTTGTTGTTGTTGTTTTCCAACATTAAACACCACATACCAGATGTTGGTAAAGCAACTTACAGGTTGTTTTGAGCAGGCCACTGTTTCCTCTCTGTGTTCCTGCAGGTAGATTTTGGCTATAAGAACTGTTGGAACCACGGGTATTCTGGGTCTTCCTAATTTGAGAGTGGAGAGAGGAAGGGAGAGGAAAAGGAAAGAAGGAAGGAAGGAGGGAAGGAAGGAAGGAAGAAGGAAAATTATTACTTGATTATCTTAAACTTAAAATAACATAGGTATTTCTGGTGGTGATCTCACCCTTCTGCTGTTGGATCAGAGGTCAACCAGGCCCCACTGGTGTCAGGTGGCTGGCCCTGGTGTCTTCAGGTGAAGGATGTTTCTCTACCTGCATGCTTTCTCCCACGTGGCTTTTGGCATTCTCCCGGAACCTCTCCTCACCCCAATTCTGCAGTTTGAATCTCCCCTCCTTTGACTCTCTTGGACTTCGATAGCCTCTCCTCTGGTTCTTGCTTACAACACTCTCATTCACACTACACCCATCAGCTGTCAACCAGGACCCAGGTTCACTGAAGACTCTTAATGTCCTCTTTTCCTCCTGTATTAAGCTTCCCTGGCTCCTACTAGCTTTTGTAAGTGAGCACAGAGGACAATGTGTTCAGTTAAATTAAATGTGCAGGTATGCCCTGCTTTAAGCATCATATGGACCAGAGATGGGATACATGGGATGACTCCCTCTCCCCAGTTTCTGTGATTTTGCTCTTAGTCTGTCTCAGACCCCATCTCTCCATGGGGTGGAAAAGCCTGCTCCCACACGCCAGTCTGTATAGCTTTCATAATTCATTCATGTCAAAGAAAATGCGATCCTTCCCCCCAGCATACATTTATCACATTTACCAAGGGATTCTTACTGGCCCAGTTGGGTCATGTGGCTAGCTATAAACCAATCACAGTAGGTCAGAGGATAGAATATTTTGATTGGCCGTGTCCCTGTCACATTCCCATTCTTGTTCCGGATGAGTTTCACCCAAGTCACGTGGATCCCCATAGAATAGTGGCTGAGCAAAGAAGCACAAGCTCTCATCTTGAGCAAACCTTACTTGAACTCTGCATGACCCGCTCAGTTGGGAGACCTCCCAAGTCTCTGCGTTCCTCAGCTCCCCTGACTTTCACCCTCATTCCTCCCAAGGCTTTCCTGGAATGTGCAACACTTCTCAGCCCTTCTCCTTCCCCTCTTTTTGCTCCCCTCCTCCCTTGTGCTTGGCCCACTCTGAGCCTCTCTGCCTTTTAGCCTCCCCTGGACATCGGCCCTCCTCCTTGGCTTCTTACTACTCTAGGCCCAATGTCTAAACACTTCAGCTATTCTTTCAATCCCTCCTACCCTTCAGCCCTCACAACTCCGGATCACACAAATGGGAGACTTCGTCTTCCTGCTAGTGTCCTCACCAGCCACTCTGGGGACAGTCATAACGGTACCAGTCAACCGGTTACTTATTCTGGCAAGGGCAATGACAGCATATGGCTTTTCCAACTTTGATATGGCTCAAACCTGAAATGCAGGTTCTCATCTGGTAGATGAGGAGAGAGATGTGCAGTTCTAGCCAGCCAGTGAGGTCAAAGCCACAGTCCTCAGAGATTCTTAGAGCAATTAGGGCGTGGCATTTCTTCTGCTTGGTGCTCTTTGGGCAATTCTAAAGGTACTGCCTGCTAGTGGTAAAATTTGATGCAAAGACTGCCCATGTTCTTCCATGAAGTTTTTGATCAGTAGGGATATTGGAGCCTAATTGACTATGTGTTTTTTTAGAGTTCTTTTTTTATTGCTTTTATTGAGCTAGACATTTTTTTCTGCTCCCCTCCCTTCCTCTCCCCTCCTCTTCAACTCTCTCCCATGGTCCACATGCTCCCAATTAATCAGGAGATCTTGTCTTTTTCTACTTCTCATGTACATTAGATCCATGTATATCTCTCTTAGAGTCCTCTTTGTTGTCTAGGTTCTCTGGGATTGTGATTTGTAGGCTGGTTTTCTTTGCTTTATGTTTAAAAACCACTTATGAGTGAGTACATATGATATTTGTCTTTCTGGGTCTGGTTACCTCACTCAACATGATGTTTTCTAGATCTGCCCATTTGCCTACAAATTTCAAGATGTCCTTAATTTTTTCTGCTGTGTAGTACTCCATTGTGTAAATGTACCACATTTTCCTTATCCATTTGTTGGTTGAGGGGCATTTAGATTGTGTCCAGATTCGGGCTATGACTTGACTATGTGGTTTTAACAAGTTCAAAGTGATTCTTATCTTTGGGAATGGTTGGGAAACAGTGCTTCCTCATGCCATTTGGTTCATGTGACTTGCCAGCACCCAGATTTCTCTGTTTCCCATAGATCCACCCTTTCCCAGTCTCCTTAACTTCTAGGAGGTGAGTTGACCTCCCTCCCCCACCTTGTGGAGCCAACTCAGAGTGGTTGACATGAAAGCACTAAGCCTGCCTGTAACCTTACTTGTAAGCCCTCTTGCCTTTGTTCATGGCTTTCTAATACGGGAGAAAGGGATTTCTGGTCTACCTGGCCTCGTCCTTCACATCTCTCAGTTCCCTTGCTCTATGGCAGCTCTGCTTCTATGGGGTCTTCAGCTCTTCCATAACTGGCCTATCTTCTGCCTATGAGGATTCTCCTAAAACTTCTTCCATCTTGTGCCTCATCTTCCCTCTTCCTTCACCACGAAACTTACCCTTTCTACTCATATCTCTCCACATCCTATAATACTAGCACTGAATGGTGATACCACAGTATCAGTAAAAGCACTTTTTAGACATTTTTAAAGCCTTTCAGGGAAATGGGGCGACAACCCAGTGAGCAAGAAAGCTTGCTTCATAAGCATGATGACCTAACTTACAAATTCCTAGACCCACGTAAAAAGTCAGACATGGCTGCACTGTGACTGTGCACAGTGTAATACCAGTGCCAGGAGAGGGAGGGAAGCGGCAGAAACAGAACACTGGGAATGTCTAGCTAGCCAGCCACCCAAAACAACAGTCATGGACTCCAAGTTCAGTGAGAGACCTTGTCTCAGGGAAATACGGTGGAGTGTACTAGAGCAAGACACCCCCGTGTCCTCCTCTGGCCTATGCTCATGCTCCAGACACATACCTGCACAACACACATCTCCCACACACATTTTTGTTCTGAAATCATTTGAGGTTTTGGATGAGTGGCAAAAACAGTATAGGGGATTCCCATGCACATTGCAGACAGTTCCTGCTAATATTACTATCTCCTGAAACGATGAATTGTGTGTTAGAATTAAGAAATGCACGCTGATAAAATACTATATACTGAACTACAGAAATGAACATTGATACAATGCTATACGCTGAATATTTTACTGTTTTCCCCACTAATGTCTTAAAAGTGTATGTTTTAAATTCTACAATGATTGCATTCATTAATTTAATAATTAGAAAGTACAAATATAAAAAGAAAAAAATCATAGGCATCAAAACACATCTAAGGCTGCAAGATGGATTAGCTGAAGAAGTTGCTGGCTACCAAGGCTGAGTTCCAGCCCTAGGACCTATACGATAGAAGGAAAGAATTGACTATCCCGAGTTATCTTCTGACTTTCATATATACATAATGGCATGGGAGTGTGTGTGTGTGTGTGTGCATACACATAAAAAAATAAACAGATAAATCTAATAAAATTTAATAAATCTACTAAAAATTTAAAAGATCAACATACAACTGTTTGCTTCTCTTATAACACTGGTAAACTACATGCACACACATAGAGCAAAAATACATTCACTGTGCCCTGCAATACATTTTTCCCACTAAATGTTATACTCTATTGCTGTTCATAATAGCAATTATACTTCTAGATCAATTTCATTTGATTATTTTTATTTTAGTAAAAACTAAATATTTTTAATTATTAAATTTTGTTTTGTTTTGTTTTGGTTTTGGTTTTTTGAGACAGGGTTTCTCTGTGGCTTTGGAGCCTGTCCTGGAACTAGCTCTGTAGACCAGGCTGGTCTCGAACTCACAGAGATCTGCCTGCCTCTGCCTCCCGAGTGCTGGGATTAAAGGCGTGCACCACCATCGCCCGGCAATTATTAAATTTTTTCATTTTATTAAAAGTTAAACTTCGTGGCTAGATGGTGGTTGAGAGGTTAGAAGAGCCTACTGAGGCCCTGAATTTGGTTCCTGGAACCCCTAGGACATGAACAACCACCTTTAACTCCAAATCTAGAAGACCCGAAGCTTTCCTGTAGTCTCTGAGAGCGAACATGCACACGCGCGCGCACACACTCATACACACAAAGTCACAAACATATACACACAAAAACACACAGAGACACACAGACACATACAAACATGTACACAGACACACTCAGACACAAACGCTCATTCTCACACACGCGAACAAATGTACACAAACAAACAGATACACAGAGAGAGAGAGATACATATACACACAAAAATAAACCAGTCTCTAAAAAATTTAACCTTTGAACAGACGATAGAGTCAGTTTCAGGGTTCAGTATTCAAAAGGCAGACAAGGGAATTTAGCAAAATTTTCTTCCTATCCCTATTTTCCACTCAACTAATCCCTTTCTACACGATTACAAAGCCCAGAAATTGTTGATGGTGGCTCCTCTCTATGATCCCTAGTACTCAGGAGGTGGAAACAGGAGTTTCCTTGAGTTCAAAACCAGTAAGATACTATCTTAAAAAAAAATTAAAAGAAATTGGCAAATGTGGAAATAAACTGCTATTCTACGCAGCCAGTCCTTGGTTTCTAAATCCTCTGGCTGTTTAAACAGGACTGGACTAGCACACAGTGTGCATCCGCCCGTGCCCTGCACGGGTTGGAGTCCGTCAGAGAGTCCACTTCCTCTGCCGAGGGCGTTCGCATTCAAACCTCTCTCCACAAAGACTGCACATTCCTTCCGTGCACCCAGACCCACTCGGGTTATCAGATCGTAACAAGCACATGAACCATGGCGTTAGCAATCTCATCTGCATTTCTTGAGAGGCTGGCGCATGTTTGTTCCATGGGCATCACAGACAGGTTTCTTGGGAAATGACCACATAGCCTTTCCCCCTGTTTTTCACTCTCCACTGACTTTTTGGCTCTTTATAGGCAGTCTTTTCCCAGTCGCGCTCACACCGAGACTCTGCAGCAAGAGCTACTAACTTCATAAGAACACAGGCACATGAGCCCTTTCCAGCCACACCTTGTTGAATATCCCCTCTCTGAGCATCACTAACCAGGACGTGCCCCTCTCCTTAGCATTTCAGGCCAGGTCAACCTTTTTTTTAAAGCTTTTTATGGCTGTTTAATTGAATATGTTTTTGTTAAATCCAGCTCTGCTTACAGAATTAACCTTATTTAAAAACAGCACCAAGAAAAAGAACAAAACAAACAAACAAAAAACAGATTTCTGCTGTCTAGCCCTGGCTGACCTGGAACTCACTATATAGATAGGCTAGCTTTGAACACACACTGACAGAGATCCATCCCCCTGCCTCTACCCTCCAAATGCTAAAAATAAAGGCATATGCCACCATGCTCTGCCCAAAATGTAAAATGCATTATAAAACGGAGTTATCTTTATTAGTCCTCTCCTTCCCTACCCACCCAATAGTACGTCATTTTAAAAAATATCCTTCAAGACAGACTGTACAAATATTCTTGGATATATGGTCGTCTTCTGGAAGATGTTCAACTGACAAACACAGTCATGGCAAAAGGCGGAGGGGACAGAAGAGAGAGTTATGGGGGAAAGTAAGAAAACTAGAGTATATCTTCTCTCATATGTGAGATCTAGATTTAAATTTTAGGGACAAGCATGATGAAGAACTAAGTTTGACTCCTCAGCATTCACAGAAAAGCAGGGTAGGGTGACCCATGTCAGTAACTTTAGTGCTGAAGGTGGAGACAAGTAGACCCCTGGGGCTTGCTGGCCAGCCGGTCTTAGCTGGATAGCTAAATCAAGATTTGACAGAAGACCCTGTCTCAAAAAAAAGGGGCAGAGGGAGATAAAAGAAGACTCTCAAAGTTGACATTTGACCTTTACACACATGCATGGACACAAACACATGTATAGGCAGCCACACCCCCACAGATACATGTGTATACACTATACACACACAAAAGTTATAAACTTAAATTATATGAATAAATTATACACACATATTGTCTTAGTCAGTGTTCTATTGCTGCAAAGAGACACCATGACATGGCAACTCTTATAAAGGAAAACATTTAGTTGAGGTTTAGTTGAGGCTGGTTTACAGTTTCAGAGGATTCGTGCATTATATCATCCTGGTAAAAAATCACAGTGACATGCAGGCAGACGTGGTGCTGGAGAAGCAGTTTGAGAGTTCTACATCTGTATCCTCAGGCAGCCACACGAGAGAAACAACTGGGCTTGGCTTGAGCTTCTGAAACCTCCAAGCCCACTGCTAGTGACATGTTTCTTCCAACAAGGCCACACCTACTCCAAAAAAGGCCACCCCTCCCAACCCCTGTCGGCATTCAAATATGAGCCTTTGGGATCCATTCCTATTCAAACCACCACATATATTTTATATATCACTTGAAAATGAAAGATTATTTGGAGGAGGAAGAGGAACAGAAGAAGGAAAAGGGACACAAGCGGAAGAAATTGAGGTAAATATTAGCAGAATGAAATGGTCTACATCTATGAAGATGTTGTGAAACCCATTATTTGAATGCTAACTAAAATACAATCAAAGTAAACAGGAGTCAGTCACTTCCTCTGTCATGGAGGAAGTGTCTTCTCCCTGGAGCTCCCTGAGTCTCTGGTATTTCTTCCCACCCCTCATCCTGGGAAAGCACTCATTTATAATATTCCTGTAATTCTGCCCTTCCTAACCTGTTTATAAATGAAATTATGTGGTAATTCTAAATCTCTGGGTTCTTTCACTCAGTACATTGGAAGGGCCTCGCTGAGTTGCACAGACCAGGCTTGAACTAACGGCAGCCCAGGCAGGCCTTCAGCTTGAAATCCTCCTGCTGCTACCTCCGAGGGAGCTGAAATGAGAGACCTGTAACCATGCAAGTCCCTCTTGGAGGACATTTGTGTCCAGTCTTTGTCCATGACAATATCCTTGAACAAACTCTTAATATACACGTGTAAAAATCTCTGGTCAATAGATTCCCAGAAGGGGAGGGCCAATGCCAAGGGGTGTGTGCCTTTACCCTTGTAGAAGGCCCATTTCCCTACCCACATCCTCTCTACACAATATTCAACCTTCCCACTCTTGTCAGCCTGGAGGTCTTTCCAAAAAAAGTGGCCTGAATGGGCTGAGAGCTTACATCTGCACAAAAATCTACACAAGGGTATTTATGATAACTTTTTTCATAATTGCCAAACTGGAAGAAAAACTGAAAGCAATCGAGATACCCTTCCCTAGTCGAGAGGCTAAAGAAGCTACACAATGGAGCAGTGTTTAGTGCTGAGCAGGAACAAGCTATCAAGCCAGAAAAGAATCTGGAGAAGACTCAGACACATCCAGCTGAGTGGAAGAGGCAGCCTTCCACTACTGAGACTGTGTGGCTTGCGAGAGAAGGCAAAGCTATATCGACAGGAAAAGATAGATGTTGCCAGGGAATTGGGGAAGGATGGGAAGGATGCCAGAGCACAGTAGTGAGAAGACTCTGAATGCTGCCCTGTCTGTGTGGTTAAAGCCACCGCATACTTGTCCCAGTCCCCACGTGTCCAATGAGGCTTTAGGTGATAATGATGGCACCCCAGCAGGGTTCACCAGCTGCAGCAACTGCACTGTTGGAGGAGGCACTGGAGTGAAGGCGTTTGCGCATGTTTGGGGGACAGAATGTCTGTGGCAAACCCGTGTCTCTTCCTCTTACTTCTCTGTGAACCCAAAGATACTCTATAAAAGTTATATTTAAAAAAAAAAAAAACCTGACACTTATGCTGTGCATGGTGGCGCACGCCTTTAATCCCAACACTTGGGAGGCAGAAGTAGGCGGATCTCTGTGAGTTCGAGACCAGCCTGGTCTACAAGAGCTAATTCCAAGACAGGCTCCAAAGCCACAGAGAAACCCTGTCTCAAAAAACCAAAAAAAAAAAAAAAAGAAAAGAAAGAAAGAAAGAAAGAAAGAAAGCAAGCTCCAGCCATAGACACACTGCTTTCCCATGCCCATCTGAGATTTCTGGCATATGCCTTTAATTACGGCACTCAAGAGTCAGACACAGGCAGCTCTCCATCCTTTCTAGAAAGCCTGGTCTACACAGAGAGGTCCAGGACAGCCAGAGTTACATGGTGTGATCGTATCTCAGAAACAAAAACAAGTACCAGACAGTCTGGCCATTACTTAGCCCTGACTCACCCCCTTGCCCTTGCCCTTGCATTCTAGGGTGACTTCCCAGAGGCTCCTGTTGATCAACTGCAGGACACCAGCTCTGATTAGGAAAGCACAGTTCCATGTGACCTCTTATCATGCTCCCTGGTCCTGTGGCAATGTCCCACCCCCTGGTGTTCTGACATTCTTTTCTCTTCACCAACCACCTCTGCAGGCGTGGTTTCCTGAAGTTGACTGTAAAATTCATTCACTAAATAATCCATGACGGGACTGGAGTTGGAGCTTTGCTGCAGAGTGCTTGCCTAGCACACGGAAAGCCCTGGATTCAATTGCCAGCACATCCTTAACCAGGGGGAGTGGGGCATACCTGTAATCCCAGCACTGGGGAGGTGGAAGCAAGAGAATCAGAAGTCAGGTGGTCCTTGGCTACATAGTGAGTTCAAGTCCAGCCTGGGCTACATTTGACCTCATCTCAAAATAGTAATAGCAAACTGTGACAGAAACCAGAAAGGAGATAAAAACACTCAGTACTGTGCTTCACATATGCTTGGCCCTCTATACCTATACTGTGATGCAATGGGTAGATGGATGGATGGTCGGATGGATGGATATTGGCCTTGTTCTTTATCTGATTGTCTAGAAGACAAGTGGATAGAATTTCAGATGATGAGTTCCAACAACAGCAGAGAACATTTTCTAAGAGGACACCATTGGACTTTATGAGAGTAATCTTCCTGGAACTCTACCTGGAGGAAGCAGTGTTTTAGCTGAAGCCTGAGGCCAAGAGAGGGAAAATGAGGACAAAGAGACAGCAGGTTTCTAAAGAGAGGAAGGCCTCCACCTTGCCACAGAGATGGGACAAACAGGGCTTACAACAGTCTAGAAACTTGAAGGAGTCCCTGCCAGGTACATGGAACTTAGGTCAGACTGTGAAGAGTGGGTGCCAAGTCATGGCTTACTTTAGGTGAGAGATAAGTCGGCCAAAAAGTGGAGGCTGGACATAGGACTTCACACTTGGAATCCCAGCACTGGGTCAATGAAGGCAGGAGATGAGAGTTCAAGGTGAGCCTGGGTTACATAGTGAGACTGTAACAAGAAAAAAAGGAAGGAAAAAGTTAAAAGAGAAAGGGAAAGAGAAATGAGAGTCTGGGGACATGGTTCAGTCAGGAAGTGGTGTGCAAGATAAAGACCTAAGTTCAAATCCTCAGCACCCACATAAAAAGCTGGGTGTGGTGTGAGCACTTGTAACCCCAACTCAGGAAGAAGATAAGAGGATCCCTGGGGCTTGCTGGTCTGCTGACTTAGCAGAATCAGTGAGTTTCAGGATTAGCAAGTGTCCCTGTCTCACAAACAGCAAGACAGAGAGTGATAGAGCAAGATATTTGTTGTCCTCCAGTATCTACACACATGGGCTCATGCACCTACACCTGACTGTGAGCATACATTATATACACAGACACACACACACACACACACAGAGAGAGAGAGAGAGAGAGAGAGAGAGAGAGAGAGAGAGAGGTGGAAAGCCACAGAGGAAGACACCAAGGTTAATATTGTGAGAGTACACACACACACTAAGAAGAAGCAATGACTAAAAATCTCTGTGATCTCTCCCAGGGACACAGACTGCTGGTGCAGTTTATGAAGAAGTAAGGCTTAAGTGTTTTCAAGTCAGGATCCATGATAGACAAAATAGGGCCCCCTGAAGCCTGGCCCCCAATAGGACAAGTAGCTGTGTTAAGGAAGGTGCCGTTACTCCAACTAAATCTGAGCCTTTCAACAATCACAAAGATAAAATTGAACGTTTGGCACAAAGGTAAAGGCCTCGCTGTGTCTGCCTGGTTATGAAGCTCCCTCCCTTCATAGCCTGCCGAGTCTTTAATAGGGCAAAGTGAAAGTACAGTAAATATAAACCTTTCCCTCATTCCTTCACAGGGCAAAAATTATTTAAACAGAGTTTAACCCATCTTAACAGCCAGCATTGAACAAACATGGGCCTCCTTCTGTAAAGACGAGCAAACAGAGAAGGAGGACCGGGTAATTTATAAAGCAGGGCAAAGGACAGACAGTGAATGGAAGAATTAGATCAGAAGTACCTGATACATGGTGCTCCTGCCCGAGTGACAGCATTTAAGTGAGATGATCTAAATCGTAGCCTTCGTGGATTTGAGACTACTGAATCCCTAAAACAATTCTTAACAAGAAAATTTCCCACTAGGTGTGGTGGTACACACCTTTAACCCCAACAGTAAGTAGACAGTAGTTGATGGATCTCTGTGCATTTGAGGCCAACATGGTCTCCAGATGAAGTTTTAGGCCAGCCAGGGCCACGTAGCGAGACTCTGTCTCCAAAACAACCCCTAGAACATAAAAACATTCTGGAGATGGGGCTCTTGGAGCCCCAGAAGCAGGAGTTTTACTTAGTAGATGAGTCGATGCGGTCAAGATGGTGAAACTAATGAATGGGTTTAAATTTTCCCTAAAATCCCAAGGAAAAATGTAAGGGGGAGAAGAAGAGAAACATTAGAGTGATAAATGGTCCCCAAAAGAGCAGAGCAGGAGCCTAGCAGTGGCTCCCACGATTCCACATGACTGTGTCGTTGCCCGCTTGGATTGAAGCGATATCCTTAGTTCTCCTGGAGTGCCAGGTCCATTAGTCCAGTGAGTCCCGTCTGAGAAAAAGAGAAGAGCATCTCATCTCTAATAGAGAGAGAAACTAAAGTCTCCCCTTCCCTCCTCTTACCTTTCTGTATCAAGGTCCTCAGCAGAGTAGACTGCAGCTACTCAGGTAATGGAGACCACTCTACTCTATAGGCCCACCATTTCCAGTGTTAACCTCATCTGGAATCTTCCGTCCACATAGACATATCCAGAAATAATGTTTCACCTATATCTGGGCACCCCCACGGCCCAGCCAAGTTGATGCATGAAGGAAACATGGCACATGTGCCAGCATTTTCGGTCTCTGATTGGCTGTCTAGATTGGACCTAGCCATATGGAAGGACACAGCAGAATTACACAAGAGCATCAACACCAGGCAACAGTACTCTTTGGGGACCATCTTTGAACCTAATTGTCATAGACACAAACCTACTCTTAACCATAGCCCAGGCCTGCGTGCGAACCTTTTAACTATAGAAATGGTATCAATCCATGCATATGTACATTCTAAAACAGGTCCACCAGTTCTTCAATCGTCCTTCCTTTGAAAACAGGGTGCCTGTTCCTCTTACCTAAATGTGGACCAAACTGACAAACTCACTCGTCATCAATTGGATGTGGATGAAAACAGAGGTGCAGCTTCTAAGCCTACGCCATAAAAGACATTGCCGCTTCTGCTCTGTACTCTTGGGGCATGCTCACTCTGGGAGTGATGGGCCGCCACGTCCTGAGGATCCTCAAGCAGATCTGAGAAGGTTGATCCAGGGATAAATTCAGAGCTCCAGTGTGGCAGCACATGAATAAGACTCCTTGGAAATGGCTCCCCTAGCCTCAGGCCTGTCTTCAATGACTACAGCCAACATCTCCATTGTTACTTCATGAGCCTGAACTTCCCAACTGGGCTGCTCCTGATCTCCCAGCTAACAGAGACTATGACAACGATAAATGCCGCTAAGTTTGAGGTTACTTTGTTATGTGACCTAAAAGCGTGTATTCTATATCTTGCTTTTCCCCTTCAGTGTTATGGCTCTTACTTCTCTCATATTGATATAATAAGTAAAGTCATTTGTCCTGACTTCCACAGTCAGTCTATCTATTTACTCTTATTGCTAGGTAACTAGGTGGTTTCTATATGATGATGTCTGACATAAACAACAGGAGATGTACTTTTCAGAAGCTTGTCCTCAGTCACCTGCTTCCTAGAGTGAGACCCCACTACCAGCTTCCACCACATCCCAATAATGCCAGTAAATTAATAAGCCCTCCATTGATTAGGTCAGAGCCCTCATGATTTGAAGTCTCTCAGTAATATCACCAGTCTAGAGACCAAGCCTTCCAAACATGAGTCTTCATATCCAAACCGTAGCTCTCCAGTTCTGCTTTGGTTCTAAGTCATGAGCAACCATGTATACATCCTTGTGTGCACATGTATACAAGATTTTTAGGCAGCACACAATAATGTTTTGCTAGATGATGCCACGTTGTTCCTAGTGTAAACACTGGAGGACAGCCCATTGGCTGTGCTTGGCAGGGTCTCCCACATCTCCGAGAGCACCCACGCTGTGAGATTTCCATCTTGGATTTCTAAAGCATGAAGAATGTCTCGCGTGCATCTTGTGACAACTCATGAGTATCCTCCTGTCACCAGACATCCAGGGCCCTCAGCAACGCTGGGCACAGACACTCTTGGCTCACTACCAGGTCTTTTATCTCCTGAGGGGTTTCCCATGATCCTCCACCTCTAAGCAAATTCAGTTTTTCGTCACCGGCCACACGGAATACCTAGAAATGCCTCTGTCCACCAGGTGTTTCCTGGAAGAATGTGGACTCTGGAGAGCAAGCTGCCTTCTCCCTCTCCTTCCTCTTGCCCTCGGGAAGTGTGCTCATCAGCAAATAGAAAGCTTCACCAGGGTACAGAATCTTCTACAAGGGCATCTAAGAATTCAATGCTCTGGAGAAAGGCCCAATGGGACAAAGGGGAGCAAGGAGGAAGGGATGTACCCAGCCTCAGGCCCTGGGCAAGACCTATAAGCCCTATTCATGCATTGAGGACACAGTGGAGACAGGAACAGGGACTAGCCTTGGGTTGCCCTCAGCCAGGCTTCCCTCAAAGGCCCTGGGACCATCTGAGGCCTAAGCAGGGACCATCTGCTGTCAGCCTAAACTACACAGAACTCTGCCATCATGCAGCATTGTGACCTAGAAATGAAAGGTCCCCAAAGAATCAAGTGTTGAAGACTTTTTCCTTCAACAGTGGCTATTGGTGGCTGGGTCACAGAGACACTAAACTCATCAATGGGTTACTCCATTGGTGAATGGGCTCCTAGCATGTGGGTGGCCTGGGGGAGGAGGGACATGTCCCAAAGAGGCCTATCCTGACCCTGATCCTTCCTCTTTCTCTGCTTCTTGGCTCCCACCATAGAGTTCTACCTCACCACAGATCTATAAGCACCAGAGCCAGCTGACTACTGTGTGAAACCTCTGAAACCATGAGCTGAAAAGAATTTTTCCTCTTCTAAGCTAATGGTCTCAGTGTTTTGTCACAGTTAAAAGAAGCGACAAGAATGCCTGGGGATGGGGCCTAGTACTTGCAGTGTGGTGCAGTGTCTATCACCATGCTTTCATGTGCAAGGAACGTTCCCACGTGACTGTCATATCCACAGGCCACTCCTTCAGTGCTGGAGACAGCTACTGATGAATATAGTTCCCTGCATGCTAAGACTTCCAAACCGCAGGTTCCTCTTTCCCTTCAAGCTCACTGGGCAGTATTCTCTTGAGATTCACAACACTGAAGAGGCAGAATGTCCCATGTTCTGATGGGCAAGCATGGGAGAGAGCTGCCCCTCCCCTGAACAACCATGGAGAGCTAAAGAACAAGTCATGCGCTCCCACTTCACCTGCGCCGTTGCACGTCTGGGTCTGTTTGTTACAGCTGCTCAGCCTGCTGTGACACTTTCCTCCCAGTGGCATTTGCTTCTGCTCAGAGGTTACAACAGCAGGGATCAAGTCAGCAGGTCTGGATGTGAGCCCTGGCAGTGTCACCTGCTACGAGGGTAAACTTGGGGTAGTTAGTGGGCCTTTCTGAACCTTGCTGCAGTGGGCCTCACTCCCGTACCCTCACAGAATGGCTTTGAAAGTTAAATGAGAAAAATGTGCTATCTATTTAACTCATTTCTCAGGCAAGTATTTGTGCTGTTATAGTTTGGCTTGTGATTCTGTGAGTGTCGTATGTGTATGTTAGTGTGTATATATGCGTGTGTAGGCATGTTAGTGTGTGCAGGCATGTGTGTATATACATGTATGTATGAAGGTGCATGTATGTTTGTGTGTGTGTTTTCAGGTGCATATGTGTATGCCCCATATGACAATCAAAAGATAACCTCAGGTGTACTTCCTCAAATACCATCCTGTTGTTTTTGTTTGTTTGTTTGTTTATTTGAGATAAAGTCTCTCATTGGCTTGGAGCTTGCCAATTCATCTAAGCTGACTGGCCAGGGCACACAAGAAATCCGCTGTCTCTACCTCCCCAGCACTGGGCTTATAGACACACCACTGTGCCTGGCCTATTTATATGGGTTCTGGGATCAAATTCAGGTCTCCTGTTTACATGATATGCATTTTACAGACTGAGCCACCTCCCAGCCTTAGCGTTATATTTTAACATTTCTGAAATCCTTCTGTTTAACTGATGGATGCATCAAGTGCGAAGATCTCTTTACTTTTTCCTTTTTTCTCCTCTTTCTGGAAGCTCTCGTACACACGTGAATGGCATCTTGGAGCTGAGAAATGTCCATTAGATAATAGTCACAGCCAAGACCCAGGAACAAGCAGCTACAACCAGCTAAGCTAGAGGTTGCAAAGAAGAGGCTTGTTGATCAACTACGGCCCCCACACATGCTTCTGTTAGCTGGATCATTTGTTTATGTGGGGATTTTTTTTTAGATGTTTTTAAAATCTTGTGTGCCTGTGTGTGGAAATGTGCACATGAGTGCAGGCTCTTCCAAGGCCAGGAGAGGGCGCTATGAGATCCCCTGGAGCTGAAGTAGCTGGTTGTCGGTCACCTGATACAGATACTGAGATCTGTCCTCAGCCAAAGCCATGCATACTCTGAAACACTGAGCCACCTCTTCGGGCCTCACCCAGCTCATTTGAGCAAACTGCCAAAGCAGAAAGCTATACGCCTTTTGCAGCCCCATCACCATAAAAAAAAAAAAAGTTAACTATGACTTCATAGGCCTTCATCCCCTTATGGCAGTTACCAGCCAAAACAGCACATGGTTGCCTTCAGTGGTAGCCACTATCCCACCGCTTCCTACCCACCCACCCTCACAGCCTCTGCGGGCGTTCCACTGGGAGATCACCAGACGAATAATAAGGATGGAGCGACTGTCGTGTGTGTCTGCTCTTTTCACCAAATCATGAAGCAGTCTGGAGTGGAGCTCTTCGGATGGCGCTCTGACTGCCTGCACGGAAGAGTGCACCCGAAGGGAACAAGTGGGCCGTGCCTACAGCCCTGGAAGCCATGACAAAGACTCTTCTTTCTAAGCTCAGACCTGGCGTGGCTGTCACCCTCTTTGTGATGCTGTTTAGTGGATAGACAGCAGTCCTTAGTTTTAAGATATCCCAATGTGTCACACGCTTCTGTTTCATCCCGCTGGGGATGTCTGTGTGCTGGTGATGCTTCCGGTTACCTCTAAAACTCCATTTTCCCTTTGAAATGTGCCGGCTAAATAACTTGCCTTCTCCACCCACTCTCCTTGGGGGTAATGCAGCCCTGTGCCAGAGCTCAGTCTTTTGAGATGTCTAGTGGGAAGAAAGGGACATTGGGGACATTGTTAACTTCCTGCTAAAATGATTGGCTTATTGGTCCTTCTCTTCCTTCTTTTGGTGCTTTGACGCCAGTTAGATACATAGAGCTGCAAGCATCTGCAATCACTCCTCAACACTAGTACCCAGCATGTTACTGTGTGACAGAATGACTTCCTATGTAAAACTTTCTACGACTTGGAGTCATTCCCTCTGCCCTTCTATAACTCTCCCCACTCTGTTTGCTGGGCTAATCTTCCTGTGACTTAGCTAAGCACATGTTCCCCTCATCAGAGGCTTACAACGCCTTCATCCTGGCTTTTGTTATTATTGTTATTATTTTTTTTTTTGGTTTTGGAGCCTGTCCTGGAACTAGCTCTTGTAGACCAGGCTGGTCTCGAACTCACAGAGATCCACCTGCCTCTGCCTCCCAAGTGCTGGGATTAAAGGTGTGCGCCACCACCACCCGGCTCATCCTGGCTTTTGGACAAAACATTTCTTTCTTAGCTTTATAGATTTTATTTTATGCGTATGGGTGTTTTGCTTGCATGCATGTCTATGCAGCACATGCATGCCTGGTGGCTAAAGATGACAGAAAAGAATTGGAGTTGCAGCTGCTTGGGAGCCTCCATGTGGGTGCTGGAAACTGAACCTGAGTTTTCTGTAAGAGCAACAAGTGCCCAGCCAGTGAGCTGTCTCTTCGGGCCCTCTATCCTAGCTTGTAGAGCCTCCAAAACCCTAACATAGCTTCTGTCTCCACTCATTTTTTTCTAAAAAACTTGCATTAATACATAACCCCACATTTACTGTATGTAATATGATGTTTCAAGTATATGTGAAATATTATATATATATATATATATATATAGTGTAATGGTGGTACATAAGTTTCTTTTCCTTTTTCCCTTTGTGTGCATGTGCATACACGTGTGCATGTGTGTGGGCATACATGTGTGGATGTGTGTCTGCATGTGGAGGGCCAAGGTTGGTGTCCGGAATCATTGTACACCTTACTCAATGAGCCATTCACGCAACCCAACCCAGAGCCCACCAATAAGGCCGATCTAGAGAGTCAGCTTGCTCTGAGGATGAGACTGGACTTCCGGGTGAACCTCCACACCTGGCCAGCATTTACTGGGTTCGGGGGATCTGAACTCTGGTCCTCATGTTCATACTGGCGAGTGCTCTACGCACAGATCCCTCTCTCCAACCCCACGAGCTGTTTGCTCATAGCAACTGATCTATTTTGTTTGGCACGTGCCGGCAGTGGCACTGCCAGGAGTCAGGGTAATTAGCCACGTCCATTACCTCAAACATCTAACCATTTCTCTGCTAGAAGAACATTCAGAACTTGCTCTCACATTCTGGACGCTGAAAATTCCATTCACAGAGGCAGAGACAGCCCTGCTCATACTGTTAGAAGCCCCATAAGAAGACCAAGCTACACGTGTGTAACATTTGTGCAGAGGGCCTAGGTCAGTCCCATACAAGCTCTCTGGTTGTCAGTTCAGTCTCTGTGAGCCCTGTGAGCCCAGGTTAGTTGATTCAGTGGCTTTTCTTGTAGTGGCCTTGACCGCTCTTGCTCCCATAATCCTTCCTCCTCCTATTCCACAGGATTTCCTCAGGTCCACATAATGTTTAGCTGTGGATCTCTGCATCTGTTTCCATCAGTTGCTGGGTGAAGCCTTCCTGATGGCAATCAGGCTAGGCAATGACCTATAAGTATAGCAGAATATCATCTGACTCTGTTGCCAGCTTTTGGGACCCTTTCCTCCAACCAGATTGGCTCATCTAGCCCTACTAGAAGAGGAGATGCCTACTCATGACATGCCATGCAACTTGACATGCCATGGTGGACTAATATGTGGGAGGCCTGCCATTTCCTGAAGAAAAAGGAGGGGGGATGGATGAAGAGAGGCTAGGGGGAGGGACTGGGAGGATAAGAGGGAGGAAGGAGAAAATGGGACTGGGCTGGGGAAATTTAAATAATTTAAAATAAAATAAAGTTCCGTTCACCTCCGAGACACACAATTCACCTTTCTGGTCCTCGTTATCCTGCTTAGCTCCCTGCCTGGCATGCCAGGAGATGTGCCCATCTGTTGCTGAATTCTACATGTGTTGGAATATCTCAGATGCAGAAAGGACTCAAATTACTAGAGCACTGCCGCTCATTCTGGGAAAACACACATGTGGATGTAATGCAGCCATCTTCAAGAGAACCCACATGAGGAGCCAGTGTATGGAGAGTAGCTAAGATGGCAGAACAACTGGACCCCAGCAAACAGAACCAAATCTAAAGAAAGGAGGCAAGAACTTGGTAACTCCAGAGACCAAAAGAAGAATAAGAGAACAAATTATGACCAAAGCTGAAAGAAGCATTCTCAAAGCACTTTCTTCTGGGAATACCACTTAAGAGTGGGACCAAACAAAACTGGCAAATCACCTCCACCCAGACAGAGGGGAAGTCACAGGGGATAAAGGCTGCAGAGGCATGGTCAGCCCAGAAGAAGCACAGATGACCAAGGAATGGCCAGAACCCAGATGCTCAACCTTACTAACAATTAAATGGATTTAACTAACACATGCACATATGTTTACCAAACAAACACATTTAATTAACATATGATTTAACAAACCAGTGTGTGTGTGTATATATATATATACATACATATATATATGATATATTGCACATGTCCAATTTAGCTGACATGGCCTACACTGGAATAAAGAAAACGATCTAATAATATCTGGGGTTTGAGAGGATGGAGGGGAACACAACTCTCTGATGAGTTGTTGATGGCTCTATAAACAGGTAGGACCTGTGTGGTGTGGTCCTCACAGTCTCTATTTTAAAATATGACACAGACAAAAAGGAGCTCTCCAGACATCCCCAGGGACCGTCTATTTTCCGACAGGTCTCCACAGGATGGTGAAGCCCAGCCCACTTAAGACGTGACTGACCTGAGCAGAAGAAACATCTTACCAGGGTGCACAGTCCAATGTTTGCATCTTTGTGATGACGTCGCTTTGTCTCATGATCAGAAAAATGACTTACACGCATGATAAAATTATTTGTGGGGGGATCTATCCAATAATATTAGGTGGATCCAACAAACAGTCTGGGTCTGGTGGCCATAACAAGCAGGCCAGTGAAGGAACACCCTTTCCTGGAGTACATCTTGTTCCTGTCTGGGTGTGCCACATCTTATAGGCACACATTAAATGTTTGTTGAATGAATAAATTAATGTTGATCCCCCATTGCATTCAGAGATAAAGTCCAAGAGCATTTGAATGGACTCCAGGTGTCCCTGTCTAGTGTTGGAGCTGTCAATCCCACTAGTCAAGTTGACATACTCACTGGGTCTTCATCTTCACCATCTCTTCCTGCCCTTGACCTTTAGCCCAGGTCCTTTTTCACCTGGGAGAGGAGGAACCAGCCTCTAACATTTCCAGGACCGTACTGGCCCCTTCTCTGGGTCTTCTCCATGTTCACTCTTTACCCCGTCTCATTCTATGCCATAGTTCTTTTTTTTAAAACAAAATTTATAGGTGGTGGTGCTGGCGGTGGTGTGTGGTGTATGTGAGGGTCCAGGGTCAATACTGGATGTCTTTCCTCAATTGCTCTCCACCTTACATTTTGAGACACGTTCTCGTACTGAGTTTCAAGCTCACTTATTTGGACAGCCTGGCTCCTGAGCTTCAGGGGCTGCCTGTCTTCACCTCCTAATGCTATAGTTACAGGCACATGCCGCCATCGTGCCAGGCTTTTAATATGGGTCCTAGGGTTCTGAACCCAGCAGGCACTTTGCTGGCTGAGCCATCTTCCCAGACCGAGTTGTTTTTCTGTCCATGCAAATCTTATATCCTTAAGAAGATCCAGCTGGTCACAGTAGAACATTCTTATACCCCAGTGTTCTAGACACTAAGGCAAGAGGACAGAGAACTTAATGTTGGCATGGGCTACATAGCAAGACTCTGTCCCTAAAAACTTAAAATAGAAATCACATACAAACATAGACACGCATATGTGTTTATATATGCATAAACATATATGTGCACACACATATATGTATATATTGATGTACATGTGTATGTATGTATATATCAGAAAGAGCTCATCCCCAGCTCTTAATTCTTCCATGTAGCTAGTAATCTATAAACATTTGTTGGTTTCTAATTTCACTCTTTCCCTTCTGTTCAGGAATCATCGATTAGACTCTGTTTTAAACTTGGTTCTCCAAATACATATCTAGGGAGACAGACTTGTGTGAAAGTGATAAGAAGATGTTCCTCTAGGAAAACTGTCAAGAGAGTTGGCCAGTGGGGTGTGAAAGGGACGAAGACAAAGCCAGATGTGCCATCAAGCGATGGTGTAAATTACACAAAGCAATTGATTTCTTGTTGCATCCACTGAGAGTCAGTCATTGACTGGGGGCTGCCCTTAAGGCACAGGAACCTCTAGGTATTGTTGTATTTCTGGAACAAGTAGAAAAAGCAAGTCCTAGCAGCCTGAGGACAGCCCTTCAAGGGAAAGAAAGGCATACTGGCTTCAGGATAAGGAGCACACAGGAGCCCACACTAAACAAAAGGGCAAAATAATCAAGGGTCTAGGTGGGGTGGAACTGAAGAATCCAGACCTAACATTTCACTAACATTCACTCAGCATCAGTAGACACTCCGAGGAACTTGCTGAGATACAGGCTTAGCCTTCAGGGCTCCAGTCCCGTGGCCCCCAGAGTGACAGGAGTGCATGTGATTATTTCGTATCCAAGGTGAGAGGTCTGGCGGCAGAGGTGGTGGGTGGGAGCCCAGAGGAAACACGTGTTTCCTGAGTGTGACTGGGGATTTTAGAGGATGAGTAAGGGGGAGTGGGAATTCCCAGCCAAAGGAACAGCACGTACATGGGCAGAGAAACAGAAGTACACGTTTGTTTGGAATTGGGGAGTAGCTTGCTCTAACGAGAACACAGGGTGTGGGAGAGAGGAGCTGAGTTGGAAGCTGAGGTCATAAAGGCAGGCTGAGATGGGGAAGAGCCTTTGACACCTGCTAAGAGGTAGCAACACTTTAAAATGAATCTAGCTATGATTAAAGAGCTATTTTAGGAACAGAGCGACATATAAACCAGGTGCTGGGTACCAGATGTTCTGAAAGCCCAGCATCCACGACCCAACCAGGGAGTTCTGTTTCTCTAGCAACAGTGATTGGTTCAGGGGTAAGCAGGTAACCATGGCAGATGGAGGAAAGTTGGGTCTGGGGCTGTTGGAGTTTCTGGAGGTTTGCTAAATTTGCACATTTAGGGAGGAAGGCCTGAAACAATATAAAAATTAGTGAGTGAGGGCTAGGGACATGGCTCAATTAATAGAGTACTTGCCTAGCATGTAAGAAGCCCTGGGTTCTCATAGTGGACAATGAGAACTACTGAGAACTCAAGAACAATGGCAATGGGTTTTTGATCCTACTGCATGCACTGGCTTTGGGGGAGCCTAGGCAGTTTGGATGCTCACCTTACTAGACCTGAATGGAGGTGGGTGGTCCTTGGACTTCCCACAGGTCAGGGAACCCTGATTGCTCTTCTAGCTGATGAGGGAGGGGGACTTGGTTGGGGGAGGGGGAGGGAAATGGGAGGTGGTGGCGGGGAGGAGGCAGAAATCTTTAATAAATAAATTTAAAAAAAAAGAAGCCCTGGGTTCTATCCCCAGCACTGCCCAAAATCAGATAAGGTGGCATGTTACTGTAACCCCAGCACTTAGGAGGTAGAGGATCAGAAATTCAAAGTCATCCTCAACTATATAACACCCTGTCTGGGTTACATGAGTCAGAAAGAAAGAAAGAAAGAAAGAAAGAAAGAAAGAAAGAAAGAGAGACTGACAGACTGACAGAAAGACAGGCTTGGAGAGAGACACAGGTTGAGAATATAAAGACATAGTGTGGCCTCCTGGGACATTGGTTGAGACTCAGTCCAGCTGGACACAGCAGGATCAGTGCTCTCTATGTGACTATGAAAAGGAATTAATTCCACTAGAGTACTTTGTTCTAAGACACCACTTTAGCTCACATTTTGTCATCTTAAAGAGAACACGTCCCACGTTAATGCTGAGTGTAAGTCTTGCGCAGTGTGGTGACTTATGATTATAATCTTAGCACTCAGTGGGTGGTGGTGGAGTAGTGCCAGCCCGGGGTTCCTTGAGGAGATGCTATCTCAAAAAAACAAAACAACAACACAAAGCTGAAAATATGTTTCTAAACCAAAAATTCAAAGGACCCTTTCAGATATGCAAATAAAGCACTTGGCAGTAGAGGATAAACTGCATCTGTGTGGAAAGACCTCAACACTGCCGTCAACATGAAATTTTGAAGAATATTGGGCAGTTCGGAGCAATATGAGAAGGAATGCCCATCGCCACAATTATCTCATTTCTCAGCTCCACGTAAATCACCCTGTACAGAGCAGATCATTTCTCTCTCTGGGAAGCACAACTAGGCTTTGGGAGGAAGAAAAGGGTTTTGATGATTGTTCCCACTGAAGCCCATCATGAATGTTTGGAGAAGAGAAGTTATCAGCAAAACTGTCCTGAACCCCCCCGCCCCATACCTCTGCCAATGGGTGTCTGGAACCCTGAAGAGTTCAGGGACATGAGTCAGCAAAGCTGAAAGAGTATGAGCTGCCCTTCGAGTTAGCATGACACAGCTAACTCTCTGGGTAAGAACATGTGCCAAGAAAGCCAAGAGTCAGGGAGGGATTCAGAGAAAAATGCTTACCCTTGAACAACATTGTTAAACAAACAAGCAGTTCTGAAAGAAATGGACTATCCATTCAACTCAAGGAAAAGACAACAGAAAAACAAATCAAAAAGAAGCAGAGCTCACTGCACAAACTTGAGAGCCCGAATTCAGATCCCTAGCTCGGATGGGAGATGGGAGGTAGGAAGATGGCTGGGACTTGATGGCCAGACTTCCTAGCCTAAAATCCACACTCCAGGTCTCCAGATTCAGTGAGAAGCCATCTTAAGAGGACATGGTAGAGAGCTATAGAGCAGGACACTGGAAGTTTCTCCTCCTCTGGGGTCGGCCTGCACTGGTATTCATACCCATACATGCATGTGCACATAAGTTTATATAGCACACACTCACAATACCAGTAATCAGAAGGAGAGAAACCTAAAAGTACAAACACATTGAGGAAGAAAAAGTGAGAAATGAAAGAATCTTAAATAAGAGATGGTTATTAAAAAGACTAGTTAATACAGCCCCTGCATGCAAATGTGTGCATATGTGCATGCATGCATGTGTGTGTGTAATATATGTGTGCATGTAGTATGTGCATGTGCAATTATGAAAATAAAATCCTATCTTCTTCTTAATCTACTTCTAAGATCCCCTATTTGTATATTTTCCATCTAGATCCTTCTCCTCCCCCCTGTAACTATTACAGAAATCTGAAAGTCACTGTGTTATTCTAGTCGATCTGATAATGGAATACTGAAGGGGGAGTGGCAAGGCTGGCTGTCTTGGTTTCATTTCCTGTTGTTTTAATAAAAAAGCCCCAACACAGGTAACTTAGAAGAGAAAGGGTTTTATTTGACTCATAGGTCAAGGTACAGCAGGGACATCGCCGAGGCAGGAACTTGAAAATCTGGTCTCATCAGATCCACAGTCAGGAAGCAAGGACAAATGTACATGGGCACTCAGCTCACTGTCACCCCGAGGTGTCCTGTTTCGGGAACTGTCCCTATGGTTAAGGTCTGCCCATGAACTAACATTGTCAAGGCAATGCCCACAGAGGCTGACCTCAACCTAGACAACCCCTCACAGTTGTGCCCGGAGGCTTGCCCACACCAACCATCACACTGAGGATGACAATTCATGTGGAGCAGGGTGATGACTTGGCCCAGGGATGGAGGGAGGAATGGGGCCACTCTATGTGGAGATGATCCCGATTTATAAAAAGGACCAGGAAACATGATTAAAATCCCCTCTGGGCCCCAGCAAGAGAGCTCAGCGAATAAAAGCTTGCTGACAAATAAGAACCTAAGTTCGATCCCTGGAACCCATGTAACTGTAGAGGGAGAGACCGCTCTCCTCAAAGCCATCCTCGGGTCATGTGTGCAGTGGAAGAACACACCTTTCATCCCAGTACTCAGGACGTTGAGGCAGGAAGATCAAGAGTTCAAGGCCTGCTTGGGTAACATAGTAGACCCTGTATTAGAGGCTGGAGAGATGGCTCGGCCATCAAGAATACTTACTGCTCCTGTAAAAAGCCTAGGTTCAGTTTCCAGCACCCACGCTAGGCAGCTCACAAACACCCGCAACTCCAGTTCCAGGGGATCCAGTGCCCTCTTCTGGCTGCCACAAGCACCTTCACACACAGAGTGCACACCTACATAAAGTCAGGCACACTGACCTACAAACAAAAGAAAGAGGTGACTTCACTAATCAATTAAATGTTATACATTAAAAAGATTAAAAATCAATTAAATCCATGAAATATCTCAATTAATTTGGAAAATATAGCCTCTTTGCTTTATTGGATCTTCTCATCCAAACTATATCTCATGCCTGAATGACCTTCCTCAGACCCTTCTGTGTTGCTTTATATTGTTTCAGGCGTATCTCACATAGATTTTTTTTTATTAAGTTGTCCTGGAACATCTTTACATTTGCTGACATGGAAAATTGAACTGGTGAAAAGAATCACTCATTGCAACCAGAGTTGATAAAGGCATGGAGATATTTCACTTTGGGGCTAGGAAAAAAGTAAAATTCTGCTCTCAAAAATACTCAAAAGACCGTCTCAATTTAAATAAGAAAAATAAGAACACGGGAGCTTGGGAGATATCTCAGTGGTTAGGTGCTTGGCATGCAAGGGTGAAGACCAAGGTTTGGAACCCCAGAACCCATATAAAGGCCAGGTGGGCATAATGGCCCACCTATAATTCCAGACTCAGAAGGCAGAAACAGGATACCCAGGGCAAGTTGTGAACAAGACTGGCCATCGTGACAAACTCGGTGTTTGATTGAGAGACTCTCATTGAATAAGGTGCAAGAGATATGGTGGACCATTCCCAACATCAACCTTGCACCTCCATGTTCATGGGCACCCACAAACACATGTGCCCATATACATGCAAACATGTATACACACACGCACCCACCACACACACTGAAAAAGAAAACAAATAGAACTAGGAAGGCGACTTCTGGTCTTTTTATAGCACTCAGTAAGCTCCACTGCGACATTTTCATAGATGCATAGAATGTATTTGATTTTCCCACCATTCTTATCTCTTGAGTTTCACACTGCCACAATGTTCTTTTTCTTTCCAACTAGTTCCCTTCTACCTTCTTGTCTTCCCTTTTCTTCTTAAATATCTGAACTTAAGTAATCTTCCTGCCTGTTTCCCAAGTAGCCATGATGGCAAGTGTTCACCACCGTGCCCAGCTCAGGAAGATGGATCTCACAAGCCTGTCAAAGGCCTACAAGAAACCCAGATTCAATAAATGGAAATGAGTAGAGATTTGAAGCCATAAAAATTCAGACTTTAGAATAATAAAAAACAGCAAAGCGATTAAAAACTAAGTTATTATTTGGGGGAAACAGCACTCTGCTCCAGGAACCCTTCGTCTTCGAGGAGCCTATCTAGCCCCTGGAGGTCTCAGTCAGTAATCAGTTATATAAATCTTCCTTTCAAGTCTTTCCCTTTTAAAAGTTTACTTTTATTCTTTTAAGTCGTGTAGATGTGTGTTGTGTGTGTGTGTGTGTGTGTGTGTGTGCGCACAGAGACAGGCACATGAGTACAGAGGTGTACATGTGCGTGTGTGTGTGTGTGTGTGTGTGTGTGTGCGCGCGCACAGAGACAGGCACATGAGTACAGAGGTGTACATGTGCGTGTGTGTGTGTGTGTGTGTGTGTGTGTGCGCGCGCACAGAGACAGGCACATGAGTACAGAGGTGTACATGTGCGTGTGTGTGTGTGTGTGTGTGTGTGTGTGTGTGTGCGCACAGAGACAGGCACATGAGTACAGAGGGGTGTGTGTGTGTGTGTGTGTGTGTGTGTGTGTGCGCACAGAGACAGGCACATGAGTACAGAGGTGTGTGTGTGCGTGTGTGTGTGTGTGTGTGTGTGCGCGCACAGAGACAGGCACATGAGTACAGAGGTGTGTGTGTCCGTGTGTGTGTGTCCGTGTGTGTGTGTGTGTGTGTGCGTGCACAGAGACAGGCACATGAGTACAGAGGTGTATATGTGCGTGTGTGTGTGTGCACACAGAGACAGGCACATGAGTACAGAGGTGTACATGTGCGTGTGTGTGTGTGTACACACACAGGGACATGCCCACAAGTGCAGAGGTATGGGGGGAGAAGTGAACATGAGAGCAGGTGCTGGCAGAGCCATGAGATCCCCTGAAACTGGAGTCACAGGTGGCTGTGAGCTGCTTGACGTAGGCACTGGGTATAGAACTCAGGACCTCTGAAGAGCAGCATGTGCTCTCAAGTGCTGAGCCATCTCTCCAGCCACAGGTCTGTCTTTCTTGGTTTTTAACTCCAAGCTTCTGATTGGAGAAGAACTGGTAATAATCAGGGACAGGTAAGTTCAGGTGTTGCTCAGGAATAAGAAGCATCTCAGATACCAAGGTGACACCTGTGTCACATCCTCCTTGCTCCTGTGGATTGCTTGCTGTGGATTTTTGAAAGCCACTAATTGTGAGGTCACAGAGCTGTGGGACAGTTGTTGGCTTCCCTCTGACTTTTCTAGAAAAGACACCTCTGAGTGAAATCACTTGACTGGTTAAAGATGCTCTTGATCAGACGTTTCCCTCATCCTCTGGAGGAGGCAGCCGTTCACTCTCTGCCTTCCCTTATTCTCCGGGGAAAACACGAGTGACTGTTGTATCCAATAACTAACTGTTCCTGTGGAAAACGACAATAAACTGTAACTCTCAAGTCGACTTTCTAACCAGTGACTTGCAAAGCATTTTGAAGACAGAATCTCATCATGTACACGTGTGTGCATGCAGAGAACTCCTGATCCTCCTGTCTCGGTCTTCAGAATCCTGAGACTGATGGAGGAAGGTCATTGGCTAATAAAGAAACTGCCTTGGCCCATCTTATAGGTTAGAACATAGGTGGGTGGAGTAAACAGAACAGAATGCTGGGAGGAAGAGGAAGTGAGCTCAGAGGCCATGCTCCCCTCTCCCGGGCAGACGCCATGAAGCAAGCTGCCAGGTCAGACATGCTGAATCTTTCCGGGTAAGACTGATGCTACACAGATTATTAGAGATAGGTTGATCAGGATATGAGAATTAGCCTGTAAGGGCTAGAGTTAATGGGCCAAGCAGTGTTTAAAAGAATACAATTTGTGTGTTGTTATTTCTGGTGTAAAGCTAGCTGTGTGGGAGCCAGGCGGGATGAAAAGCAGGCCTGCAGCTCTTACTACAAAATGGCGCCCAGACGTGTGGACAACTGAATTCACTGAAAGCCTGAGAAAGCTTGAGAAAGAATAGAGTAAAGCATGTTTTCTTGATAGCAACAATTTCTCAGTTCTTCTCTGCTTGCTAGAGACAAGCAAGCGCTGAGGCTTCCTGACTCAGCTTTAGCTGCAAAACCTAGCAGCTCTTTTAAGAGGTTCTGCCATGAAACACTTAAATGGTGTTAATAAAAGCCGACTGAATGCTTGTTTGTTTTCAGCAGTAGCAGGAAAAAAACCTGTGTTGTTTTATAATGCCAGCTTTCTGGGCCATCCTGCCAGGGCAAACTCTGACTGTTTGAGGCAGGAGGGTCGACCACAGAGAGA
This sequence comes from Microtus oregoni, assembly GCF_018167655.1. Taxonomy (NCBI): domain Eukaryota; kingdom Metazoa; phylum Chordata; class Mammalia; order Rodentia; family Cricetidae; genus Microtus; species Microtus oregoni. Next base: position 23,078,774 of record NW_024543075.1, on the reverse strand, counting down.
GGACTTGAATGCTGTCTGTGGACATAATGCTGCAACTTACTTGCTGGCAGGGACTTTGAAATGCTATAGAGTTGTGGCAGTAAACATGGCTACAGCCAGTACCTCAGCCATGAAACTGGAAAGCTAAGGAATGGGCTGGATCCAGCCGTCAAAGCCACGCTTTAGTCCTACTGATATTGCTTGGTAAATTAAAGACTCATGTGGTCAAAAAAGAGACATATACAGTAAAAGAAGGTTAAAAGAAAAAAGAAAAATTTTTAAATGATTTACAGTGTGTTAAAAATATGTGCAGGCTAAAAGTTGAAGTTCTTAAAGTAAAAAACAATAAAAAAAAAGGAAGAGAGTTGTTGGGTGTGGTAGTACACACCTTTAATCCCAACACTTGGGAAGCAAAGGGAGATTGACCTCTGTGACTTCTAGGTGTGGTAGCACATGCCTTTAATCCCAATGCCTGGGAGGCAGAGACAGGCGGATCTCTGAGAGTTCAAGGACAGCCTGGTCTACAGAGTTATTCCAGGTCAAAGATACAGAGAACCTGTCTCAAAAAGCAAAAAATAAAAATAAAAATAAACAAAATAGAGGTTAAAATAAAACGCACAAAGATGGAAAATACACAGAGAATTTTGATACTGTATGCTATTATGCTCTGTTTGAATTGTTTGAATGCTGAGAAAAGAGCAACCGCTGCTAAAAGATATTTTTTTATAAATGCTGCTGAACTAATCCAACATAGATATTTTGAAAATGCCTTGACTTTGAAATTTGGATCTAAGGACATGATGCTTTGGGAAGGAGTTTCTTATTTTGTTTTCACAGAGGGTGAGAGTCTGTGGATTGCTTCTATCCCAATATGGTATGATGGACCACGCCCTCCTGAAGGGTTGCTGTGAACACCTTCAGAAAATTGCTTCGATCAACTGCCAACTGAGATGAAACTAACACACAGGTTATACCATGAAAGACCTAATTAATGACGCCCCCATTCAGCAGGAAGCAGTTTGGAGGGAAAAAACTGTGCCCATGTTCCCAAATATGGTTTATAAACATTCTTTTACATTTAAAGGGGGATATGATATAGATATGAATAATTTGCATTACTATAGATTTTGCTTTATTGATAGAGATTTAAGGTCAATTTTGTTATGTGTAAATGTATTTCTGATCTTTATTAAGGTATTGTGATTGTGTAGTTCACTTAAAAATGTAATGTATATAGGTTGTTAATGGATAATCAATAATAGTCAAGTTTGTAGTCATGTTAGTTAATATTTTCTAGATGTACATAGATATATTTTAAATAGGTATTCTTCATATTTTTCAAAGATTATAGAATATGGCATTTTAAATGTTTTAATAACTTAGGGCTTTTCATGACAATGAGACACTCTGCTCCTGGCCTGCTAGCTTTTTAAGTAAATCTTTTTCTTGACTGAACAGTTTGTCCTTGAGTCACTGGCTTCTTCCAGAACAGGTTCACAGATACATCCTCAAGGCCTGTTAATGACTTTAGATTTAGTCCCAAAAGAATTCAAGTATATAAACTCGGGCTCTCCTGTCTAGACTGAACCTCATCTTTCATCCGTTCATGGGGTTTCTGATGGATCACCCCAACACAGAGTGTAGCCCAGTGCTTGGCACACAGTCAGAACTAAAGAAAGGCTATCTAGCTCAGTGAGTGACAGTTGATAGATGATCTCTTCTGGATAGGTTTCTCTGCCCCCACATGCTGCACAACGGTGGTGCATTACTGTCATCATCAAGAAAAAAAATGTTTATATTTTTGTCCTTTTTTTAAAAAAAGAAATGACACAGAAGTTTAATGTCTCGAGAGAGATCCCAGCAGGGAGAATGAAAGGAAAACATCCGGGTTGTTGGTTGTTGGGTTGTCGGACGTCAGGCTGGTTCGTGTGTGTGTGTGTGTGTGTGTGTGTGTGTGTGTGTGTGTGTGTTTGCACATGTGTGGAAGTATATTGCACATGTGTGTGCTCGCATATTAAATTCAGAGGTCAACTAGGTGTCTTTCTTCAGGAACTAGTCGTTTTGTTTTTGAAACAAGGCCTCTCCCTGGATGCTGGATCTCACTGATTAGGGCTGGACTCTCAGTCCAGTGAGCCCAGGGATCCCCCTGTTATCACTTCCCAGCACGGGGGGGTTACAAGCATGCACCGCCACACACAGCTTTTTCACATGGGTTCTAAGGACTGAACTTGGGTCTTCACACTCTCCAAGTAGCATTTTACGCACAGAATCACCTCCACAGCTCTAGTTCATCATTTCTGAGAGTAGTGTTTACTCCCCAAGGTTCTTCATCTCAAGCAGTTACAAGGAGAACTAAGACTGAACGAGTGTGAGAGGCGTCTGTCTCAGCATGACGCTGGAGGCAGACAAGCAGGAAGCTAAGGACAACACAGGCCTATCAATGTCAGAATTTAGGTGGCCACAGACAGTGGGTGCTCCTCCTGACCTGAGGCCTCAAGAAAGCGTTCCACATGGGACGTTTGAACTGAATCTTGAATGATAAAGGCATAATTCACCATTGCTAGGGAGCAAAAGAGTCCAGTAAGCGAACACAGCATAGGAGCACCCACCCACAGAAGGGCACAGTCATCAGAGGTGAAGGATGGTGTCCACGCTGACTCTTCTCTGAGTGGGCACACAGAACGCTGGAAGGCAGATCTGAGAATTGTGAGGGTTTTGAAACAGTGCTGACTCATCTAGCCCAAGGGAATTGATTAAAGGTCCAGGGTCTGGGAGAAGATGACATGTGTCTGCATGTGGTATATGCCCATGGGAAAAAATGGCATGTGTCTGCATGTGGTATGTGCCCATGGGAGAAGATGACATGTGTCTGCATGTGGGTATGTGTAGGTGGAGACTGTGTGTTCATTTCCCAGCTGCTCAGACCCAAATAATCACATACAAACTATATTAATTATAATATTGTTTGGCCTATTAGCTCAGGCTTCTTATTAACTAACTCTTATACCTTAAATTAACCCATTTCTATTAATCTGTGTATTGGCATGAAGCTGTGGCTTACTGGTAAGGATCTGGCATCTGTCTCCTTCTATAGCTACATGGCATCTCTCTTGACTCTTCTCTCTCTCTCTCTCTCTCTCTCTCTGTTCTGATTTCCCGCCTGGCTTTACTCTGCTAAGCCATTGGCTGAAACAGCTTTATTCATCAACCAATAAAAGCAACACATATACAGAAGGACATCCCACATCAGGTATGTGCCCATGACTCCAGATGCCCACAGAGTCTAAAGGCATTGGATCCCCTGGAGCTGGAGTTACAGAGGATTGTGAGATGACTTACATGGGTGCTGGAAATTGAACTCTGGTCCTCTGAAAGAAAAGCAAGTGCCCTTAACTCCTGGGCCACTTCTCCAATCCCTGGTTGTTCTTTTTAATGATGCCATTTCTTAGGTTCCAGCTCCTCTCCCTCCCTCTTCCTCACCAAGGACACTTGTGAAGCATTGGACCCACCTAGGTAACTCGGGATAATTCTCCATCTCAAGGTCAATTGATTGATCCCCCTCTGCAGCCTTCATTCCTTTTACTTGTAACGTGACATATTCCTAAACCCCAGGGATTAAGACCTGGATATACTTGGGTGTTGTTGCCCTGCCTACCACACAGACTAGTTGCTGTATAGAGTACCACATGAATACCACTCAGTGGGTCACGAACAACTCCTCCTTCATTTCTACCCTGAGCTCTTTGGTTGAGAATAACTGTATATCCTGAGAGGCACACAACACCTCAGCCTGGGCTCCAGAGGTAGGCTTTCCTGTCATTCGCATGGTCTGGTGATAATGATCTAGTACCATCTTCTGGTTCTGTATCTGGGCCAGAGGGAGAGTCTCACAGAGTGGGGGTGGGGCTAGGGGAGGAGGAAACCACCTGGTGCCCTCTCCCCACACCTGCCTTCTTGAAAGCAAGGACAAACGAACAAAATCCTAATGTGACCTTCCTCTTCCCATCACCCCTTGTCCCCTCCTCCGCCAGTAAATCCATCCTTTGTCTCACACAGTGGACAAAACACAACACAACACAAAAAGCAGGTGTGAACTTAAGAAACATCCTGTGTTTGGGACAACGAAGTCCCGGGGGTTGAAAGCATCAGTTTCACGGTGATGGGTTTCAGGAGCGTGACTGCTCAATCCCCTGCTCTCCGGGTCTCACCGTGATGCTGGGAGGTTGGAGTGTTTTCCACCGTTACCCTCCACTGACTCTATCTCCCAGCTGTATTTTCAACAGGAGGTTTCTGATTATGCAATAAGCATCCCAGGATGTGGAAACAGATCAGGCACCAGTCAAGGTCATGCTGAGGTCATCTTCATGGTCAGACTGGCTGAAGGCAACTTTCCGGGCCCGCTGGTCCACACTGGAGCTCCTGAAATTTTAAAATGGGGATTTTTGTTGTTGTTGTTCATTTGTTTGTCCATTTGCTTTTTAAAGAGTTATTTCATTTCTAACCATGTGTGTATGTGAATGTATGCCCACGTGGGCATGAGGTGCCCGTGGAGCCCAGAGGTGTCAGCTCTCCTGAAACTGGAGCAGCAGGCAGCTGTGAGCCACCCGAAGTGGGTGCTGGAACTCGACCTTGGGTGCTCTGGAAGAGCGGTGCATCTTCTTAACAGTTGTTTCGTCTCTCCAGACCCTTTAAAGAATTTTTTTTAATTTTATTGTCTTATTTTATTTGTATGCGTGTGTTATGTATAGTGTGTAAGTTTACAGAAAAAAGCGCACGTGTGTATGTGCAGATACTTGAAACCAATGCCCGTTATACTTCTCCATCACCTTATTTTTTGAGACCAGGTTTCTTTCTGAACCTGTAGCTCTACATTTCTGCCCGACTGTCTGGCCAGGAAATCCCCAGTATCCATTGCCTCCACACCTCAACACTGGGGTTACACACGTACCCCACCACACCCGGCTGGGTGCCCTACAGCCAGTAAGCAGGGTCAACAACCAAGATCTGTTGCTTTGGTGTCCTAAACATCCCAAGCATCTGCTTTGCCCCTGTTCTCCCCAGCAGGATTATCTGCAACTTGAACCTACCATAAACAGTCCCATATCCTTTCTAGCTTGGCCCAACACACTCTTTAAGCACATGGAGCTGACCACCATGGCCTCTGGACCCTCAGGTTTTGAATCTGGGAACCAACACAACTTTAAATGGAACGCTAAGATGGTGTCTGGATACATGACAACTTTGTTTTCTTGTCTGTGGTCCCTAAACAACTATTTATACTGTAGGAAGTATTGCAAGCATGATGGAATGGTCTAAGTACATAGAAGAATGTCTGTAGGTTAGATGCAAATATCACACCATTTTGTAATGGAGCTCAAGCAACCCCAGGAATTTGGTACCTGTACTGGGGTACTGACATCTATCCCTCTTCAGATACTGCAAAACGACTGTAGTACCATTCCACTATTCTCAGTGCAGAGACTCAAACCCTCACACAGCCTACAAGGTCATTTATCTCTCGGCCTCTTTCCACTCCTCTCTCTGCCCTTCATTCATAGAGGCCTCCTGCAGCAAAAGTTCTGCTCTTCCTTCATCGCAACTGCTCTGGACCCTTGCCTGCCTTCTTCTAACTACCAGAACTTGCTTTATTTAGTTGAATTGATTCCGCTAACCTTTTAAGCTGTTTATATAGCCCACCTCCTATCCTTAGCCCTGAAACAAGGACTAAGAAGGATGGATGTTTTATACCCCAGCTCCATCACCTCACATGGGTGAATCATTCCAATGTATGCTCCAGGCTCCCATGGCATTGAAACCCAGTGGCCCACAGTGGTCATTACTTTGGCAGCTGTGAAAGTTAATCTTATGTGTCTGCTGGGCTAGGTTGTGTCACCCAGTTGTTCAATCAGACACTAACCTGGGTGTGACCGTGATGAAGGGATGTGATAGATGTCACCACATCTCCAGTCCACTGACTTTGATGAAAAGAGATTGCTCTTTCCAGCTCAGGTAAGCTTCGGTCTGCTAGAAGTGAAAACTAAGGCACTTCCAAGGAGAAACACTGCCTCGGGATTGCCTGTCCTCCTGCCTCGGCTTCCAGTCTTTCTAGGTTGCTCTACAGAAGTGGACTTGCCCATCTCCAGAATCAAATCATATGAGCTAACTCCTTAATATAAGTAAGCATGTCCTTATCCATCATGCCTTTCTTCTACAGGCAGATAACTGTAGATGATAGATTCTTTCATGCATGCAAAGATCCAGATGGAATATTAAAAAAACTAACTAAACCATAGAATGTCTTACATCAGTTGTCAGTCTCATCATTTTGAGCTTTGTAGATTGCACCTACACAATCGATATGCTACAATAATGCTAGGCAATATGATCTTAAAAGACCACTGTCCATAAGCATTGACAGAGCATTGTGAGGTCATGTATGACTGCATACATTGCATCTTTCTGCTTCTGTTTCCCACATACAAGATGGTGCGCTTTATCAACTCCCTTCTCTTCTCTGTATCACTTCTCACCCCCTACTCTTTAACTCCCAGATAAATAACCAGCACAGAAGTCCTCTTCTCAGGGTCTGACGCTGAAGAACTCGTGCTAGGCACCTTTAGGGTCTCTAGTGTGCCACAAATGGTGCCAGCTTGTAATAGGGTTGGGAGGGATTGGGTAATTCCAGTGGACTGGAAATGATGGTCCCTACATGCCAGGTGCCTGACCTGGGATGCTTAAAGCCAAGGAGTTTCACATCCTGAGGTCAAGACCAGAGGGAAGTGTGTGGCTCGGGGTTTGATGGTTTACAAGTCAAAGATGCTTTCGCAACTGTGCTCTTTCCATCTTTAAGAACCCACCCAGGACCCACCCATCCCCTGCAGCCTCAGAGAAACTCTGAATCACAGGCTGCAGCTACACAGAGTGGACCAAGAGGTGAGTGATCAGCTATCCAGCTGGACACCCCACTCTCTAGGCCCTCCAAACTGGGGTCAAAAATCCCGGGCCCCTCCCCTACCTGCCTCAGCTTCACTAGGCAGTCAGCAGGCAAGCTTCCTACAGGTAGGCTGTTCCAACACCCCCCCCCATTGGTCAGACTCTGTAAGCTACAAAGCCCACTCTGACTCCAAACCCACCCATCCCCTGCCACCTCCGAGGAACTCTGAAGCACAGGCTGTAATGACACAGAGCAAACCAAGAGAGCAGGGCAAGAGAGACCTCAGTGGCTCCCTGAGACACAGACAGCATCTGCAAGGATTGGACCAAGAGGCAAAGACACTGCCAGCACCAATTGGAGGAAGAGATGGGTAGGTGCCAATGCAAAAATTCACTCAACAACCTAAAATGCAACATCAAAACCCAGTGGTCATACAGCAGAAGACCTGATCATCTTAACCCAGAAGAAGCAGAAGAAAACAATCTTAAATATAACTTTATGAAGATGATGAGATCCTTAAAGAGGAAATGAGAAAATCCCTTAAAGAATTGAAATAAAAGACAAACAAAAATTGGAAGAATTCAATAAATCTCTTTTAAAAACTCAAGAAAAAGCAATCAAACAGGTGAAGGAAACAGTTCAAAATTTGAAAACTGAAATAGAGGCAATAAAGAAAACACAAACCAAGAAAATTCTGGAAATGGAAAATCTGGGAAAATGAACAGGAACAAGTGGTACAAGCATAACCAACAGAATACAAGAGATGAAAGAGAGAATCTCAAATGTTGAAGATACTATAGAAGAAATAGATTCATTTGTTAAAGAAAATGATAAATCCAACAAATTCTTAACACAAAACATCTACGAAATCTGGGACACCATGAAAAGACCAAACCTAAGAACAGTAGGGGTAGAAGAAAAAGAACTCCAACTCAAAGGGACAGAAAATATATTCAACAAAATCATAGAAAAAAACTTTCCCAACCTAAAGAAGGACATGCCTATGAAGGTACAAGAAGCTTACAGAAGATTAAGATACAAATAGATTGGACCCAAAAAAAGGTCCCCTCACCACATAAAAATCAAAATGCAAAACATACAGAATAAAGAAAGAATATTAAGAGCTGCAAAGAAAAAAGGCCAAGTAACAAATAAAGGCAGACCTATCAGAATTAACTTCTCAATGGAAACCATGAAAGGCAGAAGGTCCTGAACAGAGGTGCTGCAGACACTAAGAGACTACAGATGCAATCCCAGACTACTATACCCAGCAAAATCACTAATCACCTGATGGAAAGAAAACAAGATATTTCATGACAAAACCAAATTTAAATAATACCTATTCACAAACCCATCCTTACAGAAAGTACTAGAAGGAAAACTCCAACCTAAAGAAGCTAACTGCACCCAAAAAATAAAAACAACACAGGCAACAGATAACGTCACACCACCAAAACCCAAAGAAGAGAAACATACAAGTACTACTACCAAAAATAATGGAATTAACAATCACTGGCCATTAATATCTCTTACTATCAATGGACTCAATTCACCTATAAAAAGACACAGACTAATAGAATGAATGCAAAAGCAGGATCCATCCTTCTGCTGTATGCAAGAAACACACCACAACATCAAAGACAGACATCACCTCAGAGTAAAGGGATGGGAAAAGAATTTCCAATCAAATGGACTCAAGAAACAAGTGGGTGTGTCTGTCCTAATATCTAACAAAGTAGACTTCAAACTAAAATCAATCAGAAGAGATGAAGAATGACATGTCACACACATCACAGGAAAAGTCCATCAAGATGAAGTCTCAATCCTGAACATCTGTGTCCCAAATACAAGAGCACCCACATATGTAAAAGAAACATTACTAAAGCTTAAATCACACATCAAACCCCACACACTAGTAGTAGGAGACTTCAACTCCCAACTTTCCCAATGGACAGGTCAACCAGACAGAAATTTAACAGATAAATAAGAGAACTAACAGATGTCTTGACTCACATGGACTTAACAGACATCTATAGAACATTTCATCCAAACACAAAAGAATATACCTTCTTCTCAGCACTTTATAAAACCTTTTCTAAAATTAACCACATTCTTGGTAACAAAGCAAACCTCAACAGATACAAAAAAATGAAATAACTGCCATGGTTTAAAGTTAGACTTCAACAGCAACACTAATTGCAGAAAGCCTACAAACTCATGAAAATTGTACATTGGTCAATTAAAACACCCCTGGGTCAAGGAAGAAATAAAGAAAGAAATTAAAGACTACCTAGAATTCAATGAAAATGAAAGCATAACATACTTTCATAACATAACGTAGTGCCTATGGGACACTATGAAAGCAATGCTAAGAGGAAAGTTCATAGCATTAAGTGCCTACATAAAGAAAGTGGGGAAATCTCACACTAGGGACTTAAACAGCACATTTGAAAGCTCAAGAACAAAAAGAAGTAGACTCACCTAGGAGGAGTAGATGACAGGAAATAATCAAATTGAGGACTGAAATCAATAAAAATAGAAACAAAGAAAACAAGACAAAGAATCAATGAAACAAAGAGCTAGTTCTTTGAGAAAATCAACAAGATAGACAACCCCTTGTTCAAACTAATCAAAAGGCAGAAAGAGAAGATTCAAATGAACAAAATCAGAAATGAAAATGGAGACATAACAACAGACACTGAGGAAATCCAGAGAACCATTAGATCATACTATGAAAATCTGTAGTCCACAAAATTAGAAAATGTAAAAGAAATGAACAATTTTCTGGATAGGTATCACATACCAAAACTAAATCAAGACCAGTGAACAATTTAAATAGACCTATAACCTACAAATAAATAGAAGCTGTCATCAAAAACCTCCCAACCAAAAAAAAAAAAAAAAACCCAGAGCCTGGATGGTTTTAGTGCAGAATTCTACTAGAACTTCCAAAAAGAACTAGTACCTATACTCCTCAAATTGTTCCACATAATAGAAACAGAAAGAACATTGCCAAATTCTTTCTGTGAGGCTACAGTACCCTGATACCATTACCACACAAAGACTCAAACAAGAAAGAGAATTACAGACCAATCTCCCTCATGAACATTGATGCAAAAATATTCAATAAAATACTGGCAAATCAAATCCAAGAATGCATCAAAAAAGTCATTCACCATGATCAAGTTGGCTTCATTCCAGAGATGCAGGGATGGTTCAACATACAAAAATCTATCAATGTAATCCACCATATAAATAAACTGAAATTAAAAATAATGATTATCTCATTAGATGCTGAAAAAAGCATTTGACAAAATCCAACACTCCTTCATGACAAAGGTCTTGGAGAGATAAGGGATACAAGGAACATATCTAAACATAATAAAAGCAATATTGAGCAAGCTGACAGCCAACATCAAATTAAATGGAGAGAAACTCAAAGCGACTTCACTAAAATCAGGAACAAGACAAGGCTGTCCACTCTCTCCATATCTATTCAACATAACTCTTGAAGTTGTAGCCACAGCAATAAGACAACAAAAGGAGATCAAGAGGATATAAATTGGAAATGAAGAAGCCAAAGTTTTGCTATTTGCAGATGATATGATAGTATAAATAAATGACCCCCAAGAATTCTACCAGGGAACTCCTACAGCTCATAAACACCTTCAGTAATGTGGCAGGATGCAAGATCAACTCAAAAAAATCAGTAGCCCTACTATATACAAATGATGAAGAAGCTGAGAAAGAACAGAGAAACTATCACCATTCACAATAACCACAAATAACCTAAAATATCTTGGGGTAACACTAACTAAAGAAGTGAAAGACCTATTCAACAAGAACTTCAAGTCTTTGAAGAAAGAAATTGAAGAAGATAACAGAAAATGGAAAGATCTCCCATGCTCTTGGATAGGCAGGATCAACATAGTAAAAATGGCGATGCTACCAAAGCAATCTACAGATACAATGCAATTCCCATCAAAATCCCAACACAATTCTTCACAGACCTTGAAAGAATAAAAATCAACTTCAAATGGAAAAAAATTTAAGGATAGCCAAAAACAATCTTGTATAATAAAGGAACTTCTGGAGTCATCACCATCCCTGACATCAAGCTCTATTATGGAGCTACAGTAATAAAAACAACTTGGTATTGCCATACAAACAGACAGGTTGACCAATGTAATCAAATAAGAGACTCTGATATTAATCTACACACCTATGAACACCTGATTTTTAACAAAGAAGCTAAAATTATACAATGGAAAAAAAGCATCTTCAACAAATGGTGCTGGCATAACTGGATTTCAGTATTTAGAAGAATGTAAATAGATCCATACCTATCTCCATGCACAACACTCATGTCCAAATGGATTAAAGATCTTAATATAAATCTGACCACACTGAACCTGATAGAGGAGAAAGTGGGAAGTAGCCTTCCATGCATGGGCACAGGAGACCATCCTAAATATAACCCCAGTAGCACAGACACTGAGAGCAACAATAAATAAGTGGGACCTCCTGAAACTGAAAGCTTCTGTAAAGCAAAGGACACAGTCAATAAGACAAAAAGGCCACCTACTGAGTGGGAAATGTCTTCACCAACTTCACTTCAAACAGAGGACTGATCTCTAAAACATATAAAGAACTCAATAAATTAGATATCAAAATATCAAATAATCCAATTAAAAATGGGGTACAGATCTAAACTGAGAATTCTCAATAGAAGAATTTCAAATGGCTGAAAGACACTTAAGGAAATGTTCAACATCCTTAGCCATCAGGAAAATGAAATCAAAATGACTCTGAGATATCATCTTATACCTGTCAGAATGGCTAAGATCAAAAACACCAATAATAGCTTATGCTGGAAAGGATGTGGAGTAAGGGGAACACTCCTCCATTGCTGGTGGGAATGCAAACTTGTACAACCACTCAGGAATCAGTATGGTGTTTTTTGGGAAAATTGGGAATCAACCTATTGCAAGACCCACCACTCTTGTGCATATACCCAAAAGATGCTCAACCATACTACAAGGACATTTGTTCAACTATGTTCATAGCAGTATTATTTGTAATAGCCAGAACCTGGAAACAACCTAAATGTCCCTCAACTGAAGAATGGATAAAGAAAACGTGGTACATTTACACAATGGAGTACTACTCAGTGGTAAAAAACAGTGACATCTTGAAATTTGCATGCAAATGGATAGAACTAGAAAAAACATCCTGAGTGAGGTAACCCAGACTCAGAAAGATGAGCATGGTATGTACCTACTCATAGGTGACTATTAGTTGTAGAGCAATGGATAAGGAGCCTATAGTCCACAACCCCAGAGAAGATAAGTAACAAGGAGAACTCTAAGAAAACCATACATAGATCCCCCTGGGAAGGGGAAATGTACAAGATCTCCTGAGAAAATTGGGAGTGTGTGGGTTGGGGGAAGAAGGGAAGGTGGAAGGGAAGGAGGGGGAAGAAGAGGAGGGGAAGAATAACTAGAGGGAAGAGGATGTTCCAGGTAAGGGAAGGACAGAGATGGGGAACAAGGGAAGAGATATCTTGATTGAGGGAGCTGTTATGTGGCTAACAAGAAACTTGGCACTAGAGAAATCCCCAGGAATCCACAAGGATGACCCCAGCTAAGACCGTAAGCAATAGTGGAGAGGGTGCCTGAACTGACCTTGCCCTGTAGTCAGATTGATGACTATCTTTTTTAATTTATTTATTTATTAAAGATTTCTGCCTCCTCCCCGCCACTGCCTCCCATTTCCCTCCCCCTCCCCTGATCAAGTCCCCCTCCCTCATCAGCTCAAAGAGCAATCAGGGTTCCCTGACCTGTGGGAAGTCCAAGGACCACCCTACATCTAGCAACTGATGGAAGCAGATTAGGGAACCACAGTGGGAGCATTGGGCTGAGCTCCCAAAGTCCAGTCAAAGAGGAAAGAGTGAGAATATGAACAAAGAGGTAAAGACCATGATGGGGATACCCACGGAAACAGCTGACCTGAGCTAATAGAAGCCTAGCATCTCCATCCTGACAGTAATGGAATCAGCATAGGTCCAAATTAGACCCTCTGATTGTGGATGACAGTTGAATGGCTAGAGAGGACTGTGGGGCCACTGGCAGTGAGACCAGGATTTATTCCTACTTCATGTTCTGGCTTTTTGGAACCCATTCTCTCTGGAGGTATACCTTACTCAGCCTACATATAGTGGGGAGGGCCTTGGTCCTGCTTCAAAACAATATGCTAGACTTTGTTGGCTCCCCATGGGAAGACTTACCCTCTCTGAGGAGTGGATGAGGGTGGGATAGGAGGTGGGGGGGGGAGCTAGAGGGAGCAGAGGGAGGAGAGGGAAGAGAGGGAGGAGAGGGAGGAGAGGAAGTGGGAACTGGATTTGGCATGTAAAATGAGGAAAGATAGTTTTTAAAAAAAAAATAAATTAAAAAAATAAAAAAGAACCTACCCAGGAGAGGGACTCCTGAGCCAATGTCTAAGAGGTCAATACAACAGAACATGCAGAAAGTGAAATACACACCCCATGCCATGCTGCACAAGGATTCGGCCTCCATTGGGGCATGCAAAAAAATATGTGCTGTACTAATGAATTTTGAGGATAATTAAAGACTGTTTTTCAGTGACTGCCCTGTGGAGATGCTCATAATGTGGATGGGGCTGTAAAGCCAAAGATAAAAAATGAGGAGAGAATTCATGTTATAATAAAGTAGGAGTCAAACAGTAAAAATATTTTGTTGTTACCAGAGGGAAAAAATGGCTTGTAACATAAAAACTGATGTGACCTGAGTGTCTGCATTTGAGTGAACAGTGCTGTAACTGGGTGTGAGATGTCATGGGGCATGCTGGGGAGGGCGCTTGGGGAGTTTTCCCATACTTTCAAACTTCTCCTGAGCCCTACTGTAATAAGGCCGCTTGGTCATTCTGGACACTCGGCAGCTCAGACCTAAAATAACCACACAGAAACTGTATCAATTAAATCACTGCTTGGACTATTAGCTCTAGCTTCTTATTGACTATCTCTTACATATGAATTTAACCCATCTCCATTAATCTGTGTATTGCCGCATGGCTGTAGTTTACCAGGTAAAGTTTTGTCCAGTGTCTGTCTCTGATGGGGCTACATGGCTTCTCCTGCCTCCACCTTTTTTCTCCCAGGATTCAATTTAGTTTTCCACACCTAGCTTTACTTTACCCTATAACAGGCCTAAGACAGTTTCTTTATTAACCAATGGTATTCACAGCATACAGAGGAAACTCCCACATCACTATTCTACAGTAGTAATTTATAATAAAAATGTTATGCACTCTAGTAGTTACTTGTCTCATTGCTTTGATAAAACAACTAACCAAAACAACTGAAGCTTCTAAAGGAGGCTTTACTTTGGTTCACAGTTTGGAGTGACACAGTCCATCATGGTGGGGAATGCACCACAGTAGGACCTGGGGGCAGTTTGTCCCAGTATATCCACTCATGAAACAGAGAGTAATGAAGATGCTCATCTTCTTTTCCCCTTTTTATTCAGTCCATAAAATGGTACCATCCATATTTAGGGTGATCATCCATCTTTGTTAACCTAACCTAGCCTTACAGACTCCCCCAGAGATTTATTTCTATGGTGACTATAAATCCCATCAAGTTGGCAATCAAGGTTAACAAATACAAAAGCTGTCACCTCAGGAATTCTTAATTCAGTTTATATATATATATATATATATATATATATATATATATACACACACACATACACATTAGATCCACTTGATAAGCCTTTAAAAACATATGGTGGTAACTTTTACTTCCAGAAAAATGGAGTACAAATCTTCTCTGTTCCTTCCAAATTTGAGACATTGTGTATAAAACAGAACTAGTTTTCTGTCTGTTGCTGCAGTAAACACCATGACTAAAAGCAACGTGGGGAGGAATGGGTTTGTTTGGCTCGCAGTCCATCATCAAGGGAAGCCAAGGCAAGAACTCCAGGTAGGAACAGAAGCAAACATCACAGAGAATGCTACGAAATAGGTAACAACTAATTTATCCCAGCAAAATGTTATAGACTACCCTATCTTACACCATAAAAGTCCAAGAAATAAAGTAAGACCACCTCTGTCACACAAGGAGTTCTACTGGAAAAGCGGGTTTTACCTTTACTGGATGGAATCAAAATTACTTGCTTCTGATATCAGCAGAGACCATGTGAAGAGCCAGAGCTCACCCTTCACATCCATCGGAGCAACCAAGCAGCAGTAAAGCCTCCTCGGCCTCCCTTATGCATCACAGGAGTTCACATCAGGTCTTCTACCGGAATTTATACCTTCACCAGGCAAAAGCAAGGTAGTGCATGTAGCCTCTACCGACTGGATCACTGCCAAGGATACAGAAGTTTAAATAAGATCCAGCTGGGTGTGGTGGTGTCCACCTATAATCCCAGCATCCAGAGACTAAGACAGGAGGATCATAAATTTGAAGCAAGCCTGGGAAGTATAATGAGGCCCTGTCTCAAAACTAAATAGCTAGGATTCAGAGTCTTGTAATGTAATACGTGCAAATATGAATATCGCCCTCCATCCATAACCAGGAATGTCTCAAAGGAGTAGTTGGCAGATTGATGAGACGTTGTCTGAGTTAGACTCCTCTATTGCTGTGAAGACACTCTTTTTTTTTTTTTTCGAGACAGGGTTTCTCTGTATCTTTGGTGCCTGTCCTGGAACTAGCTCTTGTAGACCATGCTGGCCTCGAACTCCCAGAGATCTGCCTGTCTCTGCCTCCCGAGTGCTGGGATTAAAGGCGTGCGCCACCACCGCCCAGCTTGAAGAGACTCTTATAAGCAACTTTATAAGCGACTCTTATAAAGAAAACATTTAATTGCTTACAGTTTCAGAGGACTATCTAGTTTTAGGTCAACTTGACACAAGCTAAAGTCATTTAAGAGGAAGAAACCTCAATTGAGAAAACACTGCCATAAGATCTGGCTATAGGCAAGCCTGTGGAGTGTTTTCTTAATTAGTGATTAAATGCCTAGCCTGTTGCGTGGGGCCACCCCAGCTAGTGGTCCTGGGCTCTATAAGAAAGCAGGCTGAGCAAGCCAGAGGAGTAAGCCAACAAACAGCACTCTTTCCATGGCCTCTGCGGCACCAGCTTCTGTCCCCTCGTTCCCACACAGTTTGAGTTCCTCCTGCCTTGGCTTCCCTTAAGGGACTGTGATCAGGGCACTTAAACCAAACAAACCCTTTTATTGTCCCCAAGCTGTTTTTTGGTCATGGCGTTTTATCACGACAATAGTAAACCTAAGACAGTATTACGTGTGTGTGTGTGTGTGTGTGTGTGTGTGTGTGTGTGTGTGTGTGAATTGATGAGCCCAGCAGCGGGAACGGACAGAGTAGAGTGGTCACTGAAATGGAAGACAGGACAAACATCCTCTCTGAGAGATGAGAGTGGAGCTCAGAAGTCGAGAACCTGTCCCGTATGCGTGAGAACTTGTGTCCCATCTTCAGCGCCACAAAACAGAGCAAAAACCCTACAGAGGACAGAAGATCATAGTTCAGTACATTTCAAGAACATTTGAATGATAAATGAGAATAAGTTAGTGGTCCCCTGGGGTAAATAACAGGCGTTGTGGCATTGGCTTGTGATGGAACAGGTGCTGGGAGAGTAACAGGAGGGACCTTCTGCATGGTGCTGGTGTTTTTCATCATGACTGGCAGTATCCTGCTTGAGTTACTGTGTTACAGTTTTGCAAGATGTTACTATTGGGGAAAATGAGTTTGTCTGTGTAATGGTTGGCATTGACTGTCGATTTGACAGGACCCTGAATCACCTAGGAAACGAGGCACAGCTGTGAGAGATAATCTTATTAGTTAACTCAGGTGGGAAGACCCACCCTAAATGCAGGCGGCATCATTCTCTGGACAGGAGTTTTGAACTGCGTCTTTAATTCAGGCAGGAAGCAGGGTGAACACAAGCATTCATCTCTCTCTGCTTCCCGACTGTGGACGCAATGTGACCAGCCACCTCAAGCTCATGCTGGGGTACCAAGGCACCCTGGAACTCTGAGCTGATGTAGAGCCTTTTGCCGTGGGAATGAGAAGATTTCTTGCAACTGCGTGTGGATCTATAATAGTCTCCAAGCCAGATTTTAATTTTAACTTAAAAAGCTTCAAGCACCTGGGTTCCACATTACACTAATAAAATTAGAACCTTTGGCCTTGGATCCTAGACTTCGGTATTGCAAAAGTTTCCCCAGCAGATTCTCATATACTGAGAATCACCGCTTTAACACATGATCAATATTTTCCCAGGTCAAATAATTCTGCACCACGGCTTTCAGTGGCGGTGTCGCATTTCAACATTTGAGTGTGCCAGGATCCGTTAAACAATGCCCTACTATTTGACAAGTTGTTTTCGGTGTTCTGCAGTCATAAATAAATATGCTTCAAGATTAATGTTTGGACACATCTATCATTATATCCTTTATTAGAGCATGAATATGTTTGAGGTTCTCAATCCATCGTGCCAAACTGGCATCGGGGAAGGTTGGGCAACCCCAGAAGTTCCTGTGTATTGTTTCCCCAACACAGGATACTGGATGCCAGCATCATCCCTAATGTCCATGCCAGTTTCGTGGTGGAAAGTTTCTCTTTCATACTTTACGTTTTTTCCCATGTGTTCATTACCTACTTGTATTTACTTCTCTGTGAATTCACATAACATTCCCGTCTTCCGAACAGTGTGGGTTTTTCCTGTCTAAGAGCTCTTATAAAGGCTCAGTAAAGGAGGGCCACGCTTTTCTGTCATGGATGTGGCAAGGATTTCCCACGGGCTTTCTTTTTCCATTGTTTTCTTTTTGAGACACTATATAGGTTTTGCTCTTGTTTCCACAGGAGAAGAAAAATTATGGATACCATCAAAATTAATAAAGTTTCGATTTGAAGAGGAGAAACCTCTTGGAAAGGAGAAATGACAACTCATCCACAATGATGATATTAATACAGGTGGTAAGAAAAACATATAGAATGGGGGCAGGGTTCTGTTCTTATCTCCACAGGAAAACACTCATCTTTGAAAAATTCAAGGGACCCTGGATGTTTGGATACTGACAGATGGAAAAATACCTGCCCAATAGGAAATATCAAGAAAACTGAATGAGTTGTGTAAGTAAAATATATTAAACCATATTTCTAAATTTATAAAACTGGTTTTGAAGTTGGACTCTGGCTCAGTCCCTCTCCAATTCCAAGCCTGTTAGTAAGAGAAAAACCCAGAGTTTCTGTCTCATGTCAAGAGCCATGATATGGGACAGAAAGAAATATGAGTTTAGAAAACATCTTTGCTTTTCTTCATATCTATCATACTTTTCATTGAATATATCTATCATGCCTTTCAGTGAATATATATATATATATATATATATATGATTAATGTTTAAGTTTTTCACAATGAACAAAGAGTTTTTCCTGAAGTGACATTTGAAGTTTCCAGGAAGAAGATGGGGCCCCATAACAACAACTCCACCTGGTTGATATGACGTCATGATACTGATAGCGCTACTACAAGACCTGCTTTGGGCACCAGCTGCACAAGACAGTTCCAACTTGGTTAGCTGAAAAGGTGCACATCTTATACAACATTTTGGCCAGACCTGCACAAAATACTCAAAGACTATTGGCAATTTTAAAAGACATTGATCTTGAAATTTAACCATCATTTTACTTTCACAGGATCCCCCAGAAAGAACGTCGCCCCCATGACAGCTGGAAATAATTCTAGAAGACGACGTCCCCTCTCCCAGTAAAGTTTGCCCTTGGGTTTAGGGACATCATTTAGGGGTTGATTATAATTAGTATACGATTGAGGGTTGGGGGAGGAATTTTATAAGCTCAGGGATCATTTAAAAAAAAAGAGGGATGATGGGACAATAGATTCGTAATTGTGAGTTACTGTTTTTAGACAAATATATTGGTATAGATTCTTGTATATTGATACAAAGTTAAATTATATTGACTATTGTATGCATGCATGTTTCTACCTCTGTTTAAAACATTTTTTATGTATTGACATATATTGTATTGATATATATATATTGTATATATTTACCATATTGCAGTGTACATTTCTACCTCTGATTAAGATACTTATATAATGTTTGTGTATTGATATATATTTACCTACTGCAATGTATATTTGTGCATTGTTTATATTTGGAGGTCATTGTCCTCATTTGTTTCATAGTCGTTTATTGTCTTAGTCTTTAAGTTAGATAGATATTGAGAATTATATAGATTAATAGTCATCTAAGTTTGTCATTTATAATTAGACTAATCTGGTTCTTTAGATATATAGAGATTATACTCAGTATAGATAGATAATCTTCAACTTCTTCAAAGAGCTGTAGAAAATGGCCTTTAATCTAACTCAGAGTTTTGTGGTAGTGAGACACAATTGCTCCTGGCAACACCACTCTATTCCCGAGAGAATGTTGAGCACCAAAGACACTCCACCTGGAGCCTTTTTTTTTTTTTTGGCAGAACTGGCCTTTGGGCAAAGAAATGCCCATACCTCAACCACTGACAGAGATACAGAGCATGCATCAATGGATAAAACAGGACTGTCATATCCTGCCAAGACAGGGTAAGATAGTTTTGAAAAAGTTGCTTGCCTTTGAAAATGGTATGTCAGTTATGTTAGGCCTTAGCCAAAGTTGGTTGCTTCAACGCTGCTAACGTGACTTTGGGTGATTGCCCAGGTAGCTAGTTGTCTTTGTGATTTGTTGCATGTTTTGGAAGTTGTTTTACTGAACTTCCTAATTACCCAGGTAACATTATTTCCCTTCTCAGATCTTCGATGGGGTTGAAGACTATATAAATGTAGTTACTTTCTCTCATGACTTGGCCAAGTTATTTATTATACAAGACCTAAACTAGTTAGAATAGGATATTTGTACTTATTGTATATAATTTCATAGTAGGTTTAGAACTCTCTTATTTAAACAAAAGGGGGAGGTGTTGCGGGAGGTCCTCCCACTCCTCCAGCCTCTAGCCACTGAGATACCAGCCCATTGGGGCGTGGTCTCTCTCCCTTTAAAAAAGCGGCCACTTCCCTCTCCTCTTTCTCTTCACTTCCTGCTCCACCGGCAACTAGACTCCCTTCCTGGTTGCGTAGAGGGCTGTTGGACGGTGATCTGTAAGTTTTTTCCCCTTTAAATAAATACCACCCTATTAATCATAATTCCAAACTGGTGTGGCATTGTTTGTGACTTACGCCCACAGGTGGCGCCCAACGTGGGGTAGCCTCCTACTTAATATATAGCCAAGGATGGCCTTGAACTCCTGACCCTCCTGCCTACTGGAATTCTGTGTCTCTGCCACCATGCCTGGAGCCCTTGCAGTGCTGGAGATCTAACCTAGAGTTTTGTGCATGAGCCAGGAAATCTCACATAGCTTTGGTGGTAGCATTTTCTAGCAAGTATTTGGAAAAAATTAATCAAGTTTTAATGTTTTTTTTATAATTTTTCACCCAGATATTCTATTACAGTAATGAGAAGATTTCTACAACTTAGAAATCATATTGATACAATTATCATAGAAGGGGATTTAAGGCCGTAAATGCATTGTAACAATGATGGGGATGTATTCTGAGGAAATGATGTGAACAATAAAATCTAGATACTTTAGCATGTAGTCTTTAGACATCATAAGGCAGGAGGATCATGGATTTGAGGCAAATCTGGGCTACAGAGCAAGGCCCTGTCTCAAAAAGACAAACTAACTTTTGGAATAGCCACCAGCTCAGGAAACATTTACTAAATACTGTTATTAAATTTTGGGCTCTTTACATACACATTTGTAAAGAAAAAGGGATATACAGAAAAAGAAAAGCTTGGGATGCATGCCACACTGTTCACAGTTCCTCTCGAAGTGGAGAAGGCAGATGGAAAACTTCCATGCAGTTTTCTATATCTGTAGCTGTCTACAATAAACATCGGTTTGTCATAAAAAAAACGCTTCTTATTTAAGGGCTCAACAGTCGCAGATGAAGAGTAGGAATATCCTTGACGTGACTGGTATGGTTTTCTGTAATTACCAACTTTCAAGTGCTTCTACATACAGTAATTACGCAACAATATGTATTTGTCACAGCAGAAAATGCAAATGTCATTTAAACAAATACAGAATTCCTGAGCTGGTACCAGGATGTGGCATCTTGTATGTGGGTTTTGGCTGATCTAGACTCCTCCCAGTTTAGAACACTGGAGAGTCTAAGGGAACCTGTGTTATTGTGGCTATCTGAGCATGGGATACAGTGAACATCTTAGTTCCTGGATCTGTAGCTGGGGGTGATCCACCAATACAGAGGAATGCAAAGGAGAAACTGAGGCACAGCTGGAGTGTCCATGATGACCAGAGGACAATAGGCAGAACTCCTGGAGTAAATTGTTTCCATGAGAATGGATCCTGACAAAAGAGCAAGTCTGACCCTGGATCCCTGGATCTGTGTGGTACCCACTGTAATAATATGAAGTAATAGTAGATAGTAACTATCAGGCATTGTGCTAAGCGCTATATGCTTTTGACCCTCGTATGAGGTCATGGGTCTGATTATTTGCTTTTATAATTGAAGAACCTGGGACTCAGAGAGGTCTAGGACCCATCTCACATTCCCACAGCTAGTGATTACTGGTATAGCACTGAGCACTCCTGCATACCTGGTAGAGCTGATCTCTGTGCGTTTGTCAGATTTCCTACAGCAAGAACCCTTGTAAAAGCCTCCCTGGGTGCAGGGAGGAGGTCAGTCTGGGCCACAAAGAACTAAAGAACCAGTAGAGAGTAAGACTGAAGCCAAGCTAGAGTGGAGATGAGAGCTAGCTTCAGGTGAGGGGTGGTGTGGATTCATGTGCAGAGATCTGAAAATCCCATAATACTATTGTGGAGTCTTGGCGTCAGTATAGAACTGCAGAGGGCACAACTGGGTGGCTCCATGAGGGTCAGTCTTCATCAACAACTTGAATGAATTGAGAGCCACCATGGCAACACCTGCGGGTGCTTCTGTGAGTCTGAAGACCCATCCCAAAGGCGAGTGGCACATTCCTTGGGCTGGGGCCCTTGAGATCAAAGGGGAGAAAGTGAGCCGAGCACCAGTGTTCATGCTCCCTGACTACGAAAGTAATGGATCAGCCACCTCACACTCTGCCATGCCTTCCCTGCCATGACAGCCTACATCCCCTAGACCTTGGACCAGAACAATCCCCTGCTCCCAGAGTTGCTTCTTGTCAGGGTTACGGGACATCGAGGGTAAAAGTAACTAAACACAGTCATGTTTGTGGGCCATGAAACCAAACTACCTGGATTCAGAGTCTGGCTCTACATCTCCTGTGACATCCTTCCATGCCACTAACTCTTCCAAACCTCAGTTTTCTCATCTCTAAAGTGGGGACAATAATAGCATCTACTTCTTTGGATCACTGTGGAAAATAAATGCATGATGGAAAGTAATATAAAGTGTCAGGTAGATAATTTCTCAGTTAATTTGAGCTCAAACAATTAAAGACTGATGGTGACCTTCAATGGTAGATTACCTGCCTAACTTGTGTAAAGACTGTGCTTGCTCCTTAGCATTGAAAATAAAAAAAAAATCTTAAAAATTTTAATTACATTGTAGTGGGGGCTGGGTACATACATTTTGTAGCGGCCCAAAGACAACTTTGGGAAGTCAGTTCACTCCTTTCATGGTATGAATCTTGGGGGTTGAGCTCAGGTCATCAGTCTTGGTCACAAGCACCTTTACCCACTGAGCCAGGCTACCATCCTCAAGATTCATTGCAGTTTTAAGGTCAGCTAGGCCTGGTGGCACGAACTTGCAATCCTGTTTGGGAAGCCAAGGCAGGAAGGTCATTCCATGCACTCAAAGCTTGCCTTGGCTTCATAGTAAGCTTAGGATCAACCTGTCAGCCTAGTGAGAACCTGTCCCAAAATAGAAACTAAGGGGGATTGGAGATGTGGCCTAATGATGGGGCATTTGCATAGTACAGTCCCCATGCCTGCAAAATGGATGGATGGATGGATGGATGGATGGACAGATGGATAGATGGATGGATGGGTAGATGGATGAAATAATACCATTACTATTATGATTCACAGCTATTACTAGTAAAATTTAAATGTAGATCAGAACTTTCAGATCAGTAGAGATGGGGAAGTCAGGAGATAAGAACAAGACCATCGAGTTCATGAGAAACACAAGACGAGTGCAAGCCGAGACCCTCTCTTGCTCACTAAGGATTCCTGGCTCCAGGTACAGAGCTAAACTCTTCGCAGACTGGGCTTCGTTCCTCTTCCCTTCTCACAGCGAGCTCTGAGGAAGACAACACTATCCACCTTGCACAGAAGAGGAAGAGTGGGTGCAGGGGGTTACCCCACAGTGGAGCGATAACCATCTGGGTCAGCCTTCTGGAGCCTGACTTTCCAAATTGCTGTGGTCGCTTGTGTTTTTCCTCATCCTCCACCCAAGGTAAACACTTTCATGAAGGCTGTGGCCCAGCCTTGTTTGGTAGGCTCTCTGGCATGTGAACTCTCGCTGATATGTAGACATCGTGGGTGATTAGACTTAGACTTAGAAGTGGAATCGCCTGTGTGCTCTTTAGAGCCAGTCTCTCATTGGCTTGGTCCACCTCCCTCTACCATTCCTGTCTTCTTGCCCAGGTCTCTCCCGGGAACCTACACAAATCCGAATGAGGAATATTTTTCTTTATTTTACATAATCTTATTATTACCCACTCCCAAAAACATATCTCTTTCTCTGTCTCTGTCTCTCTCTCTCTCTCTCTCTCTCTCTCTCTCTCTCTCTCTCTCTGTGTGTGTGTGTGTGTGTGTGTCTCTATCTCTCTTCCATTACTTATACATATACAACTTATTTGTAATTTTGCCTTTTTATTTTAAAATATGTTTCATTTTAAATTATGTGTATGGGTGGGTGTGAGTCTATGCATGTGGATGTGAGTATAGCTCCTGCAAAGGCCAGAAGAGGACCTCGGATGCCCTGGAGCTGGGTTTACAGGCGTTCGTGGGCTATCTGATGTCGGTGCAAGTGACCGAATTTAAATCCTCTGTGAGAACAGGAAGCATTCTTAACCACTGAACCATCTCTGCAACCCCAACTTGTCTTTTTCAACAACAACAACAAAAAAATATGGTCACCATCTTTGCTTTCCATGCTGGGCTTGGTGCTAATGCCACACACAGTGCTCTATCAATACTATATCCCCAACCCAGACCTTTTCCTTTCCTTGGCCAATGAAACCTTTGAAAATCATTTGGATCATCTTCTGTGGCATTAGCTTACTACTGTGCACCAAAGTCACGGTCCTCTGTGGAGATGCTGCCATCCTGTACCCGTGGGCACTGCCCACTTCAGCATAGTGCCATGCACAGGAGGCAAGGACTTCCCTGGACACACGCCCCTGCACCCCGCTGCTTTTCTATCCAAGGGATGGAGTCTAAGGAGTGGAGTGTCTCAGCTACTTACAGGCTTTAGTTAGCATTTTCTAATGTGGACATGGAAAAGAGATCCAGGCACGACATTGGTAATCTCAGTTCCAGCTTTTAGCTTCTTACCCCTACTGGGACAAATCTCCAGGAGCCCTCTAGGCCTGTGTGGCCTGAACCAGCACAGACTTATCCCCTCAGGGATGTTGAAGATCAGAAGTCCTGCAAGGGAGCTTTGCGAAGGGCTGTGTGCTTTCCGAAGTCTCTAGAGGAAACTCTGTTTCCTTCCTTTTGTAGTTTCTATGGCTGCCTGCGGTCCTTAGCCTACAGCCCGCATCTCCTTCCATCTTCGGTGGAGCAGCAACCTTGTCCTGCTTCCAATGCAGCATCCTTCCTTCTGGTCCTCTGCCTCTTTGCTACTGAGACCCTCGCAATCCCCTCAACTGACCTCGATAATCCAGACTAATCTCATTCCCAGGTCCTTAGTTTACCACATCTGCGAAGTCCCTTCAGCCGGGTATGGTGACATACTCACAGGACTTTAGAAATTAAAAGTGGGTGTCTTGAAGAAAGGAACATTAATCAGTGGCTATGCCATTCAAACGTGCTAGAAAGACGCCGCTCACCTCAGCTGCCCCAGAACTTTATGCCCGAACTCCCACCTCCGGTTTCTCACATGTTCTGCTAAAAATGGTTTCATCCTGGAAAGAGGTTCAGTCAATAGCACTTGCTTTGCAAGCATGGGGGCTTAAATTTGGAACCCCAGAATGAACATAAAAGTCAGGCACATGTATCTGTTGCCCCGGCAGTTGGGGTCAGGGTTGAGAGTGGGCGAATCCCTGGAGCCCAGACCACCAGTCTAGTCAAAGCCATGAATGTCCAGGTTCAGTGGGAGACCCTGTAGGAAAAGCAAAGTGGAGGGCAAGTGAAGAAGACGCCCGACATCGACCTCTGGCCTCCGCCGTACACACTTGCATGAACACACATATCACTCACACAAATGAACAGGTAAATAAATGTTTTGTTCAAGCTCCAATGTCTGTTTGTTAATTTTTTTCCCACATGATATATAACATACTCAATCTTCTGCTCTGACTTCTTTTTATTTAACAGCATGTCTTGGTGACCGTCTCAGGGTCAGAGCTGAGCCTCTGAACCTGTTGGGGACCTGAGAGGCGTCCAGCTTCGCAGGTAGAAAAGCAACTTACAAACAGCAGACAGCACAGCCAGATGTTGGAGAGCATCTGGGATTCTGACAGGTGGGTGGAGGCCCAGTCTGGGAATTTTAGCAGGTGGATCGGCAGCCAGAGCTGTGTCATCAGCTCCCAGGCTTCCCAGGCAGGAACTGGTATTCAGAGAGAAAGGGATCATTGCTGAGAGGTAGGAGGAATTCAGTTATGGGCAGGTTACCAAAACAGGCACTCAGACCCAGAGAGTACGGCAACCACAAAAACAATTCCACAAATATTTGTTCAGCGGCTGCTCCAGGCCAGGTGTGAGCTGAGTGCTGCTGGGACAAAGCAGCCCCGAGCCTTGTCCTCCCACAGCTCAGCCAGGCAAGTTGACAGCTAGAGAGGCTGTCGATGCAGTCTCCCCGCCATGATGGGGGAAAAGGACTTCCTTCCGAGAATAGGGGTGATGATGCCAGTAATGGCGGCACATGCCTTTAATCTCAGTACTCAAGAGGCAGAGGTAGGGGAACTCTGTGAGTTCAAAGTCAACCTGATCTTCATAGAAAGTTCCAGGTCAGCCAAGGCTATGTAGAAAAAAAAACCCTGTCTCAAAAAAACAAAAACAAAGCAACAACAACAACAAAATACACACCGTGTGCACGTACACACACACACACACACACACACACACACACACACAAAACTAAATACAAGCAGGAAAAGAATAGAGGTAAAAAGGAGAGGGAATGAGTCCAGGTGTGTTTTTTCAAGGACCAAGGTAAGCCAATTGTTGTAACAACCTTCAGATCTCAAAATATTTAAGACAAAAAAGTGTATTTTTTTTACATTAAAATTTCATGTTGTACTGGGCATTGAGGTACACACATGTAATCTCATCACTCTAGAGGCTGAGGCAGGAGGACTGTAGCAAGTTTGAAGGGTTATGCAGCAAGCTTCAGTCTTTAAAAAATAAAAGAAAGAATTGGAGGAGGAAGAGTCGGAGGAATCATCATAGTCTTCTGGGCTTGTGAGAAGTCTCAGCGGGGGAAGGAAGGCACTTGCTGACAAGCCTGCAGGTCACCCTCTGACCCCCACCCATGTGCTATGGCATGCCCTGTAGCTGGGAAAAGAATAATCTCATACTGCTTATTGAAAACGGGTAGATGGGCTGTGGCTTCATAACATCATACAAGGGATCCTAAAATATCCTATTTGTCACTTGGCTGCACCACCCTTCCCAAGAGTAACAGTTCCCCATGGGATCCTCTGCACCATTTTGGCAAAAAGAGAGAATGTGAAGGGCAGAGGAGAGGATCCCATGGAACAGGGTTTGACCTTGAGTTAGAGTTTTTTGACTTCCTATCAGCCAGAACTCGGCTGTATGTACTGACTGCACTGGAGCTCACAAAATGTATTCCAGCTATGCTCCCAAAACATCAGAGAAGCCAGAGCTGGTAAATTCATAGCAGCCTGGGCTGCCCGAGACCTGAAGAAAGAAAAAGTCTCTACACTTTGCAGGATGGGAGAGGGTCAGGAAGACCTGGGTTACAGACAGGACCATAGGAGCATCCACAGTCTAGGTAAGCTGAAGAGGTCCCACCTTTCTCTAGAGGGCAGAGGCAAACCAGGACACCAGGGCGATCACAGCGCTGCACCAGGAGGGCAATTGTCAACTGGGCTAAGAATTTATCTCAGCAGGATGTAATACCAGCCATTGGGAGGCTGAGACAGGAAAATTGCCACAATTTCACAGTCAGTATGAGCTACACAGTGAATTCTAGGCTGGCCTGAGCCACACAGTGAGACTCTGTCTCAAAAAAAAAAATAAAATATAAATAGTTTCCAATGTCATAGAAACCTTAAAAGTAGGGCTGCTTTAGTCTTTTAGAGTTCTGAGGCAAGTGTCGTGTGGTAGCTGGCACACGCCTTTAGTACCAGCACTAGAAAGGCAGAGGCAGGTGGAACTCTGTGAGTTCAAGGACAGCTAGGGCTCTGTAGAGGACCCATATCTGAGAGACAGAGAGAGAGAGAGAGAGAGAGAGAGAGAGAGAGAGAGAGAGAGGGAGAGAGATTCTGTCTGCTGCATAGCAAACAGATGAAGGGAGCTGGAGAAGATGCTAGAAGACTAGCTATGAAGTTCAGAAAAAATATGGTCTGAGCTACAGGAGTGGAAGACACCAGGAAATAGGATGTACAGGAATCCAGCTCACTGGATGCCCAGCAACTGGAGATAGCCTGCAGGAGCCACCTGAGTCCTTGATTGTTTGTACAGGACAAGCACCTTGCGGCTTAGGGACAGCTTGAGGTTCCCTTTGCACAGGCTCAGTTTACATGACCACCTGAACAGTTAGAGAGAGTCACACACTGCAGTCAGTTACCAGCGGGTCTAGAGTCTAATGGCAGTTTAGGCTGCTCACGTTCATGAGAGTCTATGAATTAAGTGCAAGGAGAGGAGGAAAGATGGAAGAGGCTCCAGAACAGACCTCCATGGAACGCCCACGTGGTGAGCATTGAGGTGGGCAATGAGGGTAGGTGACAGGTGCAGAACACACACAGTCCCCATACTGAAGGACAAAAGCAAATAAGACTGTGACGTCATGGAATCATGTGCCTCAATCCACTTTCTGTTGTTATAACAAAATGCCAGACACTGGTTAATTTGTAATGAACAGAAGTTTATCCGCTTCTTGGTTCTGGAGACTTGGAAGTTCCAAAGTCATGGCTCTGGCATCTGCGGATAGCTGGTAGGGGGCTCATGCTCCTTTAGCACCTGGCAGAAGCATTGCACAGTGAAAGAACTCCAACTCAGGCCTCTCTTCCTCTTCACCCGTACCACCACTGCCCCACCTCCATGGCCTCATCTAATCCTAATTGCCTCCCCATGCCCCACCTCTAAATACCACTGACATATGATCTGGGGGTTCCATTTCCAATACATGATCTCTGAGGGCTGAACATTCCACCCACACAGCATCACGGAAGTTCAACAGTATAAACCAGAGAGGTAAAGAAAATGAAAGACTATAAATCACCTATCACTTTTGGCATCAAGGAAGTCCAGAGCTGACCTCAAAGACAAGACGGGGAGGTGGAGGCAGAAGTGTGGGCAGCCCAGTTGAGGGCACTGCCCCGTGGCAGGTGGAACCATTCAGGACGTTGTTGTGGAGGACTGGGTACACCAAATGAAGACCGTGATTTTGAGAAGCTCTTCCAGGTTTGGCTTTTTTTGATGTGTATGGGAGGAAACATCTATGCGTGTGTATCCATGTAGGTGTGCATCCGAGTGTACAGGTATGTGCACACAAGTGTGGAGACCAGATGGCAGAAGTCTTCCTCAGCCCGCTTCTTTCTTGAGACAGAGTCCTCACTGACCCTTGAGTTCACTGTTTTGGCAAGATTGGCTGCCAACAAGCCGTATGGATCCTCCCGTCTCTACCTTTCCAGCACGACCAGGATTGCAGGTGCCTGTCACCACACCCAGCTTCTCATGTGGGTGCCAGGGATTCAGACTCAGGTCCTCGTACGACACAACAGCCACTTCACCCACTGAGCCAGCTCCCGAATTTCTGATTAGGGGGTTCGGAGCAGGTTCTTTCTATGCAGCCCAAACTAGCCTCAAACTCATGATCCTCCCATCTTAGCCTCTCAAGTGGTTAAGCGATTTCCAAACCCGCATCACCACACACACTAGTGAACCTTCCCTCTATATCTTGGCCTGCTATAACCTGCCTGGACGCCTAGAGAAAAGAATGGAAGTTCCAAATTCATGACTTTATCAAATGTTTATCAAGTGCTTCCTACGCAGTGGGCAAATGCCTGCCCTGGTTTCAGCAAGTGAGGACACAGCACTGCCTCCAAACATCATGGAGTCCTCACTCCTGGTGACTTGGATTCCAAGAGCAGAGGCAGCAGAGAAATGCACAGTAAGTGTGTGGAATGGAGGTAACAGTGTTGGGAAGAAAACCTATTGGAGAACAGACAAATGTGCTGGGGGATGCAACTTAAGACCTTTACCTGGCTAGGGGGCATTTGGACAAAGACCTGATGCAAATTAAGCAAACAGCTTAGTTATCTCTGCGGAAGAATGTTTCAGAAAGAACACAAGAACAAAAAGTTAAAGGGAGTACGGGCTGGAGAGATGACTCAGCAGTTGAGAGTAGTTGCTGCTCTTCCAAAGGATTTGGCTTCCAGCACACACATAATGTTCGTGACTCCAGTCCCAGGGGATCCAGTGAGCGCTTCTGCCCTGCACTTACGGTATCTGGCATGTACATGTAGTACATACACACATGCAGTCAAAACATTAACATTCATAAAGTAGATATATCTTAAAAATTGAAATTAAAAAGACATATTCACATGTATTGATATTAAGGATACTGGTCCAAATGCCTATATGACACAGGGAGGGAACCACGAAAGGTTCCCAGAGCACTGAGGAATCACAGGACATGTTTGATGATAAATGAGACAGGGGTGGACACTGGAGAAGTTCCAGAAGAGATGGACAGGGTGTGTCTTAGGTTCTTCTGGAATCTGTCTGGATTCTGTGTGGAGACAGAATTGATATAGAAAGTCTTGGAGGCAGAGAGAGAGAAGAAGGTGCTGATGCATGAATTCTAATTGGTCTTAATAATAAAAGCCCAGAGTCAGATACTGGGGTAAATGCTGAAAGGTCAGAGAAGCAGAGCAGCCAGCCACGAGTTCTTACCTCTGCGGAGTCCTCAAACCAAAGAGGTGATCCTGTCCCTATGAATCCTCAGACTGAATATGCTCAGCTCCTGTCTCCTCCCACCTTATATTTCTCTCTCTTCCCAGCCGTATCGCCCTGTCTCCACCCCCCTAGTCTGGGATTAAAGGCCTGGGATCCCAAGTGCTGGCATCAAAGGTGTGAGCTCTGTTTCTCTTTTAGACTGATTCAATCTCACGTAGCCCAGAGTGCCTTGCACTCACAGAGATTCATCTGCCTTTATTTCCTGACTGCTGGGGTTAAAGGTGTGTGCCACCGCTGTCCAGACTTTATGGCTAACTAGCGCGGCGGCTAGGTCTGCACTCTGCTCTTCAGACAAGCTTTATTTGTTACAGCACAAACAAAATATCATCACAAGGAGCAGAGTGTGCTAATCCAAGGCTGAGGGAGAACTCTGCAGGTGGAGTGTTGTCGTGCAAGCATGGGGACCTGGATTTTATCCGCAGGACCCACGTCACAAGCTGCGTGTGACAGCACACACCTGTCGTCCCAGCCCTGGGAGATGGAGACAGGGGGACTGCCAGGAGCCTGATGGCCAGTCAGTCTAGCTAACTAGTGAGCTCCAGGTTCAATGAGAGACCTTATCTTTAAAAATAAGACAAAAGGGCCAACAAGATGGCTCAGCAGGCAAAGGTGTCTGCTGCCAAGACAGACTGAGTTCAGGCCCCCAAGATCCCATATCATAGAAGGAGAAACAAATTGACCTCCACATGCATATCATGGTATATGCACATCACACATGGATGTACACACATAACTCACATATACACATATACACACGTGCACACACAGATACACACACACACATACACAAGTGTAATAATCCAGATGAGAGTCGATGAGCAGGGACCAGGCACCAGCAACAGAGGGGGTGGGAAGTGACTCCGTTCTAAAAATATCTTGAAGACAGAGCCAGCTGGACTAGCTGGCTATTGGCTGTGAGAAATAAGACTAACATCCAGCTTGCCTCCAGAATGATTCAACTATAAAAGAGAACAAGGTGCCAGACGTGCCACAGCATGCTCAAACCTCAAGATACCTCGCCAAGTAGAAGTCAGATACAGTAGGCCACATAGCAAGAGTTTCTATTTAAGGAACTCCACAGCCTGGGTAAGTCACACAGAGAATGCAGAGCTGCGGGTCACCAGAAGCCTATGGGTTAGACAGAGCAGTGTTTCACGTGACATGAAAATGCTAGAGGTCACGGTTATGCAACACAGTGGCTGCATGAAGTGCCACTGGACTGTCACCTGTTAGTGGCTGAGGGCTGGGGAGATGGCTCTCCAGGTACAGCGCTTGTCATGTAAACACGGGGACTTGAGTGGGATCCCAAGTACCCATGTAGAAGCCACGCATGTCTGGTATCTGTAATCCAGGGCTGGAGGAAGAGGGGGACAGACACTGGTGGATCCCTAGAGCTGGGTGGCCAGGCTTAGCAAACCAGCAAACTTAGGGTTCAAAGAGAAACCCTGTCATAAAAAAAGAAAAGAGAGAAAGAAAGGAAGGAAGGAGAGAAAGGAAGGAAAGAAGGATAAAGAAAAAAGAAGGAAGGAAGGAAGGAGGGAGGGAGGGAGGGAGGGAGGAAGGAAGGAAGGAAGGAAGAAGGAAGGCAGGCGGACAGGCTAAAGCATTGGCTCTGTTATTAAAGCATTTGTTGCTCTTGCAGAGGACCTGTGTTCAATTCCCAGCACCCACATGGCAGCTCAAAACCATTTATAACTTCAGTCCCAGGGGATCTGAAGCCCTCTTCTAATCTCCTCGGGAACCAGGCATGCACATGGTACACAGACATGCAAGCTTGGAAAATACTCATGGGCATAAAATAATCAATTAAAATAATCTAAATTTTTAAAATATAAGGTGGAGAGTGATTGAGGAAGACATCTGAAGTCAGTGTCTTACCTATACACACACATGCATGTGTATACATGTACACACACATATAGGCACACACCAAAAAAATGGTTGGTTTTATATTCTTTCACTTGCTTTATTTTTTTGAGGCAGGGTCTCACTATTTGCCCAGTCTGGTCTCAAGCTGAGCGAGATCCTCTTGCCTCAGGCTCTCTAGTGCTGGGACCACAGCTGTCCAATACCATGCTAACTTTTTACACTAAAAATATTAAGACTGCACTATTTGAACAGTAAGAGTGAAATCGATTGTCTCATGTAATGGGAAGGGAAAGACAATAGGTACAGCCATCTTGGGAGATAATTCTGGAGAAATACTGGATCATCACCACTTATTGCTGTGAGCATCCCAGCAAGCCATCCACCCACAGATGGGCTGGGATTTCAAGGAAAACATTGGGGCTCCCCAGGAGTTCATCTTTACACTTCCTGTGGGGGGCAGGAGGGGAACGGGCAGAAACAGGATGACATCATCAGAAAAGAGCAAACAGTTTACGTGTGGATTGACAGATCACACCTTCTATGTTAGAAAGTGCTGCGGCTCTTTAAAACTATCCAGGCGTGACAGACCTGGAGCCAGGCAGGGCTGGGCATGTCAGGAGGGCAGAGGGTTGGCAGGAGCCAGGGAACCAGGGCTCCTTCACAGCCCCCGGAGCACCCGAGGGCTGTCTTTGGTCTTCTGACAGATCCGTTTTCTGGGCCCCTTCTGCACTGATTGGATCTGCTGAGACTTGTTGGTTTGAGAAGCCACATCTGGTTTGGTGAGCAGCGTAAGACTTTGCCAGAGGAGGAGCCTGGTTTAGAACAACAATCCTATGTTGCTAGTATTCATGGGCAATTAGTACAGACCACCAACAAACAACCGTAAAGCTGGTTAGTCAGCCCTTGCCTTCTGCCAGGGTGTTTGCATTGCTCATCCGGTTCTGTTCTCGTATGAAGCCCCTAGGTAGGCATCATAGTTCCGAACCCCAGTTTGAACAAGCACTGAGGGGTTCAGTGATCTGCCAAAGGACACAGAACAAGAAAATAACAAAGCAAAGAGTGAACGCGAATGTGTCCTACTCAAAAGCCTTCTGCTTTAAACACAGAACGTTCTGGAAATTTTCTTTCACACCACTCTATAGCTTGAGAGAGAGAGAATGGGGTCTAGGACCCTGAGAACAACCATGAGTCTCCTGATCAGCCCTTCCTGCTGGGATTGGTATGAAACTGTTGCGTAATTGTTTCCTTGAATTTGTTGAATGAATGAGCTGAATGAAGGAAAAAGTACACGAAGGAATAATTAGCATATGCCATGTAGGACTGTGCTTAGTGGTTAGTCAGCCCTTCTCCCTGCTAAGCTATGAGCTAATGGAAGATAAAGGCATTTATAGACATGCTCTTTGACAATGAAGTTCACCATGAAAACATTCAGAATACTGGTTAAAATACATGGAAGCCAGGGGTTCAAATCACACCTCCTCTTCTCTACTAGCTGCGTGACTTAGAGCAAATAACTCAACCTCTCTGTGCTTTGATATTTTATCTAAAAACTGAAAGAATAAACACACCCACATGAACTCATTAAGAATATTTATCAAGATTAGACTACGTAAAATAAGACCCAACCACACTGTAGGTGATCAATAAAATTAGCTGTGTTTCTATGGAGGAACAGAGTCTCAAAGTCTCCGCTGTCCCTGGTGGAATCAGCGACAGTTTACCCTAGCAGCTAGAATAATAAATAGCCTATCTGAGCTACACACTGCATTTGATCCAAACATCGCTAATAAGACGATGTCATTATTACCCAGTTTTCCTGATGGGGAAACTGAAGCAAAAAGGTCAGAGTTCAAGGTTATCTTCAGTCACAAAGCAAGTTCAAACACCAATCTGGGCTGCACGAAACCTTGCTTCAAAACACCAAGATAAATTTAAAAGGAGAGCTTACTAAAGAAAGATAAGAAAAGCAACCAGGGCATGGTCTATACGGTCAGGGTCACTACTGTTACGTCAGAAAGTGCTCTAGGCATATCAAACAGGAGACATTTAATTTTTTTAAAAAAAAACAAGTGAATTGGGTATACAAAGTATATAATAACTTGAGAGCCAACAAGAGACAGAGAAGCAGCCCAGGGCTAGCCTCAGCCAGAAGCTGTTCCTGCTAGTGGAGCTCAGGGGCTCAGGGCAGGATACCTGTGCCTTCCAACCAGCCTCTTGTGGGTGCCTCTTTGACTAAACACAGTTTGACTAAAAGCCTGCTGGCTGGCTTGCAGGAGCACATGGGAAGTGCAGTCTGCTGAGGAAGAGCAGAGAGTGGAGCTAAGACCAGCAGCCAGGGCAGGGAAGTTCCTGCACTGTTGGGAAGGAAAGATGGGAGGAGAAGACAGAGCAGACACACACTGATATTCTTAGCCCAGAGAGAAGGGGGCTAAGAGCCTTCAAAATCCAGGCAGTTCCTACCAAGGCCTAGAGCAAACTGGTTATAAGGAGGAACAAGGGACCGCATCTGTCTAACGGGGGCAGCCCTGCTAAGAGTAGCAATGAGAGCCAGTCAGAAGGCACAGGGTTCAAAGCTATCTGCTTGCCCTCACGGAAGTTGTTTGAAGTCCCAGCACTGAAGTGGCACAGATAGGAGAGTTATAAGTTCAAGGCCAGCCTGGTCTATACAGCGAGACCTTGCCCCAAAATAAAATAAAGTTTCTGTCAAGAATGCTTTCTCGGGAGAGATGTAAAACCTTGTCAGGGGCTGGGGAGACGGTTCAATTAGTAAAATGCTTGCCTGGATAAGCATGAGGACCTGAGTTCGGATCCCCAGAACCCACAAAAGAGTCTGAGTACACTGTACAAGCCTATAATCCTGGAGCTGTGGAGGAAGCAACAGGAGGATCCCTGGGGGTCCAGTTTCAGTTCGGGATTCTGTTACCTCAAAAACTAAGGTGGTGGACTTGCAGGGTGCCTCAGAGAGTAAAGGCACTCGCTGCCAAGCCTGATAATCTGAGTTCAAATCCCAATAACCCACATGGTGGGAGGAAAGAACTGACTTCCAAAAGTTCTTCTCAGACTTCCACACTCTGGCATGCATGCATATACAGAGAGAGAGAGTAACTGAGGAACTGTGTCCTCCCACATCATGTACATACATGTGTATATACCTCCACAAACATGTACATAAACACACACATGAGAAAGAAAATCCTGATTGTCAAATTAATTCCACCACTTTTTAAAAGTAGGGTCCGAAAGTGAAGACACTTACCAGAGATGACTTGGGGTCACAGCCATGTCAACAGCACACAGCTAGCCTGACGGTCCCACTTGCTGAAGCTGGACCACATTTGAGTATCGAAAGTAAAGAGATGGGTATAGCGTTGTTGGTAGAGCTGATTTCCAAGCATGCAACAGGTTCTGGGTATGATCCTCAGCACCCCAGAAAAGATCAGTGAGGGCTGATAGTAATGGGCCCATACTGGTCTTTCAGTCTTGTCTTAGTACTGGAAGACATGAACATGAGGCTAATTAGATAAAGACAGGAAACTCTTCTTTTGCCTGTCTGTCTGTTGGAATATCTTAAGATTTGCATTTTGCTTTAAGATTGTTTTTACTTTGAACTGTATGTATGTGTGTGTGTATTTGTGAGTGCAAGTGCCCATGGCGTTCAGAAGAAGGCAATGGATCCCCAGGAGCTGGAGTTACAGACAGTTGTGAGCAGCCTGATGTGGGTGCTGGGAACCAAACTCTGGTCTTCCGCAAAAGCATTTAGGACTCTTAAGCACTGAGCCACCTCTCTGGCCTTCAAATCTGTTTTTAAAGATTAGTGGATAGTGATAATGATATCTAAGAGATAAAAAAAATAAACTTGTCACTGGTATTGTCAGCCATTGCAGCAAATCCTCACTCTGAAAACAGTAGTAGCTAAGTGGAAAGAATCTTCTCTACCCTAGTCAGTGAAGGGAAAAGCTCTCTTCTGAACCGTTCATTGCTCATCATGGTGGAGGAAGGGGCGCACTCAGATTTTGCAACCAGGAACGAAACAATTGAATCAGGCAAGGGTCACAGACGGCTGTGGAGCCACAGGCGATAGGTTCAGGAAAGTCTGGCTACACCGTCACCACTGCCAAATTGTCATCTCACAGAGGACTGACTGGTTATAAGAGAAGCAATAGCTTGACCATGAAGGGATCAGGTTGTCACCGCATGAACCTACGGATTAATCTCCGCTGTGCTGATGCAACAACCCGTCACTCTGCACTGTGTAGGACGACTCACAGCACTCCCTGGGGAGAATTATGACCAGCAGCGCTTAGTTAGGTGTGATCAAGCCGTGGAATGAGTCTCATTTACAAGAAGCATGGGTCAGAGGGGGACTGGTGAGGTAGGCCCTTAGGAGGCAGTAAGAGAAGTGGGGAAAATGTCAAGACAATGACTCTGGTGGTTTCAACAAGTCAACGACCTGGGAAAAGGGAGAAAATAGAGAGAAAGCTGAGACTCAAAGAGAACCAGTTTATGAACTCTGGATCCTGGTTGGACTCAACTGTGAACAAGATGCTTTGGCAGGCTGAAGAGCTTGCCACCAAGTCTGACATCCTAACTTCAATCCTCAGGACCCATAGGGTGGAAGGGGAGGACCTGTCCCTGAGAGCCACTTTCAGACCTGTACGAGTATGACCATATGCAACCAACCAAGCAGTCAATCAACCAACAAGTCCTTAAGACATTCTAGGGGGCCGGGCAGTGGTGGCACACACCTTTAATCCCAGCATTCGGGAGGCAGAGGCAGGCGGATCTCTGTGAGTTCGAGGTCAGCCTGGTCTACAAGAGCTAGTTCCGGGACAGGCACCAAAGCTACAGAGAAACCCTGTCTCGAAAAACCAAAAAAAAAAAAAGACATTCTAGGGGCTGTTGGAGAAATGTGAATATGGAGGGGTTAGAAATCAATAAAGACTTGGGGTTCTGCATAGCTAGGGGTCACAGTGATAGAGTGAGTTAAGGACGTGTCTTTAGGGAAGGCACGTACTGTTAACTACAGACACAAGAGAAATAACTGAGGTAAAACAAAAGTAGATGAAGCCAAAATAGCAAAATGTGCCAGTGGTTACAGAGGAGAAAAGGGCACTGTGATGGTTAACCCCCACTGAATACCTGGAATCACCCAGGAGATGCCCCTCTGTCTGTGAGCCTGAGGGTGTTTTCAGAGAGATTTAACTGAGGCGGAATACCCAC
The DNA here is from genome assembly GCF_018167655.1 of Microtus oregoni. Lineage (NCBI taxonomy): Eukaryota > Metazoa > Chordata > Mammalia > Rodentia > Cricetidae > Microtus > Microtus oregoni. The sequence continues at coordinate 23,041,330 of NW_024543075.1, read as the reverse complement.
TGTGAATGTGGGCAGCTCCATCTCACGGGCAGGGCTCTCACGGTGAATAAAAAGGGAAAAGGAGAAAGCAAGTTGAGCACCAGTGCTCATCCCCCTCTCCCGATTTTGGATGCGATGCGATGTGACCAGCCACCTCATGTTCCTGCCGCAGTGCCTCCCTCACCATGAGATACAATATCCTCAAGCCAAGAAGTGAAATAAATGCTTTCTTCTCTTTAAGTTGCTTTTGCCAGATCATAGAAACAAGAAAGATAGGGGTGCTAAGAACATCCATACCAGCAACACGACTCACTCTGCTTTGCTGTATCTTTGAAATTATCCGCAAGAAATTATAAAGTAGTATAGACAAACAAGCATTTGCCTATTGTAAGAATATTTAACTGATCCCTGCCATGTTCCTGGCACTGAGCTGAGTCTCGGGCTGTAACAGCTGAAGGTGGAGCTGGACAAATGATTTAGTCATTAAAGTGATTAGCATGCAAGAATGAGGAGTTTGATCCTCAGTACCCGTTTAAAGGCCAGGCATGAGAGAGTGAGGGATATCGGAACACTCAGTCCTAAATGGAATGTCTTCATCAAACCTCTCCCCTCAAGGCTCAGGTATCTATGTGGACAAGGCGGCGAAAGATTGTAAAACTCACACTGTGGGGTGAAAATGGACATGGGCTCCCACTCCTAACCAAGAAGCTGTCTGCAATTGATACCCACTAGGGAAGGGAAAATCCATTTCTCTAATAGAGCGTCACAGGGTTTATCAACCATGCTCCACAGCAGGCCTTCCTAGGAGGAACTGACCAACACAAAATGAACTCCATGGTCTTTTGATTTGATTTTGTTTTATTTGACCCTTTTTCTTTTTATCTTTTGGTCTTTTGTTCATTTTGATTGTCGTTTTTGTGGAGATAACGTGAGTGTGTGTTTCTTGGGGGTTTTGTTTGTTTTTGAAAAACAGAGAGAGAAAAGGCAGGGCAGTGAGGAGGATCTTGGAGGAATTGAAGAGAACAGGCTGAAAACATATTATTTTAGTGGGGAATGGTGATGCTCCACCTTTAATCCTAGCACTTGGAGGCAGAGGCAAAAAGATCTTCATGGGTTTGAGGCCAGCCTGATCTACATACTGAGTTTCAGGCCAGCCAGGGCTGCATAGTGAGAACCTGACTAAAATCTCTCTCTGTTTCTCTCTCTCTCTCTCTCTCTCTCTCTCTCTCTCTCTCTGTTTCTCTCTCTCTGTTTCTCTCTCTCTCTCTGCTTCTCTCTCTCTCTGTTTCTCTCTCTCTCTGTTTCTCTCTCTCTGTTTCTCTCTCTCTCTCTCTCTCTCTGCTTCTCTCTCTCTCTCTGTTTCTCTCTCTCTGTTTCTCTCTCTCTCTCTCTGTTTCTCTGTGTTTCTCTCTCTCTCTGTGTTTCTCTCTCTCTCTCTCTCTCTCTCTCTCTCTCTCTCTCTCTCTCTGTGTGTGTGTGTGTGTGTGTGTGTGTGTGTGTGTGTGTGTGTTATGAAAACGTTTTACACAAACATCAAAAAAATGCTAGGGGAAACAAGCCAGGCATGGGTTTGGAGAGATAGCTCAGCAGTTGCTCCCAGCTCAGTTCCCGGTATCCACATTAGTCAGCTCACAATCACCTACAACTCAAGCTCCAAGGAATCCAATGCCCACTTCTGCTTCCTCAGGCACTCGGGACCACACCCATAAATAGAAAATAAGTCTTTTTTTAAAGCCAGCCTGTGTCTGTAACCCTAGCACTTAAGGGAAGGAGACAGGAGGATCCCCAGAGCTTCCTGGCCAGTCAGTTTAGTCAACCAGTGAGGGCTGGTTTCAGGAGGAGAGCCGGTCTCGTGAAACAAGATGGAGGTTGATAAAAGAGGAAGCCAGATGTCAACCTCTAGTTCCAGACACATGCTCACATGCCTGCACCACATGGGAACACACATGCTCATACATTGCCCCACATGTATATACATACACCCTCACACACATCCACATGTATCCCCCAGAAAAGGAAAGGAAATGGGGAGAGAGGAAGGGAGGGAGAACAGGCAGAATTTCGTTTTGCTGTTTGCATTCCCATGATGTCACCTAGCATGTCCCTCTGTCCCTACACTTTAGTTCAGTTACATCTAGACACCTCATCAGATTCAGGTAGATATTTTGCTTGGGGGTTTTGTTTGGGTTGTGGTCTTCCTTCTGCCACGGACACTCAGATGATGCGAGGCAGCGTCCAGGAGATCGCCTTTTCTGCTCCATCTTCAGAGCACAATGTTAAAGACACAGGATCGTCACCTAGGTCCATCAAGCTACTGCAAGCTGCACAGGACTGAGATTTGAGATTGTCTTCTTATATTAGCTGGGCTATGTCTATGAAAGAAAGCTTCCCCAAAGCAGTGGTACTTTTTCCCTGATTGCCATAGTACTTCCGCAAATCAGGCTTCCCGAGGTCCTGACCAGGGGTTGATGGTGGTGGTCAATCTTCAATTAAAGAGTGATTAAACTTAGGGTCTCAGTTTCTCTGCTTGATGCCTGGAAACCACTGTCTCTTATTGGCCATGTGAGCCTCCCAACTTGGCAACTTGTTCCATCAAAGCCAGAGAAGGACCAGAGCCAACCACAAAAACAGCCTGCCTGAGGAGAGGGGACACACAGGGCTGTTAATAGTGGGGGGCAGAATCCCTGGCAGCCTCCTGAGGGTCTGCCCTACACTCAGGTGCCTCCAAAGATGATTAATAAGACTTGTTTGGTGAGAGTTTTGGTTGGGTTTTTTTTTTGTTGTTGTTGTTGTTTTGATTTTTCGAGACAGGGTTTCTCTGTAGCTTTTTGGTTCCTGTCCTGGAACTAGCTCTTGTAGACCAGGCTGGCCTCTAACTCACAGAGATCCGCCTCTCCCGAGTTCTGGGATTAAAGGCGTGCGCCACCACCGCCCGGCTTGGTGAGAGTTTTGACATTATTTCTTAGGACAATAAAAATTGTCCTTCAGATCATCATGATGAAGTTGTTCCTGCAGTTCCGTGGGTGACTACAGGCCAAAGAGCAAGGTTAAAACCAAGCCAAACTGTACAGTCATCATTCCACCCCTGTCATTTCAGCATGACCCAGTCCTCGCTAATGAAGGACTGAACCTGCCTGGAAGACAAGAGACAACTCACTTGACTGCCCCCCCCCATCTCCATTTCCTCCCCTGTGGAATTAGAAGGCTCACATCTAGCTCACTCGGCTATGCAGCCGCACACAGAGCGCACTCAGAATGCCTAGATTAGAGGCTGGTGCAGCAACTGCTCGGTCCTCTGTTGCTACAAGCAGTCAAAGCTACTCTTACGCTGTTGAAACTGTGGCAATGGCGCCTCTGTGACTCTGGTCTAAAGCCACATGGCTGTGGATTTTGTTGGGACTGCCTGGCTCAGCATGGAGCTGAGACCTCACCCCACAAGAAATTTTCTCTCTTGCAGCAGCCCAAGCAAAACTGGTGATTTCAGACCACATAGACATGAAGCAGCTTCCAAAGGGAATCGAACTCTTTAGGGAACATGGTTCTAAACCAAATCAAGTCTTCTTAGTCTTTTAAAAATCATGAGTACTGAGCCAGCAAGATGCTCTCTGCGGGTAAACGGTGCTTGCTGCCAAAACCTAAGGACCTGATTCCAATCCTCTGGACCCACACCATAGGAAAGAGCTGCTACTTGCAAATTATCCTCTGTCTTCCACGGGAGCACAATGGCACAAGTGTACTCACACATAAACACACGCAATTGTAACCGAAAAGTTAAACCATAAGGACTGTTCACTAGGAGCTTTAGATTTTTAATTACATAAGAGGTATCTAAAATACACTTTACACGAAGCTTCACAGCTAACAATGAAATCCTCCATCAAGCCACATGTCCATGGCAGCAGTCTCTCTTTCACAAAGTAACTCCTGTTTGAGTCAAAAATGTGTTTTGATAAAGTTTTGTCTCTGTTTTTATATAATTGTGTATATATAATACATTAAAATGCAATCTATTGGTTTAAAAGGAGTTTTGTTGTTTTTTCTTTTCTTTTTTTTTCTTTTTAATTTTTTATTGATGGGTTCTCTCTCTCTGTGTGTGTCTCTCTCTGTGTGTGTTATGTACATGTGTGTGAGGGCATGTATTCATGGCTCATGTGTTTATGAATGTGCCTGTGAAGGTCCGAGGAGGACACTGTGTGTCTTTCTCTATTGCTATCTACCTTGTGTTTTGATATAGGGTGGTTCACTGAAACTGAATCTCATCATTTCAGCCTGGCTGCCCAGTGATCCCCCGGATATGCCTGTCTCCACCTTCACCCAGCCTAGCTGTCCAGTGAGCCCCCAAATCTGCCTGTCTCCACCTTCATCCAGCCTGGCTGCCCAGTGAGCCCCCAGATCTGCCTGTCTCCACCTTTACCCCGAGGCTGAGGTTATAGGCACACACAGACATCCCCAGTTTTCATGTAGGTGTTGGGGAAGGACTGACAAATCACAGCCTAGAATAGGAACAACCCAACCCCGCTGACACAGGAGTGGGAAAACGAGTGTGGTGTGTCCGCAGAGCTGAAGGCTGCCCAGCCTTTAGAAAGAAGGAAGTTCTAAGATGCACATTTGTAACCTCAGCACCAGGGAGGCTGAAGCAGGAACATTGTGGGTTCAAGGCCAGTCTGGTGACAAGTAAGACTTGGAAGAGGCAAAAGAAGAAGGAGAAGGAGGAGAAGGAGAGGAAGAAGAAGAGGAGGAGGAGGAGAAGGAGGAGGAGGAGGAGGAGGAGAAGGAGAAGGAGAAGGAGAAGAAGAAGAAGAAGAAGAAGAAGAAGAAGAAGAAGAGGAGTAAAAGGGGAAGTCTGGTGTGAGGCCTTGTGCTGATGGAAGCAGTCAGACTGAAAGCTAGCACTCACTTCCGTGAGGTGGCTGAATACCCATTCCTCAGAAAGCCAGATGGTAGGGTGGTGGCTGCCAGGGCTTGTTGGGAGAGGACCATGGGGAGCTGCTGATCAGCTGACATCTCGGTTTGGGAAGATGCGAAGGTCCTGGAGATACCTGGGGGTGACAACTGACTACATAAATGTCTCTAATGACACTGAACTATTCCAGCAAAGCAGATAAAATGGTACAGCCATTTCCAGTCAGTTTACATGACCTCAAATCCTCTACGTGCCCCCACCTCACTCCTGTCACCAAATGCTGGGCCTTGTCCCCAGGCTCTATCAGCTCCCGTTATCTCATGAGAACTTCCCTCTTCGCCCTTTCTTCCATTCCTCTGGCCCTCTCCAAACACTCTAGTCCCCTTGCTGCTGCTCAAGCTCACCAAGCATAGCCCCACCTCAGCAAGTGAGACCACTTGCTGGTCTCAGCCTGAGCCATTCTGCTCCCAGAGGTCTGCAGGGTCTCTTCCCTCCATCAGCACCTTTCCCCAAGGTCTCCTTTGAATTAAAAATTTGTCGTGGGATTCCCCTCTGTGTGCTGTGAATATCATTGGTTAATAAAAGAACTGCTTTGGGCCTGTAGTAGAGCTATAAGGGAACAGAGCTGGGCAGGGAAAACTAAACAGAATGCTGGGAGAAAGGAGGCAGAGTCAGAGAGAAGCCATGTACCCCAGCCAGAGAAGGACACCAGAACTTTATTCAGTAAGCCACAGCCTCATGTTGATACACAGATTGCTAGAAATGGGTTAAATTAGGAAATAAAAGCTAGCCAATAAGAAGCTAGAGCTAATGGGTCAAGTCGTGATTTAATCAACACAGTTTCTGTATGATTGTTTCGGGGCTAAGTGGCTGGGAACCAACAAGCGGCCTCCTGAAACAGTTCCCTCTCTCACCATCTCTTTTGGCCTGTACTCATTTTTCTCCTTATCAGTTTCTACTTTCTGGAAGATTCTTTATTTTACATAATTGTGTACGCCTAACGGGAACTCAACAACATTCTCCGTATCAATCATCACAGAGTCACTTGGCTTTTCCAACACAGCTAAACTGTGACTCCGTCTCCTTTTATTCCCCACACAGGGTTCATTCGTTGGAAAAAGCACAGAACCAGGCAAGCAAGATGGCTCAGCTACAAAAGGCGCCTGCTACCAACTCTGACAGTCTCAGAGTCCAGATTGCTCGAGGCAGAAAGAGAGAGAAAGTTCCTACATGTTAACTTCTAACCTCCTAACAAGTGCTGTGGCTCATGTGGGCCATAAATAAATAAATAAATAGATAAATAAATAAAAAAATAAATAAATAAATAAATAGTAAAAAGAAAACCATATCATTCCTTTTGCTTCAGTCCCTCTTCGCCCCCCCCATGCCACGCCCCCTCACCGAAGAGGGCCACTGTCCCACAGCCTTTTCAAGGTCTCCAAGGAGCAGCCTGGTCTTTGTCAAGGTTCCCAGATGCAACCGAAAACTTCCAGAGTGATAGAGCTGTCTGTTCTCAGAGAGCCCTCTTTCCCAGGCTAAGAAGGCCTGGGAGTCCCGCCAGGGAGCAGAGAGAAAGGGGAAGCTATGTGCTCAGTGGCCAGGTAAACGCTAACGCCAGTCTGGCTATGCCCTGTGTGATCTTGGGGCTTCTGGTTGCACTTCTGGGAACCAGGGGTATGGGAGGACTGTCACACTTGGCAGGGACTGGAGGCCTTTGAGGCCATTGCTAAGAAAAAGGAAAAAAATCAGCTGGAGAAGGCTGAACACTCAAACGCCCCCAGGGTACTGACGAGAGATTATCCTAGGTTAAGAGGGCACTGCCTCCGCTCAGGCCGAGGCTTTGAATCGTATTTCCTGATTTAACGGCGGTTCTAAAACAACAAGGACGACAGGTGACCTGACAAAATGTCTGAAACCTGGACCTCTTCCAACCCCACAGTCTTCGCTTCAGGCCTGCAGGCAGTGTCCCCACGCAGCACCAAACTCTCGGACTTCAATTCTGTTCCGGGGACTTTGCCCTTGTGTGGGGGCAGCCCTTGACACTTCCGGGTTCGTTTCTTCAACTGCAACCAGAACCAAAATATAACGCGATCTCAGAAGATTCTTTGGATAAAGGAGACTTTAGCACACAGCACTGCACTTCAACGATTTTGGGAAGAGGACATAAACAGAGGGCCTAGGAAATGTTGGGGGATAAGTGGGAGATAATAAAGGGATATGTGTATAGCATCTGCTGGTGTGGTACGGTCAGAGGAGGGGAATTGAAGATTGCCATGGCACTGCCTACGGGCCAGTCCTTAATCTTTAGTCTGAGATTGCAGAGCCAGAGAGCCTTGCTGGGGCCTCCAGCCCTGCAGGTGGCGCTGCATCTCTGGGAGTCCCTTCTCCAAAATCAGGGCTTGCAATTCCATACTCTGGCCTTCACCGAGACCACTGTAGCTGTAGATTATCTTAGTTTGGGGGCAAACATTCAGGTCTGTCACGATGCTATAAATATGTGTCTCAAAAAAAAAAAATCTTAGCTGTCCCTCTGACTTCCCTCTTATGTAGCTGGGGTAGGAGGGGAATCATAATTGGGAATGTTTTAATTGCAAGCCAATAGAAACTCCAGCGTAGCCCAGCACAAAGGAAATATATAGCCCCGTGGGTTTGGAATGTCCGGATGGCAGGCTAATTTGTGGTATGGCTGTGGATGGGTCCAACGATAACACTCTGACTGTGCGTCTTTCCGGGTAGGATCCCTGTGTTTTCTGGGGTTTTGTTTTGAGATGCTGGCCTCGAACCCCTGGCCTTATGCTTGCTAGACAAATGTTCTAGCCACACCCAGACGCCAGCAATTATTCTTAAATAATGTCTATTTATTTATTTGGGGTGAGGCACACATGTCAAAACATGTGTGGGGAGGTCCCTTCAGTTCTCTCTTCCGTCACATGGGTCCCAGGGATTGAGCTTAGATCATCTGGCTCAGTAGCGAGTGCCTTTACCTGCTAAATCATCCTGTGGGCCCTGCACCTATTCTTACACAGTGTCTTCAACACCCTAGCCAAGGAGACTCCCTGATAGCTCAAGGGGGGAAAGATCTTGGTATAGAATGTCACTAACCTGAGTTCTGCCTCCTCTACTAGGGGATACAAGGAGTTGATTGCAAGACCTCCACAGATCATCCCTGCAGGGGAGTGACAAATGGAAGCAGTGTTTCCAAATTCGAAACACAGATCAGAACAGAGGGATGCGGAATGCCCAGATCTAAATTGGGTGCCGTTACCTGAAGCTAAACAAGTGGATGCTTAGTGACACCTCCTCCCCACAGAAGAAATATTTACCTCGTTTCCTATGCAAAACATTCTTTGCATTGTGTTGGTTGAGGGAACCAGGGCTTCAGCATGGAGCAATGCATTGCTAACCAGGGCTGGCCTAGTTAATCTTGGATCCCCTTTCCTATTGCCACCATCTCCTTGTATTATGCTATTTTTTTTTTAAACCAGACAGTTACCTTTCTACAATAGCATTAAATGTTCCATTGAACTTCTATTGGCAGAAATCCATGCCCCAGGACCTGTCATGAATCCATCCAAAAATGAAGTCACGCCATAATTCAGCCCACATACATTCCTCTAGAGGGAAAAAAGATATTCTAAACAAACAAAAACTGGCCAATAGAAGCATAGACATACAGACGTGGCCACAATCTATGTGGGTGTTCTCTGTCCTCGGAGCAACATCTCTATCAAATAAAGAAAAAATGGAGGGAAGCAGGTTTGCCTAGGCTGCCTTTGAGAACACAGCCCTCTTTGTTCACCGTGGTTAAATCACAGGCTTAAAATTGATCAGGCTTGCTGGTCACTGGAGAAGAGGAGGTAAGAGGATCAGTAGTTCAAAGGCAGCCTCGATGCTAATGGTTTTGAGGTCAGCCTGGGCTGCAAGAGACCCTGTCTCAAAAAAAAAAAAAAAAAAAAGCGATACCAGCAACAACAAATGTCAGTCTAGGTGACTAGGGAGAGGGCCAAGTCAGCAAAATGGCCATCATGGGAGCGTGAAGACTTGAGTTTGGGTCCCCAGCATCTATGTAAGATGCACGCGTGACAGTCTGCATCCATAGCTCCAGCACTGGGGATTTGGACACAGGTGGGTGTCCTCGCCTGCTTTCTGGTAGTTAACACCATAATAAGAACTGACTTGGAGAACCAAAGGGTTTATTACACCTTACAAGTTAGGGTCCATCATGGCAGGAAGCCAGACAGGAGCTCCAGTACAACCTGGATGCAGGAATGGAAACAGAGAACAATGTTTATTGTCTTGCTCTCCAGGATCACATTCCGCCTGTTTCCTTATCCTACCCAAACCCCCTGCTTAGGGATGCACTGCCTACAGTGGATGGGCCCTCTCAGATGGATGACAAAACAAGAAAATGCCTCCTGTGGTTGAAAGAAAATGGCTCCCATAAGCTTAGAGGGAGTGGCACTATTAGGAGGTGTGGCCTTGCTGGAGTAGGTGTGGTCTTGTTGGAGGAAGTGTATCACTTAGGGCCAGCTTTGAGGTCTCATGAAGCTCAAGCCAGGCTTAGTGGCTCAGTCTCTTCCTACTGCCTGTGGATCAAGATGTTGAACTCTCAGATCCTTCTCAAAAACCATGTCTGCCTGCATGTCACCATGCTTCCCACCATAAAGGACTAAACCTCTAAACTGTAGCCACCCTCAAATGTTTTCTTTTATAAAAGTTAACATGGCCAAGGCGTGTCTTCACAGCAATAAAACTCAAACTAAGACACCTCCATAGGCTTGCCTACAGGCCAATTGGATCATGGCATTTTCTCAATTGAGGTTCCCACTTCCTCAAATGACCCTAGCTTGCATCAGATCAACAATCAATCTATCTTAGCATAGATAGATAGATAGATAGATAGATAGATAGATAGATAGCACCACAGTTCCTGTAGCCAGCATGTCCAATCAGTAGACTCCCGGGTTCAGTGAGAGACCTGTTTCAAAAACTAGGGTGAAGACTGATAGAAGACACCGCATGTCCATCTCTGGCTTCCATACACATGTGTACACATGTGCACCTGCATGATCATACACAGACACACACACAAACATCAACCTGCCATCAGGCAATCTGGAGTTCTTTGACACCTCCAAACTCCAATCTCCCCTCATTAGAAACCATATCACAGAAGGAAATGTCAGTTGGACAAAGATGATCCCAGCAGCCCAGGCCCACAGAGAGTCAGTTCTGTTAATATCTACAGTCCAGCCAAGGGGAAAGTCCTCTCCATTAACACACATTGGGTTGACCCATCTGAATCAGCCATGTCTTCAGGCAGATAATTGCTAACTATTGATCATTTTCACCCGAAGAGGCTAGAACAGCAGTTTTTGAAGACCCTTTCAAAAGGAATAAAAAGTCCAAATTCACTTTCATAGCAATACCAGGACATTGTCTTTTCCACCAAGCTAATGGTTATATTCAACGTGCAAAAGCAGAGCTGGCAAATGGTTCAGTCAGTGAAAGTGCTTGACAAGAGTTTGATACCCAGGACCCTCATGGTGGAAGGAAAGAATAGGTCCTGCAAGTTGTCCCCTGACCTCTATGTGTGCATGCTTGCATATACACTCAATGCATACACACACAAAATAAATCAATGAAAGAATACATAAATGTACAAATGCATAAATACAATTTTAAATCCAAGTGCAAAAGCAATGGTAAGGGTCCTTATCTGTTTTCTGTCACTATTACACAAGTCTAGACCAGGCTCAAGGAGATGCAACTGGCCTACTTGCTGGCAGAGTCCCAAGGTGATCCAAGACGTCACAGCAAAGAAAGGGGCAGCCTCTTTGTGTCTAGATATTCAGGTTGGTTTTCTTGCTTTTGAGACAGGATCTCACTTTTGCCCAGGCAGACCTCAAACTCATGCTCTTTTTTCCTCAATTCCTGGATGTCAGGATTACAGGTCCACACCACCAAGACCAGCCCTTTCTCCTCATAAAGCCATCAGCACTCAATCATGGGCCTCCACCCTGATGACTTAGAGCTAATCACCTCCCAAAGGCCCCACCTCTAAATGCCATGGTTGGGTTAAGATGTTGGAGCAGCATCCTGTCCACACCTCACAATGAGGCTTCATATCCAGTGTCAGTTTCAGATAGGGACAGGCCATCTTTTGGGGGAAGACGTGTGGGTTGAGACAGGTTTCACTCTGTCTTGGCTGTCCTGAAACTAATTCTGTAGACCAAGCCGGCCTGGAACTCACAGAGTTTGGCCTCCGGAGTGCTAGGATTAAAGGCATGTGCCACCATGTCCATGAGGACAGGGCATCTTTACAGCATGCCAAAGGGTGATATTATTTGAAACTGGGATTCCTTCATTGCCTTCCACTGGAAGAACATGGGGCAGCAGACAGGATGCAGAAAGCACACAGGATGGTCCAGGGGCCTATTAGGAAGCCAGGCATCAAGGAGATACAAAGAAGTGTTAACAGCGCCCTCCTAAAAGTTTTCATCCCAGAGAGATAGGTTTTGTCAAAGCATTTTACTTACATTGGGGAATAAGGGATTTGTGTCTGTGTGGTGACTTTGGAAATATTTTATTTTATTCTGTTGGGGAGAAAGGGTGTGTGTATGTGTGTGTCTATGTGTGTGTGTCTCTGGGTGTGTGTGTGTGTGTGTGTGTGTGTGCGTGTGTGTGTGTATACAGGAACAAGCCACAGTGTGCTTGACTGGGCATGCATGTCTGGAAAACAGAGGTAGACTTCAGGTGTATATTTAATGTAACTCCCCCCATTATTCACCACCTTCTTTTTTGAGACAGAGTCTCTCGCTGAATCGGGGACTTGCTGTTTCAGTTGGCCTGGCTAGCCACGGAGCCCCCAGGATCCACCTGTGCTGAGATTACAGGCACATGCCACCATACCGCTGACAGGAGTGCTGGGGATCTGAACTCAGCTCCTCCTGATTGCACAGCAAGCGCTTCACCCCCAGAGCCACGCCACCGTTGTTGCTTGCTTGCTTGTTTTCACAAGGTCTCACTGTAGCCCAAGTGGGCCTCATCCTCACCATGTAGCCCAGACTAACCTCAGACTCGGGGTCTCTCTGCCTCTCCTTCCAAGTGATAAGATTGAAGGAGTGTGACGGCAGCCCCGCTGTGTGTTCCTTTCTCATCTAGAAAGCAGCAGTAGCTTAGTTCTGCTTGGTTTGTTGTCAATACAAGCTCGGGTCTTCCAGGAAGAGGGAACCTCAGTTGAGAAAATGTCTCCATCAGATTGGCCCGTAGGCAGTCTGTGAGCATCCTTGAGTAATAATTGATGTGAGAGGGCCCAGCCCACTGTGGGAGCTACTACCCCACGGGCAGGTGGTTCTGGGTTGTATAAGAAAGCAGGCTGAGCCAGCCTTGGAACACAAGTCAGTAAACATTGTTCCACCATGGTCTCTTCTCTGCTTCAGTTCTTGCTTCCAGATTCCTGCCCTGAAATCCTACCTTGGCTTCCTTTGCAATGAACTGGAATGTGTAAAATGAAATAAACGTTTCGTTGCCCAAGTTGGATTTAGTCATGGTGTTTATCATAGCAATAGAAAGCAAACTAAGGCCAGGCAGTGGATGGATGCACTGTCTTTTAATCCCAGTACTCGGGAGGCAGAGGCAGGCAGAGCTCTGTGAGTTCGAGGCCAGCCTGGTCTACAAGAGCTAGTTCCAGGACAGGTTCCAAAGCTATAGAGAAACCCTGTCTCAAAAAAAATGGAAAAAGAAAAAGAAAGAAAGCAAACTAAGACATCCATGTAAATAAAAAGTCTGGGGTCTTAATAGTTTTTAGAAGTATAATAAATGCTTGTAATGCAAGAGCTCCTGTATCAGGAGCAGCCATGGAAAGATACCCTGGAAATGAAACATTATGGTTACTGGAGCGAAAGGAGTTGAACAGACACAAGGGTGACTTTGACCTGGGGGGAGGAGGCCTAGTGAAGGGAAGGCACTGAGGAGTTCCAGAGGCCAGGCGAGTGTCCTTACTCTGCTCTCTGTTGTAAATGCCACAGTGCTGGGGAAGTCTAAAAGAAAAGTTTGTTTTGGCTTCCAGCTCTAGACCAAGGTCACCAGGCCCTGCTCCTGGTGATGCCCTCCTTGTTGGCAGAGTCCCAGAGCAGTGCTATAAGTTGGGTGCTCCTGGTCGCGTCTTAAAATGCCACCTCTTTTCCTCTCCAAATGGAAGTTCAACTTCTACTTGGAAGGAGCAAACCATGTTTCAGCCCCTAGCACGGGAGCAACAGGGATTCCTTGAGGCTACACCACAAGTGTGGTGGGTGGGCTCCCTGGGACCAAGCCAGCAGCGATCCAGACCTCTAGATGGCCCCTCCTTATCTACTGCAGAGGTGGAAGTTATATCCCAAGACCAGTAAGGTGCAGGTCTCTGGAAAGACCAAGAACGGGAGCTTTCCTGAAGCCCCCAATTTGTGCCAGAATATCTCAGCACCATTAGAATAAAGCTACAGCAAGTGACTTGTCATGGTGCCTGTGATGTGCTCCAGCGAGGTGGAGTAGGACAGGATGGAGAGTTTGTGTGATGGTTACAGAATGGCGACACACGGAGGAAGGGATTTCTGCACGTGGGTAGGGTATGGAGTCCCCGGGGTGTGTAGAGAATGGGACTAAAAGGTGAGAAGTGTCCTTGGGGGACTACAGAGGATGCGAGCCTGCAGCCTGTGAAGTGGGACCAGGAGGCTAGGGAGCTTGGCGCTGCAACTAGCCAGGCTAACTCACCTAGGCAGGCAGGCTCCACCCGCGGGCGCGGGCGCTCCCGGTCGGTCCCCGCCCTCTGCACTCGTTCCCTCCGCCTACAGCGCCCAGGCTCTACAGGTGACCCAGCGCCACAGCCACTCCGACGCCACCACCTTAGCTGCCATCACCGCAGACTCGAGCCCCAGCCTAAGCAGGTATGACAGCGACCCTCGCGCGCGCTCGCACCTGGGCAGTGACCTCAGTCCGGCCCCTGACAACTGCGAGAGTCTCGGCCACCCAGCCTCAGTTTCCCACGGGAGGGCGTTGGGGTGTCTGGCAGCCACCAAACTCGCCACTGAGGAGAGAGTGGGACTGGACCCGCTGGGGACGCGGGGAGAACAGGGGGAAGATTCGCTCAGCGAATCGGGGAGAGACCCAGAGAGGGTCACACTCGTGTCGCAGCTGGAGGGAAGGGCTGTGGTCAAGTCCTCACGCGGAATGGGCGGGGCGAGCTGTAGTTCAAGAGGTGACAACAGCAAAACTAGAGCGCATCCCAGGTCGCCAAGCAAACCCTTCAGGAGGGCTCGCCCAAGGATGGGGGGCGGGGAGCGCACTCCTGCAAGGATCCCAGAGACAAGGTGCTGCTTGCACATCTGAGTCCAGGCATCTGACCCTAGAGCTGATTGTGGTCTCCTCTGCCAGGCCAGCCAACTCTGGGGCACACCGATGTAAGAGGTAGTACTGGGGAAGAACCCAGATCCAGGTCCCAACCTACCCTGTCACCATTCCGGGATTTTGAGCAAAAGTTAGTGTCTAGAGAATGTCACATGGTCTAGATGTGCTGAACACAGGACATGAGGGACAGAGAACAGACCATAGAGAAGGAAACTGAGGCAGAAAGTTTAGAGAAGAAGCTGCCGTTTTTCCCACTCACAAAAAATCTCCATCAGCGAGGGTCTTGGAGCACTTCAGTCTGGTGTGATCCCTGGGTGAGAGTCTGGAGAGTTCCGTGATGAAATATCTTGCAGCAAGCCAGTACAAGGGGTTGTCCTCCTTCCTCTCAAACTTATTCCAAGTCCTGCTCTCCCTGCTCCCTAAAGATAATCACCTTCTACAAACGGAGTATTTCTTCTCGACCTTTCTCAACACCTATACTGTAGTCATATATACAAGCCCATAGGAAATATGTACAATAGGAAAATGGTGGGCAGATATGTAAAGTTAATTGTATAATCCATCCCCACCATTGGGCAATGGTGACTTACATTCAACATTCTCGAATCATCTATGTTACTGTGTAGACATGGAGCTAACGCAAACTACTATTTGGGGGTCAAGTTCGAATTCTTGTTCTTTGTTCCCAATTTCACAGGGTATAAATTTGGGGGACAAGGTCTCTTTTCTTTTTGCATACACAGAAGTCCTGTATGCATACATACATGTACAGACAGCCGTGTGACTACAAGCACACACCAACATAAGACAGACTCCAAAGCACACAGACATATGGACAGGCGAGCCCATCTTTATGCTAGCTATCCATGGTCAAGGACAAATTTTCCTCTGCCTGCGGCCACTGCCTGTCTGTGCCCAGTGGACAGAGATGACACCAAAGACCCCATTGAGGGGCTCTCTAGAACGGCCACCTCTGTCATTCTCACTCTCCAATAGGAGACAGAGCGATTAAGAACTGAGAGCCAGGGACTCAGCAGTTGGCAGTGTTTGCTGCTCTTCCAGAAGAGCCAAGTTTAGTTTCCAGCCCCCAAGTCGAGCAGCTCACAACCACCTGGAAGTAGCTTCAGGGGATCTGCCACCCTCTTCCTGCCCCTGAGAATACTCACACTCGGGGCACAAACACAGGGAGACACATAAATGTAAGAACATGGGTTCTTAAGCCGAGTGCCCAGTCACCTGGTCATGAGCCCCACACTTTCTGGGTGTTAGATCATGTCCTTCTTCAAAGGTATGATAGGACGATCAAAAGTTTGCTGGAGTTGGCACGGTGGTACATGCTGGTATTCCTAGTACTTAAGAGGCACAGATGAAGCAGGGCGGTGGTGGCGCACGCCTTTAATCCCAGCACTCGGGAGGCAGAGGCAGGCAGATCTCTGTGAGTTCGAGGGCCAGCCTGGTCTACAGAGCTAGTTCCAGGACAGGCTCCAAAGCTACAGAGAAACCCTGTCTTGAAAAACAAACAAACAAATAAATAAAAATAGCAAACAAACAAAAAAAAAAGAGATACAGATGAACTGCAGGCTCGAGACCAGCGTTGGCTGCATAGCATGCTAATGCTAAGGTAGCCAGAGTTGATAGCAAGATATGGTCTCCAAAAGACCTAAATAAATAAACAGCAAACAGTTTGTTGGAACGTTTGGTAACCGCCAGGCTATCAAAATGCTAAAAGCAGAGATACTTCAGTCTCAATTGCAGCTTTGCTTTTCTCAGGTCGGGCGAGTGCACCACTGTTTTCACATCTGTCAAATGGGCTTAAGGGTAATAGCTTCTGCAAACTGTTGAGTGTTCAGTAGGATGATGCAAGTAAAATTCAGAATGTCTTCTTCTGGCCAGGGGAGATCCTTAGATGGTGCTGTGGTATAGGCAATGTCGAGCTACCACCGGGGACCTCTTCCACACCTCAAGGGCAACCAGAGGCCTGAGCACTGGATAGGAGTCAAGGGAACCATCTGTAACTCCAGTTCCGGGTGATTCCATGCCCACTTCTGGTCTCTGTGAACACCAAGCATGCATCTGCTGCACACATGCGGGCAGACATCCACACACATAAAATCAAAAGAATAAATCTTTTATTTAAAAAAAAAGCTTTTAAAAAGAAAGCCTTTGGGCAGCCTTTGTGAGGCTCTGTGTTTTGTGTGTGTGTGTGTGTGTGTGTGTGTGTGCACCTGTTCACATGCTCCTGTGAGATAATGCATGCCTATATGTTTGTACATAGAGCCAGAGAGTCATATCTGCTGTCTTCATCCAGCCTGTCCACTTTTCTTACTGAGGCGGGGTCTCTCTGGCTAGCCTACATAGTGAGCTTGCCCCGGGATTCTGCCCTTACCCTGACCACACCCTCAATTATGTAGGCTGTGGGGTTGTAGCCTCTGGTCTCAAACTTGCCCCTTAAGTACTTTATCCACCGAGCCATCTCCCCAGCCCCATGCGCTCCTTTTAAAGGTGTAGGTTAGCTGTTCTGGAGCCATGGCTGGGCTCTATTAAGAGCATGTATCTCTCTGGCAGAGGGCCTGACTTTGGTTGTCAGCACCATGTCAGGTGGCCCACGCCACTCGTAACTCCATCCCCAGGGGACCTGACACCTCTGGTCTCCCTGGGCACCAGTGTTCACATGCCCTTACCCACACACAGACACATACACACATAATTTTAAAAAGCAAATCTTCAAAGGTGTAGGTTAGCCCTGAGATTTTAAGCAGTGAGAGCTGGTCAGTTTCCCTTTAGACCGGATGGGAACCTCCAAGATCCCACCGTCCCCTGGAGGAGGCTACCCCTTAGTCTCTAAGAATAGCACACTGCAGAGCGAGAACAGGACTCGAAAGCCACTTCTGTCTCCCGGGTGATTTAGATAAACTGTGTCATTTCAGCTCTCTAATTTGGCTCTTTCCTGACTGTTTCCTTGTGGGGAAAGCAGAACTGGTGCACAGTGGCTGCCTTGAAGGGTTGTTTCGGGTATTAAGTAAGTCAATACACTTAAACCACTCCGTTACTGCCTGGATTACAGTAAATACGGCCTCAGCATTCTGATAACGGCAGTGTTAACTGGCCAGACCTGGTGACAGCGTTTCAAGGAAGGGCACAAAGAAGGAAATCTCTGGGGTAGGTTTTGAAGGAAGTTCTTCCGGGGACAGAGAGAGAAAGGAAATACATACAGAGGAAGCAGCCTTAGGCAGCAGTGGCGCGCACCTTGAATCCCAGCACTCAGAAAGCAGAGGCAGGAGGATCTCTGTGAGTCTGAGGCCAGCCTGGTCTAGTTAGCCAGCTCCAGGCCAGCTTTTCTTCACGGATGCTGGGGATGTGAACTCGGATCCCCATGTTTGTGCAGGAAGCATTTAGTCCGCTGAGCCGCCTCTCCAGGCCCATGTGTTGGGTTTGAAATGAGAATTTGATTTTTTAAAGCAGAGGCTGTGATGGTAAAAGAGTAGACACTGTGTGAGCCCATATATAGGAGGAGGCCCTCAAGGAGAGGGCTGGGGAGGGAGGGGGCTGTGCTTCATGGTGCAGACTCCCCTGTGTTAGTGGGGGTGAAAGACTCTGGAAATGAACAGCAGTGTAAGCCGCACGATGACAGAAGTGTGCCTGGGCACACTAAACTGTGCCTTTGAAAACGGTTTGTGGTTTATAATTTGAAAAAAGAGAGAACGAGAGCGAGCTAGAAATTCACTTAGGGAACTGGGTATATGTAGCTCCATGGTAAAACACTTGCCTAGCATGTGCAAGATCCTAGGTTTGATCCTCAGCGCGCACGCACACACACACAAACACACACACACACACACACACGGCAACAACAAAATAGGAGCTTCACCTTCAGCTGTCCTGGGTCCCAGCCTTGCTTGGTCCTGACGCTTCTCAACGCTGTGGACCCAGCTGAGTGACTCTTTCTCCACGCTTCATTTTCCCACCTGCAGAATGGGGCGGGCAAATTGCTGGCCGCATAGACCCTGTATTAAGTCATTTTGTGCGTACACATGGTTCTGCTGTCTGAAGCCATCACAGGTCAGGCTCAGGGGAGCAGGGTGACTGAAACCAGCAGCTGGAATCAGATCCTAAGACCTCAGGTTTAAGTTCTGCACAGGGATGAGAGCCCAATGGATCCCTAGAGCCTATATGAAAAAGATGGGCATGGTGGCACACACTTGTAATCCAGTCCTGGGGAGGTGGAGACAGAACAGTCCCTGAAGCTCACTGGCCTGTGTGTCAGCCTAGTTAGCAAGTCCCAGCCCCGGCTAGAAACCCCATCTCAAAACAACAAAGTGGTCCACTCCTAAGGAATGCCACCCGAAGTTGACTCTGGCATAGACACACACACACACAAACACACACACACACAGTGGGGGGAGGGGTCAAGTCTGTATTTTCTATTATCATTGACTTTGAACAAATTAGAAATTATGATTTTATAATGCAAAGTACAAAGTGTCAAGCCAGATAAACTCTTGTCAGCTGGGAAGAAACACAAGATGCTGGGATCCTCGGCCTTGGCTTGTTATCAGACAGATCACAGAGACTCAAATCCGGCCCTGCCAATTTAGGGACGGTGAGACCCAGGCTAATCCCATAACCCCTTTGTGCCTCGGGTTTCTTATCATAAACTGGAAATAAAGATTCTGCCCACAAGACGGACACTTTGAGGGTTAAAGGGCAAAGCACTTACCACAGTGCTTGGCTCCCAGTAAGTCCTGAGTACATGGATGTTAGGTAACTAGTTTTGAAATGAAACGAAAGCCTTAGAAGTTGTGTTTTGAGAGACGTTATTGTTTGTTTTCATCTGTTACAGTTATATATTTATTTTGTCAGTGCGTGGAGGTGTGAACATGCCACCGTAAGTGTACGGAGGTCAGAGGACAAGTTGTGAATCCCTGTGTGAATCCTAGGGATAGAACTCAGGGCTTGGCAGCAAGCCCCTTACCCACTGAGCCGTCTTGCAGGCCCCTGTTTGTTTGAGTTGTGAAGTAGGCTCTATGTTATTCAGGTCAGCCTGAGCACTGGGTTTAGAGGTGAAAGCTACCTCAAAGAGGTTATTTATTTATTTTGACTCTAACGATTCTTATCCGAGCCATGACTCTGAGTTTTACAGAAGGTCATTTGTGACCAGACAGTGTGACGGATCCTGGAGGCTCTGAAAGGTTCCTAACTTCCCAAGGCCACACAGTAAAAACAACCCCGGGCTCAACTTTCTTCCTCCCTTGCCCCAGCACCCCCGGACTGAGGGAGTCTTAGGAGAGTGGCAGCAGATTTGGAAACACTTCCCTTCCCTGCTGTCCTTGGGGTGCAGTCCTCAGGGACAAAGTCAGGAAAACATACTGGTTTCTCTCTGTGTGGGGGGAGGGCGCTCATTCACAGTTGAAGGCTGTGGCCTCTCTGGAACTGCTGATCAGGCTCCTCTTAGCACTTCCGGCAGAGATGGATGCTCTGCCAACAAGATCCCATTGCTTGAAATTGCTGGCATTCCTAGACTAGTGAGTGTGTTTACACATATTTGTGTGTGTGTGTGTGTGTGTGTGTGTTGTTTCTTCCCCCCTTTTGAAGCCTGGTGACAACACACAGGTTGGAATCACCTCTGCCCTCTGCTCATACCACAGTGAAAAGCGGTTGGTCTTGGCCTTGGTGGATTGTTAGAGAAAAAAAAACTGGGGTCTGAGGCTGTGAATTTAAGGGCAGCCTTTGAAGGACTGCCTACAGATTAGGGGGTGGCAAGTGTCAGATATGAAGAACAAGCCTGGCACCTGATGGGTAGTAAAGGCTCATTAAAGGGAGGCAAGAGAGGAAAGGACAGAGAAGGCAAAGCGATGATGAGAAGGGGGAGGAGGCAGAGAGGAGGCCAGAAGTGCTAGACACAGCCTTCGGCCTGCTGGAACAGAACACCCTGACCGCACCACCCATCCCTCTGCATTGGAGGGAGAAGAGCAGGGGCTGTCACTGAGGGCTGCTGACTCTAGGGAGAGCTTCAGTAAGGAGTTCACTCTCTTGGAGGAGGGCCTCCACCTGCTGGGGAGGAAGGTTTGGGGGGCATCCCTGAACCTGTTTCTACCTCCCCGCCACCCCCTGACCTCCCCACCCCGACCCAGGCATCAAGGCTTGCCCAGCTCCTTACTTCTGCCTCCTCCAGACAATTTGTGTAATTTACCGTCCGAAAGGCACCGCTAGGGTTTCCCACCCTTGTGTGAGCAGGCTTGTGCAGAGTGTGCTCCAAGGGCTGCCCCAGGGCTGACATTTGGCTCCTCAGGGAGAGCATGAGGGCGGGGCAAAGTCAGAAACACTGTCACTTATGCCTGGCACGCTAAAAGATCGCATTAGGGCTAGGTATTCTGGGGATAGTGCCAATCCCCCACTCCACCCTACCTTGGCTCTGGCCCACTGACTGGCTAGGGGTTACTGGGTTGTTTCGCGGGTGGCAGAACCTGGGACTCCATGGGAAGAGGCACTCAGAAGTTGGAGGCATCCCAGGCAGGAATCCGGGGTGCCCCGCATGCTGGCTACTATAACCTGCTTTGTAGGAATTTAAACAAGGGGCAAAGTGAGAGTGTTTGGTTGCCGTGGGAGTTGAGGCTCCAAGCTGATGCTCATCGAACATCTGCAAAGTAAGAGTGATGGGAGGGTGGGAAGGAAGCATGGCAGAAGTGGGTGCATGCCAGCATTAAAATAGACACTGAAAACATCCCTGGCATGCCAAGCCATGGCTCAGTTCCCCCGAGCCTCCTCGGCCCCTCGCCTGGAGAGCCCCTTCCCACCCTCATCTCAATCCTGCAACTCCCAAGAGGACCTTCCCAGTAGGGCTGGCCTTAGGTGGGCAGGGTTGCTCCCGGCGGGCGGAGCTGACAGTATAATAGGCCAAGTCTCTTCCCTGGAGACTCTCTGAAAGGTATCTCAGCCCCTCCCCCAGAGGTTTCCACACTGCCCTGGAAACAGCTGTTCTGCCTGCTTTCTCTTTCTAGAATGGTATGAACGCAGATGAAGCCACGGGGCTTTCTCCCCATCAATATAGTAGCAAGGGGATCAGACCCTGGGCTTTGCACCAAAACTGTGGTGATAGTGGTGGTGGTGGTGGCTTCTTCTTCTTGTTGTTGTTTTTGTTGTTGTTGTTGTTGTTTTGAGACTGGGTTTCTCTGTAGCCTTTGAGCCTCTCCTGGAACTAGCTCTGTAGACCATGCTGGCCTCGAACTCACAGAGATCCACCTGCCTCTGCCTCCCAAGTGCTGGGATTAAAGGCGTGTGCCACCACTGCCCAGCCCCAAAACTGTGTTTTGCTAAGCATGTACCGTACCCCCAGCCCAGGACAGTGCTATATACTACATGCAAGCACTTGCATTATGTCATTGAATTATTTCAGCAGCCACAAAAGTAGGCAGTGTAACTATCTCCACTTTACATATGGGGAAACTGAGTTTTCTCTCTGCGCGAATGTGTTACTGCCTCACGGCAGTCCTGTAAAACAGGTGACAGTGTTGAATGGAATCCGAGAGGCTAAGTCACTTGCTTTAGGTCACTAAGAGCTAGTGAATGGTGAAACTGGGATTATAACCTGGACAGTTTGGCTGCAGAGTGCACTATTTGCCTGGCCGTGTCCTCTCAGATGCTGGGTGTCACCTGAACAACCCGGGGTAGATGGGAAGTGGAATTTTTCCCTCTGAGACATAGCTCTCGATGTCTTTGGGCCACCTGCAGTCAAATATAAGGTTTCAGCTTTCGGATCAACTGGGACTCACTCTGTGTCGTTGTGTGGGTTGAGCTCTTGGTCGCCCCTAACCAAGAGGCTGGCAAGTGTTAGCATGTGACTGCCACTCTAGGGCCCTTCTAATCTGGGGCACCAGCTCAACCTCCAAACTGCTCAACAATCACAACTTCCTCTGACCCGATTGATGGTTCCAAAGGAGAGGCAGGCAAAAAGACTAGCAACTGACTTCAGTCCCTGGGCCAGCCTGCCCCTGGAACAAGGTGGAGAATGTATGGCCTCGCCTCCATGCGGGGAGAAGAGAAGCTAGACTTCAGTAGGAAGCTCCGAAGGCCCCTGAGAGGGACAACGGTACTGTCCTTTCTGCTTTTTCTGTAATACTAGGGCAGAACCCATGACTGTGTACACGCTAGGTCAACTCACTGACCCTGAGTCGCGCTCCCAGCCCTTCATTCTTCCTCCTTGTTTCTGATCTCAGGTTGGAGTGGGATGGTATCTAGTTAGCCCGGGTGTCGTGAGACCTGCTCTGGAGGTCTTTATGGAGGAGCCTTTACACTTACAAAGAAATGACTGCGAAGCTGTCGGAGCTGGCAGACAGTATAGGCTACCTGTATTTCCTCGTCAGTCTGCTCCCAATAACACTACCAGGGAGATGTGAGCCCCCAGCCCCCCAGCCCCCACCATCCCCTTAGCACCATTCCCACACCCATTATCATCTTTATCATGTCCACCATCACCCCCATCCACAACAGCCACAGGACCCACATGGTTTCTGAGACCCAAGGTCAAGGCCCAGTCTGAAGACGGACATACTCAGAGGACATGATGCATCTCATTCCCTAGAAAGATAAGGAAGAATGTGGACCTCAACAGTTCAAAAAGCACCAATTCAGTTCCCAGTTCTTCCACTTTCTAGCTGCGTGGCTTCGGGGAATTGACCCAATCTCTCTGAAAAGAGATCTGATCTATAAAATGGAATGATTGCAATTCCTCCCTCTTAGACTCATGGGAAGGGACACATAAGCTCATTCAGGTACAGCCCTGGCACAGGGCCTGGCTTGGATTGTAAAAGCAAAACAAATACAGGAAAACACACAGGCCAGGGGAACAGTAGTTAAGGGCATAGCTCGAGGCTCTGGCTCTGAGTCAGTTCCCATCAGCTCTGGATTTCAGAGGCAGGTGGAGCCCAGTGTGAGAATGGGCCTGAATAGCATGGCTTGCAGACTGCCCAGCAGAGTCCACCTAAGCACTGAGCGTGGAGGGAAGTGAGAGTTCCTGCCCAGATGGAGGCTGAGATGCCCACTGAAGTTGTGATCTGCACAGTTTGAGACAAGTCAGGAAGGACACTTGTCCAGCTGAAGGCAGAAGTCCAGGAAGGACCAACTACTTCCTCTCTCATTCCAAGCCATTCCCCCAGCACCAGCACAGACCCGCTCCCCCTTCATACATGGAGACATTCCCTTCTAAGACTGTTCTCTTCTTGATGATTGTTTCTGAATAGCTATAAAGACAGCCCAGGGCAGCTCCTGCGCTGGTGTATTCTGAAATTCTTACCTCCAGCCTCCAGGGCTGCTGTACACAGCTATGGAATGTGTGCTACACGACCCCGGGATGTCATCCAACCAACTACGTTATGAATGGTGGCCCCTGGAGTTGTGAGGTACACAATTGCACGAACAAACAGGACAGGTCTGCCAGGCTCCTTCTCCTGAGCACGATAGAATGATTTTATCAGTTCCCGATGCCAGCTCAAAGCAGAGAGTGGTTGGATGGCGTCTAGATGTCAATCAAGACCCAAATAGCCCAGGCTTGCTGCCTAAGCAGACCAAGCAGGTTTGTAGCTGACCTTGAGAAGCTTGTGCGTAGGCCTCGTGGTGACTGGGGATGACAGCGGGTTATAGATGGTCATTAAGAGAGATGACGAGGAAGCAGGGAGGCAGAGTGATCACATAAGCAGGCTCTGCAGTTAGCTGTGGGCTCAAGTCCCTGAGTTCAATCCCCAGCACTGCCTAGCAAAACACAGATTCCTAGGTTCAATTCCAAGCATCATATACACACATAATAATAATATAATAACAAAATCTTACTGTCTAGGCCTTCGCCAAAAGTGTATCATCCTTATTTTAGCTTATTTTCCCAACCCCTGCTCCAGGTGCTTGCTTTCTGGGGAATTGTGTGAACTCCAGGCTCACGCCACACCCCAGACCAAGCAAATCGCACTCTGAGGGCAGAGGCAGGTGTCGGTGTCATTTCCGCACCTGTAGGTAACCTTCCAGGAAGACATATTGAGAGCTCTTTCCCTGGTTCTTCTCCAGTTCTTTCCGTAACTTTCTGCCCAGAAGCAATTCCTGTTTCCATGGTCAGAAAGCCATCCCAGCGGCCGGGGAGACAGCGTGACCAGTGAAACCCTTGCTGTCTAAGTGCGGGACCTGAGTTCAATCCCCAGAACCCCTGTAAGAATGCCAAGGCAGGGAAGTGCCTGTTTATAATCCCAACATGGGGGAAGCAAAGACAGGAGGATTCCTGGAGCAAGCTGGTCACCAAGCCTAGCTTCTTGAGTAAGGTCTGCGCCAATGAGAGACCCTGTCCCAAAGCAGGTGGATGACATCCCTGAGGATGACAGCCCAGGTTGACCCCCTCACACACACACACACACACACACACACACACACACACGCCTTGCAAGCACACACACACACAAAGCACACTGACACACACACAGAGAGGAGAGGGAGAGAGAGAGAGAGAGAGAGAGAGAGCAGACCACAGTGTTCTTGTCCCTTAAGGCCTACACCACTGTATCCAGATTTGGCACCATCCTTGTGGACAGGATCTCAAGCCGGTGTTCCAGATGCCTGGCTGTGTGACTCACTTAGCATTCTTCTCTGGGATGGAGGATGTTGGGGAAGGAACTCAAGACCTCGCAGCATGCTGTGCGAGCGCTCTGCCACTGAGCTGTGTCCCCAGCAATAGTCATTTTGGTTTTCGTCAAATTTCGCTCACATCTGGTTTTCAGGTTTTCTCTAAACATCTCGTCCCAATTTCCCATGGTCTCCTGAGTCTGACTCATCTTTCCTTGGTGACATCACCTTCCATGAGAGCTTGAAGCCCAGGAGAGAAGAGAAAGCTTACGCCAGGGTGACTGCCAATTCCAACGAGCACACAGGTTCCTTGGAATCTGGCTACAGTGCATCTTCTGGTTGGGGTGTTTCTTACTGCTTACATGCTTTGCATGTTCGAGGTCCCGGATGCATCCCCAGCATGGCAGAGTTAAAGGAGAAAGATTCTGTACCGATGGATCACACCAGGTTTGAATTTTGTCTCTGTGTAGAGCTGTCGGTCATTGGCCAGGCACCATCTCTGCTGTCCCTCTCATTTCTTGGGAGTTTTTTGGTTTGGTTTGGTTGTGGTTTCCTACATGGAGTCTCACTAGAATGACTTCCAACTTACTTGAGGCCCAGGCTGACCTTGAACTCTCCATCTTCCTGCCTCACACTCTGGAGAGGCTGGGGTTTGTAGGCTCATACTACTACACCCTACTCTGGTGCCATCCTTTAAGTGGAGAGACAATAAGGCAGTGGTTCTTAAACTAGAGCATGACCCGGAACGCCAGAAGGTGGTTGAACTGGAGTTTCTGACTTAGGAGAACTGGGTAGGGCCTGAGGATCTGCCTTGCCAACAGCGCTCCCAGGGGCTGCAGCTACGGTCAGGATGACAACCAGACTTTGTAAACCACCTCTCTCAGTCATACCCTGGGCATTTAGCCAGGGATTCTTGCCGAGCTGGGTTCTCCAGAGGCCCCTACAAGACAGTTTTATTTGGTCTAAGGCACACAGGTCACATAGAAAAAAATCAGAATTTGGTTTGCTTCTGTGGCCAAGCTATGTCTTTGACCAGACCTGAGCGGTTTCCTCAAGCTCAAACCCACAATTTAAAGATATAATTGCTACCCAGAAGACAGAGTTTCTGTGGTCAAGCATGAGGTCTTCCCCATTCCACGGCTTCTGCTGTGTGTAGCTCACCACAGAGGGGTCTTGGGGGTGACACAGGCGAGCCCGTCAAGTGCACTTTAGCCTCACTTCTGGGGGCTTTAGCCTCAGGCCTGGAGCCATGGGAGGGAGGGAACAGACGCCACCCCCTCAGAAAGCTGGAGCCACCACAGCTTTGGAGACAGACTGGGCCCAGTGCCACCCTCCACATCTGCCCTGATCAAGAATGACCACCCAGCCCCCAAATACTTCCCTAAGGCCTTGAACTTGAGAGGGCTGGCAGGCAGGTCTGAATGGCGGGGGGGGGGGGGGGGGGGGGGGGGGGGGGCTGATGGAGGTCAGGGAGTAAAACTGCTCTCAGGACTTTTCTTCCTGGATTGGCGCGCTGACGACTTTGGCGTGGGGGTTGGAGAACTTCATCACCTTTCACTGGAGAAGGCAGGTGCATTGGTACCTTTCACTAGGTTTCTCTTGTCACAGCTGGGTGACCCTGAGCGGCCTGCTGTGCTGGAGAGGTGACAATTCCTTGCAGGCTCAGCTCGAGGATTAAGTGAGGCGATGTCATGTGATAGTTCCTGGTGCGTACCAGGCGCTCAGCAAGCGTTGTTGCCGCCACCGTGGAAGTACAGATAGGAACTATGATTTCATTCTGCAAACACCCAGAACACCACTTCCCTACCCTGCCTCCCTGCACCCCGACCTCACCCCCCCCACACTCTAAACCCCCACCCCAGCCCTCTTCAGACCTCTGTGGCCTTCTGCTCATGAGAGTTGATTTATAATCCAAAAGCACCTATTTGTCCCCAAAAATATTCATTGTAATAGCTAACCCATATTTAAGCCCTTAACTCATTGTTCACGCTCTATGCTGTCTTATAGTAACGTGATGCTATGCACAAGCATGAACCACAGAAGCAATTAAAAATTCTGTGATACTGAGGATGGAGCCCAAGACCTGGCACGAGCTAACCAAGTGCACTTGCAATGCCAGACATGGTCTAGCTGTGGAATCCTGGCTGGCTATGAACTCATGGTCCTCCTGCCTCAGCCTCCCCAGTGCTAGGGTTAAAGGTATATATCACCACACCCAGAAATGTATTTTATTTTCAGTCGTGATTTAAAAAAAAAAATGAAATGAAAAATAAATTAAAAAAAAAACTTGCAACATACAAATGGTCACATCTTTGTTTTTATTGCTGGGGATGGAACCCAGGGCCTCTGGCATGCAGAACAAGATTCCACATAACTCTAACCTGTCACCTTAAATCACCACATCTTAAAAAAAAAAATTGTTTTTGAGACAGGGTCTCACTACGTAGCCCTGGCTGGCCTCAAACTCACAGAAATCTACCTGCCTCTGTCTCCCAAGGCGTTTCCACCATGCCCAGAAAATCACTTCTAAAATTTAATTTCCAAATTACTCTATTTATCTTGAGGTGGGCACACATATGCCATAGTGTGTACCAGAGGACAGCTCTGGGAGAATCAGCTCTGTCCTTCTACCAACAGGATCCAACAGGTTGCAGGGCTTGGCAGCAAGTGTGCCTACCTGCCGAGCCATCTTGCCTGCCCACTTGAGCTCACTTTTGAGCACATAGTTCCGTAGCGTGAAGGATGCTCAGAGTCTGGTCTTTCATCTTCGCGTCGTATCTATGGAGACCAGATTGTGTCCTATACCTGTGGCATATCTCAGTTCCACAAGGGACATTTCCCACACCCAGTAGCCGCTGTGTGACTGGGGCTACCCAAATGGCTTGAAGACCCTGTTTATGGAGTGGACCTGGGAAGGAGCTGGATGCTGTCTGCTGACCACCTTGGGGAGGTAGGCTCCAGTGGATTGAAACAGGCAGTAAGGGAGCAGATCAGAGTCAGGGAGACTTGCCTGAGGGGAAGCCTTGGCACAGAGCCCCCGGGGTACTGTAGGAAGACAGGCCCTTCCTCTGTCCAGTACTACTGGTGACTTTGGCAAAATCCCATTACCTCTCTGAGCCTCTATAGACACTTCTGCAAATGGGGCAGTGATAGGCTCTCTCTGTTTTCTTGCCTTGATTTTCATGAGGTCATGCCGGCAGAGAGCCCTTGGCACTGTGCTGAGCAAATGTTGGCTTTTGTAATTACTGGAGGGAAAGGAGGATGAAAACATGCAGCAACTGCTGGGTTTACAGTCTTATCTGCACGGTTGTATTAGAAAGGACAGCTGTTGGAGACAATTTCTTCCAAGTCTAGAAAAGAACCGTTAGACGCTGGGTCCACTTCCCTGAGGCTGGACTGGCAATGAATGTGCCCCTTGCTCCGCATACACCCTAGAGAGCTTTCGATTGGCTGTGGAGCAAAGGCCAAACCCTCATTGGTTTTCTGGCAAACACACATCTTCTGTTCCCTTCACTGCTCTTCAGAACCCAGGTTCAAATTCCAGCTCGCCACTTGCTGGTCACCACCTTGTGTAGTTTTTTATCCTCTCTGAGTTCTGGTTCTCCTACCCATAAAATGAGGTAGAAATAGCACCTATGCCATTGAGTTGGCAGGAAAATTGGCTTCTACATAGGATGGATCACAGCAGTGTGTGTGGCGGAGAGAGAGGGAGAGAGGGCGAGAGTGCATTCAAGGGGGCTCTCAGCCCCCTTTCTGGAAGCTTCTTTCCTGGAAGTCCCTCCCCTGACGAATTCTTGATATCTGCCCAGATCCATCCGTTCATGCCAGCTCTTCCAAGAAGTCCCTCACAAATGGCAGTCACCATCCCTCTTCGGTGCCCATGGCCTTTCTGAGGACTAGCCTCTCCTCTTGTCGCGTTAGCAAGCTGTCTCACAGCATGGCTGTCTGGCTGCCCCATAACTCTCCTGCCAGGAGAGAAGAGCTGGGTTGTGTACAGTAGGTTTTTCGTATGTGTGAGGGGGGGTCAGGGCTGGGGGACAGGTTGGCACACGGGTTTAAGGACTGCTTAGAGGTAGAGGTGTGTGTGTGTGTGTGTGTGTGTGTGTGCATGTGGGTGTGTGTGTGCACGCATGCGTGTGAGTGTGTGTCTGTGTGTGTGAGCGTGTGTGCATGTGTGTGTGCGTATGTGTATGTGCGTGTGTGTGTGCATGCATGCATTGTGTGTGTGTGTGTACGTGTGTATGTGTGTGTGTGTGTGTACTTGTGCCTATGCCCTATGTGAAGGTCAGAGGACAACTCATGGGAGTTGGTTCTCTCCTGCCATTGTGTGAGTCCCAGAGAGCATACTAGATCATCAGGTTTGGTGACAAATGCTTTTCACTGCTGAGCCATCTTGTTGCTCTTGCTCTCTCGCTCTCCCTCTCTCTTTTCCATCCTCCCTCTCATCCCTCCTATGTTTTCTGGAGACGGGATCTCCTGTAGCCCAAGTTAGTTTCAAACTCACTACATCCCTGAGGTTGACCTTGAACTTCTGATCTTCATGCTTCCTCCTCCGGAGGCCTGGGGTTACAGGTGTGCACCACAGCTTGAAGGATGCCTTTCCTCTCCACGTTCTGTAAACCCCCTGTCCTGTGGGTGTGGGACAACAAAGGGAAGGCGACCCTGACCTATTCTCCCTCCAGCCACCTGCATCTTGCAGTTGTGCTTCGGGTGAATTTGTCCCTCCAAAAGCCCAGGTTGCCCCTCTAGCCCCTAGGATGTCTATATCCGCAATGGGGGCCTTTAGAATGGCGATTCAGTTTTAAAACGAAGCCGTTAGAAAGCTTACATCTGCGTGAATGGTGTCAGTGTAAGAGGAGGAAGCCCTGGTACAGAGCAGGGCCGTCTGCACACAGGCAGGGGACTGGCTGGACGAGCACAACAGTCACGTGCTGGCCAAGGAGTACTCTCCGCAGAACCAACCCAACGCCGCCACCTTGACCTGACACTTCAAGCCTACAGACGATGAGAAAATGCATTCTGCTGTCTGAGCCACGCAGCTTGATGTCTTATTAGGGCTGACTGGAGGAGATGAGGGGGTGAGAAGCAGGCAGAGAGGTGGAGGAGAGGGGCGCGGAGAGAGCTAAAGAGCCCTCCTGATTCTGGATAGGGAAGAGGAGAGTGGAGGCTCACCCTTCATACCCAGAGAATGCCTTCTGCATTATTCCAAACAAAGGCTTCCAGAACTTTCTATGGATACACTCTCAAATTAAACCACCCACTTTAAAAGTCCTTTCCCATTTCTTATTTAAAGGCAAAATGGGGTGGCCAGTTAGCTCAGTAGTGCTTGCAGCCAAGACTGATGACCTGAGGTTCATCCCTGAAACCTATGCAGTGGAAGGAAAGAACCACTTCCTGCAAGCTGTCCTCTTGTGGCATGTATGCACTCCATACAGTAGTTAATTAATTAATTGTAAGAAAAAAATTAGAGGCAAAAGTATATCTGGGAGTGGCAGTGCGCACCTTTGAAATCAGCACTTGGGAGAAAGCAGAAGGAGAAAAATAGCCATGAGTTTGAAATCCGGTCTGCGCTACCTAGTCAGCCTAGGGCCAGGTAGGGCTAAATAGTGAATCCTGATCTCGAGAAACCCATGGGAGCTGCTAGGATGCCTCAGTGGGAAAGGCACTAGCTGCTAAGCCTGACGACCTGAGCTCAATCCCTTGGGCCCACACAGTAGAAGGGAGAACCAACTCCTGCAAGTCGTCCTCTGGCCTCCACAGGCAGGTTGTAGCACATGCACACATACACACATGTATACACACACACACACACACACACACACATACACACACACACACACACACCATACACGCCTTTTCTAAAGACAGATGAACACAGATTCCGCCTAAGAACATCTGACTCTAGACCAGTTTTCATAGTTGAGACAAGGTCTCACTATGGAGACCAGATTGGCTTTGAACTTACCATCCCTTTGCCTCAGTCTCTCCAGGTCAGGATCACAGGAATGAGCCTTCATTTTAATAATAGCACAATATTCATGAGTGTCAGTGGGGGCAGATAAAGGCTGCAAAGCTGGGCCTACCACCATGGAGCCTCGAGCTATCAACAAATCAGCTTGACTTTTCCATCTCTATCCATGGATTAGTCAGCCCCCTCCCTCCGCTTCACACACGCGTGCGTGCACGCACACACACACCTTTTCCAGGCTTAGCTGATCTTATCCTCCGCACTTGCCTCTAGCCTGGACAGGGAGGGGAGGCAGCAAGCAGATAAAAGCAGCCACATTCTTCCTTTCCAGCCTGCCCTGAGCACATGACACTCCACCCACCGTGGGCAGGTGGCCACTTGAATGAGTGAGGGTAGGGCCAAGGGCTTGGGTGCTTGCCATTGGTGTCCCCAAGTCATCCGTTCCCTGGGACCAGATGACAGATCTCCTGACTCTGGGCCTGGTGGAGGAGGTGCTCTCCCACTGACTGGGGATCGCACAAGATAGGAAGGCCAAAGAGCACAGAGATGGAGGACATCAGCATGGAGGGGTACGCCACAGTCACGTCGCCTCCTCTGCAGTCTTTAGTTCAGCCTGGCCTCAAAAGGTAAGGCCAGGGTCACCTCCAGAGACTGTAGGAACAAGGCAGGAGGTCCTGATGTTTGCTAGTTGACCAAACATCACTTCCGGTTGATTTCTTTTTGAACTGAAAATAAATTATAAAGTCACAAAAACTGGAGTAAATGGGGACAAATATTAAATCATAAGTTGAAGTGTATGCCCAATCTTACGTTCTCTTGTAAACCCGTTTGGCCAATTAATAGAAACTTGATCCCAAGCAACCCAGGTGCTCACTAGACCACTCCCTGAGCCTCTCAATTCTAGGAAGCCCATAGAGTTTTCTGGGCTTGGTGGCACATTCCCGGAATTCCAGAAGCACTCAGAGGGCAGAAGGATCACCATGAGGTTGAGGCAAGCCTGGGCTACATAGTGAGTCCCAGAGAAGTCTGGGCTATATAACTAGATTTTTTTTTAACTTAAAAACACCATCAACAACTATCAAACTGTATTTTCTGCTACCCCCCCACACACACACACATCATTTTCCCATAACAACCAAGTTTTTCAGGCACACCTTTCAGATCCACAGGGGACTCCATCCAGAGAGGACCTAAACCCTCACTCTTCAGTCCCTCATATAAAGTGATTCATGGTTCACTACTGCCTATGGACTTGCCTTGAGACTTTGCATCTCTAGATTACCTATCATGCCTACTACAACGTAGGTGTTGACTATATTGTTTGGGGCATAATGGTGACAAGGTATCTATACATGTTCAGGACAAATATACTACTTTAAAAAAAATCTGACCTGAGATTGCTTGAGTCCACAGATGAATACAAGAAACCAATTGTATTTTGATTTATATTGGAGAGAGGAGGGGAAGGAGAGCGGGAGAGAATGAGGGCTATAACAAGGCCATGACAAGCAGAGGGCAGTCTCTGGGAGCCCGCTCTCTCCTCTGTTTTCTCTGAGAAAGACCTAGCTGTGCTGTATATTCTAGGCTAGCTGGACCAAGAGTCCAGGGAATTTTTTTTGTCTCTGTGCCT
The DNA here is from genome assembly GCF_018167655.1 of Microtus oregoni. Classification (NCBI taxonomy): domain Eukaryota; kingdom Metazoa; phylum Chordata; class Mammalia; order Rodentia; family Cricetidae; genus Microtus; species Microtus oregoni. The sequence goes on along the minus strand of NW_024543075.1, from coordinate 23,008,870 downwards.
TCCACCTTGCAGTAGGGGTGCTGGGTTTATGGGCCCATGATACTACATCTGACTATTTTTACATAGATTCTGATCATAAGGTTTGTGTGACAAGGGTTTGAACTCCTGAGCCATCTCGCTGGCCCTAACTTTCATAATCTCAATTTTCCAGGTAGTAACGCTGCCTGGAGTCTTTTCCCACACTGCTGCAAAGCTAAGAATGGGCTTGCTTATTATGTTTTTGTGGTATAAACAATATATGTTCATCATGGGAAAGTGGTAACACACAGATAAACTATAAATATTATCCTTAGTAACTGAAGCTCTTGCTTCTAGGAGGTAATCACAATAAACACCCTGATTAATAGCATTCCAGATGATTTTTTTTCTTATGTACACAGATATATATAATCCTACAGGTTGTTTTAATCTGGGGATGGATGGGGACTGGCTAGCCTAGAACTCTCCATCAGACTCCTGAGAACTGGGATTACAAATTGTCTGTCACTGTGGTCAATTCTACAGGTGGGAGTGAGTGAGTGAGTGTCTGTATGTATATCTCGGTGTGCTTGCATAGGTAGCACATACATGTATCGATAAGAGACAACCTGGACTATCATTCCTCAGGTTCCTCTACCTTTTGGGTTGAGATGGAGTCTCTCATTGGCCTGGAAGTTTGCCAAGTAGACTTGACTAACTGGCCACAGAGCTTCTAGAGAACCACCTCCCATTGCAACACCTCAACTGGGGTGACCAGCTTCCACCTCCCTGCCGGGCTTTTTATATGCATCTGGGGAGCAAGTCTGGGTCCTAACACTTACAAGGAAAGTGTTTCACCAACTAAGCCATCTTCCCAGACCTCACAGATTGTTTTCAACAGTAGCACTTAAATCACCTTCCCTAATGGCCTCCCGCACTCCTCTGTGGGTCTGGACTGCGTATAGCATGCCCGGCTCCCCCATTCCAACCCACATTTACGTTTTCTCTCCATGAGCATCTGCACTGTTGTAGAAAGTCTTGACAGAAAGGATGGGACTGTCCTGGGTGTGTTACCTTTCTAGATCCAGTTGCAGACCTTAATCACCAGGTGCCAGAGGAAATGACAGATGTTTCCTTAAAAGGTCATTCAAGGAAGGGCTGGGATGTCACTCAGGGATGGAGGACTTCCACAGCATGCTGAAGTCCCTGGGTTGCATCACAGCACCTCCGGAAAACTAAATGTTGTCTAAGCTTGATATGATGACATATGACCATAATCCTGGACTTCAGAATCTGACGCATACATAGAAAGATGGCATATGCTAGGCCAGTGTGGGGACGGGGAGGGAATTCAAGGGCTAGGGATATGGCTCAGTGGTATATTGTGTCTAGCCTGACACAGGACCCTGGGTTCAAGCTCCAGCCCTGGTAGGGGCAGGGCAGCCAGTTAAGTCTTTCTGGCAGCTGTGGCCATCTGAGGTCTTAGAGACTGGGAACCTCAGACTGGGTTGACTGAGCACATGTCAAGCTGTTCCTGGAATTGAGGCCTATGTAATATAGATCTACACTTGGTGGTAGAGTAAACCTACAAAACAGGTCAGGCTAAAATCCACCAGGCATGACCACTCGGGGGCGGGGTCAGCATGTCAGGCAGCAAGGCATCTTATCGAATCTAGTGAGTTGGAGAAGGCTGCCTGCTGAATGCGTCTGCCTGAGAGAGGGTACCGGCGGCTTTCAGATAGCACTTGTGGCGCTGTTTCTCATCTCGTTCATAATTATTTATGTTGAGGTGGATTAGAACACATATATAATTAGTGACATCCAACCTGTGATTTAGTGGATATTGTTGCTCGGGACGAAGCTGAAGCGGGTATTTAAGCAAAACCAGGAGTGAGTCAACTGAAAGAAAGATATTAAGTAAATGACAGCATAATTGGTTCCCAAAGGCAGCCCATCTTGTATCATGATGACCGGGCCCAAAGACATCCTTGTACAGGAAGCAGTCAGTCTCCAGAAACAGAGATAGGAAGCTGTCGCTGATAGTGACACTCTGGACCACGTCGGTCTACAGAGATAACCTTACAGGATTCTTCAACCATCTGTGCACTGAACTACAGAAGTCAGAAGATTCTAGAAGTGAGCAGACAGCACAAATGTACTGCCCACTCTGGTCTAGTTTTGTGAAAGCAGAACTCCTGCCTCACAACTTGGGGCAAAGGCCTCTGAGCTGTGAGCTGAGCTTCCCCATCCCACACTCTGGTCTTTATTTAGTTGGGCTCAGGGGTTTGGTTTGTTTTGTTAGATAAAGTCTTGCTATGTAGCCCAGGCTGGCTTCAGAGTCAATCTCCTGCCTCAGCCTCCTGAGTGATAGAATTGTAGCTGTCTGCTGGCCCCATATCCATGGTTGAAGTTAGGATTTTTGTTTGGTTTGCTTGAACTCACTAAGTAGCCAAGGCCATTCCTTTTTCCACCTCCACAAGGATTGGAATCACAAGTCTTCACCTCCATGTCTGTCCTTGAGGTGAAATCTCCAAGTGGACCTGTAGATTTAAGATTTTCTTTAGAATTGGATTGTCATGTTGGCCTGTGAAGGGGTCCAAGTCACACCCAACTGTTGCTGGTGACATTGGTCTCCGACTATTCTAATGCACCTGGGCCTTTTGTTCTAAGCTTTTGGCTAGAACTGGTAAAGGTGATGCAGAAAACAGATGGTACATGGTCACCAGAAAAGAGGGTCACCGTGGATGTGGGCCCCCAGGATGTCCTTCATCTACGGAAAGGGCAGCTTGTCACTCCTGGTCACTTCTCTTGTCATAACTTTCACTGGCGAGCCAAGTGAGCTCCCATTATAATTAATGCTACTCTCTAATGACACAGCAATTAGGAAGACAGCTGTCTGGCAGTTTTAGCGATGACCAGGGAAGGACACGGTGAAATGACACCATGGGAGGAAGTTGCTTTAAAGCAGAGGGAAGAATGAAGAGGAGAGAGAAAGAGGAAAAAGGATAAACAGGAAGGTGGAGAATAAAAGCGGAAGAGAGGGTCGGACCTGGGGTCCGGACATAGGTGTGCAGTTGCCTATGAGTTGGGAAAGCTTTCCAAAAAAAAAGCTTAATAGATTTTAAATTTTAAGGTTAAAAATTTAGTTTCAATCTGGTCATTGGATGGAAATATTTATAAGAGACTGTATCAAACTTTGAAATCAGAAGAAAGCCATGGCTGCCCCTGCAGTGACTGGGACCTTGGCACAGAGTGCCATTTCATGGCACTCTTGGACTTGGGCTGTGTCCCTCTGCCTCTTCATTCACAGCCATTTACCTGTCACCACTACAGAGCTGCAGTCCATCGTCTCGCTGGCATGACGCCAGCGCCCCGCCTTTGCCCATCTTTAAACTAGGTCTCTCTAGTTCGGTCTGTTTTTATTGTGTTTATTGAGCTATACTTTTCTCCACACCCTCCATTTCTTCCCCCTCGCCTTCTACCCTCTCCCATGGTCCCCATGCTTCCAATTTACTCAGGAGATCTTGTCTTTTTCTACTTCCCATGTAGATTAGATCCATGTATGTCTCTCTTAGGGTCCTCTTTGTTGTCTAGGTTCTCTGGGATTGTGATTTGTGGACTGGTTTTCTTTGCTTTATGTTTAAAAACCACTTATGAGTGAGTACATGTGATATTTGTCTTTCTGGGTCTAGGTTATCTCACTCAATATTATGTTTTCTAGATCCATCCATTTGCCTGCAAATTGCAAGATGTCATTTTTTTTTGCTGTGTAGTACTCCATTGTGTAAATGTACCATATTTTCCTTATCCATTCTTGGTTTGAGGGGCATTTAGGTTGTTACCATATTCTAACTATGACAAGCAATGCTGCTATGAACATAGTTGAGCACATGACCTTGTGGCATGATTAAGCATCCTTTGTATATATACCCAAAAGTGGTTTTGCTGGGTCTTGAGGTAGGTTGTTTCCTAATTTTCTAAGAAATCACCATACTGATTTCCAAAGCAGTTATACCAGTTTGCATTCCCACCAGCAATGCAGAAGTGTTCCCTTTACCGCACCACCTCTTCAGCATAAGTTATCATCAGTGTTTTTGATCTTGGCCATTCTTACAGGTGTAAGATAGAATCTCAGAGTTGTTTTGATTTGCATTTCTCTAATGACTAAGGATGTTGAGCATTTTCTTAAGTGTCTTTCAGCCATTTTAGATTCCTCTGTTGAGAGTTCCCTGTTTAGGTCTGTACTTCATTTTTTTGTTGGATTATGTGATCTTTTGGTGTCCAATTTCTTGAGTTCTTTGTATATATTGGAGACCATTTTTATTAAATTATTTGGTTTTTTGATGGCCAGTTTTTTGTATATTTTAGAGATCAGACCTCTGTCTGATGTGTGGTTGGTGAAGATCTTTTCCCATTCTGTAGGCTGTCGTTTTGTCTTGCTGACCGTGTCCTTTGCTTTACAGAAGCTTTTCAGTTTCAGGAGGCACCATTTATTAATTGTTTCTCTCAGTGTCTGTGCTACTGGGGTTTATAGTTAGACAGTAGTCTCCTGTGCCAATGCATTTATGTATACTTACCACTTTCTCTTCTATGAAGTTCAGTGTGGTTGGTTTTATGTTGAGGTCTTTGATCCATTTGGACTTGAGTTTTGTGCATGTCAATAAATAGGGATCTATTTTCATTTTTTTACATGTTGATATCCAGTTATGCCAACACCATTTGTTGAATATGCTTTCTTTTTTCCATTTGATATTTTTTGCTTCTTTGCCAAAAATCAGGTGTTTGTAGATATGTGGATTGGTACCCAGGTCTTTGGGTTTTGCTTTTGATTTTGTTTTTGTTTTTAGGCAAAACCTGAGTAGATCCGGCTTGTCTTTACATTGTCATCTAGATGAGGATGATCTTGGACTCCTGATCCTCTGGCTTCCACCCAAGTGGTAGGATTACAGGCACAAGCCATTACACCTGGCTCCTATGTCCACTTTAAACACTGCCCTGGTCTTTCTGTGTTTGGAAAGCAGCATGGCCTTTCACTTGCCTGGGTCCTTGAGAGGATAAAAGCCAGCAGGAGCCAGTGCACATAGAAGGCTGTGAGCCTCATACAGTTCTAAACACCCTTGGGTGAAGGCTCAACATTGTCTCCACACCTCAGATAAGGGAATGGAAGCTCAGAGATAACACGTAGCTTCCCAGGGCTGCACAGCTTCCCTGGATTAGCACCCAGAGGGTTGACGGAACTTTGGATAAGCTTTTCCTGCCAGTTCTGTCTGTTCTATTATTCTCCCTCTTGGAACCAATGGATGGGAATCTTTCTCATTTTGAAAATATGACCCTGCTCATCCAAGAAGTGCTGACTGTGGTTCTTGGCAGAAGTCAGCATTTGGCAACATCCAGGTCCTACATGGTACCTAAGAGCAGGCAGGAGAAGCTCAGTCACCCTTTTGGTGGGTGCCTTAGGCGCAGACTCATAACTGGGCCAGTAGGGCTTATGCTGCCCTTGAGCTACCATCCCCTCTCTGGCCATCATGCAGCTCAGCACCCACCCTGTTTGGGATGGTTAGGGAGAAAAGCAAGTGTATGCATCCAACTTTGAGGGTTTAAGAGACCATGCTCACCTCATTCCCAGGAACATCTGTATGTATGGTGTTGACCAAACCCTTCATAGAGAGGTGCAGGCCTTCATGGGAGCTGGAAAGAGGCCAGAGAGGATGTGAAACAATTAGCTCTTGTGTCTCCTGCTTTCTGTGTGGGTCCTGAGTGTGTGCATTGTGGAGACTGGAGGTTGATATCAGGAATCAGCCCCAATCACTCTTCCACCTTATTCAGTGAGGTAGAGTTTCTCAGTCAAGCCCAGAGCTCACCCATATGGCTACTTTCCACAGACAGCTTGCTCTAGGAATCTCCTGTTTCTGCCTTCCGGGGCTAGAATTACAGGTGGGCTGCCACGCCCACTTGGCATTTCCATCAGTTCTGGAACTCCGAACCCCAGTCCTCAAGTTTACACAGCTACCACTTAAGCTCCAAGCTGTCTCCCCTGCCCATGGAAGATAGTTTTGCTTTGACTGGGAAGAAGGGAAAATGTGAAGCCCGGAGTCATTTGCAGGAACTCTTGGGGCTTTGAGAGGCTGCAGGGGGAGAGTGAGCAGGGTGCGGTTCGTGGACCCTCTACACATTGCAACCAGCCTTTTACCGGAAACTACTGCTTTGCCAGCTGCCTACTGCTCAGGTTGCTGAAATAAAGGCCACCATATTGGTGGCATATGAACAACAAGTCTAAGATAAACTTGTTGGCATGTCCTATCTGGTAAGGGTCTGCTCCATGGTTTCCAAGAGCCTTCTTTCCCACCTACCATCCCCTCATGAATGCCTCCCTCAGCATTCCAGGGTGAACAGCAGCCATCATTCTGAATAATTCTGTCCCTAGTGTGACATGATGAGGACAATATCAGTTACCACCCCTGATATCTACCTGTTGAAAATACCGTGTACATGAGTTTCCAAGTAGCAATTCCCTGAAACCTGACAACCCAGAAGGCAAATACCATCATCCCCACTTGCAAAGAAAATGAAGATCCGAAGAGTGTGTGTTAGTGCCCAGCCACTGATGAAATCCCTGAGACAATTAAGTGGACAAAGGAAGGGTCTTGTTGGGTTCACTGTTTCAGAGTGTTGGGTCTTGGTGGCTAGAGCCTGCTGCTTTCTGCCTGGTGTAGTCCAGTGTGTCAATAAGGCATGATGTGGTCAGGAACAAAGAGAGGAAAAGGGAGGGCCTGGAGTCCTGGTATCTCTTTAATGTGACCCCAATGACCTAACACTGAGCCCTATGTTCTCCTGGTGCTACCATTTCTCAATAGCACTACGAACTGGAAAGCAAACCTTCAATGTGTGAATTTGCGGGGGGCACTCAATATCTAAACCCATCTTTATCGTAGCCTAAGCCCTTCTCTAAGGATACAGAAGAATCATCCACAAATGCACCACCTGCCTCTGGATAGGAACAGTGGTCACAACGTGGGATGTGTATATGCTGTGGATGGAAGTCTACAATGGTGAGGGTGTCCCCTGTCATGAAGGATGCAAGGAGGACTCCACCATCATCCCACTGCTGCATGAGAACATAGAGTACCAATGACATGTTCCTCAGGCTCAGTGCCACCCAGAGGCCATCCCAAAATGTGGACTGCAAGCCCAAAGGACAGTCCCATACCATTTCTGAGTGGGACCATTGCTTCAGTACTTCCAGAGAGGAGAGTGACCTGCCCATACCTGTCACAGAGGACAGAGAAATGACATCAGTGTGGCATTGCCACATGTTAGCATTCCAGAGCCGGGATAAATGTCACTTACAGTGTCCCTGTGCCAAGCCTTGCAGAGCTTCTCCTCCATCAGAGTACAGAGAATATGAGGTAGCAACATCGTGAGCCACAGTAACTGCACAGGGCAGGCTAGGAGCAGGGCTCAGAGCTATCTAGCTCGCCTAGCATGTCCAAGGCTCAGGGTTCCATGCCCTGCACCACAGAGAGACAGAGAGGGAGAGACAGTGAGAGTGGGAACCAAAAGAGGCAATGTGTGTTGTCGGATTCAGTCCTGGGCAAAAATATAAACAACGATAAACATAAAACAAAAATAAATAAATCAGCACAAGCCAACTGATGCCAGTAGAGGCAGGGGTCAGCCCCTAAAGCATCAACATATCCTTGACTTACCTGAAGTTCAGAGGCACACTCAGAGCCCACATAGGTGTTTTCTTTCTCTTGCTTTGCTTCAAGGACCCCTTATTCTCCCCTCTGCCCCTCAGGAATCGTCTCGGGTGGCATGCTAGTTAATTTTAACTGTCACCTAGTATCACCAGGGAAGAGAATATTAATGAAGAACTATCTAGATCAGGTTGGTCTGTGGGCCTGTCTTTGGGGATTGTCTTGACCGTGAAGGTAAGAAGACCCAGTCCATTGTGGGCAGCACCATCCCCTAGGCAGGTTGTCCTGAGCAGTGTCAGAGAAGAGAAAGCTAGCTGAGGGCAATCAAGCAAGTACCCATGCCTTTATCCTCTCTCTGCTTTTGACTGAAGTAATGGGCGATAACTTGGAGCTGTGAACCAGATAAGCTCCTTTCTCCCCTAAGCTGCTTTTCATCAGGGTATTTTACCACAGCAGCAGAAATGACGATAGGACAGGTGGATCCAGTCAGAGGGCATCCCGTGTCCCAGCCAGCCAACACACTCTATGAGCGCCTGCACATATTCGAGCACAGATCTGCCTGTGCACACAAGAAGTGCAAATACCTTGGTATGTGTCACCAGAAATGTTAGGAGACTCCAGATTGTGTCAGTGTAAACCCCACGGGTGTATAAAGGCATTCTTTTCCCTAGGGCTCACCCATTGTTGGTGTTATGAAACATTCTCACGACTGATGCATGGTTTCTCTGACCTAACGCTGATGAGTGTAAGTTTTAAACTTTAATTACTCTTTTTCATACTCTTTGTCTCCTGTGGGCATACATGTGACTCAAAGACAGAGATCTGTTACTTGGTTTGAGCCCTAAGGAGTGCCAGGGCCTAGAATAATACCTAAGAAATAGTTGACGATCAAAGAAGTACAAGGATTGGGCTGATATGTCCAAACTACAAGGAAAGCAAAAAGAGTGGCTTGGCCGGGCGGTGGTGGCACAGGCCTTTAATTCCAGCACTCGGGAGGCAGAGGCAGGCGGATCTCTGTGAGTTCGAGACCAGCCTGGTCTACATGAGCTAGTTCCAGGACAGGCTCCAAAGCTACAGTGAAACCCTGTCTCCAAAAACAAAACAAAAAAAAAAGTGACTTGTTTTTTAAGTCTTTTTTCCAAGCAGTTCCCTTCCTGGAAGGTGAGTCATATTACCACTTTCTTAAGGAACCCCTTAGAGGTCGCTTTAACATGCCCCCTGCCTCCTCTCCCTTCTGTCTGTCGTCTCTGTCTGTCTGTCTTCCTATCTGTCTCTCTCCATCTATGTCTCTGTCTCTCTGCACCCCCACTTCCCTCTCTCCTGCTAATAATCAGGTCCAAGGCCTCATCCATGCTAGGCAAGTACTCTGCAGCCAGCCTCAAACTGGCAATCCTCCTGCCTCTGCTTAGGGAACACTGGGATGACAGGAGTGGCTCTGCTGGCCGACTGTGTCACTCTGTCCCCTCTTCCTCTCACTTGAGTGCACACTATACATCAGCTCAACTGCGTCCAGTGAGTCTCCCCTTCCAGAAGGCAGTTCAGGAAGCCACCTTGGCTACCATTTCCGTCTGTCAGTGCCGAGCTTGTCACTCTGGGAGAACACCTAGACACTGGTATGTCACAGCCTTGGGTGAAGGAGGCACGGAGGTGCACTCGGAGGCAGCTGCCCCATTGCTACATTTGTGACTTTCCCAACGCCCACAGAAACAGGTGCAGAATGTCAGGTGTCCTTTGAGTGTATCAGTGAGCCATGGCTATAGTTTCTATTTCCAGATCTGCTCTGACTCACTGGGACTGCGCACACACCCCTCTGCCTTCTCATTACCTTCTCCGAGAAATGGGCATAATTATGTCTGTGCCAGCGTTCTTAAAAGGATGGACACAGAGAGACACATGAGAAAGATGCCTTGGAGGGATCTTGTGTCCTTGGATCAGCAGGTGCTTCAGCCTATGGCAAACACCAAGGGCTGCTGGGAAGATGAGCTTCTCCTAGGGTCCTGGGAATTAAACCCAGAGCCCCACACATACTGGGCAAGTATTCCACCACCAATCTATATGCCTGGGCCCTGTCTTTTTACTTTTTTATTTTGAGACATGTTCTCACTAAGTTGCCCCACCTGCCCCGAACATTGCTAGGTAGACATGGAACTCACAGAGACTTACCTGCCTCTGCCTCCCGAGTGCAGAGATTAAAAGCGTACGTAGCCATGCCTAGCCAAAAGGGTCTGGAGGGGCTCACAGGATGACCTATTTTTGAATGGTTTGTAAAGATACTTTTGGGAGAGGGGTCTCGGTGCTTCAAGATTGTTATTTCACACACATACTATCCACTTAGTGCTCACTGCTCCTCTCAGGCTGAGGTTGCATTGATCTCAGTGACAAAAGCCAGTGGACATAGTGTTACCTGTTCCACAAATAATGTCGCAAATGCTTCAGGAATTCAGCAGATGTCATGGTGACCTATAAGTGACAAATGACTCAGAAGCCATTGAACTGTTTGGGGGAACACAGGGAACCCTCCTTTTAATGTTAACACATACGATGGCACAGCGCTGTGGTGGGACTCTGAAATGTCCCAGAGGCTTGTGCTCTGACTACTTGCCTCCCTGCTGGTGACACTATCTGGCAGGGGGTGGAACCGTGATGAGGTGGGATCTAGTAGCATAGGCAGCTCTCTGAGGTGTGTTCCAGTCAGCTACCCCTGGTCCCAGCCTCTGTGTGTGTGTGTGTGTGTGTGTGTGTGTGTGTGTGTGTGTGTGAGTGTCTTGGTCCACCATGATGTTAGGAGCCCAAGCTACACACTCCAGCTGCCCAGTTTTTGCCACCATGTTGGACTGGAACCCTCTGAAACCGTGAGCTCAAATAAATCTTTCTCTCCAAAGGTTTAGCTGTTGAGTAACTAAAACACACAAAAAGGTAATAGCAAACTTTTTCACGTGAAGTGTCAAATAGTTAAATTTTCAGTTTTCTGAACTACATACACCTCTATCACATATTCTTCTCCTTGTAAGACCAGAAAATTAAGATCATGCTGGGCATTGTGGAACACACACCTTTAAATCCCAGCACTGGGGGCGGGGCAGAGGCGGGTGCATCTCTGTGTGTTCCAGGCCAGCCAGGGCTACACAGGGAGCTCTTGCCTCAAAACAAACAAGCAAACAAGCAAATAAATAAATAGAATTCAGTGAGCAAAGTGCTGGCCAAGAAAGCATGAGAACCTGAGTTTGGATTCCCAGTACTCATGGAAAAGCTGACCAGGGTGGTCCATAGCTATAAACCCAACTCTTGGGGGTGCCTAGACAAGTCAGGAGGCTCTGGGGGACCTGTTGGCCAGCCAGTCTAGCCCCAAACAGCCCTTGTCTCCAAAAGTATGACGGAGAACAGTAGTGGAAGATGCAGGATGTCGACTTCCAGCCTCCACTGGCACACCCACGGGTGAGTACTTGGACTCACACACATACAGGAGTGTAGAATTCGCTCTTGGCTTAAGGACATCACAAATACAGGCCACAGAAGTAGGTTCCGAGCTGAAATTTACAGACTCTTGCTATAACTGGGGAGTTTGTGGGGTGCACTGTTTCCAAGGGCCCACATATCGATGGTATTTATTTACTACTGACTTTCCTGGTTTACCCACCTTCCCATTTTTGGTGTCCCCTAAAGCCCCTGGAATTCTAATACACAATGTGTCTTGCTTGATTTAGTTCTAGTCTTATTTTACATTGCAAAGGTGCCTAAAGTGCCCCGCTCTGCCGGTGAGAACACCTTCCTGACGAACCCCAACACTTTGATATTTCCCTTTCTCTCTAGTGTGATGGTAGCTCAAGCCCGCCTTCTTACAACAAAGCCAGTATAGTAGTTTGTCCAGGAAGCCCTCATTGCTTCTGTCAACTGTGATACAGAAACAAGAAGATGCAGAGGATGGGGCGCACACAATCCTAGGACTGAAAAATCCAACGGGCATGCCCACAGAGCCTGACCCCTCCCTTAAACCCTCGGCACACCTGTAACCACAGTGCTTAGGTGACTGAGGTGGGAAGATCCCTTGAGCCCTGGAGTTCCAGACCCACATGGGGAGCATAGTGAGACTTCACCTCTTAAGAACAAAGGCTCCCCTTCAGCTTAGCTTGCCTAGCACAGCCAGCCCCACCTCTGGCCCTGACACTGGCTGATGCTTGAGAACAAAGCCTCAGTCATGGGCTGTGGCTCTCCAGCACAGACAAGAAGGTGGAAACTTTCTCAACAACCAGAACCGAGTCTACGCTCAGGTTAACCTGCAATTAAGTATCAAACTCTGGCTGCTCATACCTAGCTCCTCAGATTTGCTACAAAAATAAATACAGAAAATTTAGATGAAAGAATCTCTGCACTTTGCTGTGATCACAAAGTCAGATGTCAACAAAACAAAACAGCTAGTAGGGAAGCTGGTACAATGGGTTGGGTATAAAACATCCCCACGAATGGCCGAGTTAAAAAGGATGGGAGACACTTCCCACGGCTATTGCCATGCTGGGACAATTGCTGATTTTTTTTTCAAAGTTGAAAAAAATCTAGATATTTATTTAATGCAGAATCTCATACATGCAAAATGGCAATGAGTACATTTTATCCAAAGTTTACTGATCTATAGTTTACATAAAATAAAAATACTCTTTGGGGGCTGGAGAGATGGCTCAGGGATTAAGAGCACGTGTTGCTCTTCTAGAGAACCTGGGTCCATTCCCAGTACCCACATGGTGGCTCACAACTGTCAGTAGCTCCAGTTCCAGGGAATCCAATATCTATACTCACACAGACATTCACACACACACACACACACACACACAAATTAAGTATTTTAAATTAAAAAAATAATCCTTATAAATATGTAGATTAATGCATCCAAATTAACCACCATCCCAGGGCCATCTAAAATAAGTCCATCATCTCCAGAATGTTCTTCTGTGAAACTTTTTAGCCAACCCTTTCATTGAGACACAGCAGTCTCTAATCCACTGTCTCAATGAGTTAGTTCAGCATGACTGGGGCTTCCTAAGAGAGAATCTTACAGGGTGTTCTCTTTTGTGCCTGGCTCGTTTTCCTCCGATAACTGTCCATGTTGATCTGTGTATTAATCATTGATTCTTGTTTATTGCTGGATAGTATTCCATGGATGTGCATGGATAGGAATTTGAGCAGTCTCTCCTTTGAGACTATTGTGACTAAGGCTGCCATGAAGAGACATGGGTACCTTTGCTAATGCACACACTTTAGTTCTCTTGATAAATAAAAGTGGACTTAATGAATCGTGTGAGATGTCACTCAACTTAATTTTTAAGAGAGAATTGCTTAATTTAATTTTATTGCACTTATAATTTTTGTTTTGGGAGCTCCATGGTATATATGTGGGGGTCACAGGACAACCTGAAAGAGTCAGATCTCTCCTTTCACCATGTGGGTTCTGGGGAGCAAACTCGGGTTTTCTGGCTTCACAACGGGCACCTTTACCCACTGAGCCACCTTGCCAGCTCATTCACATTTATAGGTCTCTGTGCTGGATAATTTTATGTCAACTTGACACAAGCTAGAGACGTCTGAGATGAAGGAAAAGAGAGCCTCTATAAGATCTGCTATGGGCAAGCCTATAGGACATTTTCTTAGTTAGTGACTGATGTGGAAAGACCTAGCCCACTGTGGGTGGTGCCATCCCTGGGCTGGGGGTCCTGTAAGAAATCAGGCTGAGCAGGCCATGAGAGTAAGCCGGGAAGCAGCACCCCTCCATGGCCTCTGCATCGGCTCCTGCCTCCAGGTTCCTGGTTGAATTCCTGTCCTGACTTCCTTCAGTGATGAGCAAACAGTGATATGGAAGTGTAAGCCAAATAAACCCTTTCCTGCCCAACTTACTTTGGTCACGGTGTTTCATCAGAGCAATAGAAACCCTGACTAAGACAGTCTCCCAACTGTTTTCCAAAGTCATTCCACCACAGCTCCCAGCATGCGTGTTGCTTCACATCCTTACCAGCCCAGAGCGATTGGCCCTCCCATGGGTGGGACGTGGTACCCTACGGCAGTTTGATTTGGTTTTCTCAGGGAATAAAGACCCTGAGATATTTTTATTGTGTTTATAATCTTCTTTTATGATGTGTTTTTCAAGTCTTTTGACATTTATGCTATCTTATTAGTGTGTGTGTGTGTGTGTGTGTGTGTGTGTGTGTTTCTAGTGTGCATATGTGTGCAGTATGTCCCTTTGTGGTCACCCATGAGGAGGCCAAGGGAATATGTCAGTTGTCCCCCTCTATGACCCCTTGCCTTACTTTATTCCCCTGAGAAGGATCTCTCACTGGCTCTGGAGCTGAGGCTGGCAGCCAGCAAGTCCATAGGACCCCCTGGTTACAGGCGTATGTGTGGTCACATCCAGTTTTTCATGTGGGTTCAGGGAATTCCAACAGAGGTCCTCAAGCACAGCAAGTGCGCTTACACACTGAACCATGGCCAGCCTCCTTTGCCCATTTTGAAAAGCAACATTTATGTGTGAGGACACAGGTTCAACCCCCAGGACCACCAGGCAAAGCGAGGTGAGCTGGCTCTGAGGATGGTTTTTACTCTCTTCAAATAATAAAGTAGAGCTGGCATTGTTAGTTGTGGTAACTTAGGGGTACCGACCTCAGACAGGTGAATTTGGTGTTTTGGTGTTTCTGGGTGTTAACTAATACAGTCCCAGGCATTCTGGCAATGTTGTATGGGATTTTCATCCATGAACACAACAGGCAATGATCAGGGCGACTGATGCATCTATCACCTCAAAGGTTTATCATTTCTTTCTGCTGGAGGCAGTCACAATCCTCTCTACCCCTTTCTGAATATTCGATTAATTGTTAACAACTAGTAACCACTATACAAGAAATGGAAAGTCATTCCTCCCACCCCCTGCTAGCAGTCCCTCCTCCTTACTCCCTCCCTCATCACTGCCCTTCCCAGTCCTGGCTATGTGTCTGGGTGCGTTGTCTGCTTGTCTGTTTGAACATGTGTGCCTTGTGCATGCAGTGCCCATGGAGGCCAGAAGAGGGCATCAAATCCCTTGAATCTGGAGTTGCAGCTGCTTGTGAGCCTCCATGTGGGTGCTGGGAACCAAAGCTAGGTCCCCTGAAAAGCAGCAAGTGCCCCTGAGCCAGCTCTCTAGCCCAGTTTGCTTTCTCTTTTATAGATGAATAATGTTCCATTGCTTTTTCTTTTTCTGTTTTTGGTTTGAGTTTTGTTTACCTGTTTATATTTTGCTCGGGTTTACTTGTTCATATTTTACTCCTTCTTGTTTTGAGGTCCTCTCTTACTGTGTTAGCCTTGAATTTGCAACCCTTCTGCCTTGGCCTATCTCACCACCATAGCTGGCCATCACATTTTCTTTTTCCATTCGCCTGTGGTTGGTTACCTGAACTGACTCCGTGTTCTTGCTTACCTTCTGATTTGTAGGAGTCCCTATATATCTGGCATTCGAGTTCTCTGTCACACTTGTATGTCACAGGTGTCTTCTCTGCTTGCTTGTTCCTTCATTTTCTTAAAGGTGCAATTTTTCTGAGGATGGCAAATTCTAGGCAAGCAATATAGCAGTAAGCAACATCTCCAACCATTGGTTGACTGGTTTGTTCATTGATGGAGATGGGGGTCTTACTAAGTTTCCCCAGCTAGCTGTGAGCTAAGTACATACCCAAGACTGGCCTCAAGCTTCAGAGCCTCCTCCTTCAGCCTCCAGAGAAGCTGGGGTTACAGATGTGAGCCCAACATACAAAAGCAAAGACCTGGGAGGGTGCTCAGTTGGTAAAGTGCTTACCACACAGGAATCAGAGTTCAGTCCCAAGAAACCACATGAAAAGCTAGGTATGGTGACTCACACTTGTAATCCCAGCACCAGGGAGGAAGAGACTGCCCTGCTTGGGGACAGAGAGAGACCAGCCATCTTAGCCTGCTCCGAGTGTTCTTGGTCCGGGGGAGCACCTGTCTCAAAAATCAGGGTGGGTAGTGCTGGAGGAACAATAGCCAAGGTTATTCCCCACACACATACATACACACATAAAATAATATATATTGTGATTTAAAAACTAAAAACAAGTCCAGTGAGCAGTGTGTTGTCTGCGTGCCTGTTAATAATAAATAATAATAACAACAACAATAATAATAAAGAGATGAGGATTCAGCTCAGTGACAAAACACTTGCCTAGCATGCCATAGGTTTGATTCCCCAGCTTCATAAAAAAAATTATATTAAATTAAACATAAATTACAAGACAGTTATGATAGCATACACCTGAAATCCCAGAACTCCAAAAGATTGAATACTTAGGAGTTCAAGGCCCTTCTCAGGTTACTAGAAAGCTCGAGGTCAGCATTGAACGACAAGGTGGTCTCGGAACATAAATAAACAAATCAGCTCAGTGAAAACACAAATGTTGCATATTCTAAACGGATGCTGTACCTGACTGTATTCTGAGCCTGAGGCTCCACGGCTGAGCTGGGAGATTATCGAGGATCAGAGCTTCGACTTTCTCCTTGACTGAACCAGAAGGATTAAATGAGAATGGAAAAGATTAGGACCCAAGAGGAGCCCTTTGTTTCTTTCTTCCTGCCACAGACAATTCAGTGGAACCTAACACCCTGGTTCCTAGGAGGCCTTGGAGTGCTGGAGTGTTCCAGACAGGCCAGCCTTATTCTCTTTGCACTTACCAGCCATGAGAATAATGGGTTAGGGGAAAGTGACGGCCGAAGCAGCTGCAAATGGCCGGAAACAGTCCGTGTGTTGACACTATTACGAGCTGCTGTACACGCGAGCTGCTGTACGGTTTAGGAGAGCAGAGGACAGACCGGCTGAGGGACGCTGGAGCTGGAGAAGTCTGTAAATGCTCACCTTAGAGCCACAATGACTTTGGAGGCCATGGAATTTGATTCACACAGAGAATGAAGACCGCAGAAATGGCAAGGTCCCTGGTACTCTGGTTGCAGGAGGAAAGATGAGGGTGCCACTGTAGCCAGATTAGGCGTGAATACACTTGGACAGTGCAGAAAGGGGTGCCTGGCATGTTCTATTTGGCTGTTCCGTGGAGAGCTAAGTCTAACGCTGGAGGAAAGCTGCAGCCTTTCCCGCTCCCACAGCAAGCTTGAGAGTTTAAGGAAGGAGCCATCTCAGTGAGTAACTGTAACACAGGGTAAAGAGATGAGCTCCTCTTAACCTTCTAACAATTTGGATCAGCATGCATAAGAAAAAAACATCTTGGGCCCCACAGCCCTCAAAGGAATGGCTTCGGGCACAGCTAGGTCCAGATGCTGATCTGGCATCTTAGTGGCTTGAGGCTCTGCCATGCCCATATTAATTTTGTTCTATTGTGTGGTGACAGCAACTACTATGTCAGAAATCTCAGCTAAAGGGGAGGTCTCTTCCTCTGTTGTTCTAGCCTGAAGTGGCCGCATTGAGTTTCTGGGGTCTGCATGACAATGGCTAAGGAAGACATACATTCCCTAGGGTTAATGGCAGGGGCCATCCTGGCCACTCATGGAGAGGCCAGGGTTCCCCTGAACTGTTGGGGAAGGAGGAGGGGGTATGGATGGGATCAGCAAGTACCAAATGGCCCACCATAGTGTCCCAGTAGGAAGAGACTCTCATGAGAGAGAGAGTGTCATGCCAGCTCAGAGTCAGGATAGCTTCCAAGAGGAATAGCCTCTGCTGCCCTTAGAGGTGGACTAAGCTGGGACAGCAGGAACCCAGGGCTAGAGTGACTGCTGGGGGGAGGGCGGACTCCCTGAGGCTCACTCGTGCCATGTGGTGGCATCAGTTTAGTAATCTCTGCATGAGCTCTGCCTCCTGTGTCCCTAGGAGACAGAGCTAGAAAAGTCTAAGACTCTTCCCTGATCACCCAATGGTCTAAGACCACCACCCCAGTCCAACCTGACCTACGGAGGTGCTGAAGCATTCTTTCTAAGTTCAAGACTTAATACCCACCTCCCTTTGATTAGCAAAATGAACCAACTTTCTTGCCCCCCTCAGAATCTCCAACTTACGGGCAAGTTACATACATATAGAATCAGGATGACAGTCAAGTCTTGCTACTTTTGGTTTTTTAGACAGGGTTTCATATAGTCAAGCTGACTTTGAACTCACTATGTAGCTGGAAAGGACCTTGATCCTTCTGCACCACACACCCACTTTGTGTGGTACTGGGTCTCAAACCCAGGGCTTTGTGGTGCATGCTAGGCAAGAACTCTGCCCACTGAGCTACATTCCCAGTCCTAATTCTTTTCTTTTTTTATTTTCATGTTTTGTAGTGTTGGGATGGGAACTCAAGACCGATCTCTCTCTCTCTCTCTCTCTCTCTCTCTCTCTCTCTCTCTCTCTTCATCTCTCCCTCCTCTCTCTCCATCTCTCTCTCCTTCTCTCTCTCCCCCTTCCTCCTTCCTTCTGTCGCTCCTTCCCTACAGTTCTCCCTCCCCCTCTGTCTTCTCCCCCTCTTTCTGGCTGTGGAACCCAAAGCCTCCCTCAGGCAAGATAAGTACTCCCCCATGGCACTAGACCCCAGGCCCTTGCTTTTCATGAAGCAGGGTCTCACTCTGAGGCTCAAGTTGGCCTGTAACTCATGGCAATCCTTCTGCCTCAGCTTCCCAAATGATGAGATTACAAAAAGGCACCACTGTGCCTACTCAGAGACCTCATGTTTAACCATCACCCTCTCATGGTGCAGAGCCCCAGCCCTTGTGCTTGTCCCACTCGGAAGCTCAGCATTTCTGCTGGGTTATTTTAGCGGCACTAGGTTCCACTTGGTTGAGTCCGAAAGCCGTCAGTTCATGCCTCGCTTAGGATGGGCGAGCTCTGGACTTTGCATGCTTTTTTTTTTTTCACCGTTTCAGCAATTCCGTAAATTAGCTGTGGCCGGACTTGGGACGGAGATCGGTGACAGAGCATTTGCCTAGCATGCATAGGGCTCCAAGCTTAGCTCCTCTGAAGAAAGGGAGTGAGGAGAGAGATGGCTCAGCAGTTCAGGCTCTTGCTACTTGAGCCTGATGGCCTGGCTTCAGTCTCCAAGACTCACATGGTAGGAGTGAGCAGACTCCTGAAGGTTGTCCACAAGCATGCACTGGCACACTTGCACACACACTAAATTCAATAAATAAAACAAAAATTTTAAGATAGGGTAATTTTTTAATGAAATGAAAGAAACAGATATGTCAACATTTATACGTGGGAAACCTGAGCTGAGAAATTTAGCAACTGGTCCATCATGATGGGCATTCCCTGGGGGCAAAAAAAAATCTCAGTCACTAGGATGGGCATGGTGGTGCTTGCCTGTAATCCCACAATGAGCAGGAGGCAGAGACAGGGGGATAGAGGTAAATCCAAGGCCAGCATGGGCTGGGGGAGGGGAGCAGAGGGCCAGGCGGAGCATAGACACCTTGTCTGATTTGTTCATCACTGAGTCCAGAGACACTAGTTCATTTATGCTGTGGTCACTCAAAAAGGGCTTTCTGTTCGGTGGACAGAGAGGTGGAAGGGTAGATGGCGGGTGGCAAAAGGAGGGAGGGAAAAAGGGCTGGACCATGTAACCAGTCTCCTGGCCTGTGATTTCCCCAACAGTGTCCTGTCTGATGGCATCCCATGTCCTAGCAGGTGCCACCATGCCAGTGAAGAAGTACTTGCTGAAGTGCCTGCACCGGCTGCAGAAGGGCCCGGGCTATACCTACAAGGAGCTTCTCGTGTGGTACTGTAACAACACCAACACACACGGCCCCAAACGCATCATCTGCGAGGGCCCCAAGAAGAAGGCCATGTGGTTCCTGCTCACGCTGCTCTTCGCCTGCCTGGTGTGCTGGCAGTGGGGCGTCTTCATCCAGACCTATCTGAGCTGGGAGGTCAGCGTCTCCCTCTCCATGGGCTTTAAGACCATGAACTTCCCGGCGGTCACCGTCTGCAATTCCAGCCCCTTCCAGTAGGTGGTCCCTGGAGCAGAGCCGGCTCGACTCTTCCCTTTTTTTCTTTCCTCCTTTCTTTCCCATTTCTCCTTTCTCTCCATAGACCATTTTGTTGCTTCCCTTTTCTTTCCCTTTTTTTATTCCACTTTTTGCAACATATAAGATGTTTTAAAAAATCCTAAGCTTCCTCCACTTAAAGAGAGTCACAGTGTATCTAGATCTAAGTAACTTTGGAGTGGGAAAAAGGTCAACCTCTGGCGTGTGCCTAAGGCACTGTCCATCTCCTATTTAAAATAGTTTATTTAGCCACCCCCCAGTACTTCCTCTCCATTCTCTCTGGTTCCTCCCTTATCTCCCACCTCTTTGTCCTGTGTGTGCTCTCTCCTCCTCCTCCTCCTCCTCCTCCTCCTCCTCCTCCTTCTTCTTCTTCTCTCTCTCTCTCTCTCTCTCTCTCTCTCTCTCTCTCTCTCTCTCCCCTTCTGTTTACTTAGTGCTGTCTGGGTGTGCATGGGTGTAGGAACATCTACAGAAGCACAGGCAGCCTCTTAGGGTCCAAACCTCTGAAGGAAACTGATCTACCCTCCCCAGCGGCCATCAGTTTCTGATAGTTACTCAGCTAGCTGTGGAATCTCACGACCCCCTCTCCCTTCCAGGCTGGGATCTTGGCTTGATCTTGTGCAGCTCTTGCTGTGAGTTCACAGGCACAAATGTGCAGTCACATCCAGCAAATGTTTCCTTACAGACATTGACTCCCCCACCTCCTCCTCGTGCTGATACCTGAGCCTCAGTGAGAGGAGGTTCAGGGTTTATCATTATGACCAAGGCTCACTAATTAGCATAGCCTGGCAGGCTTCCAAGCCCCAGGGATCCATGTCTCTCCAGAACACCAGTCCTGGGATTTCAAATTTGTTCTGCCACACCTTTTCATATAGGTGCTGGGGACCAAACTCGGGTCCTCATACTCATAGGTCAAACAGTTTACCAACTAAGCCAACTCCCCAGCCCTTCATGCCTGCAGCTACATACATGTCTATAAGCCAGATATGGTGGCACACATCTATAACCTCAGCATTCAGAGGCTGAAGCAGGATGATGAATTCCGGGCCAACCTGGGCTGTACAGCCAGAACCAGTCTCAAAAACAAGGCCACATACAGTGTAAATGGCGCTTCCTGTTTTCCGCAATGCCACATCTAGATCCTGCATTTGTGTTTACTGAGCATCTACTGTTGAGCACCACTGTTCGCATGCTGGAAATTTTAGCACCAAACAGAACCAACCCCCCGCCCTCCGCAGAGGAAACCTGTCAGAGGAAACAACCATTAGGGTTTTTTTCCATACTGGAGTTGGAGAGATGGCTCAGCAGTTAAGAGCACCAACTACTCTTCCAGAGTACCCAGGTTAAAATCCCAGCACCCCCATGACAGCTCACAATGGTCTGCAACTCCAGCTCCAGGGGATACAATGCCCTCTTCTGGACTCTTTGGGTACCGGGCATGCACATGGTGCATAGATATATATACAGTCAAAACACCCATAGACATAAAACAATTTAAAAAAAAAAAAAAAGAAAAGATACGTTGGAGGCTGGAGAGACAGTGCAGGGGCTAAACACACTTGTTTTTCGAGAGGATCAGATTCCGTTCCCAGCACCCACATGCACTTCACATCCATCTAAACTCCAGGTCCAGAGAACCTGAAACCTTCATCTGACTTCCACGGGCACTTGAAAGTGTTCAGTGTACATTCACACATGTTGGAAAAATACTCATGAACATAAACTAAAGTAACATTTTTTTTTTAGATTTTAAGCCCTAAACTTTAAAAGATTTTTCCAAGAATACTGAGTTATTACTCTGACGATCAAAAAACTCATCCCCACTTCCCCCAGTGCTTGGTCTGATCATGCCTAGGGGAACTGGTACAATTCTTTCATGTACAGCCCTCCTGGAGACAGGCATTCCTGTAGCAACCCCAGTTCACAGGTGAGGGAATCCATCTGCAGAGGGGTGAGCACATCTGTTCAACCACCCAGTGTGAGAAACCTGGTCTAACTCCAGAAGGGCCACTTTGTAACCACTCTGCCATGCTGTCTCTTACACAATGAGAAGGCTTCAGGGTGTGATGACAAATAGACCCCCATCTAACCAGGACTGGGGGCACAGGTAGGCAGCCAGTCAGTAAAAAAACTGTCTAAGGCTAGCCAGGAGGGATAGAGGCACTGTTCAGGTGTGCAAAGGCCTGGGGGTAAAACAGCCTGGAAAATTCAAGAGTGGAATGACAGAGGATATTCTTGTCCAAAGGAAAGTTCTAGAAGAGAGTTCACACTTTGTGGTTACCTTCCCAGTCCTCCAAAGTTTCTTAGACTTTGGTATTTGTGTGTGGAGATCAAGGGTCAGCCTTGGGGTAATTTCTCAGGGAGCAGCACATGTTGCGTTTGGAGACAGGGTTTCTCTGTGGGACTGGGCTCTCCATGGGAAGCTGCCTGTCTCCTTGTTCCCAGCACCGGGTCTAAAGTGCAGTGTAGTCCACCATGCGTATCTGTTTACATGAATGCTGGGGACCTAACTCAGTCCTCCCGCTAAGCACTTTAACCCCTGAGCCACTGCCTCAAGCCCTAGAAGGTCCATCTTTTTTAGAGGGTTTCCTCTGCTTGAGTAGCTTTTGGGAGCCTAAGAGAGCCCAAGGCATTAACCACCTGGCTCAAGTAGCATGGCCTGCAATCCCAACACCTAGGAGGCTGAGGCAGGAAGATCTTGAGATCAGGGCAAGCTCAGACTACAAGTGAGACCTAGTCTAAGAAACAGCAGAGACTGTGCTCGCTTTGGCAGAACATATGGAACAACACAGAGAAGATTAGCATGGCCCCTGTGCAAGGCTGACACGCCATTCGTGAAGGGTTCCATGTTTCTGCTATCAGGAAGTGTGTCAGGGTGTAGCTCATCCAGAATAGCAGATCACAGTTTTTTGTGCCCAATAATGGCTGCTTGAACATCCTTGAGGATGAAGTTCTGGTTGCTGGGTTTGGTTGAAAGGGTCTTGAGATTCCTGGAGTCCGCTTTAAAGTTGTTGAAGTAGCCGATGGCTTCCTTTCAACTCTGTACAAAGGCAAGAAGGAAAGACCAAGATCATAAAATTTGACAATGGAAACAGTAGTCAATTCTCATATTCTGAAAAAATAAAAACAGCAGAGACTGGCAAGATGGCTCAATGGTTAAGAAAGTTTGCAGTGGACCCAAGTTTGTTCCCAGCACCCACATTGGATGCTCACAACTGAGGATAATTCCAGCCCCAGGAATCAAATGCCCTCTTCTGGCCTCCATGGGCACAACATACATGTAGTACACGCACACACACACACACACACACACACACACTCACATGAACACACACACAGAGAGAGAGAGAGAGAGAGAGAGAGAGAGAGAGAGAGAGAGAGAGAGATTATTAATACAATAATATTAGAAACCACCGCAATTCTTTCTGAGGGAAACTTTTTTTAAAATTGTTTTTATTGAGCTATATATTTTTCTCTATTCCCCTCCCTTCCTATCCCCTCCCCTTCTACCCTCTCCCATGGTCCCCATGCTCCCAATTTACTCAGGAGATTTTGTTTTTTTCTACTTCCCATGTAGATCAGATCCATGTATGTCTCTCTTAGGGTCCTCTTTGTTGTCTAGGTTCTCTGGGGTTGTAAACTGTAGGCTGGTTTTTCTTTGCTTTATGTCTAAAAGCCACTTATGAGTGAGTACATATTTGTCTTTCTGGATCTGGGTTACCTCACTCAATATAATGTTTTCTAGATCCATCCATTTGCCTGTCATTTTTTTCTGCTGTGTAGTACTCCATTGTGTAAATGTACCACATTTTCCTTATCCATTCTTCAGTTGAGGGGCATTTAGGTTGTTTCCAGGTTCTGGCTATGACAAATAATGCTGCTATCAACATAGTTGAGCACATATGCTTGTGATATGATTGAGCATCCTTTGGGTATATACCCAAAAGTGGTATTGCTTGAAATAGGTTGTTTCCTAATTTTCTAAAAAATCACCATACTGATTTCCAAAGTGGCTTTGCTAGCTTGCACTCCCACCAGCAATGCAGAAGTGTTCCCTTTACCCCACAATCTCTCCAGCATAAGTTGTCATCAGTGTTTTTGATCTTGGCCATTCTGACAGGTGGAAGATGGAATCTCAGAGTTGTTTTGATTTGCATTTCTCTGATGACTAAGGATGTTGAGCATTTTTGTTAAGTGTCTTTCAGTCATTTTAGATTCCTCTGTTGAGAGTTCTCTGTTTAGGTCTGTACTCCATTTTTTATTGGATTATTTGTTCTTTTGATGGCCAATTTCTTGAGTTCTTTGTATATTTAGGAGATCAGCTCTCTGTCCAGTGTGGGGTTTTTCTGTTGTTTTGTCTTGTTGACCATGTTTTTAGCTTTACAGAGCTTCTCAGTTTCAGGAGGTCCCATTTATTAACTGTTTCTCTCAGTGTCTGTGCTACTGGGGTTCTATTTAGGAAGTGGTCTCCTGTGCCAATGCATTCAAGGAGGGACACTTTCTTACCCTTCCCACAGGGCCTGGTCACACTTCTAACATGGAGCCCCTGGGGGGAGGAGGGAAGACAGAAGCCACCTTCACAGTCTCACCGCCTCTCCATCCTATGATTGGTCCTGGTCCTCAGGTCACAGACCTGCCCCCTCTCCACCCTCTTCCTCTACTGAGAGGAGGCTTTGAGGGGAACCCCTGAGCATAACCCCCCATCCTGCTGCTGGAGCCCACCACCAAACTTGAACTCCAGCTTCAGCCCTGCCCCTTATTCCCAGGGTCATCCAAGAAATCAAAGTGGCTTCCAAGAGCCAGCCTCCCTGTCTGCGGGTGGGGATGGTGACAAACTGTGACAAAGAGCAACGGAAAGAAAGAGCCCCACACATCTGACCCATGACACATCATCAACAGACAGCTCTTCACTGCCAGGGGCATTCGCGGCTGTCTCTGCCTCTGTCGCCTCGCACATAGACGATGTTGAATATGTATTGGTGAATGAGAGAACTGAGTGGACAACAGAGAGACACGTGGGTGCCGTGGGAGAGAGGTGGTGTCTGAGCTGAACCCAGGGCACCACACATGCTGGCAAGCATGCTATCCCTAGGACGTGTCTCTAGCCCTTTAAGAAATACAGAGCGAGGCAGGATCTCACTACATTGCCCAGACAGGGTTTGAATTTACGCTCCTCCTGCCTCGCCTCCAGCATAACTGGGATTACAGGTGTGCATCACCAGGCCCTGGTGTGGCAACAAGTTCCTGTACTCTGGCGTGCAAGAAGACCCCAAGCTCTGCGTGCTCTTTCTGTGGTGGCCCCTTGCCCACCTGACCCAATCTCTTCTTACTTAGGTACTCCAAAGTCAAGCACCTGCTGAAGGACCTGGATGAGCTGATGGAAGCGGTCTTGGACAAGATTCTGGCTCCGGGCACTGGTCACACCAACACCACCAGTGCCCTGAACTTCACCATCTGGAATCACACACCCCTGGTCTTCATTGACGAACGGAACCCTGACCACCCACTGGTCCTCGACTTGTTTGGGGACAGCCACAACAGCAGCAGTCCAGCCCCAGGAAGCGTCTGCAATGCCCAGGGGTGCAAGGTGGCCATGAAGCTGGTAAGTTCCCCAAGCACAGGCCCTCCAGAGAGGTTGGTGACAATCTATTTTCATTAATAATCTAAGATTTGCTGAGAGGACCCAAGCCTGTTTTGTACATATGCAAAGGATTAAAGGGGTGTGTGGATGTATTTGCAGGTGTACCTGTCATGGGGGAGTAGGGGCGGGGGCCAGAGGACAACCTCAGATGTCATTTCTCCATAGGCGAGGCTAACTGACCAGCAAGCCTGAGAAATCTGTCTGTCTCTACCTCCCCAGCTCTGAGTTTACAAACAAACCCCTTTTCACCGTATTTTTAATTATTTTTCAATTTATTTTATTTTATGTATATGAGTGTTTTTGCTTGCGTGAATGTCTATGCATCATGTATGTGCCTGGTGCCTATGGAGGTCTGAAGAGGGTGCTGGATTCCCTGGAACTGGAGGTGTAGATGGCTGTGAGCCACCATAGGGTGCTGGAATCAAACCGGGGTCTTCTGGAAGAACAAGTGGTCTTAGCCTCTGAGCCAGCTCTTCAGCCCCTGTCTGGGTTTCTCATGTGACTTCTGAGGATCCAACTCAGGTTCTCCTGCTAGTGCTACCAGCACTTTATCAACCGGAAGACTCCCTGAGCCTTGCAAGCATTTATTAAAAAGTAAAAATGGCTGGTGTGTTGACTGAGACCCTGGGATGAGAGTGATGCAGCTCAAACGAGTTTCTGCACGAGTTTGTGCAAAGCAGGGAGCCATTGGCACATGTCACAAAGATGTCCAGAACCCATCCGGGTCCAGGCATGCATGGATCCAGGCACTCAGGGGCTTTCATGAGAACTCATTGCCCTCCATCTCAGCTCAGGCCTCGTGTCCTCCCTGCAGACATCACAGCAATCTCTCCCCACAGTTTCTCTTTCTCCGTAGAGCCAGTCAAACGCCTTGGGCTAACTCCTCTGGTCACATCTCAGCTTAAATCACAGTGGGCTACGGGACCGCCTCCAGTGATTGGCCACTTCTGGATCACATGCTCTGGAGTCAGAAGTGATATCAGTTTCACAAGGATTGACTAGGGAGGACGCAGTCAGAGACCAAGAAACCACTGCCCACATTGAGGCTGAGGTGCCACCGGCTCGTACAGCCCCAGGGGGAGAAAGCCTCATCTGGGATCTCCGAGAGCTCTGTCACGAGCCAGACCATGATCCAGATGTCACCCCTGGAGAGCCCACGGATGCAGTTCAGGGCCCCAGGCCTGCATTGTCGGCAGCATCCCTGGTTACCCTGAGGGTCAGCCTTGGCATTAACAAGGGTCAGGTGTGCAGCCTCCAGAGGGGCAACTGTTTGCCTTGCACTAGCAACCTGCTCACAGCCTCCAAAGCCCCCAGCAAATGGCCGGGAGCCCAGGAGTGGATGCCACACTTTAGGCTGGGGTCACAGGTTACGTGTCTGAGAATTCAGTCCAAGCCTATATGTTCACTAGCTCTTAGGGCGACCGCAATGTCCGTGTTTGTCCATGTGTGTGCATGTGTGTACATGTATGTGTGTGAGTGTATGTATGTGTGCGTGCATGTGTGTATGTGTTTGTGTGTGTGAGTGTATGTATGCTTGTGTGTGAGAGTATATCTGTATGTGCCCATGTGTGTTTGTGTGTCTGTATTTGTAGTCATATTTGTTTGAGTATGTCTGTGTGTACCCATGTATGTTTGTGTGTCTGTGTACCCAGGTGTGTTTGTGCATCTGAGTGTGTGTGCTTGTGTGTCCATATGTGTTTGTACCCATGTGTGTTTGAATGTGTACCCCTGTGTGTGAGTGTGTATCTTTGTATGCCTCTGTATGTGTAATGTGTCGGAGAGGAGCCATATCTCTGTACATATGTCCCGTGTCCATGCCTATGAGTACCAGTGGTGGCTGTGTATGTCCAGCCTGGAGTTGCCCCTGAGTATGGGTGAGTTAGGATTCTAGCGCATTTCCCGCCACCAGGGTGAAGCCATGGGCAGCTGACGTGGCGTTGCCCTTCCCTGCTGGGTTCAGGAACCCCTCTTCCCTTCCACAGTGCAGCGACAATGGGACTGTGTGCACCTTCCGGAACTTCACCAGTGCCACCCAGGCCGTGACCGAGTGGTACATCCTGCAGGCCACCAACATCTTCTCACAAGTGCCTCGAAAGGACCTGGTGGGGATGGGCTATGCCCCTGATCGCATAATCCTAGCCTGCCTCTTTGGGACAGAGCCCTGCAGCTATCGGTGAGAGCAACTCCTGTTCCCTGCTCTAACAGACAGAATGAGTTAGGAGCCTGGCCTGCTAGGGGTCAGACCCACCCAACTCTACAGTAGCTGTTTACGGCACACAGGCTGATCTGTGCCTCTGTGTCTTGCTGCAGCTTGTTGGAGATGGGTCTGAGATAGGCTCAAGTCGGTAAGGAAGGGCAGATGAGGAAGGCAGATAAGAACAGGCAAGGATGTGATGACTTTGGGGGAAGTCTGGGCTTGGCCTGATTCAGGAGAGGAGCTGCTGTGTGCATGAATAAAAACACAGAGCTGTTCCACTGGCAGTGGGTCTAGGCCGTTCATAATGTTCCCAGCAGTCAGACTTGGCTGTTGGCCACCCCAGGAACAGGGGCCTTGGGTCATTAGTCTACAATTCCCAACAGCTGAGGGATGGTACAACCACCTGATGGCATATCTGGGTGGGCACCTGATGGCATATCTGGGTGGGCACCTGATGGCATATCTGGGTGGGCACCTGATGGCATATCTGGGTGGGCACCTGGCATTGTCTGGCTTTTGTTTTCTTTTCTCTAAAACAGGAAAACCCTTTTACCCGCCGCTTCAGGTGTATAGCTAGGTCCACACTGGCACATAGAGTAGAGTCTATGAGGGCTGGAGTGCCTCCTCTTCCCTATAATGAGCCTTCATGGTGAGAGAGTGGCAGAGGGGCAGGGGATGACAGTGACCCAGGAAGTCTGGGCTATCTTCCAGCTTGTCCACAGAAGCCTGTCTCCTTCGCCTGGACATGGCGACTGTGTCCTCCTGGTCTGAGATCTCACTTCAGTTCCCAATTCTGTGGCTACACTGGGCCACCTTCCTAAATCTCATGCTTGGGTGTATGGCTTGCATCCAGGTTCATTTTCCAAGAACCATAGGCTCAATCCCGAACCTTCCACAGGCTCAGCCAAGCATTGGCCGAGAGCTACAGATCCTCTGCCCTCCTCTCTACTCAGGTGTCTTGGCAGGCATCTTGCACATAGTATCATGGAGTTGCCAATCAAACCAAAAGTGATGGTATAAACCTGTGGTCTTGGCCCTCAGGAGGCAAAGACAGGAGGACCAAGAATTCCTTGGCTACACACATACACACACACACACACACACACACACACACACGCCATGCAATATAGAACCAGTGTCCCATAATGCAAATCAGAAAGACGGTGGTCCCCATGGTTGTAATAATGGCATGGTGATACCCCATTGAAAGGACAGGCCTGCCTTGAGGCAGGTTGGATTTCACCTAGTTATTCTTATGACTAAACCCACATTTGATAAGGAATTCAAATTCAGTCATGATGCATTGTTTACTGGACCTCCTATGGGCCAAACTCTATTCTGAACACTTCTCACATATGAAATTATAATTCATCCCGGCAACAAGCCATGAAGGGTACTATTTTTCCCACTTGCCTCAAAGAGGTTAAGTCACACCACTGGTAAGTGGTAGAATCAGAGGCCTCTATAATTCATGGAAGATGGAGCTCAGACACCCAGGCATGGCGGCAGATGCCTGTAGTCCCAGCAGGTGAGACAAGGGAGCAGGAGTTCAAGGCTGTGCTGTGTGAGACCCTGGGAAGAAAGAGAGATGGGGCGGGGTTGGGAGGATAGGGGAGGGGAAAGGGGAAGAATGAAAAGAAAGAAAACAAAGCTATCTGAAGTCACCCTCCCCACCCACTCCTTTTAAATCTCCCAAGCCAAGCCTCTGAACAAAAGGGGCCACCCAGCCACCTTGTCACGAAACCATAGCCAACCTGCATCTGGGCTGTCCCTTACTCCCCAGCTTCCTGAGTGGGAACTGAGTGGAACTGTGACCTTGCCTTCTACTGTCCTGGGCTCCTGATGCTCCTATCCCTGGCCTCCTTGCTCTCTGGTTCTGTGCCCTCTCTTGGCCATATAAATGTTCCTCCGAGGAAAGATTCAGAGTTAGGAGCATGCATCAGAGCTACGCCGAGACATCATGCAGTCTAGATTTGAACATTAGCCAGCACTTGCGTGTTCAGACACTCCCACCCCAACCACTTAGCTTCTCTCTCTCTCTGTCTGTCTCTGTCTCTGTCTCTCTCTGTATACGTCTTTGTCTCTCTCTCCCCTATCACTTCCTATTCTTTTATTAATTCATATGCAATTGTCAGTCAGACAACACTTGCCTTAGTAATGTCTGTCCAAGTGACTACCAGGGAAAGCACCAGCCATCTCCACCAAGGTGACAAATTGTGCCATTGTCACTGTACAGTGTTTCAGAATAGCCAGCTTAACCTTGTGTCTCTTAAGCTTGTCCTTAGGATCATTAAGACACCTTCCTTTTCTTAACCCCTCCTCAACAGAAGCTAAGTAGGGAGGGACTCCTTCTGAATGCTGTAGTCAGACAAAATCCAGCCGCCATTTGTTCCTTATCTTGAATTCTGGCCTTAGCATTCTCTTTAGTGTCCGAGGGCTTAGCCTCCAGTGTCATGGTGTTTCCTGTAAGGATCTGCCATGATCTCTCATGGCTTCAAGGACTGACCTCACTGGGGAAGTGAGGGAATGAAGAAAGAGCAGACACAGACACAGAAAAGCTGTCATCGTGTGGTGTGGGCTCTCAAATGGAGAAGCTGCAGCATCCTGGAGGCTCAGCGTCTTCAAGATGTACATCTGAGCAGGGAGGTGGGATTATGACATACGACTGAACAAGGAGACGGCTTATTACATACAGCAGAACAAGGCAAGTTATTACATACAGCAGAACATGGAGGTGAGGTTATTACATACAGGTGAACAAGGAGGGAGATTATTACATACAACTGAACAAGGATTATTACATACAGATAGACAAGTAGGCCTGGCTTATGCCCGCTAGATCCAGGAGATATGTTTAGCTGATCTTGGTAGGAGCAGTCTCTGTCGGGAAGGAGTCTTCAGGCCTGCTCCTCAGAGGGAGAAAGCTATGGTGGGATTTTCTGCACACTGCCAACATTTGCGCTCAGCCCTGAGGAAGGCTGTCTGTCCTTCTGGGCCTCCCCCAGAGAAGGCTTGGCCACCCCCATGGTTCTGCATCACTGGGGTACTTGACAAGGCTGTGCCCATGTCAACAACACGCATTCTCTCAAGACTTCACCCACTTCCTACAAGGGCCTTTACAAAAAACGTCTGCATCTTGGCAGTGACTGCACCCCAAACGACAGATCAGAAAGTCACTTAGCTTCTCTATGGGTCCATTTCCTTATCTAAAGATGAGCAGCTCCTGCGAGAACTGAATGAGTGGGCTGGCAGTAAAGGCTTAGAGCTGTGCCTGGGACCCAGGACGCGCTCCCACCTCATTGTAAAAAGCAAGCTGATTATGGAATTCCTTCGTATTTGTTGAAAAGTGGCAGACAGGGCACTGAGGAGATGGCTCAGGGGATAACATCACATCTATGCAAGCAAGAGGACCTGAATTTGAATCCCTGGAACCCATGTGAAAAGCTGGGCATGGCTGCACATTCCTGCAGCCTCAGCACTAGGGACAGAGGCAGGAAGATCCCTGGGGCTTGCGAGCTGACGGTCTGACTCCAGACACACAACACACACGTGCACATGTGCACACATGCACCATACACATATACACACACACCACACACATATAAACCCCATGCACACACATATAAACTACACACACCCTGCCAAAACCGGAACATAGAACTCTGACCCCTTGGCCAGTGATCTCTTTCCTTAGCATTCTGCCTCTCAATTGTAATCTGTCAAAATTAAGAAGATGAATGTGATATAGGTCAGCGGTAGAGGTTCAGAGTCCCTAGCACATAAGGGTCCTGGGTCAGATCCCCAGCACTGCAAAAGCAAACAGCTAAGTATGCAAACTTGCGTCTCTAGGAAGGAAGCAACCTGCTTTGTTCTGATTTTATCCATTTTCCCACGCGACATTTTCCTGCCAAGGACTCCATCCAGGAGGACAGGTGGCATTGAACACGGAACCTCTTTGGTAGGACCATTTCTCCGACTTCTGTGAGGGGGTGACCTTGAGTGCTTTAGAGCACTGGTTGGATGTCTCAGGGGAAGCCCTTGATGTGGGTGGACCTGTTTGATCTTAGCAGGAGTGACGGGCTGGCAGAAGCCTGCCCCAGAGGACACCTGATGCCTATAAGGAATCACAACCCGTGGAGCATGGTAGCCAGGTTATAGCACACACAGCATCATCTTCCTCACTTGGGTATTTCCTTCCCTTATTCTGGAAGTGAGTTTTATGATTTGATGGAGGAAGCGAATGATCACAAGATGTGGGGGAGTGGGCTAGTAGACTCATGGATGCTAGAAGCCTAATCTCAGGCCTAACGCTTTGGCAGTTAATACTTCACCAGTGGAGCCATTTTTCCTACCTCTTCCCCCCTTCCCTTCCCTCTCTTATTCTAGATATAATGTCCAGTCTGGCATGGAACTCCTAAGTTCAAATCTCCAGAGTACCTGACACTGCAAGGGACCATGAGTGTCCCTAGCTGTCTCACAGTCATTTCTGAAGGCTTGCTTGCTGGCCTCTGCATTCATGGCCCCTATCCCAGAAAATGTTTATAGAGGGGATGCTTGCTCTGGAACTAGAGGTTACTAAAGTTGTCTTTCTAGGTGACAGGCATCACCAACAAATGAAGTGGACAGAGATGACAGCCCAGAGTTCAGTTGGCAGTGGGGGACTGGCCACACCCTAGCAGTCTCCTGATCCCTTCTGGGCTGCATCTGCCCGAGATAGTCACTTGGAAACACAATGTCCTCACAGCCTGGGGTGAGGCCTCTCCCTTCAGAACAGGGCCTGGCTGCAGCCTGTTTGCTCAGCACTGACCCACACAGTATGAGACCTTGTGGTGTCTGCTCAGAGCACCTGTTCCCCTCCAAGTCTTTGCTGGTGCTATGCTCCCATCAGGACATACCCTTCCCTTTCCCACTAGACTCTACCACCTCTTCCTCAGCCTTTGAGACTCCTCAGGCCCTGGCTTGGCTGAGACACCTTCCCTGACTCATCTCTACCCCCCAGTTTATCTCTTCCCAATGTCCTTATCACATACCACAATTTAGTCAGCAAATATTTACCAAATGTCAGTGTGCTGCTGCATTGTGAGCCGGACCCTGGAAGAAGAGGTGTGAACAGAACCAGCCACGGTGTTTTGCATGTCACAGTTTGCCAGGCATCTCTCCCTCAGTTCAGTCCTGGAAGGCAGTAGTTGCTGCTAATGTCCCTGGGATATACACATAGAAGGTGATCATGGAGCTCAGAGACACTAAATACATCATCAAGTTCACTGGACTAGGAAAGAACAAAGTCAGAAGTCAGTTCAAGGCAGATGACTCTGAGCCAGTACCAGAGGTCATGGCTCTCCTTAGGCTCAGGGTCCATTGCTGGAGTAACAGATAGGCAAGCAAATAAATCGGTGTGTTTCCCAGTCCTGTGCTGAATTGAAGGTAATAAAGAGGTGGAGATGTGGGAGGGGGTATCAATTCCTAACTCCTTGTCACAGTCAGCTGCGTTCTATTACTTTGCAGGGGGGGGCTGCACTCAGGAGTCTCAGAGGAGCTGAAACGGGAGGAAATGAAGAAATCAACTATTTGATGGGCTGGTTAGATAATGTTCTAGCTGCCGGGAACAGCAGGTGTGCAGAGGGCTGTGTTTACAAACATCTGGAGTGTGGCTGAAGTGCAGTGAATGACAGGGACGGAGCCGAGGGGTCTGCAGGGTGTGCCTTGCCTCAGTCACTGCCACACTGCCAGGGACAATAGCCCTGATGCTCCACGGCAGGGTGGAGGAAGCAAAGGTGGAACAGGACTTCTGCAGAGAGTCTAGCAGGAAAGCTGTGGGGGAACAAGGGGAACAGGAGTCCTGGGGAGCTTGGACCAGAGACTGAGCCTTAGGTAGAATTGGACAAGCTAGGGCCAGTGAGATGGTAACAGGTAACGGTGCCTGCACCAAGCCTGACAGTCTGAGGTCAGTTTCTAGGGCCCACATGGTAGAAGATGATTGATTTCTTTGAGTGGCTAGCCTGGTCTACAGAGAGTTCCAGGACAACCAGAGCTACACAGGGAAACCCTGTCTCACAAAAAAAAAAAAAAAATCAAAACAAACAAACAAAAAATGTGGAGAATAACACTTCATTATCCCGAGGGCCAAGTGAGATGATGTAAACCAAAGCAGCACAGGCCTGGCTGTGAAAATTGCTAGTAAACATCACAGAATAAAGGCTTGGGGTTTGGGACATCAGTGGACATTAAATTTCTCACATTTGGTGGACTTACTCTGTTCCTGCTTGTTTTTAATAAATATAAAGGAACGGTGTAGATACATAGGTATTTGCTTGGGGGTTCTTCTTGCTTTTGTTTTGAGGAATACTTTGAAAACACATTTGTCTATTCATTTATCCATGGGAGTCTCTGCCACAGCCTACACTCCAAAGTCAGAGAGCAACCAGCGGGAACCGGTTCTCTGTCCCCAAGGGTCCAGGGGGATTGAACTCTGGAGGTCAGGCTTGTCAGCAAGCACACTTATTGGATGAGCCATCCGTCCATCCTTTGAAATACACTTTAGCGCTACTTCTGCGGACACGAGAGCATCCACATCACGGAGCCGAGCCGAGGTGGAAGAACAATTCAGCCCCGTGCTAGGATTACAGGCATGCACCGCTATACCAAGCTTGTGATTTTCCTTGTAATCAAATAATCTTTTTTAATTGATAGGATGTATTGTTTACACATATATGTTGTGTATATATATGTGTGTGTGTGTGTGTGTGTTTGTGTGTGTGTACCCATGTGTCCTGCCTATCTGGGGACAGTGTGACCATACCCTACTACTACACACAGTGACCAAATCTAGGCATCTCCACCTTCTGAAATACTTATCCTTCCTTCAGTGGGAAACCTCACTTCTGGTTTTTGTTGTTAAAAACTGTTTCTTTCTGTTTGTTTGTTTTGTTTTTGGAAATAAGATCTCACTACATAGCCCAGGGTGGTCTCAAACTCAAGATTCTCCTTCCTCGGCCTCCTGAGTGTTTGGATGGCAGGCATGGACCACCACACCAGCCCTCTTTTCCAGCTCTGTGTAAAAGATGTAACACACTCTCATGAACTGCCATGGTCCTGCTGTGCCGTACACATCAGACCTTCTTCTTCCTAAGAGAAGCCTTGCTATTATTCATCTCATTCTGCACTTCCCAGCTCTGGGAACTTGTTACCCACTGCTTCTCCGTGCCCATCCTCGGTCTTTAGAGACTCATACTCCTCTTTCCAAGTCCTTCACCGTCTATGAAACCGCTCTTCAGCTGGCACACACGAAGTGAGCATGCAGTTTGAGCTCACACACTGTGAATTTTGAGTTTCTGTCTAGAGGTGATTTCCTCGTCTCTTACACAATTTATTTACTGCAGGAACTGGGTTACCAATAGCATCAAGTTCCCCACTGTCTGTGTCCTTGATGACTGTCTGTGCTGCTATTTAATGCAACCTCCACACTCCTGTCTGTTCTGTGTGATCGCATTTGGACAAGGTTTCCTCATCTTCAGTAGTTCCTGGATCAAACTGAAACTTTTCATTTGATTTTGTTAGTGTGTGTGTGTGTGTACACGCACACATATGTGCATGATGGCCATGGTGTATCCGTGGAGGTCAGAAGATGACTCTTTTTTTTTTTTTTTTTTTTTTGATTTTTCGAGACAGGGTTTCTCTGTGGTTTTGGAGCCTGTCCTAGAACTAGCTCTTCTAGACCAGGCTGGCCTCGAACTCACAGAGATCCACCTGCCTCTGCCTTCCGAGTGCTGGGATTAAAGGCATGCGCCACCACCACCTGGCCAAAGGATGACTCTTAATGCTTGGTTTCCTCCTTTCCACTCTGGGTCCTGGGAATCAGTCTCAGGTTGTCAGGCTTATGTGGTTTGGGCTTTTCCTATCAGCCCAAGAGACACAGTCAAAAGAGATTAACAGGGCTTATTAACCAGTTATAATTAAACCACCCCTTAAAATTATTTAGGTCTTGATTTAAATAAACAAATTTAATCTTTGCAAGACAAAAGGAAATTGGAACTATATATCTAATCAATAGCATTGAGAGACTTTCTGATTGCTTTGAAGATGGCAACAGCATGGTTTTAGAAAGCCCTAGCCTGGATAGAGATGCAAGAAGCTGCCACAAAGCCAGGCAGAGTGGCACACATCTCGAACCCCAGCCCTGGAGAGGCAGGGCCTAGGTTCTCCATGCCCAGGCCAGCGTGGCCTGCACAGTGAGATGGATCTCAAAGGTAAAAGCAGAAGGGGACAGGACAAGGCCTCGTCCTTTTGAAGGTGTAGTAACTGAGACAAGGATCTGAGAGCATTTCTCCTTCACAAGCCACAAGGCAAA
Organism: Microtus oregoni; assembly: GCF_018167655.1. Classification (NCBI taxonomy): domain Eukaryota; kingdom Metazoa; phylum Chordata; class Mammalia; order Rodentia; family Cricetidae; genus Microtus; species Microtus oregoni. The sequence goes on along the minus strand of NW_024543075.1, from coordinate 22,973,048 downwards.
ACCAGCCCCAGCCAGGAGAGACTTGCTCCCTTCCCCCTCACAGCCTTCCAGGGGTCTCCCTGCTGTGGGCCACGTGGAGCAGACTACTCTAGCCTCTCCCTCCTGCCCTTCTCTGGAGTGTTTGCAAGGCAGGCCCCACTTCCTTCTTCAGCAGATGGGGCAGCACCCTTGGGGGAGCCCTCTGCCCAGGCAAAGCTCCCTGCCCTCCAGCCTCTGCTGTTCATTTCAGGAACTTCACACCTATCTTCTACCCAGATTACGGCAACTGCTACATCTTCAACTGGGGCATGACAGAGATGGCGCTTCCTTCTGCCAACCCTGGGACTGAATTTGGTGAGTTTTGGTGTGCAAGGAGACACTATGAGATATGGCTTCTCTGAAGGGTTTGAAAGGTGGGCAGCAGCGGCCTACCCCCTCTTCAGCAGACCAGGGCAGCACCCCCTTGGGGGAGCCCTCTGCCCAGGGTAAGAGTTAGGGTAAGGGTTAGGTTAGGTTAGAAGTTAGGGTTAGGGTTGGGTTAGGGGTTAGGGTTATAGTTATGGTTAGGGTAAGGTCAGGGTTATGGTTAGATAAGGTTAAGGTTAGTATTAGGGGTTAGGGTAAATATTAGGGTTATGGTTAGGTTAGTGCTATGATTAGGTTAAGGTTAGAATTAGGTTAGGATTAGTGTTAGGGGTTAGATTAGGGTTAGGGTAAATGTTAGGTTTATGGTTAGGTTAAGATTAGAATTAGGTTAGGGTTAGTGTTAGGGGTTAGGTAAGCATTAGGGTAAGTATTAGGGTTATGGTTAGATTAGGGTTAAGTTTATGGTTAGGTTAATGTTAAGGTTAGGGTAAGGGTTAGGTGAAGGTTAGGGTTAAGGTTAGGTTATGGCGAGGCTGGGGTCCAGACTGGTATTCCTAATTTGTTGTCACAACACATGGCTATGATACGTTCTCAAAACATCCATGTCTTCCTTGAGAACACAGTACATGGTAGCTAAGAGTGGCCCGCAACAATTTTAACTCCTGAGTCACACACCTTGTGTTAAGAGGCCACCTCATCTGATTGGGAAATCATGAATGTCCAGCCTGTTTTGGGCACCCTGTAAAGGTTTTACACAATGGGTCCAAGGTCACTGACTGTTGACAGAACAAAGAGCAGCCCAACAGCAGGAAAGAGCAAGGAGTAGAGAGGCAGTGGAACATGGCTGGTGACAGGTCCCCATTCCACCGTCCTGTGCTCTAGAGGAAGGCTGGGGGATGCTGGCTGTTGTGGTGCACACCTGTAATCCCAACACTTGAGTGGCTGGCGTGAGATAGATGACCACACGTCTCAGACCACACCCCAACACCCACTTTGGGGGCATAGCACAGTCTCAGGCTGTGACACTCCTAACCATCAAAAGGCAAGATGGCCTTCCTTGAACATCATAGTTACTGGCCAAGAGGAGGCCACAGAGCTGACCGCCTTAACCCAGCCCTTGTTAGCGAAAGCAGTCAACAGATGACTGAACTATTCTCTTGGGAGATACGTAATTACAATAAGGAGCCAGTGGGCCCCCTTAGAACCTAGAAAATTCTTTTCCTCCCAATGTGGCCTTGGAGAAGTCCCTTTACCTCTTTATCGGTTTGCTTACCTGTAAAACTAGGATAATTATAGTACCTCATGGGTTTTTTGGTGAGCATTCAATAATAGGGATATTTTGTAATAAAGCACCTTATAGCCAGGCATAATAACAGAAGCCTGCAATCTCAGCAATCAAGAGGCTGAGATAAGAAGATCACCAGTTTGAGGCCAGCCTGGGCTACCTAGCCAGATCTGTCCTAAATGAGCACCTCACTAACACATACTATGTAGCAAGTGCTAAGCCAGTGGCAGCTCTGGTTGTCTCGGGCAGAGATGGCCACCCCAGTGACCCAAGCTCAGGGCTGGAAACAAGTCTGTCTCCAAACCAGGCAGCCCAGCTGGGAAGAAGACAGACAAAGAGAAGACGAGGGAGGCGGGTCCTGGGAAGGAACGTTCTAGAGCTAGGAGGGGGCACACCGAGGACTCTGAACAAGCAGGAAGGCTGTTGGAGGAAGTGATACTGACTGCAGCCAGAGAAAGAGTGGGACGTTCCAGAAGAAAGGAGAGGGCGGGAACAGCATTCCAGAGTGAGGGAAAAGCATCTTCAGGGGTGTAACAGGAAGGAAAAAGGCCACTGGGAAGGACTGAATGGGGGAGAATGAGGTCACCTGTCTTCGTGGAGGGAATGGGCTGGGTACCACGGGTGGGCAGGGCGTGCTATGGAGACTACAGGTGGGGCACATGAGCCCAGGAGGATCCCCTTGGCTGAATGAGGCGTGAACACTTGCATGGCGGGTCTCCCCTCCATCTGAGAAATGTCAACTGCCCTCCCTATCCTTCCCGCACAGGTCTCAAGTTGATCCTGGACATCGGCCCAGAGGACTATGTCCCCTTCCTTGCGTCCACAGCAGGGGCCAGACTGATGCTTCATGAACAGCGGACATACCCCTTCATCAAAGAAGAGGGCATCTACGCTCTGACGGGAACTGAGACGTCCATCGGGGTGCTGGTGGTACAACAGGGGTCCCCAGGGCAGCCTGAGTGGAGAGGGCTGAGGGGAGAAGCTCCCCTGTCCTACCATGGCCTGGAAGTAGCATTCTTCTGCCTCAGTGCAGACCTCAGTATCTGGCAATGCTCTAGACATGCTGAGCCCCTCCAGCCCTTTGGGACCTGCAACTCCCGAAACACGTATAGGAGACCACCAGGGGTCTCCATGAGCCACCTCTCTCCACAGGACAAGCTGCAGCGCAAGGGGGAGCCCTACAGCCCTTGCACCATGAACGGCTCCGACGTCGCCATTCAGAACCTGTACAGTGATTACAACACGACGTACTCCATCCAGGTAGGAAGGCTCCGCAGGCTTGGTGACCGTCGGGGCTCGGTCCCCTTTACCTCAGCTCTCTGTGAGAGCTGGGCTGGCTCTGCCAGATCTTTTATTTCTTATTTACTTACTTATTTGAGATAGGGTTACCCTATGTAGCCCAGGCAGGCCTGAAATTTACAATCTGCCTTTCTCAGCCTTTTCAGTAATGGGGTTACAGGCATGAGCTCCAGGCAGACCTTTGTAAGTAGCACCAGGGACCATGGTACTGCAAAGAAAAGGGTTCTGGGTTCTCACCCAGGGCCCAGGGCTAGCCACTCTTCCATCTCTTTAGCAGACTTCCCTCGGGGAACACCCAGGATGGAACTCTCACAGTGTGTAAGATTCAGTGCTGGGGATGGATCTGCATGCATTTCCCCATCTGATCTCTTCAGCCGCTCTCTGATATCAGGATGCCAACAACAGCAGCTTTTATGAATGTATAAACTGCCCAGGTTGGCCATGCGCTTGGCAATTCACATGTTACATCCTCGGGGCACCCCTAGGTTGCACATGCCCTGAACTGAGTGCCTCACCAATTAACAGGAGAATGCCCCTCTTAGGCAACTGTCCTCAAGCTTCAGTGCTGTTAGCTGGGAGCTTTCCTCTATCTCTGAGGTAGGCTTTTGTAACCTTCCCTCTACAGGCTTGGGAGGAGAGAACAAATCTTGCAAACAGGACCAAATGGATAGCTTGTTGACTTTCCCCCCAAGTCCAGCCTGCCTGAGGAGATGAGAAAACAAAGGCAAGGGAAGGGTGTTTGCCTCCATGTCTGGGAGCCCTGAGTTTGGCATGACAGCCCCCAACATCAGCTAGCTTGGCCGCTTCCTATATTATGGGCTTCTGTCTGCCATGGAGAACTCTGGGCACCTCTGGAGCTTCCAGAGGAAGGGACAAACAGACAGAGCAGCCCAGGGAGGCAGGGAACATGGAAAAGGAAACTTCAGAGCCTGCTACTTCCAGGGCAAGAAGAGAAATCTAGACCCTGTCAGAAGCTTTACCTACTGCCCACTTTCTACCAGGAGCTGCCTGGGTTACCCCAGCCTCAGCCACAGCATGGGGATGGCACCTCTTTTCCAAAAGAGGCACTGAAAAGTCTGTGTGGTCTCTTCTTGACCACACCTCTGAATGGGCTGGCCAGCCCCACCTCCTGCCAGTGGGGACCTCAGTGGTTCCTCTGGAAGAAGTCAGATGCATTGATCTGGAGGAGAGGGAGCAGGGAAGAAGGGAACAATGGGGTAGGCAGAGGCATGAGGAGTGAGCATGGGTTGGAGGTCATAGTTGTCAACACATAGGACAGGCACAGCAGAGAAGCAGAGAGCACAGTAATCACATACTAAGTGCCTTTTGCTGTGCTTAGTCCGCCAACCTTGGAAAGCAGGTGTGACTAGCATCCTGTTTCTCCAGGAGTAAACCGAGGCTCACAAGTTAATCCCTTGCTTCGAGACACATAGCTGGTCTGTGAGTGAACTGGAACCGGGTCAGAATGACCTAAACACCATGGGCAATGGGCCTTGAAAGTGTCCTCACTACATACATTTCTCAGGGCTGGGGACTCTTGTCTCCCCTCTGCTCTGATCCATTAAAGATCACCCCTCTACTTCCCTTGGGTATCCTGCTCCCCACCACCCAAAAGAAAGCAGGTTTGAGTCAGCTTGCCTGCCTCTTTCCGGGTCTCTGTGTGGACAGACCTCAGAAGGGTGCTGGCCCTTCACTGGAGGTTTATTTGAGGAAGGCCACCCCTGCTCATACCACCTGCAGGACCCAGCTTTAGATGGAAGACCGGGGCTGATGGGCTCTGACCCGAGTCCCTGTGCAGAGTCCAAGAAGCTGCTGTGGGGTCCGATGTGCAAGAACAACAGTGGCCTAACCCCAGAGACCACACCTCCTAGTCCCCAGTAGTGCCTAGTTCCCTGGCGGTAACTCCTCTGGGCTCTTTCTTCTCGGTACTGGAGTGGGACCATCCCACCCTGCCTGAGATCTGTTCTGCACCCGCAGGCCTGTCTCCATTCCTGTTTCCAAGACCTCATGATCCGTAACTGCAGCTGCGGCCACTACTTGTACCCGCTGCCCGCTGGGGAGAGGTACTGCAACAGCAGGGACTTCCCAGACTGGGGTGAGTGTAGCACCGGAAGACTGGCAACAGTGAGGGGAGGCCCCTCACTAACGGGGTCTCTCCCCAGCCCACAACCCCACCTGGGCCCCCTTCCAAAAGAACCTTCCTTCTCCCCATTTTGATTCTGTGACACGCATGCTTGAGACACAGATGTGGGCATGTGTGTGTATGTGTGCTGTGTATGTCCCTGCACACACGAGCCAGGGGTTAGGCATGTATGTATATGGGATCTTCACATGGGTTGCACATGGGAAAGGTACAGCTGTGTCTTTGTGCACAGAACACTGTATCACTGCACTACCATCAACAGGCGCCTTGCTCCCAGGGTTTGCATGTGTGTATGTACACGTAAAGCCGCGACTCCATCCTCAGCATGTGCATCCATGCATGGAGGGAACTGGGCTGCAGGAGGGGGGCACTGAAGAAGTTGCTGTTGTGATGGTGGCTTCCAGGAGTCAGAAGCCAGCGTCACAGGACAAATCCCAAATGGGTTCCCACATAGATGGAGCCTGAGACTAAGGGCCCTGGGGGATTGGAGTCAGTCTAGGGATACAATTAATAGTCGTGGGTCCTACCACCATTACAATATGCAAGCGAGGAAAACATACATGTATTTGTTTATTTGTTTTTGGTTGCTTATACTTCTGTACACTATCTTCTGGGTACTGATGAGGAGGGACAAAGAAGACACTCTGCCCTCTGAGCTGCATCTATGACATTCAGGGACAGGACCCCAAACTAGGCTGGGGCAAGATGGGGCAGGGGAGGGATGGGGGTGCAGGTCAGTGGTATTAGTGACTGGAGACTTGGATTAGGTCTCCCTTAGGGGACTTATGAGGACAGCAGACACTGGCTGGGGGAGGGAGGACCCCCAGAAGCAGCCCTCCTTGCTCCTGACCACCTCCATCTCACCCACACAGCCTACTGCTACTTAAGCCTGCAGATGAGCGTGGCCCAGAGAGAGACCTGCCTCAGCATGTGCAAGGATTCCTGCAAGTGAGTGTGGCACAGGGGGTCAGCAGGGGCTGGTGAGGAGGAGGGCACAGGGCAGCCAGGACAGCAACAGGGTTGGCTTCTCTCTTCCAGCGACACCCAATACAAGATGACCATCTCCATGGCTGACTGGCCTTCCGAGGCCTCTGAGGTGAGATGGCAGAAGGCCAAGCTCCTGGTCTCCTCTGTCTTTGGGTTGAGAACAAGTCTGGGACTTTAGAGTCTTTTCCCTCTCTCCCCTTCCATCTTTCTTTCCCTGTCCCTCTCCATCCATTTCTACATCCCTCCCTCCCACAATCCCTTTCTTTCCACTCCTCCCTCCCCTCCTTTCCACTCCACCCATACTCTCTCAGGTACCATGCCCGGGACAGGCATAGCTTCCATTAGCCAAGTCTAGAGCCCAGTCAGTGAGAGACATATACACAGAAACAACATGAGAGAACAGTGAGGGAAGGTGCTTAGACAGCAATCAAGGAGGCCTCTCTACAGAGGTGCCAGAGAGCCATAGCCAGAGGCAGAGCTGGCCCAGGCAGGCTGGGAGGATTCTGCACAGAAAGAACAGCAAGTGCTATGGCCAGAGATGGGAATGAGTCTAGCAATACTCGCCTGGGGACAAGACATCTAGAGAGCCAAGCTCCTCAAGCTCCTTCCTCCCTCTGACGACAGACAGGCTTCTGTGAGCTCCTCTGTTCTCAACTCAAGGCTCAGACTTCTGAAAGGTGCGGGGCTTCTCTCTGCCCAGATCCTAGGCAACAGGGGCTATGGTGTGTGTGTGTGTGTGTGTGTGTGTGTGTGTGTGTGTATGCATGCCTGTGCGTGTGTGTGCACGCGCATGTGCGCGCATGTCCATTTCTTTCAGCTGCCTTCTTGGGTTCTAGGATTGGATCTTCCATGTCCTGTCTCAGGAGCGGGACCAGAGCGCAAACATCACCCTGAGCAGGTGACGATGGATTGTGACCAGGGCTGGCGAAGGCAGGAAAGGGAGGAACCAGTGCCTGGGGCAGGGTTTGCACGCGGAACCGTTGCCCAAATTCCTTTTGCTGTTAAAATTCAGTGCAAGACTAGAGGAGGGAGAGGGGAAGAAAAGCAGCTGAGGGGTCGGTGTCTAATGGATGAAGGGCCGATGTTCCACAGGCCAGCGCTACTCCATAGCCCCCATCACCACATCTGCCATTATTTAAAAATAATTATGCCACGTGTGGTATGTATGTACGCAGCACACACATGCCACGGTGTGCATGAGAAGGTCATAAGACAACTTTGTGGAGCCACTTCCCTCCTTATGTGGGTTCCTGAGGTTGACTCAGGCCATCGGGCTTGTGTGGCGAGCAGTTTACACGCTGAGTTGTCTCGCCAACTCCCATCCTTCTGTCTTTTTCTCACCTATCCACCTACCTACCTTCCCTCCGTCCATTCAACACACTGAGCGTAGGAAAGGTAAGGTCTACACCCCCAGAAACCTTGAGCTGAGATGCAAGAAGGCCTTCCAGCCAAGAGTGTCTTTCACAAGCCCCGTCTTCTTTAGGAATGGGGAGAAACCCCAGTGTGTCTGAGAAACGGGAAGGTCTGTGAACAGGTGACATTTGAGAAGTAGGAGCCGATCCCAGTCAAGAAGAGGCCAAGATACCCAGGGGGAACGTGGAGTTTGGGAAAGATCTGCAGAAATAAGACAGCTCTGTCTTTTCAGGGACTCCCCAATGTAGTGGGGAACCACACCTGTCACCCTCTCAGCCCCTGGTCACCCTGCTTGGATGTGTGGCATATGGGTTGGGTTACCCTAGGCCCAGAGAGGGGCTTCAGAGTAACCTTTTGGGACCTCTCAGGCCAGAAGGCCCATTAGGAAAATGGCAGACATGGGGATGAAAAAGACATCCACAGGACAGGTGCTGGCCACAAAGGTCCTTAGTGGTTCTGAGGCCCAGAGCCAGTGGAAAGGGGCGGCTCTTCCAGGTCTGGTTTGGATTTCCCCGCTCCTGAGAGCAACTCAGGCTGGAGGTGGGCAGGGTGCCTTGGAGTGCCCTTCCCATGGGAAACATGATTGTAACCATCCTGGGAGGGAGGGCAGGCCATGGTGTCAACCTGCCTTGCTGCCCCCTGTAGGAAGGGCGTTGTCAAGCTCAATATCTACTTCCAAGAGTTCAACTACCGCACCATTGAGGAATCACCAGCAAACAATGTAAGTGTGTGGGTGCCTGCCTCGTGGATCCCCGGGACCCTGGGTGGGTGTTAGGACCCCTAAAGCTGGCTAGACCTGGGCCCCCACTTCCCTGTTTCCTACAGATCGTGTGGCTGCTCTCAAACCTGGGGGGCCAGTTTGGCTTCTGGATGGGAGGCTCAGTGCTGTGCCTCATTGAGTTTGGGGAGATCATTATCGACTTCATTTGGATCACCATCATCAAGCTGGTGGTCTTCTGCAAAGGCCTGCGCAAGAGACGGCCACAGGCGTCGTACACTGGTCCACCACCCACTGTGGCTGAGCTGGTGGAGGCCCACACCAACTTTGGCTTCCAGCCTGATACAACCAGCCATAGTCTCTATGCTGAGGTCTACCCTGACCAGCAGACTCTGCCCATTCCAGGCACCCCACCCCCCAACTATGACTCCCTGAGGCTGCAGCCTTTGGACACTGTGGAGTCAGACAGTGAAGTCGAGGCCATCTAGACCCCACCCCGCCGAGCCGCGGGTGAACTCAAAAGCTGGGAAGTTATAACCATTGCCAGTGCTTCATTTTATTAGGCTCATCCATAGAGCCAGCAACACAGTGCCCACACCAGAGCCCGTGTCTCTCTAGAGAAGCCAGCAGTAACTGGTCAGCCCCAAGCTGAAGGATCCATAGGGTCAAGATGCCGGTACCATTTAATACTGAAGTTCTAACCTTGCCTGGCTCCTGCCCACACTTCCTAGTCTTTCCTCTTTGTCTTTTGGCCTAGTAGACAGGCTCCAGAGGCCCCTGAATTCCCTCTTCGGGTGGTAGGCCACTAACCTCTGTGTGTGTTACCACCTCAGTCCTCCAGAGTCAGTGATCCTGCCCTAGTTGGCCTTGGTTGACCTATATTACCAGACTGGGAGTGGGGTGGGGTGCTGCAGATAATGGGGAGGGAGCATCGGGTAAGAAGTCTTTTCTGGGGAGCACATGCTTTGTCTAGAAAATAAAGAGAGAAAACACTGAGTGGAGACTTGTTCTTTATCCCCAAGGTAGGCGAGTGTCCTGGAGCGTGTTGGGAAAGGGCAAGCATGCTACCTAGGGAGCCAAGAGCTCTTGGCAGGCCAGGGGCCGCCCTAGCTTAGGAACTGTGCACTTCCTTCCACAGAATCCCCAAAGCACTCGCCCGGGGGCCTCTGCAGTGGCACCCAGTCTATTTCATTCGTTGCACACACAGGTAGAAAAAACTCAAACCGACTCAAGCAAAATCAGTCATGCGGATGGAAGGCAGATAGATGCCTGTCATCCCAGAACTTTGAAGCCTAAGGCAGGAGGATCTGAGTTCAAGACCAGTTTGGACTACATAGTGAGACTGTGTCAGGAAACCAAAACAAACAAACCATTTAAAACAAACAAACGCTCTCTAGCACCCCAAATTATTCCATCTCTGCTTCTGGGTACCTCTGGAGGTCTCTCTTAATGCCTGCTCCAGGCTGATACTCATTGGTCCCTGACTGGGCCATATGCCTATCTCTGAGCCAATCAGCATGGTCAATGAGCTGGATAAACTGCTCAGATTGGCAAACCCAATTTTATATGACCAGATCTGAAACCACCATTGCACCCAGTAAATCAGAGTCTGAGGGGAGTGGGGCCTGGTGCTTAGGGGTACCAGACAAAATTCAGGTCACTCTGTTAAACCACAATTTCAGGGAGACAACAAATTGGTTTTGTAGTGTAATGCATTGGTTGGAATGTATTATATGAATAAGTCATTTGTTTCTTTCATATTCAAACCTACGTGAATGGCCTGGATCCTTTGCTGTTAAATATGGCAACTCTGATGACTCCTCCCAAAGGCAAGGTGCTGCTAGCAGGTGCAGCTGCCTGAACCACATGGGGCCCCACTGCCACCTGCCAAGTCCCAGTGAGAAAGGAGCTCTGGCTACAGAGCCTGCTGTCTGAGGGTCTAGCCTGGTGGATGGAGATCAGCTGGGCTCCTGGGTCTGCCATCAAGGCCCCATTGCCACATCTGTGGAGGACACTGCCCACCTGTGTCAAGCTAGATGCCCAGTTCAGGGCCCAGCTAGATGCAGATGAAGTCACTGGCATGCCCTTGCTAAGCAACAGCCATAGTACACTGGGCACTTCCCACCATGTGCCAGATCCCACGCTGAGTACTTTATCATTTTAATAGTCATATTGTGTATGTGGTGTGGGCACGTCTGTGTGGTGTGCACACATGTGCGTGTGATTGCACATACATACGGAAGCCCAGAGTCGATGCCAGGCTTCTCCCTTGACTGCACTCTACCTTAGATTTTGAGATAAAGCATCTCACTGAGCCTGGCACTCACAGACTGGCTAGGCTGGCTAGTCAGAGTTCCAGAGATCTGCAACCCAGTTCCTTTCTCCAACCTACTATACAGGTACAGACCCAGGCCACTGTGCCCAGCTTTTGTTGTTGTTGTTTGTTTTTACGTGAGTTCTGGAGATCTGAACTCAATGCTCATGTGGCAAACACTTGACTGAATGAAGTGTCTCCCTGGCCCTCCTGCCGGGCACTGTAGAATTCTCCTTTCATCCCATCCTCATAGCCTGGGAAGCAGTATTATGCCATCTTAATTATTATTTGGGTTTTTTTTTTTTTAGATAGGGGGGTCTCACTGTGTAGCCTTGGCTGGCCTGAAACTCCCTATGTAGACCAGGCTGGCCTTGAAATCACAGAGATCTGCCTTTCTCTGCCTCCTGAGTGTTGGGACAAAGGCATGCACCACCACACTTTGCTCATTAATATCTTATTAAACAGGTAAGTAAATTGGGGCTTGAGGCAAAGACACCCACAATCATTACTCTAGTAAGTGACTGCATGGCTTGAAAAGCTCCTCTGAAACTCATATTGAAAATTAATAAGCCTATCATATGCTGAGCTGGGAATGTAGCTCAGTGGTAGAGTGCCTGCCCAACACGCGTTTCCATTCCCAGTACCAAAGCAAGAAAACAAAAAGACCCAGAAAGTACCCTGGTGACGGCAACTGGAGTCGTCACAATTGGGCGTTAAATAGAATTGAAGCTATCAGAGCGTGCATTGCTGACTTTATTTTTTTATTTACATTCCTCGTGTGTGTGTGTGTGTGTGTGTGTGTGTGTGTGTGTGTGCGTGCGCGCGCATGTCACACCAAGTATAGCACGGAACTCATGTGCAGAGGATAATTTGCAGCTGTCAGTTCTCTCCTTCTATGATATGGTTTGCAGCCAGCGTCTCTGCCTCCCAAGCCACCTTGAGAAGCTAGCTGCATTAATGGCTTCATAAGGGAGAGGAAGCTAAGTCTTACCACAGGCTGTTTCTGTCATGTCATGACATCTGAATGCTGACTCCTCAGTCTTGGATTTACCAACCTCCAGAACCTTGAGCTAAATAAACCTGTTTTTTAGGAATTGGGAGTGGGGTTGTTTGTTTCTTCTGTATGAGTGTTTTGGCTGTGTATATGCCTGTGTGCCAGGTGTGTGTAGTACCTCCAGAGGTCAGAAGAGGGCCTCAGGTCCGTCTGGAACTAGAGGCATGGACAGTTGTGAGCAGCCAAATGGGTGCTAAGGATCAAGCCCAGGTCATCTGGAAGAGCATCCAGTGTTTTTTAACTGCTGAGCCATCTCTCCAGCCCTTGTTTTTTAAGACAGTGTCTCATATACCCCACTCTGTGACTGGGAATGGAAGACACCAACTAGCAGGCCTGGGAGAGTCCACAGAGGGAGAAGCCACTAACCCAGAAAAGATTCTGCTCACAGACACGTTGGAGCCATCTGCAAATGTCTAAGACAGGGACCACCTCAGAACTGGCTTGCTGACCTCACTCTAAGGGGGACAGTGAGGATCAGGCTCCATCATTAAGGTAGCTCTGGCCTGGCAGCCCAGCCACCCTGTGCCTGCTCTAGAAGAGTATTGTTCTATTCCTTCCAGAGAACCCATGGGCCTTTTTAGCACTGGGAATAGGTTGGGTCCACTTAAACCACCCAAGACAATGTATGAGTTCCACTTCATCTACAAAAGGGAAGCTCGGTGAAGAGACTATTAATGAACAATGAACATGAACTTGCCACTTGTCATTGTCCCTACTGTTTCTCAATGACTCTTCAGGTGGTCTAAGTAAGAGCTGGGAACCAACATGGGGTCCTAGAATCTGGCACAAAAGGGGAGTGACTTTCCCAAGGCCACACAGCTGGAGGCAGTAAAGTCTTGAATCCAGTCCCAGACTGTCCTTCTAAAGCCTAATGCTTCTCACCAGCTCCAGTCACCACAGATGTGACTACCAGCAGGACCTGTGACCTTCCATGCTTTCAGGTCTCACCTCTTCCAGGTGTGACTCCTGCCAACGACAGTCTACGATCAACCTTAGGGCAAGGTCGCAGCTGATGTTGTTGTCCAGGCCAGCCAAACTAGTTCCCAAGGTATAAGGAGAGTCTCAGTGAGACGGCCTGGCCTCATAGGTGTGGTGCACCACTCCGCAGGCTGGCACAAGCAGGTTGACCTGCTGGGATTAAGTGTCCCCACACCGCGTGCCTCCCAGAGCATGTGTCACCTAGGTCACGCACCTCCCACACAGTGCACTAAGAAAGCAGCCTGGCATTGGGTTAACAGTGTAGATACTAGGGCCACCAGACCTACTCTAAACTCTAGCTTGCCACAAGGCAGTTGGTTGGCATGGGAAGACCTCAAACCTCTCTAGATTAGAGATAACAGCCTATGCCCTCCCAAGGCTGTGGGGGGCTTCTCTGAGAGACCCCAGCAAGAAGTAACACTTCACCCCATGGGACCCTGGCTGAGCTTAACTCTGACAAGCAGCCCTCTCAGAGGCTGTAGCCCCTCCCACTTTCCTTGCTGAGAAACAGCCTACTTCAGCCAAGTGTGGTTGTGTCTGCCCTTAACCCCAGCACTTGGGAAGTCGAGGCAGGAAGATGGCGAGTTTGAGGCTAGCACTGGCTACAGAGTGAACTAGTAGTCAGACTTGGTGGCGCAGGCCAGCTCCTTGAGAGGCTGAGCAAGGACAGTCACACATCCAAGGCTTGTCCAGGTTATAAAACAAGTTTGGATCAGCTGGACAACTTTGTAAGACATCACCTCAAACTAAATAAAAAGGGCCAGGACACAGCTCAATGAGAGCGCTTGTCTATTTCTCTCAAGGCTGTGATTAGATCCCAGTGACACTAAATGATAAATAAGCAGCTTTGTTCAGGGCAGCCATCTGCTCAGCCCAGAGGATGAATCCTGGCTGCTCCAATCGGTATTTCCCCATCTGATTTGCCCTTCTGGGAATCCCTGAAGATAGTTTTGTCATCCCAGGGAGAGCTACGCGCCTGGTAGCTAGTGGACAGAGCCAGGCTAATGTAGAGCACTGTTTCCCAGCAGAGTTACTTGACTCAAAATGCTGTAAGGACCAAGCCTTAGGAATACTGAAGCAAGTCCTGTTCCCCACTTTCCCAGCACCCCTTGCAGCTGGAGCCATACCTCTGACCAAAAAATGGTCACTAGGGGCTGTGGAGCACTGCTAATTGTCTAGTAGACGGGACCCATCCCATGGGCTCCCCTGGACACGGGTGTGACAGTCACACTGCCAGAGTCACCTGCTATGAGCACTGGCAAAGGTCCCTACTCTGTCCAGGCTGCTGGATCTCCCACCCTTTGGCTTCTCATTGTGGAAAAAATAATTCCTCTTGGCTCAAGTCATTCAGGCAATATTATTTTCTGTTACATATAAGCCAAACAGCCTTGACAAGTACAGATGCAACAGACCAAAAAGATTTTTAAGGGGTGTGTGTGTGTGTGTAAAATTTGCATCATCCTGTAGTTTAAAAAAAAAAAAAAAAAAAAAGGAAACGTGAAACGGAAATTCTCACACAGCCTGGAAGATCCTATGATTTGGCCCCATCCCTCTCTAACCTGAATGCCTGCTGCCCTGCTCTCTGGCCACCCTGGATGGACTTGGCCTCTGCACTTGCTCTGACCCTTCCTGCTGGGAAGCCCCCTTGCTCCCCACTGCAGAGCTGCCCCCAGTTGCTGGCTGCCCACCTCCTCCCACCTGGCAGGCTCTTCCCAGCACTGTGCCTCTGCCTTCTGCTCTACCACAGTATCAGCTGTGGCCTTGTCCTAAGGTTGATTGTAACTGTCCTTGGCCCCTTCACAGCCCTACCTACCTCAGTGTTCTCAGGCCCTGCTCAGCGTGCTGCGAGCAATCAGACGTCACCAGAGAAGACGGAAACAGCCTTTGCCCCATTGCAGTATTTATTAAAGATAAGTTATTTTTAAAAAACCATCTGAAGACTCCTTTCTGATAAATAATATATTACTTCTCATTTACACCCTTCTCCTTGTAAAGACTGGGTCTCACACTAGCCCTGAATGACCTCAAACTCACAGCAATCCTCCTGTCTCAGCCTCCCAAGGATTGCAGACATGCACCACCACGCCTGCCTTATGAGAAGTGAAAGCATTTTCCACATATAGTGTCCCATCACTGACAGAGGCCGAGAATGAACCATTCTGAGAGTCACCGAGGCTTCAGTCCCTGTCCTGTCCTGGACAGGCCCTGCCCTTCAGGCTCTGACCCTGTCCTGGACCGTCTTCTCAGAGCTGTCAGTAATTTACACCACGCATGGTGGCCACCGTGGCTGCAAGGCGACGTGGCAGGCCTTTGCTGATCTGTCTGTATTCCTCAGGCTTGGCCTTCAGGAGTGTCACAATGTTCTGGAGGGTACGTGACGGCTGCAGGCCCAGCGCATCCATCACATTGATTAGGTAGTCTGTGGGCAAAAAAGGGACAGGATCAGCGGGGCAGTACATGGAGCCCCCAAGGCCTTCCCAAATTCTGGGTGCTTGCTCCCCTCCTTCACCTGCAGGCAGTGGGTATGATCTGAGCCCTTAGAACCAGCCAGCATTGCTAGCTTCCCCTCCACATCCCTCCAGCACCAGTGTAAAGGCAGCAGCTGCCCCCCCATCTTACCCCCAGCATATTCTCCAGCAGGTGGAGAAGCAAGGGGGGGGGGGGGATGGGCTTGCTGAACAACCAAAGCTGCCAGCTAGGAAGCTCATACTGAACTCGAGACTGGTGTCAGAGGTGGTGGTCTGGTATCATGCATCTCGCCCCTGAGAACTAGCTAATGCAGATTTATTAGCCTGAACCCAGTTCAAATAGAGCACAATGGTGAAGAGAGACCTCTGGCTGGGCATGATGGGACACATCTTTAGCACTCGAAAGGCGGGGGTAGTGCAGCTCTGAGTTTGAGGACAGCCAGCCTACATAGTGAGTTCTAGGCCAGCCAGGGCTACACAATGAGACCCTGTCTAGAGAGAGAGAGAAAGAGACAGACAGACAGACAGACAGAGCAGCCCTGGACTCTAACCACCTGACAGCACTGTCTGAACGGAAAACACGCAGCTGCAGCCAGGAGTGCCACCCTTTACCAGCCCTGCCCATGCAGTCGGTACTCACCAGGCAGCAGGGATGGATGTGAGATGGGACAGAGACCTTTAAAGTATTTGTCGTGTTGGAGGGATCACTGCATAGGCATGTCATGCCTCCTTCCTCCTCTTTCTACTCAGAAGGCCTGGACGGGGATTGCTACTTGGGTTCACCCCTTCTCTGTCTAGACCTGAACTCCAGGGCAGCTCAGACTCTTCCTTGGGTCTTCTTTGCCAGGCCCAGCTCAATGGTAAAACCAGGAGGCCTCAGTCTGCCATGACAGTCTGGCCAGCAGTATTTTATGTTGCTGTATGAATGTTTAATTTGAATGCCTTCCACTCAACGTTCACTTCCTTATGCTCAGTGGATGAGGAGACACTCTAACCCTGCTGTGTGCTATCATTAGCACTACAGCTGGCACACAGTGGTCAAGCAATTCTGAGTGAGCAGGGAGGGGAGAAGAGGAATGCAAGGACCACTGAACTCCAGGCAATCCTAGCATCTCATGGCCCACCACCACCACTGCCCCACTCCAGACGTGCTCTCGCCTGTACCAGTTGAACATATGACAAAGGGCAACTGAATTTCCTTATCCATCTCTGAAAGACAGGTGCTACCTCTGGGAAGAGCCACGGGCAGACTGAAATGAGCACGGTGAGGGACTCAGGGCAGCTGGATTATAGGCTGGCCCCATCACTAACCACTCTGGAACCCCAAGGGTTGAACCTTGCTTCTAATTCTTCATCAGCAAACAAACAGAAGTGGGACCTGGCTCAACCCTGGTCACCCAGGTCACAGCTGGGATGGGTCACGGGGGAGCTGATTGTTAAGGTCCCTCCACCCTCTCTCCAGACCACTTAAAACCCCAGGAGAAGGGAGTGGGGAAGCCAAGCCCTCTGATCTGGGGCAGGATAGCATTCTGATGGGGACCATAGAGGAACCTAGGATGTGGCCTTGTCATACAACATCACCTACCTACAGGATTGCATAACACAATGGATGCATGCTTACTTCAGTGCCTGATACGCCTGGAATGCAGTAAGCACTCCATAAACGTTAGGTACGTTAGTAATTACTGTCAGTGAATAGAAAACTGGGCAGGGCTAGGTGTCTCGCTCACTCCAGTGCATCTCACCAAAGCCCCCTTAATGGTTCTCCACCTCCATGGCCTTCCAGAATCCCTTCTATCCAGCTTCACAGTCAACCCCAGAATTGAAGTTAGGAGAAACTTGGGGGTAACATTCCTAGAGACCAAGAAGGAAGTCAAACTTACTTCTCTTCTCCTGCCCAATCCATGGGCACTTACCAATGTCTGTAGCCAGCTGTTTGGTAGAATGTGGGGTCACCTCCGGGATCTGGAGAATCACATCGCAATAGGTCTGCATGGTGGCTCTGGCAATGGAGCCCAGCCAGTTGTCAGCCATATTGTCCAACTCAGGCAGTTCATCCCCTGAAGTGGAAAGGTCACAGAAATATAAAATCTGCTCAGAAAAAGTCACCTCTTAGTGCCCTGGCTCCCAATAAATGGTACATGCCCTAATGTGCAGGGAGCTAATGGGTCAGAAACATGGGGAACAGAACAAGGAACCTATGGGTCCACTGACTGACCAGGGACAAGGAGAGCTCAGAAAAGGAGTCGATCCGGTACGGCTAAACAAGACCCCACAAGCCTGGGAACCAAATCAAGCCATAGAGGCCAGGACTTCTGCAGGCAGAGGAGGACCCTAAAGAGATGAGAGCCTCTAGGCAAAGCTAGAGGTGGGCACTGAGGGTGTAAAGAGGCAATGCATAAGACAGGGACCATGCTGGAACCAAGACTGAGCCTCAGAACAATGCCACCCCTGGAGAGGTGAGGGCCCTGGGCTCTCTGATCATGTTCCACATGCACAGAGAGAAACAGGAGTCCTGGTTTCATGGAACTGCTGTAGCAGCCACAGTCATAATAATGTACGGAAAAGAGAAGTGGAAGACAAACATCAAAGCTGGAATCTCAGAAGACAGCTGTGCCGGTGCAATGAGGAGGCCAAAGGGAGCACTGCATGAGCACAGGGGACCAAAGGGAGCACTTTAGTGTACAGTCACAGACACAGTTAAAATACTCATATACATAAAGTAAACATTTTTTAAAAGTGCCCAGGAGGACTGGACACCTAGCTCAGCAGTCAAGTGACTCAAATGTACCAGGTCCTGAGTGTGATCATGGTGGCACATGCCTGTCATCACAGCACTTGGGTGGATCAAGAGCTCAAGGTCATCAATGGCTATGTGGAGTTTGTGGCCTGCCTAGGCTACACAATGCCCAGTCTCAAATAAATAAGCAAACAAATGAGTAAATAAATATCATCCATGAGTGAAACTCATTTTCAACAATAGCTATATGATGATAATAACTTTTAGTAATAATAATAAATAAAAATTTTCAAGCAAAAAGTGGTGTCACGTGTGCACGACTACCCTGAGTTTGAGGCCAGCCTAAACTACTTTGAGAATACCAGGGCAGTCATGTGACCCTATGCCTAGGTAAGCAGGTCCATTGGTACTGGGTTTTTGTTTGTTTTGGTTTCTGAGACAGGGTCTATATCTTGGAACTTGATAAATAACCCAAGCAATCTCAAACTTGTGATCCTCCAGCCCCATCTAGTTCCTTAAATCTGCAATGTTAAAATGCTAGACATGAAAGCCAGGCATAGTAGTGTACACTTCTAATCCTAGTATTCAGGAGGCAGAGGCAAGCAGATCTCTGTGAGTTCGAATCTAGACTAGTCTACATAATATGTTCTAGGATAGCCAGGGCTATATTATATAGAGAGACCTATCTCAAAAACAAACAAACAAAAGCTAAGAACAGCCAGATTATATATGAATGTTCACTATACACTTCTTTCCTATTTTCTATATGTTTAATTTTTGAGGGGGTGGCAAGATGAATCATGGCTTGACAAGCCTGAGGACCTAAATTCAACCCCTGGATCCCATAGTGGGAGGAGAGAACTGACTGCTACAAATTGTCCTCTGACCTCCACATGTACACTGTGGGACACATGAGTGTGTGCACACATGTACACGCATGTACACACACACACACAACTCCCCTCAACAAAACGTAAATATTTTGGCTGGGAATGCAGCTCAGTGATAAAAACTTACACATCATGTTCAAGGCCCTAGATTCAATCCCAGCACCATCCAAAAAAAAAGGAAGAAAGATAGAGAGGCGAAGACGGGGAGGGAGGGAGGGAGGGAGGGAGGAAGGAAGGAAGGAAGGAAGGAAGGAAGGAAGGAAATGGCAACACATATTGCTGGTACACATCTTTAATTATAACAGTAGGGAGCTGGAGGCAGGAGGATCAGGAGCTTAAGGCCATCCTTGACTACATAGCAAGTATAAGGCCAGCCTGGGCTACATGAGTCCTGTCTCAAAACGACAAACAAAACCAAAATATCTGGGTTAATGTTGATACTGTCAAATTGTTAATTGTCATATTGAAATTTCCTCTGGTGAGGCTATCCTAACTGCGCACAAACAGTAAATGGTCAGTAAGCATCTGTGACGTGACTGAGGGAGTGAGTGCAGATATCACCAATGTCCTGGAGGAGCAAGACACTGTCTTCCTGCTGCAGTGCAGCAGGCAGTCCACACAGCAGCTGTATGAAGGACACAAGGAGGAGATAAGACACCTGAGATTTATGTAGATACTCCAGCACAGTACGTAAGTAGAATAGAAAAAAAGCCAGAGCAGCTCTTAAGGCTGGATGCTGAGTTCATCTGTATGAAATTCCTAGGAAAACAAGATTGAGGTTCTAAATTTACAAGGTATATTAAGAGCTGAGAGATGTGGCTCAGTGGCAGAGGAATGCTCAGAATGCACAGCCCTGAGTTGGATCCTTAGCCTCAAAAAGTTAAAAAAAGGGGGCAAAACTAGGTCGGAATGTATTGTATGAGAGAAGAATTTATTTCAAAAGAAAAGCTAAGTAAACATATAAATGAAAAAACATGTTAGTAAACAAAGATAAAAATGATGCACACGCATCACAGGCCCTCAGAGATTAGCACCACTTTGGTGTATGCCTCATTTCACACACAATAGAGAAATATATTCTCAGGGCTGCGAAATGGCAGAGGTTAAGAGTACTTACTGCTCTTGCGGAGAACCCGGGTTTAATTCCCAGCACCTATCCAGTGTTTCACAACTATCCATAACTTCAACTCAATCATCTGATTGATGCCTTCTTTAAACTTCAAGGGTACCTACACTCATGTGCACATACCCACACACAGACACACACCCACACACAGACACACACCCACACACAGACACACACCCACACACAGACACACACCCACACACAGACACACACCCACACACAGACACACACCCACACACAGACACACACACACACACACAGAGACATACCCACACACAGACACACACAAATACAAATTAAAAATATATTTTAAAAGAACTATATTCTAGATTTTAGAAGAATGTGGGCATTTAAAAATACAGTGAAGACAGCTAAATGTCCTTCATACACCTCACCCCCTGTCTAGAGCAGTGATTGCACCCTCCTTAATGTGCACTTCCCTAGACCTGTTTTTTTGGAGGGGGTTGTTTTAATAATTTTTTGAGAATTTCATACTGAATGCTGTATTTACACGCCTCCAATTCCTTCCATCTCTCTCCCATTCCTTTTTAAATTCATAATTATTATTGTCTCTGTCTCTGTCTCTGTCTCTCTCTCTCTCACACACACACACACACACACACACAAAACCTATTAAGTCATTTACTGTTGCTCATATGTACTTGAGTTAAAGGATTTATTTTGAGTGCTTTCACAGAAAAAAGCATGAGATAGAGAAACGTAAGTATTAGTTCACACCTCATTTTTTTTCCTTAATGTTTCTGAAGATCTTATCTGTTAAGTGCTAATGATTTTGATTCTTTTTAATGAAGAAAATGGATAAGTTATGAAGACATCTGTGGTGGTTTGAATGAGAATAGCCCCCACAGGCTCATAAATTTGAGTGCTTAGGCCCCAGATGGTGGAAGTGTTTGGGAACGAATAGGAGGTGTGGGCTTGTTGGAGGAGGTGTAGTGCTGGGGATGGGCTTTGAGGTTTTAAAAGTCTGTGTCATTCTGAGTTAGCTCTCTCTCTCTCTGACTCACGGTTACTGCCTCAGCATGTAAGCTCTCAGTTACTGCTCCAGCACCATGCCTGTCTGTTGTCATGCTCCTCACCGTGATGGTCATGGACTCTAGCTCTCTGGAAACCATGAGTCCCTGAATTAAATGCTTCTTTTGTATGTTGTGTTGGCACATGCACACACACACACACACACACACACACACACACACATATGGGTTTTGTTTGGTTTTGCTTTCTTTTGATTGTTTTTTGGAATAGGTCTTATTCTATAGTCCAGGTTAGTCTGGGATTTACCATGTAGCCCAGGCTGGCCTCACACTTATAGTGGTCCTCCTGCCTCGTCTCCTACTTGCTAAGATAAAAAGGCATGAACCACCAACTCAGCTTTTCTATTCTATATTTGATGACTACATCCCTGGTTGTTTAGAGAGAGATTTATGGCTGGTGAGGTGTTAAGATGGAGCTATAAGCCCCATATGGTGCCCACTGTTCCCTGGACAGCAGGTGCTATGGCTTCCTAGTTCTCTCACCTTGCTCAGGAGGAAATGGCAGCTTCCCAGCATGCAAGGCCAGCTCTAATGCGGAGTCCTCTTGAGTCACAAATGGCTCGAGATTCAAGGGCAGGGACATGATGTACTGCCCAATCTGAAACGAAAGAAAGCACTTTCAGCTTGACACTGACACACCTAGCTAATTACTCGAAAGGTTTGCTTAGGAGAGACAACTGCTAGCCCTGGGATGAGTGCCCGTGTGAGGTGATACTTGGTATGGCAATCCCTCAGGAGCAACCACTAAGGGCCGGGGAGAGCTCAGCCAGCGAAGCACTGCTGCTCAAGTTCTTCCCGCAGCACCCATGCAAAAAGCCAGGTGTGGTGGGGTATGCCTATAGTCCCTGGGCTGAGAAGACAACAGGCGAATCCCTGGGGCTTGCTAACCAGCCAGATAGGCTCTAGGTCCCAGTGAGAGACTGTCTCAAAAACAAGCTGGCTAGCTGGCCTCTCCATGCACACTCCTTACACACACGCGCACGCACACGCGCGCACACACACACACACACACAGAGGCCTGGTCCACCCTGTAGATACACTCTTCTCAAAAGTGGCTTCAATGTCCTGAAGTGCGTCCAGCAACACCTACTTCAATGAGGCGGTGGGTACCAAAGAACTTTGTGAGATTAAAAGCACTGTGTAAAGTTGAGTCTCATTACTGCTCACAGAAAAAGTCCACTTAGGGGCTAATGCCAGCAAGTGTCCTGTCATTTGGACTAGCACCTGGTTCTGTTTCTCCCCCTCCAAGATGGCTTAGCCAGGAGAAAGAAGAGGCTATACTTGGAAGTTGCCATTCACAACTACAGTCCAGAGAGAAAATTCCATTGTAATTTCATGCACTAGAAAACAAAGACGGCTGAAGTTAGTGGTGCAGAATCACGAGAGGGAAACTTGTAAGGCATTTGGGCCGAGCCCACAGCCAATCTAGCACTTATCACAAGTGGACAGGATGGAAATATGATGCCACCTGTGCCTATTCCAAGCACTTCCTTCTATTACAATTCACAGCTGTGTTTTATAACAGGCATGGAATAGAAAATAATTTGACCACTTGTTCCTTGATTTTCCAAGTCAGAATTTCTAAGTGGATTCAATTCTGACACCTGCAGGGGTCACACTGGAAGAGTGGAGCAAGTGTGTCTTAGCATCTGAATCACTGATGGCTCGCTGCATTTGCCCAGGATCTGAATGAAGACCATCCCAGACCAGGTCCACACAGCACAAACTGTGTGGTGACTGCCCTGAGGGAATCAGAAGTGGGTTGTGAAAGGCAGAGGCCACCTTGGAGTGTACCCGAGAAGCTCTTACATTGCTGATGTACTCGAGAGGCGTGAGGCTGAAGGCGGGCAGATCATCGGTCAGGGTTTCGCCAATGCCTGCTGTGTTCCAGCTCTGGAAGGAGAGAGGAAGCAATTAGTACATGCTACCAGGCAGCCTCAGAAGGTACACTGTGACAGTATATAGAGAGCTCATCGTCTTTCGGGAGTCATCCATGGTCAGCTGACCTGGAGGCCTGATGACACTCAGCAAGACAGGGACACCTCTTCAACCTTCTGGAAGACCATCATAAGATGAAACCCTCCAGCTCCCAGCCTACGCAGGCACACTTATCTTCTCAGCACAGTCACCTGATGAAGACTGGTCACTTCTGTATATCTTGCTAGCAACACGAAATGAGTTAGGTGGCCCTGAGTCTGTGCTTATATGATGGGGTCACCATGCAAAAAATAAGGGACTGAATACAGGTGGCTCCACTAACCTTGGCCTTTGGAACTCAAAAGAAGATGGGAACCTCAGAGACTGTATGAGAACTGTTCCTCCTGGGAGGGAGGCCCAGTAAGCCCTGTGCTGCACAGAACACCCCAACCTCACTCACCAAGGCCTCTCTGCCTCGAGTGAGGATGCACTGCCTCCTCCGTGTAGCTCTGGACTGACCCAGAGCTGACGAAACCTTCCGTCTCTTGGGTCTCCCTCTGTAGAGGGAGGGCCTCAGCCCCCATGCAGCTATTTCAAGCGGAAACATCTCTGTCATTGCTGCATGAGTTTCCTGGCAACCCGTGAGCCACTCCCCCGTCAGCACACACGTGCCCACAGCCTTATCTTGGCACATCTTTCAAGGAAGCCCAGCTTCTTGATTCCAGCCTGGAGAACAAGGCCCTTTCTGGCTGACCTCCAGGAGTAACCCTCGAGGTCACAGTGAAGCTGCTCTCAGCAGCCACCTGGTGCCCAATTCTTTAAGCAGCGTTCTGAGAACGGAATGACAAAGCTAGCCCAGGGCTCCTGACCCAGGCTGAGTGTCAACAAGCCTCTGAGTACCACTGCCAACTCCATCCAGTCTCTGTTTCTCTTCCTGCCAGTGCCTCAGCCCTTTCTGCTTTCTAGGCTCCTTGTTCTTGTTTGAGAATCTTTTTACTCAAATATCCCACCTGCCCCCCAATTAACTCCCCATACATTGTTTTTTTATTTATTTATATATTTGAGATGGGGGTCTCATAAATCCCAGGTTGGACTTAAATTTACCACATAGCCAAGGCTGGCCCTGAACTCCTGATCCTCCCAAGTATCTGGTTTATAAATACATCACTATGTGGTGTTGGATTAAACCCCAACTCCATGAATGCTAGGAAAGCACTCTGTCAATATTCCTATATCCTTTGCTCCAAATCCACTTTAAAGAGCCAGCCCGCCGGGCGGTGGTGACGCACGCCTTTAATCCCAGCACTCGGGAGGCAGAGGCAGGCAGATCTCTGGGAGTTAGAGGCCAACATGGTCTACAAGAGCTAGCTCCAGGACAGGCTCCAAAAGCTACGGAGAAACCCTGTCTCGAAAATTTAAAAAAAAAAAAAAAAAAAAGAGCCAGCCCACCCGCCCACCCACCCACACTTACTGTAGTGGTTCAAGTAGGAATGGCCTGTATGTTTAGTCCCCAACTGATAAACTGTTTGAGAGGAATTAAAGGGATTAAAGAAGAATGTGATTGTTAAAGAAAGTGTGTCATTGGGGGGTAGATTTTGAGGTTACAAAAGCCCATGCCAGGTCAGTTCTTCACCTGATGCCTGTGGATTAGGCAATGTTCTCAGCTAATGCTCCAGAACTACGCCTGCTTGCATGCCCCATGCTCCTTGCATGACGATGACGGACTAACCCTCCTAAACTACAAGCAAGCCCCCCGTTAAATATTTTCTTTTAGAAGAGTTGCCTTGGTCATGGTGTCACTTCATAGCAATAGCACAGAGACTAAAGCCAGGGGGGTGGTGGCACACCTTTAATCCCAGCACTCAGGAGGCAGAGGCAGGCGGATCTCTGTGAGGTCAAGGCCAGCCTGCTCTACAGACTGAGTTCCAGGATAGGCTCCAAAGGTACAGAGAAACCCTGTGTCAAAAAACAAAACAAACAAAAAACAAAAAAGAACGGTGACTAAGACACTTACGTAGCACCCGTAATGTTCAGTCCCATGCTAGTCTTTGCCCTTGTTCTCAGAAGCTACTGAGGTAGCAAGACAGGGGGATGCCCCAGCCCTCCCTACCTCATCTCCTCAGCCTGTCCCTGCTCTGTCTTGTATATGCACAGAGATAGGCTGACACTGAGGGTTCGGTGTGAGATGTCAGAGTTCAGAGGTACGAGAGGCCAGGGAAGGATCAGGCACAGGATGCAGGCGAGCGTGGAGTTACAGAAGTGAGGATGGGAAGAGAATGAACAGCTCTGCACACCAGCCTAGGAACAGGGGCCATATTCAACAAATAACTTTCTAGGGGTGAGCTGGGCAGGAAGAGGACAGCAAGGAAAGAAGGGAGAAAAAAGAGAGAGGGAAGAGGAGAAAGGGAAGCCAGTGTCACTGTGCAAGACTCTGGCTTCCAATCCAAATAGTGACATTTATAAGACAACTGAAAGTCAGAACACAGACGAGTGATGTTGAGAAACTATTCCAGGGGCTGGATAGACAGCTCAGCAGGAAGAGTGCTCTCCGTCCAAGCCTGAGGATCTGAGTTTGATCCCTGGAACTCAATAAAGGCGGAAGAAGAGAAATGACTCCACCAAGTTGTTCTGTGGCCTCAACGTACTGAGTTTAGCACACGTGTCTGCATTACACATGTATCACACACACATACATACACACATACATACATACACACATACATACATACACAGTAATAACAACAATAATAATAATATCCTTCCTAGACCCCTTATTTGAGATGAAGCAGGGTGCTCCAGAGCTGGTCATCGTGGAAACAGGATGAGTGTCCCAGCCTCCTCTCTCTACTCTGCATGTGTAAGAATTCCTATAATAAAAAGCCTTTAAAGCTGGACATGGTAGCATACGCCTTGAATCCCAGCACTCTTGAGGTGAAAGCACGCAAGTCTCTTGAAGTCTAAGTCTAGCCTGGTCTACATAGTGAGTTTTGGGCCAGTCAGAGCTACATAGTGAGACTTTGTCTTAAAAAGTAAATAAATAGGGGCTGGAGAGATGGCTCAGAGGTTAAGAGCATTGACTGTTCTTCCAAAGGTCCTGAGATCAATTCCCAGCAACCACATGATGGCTCACAACCATCTGTAATGAGATCTGGTCCCCTCTTCTGGCCTGTAGGTGTACATGCAGTCAGAAAACTGTATACATAATAATAATGTATAATAAAAAGTCTTTTTAAAAAGGTAAATAAATAGTTATATGAAATAAAATAAAGGAGATTCTCAGATTGGCCCTGGGGAGCCACGGGAAGGCTAAGAGATGATAGCAGAGCAGTGCTCTGTGAGGCTGCATGCGGCAACCTCTCTGAGGGAAACTGGGAGTGAGCAGTGTTAAGAAGGAGATGGTGGAAACATGAACGAGCAGTAGTCATGAAGCAGACAGTCCCAGAGTGACACCATGGAGGAGGACAGGGTGAGAAATGACACAGAACAAAGAGCAGCACCATCCCTCAGGTGCTCAAGTGCTCTGAGGTGGAGAAAGGCTTCTGAGAGGAAGCAAAAAAAGCCTCAGGAGAACGAGGGTGAGGAGGGGGTGTCCAGAAAAGGGTCAGGATGGAGAGGAAGCAAAAAGAGCCTCAGGAGAACGAGGGTGAGGAGGGGGTGTCCAGAAAAGGGTCAGGATGGAGAGGAAGCAAAAAGAACCTCAGGAGAATAGGGGCAGGAAGGTGTCCAGAAAAGGGTCAGGATGGAGAGGAAGCAAAAAGAGCCTCAGGAGAATAGGGGCAGGAAGGTGTCCAGAAAAGGGTCAGGATGGAGAGGAAGCAAAAAGAGCCTCAGGAGAATAGGGGCAGGAAGGTGTCCAGAAAAGGGTCAGGATGGAGAGGAAGAAGAGCCTCAGGAGAATAGGGGCAGGAGGATGTCCAGAAAAGGGTCAGGATGGAGAGGAAGCAAAAAGAGCCTCAGGAGAATAGGGGCAGGAGGATGTCCAGAAAAGGGTCAGGATGGAGAGGAAGAAGAGCCTCAGGAGAATAGGGGCAGGAGGATGTCCAGAAAAGGGTCAGGATGGAGAGGAAGCAAAAAGAGCCTCAGGAGAATAGGGGCAGGAGGATGTCCAGAAAAGGGTCAGGATGGAGAGGAAGCAAAAAGAGCCTCAGGAGAATAGGGGCAGGAGGATGTCCAGAAAAGGGTCAGGATGGAGAGGAAGCAAAAAGAGCCTCAGGAGAATAGGGGCAGGAGGATGTCCAGAAAAGGGTCAGGATGGAGAGGAAGAAGAGCCTCAGGAGAATAGGGGCAGGAGGATGTCCAGAAAAGGGTCAGGATGGAGAGGAAGAAGAGCCTCAGGAGAATAGGGGCAGGAGGATGTCCAGAAAAGGGTCAGGATGGAGAGGAAGAAGAGCCTCAGGAGAATAGGGGCAGGAAGGTGTCCAGAAAAGGGTCAGGATGGAGAGGTAGAAGAGCCTCAGGAGAATAGGGGCAGGAGGGTGTCCAGAAAAGGGTCAGGATGGAGAGGAAGCAAAAAGAGCCTCAGGAGAATAGGGGCAGGGGGGTGTCCAGAAAAGGGTCAGGATGGAGAGGAAGAAGAGCCTCAGGAGAACGGGGGGGGGGGGGGGGGGGAGAAGGGAGTATGTCCAGAAAAGGGTCAGGATGGAGAGGAAGCAAGAAGAGCCTCAGGAGAATGAGGGCGAGCGGGGGGAGGGGCATACTCAGAAAAGGGTCAGGATGGAATGGCCTGAACTGGGACCTGAACTGGGACACTCTCAGAAAGCAGGCAAGTAAGGCTCACTTGAAGAGGGCAACGCGGAAATGGTGTAGATTATTTCTTAATCGTTCAAGATTTATTTAAGCTGCCCTTCAAAAGGGCTTTTCTACTCATCTGTCAGCAGGTAATACAGATAAACGTCAATAACCTATTATGAATTGAACATAGTGTTGGTTAATAGTCTTAAAATACAAAGGGGCAATATGATTTACCAGCCAACGCTCAATACAAACATCAGTGACCAGGGTTTTCTTTTCAAATCCTCCAGGCCCAAGTGTTTGCTTTTGTATTGTGTGCTGGATGCTGGCTCCCACACAAGTCTTTCTAATCTCCAAAGCTACCCTGGTCTATCCCAGTGTCCCAGCAGTGTGGGAAAGCCTGAACCAAAAGTGGGGATTCCAGCAACTGGGCTATGAATCAGTTAGGAACTTGAAAACAGAGGTGGAGACGAGAGACAGGTGGGAGCCTTTTTCAGTCTGCAACTAAGACCGACAGCTTAAACTATGACAAAATAAAACAGTAAGAACACAGGCCAGCCAGATGCTCAGGGGAGAAACGCTTGTTGTGAGAGCCTGGAGTCTTCCTGCTGCACTTAGTTTCCCTTCCATTTTAGTTAAGTCCAAATAAGACTTAATCTGTTAATCTATACTCAAGCCTTTTTATTTGGTTTGGTTTAGTTTTTGAGCTAAAGTCTCACTACAGCCTGTGGCTGTCGCGGAGCTCACTTTGTAGCCCAGGTTGGCCTTGAATTCATAGAGATCCACCCGCCTGCCACCACCTTCTGAGTGCTGGGATCAAAGGAGTATGACACGCTTTTAAAGATAACATGTATACTATCACTCCGCGTGCCACTTGGATCCTTTTCTATGACATTTGCCCAGCCTGAGACACACTTGAGTAAGCAGGTCATAGGGTTTACACTCACACTTTAGATGTGACATTTAAAAGGGATTTGCTGTACTTTTCACTCTGCATTTTCCAGTATTAAGTGTTTCTGAAAAATGAATATGCCTATGACTTTTATTTTAAAGACTTTCTCTTAGGAAATGAGAAGCACAGCTAAGGGGAGGTGCATGCCTGAAACCCAGCTTTAGGAAGCTGACAGGAGGCTCGTGAGTGTGTGATTAGCTTTGGCGACCTTGTCTCAAAAAGCAAGTGTGTGTGTGGGGGGGGGGGGGGTCCCTGGAGAGATGTCTCGGCAGTCAACAGCACTTGCTGCTCTTGCAGAGGACTCAGGTTCAGTTCCCAACACCCAATTGATGGCGCAAACCATCTGCAACTCCAGTTCCATGGATTCAGTACCATCTCCTAACCTCTGTGAGTACTGCACACTCATGGCGCTTGCATATAAACACACTTATACACATAAAATAAAAGTAAATTTCAAATATATATATATAAACATAAATATATGTGTTTGTTTTATTATATATACATGTATATATGTTTTCTGATATATATCAGATGTCTATATTACACATATATATTTATAATATATATACCAAAATACAGACTCACAGAAAGGAAGAAAACTATCATTTACTAAACATCCACTCTGTGGTGATGCTATGCTCAAATCTGCCATACACTATCCATAGGACGGTAACTACTGTGTCCACATAGCTCACAGAAGGCTGAGGAAGCAGGCCCAGAGCACCTGGCCTCCAGCGTCTCTGCTGCCGCTCCCTGCAGTGCTGCTCAGTGCTGGAAGCTCAAACTCCACCTAGAGTTGACACCCCCAAATCTCACAGAGTGAAAATCAGAGTCCCAGCGTGGAATCAAAACCAGGCATTTAAACAGAGTCATTTTATGGACAGAGATTTTAGACCCACAGAGGGGCTGAGACTTGACCAAGGCTATACAGGGGCTCTTCACGCAATTTCTAGAGGGCAGCAGAAAGCCATAGCCTTGTAACTACGCCGTGCAAGTTCTTGCCGTTTCCTGAAAGTATCTGTATAACTGGCGCTTTCCCAAACAACTATCTCCCACAAAAGTAGAACCTGAACAGACTGGGGGAAGGGGTGCTGGAGAGACAATTTACCAGGGTCCTGTCCTGCCTAGTAACCCAAAAGAAAGCAATGAGATCTGAACTAGGGAGAGACAGGACAAGTAGAGAGATGTGACTACAGCTCCTCCTAAAGCAACTGGGACAAGCAGAGACGGGAAAGGGGGCATGGGGCAGTGAGATGTCTCTGAAACAGAGGCACACAGGACGTTTCAAGGAAAGAAAGCAGCAGCTCAGAGCTGGGTGTGTGTCCCGCCAACCCAGCTCCGCCCAACTAAGGAGAAGGGTCAAGGTCAGTCAGGGCAACAGAGCCAGTGAGCAAGCAAAAAAGGCAGAAACAGGATGGAGGCAGATAAGGCATTCTCCTGCCCAAGAGCCAGAACTGCTCCCCTGGCAGGACCGTCCAACATCAGAAGGCAGGAGCTCTTGACCAGCGCATCACAGCAGCACACAACCTCCCTTATGCCGGAGAGGGCAGAAAAGGTCTGCCAGCAGGAATGGCAGACAAGCAATACTGACATTCTTCAGAAAGTTGGCATGACAGCGTACACTTGCAGTCACAGCACTTGGAGGCTGAGGCAGACAGATGTTGAGTTTCAGGCCAGCCTGAGCTCCATGGTGAGACCTTGTCTCAAATAATGACAACTCATCATCATCATCACCACCACCACTGCCATCACATGAAATGGCCTCTCGATATAGTGTCTCAGCAACTGCAATTAAGATAGGAGCTCGTGCCAAGAAGACAGAAATGACAAAGTAACTCTGCCGTCCTCAACAGCACCTGTTCGCTCCTGCACCTCATGGCAGGGAGGGAGGAGATCCTGGCACAGGCTGAGCATACGCACGACCTGGGAGCACAGACACTGCAGTCAGGGGGAACTCACGTCCATCCTGGAAACGAGCAGCAACTGCTGTTTGATGCGCAGGAAAACCGAGTCGAAAGCCAGCTGGTGGGCCTGCTGGTTCAGCCGGGTCAGGGCTGTGCGGGATGCAGACAGAAGGTTGTGATTACTGGACCCCTTCTCCTGAGAGGAAAAGGCAAAGACAGTTAAGCCCCCAAATGAGGTCGTCAGCTGGTTCGAAGTGCTGAAGAGTAACTGAGTGCGGCATAGTGAACGGTTTCTAAAACAGTGGTCCCCAAACCTGACCATGCTCCCCTTCCCGCAAAAAGCTCCAAAATACCAAACCCATGAGGACTGACTTCCCAGGTGACTCCAACATGAGTTTATGTTTTTACAGTTTAGTAAAACCTAACTCGTAACCATCCCTTGGGGACTAAGGACGAGCAGGAGAGGTCATGGCCTCACATATAAGGAAGAGTGATGAGCAAAACTCTGATTTCCAGAGAGCTCAGGTCAGTTACCCTTGGCTGAAAGCCAGAGTACGAACAACCTGTGTGAGTCTGGGAATCCATACAGCCTGAGAAAATACAGGGATGGAAAATGTAACCTTAGTTCTTGTGATTATAAATGGACTGATTACAACAGACATAAATCAGATTAGCAATAAAGATAAACAGAGTTGGTTTAACTTAATCTCAGAAGCATGGATGAATGAGCTTACAGAACTGCTTTAAGAAGTGTGTTTGTCAAGCTCAGAAGCAACCAGTGGAGGGCCAAGGTGGAGAGATGGGGAGACTTTGGGGAAACAACAGCAGGGCCTCAATGCACAATTCACCCCGAGCACTGCACCCGTTAGGAGAGTCGCAGACTGCATCTGGTGGCATAAGACTGTATCTCTCGAGGAGGAGTGTTCTGACCGCATGCCCAAGGTCCTCTTACAACCCTGTGGGGCATGCCTAGAGCTAGGTGACTCACTCCATTTGCTGGGAAGCCCTTTTGTCACTGGATCCAAGGGGCCTAAAGCTCAAAGCCAAGGTCAACTTCCTGCAGACAGACTAAGGCTTCAAAGACAATCCAGACCCACCCCCAAAATGCTCCTCTTTCCATGTCTTCTCTAACTGCAGACAGTATACATCTGAGCCTCTGGCTGCCGCTCAGGACAGGGGACTGTTGCTACCAGTGGGACCAAGGGCTCCCACTGCCACAGTCTCATAGACAAGTTCATCTCTGAACTGAGCAACAGTAAGCTTCCTGGACAATCCTCAAGCCTGGCTTTCATCCATAAAAAGAACCATCCACCCAACTCCTACAGCTGTATCTCAGCAAGTTCCACCCCAGTGGCCGTTACTAGCTCCTTAAAACCTCACACACAGGAGACAGAGGTGAAGGGAGGGCCTGCAAACGGAGCCAGAAAACCTGGCACCCGGGGACAGTGAGTGACAAGGAGAGGTTTCATTTGTGAGAACGCTGCTGCTCTGATCTCATACCTTGAGGGTATAAAGTATTTCCATTAAACTGGCATATTCAGCAGGGTTATCTCTCTGGAGGTAATTATATTCCTGCCATGGGTTCTTGGCAGGGCTCTTCTTGTCTGTCAAGATGCTGTCTTGAAAACCCGCCAGGCTCCGAGGGCTGTAGGAGTCAGACAGATACTTCCCCGCTGTGGACAGGATCCTGAAAGGAAAGTGGTAAGCATTGTACCTTGAGTCGGCTGTACTGAGCTTCTGTCAGAGCACTCCAATGGCTCTTCCTAAATGTCGAACACCCTCATGAAGTAGACAGTATTAAGGTCTGCTTTATAAGGAAATGAAGACACCCTTCTTCATTTAAGAATGAGCTTGGCCTCAGGTGTAGAAAAGAAGCCAGGGTTAACACTAAAAATCAACTTTAATCTGATTTAACACTCAGGCTACCTCAAGATCCCATCTTGTTGCTATGACAGAGAGCCTGCTCACGGGAAGCACTTAGCTCGCTGCCATCTGGGACACTGTTCACTTCCTCACTCCATGGGCATCAGAAGTGGAAGAGCCAAATGCCTGCGGGAGCCACGGGCTAACTGCATACCTTCCCCATACACCGGACTACAATGTTGGTATTCATTGGCACACCATAAAGTTTAGTTATGTGGCTTGGATGCTCCTGGGAGACCTATAGAGAGAAGCTGGCACTTTCCAGAGTCTTCAAGAAAGATGCCTCAGGGAGCGTCTCTGTGATAATCCACCTGCAGTACTTCTGTGGAGTTGAGTCTTTACTAACAAGGACTGGCACTGGAAACACTTTTCCCCCTCCGCCCATGCTTGCCTTTTGGCCTCCATAATTGAATGTGCACAGAATTGTGGGAAAAGAAAAGGTACTGTGACAACCCGAAATGCAGCTAACTTTCTGACCCTGCCCCCCCTTTCAAATATTTCTTATGAAAGCAATTGCTTTGGACATGCCAAGTTTTAGACTACACTTATTTATTAAAAAACACGCCCTTGAGCTGGGCAGGGTAGCATATACCTGAAATTCCAGTCAGTACTCAGGAGGTTGAGGCAGGAGAATTACAAGTTTGAAGCAAGCCTATACCCTATCTCAAGAAAATAAAACAAAAGCAGGCATGGTGACATATGTCTTTAATCCCAGCAACTAAAGGCAGACATTGGTGGGTCTCTGTGAGTTCCAGGTCAGCCAGGGATACACAGTGAGCTGGCCTGGATCTGAAAAAGCCTGGGATAAAACCGGACTTGCTGAACATAGCGAACAATGAGGACTACTGAGAACTCAAGAACAATGGCAATGGGTTTTTGATCCTACTGCACATACTGGCTTTGTGGGAGCCTAGGCAGTCTGGATGCTCACCTTACTAGACCTGGATGGAGGTGGGTGGTCCTTGGACTTCCCACAGGTCAGGGAACCCTGATTGCTCTTCAAGCTGATGAGGGAGGGGGACTTGATCGGGGGAGGGGGAGGGAAATGGGAGGTGGCGGGGAGGAGGCAGAAATCTTTAATAAATAAATAAATTAAAAAAATAAAAAGGAAAGAAAAGAAATGAAGAATACGGCAGTCCCCCACACTTGCTGAACACTGCAGACAGGGGCTTCCTCGGAAACCCCTGTACACTCAAGCTGTTCCCATTTCTTAATCCCATCAGCAATTTGGTTGCCTCCTTTGTCTGTCTGGGAAACTGTGGCCTATCCCTGACCACCTCCCTTCAATGTCCCCCTCAGGTCTTGATTGAAGAAGGACTCTGCTTCCCTACCCCTTCCCTTCTTCGCGCCACCTCATCCATCCCAGCTAACAGAGCAGTCCTTCCAAAGGGCAAGTCTGATTTTGTCTTTTTTCCAGAAGCAACCTCAAATCTCCAGGATAAAAGGACAATATGCAGAAGCCGATCCCTCACAGCCTCACGCTGTCTCTCCGCACTCACACCTGCCTTACAGACTCACTCTGCAACACTTTCCCCCTGAGTGTGTCCCTCAGGAAGTCCCCAAGCACCGGGGCCTTCGCTGCTAGCAACCTCTTGCCTCTGCTGTGCACCTACCAGAGGTTTTCCTCATATCTCCTACAGAATAGTAACAACAGAATAAAGTGGCTTCATTGCCCAACCCTCACACCCAGCACAGTGCTTGGCACATGACAGGGGTCCAACAGCTGTGTGTGAGGTATCCGCGGCTACACATGTGTAACCAGACCCTCCTCTCTTCCTTGGAATTACAGTATTATATATTTCCATCTCAGGTAGCCCATGGAAATCCGGCCTCCCTGGTTTAGCTTGCCATGCAAGCCAAAGAAAACAAGGCATGCTAGAAACGTTTTCTGTAGCAAAGATTGTAGTTTAAAGTGTCCATAAGCTTAATTTCAACTTCAGAGAACTAATGGCATCTGCTCTTTGCCTCATCTCCACACAGACATCACTAGATGCTCGTCACTAGTGATGATTGCTCTTTGCCTCATCTCCATAGAGACATCACTAGTTGTTCGTCACTACTGATGACTTGAGCCCAGAGAAATGAGAACTTAATTTCCCCTCACTGCAGTGGCCTCTACGGCTCAGCTGAGAATACTGAAGAGGTGAACATTCTTAACTCTCAAGCTCAAAGACTAATGGAGGCCACCTGTACCAATGTGCCTGAAAAACACAGCAAGTGCACACCTGGAAGGAAGGTTATAATTTCACCTATTTCCTCAACTCATTCCCCCTCGAGACAAGCTATTTCTCTCTTAGCCCTAGAAGCCTGTACATTTACACTGAATTCCTAAAACCCAACTGTTCATTTGAACTACCCTACAAGGACCTTAAAAATTCAGATACTCTTCCAGCCATAAGAAGTTGGGGGAAAAAAAATGCAGATACTCCTAGACTTACAATCAGACTGAGATCCAATAATCCTCACAAGTTAAAAACATCCTAAAGTCCTCAACTTCCTAGGCTTCTAGCTTACCAGCACTAGAGACAGAGAGCTGTAGGGTGGCAGACACTGCCCTGCATTGTAAGAAAGGATCATGTCCCAAGAAAAGACCAAAATTTGAAACACATTTTTTTTCCTGAATGTACCAGGGTGAAGCCAAAGCATCATAAACAGAAGCATCATATGTCAGGGATGTTTGCTTCTGCGTTCTAAAGGAAAGTGGTAAGCACCAGGAAGGTACAGAGAAGTCACAGTAATCCCCCCGTATCTCACCCAAGTCACCCAAGAAAGAAGTGTTACCCAGTTCTGTTTTACACAACCCATAACCCTTTGCAAAGAGACCTTAAAAGTGACAGTCAATGTCACCAGTGTCTGCTCTGCCTTGCGGTGTGCCTGCTCCTGGGGAGCGGCTCTGCTGGAGTCTGGGTTCTAAGGTGAGACAGATGGGAGATCAGATAAGCTGTACAGGGCGGCTGCCACACACCAATCAGTGCCCCAGATGGGAACACAGATGGTGACTGTCCCCAGGCTCAGTGCTTCCAGGATGACATCACCTCTTTCAGAGGCTGTGTGGTCTCTCACTGAAGCAGAGCTAGCCTTTTAGCTTCTCTCTGGCTGCAGCCTGCAGCGTAAGTTCATCCCCATAGCCACCGTCCTCACTCACCTTCCTAACCAAGGCCGTCCTGACCCTTTGGAAGGCAAAAGAGTAAGGAAAGTTACCATGTCCTGAAGAGGAGTGATGTCTAACATATATTCAAAGCAATGCCAGTGTAAGGACAGACAAACAGAAGTGTGGGAACAATACTTACACATTCTGATGACAACAGAGTTAAAATCAACGCCTCTCTCAACTAGGTATGGTGGTGTATGACTTTAATCCCAACCCCAGAACTTGGGAGGTACAGGCAAATGGACCTCTGAGTTCAAGGTCAGTTGGTCTATACAGTGAGTTTCAGGATAGCTTGGGCTATATAGTAAGGACTTTTCTAAACACATACACATACACACACTCATTAAATAACAGTTACACAACAACCACCCCCCATACCAGGCTCTTTAACTCCCACAGAATAAAGGAACAAGGAAGCTGGGAAGCTTGGTAGGGAAATGTCTGGATGGGGCAATGATGGATCACATATAAAGCCCTGGCAATATACGAGGAGAAACAGGAGAATAATATGTATTTTTCTTAGAGTAGACTCCAAAATTCTCCTTTGATTCTCACCCCTTGAAGCCTAGATTTCTACCCCAGAACTTGGACTGCAGGCTACCTGGGTTAATTTCAATACTATGGGCTTGTCTGGGGGCCTTAGTCACCACTTGTAACCTGGTCTCTATGAGGAAATTTATTTTGAGCCCAATAACTGACTATAAGTAGAAGCCTAACCCACATATAATTGGAAAACAATGTGTACTACTTCCTCCTCTGGACCGGTGCCTCCATATCTAAGCAGATTTATGTGACTACTGCCAACTAGGATGAGCCTTGCCCTTTTAGGTGTTCAATAAATGTTTAATGATGACAGTAATGACACCTTGTCCTCCAGCCCTGTGGCTTTGAGATTCTGTCCCTGTACTGGATCAAATACCACCCACCAAGAACCCCAGGGAATAAAGGGCAAGGAGATCAAGGATGCCCCCTCCTACCTGTTTGCAAGCTGCTGCTCGAAGTCCCCACACTGGCGCAAGAGCTCTCCACAGGTGGCTATGATCCTAAACAGAACAGAAAGTACTTGAGCCCCAGTGCTACCGGGCACGCCAGCGCTTACAGGACAAACAGTCTCATTCATAAAATCTCCAGCTATTTGCTCCTTCTGATGGCACTGAGTTTCCAGAAAAGTGTAAACCCGTCACTGCCTCCCTGAAATGTTTCATCAAATATAATGAATGTCAGTGGCGAGGGCAGGGTCCTCCTGATGTACTCCATGCTACTAGCACTTCTGCTATGAATCACAATTCTACCCAATGCTGCCTCAAACAGCTCTATGGTTCCAAACTACTGGGCTTTAACTTTAAGAAAATTGGCTGGAAGTACTCAGTACTTAAAATTTGAAAGTGAATGTAAATTCTTACTAGACAGCTACTATTTGCATAGAAAACTGTCTTCCTCTTACACATGGAACACAGATGCTGATCCATCCATTTGTTTCTCAGAGATAAGACTGGGTGACTGCATTTCATAATCTTTTCATTTTGAAGAAATACCATGCCAGCCCTCAGATTCTGGTTACTGGTCCTTCCATAGCAAACTCATAATGCTGGGACAAATTCAAAGATTGAAAACACCCCCAGCCTAGTTAACTTTTAACTCTCTCCAAAAGTGCCTGTCATCACAGGGTATCTGGGCATTCCATCTCGAGAAAGGTTTATGAGAAAGTGAAATATTCCACTCTCTCAGGAGCACCAGAGCAGCCTCATGCAGAATACTTCCTGCTGTGCCAAGACCCCCATGGGGGAATAGATGCAGTTAGCACCCAAAACATCCCCGTCCATAAACATAAACAGAACAGAGGCCATAAGGTGGAACCCAAGATGATCTGCAGTAGTCCTGGTTCACCCTGGCCCCCTTCAGTGGCTGTCTGAGCTCTGGCATTCACAGCATCTACCATGATGTTGCCATGTGACACACCCAAGCCAGGGCTCAGGCAAGACGCGTAACCGGATAAAGTGGGTCAGCTGAAGAGCAGCTTCCTCTGGAACACAATCCTTAAAAAGCAGTTTTTCTGAACACGGCGGCCAGCGACTTTGGCCGCCAACCCCATTGTCTCTGTGACAATGTACCACTCTGTGCCACAGCCTCAAATTTTGTAGGCAATTCCAGAGATCTGGATTGTATTCAGTTTGTTTTACTTGTTGGCGATGAATCCAAAATTCTTTTAAATGCTATGATGGTAAGGGTGTTTGTGAGTTAGAGACTTTTCAGCTGAACACACCAGGGTCAAACCTCCCAACCCACTGCTGATCACACTCCCTAATGGCCCAAAAGTCACATGAGCTCTTCAGGGAGTAGTTATGAACAACATGAGAGGGTTAGTTCAATGCCTGCTACTCAACTCCTGAAGGACCCTTTCCAAAGGCTTCTCGTATGAGGAAGTGCTGTGGTTCTTAGACCCAAAACAGGACAGACCAGCTCAGCTGTGCTCTTCAAAATACAGCTGTACACTTTAGCTTTGGGAAAAAAAAAAACAAAAACAAAAACAAAACAAAACAAAAAACCATAGGCTACAGGGAAAGAGGTCTCATACCAAATGTAGAAGTTTGTCATTAAAGAAGACAAGGCATTTGAAAAGAATTTTTTAAAAATACTTCACAGGGGCTAGAGAGATGGTTCAGAGATTTAAAGGCCTTGTTCTTGCAGAGGAGAAAAGTTCAGTTTCCAGTACCCATGTGGTGGTTATCCTAATTCTGGTTCCAGTGGATTTGATGCCCCCTTCTGGCCTCCTCTGGTACTGCATGCACATAGTGCACAGACATAGATGCAGGCAAAACACTCATGCATAAATTAAAAATAAATAAATATTTTTTTAAAAATAAGCAAATATTTTACAAACTATAGAGATCTTTTTTGTGTTTTGTTGTGGGCAGTTGTTTTGATTTTTTATTTATTGGCTGTTTAAATTTAGCTATTAGTTTTTTAAAAGCCACTGAGCCAGGATCACATACACCTTTGAGGCAGTGGCACTTGGGAGGCGGTGGCAGGCCAAAGCCTGATCTACATAGTAAGATCCAGACCCGCCAGGGCTACACAAAGGGACCCTATCTCAAAACAAACAAACAAACACAGGCAGTGAGAGAGAAAAAAGGAGCACCTCATAAATGCACATATTTCATGGCCAAGCTTGCTGGCTCCACTTGGCACACACACCACAGCATCCACGTTACCTGACAGAGTTCTGAAAAGCGGTCCAATCCTCCTGGAAAAGGGAGTTGGGAGGAATATCATCCAGTCTGCACTTTTTCCGAATCGACTGGAGAGCATTGGTGAAATGAGACACATACCTAGGAAGGAGGAGGAAGCGACAGCTCTAAGGACTGCTCAAGTCCCACAGCTGTGCACAAACTGTCAGCCCTGCAAATGTCCTTCTAGGCTTCTCTCCCAGAGTAACAACACTTAGGAACCTCTGACTACAGAAACATCTCCGGGCCATTTAATAAAAGACAAGGCAGCCTTAAGGGATGCTCTGGGTGAGGAGGGAGGGGATGGCCACCAAATGGAATCCAAGGGCCAACACAGTGAGATGCTGCTGCTCCATAATGGCCATCCGAGCACATGCACTGCTCTGGGACAGGTCCTAGAAATGTCACACAACACAGCCACTGGAATGCAGTTGCTGATATTCTGGGTACTTTTGCAACCTGGACCAGTCAGGGCAGGAAGACTAAAGCCCAGTGGCAGGAAAGAGGAGCAAAGTTAGACTCAAGGTGGAGACCCTCATGGGCTGCTCTGACGGCACTCAGCACACCTCGGCTTTAGGCAGGTGTCTTGGTACCTTCGGACCTCAGTTCTCTCATCTCTAAAACAGATTTAATGGTGTCTTCTGTGTTATCTTATGAATAAATGAAACAGCATACAATCTCTGAAAGCACAAATGAAAGGTCTTTGGTAAGGCATTCTTTTAAGGATGTAATATCCTCCATGTGCCCTCGGGATGGGGAGAAGGATGGGGGGGAGTTGTGTCCTTATAATATCTGTGAATCACAAGAAGCCTAACCTCCCTCAACAGAGCAGAACGTCAGAACACCATGCCTGGGCCTGAGAGGGAAGTTGTGTAGTGAGGGAAAGGCCATTCCCTTTAAGTGGAGGAACTGACCTCGGACACTCCACAACCTGCAGATACTGCACAGCCACTCTGTTCCCTTTACAAAGACCTTCCAGGCAGAGGCCCCAAGAGCAAATGGGCAGGATAACGGCTTCAGTTGTGAGAATTAAGCAACTGTCAGCGGCCAGCAACGATGACAAATGCCCCAAGGACAGGCTGCTCCTGGGCCGCTGAGCAGACAAGGGTTTCACTGTCCCTCAGTCCAGCATGCAGAACACAGTGTAGCTTTGATCCCATTACTTATACAATATATTATACTCCGGTTCGGGTGTCCACCACCAGAGAGCTACTCCCTGGCAGGGACATCAGTCATAATCTTTTCCTTAATATCCACTGGCCAGGACCAGGCTGAGCCCAGGCTGATGGATTTCCAGCACCCCATGCCGGCAACAACTGTGAAGTCACCTTTCTATAGCCACGTTATGGGCTAACTTAGTGTGCAGGGTCAGAGTGCACGTCAGGCCATCTGTTCTGCCCCATCTGCCCCACCCTGCCCCAAGACCTTCTCCCCCGACAACAAGAGTTCACTCACTTGAACCCTGATAAAATTAGCTTCAACCCAGAGGGGTGGTGGTTTTATTCCCAACACTTGGGAGGCAGAGGTAGGCAGATCTCTGTAAATTCAAGGCTAACCTGGTCTACAGAGCTAATTCCAAGACAGCTAGGGCTCTTACACAGAGAAACCCTGTCTCAAAAAAACAAAACAGGCAAACAAAAAAATTAGCTTCAACTCCATTTATAAACTCAGTGATATTGGTAATATTCAAATTCTAGAGACAGTGACCTTACTGCCCCATATACTTTGGTATATTTTAACGCAAACATTAATTATTTTTCAATCATAAAAACAACAAACAAAAGAAACGTCAAGCTGGTAAGTGCTCAGAGGAGTAAGAGCTAGAGAAAGAACATGCCTGAAAAGCTCGGGACCTCATTCTCATAGCAGAGGTGATGGATAAGATTTTAAAAGTTGATAAAGTCTTACTTATTTGCAAAGAAGAATCAGAAAACCAAAAGCAAAGCATCCCAACATGCTACCTTTGTGGAAAGGACTGAAAGCTGAAAGAGGGGAGCATATTTTACATTTTGTGTGTTTATATTGGGGGACTATGTCTAGAAACATTATTTCTACTACCGTAGAGAATAGTTTTTAGATCTCAAAAGAAAAGCTCTCCACTCACAAAACCCTGATGATGGCAGGACAAGAAGAGGTTTTAAAAAATGAGGCAGGGGCCGGGATAGGTGGCACACATCTTTAATCCCAGCACTTGGGAGGCAGAATTAAGTGATCTTAGTGAATTCAAGGCCAGTCTGGTCTACAAAGTGAGTCTAGGACAGTTAAGGCTATTATACAGAGAAACCCTGTCTTGAAAAAAACAAAAATAACAAAGCGAAAGAAAAAATCCAAGCAAACAAAACAACAACAACAAAAAGAGGCAGGGTGCGAGTCACCTGGAAACTTGGCTCAGTGATTAAGAACACTGAATGATCTTGCAGAAACCTGGGTTCAGTTCCCAGCACCCACATGGCAGTTCACAATAAATTGTAACTCCAGTTCCAGGGGATCAATGCTGCCTTCGGACCTCCATGGATACCAGACAAGCACATGGTACACAAACAGGCATGCAGGCAAAACATCCATGCATACAAAACAAATCTAAAAGAAAAAATAGTAATAAGGAAACACTACACTCACTACTAATGCTTCTCTCTTTCCAGAAACACACATGGGTTCATCTGGACAAACCTCTAACCCATAAGGTCTCAACAGGGCTGCCTGGGGTGGGGCTGATGGCCACAGCCAAGAACATTGGGCTCACAGGGGCGAGCCTGGTATTTCTGGAATGACAAGAGCTCCCTAACATCTTAAGCAAAGTAGCATTCAGCTCAGTAAAGGAGTCTGGAAATGCAGGTTACCAGAGGGAGGTCCTTGGAGAGTGTAACAATGTGCGTGCAGCTCAAGTTCACAGCTGGCAGGCCTATGACTGTGTCTCTCCCCACAGCCCGAGGTAATGTGCATAGCCCCCGGCCAGCACCATGAAAGCTACCCAGCAGGCTGAAGTTTTTCCAGCTAGAGCCAGCTTGGTTTCCCCATGTCCTGAGACTCAAATTTATGTAGTGTTTTCAGAAGTAGGATTTCACTGTAAGTTCTGAAGGGTGACCAAAAGTCATGGCAATAATTCACATTGTTTGAAGGAGGCTATGGAACTCCACTGACAACTAAAAAAGACACAATCCATACCTAACACTATTGTTTTGTTTTAATTTGCTAGTGTATGGTAACTAGGGCAAGATATGCCCACTAGTGTAATAGCTTCGTAAACATTATGAGAACAATCAAGCACTTTCTAAGTGGATTTAAGACCTGATCCACAAAATGAAACTTATGCACTGCCTTGTACTGTTTGTAAGAGCAAAAATCTGTGGTTGGCTATGCCGCAGGTTGTAGAGAAAACTTAATACTATCACTCAACTAGATGGGCAGAGTAATAAACTGTCCTCTAAACTGTAGTCTCTACACCCACGGGTCAGTGCATAGACGGATATCAGTACAGAGACTCACAGTCAATCAACGTGCACAGAGCACAAGACTCGAGTGCTCAGCTCTAAAGGAGACAGCTATGTCACTCCAACCCCAGAGCCAGGAGTCATCAGAGAGAGGTGGAAAGACTGTAAGAGCCAGAGGTGCTGGACGTCTGCAAAGAAACAGCATGTGCTGGACATGACAGCCCCACTGCCCACGAACTCACAGAAGTTATGACTGTGTGTATGACATCTACACAAGACCACACCTGCCAAAATCCAAGCACAAGTGGAAGAAGAGTCATGGAGTTCTACCCCTAGCCGAGGAGCTGTTGGCAACTGATGGCTGCTGGGGAAAGAGAGTCTTAGAGTCAGTTTTCTTCAAAGAGGCAGTCCCCAAGAGGCTACCCATGTGCCTAACACACATGTACATACTGGCAGTACTAAGTAGACCCTGGGTGTAGAAAAGAAAGAGCACATGAGGTTGGGAAGGAAAGTGGTAGGGGAGAGAAGGAAGAAACTGGAGAGAACAGAAATGGGGGCAGATTTGACCAAAAAACATTACATAAATACTGGAGGATGTCCACTCCCAAGGACCCTCAGGCCTCAGTTACGTGGTCAGAGGGCCCAGCCTCCTTTCTTTTCTTTTCTTTCTTTCTTTCTTTCTTTTTGTAAGATTTTATTTATTGCTGGGCGGTGGTGGCACATGCCTTTAATCCCAGCACTCGGGAGGCAGAGGCAGGTAGATCTTTGTGAGTTTGAGGCCAACCTGGTCTACAAGAGCAGGTTGTGAGCAGTCAGTGCTCTTAACCACTGAGCCATTTCTCCAGTTCTCTTTTCCTTTCTTTCAGTGACAAGTTTCAGGTTTTACTTTTTGGGTACTAGGTGGTTCCCCAGTGTCCTCGTGTATGCAAACACTCTGCCTCTGATGACCCCAACCAATCACCTCCATCTCCTCCACATTTTCCCAGGCAAGCAGGGACCTGTTCTGGTTTTCTCTACAAACTTCCCTGTTCTGGGCATTTCAAATGGATGATGTTCTGTAAGTAGCTTATTTCACCTCTAGGCTATTTATAACACATTTTTATTTTACTTTAAAATTTTTATTATTTGTGTGTGTGTGTGTGTGTGTGTGTGTGTGTGTGTGTGCGTGCGCGCGCGCGCGCGCGCGCACTCATGCACACATGTGTGTTTGGTTTGGTTTTTCCGAGACAGGGTCTCTCTACATAGCCTTGGTTGGCCTTGAACTATATAGATCCCACTGGCTTCAAACTCACAGGTATCTGCCTGCCTCTGCCTCTGTGCTGGGATTAAAGGTGTGTGACACCACGCCCAACTCACTTGACATTTTAAATTATGTATTTAGTCTTAGGCCACTGGATGAATGTGTTGATAACTTCCAGTGCTCCACCTAAGCAAATGATGTTCCTCTGAGCACCCTTCGGAACATCCTCTTGGGCTCAGGGACAGGTGTGTTTGCAGCGGGAACACAGAATACACTCTCAATTGGGAACAGACACAACTCTCCAAGATGACCAGCCCTGCCCCCGGCTTCCTCAGCTTACTTGGCAAAGAGGGATTTCAGAGCTGTCAGCAATCCACAGGTCCCCAGGCCATTGGTGAACTTAGCACATCTGTCAACAGCTGCAGATGCCAGGCCAAAGAGCTTGTGCACAGAGTGGCTCAGCTCCTGAACGCAGTCAATCACTTCCCCGTGCTCCTGGGCAGTAGACAGAGATAAACAAAAGCCTCATCAGACTTAAGAATGTTGATGTACATACCACTAACACAGAACCCACCAGCATTTACATGGATGGCTGGCAAGCCCACTCACCTGTGGCTAAATCACCTAAGAAACCAAAACACCATCCCTAACTGTAATGGTTCAAAAACCCGAGCTGTGCACACACAAACACATATGCAAACATGGATGGCCAGTAGTTTTATGTGGCTGT
The DNA here is from genome assembly GCF_018167655.1 of Microtus oregoni. NCBI lineage: Eukaryota > Metazoa > Chordata > Mammalia > Rodentia > Cricetidae > Microtus > Microtus oregoni. Next base: position 22,929,027 of record NW_024543075.1, on the reverse strand, counting down.
TGACAGCAAAAAAATTAACTCCTGGCAGAAAAATACAACCAAAATTTAGCTATCTTGTCCTCACATTCTTTATTTCTTTCCTCTTTTACTGTGATTAAAATGGCTCTTCACCTTCCATCCCTCTAGCTAGGATGAATTTCCCTGATCAGACACTCGAAGGAGTACGACCAGGGAAGCGCCTCCTGCAGGACCAGAACAGAACTGAGGCGGCGACTTCAACTACTGTTCAGTCAAGGCTTCTTGAGCAGCTCACCTCACGCTGGGCGTCTCAAAGGAGCCAAGAACAGATACTGTCTGACACAGAGATGGCCCTGACCCCTTGAGAGCGTACCTGCTCTGAAACCCTTGAGACAAAAGGCAAAAGACCAACTCAAGACAGAATCCCTAAGTTGAAGAAACAGAGAGTTAGGATTTAAGTCTCTCTGTTTTACTTTGTTTGCTTTACCTTTTAACTGGTGGTCTGAAATGACAATAGAAGCACATTGGTAGCTTTATTTATTTTATATTTGGACTGCAAGAGTACTTGAGGCATTTAAAGCCAACCAATCTGCCTTCTTCCTCTTCCTTTCCTCCTCTCTTCCCCTTTATACACACTTGATCCCACCCCACCCCTCTGCCACACAGAGCCAAGCACCTAGCACACAGAATGCTTGATAAACTGCAGCATTGTCAGACATTACCAGAGGCACAGCACTGATCTGTATAAGAAGGTTGTTCTCCTCCATGTCGCCGTACTTTAGCTGGTAGGGTTTATATGGACCATACACAGCATCCACCAGCTCCACAACTTTCACCAGGTTGTGGTCCTCTGTAGGGAACAAGAAATTAGAATAATAGGCAAATAATCTGAAACTGGTTGCTGGAAAAACAATAGGAAAAAGGTACTCTCCTGGAACATTCCCTGATCTGTATACACTGCATTAATCTGCTTTCTCAGTCATGAAAGCGCCTGTGGTCCCCAAAGCAAAGATCTGGGCTTCACGTGTTGTTTGCTTCAAGTAGTATTGCATATACCATGCCCCTAAAGAGTTGAGAGCCATCACAGTGAAGACCCGGGAGCGGTGATGCACGTCCACAATGTCAGGGAGAGGTGACAGGAGGTATTCCAGGTCATCCTCAGCTACACAATGAGCTTGAGGTCGGCCTAGGCAACATGAGACTTCTCTCAAAAAGCAAAACCAGGGGCTAGAAAGATGGTTCAGCAGTTAAGAGCATATTCTGCTCTTAAGGACTTGAGTTTGGTCCCCAGTATCCAAATGAGGCTGCTCACAGTCACCTTTAATGCCAGCTCCAAAGCCTCTGGTCATCTATACTCATGTGCACATAATCATATACATACACATAATTTAAAATAATAAAAATAAATCTTAAAAACAAACAGCACTTATCGGGGGCAGTGAGATGAATCACAGCAGGGAAAGAAACTAAGGCCTAATGACCTGAGTTCGGATCCTGGGACTCACATGGTAGGGAGAATCGACTTCTACACTTGCTCTCTGACCTCCATATGTGTGCCATGGCACGTCCATGCTCACACGCATACATACTAAATAAACAGTGAGAAATAAAACCACATTTGACAGGGTCAGGAACTGGCTAGCGAGAAGCAGCCCTGTAGGCGATCTTCTCCCCTACCCCATCATTTGCAGTGATCCGGAGAAGGTGCTCTGCACAGGGCTGGGAAAACTGCATCTCCACATGTAAAAATATCAGATTAGACACGTATCTATTGCACTGCACAAAAATTAGATCCAAGAGAATCAAATGCTAAAACATCTAGAAGAAAACACATCCAGTGTAGGCAAGGGCTTTCTGAGTAGACCGCATTTACCTAGGGATTCATGAGGGAAACAGTCGGCAAGTAAACTCACAAAACCAAAAGCTCCTTCCTGAACAGCTAAGGAATTGTTAATCAGTCAAGTGAAGAAGAAACCCATAGCATGGGAGAGAATTTCTGTCAGCTATGCATCTGACAGAAGATTAATATCCAGAATACATAAAAATTCAAAAAACGAAGAGTCAAAAAAACAAATGACCCAATTAAAAAATGGGCTAGGGATCTAAAAGGAGAGTTCTCAATAGAGGAAATAAAAATGACTAATAATTACCTCAAAAATATTCAGCATTCTCAGAAGATAGGGGAAAGTAAATTAAAATACTTGAGACTGCATCTCACCCCAGTCAGAATGTAGAATGGCTAACATCAACAAGACAACTGACAAGAGATCCTGGTGAGGTTGGAGAAAAGGAGGACCCTCATTCACTACGGGAAGTAAAACTGATGCAACCACTCTGGATATCAGTGTGGAGAATCCTCAAAAAACTAACACTAAATCTATGCCATGACTCAGATGCACACACGCCTTGGCATCTGCCAGAGGCCTCGACACTGCTCTACGGACTTTTGGTCAGCCATGTTCATTGTTCCTCTATTCACAACAGCCAAAAAATGGAAACAACCCAAATGTCCTTCAGCTGATGAAAGGATAATGAAAATGTGGTACAGTAAAGCAGTGGTGGCGCACACCTTTAGTCCCAGCACTCGGGAGGCAGAGACAGGCAGATCTCTGATGCTGAGGCCAGCCTGGTCTACAGAGGGAGTTCCGGGACAGCCAGGGCTACACAGAGAAAACCTGTCTCAAAAAACCCAAAATAAATAAATAAATATTTTTTAGGGTGTGGTGCAATACTATGCAGCTGTGAAGAAAAATGAAATCATGAAATATTCAGATGTATGGGTGGACATAAAATATTATATCGAGTGAGGTAACCCAGAAAGACAAACACTGCATGTAAGAAAGAGGGATCAGGAAGGATAAAGGAAACAAGAGAAGGAGAGAAGAAGAAGGGAGAAAAGGCAAGCAAGCTGCTGTTGCTGCTTTGTTTGTTTCTTTAAGCAGGGTCTCATATATTTCCATGCTGGCCTCAAACATGCTTTGTAGCTGAAGACGACATCGAACTCCTGACCCTCTTGCCTCTACCTCCAAAGTCATGGATGACAGGTGCACACCAACATGCCCAGTTTATGTGGTGCTGGGGTTCAAACTCAAGGCTTCATGCATGCTAAGAAAGCACTCTGTCGCCTGTACTCCCATCCTCGGCCCCATTTCCATCACTTCTTTACAGCAGAATGCCAGCCAGGAAATGTAGGAAGAAAGACAGAATTAGGAAATCATTTCTTTTTTTGGTGGGGGGAGGAGGTTGGTTTTTCAAGACAGGGTTTCTCTGTGTAACAGCCCCAGCTGTACTAGAACTAGCTCTGTAGACCAGGCTGGCCTCGAATTCACTAAGATCCGCCTGCTTCTGCCTCCTGAGTGCTAGAATTAAAGGCAGGTGTACCATTGCCCAATTTGGAAATCATTTCTTTGTAATCAGCAATATAAGAGTTTATTCAGATAGGCTGTATCAATGGATGTTAAGGTTACTGAATAAATATATATAGCTTATTGTAGAGGAAAAGACAGCGTTCTAGGGCATGGGAAATTCTACAAGAAAGCTATTTTCTTCAAAGATGTCACTGTCACAAAAAGAAGACCTCCACACTAAACTGGCTCTCAGAGGGAGACAGAGGAGGAAGCAGTCAGAAAGATCTCTCCAGAGCTGGCAAAATCTGAATACAAGCGATAACTACATATTAAATGCTTGGATATAATAATGACAACAATCTATTATATACACATTATAAAAGCTGGGCATGGAGGTGCATTTTGTAATCCCAGTAACTAAGGAGATCAGGAGCTCATGGTCACCCTCAGCTACCTAATGAATTAAAAGCCAGCCTGGACTAAATGAGATCATTTCTCAAAAGGCCAAAAACAATATAAATTTAGTATATATACATATATACACTTACACACAAAAATGCTATTCCTAGATGGCAAGCTGAGGATGACTATTTTTTTCTATTGTCAAGATTTTGTGCAATAAATATATATAGCTTATTGAAGTAAACTTAAGAGCTGGAGAGGTGGCTCAGTGGTGATTATCACCACCACTCTTACAAAGGACCTAGGTTCGGTTCCCAACACCCACACGGTGGCTCACAACCATCTATTATTCTAGTTCTCAGGGCCCCAACACCATCTTCTGTCCACTATAGGCACCAGACACATATATGATACATGTGTGTGTGTGTGTCACATTCAGTCAAAATACCCGTACATAACAAAAAATAAAAATAAGAAAAAAAAAACATGAACCTAAATTGTTTTTCAAATTGCTTTCCATTTGAAAGCCTTTCATATATTTTACATTGTATCATGTATATGTATTAACTATTAAATAACAAAAAGTTAAAAATAAAAGTTAAAAATATGTCTGTAACATAACAGATAAATAATGGGAGAAAGTCCACTATATAAAAATCTTTTAAGAATATAGGCTAAGACGAGTGCCACACCTTTAATCCCAGCACTCTGTGAGTTCAAGGCCAGCCTGGTCTACAAGAGCTAGTTCCAGGACAGGCACCAAGCTCCAGAAAAATCTTTTCTCGAAAAACAAACAAACAAACAAAAAAACAAAAAGCAAACAAACAAAAAAGAACATGGGTTAAATTTTTAAGAGTGGCATTAGGGGAAATTTTCATTTGTTTATAGATTCTTTGTCAGGAAATTTTGCAACACATATTTTTATTGCTTTTTATACATGTACTCAATAATGCATTGCTTTAAATGAATTGCTCTAAAAAATTAATGAAAACTAGATTAAATCTCCAAACAGATAATTTTAAAACATTAAAAACCAAAGTGATAGGTCATTAATTTTCTAAGAACTGGGAAATGATGGAAGAAAGAAAGAACGCAATGATGGGGAGGATGGCTAGGTGGGTGGTGGGGGCACCACTCACCCAAGGGACAGGAGAAGACACAAGTGTGATGGGCACCTTTAAATTGCCCTGGGCATAGCAGCTTCAGCTCTATACTTCTAAAACCTCAAGGCTGGTTCAGAAACTCTCCCCAGACAGTTAGTAAAGATTTTACTTAAATAATAACTATTTAAGTAAAAAGTATGCCATGGGGGGGGGGGAGGCTGGAGAGATGGTTTAGTGGTTAGAGCACTGGCTGCTCTTCTAGAGGACCCAGGTTCAAATCCCAGCACACCAATACACATAAACATAAAATGAAAAAAGTATGCCATAGGGTCAGGCATGCCACTACCTGCCATTAATCCCAGCACTCAGGAGGCAGATGCTGGAGGATCTCAGTGAGTTCAAGACCAGCCTGGTCTACGTAGAGAGTTCCAGGACAGCCAGGGCTATGTAGACCCTGTCTCAAAACAAGCAAACCAAAACGCATGCCATAGTCACGAAGCAGCCATTAGAAGCCAGGTTTTAGGATAACAATAACCTAAGAAAATATTCATTCTATTATCCTTCTTTAAATGTTTGTGTGTACATCACGTGAGGAATCCAGAGAACAATGCTGGGTGTCATCCTCAGGAATGTCATCCACCTCCTTTGAGACGTGGTCTCTCAATGGCCTGGAGCTCACTGATTAGGCTAGACAAGCTGCCCAGGGAGCCCAGGAAGACTCCCGTTTCTGTCGTCCCAGTACTAGAGTTACAAGCATGAGATGCTATGCCTAGCTTTTTTCATATGGATGCTAGGGCTGAATTCAGGTCCTCATGCTCAGAGGTAGGCACTTTGCCAGCTGAGTACCTCCTGGTTCCCAGTATATTATTTGAAATCAAAAAGAATGTAAGATTATACACCACCAATATTTTAAAATATTTTGCCAGGAATGGTGGTTCATGCCTTTAATCCTAACACTTGTGAAACAAAGTCAAGTAGATCATTGTGAGTTTGAAGCCAGCCTGGTCTACGTAGTGAACTCTTAACAGGTCAGCCAGAGCTACATATTGGAACCTTGCATAAATAATAAATAAATAAATAAATAAATAAATTTTTATGGGTTATGTACATTATTGTAGTATAGCATATATGCATATTATCAATATACAATGCATTAAATAGGCTTCATGCAATAACATAGTAGTTAAAGATTATATAGTATAATATATGTTAAATATTTATGAAGTATGTTAAACATATTTTATATATTATATATTAAATATTTATATTAATGCTTGTAAATAGTATGCACTTATTTAATTGTTGAGGCAAGTTGGAATTTTGAGACAGGATTTCACTACATAGCTCAGACTGGTCTTGAACTCACAGTCCTCCTTCCTCAGTCTCCCAAGGACCAGGGCTGCAGGGCATGCCAGCAAGTCCAGCTTCAATGTGCATTTACATATAAACTGCTGGGAGGAATAGAAAAGAATGCAACTGCTATCTCTTTCTTAACGATTAAACTACAGATCATTTTCATGCTCCCTGTTTTGCTACTGGGGTTATTTTGTTCTGTTTTTTTTTTTTTTTTTTTTTTTTTTTTGGTTTTTCGAGACAGGGTTTCTCTGTGGTTTTGGAGCCTGTCCTGGAACTAGCTCTTGTAGACCAGGCTGGTCTCGAACTCACAGAGATCCGCCTGCCTCTGCCTCCCGAGTGCTGTTTTGTTTTTTTGAAACAGGATTTTTCTGTGTAGCTCAGGCTGTCCTGGAACTCACTCTGCAGACCAAGCTAGCCTCAAACTCAGAGAGCCAACTACCTCTGACTCTGGAGTGTTCGGATTAAAGTGGTGGCTCTGTTACTGTTTTGGGATGGGGTCAAACTATGTAACCCAGGCTGGATTTTAATCCAATACATCTCTGAGTACTGAGATACATGCATACACCACCACATCCATCTTTCCAAAAGTATTTTTGGCTTAAGTCAATAAAAAAAAAAAAAAGCAATTGGAAGGCCTCAGCTGGAATTACTAGAAATCTAAGCTTTCATGATGACTTCAGAGGGTGGTTCTCAAGTCTTTAAGAAAGTCCATCCTTAGGGAGGAATGGATATAACCTGTTCTCTGCCCTACCTCGGCCAGCCTGCTCTAGTAGGGTACCCAGGCTAAGCATTCTCTAGTCACTTGGGCCAGGGCATCACAGTCCTCTGGAAACCACCCACATGACTGTGCGTCTCCCACAAGTGAGGCCTGATTAGTGAGTGTGCCACAACACCTATGAATCATCAGGAACCCGAACAATAAGCACACTCCCTGGAATGTACAGGCAATTAAACACAATGTAATTAAAGAGAATAACTATTAAATAAACGAAGTCTGTGACACCCCACAGCCACACGGCAGAATGAGGCCTTCTTGAAGCAATTTCCTGATTTGACAGCAGCATGCGTCACAAGGTCTATGTTGCTTAAAAGTTTATGATGCTTTCATACAGGTGGAAAACAGCTGGGGAGCTCGGCGGCCCGCACACAGCGTACCCAAGTGGGATAAGCTGTGCTCTGCTCACAGCTGGCCACTGGGAATAGCCACTTTCCCCACAGTCGCTTCAGACCGGTCAAGGCTGCTGTGTCCTTCACAACCTTCCCCTCTAGCCTGTGTTCCCGCAAACTTACTGTTTAGGTCCAACTGTCTAAGGCTTTGACTTAAAACAAAGAGGCTCCTCCCGCTGAAACCTGCTGCCAGCTCACTGCCACTCCCACCTCCCTCTTTCACACTCTCAGGCATGGCAGAAGTGTTGTCCCTGCCTTGGAGTATGTGAAGCTCCAGGTTAGCACTGAGCCAGGCGAGTACACTGAAACCCACTTCCATGCGGGCACTGTTTTCATGGGAAAGCTCTCCACGTGAGTCGAGAAACACTGACCCCTTTCCCTTCCATACAGCTACCTGAGACAGTAAACAAGCCCGGCCCCAAAGCCAGTAAAGACGAGCCAGACAGGAGGTAGGAATGCTTACGGAGGTGGGGGAGCAGTGCCATCTCCAGCCCCTTGGCAAAGTGGGCGGTGGTGTCATAAAACTCCAGCAGTCTGGTGAGCTCCAGCTCGGGTCCCGCTCTCTCCACGCCTGCACTGAGGCACATGGGCAGGGAAGGCACCAAGGCCCCCAGGGTCTGAATCAGCAGTACCGTCACCACCTCGTGGGGGTTCTTGAAAACCTGCAGTGGGAGGGAGGCACGTGCATCAGTGCACAGGAGCCAGCTGTCTCCCGATAGCTCCAAGGCCCCTAGGACTACTCAAGATGGGCCAGCAGGGAGTCCCGAGTTTCCCTCACCGGAAAAACTGGACAGAGACAGAATGGAAAGTGGCAGTAGTGCAGTTTGGTCAGAAAAGCACATCTATCAATGGTCCGCATGCCGACTTACTCAAGCTTCCCAAACGCCTGGTACAGCACTGAGACAGTCATCAACGGAGAGACTGAAGGGACGAAAGGACGAGCAGGGCAAACGCAGGAGAGAGCAACACTGACTAGAGCTGGAGGCCATGCACAGCCCAGAGCCTGGCCTCAAGTCGCTTCTCCTCTCTGCACACATCTCTTGGGAAAATTTGAATAACGTACAAATTCCATTTAGAAAATACTCTCAACCTCCCTGTGCTGATTATTACCTTTTTACTATGACCCAGAAGGTGCAAACATGAACTCAGATATAAGAATTAGTCTTAGAAAAGCTGAATGCCATGTGGTGGTGGCGCATGCGTTTAGCCCCAGCACTCAGGAGGCAGAGGCAGGTGATCAAGTTCGAGGCCAGCCTGGTCTACAAAGTGAGTTCCAAGGCAGCCAGGGCTGTTACACAGAAAAACAAAACAAAACAAAACAAAACAAAACAAAGCAAACAAAAAAAAAAAACAAACACCAAAATAGATGCAAATGAAAACTATACAGCCAACAAAATTCAAACTATTCAACTTACAAGATGCAGCAAAAACAGATCAAGGAGGAGAATTCACAGCTATAAATGCATACAGTAAAGATCTCACATCAGTCACCTAACTGCATGCATTAAAGAACTGAGGGTAGGGATGCAGGTCGATGGGGCAGTTCTTGCCTATCAACCATGTATGGCTCCAGTCCCCAAAACCACACAAAAAACTAGGTGTGGTGGCACCCACCTGGAGTCACAGCACTTGGGAAGTAGAGGCAAGCAAATCAGAAGTTCAAAGTCATCCTTAGCTAAACAGCAAAAAACAAGGCCAGCCTGGGCTATATGAACTCTGCCTGAAAAAACAAGAACCTGAACTAGAAAAATAAGAACCTAAACTTAAAGTCAGAAAAAGATTACTGAGGTTTCAGATACATAGAATCAATGCCAGAAACTGTTTTTGGTTTTTTGCAAAGAGCTCTAAAATTGATAACCTGTACCTAAACTAAGGGAACAGGACAGAGTATTCAACTTGCTAAAATCAGATACGCAAGTAGGAACACTAGCACCAATTCTATAAAAGCAGAAAGCTCCTAAGGGAGGACTATGAACAACTACTTACCAGCAGCCTGAACATGTGGACATGGTACTAGCTGCAGTCTACGAAAACTGGCTCCAGAGGAAAAAGAAACTCCAAATAGACCTAAGGTTGGCCGGGATCATGAATCAGCTGTCAAAAATGCCCAGACAGCTGGTATGGTGCTCCATACCTGCAATGCCAGTACAGGACTAGAGGCAGAAAGACCAAGAGATCAGCAATAGCCTAGAATACATGAGACCTTGTCTCAAACAAGGTCCAAATAAAGATCAAAACTGATGGCACTTCATCGGTGAACTCTATAAAATATACAAATAATCTATTCCAATCCTTCAGAGACACTGAAACACTGAAGGAGCATTTCCTAGTCTAAACTGTGTCTCCCTAAAATGCTATGCCTTAGCCACCAAATACCTTAAATATGACTCTATTTGGAGACAGCCTTTTGAAGAGGTAATGAAAGTACGATGGTATCATATGGACATGTTCTCATTCTACGTGATGGTGTCCTCATGAGAAGACATCAGGACAACCAGCACATTTGAAGGGAAACTCGGAGAGAAGACTCCAGCCCTGCACATAACTTGATCTCAAACTTCTAGCATACAGAATTTTGAGACTATTACTGTTTAACTATCCAGTCTAGGAATGGAGAGATGGCTTGGGTTCAATTCCCAGAACTCACATGGATGTTCACAACCCTCTGTAACTCCAGTCCCAGAACATCCAGCATCCTCTTCTGGCTTCTGCAGGCACTATATGCATATGGGGCACATATACACTTACAAGCAGATAAAATACTCACACAAAAAACAAAAAAAAAATCTCAAAAATGTAAACTATCCAGTGTAAGGGCTTTTGCTATAACATCAGCTAGCAGACTAACAGAACACTTCCTAGCTTGTTCTGTTCAGCCAGCATTATAGTAACAACACCAAGACCATTTAACAGGGAAAGTGTCATCCCGATAACAAATGGTGCTCAGAAACTGTTTCCTCTTATGAGAAGAAAATGGGGGGGAGAGAAGAAAAAAAGAAAAGAAATCACAAGCCAGCTCAGAATGAATCAAAGACAACTAGCAACTGGTCATAAGGTCATACATATAACCCAAAATATGTTCATACTTTTTTCCTAGACACTCCAAGAATTTATATAACTTCAATGGACTTTTGTTTCATTTCATGAATCATATTCTATATTCTGCTGGAGTCTTAGAGGAAGAGAGGGGAGAACCCCAAAAATCCAACAAATAATGAAATGGCTGGATGGGGATCCCACTCCACTTTGGATGTCCTGAGTGAGCCTTCCAACCATCTATTTTGCTAACCACTCTCCTTTGGAACATTAAAGCATCCCAGGACTAGTGGCATGGCTCAGTGGGTGAAGGCACTCATCTTGAAAGCCTGATGACCTAAGTTCAATCCCCAAGACCCACATAAAGGTGGAAGGAGAGAACTGACTCCAAGAAGCCTCCCTCTGACCTCAACACAAAAATAAATATTTTGAAGCATTACAAACTGAAATTCATTATTTCCAACTGACTTCTCAAGACTCAATGCCCTTACTGTCTCTGTTTTGGTCAATAATTTCCCCACTAACCAAGAATGAAATCTCTCTTTTGATTTTCCTTTCTTCCGGTTACTAACAGCTGCTACAGCACTCCTTGGAACAGATCCTAACGGCTGCTCATTCTTTTTTAACATTTTTCTTTCCAGGCTGGTCTGAGACTCACTATGTAGCCCAGGTGTGAGTCTCCTGCCTCGGCCTCTCAATAAGCTGTTATGTCCAGCTCTTCTTGGCTGTTATCACCAGCTTGTACCACAGCTGGTATTTACCTTTCTCAGATCCCCAATCACCAAGTCATCACCCACATCCCTACTAAATTCATTAATTTTAGGTGTTACTTTAAAACTTTACTTAAGGAGCTGTGGAATTATCTTCCTTTGCAATGGGTCTAGTCAAGATCTGGGCACATTTTGAAAAACTGGTTTATCTGCCTTTTATTACTAAGCAGTTACTAGAATTTATATCTATTTCAAATATAAGCCCTTTATCAGCTCTTTTATAGACATCTTCCTCCAACCTGTGGCTTTAGGAGAGGTTCTGCATCAATGAAACATGATCTAACCATGCTTCTCTGCCTGTCTGTGTCATGGTTACTACATCCATGACTAAGAAATCAGTATCAATTCCAAAATCATACTTGAATTTTTGTTGTTCTGTGGCAAATGGCCAGAGAATCCTTCTGTCCAGTCACTCAAAGGAAAAAGAAAACTGAACAGAATGGATCCAGGATGTTCTAACTGAAGCATACTTTTACAAAATGCCAGTGGAGGTCCAGGAAATGTCTCTGTACACAGGTAACAAATAAGAGTCCACTGGACTAGAGCTGGACTAGAGCAGCTTCTTCTGCCTCCTCCCCTGTGCTCCAGTCATTTCTGTAAGAAGAAGAGCACAGCGGGGATAAGGCCTAAGAGACCAGACTGAGGAACGAGGGCTGCAGAGTTAGCCTGACCAATCTGTGGTGAGACCTTGTGACTTGCCCTTCACTGTGCACAAACACTCATTAGGATGGGCCCCAGAGCTCAAGGAGAAGCTAATAAGCTTCTAGACGGAACCATCAAGAATGCCTTTGCAGATGGGCAGTGGTTGCACAGGCCTTTAATCCCAGCACTCGGGAGGCAGAGACAGGACAGCCTGGTCTACAAAGCAAGTTCCAGGACAGCTAGGGCTGTTACGTAGAGAAACTCTATCTTAAAAACAAAACAACAACAAAAAGAATGCCTTTGCAACTTGTGGGCTAGTGACAGTGCTTTAGGGTAAGAAAAACAATACCCATAAGAGAAAAAAAAAATGATAAACTTGGCTTCCCCAAAATCAGAACTTCTAAGGGCTGAAGAGATGACTAAGCTGTTAACAGCACATGCTGCTCTTCCAGAGTTCAGTTCCCAGCATCATGCTAATTGCCTCTAACCCTAACTTTAAGAGATCTGACACCCTTTGACCTCCTCAGGAACCCACCCACATGAGGCACACTGAAACACACAAATAAAAATAAAATCAACAAAAAAGAATCACCTGCAAGATGGCTCAGTGGAGAAAGGCACCTGCTGCCAAGCCTGACATCCCGAGTTCAATTCCTGAGACCCACCTGGGGAAGGAAGAACTGACTCCCACAAGCTGTCCTCCGACCTTCACATGTGCACAATGGCATGTGGAAACACACCCCCTGCCCCATAAATATATTGATTCATAAATAAATAAATGAAACTTCTGCTCAGAGCTGGGGATGCAGACCAGAGGCAGCACACTTGACTGACATGTGCAAACTCTGGGTTCATTCTCTGGCGTTCCCAAAGCAAACAAAAACCCTCTGCTCACGCTACAAACAGGAAGACAGTGTCTACAAAACATATTTGAGAAAGGACTTCTATCCAAAAAGACGAACTCCCTTTAGGAGTTTAGTGCAAAGGCAAATAACCCAATTTTTAAAAACAAGCAAGAGGCTTGAGTAGGCACGTCACAAAGGAATGCACACAAACAGCCAATAGCACACGAGTGGGTGTTCAATATCTTTAGTCATCATGGAAATGCAAATCAAAATCACAATGAGACGCTACTACACACCCACCAGAAGAGCTAAAATTAAACAGAATGACAACATCAGCATCAGCACAGATGCACAGCAAGCAGGGCCCTCAAACACTGGTGTGAACACAGAAAATGTGACCACTTTGGAAAAGGCCTGGCAATTTCTCCTATACCAAAACATACCCTGCCCACAGAACTCACCAAGTCTACTCTCAGGTATTTACAGTTAAGTATAAAGACCCTTGTGGAGTGCTATTCAGAGTGGCTTTAACAACAGCCTTGACAGGATCAGATCAAGTGTCCATCAAAAAAGAGTGAGCCACATTTAATCCCAGCATTCAGGAGGCAGAGTCAGGGGGATCTCTGTGAGTTCGAGGCCAGACTGGTCAACAGAATGAGTTCTAGGATAGTCCTGTCTTGAAAACAAAACAAAACAAAACAAAACAAAACAAAACAAAACAAAAAACAAACAAAAAAAAGCAAACCACTGCATTTCACAGTTTAAAATTTAAATTACTCTAGTTGATAATTTTAAATATCTAGTTAATAAATTTAAATATCTAGTTTTAAATTTAAAATACTCTAGTTGATAATATGTGTATGTTCTAAAGTGAATGATGTTTCAAGATTACTTTCAAATGAATCAATGAGCAGATGGAGACATGGGTAGAGGGATATATCTCTGATCAAGCACACACAGTAAAATGTCTATTGCAAAGCTTACAGGTGGGGTATTCATTGCACAAGTCTTTCACCTTTATAGTTGGAAGTTTCTTTCAAAGTAAACTAACAGAGGAGGCCTAGGATGCACTCAGTGGTAAACATCATCTGCTTAGCAGGCCCAAAGCCCTGTGTTTGAGCCCCAGGACAGGAGCAAGATTTTTTAAAAGTTTCATTTAAAATACTGAGGACGGCTGGCAGTAGTGTCGCCACCTCTTTAACCACAGCACTCTGGAGCCAGAGGCAGGCGGATCTCTGTGAGTTCGAGGCCAGCCTGATCTACAGAATGAGTTCTAGGATAGCCAGGGCTACACAGAGAAACTCTGTCTAGAAAACTAAAAAATAGCGGGGAGGAGTGAAGATATAGTTCCATTAACTGAGTACTTGCACAAAGTCTGAGGTTCCATCCTCAGCAACACATAAAAAAGGCATGACAGGGGGCTGGAGAGATGGCTCAGGGGTGAAGAACACTGACTGCTCTTCCAAAGGTTCTGAGTTCAATTCCCAGCAACCACATGGTGGCTCACAACCATCTGTAATGGGGTGTGGTGCCCTCTGCTGGCCTGCAGGCATACATGCAGACAGAATACTGTATACATAATAAATAAATAAATATTAGAAAAAAAAAGGCATGACAGGATAGCCACTCAGAGGATCAGAAGTACATGAGACTATCCCCCAGGCCCCAAAACAAACAAACAAAACAGCACAACAAAAATAGGTTTGGTGATGCCTGACTATAATCCTAGCAATGGGGAGGCTGAGGCAGGAGGATTGCTATGAATTAGAGGTCAGAGTGGGCTGCTCAGTGACTTTCTTTCTTTCTTTCTTTCTTCCTTTCTTTCTTTCTTTCTTTTTTTGTTAAGACAGGGTCTCATTATATAGCCTTGGCTGGCTTGGAACTTGCCATGTAGACCAGGCTGGCTTCAAACATACAGAAATCTGCCTCTGCTCTGCCCTCTGCCTCTGCTTCCTGAGTACTAGGATTAAAGGTGTAAACTACCATGCCCATCTACACAGTGAATTTCAAGTCAGCCTGGACCATAGAGTAAGACCTTGTCCCAAACAATAACAAAATAAAATTTAAAATCAATTTTTAAAAAAGAAAGGATCTAGTGACACAGGCCTCTAATCTCAGCTACTTAAGATGGCCAAGTCAGGAAGATCAAAGTTCAAAGCCAAAGCCAGCCTGAGCAACTTAAGGAAACCTTTCTCAAAAAAAAAAAAAAGGAAGAAAGAAAGAAAGAAAGCCCTGGAATACAGCTCAAAGGAAATGTTCTGGTCTAGCATGTGTAAAACTGTAGATTTGATCCATAAAACCCACTAAAATAAAATGAAACACTGGGGGAAATTAAGGGTCATGGCATTTACCCTGTCACCCCTTGCCTTAGATTGTCCTAGCCCAAGCTTCAGCAAGTTGGCTGACTGTCACGCCTGTCTCCAGTAAAGAAAATGGGCCACAAGCCAAAGGTACAAATGAACATGCCTTCAAAAATCAAGGCTGAGAATACAGGATCTTCTTAGATGGCACAGAGCATTTTCATGTACAGACATGGGCTGTTTTTATCCTAGTGATTTGAGAAGTGTACAAGAGGCAAGGATGTGTAAATGAGTGTAGACAAGACAGGCACACTGGAAACTGGTAGCTACATAGAACTGTGGGAAATTAGAACCTAAGTCTGAATTAGGTTAGTTCAAGCAACAATAAACAATGACAGAGAAACCAGAGGCTAAGGAAGGAGGACCACAATGAGTCCAAGGCCAGACTTGCCTATACAGCAAAGAATTTATCTCATGAGAATCAGGGAGGATAAAAAGAAAGAAACAAAACAAAACGCTTTATCCAATTTGAATGACATAATCCTGAATAAGGAATTCTCCCCAAATAAAACTGAGCTCATTCCGGCAAGTGACTGATGAGGAGTCGTGACAATCTGTGAAATAAGTCACACAGCCATCAGACCTGACCCATCAGCACTCCCAGGCAAGATGGGCTTTTCCCCTCCCAGAAGAGCTGCTGTGCCTCTGACATCAGACAGGGAAGGGTGGCTCATCCCTTATGGCTACAGATGCCTGTGGACTCAGAGAGGAAGTGATGGGAGGCTCCCACTCCAAACCCAGGCCTCACCTCACCCTGTTCAGAGTACTTTTAAGATGAGACTTTTCCTCTAGCTCTGGGTGAGAACAAGGGGACCTGACCTGAACCTAGAATAAAAAACAGTCTGCTCTTTCCACCACCTGACTTTCAGGAAAGCCAGAGGCCCAGCTGAACACCAGGGACACTGCCTCCTTAGATCCTATTTAAGATACAGAGCAAGCAATAAGAAGACTTTCCTTGGTGGGTTCAGAAGCGTATGTTTTAACCCCTTTAGTGACAACAGTGCTTGGTCCAGAGCGGTCACTCATTCTCATGCCACCATGGGCTTTGTTCTCCAATGCTGAGGTGTTACCTGTGTGGCCCACTGGGTTTGCATGTGCCAAGCCCCAAGCAAGGCATCGTAGAGGCCAGTGAGCTGCCGGTCCAGCGGAAGGTCACTCTGGCACAGCTCTTGCCAGGTTGCTAAAAGCTGTACCTGCAGAAGCAGAGCAAAGGGGGTATCTTACTAGGTAACCCAAAACATGCTGGGAAACTGCCCCATGCCACTACAGAACTTAGTGAGCACACAAATACCCACTGAGATTTATCCACTTGAGAAAAGGCAGAAAACCAACAGCTTAGACACAGGCTCCTGTTCCAAGCATTATCTACTGCCTGAGCTCGTCAACCCCCAAGCAACACTGTCTCCTCTGGCCTCACCACAGAGCACATCACTGCACTCGTCTAAAGCGCTCTTGGAAGAGCTCTTAGGGTGGCCATACTGTGCGCTGATGATTCATGCCTTCCACCATACTTTTTATTTTTATGGTCCGACCCCCTCCCTCCCTGAGACAGGGTTTCTTTATATAGCCTTGGCTGTCTTAGAACTCACTCTGTAGACCAGGCAGGCCTCATACTCACAGAGATCCACCTGCCTCTGCCTCCCAAGTGCACCACCACCATACATTTTAAACACACACAAGGGCTAACGAGATGACTCCCAGTATAAAGACATTCTCATGCAAACCTGGTGACCTGAGTTCAATCCCTGAAACCCATATAAGGGTAGAAGGAAAGCAGACTCCATAATGCTGTCCTCTTACCCACACGAACACCATGGCAGGCTTGTGCCGGCACACATGCACTGCACACACGATAACAATAAGGAAAACTAAAACAAACATCAAAAAAACATGAGTACTGTGCTTGAAGGGATTCAGGCTAGCCCAGGAAGCTGCAGGTTGATAGCCTAGCCCTTGAAACCATAAAATTCTTATGACTTTCTAAAAGCATAATGAAGCATGAGACATGAATCTTCTTTAAAAAAACAAAAATAGGAACAAATTAAAACAATGTTTTAAGTCTGTAAATGAATCCAGGCTGAAAACCCACTGATTTGTTTCAAGTGACAAAGGCATCCACTGAGTGGATCAAGAGCACCCTCTGCTGGCTTTAAGTAAAAGAAAAAAGACCAAAAGGCAAGGCGTGTCAGACTTTGCCTTAGCCAGTAGTGGAAGAGGCCTCCACAGTCACATCACTCACAGTGCTTACCTTGTGACATTTGTAGTAGTATGCAAGGAGCTGGGGCACCCGGTCAATTTCAGTAAACACCTTCACAAAGACTTTGGACTGATCTAAAGAACACAAAATGAGTATAAAGTGTTACCAGGTTTCCCAGGGCAGCCAAGGCAAGCAACTCACTCTGGTAAATTCAGATAGATGTTAACTAAATTCAAAAGTTTCTACTGAGATAATTGCTTTAATTCAAATATGAGAATCATAAGCATAATAAATAACGACAGAACATGAGACTCAGTTACCAGACACTGCAAGTCTAAGCATATTAAAATAATGCATCAAGCACCATTAATATAGCTATGATTCGCTGGGCATGGTGGCACATGCCTGGAATCCTAACACTCAGGATGCTGAAACAGGAGGATGTCAGCCTGGACTACATAGCAAGTCCCTGTTTTCAAACGGAACACACACAGGAACTGGAGAGATGGTTTAGCGGGTAAGAGTTCTCTTTCAAAGAACTTGAGTTTGATTCTTAGAACCTACAAGGCACTTTGCAACCACCTGTGCAACCACCTGTAACTCCAGTTCTAAAGGGTGCAATGCCCTCTTCTGGCCTCTGTGGGCACTGGCACACATGGTACCCAGAGCAGGCAAAGGCTCATGCACGTAAAATAACAAAGCCGTTTTATTGTAAAGAGCAAAGGGAGCAGTGCAATAACGAGTGAGTGTGACTGCTGGCTAAAACAGATGAGCACAAGGCTCGTGCCAAAGCTGGAGCCTAAAACCTAGGGAGGTTCTGAGCCTCAGTAGTCAGAGATACACCCACTTCCCTTACCTAGTCCTGGCCCTGCACCAGATCACGGACTGTCACTGACAAGTATATAATAACCCATCTCATCCATCAGCCTCATTTTGTAGGTGAGAAACTGCACCTCCAGCTCGAGGTAGTGGTTGGACAGGAAACCATGGTGAGCAATATGCAGCGCTGACTTTCAATTGCTCTGATTCACACAAACAGCCACTTCAACTGACTCTATTAGTGATTATATGGACTGAAAAACCACGAGCAAACAAGCCTTCTGTCAGATGCCAAGAACAAATCGCACTCCCAGTACCTCGGGGCCTTGGTGCTTGCTATAATCGAGGGTGGTCTCCTAATCAGTCAACCTAAATTAGGCTCCCCTGCTAGCCCTGTCACAACTCCCTGTCACAGAACAAATCACACTGCACTTATTGTGTCAAGCTCTTTAGATAAGTGCTTGTTCTCTTTCCCATGCACAGACAGAGAAGCTACATGAGCGCTGTGGCATCCCTTGTCTTGTTTCAGTTTCTGGCTACACTGGCACAAAACACAGCTGCTGGAAGTACACCGAATTGTACTAAAAGGATTACTGAAGTAACACCAGGGATGGTGGTAGAGGCAGGAGGACTGAGAATTCAAGGCCACTCAGGGTTGCATAGTGATACAGTAAGACTCTACCGCACAATAAACCACAAGAGGGATAAACTAAATTAGCTAACAGAAGGAAGATGAGATAAGTAAAGAAACAGGAAATGAAAAAGGAGATCAGTGAAGCCAGATCTGAACAAAGCAGCAAACTGAAAAAAAAAAATCTACCTAGATCCACTTAGTAAAAAGAAAGAAAGGAAGGAAAGAAGGGAGGGAGGGAGGGAGGGAGGAAGGGAAGGAAGGAGGGAGGGAAGGAGGGAAGGAAGGAGGGAGGGAAGAAGAAAAGAAGGAAGAAAGAAAAGAAGGAAGGAAGGAAGGGTGTTTAAAAAAGAATGCTTAAAAGCAGACAATAAGAAATGAAAAACAAAAAAATAAAAGAATAACAGAAAAGTACTTTGGATGATTATAAGACAACACATCAGGGACTGGAGAGATGGCTCAGTGGTTAAGAACACTGACTGCTCTTCAAGAGGACCCAGGTTCAATTCCCCATGCCAACATGGCACCTAACAATTGTCTGTAACTCCAAGATCTGACACCCTCACAGACATATATGCAAGCAAAACACCAACGCACATAAAATAAAAATAAATTATTAACAAGATAAAACATCAGATATCCTTGAAAATGATAAGTTCCTCAAAAACACAAACTACCAACTACCAAGACTGAATCTCAAATCTAAGCTGGACACATTAGCATACACCTATAATTCCAATACTCAGGCAGAGGCTCCGAGTATGAGATCACCCTTGTCTACACAGAAAGTTTCTGGCCAGACAGGGTTATATAGCAAGACCCTGTTTCAAACAGAAAAGGATGAAGGAAGGGGCTTGGTCCTAAGCACCACATAAACCACGTGTAGTAGTGCACACTCCACACACCTTTAATCCCAGCACTCGGGGAAACAGACAGGTGGATCTGTGTGCTTGAGGCCAGCCTGGTCTACAAAATGAGTTCCAGGACAGGCTCCAAAGCTACAGAGAAACTATGTAGAAGGAAGGAGGGAGAGAGGGAGGGAGGGAAAGAGAGAGGGAGGAAGGGAGGGAGGGAAGAAGGGAGGGAGGGAGGGAGGGAGGAAGGAAGGAAGGAAGGAAGGACATTAAAAGGATCATACCCCATTACTAGTGGGGTTTATCCTTGAGAGCAAAGATGGTTAACACATAGAGTCAATCAATGTAAAGGTATTTAATCTCAGCACTTGGGAGGCAGAGGCAGTCAAAGCTCTGTGGGTTCAAGGCCAGCCTATTCTACATAATGAGTTTCAAGGCAGTCAGGGCTATATAGTAAGATCCTGTCTCAAAAAAAAAAGGAAAAAAAATAATTAAGAATTAATGGAAACTTGATTGGGGGAGGGGGAGGAAAATGGGAGGAGGTGGCGGGGAAGAGACAGAAATCTTTAATAAATAAATAAACAGGAAGAAAAAAAAGAATTAATGGAATGGAATGAATGCAGGGTGCAGGGTACTACATTAACAAACAAGGGGAGATAATGATTATCTCAACTATGAATAAAAGTATTTTTTAAGAAATACTTTATTTTTATTTATGCATGTCTGTGAACATGTATGTCCATGTAGGCCAAAAGAGAGCAACAGATCCCTTAGAGCTAGAGCTGCAGTTCCCTTGAGTGGAATTCTGGGAACTGAATTCCTGTACTCTATAAAACTCTCTTAACCTCAAGCCTCAAAACACAACACTCTCTCAAGATAAAAATACTCAGTTATCTAGGAATAGAAGGAAACTGCCTTACCATAATGAAAGACACAGCTAACGCAATACTCGGTTATCTAGGAATAGAAGGAAACTGCCTTACCGTAATAAAAGACACAGCTAACACAATACTCAGATGGAAAGAAGCAAGGGGACTGGAGAGATGACTTAGCAGTTAAAAATATTTTTTGCTCTTCATAGAGGACTGGCTGGGGTTTGGATCCTAGCACCCACACGGTGGCCACAACCATCTATGATTGCAGTTCCAGGGGATTCAATGCCTTCTTCCTGCCTCTGTGGGCATCAAGCACATGGTGCACATAGATACATGCAAATGAAACACTCATGCACATAAAATAAAATAAAAATTTTAAGTCTACAATCTCTAGTTATATCCAACATGATCCTGAAAGTCCTTATCAGAAAAGCTAGGCAAGAAAAATGAGACATTCAGATGGAAAAAGCAGTACAATAACCTTGTACAGACATGTTCCTCTATGTAAAAACCCCACAGATTACACACATACACACACACATACACACACACACGGAGAGAAAGAGAGAGAGAGAGAGACCAGACACATACAAATCCTACTAAAACTAAAAAAATTAAGCAATTTGTTTTGGTTTGTTTTTTGGTAGTGCTAGGCACAAAGCCCAAGGCATTGTATACACTAGGTATATACCATGACTTACACCCAAGTGTGGAACCCCAAATTTGATGTGACTTCAACACTAGACTAAGGGAGACCCAGCTTTCTGGGGCTCTTGACTGTGGAAATGAGCAGGAAGACAGCACTGTCACTGAGGCGGGAAAGGCTGAGCTGGTTTGCACACACTGAGCACTCAGCTGCCACAGAGATGCTCTGCAGTCCAGGTTTACACCTCTTGTTCCAGCTTAATTACTCAAAGCACTGTCCCAGACACAGAGAAGTAGTCCAGTGGTAGAGTGCCTGCCGGCACGCACAAGGCCCTGGGTTCAATCCCCATGAATTCAGAGGCATGGGGAGGGCAACCTGCAGGGTGAAAGGGAAAACTGGAGCAGAAAACCAACCAATCACTGAGCACCCTGACTCTGAGCCCAGAGCCAGTGAAAGAAACACCCTGGATCTGAGACCTGAGCCAGGGAAAGAAACATCTCTTTATCCCTGAACCCAGGAACAAAGAAACATGCCCTGACTCTGAAACCAGTGCCAAAGAAACACACTTTGTCCCTAGAATCAGAACCAGTGAAAGAAATATGCCCTGGTCCTAAGATGAGAGTCAAAAGGCCAGTGAAAGAAACACAGTCTGGCCATGAAATCAGAGCCATTTCTTCCCCTGACCAACTAAACTAGCCAATCCCTGAGCAGGGATAAACTAACCAATCCCTCTTCTCCCTGGGAAAACTCCGCCCCTAAAAAGCCCTATATAAACCTCTCTGCCTGTTCTGTTAGAGGCTCCCATTTATCCCTCCCTGGCAGAGGCAGCCACTCTCCTGAACTCCTCCTTCCCAAATAAATCTCTTTCTCAAGAGTCTTGGGTGACGATTTTCATTCACCTACACAGAATAGAAGAACCTGGCTGGGACATCCCTTAGGGGACTGAGCTGAAAATCCTTGCTGGGATGCTCCCTAAGGGGGACTGAGCAAGACGGAGCAGAAAAAGTAACTTTTCACCAGAGCCAGAGGAGATTGCCACATTTCTGCAGGGGCTTTCCCCTTTAGCAGAGTGTTAGCAAAGAAGTAACATCGTGGGTCCAAGAAGAAGAAGATAGCTCTGTTGGGACGTTCCCTTAAGGGAATAGAGCAGAGTTCAGCAGTCCTCCAAGAGAAGGAGGATTGCTATATCCTGGGGGGAGACCATCCCCCACTGCACCCCAGCTTCAGGTAGCCTGGCTTCCTGATAGTCAGGACACCTCCAGGGCTGAGCTGTTCTATTGCAGCTCCAGCCTCCAGAGCTGTCCTATCGTGGCTTTAAGTATAGCCGGGCTTAGGATGTCTCTGCAATTCCACAGCCGCAACACATTCCTCTACACAACCTCTCTCTTGGGAGTGAACACAAGAAAGCCTGCCATTTGCAACTACACAGAAGAACCTGGAAAGCACCATGCCAGGGTGAGAGAGAGACATCAAGTATGACCACATTTATACATGGAACCTCAAAAGCTGAGCTAAGAGAAACAAAGGAAAATGGGAGCCACCAGGAGTAAAGATGGGAAATAAGAAACATCAGTCAAAGGGCGCCAACTCTCAGTTATGAGTAGTAGTGTAGTGATTACAGCTAATAATAAATTATTACAGACTTGAAATTTGCCCAGAGTAGATCATTATTATTCTTACTACAAAAAGAAAGGGACACTGGCCAGGTGGTGGTGGCACACGCCTTTAATTCCAGCACTCAGGAGGCAGACACAGGTGGATCTCTGTGAATTCAAGGCCAGCCTGGTCAACAGAGCAAGTTCCAGGATAGTCAGTCATGGCTACATAGAAAGACCCCATCTCAAAAAAAAAAAAAAAAAAAAGAAAAGAAAGAAAGGGACAACGTGTGTGATGGATGTGCTCCCTTGATTACTGATTACTATAATTATAGTATGTATCCAATTAGCATGTTATACACTTTAAGTACACATAAATTCCTTTTAAGAGCTGGAAAAATTTTCTTTTGCTCTCAATAATGCCCCTGTTTAATAAAATAAAATTATATAGTCATATTGAATTAGACTGAAAACTTATGACACTTATTCATGTGACAATGGTTCATATGTGCACACATCTGTATGTTCATATTTATAATTGTGTAGTTTATTAATTTTCAAAGAAAAAAATGCTGAAAGCTGATGTCAGTATGCCCACATGACCTAAAACAAACTGAAGAATTGGAGCTCTTAAACCACCCTAAATTTGACATTAGAAAAGTACCATTGCCGCACTTTTAATGCGCACACCTTTAATCCCAGCACTCAAAAGGCAGAGACAGGTGGATGTCTGTGAGTTCGAGGCCAGCCTGGTCTACAGAGTGAGTTTCAGGCAGGCTCCAAAACTACAGAAAAACTCTGTCTCAAAAAACAAAAAAAAGAAAAAGAAAGAAAAAAAAGGAAAAGCATCATCATTAAGCAACTAATGATGCAATCTCTGAAGCCAAGAGGAGAAAGTGTTTTCAGAAAAGGAGACAGCATCCACTTTAACTCTAAACTGTACTTGGAGCCCATATCTGACTCTTTTCAGAGTAAATTGCAGACATCAGCAGACTTCACTCCTGCATCCTTCATCCACAACAATATCAGCCATTCAAAAAGTGGCAGTAATACCGGGCAGTGGTGGTGGACATCTTTAATCCCAGCTCTTGGGAGGCAGAGGCAGGCAGATCTCTGTGTTTCACCACAAACAACCATGTATGGTTCAAAGATAAAAAATGCAGGCTGATGCCAGGCTCTCAAGTTAGCCGACAAAATATCTCCTGAGAACTTCTATAGATTAAGTTCAGGAGGACAGGAACCTCAGAAGAGAAGGGCTTACATGACACATGAGCAGTAGCAGCAAACACAGACCAGAACAGCTGTGAAGTTCAGAAATCAGCATCAGCTCCCTGTGTGGTGCACACACCTTTAGTCTCAGCACTCGGGAAGCAGAGGCAGTTAGATCACTATTAGTTGGAGGTCAGCCTGGTCTACGTAACAAGTTCCAGTCTAGCCATGCCTCAAGGAAAAAAGAAAGAAAGAAAAAGAGAAAGAAAGAAAGAAAGAAAGAAAGAAAGGTAACAGCTTCACTATTGCCACTTTTTTTGTTTTGTTTTGTTTCTCAAGACAGGGCTTCTTTGTGTAACTGCCATGGCTGTCCTGGAACTCACTCTGTAAACCAGGCTGGCCTTGAAAACACAGAGATCTGCCTGCCTCTGCCTCCCAAGAGCTGGGATTAAAGATGTCCACCACCACTGCCCGGTATTACTGCCACTTTTTGAATGGCTGATATTGTTGTGGATGAAGGATGCAGGAGTGAAGTCTGCTGATGTCTGCAATTTACTCTGAAAAGAGTCAGATATGGGCTCCAAGTACAGTTTAGAGTTAAAGTGGATGCTTAGCAAGACAAAGCCCTGGTTCTCACCAAAACACCAGGACTCCCCACCCAAAAGACAATCAGTGGCAGAGCTGCCAAATAACAACAACAATAAAACAAAAGAAGCCGTGAGATGGAGCAACAACAGACCTGTGATGAAGCAAATGTAAGGCTGGCAAGGAGCTGAGAGGCAGAGTACTTGCAAGGCCTAGGTTCCACCCACAGCGTGGGGAGGTGGTGCAGGAAAATGACCACGCTGAGATCTAGAGGTTATCTCCACAGTACCTGTTTTGACTATGAAGTTATATTTTTCTACAGTCTACATAATTCAATCAACACAAAGTTATTTAAAGACTTTTTTTTCTTTTTTTTGTTTTTGGTTTTTTTGTTTTTTGAGACAGGGTTTTTCTCTGTAGTCCTGGCTGTCCTGGTCTTGGTTTATAGACGAGGCTGGCTCTGAACTCACAGAGACCTACCTACCTGTCTCTGCTGGGATGAAAGTCATGAGCCAGCACCGACTGACAACCAAGTTTTATGTTTATGTACAAAGGTACCCACCGTTGAAACTTGTCACACTCACCTACAGACTGTGAGGTGAACGCTGCCACGATCTGGGGGCTGGCCAGGGCCTCCAGCCTGTTCTTCAGAGCCTCCAGGTGCACACACTTTTCCGAGTAGTCTGGAGTATCCACAAGCATCACCAAGCTGTTCTGCATCCCAGTCAGCTTTGCAGAAATTACAGCTACGTCCTATAAAAAGACCAAACAGAAGATGCTCATCTTGAAAGATTCCCACTACTGCTGATGGAGGCTATTCGTTCATTCCCGGCTTCCCGGACCAGAAATAATCATACAGAAGCAATATTATTTAAAACACTGCTTGGACAATCACTTAAGCATATTGCTAGCTAACTTTTATATCTTAAATTAACCCATTTCTATTATTTTATATTTTACCACAGGCTCATGGTTTACCGGCAAGATTCCAACTGGCGGCTACACAGCTTTTTCCTGACTCTGCCTTTTTTCCTCCTCTATCTGCTTGGAATTCTCACCTTGCCTTAGTCTGCTAAGCCACTGGCCTAAAAGTTTTATTCATTAACCAATAAAAGCAACACATATACAGAAGGACATCCCACACCACACTACTGCAACTGAAATTAGATAAAACACATTAGAAGGCAACTCTTTGGGGCTGGAAAGATGGTTCAGCGGTAAAGGTGCTTGCCACCTCTTCCTGAGTTCCCATCGCTCTCCCAGGGTCCACATGATGGAAGGAAAGGACTGACTCTCACAAATTGTCACCTGACCACCACATGTATACCATGGCACAAGTGCTTGTGCATACACACATACACATAAAAGTTAATAAAAAAAAATTTTTTTCAGGGGCTGGAGAGAGGGCTCAGCAGTTAAGAGCACTGGCTGCCCTTCCCAAATGGAGACAGAGAAGGAGTGGATGGAGGGGAGGGTAGAAGGAATGTGGGGCCTGGGAATGGGAGGAGAAGAGGGAAGGAAAACTGTGGTCAGTATGTAAAATAAATAAAAAAGGAAATTAAAAAGGGCACTGGCTGCTCTTCCAGAGGTCCAGAGTTCTATTCCCAACAACTACATGGTAGCTCACAACCATCTACAGTGGAATCTGATGCCCTCTTCTGGCACAGAGTCATACATGCAGATAGAGTACTCATACATAAAATAAATAAATAAATCTTGAAAAATTCAGTTAAGGAAATAATTTATAAAAATAAAAAGGCACATAAAAATTATGTTTAATGTTATTAGTACCAAAATGAATACAAATTAAAGGAAGTATCATTTTTTTAAAAAAAAGATTTATTTATTTATTTATTATATATACAATATTCCTTTCATGTATGCTTGCATGCCAGAAGAGGGCACCAGATCTCATTATAGATGGCTGTGAGCCACCATGTGGTTGCTGGAAATTGAACTCAGGACCTCTGGAAGAGCAGCCAGTGCTCTTAACCTCTGAGCCATCTCTCCAGCCCAGGAAGTATCATTTTCTTCTAATTGAGAAAGCTTTTGAAAAATTATAATGGTTATTTTTGGTAAGGATGCAAAAAAAATCTGGTATCAGAAACACATAGTGTCTAGGGCTAAGGAGATGACTCAGTGGTTAGGAGGGCTTGTTGCTCACTAGAGGAGCTGAGCTCAGATCCCAGGCGGCACCCATTCCAGGAGGCTCACAACAGCCTGTAACTCAGCTCCAGGTTTCCAAGCCACTCTTCTGACCTCCACACCCACCGTATGTCCACTCAGAGACACACAGAGATATAGAAATAAAATTAAAGTATTTTAAAATGTATACCGTCTTACTGGAAGGCAATTTAACAATGGGTTAAGAGTCTTAAAAATACAAGATTGGGGAAATGGTTGGCAGGAGCACTTGCTGTGCAGCCTGCCACCCTGAGTTTGATCCCTGAAACCCATGGTGGAAAGAAAGAACAGATAGCCCTCTGACCTCCATGTATGGGTGCTGTGTAACGGACACACCAGCCCTTACACACATATCATACATGTGCGTGCGCACACACACCACACAAAAGTAAATAAGAAAGTATTTCCAGGACTAGGGATGTGACTGTGTGAAAGTACTTGCCTAGCATGGCCTAGAAGAACTTGGTTTCATCGCCAGCACTAACAAAAAGAAGAAATCACATCTTCTAACTTGGTATTTCTTTTCTACAAATTTGTGTTAAAGAAATAATCTGAGGCTGGGCATGATAGCATACACCTTTAACATCAGAATTCAGGAGACAGAGGCAGGAGGATCTCTGTGAGTTAGAGACCAGCCCGGTCTATATAATGAATTACAGACCAACTAGGGTTACACAGTGAGACCCTGTGTGGTAGTTTGAATGTAATTGGTCCCCCATAATCTCATAGGGAGTGGCACCATTAGAATGTATGGCTTTGTTGGAGTGGGTATGGCCTTGTAGGAGGATGTGTGCCATTGCGGGGACAGGCTTGAGGTTTCCTATGCTCAGGATACTGTAGCCCAGTGTCTCAGCTGATTTTCTGTTGTATTCAAAATGCAGGACTCTCAGCTATTTCTCCAGCACCACATCTGCCTGCCTGCTGCCATGTTCTTTGTCATGATAATGGACTGAACCTCTGAAACTGTAAGCAATTATTTATTTTCCTTTATAAGAATTTCCATGGTCATGGTGTCTTTTCACAGCAATAGAAACCCTAACTAAGACAAAATTAAACTAAACTAAAAGTAAAAGAATCTAAGGAGGGGCTGGAGAGATGGCTCAGTGGTTAAGAGCATTGCCTGCTCTTCCAAAGGTCCTGAGTTCAATTCCCAGCAACCACATGGTGGCTCACAACCATCTGTAAAGAGGTCTGGCGCCCTCTTCTGGCCTTTAGGCATACAGACAGAATATTGTATACATAATAAATAAATAAATATTTTAAAAAAAAGAATCTAAGGAATTCTGGTGTGTGGTGGTGCATAAACATAATGCCAGCACTTGGGAAGTAGATGCAGAAGGATTAAGGCTAGTCTAGGCTACATGAGATCTTGTCTGAAAGGAAAAACAAAAAACAAAACCCTGGGACCTGAACAGAGACAGAAAGTTCTCAAAAGAAAGAGGAATGGCTAAGAAATATCTCTCTCAAAAATTGGAAATGCAAACCAAATGAACTTTGAGATTTCATCTCACTCCAATCAGAATGACAACAAATGCTAGAGAGGATGTGAGGGAGAGGGACCCTCATTGAACTGCAAACTGCTGTAGCCACTATGGAAATCAGGGTGGAGAATTCTCAGAAAGCTAAAACCAAATCAGCCGCACAACTTAGCTACCCGACATAATGTCCAAAGACTAGATACCCTACTCCATAGATACGTGCTCAGTCAAGTTCACTGTGGCTGTAGTCACAGCAGCAAGGAAAGGGAAACAGCCTGAATGTCCTTCAGTCTATTAGTGCACAATGAAGATGCGGTGCATATACACTACGGAATACTACTCAGCTGTAAAGAAAATGAAGTCATGAACTTTGCAGGCAAATGGATGGACCTAGAAAAGTTTGTCATGAGTGAGGCACCCAGACCCAGAAAGACAAATACCGCATGTTCTCTCTTTGAAAGTTCCTAGCACCATATCTTCATATGTGAATACAATCCTGGAGTGAGTGCAGAAACCAGGAAAGTAAAGAGTGACCACTGGGAGTGGGAGGGGATGGAGCAGTAGAGAGGAAAACAGCAGGGCACACGTGTGTGAAGAGGGAAATGGGGAAGGCCGGCTTTAGTTAAGGAGGGGAAGGAAAATAAATACAGAAGGAAAGAGAAAGGTAAAGTAACAGTAAGGATGTCTGAAAAGTCCAACGATCTACCTAAAAGTACCTATAATATACATAAGTAGGTGGTATATATGTGTGTATGTGCAAAGAGAGAAACATTAAACGAAATTTTCCCATCTGGGCTAACAATGCTCCCTCTCAGACCACAGATCATCTAACAAAACCCCCAACACCAAGCATGAAAAGCCGTCTTTTTAGTTATTGGTCAGGGTTATTGTCCAAGAGACTCCCAGAACGTTACAGTCTACTGCTGTTGCTCTTGGCTTCCTCCAAGTGAAGGAAGGTAATTCCCTATTTCTGAAGACACCATACACTTCAGACACAGGGCCCAGAGAGAGGCCCCTGACTGAACTGGAACGGACCCGAATGCCTCCTCCCTGAGAACTAGCCTCCATGGTACCAGAAAGCACCATGCAAGTTTCTGGGAGAGGAAGCAAATAACACCTAGCTATGACACCTATGAACCACAACAACCAGCTTGGCATGATAACCCTAAGGGGGGACAGAAGCAGCAAGAATACATTGGTGGGGGCTGGAGAGATGGTTCAGTGGTTAAGAGCATTGCCTGCTCTTCCAAAGGTCCTGAGTTCAATTCCCAGCAACCACATGGTGGCTCACAACCATCTGTAAAGACGTCTGGCACCCTCAACTGGCCTTCAGGCATACAGACAGAATATTGTATACATAATAAGTAAATAAATATTAAAAAAAAAAGAATACATTGGTGGTAACCAGCACCTCAAGACCCACTCAACAGGAGGGATGCCATGCCTGGTACTGGATGCCTAGACCCAGGGTTAGAAAGTCATGGATCTTGGAAGAGAACCTACAATCATCACTTTACTGAACCAGCATAACCCTAACTACACTCTAAATATTGATACCCACAGATCAGTGTCCATAGAGGGCAAAAATGCCTTGTGCACACAGATAAGAACTGGAGAAGTCAGGAAAAGTTAAAAATACAGCTGACCTCTCCAAAGGGTTTCTCTGTGCAGCCCTGACTGTCCTGGAACTTGCTCTGTAGACCAGGCTGGACTTGAACTCACACAGAGCTGCCTGCCTCTGCCTCCCAAGCACTGGGATTAAAGGCATGAGCCAATATCACCTGTCTAAAATAATTTTTTTAATTAAACAAAACTGTCTATATTAAGAAAATCCTGCCCGGTGGTAGTGGCACTTGCTTTTAATTTCTGCACTCAGTGAGTTTGAGAACAGCCTGATCTACACAAAGAAAAACCTGTCTCAAAAAACCAAAAATTAAAAAATAATTTTTTTTAAAAAAAATTAAAGAAAATCCCAGAGCTAGAGAGATTATTAAGAGTACTGGCTGCTCTTCCAGAGGACCAATGCTCTCTTTTGGCCTGTGAGGGCACTAGACAAGCACACAGTGCACAGATATACATGCAGAAAGAAAAAAAAAAAAACCATATGAAATAAATAAAGACTTTCTTTTTTAAAAAAAAAAAAAAAAACAAAATCCCAACACTTTGAAGACTTCAGTGCTAGGGAGTTTCAGTTTGGGTTACTTGAGACTTTTCTGGGGTAGGGGAGACTGTCGAATGAAAAACAAAGTACACAGCAGCGCCCACAGCACCCCACAGCACGGTGCTGGGAGGGGGGCGCATCTGGAGGAGCAGCCTAAAGCTGGCAAGTGTCTACAGGCGAGAAATTAGGGGCCTGGAGAGTTGGGTTATACTAGGCTTTGCTTTATAAGGATTCTTCACACCACACCATTTTACTGCCTGTGCAAACAGGTTTCAAAGTTCTCCTGTTTGTCAAGTCTGCAGCCTCTGAGGAGTGAAGTCACTTGCCAGAGTTGCTCTCATCTCATCTCTGCCTATGTATGTTCCCTGGGCTTCAGTCAAGCAGAGGAGGCAAAATTAAGAGGTGGAAGTGCTAGGGAAGCTTCTTCTGGCCTCCCCCAAGATGGCCGAATATTCTGTCTGCTGCTACTGATGTCCTTAAGGCAAGTAAGATAGCTTTCTCCAAACCCCAAGTTCTCCCCTAAATGCCTGGAACAGTGTGCCCATAAATGAGCATACCTGAGTTTTGAAGGTCTCCTCAATATCAGCACTTAGTGTACTCCACTTATCAGCTTCCTGCAGAGATTCCGCAGCAAGCTGCATCCTGGACTTCACCTGGTCAATTTCCACCAGTACCTGAAAGAGAAACGGTGTACACAATTCAGTGACAGTCCCCTTTCCTCCAACTCTGGTGACCTAAAACTGTTTTATGAGTGTTCTTACCCTTCCCCTAATTTATTATTATTATTTTTATTATTATTACCACCCTCCTGTGTCTGCATGCATGCCTGCATGCCAGAAGAGGGTACCAGATCCCATTATAGACGGTTGTGAGCCATCATATGGTTGCTGGGAATTGAACTCAGGACCTCTGAAAGAGCAGCCAGTGCTCATAACCTCTGAACCATCTCTCCAGCCTCACCTAGATAATTTGTTTTTTTTTTTAAACTTTTTATTTATTTAACTTTATTATGTTCGTTGGTGTGAAGGTGTCAGATCTCATGGAACTGCATTTTCAGACAGTTGTGAGCTGCCATGTGGGTGCTGGGAATCGAACCCAGGTCCTCTGGAAGAGCAGTCAGTGCTCTTAACCGCTGAGCCATCTCTCCAGCCCCTCACCTAGATAATTTGGCTGAGAAGACAAGTTAGGTGGAAAGGCAGCCTGAGAACCAGATAGCGTTCTGAGTTCTAAATCTCCTGTGAGCAAGAGCACCTGCTGAACAGTAGAACCCACATCAAAGACAGAAGCCAAAGTACCTGCATCGACTGTGAAGTGTCCTGCTCAAATTTTCTAATGTCCTCTTTCACAAGAATCATTTGTTCTTTCAGAAAAGATGCCTCCTGCTTCAGGGCTTCCACATCACGGAGCACTTTGGGCATGTTCTGAAGGGCCTGGAGACTTGTTTCTGCAGCAAAAATTCAAGAATGGCACTGTGCACCAGAGGTAGAAACTGGAGCTGGTAGGGTGGGAAATCATCACATGTGTGGTGACATAAAGGAAACTTTCCCTGTAACATTACCAATCAGCTTTGAGAATCTGCAGGGAATGTGTGGCAAAACAGAAATCAGAGAGGTCCCCTCAGCCAGGACCGTGTCCTCAGCAGAATGAAACTGTGCTTCAGAAACAATCACTATCAACCTGATCCAAGACCAACAGAAAGAATGAAGGACACGGGTGTGGTAGTGTGGGCCTGTAGAATACTGTGAAAAGTGATGCCAGCTTAGGCTACATAGGGAGTTCCAGGTCTGCCTGGATTACAATAGTGAGACATTGTCTCAAACAAACAAAGAAGTGGGGGATGATGACTCCATGACTAACAACAACTACTGCTCTACCAGAGGATGGAATATGGATGGGGTCTCTAACTCTAGCTCACGGGATCTCAGGGCACCTGCACATGCGCACACATGCACATAAAAGAAAATAAATCTCAAACACAACCCAAGAGCTGGGGCTGGAGCTCACTGGCAAGGCACTTGTCAAGTATTATGTGAGTTTAGTGCCCATCTGCTTGTTCTCGTATTTTTATTTTGTTGGACTTTTTCTGGGATATTTTTCTTCTAATTCCAACCCTTTCAGGAATATACTCAGCTTTCCAAATTACAAAAAACAATAGAAAGCTTCCTGGGGGTTGGGATTGCAGGCTCACACTACCACACCTTGTCCTTCATTCTGCCTTGTCATCTGCTGGTCTTAGGTCAGGTTGCTTGCTGCGCGGGGTGGGGGGTGGGGGCATTTATCAAGTGACCTTCAAATACGGTTTCGTTCTTATTTTCCAACGAACCAGGTTGAGGGCACCTTTAAGAGGTGTTCGTCCAAAATGAGTAGCTGCTATGAGTCTCTATCGACTAGGGACCGTCAGTGATGCTGCAAACAGACACTTTAACTACCTGACAGCATCTGAGATGAGAGACTAGGAACTCTAACCACTAGAGCTTCTAGGTGTCTGGTGTGCTCAGAATCTGGGAAGAGCCTTCAAAGTGGAATGAATGGCCGGGGACAGGGACATGCCTGAGCTACCAATGAAAGCCAGCCTGTCTTGTGTTTTCCCTTAATACACATGTAATCTTTTGGAAACTCATAAGGTGAATTCCAGCTCCGTGAGCTGGGGCCACCATACTGATGAACATGAAAACAGAATCATAAGCAAAACCCGGTGTTTTTACTTTCTGGGACCCATGAGGATGGATGCATACGAAATGGCCTTGGCTGCAACAGCCTAGAGGCAGAACGCCACTGTCTCCAGTCATCCCCGTGTCCTTAGGGCTGAGTACCTTCCGCAGCATCTATTCTCTCATCTGGTTGGTGTGAGGCAGGGTCCAAGATCTGTGTTTCTAACACTTCTGAACACAAGCAAGCATGTGGGTCCCAGGAGCCACTGCTCCCACCCCTAGACCAAGGGAAATAGACCCTGGAAGCTGAGCTGCAGCACCATAACTCAGGCTATGCAGCACTGTGTGGTGGGCACAGTGAAACAGCAAAGAGGGGCACTAAGTCATGCCCCTATTTCTCTCTCTCTCTCTCTCTCATGCCTATCCACACATATTCACTCACTCTATCACACACCAATAAATAGATGCAATAAATCTGCAGGGCATAGCATCACAGGCCTGTAATCCCAGGCACTCCAGATGCTGAGACAAGACTGCAAATTCAAGGAAGTTCAAAGCCAGTCTGGGCACCTTAGGAAGACTGTCACAAAATAAGAGTATGCAAGGACCTGGGTTTAATCCACAGCGTGTACACACACACACACACACGGTAAAGGTTTTCATTCAGGATGATCCATCCTCCTCATATTACAGTGGATTTGTGCCGGTCCCATATACTGCTAACTACTAGGATCAGTTAACTATTTAATGCTCTTAAGTGCTTCCTTATACCAGACTTGACAGAATGTATCTATAATCCCAGGGCTTGGGAGTCAAAGGTCACCCACCCTTCACTGGACAGCAAGTTCAAGGCCAGTAGAGGCCACTGGAGACTCCCCAAAGGACTTCTTTTAAGATTTATTTTTTTTAATTACGTTTGCTCTGTACATAACTACAGGTGTGTCTGTGTGTCGGTTCATGCAGGCCCAAGGAGGTCTTTGGAGCTCCTGGAACTGGAGTTACAGGTAGTAGTGAGCCACCTGATGTGGGTGCTGGGAATTAAACTCGGGGCCTCTACAAGTGTAGTATGTGTTCTTAACCACTGAACCATCGCTCCAACACTAAAAGAGGATTTTTTGTTTGTTTGTTTTTTGTTTTTCAGTTTTCCGAGACAGGGTTTCTCTGTAGCTTTGGAGCCTGTCCTGGAAACTAGCTCTTGTAGATCAAACTGGTCTCAATCTCATAGAGATCCACTTGCCTCTGCCTTCCGAGTGTTGTTATTAAAGGCGTGCGCCAACACCACCCAGCTTTTTTTTTCTTTAAGATGGGTGGGGGACACATATTTGTAATCCCAGAATTAGGGACGCTGAGGCAGAAGGAGAATCACTGGAATTTAAGGTTAGCCTAGACAACACAGACTGTCTCATAAGAAAACAAAGTGTGTGTGTGTGTGTGTGTGTGTGTGTGTGTGTCCGTTCTCGTATAGCCCCGGATGGCCTCAAACTCACTTTGCAACCGAAGCTAGCTTTGAATTCCTGATTCTCCACCACCACCACCTCCGCAGTGCTAAAATTACAGGCGGCTACCACCAAGCCCAACCTTTTTTTTAGACTTCAAAGGAAATGTTATGGCTTCGCCAAAGGTGAAACCTGAAGTCCATAACTCAAACTACTTCACGACTCGCTTTCCCACCAAGGGAGAGGCTTGGCCCTGGGCCGGGTCCTGCAGTCGGGCGCTCAGGATCGGGGAGGTGGGTGTCTACGCGGCTCACCCTCCACGGCGTGGTTCACCTCCTGGATGAACAGCTGTAGCTTCATCACCAGGTTGGCTGCGTGGCCGTCCGCCTTGCCCGCCGCCCCGTCTTTGGGGCCGGCTCTGAAGGCCGCATTGATCCAGTCCTTCACGTCGAAGTCGTCAGCCAGGAACTTGGAGAAGTCCATGGCCCCTCCGACTTGGCGCCGAGCGACACAGCCTACGGGGCGGCCGCCGGAACCCGCCGCACCGCAACTTGCCGCCCCGTCAGCGCGCACTCGAGGAGGCCGATGTCCCTCGTCGCGAGCCGTACTCCTTCCGGAAGTCAGTGCCCGTTACCGTAGCGACTGTTGCGCTGGCGGCTGCGGGCCCGGCACTATCCTAGCAGGTAGGACAGTTCTTTTTCTGTTAATATTTTCCAAGCAGTAAACCAAGTACTTCCTAGAAAACCGTCCCGTGCGTCTGCGCGTATAAACCCCGACTTCTCCTAAGAACTATTACTGTCCTAGCTGGTGACGAAGGACTGAGGCGGTTGGCAGCTCGGAAGTGGGCTGGCTGTGTAAAGATACTTGCCACCATGCCTGAGTTTCTGAGTTCGACCCCCAGCAGCCACAAACGGAAGGCGAGAACTGATACCCGCAGTTGTCCTCCGACCTCGTGAGCGTGCCCTCAACACATGCACACAGGCCTCTAAATAAATAAAATGAAATTTTAAAAAAGAAATTGGCAGCCCGGCGATCTAGCCATATTTGCTCCCTGTTCGTTCCTGAAATATCCGAAAGTGTCTGTCTTTAGACTCCTGAGTAGAGTAGCTGAGATAAACTCAGTGTGTAGCTACGAGTAATGTTGCTACTTTTCCATTCTCACTAAGTGCATGCAGCACTTCCTTTTTAGTTTTATTTTATGTGGATGAGTGTTTTGCCTGCATGTATGGCTGTGAACCACCTGCGTACCTGGTGCCAACAGAGGCCAGACGAGGATGAAGAATCTCCTGGAAGTGGAGTTTTACAGGTGGTTAGTGGGTGCTGGGGATAAACGCAGGTCCTCTGGAGGGGCAGTCGGTACTCTTAACTGCTGGGTCATGTCTCCAGCCCTTCATAATCCTTTTAAATTTCAATAGAATTGATAATGGTACCCCCTCTTTATTTCTGATTTAATTTTAATAATCTTCAAAAAGCCAGCTCTTTAATTTTCCATTTCTTTTTTCCATGAGTTTCTTCACTAATCAGTTTCTTTTATTCTTTCTCTGAGTCTGTTTGCTTTTGTCTAGAATAGCAAAGTAGAATTTTGTTTTGTTTTTTCAATAGAATTTTTTTTTTGAAGACACAGTCTTATTATGTAGTCCTTCTAGCCTGGAACTCAAAGGCAGTCCTGACTGAGCCTCCCAAGTGTTGGGATTCCTACCTTGAGCCACCACACCATGGTCTAGTGTTGATTTCTAATTTAATTCCATGTATTTTGAAAACATACTTGGTATGACTTAAATCACTCTAGACATGCAGAGATTTGTTATGGCCTGTGTTAACACTGGTCTGTCATGGAGAGGGTTCTATGTGCTTTTGAAAGCATGTACAGCACGAAGAAGGAGGATGAGATGTTGTGAAAAATGGATACAGCTAAAAATAATAAGCAAAAGAACACAAAAATCTGTGTTTTCTCTCACTTTTGGATCTATATTTTATATAAATACCTAAAATCACATCTGACCTAAGAGTAGAGGGGAGATAGAGGAGGAAGAAAGGAGAATGGAAGGGGGATGGGACAAAAAGGGGGATGTTCAGAAGGGAATATACTTAAAGTACTGTTGAAATAAACTATCTTTATGAAACCCAGCACCATGTATAATGAACATTCACTATGAAGAGGAGGAAGAAGAACAAATGCACAATGGATGTCGTGGTACATGCCTGTAATCCCAGCGCTTGAGAGACAGAAACAGGATTGCTTGGAATTTGAGGCCACTCAGGCCTATACAGCAAGGCCCTGTCTCCTAAAAACCAACTAAAAACAAACCAAACAGCAAAAAAGAAATATCTGCAGACATTGGGTAAGTGTTCTGTATATCTTAGTAAGATGGGGTAGTTAGTGTTCTTCTAAACTTATGTCCTTGCTCATCTTCTGAGTTGTCCCACCAATTATTCCAAGGCTTTAAATCTCCAACTCATTATTGTTAGCCAGGTGTAGTGGCACACACCTTTGATCCCCACACCCAGGAGAGGCAAGTCGATCTCTGAGTTTGAGTCCAGCCTGGTCCACACTGTAAGTTCCACAGTCAGGGTTATGTAGACCAACCCCATCTCAAAACCAAACAGAGTGAAATATATATTGTACTGCCTATTTTTCTGTTCCAGCTGCGTTTATTTTTGCTTCAGGTTCTTCAGGGCTGTGATATTGGGTATATTGCACTTGCAACTTATTTCCTACAGTATTAACCTAATATCATCGTCAAATACACCTTTATCTCTATTTAGTAATGTCTTAAAGCCTATTATTTCCTTTTTGTTTTGTTTTGGTTTTGAGACAGGGTTTCTCTGTGTAGCCTTATCTTTCCTGGAACTAACTCTGTAGTCCAGGCTAGCCTCAAAGCCTATTTTTTAGCTTACCTGGACTAAATTTCTTGAGCATATTTGCTGTATTGTATGTGTCCACTGATGTCACTGAGGCTCAGGCTATTTTTTATCTATTTTTTTCTTTTAAGACTCATTTTATAACTTTTAAATTATGTGTATCTCTGTGTGGGTTTGGTCACTTGTGAATGAATGTACCCAGAGTTCAGAAAATGACATTGGACCCTTAGAGCTGGAGTTAGAGGCAGCTGTAAGGTGTCCAGTATGAATGCTGGGAACCAAACCTAGATCCTCTTCGAGAGCAGCATGTGTTCTCAACTGC
Organism: Microtus oregoni; assembly: GCF_018167655.1. NCBI lineage: Eukaryota > Metazoa > Chordata > Mammalia > Rodentia > Cricetidae > Microtus > Microtus oregoni. The sequence goes on along the minus strand of NW_024543075.1, from coordinate 22,891,536 downwards.
TGTTATGTTTTGGGTTTGTTCGGTTGGTTGATTTGGTTTTGGTTTTTCGAGACAGGGTTTCTCTGTAGCTTTGGAGCCTGTCCTGGAACTAGCTCTTGAAGACCAGGTTGGTCTCAAACTCATAGAGATCCTCCTGCCTCTGCCTCCCGAGTGCTGGGATTAAAGGCATGCACCACCGCGACCCGGCATGTTTTCTTTAAATAGTGTTCCACATGCACAAAGCTGTGATCCTTTCGATGGATCCTTGTGTGGGTGGGTATGGTTAGTGCAGTCTCTGGACATGACTGTGAGTGATTCCCCTCCCCACCAAGACAGGGTTTCTCTGTGCAACAGCCCTGACTGTCCTGGAACTCGCTCTGTAGACCAGGCTGGCCTCAAACTCACAGAGATCCACCTGCCCCTGCCTCCCGGATTAAAGGTGTGCACCACCAAGGCCCAGCTGTGAGGGATTATCTTAATTCAAGTAGGAAGACCCAGCTTCATTGTGGGAGGTGCAATTCCAAGGGCAGGAGAGTCCTGGACTATATAAAATGGAGAAAGCCAAGCTGAACACTAGCTGTTTCCTGATTGTGGATGCAATGTGACTGCCTGCTTGCTTCAAGTTCTTCCTGCCTCAGCTTGTTACACTGAACCATGAGCAAAATAAACCTTTCTGCCTTAATTTGCCACCTGTTAGAATATTTTATCGCAGCAGCGGAAGAGGAAATTAAAAGGGGGACCACATTCCAAGTTTAAACTATTCTCAAGTGTGACCCAACATTTCCTTCATACTGTGCCCATACGAATGGAGCCTTGAGGTTATTCAGGACCGTGTGGTCAGTTTGGTCTAGACACTCAGAAGCCTACAGACCCTCAGGCAGGGATGTGCCTCCTGGGCTGATGACAGGTGGTAGTCCTGGGTCATTCATTGGACTCTCATGGCACAGATGCCCTCTGCAATAGGGAGTGGAACAGTGAGAGACCCCAGGGGAACTCGCTCCATAGACCAGGCTGCCTCTGTCTCCCGGGTGCTGGGATTAAAGGCCTGTGCCCCCACGTCAGACTCACAGTAGAATCTTGCGTGTGTAAGCATTTGTGTGTATGAATAAGGGTGAGCAAATACCATGGAAACTGTGTAGAAAATAGAGGAATACCTCAGGTAATGGTCCTTGCTTCTACCTTTATTGGACCCTAGAGTCCAATCACCGAGGAGTCACCGCCCCCCAGAGACCATCTCTCACCACCACAGCTGATGTAAAAGCATTGTCATGACAGGGTCTTCCAGCATTTGGGAGGCTAGAAAGACCCCGAATGACTGGTACAGGCTATTTTTAAAGGGAAAAACCACAGAAGGAAGGGGTCTCTGGGGGTTGTTCTTTAACTATTATGATTGGCTTATTCAAAAGGGCTATTACCAATAATTGGCTGGAAAGTGGTTGCCAGATCAGACAAGGGAAAGGAAAACATCTGAGGGTCACTTTGCCCCTTTCCCAGGGCCTAAGTCAAAACATCAGTAACTGAGTCAACACCTAAGGGTTATCTTGCCCCTATTCAATAACTGAGTTCTATTTGGAGAACATTCACAAGGACTCAGGGGGATGATGGAAAGTTCCCAACATTTCAGTACGTGTGCGGGCAATTGTTAGGTCCTTGGTTCCCAGGGGAGAAGCGGAGAGCATTACTGCTGAGACTGAGAGGGCTCAGAATTGTCATAAATGGCTTCAGAATTGTCTTAAAGTTTTACACCTTGAGATGGGATCTCTGTTGTTCTCCACTTTGTACGCTAGGTTAGCAGTCAGAACACTGTATATATAAAATGAATAAATAGAATTGTTTACTAGATTTTAAAAAGTAGATTTAAAAGAAAACATTCTATTTATTTATAGTGTGTATGTGCCACAGCTTGGTGTGGAAGTCAGAAGACAAGTTGAAGAAGTCACTTCTCTCCTTCCTCCTCATATACCTGGAATCAAACTCAGGTAGCCAGTGCCTGTCCTTCATTTGCTGACATCTGGTGGCCCTTAATTAGATCTTAAACAATGTTACCAATTAAGACTATAAGGAGCTAGCTGTGGTGGCGCACACCTATAATCCCAGCACTCAGGAGGCAGAAGCAAGGGGATCTCTGTGAGTTCGAGGCCAGCCTGGTCTACAAGAGCTAGTTCCAGGACAGGCCCCAAAGCCACAGAGAAACCCTGTCTCGAAAACAACAAAAAAAGAACCGAATGTGATTCTAAAGGCCTACAAACAAGGTGGTGGGGGGGGGGGGGGACGGGGAGTTGTCAGGAACGAGGGGATAGCAATGCAAGAAAGCAACCGGAAGCTCTTTCTGCGTGGCATGCCTGATTTACAGTTCAGCTGAAGGGAAAGAATGGTCTTGGTGGCCAAAACTGTAACAGCACTCTCCCCTAGCTATCTAGTCAAAACAACATGCTCAAGTACTCCTGGTGTGTCTCTGAAAAGGATGAGGGAACGTCTGTCCTGTGTGTGGGTGTGTACGTGCGCCTGTGGAGGCCAGAGACCAACTTCCTGTGCCATTCCTTATGTGCCATCCACCCTGCTTTTTCAGGCAAGATCTCTCGCAGGGATTACATTAGGCTAGCTAAGAAGCCCAAGGATGGCCTCTCTGCCAGTGTGTATATACAGGCTCTAGGAATCGAACTCAGGACCTCACTCCTGCACAGCAAGCACTGTAACAAGCCATCTTCCCAGGCCAGAATTTTCACCTTTTGTATTTTAATTTTGAATCATATTTAATACTTATCTAAACAGTGACACTGAACATAAGAAACAAGGCTTTATTTGGTTTAGAAATTTCAGTAAATGGAAAAAAACTTGAAAAGAAACCTACCTGGAATTCCAAGACCCAACCATGGCCAGTTATCTGTATATGCAACTATCTGAGGGAATTGCTTGGTTTAAAGCTGGAGCCAGGGAATAGGATGTAGCTTGGCTAGTCTTTATGACAACCTGATACAGCTAGTCATCGGCGAGGTGATGTCCCCATAAGATTAGGGTGTCTGCACATCTGTAGGCATTTTCCTAATTGGTGATTAATAGGGAAGGACCCAACCTACTATGGGTGGTGCCATCCCCGGGGCAGTGGTCTTGGCTTCTACAAGAAAGCAGGCAGAGCAAGCCATGAGAAGCAAGACAGTAGGTGGGTCCTGTCTGCATTTCCTGTCCTGATTTCCTGTTTCCTTGGACAATGAAGAGTGCTATGGAATCATAAGAGAATAAGCAAACAAAAATAAACTATTGCTTTTCCAAGATTTTTTAGTGTGTCCATTTAAAAAATTATTTATATATATTTTTAGATATGGGTACTGTGCATCTATGCCTGCATGCCAGAAGAGGGCATCAGATCCCATTATAGATGATTGTGATGTGGTTGGTGGGAATTAATTGAACTCAGAGTCTCTGGAAGAGCAGTCAGTGCCCTTAACCACTGAGCCATATCTCCAGCCCCTCCCCATAAATTTGATGGCCAACACTACAAAGAAAAATAACCTGCACTTTGTGGCTTTGGTTTTTCGAGACAAGGTTTCTCTGTGTAGCTTTGGCTATCCTTGAACTCGCTCTGTAGACTAGGCTAGTCTTGAACTCACAGATAGCTGACTGCCTCTGCCTCCCAAGTGCTGGGATTGAAGGTGTGTGCCACCACTGCCTGGCCCTGCATTTTCATTTAGCAATAGCTTGAAAGCAGTTTTCTCTCACAACAGAGGGAAGATTGCTTGCTAACTTCCTACCAATCTCTCCTTCCTTGGTAACTAGACCCCAATTTTATATTGTGCTGTACTGCATACAAAATTCCCATTTTCAGGGCTGGAGAGATGGTCCAGCAGTTAAGAGCACTGACTGCTCTTCAAGAGGACCTGGGTTCAATTCCCAGAACCCACATGGCAGCTGACAACCATCTGTAACTCCATTCCTGGTGATTCACACCTTCACACCAAAGCACATAAAGTTAAATAAATTACAAGAAAAATCATATTTTCCAGTGTGCTTTGCAGCTAGGTGTGGCCAAAATCTAAATGGGACATGAAGGCAGGCATCGTGAGACACTTTCAGGAAGCCTTAGCATACATTTCCCTGTGCTTCCTGTGACTGACAGTGCAGAGGCAACCGTGGCACTGAAGCAGCATCTGGGGACATGAACATACAGAACATGCCCCTGGTGGCATGGTAATATAAATGCAGAAGAAAAGCATGTACAGCCCCCTCTTTGCTGCTGGATTTGGTTCCAGTTCCTAGCGCATGCAGAGGACTGCAGGTTGCTGCCCTTACTGTGAGTTTATCCCCAAATAAATAAACCTTTGTTATACTCCATTCTGGGCTATTATGGAACTCTTTGGTACAACTTCAGGCCAGCCCAGGCTACACAGTGAGATCCTGTCTCAAAAACAAAACAGCAGCCAGAAGCCATCCTGAATCTACTGAAATAAATGATCAGGTTTTTTTTTTGGGGGGGGGGGGGATTTTCGAGACAGGGTTTCTCCGTAGCTTTTTGGTTCCTGTCCTGGAACTAGCTCTTGTAGTCCAGCTGGCCTCGAACTCACAGAGATCCGCCTGCCTCTGCCTCTCGAGTGCAGGGATTAAAGGCGTGCACCACCACCGCCCGGCATGATCAATTTGTGCTATTAATACCCACCCCAACTAGATGAACACAAAAAGACCAGAAGAATGCATTTCAATAGAAAGAGCCTTCCAGTTTGAGGCAGAATCTTACAAGACTAGCCCTCACAAGCCATTTCAGTAGCCTTCAGGGTTCCTCTTCATACAGATCCAGCCAAGCAGAACTTGCTGAAGCGTGCATGCCAAAGAACCCAGCACACAGTAGGTACTCTCAAAGTATTGGTAGACTGTTAGCTTGAGTTAACAACCCTCTGCTCCAGCACCTCAGCTTGTCAAAATGCTGTTCTTCGTCATGTTCTCACGTGTCAACAGAAGGCAGTTGCCTTCCAGCCTATCACTTTGAAATGTACCCCTATGGACTCAACACCAGGCAAATTTGTACACAGTATTTATTCGATGATGCTTTGTACGGAGTCATCACATGGCTCTCCACCTGCATCACAGTTCCCCACCTTGGATTGTGAGGGTCAAGGGACTGGCCAGCTAGCTGTGATTTACAACAAGGAACACAGGGTCACAATGAAAGAGCTTTGAGATGTTTATGAACAGAAAGAGTGAGGATGACATCGTGGGTCCTGAGTAAGGGCCCAGACAGGCTGCCCAGCCCACAGAACCCAAAGCCCAAGCAAGGCCTCAGAGGGTCCATCTAAGGGAGAATCTAAGGCACTGTAGTGAAGGACATGATTGGCCCACCGAGTGTGGTCTCCTGGTCTCATGGCAGCCCCTTGCCTGGAACCAGTGCAATAAGCATTCCATTTAGGTTTTACTGAACATCTGCAAGCAGCATTCCCTAATGAAAATGAAGACAAGGCCATTCTTGGAAGAGTGTGCCCCAGAAGACACACTCTGTCACAAGACCAACCAGGTCCCTTTCTAAGGTCCCTGAGAATAGCAGCCTGGGAGCAACTAAGACTTTCAAAGGCTGACAAGGCACAAAGTGGATGAGTGAAAAGATAACAATACATGGAAAAAACTTTGGCTTATAAAACTCCAACCCGAGGCAGGGACAACAGTATCAACCAACATGCAGAAGCAGGTATGAGTGCAAAAGAGATGATCTCAGAAGTCGTCAGCATCCCCCACACTGCCCAAATCCCAAGCCCAGCTCTCCCTCCACCCCCGGCACCCCAATAACACACACGCACACGTGCACACATGATCTACAGAGATTGGCAATCAAGGCCTGACATCAGGAAAGAATGCTTGGCACTCTGCACTACTTCACAATGAGTCCTGACCAGACGGTTAAAAGGAATGCTGGCCTAAGCTTGACTGAAGCATCTCGGGGGAGAAGTTAGGCCGCGCTCAAGACAGCCAGGTCTGGGAAGTCTTTCACTTCTCCGACTTCGCTGAACGGCTGCCCACCCTGGTTGAAAGTCAGCTTATACCGCAACCGGATGGGTTCCTGGGACAGAAGAGAGGCTAAGACGTTAGAGATTCAAGCCTACAGTAAAAGCCTCCACCCAACCTAGGAGTCTCCAAGGCACAGCTTAAAGCTTTTTTATTTTTTTTGAGACAGGGTCTCACTGTGTAGCCTTGGCTGGCCTGGAACTTGCTGTGTAGATCAGGCTTGCCTCTGCCTCTGGAGTGCTGGGGTTACAGGTGTGCACCACCACATGCTCAGTTTATTTACATAACTCCCCCAAATGAAGTCTTTAAGTAATGGCCTGGCTACCCTGGCTTAGTCTCTTTGGAGCTACAAACTCACAGGGAGCCAGGCATGTATCCTGGAAGCCCTGCCTACTTCTGCAGGCCCAAAGGGAAATTCAGAGACCCACAGGAAGACAGGGTGCTTCCTTCAGGAGTTCTAGGTATGAGTTCACATGTTTACCCCTTGGTTCACAGCTGTGACAGCCCATTACAGATCTTGGCCCTCCCCCAAAGCAAAGGAGGCCCCAGTAAGGGCTGGTTCCACCCCTAAACTCAATCTGGAACCACTGACACTTGACAGAAAAGCCTCAGGGGGGCCTGGTTTCTGGAACATACTTTGTGTGGGTTGTCAAGCAGCAGCATCTGAGATATCACGGCTGGAGGCATCAAGGGACTGAACGCAGGGAGCCTGGAACTGGATGCCGGCTGCAGCTTCACTCGCATTGACTACGGGTGGAAGAGTCAACATGTTAATCCAGAGAGCCACAGCTTCAGGAAGGCACTCAGCCAACAGCAACTTGATCTCAAAAGGAGCACCTCAAGACACCCTTGTGGTCCCACACAGACATTTTCTTATGAGGGGAGGGGAAAGAGGATCCAAAAGTACCTTTCCTTCTGCCCACAGGAATGTGTTTGAAGGTGTGTGGTCAACCGTTGGCATCCCAGACAAAGCATAAAACACTATAGAAAATCTTGGGCTGGGTTCTCAATCTGCCTCTTATCAGCTCTATGTCCTTGGGTACAACACTTAGTTCTGAGCCTTGCCTTGCCAATGTATAAAGAGTGACAGGCCCTCTCATGGCCATTACAGGCTACCATACGGATGAGAGCACACACATATCTATTTCTATCTTGTTTGCTTTATAACCTAAGGAGGGCCAGGCAACCCTGGATGCTAGTGGCCATGTTCATGCTTTATAAAGTCCAGAGCAACCCAAAGAGTAAATAGAACCAACTCTCTTCATCTGAGTGAGGTATGGTGGCACATCCCTATACACCCAGCACTCAGGCTGCAGAGTCAGGAAGAAGCTGAGTCTAAGGGCAAGCTTGGCTAAAAGCAAGTTCTAGGCTAGCTTGACCTACACAGTGTGATCCTGTATCAAAAAACAAAATACATCAGGTCATGGTGGTACACACCTTTAATCCTAGCAGTTGGGAGACAGAGGCAGGGAGATCTTTGTGAATCGGGTCAGCCTGGTCTACATAATGAGACCAGCTACACAGGGAAACCCTGTCTTAAAAAACAAAAGAAACAAAAAAAAAACCACAAACAAGATTTTGTTGTTTTGTTTGTTGTTTTTCAAGACAGGATTTCTCTGTTGTATTCCTGTTTGCTTTAAAGACCAAGCTGGCCTTGAACTCAGAGATCCACTTGCCTCTGCCTCCAGAGTGATAGGATTAAAAGTGTATGCCACCACCACCACCTGGTAGTATTCTTTTTTTTTTTTTTTTTTTTTTTTGGTTTTACAAGACAGGGTTTCTCTGTGGCTTTGGAGCCTGTCCTGGAACTAGCTCTTGTAGACCAGGCTGGTCTCGAACTCACAGAGATCCGCCTGCCTCTGCCTCCCGAGTGCTGGGATTAAAGGCATGTGCCACCACCGCCCAGCTCCTGGTAGTATTCTTAAGGAAATAACCTAAAAACTTACCTGGATAGAACCTTATCTGAAGTCAAATATACAGGAATACCCAGCTACATAGGCCATTAAAATCCCCATTTTATATGAAGAGTATGTCCCTTCTACCTAACTAACAATGTCTCAGCAAGTGTCCAGAAATGAGTCACTAGTGAAAAGGTCAAAGCTGGCCAGCAGCAGATGACTCACCTTTGGGACAGCCACCTGAAACATGATGTCCCAGACAGGCTGGGTGGCAGTGCTCATCATGGTCAACAGCAGCACCCGCACATCTGGATGGCCAGGGGCCCCAGTCTGGGAGAAGTGCAGCAGGATTCTGAAGCCGTTGCGGTCATACACGATGATGGGCGGCAAGCGGCCTGGTAGACAGGGATCCACCAGGGGTCAGCACTCATGCTTGACACCGGCTGCCTCCCATCTCTTCTGCACCATCACCATCTGTATCCCAAATCCTCAAGGACTCCTCTAATCAAAATGGTCTCCTACCACCTGCCCGCCCTCATCACCACACACAGCTTCAAAAAGGAATCTTTTCTTTTTCCATTAAACTCGATCACAACTAAAATCATGTATGTAGGAACACTATAGAAAGCATGGAGTGTCACAAAGACTGAAATTCAAAACAAACCAAAACACTCAGTAAATACAGTCACTTGTGGTGGACACCACCTTTAATCCCAACACTCAGGAGACAAAGGCAGGTAGATCTCTGTGAGTTCTAGGACAATCAGAGCTACACAGTGAGACCCTGCATTAACACCCCCACCACACACACACACACACACCAGGCCAGATGTGGTGGCACACACAATCCCAGCACTGTGGGGATTCTCTAAGAAGGGAGGCAGAGACAGGTGAGTTCTTCGAGTTCAAAGACAACTAGCTTTACATAGTAAATTCCAGACTTCCAGAACTACATAGTGAGTGAGTCTCTGTCTCAAAACAAAACGGGAAAAAGGGCTAGAGATGAATCTCCGTAGGTTCCTGGCCAGCATGCAGGAGGTGTTAGGTTGAATCCCCAAAACCCTGAAAACTGGGTACAGTGGCCTACACCTGTAATCCAATCCCATAGGAAGATTCGAAGGTTAAGACCATTTTTGGTTATGTAGTTAGTTCTATACCAAAATGAAATACATGAGACTATCGATCACAAAATAAAAAGGAGGGAGCTGGAGAGATGGCTCAGTGGTTAAGAGCATTGCCTGCTCTTCCAAAGGTCCTGAGTTCAATTCCCAGCAACCACATGGTGGCTCAAAACCATCTATAAAGAGGTCTGGCGCCCTCTTCTGGCCTTCAGGCATATACACAGACAGAATATTGTATACATAATAAATAAATAAATAAATGTTTAAAAAAAAAAAAAAGGAAGGGATGGAGAGAAGAAGAGAGGAGGGGATACAATTCAGTAGTAGAGTGCTTACTTAGAAAGTGCAGGATCTCGAGTTTGATACCCAGTACCACACACACACAGACTTCAATAGAATGCCTGCCTCTGGCCAGCTGGCAATGGTGAACGTTACCTTTCTGCTTTAATTTTTCTATGCTTCTCTACACTAAGTATGTTACTCTTATTTTACACCCATTTTTAAACTTTGTGCTGTAATTATTTTAGACTTATGAAGTTACAAAGGCAAACCAAATGATTCTCATAAATTCATTACCCACCCTCCCCAAATGTTAATACCTTGCTTACACAATTATCACAACTAAGAAGTTAACACTGGACATGCAATACTGTTCCAATGAAAACTTAATAAAACAAAAGCACAAAGAGCGCCTGCTATCGCCAAGTCCAGTTAAAGAATTCCACCTGGCTGCTGGGGCCCCCTGCATGCCAACCTCCCCACACCTTGCTACCACACAGGACTCTGGGCTGTAGAAGATCAGAGCCCCGGTGCTCAGGTCTGGTTTCTGCTGTCCATACCACCATGCAGGCCACAGTGTGCAACCTTAGCCGGTAGAGCCTCTGGCTTTCTTTCCCCTGTAACAAGCAAGACCCACTTTTCTGACTGAGCATCCACAGAGAAGTAACGTCCTTAGCCAAATTCTTCCTTTCCTTCCATTTCCACCTTTCCCGGCACTTTGGTCACACTAAACCCTTCCCTCCTGAGCTCCACATGAACAAACATCATGTCCTAACAGACTTCAACCTCATCATTAAACCCCACCTGCCAATCCCTTCACAGCTGACATCCCCGACAGAGAAGACTAAGAAAAGGCTGAAAAGCTCTCCTCACCTCTCCCCAAGCTTCAGACTCAACTTCCCAGTTTAAGGACCACGCCTATCAGTGTGGAGTGGTTTGTCATTGTTGTTAGGGATTCAATAAAGAAGCAGCAGCACAAACTACTTACTGGGTTTCACAGACTCCAAAGGGACAAACACTTGAGCCAGAGGTGTATTCTGTGAGGCCGGGGAAGAAGCCAATGGTCCAGCCTCCCAGGACCAACCTGGAGAGGCCTTGGTACCTGGTGGTACTTCCTTGGGGATGCTCTTTTGTGGAACATAATTCCTGCAAAGAAAGAAAAATAATCAAGGACTAACAAAAACTAGAAGAAAACTTCAGGAATCTGTCATTTCTTTTCTTCTTCTGTTTATTTCCCCCTAAATAACAAGAAAACACGTATGCACTGGGTGCTGGTAGCACATACCCTTAATCCCAGCACTCAGGAGGTAGAGGCAGGTAGATCTACAGAGTTCGAGGCCAGCCTGGTCTATCTACAGAGCAAATTCCAGGACAGGCTCCAAAAGCTACAGAGAAACCCTGTCTCAAAAAACAAAACAAAAGGGGCTGGAGAGATGGCTCAGAGGTTAAGAGCATTACCTGCTCTTCCAAAGGTCCTGAGTTCAATTCCCAGCATCCACATGATGGCTCACAACCATCTGTAATGGGGTCTGGTGCCCTCTTCTGGCTTGCAGGCATACACACAGACAATATTGTATACATAATAAATAAATAAATATTTAAAAAAAAAAACAAAAACAAAAAAAAGAAAAAATTTTTAAGAGGCTGGAAAGACGGTTCCGTGGTCCAAAGCGCTGCTCTTACAGAGGACGTGAGTTTCCCAGCAGCTCACAGTCACCTATATAATTCCAGCAGGGGATCTGATGCCCTCTTTTGGAACCAGAATACAAACACAGACTGAGCATGATAGCACACACCTTTAACTACAGCACTCGGAAAGTAAGGGTAGGGAGCTAGGTAAATTCAGGGACAACCAGGGTTAAACAGTGAGACCCAGGGGATGGGGAGGGCAGTGCTGGAGGGTTGAGTCAGTAATTAGGAGCAAACACTAAGGGCCTAGATTTGGTTACCAGTAACTACATCAAAGAGAACCTGACCACTTTTAACTCTAGCTCCAAAGGGTCTAACTCCCTCCAAGGTACTCAAATGCATGTGGCATACATATACACAGAAACACATATAAATAAAAATAAACCTTAAAAGAGAGGGGAAAAAAAGTCACGCTGGGACACAGTTTCATAAAAATAAGCTACAATAAGGGCTGGAGAGATGGTTCAGAGGTTAAGAGCATTGGCTGCTCTTCCAAAGATCCTGAGTTCAATTCCTAGCAACCACATGGTGGCTCACAGTCATCTGTAATGAGATCTGGTGCCCTCTTCTGGCCTGCAGGCACACACACTATATACATAATAAATAAATAAATCTTTAAAAAAAAAGCTACAATAATGCATTATCATATATACAGCAAAAGCAAAGGCATGTATAATGTTATGTGCCTGTTATCATAGCACAGGATGATTTTCAGGCTAGTCTACTGTCTGAGACTTATCTGGTAGCAGGGGAGCTAACAAAGAAAGAATTGGAATCAGGAGCCAAAATAAATCCTCTTTGAAAAGAAGAAAAAAGAATTTGCTGCAGTTTTTAAGGAATGGTATTTAGGACCTATTGTTATTTCTCTAGTTTCATTTAATTTCAAACATAGCAGTCAGGAAAGAAATAGGCATCAAAATTATCAGTCAGACAGCCACAGGGCATATGGGACCTGGCTAGAAGAGTTGTACTTGGGAGGCGGAAGTACAGAAGCTCAAGGTCATCCTAGTCAATCTAGACCTAAAACTGTCTCTCAAAACAACAACAAAAAAAAGGCCAGCAAGATGGCAGCAAAACCTGGAAAGCTAGGTTCAATCCCTGGAACCCACATAAAGGCAAGAAGGAAACACCTCACAAAACTATCCTCTGACTCCGTAGGCTCACCATGGCGTGCGTGTCCTTATACACTCATCACGCACACATCTGTGCAAATTAAAATTGAACAAAAATGTCTGTCATCAATTTCTTTCTTTCAGACTTTAACCTCTTTCTGGAGCTGTCCAAGTTAGCATGGGGCAAGTCAGCAAAGGGGAAGCAGCATCCTGCACTTGCAGTACACAGAGCACGCCCTTCAGAGGAGGGGCCCCGGGAGCTGCAGTACCCTGCACTGGCAGTACACAGAGCACGCCCTTCAGCAGGAGGGGACCGCAGGAGCTGCAGGCAGAAGCCACTGGCCCTGAACACTCACAGCGGTCCTGGAGATGGCTGTGGCGAGAAGAGATCCATCAAATTCCTCTCCGCAGAAAGGCTCTCGACGGCACCCCCCAGGAGCGTGATAGCAGCAGGCTGCTTCTTGTCTTTACAGCAACTTGGAATGACAACCTGTCAAACCAAGAATGGCTAAAATAAATCTCTATGGGGGCAAGAGGAGAAAGAAACGGCTGAACAGAGAAGACTCCTGCACAGACCTTTAGGAAGCAGAAGCCAGTACAAGCAAAGAGTGAGGGTGGGAGAGGGAAAGATGCCCTGCCGGGGAGGTGAGAGGTAAAGCAAACCGTGCAGACGAAGAGCTCTGGAGCCAACCCCACAAGATGATCTGAGAAGCCCAAAGCATGGCGCAGTGGTGACCGCTCTCCCGCAGGCAGCACTGTGGCCAGGGTGACCCTTCCCAGAACTCCCCACAAGGGGAACAGCTTTCCTACCTTGGTCCTAGTGGGAATATCGCTGAGCCCTGTGAGAAAGAAGTAGAGATACATCACTGTAACAATACCTGATGGGTGATGAGGCTGGATTGCACGCCCACCCTTTCCAGGATATCTAGAAAGCCCAGGATATCTAGGGACCCGCCCAGAGCCAATCCACCCACCCAGAGACTTTTCCATGCTACCTGTTATGCCAGAGCCCCCCCTCCCTGCCCCCAGAGCAGGCCCATGCTGCAAGAAGGAAACAAACCCACCCATCCCTCCACTCAGTGCCATTCTGTGCCTGTATAATGTCCTCTCTTACCTAAGGCTGCCAGGTCCTGATGAAGCAGAGATGGCGCCTCTAGGTCAATGAGGGGGCAGTTCTTCCCGCAGGGTTCTTGATTCGGAAAGACTAAAACAGACAGGATGAAAAGGCTCAAACAAGGCCGGGTGGTGGCGTCACACACCTTTAATCCCCACCTTTAATCCCCGCACTGGGGAGGCGAGACAGGTGAGTCTGAGGACAGCCAGGGCTACACAGGGAAACTCTGTCTCAAAAAAAAGTAAGAAAACAAACAAAAATCTCAAACATGAAAACAATGTCTCCATTTAAAGCCTACTGGTACCCTCCTGGAAAACAGGCCTCTTACCCACCAGTTTCTGCCTCAGCTGGGTGCTGGGAAGCAGCCTGCCATAGGAATTTGCATGTTAGGAAACCAAAGGACTCAGCCCTCCAGACATCGGGGTCTTTCTTTTCCCTTGGCCCCTCTCATCACCCAGGGCAGCAGCTTAGACCACTTCTTCAGCAGGTTTCTGATCGAATTCATCTACAGTACACAAAGTACTGAGGCCTAGCTCCAAGCCATTCTGACTTAGAAGGTATGGGTCAGAGACTGAAGAGCATTAAAAAACAAACCTTGGGAGGGGGGGGGGCAGTGCTGAGATGCAATCTTGGGCCTTGTGAGTGCTAGGCAAACCACTACTACTGGACCGCTAACCATTTCCTTGGTCTCAGGCTCCAGGAGCACTGGAAAGGGATTAAAACCTGGCACAACACAGCCTTCTCTACAGAGGAGGGGACAGAAGCAGCTCTTGCATTCTTGTGGCTTGCACACTGCCCTAAGGCAGAAGGATCCCAGCACGCACCTCTGGGGACAGAAATTTCTCCCACGGCAGCTTTCCCGGCATTGACTCGTCCCTCCACCACCTGTTTGTACAGCAGAACCCCCTGAGTGAGAAGGTCGTTTGCTTGAAGAATCTCCGCTGAGGAAAGAGCACATTGGGAACTCCTCAGTATAGCAGCCAACCATCTATCTCTTGTCTTTTCTTGAATACTCTGCCAGGCTTGGCACAGCCAGGACCCCTGACCCTGGTAGTATTCCACTATCCACACACTGGCAGCAGTTAACACTCCAAACACTGTTCTCTCCATGAGGAGGAGCTAGTGTTTTTTTTTTTTTTTTTAAGTTGAGGCAGGTTGATGTGGGTGTCGCAACTTAAAAAGCACCTGACTCAGTTACTGAAAGCTTTCCCTATGTGGTGAATGGGTACACAAATCAGCTTTGTAGCCTAGACACTTTACCAGTCTGCAAATAAAGATTGGGCATTTCCACTGAAAATCTGGCATCCTAACTGAAGCCTACTTAATAACAAATAACCACACCTGGCTATAATAAATTCTCAGTCTCTCAATTACGTCTGAATTCGGCAAAGCTCCTGAATTATGGATCAATTGCAATCTCAGGAACAGAAAAACATCAGCTCAGGAGGAAGTGACCCACAAAGCATATTCTGAGAAGCTTACAAGTCATGGACCTTTGTTTCATAGAAGGAGGAAGAGGAGGAGGAGGAGTAGAAGATATAAGAGGAGAAGGAGGAGTAGAAGATATAAGAGGAGGAGGAGGAGAAGGGAGAGGAGGAGGAGAAGGGAGAGAAGAGAGACAGGAGGAGGAGATGTAAGAGAGGAGAAGGGAGAGGAGGAGGAAAAGAAGAAAGGAGAGGAGGAGAAAGAGGAGGAAAAGGAGGAAGAGGAGGAGAGGAGGAGAAGGGAGAAGAGAATGAGAAGAAAGAAAGGAAAAGGAGGAGGAGAAGAAGGAGAAAGAGGAGAAGGAGGAGAAGGGAGGAGGAGGAGAAGGGAGGAGGAGGAAAAAGAGAAAGAGAAAAAGAAGAAAGAAAGGCAGGACACGCTTCCTGGTCATCTAGGGGAAGGGCTATACAATGTCTCTAGTAGATTTCTACTCTTTTCTGGGTTTCTGATCTTCACATTTCTTATTCAAGCCCAGACTCTTCTGAAGTCAGACCTGAGCCACCAGACCACACCAAACTCAAAGCTCTCGGTCTTGCTCTGGCCTCACAGCAGCCCGGCCCAAAGAACCACACCTATTTTGCTACACCCGAAAGAACAGAGCCATTACCCAGCGCGTCGTCATCATCGGTGGTGTCACTTGCTAGCCGGAACAGGGTCGGCCGCAGCTTCTCACATCTTTCATACACAACCTAGAGAAACAGAGCCTCGTTCACACCCTCACACCCAGGGCCCCCCAAGTCCTCCTGTGTCTCCCTCGGCTGCCTCAGACTGAAAGCCTCTTACTTAGGCGTGCCAGACTCGTGACTACAGTTCTAAGGTAACAAGATAGCATCAGAAGACATTAGAGGGCTGGGACTATAGCTCAGTAGAGCAGTTGCCTCTCACGACTGACTCCAGGTTCAATCCCCCACGAGAGAGAGAGAGAGAGAGAGAGAGAGAGAGAGAGAGACAGAACATGAGAACATTTGGGTTAGTTGGAGTAGTGATGCATGCCTATATCAGCATTAGGGAGGTGGAAGAAGAGGGTCAGGAGGGCAAGGCCAACCCAAACTACAAAAAGAATGACTCTAGCTATCAAATGTCTCTCCTGGGACTTTGCTTCCCTGGTTGGAGAAGGAGCTCAGTGAGTCAAGGTGCTACTGCCAAGCTTAACAGTCCTGTTCGTCCCTAGAAGGTCCTGTGTGATGGAAGGAGAGACTCACATCGAATAGTCCTTAGACCTCCACTAGTGCATGATGGCATGTGACTCCCCAACCGTTAATAAATAAATGGGGGGGGGGGAGAGAAAATATAAGGGGCCCCACATATATAACTTTTTTCAAATAAAGGAAAATTGGAAAAAAAAAGACCTTGCTCAAGAGAGACCCCACTGTTCCCAGGAACACACTGGCAGCTCCTTCTCAGGCCTTCCTGGCTGAGCTGCAACAGCTCTAGCAACGGAAGAATCTCCCTGCTTTGTCACCAACACACTGTAGAGAATTTCCTGTCCCAACGGTTCTGATGGTGCAATCCCTTTACAACACTTGCCTAATATTCTCCACAGGGTCCCCAAAGCCATTTTCTTCTCACTAGAGAAAGGAGTGAGCTCTGGACAGCCCAGCAGCTTCACATCCTCTCCCTCAGTTCCCTCTTTCCATAGGCCCCACCCTGGTCTCCTCTCTGCCTGCTACCTGCGTCTCTGTCCTAGGCTTGGGCTTAAGAGCTAGCTGGTAGCTGGTGGTGTCATCTACAGGACAAGAGACACACTGGACCTCACTGACACTAGAAAGCAAGCAAACAAACCAAACAACAACAAAACCCACAAAATGTTTATCCCTCACAACTGGAAGATAGTCCAGGCAATAAAATGTCTCACAAGACCTGAGATTTGGGGGCTGGGGAGATGGCACAGTGGTTAAGTGCACTGCCTGCCCTTCTGAAGGTCCTGAGTTCAGTTCCCAGCAACCACATGGTGGCTCACAACCATCTGTAATGAGATCTGGTGCCCTCTTCTGGAATAAAGGCATACATGCAAACAGAAAACTGAGAATACTGTATACATAATAAATAGATTGAAAAGAAAAAAAAAAGAAAAGAAAGACCTGAGATTGGTCCCCAGAATCCATGTAAAAAAGGCAGGTGTGGTGGCCCTTATCTATATCTCGGTCTAGGGGAGGTGGAGGCAGCAGGACCTCTAGAGCACTGGCTAGTCAACTGAGGAATGACACCGAAGGCTGACCCCTGATCCCCACAAACATGCACACCTGTGTACGTGCACACAAAAACACATTCACAAGTACACAAATCCTGTCCCTCAAAAGAAGTTTGTCAAGCCAGGGGAAGGACAGCCTAGACTGAAGGGAATAAATAGTCTGAAAAGGAACTTGGGTCTGGACATATTCAAAAAAATCATTAAGGCAGGGTTTCTCCACCTATGGGTCACGACCTTTTAGGGGGGTCGAATGACCTTTACTCAGGGGTCTTCTAAGACCACCGTGAATATCAGAGTTTACAATCCATAACAGTAGCAAAATTATAATTATGAAGTAGCAACAAAAATAATGTTATGGTTGGAGGTCACCATAGCATGAAGAACTGTATTAAAGGGTCACAGCAATAGAAAGGCTGAGAACCACTGTTCTAAGCCCAAGTGTGGTGGCTTGCACCTTAATACCAACACTCAGGAGGTAGGGGGAGGTAAGCATGAGGCCAGCCTGGTTTATACACTAAGTTCCAGGCCAGCCGGTCTATCTCAAAAACAAAACAAATAAACCATCTTTGTAATTTAAGACAAGCCAGTTAGGGAACGGCAAAGATTTGAGCAGACACTCTACAAAAGCAACACACGTGGAAAGCACATGACAGAATGTGAAACACAGAAACAAAGTCTCAAGGAGATGGAGAGCTGCCACCAAAGAGGACAGGTGACAGCAAATGCTGGCACCATGTACAGACCTAGAATCCTTGTGAGTTGCTGAGGAAGCTGTACACCAGTGTAGCTACTTTAAACCCACGTCCGGCAGCTCACAAACTGTCTGTAACTGCAGCACCAAGGAACCCACCACCCTCTCCGGGCCTCTGTGGGCATCCATGCACATGACAGGCACCCACAATAAATCCTTAAAAAAAAAAAAAAACTCTAAATTTGTACTGGGCACTGTTGGCACACACCTTTAATCTCAGCACTTGGGAGGAAGGCAGGTGGATCTCTGTGAGTTCGAGACCAGACTGGACTAAAAAGTGAGTTCCAGGACAGGTTCCAAAATTATATAGAGAAAGCCTGTTCCAAAAATTAGATAGATAGACAGACAGGCAGGCAGGCAGGCAGGCAGATAGACAGATACTAAAACTTGCTTAATACAATCCCAGGATTTTCAGTAGGGGAGATGAGTGGTCTAAAATCAGATACTAGTAATAATTACCATTATGATGTGTTAATTATCTCAAGGGTGTTATCAAAAAGAAATACTGCTTTTAGAGGAAATAAGATAAGGAGGAACTGGAGAGGAAACGAGATAAGGAGGAACTGGAGTTATCTACTGCTGCAATGCTGTAAGAACTGTAATATAGTGCAAACACTTAGGAATATACTCTGACAGCTTTGTAAAAAGTTAACTAACTGATCATTTACTTGGCAATCCCACACCTAGACATCTCAGGAAAAATGTAGGTTCATGTAGGATTATGTACACTGTTTACATAGCAGGTTAATTTGTAATCATTATGGTCTGCAAACACCCAAATAGTCATCAAGCAACGGCACACATACATACTGTGTGGTGCATGCACGCTAAAGACTACCTGGCACTCTGTATGCTAAACTAAAACATTAGTTAAAACTACGGGGGTAGACAGTGCCATTTGACTTACAGAATAAAAGGTAAATAATAAACCAGTGGCCAGTGGGGATGGAGGAAGGGAGGAACGGAAGAGAGGGATGACAAAGGACAGGAGATTTCACTCTCTTGACCATGACAGCAGCCATAGTAATGAATCCATTGTGCTTATAACAATAGCCGCAGCCTTAGATCACAGCTAGTGACTACCTGCAGGGCCTCCTGGTCAGGCAGGGCCTGGCCTGGCCTGCGGTACATGCTCAGCATCTCCCGCAACACCTTCACGTGGCTCCGCACTTCCTCCACCGCGCTGACTCGCTTGGAAACCTTCTCAGATTTTTCTTGTTCCTTTGAGGGAAACAAAAAGGACAGAAGGAAGAGAAGTCACCTGGGTAACTCCTAAACACCAGAAAGGCAAAGGCACTGCATGCTAGGACTTCAGGAAGTCATGGACACAAAGTGAGTGAGGGCTGCTGCATAGAATTCCTGCAGATGACACCCAGTCTGGGGACCGGATTCTGTTCCACGGTCCATGTATTCTCAGTTCTGGAGAAAGACTGCTGAACCTAACTCCGTCAACACCAACATTTGTCACAAGGACAGAAATTCCCAAACGCTTTGTGCCATGGACAAAAGAAGCTGGGAAACTTGGCAAGGGGTCACGATGCTCGTCACCATCCTGCTGGTCCCATTCAGGACGAGGAGAAGATCTCTTCTCCAAGCCAGCTTTTCCTCACATCCTTACACATAGACATAACCCATCAGCCCAGTCTTCTACAGAGCCAACTGCAAAAATGCTTACCTCCTTGACCAAGTTCTTGATCAGCCGGTTTGCAGCCTGAAGATCCTCAGGATGGTTGCTCTTGAGAAGTCTTGTCAGAAGCTGAAGAGCAAACAGGAGCAGGTGAAGCTGTGATTCTCCCCAGCCAAGCGGGAGCACAGCAACAGAAGAATTAGCAGGACTATGGCCCCCACACAGTATGCATTATCCTATCAAGCCATACAGTGACACTGGAATGTGGGTACTGGGACTGCCGAGAAAGACTACTGGGTTTCACACTGTGTGGAAGATGGGAGGACTATAGCCCCTAAAGGACATCTGGGGATAATATTTGTAATCATCATGGTCTGAAATCACCCAAATATTCATTGGTCAATGACTTGCACACATTGTGGTACATCCGTGAAACAGACTACCCATCACTTTATATGCTAAAACTAAAGTTAAAACCAAACTAAGGGAGTCGACAGTATCTTTCTACTTATAGAACAAAAGGCAAATAGTAAAGCCCTGGCTTGTGGGAATGGGGGAAGGGAAGGAAGAGGAGGGAGACATTTTCAAATGCCACAACTGAAAGACAGTATTACTTGCACATAGTGGATAGAAGCCAGGGAAGTTGAGATTGTTTGGAGTACAAGAAGGCTTCAGAACAGAGAATTATCAACTCAAAAGACCGGAGTGGGGCTAGGAGTGCACCTTATAGAGCGCTTGTCTAGCATACACACAGTCCTGGGTTCCATAGCCCAGCGGCATAAGAAAAATATAAACAAATAAATGTTCGGAGTACTGAGAGTGACCTGGGTCACATGCCTGAAGCTGAGATAGACTTCCGCCAAAGTCTTGTTTCCCACTTAACTCCACGCTGAGCAAGACAACTGGCACCCAGCACCCAGAGTCCCTCAGTGTAAGCTGGACAGGGTGATGGTGTCCTAGTTATGGTTCCTATTGCTGTGATGAGACACCATGGCCGAAGAAACATGGGGAGGAAAGGGTTTACTCAGCTTATGTTTCAACATCACAATTCATCATCAAATGCAGTCAGGACAGGAACTTAAACAGGGTAGGGACCTGGAGGCAGGAGCTGATGCAGAGGCCATGGAGGATGCAGCTTACTGGCTTGTTCAATGCTTTTTTCTAGGACCCAGGACCACCAGTCCAGGGATGGCACCACCCACAATGGGCTGGACCCTCTCCCATCAATCACCAATTAAGAAAATGCTCTATAAGTTCACATACAGCCTAATCTTACGGAGGCATTTTCTTCCTCCACCTCAGATGACTTTAACGTGTATAAAGTTGATATAAAACTATCCCACAGATGGCTAATCTCTGCCAGCTTTACTGTATTGGAAGCCACCTAGGAAACATGCCTTGGGAGAGTCTTTGATGATGTTAGCTGAGTTTAACTGAGAAGAGGAGGACACCCACCTGGGTGCAGCTAGTACCAGGCCAAGGGCTAGAGTCTCAGGCAGAATACAAAGGGAAAAAGGAGAATTCCATATGGGAACCAGCGTTTATCTCTCTCCGTTTCCTGAGTGCACACACGTGACCAGCTGCCTCACACGCCTGCTGCTATGCCATCCCCTCTGGAATGGACTGCACCTCCAAACCGTGAGCCAAAAGCCACCTTCTTCCTTAAGGTGTTTCTGCTGGGTACTTAGTCACAGCAACGAGAAGCGTAACTAACATTTCCACCTACAGAAAGAAGGTTCCATCTCTCTTGGTAGCTGTACCGCCATCTCTCCCTAGGTCCTCCCACACTCTGCAACACTAGGCACCAGCAGGGGAGAAACCACAGATGAATGCAGTCTACCATGCCCACTCAGCCAACACCAACCAAAAACAGCACTTAGGAGTCAAAGAAAGGAAGCTGGGCGGAGCAGCACACTTGTAACCAGCAACTCAGAATACAAGGCACGGCAAGGATGGGGAGCCTAAGGTCAGCCCCAGCTATATGAGATCTTGTCTCAAGGGAAAAAAAAAAGCTGGGACTAGTGGAGATCAAGAATTCAAAGACAGGGCTGGAGAGATGGCTCAGTGGTTGGGAGTATTGCCTGCTCTTCCAAAGGTCCTGAGTTCAGTTCCCGGCAACCACATGGTGGCTCACAGCCATCTGTAATGAGGTCTGGTGCCCTCTTCTGGCCTGCAGACATACACACAGACAGAATATTGTATACATAATAAATAAATATTTAAAAAAAAAAAAAAGAATTCAAAGACAAAATAAAAAAAAAAAGAAAGAAAGAAAGTCTGTTACAGTTCTGCTGTAAATCCTTCTGGATCTGGACTTTTCTCAGCTGGAAAAAAAAAAGAATTCAAAGACAGTTTAGACTACAGAGATCCTATTTCCAATAAAAAAAAAAAAAAAAAAGAGCCGGGCGGTGGTGGTGCACGCCTTTAATCCCAGCACTTGGGAGGCAGAGGCAGGCGGATCTCTGTGAGTTCAAGACCATCCTAGTCTACAAGAGCTAGTTCCAGGACAGGCTCCAAAACCACAGAGAAACCCTGTCTCGAAAAACCAAAAAAAAAAAAAAAAAAAAAAAGAGTGGATAAGGGAGCTGGAGAGATGGCTCAGTGGTTAATGCATTTACACGCAAAATAAAAATCTTAAAAAAAAAGTAACACCCAGGCTTAGTGGCCTAAGTCTTTAATCCTAGCAGCAGGGAAGACAGGCTGATCTCTGTGAGTTCAAGGTCATTCTGATCTACGTAGTGAATTCCAGAACAGCCAGAGATACAGAGTGAGACCCTGTCCCAAAACACTATGAAAGGTTAGCTGAGAGGGAACACAAGCATGGAGCCTCCAAACCCTCCCAACCAAAAGGCATGGACTGACCAATGTCGAGCTGGAGAGTTGTCTCAGCAGTTAAGAGCACTGAATCCTTGCATAGGATTCAGCTTGGATTCTGAGCAGCCACATGGTAGCTAGAAACTGTAATTCCAGTCCCAGTCTTCTGTGCCTTGTGGGCACCAAGAATATACATGGTGCACAGACATACATGCAGGCAAAACATTCATGCACATAAAATAATAACATTTAAAGAAAACTTAACTAAGATGAGTGCTATGCTCGTGTAAAAGCCTCTCTAGTTCTTGGCTTAACATCTGTCTTAGTTTGGGTTTCTACTGCTATGAAGACACACTGTAACCACGGCAACTCTTTATCAGGAAAACACTTAATAGGGGCCGGCTTACATCTTCAGGGGTTTGGTCCATTATCATCACAGTGGGACATGGCGGCACTCAAGCGGACTGGTGGTGGAGAGGTAGCTGAGAGCTCTACATCTCACAGACATAGGAAGCAGTCCGTCTCAATGGGCATATATGAGACCTCAGAGCCTTCCCACAGTGACACACTTCCTCCAACAAGGCCACACTTCCTAATATGCCACTCTCTGTGGGACCATTTTCTTTTAAACCATCATAGCATTAACTACCTGCCTTCCATCTGATGTATGAGGACTACCAAACCAAAAGTTTCCAGGGAATGGATAATGGGTTGGGTCAGGCTTATGGGAACCAAAAGATCCATGCCAACTTGTACCCCTTTCCCATCTGCTACTCCTCCCCACCCCCAATTCCACACGTTACTGAAACAGAGCCATCAGCCCCAGACTCTCCCACCCCAACAGGAATCCTTATACAGATGAAGGATGGCGCATGGTGTGGCATTTATCATGTGGCCCGCCCATAGGACTATCCAGACTTCCTGCTACCTCATGTGTGAAAGAACGGAAGCCATTATTCTGCCCGACACACTCTCAGAGGACGGTCAGGCTCCACATAAGTCCAGGGTCAGGGAGGGAATTTTACCTTTGACTTTTCCTCATCGGCATCAAAGATGGAGCTCTTTGGCCAGGGAGAAGGTGGGGGTAAGATTTTATCCATCGGTAGTTTAGGATCTTGCTTTATTATTCCTAAAATGTGAAATTCATGAGTTAAGATGCTGACATTGGGGTACAAAACTACAAGTCCCTAATTCCTAACAACTCTACACCCTACTAAGCAGCAGGTTAGGCATGAGCAGCACTGGAGCTCCCTGAAGATAGGCCCTGCCCATCAGTAGCTTTGGTCCATCCCCCATTTTCCTGGTGACGCTCTGTTGTGATTTTTTTGTTTTGTTTTGTTTTGTTTCTGAGACATGGTTTCTCTGGCTGTCCTGGAACTCATCTGTAGATGAGGCTGCCCTCACATGCAGAGATCCACCTGCCTCTGCCTCCCCAGTGTTGGGATGAAAGGCGTGCACCACCACTACCCAGGCTTTTTTTTTCCTCCTAAATAACCTTTATTAGGCAGGGATACATGCAATCCACAGCACACATGTGGAGACCAGAAGACAATTTGTGGGAGTCAGTTCTCTCTTTCCACCATATGGGTTCCAGGAGTTGAACTCAGGCCATCAACCTTGGCAACAAGTGCACTTATCCATCTCACCAGCCCAACACCTTAATCTGGAGGAAAAACAACCAAACCAAACCGCCACTGTGGCCCTCCTTAGAATGTGAAATGCCAGGTGAAAGCGAGGGAGGTAGAGATAGCAAGGCTTTGCTGGAGTTTGTTAAAAAGGAAGCTATCTCCTCCAGGTAAACAAGGCTATTTTATATATCTGCTTTCCTTTAATTCTTTTAATCCACCACATAAATTTTGGTCAAAAGAATAGAATCTGAGTCGCATTAATGGCCCTGGTGGAGTTTTGACATTTGAAACTGTCCAAAACATTGTTAGATCACAAAGACATTCTATTGTTCCCTCCTTTAAGCATTAATCCTGGACTAGGATGGCTCACTGGTTAAGAGCAATGGCTGCTCTCCCAGAGGACCCGGGTTCAGTTCCTAGCACCCACATGGCAGCTCACAACTGTCTGTAACCCCAGTTCCAGGAAACCTGACACCCATGGCAAAACACCAATTTACATAAAATAAAAATAGATAAAAAAAATTAATCCAAATGGATAACTGTTATCACCTGGATAGGAAACTACCTCTCAAAAAAGTTATAATTTCAAGAAACATGATACACCTGATGGCCTGTTAAAACAATGGGAAGAACACAATTCTCTTCATGAGCTTTGTCCTGACATACCCCAGAGAATCATCCTCCATGCAGATCCTCATTGCTAAGCTTGCATACTTTCTCCTAAGTTCTAACTTGTTTGGTTTTTATTTATTTTGTGTTTGTGTAGTGTATGTGAATGTTCATGTGTGTGTGGGCACATTTGTATGCATTGTGCAGAATCGTGAAGCTGATGTCAGCTCACTCAAGGAGTCTAGCTAGACTGCTTGCCTAGGAATTTCTGTCACTTTGTCTGAGTGCTGGGTTTACAGGTAGTCACCATGCCTATCCGACTTCTTTGTGAGTTTTGGAGATTTGAACTCTGGTCCTTAGACTTGCACAGCACGTTCTTTATCCACTAAGCTATCTTCACTAAGCTATCTTCATAGCCCTGAATTCTAACTTTTTGTTTTGCTTTGTTTTTCAAAACAAGGTTTCTCTGTGTAGCCCTGGCTGGCCTGGAACTCACTCTGTAGACCAGGCTGACCTTGAAGTCTCAAGAGATCAGCCTACCTCTGCCTCTTGAGTGCTAGGATTAAAGGCATGTGCGGCCACTGCCCTGCCTGAGTTTTAACTTTAAAAGCCTTTGTGTACACTCTCAAAAATCAAAGAGAGATATGTATTGTGATCAATTGTGTTTCAGCAATCTCTCTGTTTTTAAATTTTTTTAAAGATCTATTTTTACTTTATGTGCACCAGTGTTCTGTCCGCATGTATGTCTATGTGAGGGCATTGGATCCTCTGGAACTGGAGTTACAGTTATGAGCTGCCGTGTATGTGCTGGGAATTGAACCAGGGTCCTCCAAAGAGCAGCCAGTGCTCTTAACCACTGAGCCATCTCTCCAGTCCTTTTGAAAACATGTAGCATATTCTGGCCTTGATCTTCTGTCTCTATCTCCTTCAGCAAATCCTATTAGAGTGTGCCATCACAATTGGCCCTTGTTCTCTTCAGATATGGTCTGTACAAAATCGAGTACTCTGGCAGCCAGCAATTCTCCTATCATTCCCCTCTGCGGGACTGTGCACACATCATACCCATTTTGTACCTGGGCACCGGGAATTCAAACTTACATCTTCATGCTTGTACACAAGCAGTTACCCCGTAAGCCACCTTTCAGACATCATCCTAAGGCCGTCACCCCTCTCCACGGCTGCAGGGCCTGCCTGCTGCTTCCTCAATTTATAACTCAGAATATACAGCTTTCTGTCTTCCTTTCTTCATGCCCCTCCTCCCCGCTGCAGATGCCGAGATTCATAGCTTGCTCACAACCCGTTTGTCTTTTTCTCTCAAATTCCATTAAAACGTCTTCGGTTTCCTTTTGAGTCTATTTTATCTACAAGACTAAGAACTCGTAAAAGGGACCCTGCTTCCCCAGTAACAATTTCACTAAACATTACCAGCCCTCAACAAACTCTCAGACATAGCTTACTGGTAGGGAGCTTGCCTAGCTTATGCAAGTACCACCTAAGTAAAAATACCCAGCTAAAATAAAACACTTCTTCAGATAGAAACAAAACCACAACACACAGCACATACACAGGATCTGATTAAGGCTTTATATCACCTCAGGAATTCAAGAACTGCACAAAATCAGGCCAGACCCTGGTCCTAAGGCATGGACTCTTTGGTAATATGCAGTTCCATGACTCCCCAGGGCTCAGAGATGACTGCAAGACCTCTGACGCAGCTCCCAAAAGGCTGAGTGCATGCAGCAGGGGAAAACAGTAAGTGATGAGCTCAGCCTTCTTCCAGAGAGCCTGACATGAAAGGAATCCCAGAACCAGACAGAGCATGCAAAGATATAATTCCCATAACAACAGCAATCCCAAGATACTCGATAACTTGCAATTTAACAACTGTTCTTAAAGCTACAAGTTGGGATCATGGGCCAACAACAGCCAACAACCACTTAACCCAAAATCTAAGGAAAGATGGTGCTGAGGAGGAGCAATGGGAGGCAGACCAGTAAACACAGCTCAGCTACTGTGCATCATCCCAGTCCTGAAAAGCCGAGGCAGGAGAATCAGGAGTTAAAGGCCAGCCTGAGCTATGTATGCATGATCCTTTTACATTTATTTTTTAATTTACTTATTGGGAGGAGAGTGCAAAAGTGAAAGTCAGAAAACAACTTGGGAAAAATCGGTTCTCTCCTGGGCCATGTGTGCTCCAGAGATCGCAAGTACCTTTACCTGCTGAGCCACACTGCCAGCTCCAACCTGAGCAATAAAGGGAATCTTAGATAGCACAGTCCTGGGCTCCTATGCATGAAATCCTGAATTTAATCCCCAGTACTGTATTAAAAAAAGCAAAAGAAGTCGGGCAGTGGGGATGCATGCCTTTAATCCCAGCACTCAGGAGGCAGAGGCAGGCAGATCTCCGTGTGTTCGAGGCCAGCCTGGTCTACAGAGCTAGTTCCAGAACAGCTAGGGCCATCAAAGAGAGAAACCCTGTCTTGAAAAACAAACAAAACAGGCATAGTGGCAGCACGTGACAGAAGGCAGGAGGAGGAGGAGGAGTAAGGTCTCCCTCATACACAGTGAGCTTCAGAACAGTCGAAGTATGGAGACCCTGTACCCGGAAACAAAGCACTACAGTGAAGACAGGTGACGTGAACGCTGAGGTCAAACCTTGCTTCTTCAGCATCTGATAGGCATCTCGGATCTTGATGTCTTCTGGAAACCAGACCGTCCAGCTGAAGAGGATTTCAATTACTCTTCCTTTAACCTTCTCTGTGGCCCAGGCCCCTAGGTACTGAAGTAAACAGCAGAGTTAGAGAGCTGGAAGGGACTCGGGTTAAGTGGCCAGCATTTCCCCCCAAAGAGATGCTTGCAAGTACAGATGTGAGCTGGATTGGAAAGGAGACACACTCGGAGGACAAGCTCCCTGGCACCAGACCCCAAAGCCTCTCCTGGATTCAAAACAATCCAGGCCCCACCATTAATACCAAAGCTCATCACGGATCTGAGCACATTGCTATACTCCCAATAGCTGGGAAACCAAGGCAGGAGAATTGTCACAAGTTTGAAGCCAGCCTGAAGTACACGGTAAAATCCTGTCTTAAAAAAATAGGCCGGGTGGTGGTGGCGCATGCCTTTAATCCCAGCACTCGGGAGGCAGAAGCAAGAGGATCTCTGTGAGTTCGAGACCAGCCTGGTCTACAAGAGCTAGTTCCAGGATGGGCTCCAAAGTTACAAAGAGACCCTGTCTCGAAAAACAAAAAACAATAATAATAACAACAACAACCCACAACAATAAAAACCTCAAAAACAAAGTATACAGGCCTTTTCACACATGAAGCTCTCCCCATGGGTTATTCTTATTTATATTATACAGTGCTTTCCTGTGTTCTGTGGGAGTGCTAATGAACTTTGGAACCTGGAAGGAAGGAGTCCTGAAAACTCCCAACTGGCATAGTGCAATGTTTAGTACCCCAAAGACACCCGAAGCTTGTGATTGGCTCTTGAGACAGATGGTATAGGTAGGACTCAGCCCTTTATATGAAGGATGTGGGGAGTGTTTAAAACCAGACAGAGGCCAGGAGTGGAGGTTTATGCCTTTAATCCCAGCACTTTGAGTTTGAGGCTATCCTGGTCAAGGACAGCCAGAGCTATAGGGGAGACCCTGTCTCAAAACAAAAGACCAGACAGGGTCAGAACTCAACTAAACTGTAAGATGCACACCAGGTGTGAGAGAGCCGTGGCTGGCTCTTGTTGTGACATATTTGTACACTGTGAAGGTGTATTGTTGTGATTGATGTAGCAAGAAGCCGAATGACCAACAGCTAGACAGGAGAGATAGGTGGTATTTCTGGACAAAGAGAGATCTTTAGGAAAAAGAAAGACAGAGTCACCAGTCAGACACGGAAAAGCAGGATAGGCAGTACAGAGTAAAGGTAAAAGCCACATAAAAGAATGTAGACTAAAAAGATATGGGTTAATTTAAGTTATAAGAACTAGTTAGGAACAAGCCTCAGGTAAGGCCATGCTTCATAATTACTAACAAGTCTCCATGTTGTTATTTGTGAGCTGGTGGCCCAAAGGAAACTTGGTCTACAGGTGCCATACAAGAAAGAACTCATATGCCAACGACATGAGTGACATAGCTTAATACAAGGGCTAGGAACAGAGGAGCAGGGGACAAGGCAAGAGCAAGTCAAACAGTCACACCCACTATCACTCCGTCATCTCTACCAGGAGACCTGGGCCTCATGCTAGTCTCTCACCTCCTGTAGGCCACACAGCTCACAAATGGGTGACGCTGTCTTGGGGGTTTTGTCTGTTAGTTTGTGTTTTTGTTTGTTTGGTTGGTTTAGTTGGTTTCGTTGGTTTTTGAAGACAGGGTTTCTCTGTGTAGCCCTGACTGTCCTGGAACTCACGATGTATACCAGGCTAGCCTCGAACTCACAGAGATCCACCTACCTGTCTCCTGAGTGCTGGAATTAAAGGCATGCACCACCACTGCCTGGTTAGGTGATGCCATTTTCAAGGAAAAGCAGAAATGCTAACTCTGGAGGGACAGAGGTCAGCTATGAGCCTGACTGCCCTTCCAGATGTTGGCTAGGAGACAGCTTTAGCACGAATAGTCTTTGCTCCCAACACACAGGCAGGTTCTATGGAAGAATTGGCCTGCTCTCATCTGCAGGGTGACAAAGACGGAAAGCGGGATACAGGGGCAACACAGTGAACATGCCAAGTCCAGGCACTTACCTTTGGGGACAATACTTTGATCAACTCATTCAGGAAGCGGAACTTGGCCACCTCGTTGTGGAACTTCTCCCCACAGTGGTTCATGCACATCTCCAGAACCTGCAGACAGGGTCCCCGGAAGGGAAAGTCAAAACTGGAGGCTTATCTCGAAGCATTACGGGCTCAACCCAAGGCTAACAAACCTCAGCTGCTGATGGGTAGAACCAGAGCTAACTTTCCCTCAAGCCTTTCTCAAAACCCATGGCCTTTAGGAGAAGGCAAGCATCTTCTGATCAAGCAAACTACGCTGGGCTGAGGCTGTGGTTCAGCTGGCAGCCTTTGATAACACCCCTGAAGCTCTCAGTCCCAGCGCCAGCAGCACAGCTGGGTGTGCATACCTGTAATCCCAGAGCTGGGAAAATAGGCGGAGGGTACATTTTTGAAATTCATCCTTAGCTACATTGCTGACTTCAAAGTCAGTTTGGGCTACATGAGTTCCTGTACCAAAAAAACAACAAACAGCCTGGTCTACAAAGCAAGTCCCAGGACAGCCAGAGCTACACAGAGAAACCCTATGGGGGGAGGGGGTAATGATGGGGCTGGAGAGAAGGCGCAGCAGTTAAGAACAGTAGTTGCAGGGTGGAAAGATGGCTCAGCAGTTAAGAGCATTGGCTGCTCCTCTGGAGAACCCAGATTCAATTCCCAGCACCCACATAGCAGCTCACAACTGCCTGTAATTCCAGTTCCAGGGGACCCATGGCCCCAGGAATGCACGTGGTGCACATATCTGTGCATGCAGGCAAAATATACATTTGCATAAAATAATACAAATAAATCTTTAAAAGAAAAAGAAAGAAAGAAAGAAAGAACACTAACTGCCCTTCCAAAGGACCTGAGTTCAATTCCAAGCTCAATTCCCAGTACCTATGGTGCTGAATACTGTCTGTAACTTAGGTTCTAGGAGATCTGATACCCTCTTCTGGCCTCCCCAGGCACCAGGCACACGTGTGACACATGTGATGTACAAACATGCATGATGCAGACAAAATACCAATACACATAAAATAAGTATTTTAAAAAGCCAAAACCAAACAGTGGTCACTTGTGACACACACCTTTAACCCCAGCAGAAGCAGCTGAATCTCTAGCCAGGAGGGGCTACACAGGAGATTCTGTCTTAAAACAATGTCCTCTGCCTAGACGAGCCACGTAGGTGTGCAGAAGAAGCTCAGCAGGGTGTTAAGATGACTCTGTGGGCAAGTGAAACTGGCCTAGGGTCTCCCCTGCTCAGGTAGAAACCCGGCTCACAGTGTCTAAGAACTGCTTGCTCCACTTACCCTTGGCAACCAAAGGCAAGCTGGGACTGTATTCCTGAGCCCAGACTAGTTTTTGCTTTTTCTTTCATTTCTTTTTAGAGACAGGTCTCTATTGCGTATCCGTAACTGTTCTGAAACTTGATATGTAGACCAGGTTAGCCTTAAACTCAAAGATCTACCTGCCTCTGTCTCCCAAAGGCTGGGATTAAAGGCATAAACCACCATGCCCCACCCACAATGATTTAATAACAAATGAGTCTCTGTTTGTATCAGAGACAAAGCCTCAGGTCACAGCCCTGGGCTACCTAGAACTCTCTATCTAGCCCAGACTAGTTTCCCTTTCCACGTCTCCAGAAGACTGGAATTACAGGTCTGTACCACCACAATTTTCCCCCAGGCTGCTCTCTAGCTAGGATTCTCCTGCCCTAACCTCCCGAGTGCTGGAATTACACAGCCAGTCTCTGACTTTCTTTTACAGATAACAACCCTGTATTTTCAATTCTAGAAATAAGAAATACTTCATTTAAAGGGGGAAGGCTGGAGAGATGGCTCAGTGGTTAAGACCTCTTGCTGAGGAGCCAGGTTCAATTCCCAGCACCCACACGAGGGTTTACAACTTCAGGTCCAGGGGAACATGTATGATCTTGTGCCTCCATGGGCACCCAGGCACGGATATAGTGCATATGCTTATATGTAGGCAAAACACTCCTACACATAAAGGTAAACCCTCTTTTTTAAGTGTTTCCATCAATATCTACATATTCAGAGAATTCTTATTAAAATCTGGACTTGAGGTTTCTTTTGGGAACATGAAAATTCCAATAACACTGCCCAAATTTGGGCACAGCAACCATGAGCGAGACCTGCACAGCAGCTGCCCCGTACACAGGACAGAACACACCAACTCCATCTTTCATCTATGTTCACTCTGTTGGTTGCCAGCCCTGACCCAATCTGGGGAGGCAAATGAAAGTGAACCCCTCCTTTCCTTTTCCCAAAGTGGGCTCAGTGTTGTCTTAGTAAGCATCTGGGAATTCCCCTAGCCTGTTGTCAATGCCTGGAAAGGAGAACCAGTCTGGTGACCTCAGTGCTTTTTCTAGAGTTGTGATAGGAATGTGTGGGCTGAGTGGCCAGCCAACTCACCGTCAGGGCGTAAAGGGCTTCCTTCTCTTGTGGAGATTGGATCTTGTGGGCCAGCAGCCAGGGCGCATGTGTCGGCCTGAAGAAAAATCAAAACAGACCTGGACTCTGGGTGGGGTAGACCACCTGAGCAACCTAGCAGTACCCACTCACTTCAAGCAGCCCCCCTTTCAGAACGGGGTCCCCCTGGCAGGGCTTAGGCACGAACTTGTGAGACAATGGCTCCCCCACCCTAGATACGTGTGTAATACTGGAGTCAGCATGTGCTTGGCCACCCCAGAACAGCCAGCCAGGCAGCCAGGGGTCAGAGCTACTCAGTGAACACTAGAGCAGGAGGAGGACAAGCCCTGGGCTACTCCAGTCAGCTGACTATGCGGCCCTATGCAGGTCAACATCTGCGTAAACTACTCCTTCCCAGTTCCTCTGCAGGGGAATAACTTCAAAGAATCTCGAAGGGAGACTGTGATTCAGTGGTAGAGTGTCTGCTTAGCATGCAGAAAGCCCCGAGTCCAATGCTCATCACTGCAAATAAAAAATAAAGCTTTGCCATTCCTTCTCCTACATAAAACAGGGTTTTCAAATCATACTAGAAAGATGCCAGGAGACGGCTCAGCAGTTAGAAGCACTTGGGGTGCATGCAGAGGGCCTGGGTTCAGTTCCCAGCACCCACATGGCAGCCCACAACCATTTCTAGAACTCCAGTCCAGGGAATCTGATCTCTTCGCCCCAGGTATGCATGCGCTGCATTTACATACATTCAGGCAAAACACACATACATTTAAATAAATCTTCCTTAATTTTTTTGTTTGTTTTGTTTTGTTTTGAGATGGGGTTTTTCTGTGTAACAATGCTGGCTATCCTGGTACTCTCTTTGTAGACCAGGCTGGCCTTGAACTCACAGAGATTTGCCTGTCTCTGCCTCTTGAGTGCTGGGACTAAATAAAGGCATGCGCCACCACTACTCAGCGTTCTTCAATTTTTTAATCATAACTAATTCATCAGTATGTTTCCCATCATTGGGAAACCTAATCCAAAGTGTATTTTATAACATAACACAATTAAAAAAAAAAAATCTTGGCCGGGCGATGGTGGCGCATGCCTTTAATCCCAGCACTCGGGAGGCAGAGACAGACGGATCTCTGTGAGTTCGAGACCAGCCTGGTCTACAGAGCTAGTTCCGGGACAGGCACCAAAGCTACAGAGAAACCCTGTCTCGAAAAACCAAAATAAATAAATAAATAAATAAATAAGTCTTAGTTAAAAAAGTAGCCAGTCATGGTATGGTGAACCTTTAATCCCAGTATTCTGGAGACAGAGACAGGCAGAGCTCTGTGAGTTCAAAGCCAGCATGGTTTACACATAGAACTAACTCTAGGGCAGCCAGGGATTCATAGTGAGACCCTGACTCAAAAAAACAAAACAAAACAAACAAACAAAAAAACAACAACAAAAAAAAACAGCCGCAAAACAAATTGATTTAAAAAAAACTACCAATTATTAGATTGTGGAAGAAAAAAAGAATGAAAGCATCCCCAGCTGCAGGCCCTGGAGCCAAGGGTCTGAGCTCTGTCTCATGCTCCCAAAGTCGAGAACATCTCTGCAGGAACTTACCCATTGGGGTCGGTGTTCACCTGCTCACAGAAATTCTGGATAGCTGACCAATCCTGCTCCACCGCGCTTGGGTCTGTGGCTTTGTCTGTTAAGAAATCAACAATCAAGTTAAAGAAAGCATAACAAAAGAAATCTGTACCTTCTGCAGAGGCTGCGATGTCACAGCTCTACAGTCAGACCAGTGGGCAGGTAGCTGAGAGGGGCAGGGCCGATCGATGTCTGTGTTGTCCACCGCAGGCAGTGCCTGCCAAAAATGCCGTGCGCTTTCTGAAGCTATGCTGGATGCATGACTGAGAAAAGTAATTAGTAAACGAGCGGCTATTTCTAGGGCCAAAGTTGGTCTGTGTGGGCCTCCTTCACGCCAGTGTCAGCGGCCCCCATCCTGGCTGAGGTGGCGCCTGGGAGCTGTCAGCTTCTTAGCCCATAAAAGAGAGGCCGTAGCCTGCCACAAGGAAGCTTTTCCTACAACATTCTCGAGGCTCTGGATTGTCCACCCTTGTCCTGGCCGAGAAGATCTATTCTCGGGGGGTGAAGTTTGATGTTATGATTTCTCTCCCCCAGCGGTCTTTTCCTCCTCTCAGACACCTACCCTCTCTTTAAGACTCCCCAGGAGACCAATGAGATGGGTCCATGGGTAAAGGCGCTTGTCACCAAGCTCAGTGACTTGAGTTGACCCCACACGGTGGAAGGAAAGAACGGACTCCAAAAAGTTATTCTCTGGGGCTGGAGAGATGGCTCAGAGGTTAAGAGCACTGTCTGCTCTTCCGGAGGTCCTGAGTTCAATTCCCAGCAACCACATGTTGGCTCCAAAACCATCTGTAAAGAGATCTGGTGCCCTCCTCTGGCGTGTGGAGGCAGAAAGTTGTATACATAATAAATAAATTAAAAAAAAAAAGTTATTCTCTGACTTTCACTTTTGCACTGTAATGAAACACGCACACACACATACATACACACACATACACACACGTGTGTGTGAGGGGGTACGTGCACGCACCCTAAAATATAATTTAGAAAAATTTTAAAGACTTACCAGAATTCCTTCTGCTAGAAAAAAGTCCCCTCCCCATGCCGCTCCAGGACCACGTCTCCTCTGTCCTGATCACCCAGGACTCCATCCTCAACCTAAGCCTAAACTGCTTCTCACTACAGTCATATCCCTGTCCCATGGAGGTCACGTGAGAATCAAAGGACTGTATCCTAAACACAAAGCTCCCCCACCCCAACATCCGCACACACAGGGCCTTATCTTACAGACCCCTATCTGTCAATCAGATCACAATCCAAACACTACCCTTTCCTAATGGCTGCCTTGGGAGCTGGAGTGGAACTCAGGTGCATAGCACGTGCCGAGGATATGTGAAGCTCCAGGATCACAAAAGTAAAAAGATAAATAAGAAAAATTTAAAATTCCTTAATCTTTAACTCCCACCATACAAAACAGATGATGCCTCTCTCCCCAAAACTTTTTTTTTCACAGGGTTTCACTATTTTGCCTAGGCTGGTCCCCAACTCCAGGGTCTCAACTTCCCAATAGCAGGCGCAGACTGGTATTTTAACCCATTTCTCTCCAACCACCACTTGATGCTCTACCCTAAATAATCACAAGCATCAATTAATGTCCTCGAACTCTCTTATTCTGTTTCAATCATAAAATAAGGAATATAACTTTGTCTTTGGTTTTTTCAAGACAGGGTTTCTCTGCATAGACCCAGCTGCCCAGGAAATAGCTCTGTAGACCAGGCTGGCCTTGAACGCTGAGATCTGCCAGCTTCTGCCTCCCAAGTGCTGGGATTAAAGATGTGCTCGCTACCGTGCCCAGCTAGGAATATAGTGTTTTCAATTGTCATGTGATTTAGGGAAAGTGTGTCTAAAGTGCCAGCACAGAGGAAATAATCAATAATTATTTAATTCTAAGTACTCTCTGCCTTTTCCTATAAAAATCATACATATGCCTTATTGTACCTACAGGGATTAAAACCCTTGAAGCCAGATGCCACATTTCTCCTATAGTGCTTAGCACAAGGCTTTCCAAAGAGGTACAAAATACAGATATTCCCTGACTAAGCATGAAGTAACTTCCCATAAAGATTACCCCAATAGGTCAGGCGGTAGTGGCTCACACCTTTAATCCCAGCACCCAGGAGGCAAAGGCAGGCGGATCTCTATAAATTCGGGGCCAGCCTGGTCCACAGAGCAAGTTCCAGGACAACCAGTGTTGCACAGAGAAACCCTATCTCAAAAAACAAAACAAACCAAAAGATTACCCCAATAAACCTTAAAACAAAACAAAAGATTACCTTCCAAAGTCTGTTGATAGTTGGTGAGATGGCTCAGCTGGCCAAGCAACTGCCACCAAACCTGACAACCTCAGTTTGAGCCCTGGGGCCCACACAGTGAAGAGATAATTGACTTCAGCACACACTTGAACATAACAAAATAAGTAACATGTGGCTGGAGAGACAGATTGGGGTTTAGGGGTGTGTACTGCTCTTGCCGAGGACCTGAGTTCAGTTCCCAGCCTCCATGTTGGGTGGCTCATAACTATCTAAAATTCCAGTTTCACAGGGATCCAATGCCATCTTCTGGCTTCCTGGGGTACCTACACAGTAGCACATGGACACGTAATTTAAAAATTAACAAAATAAAATGTAACAACTGTTTTAATTGTAAACCTTGGGGCTGGAGTGATGGCTCAGTGGTTAAGAGCACGTAGTGAACTCAAGGACCCGGATTCAGTTCCCAGTACCCACGCTGGGCCACTCAGCCTGAAAGTCCAGCTCCAGGGGTCAGGCACCCTCTTTTGACTTCCTCGAACACCTGCACTAATGTGTACAAATACACATACATAAAATTAAAAGAAAATAAATCTGAAAAAAAAAAAAACCAAGTGGCCTAGTTAGTTATTCTAAGGACCATCTGGAGATCTTTATGCAAATTTTTTAGCAGTGATTCTCAGGCTTAGTGCCTGAATCACCTGAAAGTGATTCACCAAGTAAACTTCAGCTTCAAAACACAAGGTCAGGGTTGACACCTCAAAGAAATTTAGATCTGGAGACAAAGGAAAGGAGCAGCAGAGCCCAGCATGCAGAATCCAGCCTTGTTCATTCCCTTCTGCAGGATTCCTAGAGGAATCCCAGCACAGACAGGGTCCGCTGCACTAAAGGAAGTTAGAGAGCTCCCAAACCCTTAGCCACAGGAAGCAGCCAAAGGCTCCACTGGCATAAGATGTTTCTTCTTTATCTGCTACATTTGGGGCACTCAAGGGTTACTAAGGCCCCAAAGTCATGGCTGTCACCTTCATTTTTTCTCTAGCTGCCTGGTAAGCAGGACACCATGACAAAGTACTCAGAGGGCTGGCACTGATGTTATCACCTCACCCTTTACTGCTGAGGAGACTCAGTTCCAGGCACAGAGCGAGAAAACCACACAAGCAAAAGTTAGGTCCCAGGTCACCCTGGCTCCAAGTCCTCGTGGGATGGCTTGGATCCCTGACAAAGGCAGGGCCGGGCAGGAACGAGGGGATTTCTCACCGATACCTGCTCCGGCACCAGAACATGGCTGCCACAGATAATCACTTAAAGAAGGAATGAACGTGTCTGCTGCGCGGGGCTAGGATAGCAGGCTGGGCCATAGCTGCCGCCACACAGTGGCTATTTCAGTTCTGAAATGCCTCTGAACACCTAATCCCTGACTGCCCAAGCTATTTCGGAGGGCTCAGGCAGCCACAGAGAAAATGCCCCCCAGAGGACCCAGCAACTGGGATCCTGGCAACACAGCTGCTGAGATCTGTCTGACACAAACCTAAACCAAACACAGAAGGGGGACAGAAGGGAACAGCAAAACCATGACAGGACCCCTTCTTTGTTGTGTGACTGTCACAGTCCTCGGGGCCCTGAGAAGGGACGTGCAGGCTCCTCACTGAGGCTGTCCTTGGAAAGGAAAGGCCAAGCAATAACACTGTTGTCAGATATTAATAAGAAGTGTTCCTAAGATTGGCTACAAGCCTGCTCCTGCTCAGCGCTGGGTCAAAGGTATTACCCGTGGAGATCCTAGCTGTGAGTGAAATGGCTCCTAGAGTGACCATCTGAGGAGCCAAATGATCTCAGCCAGCTGCCAACCCATCACCAGGGTCATGACTCCGTCGCTAGGCGCAGAGTGTGCCTGAAAGAGGAGCCTGGAGGCTAGAAGCTGCCACCTCAAGGAACCCAACTAAACCTCCCAGCAGTGCCCACTGCCTAAGGAGTTCTTCCCCAGGGCAACAAACCTGGGCCCTACAGCCCATCAATCAATCATTCAATTCAGCCTTACAGGGAAACCTGCCAGGACCAGCAGGAATGCTGCAATCTGGACTCCAGGCTAGGAGAGCCGCTCGGCTCTGGATTCAGAAACAAGTCGACTGCAATCCAGAGCCCCAGGGGTGGAATTAAAGTAGAGCAGGAAGGAAGATAGGCGGTCGTTTAGGAGCAAGTCCAGGCGGAAGTAAGAACAAGGGGTCCACTTTGCACTTCATTTTTACAAGACCAGAGTTAAAATCCACAGTCAGAGACTGAGATGATCACGTGTCCTGAAAAACAGCATAGTACTGGCAACACTTGAGACCCCACTAGGAACCCGTTAACTGGATTACACTGTGCTCACAGAGGCGCTCAAAGCTTTCTATTAGGGGCAATGCTACATATACGCAGTCATATGGAATAATGATAAATGAACTAGCTAGCATGGTGTGGTAATCGGCAACTCCAGCTCTCAGGAGGCTGAGACAGGAGGACTGCCATAAGTTCAAGACCACCTTGAGTTAAATATCAGTCCAGCCCAGGCTACATAGCAAGACCCTGTTGAAAAAAGAAAAAAAGCAAAACAAAATAAAAAACAAACAAAAGAAAATCCCTGGGCAGGAGAGATGGTTCGATGTATAAAGGCCCTTGACACCAACCCTGGTCACCTGAGTTCCATCCCCAGATCCTGCATGGTGAAGAGAGAAAACTAAAGTGGACCTGTGTGTATATATATAAAATAAATAAATATTAAATAATTAATTTTTTGTTTTGTTTTTATTTTCAAGACAAGGTTTCTCTGTGTTACAGTACTGGCTGTCCTGGAACTCACTCTGTAGACCAGGCTGGCCTCAAACTCACAGAGATCCATCCACCTGCCTCTGCCTCTTGAGTGCTGGGATTAAAGACCACCGCCAGCTTTTTGTATTTTTTTAGAGCATAGTTTCAGAAGCAGCTGCTTCGTGTTCCTTTGGTGAACTATCCCTTCTCCAGTCTGAAGTTCAGCGGGGTCTCCTCTCCATCCTTTCGCGTCTGGTACTCTTCCTACTTCATCTTCTTGGTCACCCAGATTCCAAGATAGACACAAGCCAAGCCAAAAGGCCCACAAACAGAACCGTAACTTTTGAAAATCATGGTGAAATGACTCCTGACTCATTCCTGTCCCAAGTATAGCAGGGAGCAGAGAAATGAACAAATCCAAGAAAAGAAACAAAATCTCAGGGACAGCGTGGAGCTTTGGGGTTGGGGCCACACCTATTCGAAGACTTTCTTTCATTCCATAACCCAGTTTATTGGGTACTTTTGAAAGACCTGGATAAATCCAGAAACCCCCCCCCCCCAGCAGGAAAAAATAGAGCCAAAATTCTAAGCAGGGAGGGAAGAATCAGAAATCTAGGATTAGTCGGTTCAGTTTCAGGAACTAGCTGAAGATTAAAGTTAGATTGTAATCTTGAGAATAATCTTGAGAAACAGGGAGTTGCCCCCTTGTGATTATCATTGGTATTTTTGGAATTTTTTATGATGCCCTCCCTACCCCTTTGGATTTCTGGGCTGTGGTTTCTTCCCTTAAAACCCCTTCTCCCAGTTACTTGGAGTCGAACTCCTCCCCTGCGTGGGTTATGAGTCTCCGCCCCAGTGCACTGGTACCTGTCAATAAACCTCGGGTGATTGCAGCAAGGATGGTCTCTCATGAGTTACTGGGGGGGTCGTGTTATCCCGAGACTTGAGTGAGAGTCTCCCTACACCAGGGGTCTTTCACTTTATACACTATATTAAGGCACTATTTAAGAACTTTATAAAAATGTGAAGCCAGGTAGTGGTCTTTAATCCCCAACTCGGGAGGCAGAGGCAAGCAGCTCTCTGGGCTACAGATCCAGTTCCTGGACAGCCAGGACTACACAGTGAGAATCTGTCTCAGAAACAAAAGAAAACAAACTTCATGAAAATTTACTAACGTTTTTGATACTCCAGCAACCCTAAGGAGAAGATAAAGGGAAGATCCACCAATGGTTTTCTTTCCCCTCTTGTCAAGACAGGTGGGGCATCTTCCGCAACACCTGTCCTGACCGTACCTCGCCCTCCTCCAGCTCTTGTCTCTACATCATTCCACCGGTCCTCCATCCTCAGCACTCCTGCGTTAGACCGTAGCACTGTCTCCATGCGTACATGCTCTCTCTCTCCTCTGCAAATACTTGTGGAAGGCAGAGGTTAATGCTGCGGTATCTTCTCCATTGCCTTTCTACGTTTGTTCTTTATTTTCTGAGATAAGGTCTCTCTTTGAAACTGGAGCTCTCTGGTTTGCCTAGC
Organism: Microtus oregoni; assembly: GCF_018167655.1. Classification (NCBI taxonomy): domain Eukaryota; kingdom Metazoa; phylum Chordata; class Mammalia; order Rodentia; family Cricetidae; genus Microtus; species Microtus oregoni. The sequence continues at coordinate 22,851,890 of NW_024543075.1, read as the reverse complement.
CTGGCTGGGCAGCAAGACCCTGAGATCTGCCTGTCTCTGCCCTCTATGGCTACGTGCTGAGACGTGTGTTGTCATGCCTGACCTTCTATGTGGTTCCCGGGGATCTCAGCTCAGGTAGTGCCACTTGTGTACTAAGCACTAGCCCCGTCCCCAGCCCCTGCTGTTCACGTTTCTGATGAGCACTCAACATCCCAACTGAGAGGGGAAATGGAGGTGGGCAGACAGGCGGCCCCTGATCCAACCCTCCCCACGCTGAAAAATTGGACACATCTGGAGACACCTTGGGGTGTCCGGACTGGCAAGGTCAGGTGTGTAATTGGCATCTAATGGAGGTCAAGATGAACTTAAATGTTCAGTACTGCACAGGACAGTCTACCACACTCGGAATTTAGGCGCAAGATGTCAATCACAGAAGTTAACGGCCCGAAAAAAAAAAAAAGTTAACAGCCCGTCCCCAACACCGTGCAGGCCAGCTGTGCACCTTCACGTTGTGGTTTTCTCCTCGGACTTCTGAACTTCCGCACCTTCCTCAAGTCCACGGCTGTAACAAGGACTGGCGCACGAGTGACTAGTTTGCATGTGCAATCACCTTTATCTCCTTCCCCAGACCTCCCCAAGACAAGCTGTTCTTCCCCTCTACAGCCACACCCTGGCCCCACACTTCCCATTCAGGTTCCCAAGGGCTCCAACACCTTAAAGCCCCTCCACAGTGACCGAACATGGTCCTAGAAGCCAAGGGGAGCTACCAAAAGGAACACCACAGGAAGAGGGGCTCACGGGCCCTCTCCATTATTCTCAAATTCCCACTGGATGTCTCCTCCCCTTCCTTTCACAGCCAAGCACCATAAAAAGAAAACATTTACACACCCACCCTACAGATTATCCCACTGCCCTTCAACACGTTTCTTTTAAAGTAGTAGCCAACTTTTGAAGAAACTCAAGGAATTCCTCATAAAAAGGTTGATTCTAGCCCTCTCAGAAAAAGCAGAGGATCTAGGAACATTGTGATTCGCTGCTACCTGGCTAGCGCTGGAGAGGCGAGTCCTCAGACAGGCTTCCTGAAATATCCCCGCGTACATGTTTTCCTCCAACTCGAATCTAAGCCTGCCGTTCCCACCACTTCACAAACCTGTTCCCACCATGTTACTCAATGCGCTTTCAATAACCTTTTACCAGACTCAAAATTCCCCTCCCTCTAGTCTCCATTTTGAAGCAGCTATGGGCCACACCCCTCATTCTGAGGCTCTCTCCAGCCCAGCTTTCCAGGTTTGCTTCTGTGCCTTCAGGCTACTGGTCTTGTCTGCTTGGGAAATATGGAGGCTGCCCAAGCTCCAGCTCTGTTATTCACACACACACACACCAGCAGCCTGACTCTAAACCACATCTCCCGCTCTTACCCTCCCCCTCCCCGGAGCCCACTGAAGGCTCACAGAGCCTCTTCCTGACTACCTTGCAAACTTCACAATACATAATCCCTCCTCCTCACGGTAGGGCATCCATAATTACTTCTGACTCCTGAAACCAGAGATCCTTCCCATTCTTCATCTCCTGAGTCCATCCGGGTACCCTACAGGAAGGCTGTCTATGCTGTTGGCTAATCCATTCTGGGTTTTGTTTATTGGTGGGTTTTTTTGAGTCTTTTGTTGTTTATTTTGTTTTATTTCTTCCTAGAGAGGGCCTCACTATGTACTGCTGGCTGTCCTGGAACTCACTTTATAGACCAGGCTGGCCTCGAACTTACAGAGATCCACCTGCCTCTGCCTCCCAAGTGCTGGGATTAAAGGTGTGCACCACCACCGTCCGGCTCCAAGCTTTTTTTTTTAATCAAAGCAATGCACATGCATCTGTGTTTACATTAAACCCTTCTGGTAGGCTCAGCTGATCCCTATCCTCTTGATCCCCACTGTCAATCAGCCCTATTGCACCACCACCACCCTCAACCAATTCATCCTGTAGGACCGCATGTGGGGCCTTTCTTAGGCCAACTGGATCAGATTATCTCCAACAGCTTCTCCCATCCGTTAAAATATAAAATTCTGGGCCTGCAACAACTCTGAAGATAAAAATTCCTGCAATCAAGTCTTCTGACCTGAGTTCAAGTCCTAGGACCCACAAAAGAGTCTAAGGGAATAAACCGCTCCCCCTCCTCAGTTCCCTGACCTCCATAATCTGGGAACAGCATGCCCCACCCCAAATACACAAAATGTAATAAAAATATTTTTTTTAAAAATAATACCATTCCTTCTACAGCATACAAAGACATCCATGCTCTTCTTACTCCCATAAGCAAATTAGCCTGGGGTATCTTTTCTGTATTCCTTGCTCTTTAAGCTCTGCACTCCCAGCCAACAGGCCTGCTCGCTCCCAGAATGTTCTACATTCTCCTCCTGAGTTTTTGCAGTTTCCTGTCTGGAATATGGCCTCCTCCATTGTCCACACAAACACTGTATACAAGCTATGACCCAGGTAAACAAAACATCCCCTACTAGCTCCCCTCCTCCAGCTTCTGGTAACGAGGTACGGTTCTCGTACCCAATGAAAATGTCTTTGTAAGCACTGCCCCAGTGTTACCATCGCAGTGCACCCAGAACGCGGCGGAGCCCACACAAGGGGTGGATTCTTTATCCTTTCTGAACCTCAATTCCTCATATTAAGCGAGAACCATAAGAACCCCATCTCTAGGGACCACCATGAAGCTAGGACAAGAAACAATTAAGTCTGGCCAGAGTCATAAAGGCTGGTTTTACTCTTAAAGGCAGCACAAGAGCTCTTAGACTCAAGAATATGCAAAGAAGCTGCGCAGTCTGCACACTCGAGTCTGGGGTTAGTAAATGCTGATTCCTCCAGGGTCTGCGACCAGACTAACAATGGCTGAAACGCCTTCTGCACAGTGCTTGGCACAAGGGACCACTAGGCATTCGTGCTCCAGCTGTTAGGTGGAGCCGCTGGGCCTCTGAGCTGTGGGGTAGTCTGCGGTCCCCGGAATTCCCTGGACGCTCCTAGAGGCCCCTTCCACACCGAGGAGGACAACCAGGGCGGCGGGAAGCGGGATCACGTGCGGCGCGATGCTACTCACTGAGCCACAGCTCCAGCGCCGCCGCCGGCCCCGGGGCACCCTCCGCCGACTCGGTCCCCGCCGGGGCTCCAGTCCCCGCCGCCACTGCCGTCGCTGCCATCTGCCCAGCTCAGTGTTGCAGCCACAGACACGGCTGCCCAAAACCTGCAGCTGTAGCCGCCGCCGCCGCCTAGCCTTCTCTCCTGCTGCCGACGCGGCAGGCACAGAGAGGCACGTGACGGAGGCGGGACCCTACTGGACACGCCCATTTCTAGCCCCAGCCCCGCCCCATACCGCTCCTCCGCGCCTCCAATTCACGAGGTCTTTTTGTGCAAGACCATTTGAAAGGTCAAAAACCAAGCTAGCAAGGTACTGTTCCCCTCTTCGTTCAGACGTAGGTTCCCAGATAAGATACTCCTGGCTAATCTGAATTTCAGATAAAGAATGAGCCTTTCAGCATTTTTATTTTTTCCACATTTGTTTTATTTCAGCATTTTATACATTAGGGTCTTCCCAGAGCACCTTCCATTCTGGCTTCCACACTTTTATTTTTCTACATGACACATTATACCATAATTTATAAAACTCATATTTAAGAGAGAATAGTTTTCTCAAAAGCAGGTCGTGATTCTCATACCCTAAGAAGAGCACGTTAAATAGCTATAAACACACCTTTTTCTGATTGTTTTGGGTTAAGGGTTCCTGTAACCAGTTGGCTTGGACCACTACACTAGGACCCAGAACTCTTGATCTTCTTGCCACCATATTCCAAGCATGAGTAAAGCAAGTGCAGCCACCACAGCTTTGTTGTGGTTTAGGTTTTGTTTCTTTGTTTGTTTTTATTATGTATACAATATTCTCTCTGCTTGTATGCCTACAGTCAGGAGAGGGCACCAGATCTCATTACAGATGGTTGTGAGCCACCATGTGGTTGCTGGGAATTGAACTCAGGACCTCTGGAAGAACAGCCAGCGCTTTTAACCTCTGAGCCATCTCTCCAGTCCTTGTTTTTGTTTTTGAGAAAGGGTCTCTTACACTCAGTAGTCTGAGATGCTCTTGAACTATGTAGGCCAAGATATCCTAAAAACCCTGCAGTAATTCTGCCTCAGCCTCCCAAGAGCTGGAACGGCAGGTATGAACTGCCATGCCAACTTACACATAAATTATTTTATTTAACTCTTGAATTAAAGAAATCAAGAAGAAAGGGCTGGAGAGATGGCTCAGTGGTTAAGAGCATTGCCTGCTCTTCCAAAGGTCCTGAGTTCAATTCCCAGCAACCACATGGTAGCTCACAACCATCTGAAATGAGATTTGATGCCCTCTTCTGGCCTGCAGGCAGACACACAGAATATTGTATACATAATAAATAAATAAATAAATATTTAAAAAAAAAAAAAGAAATCAAGAAGAGGCCGGGCGATGGTGACGCACGCCTGTAATCCCAGCACTCGGGAGGCAGAGGCAGGCGGATCTCTGTGAGTTCAAGGCCAGCCTGGTCTACAAAGGGAGTTCCAGGACAGGCTCCAAAGCTACAGAGAAATCCTGTCTCAAAAAACCAAAAAAAAAAAAAAAAAGAAAAAAAAGAAATCAAGAAGATGTATTAATATGTCCACAAGAAAAGCCAAAGGGCAAATCTGTATAGAAAATGGACTGTTGAAACAAGCAAGCAAATAGGTACAATACTGGCTCCAGCCAGTGGAGAAAGCTGTCTGTCCAGTGAACAGGATTAATGTTCATGTCTAGAAGCCAGAATAATTTTGCAGTGCTGTCAATGATCTACTGCCGACAGCATTGTTAAGACTGGAAGGCAAGGAGACTGCGCAAGGTTCCCCTGAAGCACCAGTTCCTCCCTACTATCCCTCACCTGTCATTCCCCACACTCGATGCCACCCCCCACAACACACACTCATAAGGAAAGATTTTAATTTGTGCAGAGCTGTGTCTCCAGCACATGAAAAAGTACTTGGCATACCAGTGCCAATAAGTATCTGAACAGACACCTGAATAGTGGAAGTAGTAAGAGGAGACCTAGGACTTTAGGCATATCACAATCCCAAATACATGTTTTATGATTTTTAAAAAATGCTGGCGAGATCCCTGCAGCTGGTGGTGGAAAATGCTGGCGGGTCCCTGGCACAGGCAGGTCCACAGAGCAGCCAGTCCCGGGAGAGCCACCCAAGCGGGTCAGTGTGAGCAGGCAGCGAGCTCACAGATATCTATTTTTAATTTTTATGTGAATGGGTGTTTTGCTTGCATGCCCATCTATGCACCACATACATGACTTGTGCCCGAAGAGACCAAAGAGGGTGTCAGATTCCCTGAGACTGGAATTGTAGACATGTGGGAGCTGGGAATTGAACCTGGGTCCTCTGGAAGAGTAGTACACACTCTTGACCACTAAGACATCTCTCCAGCCCCCTATTTTTAATTTTTTAAACATCATATGTGTATGTGATGTGTATGTGTTGGTACAGGCACACACATGTCACCATGCCTGTGGAGGACAACTTTGTGGAATTGGTTCTCTCCTTCCACCCATACGTGCATTCTAAGGCTAGAACTCATATCATTAAGTTTGTGTGGCAATCACTTTTACCTGCTGAGAAAGTAAGATGGTTCCAAATATTTATGCTTAAAGGGACATTTTCATGTTGGCCATGGTGGTACACACTTATAAACTGAGCACTTGGGAGATAGAAGCAAGATTATGAGTCAGAGTACACAGTGAGACTCTTTATCAAATGAATAAATAAATAACAAAGTAGTTCATAGCAATAATCACAGCACAGGGAAGCATGAGGCAGGAGGACCCTGAGTTTGAGGTTAACCTGACCTACATCAGTGAGACCCCCAAATCAAGAAAAACAAGGACATTTGATGTGTTCTACCTGGTTCAAACCAGTTCTCCTATAACCAACTCAGCCTGACAGGCTGCCATCCCTAAGACCCTTCAACACTAGCAGTAAGGAAAACTACACAGTGTCCAAGTGACAAGAGACCACGCACCTTGTGCCAGCATCTATGCTAACCTATCTAGTTGTTTCTCTTAGACAGCTCAGGCTGCTGCAATAAAATGCCATGTACCGGTGTATGTAACAACAGACTTAGTTTTCTCTGCTGACTGAAGGAAGAAGATCGAGATGCCAGGACCCTGAGCCCCTAAAGAAGGCTCCCTTCTTGCGCAGATGTTCTGGATTCTTCCTGTGTTGTGTTCTCGCTTGTGGAGAAGAGGCAGAAAGCAGCTCGTCTTGTTTGTTTGTTTTTTTTGGTGTTTTTTTGTTTTTTTTTTTTTTTGAGACAAGCTCTTATTACTCTGGGCAATCGTCTAGTTTCACCTCCCAAGTGCAGGGATTACAGGCTCACACCCTTATAGCTGCAGAAGACCCCTCTTGTTCTAAGGGCACCAGTTTCATGGCACCTCGAACCCTCAGGACTTCATGCAAACCTGATCGCCTTACCAAGGCCTTGCCTCTAAGATCACACTGGAGGTTAGAGCTTCAGTTTAGGGGGGAGGGGCATAGTTCGGTTACCCAGGTAGGGAAAATTCTAGACTTTAATGAAAACAGTGTTCAGCACATCCATCTATGTTACTTGATTTGACTCTTTTGAGAATTATTTCATATCTCTGTAAACTGTTGACAATTGAAAACAGTGGGTACTTATTCTTACCCATAGACATGCAAATGAATACTGCCAGGCAACACACATTCCCCTTCCCCTGGAAAAACCAGTTCTGCACCATTTGCATATTTATTGCAATATTTCTACAGACTGTTCTTTGGATTCTCCTTTGAAGCAGTTTAACATATCACCAGTTTCTCTATCATCTCTTTTTTTTTTTTTTCCAGACAGGATTCCTGTAGTCCAAGCTAGCTTCACACTTGACCTGTAATGGAGGATGGGATTACAGGGGTACACTGATTACAGGGGTACACTACTGTGCCTGCTTTATGTAGAGCAGGGGGTTGGACACAGCTTTGTGCAGCGTGGTCAAGCACTATGCCAAGTGAGCCCCAGCCCCCTTTGTTACTCGTTTGTTTGTTTGTTTCTCCCTGTAGTTCTGGCTGTCCTGGAACTTCCTCTATAGACCAGGCTGGCTTTGAACTCACACAGATCTGCCTGTCTCCACCACCAGAGTGCTGGGATTAAAGGTGTGCACCACCACCTCCCGACCTCTTCAGTACTCCTTACAGTTCTTCTCTTGAAAATTCTACAGCTGGGCCGGGCAATGGTGGCGCACGCCTTTAATCCCAGCACTCGGGAGGCAGAGGCAGGCGGATCTCTGTGAGTTCGAGACCAGCCTGGTCTACAGAGCTAGTTCCAGGACAGGCTCCAAAGCCACAGAGAAACTCTGTCTCGAAAAACCAAAAAAAAAAAAAAAAAAAAAAAAAAAAAGAAAAGAAAATTCTACGGCTGGGTACACGCCCCTGATCCCAGCACTTGGAGGCAGAAACAGGTCAATCTTTGTGAGTTCAAGACCGGTCTGGTCTACATAGTGAGTTCTAGGACAGCCAGGTCTACTAGAGAGACCCTGTCTCAAAAAAAAGGGGGGGGGGGGGACTGGAGAGATGCTCAGCAGTTAAGAGCACTGACGTTCTTCCAGAGGTCCTGACTTACAACCATCTATAATGGGATCTGATGCCCTCTTCTGGCATGCAGGCATAAATGCAGACAGAGCGTTTACAGCAAAAAACAAACAAACAAAAAAACAAACTTGCAATGCTAGGGCTGGGAATTTAACTCGGGAGTGGAGTATATTGCATAGCATGCATAACTGGCCAAGTGCCAATACACACAAAAAAAGTAACAGTGTGTGTGTGTGTGTGTGTGTGTGTGTGTGTGTGTGTGTGTTAGGATCTCAGGGGAAAAAAACCTTTAATGCCCAAGGCTGGAACAATTTGAGCAGCAAGATAAAAGGCAGACTCAGTGGCACACAAGGTTACATAGAGAGACCCTATCTCAAAGGGGAAAAAGTAGCATTGGATTACAACCTTTAGCATAAGATACATATGCACAAATCCATAGTGGGGGCAGATGACACATTTCTCACGCAGAGACATTCATGTAATACATGTGATTTCTGCAACTACATGTCACCCCACAAGGAGGTAAATAGCAGCTGACTTCCAAAGAGTACAGCAGAAAGGTGAGGGGCAGGGGACAGTCACTCTACAGTAGAGAAACCTGACTAATGTTTCATCAGCTAAAGGGGTCAGGCTGGGCACTATTAGATTATTTTTTAAAGCAGCTATATATAGAGAGAAAGAAAGAGAGGTCTGGCCTAAGTTAACATTAGCTGGGACATTAATTCACAGCAAAAGAGCATTTTATCACCCATGCGTGGATGACCAAAATGTTTACAGGGAAATATCTCTTCTATGCGCAAAAATGGGTGGAAATGACTTCCTTAGCCTGCAAGGAAAGCTGGGAAGTGTAGTCCTTCAGCAGGAAACTATCATTCCTAACTCTGAGAGGCTATAAAAAAAAATGCAAGACAGGAATGTTATAGCTGTTTTCTCCTGAGAAGAGTCTGGGGGTGGGTAGTTCTGGGACCTTTGAAAATGAGGATCCCTTGGTCATGTAGCAGGGGGAATCTTAGCTTGGTCGCCTATGCTGGATCAGGTGATTGCCATCCTGTATTCCTGAAGAGACTTGAAAGTAACTATTAGAAGGCCATAAGCAGATGATCTGGTTGTAGAGTAAAACTAGGATTTTCTGGGAAGGTTGGGGGATAAGTGAGAAACAGAGGTGGGAGAAAATGGCCATAGAGTTGATTAAGGGTGACTTTGACTGGTCCCATCATCAAGACTGTTGCACTAGGACTAGGGAGATGACTCAGTGGTTAAGAGCACTAGCTGCTCTTCCATAGGACCAGAGTTCAATTCCTAGCAACCTGTAATGAGATCTGGTGCCCTTTTCTGGCCCACAGGCATACATGCAGGCAAAACACTGTATACATAATAAATAAATAAATAAATATATTTTTTTAAAAGACTGTTGCAATAAAATGAGATAGCAGAAGTAGCAGGGAGCTACAGAGCACCAAAGGAGGGGAATGGAAGAACATAGAGGTCTAATGTAAAGAAATTTTTTTGGCTTAGGGTGAAATGGAAGAAGGTCCATTTTAGCCAGAGTTCCACTACAGCATCTCAAAGGTCTTTTGCAGATGTCTCAGGAACAAGTGGCACTGTTGTAGGGTGAAAGCAGTTGGGAGAGCTTACACGGAACATTTTGTTGGGCATAGGGGGAAGTAAGTAAAGCTGATTGTTTTTGTTTTTGTTTTGTTTTGTTTTTGAGACAGGGGTTCTCTGTGTAGTTCTGGCTGTACTGGAACTCGCTCTGTAGATCAGGCTGGCCTCAAATCCAAAAAGATCCACCAGCCTCTGCCGCCTGAGTGCTGAAATTAAAGGCATGTGCTACCATGCCTGGCGGTTAAGTAAAACATTTTAAAAAAAACATAAATGGGTAAAAACATTAGTATGAAGATAATAAGGAGGAAAGAAGTCATCTGGGGAGGAACCAGAGTGGAAAGGAACCAGAGGAATTTTTATCTAGTCCCATTTCAAATCAGTTAGGCTCTGTTGGCCTAGAAGCAGCATTGTCCAAGGAGGGCATAGATCCCATCCTCAGATCTTGTCCATTTTAACTTTGGAGTACCGCTGCAGGCAAGGAGTTGAGCTGGTCCTGAAGCATGTGAAGCTGGTGTAATCTGGTGAGACAGAGAGGTTAACTGATACCAAAGAATCCCAAAAGCCATGTCCAGAGTGGGAAGACAAAGGACGAACTGGATGGTCCATGGTCCATTAGTTCCTTTGATAGGTCACCCAAACTGCTTTTAGGGGGTTGGTGACATCGTTTTCTCAGTAACTGCTTCAAGACTTGCAGAAGGGCAATGAGAGGAGTAGCAGTTAGAGTGTCTCAGAAGAGGGTCCAGTCAAGGGCCGTGAGAAAACTTAACAGTTGGCAAAGATCCAAAACAAAAGCTAGGTGGTTACGATATAGTCTATACTATCAACTCTGAAATTAGTTTTTTGCTAAGAGGAAGAACTGAACGCCAGGGCAAAGAGCATGACCAATTGAACTTGCCTGCAGGAAACTACCAGGCACCAACAAAGATGGGTCTTGATGTATGCACCCTCACTGCGGTCAAAACGACTGTACTTTACCTCTGGCCTTCCAGAACCCAAAGTCCCACAGTAATCATGAGAGAAACTTACAATAGGCACCAGTGAATGGACCTCCTACAAAACACCTGGCTGGTATTCCTCAGAACTGTCTAGTCTGTAAAACAAACAAATAAGCAAAAATAAGAGCAGTCTGAGACTGACACAGACAAGACAAGCCTGAGGCATTATTATTATATGAGGTCACAGGGGAGCAACCTAGGAAGAGAGGATACTGTAAGGAAAAACCTCGGAGCTGAGTGACGACACAGGCCTACAACCCAGCATTGAAGCTTCTGGACTGGGAGTTCCAGGCTAGGCTGGGTGACAGGGCCTTACTCTTATAAAAGCAAAAACGAAGTAAAACCAAGGGATTCTAAATAAATAGACTTCAGCTAATAAAATGTACAGCACTGGCTCATTCACTTTGACAAATGTGCCACAGAGTGATTTAAAGAGGAGGAGAAATGGGACTGGGGGTGGCTGAAAGTGGTTGCCAGGCATGCGCGAGGCCCACCGTTTTATTCCCAACACAGGTGCTAACGATAATAACGGGGAAAAAAACAATAGGGAAGCCATATGTGTGGCACAGCGGTTATTCCAGCACTCTGGAAGCTGAGGCAGGAGAATCATCTAGGGCAGCTGAGCTGCACAGAAGGACCCTGTCTCAAATAACAAAAGGGCAAAGTGGTGATAGAAATATAGGAAATCTGTATCATCTTGATAGAAATAATATAGGAAATCTGTATCATCTTGATAGAAATAATATAGGAAATCTGTCTCATCTTGATAGAAATATAGGAAATCTGTATCATCTTGATAGAAATATAGGAAATATGTCTCATCTTGATAGAAATATAGGAAATATGTATCATCTTGATAGAAATAATATAGGAAATCTGTCTCATCTTTTCAACTCACTCCCATTTGGTTTGGTTTTGTGAGGCAAGATCTTCACCTCCTCACACAATCTTCCTTCCTCAGCGTCCTGGAATTACAAGCAGGTGTTACCAGACTGACTTTTTTTTTCTTTTCCTCCTGAGACAGTGTCTGAAATCTGTAGCCCAGGCTGGCCCCAACTTCAAGGTGACCCATCTCACTTGCTGGGGTTACAGACCTGTCCCACTATGCACAGCTCAGGCCTATATTTCTTCTTCTTTTTTTTTTTTAAATATTTATTTATTTATTTATTATGTATACAATATTCTGTCTGTATGCCTGAAGGCCAGAAGAGGGCGCCAGACCTCTTTACAGATGGTTGTGAGCCACCATGTGGTTGCTGGGAATTGAACTCAGGACCTTTGGAAGAGCAGGCAATGCTCTTAACCACTGAGCCATCTCTCCAGCCCCCTGGCCTATATTTCTTTTTAAATCATTACTGCTATGTGTGTGCATGCACACCTGATGCCCAAGGTGGTCAAAAGAGCCCACCAGATCCTCTGGAACTGGTGTTACACAGAGTTGTGAAGCACCATGTGGGTGCTGAGAAACAAACACAGGTCCTCTGCAAGAACAGCAAGGCTCATAATTGTTGAGCCGTCTTTCCAGCCCTAGTTCTTTCGTTTTTAAAAGCTTAATAGCTGAGTGTGTTAGTGCCCGCCTTTAATCTTAGCACTCATAAGGAGGTAGAGGCAGGAGGATCTCTGTAAGTTTGAGCCCAGCCTGGTCTATAAAGCCAGCTCCAAGATAGGCAGGACTACAGAGAGAGACCTTGTTTCAAAATAAACAACCAAAAAAAGCATAACAATTATCAGTCATTAAGGATAACAGCTGGATGTGGTAGCATGCATGTGCCTAGGATTCCAGCACTTGCGAGGTGGTAGGAAAAGGGAGAGTTTAAACCTAGCGGTGGTGGTATATGCCTTCAGTCCTAGGACTCAGGAGGCAATGGCAGGTAATCTCTGTAAGTTCGAGGCCTGTCTCAGAAATGAATAAAGGTAACAAGCCCATGTGGGTGGCACATGCATACTTAAGGTCCTGTCTTATTTTCCCTCAGCATCCTCAGGCCTAACAGAACCTGGCACCCACTGTTTGCTCCATAAATGAATGAGGACAAGATTAGACAGACCCAACCAAGAGACGTGAGGTGTTCTCAAGACAGAAAGATCCTTTGTCAGGGATATGCTATAGTGGCCAGCTGGGCAAACAGAGGTAGGGGGTGGAGCTCATCTTCCGATGTTAGAATGAATGGCTGGGACCCAAACAATTTGCCCAGATCTGAAGGTAAAGTTGGAAATCCCAAAATCATCATAAAACACTTAATGTGTTCTGCTTTCTAAATTTAAAAACCTGTCAGTCGTGCTGTCACATGCCCTATTAACCACAAATGTGTGAAACTCCCCAGGCACCGCATGCTGGATTCTAACTGAAGAGAATGGCTACCATTGATCGCCACTCTTGACACCTGATCCAATTAGATGATGTATTTGGGTTTTTTTTCTTTCCTTTTTAATTTTATTTGCTTTTTGAGACAGGGTTTCTCTGTGTAACAGCTCTAGCTGTCCTGTAACTCGCTCTGTAGCCCAGACTGGCCTCAAACTCAGATTCTCCTGCCTCTGCCTCCCGAATGCTGGGATTAAAGGTGTGCATCACCACTGCCCAGCTCTTTTCTTTTTTAATTTTTATTTTATGTGTATGGGTGTTTTGCCTGCATGTATTTCTGTGTTTGTCTACCACATGTGTGGGATGCCCACAGAGGACAAAAGAGAGCATTGGATCCTCTGGAACTAGTTACAGATGGTTGTGAGCTGTCATATGGCTGCTGGGATTGAACCTAAGTCCTCTGTCAAGATCAGACAGTGCTCCTAACTGCTGAGCCATCGCTCCAGTCCCTTTCTTTTTTTATCCCAGACCCCCCTTTTTTTTCTTTTCTTCACCCCCCAGGCATGTGCCACCAAGGCCTAGCGAGAAAGTGTGCTTACTGCCAAATGTGGGCATGGTGCGGATCAAACAGGTGCTTTTTTGCATGCTAGACAAGCATCCCCAGCTTTGTGTCTGAGGTTCCAGATACCTATGGATGACCTGTGTCTCTGAGTGTGTGCTTACAGATCACCTACTGTGTGAACATGCCATTGTCAACACTGGGGATGCACACTTGGACCTCACAATCTGACTCTAACAAGTGGCTGCAGAACTAATTACTCAGTCATTTCCATAATCAATTCCAACTGTGTACTGCAGAGAACCAGTAGGATTTATGACGGAGGAAGAGACTCGAGACGTCAGGGGCTTCCTGTCGACATTGGAGCTAAGATCCAAAGGTTGAGAATGAGGAGACAAGGTGGGGGTAGACAGCATGAGCAAAGGCAGGAAGGAAGCAGGGATGCCCAAGAATCTAAGGAAGGTGATGTGGCTGAAGACCAGTAAGAGGCTGGGACATGACAGGAATAAATGAAGTCAGAAAAGCTAACAGGCGGATCTATCAGACCATTCAATGGCTGGATTATTGTTTTCAGTTTAAGTGTGTGGTTTATTCAACTAAGACTCTGAGGGTTAATTTTATGTATTAACTTGATGGGGCCATGGTAGCCAGTTAGACGTTTCTGGAAGCGATCAGAACTGAAATTGGGAGACTCAGAAAGTCAGATGGTTGTCTCCTATATGGGTGGGCTCATTCAATCTGTTGAGGAGCCATGAAGAATATGTGGAGTTGGTAGCTTGAGCTGGGACACTGCTGTCTTCTGCTATGGATGCTCCCAATTCAGGTCTGTGAACTACTTTGGCTTGTGGAGATGGTAAGACCTTAGCTCCCATAATCACATGAGTTACTACCTTAAACAAAGTTTCTTTTTTTATTTATCATTATTCATTTTACATACCAACCACAGTTCCTCTTTCCTCCACCAAGTTTCTTTTTAGCCACATGTCCACATGATTCTGTTTCTCTGAGAACTCAAATACAGTTCTTAGGCAATGCTGAACAAACTGTTTGTCACACTAAGGAGCCAACTTATTCATGTCCAATTTTGGCTCCAGGGTGCTCTGCCTCTAGTCTGGCCCTGCTCTAATCTCTCTTCAGCCTGTGGCCAAGAATAACCTTCCCAAAACAAATCTCCTATCACTTCTCTGCTTTAAATGTTTCAAGGCTCTTTGCCTTCCTCGTGAACACCCAAATCCTTGTCTTTACTAAGCCAGCCCTAACTTGGTTCAGGTGCAGGCCCAGGGAAGCAGACCCCATTCCATCTCTGAGTCTAACTGATGTACTGGAATCCTCTCTTCTCTAACATTGATAGGTACAAAAATGGGAAGTTGTGCTGGGGGAGGATGCCTGTAGCGCGATAGAAAACCACTCTCCCCCAGACAAGAGGAGGAAGTGGCAGCCGACCTGAGTGGAAGCTGCTGCAGATCTGTGGGCAGGAAAACAGCAGTGGAATGACCCTGAGCCCTGGCTGATGTCACTAAGTCAGTTTACTACTGAACTATCAGCTGGGAAAAAGAAACCCGGTTTATGCAGGTTAGAAACTGGATTTGGGTTTCTGAAAGCTAGTACCCAGATTATAACTCAGCTCTCCCTACAGATTGAACCATCTTACCTGGCCATACTTCACTTTGGTCTTTCTCAAAACCATTCCCTTCCAGGTGTCAGGACTCAATACAATACATAAACAAAGAACCAGGCAGCTAACTACAACAGCAGATCTTGCAAAGGAGGACTTTTTCCTGGAGTGGAGGAAGTGATGTTGGGAGACTATTGGGATCTAGCCAAGTTAAGCCAGCTGATAGCTTCTTCTGAAAAAACTAGTCTGACAGATGAAGGTTTCAAACATTTTTTTTTATTGGTGAGATTTTAACTTGATTCTTTACTGTGTATCAAGCAACATACTAATTACTGTGTTTATAACCAAGAACAACAGACTTCCTGGCTGCCTCAATCTCAAAATTTTAAAATAATAAATGTAAATTTCACACGAAAGTAAAAACTATGAAAAAAATTTGTTTTATTGGTGCTGGGAAATGAACACAGGGCTCTGTGCATTTTAGGCAAAAACCACTCTGCTATCCAGACACATTCCTAGCTCTAAGACAAAACTTAAGTTAAATAAAGTCAGTGTCTTAGTTAGGGTTGACTATTGCTGTGAAGAGTTAACCACGGGAACTCTTAAAAAAGAAAACATTAATTGGGGGCGGCTCACATAGTTTCAGAGGTTCGGTCCATTGTCATCATGATGGGGAGCACTGTGGGGTGCAGGTGGTGCTGGAGTTGAGTGAATGACTTCTTGCAGGCAACAGGATGTTGACTGAAACACTGGGCAGTATTCTGAGCATAGGATACCTCAAAGCCCGCCCCCAATGACATACTTCCTCCAACAAGGCCATACCTACTCCAACAAAGCCACACCTCCTAATAATGCCACTCCTTATGAAATTATGGGGCCAGTTACATTCAAACTACCACAGGCAGTATGAGATTGAAAGTTTGGCTACCAAAATATACTTTTCTGAAATAGTCTCTAAACCCACTGAACAGAGAATCCTACAAGAGGAAGCATTCCTCTCTCACTACAGTGGATACCCTGAAGATGGTGCCATTACCTGTCTGTCCCACTGACCACAGCTGACAGGACCAGGGGCAGACAGCTGACTAGGCCAATGAGATGCTCTCCTGGGAGTTTGGACACAGAACCTCTGGTATTTAATGGGCAGTATAGAGGAGAGATGATTTAGCAGGGGCACTGAAGGCTGAGTGGCAGAGATGCAGAGAAAGCGAGTCCAGAGAGGAAAGATAAACACAAGGAGACCAATGTAAGAAAATGGCAGTTTAGAGGAACAAAAAGGAGCTACTTCAGGTCCCGGTGGGTTTCAGGTAGATTCCAATTACTTCAGAGGTCCGGTTGGAGTCCTGACCTTTGGATCTAAAGTCTTAGATTTTTCATTGCATTCCTGGTGGAGTATTCCTAGACTGCTTTATTCCTCGCAATCAAAACTACTGCTTCTAAGGATGACGATGCTTATGATCAGAATGACTGAGAATGCTTGTCTAAAAAACAAACAAACAAACAGTATGGTCAATCCCCTACTTCCTCTACCTTAGCCTGACAGCCACTATTCTGCTTTGTCTCCTATCCATCCTTTGGTGACTTTGGTACAAGGTTCATCTGTGTTATGACATGTGTCAGAATCAACTTAGCATCCTTTGTTTGACATAGGGTCTCATACAGCTCAAGCTGGTCTCAAAGTCGTTATGGCTCCTGGAGGGAGTTTTGGGGGAGACAAGGATGCAAAGACTCACTGTGGGGGCTGGAGAGATGGCTCAGAGGTTAAGCGCACTGACTGTTCTTCCAGGGGTCCTGAGTTCAATTCCCAGCAACCATATGGTTGCTCACAACCATCTGCAATGAAATCTGGTGCCCTCTTCTGACCTGCAGGCATACATGCAGACAGAACACTGTAAACAAAATAAATAAATAAATCTTTAAAAAAATAAATAAAAAACAAAGACTCGCTGTGCTGCCTTGGCTAGCCTGGAGCTTGGCTCAGTGAGGAAAAGTACTTGTGTTAAAGTCTGCTGACCTGACAGGATAGGGCAGTGGTGGTACATGCCTTTAATCCTGGCACACAGGAGGTAAAGACAGGTAGATCTCTGTGAGTTCAAGGTTAGCTGGTCTATAGAGATAGTTCTAGTTCTGAACAGTCAGGGCTATAGCATAAAACATTGTCTCAGAAAAAGTCTGGTGACCTGAATTCAATCCCTGGAACCTCAGTTGAAGGTGAGAACTGATTCCTGAAAGTTGACCTCTGATCTCACAAGTATACTTGCACAATACACAAATAATTTTAAAAAATTATTCTATATGGAAGATGACCTTGAATTGCTGATTCTCTGGTCTCCACCTCTAAAATTCTGGGATTATAGACCCAAAACACCATACCAGGTCTACTTGGCATTACAATACTTTGGGAACACATTCATATTCTCATTCCTTGAGCACAAGCCTATGAGTTTCTGTATTTTCTCTATTCCCTCACCCTCTTTATTATTATTATTTTTATTTTTAGATTTTTTGAGACAGGGTCTCTCTGTGTAACCACTATGACTGTCCTGGAACTTGCTCTGTAGACCAGGCTGGCCTCAAACTCACAGAGATCTGCCTGTCTCTGTCTCCCAAGAGCTAAGATTAAAGGCATGCGCCACTACCACCTGGTCCCATACCCACCTTTTTTCTCTCTCCTTTTTGGCTTTTGTGGCTCAGGATGACCTTGAGCTCACTTTCCTTCTGCATCAGTTCCCACCCCCACCCACCCAAGACAGAGTTTCCTCTGTGTAGCCCTTAATGTCCTGTAATTTGCTCTGTAGAAGAGGATGATCTGAACTTGAGCTCTGGGATCAAAGGCATGTACCTCTATGCCCAGTTTACCTCAGCCTTTTGAAGGCTAGGATCACTGGCATGTGTCATCACATCTGACATAGTCATTTTTAATGTTTCAAGAGTAGTGGTTCAGACGTCACTTAATTAAGAGTTGGGAGGGGGCAACTGGAGAGACAGCTCAGCAGTTAAGAGCACTGACTATTCTTGCAGTAGACCCAGGTTTGACTCATAGCACCCACATGGTAGCTTATAGCTGCTTCTAACTCCAGTTCCAGGGGATTAGCTGCCCTCTTCTGACCTCCACAGGACCAGACATACACATGGTAAATGGACATACAGGCAGGCAAATATTTGTACAAAAAATATTTTTAAAAAATTAAGAGTTAGTCTAAGCATGGTGGCACTTCCTTTAATTCCAGGACTTGAGAAGAAAAGATATCTTTGTGGGCTCAAGGCTAGCCTAGTCTACAAAACTAGTTCAGGGCTACATAGTGAGAACCTGAATCAAAAAAAAAAAAAAGATTTGGACTCTTAAAATTGTCATAGATCTGCGTTTAAGACTGCCTCATATCATATCCCAAAAGTTTTACTTAATTTTTCACAGTTTCAGTTTCTCCATCTATAACATATGAAAACACAGCAAAACTGCCTCCCTCAAACAGTAATAATACCACCTATCTCCTGGGGTAAGAGTTAATGAGCTAGGGACTGGAGAGTTGGGGCAGCGATTAAGAGTACTGGCTGGGGCTAGAGAGATGGTTCAGTCGTTAAGAACACCAGATGCTCTTCCAGAATGACCTGGGTTCAATTCCCAGCACCCATATGACAACTCACAACTGTCTGCACCTCCAGTTCCAGGGGATCCAACACCTTTGTACATGACATACTTCCAGGCAAAACACTATTGCACAGGAAATAAAAATAAATTATTTAATGCTGTGGGGAAATGGTCCTTTTATCTTGTCACTTGTATTATTTTTAATAAAACACTGATTGGCCAGTAGCCAGGCAGGAAGTATAGGCGAGGCAACCAGGCAGGAGGTAGAGGCGGGACAACAAGA
Source organism: Microtus oregoni (assembly GCF_018167655.1). Classification (NCBI taxonomy): domain Eukaryota; kingdom Metazoa; phylum Chordata; class Mammalia; order Rodentia; family Cricetidae; genus Microtus; species Microtus oregoni. The sequence continues at coordinate 22,833,304 of NW_024543075.1, read as the reverse complement.
ACAGGAAAATTCCAGGGAGGGGAAACAGTCAGTCTACAGTCGTCATCCAGACACAGAGGAAGCCAGACACTGAGCAAGCAAGATGTGACTGCCTCACCAAAATGGTACTGAGCCACATGGCTAATACAGACAAGAATAATGGGTTAATGTAAGATGTAAGAATTAATTAATAAGAAGCTGGAGCTACTAGGACAACCAGTTTATAATTAATGTAGACCTCTGTGTTTCTTTGGGACTAAACGGATGTGGGGCTGGTGGGACAGAAAACTCGGTAAACAAACAAGCAAACAAAAAAGGGTACTGGCTGTTCTTCTAGAGGACCCGGGTTCAATTCCTGGCAGCTCACAACTGTCTGTAACTCCAGTTCCAGGGAATCCAACATGCTCACATAGACATACATGTAGGCAAAACAGCAATGTACAGAAAAAATTGAAATAAATAAATCATTAAAAAGAGTTAATGAGCTGGGCTAACATGCTAGCCACCAGCATCTGAACCCTGTGAGCAGCTGAGGTGGATGCAGCACACAGTCGCTGATGTGATTATTTAGCTCTACTCAGTAGTCAGCCTCTGGAATTTCTTCAAGTACCTAGGGAAAGTTCCTTACATTGAGTATATCTCTGTGCAACCATCTATTCCCAGTGAGGGTTGGCAGCAGCACCTCTGGTAGCCCACCAGACTCAGAAGCTGGATCTTAAGCTCAGTCACCCAACACCTAAGGGGAAATGGCTGAAAAAAAAAATAAACACTCACCATCACTGGGATATATACCTGTCCCCATTGCAAGACCTCAGCCAAACAGGCTATCAGCTACCATTGCCTGGTTCCCATCTTAGTTAGGGTTTTTTTTTCTTTTTTATTGATATTTATTGAGCTCTACATTTTTCTCTGCTCCCCTCCCAGCCTCTCCCCTCCTCCCTTCAGCCCTCCCCCAAGGTCCCCATGCTCCCAATTTACTCAGGAGATCTTCTCTTTTTCTGCTTTCTACTTCCCACGTAGATTATATCTAAGTATCTCTTAGTGTCCTCATTGTTGTCTAAGTTCTCTGGGATTGTGGTTTGTAGGCTGGCTTTCTTTGCTTTATGGTTAAAAACCACCTATGAATGAGTACATGTGATAATTGTCCATGTCTGGGTTACCTCACTCAAAATAATGTTTTCTAGATCCATCCATTTTCCTGCAAAATTCAAGATATTGTTTTTTTTCTGCTGTGTAGTACTCCATTGTGTAAATGTACCACATTTTCCTTATCCATTCTTCAGTCGAGGGGCATTCAGGTTGTTTCCAGGTTCTGGCTATGACAAAGCTGCTATGAACATAGTTGAGCACATGTCCTTGTGGCATGATTGAGCATCCTTTGGATATATACCCAAAAGTGGTTATTACTGGGTCTTGAGGAAGGTTGTTTCCTAATTTTCTGCGAAATTACCACACTGACATCCAAAGGGGTTGTACCAGCTTGCATTCCCACCAGCAATGCAGAAGTGTTCCCTTTCCCCCACAACCTCTCCAGTATAAGTTGTCATCAGTGTTTTTGATCTTGGCCATTCTTTCAGGTGTGAGATGGAATCTCAGAGTCGTTTTGATTTGCTTTTCTCTGATGACTAAGGATGCTGAACATTTCCTTTTTAAGTGTCTTTCAGCCATTTTAGATTCCTCTGTTGAGAGTTCTCTGTTTAGGTCTGTACTCCATTTTTTTTATCGGATTATGTGCTGTTTTGGTGTCCAATTTCTTGAGTTCTTTGTATATTTTGGAGATCAGACCTCTGTCTGATATGGGATTGGTGAAGATCTTTTTCCATTCTGTAGGCTGTTGTTTTGTCTTGCTGACTGTGTCCTTTGTTTTACGGAAGCTTTTCAGTTTCAGGAGGTCCCATTTATTAATTGTTTCTCTTAGTGTCTGTGCTGCTGGGGTTATATTTAGGAAGTGGTCTCCTGTGCCAATGTTTTCAAGTATACGCCCCACTTTCTCTACTTTAAGGTTCAGTGTGGCCGGCTTTATGTTGAGGTCTTTGATCCATTTGGACTTGAGTTTTGTGCATGGTGATAGATAATGGTCTATTTTCATTTTTCTACATGTTGATATCCAGTTATGCCAGCACCACTTGTTAAATATGCTTTTTTTTCATTTGATATTTTTTTTTCTTGTCAAAAATCAGGTGTTCGAAGATGTATAGATAGATATCCGGGTCTTCTATTCAATACCAGGCTGTTTTCAGTACTGTAGCTCTGTAATAGAGTTTGAAGTTAGGGATTGTGATGTCTCCAGAAGTCTTTTATATTGTACAGGATTGTTTTGGCTATCTTGGGTTTTTTTTGCTTTTCCATATGAAGTTGAGTACTGTTCTTTTGAGGTCTTTGAAGAATTTTGCTGGGATTTTGATGGGCAGTGCGTTGAATGTGTAGACTGCTTTTCTAAGATTGCCCTTATTTAGGGTTTGCCGGGCGATGGTGGCGCACGCCTTTAATCCCAGCACTCAGAGGCAGGCGGATCTCTGTGAGTTCGAGACCAGCCTGGTCTACAGAGCTAGTTCCAGGACAGGCTCCAAAGCCACAGAGAAACCCTGTCTCGAAAAAAAAAAAAAAGATTGCCCTTATTTAGGGTTTTAATTCCTATGATAAAACACCATGACTAAAAATAACTTGAGGAGAAAAGGGTTTATTTCATCTTTGAATACTCAGGTCATATTCCAACATGGAGGGAAGTCAGGGGAATAACTCTAGGCATGAACTGAAATCAGAGGCCACAGAGGAACACTGCTTCTTACTGCCTTGCTCCTTTTAGCTTGTGTGGCCTGCTTTCTTGTATCATCCAGGACCAACTGCCCAGAGATGGCCCTGCCCAGTGAGTAAGGCCATTCCCTATCAATAATTACTCAAGAAAATGTCCACAGACCAACTGTATAAAGACATTTTCTCAATTAAGATTCCCTCTTCCCAAGCTGGACATGGTGGTACATATCTTTGATCCTAGCACTTAGGAGTCAAAGGAGGGCAGAGCTCTGGAAGTTTGAGGCCAACCTGGAATAACCTACCAAGTACCAGACAGGACTACACAGAATTTGTCTCAAAATAAGATCACTGTTTCTCAGATATGTGTAAGTTTGTGTCAAGTTGACAAAAGTCAACCAACCAGCACTGTTTTGTTGAAGATCTGGGTCAATGGTTTTTCCAGAGTTTTTTTTTTTTTTTGTTGTTGTTGTTTGTTTGTTTTGGAAGGGAGCTCTATTTCCACCAAATTTAGACTTGATTTTCTTGCAAACGAAGAACATTTCTTTTTCTAAGCAAGGCTCAAAAAGCTCTATTTAATCCTTTTCTATACTCACCTGGACAAGGAGAGAATAGCAATTATCTACTGCCAGGTAATAAATTACTCTCAAAGCAAGTGGCTTTAAACGAACATTTACTGTCTCACAATCTTGGTCTCAGGTTCCAGAGTGTTCTCTGAGTACTGTGGCTGAGGGTCTCAGGAGGCGCTCAGCTGCAGCTGGAGGACCAGCTTCCAATATGATTCACTCACATGGCCGCTGACAGGAGGCTCCAATGTCATGTGGACCCCTGGGAGATGCAAGAGCTTGAGCCTCTTCATGACCTGGAAGCAGGCTTTCCCTGAGATGAAGATAAGAGAACCAGCAAGAAGCTGCAAGGTACTTTTTTATTTTCTGTTTTCTTTTCTTTTCTTCTATTATTAGTCACTTACTATGAATAATAATAATAGTAAACAAGTATTTTTTTGGGGGGGTGGTTTATGCCTAGGAATAGAGTTGCTCTTGTGGGTCAGCTCTTTGTTTAGCTACTAATATGTTTTTACATTTCCATCAGCAGTATAGGTTCCAAATTCTACATATCCATTTCATATTTTTCAGGTTTTTTATTAATTTTTTGTCATATATTACATTTCAACTGTAGTTTCCTCCTCTTCTCTCCTCTCAGCTTTCCCCAACCAATCCCCCTCCATTTCCCTTAAAAAATGGCAGGCCTTCCAGCAATACCAACCAAACAGCTTATCAAATTGCAATAAGACAATGCACTTCCCCTAAGGCTGGACAAGGTGACCCACTGGGGGGAAAGTCACAAAAGCAGGCAAAAAAATTCAGACAGCTCCTGTTCCCACTATTAGGGATTCCACAAGAACACCAAGCTACATAACTATCGCACGTTATGTAGAGGGCCTAAGTCAGATCCACACAGGCTCCCTGGTTCTTGGTTCAGTCTTTGTGAGTCCCTATGGGCCCAGGTTAATTGATTCTATGAGTTTTCTTGTAGTGTCCTTGTTCCCTCTGGTTTCTATAATTCTTTTTTTTTAAATATTTATTTTATTTATTTATTATGTATACAATATTCTGTCTGTGTGTATGCCTGCAGGCCGGAAGAGGGCACCAGACCTCTTTACAGATGGTTGTGAGCCACCATGTGGTTGCCGGGAATTGAACTCAGGACCTTTGGAAGAGCAGGCAATGCTCTTAACCACTGAGCCATCTCTCCAGCCCCTTCTATAATTCTTCTACCCCCTCTTACGCAGGATTCCCTGAGTTCTGCATCTGTTTCCTTAGTTGATGGATGAAGCTTCTCTGACAACAATTATGCTAGACTCTGGTCTATGAGTATAGCAGAATATCATTAGGAATTATTTTATTTACTATTTTTTTTTGGCCAGTCATGTTTGGCTCTATCCTAGGTCTCTGGCTACCTAGCTTTTGTTTCCTGGCTTTAGAGCTTTCCAGGCAGTGTCGGGGGTAGGTTCCCTCTTGTGGCATGGATCTCAAGCTGGGGAGGACATTGGTCATCCACTCCCAATTTCTGTGTCACCTTTACCACAGCATATTTTGTAGGCAGGACAAATTGTAGGTTGAAGGTTTTGAGGCTGGGTTGGTGTTCCAATTCCTCCACTGAGAGTCTTCCTGGTTTCAGGAGATGGCAAGGTCCTTTGTGATCAAGCCTCTACCACTCTAACAGCCTACTGGTTACACGTCTGTTGTCCTCAGGAGAGAGTGCTGGTGCAGAGAGGCTGTCCCTAAGAAAGCCTAGAAGCCAGGTACCTGGTCACCATGCTCCTTAAGCTACTCTGAGTTAGTTAGGACCTCAAGAACAGAAACCTGATTTCAGGAATCTGAATACAATGACTTACAAGCAATGGTGGATATGATGAAAGGCACCAAATATAAGAAGAGTGAAGGTCTCTAGATTAAGCATCATGTCTTGGGAACTGGAAGAGAGCAGATGACCTTCAAGGAAAGAAGATACAGGCTACCCTAAGTCCAAGGACAAAAAGCAACACCAAACACAAGTGTTTACCTGGCTAGAAGAGCAACTTCTCTCTTTACAATTGAAAGGAAAGTCTGATGTCTATTTGGTCCTGCTTGTGTCCATTATGGCTCTACCTTCAGAAGGGGCCTGAGAATTGGGGCCCATGGGTCCAAACTAGCACTGAACTATTGTGGACTAAACTGCGCCCTGCCTACTATTCCAATTATAGAAATCCTAAGCTTCAGTATCATACGATGTCAAACTTTAAAGGGGTGTTATTTAGGCGAAAATGAGGCTGTGAGAGTGAGTAGCATTTGGCCTGACTGGTGCCCTTGAGAAACACTAGGATACACCGAAAGGAAACAGGGATAAATGTGCACAAAGGAAAGACCCTGGGAGGACACTGCAATTCAGGAGAGGTGCCCTCAAGAAACTGACCCTATGACACTTACCTTGTACTTCCAGTCTCTAGGACATTAAACAAATCAATAGTTTTTGTTTAAGTCACTATATTCTGTGATATTTTATTATGCAGCCTAATGAACCAAGACCTCAGTCCTCTGGACTGATTTGGAATGTTGATCTTTTCTGTAAACTAGCTCCTAATATCTGCTGTAGAATATGGCACGAAAATCAACACAAGGGGCTGGAGAGATGGCTCAGTGATTAAACACTGGCTGCCCCTCCAGAAGACCTGGGTTTAATTCTAAGTACCCAAATGGTAGCTCAAAACCCTCTGAAACTCTATTTCTAGGCAATCTATGTTCTCCTTGCCTTTCCAAGAATCACTGGACGTATGCAAGTGATACACAGGCAAACATGGAGACAAACTATCCAAACACATTAAAAATAGAAAAGAACCAGGCAGTAGTGGCACACACCTTTACTCCCGGCACTTGGGAGGCAGAGGCAAGCAGATCTCTGAGTTTGAGGCCAACCTGGTCTACAGAGTGAGTTCCAGAACAGTTAGGACCCTTACACAGAGAAACCCTATCTCAGAAAACAAAAACAAAATAGGTTAAAAAAAAAAAAAAAAAAGGTATGAGTTCAAGTTCATCCTTTCCAGAATCAGTGAGGTGAAGCAGGCTGGGCTTCCCCGAAGGCCAGCTGATGAGGGTATTCAGAGAGTCTGTTTCTCTTACTGTTGATCCTGAAAGTCTCCAAATGGGCTGTAGGCCTCCTGATCTCCTCAGAATGCAGTTTCCATGTGTAGAGGCCTTCAGAGCTGCCTTATTCCTATTCATCTTCTCCTTAGCTAGAAAGCACCTTCTGGATTCGCTCCTGTACTTCCTTTGCGCCCAAAGACACCATCATCTCAGCCACAGGAGGTCCTTGCTAAAAAAAAAAAAAAAAAAAAAAAAAAGAAAGAAAGAAAAAACACAAAAATTCTGTTTTTGTTTGCCTCGAATTGTAGAAGGAATGCATGCTTATTTTCAATGTCTCAATCTGTAGACCACAACCCACAGACCAGCCCCAACCCACAGCCTGCAACCCCAGGAATGGAGCCTGTATTTATTGTATTTTCTTTTGTCTAAGGTGATTTTTTTTTTAAGTTTTGTTTTTTGTATATGGGAGCTTTGCCTGCATGTGTGTCTGTGTGAGGGTGTCAGATCCTCTGGAACTGGAGATACAGAGAATTGTGCAATGACATGTGGGTGCTGGGAACTGAAGCCGGTTCCCCAGAGTGCTCTTAACCTCTGAGTTATCTCTCCAGCCCCTGTTTTTATTTTTCCAGAGCTAGGGATCAACCTTAGAGCTTCATGAATGCTAGCAAATGCTTCAGCACTAAGTTATAACCCAGCCCTATTCAGTCCTACTTGCCTGAATTTTTTTCCCATTCAATGGCTCTCGGGAGGCTGTTTCTGCCTTTGGCAAATTGGTAATCTATTATTCTCATGATCTCCATGAGGAAGGGATATGTGTTCTGTTTAAGCCATCTCCACTGTAACTATCACAGTGCCTGGACCCAGAAGATGCTCAGTGGGTAAATGAGGGAAGTGATCTGTTCATCAGTTTATCATCCCCCTGGACTGGCCTTAGTACCAGACTATGAACATTGGCTGGGAGGGTCAATGAGGGACTATCTACAACACTTCAGTACATATTCCATCTTACCATCTGTCCACTGAGGGTCATTCGGAGGAGCTTCATCACGCTGCTGTACTTGGTACCTTCTAGGCCTTCTGAAAGCTTCTTCAGTTCTCTGTTCACCACATCCTGAGTTAGGCTCAAACCAGATGTTTCTAAAACTCTAAAAGAGAGTGAGTCTGAGGCAGGCGTAATGGTCATGATTATAATCCCAGAGCTGGGGAGGCAGAGGCAGACTAGCCTGGTCTATAGAGCAAGTTCAAGGACAGTCAGGGCTACACAGAGAAACCCTGTCACAAAAAACAAAAACAAACAAAAAACTTAGTATTTACTATACCGAACAGCTCAGAGACATTGCAGAAGAACCTAGAAAGAAAACTTGGGAATGGGTTGGACACAGAATGAAAGAATAGGTAATTTCTAAGGAATTACTTGAAACAGCTTCAAGATTTGTCAAGGGGAGTATAGCACAGAAGAAGAGAAAGAAAACATCAGGAAACAGCAGCTCTAGGAACAGCTTCACTGTCAACATGCTAGGTAGAGAGCCTCTTTCCCCACAAACAGAAACATGAAGGATCTAAACTCCACCAGTCAGCAACCATCCTCATCTCCTGGAAGCATATTTGAGTTTCAAGTGGTCCCCAACTAGTGAGAGCTGGACTTATAAGCCATCTAACCCAGCTCTGATTGAGGCAGTACGTGACTACATTCCACTGCAGCTTTCCCAGTCCCTTAGGATTATATCCCAGGGGCTGGAAAGATGGCTTAGCAGTTATGAGCACTTACTGCTTTTAGAGAACCCAAGTTTGGTTCCCAGTACCCATGTCAGGTGGCTTACAACCACCTTTAACTTCAATTCTAAGGAATCAGTGCCCCTTTATAATCTCCACGGACACACACACACAATACAAAACAAAAACAAACCAACTTCTAAAACGGTAAGACAGAGGTGCTATATCAATGCTACATGAGCAGACCCCTGCTGCTCCTGATGGGGTCCACACCATGGTGCTCTGAGTGGCAGCTCAGTGTGGAGTGGTCTTATAAATAATCTGAAGAAACAGCCTCTCAATGTTAACAACTGCCAGACTTCAGCAGCTGAGGACATGAAAAACCAAGGAGGACAAAGCCATTGGCTGCTACTGAGTCAGTTGGCACTCATCTGTAGACCCCCAGCTTTTGGCACTAGCACTGGAAGAACCTGTTGTTTACAGAAGTCTATGGTGTTTTTATCACAGCAGTCTTACTGGACCAAAGGCAATCATTAACTGGGCACAGGATCACTACTGTTTATAAAATCAAGGAGATGAAATACTAAAAATCTAAAGTGCAAGATAGGAAGAAAATGGACATTCCTTAATTGTCACTGTATTCAGGGAAAGAGGCTGCCAAAGAACAGAAGGACAAGTCCCAGGAAGCTGCTAATGGCACCCCAGGAGACATTAGAGCTGGCTGAGACCTTGACACTGGTACAAAAGTGGTCTAGGGGCTCCTAGGCATTTGGGTATCAACTTTCCTGAATTGAGTGAGAGTCCCAGTGTCTCTAAAATCTAATCCACGACAAGGATGAGAAGTTGAGACATGGTCTTGGTGAACTGGAATTAACAGCTGCAGAGACGGTCAGCAGTTAAAAGTATATACTGCTCTTTCAGAGGACTTGAGCTTGGTTCACACTGGGTGGCTCCATTTATCTCTACTCTCCACGGGCACTGCATTCACATGTACAAATCTACACCAATGTTTAAAACAATGCTAAATTTGGTACTTTACTCCCAGTTCTTGGATGATGTCAGAAACAGGTGGATTTCTACAAGTTTGAGGACAGCCTGGTCTATACATGAGTTCCAGACCAGCCAAGGCTATATAGTGAGACCCTGTCTCAAACAACAACAAACAACAAATAAACAAAACAAAAGAAAAAAGAATTAAAGACCCTACTATGAGGCTGGAGAGATGGCTCAGAGGTTAAGAACACTGACTGTTCTTCCAGAGGTCCTGAGTTCAACTCCCAGCAACCACATGGTGGCTCACAGCCATCTATAGTGATATCTGGTGCCCTCTTCTGGTGTGAATATACATGCAGGCAGAATATTGTATACTTAATAAATAAATAAAATCTTTAAAAAAAAAAAGACCCTACTATGGAATATACCAAATTACTTGGGTACTGACTGAGGGTACTGATTGGGGGTAGACTTGCAAATATACTTAGAAATAACCTTGCAAGTTTAGTCACTGTACAATAATTTCTAAAAGCAAAATTTGGAAGCAACCCTAATATAAATAAGTAGATTAATTAAATTCTTGTTGAAATGGTATTACAAGTAAAGTTAGCCATAGAAAGGAATGAGGAGACTTTCAAGCATTGGACAAATCTAGGCATACTACTGCTGGGTACAGTACTCCATGCCTACAGTCTTAGCTGCCTGGAAAGATGCAGAAAGATCATTTTTGATCAGTTTTGTACTAGCTTGGGCAACATATAGTACCTATCTCTACAAAAATAAAGAAAAAAAGAAAAAAGTGGAAAATATATCCAAACATTATCACTGTACTATACCTTTTGGGATAAAATGGAAAACAGAAATTACAATTATGAGAAGAATTAGGCAGATGGAAGAATACACCAGGGTATAATTGTACACCACCATGTCTAGCTTATAATATTCACATTTAAAGCCTAGGCTTAAAAAGTTTCAGTGTGCTGGGCAGTGGTGGCACTCGCTTTTAATCCCTGAACTTGGGAGGCAGAGGCAGGTGGATCTCTGTGAGTTCAAGGCCAGACTGATTTAGAAAGCAAGTGCCAGGACAGCTAGGGCTGTTACAGAGAAACCCTGCCTTAAAGCCCTCCCCCCCTAGCCAAAAAAAATTAGTGTATTAATAATATATCAGACACAAAAATGGTACACAGGCGTACATGCGGGCAAAACACTCAGACACATAAAATAAAACTAAATAAACCTTTAAAAGTTTAATTAGACAAAAACCCTGTTATATCTACAGTAAGCCAGGTATTCTCCCCCTACACACAGCAGAGGAAAAGGAAGTTCTGGGAGGGGAAGCCATCTAGACCTTCGGGGTTGCTGTCCTTACCTGAGAAGCCAGTGAGAGAGCATTTTTTTTAAGTTTGTCACAGTTTTGTGATAGGGTCCAAAAGGTCTGGTGTAGAGAGGCAAGGGCAAAGAATGGGAAGGGTGTGTCTAACCATTAGCCAGGTGTGTGCACACTTACCCCAGCAAGCGTTTGACAATCACATCCACCTTTTCTGAGTCAACACCCAGTTGTGCTCGATGGACGGCAGGACGAGTCCATAAGTAGGAGTACACTGGGGAGACCAGATCCTGCAGACGGCTGATGTGGCCCTGGCGAGAGAGAGAGGCAGTCATCACATGCACTGGGAGGAGTTGAGAAACACTGGAAGGGGAAAGGAGGCCCTAATTCCATACCTGTCGCAGCAGGATGATCCTCTCCACATATGCTGGGTCCAGAACGTCCTTGTCTTGCAGTTGGCTCCCGAATGCCTCCTTCACCAGGGCCTGCAGCTTCTTCACCAACTGAGGTCTTCGGGTCTCACTGCTCACCAGCCGTTGGAGGTGCAGTCTGAGGGTAAATGAGGAGGATGCCTTGGTATGAGTACCCCAGGACTATGCCAAATCTTTCCCCTTGGGGCAACAATAGGGATTTGAAGACAGTCACTCACATCTTCAAAACCCATAGATAAATGTAATTTTTTTTGTATGTATAAAAGGGACAGGATTTGATCGAGGTCACAGCCAGCTTAAGTCTAGGCAGACATGATTTGTTTTCAGTGTTTTTATTTACTTACTCTTCCACTTATTTATTTATTTATTTATAGACAAGGTCTCCCTATATATCCCTAGCTGGCCTGGAACTCACTATGTAGACCCAGCTAGCCACAAAAACCACAGATCCACCTGCCTCTGCACCCCAAGCGTAGATTAAAGGTGCACAACACCACACCAAGTATTTTTAGTGTTTTAAAAATAGTAGCTGATTTTTTTTCCTATGACTTTTGAGGTGGTAGGGAGCAAACTCGGGGCCTTATGCATGCTAAGGAAACATTCTAAAACTCAGCTACAGCCAGCAAAGGAACTATTTTAAGCTAGATCACATAAGGAACATTCTGGTTTTCCCGTGGAAGAAGCAGCTCTGGGTGCACAAGCCCCTTAAGTGGCTGGAGCAGGCTGGATCCACGCTGCTGGCTCAGATTCCTGTCCTCCAGTTGCCCTGGCCCTCTCCTCCTTGGTGTCTTACTAGCCTCTCCCTTTCCACACCATCACCCAATTACTACAGGCACCTGAGTTTATCAATAGGATCCAGGAATGTGCTTTTTGGCCTCTCTTGGATTATGAAACACCAATATAAAAGGAGAGGTAAAAATGTATTCCTAGGATTGGAACAAGGGGCTGTTTCAATGAAGCACTCAGCTTCAGCTTCAAAGCTGGAGCTTTCTGTTCTGTTCAAATTAATCTTTTTTTTTTGTTTGTTTGTTTTTTGTTTTTCGAGACAGGGTTTCTCTGTAGCTTTGGTGCCTGTCCCGGAACTAGCTCTTGTAGACCAGGCTGGTCTCAAACTCCCAGAGATCCGCCTGCCTCTGCCTCCAGAGTACTGGGATTAAAGGCGTGCGCCACCACAGCCCGGCCAAATGTATCTTTTTTCTGGAATTCACTCTCTGATTTTCTCCTTCTGAACAGTAAAGCCTCTTAAGAGTCCAACCCTCATACAAAACCCAGTCATCTTCAGTTCCCATGCTGCCAAGGAGACTCAGCAGTGCAGAACCAGGGACCATTCTAAGTCCTGTGGCCCCTTGTCTGTGTTATAGAGGAAAGCTAGGCAGTAAAGTGGCAAACAGCTCATAGGGCTGGGACTGGAACAATCCTGTGTCCAAAGCCTGCCTGGCAAGAGTTTGCAATCAGTCACACAGCCATTAGAAAGCTGGGAAGCCTTGGCACAGACAGGGTGGTAATGAAGGTTAAGTATGGATCTACATTCAAAGTACTGATGCCAGGGTTTGGAAGTCACCCATTTGGGAGCTGCAGCCTGTAGGAGTCTGAGGCTCCAGGTATGTCATAAGATGGAAGACAAGACATTATGGGAAGCTATCTCGAATGTACACTGACAAAAACATTAAAAACTTTTTGCTTAGCTTCTGATGTTTGAGATAGGTTCTATGTAGTCGGGCTGGCCTAAAACTCTGTATCTTCCCACCTCAACCCCCAGTGCTGGAATTACAGGCAAAAGTAATTTGGTTGAAAAAAATATTTTTCAAAAGAATATTACAGAAGTTGGGCAGTAGCGGTGCATGCAATTAATCCCAGCACTTGGGAGGCAAAAGCAGGAAGAACTATGTGAGTTTGAGGCCAGTCTGATCTACAAGAGCTAAACAGGCTCTAAAACTACAGTGAAACCCTGTCTTGAAACAAACAAACAAACAAAAACAAGAGTATTACAGAAAACATAGTCGGGTGGTTGTGGTGCATGCCTTTAATTCCAGTACTTGGAAGACAGAGGCAAGCAGATCTCAGTGAATTCGAGACCAGCCTGATTTACAAAATGAGTTCCAGGACAGCCAGGACTGTTACACAGAGAAGCCCTGGCCATGCTGAATTGATACACCATAAATTCAAGCCTGGAACATAGTCAAACTAAATGATTCTTAATTACAATTCCCATGTTCATACACTACCAGTATTTACTGCTACTGCTGCTGGAACACTAATAAGCCTTCTAATATATTTACCATGTCTCTGAAGTAAGCACGGCAGTGGCATGATGACAGAAACATCTGAGGATAATTATTGGTTAGATTAAGTCTGTGGGCATCAGTCCTAAGTACTCCCTCCTTTCCCTGTCTTTCAAGGAGGCTTGGGAGGCATCACAGTGTATCTCTAATTGGACTCCATGTCCCCCTAAAATAGCACATCTGTGAGATTTTTTTAAAAAAAAAATGGTAGTTATATTGCATCTAGATTACATTCACTCTTGCAGGCCCCATGCAAGAAATGCCTCATTGTCCACTGTGTGCTAGTCATTTAAATTCTGTCTTGTGCTAGTCATTTAAATTCTGTCTTGGATCTCCTATAGCTAACATATAGCAAAATTACAGAACTGATTAAGTCATATACTTAAAACAAGTGCAGTTGAGTCAGTATGCTGACACACTCCTGTAATTTGAGCACTTGAAAGGTGGAAGCAGGAGGATCAAGATACAAGGTCATCAATTGGTTACATAGTATATTTGAGGCCACTATGTAATCCAATCTGGCCCAGGATTTACAATTCACCTCTCTCAAGTTTTCCAAGTGCTGGGAATACAGGTATGCACCATAGTACTTGGCTCTCCCACTTACCTATTGAATTCTGGGAGCTTCTCCAGGTCCAACAGAGCTGAGTGGCAGGTGATCCGGGTCAGGTCAAACTGTGTTATCAGCTCCGGCAGGGTCCTGCCCATTTGGTTCTCTGCAAGTCAGGTCCACTCAGCTGCTCGGCCCCTCCCTCAGCTTATTTCTGTAATTACTTTTATCTTTCTGCATTGCCCAGGCTGGCCTACAGATTTTGATCCTCTGGCCTCAGTTTCCCACACAGCTGGAATATAGATGTTGATTACACTGCCCAGCTTTTCTCCCACTTTCACACACAAAGAAGAGCAAGTGAGCAAGCTATAGGCTTCCCAGGTTTGGATCAAAACTGCAAGAACAGTGTGCCCACTGCCTGGCTACTCCAGAGCTTCTGTGTGCTTGGCTCTGAGTAAAGTATGGCACCAGCATGCCCTACAAACTTCATACTTAATGCCACAGTGGAACCTCAGTGCTGGAAGTTGCTGCTTTTCTGTTTTGTTTGAGAAAGGACTTTGGTATTATAAAGTCCAGACTGACATCAAACTAGCAATCCTCTTATTTCAGCTTCTCTAACGTTGGGATTCCAAGTGTGTAACACCACACCCAGATGGAAAGCTGTTTTTTGAACATTTTCTTATTTTTAGTTTATGTGTGTGTGCACACGCAAGTTACACAAGCCTACCCATGGAGGTTGGAAGAGGCTGTCAGATCCTTGCCACTGGAGTTACAGGCAGTTGTGAGCCATCTGATATGGATGTTGGGAATAGAACTCATACTAGCAAGAGTTTTCAGCTGTTGTGCCATCTCTCCAGCCCCCTGGAAGCACCTTCTTAGTGAGCAGCAATACCTTTAGTGCAGTCAGAAGACACCATGGTCAGGCATGGGCCTCAAGAACTATATCCTTGCTGGGAGGTGGTGGTGCACACCTTTAATACCAGCACTTGGGGGAGGGGGGACAGAAGCAGGCAGATCTCTGTGAGTTTGAGATCAGCCTGATCTGTCAGAGCTAGTCCCAAGACAGGCTCCAAAGCTACAGGGAAACCCTGTCTTGAAAAACAAAACAAAACAAAACAAAACAAAAGAACACTATCCTTTACTAAGGATGTGACTCTGGCAAGTTACAACCTCCTCGAGCCTCAAAATCACCTTAGAAACTAGAATTATCAAGTTATTGCCACAAGGAGTCATCCTATTTGGTACTTGTTTCTTCAAGGTTTTTTTTTGTTTTGTTTTGTTTTGTTTTGTTTTGTTTGTTTTTTCGAGACAGGGTTTCTCTGTAGCTTTGGAGCCTGTCCTGGAACTAGCTCTTGTAGACCAGGCTGGCCTCGAACTCATAGAGATCCACCTGCCTCTGCCTCCCGAGTGCTGGGATTAAAGGCGTGCGCCACCACCGCCCGGCTTCTTCAAGGTTTGTGTTCTAAACCTTGAATAAGCTAGATTCACAGTACACCAGTAATACTGTTAGAGCTCGTACTTATGTAATCACAGTAATCATAAGGTCTGTGGCTTTAAAGCTTATGGTGTGGCCAGACAGTGAGCTGGTTCCTTATATTTATAAGCTTACTGGCTCCTAATTAACCCTACAGAGCACAGTCTTAGCCCTATCATATGAACAAGATTAATGGGACTCTAGGTCTCTGAGGGCAGGGGCAGTGCCTACTGTGAGTCCACTCCATCAACAACAGCTGTGTGGGAAAACCAAGTGAGGAAGCACAGTAGCATGACTCAATAAACACTGCTGACTAGAATAATGAACTTGTCCAGGATCATGTAACTGATAGGTGGCAATGCTGGGACTGACAAGCAGATCTGTCTGTATTAAAGCCTCAAGCTCAGCCACTAGGACCACTCTGGTGCATATGTACCTGCAAACCCCGAGCCACAGTTGGTGATGATGTCAAGCAAGGCTTCAGGCAGAAAACCAGAGGCAGCAAAATGTTCCAGGAAAATGTCCCCCTGCCTCTTAGACAGCTTGCTACCATCCCTGTTGAGGAGCAGGGGCAGATGAGCAAATTGAGGCGGTTGCCAGCCCAGGGCCTGGTAGAGAAGCAGGTGCTTTGAGGTGGAGACGAGCCACTCAGAGCCCCTCAGCACATGGCTGATGCTCATGTGGTGGTCATCCACCACACAGGCTAGGTGGTAGGTGGGGAAGCCATCACTCTTCAGGATAACTGGATCCCCCTCCACACTGGCCACTTCATGTTGAGTCCAACCATATACAAGGTCCTGGAAGGCTGGTGCTGCCTCCTCCAGGCGGAAGCGGATAGCAGGCTTGGGGTCCATGGCCAGCTTCTGGGCCACCTGTGCCTGGCTCAGGCTCCGGCACCGATTGTCATACCTATTGGGAGACAGAGCAGCAGAGCAGCTAAAAGAACCATCAATGGACAGATACCCCACTTGTCTTTCAAGTTCTGGTTTTTACTTACAGTGCTGTAGATTTTACTCAAGGCCCTGGATATGCTAGTAAGCACTACCAACTGAACCTTTGGTATCTGATACCTTATGACCCTGGGCAATGCAGTAACCTCTTGAAGGGGTTTCTTCTATCTAAAATGGAAGTTTAAAAATAAAGTCATGTGGGTAACAGTGCAGCAGACACTAATGTTTTGCTGTTCCTTTTCTTTTGCTAAGGAGGAGATGGGAAAATGCTTAGATCAAAAGTAGGCTTACAATGAGTACAGGCCATGTTGTAATCTTGTGACCTGGTGCCAGTGATGGACCCAGGTAGGAATGTAAACCCATTCTATTCATTGAAAATCAAAGAAAACAACACTTGGTAGGTAAAGAAGGACTAGGGTCCTGGGAAAGTTATTTCTTCCCAATGAGGTTAAGATGTACTTCTTTTTTTTTTTTTTAAGGTTTATTTATTTATTATGTATACAACATTCTGCCTCCATGTATGCCCACACGCCAGAAGCACCAGATCTCAGTACAGATGGTTGTAAGCCACCATGTGCTGGGAATTGAACTCAGGACCTCTGGAAGAGCAGCCAGTGCTCTTAATCTCTGAGCCATCTCTCCAGCCCTAAGATGTACCTCTAGGGGGGAAAATCCCTCCTTTTATACCTCCCAGGAATACTCTGTGGATGCCACCCTCTGAGGAGCCAGATTGGAACTGTTAACCCCACAGACAATTAAGGGAGAGATGGCAAGGCTGTCAGCAGGTGGGGTGACAGTCAGAGTTCACCCCAGAGTTATCTCAAGGCTGCTCCTCTTAGTGTGGAGTAACCATCACCAGATTTTCCACAAGATGCACAAATAAGGTCGATGTGGCTCACATCCTCCTCATTCAAAGTAGGCATGACTACCAGCATCAGCTTCACTAGGGAACTTATGAGAAACTCAGACCCCAACTTCAGACCTGCTAAGCAAGAATCTACAGGGTAATCATAAGCCCAGATGATTCGCCTACTAGAGAAAGTACAGGGAGCTGTTGTTGCTGTCATTTTAAAATTTTATCTTTCACTTCTCTTTTTTTTAGTTGATTACTTCTTCAAAAATTGTTATAAAAATTATGTGTATGTAAGTACACCTAAGCACAGTGCCTGTGGAAGCCAGAACTGCTGGAAGCCCCTGGAGCTGGAGTGGCAGGTAGTTGTGAGCTGTCTAATGTGGGTGTTGAGAACTCAACTCTGGTCCTGTGCAAAGCAGTATAAATTCCTAACTACTAAGCCAGCTCCCCAGGCCTCTGGTTTGCTCCCCGCCCTCCACACAAAGTTTTAGCTGAAAGTGGTGGCACACACCTTTAATGCCAGCACTCAGGAGGAGAAATAGGTGGGTTTCTGAGTTCAAGGACAGCTTGAATCTAAAGAGCTTGTTTCTGGACAGTCAGAGCTATATAGGGAAACCCTGTATTGGAAAAAATGTTTTTAAAAATTTATTATTATTATTATTATTATTATTATTATTATTATTATTATGCGTGTGCATGAAGTGCACATACCATGGTGCACATGAGGAAGTCAGAAGAGAGCATTATGGAGCCAGTTCTGTTGTTTCACCTTTCACACGGGTTCTTAGGCTAGAACTCAGGTTTCCAGGCATATGCAGTAAGCAACTTCACTCACTGAGCCAATTCACTGGCCTCTGTCCATCACTTTTAACTTTCTAAATGTATATCCAACAGTGTCCTAATAAACACAAATGTGAAGCTTGCAGGCTCAGTTCTTGATACATCTAACTCTTCAATCAACTCTCATAGATCCCATGATATCATGTGACCATAACTAAAAACAATTCTTTGTACCAATGTAATATAGTCTGTTTACAATTAAAAACAAACAGCTGGTCATGGTGGCACATGCCTTTAATCTCAGCACCTGGGGTGGGGGTGTGGGGCAGAGGCAGGGGGATCTCTGTGAGTTTGAGGCCAGCCTGGGCTACATAGAGAAACCCTGTCTTGGAAAACAACAGTAACAAACAAAAACAAAGCAAAACAAATAAACCACACACACAAATAAAAATAGAAAAGAAAAATTTTAAAAAAAATGAAAAGGAGCTGAGCATCAGCATCCATTCTTTCTTCACGCTCAATATGGACATAATGCGAGCAGATGCTTTAAACCCCTGCTACCTGGACTTCCTTGCCATGAAGGAAAATCAAACTGTGAACCAGAAGAAACCCTTCTTTCTTAAGTTTCTTTTGTCAGGGTATTTTATCACAGCAAATAAACTATGACACTATCCTACATACATAGCACAGAGGCAAAAGGTATATTTCAAAGTTCCCTCACTGTACTGGTTGCTTTTCTTTTGTTGTGACAAACACCATGAGCAAGACAACTTACAAAAGAAAGCATTAAGGGCTAGAGAGATGGCTTGGTGGTTAAGAGCACCGTCTGCTTGTCTAAAGGTCCTGAGTTCAATTTCCAGCAACCACATGGTGGCTCACAACCATCTGTAATGAGATCTGGTACCTTCTTCTGGCATACAGGCCTGCATGCAGGCAGAACACTATACGTATAATAAATAAAACAAACTTTTTTAAAAAATGTATTTATTTTATGTGCATTTGTGTTTTGCCATGGGTATTGGGTTCCCTGGAACTGAAATTACAGACAGTTGTGAGCTGCCATGTGGGTGCACGGTCCATCTGGAAGAGCAGTCAGTGCTCTTAACCACTGAGCCATCTCCCCAGCCCAAAACAAAAAAATTCTAAATAATTTAAATAATCCTCTACACTGCTCTTAACTGCTTAACCATCTCCCCAGTCCCCTTGTTTCTTGAAAAGGGTCTCACAAAGTCCAGGAAGGCTTCAAAGTTCCAAGGTAGCTAAGAATGACCCTGAACTGCTGATCTTCTTGCCTCTGTCTCCTGAATGCTGGGATTACAGGCAAATGTCACCATGCCATGTCATAAATGGAATAGTATAGAAGGGTAAGAAAAAAAATTATGGGCTGATATAGAAACTTCCTCAAGACAAGAGGTGTGTAGTATACTGCACACTACCATTTACTAGAAAAGGTAACAGTACTTTCTGTTTGTCAGCATAGGCACTGAACACCAGCTGGTACCAATTGCCTCTTGAGAGGAGAAATGAGTAGATAAAGGGAGGGTTAAGGGAGATGTTTCTGTATTTTTTTGGAGTAGTAATAAACATGAAGCTAGTGAAATAGCTCAGTGCATGAGGGTGCCTCCTGCCAAGATTAATGACCTAAGTTCAATTTCCATATGGTAGGAAAGCACCAACTCAGGAAAACTGTCCTTTGACCTCTACATACTCACTGTGGTACGTGCTGCATAAGTGCGCCCATATAAGTACCAAACATGAAAAGATTTTTAGATTTTTATGTTTTGTTTTGTTTCTTTGTTTGTTTGAGATAGGGTCACACTGTGAAGTCCTTACTGACCTTAAACTTGCTCTGTAGATCAAACTAGCCCTGTACTCACAGGTATTTGTTGGCCTCTTGCCTCTTAAGTGCTGGGATTAAAGGCATGTGCTGCCACACTCACCTACTTTTATTATATTTAATAATATTTTAGTGTGTGGGGGGAGTATGTGCATGTGAGTACAGGTGTTTTTTATTTATTCATTTGTTTGTTTGTTTTTCAAAACAGGGTTTCTTTGTAGCTTTGGAGCCTGTCCTGGAACTAGCTCAAGTAGACCAGGTTGGCCTTGAACTCAAAGAGATCCTCCCACTACCCAGCTGAGTACACGTGTTTATAAAGGCTAGAAGAATCAGATTCCTCTAGAATTGGTTATGAACTGGGTGCTAAGAACTGAACTTGGATCCCCAACAAGATCAGTAAGCTTTTTTTGTTTTGTGTTTTGAGATAGTTTCTCTTTACATAAACCTGGCCGCCCTGGAATTCACTATGTAGAACTGGCTAGCTTCAAACTCACAGAGATCTACTTGCCTCTGCCTCCCAAGTTCTAGTATTAAAAGTGTGTGTCACCATACATAGCCAATTAAGTATTCTCAACTACTGAGCACGCTCTCCAGCCCGTAAAATTTTTTATACATTATAATAGGTTGTTGTTGTTATTATTATTATTATTAAAACTAGTATCGCTTGAGGTACAGTATAACCAGCAGCTTCCTCTATAGCCACAATGACTGATCCTGCTTCTTGGCATTCAGGCTTTACAATGTCCTTCTTCTAAGTATGGGCTGAACTCACACTGACTCCTTTTTAAGGAAAGAACACAGTGGTAAGATGTCACTTCCACAGTTAGGTACATTTAATTGCCAAGCTGTGAGCTGTCCTATGCAGACCTGTGTAGTTTTTTTTTTTTTGGTTTTTCGAGACAGGGTTTCTCTGTGGCTTTGGAGCCTGTCCTGGAACTAGCTCTGTAGACCAGGCTGGTCTCGAACTCACAGAGATCCACCTGCCTCTGCCTCCCGAGTGCTGGGATTAAAGGCGTGCGCCACCACCGCCCGACTTACCTGTGTAGTTTTGAGATATAGTAGAGTTACAGGAATCTTTGCCTAGAATGTACCAGGTCATTTGTTCAACTTTAAGCACTACCAAAAAGATAAAAAGAAAGGGGGTTTGGTCCTCAGCTCTGGAAATAAGAAAAGAAAAAGACAGCCCTTGTGTGTATTTTGGCAGTTTAGTTGGTTAGAGGAAACCTACCTGATGAGCAACAGACAACATAGTAAGACCCTCGGCCTGCAAACAGCCTCTGGGGAGATGGATGCAAATCCTCCTCAAACAAATTCTAGGGAACTGCAGGCTAGACTTCGGCCCAACTGTAGCTTTGAAAGACACCCAGACCCAAAGAGCCCAGCTAAGCCCTACCCAAATGTCTGACCCGCAGAATCAGAGATGCTACAAACACAGGCTTGGGGAGGCATCCAAAATGGTCTAGGGATCTCACCGGGGTGTCTGCCGGCTCCTCAAGGCTTCCTTCTTCAGGAGCTCCAGCCGCTGTGGTGAACAGAAACACGGATAGGCAGCTCCAGACTTCAGCAATGCTTCTGTGGCCTGGGCATACAGTGCCAGCCGCTGGGACTGAGTGTAGGGCCCAGCAGGACCACCCCGACGGGGACTTTCGTCAGGTGGGATGCCTGGAACACAGGTGGAGAATTGTCATCACACAGTAACACCAGAAAAGCACATAATGTTCTTCTTTTTTTTTTCTTCAAGTATTCATCTGGGTGCTTTACATACACACTGAACTTCTTGTTTGTCTTTTTCAAGACAGGGTTTCTCTGTGTGTAGTCCTGGCTATCCTGGAACTTGCTTTGTAAACCAGGTTGCCTCAAAGTCACAGATTTCCACCTGCCTCTGCTTCTTGAGTGCTGGGATTAAAGGCATGTCACCAGGCCTTGACACACTGAATTTTTAAGCTTTATGATAATCCATGAGGCCAGTACTACCACAATTTCTGAGAGACTAGGGGCTAAAGATCACATAGTCTAGTCAAGGGGATGGGGCACAGGGATGTGTGTGTGGGCTGTCTACTGTGTATCCTATCCATCTTTTCCCACGTAAGAGAGAAACCATTTGAGGCCCATAGCCAGACTCAAGAGAAGGCAGGAAGGCTAGGCTCCAGCCTGTCCTGGTTAGATTTCTGGCTGTTGGTTTGTTGGTACTCACTGGCCATGACAGGGATCACAAAGGATGACAATATATAAATACTAGGGCACCATTCACTCTGCAGTCTGCTTTGTTGATTTTTTGTTTGTTTGTTTTTTGAGACAGGCTTTCTCTGTGGCTTTGGAGCTTGTCTTGGAACTAGCTCTTGTAGACCAGGCTGGCCTCGAACTCACAGAGATCCGCCTGCCTCTGCCTCCCGAGTGCTGGGATTAAAGGCGTGCGCCACCACTACCTGGATGCTTTGCTGTTTTTTCTGCAACATTCCCAAAACCTTTAAGCCTTCCTTCCAAATAAGTGTTGATACCATTACAATCTGGAAGGAAAAACCAAGGCATATGGGCACCACTAGCTCCAAACCAAAGCACACTTTTTTTTTTTTAAGTTTTCTGAGCTAGGGTTTCTTTGTGAAACAGCCCTGGCTGTCCTAGAACTCTCTTTGTAGACCAGACTGGCCTTAAACTCACAGATTCATGTCTGTTTCTGCCTCCCAAGTGCTGGGATTAAAGGTGTGAGCCACTACTGCCCAGCCAAAGCATACATTCTTAATTTTGAATAATTCATCCTTTTTAAGCCTCAGTTTTCTCCTCTGGAAAATGAAGCTCACAGCCTTTTATAGAGAATGATTGTGGGAACAAATGCACTGGCATTTATATGCTTACAGAGTATAGAGTTGAAGGCTTGTATGTAAGACAGTCTCAATAAAACTGCATATTAAACCCAACACTTACAGGGCTAGACTCCAAACCTAACATACAGCTTCCGGACTCATGTGTGAGAGACAGATATCATTATTTCCAGTAGAGGGCAGGAGAGATGCAAGGCCTGCAGAAGGGGGCTTCTGCCCACTAAAAGCTTCTAGTAAAGTACAGTAAGAACATAGATCACCTTGTAACGTTTAAACCTAGCACACACACACTCCACACAGATGGACCTTGGTTCAAACCCAGTGGACAGTGCTGAGATCTTGGGCAAGTCCACTTTGAATACTTTCAACTCTTCATTTGTAAAACAAGATGTAAATAGTAAGCGTCTCATAAGGGTCCTAAGAGGCCAAAATGAGAATAAGGACATATCACTTGGCACTTGCTAAATGCACTATATATTCTGGCTAAAATTACTGTTATCATAACTTAGCTACCTCTCACACAGCACCTTCATTTCTTCATTTGATAAAAAAGAACGTGGGGCGGTAGGCATGGTATCTCAAACTGGTAATCCCATTACTTGGGAGGCCGAAATAAGAAGACTGTCAACGTTCAAGGCTAGCCTATGCTACATAGCAAAATCCTGCCTCAAAACAAGACCAAAAACCACACACTTATGAGGCTCAAAGAGATGGCTCAGTAGTTAGGAGTATTTACTGCTCTTGCAGAGGACATAGGTTTGGTTCCCAGATCCCATAGGGAGGCTCACAACTAACTACCTGTAATTCTAGTTCCAGGAGATCTGATACCCTCTTCTGGCCTCCACAGGCTCTTGCACACATGTGATACACATAAACTCATGCAGACATACATACACACAATAAACAAACAAACAAACAATACACTGACACTAAGCAACCTCACCAGATCTAGATGGTAAGCCCTATTGATAAAAGCATAACACATTTTACTGCAGGACATTCAGATATCAAGCAGGAACTGACCTGAAAACTTCTTCCTTGCTAAGGCTTTTATAGCATAGAAGGTATAAGGCAGGATGCTGGGGAAGAAAACACATCAATGGCATTCCTGCAGCTAATGCAGCACACTACAGTACTGGCCCACAGGCAAGAGTGATCCAGTGGTACCAAGAACAGCATGAAGGTTATAGAGGTAACTAACTACTTTTGGATTGGGTTTGAGGCATGCTCCACAGGAAGGAATTCAAGCTTGGTGTTGTAAACTTGGCCAAAAGTCCATGGTTCAGGAGGTCACAGGTCTTCAGGAGGAACCTACTACTGATGTTTTACTAAACAACAAGCTGTCAAATTGCCTTCTAAATATTTATGCTTATACCCTCAACCTTTTCAAGGGAGCTTCTCTTTGCAATGGTCAGCTCTTATTACAACAGCTTGTAACTGGTCAGAGTGCTGACAAGTGTCTGCTGAGTGCTCAGCTCCAAATGGAACATCTTTCATCTATTTCCCCACCTCAAGGCCAGAGTAAATCTCAGAAGAGCAAAACTAACCCAAGAGCCAGCAGATGAGGAGGAGGGCTATAAAACGCTGTCTTGAGACATGGCACAGCTACTGCACTCATGACCTCCCTGCAGCCATGATGGTCTGCAGAAGATCAAGTTAACATTCTAACATCTGGACTCACTGGGATATCGATTAAAAAAAGGAGAGGAGGAGCTGGAGAGATAGCTCAGAGGTTAAGATTATTGACTGCTCTACCAGAGGTCCTTAGTTCAATTCCCAGCAACTACATGGTGGCTTACAACCATCGATAGTGGGATCTGGCGTGTAAGCATACGTGCAGGCAGAATACTGTATAATAATAAATCCTACAAACTATAATTACAACAGGCCCAGCATTAGTGGCACTAATGTCTTGAAGGTAACCAACTCTATCTGATTATAGTTATGGCCAACTCAATAGGAACTCATATTTGCTACTGTAAACTTAGTCAAGAACCTGTGGCTGGAGGTCACAGATTCTAGAAGAAACCTACTACTACCATTAAAAAGGGCGGGGGGGGGGGAGAGGGAAGGATAGGACATGAAAAGGGAGAGTGGGATGTGTTAAGGGTACCTGGGGGAGGAAGGAGTTGGGGATTCCTAGGGAAGTGGGAGGAGGAGTTAGGGAGCTTATGATCAAGACACATTGTTTACATATATGGAATTTTCAAAGAATAAATAAAAGATACTCCGTGCTGGCTAGTTTTATGTCAACTTTGACACTAACTGGAGTCATCAAACCTCAATTGAACCTCCACAGAATCAGAATTGTAGACAGCCCGTAGTGCATTTTCTTCATTAGTGCCCAGTCCATACTGGTGAGGTCACCCTGAACAAGTGGTCCTGGTTCTACAAGCCATGGGGAGCATGTCAGGAAGCAGCATTCCTCCATGGCATCTGCATCAGCTCCTGCCTCCTGAATCCTGCTCTGTTTGAGTTCCTATACTGACTTCCTTGGGAATCATAAGCCAAATAAACCCCTTCCTCTCCAAGTAGCTTCAAATCATTGTGTTTCATAACAACAATATTAACCCTACTAACTAGGATATACCCTATTAAAGGGGGAAGGGAACCACAATCCACTTTTGGGACCCATTCATGCAGCAGACAGCTGCTACTCTACTTTTCAAAATACCCTGCTGGCCCTTAGGAAAGGCTAAGCATCGTGTGCAGGCCTTAGAGCTCCAGCATTCACAGTGATCAGGAGTTCAAGGCCATTCTTGGATACACAGTGAATTTGAGGCCAGATATGAGACACTGTCTCCACAAGAAAAAAAAAAAAAGAAAAAGACAGGGAAACTAGAACAAGGTTGAATGAGGTAAATTTGTGGATCATTTCCATATCAAAATTTATTAGTTTTTTAGAGATCTCCATCTTTTTTATTACTTTCATTCTCAAGACACTTTTACATGTGTATGTATAGAATATATTTTTATATTTCCCTTCACTCTTATCTTCCTCCCATTCCTATTAACACCCCTTCATCCCTGTTATGTTTCAAACCTGGGACAAAGGCCTATTTAACTATCAAATCGGACTTGGCAGCCAGGTTCTCCCTGCATCCCTCAGCCCCTGCCTGTCACAGGGCCCTCCTGGCTGGCATATCCTGCCCCTACCCTGAACTTCCAGCTTAACTATTCTTCCTCTTCCCCGCAACTACCTACCTTTCCCTATATAATCCAACCATTCTGGTTTTCTGGTCTTTTTGTCTGCTTTCTTTTGGGCCTCCTGGCTGCTGCACCTACTAGCCACCCCCACTCACCCAAACAGCTCAGGGTCACATCCGCTCTGGACTCAACCAGATGTCCCTACCTCTGACTATGTCTCCCTTTTATCTACAGTAAACTTTCTCCTCCACCATGCCTACGAGCAATCATCTTCTTTCCTTTTTCTTTTTTTTTTTTCCATTCTCACCAGTCCCTTTCCCAAATTTAGGACTTGGTTATATTTTGTGATCCATTTTGCTTACCCAGGGTCATCTATGTAAGTAATTGATGTGGCCTTAGTAACTTTTCTATTGTTGTGATCAAGCCCTGTTTACACAACAGTATGGCAGGAACAGTGGCTTTCCTCAATTCCACATGAGCTTCACACAGTACCTGCAGCAAGAGCCCCATTAAGTTGAAGTTGTAACATGGGCCTGCATTTTACTGAGTGAATTTGCTGGCCCCCACTAAAACTCATTTTACTTTTTTGTAGTCTTTGGGCCACAATGTAGGATGTCCTTCTGTATATGTGTTGCTTTTATTGGTTAATGAATGAAGATGTTTTGGCCAATGCAACAGAGTAAAGCCAGGCGGGAAACCAGAACAGAGATAGAGAATAGGTAGAGTCAAAGAGATGCTTGTAGCTGCCCAAGGAGACAGATGCCCAGAACCTGTACAGGTAAGCCATAGCTTTGTGGCAATACACAAATTAATAGATGGGTTAATTCAACATGTAAGAGCTAGCTAGAAATATACCTGAGTCATTGGCCAAGCAGTGTTGTAATTAATACAGTTTCTGTGTGATTATTCAGGTCTGAGCGGTTGGGAAACAAATGCGTGGTCTCCACCTACAGGGCCATACTGGCGTCCTTGTCATTTCTCACCCAACACTACTTCTCTTCCACAGAACTTTTGCATCTGATTCCACCTACTCTAAATAGCCAAAATAGCCCCTTAATTCATTCAAGACTCTATGCCCAGAGAAACAACCTTATCAAGAAGAACATCCTTTTCTCAGTTTTCCAACATGTTCCTCTTTCTCTGTAACTTTGCAGGTGCACATGAACATGTAGAGGTCAGAGGCTGACATTGGGTGTCTTCTTCAAGGGCTTTCAACTTCATTTTTTTAAGATTTTAAATAATTGATCTCTTTGTATATGGATGTTTTGTCTGCATGTACATATGTGCACCGTGTTCATACAGCACCCACAGAGGCTGGAAGAGTGCTGGAACCCAAACTAATAAGTGCTTTTACCCATTGATCATCTCCTAGCCCTCTCACTGAACCTAGAGTTCACTGGCTAGAACCCCTGGTCAGTGAACCCCCGGGGATCTGATCTCAAGTCCTCACACCTGCACACAGCAAGCACTTTACCCAACAAACCATCTCTTCAGCCCTTTCTCTATAATTCTCATCACAACTTACTATCAGGTTAAGGATGAAGTACAGGGCCAGGGCACAGCTTAGTGGTAGAGTACTTGCATAATACGCACAGGCCCTGGGCTGGAGCACCAATACGGTTTAAAAAAAATTCTGGGTGGGTAAAGTCTTAATACTTGCATTTTTAAGGCTGCAACAAGCAGATGGTTCAAAGTGATCTTAATGACTAATACATTCCTTTAGTCAATGAACCTCAACTACATATATACTAAAATTTCACTAATAAAAGCTAGAAATAAATGAGTTTCTGCTACTTAGGAACTTAGAGCCTGGTGAATAATTATCTGAGGTGAGAGTATATATCTTCAAGTAGTTTTTTGTTTTGTTTTGTTTTGTTTTTTGAGACAGGGTGTCTCTGTGTAATAGCCCTAGCTGTCCTGGGACTAGCTATGTAGACCAGGTGGGCCTTGAATTTACAGAGATCCACCTGAGTCTGTCTTCCAAGCGCTGGAATTAAAGGTGTGTATCACCACCACCGGGCTTCAAGTAGTCTTCGTATTTCTCCTTAGGGTGTTAACTTTCTCTAGTGCCTGTCTTTAGTAGGAACCCATAGGAGTTCAAGATGATCCAGGAAACTCAAAACACATTCTTTATTTCAACAAGCCTAAATTCAGGATTAAATTACCCACAAGAAGATCAACTCCTAAAACTGCAATCATTTTGTTTGACTCACAATGATGAGGTTTAAAAATAAAATAAATTCAAGCCTATGTTTAACAATGGACAGTGTTCATTTAAAATAACAATTAGCCAATGAGGTGGCGCAAAGGTCAAGACTCTTGCGGTAAAGCCTAATAATTGTAGTTCAGGCCCTAGAACCTGCACTGTAGAAGGAGACCCAACTCCTGCAAGTTGTCCTCTGACACACAAACAAGTGCATGCACACAATAAATGAAAATACAAATTAAGATAAAGAGTTAGGGAGAAGGGGCTGGAGAGCTGGCTCAGCAGTTAAGAGCATTGCCTGCTCTTCCAAAGGTCCAGAGTTCAATTCCCAGCAACCACATGGTGGCTCACAACCATCTGTAATGAGGTCTGGTGCCCTCTTCTGGCCTGCAGGCACACACACTGACAGAACATTGTATACATAATAAATAAATAAATAAATATTTTTAAAAAAAAGAGTTAGGGAGAAGACAAAAAAAAAAAGGTACTTAAAAAAAAAAAAAGAAAAAAATGGGGCGTTCAGTTGGGCATAGTGGCAAATGTCAACTTTAATTTTAATCCCAGCACTCAGGAGGGAGAGGCAGACAAATCTCTGAGTTCAAGGCCAGCCTGGTCTACATAGTGAGTTTCAGGACAGTCAGGGCTACATAGAGGAACCTGATCTACGTATCTACATACATACATACATACATACATACAAACAAACATTCTATATACTTCAGCTTTCTAGTTCTTCTTGGAACTATAAAGTTGGACAATTTGAGGTCACATTCTCTTGGGAGCAGGAGCTGGTGCTCATAGGCACTGTATCCTTTTCAGGAGACCCCACTTCATGTTCACCACACGCCATTCATTCCCCGTGAACCTGTTTCCTGCCCTGACCTCTCAGGGAATGCACTAAACAACTGGGATAAGAGAAGGAATTTCACAACAGCCGTAGAGCTTGGCTTCGGAGAGTCTTGTCATTTTTTTACAGGGAACATCCATCACCCCAGACTGTGAAGATTTATCTGTTTTCCCTGAGTTCTTATTCTCCACCGTGAATGCAGAGAAGACCCACAGCTTTCTTCTCTTCCTGTTCCTCCTCAGAGACTCTTTCCTTGCCAGCCTCACCTGCCCACTCCAGCATGTCCTCAATGTTCTCTGCTGCCCTTGGTACCAGTCGGCTCTGATCAGTGTCCTCCAGTCTCAGAATGAAGCTCCCTCGGTGCTTCTTGGCAAAGATGTAGTTGTAGAGAGCGGTACGGAGGCCACCGAGGTGCAAGAAGCCTGGCAGAAGAGAAGAGGTCAGACAGGACAGGGAAAAGGCTAGATCACAGGCCTCAACTGAAATGCAAATAAGAATGTCCCAATCAAGTTTCAAGACCAAGAAATGGCTGTGACTGTCCTATTTCTTTGGTTGATAACCAGACTGTCACTGAAAAGGACACAGTGGGGATGGAGAGAAGGCCTAACGGCTATAAGCACTGGATGCTCTTCCAGAACCCAGGTTCACTACCCAGCATCTACATGGTGGCTCATAACTATCTGTAATCTAGTTCCAGTGGATCTAACACCATCTTCAGACCTTAGCAGGTACCATATAGAAATGGTACATATACACACATGTAGACAAATTACTCATAATGTAACATAAAATAAATAAATCTTAATAACAACAGAAAGAAAAAGTAAAGGTCAGGGTAGTTGACTCCATTTAGTCCTTCATCTTGGGAATGGAAAAACACCCACAGGTCAGGTCCAGGAGCTTGTCACCATATAAAAATGCTCCAACTCTTCCTGAGTGCCTTTAGCATTGAACTTTGACATTTACCTCAAGGCCAAGTTTCACCAGAAGGAGAAACAGCATTCATTATCTGTTTGAAAACTATTCAGAGGCCAGATCACACTAGCATTTACATTACATAAATCTACTGATATATTCCAGGGAGGAAGAAGGCTAATTCCATGTTAATAACACATCTAAATCCTATTTAAAAAATATTTTCATATATACTCTACATATCATACTTAATCACATCATGTAATCTGCATTTTTCCTACTTGAGATTATCACCATAAGCACTAGTTATAAGTAATTGTAATAAGCCAGGTGGTGGTTGCACACGCCTTTAATTCCAGCACTTGGGAGGCAGAGGTAGGAGGATCTCTGAGTTCGAGGCCAGCCTGGTCTACAAGAGCTAGTTCCAGGACAGGCTCCAAAGCTACAGGAAAACTGTGTCTTGAAAAACAACAACAAAAAAGTAATTATGATCAAAAGTAACTTTTGATTTTACGATATTTCCCTTTGTTGGAGTTTAAACTTTGAAAGTACTGTTACTGACTAAAAGTTTCAAATTTTCCCAGGTTGGTCATTTCCCCTTTCCACTCCTTTCTTTGGTCCAGGCCAGGGTCCTGGATCTCCACAGTCAGGCCATGTACATTTATAACGACCTTATCTGCATCTCCAGGTACGAAGGCACCATCAGACAGGAAATGTTCTATGTGAGTCTTTCAGCAAACCCACAAAACAAGTAGTTTCCCGTAGAACCGAGTTTCGGGAATTTCAAGACTAAGTGGCTTGAGTCAATAAAGTGCCTGCTGCGCAAGCATGACAACTTGAGTTTGGATCCCCAGCTAACCCTAACCCTACATAAAAGCCAAACATCCAGCTGTTAAGTCCTGCGCTGGCAGTGGGAAACAGGCAGATTCCTAGAGTTCACTAGCCAACCAGTTTTGGTGACTCTTTCTCATACCCACATGAAAACACAAATACACCATACATGAAATTTAAAAAAGAATTTTCAGTCTACCATTAAGAAATTCCTGCCAGGGGCACGCGCCTTTCATCCCAGCACTCAGGAGGCAGAGGCAGGCAGATCTCTGTGGGTTCAAGGCCAGCCTGGTCTACAAAAGCTAGCTCCAGGACAGGCTCCAAAGCTGCAGAGGAATCCCGTCTGGAAAAAAAAAAAATTCCTAACCTTTGAGAATTCACTTAGCTTTCACAAGTTTCAGTTTGCTGATGTCAGTAGGCTTAAAAAAAAAAAAAAGTCAGGCTGGATCTGGTGGCATAAACCTTTCCTCTTAACCGCTTTGGAGGCAGAAGCGGGTGATCTGTGTAAGTGAGCCAACAGCCTGGTCTACACAGCAAGTTCCAGGCCAGCCAGGGATGCAGTAAGTTCCTGTCGCAACTCAACAAAAACACCTGGATTCTTCTTTATCATTAGGTTGCTATGATACCTAAATGTTTACCAAAGCAGAACTTTAAGCCAGGTCTGGTGGCTCACACCTGTAACTCTAGTATCTGGAAGGCAGAGACAGGAGGATTGCTGCAAGTTCAGTGCCAGCATGATCTTCACAGTGAGTTCTAGGCCAATGGGCAATACAGTGAGCTGTTTCCAAATTAAAACAGCCAGAACAAAAAAAAATGTATACCTTCAATTAATTTTTTTTGATATACCTTCAACTAATTTTAACTATCACAGTGATCTACACTGATTGACAACTCCTGCTCATCTGGGTTTTTCCTGCCAGTCAGCAATGAAAATGAAGTCAGCAAAGAATTGAAGTGAAGGCTACTTCACATAGCAGATCTTGCTGAGTGGCTCAGCTACACTGGCTCAAGATCATCAGTCAAGAACTATTATTAGCCCTACTTGACAAATAGCAAAACTAGGACATAAACAGAGCAGAGAACATTGCCAAAATGACACATCTAGGAATGGCTAAAAACAGAAATATAGGCTCGGTGGTGGTGGCACACACCTTTCATCCCAGCACTCTTGGAGGCAGAGGCAGGGGGATCTCTGTAAGTTCAAACCCAGCGTGGTCTACAAAAGTTAGTTCCAGGACAGGCTCCAAAGCAAAAGAGAAACCCTGTCTCAAAAAACAAAACAAAACAAAAAAAACAAAAAAACTCTATGTATCTAGATAGACGTATGCAGAAAATGCCAGGCCTTGGTGACCTACACAAGTGCCTCTTCACATCCAGTGCACGCTCACAGTAGGTAAGTACAGAAATGGAGAGTTGAGGTTTAGAAACTTGCATCCATTTCATAAGCCATTTGACGTCCACTGAGACTAACAAAAAGAAAGGAGCTTTTGTTTTGTCTGGTTCCCAGATATTCGTTTTTTCCCTAGTAGTTTCATTTATGTTAGTCTTAAATACAGAATTACAACTGGTAATTAAGAATTGGGGCTTCCACCACACTGAGTTTAAAAAAATTACACGATTTATATCACCTGCCCAGAAGCAACGTGTCATTCCTGCGCAGCTGGGACTCCGTCCCAATGATCTTTTTCTGCTGACCTTGGGTCTGGAATGCACAGTGTCAAGTGGGTGGAAGGTGACTTGAGCTAAAGGAGGGTTGGGAACGTGTGGTACGGAGGGTAAGTGACGACAATGTTTCTCTCATTTTGGTCTTTTGTAGCCCTGGCTGTCCCGGAACTCTGTAGACCAGGCTGGCCTCGAGATCCGCCTAGCTCTACCTTCCAGGTGTTGGGATTAAAGGCGTGTGCTCCACCATCCAGCAAGACGACAGGACAGTATTTCTAACAGGCTATACACTGGCCTGATTTCCCTTGGCTTGCTAAGCTTCCAGCAGTAATAAACCCGGGCCACTGCGCCATTTGCTCTTAGGCTTCAAGCAGGTCTCCTTAACATGTGGTTCTCAACTCAAACGTTAACTCTTCAGCAATGCCTTCTAAGGCACCCTATTCCGCTTCATTTCCAAAATGACATATCTAACCCTAAAATTTTTCTTGTAAGTGCATGTCGTGGTCACTAGAATGACAGTTTCTTCAAAGCAGGAACCCTAACTTTTCAATGACCACTGCATTCTAGCGCATAGGGCTTGGCACAGTGTATACGCACTACACAAAAAAATAACAGAGACATTATAACAAAGGAATTTCCAGGAACCTGAATCACTTCAGATCTTAGTCCTCCATTTCCGTCTCTGTAAAATGGGGTCGCGCAGACACCGGAAGGGACTGGTTCTGGAACGTTCGGGGGCGGGGACAGACCGGTGGGCTGCGGCGCGGGCGTCTCGTCCGCCAGGATTACCTGTGGGGCTGGGAGCGAAGCGAACTCGCACCGTGGCCCCGGGATCTGGGCCCAGACTGGCGTCCCGCCGTCCCACGCGGTGGCCTAGGGCCGCCGCGCGAGGCCCGGCCCGCGGAAGCCTCTGGAGGAACGCCGCCATGTGAAATAGAAACACACACGTGGGCTTCTTCGAGCGTCACTTCCGCGCGGCTGGGGGGGCGGGGAAGCGCATTCTCACCAATCAACTTTCGCCACAGCGCGAACGGCCCCGCCCACTTAAAGGCGCAGGCCGCCCACTCCCCTCTGAACAGCTGGGACTGTGCACCGCCGCTAGGGGACGGCGCGCAGGGAGCGGGCCATTTCCCAGACCCGCCCCCTCGGCTGCGGGAATGCTAAAGCGTGGCAGGGGCCGGCCGGGGAAGCGGAGGAGGCGGGTCTCCATAGAAACCTCCACCTGTTTCCGGCCAGGCTGAGTGAAATTAGGGGCTGTAGCGGGGGCCAATCTCAGCCAGCTCGCTTCTTCCCGGCGGCCCCTGCGGGCGCCGTGGGTGTTGTACACAATCATCATGGCGGCGGCCGGAGCCCCGGATGGTGAGTGCGGAGGGGAAGGCGGTCGGTCGGCGGCTGAAGAGCTGCCGGCGCTGCGGGGGTCGGGGAACGGGAACTGGCCCTAGAGGGAGGAGGTGGCCCAGCAGCGACGGTGCAGTGGCGCCCGGGCTCATTCTCGTCGCAGGCCCGGCCCGCGGCGAGCGCCCACCCTCTTAACCCCTTTGCAGGCATGGACACGGAGGCTGAGGCTGTGCCCACCGAGGCGCCCGCACGGCCCCACAACTGCGTGGAGGACGAAGCAGCGGCGGGGGCGGCGGCCGAGGACTCCTGCGACGCGCGAGGCAGCCTGCAGCCGGCCCCTGCCCAGCCCCCTGGGGACCCTGTGGCTCAGGCCTCGGTCAGCAACGGCGAGGACGCAGGCGGCGGTGCGGGCAGGGAGCTGGTGGAGCTGAAGATAATTTGGAACAAGACTAAGCACGACGTGAAGGTCCCGTTGGACAGCACGGGTTCCGAGCTAAAGCAGAAGATTCACTCCATTACAGGTATTCTAGGAGCTGACAACCAACTGCCTCCATCCCCCACCCCCACCTTCTAGTCCGTATTGCTTACGTCGTGCTAGAACTGCTGTGTTTTCCTTGCATGGACTCCCGCTACCTTCGCTGCAGTTTTCTGAAGTCAGTATTTGCATGTCTTTTATTAATCATAGAGGGAAAACTGGACCCGTGATGATATAGAGCTACCAAGTGGTGGAGCAGAGATACAAACCTTAAACCGAATTATTAGGCTCAGCCTTCTAACTAATGTTGGACTACTAAGGATAGTGAAAATCTCCCATGGCATTTATTAAATTCACAGCTCCTGGGCACTAACTGTAGAGACTCTGAGTGGGTCTAGATTTATTTTTAGCAGATAGGTAAGTCTCATAAGGGAAGTTCCTGAAACATTAATATTGACTGACAGTCATGGTGGCCCTTCACAATTATTCATATTTGGTCACTCTGTTTGTATTGATTTGCTATTTAAAATTACTTCTTGCCGGGCGGTGGTGGTGCACGCCTTTAATCCCAGCACTCAGGAGGCAGAGGCAGGCGGATCTCTGGGAGTTCGAGACCAGCCTGGTCTACAAGAGCTAGTTTCAGGACAGGCTCCAAAGCCACAGAGAAACCCTGTCTCGAAAAACCAAAATAAATAAATAAATAAATAAACTTACTTCTTTCTTAAGCTATTCCCATGTAGCCTGTAAATGCCATAGGAAAGTAACTTACTGACTGCTGTGTCCCTGATGCTTGGACATTCTCAGTATCTAGGTGAGAATAAGGCTGAGGAGCGATTTGGAAGGAATGATAACGAAGACATGTTGAATAATTCTAAATACCCTAAATCTACTAGAAGGACCAAGTCTTAGCAACCAAATATCCTGCTGGTCCAAATTCCCCCAAGTTCAAAAAGCTGCTAGCTGATGGAGCCAGTGTTCACTTCCTGTTTCGTTACAGAAGCATGATGGTCCATGCATTTCCTGCTTACTCCTTTCCCTACCTTCCACTTTTTGTCAAGGTCTCCCACCCGCCATGCAGAAGGTCATGTATAAGGGACTTGTTCCTGAAGATAAAACGTTGAGAGAAATAAAAGTGACCAGTGGAGCCAAGATCATGGTGGTTGGCTCTACTATAAATGATGTTTTAGCAGTAAACACCCCCAAAGATGCTGCCCAGCAGGACGCAAAGGCTGAAGAGAACAAGAAGGAGCCCCTCTGCAGGCAGAAGGTGAGTGCACTGTGGACTTTCTTGTTGGTCCTGGGAAGTTGGAGGCTGGTTACATTCTCCCTAGAATAAGATGCTTTTTGGACAGGGCCCATGATGGACATTTATGGAGCAGTTGGGTGCAGCAGTGGAGTTGACAGCTACCTGAAATTTGCAACTTTGTCATCTGGCTGGTTAGTGTGCCTTAGTCTTCCTTGCTTTAGGATAAGGCCTTTGTGAAGGGAGACTTCTGCGAGTTAGCAGGTGGAACCAGATGTGGGTTTCTTTTATTTCGTGCCAGAGAAGATGACCAGCGTTAGAATGGAGCCCTTATTCTTTACAGGTGTCTTCTCAAGTTCAAAAAGCCCACTTCTGGATAGGTATGGAAGTCAAGAGATTTCAGAGGTTCTCCTAAAACTGACCATTTCAGGAACCCAAACCAAATTGAATAAGAAGATATTGACACTTTTTGTTGTGTGTTTATTGTGGCCCTTCATGACATAGCCTGCGTTTTATATTAGCTCTCTTACTCATTTTTCTGCTTGTTCTTTGAGGCAGGGTTTCACTTCTTAGCCCTGACTGGCCTGAAGCTTGATCTGGATACTAAGTTGGCCTGGACTTTGTACAGTTTTCTTGTCTCTGTCTCCCTGGTGCTGAGTTTGTGGGCATGTGCCATCATGCCTGTTTATAGGTGTGTGTTTTGTGTACACGACGCGGAGGACTGGACCTAGAGTCTTGTGCACAATAGTAGGCAAGAACTGTACACTGAACTACCCCCTAGTCCTGACCAGAGTAAAACTGACTTGAATGAACCAACATTAGTTATAGGGCCACACACTACAGACATAGTTCCAACCATGGGAGAAAGATGGTTTTGTGTTAGACACTTACAATCCATGTTTCCTTCATAATCAAAAATGAGTATTTTTAAAATTTTGGTAGCAAAATTGAACAAGTGTGAGGACAGTTACACTTTTTAAAAAATATTTTTTCTTTTTTTCTTTTTAAATATTTATTATGTGTATAATGTTCTATTTGTGTATATGCCGTAAGGCCAGAAGAGGGCACCACACCTCATTACAGATGGTTGTGCGCCACCATTTGGTTGCTGGGAATTGAACTCTGGACCTTTGGAAGAGCAGGCAGTGCTCTTAACCACTGAGCCATCTCTCCAGCCCTATTTTTTATTTTTATTTATTTCTTTATTTATTTGTTTTTTCGAGACAGGGTTTCTCTGTAGCTTTGGAGCCTATCCTGGAAATAGCTCTTGTATTGTTTTGTTTTGTTTTTCGAGACAAGGTTTCTCTGTAGCTTTTGTGCTGGTCCCAAAACTAGCTCTTATAGACCAGGCTGACCTCGAACTCCCAGAGATCCGCCTGCCTCTGCCTGGGATTAAAGGCGTGTACCACCACTACCCGGCTAAAAAATATTTTTTAAAAGATTTATTTGTTAGTGCTCTGTCTACATGTTCCTCTGCTCGCCAGAGGAGGACATTGGATTCCATTATAGATGGTTGTGAGCCACCCTGTGGTTGCTAAGAATTGAACTCAGGACCTCTGGAAGAGCCAGTGCTCTTAACCTCTGAGCAATCTCTCCAGCTCCTTTTAATATTTTTTGATGGAAATACTAATAGGCTTGAAAGAAGTATTGTTCGGTTATAAGTTACTACCCCAGATATCATAGAGAATATTATCTAACGTGTTTTAAAACTGTTATCTTTACAAAATCCCCAATACTCTGAAGTTCAAAACACCTATTTTTAGGGTATTTGTTTTCTGTTGTATTTGGTGCTGGGGATTGAACCTGGGACTTTTTTTAGACATATAACACATGCTCTACTGCAGAGCATCACCTCTATTTAGATAAGTGTTGTAAGGTTGAATTATCATCTAGAAGTAAATATTTATATGACCCATTTTCATCCCTAAATATGGGGTCCTAATTTCCTGTAAGCCATTGAGGTCATTGGTATTTTTTGTCTTCCCTTGCCACATTTATAAGGAAATGTGAGTATTTTCTCCTGTCACATCCTTAGTGCATAACTTGCCTTGTAAATACAGGTTTTGGGTTACTAATGGTAGCTTAACAGGCTTAAAACTGTTTACCACCGTTCAGGGACGATTCTCCCAAAGGTACTTATAAGGCATGACTCAAATATACTTCCAGTCTGTACTGCTTTGCTTTGATGATGCTACTGGTTACGAGGCATAGCACAACCTCCTGAGGCTTTTGATGAGCATGTTCTGGAATCTGAGGCTGATGTCAGCAGCAGCCCTTTGCTAGCCATCCCTGCCACGGGGTCCTGCTATACCAGTGAAGGCTGGAGTCGGCTCCTTGCCTGTGGGTGCTGCATCTCACTGAGTTTTACCCTTGGCCCATTTATTGGCCTATAGTTCCAGCCTTAGCAAGCAGCTGCTGTACCTGTGAAACCACAGATGTAACAGAGATGAGACGAAGGCATTTAGGGACTATGAGTTTGAAACGCGAGTTCTGAGATAGAAAGTCTGTGAAATTTTTATGTCTAATATGGTAGCTATGTGTGGATAGTTAATCTTAAATAAAAATGAGAAGTTACTTCTTTATGTTGCTAGTCACATACAAAGTGCTTATAAGTCAGCGACCAGTGGCTAGCTAGCCCAAGTAAAGGAACATTTTTTTTTCTTTTTTTTTTTTAAATTTTTATTATGTATACAACATTCTCCCTCCATGCATGCCCACAAGCCAGAAGAGGGCGCCACATCTCGTTACAGATGGTTGTGAGCTACCATGTGGTTGCTGGGAATTGAACTCACGACCTCTGGAAGAGCAGTCAGTGTTCTTCACCACTGAGCCATCTCTCCAGCCCGTAAAGGAACATTTCATTATCAACATAAACTCCCTTGAACACATTTGCTCTGCAGTGTTAAGGGATCTGTTATCCAACAAACATTTAGGCTGCTTCATTCTCTCTATTCAAGAGATAGAAACCTGGCTCAAATGTAGTAGAGTATCTTATGTCTTATTTTCCTCTTTGTTCTGACTTACATTGTAGCAACACAGGAAAGTGTTGGACAAAGGAAAGCCTGAAGATGTGATGCCATCTGTTAAGGGTGCCCAGGTAAGCTGGCCTGATTTTTGAACCCTTGAAGAATTTGGTTCCACAGTCTAAGATTCCTATAATCATGGCCTCAAGTTCTGTCTCATTTCCCTCTCTCTGTCCTACTGCCCCTCCCTTTCTCACTGTGCTCTTGTGCCTCCAGGAGCGCCTGCCAACGGTACCCTTGTCTGGCATGTATAATAAGTCTGGAGGGAAAGTGAGACTCACCTTTAAGCTAGAGCAAGACCAGCTGTGGATCGGCACTAAAGGTACTCTAGTTCTCAGCCTCTTTGGCATCCCGGCATCCTGCCTGCTTCTAGCACCCAACAGCAGTGGCTCCTGACTACAATTCTGCCTTTCATTTGGAGCCCCTCTCATCATGCTTTGTGTCTTCATAGCTTTTGATTGTGTCTTTATATGCTTGCCTCTTGGTTGGTCCCATTCCTTTCTTTCTTTTTAGTCTGATCTCAGAGACAATCCTTCACATTTGGCCCTTAAGTTAATATATAAACCAAGAGATCCCGAATATATGACCTAAATCTGGTCCTTAAGCAAGGGTTTTATGGATATGTACGTAGTTTATACAAATCAGATTTCTCTGAAACTAATGGGGAGAAGATCTGGCCACTGGAGCCTGCACTCTTTATGAGGCATTGAGTAGCTGTGACTAAGCAGTGGTATTCACCACAATCCCCATGGCCCCATCTAATTTTAGTTAGCTTTGCTCATGGTGCCTATGTGGTCCCTCCCTATTGGTCAGTTTGATTCTAGAAGTGAAATTTCCCTAATTGCCACCTAGATTTTCCCCCTTTGCTTGCTGATTGCCCTTTATATACATCCTCATCCCATGTCAGTAACACTCTGCCTGCCCACAGTATCTGGTTCAGCCTTGCTGTTTCTGTGAAGTATTTCTGACCATTTCTACTCAACCTTTCCTTGAGGCCTACTGAATTTTATTTATTATCTTTTTTTATGTAGTACTTCTTTATATAATTCAGGCTATCCTGGAACTTGTTCTGTAGACCAGGTTAGCCTCAAACTCACATCTTCCTGCCTCTGTCTCTGAGTACTGGGATTAAATGCATGCACCATCACTCCCAGCTAGTTGCCAAATCTTATTGGTAACACTCCAGAATTGCCCTACGTCCCTTTAGCTACTGCTAAAGGCTACTAGCCTGTTTTGAAAAGTTGCATTAGGAGCAAGTTTCTGTCTACCTGGCCCCTCTGTCTGTCAACTTTGGTCGTCATTGCTGTACTGCTTTTTGTCTGTTTCCTATACCTGTAAACCATTAATTCTTCCAGACCTGCTTCAGATGGTTTCATCATACCCCATTCTAAGTCCTCGGCCCACTCTGTCAGCCTTGTGTACTTGAGGCACATGCTTGAATTCTCCAGCTCATATTTTGCAGAATTCTTGTCTTTGCTGGGCCCTACCCTGGAATGTCTTCTCCTCAGTCCGTGGGATTAATAGTCTTCCAAGTCCCCCCACCCCCAAGATGCCCTTTCCTAATGAAGCCTTCCTTACATCTCCCTAGCCCTCCACTGAACTTTTGTTCCTTTGAGTTGCTTGTGCTCCTCGAGCACCCTGTTTATGTCCCTAGAGCACTCACTGCTCTCTGACTGTCTGTCCCCATTAGATTCCTAGAGGTACCTGAACGTGCCTAATTCAACTGTTTGTGGCTAGCACTGTAGGTGTTCAGTGTTTGAGGTACATGCCAAAGAGGAGAATAGTGGTCCCATCATCAGAGACTTGTTTCCAAGGGCAGGTTGCAGAAAATGGAATCAATTTTACAAAAATAAAACTTGGGCAGGGTGATGGGGGTTTGGTTTTCTTTCTTTCTTTCTTTCTTTTTTTTATTTATTTATTTTTTTTTTTTGGTTTTTCGAGACAGGGTTTCTCTGTGGCTTTGGAGCCTGTCCTGGAATTAGCTCTGTAGACCAGGCTGGTCTCGAACTCACAGAGATCCGCCTGCCTCTGCCTCCCGAGTACTGGGATTAAAGGCGTGTGCCACCATCACCCAGCTTGGGGGTGTGGTTTTTATTATCTGAACCATGAATCTAGAACACAGATCACTGTTTCAACCCTAGGGAGTTAAAAATGACTGTGAAGTGTTGAAAGTGAGTTTTCTCATTTTCTGATAGCTAGCTATATCGTTTATTTTATAGCCAACTCTTAACTGCGTGGTCAGACCAAATTCTCTTAAGTTTTAAAAGGTTTCTCTAGTTTTCCAATGGCTTTTGAAGGCTTTGCTCGAACATGCTATTCAAGAGAGCCTGTCATACTCTTCTTTGCCAGTGAGTAGCAGCCCTGCCTGGGTTTTCTTGGTGATCTTGCCTCATCTTCCACTACTGAGTTTCTTGCTGATGCGTATGGCTCTCCTCTGTAGCTGGGTGTCTCTGCTTGCTGGCAGCCCACATTGAGAGCAGTTGCACAGGCTGGTCTTGGAAGGCCATCATGTCCAGGAGGGTAGGTGCACGCAAGTGGTTTGGGATAGTTTTTCCCATGAAGTTGTGTATGTTGTTTGATGTTTTTGAGGAAACTATAGCTTAACCTGACCTCAGACTTTTGGTGATTCTTCCACTCCAGTTTCAAGAGTACTAGATTTAGGTAGGCATGAACTATCATGCCTGGTTCAGAGATTTTATTTAAGCTTCTGGAAGCAGCTGGCTTCCTGCTTTAGTGTGAGGGCAGAGCTCTAGCAATTTCCTGATGCACTGAGATTTGAGCTGTTTGAGAACTCCTTCCATTGCTGTATTTAAGGAACATGGCCATGAACTCCTTGTACCTTTCATGGTTGATAACCTGAGCTGTTTCGTTCTGAGCTAAACTTTTCCTTATCAATGGGCTACCTCCTTAGTAGCCCAGAGGGTGGGTAAGTGTTTTTCTTAGGTCCCCAGGAGTTTTGTCACCTAGCATCAAAGGGACTTGGGGAAGCACAGCTTGCTCTGGGAATTGGCTAAAAGCCATTGGCTTGTTTTTAGTTCAGCAAGAAGCTGCTGTAAAGTGAATGTCCCAGCAGCTAACTGGCCTCTCTATGAGTACTTTGGTGAGTAAGGGACTTTCAAGACTGCCACACACAACAAACTGTTGCCTGTGTAGGAAGAAGCAGGGTGAGACCATGGAGCTGCACAGGACAGCATGCTAGGCTTGTAGTCAGCTGCTGCGCCATACTTGTAGGACAGTCAAAGCTTAGTTGATTTCCATTATCAGCTGTGTGGTGTTTGCATTGTCCAGCCTTTGGAATTTGAGAAAAAGTCAGAAAAGGTGGAAAGTATTTGAATAGTCTCAATCTTAAGTATGCCGCTGTTCTTGCCTGTGTGTGGCTGCTGTTTTAGAGCCATGAAGTAGACATTCAGGCCCCTTCTCCCCATTCCCAGTTTTCAGAAGTCAAGGCCTATGGAAGTACAATACTTAAAGTGTACTGGTAAAACGAGAGCCCAGGACTCTTAAATTTCTAGTTCCATTTGATAACCTAGTTGTTTATTTATCTGTATTTAAGATCTTTTTTTTCTGTAAAAGCTCTAAGGAGTCTTTTCCACCTTGATTTAACAGTGTTATGACAATGCCTGCCTGTACCTCAGGTATCCTGGGTTATTCCTGTGGCAAAGATTCCCTGCCTCATCACCATTACACTTGTCTGCTACAGGTGCCTCATCTCACTGAAGGCCTGCTTCATGGCTGCCTCCTCTTTCCTGCCATCCTTAAACTTGTAAAATGGTCTCTGCCCCAGTGATCATTGGTGTTTCCAGTGTTAATCAGGTGAGGGCGTAAATGTTTTTGAGAGACCACCACAGTTATGTTTATGAAGGGTTTGGAAGTTTTGGCACAGGCAATAAATAGCCTTGGAAGCTTGGCAGATAGTCTTCCCTTCCCTCCTGTTGCTTCTTTGTCGTGGGCTTCTTTCTTTTTTTTTTTTTTTTTTTTTTTGGTTTTTCGAGACAGGGTTTCTCTGTGGCTTTGGAGCCTGTCCTGGAACTAGCTCTGTAGACCAGGCTGGTCTCCAACTCACAGAGATCCACCTGTCTCTGCCTCCCGAGTGCTGGGATTAAAGGCGTGCGCCACCATCGCCTGGCTTTGTCGTGGGCTTCTTGACTTTACCTTTTTTCAGGTGTTCAAAACCTTAGCCAAACTGGGCGGTGGTGGCGCACGCCTTTAATCCCAACACTTGGGAGGCAGAGGCAGGCGGATCTCTGGGAATTTAAGACCAGCCTGGTCTACAAGAGCTAGTTCCAGGACAGGCTCCAAAACCACAGAGAAACCCTGTCTCGGAACAAAAAAAAAAAACCTTAGCCAATTCCAGTTTTGGATTATGAAAGCAAAATGATGTTTTGAGGTGTTTTTTAATCATCAGACTTGAAAACTACTATTAAGATGGGTAAATGTGCTCTGACACTTTTACTCCACCGCCACTGAACCCTGTTTTCAATTTGATGCTCCAGATTTCCTAGCTCCCTTCCAGGCTATAGGTGCATTGGTCAGAAGATGCTGTCCCTTATCCCTAGAGGGCGTGGTACCTGCCACCTAAGTTACTATATATCCAACCAGCCCTAGTGTGGGAGGAATTGCTGTGGCCAAGGTGGAGTTGGGACAGGTAGACCTTTGAGTAACTGCTGTCCTTCTTTAAACCTAGAGCGGACTGAGAAACTGCCCATGGGCTCCATTAAAAATGTGGTTAGTGAACCTATCGAAGGACACGAAGACTACCACATGATGGTGAGTAGCCTCAGCCTGCCTGGCCGTCTGCTCCTGCTTTCTCTTGAAGGGAGTGGATTTCTAACAGGGCATTGCCAACTGAAAAGTAAGCAGTCTTCAGAAGACTGTGGAGATCCTTATGTTTTCTTGTCTACTTAGAGTTGAGTTCCCAGTTATGGGTTTTTTGTTTGTTTGTTTGGTTGGTTGGTTTTTTGTTTTTCTTTGATACTCTCCCAGTAGTCCAAAGGAGGGTATGTTTTCTCCTCTTCTTTTTAGAGAAATCTCTTCTGTTTCCCTCTTATTTGTTAAACTTTGTTTTTAGGCCAGGAAAATGAATTGGAATGGCTTTTGGACTTTCATTTTAAGTTTTGTCTTGCTTATAAAAGAGAACATCACCTTAGCCATGGGGCTGTGAAGATACCAGAAGTCTCTCCTGTAGTGGTCTGCCATGCCCAGCATGTGCCCACATGGCCGGGAGCCCTTTGGGATATGGGACCCAGGGCACGCTTGCTCTGTATGGAGCTCATCAGTTT
The DNA here is from genome assembly GCF_018167655.1 of Microtus oregoni. Lineage (NCBI taxonomy): Eukaryota > Metazoa > Chordata > Mammalia > Rodentia > Cricetidae > Microtus > Microtus oregoni. The sequence continues at coordinate 22,789,976 of NW_024543075.1, read as the reverse complement.
GTCTAGAACAAAGCAGGCAGTGTAGTGAGCTGATAAAATGGGCAACTCTACAAGTGAAGTTTATCTGCCTAGACTCCAAAGTTGCTACAAGAGGCACCTAACCTGGGCTTGCAACAGTTCGAGGGTGGGTTTGCCTGCTGTTCTTCTCCAGGGGGCAGTTTTTTGTTTTGTTTTGTTTTGTTTTTTCCAGTATCTAGCTTATCGTGATGCTGCCATATTGCCCCCCACCTCCATGAGCAGCTAGGTGTTTAAACTATAGATAGGAGTACCAAGTCCATGGCACAGAGATACGTTGGACAATCTACTTGTTCTAGGGCAGTCAGCGAAAGGGACTTAGGATACAATGGGCTGCATAGCTGGTGTGTCCTTTCCTGCCTGCTCAGGGTCAGCTGGATGGTGCCGAAGTCAAGGCCATGGAACTGTAGTCGCTAGACACTGGCTCTTTGGAATTTCTTGGCGGTGATGAGAACATACTGGGGCTTCCTTTAGGGCCATCAGGCAGCCTCTACTGCCTGTAATATTCTCTGTAATATATAAAACAAGATAGCAGACAAATTGGTTTTGCCTGCTCAATTATTTTTCTACTTTAAAAGTTGATACTGATAATTTTAGCCTGACCCTTTCACTCCCTTTTGAAACATTTGTTTGAACAGTTTGACACTGTGGCCTTGCAAATTCTGTTTTCCAGGCAGCCTGGGGATGGGGAAGCAGATAGGGTAAATGGACCACATTAGACATTGCCTAAGGAATTTGTTTCCATGAATAATTATTTAGAATTTGGTTACAATGTTCTGAAGTCATTTTAGGCAAAAAGTGGATTCAGCAGTCCCCTCAGTCTTTTTTATTTATATATTTATTTATGCCATTAAATAGCACTTTTACCCTTGTCCTCATGAAAGATTTGCTTTCCTCTTCTAGATGTCATTTGTCTACTAGAGTAGTGTGTCACAGTTCACAGTGCTCTTTCATTTTTAGGGTTATGTTTCAAAGATACAGAAAAGGATACATCTTACATTTTATACCATAACCCGTATATCCATCACCAAAATATGATAGTTGTAAACATTTTGTAACTTGTTTTAAATCTTTTAAATAAAATTTTTTTACCAACAGTGATGTTGTCCCCATTGTCTTCCCCTCCCTTCCCCATTATTGTAAGCTATCATGTATGTTCTTCATCTGTCATTGCTTTTGTTTATACATATGTCCATGAACAAAATGGTGTACTGTGTTGTTTTTTCAGTTTTCATAAATAGCATCATGGTATCTACCCTTCTGCAACTTGATGTTGGCATTGTGATCTGTCATAACTCTAGATTGAAAGGATCTATTCATATCTTAATAAAAGACTCCAGTGTTTGTATGACTAGGCCACACCACTCTGAATTATGGGTACCCTTCCATACTGGTGGGTGTGTACATTACTGTCAAGATTTTAACATTTCAAACAGTGCACTTTAGACATTCATACCTGCTTCCTATGTGTGAGTGACATGTTTTCTAGGGCAGCAGTCCTCAAACTATGGCCTCTGGACCAGTAATGTTGAAATTACCTGGGAGCTTGCTAAAAGTTTTTTGGGCTTTGCCTCAGGGCTCCCAAACTAAAATCCAGGGGCTGGAGCCTGCAATCTATTTTTGCAAGTCTTTCAGATAGTTCTGATGTGTGCTGAAGTTTGCAAACTACTGCCTTAGAGTTGGCTGTGCTGAACTGAACTTTCTCCTCCCCACTTGCCCTTTTACCCTCCCCTTTTTTTAAGTATAGGAGAAACATGTACACAATTTGCTTTTGTTTTTCTTCCCTTTTTAATCAGTTTGCGCCCTTCCCTCCTGCGTCTGTTGTTCTGCCTGCTTGGTCACCCTCTTCTGAAGCATCGCTTGGTTTTTCCTTTTCCCTTGCAGGCGTTTCAGTTGGGCCCCACGGAAGCCTCTTACTACTGGGTGTACTGGGTTCCAACTCAATATGTGGATGCAATCAAAGACACTGTGCTGGGCAAGTGGCAGTATTTTTGAAAGCACTTTCACCTCTGGCCCAGGAGACTGACCCAAAGTGAAGGACATTGCCGGGAGAGGTCTGCAGCATCCCTGGATTGCAGAGTTCTGGGACTTTGTTCACACACAAAAAAATCTCTATTCAATCTGAGGTGATGTGGTGACTGAAGCCAGAGGTGATGTACTTTCACCATTAGCTTAATTTGAACTTAAAATCACCGGTTCCCTTTCTTGCAGTCAGCTTACCATTTTTAAAGTCAGTATGGTGGAAATTAATAAATCCAAGTTTCGAACATGTGTGGAATACTCTTAAGTGTGTTTGAGAGTATATCTGCCAGTATGCTGAGAGGGAATAATCAAAAGCTTTGTGGTTGTTTTCTTTGTTCTTTTTCTTTCTTTTTTTGTTTTGTTTTGTTTTGTCTTGTTTTTAGAAGTGATTTCAGCTGAAATCTTCAGATGTCTTTGGTTGCAGACATTTGGATTGGACTGCATTGAATGAGTTGGGTTTTTTTTTCTTTAGTATTAAAATCGTATGCAAAATGGGGGTGTTTAGTAAGCCATATTTTTTTGTGTGTGTGTGCTCATTGATTCAGAGATTTTCTTTTTAATGTTTCGCACTTCCTATGATTTTGTTTTAAACCCAAAGATGCCAGTTTCTCTTTTGGTACCTCATTCATCTTCACCTCCTTGCCAGGCTCTCTCCCATGTGCTGCTGCTGCTGCTTGGGAATACACATGGGAATAACAACTGGTGGTCTCGGTGTAGGGGCTCCCACCTTCCTGGGGTATTCGTTGAGCAGCAGAGTATCTCTCACTTGAGTCCTGTGTACACGTCTTACCCTCTGGACCCCTGTTCCGGGGAGTTCCACTGCTGGTTTGGTTGTTGACAGCCTTTCTTGAGCTTGGGTTTGAAACTCTGCCTATCACCACAACCTGGGACTTGCTGCTCCAAGGCCCCCAGCTCTGAGGAGCCAGCTCGCCATATGGCCTCAGATCACACACTTTCTTTCTTGGGAAGCTTCCTAGAACTCCTTAAGCAGTCCAGTGGTTGTTTGAATTATGCTTCTCCATTTGGTCCTCTGCTCATGCGTTCAGTTCAAGTGTCCTTTATCCTAGGTTCAGAAATGCTGCCTTTCTCACGGAAGACGTCTGACCCAGTGGGTCAGCCAGTGGTATTCCAACAACAGAGGTGGGATAAATTGCTTTTAGGACCAGCTTGCTCTCCTGGTTTTAGCCCTGATGTTCTTTGTACATGTGAACTGCTGTCTTCTCTGTAAGCCTTGACTGACTGAAATGAGGGACAGTCTCTTGGTGGATGATTCCCTTTGTGCCGTTTGCTGTTTTTCTGCTGCCGTCTTTGCAATTCTCCTCTCACTGGTTGCAGGCTCTCATAGTAAGGTTTGGTGAGAAACCTTTCCAGCTTCACATTTTGGAATCTAAGCTGTTACCCGCCTTCATCCTGTGAAATGTATTCGCATGTATTCGCCTAAGATGACTATTCCTTGTGAGCCAGTTAATGACGATATTTATGCCCTTCCCTTCTAAGCTGTAGTTTGGGAATCCAGCCCACATAGACAGACTCTTGCTTTTTGTGGTGTATTCAGTGCCAAGTTATGCATCTGGACAGGAAAACCTACTCTGCTTTTTGGGCGTGTAAGTAACGTATGCAAAATTCAGCGTCCAAGAAACTGCCTGTGTTTCAGCATCTCAGTGGTAATTGTGGATTTTCTGTTCTTGTTGGCCTGCAGTCCCTGGAGAAAGTAGATTTTGCTCCTTGTCCCAGCCTCCTCCTGCACTTGGCAGGTCTATCAAGGAAGTGACCAAGTGGCAGGTAGAACATCATCTTGGCTTGAATACTGTCATTTGTATGCCAATGTCCCTGTCCTTGAGACTTGTCTGACAATGCCACACACCCAGTTTTGGTCTCTCTGAGCTGACCTGTGTGTCCCCACCTTAGCTCTGAGGCCCCTTCTGCCAGCCCCCATTTTCTGTGAGGGTCCCAGTGCTCTCTGCCTTCTCTCCTAGTACACGTGCCCTGCTGTTGTCCCCCTGCTGCCCAAGAGCCAAACTGCTTCTCACGCAGGCTGGTGTCATTTCAAGAGGACCAAAGCCTCTGTGAGCCTTTTTATTTTTAGTACAATGGTGCTTTTTCCTTACTTGGAGATATTCTCTATACATAATGTAAATGACACCTTTTCGTATGGAGCTGTTTTGAGTATTGCTTTCCAGAGCTTGAGCTGTGGCTCCTGATCCTGTCAACACAGAAGGCTGCGCCAAAAGCTCTCAGAAGGGCAGGGGCAGGCAGCACCAAAAGCCCTGGGAATAAGTGTTCAGATCTGTCTGGGTCACAGCAGTATTTGCTATTTTGTCACTCAGTCCCTTGAGCAGTCTTTATATATTTCTACCATGTGGAGTATACTAACGAAATCTGTGTGAGCAAATTGAAATTCTCTTCCCGCTAGGTAGCATCACAGTGTTTTTTTCCTCAGGATTATTTCTGCACAGTTCCTTCACTGTCAGAAAAGAGGGCATGCAGGGAGCTCTTCAAAAGGCTTTTGGTGGCATTACATGAAGCTAGCTGGAGGAGTCCTACTCATGACGAGGCATCCCCTGGGCTTGTCAATGTAGCCACTCAACGGGCTGCTCTCCCATCTATAGCCCTTCTGCAGGATTGTCCTCATAGACATCATGCCTTCCTTTTCCTCCCTGAGGCTACTGGGCAGAAAAAATGTGACTACATAACCACTGCTGAGCCTGGGTGCCTCAGCTCAGAGCACTCAGACTCAAGATTTGCAGGACCTTTGTGAGATACTTAATCTATAGTGGGCCTTGCAGATAGCTTTGGCTCTTGGGCTAGGTTTGACTGAGCAAGGATGCACTTTCATAGCATCTTGTGGATATAGTAGGGGCCTGGTAAGGCCTAAGTAGCTCCTTATTGCTGCTTTCTCTTCTGAGGGCCAAAGAGATTAACTTTGCTCCATTGCCACGTCTCAGAAAAGTTGCCATGCCTCACCCAGAAGGGAATTCTTCCTCTTTAATGTGCCTGGAGGAGCATTGTGAGCTCTTGCAGTTGGCCAGCCCTTTTTTTTTTTTTTTTTTGCCAGGAGCCAAGAAGGGAAGGGATGGATAAATAAATTCCGATGTCAGGCTTTCTTTCCACACATCTACTGAGGGAGCCAACTTTCTCTTGCTCCTTGCTACTGTTCAACCCTGTTCTCTTGGAAAAGGACGGCCCCTTTGTCTTCAGATCAGGCCCATTTCCTTCTTCATAGGCCTAGAAACCTTTTTGAAGTCACAGTGGCCAGGAGCCCTCTGGTTTGCTGGTGGATTTACCTGCCAGGCTGGGTGGTTCTGCTTTCTTGGTGGCTAAGAACCTTCTTTACCTTTCCTACAGAGTTCTGCAGAGATATCTGACAATATGTAAGTACTATGTTTCCTTGTGGTGTACATTCTGTTCTTGTTTGTTTTTAAATCAAAAATGCCTGTTTGGGAGGAGATGAACGTATTTAGTCTATTAGATTTGCGCTGCTGGATTTTTTTTTAATGTGTAATCTTGACTAGCTGTCTTATTGTTTATCCTGTAAGATTAGTCTATCAATTAAAGTTTGATAATTAATTGCGTCTCTTTCCTTCCAATTCTTCATGCGCCTAATCTGTTCTTGGGACTAAGCAACATTTAGAACAGGACCCAGAGCTGTCCTCTGTCAGCTGTGGTCTGACTTGTATGATTCTGAGTAATATATACAAGTTTATTTTCTGAAACAGATGGCAAAGAGATGTGATTGAGTCTGAAATATCAGACTAATGAGCTTGCTAATCAGCTATTCTTTTGCTAGTGCAGCCCTCCACCATGCATGCCTCCAGTTAGGGGAAGCTGCCTCTCTGGCTTTTTTTGTTTTGTTTTGTTTTTTTGTTTTGTTTTTTTTAAGACAGATTTCTCTGTGTAAATTTGGAGCCTGTCCTGGAACTCGCTCTATAGACCAGGCTGGCCTCGAACAAAGAGATCTGCCTGCCTTTGCCTCCCAAGTGCTGGGATTAAAGTCATGTACCATCACCACCAGCCTGCAAAGACAGGTTTTTTTAAAAAAACAAACAAAAACAAAAACAAAAAAATCCCAAAACAAAAACAGTGGAAACAGAGAGGAGCCACATGCTATACAGAGAGGAGGAGGAAGAAAACTATTTCCAGAAATAGGATAAGACCAGAATTCTTGGCATTAAGGATGACAGTTTTTCAGGATGTGGCATAGTCCACTCGGTCACTCATGTTAGACATTTTCTTTCCCTTCCCTCCATTGGGCAAGTATTCCTGACGGTTCTGGTCTCCCAATTTTCTTGTTTTCTAATACCTCCTACTTCTGAAGCAACACTGAAAAGTAGTTTTCTTTTCTTTCTTTCTTAAGATAGGGTCTTGCTAGGTGGTATAGGCTGGCCTGGAACTCAGGATTCTCCCACCTTACCCTCCTAAAGGACTATAGGCATGTGATGTAATGTCCAGCTTCACCGTCTTAGATTTCTATTAAGAGTTTTATTAAAGTTTTGTGTGTGCACACATATCACATGTGGAGATTAGAGGACAGCTTTTGGAAGTCGGTTCTTCCCTCCTGCCATGTAGTTTCCAGGATGGAAAGGCTTGGCAACCGGGTAAGCCACAGAGCCATCTTGCCAGCTCACCTATAGATTCTTCAAGATCTGGCTAACAGCTGTTTCCACAGTAGAGACCCTACAAACAGACAGTCCTCAGAGCTAGAGACGGGTCTCTTCCCACTTTTACTTGAGCCAAAGCCAGCTGAGAAGTGTGAGATGCTTCCTGCTGTGAGACCTCTCCCACACAACTGCCAAGGCTGCTTTTCTTTCCTCTCACTCCCCTAGCCATTTCTATTTGACATAGTTGACCAGGGCCATTTTTATTTTCAACCTGTCTTGCTTTTTCTCCAACTTTCTTTTTATTTTTTTTACTTTTTATTTTTTTTTTGGTTTTTCGAGACAGGGTTTCTCTGTGGTTTTGGAGCCTGTCCTGGAACTAGCTCTTGTAGACCAGGCTGGTCTCGAACTCACAGAGATCTGCCTGCCTCTGCCTCCCAAGTGCTGGGATTAAAGGCGTGCGCCACCACCGCCCGGCTTTCTTCAACTTTCTTGTTCACCCAATCTTTCCACTAATTTTCAAACTTCTCATTTTTATGCCTTCTGCCCTTATCTAAATTCTTTGTTATTTTTCTGACCTTAAAACTTTTTTTAATTGCATGTATGTGGGCACACTTACTAAGTCGCTCATGTGAGGAGGTCAAAGGGCAAGTTAGTGGACTTGGTTTCCTACTTCCATATTGACTGGATTCTAGGAAGCCAACTCAGGTTATCAGGTGTATGCGGGAAAAGTCTTCACCTGCTGAGCCATCTTTAGCCCCTCTTTTTGTTTGGAAAGTTGAAATATCCTAATCTGTTCAGCATCCCCATACCTTTTACTTGGTTAACCATTAGCTATGGTATTGTCCACATGTGCTTTCTAATCAGACCACGTTACTGTGCTGATGAGAGACATGCAAATCGAGACGCTTGTGTTTACATAAACATATCTCCTAGGAATAAGTATGAATGCTACTATCTTATCTAAAATATATCAATATCTAATTTGTAGAATTTTTTCCTCTTAATACTCATGTACTTTTTTTTCTTTTCCTTTTTTCTAAAACAGGGACTCACTCGAGCTCTGGCTGGCCTGGAACTTGGTATGTGGATCAGGCTGGCCTCGAACTCACTATGAAGCTGAGGGTAGCCTTACTCCTTCATTCTACTTCTATTTCTGTCTCCCAAGTGCTGAGACTAGGTGTGTGCCACCATGCACTGTCCTGCTTGGTTATGAGTCTTGTTCTACTTCATGCTACAAGTTTCCATGGCTAGGGATCCTCTGGTCTGGGTGTGTTTAGCAGGGATTCTCCTTCTACCCCTCAGGGCCAGGTCCGTCTGTATAGCGATCACTGTGGCTGTGCTGTCACATCCACGTCTGAGACTTAGACTCCACTGGTCAATTACTGAGGGCTGATGAAGCGTTTACTTACATTGTTCTATTAGTAGCTAAAACTCTGGAGTCAGGTATTGGGGTGAAAACCTGACAGATCCAAAGAGTTATGTAGTAACAGTCAGCTAACTCTGCCCCTCCACGATTCCCAGAGCCAAAAAGGCCACAACTTCTTCTGTTTCACTCCAGAATCTATGGCTACGACTTCGTGTTTCTCTCTGTATGTATCCTGGGTCTTCCAAAACCTCTGTGGGTAATTCTTGTCAGCTAGTTGCTAACTCTGCCCCCTGATTCATGGTTAAATTTTATTGGAAGAATGTCAGTGTGAACAGATATCCCAAAACAAACAGACTGATAAAAGTTTTTGTTTTTGTTTTGTTTTGGAGACAGGGTTTCTCTGTCTAACAGCCCTGGCTGTCCTGGAACTTGCTCTGTAGACCAGGCTGGCCTTGAGTGCTGGGATTAAAGGCGCACGCTGCCACCACCACCACCGGGCCTGGTGTAGTTCTTGATAACAAACTCTGTTCCCATAAGTCAGGCAAACAACTTAGGCTCTTTTACTAAAAATGGAAACCCAGAGTGTCAGACCCAGCCCAATGCAAATACTCCAGTAAGGTTGTCAGGGGTGACTATGTAATGCCTGGTTCTGCTGTGTGTGATCTCTGTGGAGCTGGAACCTGTCCTCTAGCAACACCACAGGAGGTTTTTTTGTCCCCAGAGTTCTGGCAAGAGTTCCAGTTGATGCATTATTCTGTTACTCTTGCCCTCCACAGACCAGACATTGTCCCTTCAGTTTCGAAGATGCCCCATTCATTGTGAAACTGACTGTTCAGCAGTTACTCTATAGAGATAACAGCACTTTGACAGGCCATCTCACAGGGCTTTGACCTCTTGCTATGTGACAAAATACTGCCTGAATACACCTTTTCTAGGGCTCCAGCCTTCAAGGGAAGAATGGCGGCCAGAGAGGAAGACCTGAGGGGCTCTCTCATAGGACTTATTCTAAATACTGCATCCAGCTCCTGCAATGTGAGCACTCTCGGTTCCCTTATTTTAGCCATTAAAGGACTTAGGCCCAGCAACCAATCACATGCCCATCTGTAACCAACCAGATGATTCAGAACCCAGATTTGCCTGGTGCTGAATTCTGCAACCATTCACCTCACTATTTAGGACTTAAGAAAAGTGGTTCTGCCTATTTTGCTTGATTGTCCCCTCCCTGATTTCACTGATGCATGTTGGGAATTGCTTGCTTAAACCTTTACCTTGGCATTTATTCATTGAACTTATTAATAAAAGTCTGAAATTTGCTCATTTGGCTTTATTATCACTTTTAAAACTCAAAGTCATATATACTGCACTAGATAAGGGAATTTCAAGTGATAGATGTATGTCTGCTTCCCTGTCTACTTACAACCCCAGCTGCACTATTGCTGAAGGAGCAGAATTCATGCAGGCTTCAGCACATGAAGACCCATCCCAGGAACACAATCAGCTTTAACTCACTTGCTAGAGTGAGGAGGCACCTCATAGGCCCTTAGCTGTGAGTCCTGGCTCCAGCATGGCATTTTTCTTACCCTTTTACTCATCTTGTTTGCCTGTTTGTGTATCCCACGAGCCCCTCAAATTCACCATGTCCCAAATGGGAATTATGACACCCCTTAAAAATCTTGGACCCTCGTTTTATTCCTGGTTTCAATAGCAGCTCACCTGTGTGAACAATTGATACCAAGTTAGAGACCTTCTCTGTCCGTTACTTTATCCCAGTCTCCGATCTTTTTCCCTTATGAGCTCTTGTGGTAACCATCAGGTTCATCCTCTTCAGTACACCCTAGGTGTCTGCCCTCAGAAAATCCCACTGTGGCTAACACGTTCCTTAGACTACGAGGTCCTTTGTGGACTCACCCTGGTCACTTCTTTAACTGCAGGTGACCATCTAGTCACTGTACTACAAGTTTCCTAAACCAGAGTCTGATGTCTCGCCTACTTTTAATACTATATTTTATTTTTGAGACTGGACTTCATGTAGCCCTGGTTGGCTTTGAACTTAGGTAGCTGAGGTTCACACATGGGGCAATCACTTGGATTTCCATTCATTACTGCCCCTGCTGTTGTATGCTGCCCTTCCTATGTGGTGCTACACATGGCACCAGCTCCTTAGCCTGGGCTGGACTTCTGTCAGTGTTCACACCCTCTATGATACTTTCTTTTTTCCTTTTTTTTTTTTCAAGACATGGTTTCTCTGTGTAACAGCCCTAGCTGTCCTGGAACTAGCTCTATAGACCAGACTGGCCTTGAACTCACCACGGAGATCTACCTGCTTCCACCTCCCAAATGCTGGGATTAAAGGTGTGCACCACCACCACCCAGCATGATACTTTCATTCATTCATTAACAATGAATTAAAATTAAAAATTTACTTGTTAACTACTCCTCTCTCTGATGTGTCTTGGTAATGGCCACTATTCATACTTTAGTGCCTTTTATTTTTTTCATTGTATGATTTATAGAAGGGATCATGCTGCCTCTTCACCTTGTTTTGAGACGGAGTGCCGTGCAGCTAAGGGTAATCTTGAACTCCTAATCCTCTCACCTCCTCCCAAGTGCTGGAATTACAGGCCTGTGTTTATTTTCTCTTAACTTTTCCATATTCTACAGATTTGTTTCTAGTCAACCAACCCCACCCAGCGCTTGTTAACTTTTGAGACAGTTTGTTTCAGGCTAGTCTCAGAGTTCATGAGATCTTGCTGGACATCCGATTATAAATCCTCAGTATATTCCTTTTCAAATTTATATTGAAACATTCTCCCAACTTTTGATGATTTGACAGCTGAAAGAATATTAGTATCACTAGCTTAGTCAACAGTTAGCATTTTAATTTTTTTTCCTGAATCATTTCAAGTCAGCTGCTGTCATGCTTCATTCCTAAATATTTTGTATTCCCAGGCAGTACAGTTACTCTAGCTGTTGAACCTAAGAACTCTAACACTAACACTGTCTTATCACATACATACAGTCCATTTGTCCCCAAATGTTTCCTCCTAGCGCTTTCCAGCTCCATGTTTCCCAAAGTTACATCTCTCTGGTCTTTGAGTTAGAGCAGTCATGCTGCGTTTTCCCATGGCAATTAGAAGCTCAGGGTGGACAGACTCACTCCTTCTCCATCAGTTTGCTTACAGGATTTTAAGAACACCTAGAGGGGATATGTCAATGGTACATCAGCACAGCTCGTGTTATTGGAAATACTGTCACATAAACTTTAAACATCTCCCGAGTCTCCTGGTGGGCTCATTGTTGGGACTGTCTGGAGGGGCGGGGGCAGAGGGGACTGAAGTGGCTGAACTAGAGGTACTGGGAGACAGTGGCTGAAGACAGTGCTGGCTCCAGGGTCTTGTGCATTCTGGGCAAGTGTTCTACTCTACCATCCAGCTTCATTCCCAGCCACAAGGGCTCACGAGTCACCCAGGACACAAAAGACAGGAAATGACCCAAACCATCTGGCCAGCTAGATGAGCAGCAAGCCTCATTATGTAAGGAGGAGGAAGACCCATATCATCAACCTTGGTCTTTGCCACAACACACGTGAACACACGTCAACATACACACCAAACTTAACATTAACTGCATGGCTTCTGTCCTCTCATTTCTATGCAATTTGGAATGCTATGTGTGGTCAGGTTGCTGCCTACCTATCAAAACACAGAATCCTTACTGAAACCATTCTGATGAATCTTTAGAGCATCAAGGGATAGTTAAGCACAAGGACCCTAAATCTGTGACCAGTGGACTTTAGCTACCTCCAGAGTGACGTGAATAGGCCAGGCATGTGGTGAGATATTAATGAGAAGTTGCCCTGGTGGCAGTACTGCTAAACTTTGTGATCTTTGGCAAAAGAATCCAGATGCAGTATTTGGTCAGATCTTCAGCTGTCCTGGGATTTAAAGTAGCCAGAACAACTTGGGGGACTAATAACAAAATATCCTAGTTCTGGTCAGAGCAGTCAGTCACTTGTAGCCTGAGTGGTTCACTGTTGGTTGTCAGTATGTAACAAGTTTCCAGCTCTTCATGGAATAAAGGCATCTGTAAAAACTAGGCTCCTTAATGCTCCTTGATGGCAGTTTTACATGGTATTTTTTTAAATGTTTACCCATTAAGTCTCACCAACAGATTGCCTAAACATGAACTGAATAAAGATGACACACATCTTTTATATATATATCCACACAACAAAGAGACCATGATTCGAAGGAGACTTATATTTAGGAATATGTGCACTCATGCGTGTGTGTATATACACAATAACAGAATTTGATGGCGAATAGGGAGGACTATATGGTAAAGTTTGAAGGGAGGAAAAAGTAATGCTAAAAAATTAATTTAAAAGGAGGGTAGCTGAGGGTGTAGCATAGTGTTAGAACACTCGTCTAACATGTGAACCCCTGAACCTATCCCCAGCACTACAGGGAATAATAAAAACAAACTAACAGTGGTTTCTATTACTAGAAAGTATGTGTGACCACCATGTCTAGAATAACTCTAAGGAGATAAAGAGACTGGGGAATTCAGAAAGAGGTGTGCCTTGAAGGTAGGCCCAAATGTAGAATTGGCTGCTCCCCTTCCACCACCTCATCCCACCCAGAAGTATCTCTGCTGGCTGAGGCTCACCTCAGTTTCTTGTCTTGCTGATATCACCTACAAGCTCCTGCTTCTGCTCTCTCCTACAAACAACTGCAGTAAAAAAGCAATTATGGCACAACTCTCAAACAGGATGTAAGCTTTGTGTACACATTACCAACATCAACCCCAAGAACTACAGTGCTGAGAATAAAAGGGTAGCTGCTGTGGAGGCATATACGTATTGTCCCAGCACTTGGAAGACTGAGCTAGGACTGTCTGAGGCCAGCCTGGGCTCTAGAGAAAGCATGTCTCAAGAAGGGGTGGGGGCAGAATGGAGAATGGCTATGTGACTGAAGAGCAGTGTTGAAAACAGAGCTGATCCTCCCCACAAACTTCAATTCTGGTATTTTGGAAAGAGGTTTTTTGGGAAGAACTAGCCCTGCATGCTGTCAGCCAGTCACATCTAATTCATCAGCACGGAGGGAAAAACAAGCGAAGCAAGTGTTCTTTCATCATGAGCACACGCACATGTACTGAGGTGGGAAAGGGAAACTTACTTCAGGTGCATTGCTGGAACACAGCATCTTGCTATGTTACCCAGCTGGCTTTACCTCTTATACAATAGAGCTTTGGGCATATACCACCATGCCTGGATAGGTCATACAGTTTTCATTTTTATTTTTTTATTTTTGGTCAGCATACAAAATAATGGGTTTCATTGTGGCTTTTTTACACAAAATACATTATTTTTTATTATTTTCACCCTAGCTGCCCAGCACAGTACCCTAGGCTGTATTTTTGATATGCATGGTTATCGATGACAGATCTTTAAAAGCATTAAGCAAAATCAATAAGATTTAAAAATTAGGTGGAACGGGGTGGTTCAAATCTCTAATCTTAGCACTTGGGAGGTTAGCTGTGCTAATGAGTTCAGGCCAGAACAAGATTGTCTCAAAAAAGAAAAAGGAAACTGAAGACTGAGAAAAATGTTAGTTTTATAATAGATTTATTTTTAAAGGGTAAAACACTCAGACAATTTAAATACAAGTCCAACAGAACCGCTGTCAGTCAGCCATGATGCAGTCGGGCATTCTCGGAGTCCTCCGGATGAGGAAGAAGGCTCTGGCAATGACAAGATAAGTTGGGTTTCCTTTTAGTGTGTAGTCACTGACTCTTAAGTACCACCTTTAAGGTGCCCAGTGCATTGAAACTAAATATTCTAAGCACAAAACAGTAGAGCTGAAACAACAGCGACTGTCAACTAAGGCTTATACCAGGCAACGATGCCCATCTATGACCCAGTTTGACCTTCACAAAGCCCTGATAGGGTCAGGCTTCACTGCCACTTTACATGGGACTAAATTCATAGTTCAGCAACTTGTCCAAGATCATCAGACTCACTGCATAAGGGGTATTACAGCCAATTTGGGTCTCTGTCTCTGAAGCCTACCCTCTTAGTTTGGGAGCAACCCTAGGCCATCTCTGCTTCTTGAAGCAGGTAAGGCTGTGCTGGAAGGGTAACAAGGACGGAGGTTCATTTCTGGGTTGTGACATGCAGTATTTGTGTAAGACTGCTTTTAAGAAGGCTGAGCCAGGTGGTGGCAGCACACGCCTTTAATCCCAGCACTCGGGAGATAGAGACAGGTGGATCTATCTATGTGAGTTTGTGGCCAGCCTGGCCTACAAGAGCTAGTTCCAGGACAGACGCCAAAGCTACAGAGAAACCCTGTCTTAAAAAACCAAAAGAGAGCTGAATCCTGTCCAGGAATGATGCCCCCAAGCCTCTCTTAAAGATCACAGCAAGGGTTAGGGCTTGGATGAACCATAAAGGGTCTGTGTTCTCTAACTAATGACAGTCTCTATCAATACTTCCAACTTCTGTGAGTCTTGTTTAATCCTATGAGAGAATGTGGTTTAATGTCAGGTTATTTACCTGAAACTTTATTCATATACATCCTTCTTATCTGCAATGTAATCTACAATTTCTTGTGGACACATTAACTTCTCTGCATCTATATCAGGAATTTCAAATCCTAAAATGGAAAAAAATGGTAACAGTATGTGAATATGGAAAAAGCGAACCCTTTAGAACTAAAAGCGTATGACTCCCCTCCCCCTTTAATTTTAGGTTAGAGTCTCAGTAATTCAGGCTGAGCCTGAAATTTCTAGTAGCTGTGATTACAAGTTTGTGCCACCAGACTTGGCTTACATTTGATCCTTTCTTAATACCTACAGCTGTGTTCAACATCTCCAGCAATCTTGAATCCCATTTCGTTTTTGAACTAGGTAAGTTTTAGAAAATAAGTACATCATGTTGGGCTTAAGTTTTTTTTTGAAACAATAGAAAATTTCTCCTTTTAAATATACAAGTCGGTAGTTCATAGTGTGCTCACAAGGTTGTACAACCACTGCTATTATTTAATCCCCTAAGAATTAATCCAGTTGGGGGCTGGAGAGATGGCTCAGCGGTTAAGAGCACTGGCTGCTCTTCCAAAGGTCCTGAGTTCAATTCCCAGCAACCACATGGTGGCTCACAACCATCTGTAATGGGATCTGGTGCCCTCTTCTGTCCTGCAGGCATACATTCAGTTAGAATACTGAGAATACTGAATACATAATAAATAAAATCTTAAAAAAAAAAAAAGAATCCAATTAATCAAAGTCCACTAGAACAGTGGCTCTTAACCTGTGGGTCTCCTTTGGGGTCACAGTCACATATCAGATATTTACAGTATGATTCACAACAGTAGCAAAATTACAGTTATGAAGTAGCAACAAAATAATTTTATGGTGGTTTATGGTGGTGGTCACCACAACATGAGAAACTTTATTAAAGGCTCACATTAGGAAGGTTGAGAACCACTGCCCTAGAACATTATCACCCCTAAAAAACCAAACCAAAAAAAAAAAAAAAAAAAACCCTGTGTCATTAGTAGCTCACTCCCCATCATCCCAACACTTGGTGGCCTTAAACATACTCTGTCCCCAACTGTTTTCCTCTTGGAACTTCATGCCATGAAGCAAGTGTGCAGCATGTGATGAGCTGCTTTGTATTTTGTCCTCCGGGGTTATTCATGCTGCAGTGTGTACTTCTTTGTTCCTTGTTACAGCTGGGTTGTGGTAATTTCAGTAGGGTTTACTTTGGCTCAGATACTGGATTGAGCATGTTATATGTGCTCTCTCAGCAGTCCCCATCTTGAGGCTCCTAGCCGGCACACTCACTTCACAGTGTAGGAAGACTCTGAGAGGTGCCGTTGCTTGTCAGGCTCCAAAATGTCTGAACTCAGTCCAGACCAAAAACCAAAAGGTTTTTAAGTAGCAACAGCATAGCACTTGCTTATATCATCTATGAGGAGCGTTAACTATGGCTTGCCCTATTAGGTGGCACACATATCCTTTGCTTCCTAAACAGCCACCCAAAAAGGAGCCAAGGGATTTTATAAAGTCTTGTTTGCACAGCAAACAGATCTTAATAAAAACAACTTGGAGCAGGCATGGCAAACAATCACAGGAGACCCAGACCTCACCTGTGTGTCCTTAGCACCGCTTATTACTGCTGTTTAGCTGAAGGTCCCACGTTCCCAAGCCCTTTCAGACCAGCCAGCCCTTAATGCTAGTCTGCATTCTGCCAGGCCTGCACTGTCCCTAACATTACTTCACCTGACAGTAAGAAGCCTGGCAAGTATTGCTGTTATTGTATCTACTAATATCTGAATCTAGTCCAGACTCCAGCATTTTCTTCAGTTTAAACTAAACCACCAAAGAGTCAACTGGGATATAGCCTGGACTGCAGAGAGAGAGACCTTTTCTTAAAAACAACAAAATGAGGACTCCTAGCATACAGATCCCAAGCATATATTTGTTACCAAATTCGTCTTCCATGGCCATAATAATCTCCACTTGGTCCAAACTGTCTAAGCCCAGGTCCTTCATAAAATGAGAATTTACTGAGAGCTGCAAGAAAGAAATAAACAAAATTGAATCCATGAAAGTGTCTGCTTCCCAAGACAACAGAGTGGTACTTTATCATTATATTGAAGATTTGCAAAGAAACACAAGCCTTTAAATAACATGGTGTATTTAACATATGCTGCTATGGACACAGTATATTTTGTTAGCCTGTTCAATTTTACTTTAAGGTGGTTAAGTTTAGAAAGAAATTTAAATAAAAGATTTCATGCTACATATTTTAATAGGATCTTTGATAACTATTCTAAAGGACATCTGAGAGAATTTGTTTTCTTGATATTTTACTAACAAATAAAAACCCTTCTCCTCCAAGCCTAATTATAGGCTACTATCCTAGCACTCAGGAGGCAGACACTGAAAGATCTCTGAGTTTGAGGCCAGCCTGGTCTACACAGAAAGTTCCATTACAGTCAGCGCTACACAGTGGGGAAAAAAAAAAAAACAAACCAAGCTATTATAGGGCTGTAGCTCAGTATAGAACATTTGCCTAGTATGCATGAGGCCCACAGTTCCATCCCCAGCAACACATGCACACTCAACAACTAAAAATCCTAAGATTTATTATAAATTGTAGATGCCTGGCAGATGACAGAATACTGTATTCACTTGCTTATAATTTGGCTTTTAAAATCACCAGGAAATATTCTTCAAAATCCATGTTAAGGGCCTAAGATGGTTCAGCAATTAAAAGAATTCCCTATACAATACTGAGGACCAAAGTTCGGATCCCAGTACCCATCTAACAAGCTGTGTGTCTAGTATATGCCTGTACCCACATCTCGAGTGGGCAGACACACTGGATTTGGTGGTTTCCAGCCTAGCTGAGAAAGTGGAAGCACCAGGTTCAGAGAGACCTTGCCTCAAAATAGATGAGAGAACCTGATGACCTCTTCTGCCCTCAGTTCACACATAGGCAGGTAAACGCACATATACACAAATCTTTTTTAAAAAAAATCTTTTTAAAAACTATGTTAAACTACACAACAGATTCAGTTACTAAAGAAAAAAAAAACTGTTTCAAACCACCATAAAAAATTCTAAGAGTTAAATTAAAAAACAAAGAAGCAAACCTCATGTGGTAGTACCTCTATATTCCCAGCATTCAGGAGGAGGGAGAATATGACTTTAGGGCCAGCCTGGGCTACATAGCGAGACCCTGTTTTTTAAAACAAAAAAGCAAATGGCTGCCAGGCAGTGGTGGTGCACGCCTTTAATCCCAGCACTCAGGAGGCAGAGGCAGGTGGATCTCTGTGAGTGTGAGGCCAGCCTGGTCTACAAGAGCTAGTTCCAGGCCAGGCTCCAAAGCTACAGAGAAACCCTCTCTCAAGAAAACAAAAGACTCAAGAGGCAGAAAGAATGCAATTCTGGTATATGGGCCACCTGTGGTTTTTTGCAGGCTTTCCTTGTACTGAGGATTGTGATTAGGCCCTGTCATGGGGTAAATATGTTTCTCCCTGAACTACACTCCCAGACCACTTGTGTTTTCAGAAGAGTGGTTTGAATGAGAAGTCCCCATAAGTCTTAGGCATGTGAATATTTGGTTCCTAGTTGGTGACTATTTGGAAAGCATTAGGAGGTATAGCCTTGTTGGAGGAGTTGTGTCCCAGAGGCAGGCTTTAAGGCATTGAAAGCCTCCTCCATCCCAGGTGTACTCTCTACTTCCTGTTTGTGGTTCAAGATGTAAACTCTCAGATACTTCTCCAGTGCCATGCTTACCTGCCTACTGCATTTTCTCTGCCATGATGGAACTATAACCTAAATAAACCCTTCCTTCTGTAAGTTGCCTTGGTCATGTTTTATCTCAGCAATAGAAATGTAACTAAGACAAATATTTATGCTATATAATGTGCCTGTGCTACTGAAATAACGATTATTTCTCTCTGGAAAGATAAACCAGAAGCTATATCTATACAGGGACAATGCCAATCTCCTAGTAGAAGAACTGGTTGGCTGGAAGCTGGGAAGAGGTTTTTTATTTTACTATTTATGTGCATTGGTATATCTGCCTGCAAGAATGTCTGTATGAAGGTGTTGGGTACCCTGGAACTGGAGTTACAGACAGTTATGAGCAGCCATATGGGTGCTGGGAATTGAGCCCGGGTCCTATGGAAGAGCAGCTAGTGCTATTAATCGCTGAGCCATCTCTCCAGCCCTGCTGGGAGGACTTTTAATTGAATGTTTGTTTGGACCCTTTGAATTTTATACTATGTGATTAAATATGCTAAAGGAAAAAAATAGGGGCTGGCGAGATGGCTCAGCAGGAGAAGATGCTTGCTACCGATCCTGATGACCTCTGAGCTCAATCTCTGGTAGGGCATGGTGGAAGGAAAGAACTAACTGCTGCAAATTGTCCTGTGACTTCCTCAAGGGGGGGGGCACGACATGCATATACAAGGTGCATAAGTACATACACAAACACACAAAAACAAAGCAAAAGGGAAATTAGTAAATTTTGAAAGGAAATCTAAACCAGTTACCTTTTCTGGGTCAATCTTGTCATAGAGTTTCAAGACATACAGCACTCGGTCCTTAATTCCCTCTAACGTCAAAGGGGGTGCATCACTGTACTGGCGGCACAAGTGTGTGACCCTTCCAGGCACCTAGAACAAAGACAGGAAGGAGAGTGTCATTCAGTTCCAAGTGTCTTTACGTAGTGCACATGTCTACAGGTATCTTTTTAAAAACTTAGATGTAAATTTTTTACTTGGGAGCAGGATGCCATGGCACTTGATTGGAGGTCAGAGAACAAGCTGTGGGGGTCAGTTCTCTCCTTCTGGGTCCTAGGGATTGAGCTGAGGTCACCAAGTTTGGTGGCAGGTGTCTTTACCTGCTGAGCCACCTCAATATGCACGCCAAGCACTTTCACAAAGCTTCTGGCCTCTACAAATCCCTACCATCTCATTCTCCAATGTGGCCATTGCTATATACTGAGTCATATATGTGGGTCAACTCAGCAGCTCTAGCATCAAAATGGGTGTCACTTGTCCTCAAAATCAGGACTCGTTCCTCTGACTTTGGACACCATCTTGTTCAGTAAGACTGTCACTAACATAAAAGGGCCAGTGCTCCTAACCTCTGAGCCATCTCTCTAGCCCTTTTTTTTTAAGTTCTTAATTTGTTGCTAAGGCTTTTCCACAGAAAATGATTTTGTAGCTAGGCTTTTAATCCCAGATACTTGGGAAGTAAGGCAGAGGAGGATCAAGATCAAGGCCAGTCTAGGCAATTTAGTGAGAACCTGTTTCAAAATAAAGAGGGGGCAGGGATGTAATATAGCTAATAGCAGAGCAATTTGCTTAGTGTGTGAAATCCTGGGTTCAATCTTGAATACTGAAGGGGGAGGAAGAAAGACAGCAATATGGATCAGAGGCTAAAGGCACTAGCCACCAAGCTTGATAATCTAAGTTCAATCCTTAGAATCTACATGGTGGGAAAAAAACATGGACCCTCAAGTTATCCCCTGACCTTCTCATGTAAATTCACACTAACTAAACAAATGTATGAGGGAGAACTGGGTTTGCTTGCTGGCACTCAGGTCCCTGAGTATGTCTGTGAAAAAATACCCATGAAAAATGACCTAAGAAGCCGGGCGATGGTGGCGCACGCCTTTAATCCCAGCACTCGGGAGGCAGAGGTAGGCGGATCTCTGTGAGTTCGAGACCAGCCTGGTCTACGGAGCTAGTTCCAGGACAGGCTCCAAAGCCAGAGAGAAACCCTGTCTCGAAAAACCAAAAAAAAAAAATGACCTAAGAGCTGCTGTGGTGTCAAATGTTTGTAACCCTAACACTTGAGAGGTTGAGGTTGATATCCAGAGCCCAGGCTTGCCTGGACTATAGAGCAAGAACCTACTTCAAAATAAAACTGAGCCAGTATATACCGCTTTATCAAGATAGACTTAATTTGCAGCAAACTAAAGACATTAACTGAAGAGAGATTCTAGAGGATCTCTGAAGACTATGGCAAAGCACCTTTTTTTCACGCCTAAATCCATTGTTGCCTTTGTACTGTGTGTGAGAGCCCTTTGATTAGGGACATACCATTAGATCTACTCATCACAGTGACTTGAAGAGGTCACAAAATGAAGCAGAAAAGAATAAAGAGGGAGAAGAAATATGATAATAATGAGAATGACCTTCTGAGGTAGGAGGACCTATCAAGTCCTGTGTGCATATCAAGAAGGTATAGAAAAGAGATTAGAAACTAGTAAGGGACTGGGGTTGTAGTTCATTGGTTGAGGGCTTGCCTAGTATGAGTTAGGCCTCGTGTTCAGTGTTCCGCCTGGAAGGAAAAAAAATCTGAGCAGATTTTAGAAAGACATGGTGGTTCGGGCTTGCAATCCTCGTACTTGGGAGGCTGAGGAAGAGTAACACACCCTCACCAACACAGTTCCAAGGCCAGCCTTAAATCTCAAAGACAAAAAACAAAAAGTATCAAGGACTGGTATGAAGTGGAGATGGAGAACTGTGTCCAGCATGTCACCATGCCATGGGAAACGAGTGACTGGGAAGAGTCTGCACGTATGCAGTTACTCATGTGATCACTAGGTGTCAGCAGCTCACCAGGCATCATTGGCAATTTCTTGCAGGGCCAGGTAAGTACCAAGAGATTGAACTAAGAGTTCTGTCTTGAGGCTACATGTCATTCTAAAATAGATGGTCGCAGTGAGCTCAGTACAAGGCAGCAAGATGTAGTGAGCTGAGAGGTGAGCCTCAGAAACCAGATCAGATTAGGAAACAGACTCTGCTGTTAATTAGCATCAGGGTATAGCTCTTACTAGCTGTTTGTCCCCATCCAGTTATATAACCTGTATATGCCTCAGTTTCTTTAGCTGTTAAATATGGATAAACAGCAGCACCTCTTTCATAATACTGTGGCAAGGTAAGATGTTATGAAAGCGCTGGACACTGCTTGGCATCTATCTAGCAATACTACAGCAGCCTGGCAATGTGGCCCTCAGCTGTGGTGTAGCCTAAAATACATATCCCATTTATTCCTTTCCTAAGTCATTTTAAAAATTTGTTATTTACTTATTTTGGTACTGGAATGGGGCCCGTTTCATCTATGTCAGGCAGGGGCTCCACCATTATACTGCCAGCCTTGGTTTTGAAATGGGGCTTAATTAAGTTACTCTGGGTAGCTTTGAACTTACTTTTACCCAGACAGGCCTTAAACATGTTAATTTATTGCTGCCTACAAAGGAGCTGAGATTACAGGCCAGGACTGATTTGCCTCACTAAATCAGACCGTGGTACTACTCTAAGCACTTTACACACCTTTTACTAAGAAACTGAGGCAAGATGGTTAAGTACCCTGCCCCAGGGCCCCTGCATGCTCTCTTGGAGGGTCTATATTGCTTCCTTCTGCCAGATGTCTACTGTTTGGAAAGCACCTCCCCCGCAGTCAACAGTTGTCTTGGGGGGTGTTCTTCCCCCAGACTCAGACATGTGACATAAATGATCTCCAAGCATCAAGGGTGGCTCTATCTGCAATGACGCTGAGTTAGCCTGATACTGAAGAGTTTCTATTAGAATCCATCTTGTTCCCCTCTGCCCTTCTTTGTTTATGGAAAAAGCTTTAAAGGCCATCTCTGTCACTTGCCCACTTCAAACCTCAGGACTGAGACACCTCAAATGCAGCTGTCTGAAACAAACCCGCGCCTCTACAAATCTCTTCCTTACTCTACTCCCTCTCCATTTTCTGTCTAGCCAGAAACTTCCAAGCCAAGTGGGTGATTCAGTGAAAAGGTTTCTTACTGCTTCAACAAATATTGCTTACTGTTTGCTTCCTCTGATTTGTGCAGAGAACATTCATATTCCAATAACAAACCTTAAAATACCCTGTAAACAACTGTCTCTCTTCATGTATCAAAACCATTCTGTAAGCATAAAGCAGTTCCCCTACTGTCAGTATAAACCCAGCAGAGAGAGCTCTGTTGTAAACATGGTCTCAGGGTCACATATGCAAAGCCCAGGAAAACAAATCAGTCTTCTATTATAACTCCGAGGATCTGTGTGCACACCTATGACTGCGAAGCAATGCTGTAAGAACAGGGAGACTAATTGAAATTAGTCTCTAGACCCAAACACACAGGCAACTTTACTGCCCTTCTAACACCTTATATGACAAGCTTTTGGTACACTGTCAGCGAATCTCAACACTGGATGTAGATTGTTTTTTTTTAATTATTTATTTATTATGTATACAATATTCTGTCTGTGTGTATGCCTGCAGGCCAGAAGAGGGCACCAGACCTCATTACAGATGGTTGTGAGCCACCATGTGGTTGCTGGAAATTGAACTCAGGACCTTTGGAAGAGCAGGCAATGCTCTTAACCTCTGAGCCAGCTCTCCAGCCCCCTGGATGTAGATTCTTATTCCTGTAGGATGCAGGTGTAACTGAAACCACGACCATAGGAAGCTCATGAGTCTGAAAAGGGTTTTCCACCTTGGTCCAGTCTATCCTACAGTAAGCAGTTCCTAATCTGGGATGCACACGGCGAACGTGAAGCCATGCCAGGGCCTGATCCCATAGGAATAAGTCAGAAGGGGTGCGGGAAGAGGGCTAAATCTATTGTTGGGCATCTAGGGTTGGAAGTGACGCCCAAGTTTCAGCCTCACACTTGTTTCCTATCTCTACTTCCAGAAGGCTCACAGACAAGGTGTCACAAGGGAAAAATTACGACAGAACTCTAGGAAGGCAATACTCTGTGCAGGCGAGTGGTTTCCCCTTGTGCACGCTTTCTTTAACCTTCCCTAGGAAGTAACCAGAGTATACCATCACCACAACAACGGGGACTGCAGGAGGTGCTCTACTCGACCTCTCTCAACTGAACTTCACTGCCACTCTGCAAGGATGAGATCTGGTGCCCAATTCTGTTCGGTCGAGACTTGGTCAAAGTGCTGTGCTCTAATCACAAGACACTCGCCCTCGCGACAAGAGTCAACCAAAACTCGTCGGGCAGCAGGGCTAGCAGTGTACCCCGAATCATTCCTGCAGCCGCTGTGCAGCCGGCCCGGGCCCCTCCCCCAAACCGGACGGCCCGGGCCCTGACCCCTGAGCAGCCCCGGCAAAGTCACCGCGAGTCACCTGCGTGAGGGCCTGGGCGGGCTGCAGAGTCCCGGACCTCCTCCGGGTTCCCTCAGGGCAGACAGTGATGCTGAGTGGCCGGGCCAAGGCCAGTGTGGGAAGCCGGGGCAGCGGCGCGAAGGCCGCGGGCAGGCGGCGGACACACACGGAAAGGACACGAGCCGCCATAGCTGCGCCAACCCAGAATGCACTGCGTCGCGGTCTCCCGCCCAAGCCTCTGTTAGCTCCGTACGCTGGCGACGCATAGAGCGGCGCTTGAGGACTCCGCGGGCGCTGGCGACCCCTGGCGGCTCCTGGAGGCGCTGCGCCCACCTCCGTTTGAAGGACGAGAGCTACCTTGGTGCCAACTGCACAAATGCCATCTGCTCTTAAACAGTTACAGACAAAAAAGGAACTTATTTATTTTCTCAGAGTTCTGAAATATATTGTTTTAAGAATGTCCGCCTTTGATTCTGGAATTGTGGCAAACGTCTTTAAAGTTAGCACTCTGGAGCAGGAGGGTCTCTGTGAATTCGAGGCCAGCCTGATCTACACCGCAAGTTCCAAGCCAGTCAGAGCTACATATTAAGACCCTGTCTCAAAAAATAAAATATGCCACGATTCTCCCATAGCATTAAGATTTTTTTGTTTGAATGAAAACTCAGTACAAAATATGAGTGTGAAACAGAATGGATTTAAGACTAGTAGCCAGCTGTGGCTGCTACATCTATGATCTCAGCTCCAGAGGCTGAGGCAGATGATGGTAATCTAGACTACATAGCAAGGTACCGTCTCTAACTAAATAAACAACCCAAAACACACATACACAAACAACCCCCAAAAGCCCATGTGCTTGCTTATGTAATCTGAAGACTGATAAATGTGGAAGTATAACAATCCATATTTTAAATTTTGGTAATGTACAACTCCGGGTTAAGTCTGCAGTACAGCAAAAGGTACGACTGGACAATCTGTAAGCAATATAACCAACAAAACGAACAAGTGGCAACTTTAGCGTCCACACACCAGTTCCACTATGTAAGGCAAACACCCAAGGGGCAAACTCCTAAATTTTTATGCACTTTCAAAGTGTCCTTTATTTTCAGCGAAGGCTTTCTGGTGTAAGCTGAGCATGCCTGGAGGCATTCCTGTTCATCCCCCCCCCCCTTAATCTCATAAACACATACCCCCTGACCTAAAAATGTACCTATCTTCTTAAATTAATTAAGCTGAGCATGTTCAGAAGTGTTTGTAGGGATGAGAGTATGATTAAGAATGGGCCAGCCACACTCCAGCACTTCCCCTTTTAGGAGCTGTAGGATCCTGACCCAGGGCAACAGGAGGATATCTGAGTCTCTGAGGGCCCAGTATTGACTTTGTATCCGAAGCCAGAGGCCTTGAAGCAGCCTAATGACTCACAGCAATGAACATTCTTAAGTCAAGCTGCTTGGAGGAGAGTATACTATGTGACACACCGCAATTTCCAGTGTCACCATGACAAATGACTATATGATGGAGATGCGGGAGGGATGGAGGAACAGAATGGCACGTGCACCAGAACGCTGCAGTTGGTAGAGGAGCAGGGTCGACAAGATGTTTTTGTTTTGTTTTGTCTTTTCTAATTTTATTTACTTCGGGAGGGAGGCTACAAGAGTGGAGGGTGAATATAGAAACACTGGGAAATGGGGAATTGGGGTACATCAAGTGAAATACCTAAAGATTCAATAAAAAAATTATGTTATAAAAAAACAAAAACATGGGCCAACCCGTGTGGATATATAGAGCTCACTGAATAAAATTCCCCAGTGTTGGGGACCCGGGGGGGGGGGGGGGGGGGGAAGGTCGCGCAAAGATGAGAACACCACCAAGTCTAATAAACCAGAAGCAAACTTTATTCCAGAAACCAGATCCTAGGAAAACCAGAAGCAAACTTAAAAATAAAAATAAAACGCCGCAGGGCACAGAAGCTTATCAGCTAGCTGAGACCACAGCCAGAGATGGTGTTTGTTAGGCTGTGGTCCCGACTAGTTTTTGAACCCACCTTTTATAGTAAGGCACCAAGCACTAGGTCTGGGCAAAGGAATTTTTACAACCTTGCCCTGATGCTTGGGTTAGTCAGCAGAGACCCTAGAGAGGGGAGTGAGTTTTAATGTCAATGGGTAACTAGGCAGCCATCATGAAATATGTTTCAGAGGCGATTACAGCGAAAATCACTAATTGTAAGAAAACAGATGTCTTTAGCAATTATTTAGAAAAGGGACTGCTAGTAATACGAGACGGTTAATAAATTAGGATTAACTGGTTCTTAGGCTGAGAATTTAGAAGATAGCGGAAAGCTTTTCACACTATCTAAAGATAAAACTCAGATACTGACTGCCATACTTTACAACCTCCATTATCAGAGCTCATCAATTAAACCATTGTTTGTATTTTTCCACTGTCTCCTGTACCTCCAGGCAGTGTATACTGAAGCCCTATGCCTCTCCTTAATGGTGACAGTTTTCCATAACAGAGGTCAGTATCTCTGTCTCCTAAAGCTTAACTCAGTTCACATCTGTCGTTTATCAAGGATGGCCAGGACACTACTCTCAGTTTGCAGGGAGAAGCTCTGGCCTTGTAAAAGAAACATCTAGTTGTGAAATGACCTAAGCTTCCCAAGCTTCTGAGAAAACAGCTCACTGTGAATGAATAATCTTAGATCTGCTGAGAAAGCTGCTGATAGTCTGTTCTCATTCTCCTAGACTTATAAATTTATATTTCTTTATTTTTACATTCTTATTTTTGGAATCTACATTTTTATTTTCTTATTCTTGGACTCTTCACCCAGTACCTTTGTTTAATGAGTATCTGCCTTTGCTCTCCTGACTGCTGCACTATTTTACGTCTTGGCTGTACTTCGGACCAATCACGTGGGTAAACATTCACTTCAAGCTATACTCAGACTACCTTCCCAAGAAGCTTTCCCCCCCTAATTTAGCAGCTAGCGTAATAATTGCGAGATTTATTCAGCACATGGTTAATGTAGACTGGGTAACTGCGAGGTCTATTAATTAGTCTCTTGTTTAAAGATTATGAGACTTCAAAAAAATTCTATAATCAAGGTAAATCAAATTTTTCTTTCTTCTTTTGCTTAGTCTGAGTATTGGGAAGACCCTAACTGCCATCATCCGAAGATCTGGACATTTCCTATAAAGAGTGGGATGGTTTGTGGAGAAGAGGATTTGGGCCATGTGATGTAAGCACAAGAACACATGACCTTGCTGTTTCCTTCTCCCCCAGCTCTTCACTCAACTCCTAGTTTCTGTTAATGTTATCTAGGATTGAAATCCAGATGATTTAACAACCACCTTCAATTAAAAATTTCCCTTTGCACAGCAATAAACATGTAGTTTTCTATTTAGGCCCAAGGGCCATGTCACTAGTTTGAGCTAGAAACCAGACAGGTGGGCTGTAAATCCAGACAGCTGCTGGGAGCAGCGGGGTGGCACAAGGAGGAAGAAAGGTGTGCCTCTTGAGTTACACAGGGAGGTCATCAGGCCAACTGAAGGAGAAAGGATGGCTCTTCAGAGAAATGGTGAGAAAACCCAGAGGGTCAAGGAAATCATGCTTAGGCTTTGGGCCAGTACCTGAAAAGAAGGGTTATACTTTTATGTTTTTTTTTTTGTTTTGTTTTGTTTTGTTTTTACCTAAAGCTTGAAAAAGTGGGCAGGCTTAGCAGTCAGACTTGTAAGATTGTATTCTGATCATCTCCTTGTCCTAACCATACAGAACACCCTAACCCTAACCTATGGCAGGGCAGAATGTAGCTAGGCTGGAAAGCCAAACTGAATCCAGGGAGAAAGAAAGGAAGGCGGAGTCAAGGGAAACACTGGAAGCCTCCAGAGAAGCAAGATGTGAGGTAACAAGCCACAAGCCTCATGGTAAAATATAAACTAATAGAAAGGGGTTAAACTGTAAGAGCTAGTTAATAATAAGCCTGAGCTAATAGGCCAAACAATATGTAACTAATATTAAGCCTCTGAATAGTTATTTTAAAAGTAGTTATGGGACCAGGTGGGATGAGAAAGCTCTGTTAAATCTGCAAAAAATGAGGCAAGGCTATACATACCTATAATCCTAGCATGCTGAAGGTGGAGGCAGGAGATGGGGAGTCTGAGGTCATCCTTGGCTACATAGCTAGTTTGAGGCTAGCCTGTGACACATGAGACACTTTCTCAAAAGGGGAATGGAGATGGGCAAGGTGTGGTGGCACTTGCTACCCACAACCTGGGAAATTGAGGCAGGAAGATACTGAATCTAGAAGTACTTGGGCTATACAGCAAGACCATCTGGCCTCAAAAAACCAACCAACCAAAAGAGGCTATATAGATGGCTCATCAGTCAAGAGCACTAGGTACTATTCCAGGATCCAGGTTCAATCCCCAGCATCCTCACAACTATTCACGTCTCCATTTCTAGGTGATCTGATGCACTTTCTGGCCTCTGAGGGTACCAGATGCACAAATAGTACAGATATACATGTAGGCAAAACACCCATATACATCAAAAAGAATTTTTTTAAAAAAAGAATGTGGGAGAACCTCTCCAAATCCCTTAAAACCACAGGCTCAAATCCAAGAAGACACTGTCCAGACAGAAGCAGCAGAACCATTTCTCTAGAACTGCTTCCTGTGTGGTAAGAACAGCTTACCCTCAAAAGACAAGCTCTCCTGATGAGGGCTAACTTATACTGCACAGTCTCCCTTATTTCTGAGAAGGTAGGTAAGGATCTGCAAGTGGGAAGGTGAGCGACACAAGCCAGGCATGCAGGCATATACCTGTTATCTCAGCACTTGGCAACAGAAACCGGAGGATCTAGAGTTCAAGGCCAGGCTTGGCACAAAACCTTTTCAAAATACTAAAAACCAAAACGACAGAAGAGGTGAGAGCCTTTTCAGTAGTACCCCATCTGAGTGAATAAGCACTCCAGTGCCTCCCTTGTACACACCCCAGCAACACATCAGGTATCCTTCTTCCTTACAACCCATTTGCCCCGCTGTCACCCCCTTCTTTTCAATCCACTCTTCTTTGTGTGCTAGGCAAGTGTCCTCATCCATTTCTCTACCTTTAATAATTTGTCTGGTTCTTTCCCATGAGTCCATATACATGCTTGTTTCTAACTTAAAGCCAGAGGACCCTTCCAATGACCTTTGTATACTTCTGGTGCTACCATTCCTCCTTGTCATGGTCAAGCGTAAGAAACGACCTATATTTAATTCTTCACTTTCTAACTCACTCTTGACAACTAGATTCTTTTCCCCCACCCTCCTTTCTTTCTTTAAGACCCGGTCTTTTGTAGCTCAAGTTGGCACTTGGGAAGATGAAAAGAGTAATAGCTGTAAGTTTGAGACAAGCCTGGACTAACATAGTGAGTCCCAGTGCAGCGTGAGACTTTATCTCAAATGAAATATGTAAATAAATCTCCTTCATCCACCATTTAAATACCAGTCTTAGGGTGCTGCCTTTAATCCACCCTCTGCTTTAAACATTCAAGATTTTAGAACCAATGTGCTCCAGAGATGTTAATTCCCACCTGAATCTGACTCTGATTAACAGTTCAATATCCAATTACCTAGTAAATGTTCTTTTTGGGTGATTTCTAAGTATTCAAACAAATCTTCTTCTTCCAACTACTGATAACATCACTCATCAAGCCCAGGTTTTAGGATGCCTTCATTTCCTCCCTACTCAGGCACAGTCCTGCTCACTTCCTTGTTGTCCACCGGCTCTGCCAAGGGTCAGACCCCTCTGCCCTCTGTCTGCCTCTGTTCTGTCTGACCTTCACGAGCCTTTACTCACTTTGGAGAACAGAGTATGACCTGATTTTACAACTCAGCCTCTCTTTTTCAACTGCACAATAAAGTTCGGACAAGACTGATTCTCAGGGGATGGAGAGATGGCTAAGTGGTTAAGAGCACCGCCTGCTTGTCTAAAGGTCCTGAGTTCAATTCCCAGCAACCACATGGTGGTTCAAATCATCTTTAATGAGATTTGGTGACTTCTTCTGGCCTGTAGGCATGCATGTAGACAGAATACTGTATACACAATAAATAAATCTTAAAAAAAAAAAAGACTGATTCTCTATGACATAGTTTGTCTTTGTAAATCTGAGCTGTCTGTCCTTTCTGCCTGGAATCCTTCACTTTGGCTTCATTTATTCATCCTGTGGGAATCACCTGTCAGCCTCCATGGAGCTTTCCAGGTTGTTCTAACTGCACAATATTTGCATCTCCATAGCAGCACTGGAGCTAACTTTTTTTTTTTTTTTTTTTTTTCCGAGACAGGGTTTCTCTGTGGCTTTGGAGCCTGTCCTGGCACTAGCTCTGTAGACCAGGCTGGTCTCGAACTCACAGCGATCCGCCTGCCTCTGCCTCCCGAGTGCTGGGATTAAAGGCGTGCGCCACCATCGTCCGGCTGGAGCTAACTTTTTTTTTTTAAATATTTATTTATTATGTATACAATATTCTGTTTGCGTTATGTCTCCAGGCCAGAAGAGGGCACCAGACCTCATTACAGATGGTTGTGAGCCACCATGTGGTTGCTGGGAATTGAACTCAGGATCTTTGGAAAAGCAGGCGATGCTCTTAACCACTGAGCCATCTCTCCAGCCCCCTGGAGCTAACTCTTAAAGGACCCACACAGCACTTAAGCTTTATGTTTCCCAGGACAGAAAGTGATGTTAAATTTCATTCAGTACTGTAAATTGATTTATTTTATGGGCATCTGTGAATTGCCTGCATATATGTCTGTGTGAGGGTGTCAGGTACCCTAGAACTGGAGCTATAGATAGTTGTGAACTACTATATGGGTGCTGAGAATTGAACCGAGGAATCTGGCTATTTTTGCCTTCCCAGTGCTAGAATTACAATTCTGTCACTATGTCATTGTCCCCCCTGGTAATTGATGTCAAGTATATGCAAGTACTTTACTGATTATCTTCCACAGCCTTCTAAGTAATTCTTATTATTGAAATGACCTGAACAGACTGGGAAAAAAAAAGGAATAGCCAAGCAGGATGTATCAAAATAAATATTTATTAACATTTACTGTTTATGTACACCTATAATAGCAAATGTGCAAATATGGACTTAAAACCATAACACCAAAACAAACATAAGCAAATATTGTCAGTAGTGCCACCATCAGGCAATCATGTTAAATGTCTCTTAGATATTGTATTCTTTTTCAAAAAACTATTCAAAGGCAAAATACCCAGAAACTATTTGCCTCTTAACTTAAAAGTAGCGGTATATGAATATATTTCCATCTTTTTGTCCAGCCAGCAAGTGAGAATCTGTAACTGACCACTTAACCAAAGACCAATTCTGATTAGAGACAGGTGGGAGGAGAGCAGTGCAGTGACCCAGTGTCAGGTCCCAAACGGCAATCGTCCCAGAAGTCAGGACTGCTGCTGCGACATGATCCTTCACATCCCCTTCCAGGAGCCTGAGACAAAGAAGAGACAATTCCGATCTGACGTCAAAGGCTTTAAAAAGGCCCTGAGAGTGCAGGAAAGGCACTTCACTGAACATTCGTGTTTAATGTCTGGAACCCACATGATAGAAAGAAAAATGACTATTGAAAGTTGATCTCTTAGCCAGGCTGTGGTGGTGCAGGCCTTTAATCCCAGCACTTGGGAGGCAGAAGCAGGCAGATCCCTGTGAGTTTGAGGCCAACCTGGTGGTCTACAGAGTGAGTTCCAAGACAGCCAGGACTACACGGAGAAACCCTGTCTTGAAAAACAAAACAACAAAACAAAAAAAAGTTTTGAAGGAGTGCAGGGGCTGGAGAGATGGCTCAGCAGTTAAGAGAACTGGTTGGGCTGCTCTATCAAAGGAATATAGCTTGACTCTCAGCACTCACGGCCACCCTAACTCCAGTTCCAGGGGATTTGACATCTTCTGGCCTCTGTGGGCGCTGTTTATACCAGGTACAGAAACATATACCCAGGATGGATGTACACATACATTAAAGAAATAATAACAAAGCAACCCTCCCCCAATATCCCAAACTTTGGGAAGTGGAGGAGATGGCTTGTTCCATCTAGTCTGTTGTTGCACCAAGAGGAAGGAGAGAAAACACTTATGAGTCTTTAATAAATCACCACATAAGCGTCTACTGATCAGATTGGGGAGCCTTGTTTTTCCTGGCAGCCCCAAGCAGGGGCAGGAGTGAGACCATAAATACACCTGTGCCAAGTTACAATCACCTTTTTCACCAATCAGGATTCAGGGATTAAGGGCTTTCCCTATATGTCCCGTCATTATCAACCAGCGCAGAATGTTCAACCAATTAGATCCATTTGTTCTTTCTGTTAGGAACAGCCATAATGTCTTGGAGAACTAAGGGGCAAGTTTCTATTGTTTAAGGAGGAGGTGGGCCAACCACTGGAAAGGTCTCAGCTCCCCTAGGTTCTGGGAACCTGAACTTTATTTCACCCTAGAGGTAAGATGGAATCTGAAGTCAGACTGGCAGTACTTAGGCCAAGGTGCTTTTCTCTGCTCCCTTCAGGCTCAAATGCTGAAAAGTATTAGCTGCTTTCCCAGAGGGTCTGGGTTTGACTTCCACTACCCACATGGTACCTCACCATTATCTTTAAGTCCAGTCCTACTTAATCCCATACTGATGGGACATCAGGAACTAGGGAGACTAAAATTTAGTCAACTCCAGGAAGCATCTCTTCATTTCTGTTACCCTCGGTAATGATTTTTTTTTAAAATTTATTTATTAATATTATTTGTTATTTTTCTGAGACAGGGTCTCTTTTTGTAGTCCTGGATGTCCTGGAACTTGCTATATATATAGCCAAGACTGACCTTAAACTCACAGAGATCCTCCTGTTTCTGACTCCCAGTGGGATTAAAGACATGTACCATTGCATTTAAGGTTTGTAGCCACTGAGCCATCTCCCTAGCTCGGTGGCAAAGATCCTGAACCCAGGGCATCAGACACACTAGGCAAGTCAGAACACACACACTGAGCAACTCAACAGCCTTTAGCACCTCATGTGTCTAGTAACACAAAAGTACTGGTTTTATATCTGCAGTGTCTTCCAAAACACCCAACCCTTGAACAGCAGTCACACACTTACCTTCCAGCTTGCCCTTGAGGAAGGCAGCACAGCAGAACGCCCACACTCTGAGCCGTCTTAGGGTTAATCACCAGAAGCTGAAACACGGGGCTTCCAAAGGCCTGGCTCTCTTTGGCACAAGGATGACTCAGAACAACAAATAGGAGCCCCTGATGTAGGAGAGAAATAACCAATCAGACCACCAAGAGAATGTTTGGGGGTGGTGACAAAACAAAAGTAAAAGGAATGATCACCAGACTCTTCAATATGAGGGACATAACCACTGGCCTCCCTTTGTCCGTACAGCAGCTGCTGAGAGGATCTCCACAGTAGACCTCTGGATCCTCATCCAGTCCTGTCATCCTGAATCCAGCCGACTCAGTTTCCTTACTTTAGCTACACCTCGTGCCATCCATTTAGGAAAAGGCTGGCACAGGGAAGGAGGTCATAGAGACATAGCATTCTGGAAGTAACCCACTAAAGACCCTTGTTTATAGGACACCGACTAGTAGTAATTAGTACATACCAAATAAACCAATTAGTTAAATGAAAAACAGGTAAATTCTAGAAACAAATTCAACCTTCTTAAAAGATTATAAAAGCCAGGTTCAAGATTTTGTGACAGCCTGATCTACATATTGAATTCCAGATCAACCAGAGCTATCTTGTGATTTTTTTTCCCCTTTTCCTTTTTAAGTAGTTGGGTATTTTAAAAATATGAATAAAATCCACATCTTAGAATGTGCGTCTTTATATCATACAGTTAGAATATGAGACAAGTAATCACATAAACCTATTTTTATTCATAAACTTCGAAAAGAGCAAACAGGTTAGGAATGTAGCTCAGTCAATCGAGTGTCCATCATGTGCTAGCAATCCCAGCACTGGAGAGGTAGAAGCAGGGGGGTCATAGCTCAAGGTCATTTTATTCAATACATAGGGAGTTTCAGGCCAGCCTAGGCTACACGAGACCCTGTCTCCAAACAAAGCAAAGCAAAGCACACTGTCATCCAATCTGACGACTGCTACTACCACTGCTCTCACTAGTGAGACCAATAGAGTACAAACAAACACCAAGACCCGGATCACCACTCACCATCTCAGAATAGGCTCTGTGACAGACCGAAGCTTGGTAAGAGTCATCAACGTGAACCTTTTTCAGGAGTTGGCCAGTTTTTAAGTTCCTTAGACATCAAAATAAATGAGATTACATTCTTTCAGTGAACTGATTTTCACATAGTACACTTTTCTCCACTGTTTGAAGTAAGGCACCACTAATGCAGCTTAGGCTGCCCTCAAACTTGAGCTCTTTGGGCCTCACAGTCTCTCAATGCAGGTATGGCAGTCCTGCACCACCATGCCTGGTTCCTCATTTGTTACAAACTATTTTGGGAGGTGGCAAAAAGAAATCAATAAGGGACAGAGCATCGTATTTTTGTTTAGCCACACTTTATACACAACTTTTTGATCTCTGAGATAAGGTCTAACTAAGTGGCCCTGCCTAGTCTAGAATTTTCTATGTAGGTCCAGCTGGCCTCAAATTCACACCTGCTTCTACCTCCTGAGGGCTGGGATTAAGGACATTCACCACTATGCCCAGCACTTTATATACCCTTATTAAAAGTGTAATGACAGGTTAACTTTGCCAAAGATTGAACCTGATACTTGGGTGAACTCTGCTACACCACCATGGAGAATCTCTCTACAATCTACTCAACCTATTCCACCATCTCCCTGTGTCTGGAATTAAGCCAGCTACAAGTAACACCTCTCGACATTATGACTTTTCTCCCCACACCTGCCCCTTGGCCAGATGGTGGTGGTGCACACTTTTAATTCCAGCACTTGGGAGGCAAAGGCAAGCAGATCTTTTTGAGTTTGAGGCCAGCTTGATCTACAAAGCAAGTTCCAGGAATGCCAATGCTACACAGAGAAACCCTGTCTCAAAAAACTAAATAAAGATATAAAAAATGTTTTGCCCCCACCAGTCTTCATATACACACTGTGTATGCCTGTATTTATGACACTTGCATGCAGTGCCAGCAGAGGCCAGAAGAGGGCATTGGATCCGTTGGAAGAGGAGTTATAGGCAGCTGTGAGCTTCCTGACTGGAAGTGACCTATAAGAGTTATGTGTCCAGTTTGTGTTCACTCTTGTTATGCTAATATTTCCCACTGAGAATGACCACATTACCAAATTACACTGTAAAAAAATTTATAGCTATTGTCTGTATTTTACTTATTCATATCAGCACTAGTCCAAAATAATGGCATGAGCACAGATTCAACATAATGCCCATCAAAATCACAGCAAAATTCTTCAAAGAATGGTCCTCAACTTCATATGGAAAAGCAAAAACCTCAGGATACCCAAAACAATCCTGTACAACAAAATAACTTCTGGAGGCATCACAATCCCTGACTTCAAACTCTACTACAGAGCTACAGTACTGAAAACAGCCTGGCATTGGCATAAGAACAGACAGGAGGACCAATGGAACCGAATAGAAGACCCAGAGATCAATCCACACATCTTCGAACACCTGATCTTTGATAAAGAAGTAAAAAATATCAAATGGAAAAAAGAAAAGTATATTTAACAAGTGGTGCTGGCATAACTGGATATCAACATGTAGAAAAATGAAAATAGACCCTTATCTATCACCATGCACAAAACTCAAGTACAAATGGATCAAAGACCTCAACATAAAGCCAGCCACACTGAACCTTATAGAAGAGAAAGTGGGGTGTACACTAACGCATTGGCACAGGGAACCACTTCCTAAATATAACCCCAGCAGCACAGACACTGAGAGAAATAATCAATAAATGGAACCTCCTGAAACTGAAAAGCTTCTGTAAAGCAAAAAACATGGTCAACAAGACAAAACGACAGCCTATAGAATGGGAAAAGATCTTCACTAACCCCACATCAGACAGAGATCTGATCTCCAAAATATACAAAGAACTCAAGAAACTGGACACCAAAAGAGCACATAACCCAATAAAAAAATGGAGTGAAGACCTAAACAGAGAACTCTCAACAGAGGAATCTAAAATGGCTGAAAGACACTTAAAAAGGAAATGTTCAACATCCTTAGTCATCAGAAAAATGCAAATCAAAACAACTCTGAGATTCCATCTTACACCTGTAAGAATGGCCAAGATCAAAATCACTGATGACAACTTATGCTGGAGAGGTTGTGGGGAAAAGGGAACACTTCTGCATTGCTGGTGGGAATGCAAGCTGGTGGGAATGGATGTCAGTGTGGTGATTTCACAGAAAATTAGGAAACAACTTTCCTTAAGACCCAGTAATACCACTTTTGGGTATATATCCAAAAGATGCTCAATCGTGCCACAAGGACATGTGCTCAACTATGTTCATAGCAGCATTGTTTGTCATAGCCAGAACCTGGAAACAACCTAAATGTCCCTTGACCGAAAAATGGATAAGGAAAATGTGGTACATTTACACAATGGAGTACTACACAGAAGAAATACATAACGACAGCTTGAATTCTGCAGGAAAATGGATGGAGCTAGAAAACATTATTTGAGTGAGGTAACCCAGACACAGAAAGACAATTATCACATGCACTCACTCATAACTCACTCATAGGTGTTTTTTTTAAAATATTTATTTACTTATTATGTATATAATATTCTGTCTGTGTTTATGTCTGCAGGCCAGAAGAGGGCACCAGACCTCATTACAGAGGGTTGTGAGCCACCATGTGGTGCTGGGAATTGAACTCAGGACCTTTGGAAGAGCAGGCAATGCTCTTAACCACTGAGCCATCTCTCCAGCCCCCTCATAGGTGTTTTGTTTTTGTTTTTTTTTAACATAAAGCAAAGAACAAAATCCCAGAGAACAATGAAAACACTAAGAGACTTACATAGATCTAATCTACATGGGAAGTAGAAAGTAGAAAAAGACAAGATCTCCTGAGTAAATTGGGAACATGGGAACCTTGAGGGAGGGAAGAGCCAGGGAGGGGTGCAGAGAAAAATGTAGAGCTCAATAAAAATAAAAAAATATTTCTTTTTCACATATCTGGGTTTATTTTCTCCTGAGAGTAGAAAAGAGAAAACTACAGTCATGTTTGCAGTCTCTTTCTCTGGGGCAG
This sequence comes from Microtus oregoni, assembly GCF_018167655.1. Classification (NCBI taxonomy): domain Eukaryota; kingdom Metazoa; phylum Chordata; class Mammalia; order Rodentia; family Cricetidae; genus Microtus; species Microtus oregoni. The sequence goes on along the minus strand of NW_024543075.1, from coordinate 22,753,085 downwards.
GCTCTTTCCATGTATCCTGCAGTGGTCAAATTAGCATTTTCCCCTAAATCTCCTGTTTTCTTGGATTACAGCTACGTAGCACCATACTGCCCAGGCCCAGCATATCTAACCTTCCCACTCTATACAAACAGAAGCATATTAGTATATATAGATGAGTACCTAGAGTGAAAGCTTACCAGATCACAATGTTGTTCACAGTAGTGGTGCCAAGCAGAGCATCCTGTATCCCTTGGACTTCAGCAAAAGTCAGTATAGTCTCATCAGGGGGCATCAAAAGCTGTTCATCTTTGCTACTGTATTTAAAGCAGTACTCAAAATCACTTTTTGAGCCAAAACAGTTTCTAAGTAGTCCTATACATTACTGGACTATGTACAATAAACATTAAACAAACAGCAGAAAAAGGTTGTAACCAGAAGACATGTGTTCTACACTTTCTATGATGAACACATTTTCTTACCTCATGACTTTCCGGACACATTATTTAGCTCACAGACATTCCTACCTCAATGAATGTAGTACCAATTACGCAGGTGACCTACTCTGAAAACTGACATTATTGTGGCCCCCTCTTGAGGCACTCATTCATCATTCAGTAGGTCTAGAGACTCTGTAGGCTCATTTCTCACAAACTTGTCTTCTTTCCTTGGCCACCAACACTTTCCTGGGGATTGTTTGATTTGAGCCAGAGTCATATGTCCAGATAACTGGACAGCAGACCTAAACTCACATCAATTCTCCCAATGCTGGAATTAGAGGTGTGTACCACCATAGGTGGTTCACTTTATTAATTTAAGGAATCACATGTCTCTTGCCTAGATTACCATGTCAGTTCAGGGGTTACTATGACAAATAATATGCTTGCTTTCAGTTATTAGGAATAACAAAATAGTAAGTACAGCAGGATATTCTTAATATTGTCCAGGGTTCGATCCCCAGGACTAAAGTAAACAAAGTAGGAAAAAAGTGCACGCTATGATAGGATATGCTCCAAAGAGAGAACGTTTCTTTGTTCGGGTTCCCATGTGCTATTGAACAAGCATGAAGGTCTAGAGCATGAGTGGCTTAGAGCTTGCTACGCATGGTCAGTGGGCAATGAACATGAAAGAGTATGTGGTACAAGGCACTTCTAATACTTAAGGGACACAGACAAATTTCAAAGAAAGCCAAAGAGAGAGCAAACTACATTTGCTGAGCTTCTCCACTCCACAGGCTTCTGCCTCTTTAAGCCTGCTTGTTGGTTAAAATGTGGCATTGAAACCATGCTTGCTACATGTGGTAGTTTGAATGTAATTAGCCCCCACAAGCTCATAGAAGTGGCAGTATTGGGAGGTATGGCTTTGTCGGAATGGGTATGGCCTTACTGGAGGAAGTATGTCACTATGGGGGCAGGCTTTGAGGTTTCCTTTGCTCAGGATACCACCTAGTGTCTTAGTCGAATTACTATTGCCTGCAAGGTGAAGGACTCGCAGCTACTACTCCAGCACCAAATTCCCTGCATGCCGACATGCTCCCTGTCATGATGATAATGGACTGAACTTCTGAAACTGTAGGCTTAAAGAGGCCAGTGTGTGAAGCTGTGAAGGAGAAGGCTGGATTGCCTTGGAGACCACAAGATGATAGAGATTCCAGAGCCATGGGATACATGCCAAGGAAAGTTGCTTACAGGGAGTGGAACCAGCCCAAAAGAAAGTGTGTTGTAGTCAGCAAAGACAAAAGGAATTGGAGATGTGAAGAGCACTTTGACATCATACATGGAGATGCAGAGTTTGAGATTTCCCCAGCTGACTTTTGGTCTTACTTTGGTCCAGTATTTCCTCGCTATTCTCCCTTTCCTACATTTTGGAATGGTAATATATATCCTATGCGTTTATGTTTGAAGAATGGGATCTGCTTTTTTTTTTTTTTGGTTTTTCGAGACAGGGTTTCTCTGTGGCTTTGGAGCCTGTCCTGGAACTAGCTCTTGTAGACCAGGCTGGTCTCGAACTCACAGAGATCCGCCTGCCTCTGCCTCCTGAGTGCTGGGATTAAAGGCGTGCGCCACCATCGCCCGGCGGGATCTGCTTTTTGATTTTGATTTTTACAGGGTATTACAATTAACAGATTGCATGAATCGCTGAAGAGACTTTGAACTTTAAAACACTGTTGAAACTGTGATAAGACTGGGGATTTTTGAAGTTGAACTAAATGCATTTTGTATGATGATATTGCTACAAGTTTTTGGGAGCTAGCAAGCGGAATGTGGTAGTTTGAATGTATAGCTGACTCCTATACGTTCATAGGCAGTGGCACTATTAAGAGGCGTGGCTTACTTGGAATGGGTATAACCTTACTGGAGGAATTGTGTCACTGTGGGAGCGGGCCTTGAGGTTCCTATGCTCAGGATACCGCCCACTGTGTTAGTCGACTTCTTGTTGCCCCAGCTACTACTCCAGCACCATGACTACCTGCATGTCTCCATGCTCCCTATCATGATAATGGATAGAACCTCTGCAACTATAAGCCACCCCAATTAAATGTTTTCCTTTAAGAGTTGCCGTGGTCTTGGTCTCTTCACGGCTACAGAAACACTAACAAGGCACTATTAGACCTATATCATAGAAAAATCAGGATCCTAGCCATCTACTTTCCCTGAAGCCTGGGGGAAAAATGCCTCTTTACAGAATAGTGAAGACCAACCAATGCTTTTCTTACCCTCCATCTTCGGCAAATGTCATGATTTGTACTTGTTGACTGCAAAAGGTTCCAATGCTACTAACCAGTCTTCTCTTTGTTAGGCCAAGCACAGCTTTTATATTTCCAGATTTCAGTAATACTTGCTTTTCACTTTCATCCCCGGAGGAACACAGCAATGCCCTAAACAAAAAGCAAAGACAAATGGGGAGAAGCCAGGAATAAGCAGTGAGCTATAAGGAAATGAGCACAAATTCTAAATACCAACTTCAAAGACACCAGTCTACACGTGGTTTTATCTCTTAAGGATTTTATCCTACTTGTGTCTCAGCTAAAGATGTCAGTCCACACATAGTTTAAGGATTTTAATGTGTAGGGGGTGTGCACATACATGTGGATATAAATCCTGGTGCCTAAAGACAAGAAGAGGGCTTAGAGTCTCTCAGAGCTGGAACTACAGGTGTCTGAAGAGCATCTGGCTTATTATGTGGGTGCTATATTCTGAACTGCTAAGCCATCTCTCCAGCCGCTAAAATTTTTTAAGACAAAGTTTCACTATGCAGCCCTGACAGGCTCTGAACTTGCTATGTAGATCAAGGTAGCCTTAAACTCAAGAGATTTGCTTGCCTCTGCCTCCTAAGTACTAAGAATAAAAGCTTGTGTTACCATGCTCAGCTAGATTAACACAAACAAACAAACAAAAAACCAAAATACAAAACACACAAAAAACCCACAGATCTTCTTTTAGAAATAAATTCAGATTCCCCTTTTAAATTTTTTGAAACAGTGATTCATGTACTCCAGGCTGCCTTAAAACTTAGAATCCTCCCTCAGCTTCACAAGAGTTAGAGGAGTGTTGTGTGTCACCGTGCCTGGATCTACCTTTCTCTCTCATTTATTTTTATTTTATATGTGTTAGTGTTTTGCCTGCCAGAGTGTCTGTGTGACAGTGTTGTATTCCCTGGAACTGGAACTACAGACAGTTGTGAGCTGCCATGTGGGTGCTGAGAACTGAACCCAGGTCCTCTGCAAGAACAGTCAGAGCTCTTAACCACTGAGCCACCTCTCCTCCACCACCTGGATCTCTTTTAAAATAGTGACTTTCATTTTCAGTTACATGTATTTGTGTGCCTGTGTGTGGTATGTACACCAGTGCACTGCCCACAGAAGCCAGAAGAGGGAGTCAGATTCTCTCAAGATGGAGTTATAAGTGGTTGTTAAGCTGCCCCACAAGGTGCTAAAAACTGAACATGGGTCCTCTTGTAATAGTAGTGTGAACTGTTCACTGCTAAGCCATCTTTTCAGCCCTGATATTCTTCTCTCTCTCTCTCTCTCTCTCTCTCTCTCTCTCTCTCTTTTTTTTGGTTTTTCGAAACAGGGTTTCTCTGTAGCTTTGGAGCCTGTCCTGGAACTAGCTCTTGTAGACCAGGCTGGTGTTGAACCTACAGAGATCTGCCTGCCCTTGCCTCCCGAGTGCTGGGATTAAAGGCACATGCCACCACCGCCTGGCTTTTATTTGCACTTTTATGTGTATATAAGTGTATGTACACAATGCACATACAGGCGCCCAGAGGTCAGAAGAGGATCATAAGTAGCTGTGAACGTCCATGTGGGGCCTGGGAACCAAACCCTAGCCTTCTCAGAGTAGTAAGCACTGGTACCCACTGAGCCATCTCTCCAACCCATTTGTTTGTTTGTCTTATGTGGGCCTTAAACTTCCTCTGTAGCTAAGGATGATGATAACCTCTAACTCTTAATCCTCCAGCTTCAATTTTGCAAATGCTAAGATTACAGAAAAAAAAAAAAAGATTTAGCTGGGCATGGTGTCACATACATGCCTCTAATCCCAGCACTTGAGGGGCAGAGGCAGACAGATCTCTGTGAGTTCAAGGCCAGCCTGGTCTACAAAGCAAGTTCCAGGATGGCTAGGGTTACACAGAGAAACCCTGTCTCTAAAAACAAAACAAAACAAATTACTTATTTTATGGTTATGTGCCTGAGCATATATGTGGACATGCACCATATGTGTATAGGTGCCTGGAGATGCCAGAAGAGTGTGTCAGAGCCCCTGGAATTGGAGTTGAGGGTAGCTGTGAGCTACCAAGCACAGGTATTGGGAACCCAACCTGGATCCTCTGCAAGAGGAGCAAGTGGCCCTCAACACTGAGCTATCTCTCCAGCTTTGGAAAACTCAAGAGTCTTTCAAGACATCCTGCTTTTAAGATTTATGAAAGGTCAGAATGACTCAAAATAACCTGAAAAGAACAAAGATAAAGATGGCAGAGTGTGAGAGCAAGAGATCACGTGTGGAGTCTTGAGAAACTGCATACCTGATTTCTCTGATTTCCAAATTTCCCAAAGCTACACATATAAGACTGTAAACATCAGGCACTGGAACTATTTGTAATACTGGAACCTACATAAAGCAAAATTATACTCAGTCATTTATAGTTTCATGAATAGTTTACAAAAATTTATCATATTCTTTTATGTTATTGCAACTGAGCATAGGGTCTTGCTTATGCTAGGCAAACACTTTTATAACCAAGCTGTAGCCCTGGCCTTTTTACTTTGTATTTTGAGATAGGGTCTTATTTAGCTGTTGAGGTTGGCCTGAACTTGTAATCCTTCGCCAGCTAATCATATTCTCTTTAATTCTCGTGCTATCAGATTTAAATTCCAACATTCAAACAAATGTGAAAGTTCAGAAAAATCTTCTTGTCACTTACTACCCCCATTTAGCATTTGTGTGTATGTGTGTGTTTTGAAACAATGTCTCACTATGTAGCCCTGACTGACCTGAACTCAATGTGACTATTCTAATTAGTGAGTTGTAAAACAAGAGACCTCATTTCAAAAAGCAAGATGGACGACAGCTAATGAGAATTGACCCACGTGACACACACATGATGCCATCCTCTGGTCTGCACATATGTGTACCTGAAACTGAATACATAGGTGCATTACCTGCACACATAAATATACAGGAAGGAAGGGAGGGAGAGAGGGAGGAACACTCATTCATGTTAGAGGCTGGACGTGAAGTTCAATGGCAGATCACGAGCCTCTTAGCATGAATAAGGCCCTGGGTATAATCCTCAGAGTAAAAAGATTTTTAGTCACTGTGGAGACAGATGTTCATTGTCACCTCTGTGCAAAGCCCAGTGTTCAAAGCTGTGGGCATAGAAAGAACAAGGAAAGAGCACGAGTACATATAAAGAATATACAGACAGGACAAGCATATGGTATGTGCCTATAACCCCAGTACATGACAGATAGAGGCAGGAGTTCAAGGTAAGCTTTACTACATGGGGAGCGCCAGGCCAATGTGGACTATATGAGACCCTGTCTCCGTACTTTCCTCTCCCAAAGAAAAGAATAAATAGAAAGAAGTAAATGTTCATATGGATTTAAAAATCTTATACAGGGGCTGGGAAGATGGTTCAGCAGGTAAAAATACTTGCTGTACAAGCCCGGTGACCTGAGTTCAATCCCAGGTGCTGGAATTAAAAGGAGAGAATGATTTCTGAAAGCTGTCTTCTGACTTCAAAACACATGCTGTGGCATGCATACACCCACGCACGCATGCGCGCACACACACAATAATAATAATAGTAGCAATGACAGTAATAGTAATTTCTAACTGTAACTACGTTAAGAGGTGTATGAAGATGAATAAAGACAATATATAGAAAACAGAATAGTGTTCTGAAGAGGAAGAAACACAGCTATCAGCAGTTTAGACTGTAGAATAGACACAAATGCAAGCTTCCCAGAAGACCCACTGTAGAACTCCACTTGCATGCGTGCATGACGAAACAATGTTATAATGCTAACTGTAACATGAATTCTAGTTGTCTTAATAATAAAAACCCAGAATCAGATATAGGGGTTAACGCTGAAGATCAGAGAAGCAGAGTAGCCAGATACTATAGAGTTCTTTTACCTCTACCAATGCTCAGACTGAGGGGCGATCCTGTCATACTGCATCTGTCTCCACCAAACCTCAGACTGCACTGACCTCCTGTCTCCTTCCACCTTATCTTCGTCTCCCTACTCACTCATATCCTTTCCTGTCTCCACCTCCCTAGTGCTAGGATTATAAGTGTGGGATCCCAGGTGCTGGGATCACCTTTGTGTGAGCTGTTTCTCTTTTAGACAGATTCAATCTCGTGGTTTAGCTCTGCACTCTGATCTTCAGGCAAGCTTTATTTATTAAAACATAAATAAAATATCACTAAAGCTATACTGGCATGAGATGGTGAGCATGTGGTGCTCAGTGTAAACTTTCATAATAAATGCTCGAACACAAATCTGCAAGGAGTAGTCACAGACTAAGTTGTCCATCCACACCGTAAATCCCCCTTTCAGTCTAAAGACTGGACATACCTCTGTGAAGTGCCAGGTATGAACTTTTTCCCACTGCAAAGCATCCAAAGGTTTCCAAAGAGAAACTACATCTTCACAGGCAGTTACGATACACGGCTCCTTAGCACCAGCTCTGTCCCACCACACAGCACTCACATCCACAGAACAGGAACTGGAAGGATTCTGTCCCAGAAGGATAAGTTATGTTAAAGTTCTGCTTCGCGGAGTAAGTACAAAAAGGATGAGTTACAAAGATGAGAAGAAGCACCAGCTAAGTCATATGAAAGTTTTATGCAGGTTCTAAGAAAGAGCTTAATAAATTTTATGTCACAAAACAAACAAAAAAACCCAAAACCATCTACCAGATTTACACCATGATCAACCACAAGAAACTTACCTGTTTGTAAATTAAACGTCCTGATGAACAACTCAGGAGTTAAACCATACACCATAAACTTTTGTTAGAAGACAGGGTCTCGCTGGGCAGCCTTGGCTGAACTAGAACTTGAAAGGTAGATCAGGTTGGCCTCCCAAGTGCTGGGATTATAGGCATGTACCAGTATGCCCCACTTCACTATGCCATTTTTAATTAGGACAAGGAGAGTACTATGTGTCAAAATCCACAATCATGGTACAAATGGTCTTTTTCAGAAAAAATAAAAGATTACATACAATCTAAGAAGTTAATAAAAAAACCAAAGAGAACAAAGTAAAAACAATGAATGAACCAGGTGTGATGGTACATGGCTGTAATTCCAGTACCAGAAAAAAGAGGCACGAGGACCTGAGTCTAAGGCCAGCTTGAGCTACACACTACTCCACCCCTAAAGCAAAACAAAAATCAGTATAATCAAGAGCTATATGCTTTTGAAAACAAACATGAACAAAAAAGACAAAATTTTAACGTCTGATGCAAAAGGAAATTACTTTCAGAAATAGGGGGATATGCCTTATTTGGCAAAGTACTTATCTATTGCATACAAAGCCCTGGGTTCAATTCCCAGCACCCAACAAACTGGCCATGAAGAAATATATTGTAATCCTAGCACACCCACAACTTGGAAAAGTAGAAGGATAAGAAGTTTAAGACCATCCTCAGCTAAATCGGGACCGTCTTGTATACTTCAGTCCCTGACTCAAATAAATAAATTAAATTTAAAAAATAGGAGAATGGCTGGACGATGGTAGTGCATGCCTTTAATCCTAGCACTCGAAAGGCAAAGGCAGGTGAAATCTCTGTGAGTTTGAGGTCAGCCTTCTTTACAGAGCAAGTTCCAGGACAGGCTCCAAAGCTACACAGAGAAACCCTGAATCGAAAAACCAAGGGGGGGGGGGGGAATGAGATAAACATGGTGATACACATCTTTAATTCTAGAATTTAAGAGGCAGAGGCACGCGGATCTGAGTTTTCTGAGTTGAGTTCCAGGACTGCCAGGGCTACACAGAGAAATCTTGTCTCCAAAAACCAAAAAGAACTGTAATCTTTAACAAATAATTTGAAAATATGAACAAAATGATAAAATTCCATCAGAATTTAAGGCATTTAAATTGACCCGAGTTGAGGACGCCAGGCGAACATGGCCACGGAACCAACTAAGTAGGACTCATGGGGGCTCACAAGACTGAAGCGATAATCACAGACCTTATATGGGTCTGTGCTAGGTCATCTGCATATATTTTATGGTGTGTAGTTTGGTGTACTTGTGGGACTCCTAATTGTGTGTTGGGGGTATCTCTGACCCTTCTGTGTGCTCTTGGGATCCTTTTCCTCCTACTCAGTTGCCGTGATATGAGGGTTTGTGCCTAGTCTTATGGTAACTTGCTATGCTGTGCTCAGGTGATATCCCTGGGAGGCCTGCTCTTTCTGAAAAGAAAGAGAGGAGGATGGCATCTGGGATATGGGAAGGGGTTGGGAGGAGTGGAGGGAAGGGCAACTGAAGTTGGGATGTAATGTATGAGAGAGAAGAATGAATAAAATAGATATAAACATACACATGTATATAAAATTGACCTGAGAACAGCTTTGACATAGAGCATAGGTGCTACTCCTACGTACCTGCTACAGAAAAGGAACCTGGAGCCCAGAGGCTAGTCTCCCAGTAATTGGCAGCAGCACTTCTGTGAGTTTGAAGTTTTTCCTCTATACCAGTGATTTCCAACTGGGAAACACTCCACACCCTCACCTCCATCTCCAAGAACAACTCAGCAACATTGGAAGACATTTTTGGAAGGTAATTAAACAATTCTGTGTTCAAGGATGGCCTTGAACACAGAGATCCTTTTGCCTCCACCCTGAGGGCTGGGATTAAAGGTGAGCACCAGGCCTGCACCACCACTGCCCCAGGGGATTATCCTTTTCTTGGGAGTTTACTGTAAAACCCAATCTGACCTTGAAACTGATAGGAAGCCTACACAGGCCTCAAACTCAAGGCCTACTGTTACTGTCTATTGTGTGCCACTTTCTTATAAATCGTTAAGTGATTCTTGAAGAATATTAGAGCAGGAGAGCCATGGATGATTCCTCTCTCCCACCCTCCTCCTCCTCCTCTGTTAAAACATCTGATTTAAATAAATTACTCAGCTCATTTAAATAAACAAGTTCATTTTTACAAATTAAGGCAAGTGTGGTGGAATATGCCTTTAATCCTAGCTCAGTACTTGGGAGGTAGGCAGAGGCAAGTAAATCTCTAAGGCCAGCCCATAGGAACACTCTATCTCAAAAAAAAAAAAAAAAAGGTTAAGTTGTTCTTGGGAATAAGTTGGTGCATAAATTTCAGAAAGATAACTCTAGCCGGGCGATGGTGGCGCACACCTTTAATCCCAGCACTCGGGAGGCAGAGGCAGGCGGATCGCTGTGAGTTCGAGACTAGCCTGGTCTACAGAGCTAGTTCCAGGACAGGCTCCAAAGTCACAGAGAAACCCTGTCTCGAAGAAAAAAAAAAAAAAAAAAAAAAAAGAAAGATAACTCAAAACATAACTACAACTAAATACTGTGATAAAGAATTAAAATCTGCTTTTCTGCACCTGTTTCTCAATACATTTAATAACAAACAAGAAATTAAGACAGCTGGGTTCTTCCCAAACTTCTCATCAACACACAACAGGATATTCTTCTGACCTTGAACTTTGAGACTAACTGTAGGCTGCTTGGGTTCCAGGTGTCCTGAGCAGGAAGGCCTGCAACGTCAGTCTGTGAAGACAAATTACACCGTGAGTTTACTTCCGTGATGCTTGCCTTTCTCACCACTCAGCAGCACAGCTTCCTCAGATGTCCCCTCTACTAACAACACCAAGGCAAATGTGCTACCTCACTGATGACAAAGACAATAGGACCCTCCTCGTATTCTTAAAATACGTAATTCTGGTTGCTGGAGAGATGGCTCAGCAGTTAGGAATACTGGCTGCAGTGAGGACCTGGGTTCAATTCCCAGCAATCACATGCCAGCTTACAACTGTCTGTGACTTTAGTTCCAGAGGATCCAACATCCTCATAGACATACAAGCAGGCAGAACACCAATGATCATAAAATAAAGATTATTAAATACATAATTTAATCACTTATTTTTCCCAGAATGAACATAACGTTTACAATGAAGTCATTTCAAACATAGCAAAAAATTTTTATCAATACTGAGAAGCTGATGGTGAGAAAGTCATGCTGTCTATATTCACTAAGACATTGCATCCTTTCAGAGAAAATTTCATAAAGGAAATGATTGTACCTGTTCAATGGAATGTTCATGTAACTCGAGGCATGCATTTCCACAGAGCTGATTTTCTCTGGAAGTGAATGACTCATTGGGCAAAGGTGTTGCTTGGGGGCCAGATTCACTGTCACAGGTAGGTTGTCCTTGCCTACCTGACACATGCAGGTTGGTATCCAGTTTTGGTGAGCTGACTGAACTGTTGCATTGTTTATTGCTATTAGCAAGACTGTTTGTGTCTCCCAAGTGAGAAGGTCGGGATGTAGAGCAAGTCTGTCCAACTTCAATGGTTACATTCTCACTGGTGGCTTGAGAGGCAAAAGCTGGAGTCGTGCCAAGAATGGGGAAAGCAGGTGAACACAGGTAGGCAGTAGATTTGCCACTATGGTTAGGTGCAGCTGTATCTGTAGGAGTGAAAAGCACTGCAGATGAGGAAAGGCCCTTGGTCGTAGGCTGCCGTTTCAGGGTCGGCCCTGGAGGGTGTGCTTCTGATGGAGCAGTGAGTTCCTCTTCCAAGTCCTCCACTTCTGAATCTATTTGCAGTGCTTCCAGAGTGGCACAATTTCCTTCCCTAGAAAGTCTCTTTCCAAAGGTTTTGGAGTCAGGAGACTCAATCAGTTTTTCTGAGTAGGACTTTAATTTTTGGAGCTTAAGAGGTCCAAAGTCTTCATCAGGTAACTCGAAGTCTGTGATATTGAGAAAAGACAAGTTGCCTTAAAATTCAGATTTTGTTCTCATGGTGCAATGAAAGCATATCATTACACCAAAGTACTAAGTGTTACTATTATTCTAGTGTAGATCTGTATATTTTCACATGTGTATGTTCACATGCATGCAGAGACCAGAGGTCTCTACTTCTTTTTAGGACAAGGTCACTCACTGAGCCTGGAGCTGGTAAGTTCACCTAGCCTGGTTGGCCAGCAAGCTATTCAGCCACAAAAAGGAGTGAAACATTGATATATTCTACAGCATGGACATAACAGTTATTTTTTTATTTTTTAATATTTATGTATTTATTATGCATACAGGGTTCTGCCTGCATGTGTGCCTGCAGGCCAAAAGAGGGCACCAGATCTCATTACAGATGGTTGTGAGCCACCATGTGGTTGCTGGGAATCGAACTCAGGACCTCTGTAAGAGCAGCCAGTGCTCTTACCCGCTGAGTCATCTCTCCAACTCCTGGACATAATGCTAAGTAAAAACAAACAGATGCAAAATGCAAAGGTCATCTAACACATAATTCCATTTATCTGAAGTATCTAGAATGCTACCTGTCCCCCAGATATGTAGTAGATTGGTAGTTAGTTGTATATGGACTGGGGATGAAATAGAAAGCAGGTGCTTAGGGAGTGTGGGCTTCCCTGTAGAATGATAAAATGTTTCTGAACTAGAGATGGCAACTGTGTAACACAGTAAACCAGGAAAAATCAGTAAATGTCACTGGATTGCTCACTTAACAACAAACAATTAACTTTATGTTATATGAATGTCACCTCTAGTCAAATTTTTTTGTTTTGTTTTGAGGCAGAGTTTCTGTGTAAAAATCCTGGCTGTCCTGGAACTCACTCTGTAGACCAGGGTGGCCTCAAACTCAGAAATCCACCTGCCTCTGACCCCCAAATGCTGGAATTAAAAGTGTGCGTTACCATACCCAGCTCTAGAAAGCTTTTAATTCTCACAGACTGATACTGCTTATTATCTCATCATCTTTAGTAAAACCATGTCTCTGGGACTGGAGAGAACGGTTTAGAACATGTACTTTGGGGCTGGAGCAATAGCTTAGAGATTAAGAATGTTTATTGTTCTTTTAAAGGACTCACAACCACCTGTAACTCCAGCTGTAACACCTCTAGTTTTGTCGGCAGTTGCATTCACATGCACAGACATATATATCTCCACAGTTGAAAATAAAATAAATCGAAGGAGCAAGAGAAAAAAAAAAAAGAAAAGAATGTGTACTGCTCTTACAAAAGGCCAGAGTTTGGTTCCCAGAATGCACATGGAATAAGCAGCTCATGACTGCCTGTAACTCCAGCTCCAGGGGATCTGACACCTTCTTCAGGTCCCTTCAAGCACTACAGTCAAATGAACAAACCCACACACATATGCACATAAATAAACAACTTAAAACAACAAACATGTCTCTTCTCTGATCCTGCAAGAAGGCAGCACTAGGCTGGGTGTGATGACACAAGCATTTGGTCTCAACAGAAGCAGAGGCAGGCATACCCTTTAGTATCAGTAATCAAGAGGCAGAGCTAAGAAATGTTTATGAGTCCCAGGGTAGTCTGGTCCACACAACAAATGCCAGGATAGCCAAGGGCTACACAGAAGGACCCTGTCTCAAATTAAAAACAAACAAACAAAAAAAAAACAAACCCTCAAAACAAACCAAAATCAGAAAGTAGCTGTTTTTTTAATTGTTATTAAAGAAGGTTTTGCTGCAGGTTTTCTTGCTTTATCTTTGTCATGAATGATGCTTTCAAGACATCTCTAATAGGGGGCTGGAGAGATGGCTCAAAGGTTAAGAGCACTGGCTGCTCTTCAGAGGTCCTGAGTTCAATTCCCAGCAACCACACAATAGCTTGAAATATCTATGATGAGATCTGGTACCCTCTTCCTGTGTGCAGGCACACATGCAAGCAGAATACTGTATACATAATAAATAAATCTTTAAAAAAGATCCCTAGTAAATCCAAACTCAAATATGAATAGTAAACTTAATAATGGAAACAGTAAGTTTTTTTGTTGTTGTTGTTTTTTTTTTTTTAGATCCTCCTGCCTCTGCCTCCCAAGTGCTGGGATTAAAGGTGCGTGCTACCACCGCCTGGCCAGAAAGGTTTTTAATGTAGTTTACTAAAATCATAGCAGGGGACTGGGAAGATGGCTCAGCAGCAAAGAACACTCCAGAACTGGGACTCACAACTATTTATACTCCAATTCCCAGGATCCGACACCTCTTATGACCAGCTCTGGTAGACAAGCAGGCCAAACACTCATACACATAAATGAAAATAAAATCACAACAGACTATTTTGAATTATATATGTAAAAAAATATCTACCTAGGCAAGGTAGCTCGGCACTCAGAAAGCTGAGGCAGAAGGATCTAGCTTGGACTAGATACTGAGAACCTGTCTCCAAATGGAAAGTTTCTAGATTGTTGGAGTGCACAGTTTTTCTTTTGAGACACTGTCTCACTATATAACACTGGATGTTATAGAACTCAGAAACATGCCTGCCTCTACTTTATTTGTGATCAATGGTATGCAATACCACATCTGGTCTTTTTTTCTTAAATTTTTATATCGTTGATTTAGAGAAGGAAAAGAGCCATGCTTACTATTTTAAAATGAAAGAATTATAGCTCATAAACGAACATCTATGCTCAATGTCTGTCTGTTTATGTACAAAGTTTTATGAGAACATACTAAGTTACATATTGCCTACTGCATCACAGCAGAATAGGTGAGAAAAATGACAAGCAAAATAGTCACCATCTATATTTGCAGTCATTTGCTCATCCCCTATTTAAAGCTGTAGTGATCCTGTATTTTCTGTTGTTTGTCAGATATGATTGACTTCTGAGAAGATGAATAAAAAGCTTGTTATATTCTTGCCTACTATTCTAAATAATCTTATATTCGACAGACCCCAGCATGTTATCTGCAAAAGTTCTCAGGCTTTCTATTACATGATGGAGTTTTTCTGTAGTTTTATCTAATACATATTTCATTTTACTTCAAAATACCTATATTAGATTCTTCCCATGAAAAGACTGTGCTGTACTTAAATAGGTATTAGTCTGAGTGAGCACCCAATGTATTTCATTTGCTGTGTGAGTGTTTCAAACCTATCACTGAACTCTGGTGCCACACTGTCAGGTTTCAGTCTCAGTTCTACCATCTAAAGTCAATGTACCCTCTCTTACTTTCCTCAATTGAAAGCGGAGATGAAAAGGTCTACTTTGTATAACGCAGTGATGATTCAGTAAGTTACTAGTGCACAGCATTTTCAAGTACCAGGTACACAGTGATGATTAGCTGTCACATCAACCACCATCAAACACAACCCGATTTATATTCAACTTTCTTCTTACCGTGAATAGTTACTTTTCCACTCTGCCACTTATGCTTGGTGAATCTGCCCTTGGACATGTTAAGACGCAGTATGTGGCAAGGAGGGAAAAGCAGCTGACGACCCAGTGTGGAGACTTGGACTGATTTTCGTTTTCCTCTGTGTGCCCTGCCAGGTGTAGTAGCTTTCCTAGACTGGCTGTCAGCTTCAGCAGGTTCTGTGGGAGAGCTGACCTCAGTTGACAAGATTAGTTCCTGAGAGGGACTTCCTGAGCTGGACCATCCTGTACATGCGTCCAACATACTACTTTCACTGTGGTCAGTTTCTTCACCGGAGAGGACTACATTCTTAGTTGCTTTATTTTTGTTTTTAAGCCCTTTCTTCTTGACACCCAAGTGACTTTGAATTACAGCTTCTAGAGCTACTTTTCTCTGACAGTCTGACATACGACGGGTAGTTCTAACATAGTATTCTGCAGGAAACAAAAGGCCTTCAAGCATTGTGTAAGAATGCATTTGACTTTCTGTGGAGGGAGGAGAGACTGCCGCTGGGCTGAGGTTCTTAGATGAACCTAGAATTTCATCTTCCTCAAGATCCTCATTTCTACCATCAACAGTGTTACCAGGAGATTTTAAAGATTTAAAGTTTTGGGTGGTATTTGCTGGCAAGTTACTGTGAGTGAGATCATTTATAGAACATGAATTACTTGCCTCTAAATTAGGACTTCCTGGCAGCTGATCACTGGCACTCACAGCTTTCTTTACTACTGGGTTACCGGTAAAGACAGTCATTTTTCTGCCTTGTGCCTCCACATTTATGGATGAAGCTGGGCCCTGAGTAGCAATTTTGCAGTACCCATTAGGAGATGTAAGTTCAAGCTGTTGACTATGACTGTTGTCTGACACAGGGCACGAATGGACTGTAGTCTCCATGGAGACATTATTTCCTCTTACAGGTATATCAATATCCCTTTCCAACTTGCCAGACGGTGGAATTAATACACCCTCTCCATCAATTTCTGTATCAAGGGCTGGAGGGTAAGGAGTTTTAGTTTTAGACTTCAGACTTAAAAGGCGATTCTCTTCAGGCACCGGGGACCTAGGACTTTTGCTGCTGCTGGCTTCCTGTATCTTTCGTTGTTTGTCAGGGAGTATGAGAGAATTAATGCCAAGGAAATGTTCTTTCTCCTGTGAAACAGATGTTTTCTTCCACTGCTCCTGTGTTCTCCCTGGCAGTGCACTCCACTCTTTCTTACCATCGGGACTGCTGATGCCATGCAAAAATTGTTCTTGGATGTCACCTGCTCTTTGTATACATAATACATCTTCTTGGCCATTTTTATGGTTAAAGGACTGAGGTTCAACATCAAGTATTACAGAGATGTTTTCTCCAGTTTCCCTATCAAGATGGTTGATTTGTAATGTGTCACAAGGAGAACCTTCATTTATAGATTCTGAGGGAGAAAGTATGTATATATAAAATCAGTTAAGTCTAGTCCCAGGTAGAGCTGCAAGAGAATCAAAAACAGACTCACACAGAAACATATACATAGCCATTCATGTAGCATTTTTTTTCCGTCAAAAAGTGGCACTGGGCATGGTAGCCTCACACTAGTGAGGCTGAAGCAGGATTGCCATGAGTACAAAACCAGTTTGGGAAACATAAGTACCAGGCCATCTAGGGCTATGTGGCAAGATGCTACATAAAAAATCATAACTAGGGGCTGGAGAGATGGCTCAGTGGTTAAGAGCACTGCCTATTCTTCCAAAGGTCCTGAGTTCAGTTCTCAGCAACCACATGGTGGCTCACAACCATCTGTAATGAGATCTGGTGCCCTCTTCTGGCCTGCAATATTGTATACATAATAAATAAATTTTTAAAAAATCATAAAAATAAATTAAAAACAACAAAGTTAAAAAGCAGAAAATCAATAACTAAACACAAATTAAAAATAACTAAAAATTTAAAAGTCATTTTTCCAATATTAATTCATTGACTGTAGTTCCTAAAATTTGAGAAAAAGAGCAACTAAATAGACAATCCAACTTAAGACAAAGGGTATTGCTTGAATTGTATAATATATCAATTTTGTATTATTTAAGATGTCTACTGTTTATTATCCATGGGCTGTGAAAAATAACATCAGCCAATTGGGGAATGCATACAAAGTGAGTGTAAGTGAACAGGCTAATTTACCAGAGCGGCTTAGCTGTGGGGAGGCTTCCTGATGGGGCACACAATCTTCTATTGCTTTCTTAGAGTTCTTAACCTTCTCAGCTCTTTTGGCACGCTAGAGAAAACAAAAGCAGCCCAAAAAAAATCAATTCTCTTTAAAGCTTTATTACTGTCAGAACCTTTCTTCCCATTATGTGTGGTGGTACACACCTGAAATCTTAGTACCCAGAAGGCCACAGCAGGATTGTGGGTTTATTTATTTTATTATATTTTTATTTATTGCGTATGCATTTGCACACATACACTCAAATATCCCCATGTATGTGTGCCTTAGCGCTTCATTGGAAGTCAAAAGACAACTTTCCTAACACCACGTTGGTCACAGGCACTGAGCTCACTTTGTCGACCTTGGCAGCAAAAATGACTTCTGAACCATCTTGCTGGCCCCAGGTTTATGAGCTTAAGTCCACAATGGACTACGTAATGAGGCTCTGTTTCAAAACCAAAAACCAAACCACAACATCTTTTACATAGTTTGTATAACACCTTTATTTGCAGAATATGACTCACTCACCTTAAGACGAGCAAGTGTCTTGCTGTATTCCTTTTTCAAAAATGCTAACTTTTCCTTCAACTGGAAGAAAACATGAACAATTCTGAGCAGTGGTGAGGTGGAACCAGAGGGAAGGGAAGTAGTACCTAGCAGGACTGACAAGGGTGGTGCTCAGTGTGCAGCGCTCAGCAGCATCCCTCCTGTTAGACTCAGCACAGGGAAGGGCAGTTTCCCCAAACAGATCTTTTCCTTTCTGAGTTCCTACAGAGTACCAAGCTCTGAGGTTTCCTGTCACCTGGAGCAACTCATCCCTTTCCGTTCCCACTCAATCTGCAGGGTTATTTCCCTGGAGTAGATTTCTAGGTTATTACTCAAACTGTTTAGACACTTTCCCATTCCTCTGTGCTCATTTCAAAATATGATGGTGTCCATTTCCTTCTGCCTTTCAGTCACTTTGAGAAACAGGGAGGGATTGTTATCACAGTCAATCAACCAACCAATAAATGCTTTCTATCTATTAATGCCTCAGGAACTTATGGTTGTTAACACCTATCCCTCCCCCAGTGATACACACAGAGCCCGTTATCTCTCTCTGGTGCTTGAGGCACAAGGTGATTAAGACGATTTACTTGTAGTGAGGGATGCAGAGCGTAAGGAAGACAACAGGTAAGACTTCACCTGGTAACAGATACCTAGATCAACCTGGGTGATATGAGTAACTAGCTTCCTGAAGGTACTACTTCAGGGAATGTAGTCTTGGAGGCATTTCTGAGGGTAACCACTGGCACCTAGGTCTGAAGGAAGGAACTAATCTTGGGGGATGGAGGAATTGCAGTTATTTTAGGCACCACGAGCAGGAAAGCTTCACGGTGGACAGGGTTCATGTGTTTGAAAGTAATACAGAAGAAAGCCAGTGAAGGAGGCAGGAGCTGTCACTGCTGAGTTCCCAGCGAGGCACACAGAAGCTTTTGTAAATAAATTTAATTAGACTATGCCAAGTTATTAATCTCTCAAAGTTTAGATTCTTTGTCTTGGCTTCTGTGGTTGAAACCATTCTCTCAGCAGCAAAGCCACCCTCATCTTTCTGCCCTTTAGGAACCTTAAAGTGGTATCCATCTTTCAGACAATGTGGGGCTGGAGATGCATCTGCCTTGGTGGAGTGCTCATCCAGCACGGCAAAGTCCTGGCTCTGATCCTCAGCACTGCATAGCCCCAGGTGTGCGACGAACACCTGTAACCCCAGCACTTGGGAGGTAGAGAGGAAGATCAGGAGTCTAGGTCGTCCTTAGCTACCTAGGAAGTGCAAGACTAGCTTGGGATAGGAGACCCCCTTTTAACAACAACAACCTCGAAAACAAAAGAGCAGCCAACAAAGGTTGCAAACAATGCTAACTTTTCTGCATCAATCACTTCCCCCTGCTCAGCTCAGTTTCCAGAGCAGTGTGTGGACTCCAGCACTAAAGTCACTCCAGTCCCCATCCATCTTCAGTCACACGATGATAATAATAACTGCTGATACTTTCGTAACATGATTTTTGTGACTTTAATGTCCATTACCTCGATTACATTCACAATGGACCCTAACAAACAGACTGTATATAACCACCCTTACTTTACAGATATGTAAAATGAACACAGAATAAACATTTCTCCAGGATGCTGCCATTTATAACTGCTCCATTCAACACCCATAGGAAGGGCCTGGAGCAGCTGTTCTCAACCTATGCGTGAAGACCCCTGGGTGGTAGAATGACCCCTTGATAGGGGTCGCCTAAGGCCACCGGAAAACACAGATATTTATATTACAATCCATGACAGTAGCAAAGTTACAGTTAGGAAGCAGCAACAAAAACAATTTCGTGGTTGGTGGTCACCACAGTATGAGGAACTACATTAAAGGGTCACAGCATTAGGAAAGTTGAGAACCACTGTCTGTGCCCTCAGTCTCTATGGCTGTCCTCAATCTTATCAATCCGTGGGACTAATCTTGTTTACCTGTAAACAATCTTTATCACTGGTAGAAGGTTAAGACGGGACAGGAGGACAAATTGAATTCTCTTTTGCGTGGCAAGCACAAGAATCTACAATCTTTTAAGTCTTGTGGAAGAGTAACATATTGAGTCCTAATGGAATGAGAGCACTGCGAAACCACAGACTACTATATTACACTAATATGCATACACACATAATTCGTTATATGTAATACTTATATTTCTCCTTCCCATTGTCCTGGTCCAACATGGGTCTTAAACACAGAGAAACAGAAGGTGCAGAACCAGCTAGAGCACACACTGTGAACACCTCCCTCTCCAATAGTACCTACTACTTTTGGAGGTCAAGATCCAATCACATTGCAAGGACGAAAATGTCTGTATGTACAAAACTGTTGGAAGACTTACGTCAGGGGGCAAGAGTGGGAAAGGCGGAGGGTGTCAAGGGGGTCTTTAGGTTTACCTCTATTTAAAGTTTTACACCTAACACTTATGCAAGTTATGTGCCGCTAATTTGCATTTGAAGCTTCGCTACGTGGGCAGTGCGTGCACTAGTCTCAACGACTTCTCGTGGAGGGCAGGCCGGGGGACTTTGCCTCCCTCGGATTCAGGAGCCAGGGCTTGAAGTCCTGGGACGCGGGGTTAGAACCCTGGGTCACCCTTCCCGCAACCCGGGCACCTTTTCCTTCTCCGCACAGCTGAGAGACTTCCCGGAAAGCTCTTCCATCCGGATGGGAGCAAAGCGCAGGGAGCAGCCGTCGGCAGCCTGAGGCCTGTGGTCAAGCGGACCCCGCTGGGCCTTCCTGGACCCAGGAGGAATTCCGGGGAGGAATGAGGACCTTGCCTGCTCCTTGCGCGTGACTAGCGGGCCCACCTGGATCCCGCGCGCTCCCCAGGCTGGCCAATTAAAACCGCCGCTCGCTCTGCGCAGGCGTAGCTGGAGAGCGCCGCGCGACTGCGCGGGGCTGCCTAGTGGAAAGTCGAGCAGTCGATGAGAGGCCAGGGCGCGGATAGCGGAAGTGGACCGGCAGCCGGAAGTAGCTGGAATCCCAGTCGGATTGAGCGACTGACAGGATCCTGAGTTTCGAAGGGAAGGAGGCAGCCATGGAATTGGGCGAGCTGCTGTACAACAAGTCCGAATACATTGAGACGGTGAGCCTGTACAGACCCTGTTCCCGCTGGTAGCCCAGCGGCCCCTGGACGACAAGACGACCGTCCCTCCTGTCCCTGCTTCACCCGGTCCTGCTCTCTCAGTCTGTTCCTTGGGGATGACGTAGAGAAGCTTCGTGTTTCCTCTGATTTTATTATTTAGTCCGTGCATGCATGAATTAGGCGCTCTCCTCCTTCCCACCCTCCGTCCGTCCGTCTCACCCGCCCCCCGTATGCATATATATCGATGTGTGGGCGTATACACACATATCTGGTTTTCCTGTAGTGATAATGTCTTCCGGAATACACAATACAGTTTGTTCGTTCTGGTATTCGTTACAGTTTCAGGGTTTAAGCACCTTTAAAAATAATATTTCACAGTCTACTAACGTGTTAAAAGTTATTGTTTCTAGTCGTCAACTCATGATAACACGTGAAAAGTGCTGAAAACACGCAAGTGCCGCTATTAGGGTTACTCTTTATTTTTTTCTGTATGTCCTTCCAACCCTGTGGTCATGGGAAAGTCGTTTTCCTCATTTAGGGCTGTGAAACCAGAGAATAGAACTGGGGTTTGAATGCGCATTAGATACAAATCTATAATTCTTTTACTGAACTTTTAGTTCCTAGTCCACCCTTGCTCCTTTGAAATATTGGATTCTGTCCATCTTACATGTTTTGGGGTACTTAGCACTCTTAGCATTGTGTTATACCCCAGCCTTCCCTCCCTTTCCTACTCTCTCTCTCTCTCTCTCTCTCTCTCTTCCTTCTCTAATTTGTTTTTGTGATGGAGTCTCACTTTGCTGTCCACTCTGCAAACCCCAAATTCATAATCCTCCTGCCAAGAGCTGGGACAGTAGGGGTGCAGTACCACACTCAGCCCTCATCCCGTTTTAGACTGCACTCCGTTTATAGTAATTGTCTCTGCAGTGCGAGCTTTCTTGATGGAAATGGTAGCCCAGAAATCCCAGCTTTTTCACTCCAGATTTCTCTTAACCTTTAGGCGTCTGGGAACAAAGTTAGCCGCCAGTCTGTTTTGTGCGGAAGCCAGAACATCGTTCTCAACGGCAAGGTAAAGTACACTGGCAGCTCCGGAGTGCATACCTTTGCTCGTCACCATAGCAGCGGGGTTATAAGATGGTGCTGTGTCTCCAGTTTGTTGTACATTTCCAGTTCTCTTTCTTTGTTTTATTTTTTTCTCCAAATTGGATGTATTGAATGAACAAAAGTGATAGATAGGGAGAAGCTAGGGAATCAGAAACGGGTGATTAGATGGGGACTAGAGATGTGTTAAGGAAGAAGGGTGGGGAGAGCAGTGTTAACACATGAGATGTAAAGAGGAAGGCACAATAGACAAAGGGCATGGGCAAATAGAGCAAGGGAGGGGGCTGGAGAGATGGCTCAGAGGTTAAGAGCACTGGCTGTATTTCCAGAGGTCCTGAGTTCAATTCCCAGCAACCACATGGTGGCTCTCAACCATCTGTAATGAGATCTGATGCCCTCTTCTGGCCTGCACGTGTACGTGCAGGCAGAACTCTGTATACATATAAATAAATAATAATATTTTGGAAAAAAATAGAGCAAGGGAGGAGTGAAAGGGGAGGAATTTCATCTAAACTGAACATGAACTGTTTTTTGCCTTTTTCTTCAATATTGTATTTACACTGAATTAAATATTATGAATAAAAAGTGTTGGTGTGGGGGAAGGAACAGAATCCTTTTATGCTTGAACAAAATACAATGGCCCATTTTCTGCTGTGTTATATTGTGCCCAGGACTACTGGACATTAAACCTAAAAAGGCAATAAACTATTTTAAAGCAGAAGTTAGGGAGATGCTTGCCTGTAATCTCAGCACTTGGGGAGATGATCGCACCAAGTTTCAGGTTACCTTTGACTACATAGGTGTTGCGGGAGCTCCTTCTGCTCCTTCAGCCAATAGCCGCTGAGATACCAGCCTACTGGGGCGTGGTCTCTCTCCCCCTTTTGTTTAAGTATGGCACCCAATGTGGGGTGCCAATTGAAGGCGTAAGTCACAAACAATCCCACACCAGTTTGGAATTTGGGCTGGTATCTCAGTGGCTATTGACCGAAGGAGCGGAAGGAGCTCCCACAACACATAGCAAGGTCCAGATCATCCTCAGAGACTTAATGAGAGAAACTGTCTCAAAACAAAGTAAGTGGGGAACATACAACCAACATATGCGGACATTGTTATTGCTGAGAGTGTAGACCTATATACCAAAGCTTCTGATATATTTCTAAAGGGACTGGAATGACAGCCACATGTGGTGGCACGGCCTGTGTGAAAGCAGATAGGGCAGTCCCTGACCAAGTCTCCAAGGCTCAGAGGACCTCAGGTGAATCTGCGTGACTCTAAACACGTAGTTTTCAACCTGTGGATAGCAAGTCAGATACTTACCTTACGATTCATAATAGTACAAAATTCCAGTTATGAAGTAGATGAAGTAGCAATGAAATAATTTTATGTTTGGGGTCACCACAACATGAGGAACTGTACTAAAGGGTTACACAGTGTTAGAAAGGTTGAGATCCACTGCTCTACATAGATAATGTTACCTAGCGTGTTCACTCAGTGAGTCATATTTGTGGAGCATTGGGATCAAAACTTACATTGTTTTGCAGTCAATCCGAAGCCAGTTCTCCTTTCACCGTACAGTTGCTACTTTTATAGAACATTTGGTGGCACGAACCACAGCATAATGCTCAGTGTCCTGTTGATTATCTTTTTATGTTACTTTTAGGCTACACTGGTAATTTTTAAAACGTGTTTTGCTTTCTAGACCATTGTAATGAATGACTGTATCATCCGAGGGGATCTGGCAAACGTGAGAGTTGGACGGCACTGTGTTGTAAAAAGCCGTAGTGTCATCAGGCCACCGTTCAAGAAATTCAGTAAAGGGTATGTGATTAATTTCCAGTCCCAGGCTCCACACTGCTCCTGGTGATACTGTCCATGTCTTTAGATGTATAATGAGAAGGGCTATCCTGTTTGGTGGGGTGCTGAATGAGAGTTCCCAATAATAAACACTGCTCTGGGTGGTTGTAGCCTTGTTCATGTTTGGTTGTCAGAACTAGAATAGTCCCTATGAGAGATAGAGAAATGAAGCTTAAATAGTAAAGCTTAAAGAGTAAAAGGTGAAGGTCATATCAGAATCAGATAATGCTAAGATATTTAGGTTTCTAATTTAAAATTAAAGAACTCTCAGAACTGATGTAGCCTATAGTTCATAAAATGTGGGTCATGACCCTGTATTGTCTGCATAACTGAGTGTGGAAGACTGTGGGAAAAATTGGCCACAATGAAAGGTTTCTAAATATGCAACAACCAAAAATTAATTTGAAATGAAGTATATAGTGAACCCAAAGTTCCTGACAGTGCTTCCCATGTGGCAGGACTGCAGTCTCGGTTTTGCGCACAGCATGTGCATTGCACTGTACGTGATGTCATACAAGCCACACCAATGAATACCGCCTGAAACACTTCTGCTCAGGCTTAGTCTACTGTATGTTATAAATTCTAAAGTCTTTACTGAACATACTAAGTGTCTTAGTTAGGGTTTCTATTTCTGTGATCAATCACCTTGACCAAAAAGCAAGTTGTGGGGGAAAGGGTTTATTTGGCTTACTCTTCCACATTGCCGCTCATCACTGAAGGAAGTTAGGACAGGAACTCAAATGGCAGGATCTTGGAGACAGGAGCTAATAATACAGAGGCCATAGAGGGATGCTGCTTCTGACTTGCTTCCCATGACTTGCTCAGCCTGCTTTTTTATAGAATCCAGGACCACCAGTCCAGTGATGGCACCACCCACTGTGAACTGGGCCTCCCCCATTGGTTACTAATTGAGAAAATGCCTTACAGCTGGATATCGTGGAGGCATTTCTTTAACTGAGGCTATTTTCTCTCTGATGACTCTAACTTGTGTCAAGTTGACACATAAAATTGGCCAATATAATATGTTTGCTATTAGAAAAACATAATGGTTTAATTACTGAAAATAAACTTTTAATATTTTTCTATAGTTATCCCTTAACGTGTAAATATAAAATTAGTATATATTTCTATTTTATTTTAGAATGTTGGGTTTTGAGACTGGAGAGATGGCTCAGCAGTTAAGAGTACCACTGCTCTTGCAAAGGACCTGGGTGATTTACAGCTGTGTATCATTCTAAGGGACTAGTTCTTTCTTCTGGCCTCCTTGGACTTTGGTGTGCATGTGGTGTACATCAGCTCATGCAAACAAATACACATATAAACTCCGTGGTTACAGGTGCTTACTGCTCTGTCAGAGGACCAAGTAAGTTCAGATACCAGCATCCACATCAGGTGGCCTATACCTCCAGCGCCAAGGGATCCACTGCTCCCTCCTGACCTCTATAGGTACCCAGAAACATACAAATAAAATAAGGCTTTAACAAAAACAAGTTCTATTAAATGCTATTATAGAAGCATTGTCAGTAATATTTTAGGACTCACAGAAAATGAAATGATGTTAGATGTTTGGAGGAAGCCTGATAACTCCTGTTCAGTCTTGATTTAAATATAATCTTATTTTGTTTTTTCTTTCCCCAAGATAGACTTTCACTATGTAGCTCTGGCTGTCCTGGAACTCACAGAGATCTATGAGACCAGGCTGGTTTTGAACTCACTGATCTGTCTCTGCCTCCCAAGTGCTAGGATTAAAGGTGTGAGCCACCACATCTGGCTTTAAATTTCACTCTCCAGTAGACTTTCCCAAAACCCCTGTTATGTATTGGCACAGCCTTCTATCACAGCTGTAACTAATTATGTGTATAGTCCTTTACTTGATCTGTTTTCTTCTCTTGATTGTACACTCTTGGTGCAGCAGATCTGTTTTGCTTACATTGTATCCCCAGTTCCTAGCAGAGAGTCTGGCACACAGTAAATATGGCAGACGGTTAAAGTTTAAGAATGTTGGGAACTAAAATGATTTTTTTAAGATCAGAGAATGTAGAGTCCTTGTATAGCATACATAAGGCCCTAGGTTCAGTCCCAGCACTATATGAACAGGTATGATGGCACACAGCTCTAGTTCAGAGCCAGAAGGATCAGATGTTCAGGTCATCTTCTGCTACATAGCAAATTTAAGACCAGGTGAGCTAAATGAAACCGTGTTCTCTTCCCTAGCTCTCCAGGTTTTTTTTGTTTTTGTTGTTTTATTTTGTTTTTGGTTATTGTTGTGGTTGTTCTTTGCTCTGGTTTGAGCACCAAAACGGATAGCCTATGAACTTGTCAGTACTGGAAACAGGTTACTGAACATGTCTGTGAGCTTTGTCAAGGAAAGCAGGAATGGGTCAGTACCCACATTTTAATTTGCTTTGAAGATTCTACTCCTGCTTTACTGTTTCCTTGTACAACACAGTAATTCTGATTCACTTGTACAACACAGTGACCTGATTCCTTGGTTTTAATATTTGGAATTTCAGTGACCTGGGGATTCTTTTCTTGCAGGGAATAGTCTTATTAACATGACAAAAACTGAGGGTATGGTACATGCTTGTAATCCCACTGCTCAGGAAGCTAAGCCAGGAGGATCAAAGGTTTATGGCCATCTTAGACTATATGATAAATTCTGGGTCAGCCTGGGTAACATAGGAAGAGTCTGGACAGACGGTGGTGGCGCACACCTTTAATCCCTACACTTGGAAGGCAGAAGCAGGCAGATCTCTGTGAGTTCAAGGACAGCCTGGTCTACAGAGCTAGTTCCAGGACATCTAGGACTATTACACCAAGAAATCCTATTTCAAAAAACCAAAAAAAAAAAAAAAAAAAAAAAAAGAGTGTCTGTAAAGGCTGGACCTGGTGACAAATGTTTATAATCCCAGAGCTTCAGAGACAGAGGGGCAAGAGGATCTCTCAGTGAGTTTAAAGCCAGCCTGCTGCCGCCGGGCGGTGGTGGTGCACGCCTTTAATCCCAGCACTCGGGAGGCAGAGGCAGGCGGATCTCTGTGAGTTCGAGGCCAGCCTGGTCTGCAGGAGCTAGTTCCAGGACAGGCACCAAAGCTTCAGAGAAACCCTGTCTCGAAAAACCAAAATAAATAAATAAATAAATAAATAAATAAATAAATAAAGCCAGCCTGCTCTACATAGCAAGTTCTAGGATAGTCAGGACTACAAAGAGAAATCCTGTCTCAAAAAACAAGGTTCTATCTGTAAGTAAATATATGTTGAGATTATTATCTGTAGTTCTGTAAACCTTAACCCAAACTCCAGTACCTTGACCTTTTCTTGTTTGTCTTCTTTTCCTTTTTAGTGTTGCATTCTTTCCTCTCCATATTGGGGACCATGTCTTTATTGAGGAAGACTGTGTGGTCAACGCTGCTCAGATCGGTTCCTATGTTCATGTTGGGAAGAACTGTGTGATTGTGAGTATGTGACTCACTCAGATAAGCAGCATCACTTCCTCTCTGTCATCCTTTCCCGCCCACTCTGTGGGAATCTGTCCTTGTAATGGGGGGCATTCTATTTTCTTGGGGTTTTGTTTTTTCTTACTAGATTTGGAGGGTTTTTTTTTCATTTTTTTTACAAGCATTAATAATAATGGCTAGTGGGCTGGGGATCTAACTCACTGGTTTATGTAGCTTGTATGAGGTTCTGGATTTGATTCTTCAACACTGCAAAGACATAATCACACACCCAAAATAAAACCAAGTACAAATGGCTAGCCTTTATTGAACTTTTTCCATATGATGTTAAATATGGGGATACACACACACACACACACATGGGGCTCTTGGGGCTCAGAAGATAACTCGGTTGATAAGGTATCAGTCATGTAAAGTGAGAATCTAAATTTGGTCCCTAGGACCCATATAAAGAGCCAGAGTGATATCACACACTTCTAACTGACCACTGGGGAGGCAGAAACAGGCAGACCCCTGGGTCTCACTGTCTGGCCAGCCAGTCTTCTTGGTAAACACCAGATCAATGAGAGATCCTGCCCCCGAAAAAAACAAGGTACCTGGTGCCTGAGGACCAACACTAG
Organism: Microtus oregoni; assembly: GCF_018167655.1. Lineage (NCBI taxonomy): Eukaryota > Metazoa > Chordata > Mammalia > Rodentia > Cricetidae > Microtus > Microtus oregoni. Next base: position 22,725,370 of record NW_024543075.1, on the reverse strand, counting down.
AGGTTGACCTCTGGCCTCCAGATATGATCACATACATGTCGTCATAGTAAACGTATATGCACACAAAACCTTTTCCCTCAGTCACTTCATTTTAGATTTATAACCATAGAAGACTGTTGATACTGTTGTTATTCCTGTTTGCTGAAGAGAGGATTGAGAACCATAGAGACTAAGGAATTTGACAGAGGGAGTCTGTGGTAGAGCTAGGATTTATATACATGTCATTTGAATGGTTGTGCTGCCGCATGGGCTCTTTGTTGCCTTGCTTCACCAGGACAGGCTCCAAAGCTACAGAGAAACCCTGTCTTGAAAAACAAAAAACAAAAACAACAACAACAACAAAAAAACTTGCAGTATGATAAGGATGAAGGATATGATGGACAGAAGACAGTATAGTTTGGTCATTTCAGGGGAGGGATTGTTATACGCAAGAGTCTGTTAGGGGACTGCAGGGCACAGACAGGCCTCTAGTTCAGTGTCTCTATTGTTAGGGGACTGCAGGGCACAGACAGGCCTCTAGTTTTGGTCCATAGTAGCACAGGCATAAGTTTGTTTTATACAACCAGGATTTGGGTTTCTTGCTGTTTGGTAGATGAAGAGTTTGGTATCTGTTGGGGTTTCTGAGAATCATGTTCTAGTTGAGAATGTTAATAACCTAAATTTGTCTACCTAAAGTCTAGAGAAGATGTTCCCTGTAATTAGATGTGTACCTCAGACTGGAAGTATAGTTTAAAAAAAAAAAAGCCATATTCTCCGTCCCCAAATTGCAGAGCCAACTCCCTGCCCGAGATAAGCATCAGATGTTGAAGTATCCAAACCCATGCAGTTCACGTTCTAAGAGCCACAAGGACTCAGCATGGGTGGTCAGTGCAGGAAAGACTCACGTTGATGTGAAAACAATCCTAATTGGACTTTACTCAGAGGTGGGGAATGATTATTTTGCCAAAGGAATTCTTTAATATATGTAGAGACAACGTTTTTGTTCTGTTTCATGTTAAAGAAAGGGAATAAGGGACTGGAGAGAAAGGTCAGAGTACTGGCTCCTCTTCCAGAGGTCCTAAGTTCAATTTCCAGCACCCACATGTGTCTCACAGCCATCTAGAGTGGGATCTGGTACCCTTTTTTTTGTCCTGAAGACAGAATTCCATATACATGATAAATAAATAAATCTTTTTTTTAAAAAAAGAAGGGGCCAGGCAGTGGTGGCGCACGCCTTTAATCCCAGCACTTGGGAGGCAGAGACAGGTGGTTCTCTGTGAGTTCAAGGACATCCTGGTCTACAAGAGCTACTGACAGGACAGACTCTAAAACTACAGTGAAACCCTGTCTTGAAAAACCAAAAAAAAGGTGTCGGGGGGCGGGGGAATGATGAAACATTAATCTCAAATAGAAGAAAGGAAAGTAGTGATTAAAGAAAGACTAGAAGGAGATTGAGCAGGGCGGTGGTGGCGCACTCCTTTAATCCCAGCACTCGGGAGGCACAGGCAGGCGGATCTCTGTGAGTTCGAGGCCAGCCTGGTCTACAAGGGCTAGTTCCAGGACAGAGAAACCCTGTCTCGAAAAAATTAAAAAAAAAAAAAAAGATTGAATAAGGACACTAAAATACAGCTTAGTAAGGAAGACATTCTAGTAGAGTAGCCACAGTTCACAACAACCTACTGTATACTGAAGAATTTGAAGAGAGGCATTTGAATACTCAAAATGTGAAGTGATAAGACAGTCAAAATTCTAATTGCATTGATTTGATCAGCACATGTTGTGTACTGAAGTATCATACCGTAACTTACAAATACAGTTATTACATACTGATTATTACATATTGCTCTTAGAAATTGAACCTAGGGCCTTGTGTGTGCCAGGCAAACATTCTATCCTGAGCTACTCTTTTTTTTTTTTTTTTTTTTTTTTTTGGTTTTTCGAGACAGGGTTTCTCTGTGATTTTGGAGCCTGTCCTGGAACTAGCTCTTGTAGACCAGGCTGGTCTCGAACTCACAGAGATCCGCCTGCCTCTGCCTCCCGAGTGCTGGGATTAAAGGCGTGCGCCACCACCGCCCGGCCTGAGCTACTCTTAAAACATATTTGTTTTAATTTTTAGGACAGGGATTGTCTAAGTTGCTTGGTCTAACCTGAACTTGGTGTGGCCTAGACTGGCCTTAAACTTGTGCCACTGTTGCCCCAGCCTTCCGAGTAGTTGGGTTATACGTTTGTACCACCTGGCGAGATACTCTCCTTTTTATACCTCTTTTCAGAATATTACTTGATGACCTCGTCATTGTTCAGTGTGAGCAGTACTTGTTAGCCCTTGACACATTTTAAAGTAGACTCTGAGAGCTAAAGCCTGACTGCCCCCATAGCACACTGACTTTCTAGAGTGTCTTCTGTGGCAGCCTAATGATGGGCTTGCTGTGTAAATCAGAATTGTCATATGCCGGGAGGAAAAGCTTAGCAAGCAATATCCTAGGCATTACGGTGCTGTCAGCTTTATGCTTGTTACTGGACTGGTGGCATTACTGTTGGTTTGGCTTTATATCCTGCTTCTAGGTGAGGAAACCAAGGCTCAGAGATGCAAATTTGTTTTTGTTTTGAGACAGGTTCTCATTAGTAGCTGGCCTGGAATGTATAGACTAGGTTTACCTGGAACTCTCAGCTTGCCTGTGCTGGGATTAAAGAAGGCTGCTACCATTTCTGGTGGTAGAAGCTTTTTAAAAAAAAATTCATTTAGGGAGGCTGGAGAGATGGCTCAGCAGTTTAGAACACTGGCTCTTTACACATCTGCATTCTCAGCCAGATATTTTTCATCTGGTTGTCTAATCTCATTTCTCCTATCTTGTGTTTTACTACCCAGATTTTTGTCAAATTGTTTTTATCAGGACATAGGAGAATTTACAAGCCCTAGTAAAGAAAGCTTTAGGAGCTCAGGGGGTAGTGTTTTCTATGTTAAGGCAAAGGATCTGAGAGTAAGTCTCCAGCACCCATATAAAACCTGGGCATACCCCAGTTCTGGAGAGTGAAAGCTCTTGTGTCAGAAAATAAGGTTGAAAATTACCACTTTCCTGATTAAAAAAACAACTTCTGACCTCCACATGGATATGCATGGATGAGCACACTCACATACACACAATAAAAAAAAAAATAGTTAATAAAGAGTGAAACTTTGAGCCAGCCGGTGGTGGCACAGGCTTTAAATCCCAGCACTTGAGAGACAGAGGCAGGCACATCTCTGAGTTTGAAGCTAGACTAGTTTATGGAGTGAGTTCCGGGACAGCCAGGGCTACACAGAGAAACCCTGTCTTACAAAACAAAACAAAACAAACAAACAAATAAGAATAAACCTTGATCTGTTCAGTGAGTATCCTAAGGCATAGGTTTAAACCATATATGTGTGTGTGTGTGTGTGTGTGTGTGTGTGTGTGTGTGTGTGTGTATTCCCTTAACCTAACAAATAAATGAGTTTTCCCATGGCACATTTCTTGCCTTTAAAATGCTGTGAATTATAGAAGAATTGAAAAAAATGTTACCACTGTATAAAGTTAATCATAGTTGAAATATTCAAATAGCTATCTCCCATGGAAAAACAAGTTGACTAATACCTTCTACTGAAGAAAATTTGTCCAGAGAACAGACAAGTAGCCCTTAAACTGGCAGGTATCCAGTCAGATGTATTAGATTAGCTAATATAAACTGAGAGTCCAGAAGTAGATCCTAATTTCATGCTCACATGATCCAACGGCTCATCTGACACCATGAAGAGAGGTAACTTCCTGGCAAGGATAAAATGTGGTGGGCATCCATCCTGTCTTCTAAATTCTAAAGTGCTCAACCCAGGTTGAGGTTTATTAGACTAAGTTGGCTCATATGCCAGTTCCCCAAACCTGTCACTGGTCAAGCATGGAGTCTGTGTGTGGGCTAGAGATAAATAAAGTGTGTGGACCAAGATGGGGTGGGTAGTGCCAATGCAAAAAGATTTCTATGACCAGAAGAAAAGACATCAAAACAACAGATGTCACTAGGTCAAATAGAAGAGAAAAATGGAACTCTCAGAAGACAGAGGTTGGCCTAGTGTCTAATGCCTAAGGCAACCTATACTCTCTGTAGCATACATCCCTCCCTCCTGTGTATACCTGTGCATACACACACACCTACATACACTCACAAACCCTTTACTCCTTCTTGTCAGATTCCACTTGAAGTATATAATTTCAACCAAACACCCCTGTCGTTGTCTTTGGCTCCCTTGCTATTATAAGATACCATGAATGCTTGGGTATGATGGTGCTTGGCATTAATGCTAACACTCTGGAGGTAAAAGCAGGCAGATCTCTGCGTTCAAGGCTAGCCTGGTCTACATAGCAAATTCCAGGCCAAGTAGGACTACAATAGTTAGACACTGTCATAAAAATACTATGGACAGAGAAAATATAGACCAGCCTTCCACGCCGAGTACTAAAAAAGCTTTACTCCCATGTCTTGGTCAATCCCTATTAATAACATTTTAATTTCAGGGTCGCCGGTGTGTCTTGAAAGACTGCTGCAAAATTCTTGACAATACAGTATTACCTCCAGAAACTGTGGTCCCACCATTTACCGTCTTCTCAGGCTGTCCAGGTAATGTTGATGTTAATGTCTATTTCAGCCTCCTTAAAACTCTTTTCCATTACTAAAGTAATCCATGCGACTTCTGATTCTGATATGTGATTAGCAACAAAACACTTAGAAAAGGCATGCAAATAAGTTGCTTTTGGTGGTGGTGGTGGTGGTATTTGTTTTTTGAGATGGGGTCTCCTTTGTGTAACCTTGGCTGGTCTGAAATTCACTTCATAGACTAGGCTGCCCTTGAATTCACAGAGATCAGCCTGCATGCACCTCCTAGTTCTCAGATAAAAGGCGTGCACCACCATACCCAGCGAACAAACTGTGTTTTGAATGAATAACTGGATTTACAAGGAAAAAAGGAAATTATCAGAAGTAAGAGGAAATGAGTCCCAAGCTAGAAGACTGCAGGTGTTAAATGCTGACTTCATAATAGAATGATTAAAATGTAGTAGATAAAGCCTTAGATCCACACGTGGCAGAGAGATTCTCAAATACCTTTGAAGGGTTTTCCCTCAAGGTTGCTATAGGGACTGGAAAGATGGCTCAGTGGTTAAAAGCACTGGATGCTCTTCCACGGGACCTGGGTTCAATTCCCTACACCCACATGGCAGTTCAACTTTCTCTAAGTCTAGTTCCATGAAATTCAACTCCCTTTTATGGCCTCTGCAGTCACCAGGCACATACAAGGTAAACAGACATACATGCAGGCAAAATACCCATACACATAAAAATAAATAAATAACATCTAGGAAAAAAGGTTGCTGTGGAACACATCTGCCATTAGCACATAGTAAGGACAAAGAAACATTTCTTTCTTGGCCTGGGCTCTGAGTAGACAAAGGGGAAGGAGAAAAATCTCTTTAGAGATATGGCATGTATGCTTCATCTTCTTAATGCATTCAGGTTCCTTAGTACCAGCTTCTATGGTCATTGAACACTGATGTCAGAAGACAAGGAACCGTCCTGGTGTTTCAGGTTGAATTAATAAAGACTATCTTTGAAAAGGCCCAGGTGCATAGAACCGTCCAGGTATCTGAATATGTGAAAACAGACTGGAAGGTGGGCTGTCCCCAGTGTCAAAGCCTTGTCCAGCTCCAGAGACCCCTCATTTAGAGCCCAAAGCTTCTTGCACCATAACAAGGTATTTTTTGTTTTTCTTTTGAGTAGTTTCACAAATATATGCCAGACATTAGGGTACTTTTTTGGCACTTCCTTCTTTGAATTCAGACATGTGGGTTTGCAAGGAATCTGGCACATTTGTGATGGCTACATGAGATAAAATTGATCATGAAGCAAAAAGAAATGGAAACCAGGATCAATCTTGATCAGAAGCCACAAGCTCTGATGCTGTTGCAGCCAGGCAGATAATGTAGTAATTGAAGTCATAGCTCATCGTGGCTGTTTAACATGGCAACTGAGAGCATGAAATCTGATGTTTAAGGAACAGCTAAAAATGGAAATTTATGTGGTATCTCTGAATTTTTAAGGTGATCTAATTATTACTGTGATGCTTAGTGGCTGGAGAGATGGCTCAGCTAGTAAGAACACTTGTTTCTCTTGCAAAGGACCTGGGTTTGATTCCAAGCACCCACATGACTCACAGCCATCCATAAACCCACTTCCAGGGGATCCAAAGCCCACTTCTGACTTGGGCAGCAGGCATGCACATGGTGCACAAACATACATGCAGGCAAAATATTCAAACACAAAAGAACAAAAGAAGTTTTTTGAGCCAGTTGTGCTAGCATATATCTTTATCTCAGCACTCAGGAGTTTGAAGCCAGTCTGGTGTGCATGGTAAGTTCCAGGACAGCCAGGACTACATAGAGTCTCTGACTCAGATGAACAAAACAAAACAAAAAAAAATACTGTGAAGTTTAAATATGTTTACACGCCTAACACGTAGCTTTTAATTATAGAGTATGAGAATTTTACAAAGTTGGTTTTTTATATATACTTTACATTTTGTATAAGTGTATAAAATATCTGTGTTTGTAGGTTTGAATGGAAAATGTAGGTATTTGAAACTGCACCTGTATTAATGAAACTGCTCAGAAACTATCATTTATTTAGCAGTATACCTTGGGTAGCTTTTCAGGTGTTATATGAAGAGCAACATCACTCCTCTCAAGGGTTACAGGTTTCACACACTGCATAGGTAGATTTACCACAAAGCATTGAATCAGTCCCATAGTGTAATGGGTCATTAGTAATTGTACCTGGGCACTATTAGAAACTATCTTGACACTCTTTTACATGTATTGCACTATTGGACACAATTATCTCTGGTGTATATTCTTAGAAACACTTAGGACCACAGAATGTGAACGTTGAAAACTTTGCTGGCTATTTTTATTTTATGTGTTTGTGTCTTTGCCTGCATATATCTCTGGGTGCATGCAGCACCGAGACCTGAAGTTACAGGTGATTGTTAACTGCCGTGTGGGTGCTGGGACTGAACCTTGGACTTCTGCAAGAACAATCAGTGCTCTTAACTGCCAGGGCATCTCTCTAGCCCTTTACTAGCTATTTTTAAAGTGTCCTTCAAAACATCTGCATGATGGGGCTGGAGAGATGACTCCACAGTTAAGAGCACTAGCTACTCTTCCAGAGGACGTGGGTTCGATTTTCAGTACCCCACATGGCAGCTCACAATTGTCTGTAACTCTAGTTCCAAGGGGATCCAACAACCTTACATGGATGAATGTAGGCAAAACACCAATGCACATTTAAAAAAAAATCTACAGAGTAAGATCCAGGACATCACAGAGAAACCCTGTCTCTAACCAAAACAAACAACCAAAACAGCAAAAACAAACGAAATCTGCATGAATGGAGACAGCAGCTCAGAGTACCAACCACTGTTTCAGAATTTTTTTCCTTTGATTTTGCTTTTGTTTTTCTGAGGTAGGATTTCCCTGTGTAGCCCTGCTTGTCCTGGAACTCATACCGTAGACCAGGCTGGCTTCGAACTTACAGAGATCTGCCTGCCTCTACTTCTCAGAGTGCTGGAACTAAAGGCATGTGCCTTCATGCCCACCTAGGAGTGAAGTTCTCTGCCTTGCTTGTTCTGTTATGAACTGTTTTGCTGTCCTCCTTGGATTCACCTACACCTAGCATCATTGCTTGGGTTTTATTGTGCTGGACTGAGTTTCACTGTAGGAATGGCAGGGCAGTTCTTGCCTCAGGGGTAAAACAGGCTCTGTGGGGCTCACACTGTAATTTTGGGAGTGGAAGGCCCTTGTGTGGAACGACACTCAGAGCAGTCAGAGGTGCTTCTCTCTTTTTATCTCGTAAGCATGTTCTGACCTCCTCCACCTGCCATTTGCTTCTTCATTTGGAAAGCTGTGGTGTTTGTTTCCCAAACACAAACTCAGACCTTTCAGAAGATGTCGGTAGTCAACAGTCTTGTCAGTCTGAAGATGAAGTACCTCACAGTTAGATCCTCACAGTAGATCCCAGAAGGCTTTGCACAAAGGGTAGGACTCCAGGCCTCCTGGCTCCCTTGCTTGACCGACCGGCTCTCTTTCTCCCCAGGACTCTTCTCAGGGGAGCTCCCAGAGTGCACACAGGAGCTGATGATTGACGTCACCAAGAGCTACTACCAGAAGTTTCTACCCCTAACACAAGTCTAATATCTCTGCTTTATATCTTGAATTCTTTTGACTTCTACGATGAACTTGGAGATAAAGCGAGCAGACAGTAACTACAAGAGCTACCATGTTTTTGACAACATCTACTCTCCTTGATTTTTGGTTCCTTTTTTTTTTAATTATTTAAAATTTTCAGTTCTCCAAGGCTCTGAGCATTTAAGAATTTAATAAGAAGACTGGAGAGGTGGCCCTGTGGTTAAGAGTACTGGCTGCTCTTCCAGAGGACCCAGGTTCAGTTCCCAGCACCCACTTGGCACCTTACAACCATCTATAATTCCAGTTTCAGGTGATCTGATGGGTTTCTGGCCTTCCTGGGCGCCAGATATATATGTGGTACAGACATATATGCAGCCAAAACATCCCTTAACATCAAATAATGAACTCTTTAAAAATAATTTTAATAAGAGAACGTCTGGAGTTGTCTCTGCATGCTGTGCTTACACCTGCTATGTCACCAGTCATTGTACCATTGTCTGAGAAGGGCAGAAAGGTCTGTTCCCAACACTCCAGCCCTATGGGCCTGCAGAGCAATAGCACCCTCCCAGCCTAGGGTCACATGACCAAGGTGCTGCTCACAACCATGTTCTACCCCTACTCCACACCACCACACAGATTACATTCATCTATCCTGCTGCTAACATGGGACTGGCAGCCACAATTTCTTGTACCCTGGGGAAAGTGTTTGTGGCTGTTAAAACGTGGGGGACAGAGACGGGCTGTAGTGACACATACCTGCCACCCTAGCACCTGTGGAGCAGAGGCAGGAGGACTGACAGCTGCATGGTGAGCTCACACTTGCCTGGTTTTCTACTTGAGACCCTGCTTCAAAACAACAAAAACAGATCAGGAAAAGAAAACATAAAGAGCAGGTGGTAGCTGTTCTTTATTTCAGAGAGACCTTAGCTGTCCTAAAGTAGTTAATAAAGATATAAAACATCCTGTTTTAGGCTCATTTATTTACAGAGGGGGAACCTACACTGCAGACTTTGCTTCTGCAGAATTCAGGGTTTAGGTGTGGATTGCTTAGTCAGGTCCTCATTCCTCATGTCAAGGTTTACTTCACCAGAAACAAGCTTCTGTGAACCTTGCTCTTTAGCCTAGAAACATTTGTCTCAACTGGTATATATAAAGGGGATTTAGTATAGGAATGACTAATCCAACTAGTCCAAACAGTGGATATCTACCAATGGAAGGTCTAAGAATCCAGAAGTTGCTCGGTCTGTGAGGCTGGATTTCTCAGTTGGTTTTCAGTATCCTCTGGAATCCTGAAGAAGTCCGCTCTAATTCCAGTGAAGGAATGGACTTGCCGCTGGGAGTGAGAGCAAGCAAGCAAAGAGAGAATGCTTTCTTATTCCATGCTCTTTATAGAGGCTGCTAGCTGAATGTATAGCCCAGATTAAAAGGTGGATGGATCTTCCTACCTCAAAGAGGGATTAGAAGTGGGTCTTCCCACTTCAAATGGTTTAATTAAGAAAAAAAAATCCCTCACAGATGTACCTAGCCATTTGGGTTTTAGTTAATTCTAGATGTAATAAAGTTGACAACCTAGAGTAGCCGTCACATTCCCCTAACAGTGCAGGGATACACAAGTAAGTGGCTGAGCTACCTGATGTTATCAGGTATCCTGCTTGTTACCTTTCAACATTTAGCCATAAGGGAGCCTGTAAACTTAATCTCCATTTGGGTGGCCAAACTTGAGGTGACAGTTCGTGTCATGAATCTCACTGTAAGCATTGCAGCTCGCATGGAAAGGGATCCTGGCAGTCGGGAGACAAGGAATACTGAGTGTTACAGCTCCGGTTCAAGAGTATTGAGCCGGTCTAGAGCCAGGGAATAGCATCACAGGGTGGCAATTTACAGCCCTGCTCTAGGGAAGGGTTTCCCGGTGGTAACAGCTCTGCTCCAGCAGGCAGGAGAGGGCTTTGGCTTTGGTGCCCTGGGCTAGGGCTCCGCAGTGTAACAGGTCCACTCTGCTAGGGCGAGGTTTGTGTGAAAGTGTTACACCCCTGCTCTGCTTGCCTCTGGCTTCCCCAGTGAAGTTGTAACAATTTGGTGCTGCTAGGGGAAGGCTTCTCCAGTGAAAGTGTTACAGCCCTGCCCCATGCACTCTAAGCGGCTAAAGAAGGTCTTCACCCAAACATCATTCAAGAGATTTATTGGGAGGGAAGATTCCAGGAGAGAGACGGCCACTACCAGAGTGGAAAAAGGGCAGCCACAAACTGAGCAGGCACAGGGTTTATATAGGGCTTCTTAGGGGTGGACTTTTTCCTGGAAGAAGATTTTCATGGTTGCAATTGGTCAGATTGGCTGGATTTCTGCTCAGGTGATCAGGGGCAGATTTGACTCTGGTTTCAGGGCCAAGGTGTGTTTCTTTCACTAGCCCTTTTTAACCGTTTGGCTCTAATTTCAGGGCCAGGGCATATTTCTTTAACTGACTCTGATTCTGTGGCCAAAGTGGGTTTTTGTTTATTTGTTTGTTTTTTTGGTGTGGTTTTTTTTTTTGTTGTTTTGTTTTGGCATTGGCTTCAGGGTCAGGGTGTGTTTCTTTGGTTCTGGGTTGGGGCTAAAGTATTTCTTATACTGGCTCTGGTCTCAGAGCCAGGGTGTTTTTCTTTCACTGGCTCTGGTTTCAGAGCCAGGGATGTGTGTGTGTGTGTGTGTGTGTGTGTTTCCCCCACTGGCTCTGGTTTCAGAACCCGGGTGGGTTTCTTTGGCCTCACAGTGACCTAGGCTAGAAAGGACTTTCTGATATTAAAGAGACATAAGTAGACAGTAAGCAGACTTGAGCAAACCTCTGTGTTTGCTTTGTTTTTCTTTTACTGCAAGTGAGATTTCTCTGTACATTTGGGATATGACAAGTTACAGCTCTAGACTACTACCATTGTGTCCCAGAGACACTCCAGTTTTAGCCTGACAAATCCCAAAGAGAATGCTTAATGCTTTATATATGTGAGATCTGTGCCCTTTGAATCATTGTGTCTGGCTCTGTGATTGACCCAGTCAGGGTCATCACCTTTCCTCCCTCACCCTAGTTTGAGAAATGGAGCCTGTTGCCAAATCAATGTGCCAAGAAGACAAAAACAGTCCCCACTATGAATAGTAGCAACTTTGTAATTATGTGCTGATAATATTTGAGAGTATACTTAACGGTCATGAGTATGTATCCTAGGAAAGGCCAGCTGGACTCTGTCTCCATGGTGGCTCTCACCCTAGGGACAGCTTGCCACTAGGCAATTATAATTCCAGAGAAGAAAAACTCTTTGTTGGTGGAATATCAGAAGAGAAGATAGATGGCAAAGACTTTTCCAGCTGCAGAGAGGAAGAGAAAGGACTTGGGTTTCTGTTTCTGAGAAAGCCAGGCCTCAGTTGAACTTCAGGCTAGATTCCAAGACCAAAATGTCACAAGGACCTGCCTGGCTCCTGCCTGTTTTCCTTTGAGATGGTTCTTTTATCTGTCTGTCTGTCTGTCTTTCTTGAAACACAGTCTCTCTATGTAACCCTGGCTGTCATGGAACTCACTATGGTCCAAGATAGACCAGGTTGGCTTCAACTCCCAGAATACTGCCTCTGCCTCCTAGGATTAAAGGTGTGTGCCATCATGCCTTATTTTCAGATACCATAGTACGACCCCCCTCCCACACACACACATAGCTTTTTTTTTTTTTTTTTTTTGTGGGGCAGGGATTGAGACAGTTTTTCTGTAGCTTTGGCGCCTGTCCTGGACTCACTCTGCCTCCCGAGTGCTGGGATTAAAGGCATGTACCACCACCACCCAGCACACACAGCTTTTGGTATTGGTAGAAAGAGCTCCCCTTTGCTAAAAAGCCCCTGGGTTTGGTTCTCATTGGTCCAGATCAGAGAGATGTCCAGACTCAAGTCATCATTATAGCTAAGAAGTGACACACGGAATGAGAGTTAATGGCTGGTAGTTCCCAATGATTCTAACTACCACAGAGGGAATAACTATGTCTGGGCAGGGAAAATCATCAGGTGTCTGGTGCAGGCCTCTTCCTTTCCCCAGATGTCTTCACCCTCCCCTGATCAGTCCCCATCCACACTTAACCTACTCCCTCATTACTCTTGGTCCCAAAGGACATTTTGTTTTGTTTTTCAAGGCAGGGTTTCCCTGTGTATAGCTTTGGAACCTGTCCTGGAACTCACTCTGTAGACCAGGCTGGCCTCAAATTTAGAGATCCACCTGCCTCTGCCTCCCCAAGTGCTGGGATTAAAGGTGTGTGCCACCACCGCCCAGACCAAAGGACAGTTTATAAGGGCCCTGAAGGGGGATCTGGGCCCAGACTAGGGGCAAAGGGAAATATGTTTAGCTCGAGTAGGTGTGGTCAACAAAGAGCCATTCCAAAGATGCTTTTCTGTTAGGAACTGCGGAACTGCTTTCTTCTGTCCCCAGCCAGTCATCTAGGTAGAAGTCTAGTTCTGTACCTCTATTTCTTAAGGAAGTAGGAGTAAGCTCCTGGGTTACCCAGTACTTATATAGTAGATGCTTACCTGAATATGAGCCATACTCTTCCCATCCCTACTCCTGTCCAGATAAGTTTCACATTGCAGGGTTCCAAGGGATTGGGAACAAGATAGAATAATTGACCTGTAAGGTTCTATTGTCCCATTCTGTTTTATAGTTATCCAGAGCCTTTGTGGTTGGTTGGGGCTGGCTAGTGGCTTCTGAATGAATCACTTATACCTCAGTCAGTTCTCTTAGAACCCAGGGCTATAGTTCCTTTCCTGGTCATTGACATATCTAGGCAATGGTAGGTTTGGAATTAATCAGACAACTATTTGTCCTACTTAGCACATCCTTAGAATATTAGCCATAATGAAGAGGTCTTGGCAATTAGAAATGTCTTTCTTGGCATACCACCATGGCCTATAAGAGCCCAGAGGGTGTTTTCCAGCCATGTTCCGGCTAGCATCAGCCACCCGCCAGGACAAACTGGCTTCTATAGATGAGCTGATAGCTATAAGGCTGTTAAAATAGCACTGGCAGTGCTGGGGCAGTTGGTAACTGGTCTCAGCAAAATGCCCTGTCACCTTGGACAAGCTGTCATAGTCCATGCTCACTGAAACACAGAAACCTAGCAACAGCATTGTGGTTCTCATAACTTGTGTGCTTGTCATCCATTAGCATCGGAAGGTGGGACCCTGACCACATGCTGTGTAGCAGAAGACAGCACCAGGCACCCACCTACTCATTTAAATACTTACTGAGCCCACTCAGAGAACCAGGCCCTGCACTGGAGAGTAACAGGCAATCAGTCCTTGCTCCTAGGGACCGAACAGCTTAGTCAGGGGAGAAAGCCATGAAACAAACTAGAGTTCCCCGGTAGAGGTCTGATTTTGGCAGTTGTGAAGTGTGGGTGCCGAGGTGGGAATGTCAGCTCCCACTCTGCCACATACTAACCCTGTTATCTGACCCCTTGGAACCTCCAATCTTTGATCTGTAAAGCAAGAAGGGTCGGGTAGTTTGAGGACTTCAGTTCCTTCACACATGTAAAGCCCTGGATCTCAGTGAGCACACCATAAACAGCACTGTCTTTCAAAAGCGCAAGACCCTGAGTAGGAACCCTGTCGTTAAAAGCACAGCTTCTGACACATTTTAGGTTTATAGTGAGATTAAGCAAATTTTACCTTTATAATCAGACTACCACAAAAAAGAGACGGGAGGGGGAATATCATTTACAAAAAAGTTTTATTTATTATGTACACAGTATTCTGCCTCTAGCAGACCAGAAGAGGGCATCAGATCTCATTATGAGATGTGGTTGCTGGGAATTGAACTCAGGACCTCAGGAAGAGCAGTCAGTGCTCTTAAACACTGGGCCATCTCCTCTCCAGCCTGGAAAAATCATTCTTATTTTTGCATCTATGGAATGCCAGGCACTCAGCAGAAAACATTTAATCCTTTTAACTTTCAACAAAGTAAGGATTTTCACAACCCATTTTACAAAGGATGAAACTAATTATCAGAGAAGTTGAGTAAATTTACCCAGTGCTACACACCAGAAAATTGAGCAGAATCAAAGCCAGCTGTTATCTGGGTGCAAAGTCCATCTTGTATGTCGCTATTCCCATGTCCGGGGTGGCAAAAGCAGTTGACTGGGTGTCAAGTACCTGGGTGGTGTGTTCAAAGTTTCCACAGAAGCCAGGCAGGCAAGTGGCTAACAGCGGCCAGAGTTGACGTTTTTTGTTTTGTTTTTTAGGAAAGCCACACACCTGCACTGTGCCATTCTTTTTTACTTGTTGTAAATGTTTTTTCTTTTAATGAAGGCCAAACAGAATTCTCCTGCTGGGCAGATTTGGCCCTGCTGCTTTGCTAGCGCTCTTCCAACCAGCCATCCCTCCCAATGACTAGAAAATACGTGTTTTCTACTTGGGACTCTGGATGAGCCAACTCAGGACAAGCCAGGCAACCTTTTTGCGTTGCGGGCATGATATCTGGTGCTGCTTGCATTTAACCGCACTAGGAATCACCTGAAAGTATTGTTTGACCTGCCGGTCGGGCCTGGGAAGTTTCTTTCCTGGTGGGCGCGCGGAGGGGGTGGGTGGGTGGTTGGGGGAAAGTCTCAAGCAGCTGAGGCTGACCTAAGGCTAATTTGTAATCTTGAACTCCCGCCCCTCCAAAGGAGTTCCCGGGTGTAGCAGGTACTGCTGGCCCCTGGGTTTTCCTGGAGACGGCTTGAGCTCCGTTCAGCTCTGGGGCAGTGATTGCCATAGAGGGCCGGTCTTCTACGCTCTGAAGCTCTATCTGTTTGCCAGGTGTGCTGGGTTTGTTCAGGTTTGGGTTTATTTAGGCTAGCCGGGGAGAGGGCAGTCGAGGGCGAAGGTGCACTGTCAAGAGGCCTGGAGTTTCAGATCTAGAAAGTCAAGTGGGGTGGAGGAAGCCCCTGGAGGCGCAGATGAACCACATGAGCATTACCCGGTCGAGGAGCAGAAAGCAGGACCGAATCCTGTCTCCCTGGGGATTTCCGCGTATCCCGTTCTTTCCTGGTTATCCCAAGTGCATTCAATCCTAAAGTCCCTGCCCATCAAGTTACTCAGTTGCAAGTTGGTGGGGTTTAAAGGCGGCTGCGCCGTAGAGCACTCCCATGGTGCCGCGCGCTGGGCGGGTTTGTATTTTAAATCCCCGCAGCCAATCAGCAACGCGCAGGCCCTTGTAACGTTCCCAGCGCTGCGTTTGAATTCGGGGAGGAACGGAGCAGGGCAAGATCCTCTGCACCGGCCCGGCCAGGTCCGCGGAGAAAATCTAGGAGCATGAATGCAGCGGCCAAAGCTGGAAAGCTGGCTCGAGCACCAGCCGACCTCGGGAAAGCCGGAGTCCCGGGGGATGCAGCTCCCGGTGCTCCAGTGGCTGCCCCGCTATCGAAGGAGATTCCGGAGATCTTAGTGGACCCACGCAGCCGGCGCCAGTATGTACGGGGCCGCTTTCTGGGTAAAGGAGGTTTTGCCAAATGCTTCGAGATCTCAGACGCAGACACAAAGGAGGTGTTCGCAGGCAAGATCGTGCCTAAGTCGTTGCTTCTCAAGCCCCACCAGAAGGAGAAGATGTCTATGGAGATTTCAATTCACCGCAGCCTCGCACACCAACACGTCGTAGGATTCCATGGCTTTTTCGAAGACAGCGACTTTGTGTTTGTGGTTTTGGAGCTCTGTCGCAGAAGGGTGAGTGTTTCTGCTGCGGGTCTGGGGCGCCCACACCGGGAACTTGCTGGCAAAGAGGCACCGACTCCTGGGAGTGGCTAGAGGAGTACTTGGGCTTCTAGTGAGCGTACTTGGCACTCCGCGCTGCAGAGGCCAGGGTTCAGGGCAAGCGGAGCCCGGGACATGTTGCTATTAGGGATCATGACTCCTGCACGCAAGGCTGTGAACAGGTAAAGGAAAAGGGTGTTTAAAGTGGTTAACAAGGGTCCCAGGCTACGGCTGCCGCGGATATAGAACTTCCGGAGTGGGGGAGGGAGAAGAGGCTGTTTGGAGTTAGACTTAAGGGCTTTCAGGAAAAGGAGAGGGTCTCCTCCGGGGAGGAAGCCCCTAGATAGGGAATCGAGAGTGGGGTTGAGAGAAGACTCTGGGTAAGGGCAAGAGTTAACAGGAGAAGGTCCTGTGAATGATAGCTACCAATGTATGGGCAGAACCATCAGGAGCCTGCGAAGACACAAGAAATACGGGTTAATTTAAGTGGAAGAGTTAGCTAGTAACAGGCCTAGAGTGATATTTGGGACCGGGCGGTTGGGGCAGAAAACATCCGTCTACACTTGACTCCCGAGGGTCTAGTCCTGGCCACATCCAGCTGGCCATCCATTTCCTTGGGCCTCAGTTACGTCTTCCCTCTTCCTCAGTCCCTCCTGGAGCTGCACAAGAGGAGGAAAGCGCTGACGGAACCCGAGGCGCGCTACTATCTGCGGCAGATAGTCCTGGGCTGCCAGTACCTGTACCGCAATCAGGTCATTCACAGGGACCTCAAGCTGGGCAACCTTTTCCTGAACGAGGATCTGGAGGTGAAAATAGGTGAGATGCTGGACCTGCGGGTGCCTGGTGCCAATACAAGAGACAGCAAGGAGGGGAACTGTGGGAGAATGGGAGCCAGAGAAATGGAAGGCGGGTGGGAAATGGAGGTGCTGCCCTCCAGAAAGCCCTCTAGTTCAGAAATGGAAAGCGAGTGGCTCACAGGCCAGTTGTCTTGCCTTCAGATGCATTGTTTTTTGCTGTTGGTGTTGTTTTGTGTACCGTAGTACAGTGGTTTTGAAAATAATGGTGTACTGGGGTGCCTCCCCCAAACACTACCCTATCTCATAGTGCTGAGCTGGTCCATCTCAGTCAATTTCCTATTTAAACTGCAGGTCTGGAGATACGCAGTGGAGCAAAACTGGCAGCATCCCCTCGGCTGTCTCTTTACTGAGCCAAAAAGTACATGTCCTCTTGAGACTGATTTGTCTCAGTTCCTATACCCCTGTCACGTTTTTTTGGGGGGGGGGGGCGGTGGGATTTTTCGAGACAGGGTTTCTCCATAGCTTTTGGTTCCTGTCCTGGAACTAGCTCTTGTTGACCAGGCTGGCCTCGAACTCACAGAGATCCGCCTGCCTCTGCCTCCCAAGTGCTGGGATTAAAGGCGTGCGCCACCGCTGCCCAGCTCCCTGTCACTTTTTTTAAACTTGACCATCAGCAGTCAGGAAGAGTATTTCCTTGATTGCCTACTGCATCCAGTTCTGCTCTCCTAAGCTTTTTAAATTTCATTTATGTAGGGGGTGGGACTAGAAGGTAACTATCAGGAATCAGTTCTCTCCTTTCGCTGTGCGGGTCGCAGGGTCAACTCAAGTCATCAGTCTTAGTGGCAAACACCTTTACCTACCGAGCCGTCTTACCACCCTAGCCCTGCTATCTAGAGGAGAATGTACAGGGCAGTGGGGGGCCTGCTGGGACCAGCACAGTGGGGAAGTTTCGGGGAGCAGACCAGGAGTCCACAGGCATTGGTTCTCATTGGTCAGGCCTGAGCAGGAGTCTGCAGCCACAGATGGCCCCGACTTGGCAGCTGAGCACCCTCTCTTCTTCCCTTTGTCCCAGGGGATTTTGGGCTGGCAACCAAAGTGGAATATGAAGGGGAACGAAAGAAGACCTTATGCGGCACTCCCAACTACATAGCTCCCGAGGTGCTGAGCAAGAAGGGGCACAGTTTTGAGGTGGATGTGTGGTCCATTGGGTGCATCATGTAAGTTGGAAATGGACGCGGGAGCTATTGGGTCTCGCGGGGCTTTCTGAGGCATTTCGCCCAGTTGACCTTACCCCCTGGATCCTTCTTCCTTACACAAAGGCTGTTTCAGAGAGCAGGCTGCCCACATGAAGCCCTGTTTCCTTATCTGGCGTAGGCTGTAGGATTTCTCTAGCTTGGACTTACGGTCCAGGGAAGGGACAAGAAAGTCTCCATACTTCTTTCTCCAGCTCCATGTATACACCCAAACCTTCAACACCTGAGGGCTTGTTAGGAATGTGGAATCTCAGTTCTGAACCTGAGTTTAATTTAATCTCTGGCTGACTTTCAAAAAAGCTTTAGAAGCACTAATGAGAGAATTAGGTCAGCAGAAAGGCTGCTGGGTAGGCAGAAGTCCCATCACGGTGGCCTCTGGAGTCCTTGGAGTCCTCTGTTAGTGCAGGCCAGAGCTGGGGGATCCCTGACCTCTAAGTATCCGAGTGTTGTCAGCTGCATTCTTCTGAGGGCTTGTCCTAGCCATTGGTTGCTATGGCACTGGGCAGACTTGGAGATCATCCCATCCATTCCTAATTGGGGGCTGCATTTGGACTTTCCTGGGAGTTTAAGCAAAATCCTTCCTTGTACCTCCAGGTATACCTTGCTAGTGGGCAAGCCACCTTTTGAGACTTCATGCCTAAAAGAGACCTACCTCCGGATCAAGAAAAATGAATACAGTATCCCCAAGGTGATGACACCATACTGTTTAATTTTATGTTACATCCAAAAGCTGTTCACTGAGCCCAGCCCGCTATATCCTAGGGACAGAGATGAGTCAGCCCTGCCCTGCCTCTAGTATAGCCATGGAGAATATATGTCTGAAGGTTGGCCTTTCTCACTGCATGTTGAGTTTGAGCGTCAGATTCTCCTGCCTCTTCCTCCCAAGTGTTGAGATTATAGGCATGTGCCACCATGCTGGCTTTATGGTAGAATGGGAGCTGAACTTGGCTTTGTGCTTATGGGCAAGCACTCTTATCAACTGAGTTCCGTTCCCAACTTCCTGAATGGATGAAGGTGCAGGGAGGAAAGGAGGGAGTAGGAGCAGACACGCTTAAGCATGGGACACGGACCATCTCCGCCCAGCTGAGCTGTGTTTAGCAGGTGACGGCTTGACTCTTGTGAACCAGGCTTCCCATCGGCAAAGTGGGAGTTTCCCCAAGTGCTTCCTATGACAAAATGACGTCTATTTTCACAACTGGTGGCATAAATCTGTTTGAAGGGATAACCCATTTCTGGGGACTTACAGCCACTTTCTAGTCGGTGTCCTTGACTTGTACGAGAGTAGCCAGGACACAGAAGGTTGGCTCACTGCAGGCAGCATGGACTGGCTTGAGCCAGCTGGACTGCTATGGTTTAAGTCCTGGCTTTATCAGCTAGACTGTGGGTATTCTCAGACAGGGGCACTCAGTCCTCTGAGCCTGTTTGTTCATCTACAGGTGAAGCCTAATAGTGGAGTAGTCTTACTATTTGTAAAGCTGAGGCAGAGGGATTGCAAGTTCCAGGTTAGCCTCAGCTACACAGTGACATCCTGTCTCAATTCAAATTATACAGAGGGAGGGGGAAGAGAGAGTCCTTAGGTGTTTTTGTGAGGACCAAATGAACTAATGCACAGGAATGTATTTCTGGTGTATAAGAAGCATAGAGTTACTGCTCTGACTGATGGGCCTGTGCTAGGCTTTTTAGCCCACAAACCAGCATCCCACCTGGTGGTGTCCCAGGTATGGTGCCCTTCTTCCATTCTATAGATAATGCATTGGTAGGCCCAGAAAGTCCAGGCTATTTGTCATAGCTGAAATCAAGGGGATGGAACTAGGATTTCAACACAGGTCTGGGAACCTAGAGGCCTATGCTGTCAGGTGCCCCTCTGGTGGCAAGGTGGGGAAATCATCGCAAGTTAATATTGAATGCCAAGTGGCAGGAAATGGTCCTTCTCACCAGTAGGGTGACATTGGTTCTTGCTAAAGCTGAGAGCAGAGGACCTGGTGGAACTCCTGGTCACTGAGCTATGGTATATTTGAGACAGGAGTAGCCACATGCCGAGTGGGGTCCCCATCTCATCTCAGGCTCTGCCTCTCCACTCCAGCACATCAATCCTGTGGCCACCGCCCTCATCCAGAAGATGCTTCAGACAGACCCCACTGCTCGCCCCACCATTCACGAGTTGCTTGATGATGAGTTCTTCACTTCTGGGTATATCCCCGCCCGTCTCCCCATCACCTGCCTCACCATCCCACCAAGGTTTTCCATAGCTCCCAGCAGCCTGGACCCCAGCAGCAGGAAGCCTCTCACGGTCCTCAATAAAGGTAAAGCTCGGGCTCAGTAGGGTAGACCCCAGAGAGCCCTGATTTCCAGAGTGCATTTCAGGGGGCATGTGCCTTTCTCTGCCCCCAGAGTTGGGTCCTATCCTTGAGGTCTGGTCCCTGGGCTCTTCTGCCACTTGGCCTTGGCAGGAAAAATTACCTTTAAAAGTGCACACCTTTAATTCCATCAGAAGGCTGAGGCGGGCAGGTCTCTGAGTTCAAGGCCAGCCTGGTGAGCCAGGAACTGCCCTACTTTCTCTCAACTGCTTGAGAGTGGGCTTTCCTCTACCGGAAGTGCTTCAGTGTATACTTGAAAACAGACATGACAGACACCAGCATAACCTTCAGGACGGTGACCATTAGTCTAATTCCATATTGTCTTACGATTTCTTTTTCTATTCCCCCCCCCCCCCCCCCCAGACAAGATCTGACTATGTAGCTCAGGCTGGTCTCCAACTCAAAGACATCCACCTGCCTCTGTGCGGAAGTGCTAGGATCAAAGGTGTGAACCACCTCACCTGGTAGAATTGTTTTGTTTTGTGGTTATTGTTCCTCCCTCCTTCCTTTTTTGTTGTTGTTATTTTTGTTTGTTTTTGAGACAGGCTATGAAGCCAAAGACTGGCCTCAGGTTTGAAATCTCCTGCCTCACACCCGCCCCCTTCCCAGTGCTGGGCTTATAGGAGTGTGCCACTGCATTTAGCTTTACTTTTTTATCTTGCAGTTTTATTTGTCCTTGATATATTTTATTAAGTGTTACAATCTTTGAGAAGTAGCTTGAAGGGCTTTGTTTCTTTGTGTGGATATATCACCAACTTAATATAAAATTCTCAGTTCATCGGTTACAATTAGATTTACATTTTTATGCAAATAACTTGTGATGTTTTGGTTTTGGTGATTTGGTTCAGGCTAATCTTGAACTCTCAAATGCTGGGGTTACAAATATGTGCCTAACCCCTGTCTCAATGACTTGGTTTATTTTGGAATAATTTTAGGGCTGTACAAAACTGTTAGGAACAAAATAGAGCTGATTCCCATGTACCCTTCCCCCAGCTTCCACAGTCAGCATCTCTCCACCATAGAATGATAACCAAAACTAAAAACATTAACAAGATAATCCTGTCAACAAACTGCAGCCCTCACGTCAGTCAATCAGATTCCACCTTAACATCACCTTTTCTGTACAAGGATGCAAGCCAGTAGTACTCCAGTTTAGTGACCTTGGCTCCTTAGTTTCCTCCCACCCTGTGACAGTCTCTGGGTTTTTCCTGTCTTGTGACCTTGACTCTTTTACAGGGTGCTGATGAATGTATTTCCTGCTGGATTCGTTGCATCTTTCATGATTTAGGGAAGGGGCTGCCTTTTGAGCAAGAATGCTGCATGGGGAATGTGCTGTTCTCTGTGTGCCAGGGAGACAAGTCTGTCTCCGCTGCAGATGCTGTTTCTTCAGTAATTGATAAGTGTCTTACAGGAAATTGTTTGAAAAACTGTTGCCCACCAATTTTAGCATCCACACGTGGGTGTTGGTATAGCAACTTACTGTAATTTTTATTTTTCCTTTTTAATTTTTGAGACAGTGTCTCATATGGCCCAGGCTGCTTGGAATTCACAGTAGCCAAAGATGACCTTGAACTTCTGTTCCTTCTGCCTCTAAGTGCTAGGATTGCAGGTATGGGCCACCGAGCCCAGTTTATAGGGAGCTGAGAGTCTTAGTTCAGGGCTTCATACTAGACAAACACTCTACTAATTGATCTACCGCTGAGCTCCCTTTTCTGTTAGCCTTTCCTGTAGTGCGGGACTTAGGGATTCCTATCTTATTGGGGGCGGGTATTAAAATACTGCTATTCTAAGGATCTTTTTAAAATAAAATAGCATGGAAAAAGAATGTTCTTTAGACATTTTCCAAGCTTGTCCAAAGGTAGAGAATTGTATAATGTGTTATATATTCCTGGGGTAGTCCTCCTCTGTGTCCAATAGTTATATTTGGACAGGCTTGATTTTGCATGTTCTGCAAACACTCTCATTTTGTTGTTGTTTTTACTGTGTGTGGGTTTTTTTGCATGCATATATATGTATGTGTGTGTGTGTGTGTGTGCACACACATGCACCACATGCATGCCTGGTGACCAAAGAAGCCAGAAGACGGTGTTGGGTCCCCTGGAACTGGAGATATAGGTAATTGTGAGCCCCCATGTGAATGCTGGGAACCAAAGCTAGGTTCTTAACAAGAATAGCTGGTGCTCTTAATGGCTGAGCCATCTCTCAGCCCCTTTTTGACTAGTTTTAAAATCAGATCTTGATGATTTTATTTCACACTTAAATTCTTAATATAGGTCCAGAGGCTGCTGTGCCGGCCCTCTCCCTGTCCTCGGCTTTCTTGCTGTTTGGGCTTCCTAGCTAGGATTACTTCACAAGCTTCCCTCTCAATCTGGCACTTCTCCTTCTCCTTTCTGGGACAATGTCACACATTCTTTGCCAAAAGCACCCCCCTTGACACCCTGTTTCAATTTTCTTCCACTTGTAAAATGTCAGTTTTTCTGTTCCTCCAATATTGCTGCTTTCATTAAAAAAAAAAATTCTTAATATAGCATGGTGGGATTTTTGTTGTTTTTAATTGAAAATTTAAGAAATGTTCTGTATCACAGAAGAACCAACATATGCTGTTTTGGGGAAATAAATTGTTCAAGCGTAGGATGGCATGCCCCCGGCCACCATAGGCCAACTTAATGCTTCAGTGTCTACTTCCTTAGACTCAGTTATCTGTGAGCACGCAAAGCAAAAGGGTTACACTGCGTCATCTCTTCTTTCTGGGTGCACAAGGTGCCCCTCATTCTTTGCTTGAATTGGTGTCTTCATGCTGCCTCCCTGAGTGACAGCCACAGCTGCTGTCCTGGAAGGCCAGGCTGTTGGAGCAGAGACCAGAGCACCAGAGGCTTTGTGGCCTTTCAGTAAGCACCACATACCTGACCCACAAACCTGGCACTGACTCAGTCTCCCATAGCAGTGCATTCATGGGTGTGAGCTGTGACAGGCAGTTTTTTGCTCCCTCCCCCAGTTTTGTGCCTGGCCAATGACCATGTCACCTTCTCAGGTGTAGAGAACCCCTTGCCTGACCGTTCCCGGGAAAAGGAAGAACCAGTGGTTCGTGAGGCAAATGAGGCCATCGAGTGTCACCTTAGTGACCTGCTGCAGCAGCTGATCAATGTCAATGCCTCCAAGCCCTCAGAGAGAGGACTGGTGCGGCAAGGTGAGTACCGCAGGGGACCGCACATCTGGAGGAGGCTGGGCATCCTGATCAGCAGAGCACCCATTTCCTACAGCTCAAAATCCAGATGCGTTAGCATGACACCCAAGGGCCTCCCTGGTGTGCCTTCTGCCTGTTTCTGCTCCACCTCATTTTGTGGGTGGATGGTAGGTCACCTCTGCATAGCTGCATCTATTGTGTCTCCTTCCTGCCTAGGGAATTTAATCCCTTGGTCCTCAGAGACTCCAGTTATCTCCAGTCTCGGGGCTTTGTGCCTGCCACCACCAGCCTGACACCCACTGCCAGCACTCCCAGCCTGATTTAATTCTCTATAACATTTCTTCCCAACACACCTGTGTCTTTGCAGTGGAGACTTGTACGCACTGAGTCGGTTCTAGCATTGCAGGAGCTGTCGGGTCTGCTCAGTTCTTCATCACTTCGATCTGGGGCAGTTGGCTTCCATCAGAGCAGCTTAGAGGCTTTGATCACTCTTCATCCCTGTGGTTGGAGCATGGGCCCTTCCAGAAGCCTGGGGTTTTCTTTTCCTGTCCACACCTACCACAGTTCCTGGGCCAGGGTAACGGGACCCACTTAATGAAGTGGGACTTGATGTCCTGGGCTGCACTTTTCCATTTGGGTGTCTAGGTTTGTGCTGTCAGGTTCCTCCCCAGGCTTCATGGGGTACCCTTCCAGCCCTGGGGAGGGCTGCCTGAGAAGACAAGAGAAGGGGCTGGCCTAACCAGTGCTCTGTTCCTTTCCCAGAGGAGGCCGAGGATCCTGCATGCATCCCCATCTTCTGGGTCAGCAAGTGGGTAGACTATTCAGACAAGTATGGACTTGGTAGGTGTCTCCAGGATGTGGGATGGGCAGGGGATGGTGTGGCCATGGTAGCTTTTGAGTGGACAAGTGAGTGATAACTGTATTGTATGCGTGTCTGTGTGTCTCTGTATGTTACCAAGAATTATTAGGGCCTTACACAAGCACTCTACTACTGGGTTATGCCCAGGCCTTTGCCCACCTCCTCCTGCCTTTCTGAGATAGCCCTCCCTCTGCCATTAGGATACCAGCTGTGTGACAACAGTGTGGGGGTGCTCTTCAATGACTCAACCCGCCTCATCCTCTACAATGACGGTGACAGCCTACAGTACATAGAACGCGATGGCACGGAGTCCTACCTCACTGTGAGCTCTCACCCTAACTCCTTGATGAAGAAGGTGAGCACTGGCTGCTGAGGGATGGGTGGGGTGGCAGGATTCGGGGGTTGCCTCGGTCAGGCCCTCATTCTGCAATCCTGAACCCCACTTTTTTCCCAACCAGATCACTCTCCTCAAGTATTTCCGGAATTACATGAGTGAACACCTGCTGAAGGCGGGGGCGAACATCACGCCCCGGGAAGGAGATGAGCTGGCTCGGTTGCCCTACCTGCGGACATGGTTCCGCACGCGCAGCGCCATCATCCTGCACCTCAGCAATGGCACCGTACAGATCAATTTCTTCCAGGTGTGCAGGGGCCGGGGCCTGTAGCTGGGGTGCCTTCCTCCCCTTTTGCCTCCACCTCAGGCACCAGCTGAGCTCTTCACGCATTCACTTCTTCCCTCCTAGGACCACACCAAGCTTATCCTGTGCCCCCTGATGGCAGCAGTGACCTACATCGATGAGAAGAGGGACTTCCGCACATACCGCCTGAGCCTGCTGGAGGAATATGGCTGCTGCAAGGAGCTGGCTAGCCGGCTGCGCTATGCCCGCACCATGGTAGACAAGCTGCTGAGCTCACGCTCTGCCTGCAACCGCCTCAAGGCTTCCTCATAAGCCTCTGTCCCTCGGACTGGTTCCCCTTCACTCTGCAAGTTCTATCTGGGCCTACACTGCTAGGCTCCTGGGGCTGTTGTTCAGTGCCCCTGGCCCTGGGGGCTGGGTGGGGAACAGTGCCCCCCGTTGAAGGGGTTGCTGTGTAAGTTATTTTTGTACATGTTTGGGTATGGGTTTACAACCTCTTCCCTTGCCCTCAGCCCTCTGTATCAATTGTATAGATATTTTTATTGAATTTGGGACTGTCCTTTTCTTAGCTTTATATACATTAAATATATGTACATCCTTTTTTTTTTATCCTGTGTTTCTTGAGGGTGCCCTAATCCCCGAGTATTTCTCTGCTCCAGCAGCCTCAGGCTGCTAAACTGCTGTCGTTTTCTGACACACTCCCAAGACCAGATTGAGCCACAGGCTTAACTCCTCGGTCCACCTTTGGGGTCTCTGGCTGTCTTAGCTCTTTGTGGCATCTGGCAGGACCTCCTGGCATCTGAAGCTGGTGGATAGTAGGGCAAGAAGAGGCTCTCAGAAGCGCAGGTCCTCATGGCCTGGTGAGTGTGGAGCAGCAGCCTTGGGAAGCGGTGTGTGAAGTACTGGATGAAGCCAGCAGGGAGTTGGCCCAGTGCCTGGTGTACCTCGGTTGGGAGCTCCCTGTAGTGGTGCTTCTGAGGATGGGCAGGACAAAGACCTGGGTCAGCTATGGCAGGGCATCCCTGATCCACGTCCCGCCCAGGCTCTAGAACACACCTTATTCCTCATGGCACGGAGCAGGTCTCTCACTGATGTCCCCTTGTATGATCGGAACCTTTTCAGATCTGCGTGCAGAGAAGTGGGTTGCAGAGGCGTCCCCATTGGCTCTTCCTTTCAGGCCCACCCAAGTATGGCCCTACCTGCTTGCAGTGGTGCCGAGATGTGCTTGTGCCAGTTTTCCCGGACCACCTTGTGACTTCCTGCCTCCAGCGCCATCACGAGGGGTCCCTGCTCTGGCTCCTTCTCCAACCAGTCACTGACATCCTAGGATCCCACAGAGCTTCCTAAGTCTTGTGGACAGTCCTGAGGCCCCAGGGCCAGGGCTGTGTTATGTGGTTGATGTTGAAGTAGTGCTAGCCCTTGACCTCGGATGATAGGGGCTTTTGCCTCGTGGAGAGTGTGGCTTCCCTGTGCTTTACCTTCACGCTACCACCCACCTTGAGGGAAGCACTGTCGCCTCTGTTGTATAGGAAGTCAGCCTGCAAGTCAAGTGTGGTCCTTTGTCCAAGGTCACAAATGGAAGGAGTATCTACACTGTGGGTGACTGCAGATGAGAATACACCGCATTCCCATACAGGCAAAGCTAGAGCCAGTGCACAGATTCTGGGGTCCAAGATGACAAGACTGCCTTTTCTTAGCTACTCTGACTTCTCATTTCTTGTTCAGGACCTGTGATGGCTTTAATAAGAATGACTTCCATAGGTTCCTATGTTTGAATGTTTAGTTCCCAGTTAGTGGAACTGTTTGAGAAGGATTGGGTGTGGTCTTGGAAGAGGTATGTCATTGGGGGTGGGCTTTGAGGTTTCAAAAGTTCACATCAAGCCTAGTTTTCCTTTATTGGTGTGCAACTTGTGGATTAGACGTGAGCTCTAAGCTACTGCCCCCACACCACCAAAATGATGATGAACTCACCCTCTGAAACTGTGAGCAAGTCCCCAATTAAATACAACTTCTTTTGTATGTTGTCTTGGTCATGGTGTCTCCTCACAGCAATAGGACAGTAACTAACACAGGACCCAAACTTGGAGGTTGGGGGACCCTTCCCAAGATCTCCATCTGACCTGGAAGAACTGGAGTTGCTTGGCTCTGCTCCAAAAGAGGGGGTGGGCCAGCACCCATTCAGCTGAGGGGCGATCCTGGGGCAGCAGGCTCAGCATGGCTTTCACCAAGTCCAATGCCACAACCTTGTCTGGAGGGCAGAAGAGAAGGGATGGTTTATATAGGTGCTTAGCGTTATGCTTCCTTCCTCCCATAGTCTGACTGGGCTCTCCCTTCCTCACCGTGGGTCTCTTCCTCCAGATGAGCCAGACAGGGATGCCCTGAGAGGATGTTGGCTTGGCGGTAGAGACTCTTACCAAAGGGGTGGCTGCCACCAGAGAGCACGTAGTAAAACACGCAGCCTGCAGAGAAGATATCCACAGCACTGGTCTGGGGGCCAGAAAGATGGTCATGAGAAGGAGGAAGTGGGCCTTCTAAAAATCCCTTCTGGACCTGTAGAGCTCTGTGTGTGTGTGTGTGTGCACATACACGCTTGTACACACGTGTGTATATAGGAGTTTTCTCCAATGTTAAAATACTGACTGCTAGTGTAAAAACTATACTCGCAGGATCTAATGTGAAAACTACTGTATAGGCAGGATCTAATATGAAAACTATACTGTCTAGGCAGGATCTAATATGAAAACTATACTGTATAGGCAGGATCTAATATGAAAACTATACTGTATGGGCAGGCACCTAACACCAGTGCATCAAGTCCCTAGGCACTTAGGTCTCCAGTTCCCTTATTACTACTTCCTCTTGTCTTTAGGAATGGGTGTGACTCTCCTGGTGACCCTTCTACCTGCTCACCATGAATCCAGATCTAGAGTCCTGGGGTCCCAAACTCAACAGGGGCCAGGTGCTGCTTTGTCCTTTGTATTACTGTGGTGTTAGTTCACTCCCCCATGTGTGTTAACCCCAGGTCTATACTGGTCCCGTGTTCTACCTAGCTCATCAGGTCAAAACAGATGAGAGCCAGCATCTTTTTTTCTCTATGTAGCTTGAACTCAGAATCCTCCTGCCTCAGCTTTCTGAGTGCCGCAATTACAGGCTACCAAGTCATTTTCTAAGATATGGTTTCTCAACCTGAGTGGTACTGATACAGAAGAGAAAACTCAGGGAAAAGGTGGGTGTATATTGAGTCATACTGTGGCATGCTTAGCAGCATCCCTGGCCTCAGGATGACAGAGGCAATCCAGCCAAAATGACAACAGGCATTGCTTGTTGTCCTCTGAACAGCATAACAGTCCCTGGTGGAGTCTGCCTTAGGGAAGAGGGAGTGGATTATCTCCTGGGAATAGATGAGTGGGCACAGAGAAAATCCTGTGGCTGGTGGGCAGGCTTACCGGGCTGTCTGGGGGCTGCTGCAGAAGCTCTGGTGCCATCCAGCCTTCTGTGCCGGGAATGCCAGAGTGGAGACTGAAGCTACACCGGCCTGCAGGGAGCTTCTTGCAGAGGCCAAAGTCAGAAATGACCACTCTGCCTTGACCCTGGCTGTCAGGCCCAGCCATGAGAATGTTGCCTGGCTTCAAGTCACGGTGTACTACAGGAAGGAAGGGAGAGAGTGAGTGATAGCCGATGGGAAAGAGCAGGGGACTAGGGACCGCAAACAAGAAGTGGTACCTATGTGTAAGGAATGTAGGTGGGCCAGGCCAGACATCATCTGCTGTAGCACCATAGTGGGCTCCAGGCCCCAGCGGTCTCGGTCTGGGTTCTCCACATACTAAGATAAGGGAGGGACAGAAATGTCATTCTCCAGCCCCAGGCCTCCCTCCCTT
This sequence comes from Microtus oregoni, assembly GCF_018167655.1. NCBI lineage: Eukaryota > Metazoa > Chordata > Mammalia > Rodentia > Cricetidae > Microtus > Microtus oregoni. Next base: position 22,696,457 of record NW_024543075.1, on the reverse strand, counting down.
CTTCCCTCCCTGAGCTCCCATCTCACCTCTTGCAAGGAGGCCTGGCAGAGCTCCAAGGCAATGTAGTGGAACTGGGGACCATGCTCCGTGCAGAAGTAGCGGAGCACATTGGGGTGCCGGTCAGACTCTTGCAGCAGCTGCACCTCTCTCCGAACCAAGCTGAAGCACTCCCGGAGGAGCCTCTTCACAGCTACTGCCCGTCCCTCAAATTGCCCTCTGAGAGGTGGATCAGGGATTGGGGGTTCAGAGAGAGCAGACGTGGGGGGGGATCGGGGCCTATGCCCAAATCTGGGGGTCTGGAAGAATGCCTGTTCTTTGGTGGTTGTCAAAAGGGCTGCAAGTGATAATAGCTACAGCCTGGATTCTACCTGCTACTCACCGGAAAACAAAAGTTCCGCCTGCCCCATGTCCCAGCACATCCTTGGGGTTGAAGGAGATCTTCCCCACTACGGTGGGCTGCTCTGCTACAGGGGGAAAGGGATCATTGTCCTCTTAGTGATCTCTACCCACTGCCCACAGTCATCTTCCCTGCCTTCCTCTGCCAGCCAGAGTCCAGACCCACCCTCCGCCTTGACCTTTCTCCAGACTTCCACCCTTCCTGAGTGTGCTGCGGTAGCTGAGAGCAAGGACCCTGATGCTAGGCACGTGGCTCCAGTGGCTGGTGCTGCTATTGGTGTAGCTAGACGAATGACTCAGAGCTGATACTGATACCGTCTGCATTGGTGAGGACCAAGCAGATATGTGCTACGTGATTCTCATTTGAGCACCTCCTGTCTCTGTTTCTTCCCCTTCTTCTCTCTGCAGTCTTCCCATCTCTAACACTTGTAACAATTCTTTTCACTGAAGTCGAATCGTTTCAAATAAAAAGATGAATGCAAGTAAACAAATGCATGATGAGAGTTATAACAAAGAGGGATGATGCTGGGTGTTACAGTGCACACCTAGAGCATGGCAGTGCCCTCAAAAGTCTCGGTGTGCAACTAAGATGGGTGAGGTTGGGACTGGGGAGATGGCTCAGTCCGTAAAGTGCCTGCCTTGCTATGGGAACCTAAGCTTGCTCCCAGCATCCATGTACTGCACATAGTAATCCATAGTTGGAATCTCAGCACCGAGTGAAGAGATTGAGACAGGCTGATCCCTGAGGCACATAGGCCACCAGCCAATCTCAAAAGACTAAAACCAACAATAAAGAACCCAAGGTATATGGCTCCTGAGAAATAGCACCTGAGGTTGTCCCCTGGTCCACACACACACACACACACACACACTGACAGAGGAAATGAATATCACGTAGAGTTCTTTCCCCAAAGAGTTTAAGTGAAAGTATTAGTTGAAATAGAAGCAGTCTCTAGGTAATCTGTTGAGTTTCTTGAGCTCTGGTCTCAAAGCATTGAGGACATTCCCTATGGTGGGTGGGTAAGGAATAATTGGCCTTTAGAATAACAAGGCTAAACCATATGTGGGGCTCAAGATGGTGGTGGTGGTGCACGCTTTTAATCCCAGCACTCGGGAGGCAGAGGCAGCCAGCCTGGTCTACAAGAGCTAGTTCCAGGACAGGCACCAAAGCTACAGAGAAACCTTATCTTGAAAAAAACAAAAAATTCCCCACCATCACTTTAGTGCTGGGTATCGAAACCAGAGCCTCACATATGCTAGGTAAGTGTACTACTACCTATTGACCTAGATAGGAAGTGGAGAAACTTCCAAAGCAGGAATTCCCATCACCTTGCATCAATGGCAGGGGTGAGGCGGCTAATAAACTGGAGTAGAGTTGCATGCTCTTGGGCTTGGAGAGATAGCTCAGCAGGTAAGAGCACTTGAGTTCAAATCCCCAGAACTCATGTAAAAATCCAAGCATGGCAGTATGTGCCAGGAATCCAGGTGCTGTGGAGACTGGAGTCGGAAGCATTTCTCAGGCTTCCTGGCTAGCTTAGCTCCTGTCTTAGATCAGAGCCCTGTTTCAAGAGGATAATGTGGGGGGTGATAGATGAGGACACTCAACATCTTACCCGACATCACAGATGATGAGAAACATGCCCCGTCATGTGCGCACACACATGTGCATACACACACATTTCGCTATTAAAAAACAAACAACTAGCTGGGCGGTGGTGGCACACACCTTTAATCCCAGCCCTTGGGAGGCAGAGGCAGGCGGATCTCTGTGAGTTCGAGGCCAGCCTGGTCTTCAGAGCGAGTTCCAGGACAGGCTCCAAAGCTACACTGAGACACCCTGTCTCGAAAAACAAAACAAACTATAGGGCATTGGCAAGAACATCCCTGGGAAAAGAAAGACAAGGCGACTTGCTCCAGAGTCAGAAGGTCCAAGGAAATGGGTTTTTAAGTGCAGGAATGGGTATTTACTTGGATTCAGTGCAGTCAACAACAAGAACTACATCTCAGGGTTGGGGTTTGTTGTGGAGCGTTTGAAAAAGCTGCCCGTGGGCTGGAGATGTAGCTCAGAGGTCGGGCTTTGCTAGAACTGACTCGGAGGACTGACTGAGGCCCAAGGAAGAGGAGGACCGAGGTGAATACAGGAAGCTCAAGTCAGGAGCCAGGCAGACATCAGCTTAAGTACGTGGACAGCATGTGGGGATCTGACTTGGGGAAACAGGTTGAGCAGCAATGTGGAGGTACCAGCACCAGCTCTCAAAGACACAAAAGGCAACAGCCTGGCTCAGAGCCGAAGAGCAGAAGACTAGAGTGAGCAATAGATGCACAGACTATTCCCACCAAGCACTGAGCAGACACCGGTGGGTCTTTGTGGGCTAAGGCTTAAACCAAGAAGCACTGAGAAGAAGGTAGAAGCAAAATCAAAACCATGCCTAGGGAATTTACTGCTACCATTACCAATAATAATAGTAATAACAATAATAATAATATTGGGTTTTTTTTGAGACAGGGTTTCTCTGTAGCTTTGGAGCCTATCCTGGAACTAGTTCTTGTAGACCAGGCTGGCCTTGAAGTCACAGAGGTCTACCTGCCTCTCGAGGGCTGGGATTAAAGGCGTGTGCCACCACCACCCAGCTCCAAAAACATTATTTTAAAACTATTATTATTATTATTTTATTAATTTTTTGAGACAGGGTTTCTCTGCGTAACTGCCCTAGCTGTCCTAGAACTCCCTTTGTAGAGTAGGCTGGCCTCAAACTCACAGAGATCTGCCTCCCAAGTAAAACAATTATTAACATCACCTAAGTGTGATTTTTTTTTTTTTTGGAGCCTGTCCTGGAACTAGCTCTGCAAACCAGGCTGGCCTCGAACTTGCAGAGATCTACCTGCTTCTGCCTCCCAAGTGCTGGGATTAAAGGCGTGCGACACCATCGCCCGGCAACTTCTGGTCCTTTTGCCTCCATTTCCTGAGTGCTGGGATTATAGGCATGTACCAGCATGCCTGGTTTATGAGTGCTAGGGTTCAAACCCAGGACTTTGCACATGCTAGGCACACACTCTCCTAGCTGAGGTATGTTCCCAGCACTGACTTGGTAACGATGATCATGGCAGCTTCTCACAGGGCAGTGATGCAATGAGGTGGGTGTTAGTATTCCCTTTGGACCCGTGAGAAAACAGATGCTCAGAGGCAACTCTTCAAAAGTTAGCTGGAGACAGTTTGATCTACACACAGTTCTATCCGCAACCAGAGACCCTGAAAATAACAATAAAACTATAATAGGATATACTTGAGGGGACTGCCTCTTATTACCTAGCCCACCATCTGTGACTTCTAACAATTTGACTTTGAAATTAAATTCTGTTCACCTCTCCCTTTTCTCTGTTTTGGACTCCCCAGATTTGTTCACTCAACTTCACCTTCAGGGCCACGGGATGGCCTGGCTTGCTCTGAGGGGTTTTGAAATCTCTTTTCGTTATGCAGGGTGGCCCTTGAAGGTTGTGTCTGAGCGTCCGGTGAGGGGTCCTGCGGGTCTCCAGGTGCTGAAGGGCTCTGCTGCTGCTGTAACACATGGGTTCTGATGAACGTGAGCCCCACGCCCGTGCTGGGGCTGGGTTTACCACAGAGCTTGGACTTAGAGAGCGCAGCAGGAGCAGGGCTTCCTGAGAGGAAGGCAGAGGCAGCTGAAGTCACGCAAGAGAGAAGCAGAGTTCTGGCTGGGAAGACTCTGAGTTGGACAAAGTCAGGATGCTGGACTTACTTGCCTCATCAGGTAGAGGACCCAGGCTCCCAGGAGGAGGGCTGTGAAGCTAGCAGCCAGCAGGTCTTGGGACCCCAACCGTGGATTGGGGTCTGAAGCTTTCTCTTCAGGATGTGGTTCAGAATCCCAAGGCTCTTCCCTCCTCAGGCTCAGGAGCTAGAAACAGAGCGGTTTTCACTCTTGGTACTCCCTCCTACTGTGAAACTCCCAATTCTTCTTGATCACTGGGTTCAGGGCAGGGCTTAGCTGAAGGTGTGTGTGTGGGGTTGTGGGGGTCCCTGCATGATGGACTTGCAGTGCTGGCCATGATCTCAAACAGCAAGGTGCACAGGAGAGGAGTGGACCAAATCTATCAGAAGGGCAGCATCTCTTTGAACATCATTAAAAGTTCACATGCTCAGCTGGGGTGGTGGTGTGTGCCTTCAATCTCAGCACTCGGGAGGTAGAGGCAGGTGGATCTCTGTGAGTTCGAGGCCAGCCTGGTCTACAGAGGGAGTTTCAGGACAGCTAGGGCTACACAGAGAGAGCCTGTCTTGAAAACAAACAAAAAAAGAAATAAAGGAACCATTTGCTCTCTGGATTATTGCTGAAACTTCAAGATGCACTTCTATGATCAGACATTTGGTGGGTCTGGGACAAACCCCCAGCATCTGAAAACCGCTGCTTTTTCTAACCTTGAACAACTCACTAGCGCTTCTCCAGTCTCTCCCAGGAGAGCATACCTTTATAGTTTTTTTCTATTTTCAATTTCTCACTTGATTAATAATTTACAATGTTCACCTGGAAACCACGCTCTGTGACTTAGGAAACCAATATCATTTTGACATTTTTAACATGCCTGGTAGTAGCACCAACAACATGTTTGTTTTCTGGGAACTTTCGTGATATTAACTGGGGAAGAGGTACAAGCACTGAGTGACGTCTCTGGGTCTACCCATAGCAGCTGGCATCCCAGCACTAACCTCAGAGAAGAGAGCCGGAGCGTGGGACTCCTCTGGGGCTCTTGTCTCAGCAGACCCTTTCTCTAGGGTGGGATGAACCCTCAGCATGGTGGTGTGCAGGACCGGTGGGAGTTCATGGTATCCTAAGTAGTAGGAATAAAAGCCAGAGGGTTGAGGATGCTGTCAGCATTCCAACTCAGAAACTGGGCTTATAAATCTTCATCTACTCCAGATTAAAGTCAGGGGATCTCACCAATGAGCAGCCACTGGCTGGGCAGGGCCACACTGCCTGAGGGGTATCTGACAGCAGTGCTGGGTGAGCCCTCTCGCTCCCCTGAGACTTGAAGCGTCACCTCATCTGTTGTGGGGCCATCCATGGGTGCCAGGGTCAGTCCACGGGGCTATGGCAGAAGATGGAGAGCCACATGTGAAATAAACCCCTTTCCTGCTCTATCCCTCTTTGCATCCCACTCAGAGGCCCCCTTCTCACCACGAGGGCCACCCCAGTGTGGACCAGTGCTTTGGAGACATAGAAACCAGCTTCTTCTTTCCCCACATACAGCGTCATCCTAAAGGGGAGGGAAAGGAAAGATGAGTGATTCTGCTGGGAGGCTTCAGCATTGCTTATGTCCCTGTAGCTTCTTCCAGATGGACTCTGGGATTGACCATGTGACTTGCTTTAGCCAATAAGAGAAAGGCAACACAAGCAGATGCTTGAATGGTTGTATTCAAGTTGCCCTGCCTCCCCCACCTTGGTTCTGTTCTCTGAAACCCTGAGACTACCGTGTAAGGAAACCTACCCTCCCAAAAGGGACGAAAGACCTTATGGTATACAAATGAACCATTCTATTTGATGCTAACTCGGCCAACTGGCCCACCAAGTACTAGATAGGTGGGCCACTGTCCCAGATCATTGCCTCCACCAAGTCACCAGTTGATATTTTAGAGACCAGAAAAATGACCTGGATGGCCCCCAACATCTTGGAAAGCAGCAGGTGTCTGCTGTTTTAAAACTCCAAGTGTTGGGGCTGGAGAGATGGCTCAGTGGTTAAGAGCACTGACTGCTCTTCCAGAGGTCCTGAGTTCAATTCCCAGCAACCACATGGTGGCTCACAACCACCTATAATGAGATCTGGTGCCTTCTTCTGGCCTATAGATAGGATGCTATATAAATAAATAAATCTTAAAAAAAAAAACAACTCCAAGTGTTGGCGTATTTGCTATGCAGCAAAACTAACTGCTACAAAATCTATAGCAGCGTTTTCTCAATATATTTCTCACTTTTTGTATGCTTGTTTTTTTGAGACAGGGCTTCTCTGTGTAGCTCTGGCTGTCCTGGAACTCGTTCTGTAGACCAGGCTGGCCTCGAACTCACAGAGATCAGCTTGTCTATGCGTCCCGAGTGTTGGGATTAAAGGCACCTGGCTCACTTTTTTTTAAAAAGATGGACCTTACTACGTAGCTCAGGCTAGCCTCACATTCATGGCGCTCTGTCAGCAGCACGCTGAGTACTGGATTACTGGCCTACACTACCACACCTGGCCCAGACCTCTTATAAGAACTCAGTTTCCTAAACTGGAACTCATCATCTCTCTTTTCACCCTTTGTTTTTTTCTCTCTTCCTCCTTTAGTGCTTTGAACTTCTGAAAATGATAGCAGCCATGAATTTCTAGAACTTCTAGAAGCCTGGAACTTCTAGAAGGCTGAACTCTCTAAACATTCTTGATCCTCCTCATCCCCCCTCCTTCCTCTCTGTCACCCTCTACTTAGTACCTTGAGTTTTTCTGCTCCAGCCTGCAGCATCATCTTTTTTTCCAGTGTAATACATTTTATTTTGAAAATGATTGGATATTTTGCTTGCATGTATGTCTGTATACTACACACATGCATGGTGCTCATAGAAGCTGAAAGAGGGCATCAGATCACCGGGAACTGGAGTTACACATGGTTGTTAGTTGCCATGTGAGGGCTGGGAATTAACCTGGGTCCTCTGGAAGAGCAGTCAAAGCTCTTAAGTACTTAAGTATGTCTCTCCAGCACCTCTGTGGTGTGTGTGTGTGTGTGTGTGTGTGTGTGTGTGTGTGTGTGTGGTGGTGTTGTCTCCAGGCCGTTATGACTGGTTTTAAACTCATAGAGATCTACATGCCATTGACTTCTGAGGGCTGGGATTAAAGGTCTGCAGCACCATGGCCAGTCCCATGGTATCATGATTTTCCTACTCATTCAGAGATACTCTATACTGTCACCAGAATAATCTTTCTGAAATGAAAACCCGAGTCAGCCACTTCCTGGCTTGAAACTCTCCAGGGACCGTTCCTTAGCCTTGAAAAAAAAATGTTCAAGCCTTCTAGATGTGATCCTGGCTTTACTACAGCCTTGGGCATGAGGCTGCTTAGACCTATGGCTCAGTCTTTAACTTTCTGTACCGCGTGTGCCATGCCTTCTCCCATTTTATGCTGATCCTTTAGGTCTTACATTAGATGTTTCTTCATCTGAGAAGCTTTCCATGGCTTCCTCTTGGTTCCAGTCTCAGTCTGGGTATCTTTATATGCATTGCCACCACAACCTGTCTGTCTCTTTACCCTAATTATACCCATGTTATACCCATGTTATAGTTCTCTTTCATATGTCTGTCCCCTACCAGACTCTGAGATTCCCGTAGGCAGGAACATTGACTCTGTTGTTTGCTATTGCATTTTCAGAGCCTAGTAAATGACCAGCATACAATACGTGCTCACTTAGCATTTGTAGAGCAAATGGAATGAATGGGCAACCCCTGATTTCTCCAGTCTGTGTCTTAGGATGGCATAAGGCAAGGAGAGGTTTGGAGTATTTAACAATCAGTTCAATATAGCATTTTTGGAGCAAATAGGTTGGGACTCAGAGTCTCCTCCGAAGACAGACTTTACTCAATCACTTGCTAAATGGTGACTATCCCTGAGTCCTAGGGACCCTGTCTTGACACCTGATTCAGCTGTGTTGGTGGCTCATAGTTGAATATCATGACTGGCTATTTGACGGGGGCTGTACCACCTCCAGAAATTCCCTCCTTAGGCTCTAGATGTGGACACTTACAGAAGCTGGATGTCTAAGGAAGAGAAGTGGGCAGCTGTGTCCTGGGATCTAGAGGCAGGAAGTCGGATGTGGCCCCAGCGGAGGACAAGAAAATGTAGAGTGTCCCTAGCCAGAGAAAGATGAGGCAGCTGGCGCAGCCCATCCTGATGCCATGTGTAGATGCCCATCACAGGCACTCCCAGGTCCTGCGTCCACAGCACAGTTCCACTTCCCGGGTCCACGGTGAGCAGCAGGCCCATCCCACAGGATGTCAGGTGGCTTATGTCTGTCAAGAAAGGCAGCTGGGGAGATGTCAGAGAGATCTCACGGGACACACCAGAGAGTTGCTTGGGTGTGCAAAGGTCATTTGAGGTCACGTAGAGGGAGACAGTTTGTTTTAAATGGGAAGGGATTGGCTGGGCCATCTAAAGTTGACTTGGGTGTGTCTGTGAGTCTGGGTCATTTGAAAGAGCTATGATGAGAGGTCATTGAAGGAAAGTTCTTAAGATGTAGCTCATCAATCGTAGACATGGTCAGACTGATGTTTGCCAAGGTCAAGTGCTGGGTCCTTTAGCAAGCACATAGAACCTGATGGGGCCAGTTAGGAGCCTTGCTGGTGTCACTTATATGTCATAGTTGCCTGCATGGTGCCTCATGAAGAGTGATGGAGTCAAAGTTTGAGGAGTTAATTAGGAGTACCTGTGAGGTTCCTCGTTGTGGTGGTTTGAAATAAAATGGTCCCCAAAGGGAGTGACACTAGTAGGAGGTGTAGCCTTGTTGGAGTAGGTGTGGTCTCATTGGAAGAAATGTGTCACTGTGGAGGTGGGCTTTGAGGTCTCATATATTTTCAAGCAATGCCCAGTGACCTGGACCACTTCCTGTTGTCTGTGAGTCAAGATGTAAGAACTCAGCTCTCTCTCCAGTACCATGCCTGCCTGCATGCCACCATGCTCTCAGATGCCATGTTCCCCACTATAACAATAATGAACTAAACCTCTGAACTGTGAGTCACTTCAATTAAATGCTTTCTTTCTTTCTTTCTTTCTTTATTTCTTTCTTTTCCTTTCTTTTCTTTTTTTGAGACAGGGTTTCTCTATGTAGCTTTGAAACCTGTCCTGGAACTTGCTTTGTAGACCAGGCTGACCTCAAAAGCCACAGACATCCACTTGCTTCTGCCTCCTGAGGGCTGCGATTAAAGGCGTGTGCCATCATCACCCAGCTAAATGTTTTCCTTTTTAAGAGTTGTCATAGTCATGGTTTCTTTTCATAGTAACAGGAACCCCTAACTAAGACACTCGGGAAGATGATAGGGTGGATATATAATATCAAGGGGGTAGCAAGAGTTATATGGAGGAGTCACTCTGGGCCATATGCAGAAGCCACTCACCATATTGAGGTCAGCTAGGAATGGATGGGATTGCTCAGGATATTGGAGAGGTTGCTAGGTGTCCCCTCAGCTGCAAGGAGTCACCTCAGGCTACCTGGCTGGGGTAATTTGGGGTTTGGATAAGTTCAGATGTATTTCTCGGGCTATGTGAGCATCAGTTCTGGTACCCAGAATCATCTCAGGTCACCTGTCAGGCTGTATCGTTCAGCATGTGAGGGGACATCATGCAGGTGGATCAGTATGTGCTGGGACTCGGTCCTGATGTCACTCAGGACTTCCCAGGTTGGGGACTTTGATCCAAGGTTAGGCCAAGAAAGGTGACACTCACATTTCCCAGGTGAGTCCTCCATGGGGGGTGCTGAGTAGCGGCGGTAGGTTGTGTTCCAGCGCAGGGCTGGAGCTCTTGGGTCATGCATGGAGACCGTGTACTCTGTGTGTGAGAAACAGAGGTTACCAGGAATGTAGTCATACTTCCCCAGTCCGACTCCAGAGACTGTCCCTCCCGTAGGGTTGGAGGCTTCCCGAGCATTTGGATCGGAGGCCTAATGATCAAGTTTATCATTATACCTCTAGCTCCTCGGTCAATACTAGTACAATGTGTATTGATGACTGTCAGACTGACTGACAAGCCTGAACTCAACATGGATAACAACTGTCAGGCCTGGGCAAAGAAAATGTGGGGATTTCACCGAACATAGGAACATCTGACTTACGCGTTCGGCCAATGTAGAGTTGAGGGGTAGAAAGGCCTTCTGTGGTCAGTGTCATGTGAGTCTCCCCTGATTCAGGGTCCACCACAAACCAGGTATCCTGCTTCCGGCCTGTGGAGGGGGACAGTGAGCTAACTTTCAAGACAGCGTAGGAGAAGGTGTGTGTGCCCTTTTGTCCCTGGCCAAGTTGGCCTGGCATGACCCAGGTCCCCATCCCTACTGGCTGGACTTGCCACCCACAGGCTGCAGAGATACTCACCTGTGTAGAAGACCCCATCAGAGCTGCGACAGGGAGAGGCATGGACCAGCTCCGGGATGGTGAATGGCAATTTCTGAGATGTAAAGATTCCAAAAAGGGAGAAGTTCAGAAGTGTGTGAGTACTTCCTGTGCCACCGCTGTGCCATACTCTCCCGAGGGCAGCCCAGAGAAACCCTTCCACTGGGCACCTTGTCCTTTCTGTTTCCCAGGAGAAACTGGTGCTGGGAGAGGCTCAGTAACTCAGATCGCGACTCTCAGGCAGCCCAGTCTCAGAGCCAGCCTCCTTAGTCACTCTGCTATAGGGCCTCTTCAAGAACTGCAGAAAACCCCACACTGGGGGCTAAGACACCGCATGAGTCCCTCGATTCCACCTGATGACCTCCTCCAAATAAGTAAACAGACACACATGGACATACAGTCCAGAGACACTGACACACCCACACAGACACACCCACAAAGACATCCACACGCACACGTGCACACACACACACAGGCTTTAAAACTCAGTGACCACAAAAGACTCAGCAAGATCGAAGAGCTGTTTGGACTCAGTGTTGATGGTGAATGGGGATCTGCTCTCTCACCGTCCTTTGGCTCTGATTTGTCAGGAATCAGATCCCAGTCTAGGTTATGTGAGAGTCCTGCATTCAGGTTTTTTATGGGTTTTAACAAGGGGGCACTGAGTGGGGTGAGCAGATACAAATCACCAACTTTTAGAAACAGAGCCATTCAGCTGACACACATGCGCGAGCAAACTCAATCCAGACTAGCAGAACTACCCAGCCTAACTTGGAGGTTTTGGGGTTTGAAGTCTTTAATTCATGGGTGATATGTTATTTAGCAAAAGCTAACCAATACAGTTTTTACCTTACTGCCCTCTTAGTCTTGGAGATGCCCCCGGGAACACTCAGAGGTCTGATATTCTGCTCTGCAGACATAGCCAGACCCTCCACACTTTGGTAGACAGCCTTCCACAGTGCTCAGAGCCCTGACTTATAGCATCAAAGGACACCTCACTCTGACACGCTGTCCTTTCACCCATTGGTACTCTGGCTGACGGAGTCCTGTCCACACCCATCCCAGGCCATGAGGGGAAACAGACCATCAGTCCCTGCTGTTTCTGCGTCCCCAAGATGTACAGGCTGCCATCAGCTGGGTCAGAGAGAAAGGCCGTTCTGTGGAGCAGAGGGACATAGTGAAGGCTGGGTGTGTAGTCCTGGTTTTGTGAAGGCCTTGTCCCTCCACCTTCTCAGCTAGTAGACCCGACCCTTGTGGGAGACACCTTGGAGCAGCCAGAGGCCTTTACACATCATAGAAGACTAAGTCTCTCCCCTAAGACTCCCACATGTGGCTCCCAAAACCCTCATCCAACTATGGCTGCCACAACTGCTCTCTCCTTAAGAAGCCCCAGTTCACTTACTCTGTGACATACATTGGTCCTTGGATGATGGGGTCTGCGGGGACAAAAACATGGAACTTGAGTCTCTTTTTGACCCTATTGGAAAGCATAGTTAAAGCACACCAGCATTTACCCTGTGCCAGAGGCAGACCCAGCAGGTGGCAAGAGTTCTATGGGTAGTCTCTGTCATGCTACTTTGCCCGGGTTTGCAGGCAAAGCCATTAAGGCTCAGAGAGTTGAAATAATTTTCCCAAGACCAGACAGTTAGCGAGTGGTGAAGTTTCCTACAGACACTGACTTGCTGGACTCTAGTGCCTGTGTGAGGGCACTGTGTGCGTGTGCATGTGTGTGTGCATGTGCGTGTATGTGTGCATGTATGTGTGTGTGCATGTGCGTGTATGTGTGCGTGTGTGTGTACGTGTGTGCAGGTGTATGTGTGTGTGAGGGTCAGAGGTGTCTTCTTTTCTTTAGACAGCGTCTCCCACTGAACCTGAAGCTGGGCAGCCAGGAAGTCTCACAGATCTTCCTATCTGTGCCTTCCCAGTGCGTGTGTCCAGAAACACATGGCTGTGGTTGTTTTTATTTGTTTGTTTGTTTGTTGATGTGGGTGCTGGCAATCTAAACTCAGGGCTTTGTGCTTGTGCAGCAAGCACTTTACCAACTGGGCCGGCTCCCTAACCCTTTAGTGCGCATGCTCTTATCTTCCATGCCAAAGTGACTGCCCACTCTACTACTTAAAGAGATAGGTAGCTACTCCTTGCTCACCATCTTTCAGTGTCCACTTCAAGTCCCCTGTCTGCTTGTTCAGTGCATGGAGACTTCCATCCAAGGTAGACACAAACAGAAGGCTCTCTGGCCTGAGAGTCTGGACCTGGAATGGGAAACAAAACTCATCTCGTCTGAGGGTTTCAGGACCACCTTGCCTTTGCCGCAGGCCGGAGTGACTACGAGTCCTCACTTTCTACCTTATTTATTGAGACAGGGTCTCTCACTGAACCTGAGGCTCACTGATTCTACTAGACTGGCCAGTGTGCTCCAGGAAACACTCTCTCACCCCACCGCTAACCCTGATTCCTGCCACCCAGCACTGGGGTGGCATTCATGCCCGTAGTCATCAGGCTTTTCTGTGGGTGCTGGTGATTCAAACTCAGGTCCTTGGGACTTAGTGGCGAACAAAAGGGCTTCGTTGGTGCATGCAGCCTACTGCACAGGTCAGGGAGTCTGGGGCACAGGATGGTCAGAAATGGCACAAGCGGGTGTAGAGTCTCCTCCAGGACGTGGTTTCCTTCTCCTTACTCACATGTGTGCCCCTTTTCAGAAGACCCTTTCTCTCTCCCTGGACTGGCTCTGCTGCTTTCGGTGCCAAGCTTTGTAGTCCCCTGATGGCTACAGGAAGGAGGCCTGGCTCTACCTTCTATCTGGCCCCTGCTGGCCTCACTTGCCAGCCCCGGGCCCTCCTTGAGCAAACAAGGTGAGGCTGAGCTCAGAGCAGAAATCCTAACATCCGGGTGGCCCAGCCACACCCCTTCAAAGCCCACATCCTGCTTCAGGACCCTCAGGTTGGGGGTAGGGCCAGTGGTATTTGCTGGAGAGTCAGGAGCCCACCAGCTAGACCCTCTCTTGTGGGCCTCAGTCTTACCATCCGCAACATGACAAAGAAATGGGCCAGGGGAAAGGCTGCCTCCTGATCGACTGCCCCAAAGAGAATTTTGTTTGATCCTTTCAGTACTTAAAATATTGCTCTTAATTGTCTTACTGCTATTGTTTTGTGAGACAAGGTCTCCTGTTGCTTGCTGTGTAGAGCAGGCAGCTTTGAATTTTCAACAATCTTACTGCCTCTGCCTCCAGAGTTATGGCATTAAAGGGATGGAATGCCATGCCCAACATTAACAGTGTTTTTTTTTATTTTAGCCAGAGATCTGATTGATTGATTGATTGATAGTTCATTTGAGATAGAGTCTCTCTGTGTAACTCTGACTATGCTAGAACTCACTCTCTAGACAGGCTGGCCTCGAACTCAGAAATCTGCTTGCCTTGCCTCCTGAGTGCTAGGATTAAAAGATGTGTGCCACCACTATCTGGATGAAAATTTTAATTTTAAAAATCCAGGTTTTCATTATTATTCTCATTTCTAGTCCTCCCCCCCCCCCCCCAGAAATGTCAGGTCTGGACATACCAGGCTCCCATTATTGTTTGACAACTGCTTGTTTGACAACTGCGGAGGGAGCCTGAGCTGGGAGAGGGGCTCCCAGTGCCTAATTCTACCCCGTCCCTTTAACTGGGAGTGAGAGGTGGAGAAAAGGAGAGAGAGAGAGAGAGAGAGAGAGAGAGAGAGAGAGAGACCCCAGGCTGGGCAGAGTGAACTGATTGGCTCCCAGCAGGCAGATTGGACCAGATCTCTACACTTGAAGATAGATCATTTGTCCTAGAAGTTCTGAGTCTGAGGGTAGGGGGTGGTGATCCAGTCGCAGACAAAGGGAAGGGGCAGTATACAGCGCCAGAGCTTGAACCAGTTCGTTTCACAGCAGAAGACTCTAAATGGATCATATCTTTCAAGACAACTGGATTCTCAAAGGGTTTTAGAGGCCTGGCTTTACCGTCTACTGTCTCCTCCGCACTGCCTCCCTTGCCATCTCTGCTACCGAAGAGGCTGAGTGGCGCATCTTCCCATGTAGGCTGTAAGAGGCATCTCCCCGAGTTTATGAGGGGTTCACTCTCTAGGCGTTGATTTGGGCGAAGGAGGGAGAGGCAGGCGTCCCTACTGACCAGCTACATCCGCAGTCACCTGACCCTGCACTCACCTGTGGCCCGATCGTCCCCAGCAAAGTCGCAAGCTGCAGCAGGAACCCAAAGGGAGACCATGGTGGGAACCCCCAGGCTGAGCTCGCCATTGCCTGTGGGCATCACAAAGTCGCCAGCTTCCCTCTACTCACTTCGTGGCTCCAGGTGACAGCAGAGCTCTCCCCCCCGGGAAGACTCCGCCCCCAGCAGTGCCAGCTGGGGAAGCAGAGTCTTAGGTGAAACCTCACCCTGTGGTGGCCCCCGCCCTTCCTATCGCACCTACCTATCGCGGTCCGTCCCTTCCTCCTTGGCATTCAATGCTGCCAGTTTGAAGGATTTTGCTGAGGTGGACTGTGGAGAACTAACAAGGTCTGTGTTGGTTCTCTCTCTCTCTCTCTCTCTCTCTCTCTCTCTCTCTCTCTCTCTCTCAAGATTTACTTATCTTATTCAATGGGGTGTTTTGCTCGCATGTATCTCTGTACATCATACGCGTGCCTGGTGCCCAAGGAGGTCAGAAGATGGTGTTGGATCCCCTGGAACTGGAGTTAGGATGACCGTGAGGCTCTGCCATGTAGGTGCTGGGAATGAAACCCCGGGTACTATGCAAGAACAAGTGCCCTTAACCCTCTCTCCAGACACTGTATAGACTCTTCATCCTTTCTTACCAAGGCAAGGCTCAGACTCAGAACTGGAGCTAACATTCAGACACCCAACCTCAGTGCCTGTGTTCTTTATTATTTCTTCATGTGGCTGGCCTCTTCCGAACTGTTATGAACTGTGGATCAACTGATGGAGCCACTCATTTGTCCAACAGGTATTTCACGATCCATTAGGCTACCTTGCTGAGCAAGACAGAGAAGTTCTTTGTCTTTGTAGAGCTTCTAGATCACAGGGTCAAGACATCAAAGCTGGGCAAGGTCAGGGGCTCAAGGTCATCCCTGGCTTCATGAGTTTAAAGTCATCTTAGAAGTTACATGAGACCCTAACAGAAAAATGGAGAACAGCAAACAAACAAAGACATCAGACATAAAGACGGAAGAGAATTTTGTATGGCTGTAACTAGTTTAAAAATAAAATATTTTTGTGCTGTGTATTTTGCCACTATGTGTATCAGTGGCCGAAGGATCAGGGATTCAAGGTTGCATAGTGAATTCAAGGCCAACATGAGCCACAAGAACGTCCGTCTCAAAAACAAAACAAACAAAAGATTCCGCTGGTCATCTCTACCTTTATTCCAGGGTGCTGAAATGTCAGCCCTGCCTGCTGCCACACTCCCTTGGTCAGCTCTTCCCTGTCCTTACCTGCTCAATCCTAGCAGTGTTGCGGCAGCCCTTCTGCTGAAGGCAATGGCACACTACATCCCTCAAATTCCTTTGTCTCATACCTGCAACTAGAACCCCACACATTTCCCCCATACACACCTTTACCTTCCTCCCCTGAGTTTCAGGGGACAGGTCTCTCACTTCCAGCCCTTTTTGGCCTTTCCTGGGGTAACTTTATATATATGACGCATACACATATATCAGTACAATGTAATTTTTCAGGGCCATGGAGATGGGTCTATTGGTAAGTGCCTGCCACACAAGCATTAGGATCTGAGTTCAGATCCCCAGCACCCATGTAGAAAAGTCA
The DNA here is from genome assembly GCF_018167655.1 of Microtus oregoni. Classification (NCBI taxonomy): domain Eukaryota; kingdom Metazoa; phylum Chordata; class Mammalia; order Rodentia; family Cricetidae; genus Microtus; species Microtus oregoni. The sequence goes on along the minus strand of NW_024543075.1, from coordinate 22,680,143 downwards.
GACCCAGCTTCCCCTCACCGGTTTTCCCTCTATACCTGTAATTCTGGCAAGACCAAAGTTGAAAGATCAACACATTTTTACCCCCTTGAACCTTCTTTTCTTTTGTAGAAGAAAAGCCTTTCTCAAATACAAGAGAGGCTGCTTACAGGGAAGGGATGAAAAAGTAGAAAAAGAAAATATCTGTCTTTGGAGTCATTAAAGAGCCCAGCATATAAATCTAGGCTTGAGAAAATGATGAGACAAGGATTTGCTGAATGCATCTACTTATGTTCCTGGAGTTTTAACTGCAAGCTTGGCAGGCGCTCTACCACTGACCCTCACTCCCAGTCACAAATAAACTCCTATTGCTTTGTAATTTACCTAGTGTGGTGGTTTGGAGGAGAATGGCCTCCACAGGCTCATATACTTGAATGTTTGTTTCCCAGTTAACGGAACTGTTGGGGAAGGGTTTGGGTGTGTGGCCTTATTGAAGGAGGCACGCCAATGTGGATAGGCTTTGAGGTCCCTCTCACTTCCTGCCTGCTACCTGTGGATCAGGATGTAAAATAAAGCTCTCAGCCACTGCTCCGACACCATGCCTGTCTGCTTTCTGCTGTGATGATCGTGTACTAACCCTCTAAAACTGGAAGCAAGCCCCTAACTTCTTTTTTCTATAAGAGGGGGCTTTGGTCATTGTGCTGGATAGTTTTATATCAATCTGAGAAAAGGGAACCTCAATTGAGAAACCATCTCCATAAGGTCGGGCTATGGGCAAGCCTGTAGGGCATTTTCTTTATTAGTGATTGATAGGGGAGGACTCAGCCCACTGAGGGTGGTGCAACCCCTGGACTAGGGGCCCTGGGTCCTTCTCTCTCTCTCTCTCTCTCTCTCTCTCTCTCTCTCTCTCTTTCTCTCTCTCTCTTTCCTCTTTCTGACAGGGTTTCTGTGTGTCACAGTCCTAGCTTTCCTGGAACTCCCTTTGTAGACCATGCTGGCCTTGAACTCACAGAAATCCACCTGCTTCTGCCTCCTAAGAGCTGGTATTAAAAGCTTGTACCACCACTGCCCAGCTGCTCCTGAGTTCTTTAAGAAAGCAGGTTGAGCAAGCATGGGGAACAAACTAGTAAGCAGCGCCCTCTATCACCTCTGCTCTGCTCCTGCCTCCAGGATTCTGCCCTGCTTCAGTTCCTGTTGTGATTTCCTCTGAGGATGAATAGTGATAGGGAAGTGTAAACCAAATAAACACTTTCTTCCCCCACTTGCTCTTTGGTCATGGTGTTTCATCACAGCAATAGAAACCCCAACTGAGACAGTCATGGTGTCTCTCACAGCAATAGAGCAATAACTAAGACATCTAGTTTGTGACATTAGAGCAGTGGTTCTCAACCCTCCTAATGCTGCGACCCTTTAAGACAGTTCCTCATGTTGTGGTGACCTCAACCATAAAATTATTTTCATTGCTACTTCATAAGTAATTTTGCTACTGATATGAGTCATAATCTAAATATTTTTGGAATTAAAGGTTTAACAAAGTAGTCATGACTGAGAACAGGGTTGAGAACTTCTGTTTAGAGCAACATCAAATAGATTAAGACAGAGCGAGGCAAGTGATAAATAATAGATAGATAGATAGATAGATAGATAACTAGAGGGACACAGAGAGGGACATGGACAGATAAGGAGAAAGACTAAGTTAGGAAAGGAAAGAGAAACAATGCAGCAGAGACACTGAGGACAAGATGGGACTCAATGACACCATGGTCATCTCAGGGGATACCAGCTAGGACACACAATGTTCCTGGTGCTATGTGAACTCAGTGGAACTTAAACCTACCCTAGATAAAGCCTGGAGCAAGCCAGATGGTACTGGATATTTTTCAACTTGACATAAAGAAAGCTTAAAATAAAAAAGTTGTGTAGGGGCTGGAGAGATGGCTCAGAGGATAAGAGCACTGGCTGCTCTTCCAGAGGTCCTGAGTTCAATTCCCAGCAACCACATGGTAGCTCATAATCAGTTATAATGAGATCTGGTGCCCTCTTCTGGCCCACGGGGATACATGCAGGCAGAATATTATATATATATATATATATATTATATATATATAATATATATATAATCTTTAAAAATAGTTGTGGAAAGTCTATACATTTGTATGAAGTTTTAAAGACATGAGCTCAAGGGTTGGGATGGTGATCAGTGGTACGTGTATAGCTTGTATGGGCGCTGGCCTGGACCCCATCCTCAGCACTGCAACAAATGAACAAACCAAAACGAGTGATGTTCTGCTCCTGCCACCACCTCCCACCTAAGCATGTGCCCTAAAGTGTTCCTGATACACGCACGGTTGGATGTCTGCAGCCACAGATTTAACCAACTGTGAAGAAGAGGGTGGTCAGTGCCCCAGGAGCTGAAGATACCGACATGGGTGCTGGGTACTGAACTCAGGCCCTCTGGGAGGGTAGCGAGTGCTCTTAACCACTGAGCCATTTCTCTAGATCCCTGAAAAACATCTCCACTGAGCATACTCAAACATTTTTCTTGTCATTATTTCTTAAATGATACGGTATACAAGTATTCACATGGAACTTACGTTGTATTTTGTATTTGGTACTATAAACTAGAGGTGATTTAAGGTGTATATGTAAAGGTTATATGCAAATACTAAGTCATTTTATATTATTAACTTGAAGTCATTATCCCTGGAAATCTTGGAGTCAGTCTTGTGAATACTGAAGGATGTTTGTACACGCATCAGTGGCTTTTAAAATGGAAATACAAATGGGAACAATATTATAATCGTAAGTGCAATGAAGGGAACATGCTTAGGAGTTGATTAAACTAGAAAGGCACAGGATTTATGTAAAGAAAATTCTGAATATTTATGAAGGACTTAAACGATGAACAAGTGGAAAGATAACTTCTCTGTGCAGGGAGAGTTAACAGAGTGAAAACATCAATTCTCTTCAAAGTAAAATATCAGTAAATGAAATTCTTATGAAATTCAGGTTTTAAAGGCTAAAGATCATTGGAAATAGTAATGATTAGTCATTAGTAATGATTTCTGGGTGTGGTGGTGCACGCCTTTAATCCCAGCACTTGGGAAGCAGAGGCAGGCAAGTTCCAGGACAGACTGATCTACATAGTGGGTTCCAGACCAGCCAGAGCTCCATAGTGAGCGAGGTCCTGTCTAAAAAAGGAAATTACAGAAAATAGTTAAGGAAAGTGAAAATGAAGACCAGAGGGGACCTTGTCTTACTAGATGTCAGAAAATATGATGAAGCCATACTATTAGCATCATTTTAGTATATAAATTGTGCTGAGAAAACTAGAGAAATACCTGGGTAGGAAGTACTCTAAAATGAGGCTCATGTGTTTAAGGATTGGTCCCCACCACTGGAGATTGGGTACTGGTGTAGGAGGGTCTTCTATGTGTTACTTTCATTGGTCAAATAAAGAAACTGCCTTGGCTTTTTGATAGGGCAGAATTTAGATAGGTGGAATAGACCAAACAGAATGCTGGGAGAAAGAAAGCAGAGTCAGGCAGACGCCATGGCTCTCCTCTCCGAGAGGGACACTGGTTAGACTCATGCTGGTAAGCCACAGTCAAGTGGCAATACAGATTATTAGAAATGGGTTAGATCAATATGTGAGAGTTAGCCAACAGGGGCTGGAGATAATGGGCCAGGCAGCAATTTAATTAATACAGATCTTTGTGTGATTATTTCGGGCATAAGCTAGCCAGGTGGCAGGGAAGCAGCCTACCGCTCCTTTTTATAACAGAGTGGTGCCCAATGTGGGGCTTGAACCTACAACCCTGAGATTAAGAGTCTCATGCCCTATCAACTAAGCTAGCTGAGGTCCAATCATTCAACTGAGAAAGTGAGAGCGTGCATGACACCATGACCCCTCTCCTTCAGCTCTTTTTGTTTTGTTTTGTTTTTCGAGATAAGATTTCTCTATGTAGCTTTGGCCCCTGTCCTGGCATTAGCTCTTGTACACCAGGCTGATCTCAAACTCACAGAGATCCTCCTTCCTCTGCCTCCTGAGTGCTGGGATTAAAGGCATGTGCCACCACTACCTGGCTTTCTTCTCAGCTTTTAAGTGGTCATGTAGGCAGACAAGACCACGCCGCCCTAGGGCTTGCTTCCCCAAAGGTCATTGGCCAAACAGATCAAAATCCCACAACACTTCCCCGTTTTTTTCAAAATAAGAAGTTATAATCCTATACTATAAAACTGTCTACAATAAGAACAACTATCAAGTATTGTGCAGAAGAAAGAAAAGGTAATATCATAAGCAAAGATGAAACTACAATCAACAAGAACAACATCAAGTGAGAAACACATTCTAAATATCCAGGTCATAGGTAATTGGCAAATTACAGAGATTATTCCAATAGTTGTCCCAATCTGGAGAGTCTATGTCTTGTACCCTAGTTAAGATATGAGAGGATTGGCCTGGTGCAGATAGTGCACACCTTTAATTCCAGCACTCGGGAGGCAGAGGCAGGCGGATCTCTGTGAGTTCGAGGCCAGCCTGGTCTACAAGAGCTAGTTCCAGGACAGGCTCCAAAGCTACAGAGAAAACATGTCTCGAAAAAACCAACACCCCCAATTGCTTTTATTTATGTATATGCATGCATGCCTCTGTGTGATTATTTTGGGGTTGAGCAACCAGGAATGAACTAGCGGCCTCCTACTACCCATCAACAGAATTCTAAGGCATTAAGAAGTAGGCTCTAATGCCAATGTAGGAATGGACTTACTAGTAAGGCAAGGGCAAGTAGGCAAAGAGAAAAACTTCCATCTTATATAGACTCCCAGCAGAAGGTGTGGCCTGAATTAGTCCAGGTCAAAGGTGTGTGTCTTTCCACCTGACCTCAAAGGTCAGGGCTAGAAGAGGATTCACCCACTTTAAACCAAGCCAAAATAATCTCTCATAGGTTTGCCCTCCGTTTCTGGACTGTAGTTCATTTCAAATGTAGTCGAGTAGACAGCCAAGAGTAGCCAGCACATTCCCCATCTCTCCCTGCTTCCTTCGCCATGAGGTGAGCAGCTTCCCTTCGCCATGCCCTTCTCACATGGTAGCCTACCTTGTCACAGGCCTTAAAGCAATGGAGCCAGGTAAGTGTGAATGGAAGCTTCTGAAATGATGAGCCCAGACCCTTCCTCCCTGTCTTAGTGTGAATACCCTGACAAAAGCAATTGAGGGGAGGAAGGGTTTACTCTGTCTCACAGTTTCAGATGATAGTCTGTACAGTGGGGAGGTTACAGTGACAGGAGCTTGATACAGCTGGTCACGTTACCTCTATAGTCAAAAAGCAGAGAGCAAGGAATGCATGCATGCTTGTGCTCAGTTTGCTTTTATACATAGTTCAGGATCACCTACCTAGGGAATGATGCCACCTGAAGTGGGCAAGTCTCCTCGCCTCAGTGAATGCCATCAAGAGGTTTCCCCACAGACATATTTGCTATCCATTATTACATAGCAAATTTCTGTCAGAGCAACGATATTGAGCCAGGTATGGTGTCATGTGCCTGTGATCCTCCTTGGGAAACTGAAGCAGGGAAAGCTAGAGTTTAAAACTAGTCTGGGTTACGTAGGGAATTTGAAGCCAGCTTAAGCTATATAATGAGACCTTTTATCAAACAGCAGCAGAGACAGACCCAAACAACAGTTGTTTTAGAATCCAGAGCATAGGCACGGCTCAGTTGGGTTCTTGTTTAAGAGCTTCACAATGCAGTAACCATGTGCTTGCAGGCCTGAGGTTTTTGAAAATGTTCACCAGGGAAGAAGGCGCTTCCAAACTCCTTCTTGTGGTTGTGAAAAAAAATCTTTTTTGTGGAGTGTTGGACTAAATTCCTTGAGAGCTGTAGGTTGGAGTCCATCCTCTGATCCTTGCCAGTGGAACTTTCCATAGGACAGTTCATTTCCTAGAAATGGAATTTATGAAAGAGATACAGGGAGTGTACTATAGGAATGAAGGGCAAAACCAACAGCAAATAAAAAATCACAGTTACTCAAAACTAGAAAATAAAACTGGAAGTAGTGGCACATGCATGCCATCACAGCACTTGAGAGGCTGAGGCAGGAGGATTGTAAGTTAAAGCCTCACAGAGTGAGACCTCTGAAAAAAACCAGTCAACCAAACAACAGCAGAAGATGCTTTCCTTCCGCACCCATCATTTTTTTTTTTTGGTTTTTCGAGACAGGGTTTCTCTGTGGTTTTGGAGCCTGTCCTGGAACTAGCTCTGTAGACCAGGCTGGTCTTGAACTCACAGAGATCCGCCTGCCTCTGCCTCCCGAGTGCTGGGATTAAAGGCGTGCGCCACCATCGCCTGGCTCCGCACCCATCATTTATATATATACGTGGCTTTGATGTGCAGCTGTGCTCCTCACCCAGTGAAGGAGCTGTTTGCTACAATATTAATGTCCATCACAATGGTTTGGAGGTCTGTCAATCTGGAAGTTCATGTCTTGGAGACTTGGCCCCCAGAATGGTGATTTTGTGAATGATGAGGGCTTTAAGAGATGGGGCTAAGTGACAAGTCTGCTGGCCATTTGGAGAGTGGCTCAGGGAAGGATTGTGGGACCTCAGTACCTGGCTTTGTGATGTGAGGTGTAATCCTTTCTCTTGGCTGTACCCCATAACCTATCATAGATTCCTGCTGGAGTCTCACACTGTGTGGCCTCCAATACTGTGAGCTGAACACCATTTCTTTTAAAAAAAATTGTAAGCACATTTATTTATTTGTGTATGTGTGTCCCTATGTGCCATGCACATGTGTGGAGGTCAGAGGACAATTTGCCGGAGTTCCTTCTCTCCTTCCACCAGGTAGGCTCTGGGGATTGAATTTAGGTCTTTGGGTCTTGTGGCAGTGCCTTTATCTTCTAAGCCATCTTGCTGGCCCCTAAGCCTGTTTTTTTTTTGTTTGTTTGTTTTAAATAAATCCAGTCAGCCTCTGGTATTTTAGATAACAAAAATAATAAAGACCAGCTGGGCGATGGTGGCGCACACCTTTAATCCCAGCACTCGGGAGGCAGAGGCAAGCGGATCTCTGTGAGTTCGAGACCAGCCTGGTCTTCAGAGCTAGTTCCAGGACAGGCTCCTAAGCCACAGAGAAACCCTGTCTTGAAAAACAAAACAAAACAAAACAAAGACCAGGAAGGAAAATGCATTGTTCTGGTCTTGTTTCTGTGATAAACAGCATGGCCCAAGGAAACTTGGGGGAGAAAGGGTATGTCTGGCCTCACAGGTTTATCAGGGGAAGCCAAGGCAGGAACCTAGAGGCAGGAATGGAAGCAGAAGCCACAGAGAAATGCTGCCTATGGGCTTGCTCTCCGGGACTTGTTCAATCTGCTTTCTCCTACAGCCCAGAACCACGAACCCAGCAATGGCACCGCTGACAGTGGGATGGGTCCTCTCGCAGCAATCATCAGTGAAGAAAACGACCCTACACACTTGTCCACAGGCCATTCAGATGAAGGCAGTTCTCATTTGAAGTTCTCTTTTCCCAGTATGGGTCAAGTTGACAAAAACAAACCAACACATCCATCCATGCTTCCAAACCCAGCCAGTACTGCTCGAACACCTGGGCACCCTTCAGAGCGTCTTTGCACAATCACCTTTACACCTTTTGCACATCAAAACAGCCATTACTAGCCAGGCATGGTGGGACACACCTTTAATCCCAACAGTTGGATTTCTGTGATATTTAGGTTAAGAAGTCATTGCTGAAAAATATCTTAGGTCCTCCTCTTCACATACCTATATGTACCTATGTACACACACACACACATATATGTGTGTGTGTGTGTGTGTGTATATATATATGTACATATCAGTTAACTAACTTACAGGGGAAGTTTTATTGTCCTCAGTTTACAGACGAACAAACAGTGTTGCAGAGACATTTAGTAATTTACCTAAGTAGTGTGAATCAAATCCAGCTCTTCTTGACCTCTGGAGAGCCTCTGCCTTGCCTCACGGGAGGCCTCTAGTGGTAACTTCTCAAACTGCAGGATTATCCTTTTGAAGGAAAAATTTCAGGCTGCTATAATCAAGAAGACTGGTCACCCTGGGCATGGGTGGGAAAGGAGGGAGAGACAGGGGCAGGGGATGGCAACCCGAGGCACCAGGAAGACTGTGCTGTGGGAGGTCTGATTATGTTGCATTTCTTGATGCTGGCGTCTGGGGACTTTTTCCGTGTGCCTGAGTGTCAATTATTACATTTTCAGACATTTTATGAGTGGTTGGTTAATCACGGCTACATGCCCACAGTTCCAGCACTTGGGCTCAGGCCCAGGCGTGGGGGTCTGAGGTCAGCCTGGGTTCCTTAACAAGACCTCGCCTCAAACAAACAAACAAAAAACAAAATAAAAAAATAATGATGACTAGTTGGATGTGGTGGCCCAGGCCTTTAATCCCAGCACTTGGGAGGCAGAAGCAGGTAGATCTCTGAGTTCAAGGCCAACCGAGTCTATAAAGCGAATTCCATGACAGCCAGGGCTACGCAGAGAAACTCTGTCTCAAAATAACAACAACAACAATAACAACAACAATAATGCCAAGTGCCTAGCCTGTGCCGGGCTCTGTGTAAAGAGCCTCTCATAAGTACCTTTTGAGTTTTCTCAAAACAATCCTATGAGAAAAATCACCGCTATTGTTCCCATTTTTATAGACAACAAAACTGAGTTCCAGAGATGCTTAGAGTTCACACATTATTTGGAAACAAAATTATAGAGCCAGGCTGGACCCTTAGTGTACCCCATTCCAAACCTCTTCCCCATCTTTTGTTTTGAAAGATTTCCCCATGTAGGTCAGGCTGTCTTCAAACTTGTACCCCCTGCCTCAGCCTTCTGAGTGCTGGGGTTAACTGTGACTTGCCATTACCTTGCCCCAAAGTTCTTAATGAGAAGACTCTCTGGACATGTTCTGCTTTCCTTCTCTCTCTCTCTCTCTCTCTCTCTCTCTCTCTCTCTCTCTCTCTCTCTCTCAGACTAAACAGCATTGTTGTGAGTGTTATATGTGGAAGCAGGAAATGGATTATGTAGGGGTAGTGTTTATAAGGTGTTGGCTTATTCGTGGTCATTATAGGCTTGTTCTTTCGTAGGCTCCAGGGTTGTCCTAGGCTCATTGCCGGTCCCTGTAGGCTGGGTCCCTGCCTTGTACTGATCACCACCACAGAGCAGTATCTGACATGAGTGAATTCTCAGCCGTGTGCCATAGCGTACCCTAAACAGAGCAAACGAGCTGACTCATCAGTGTGTGGACACGACAGCCAACAGATAATATCTAAAACTCTGTGAGTATCTCGAACCCAGTGTTTCAGGACCCTTTGGACTGTAACATGAGCAATTCTTTCCCTTTTCTTTTTTTTTTTAAATTATTGCTTTACTTTTATGTACACGAATGCTCTATCTTCATGTACACCTTCATGCCAGAAGGGGGCACCAAATCCCACTACAGACGTTTGTGGGCCCCCTGTGGTTGCTGGGCATAGAATTCAGGACTGTGAGCGGCCACACCCTGCTCTGAAGTTCTTCGCAATGAGAAGACTCTCTGGACTTGTGAAGAGCCAGCGCTCTTAACCATCGAGCCATTTCTCTAGCTCCTGCATGAATGGTTCTTACAGCAATCTTTTCTTGCAAAGGCTGCACTTTAAGTTCTGCGTTGCCAGGACGAAGGTGGCAGCATGTTTGGTTCCCCGGAAGCCACTTTCTCTCTGTGTCCTCCTGGGCCAGGCCTTCCAGGTCTGCGCGCTTTAAGTTCACAGTTTGGTCTATTGGTTTCACATTTTTTTCTTTAAAGGTTTATTGTACGTGTATGAAAATCTCGCCTGCACAGAGGGCACCAGAGAGCTTGGCTCTGCAGGAGCTATAGATGACTGTGAGCCGCCCTGCGGGTGCTGGGGATGGAGCTGGGGTCCTCTGAGAGAGCAGCAAGTGTCCTGAACAGCTGAGTCATCTCTCCAGCTCCTCATTTTTGTTTTTTATGGCACGGCTTTGAATGGTTTTTATTTTGTCTCCCTTGAGATGGCGTGCTAGAAAGATCTAGAGCTACCCTTTTACCCTTGGCTCATGCGCTCTGTCACCCGTCCCCGCCCCCACAGAGGTTCTAAGTAGCTCCTTAGGATTCTTCTTTTCCCATCTTTACAATTCTGTGTGTATATTATCTGGAGGTCAAGGGTGTAGCATCATTTACTTACAGCAGGGGGCAGTACAATGTAGCGGATAAGTGTCTGTGACTGTAACTGGGTTTGAAATTGATTTTAATCTTTGATTCCTATATGATTACAGGCCTTTTTCAGTGAGAAATTTTTTGACTGTGCATCCTTCAATGCTTATATTATTATTTTTTAATTTATACATGATTCCTGTCCTAATAATATTATGTATGTGTATATTATAGAATGTAATAAAATGAAATTGAAATAAAAAAAGATGAAATTCACCTTAACATATTTTATTGGCAATCGATTGCACATATTAAAAATACACAACCTAGACTGGAGAGAGGGCTCGGTGGTTCAGCACTACTGCTCCAAACAGAGGCTCTGAGTTCAGTCTCCAGCCCCTGCATGGTAGCTCACAACCCCCTGTAACTACGGATCCAACACCCTTTCCTGCTCTCTGAGGACTCCTGCACAGAGGTGCTATCCGCATACTCTTGCAGGCTCACAACCATACACATTAAAAATTTAACCTTTTAACAACAGAGTTATGTATTTTATTTCTTATTGTCTTATTTTTCTATTGCTGTGACAAGACATCGCAAGCAGGATAACTTATCGAAGAAAGCGTTTCACTGGGCTTTTGGTTTCAGAGGGACAGCATCCACCATCGCATCCACGATGGCGGAGCAAAGGCATGTCAGAGCGAATAGCTGAGAGCTCGCATCTTGATCTCTGTGTGCGAGGTAGAGAGAGAGCACGTTGGGAATGGCTAGAGTCTTTCGAAGCTCTCAAAGCCCTCCCCCAGTGACACATGTCCTCCAGCAAGGCCATGCTTTCTAATGCTTCTCAAAGAGTTCTACCAATGGGGACCAAGTATTCAAACATAGGAGCCTGTGGGGACCATTCTCATTCAAACTACACAATTTTAATATGGGTGCCTAAATAAGTTTCATTTATTTGCATTTGCCCATAGAGGTCAGAGAGCATCAGATCCCCTGGAACTGGAGTGACAGGTAATTATGAGCTTTCTGCTGTGGGTGCTGGGAATTAAACAAGGGCTTCTGCTGGAGCAATTAGCACTCGTAACTGCTGACCCACATGTCCGGCTCCCTAAAACAAATCTGAAAAACCAACCAAAACCAAACCAAACAATAACAACAACAACACACACACACACACACAGAAAGACAGAGAGAGACTGGTATGTTTTGACACCATGAACATGTTATACCATTAAGATCCATCAGACACAAAGGTCATCTAGTCTGCTTTCTGTCCCTATGGATTACTTTGTATCTTGTAGAGTTCATAGCTTTTTAAAAACATTTTTTTAATGGTGTGTGTGTGTGTGTGTGTGTGTGTTTATGCGTGCGTGCTGGTGTGGGTGCCTGCTGCAACTGTGCATTGGTGTTGGCCAGAGGACAACTTGCAGGAGGAGCTGGCTCTCTCCTTCCGCCGCATGGGTTAAGGTGATAAGTTCAGAGTCTCAGATCCTCAGGCCTGGTGGCGGCAAGTGGACTTCTCTGCTGAGCTGTCTCACTGACTCCACATTTTGTCAAGGTTTATATGCAGCATAATTATTTAAACTATTTTCCTGCATTCATTCATTTACTTTCACGTACTTGGGAGTATGTGGATACGGTTGCACAGATGTGTACACGCTCCAGCATGTGTGTGGAGGGCAGAGGATAACATCTGGAGTTAATTCCACCGACTGAACTCATGCAATTGAATGCAAGCCACCAGGCTTTTCACCCGCGGAGCCATCTCGTTGGCCCCAGCGTGGATTCTCTTTTGTTCTGACTGCTTTTTATTCAGCACATCTCCTTTAAGTTTCATATTTACAGATGAAATTGAGGATGAAATATTGGCGATGTTACCTTAAAAATAACATTTGGTTTGTAGTAGCGTGAAAATACCTTTATTTTTCAATTGAATTTAAATTTTAAAAATTAATTTATTCTTTTTTTAATATGCGGGTGAATGTGTACATGTTCTCGGGTGGATGGGTACACTTGTGTATGTGGATATTTGTATGGAGGTCAGGGGATAGTCTTGAGTATTATTTCTCAGGCATCTGCCATCTTTTGTTTAAAAAGGGTCCTCCTGCTTGGTGTGGCAGCGCACACCTCTAATCTAGGCACTTGGGAGCCTGAGGCAGGTGAATCTCTGTGAATTTGAAGCCAGTCTGGTCTGTACAGCAAATTTCAATCTGGGCAGGGCTATACAGTCTTTTTTTTTTTAAAATATTTATTTATTATGTATACAATGTTCTTTCTGTGTGTATGCCTGAAGGCCAGAAGAGGGCACCAGACCTCATTACAGAGGTTGTGAGCCACCACGTGGTTGCTGGGAATTGAACTCAGGACCTTTGGAAGAGCAGGCAATGCTCTTAACCGCTGAGCCATCTCTCCAGCCCAGAGATATACAGTCTTAATAAATAAAAAAATAAATAAAATAAATAAAAAGAGAAAAGTGTGTGGTGTGTGTGTTGGGGGGCGGAGTGGGACTTCACTAACTGGGCGAGACTAGCTGGCCAGCAAGCTGCCAGGGCCCTGCCTGTCTCTTCCGCCCCATCTCACCCAGAGTTATACCACATGCCACTGTGTTTGATGCGGGCTCAGGTAGGTCCTCGGTGCTCACGCTTCCTTTCCTGACTCAGCCATCTCCTCTGCTGTCATTCATTTGCTAAGGCAGGGGCTTGCTACAAAACCTAGGTCAGCCTTGAATTCGAAACACTCTCTTTTCCTGCCTGCTGGGTCCTGGGATTCCAGGCTCCTGCCACCATGCCTGGTTTAGAGTGTAGTCTGAGACTTAGCCACAAAAACAGGTGTGACGTGGAAAGACCCTTGCTAATGGCTACCCTACATTTGTCTAAGTTGGGCCGTCCTTTCCCACTTTATCAGAAATATCTTTCAGATTCAGTCCTTCATGTATAAAAACATAGATATTTTTGCGTGTTTTCCCAGCATTTAAGGAAAATATTGGTTCTTAAGAACACACACTGGCCCACAGCTAGCTTTTTTTTGCTTTCGCTTGGTATATCTTAGAGGTGTTTCCATAAAAATCTGTAGAAAGCACCTCCTCCTCCCCCAGCTTCATCATATTCCATTAGCCTAATGGCTATCTGGGTGGATTCCAGGTTTTTTGTTTTTATTTTTTGCTGGAAAGAACAGCCCTGCATCAGACAGCCTTGCTCACAAGTTGTCTTACAAGTGGGTAAGGGTTTCCTTAGGGCGAATTCCTAGAATTCTAGTGTTAGGATTCTAGTGCACATCTGTCATTTCGTGCCCCAGTAACTAACTCCGCAAGAGTGAGGCCGAGTCACCCGTTCACCCCTTACAGCTGATGGACAAGAGACTGCCTGTGTGAGATGCCCCGGAATCTCACAACTGTGTTTATTCAACACCTGGAGTCCTTCCAGTTTCAAAAAATGAAAAAAAAAAAATCATCGTGGTGTAGCTTTAATTTGCATTTCCTTTACTAAGATGGAAATTGAATTGTGTGTTTTGTTTTTAAATGTCTTGCTAGGCTGGTGAGACGGCTCAGCGAGCACAGGGGCTTCCAAGGGGCTGATGACTGAATTCAGTCTCTGGGCCCCGTGGGGTGGAAGAAGAGAACCAACCCACACTAGCCTATACATGCACACTGTGTCACATAAACACACATGCACGCACATGTGACTCCATTGTTCTTTAAAAAGTCTTGTTGGTTGTGATAACTTCATAAATTATCTAAACTCTTAAGGGGTGAAATATGCCCAGTGTTGCAGATGGAGGTTTCTAGACCTTTCCATGAGAATGGTGATGCTGGATGTCTGAATTCTTTCTCCTGGACTTTCATGTACAGGCTACCACACTCATACGATCATGGATCCAAGTCTACATTGCTTTATGAACACAGGATTCATCAGTCTCTGCTCAGCTGTGTTGTGTGACCATGGGCGACTTTGATTGCACTTAGCTGTTTTAATTTCATATTGACTTAGGAACCTGATTTCCATGTGACTGCCATCCATTGTCCTGGAAAGAGGGCCATTTCCTTTGGAAAATCTACATTCTGTTGGAATACCGTTTTATTACCTATTGTCTATGGCTTCTCACGCTGCCAGGGCAGAGCTGGGTAAGCACGGAGCAGAACGTGAGGCTGTTAAAGCTGAGGTGTTTATGGTCTGACCCTCTACAGAGAAAGCATGTGGACCCCTGACTTACACCAGCAAATTCAAACAGTGGTCCTCGCTGAAGAAGAATTTTCCTCTTCCTTCTGTCCTTTCTTCCCCTTCTCTCCCCTCCCCTTCCTTTAACTCCTTTCTTTCTCCTTCCCCCTTTCCCCCTCTCTTTTTCCTCATCTCTCTTCTTTCTCTTTTTCCCTCCCCTCTTCTCCCTTTTTCTCCCCTCTCCTCTTGTCTCCTTTCTTTTTGTCAGATTCTCATTATATAGTTCGGGCTAACTTCAAACTTGTGATCCTCCTGCCTCAGTCTTCTTAATGCTGAGGTCATAGGTGTGCTTATGAAAAAAAATCAATCTTATTTGTATACACACACACACACATTTTGAAATAACTGTCATTAGATTTATGTTAGTGGTAGGGACTTTTTTTTTTTGGAATGGATTCTGAATGAGACCCTTGCTCCCTGCAAATAGAGCAAATGCCCCACCTGTGAAAATGATGCAGTCACTCTAATCTCAAGGCATGTGGATAGGCTGCCTAATCTCCTAATGCAAGCCAGTACTTTCATCAGAACTGAGAGAACCGGAGAAAGGTTTTCCTTAAGTGTTGTTCTAGAATGAGTACTGTGGTTGGCCAGAGACCCAGATGCCCCTTGTCTGACTTTACTGTGACTTGGGACTAGCTTCTCGGGAGGCTCTGTGGCTTGGATCAAGCTTACCATCCAGTCTTGGAGTCTGTGGGTCACATACAGAAATGAATTCTATGGCATAAGAACATCTGTAACCTTGGAGCCAGATGTGGAAGGATGGTGATGGGCACCTGTGGGAAGTGAGCCAGGCCCTGGGTACCGGTGTCTATAGGTTGCACAGGAGCCTCCTAGCAGCACCAGGGAAGACACACCTGGTGCTCCTCGTCTGTATCTGCAGGTAGAGCTGTGTTCTAGTTCCGATCTGGTTTTCTGATGGCTAAGGGAGAAGGTCGCCCTTGCTCCCTCTGTACTAGAGTGAACTGGTACGGGTTGAGAGTGACGGAGAAAGTCCAGAGGCACCAGGACCCAGCTGGCAGTCACTCAGGTCATTGAAGGGGACTTGGCTTGGAGAGGGATGGCCCCTTTCTTGGGGATGCAGTTCTGGATTTTCAGTTTCTTCTTTTTTGTTTATTTGTTTTGATTTCTAGAGACAGGATTTCTCTGCGTTCTCCGCGTAGCCCCAACTGTCCTGTAACTCTCTCTGTAGACCAAACTGGCCTCAAACTCACAGAGATCCACTTGCCTCTGCCTCCTGAGTGCTGGGATTAAAGGCATGTGCCACCCCCACCTGACTGGTTTTTCGGTTTTTGAGACAGGATCTCATTGGATAGCTCAGATTGGCCTCAATTTCATAGTCCCCCTGCCTTCTGCCTCCTGCCTTCAGGTATGTGCTACAATACCTGGCTTAGGGGCACATTTTTGAAGCTCTTCCCTTTCTGAGACACTCTCTCATCCCCCAGCAGGTGAGATCGCTCACATTCATTCTCTCCTAATATTATCTTCTCATTGTGCTGTAACTGTGTAATAGACAGGACATGCTCCGGGAACCTGAAGATATGATACCTCACATGGCCAAAGGGATAAATACTGCAGATGTTTTCCAGACCTGGAGATTAGCATTCTCTTTATGAGTCCAACAGAACCAGTGGATCCTTGGGGAAAGAGGCAGGCCCATTGTAGCTGGACATGGGAGGATGGAGGAAAGGGTTGGAGCAATGTAGGTGCTGGCTTTGAGGGTGGATGAAGGGGCGATAGGCCTCAAGGAACGTGGGCAACCTCTAGAAGTTGAAGGAAACACGGAGGAAGTTTCTCCTCTCGATCCAGAAGGGCTTCAGGCTTGCCAGCTTCTTGACCCCAGCCCAGTGAGCCCCAATACAAGATGATGAATTTGTATTGTGAAGAACAGCTGTCAACTCTATAATGACTGTCTTTTTTTAAAAAATATTTATTTATTTATTATGTATACAATATTCTGTCTGTGTGTATGTCTACAGGCCAGAAGAGGGCACCAGACCTCATTACAGATGGTTGTGAGCCACCATGTGGTTGCTGGGAATTGAACTCAGGACCTTTGGAAGAACAGGCGATGCTCTTAACCACTAAGCCATCTCTCCAGCCCAATGACTGTCTTTTAAAAAGGAATTTGCACCAGGCAGTGGTGATGCACGTCTTTAATCCCAGTACTCAGGAGGCAGAGGCAGGTGGATCTCTGTGAGTTTGAGATCAGCCTGGCCTACAAGAGCTAGTTCCAGGACAGGCTCCAAAGCTACAGAGAAACCCTGTCTTGAAAAAACCAACCCCCCCAAATTGCTTTTATTTATGTATATGCATGCATGCCTCTGTGAGCAATTGCCTCACGTGCACAGGTGCCTGTGAAGGTCAGGTGAGGCATTGATCTCTTGAGTGGACCTGGACTTTCAGGAGGATGTGAGCTTCCTGACATGGGTGGGCTCTGGGAGCTAAGCTCCAGGCCTCTGCAAGAGCAGCATGTGCTCTTAACCTCTGACTCATCTTTGAGGCATCTCTCCAAGCCCCAAAGTCTGTGGTGATTTGTTGAGGAGACCGTAGGAGATGAACTCCCTCTGCAAAGTGATTACTTGTGTATTTCATTTCTCCTGTTCCTCAAACCATCCACGACTTCCTGTTTCACTCTGAGTAGAAACAAAGCCCCCAGAGGGGTTTACTAACTCATTTCCTGGGGTGTGTGTGGGGGGGGATGGCTTTGATCTCATCTCAGCCCAGGCCCACTCCTTTCAATGTTTCCTAAATTCCCAACGTTCCATTTAGATAGCCCGTGGAGGCGTTTGCCCATGCACCACAGGGCCTTTGCACATGAAGTGTTTTCTCTTCTGCCTGAAATACTTCTGGAGAGTTGCCTGTCTAGGTTCCTCACCTCTGAGGCTCTGCTCATATATTACCTAGTTGAAACCTGTCCTAACTTCTCTCTTAAAACCGCACATCTTCCCCAACTTTTCTATTTGCTTTACTTTTCTCTCCTTCATATCTGCTTTCACAGTCTAGTCTCCTGTATGTGTGTGTTGTCAGACTATAAGCATCATATAAGGGGGAGAGGTCACTGTGTGTTTGTTAATAGCTGTATCCCCAGCTTCTATCACAGTATCTGGTATATGGTAGATGGTCAGTAAATCTTTGTTGGATGAATGAAGGAATGGATGAATGAATGGATGAACAGATTTAATGTCTGGCACTTCCCCATGACTCTAGGCTCTGAGTCTGTGTCTACTTTGCTTTCTTCTCTAATCTCACTGTCCAGAGAACCCTGCTCAATTCATGGCTCTCAAACAAATCATTGTGAGAACTGAGTTAGGGCACTGCCATTTGAATCCACCAGAGGACAGTATATAATTGCTGCTCACTGCCCCCTCTCCTGTCTCTCTAGACCCATTTTGTTTTTCTTTCCCCTCCATTTTCTTTCCCCTTCTTTTCTTCCTTAACTATAGAAGGTGACCCTATGTTGGGTTTTAGGCATTCTGTCAGTTGTCACTGCCTCTGAACTCTTTTTAATTGAGCCCCTAGCATCTAGTATTTCTAAATGTTTATTCTATAGAGATGCTTACATGTATGTATGTTGTGGGTGTTGCATGTGTTTATATGCATGTGGGTATGAGGGTGCACGTGGGAGGCCAAAGGCTGTCTTTCTCAATTGTTTCTTCGCCATTTATTTAGGCAGGATTTCTCCCTAAGCCCAGAGTTTACCAATTCAGTTAGGCTGGTTGGTCAGCAATCTCCAGGGATCTGCTCACCTCTACCTCCCTTGTGCAGGGATTACAGAGGTGGTCTGCCACGTGTGGCTTACACAGGTGCTGGAGATTCAGTGCTCAGGTGCTCATGTTTACCAAGTCCAGCCTTCTCCCGAGCATCTTGCAGCTGGTGAGTACCAGGAGTCTCCAAGGCTGTGCGATTCCTTGCTCTTGACGGTTCTGTGCATGAGGGTGTGAGGAAAACCTCTGCACTGGATCTTAGCCAGGAGGCCAAGAAGCACAAGCAGGCTCCGCAAATATACTGTCAATCCTCTTGGAAAGAGCATTTGAAAATAGGATTGAGGGGCACTTTTTACTGCAGACTTTCTATTGCTTGCATTAATTTAAACCATGAATGCATGCCACTCCCTCACCACACACAAATACTTCAGAAAGTATCTTGCTATGTAACCCAAAGTGACCTTGAACTTGGGGGGTCTTCCTGCCTCAGTCTCTTTGAATGCTAGCACAGCAGGTATGTGCCACTGTGCCTGCCTGTACTATGTTCTTTATTGTGTGTGTGTGGTGTGTGGTTGTGTAGAGGCCAGAGGAAGGTATCAGCAGTCTTCCTGTCCCACCTCATCCCGTGGCTCCAAAACACTGCAAAGGTTACAGGTGCGTGGGAGATCATGCCTGACTAATTATGTAAGTGCTGGCATCTAAACAAGTCCTTTTAGCTGCTCAGCAAGCACTCTTCACCACTGAGCCATCTCCCCAGCCCCTATTACATTCTTTTAAGAGTCTTCCGCAGTTCCCCAGTCCCTTCTAACTCTTCCTGCAGCTTACAGAGGTTCTAAACTTGAGTGACCTTGAGGGTGTTCAAGGCAGGGCAGGAGGCCTCTTTGAAGCAAATTGGGCCTCTTGTTTCTTGCATAACCCAATTCACAGTTCCTGCTGAGTCTCGTGCTCCCCTGCTTGGAAACTGTGGAGCAGCGAGTGTAAACATTGTGTTATTACTGGGTCCACTCTGTTGACATCTGCTGTTTAGTCTGCTCAGCATCCTTTCCTCTTAGGCTAAAAAATGTTGCTTTCAGGAACTGCCTCTCCCTGTCACGGTGGCCTGTGGGTCACAAGGCCTATGTCACCTTCACTGCAAGGTGAGAGAGGCCAGAGCTCCACCTCAGTGATCTGCAGACGTCGGTGGGGGTTCTTTTTCAGGGTATGTTTGGATGTTAGGAACTGTGATTTAAATGTTCTTCTGAGTTTGTGAGTTGGGCATTTAATCTCCAGGGCAACAGCATTGGGGTGGCGCCCAAAGAGAGGTGATTTACCTTATAAGGGTTCTGTTCTCATGAATGGGTTAGCTGTTGTTGGGAGTCTATCTGAGAGTGTGCTGGTTATGAAAGCAGAGTGTGCGCTCGTTTTCTCTCTCCCTCCCTCTTCCCCTCTTTCTTTCTCCTTCTCCCTCTCCCTCTCATTCACATACCCTGCTCCCCCCCCCCAGCCCCCTGACTTGTCCCTTGTCCTTCTGCCATGGGATGACACAACAAGAAAGCAAGAGGGTCCTTACCACTGGCCAGTGCCCACTCCTGGGCATTCCCAACCTCTAGAACTGCAAGTTGAATACATTTCTATTGCTTATAGATGACGCAGCCTGTGCTATCCTGTTATAGCAACACAAAGTGGACACTGGGCGATCAAGGGAATTCCTACTTGATGAGTTGAGGAGCAGTTTTGTGTAGAGAAACTCTGGCCATGTGAGCTTGCGTGCCCGTGAGGCTCATCAAGGGGGAAAGTGACAGAATCCAATGATGTGGCTGGAACCCCTGGATGCCGCTGCGTCTAAAACACGTTCCCTTCGACTTCCCTTAGGCTTCAGTCAATCAGCTCTTTTCTTCTTAATATAGGTTCAGGTTAGTGTCTGACACCGAAAACCCGAAATTTCCTAACCGGAAGCTGTTGGTGTGGTTCATTGGTTTTCATATAGAACATGAAGATATAAATATATCATATATACATATATATATATATATATTTGATATAGAATGTACTGGGGAGATGAGGGGGCAAGAGGGAGAGAAGGGCACATAAATGTTAGGTGGGAAGCCCAGTGGACATGGCTTGTAGGTTTTCTGTATGCGATGAATCCACTGTGGTCTGAATGTTTGGGTCCCCTCAAAAATCTAAAGCCCAGTCTGTGGAATAGTCCTTTACATTGTGTGAAGATGTGTCACTGTGATTGGTTTAATAAAATAGCTAAATGGCCAATAGCTAGACAGGATTTTGGGGCAGAGAGAATGTTGGGAGGAAGAAGGTGGGAAGGCACAGGGGTCACCAGCCAGAGTGGAAGAAGCAGCATGGACCTACATAGATGAGGTAACTGAGTCTAGGGCAGCACATAGATTAATAGAAATGGGTTAACTTAAGCTATAAGAGCTAGCTAAAGATAAGCCTAAGCTATTGGCCGAGCTTTCATAATTAATAAGTCTCTGTGTGGTTATTTGGGAGCAGGAAGTCCCAAAGAAAAACTCTACTTATACTAATCCCTGGTGTGAATGATAGCAGGAAATAGGGCCTTAGGGCAGTACTAACCGTCTGTGTCTGTGCCTAGTATTGTACTTCCATCACTTGACAAACAACCCAGATGAACCAAGTTAAAGCAGGGAAAGTTCATTTTGGCTCACGGTTTCTGAGGTTTCAGTCCGTGGGTTTGTGGCAGATCAAAACTGTTCACCTCACTGTGGTGGGAACTGAAAGACAGACAGTCTTGGTGTCTCAATACTGCTCCCAGAACACATTCTCAGTGACCTAACTTACTATCCTTAGCTCCCACCATCTAAAGGCTCTGTGTCCTCTCAGTAGCACTAAGCCGCCATCAGACAACCTTTGGTGGCCACTAAAGCATCAGTGTCCTTAAATAAGAGGCCTCCTTCCATGTCAGCAGCTCATGCCTTCAATCATGGCACTCGGGAGGCAGATACAGGTGGAATCTCTGTGAGTTCCAGGTCAGCCTGGTCTATATAGCAAGTTCCATGACAGCTGGGCTGTTAGTGAGATCCTGCACTCCCATTGGGTGAGTCTCAACTGCCTGTAACTCCAGTTCCAGGGGATCCACTGCCCTTTTATGACCTCTTGTAGGCACTGGCACATGTGTGCTGCATATACATACACATAAATAAAAATAAATTTAAGCTGGCTGGCACATGCCTTTAATCCCAGCACTAAGAGACAGAGGCAGGTGGATCTCTGTGAGTTCCAGGCCTGCTTGGTCTAATGCTGTTTGGAACACATGTGTTAAAGATTTTGTCCCCAAATTGTGGTACTGATGGGAGGTGGCAGAACTCTTAAGGCTCCATGGAAGCAGAGACCATGGGGGAATACTGCTTACTGGTTTGACCCTCATGGCTTGCTCCAAGTCATCCTCTGACCTTCATATACATGCAATGGCATGTGGATACACAGAATCCCCACAATAAATAATACACGTAATAAACATGCAATATCTGTTTATCTGAACTTGGTTTATTTTAATGAACATAACGATTTCCAGTTCCACCCACGTTTATGGAAATGTCATAAAATCATATTTCTTATGACTGAATAAAATTCCATTGTACACAGATACACTACATTTTCTTCATCCTCATGTGTTGATAGACACCTAAGCTGGCTCCCATATTGGCTTTTGTGAACAGTGCACTGATAAATATGGACGCGTAAGGATCTCTGCGGTGAGCAGATTCAAGAATCTTCCAGGCAAAAAATACCCAGAAGGCATAGAGCTGAGTCACACAGTCGTTCTCTTTGCTGTTGTGCCTACTGATCAGTGAACACGCATTTTTCAATTCTTTTGGGTGTATACCCAGGAGAGGATTATTTAGCACGTGATAGTTTTTACTTCCTGAGAAATCTTGGTCTTGTTGTTCATGATGACTGCACCGTTTTACCTTCTACGAGCAATGCACAGGGTCTGACTTCTCCATCTCCTCCCTGAGACTTGCAAGGTTCTTTTGCTTCTTTTGGTCTTAATTCTAGTCATTCCAGTGAGCGTGAAGTGATATCTCACTGTGGGTTGATTCTTAATCTCCTGATGACCAGTGACATTGAGAGTCTTTTTCTGCATTTATCTGGACATTTATACATCTTCTTTGAAGAAATCTCCATTTCAGTCCTCTGTCCATTTGTTATAATAATAATAATAGTTATTATTATTATTATTATGGATTTTTTTCTGTGTAGTGATGACTGTTCTGGAACTCACTCTGTAGACCAGGCTGGTCTCGAACTCAGAGATCTGACTGCCTCTGCCTCCTGAGTGCTCAGATTAAAGGTGTGTGCCACCACTGCCTGGCTTGTATTTTGTTTTAGGAGCCTCAGGGTCAGGAACTCATAGGGAGAAGATACCCCATCCTGGCATTGATATTTTTTTCTTTATCAGTGTAGCTTTGACTGTGCTGGCACTCACTTTGTAGTGCAGGGTGGCCTCAGACTCACTGCTTGCTTCTGTCTCCTGAATGCTGGGATTAAAGGTGTGTGCCACCACTGCCCACCTGTCCATTTTTTTAGTTGGCACATTCATTGAGCGATATGAGTTTTATGTTTTCTGCAATATTCTTGGATGTTTGTTGGTTTTTTTAAAAACTGGAACATCATCAAGCATGGCAGGAACCTTAAAACAAATTCTGACCGTGTGTGTGTGTGTGTGTGTGTGTGTGTGTGTGTGCGCGCGCACTAAAATGACTCACATGAGCACATACAAGGCTGGAAGAGCCCTTTCTCATCCTGGCTGGAGGAGACTTCTGCACACGATTGGGGACTCACTGCTTCCCAGGTTCAGTCCGACTCCCAACTCTGGCTTGAAGAGTTGTTGGGCTTTGTGGGGGAAGAGGGTGGCTTCCCACATTCTTTAGTCCTTGGGGGACATCTGAAAGGGAATCAGCATCTCTTCTGTCAGTTATTTAGTCTGAAAGAGAAGCACTTTTTAGATCAATATTTTCAAGTCTCTTTGGAGTTAAGCCTCCATCTCTGGCTGGAGACTAATAGACTGCTTTTGTCTTCCAAATGGATATTTGAGCTTGAACCCCTGTAACGAAATTCCTGCACTCTTCCCATGAAAATGTGCATGCATACGAAAATGGTGATGGCAGGGTAGTTTCAAAACTAGACACCTACGTTTTGCAGCATTGAGGACTGAACTTAAGGCCACACGCTTGCTGGTAAGTACTCTTTTGGCCCAGAATTCCGCCCTCCACTCTTCTTATTTTACAAAGGAAAATCAAATAGACGGTGTATATACGCATGGGCGTTCCCACACATGTGGCCATGCTTAGCAGTTTTTGTGAATGTTGGAGATTTGAGCTCGGGCCCTCATCCTTATGCTCACCCTTGCACAGCGAGTGCTCTGACCCACGGAGCCGCCTCTCCAGCCCCCTATGCTTACATCCTGGAAAAGCGTTTAAGTTGACCAGTTTGGCCTTGTGATCCTCCTACCTCAGCCTCCTGAGAGGTCGAGATGACAGGCCTGTTGCGCTATCTAGGTTGGGTCTGTGGCTTTATGAGAAGAACAGGGCAACACCAGGCTGGGATGGTCTGTTGGTCTTGTCGTGTGATACCCTGAGCTGTGCAGAGACCTCACCATCAAGGACACTCTAGACGAAGCCACCTGATCTTGACCTTCCCAGTCCAGAGCTGAATGGCCTCTTTATCTTTTCTTTCTTTCCCTTTTCTATTTTTTGAGTCAGAAGGTCACTCTGTTGCCCAGGCTAGTCCAGAACTTACTATGTAGCACAGGATAGCCCATAACTCTGGATTGATAGTTCTCTTGCCCCAGCCTCCTATTTGCTGGGACTACAGGTGTGCACCACTTCACATTAATTATTATTATTTGTGACAGCGTCTGACTGTGTACACGTGATTGGCTTGGAACCTGATGTAAAGAACAGGTAGAACAAGCTGGCTTTGAACTCACAGAGATCTACCTGTCTCTGCCTCCCTCTTCTAGAATTAAAGGTGTGTGATACTACACCACACCTAAATTTTGTCCTTTCTTTTTTCAAAATTTATTTTTATGTGTATGGGTGTTGAGCCTACCTGTGTGTCTGTGTATCACAAGCATGCCTTGGTCCCCAAGGTCAGAAGATGGCATTGGGTCCTTGTTGACTAAAGCTTTAGACAGTTGTGAGCCATCATGTGGGTGCTGGGAATTGAACGTATGTCCTCTAAAAGAGCAAGTGCTAGAAACTGCTGAGCCATCTCTTCAGCCCTAAACATTTTTCTTTATAAATGACTCAGCTGTGATGTTCCCATAAAACTATATAAAAAAAATAGGGCACTGTGTGCTGGAGAGGTGGCTCAGAGGTTAAGAGCATTGTCTGCTCTTCCAAAGGTCCTGAGTTCAATTCCCAGCAACCACATGGTGGCTCACAACCATCTGTAATGGGGTCTGGTGCCCTCTTCTGGCCTGCAGAGATACATCAGAGCCCTCATATACATAGAATACAAATACAACTCTAAAATAGAAAGAAAACAGGACGGTGTGTGTTCCAGTACTTCACAAAACACATGTGAACCAAAGGTCCAGCAGGGGCACACAAAGTGCAGAGCAAGTCCTGTGTACACCCTTATTGAACCAGAGGCCTTGTTTCTGTCTTTAGTATTTTAAGCCAAGTCACAGACTTCAGCTTGCTGGTGCTGGGCACTGGTCAGAAGCCCAAGGCATTACACACCTGTTGTTCTGTGGGGCCCCACGGGGCACACTGGGAGAGAACAGGGCCGTGGGGGCCTATGGCAGATAGCCTCCAGTGAGAGATAGCAAAACTTGTAGAAATTTCTCTCGTCCACTGCACTAGATCAAACCCAGGGCCCTGGGCTTGCATGGCAAGCAGTTACTGTCCCACTGAGCTACACAACTAGCCCCCAGAACTTCTGATTTCTGAGAGAACCCAGGAACCTGGATTGGGGTAAATCTTGCACATTTGTTTTTTTGTTTTGAGACAAGGTCAAACAATGAAGCCCAGGCTGGCTTAGAACTAGTAGTTCAGAGTAGCCCCGCATTCATGCCTAGTTTCCTGCCTCAGCCTCCCAAGTGATGGTGTCACATGACTTCGTTGATCTTGAGAATTGGCTCAGCCACACAATAACCCTATGTAAACAAAGGAAACACTACAGACCCATCATGTGTGGGCTTGTGTAGAGTAAAGGGGGCGTAGGAAGGATTCTTGTCTAAGCTTTCCCACTTAGTGGAGCCGGGACTTCCCATCACCACCCCTACTGCCCAGGGAGCCGTCCCCTCCTCTCTCCCTGCCCACTCTTCCTGTCCCCAGAAGAAGGTCTTCATCCCACCCAGCGGGACAAGAACTGAGCGCCGCTGACTGAGAGGATCTGGGAGGTCCCGTCGAGGAGGTGGGTTTGTGTCTGGGGAGGGTTGGGAGAAAGCTGGCTAGCACGGGGTGTGAGAAAGGCGGGGCCCTGGCATCGCCCAGCCTCAGGCGACCTCAATCTCCGGGCTGAAACGACCGGTTGTTCTCAGTTTTCCCCTCTGACCTGCTACCCCGGGCATTGTTTTCTGTTCTCCAGGGTCGTAGGTGGAAGGCGAGGAACGCCTGGGTTCTGGCTGCTGGCCAGGCCCGTGACCTTCGGCCCTGGGGCCATTGGCCGGCCGCGCCTCCTGGACGGGAGGAGAGGACGCCTGGTTCCTCTGGCTGCTAGCTTCCGCCGTGACTCCGCTATGGGCTCGTGCAGCTCCCACGTTGCACGCATTCCCGATGTGGACCAAATTCTCAGAGAGACCGGCTGTGAGTGTGCGGGGGTAGGGGCAGTCCAGTAGTTGGTGAAAGGGCACAGGAGTAGGTTTAGTGTGGTGTACGGGGTTCCCAGAATGGAGAATATCCCAGATCTCAGGGACCTAGAGGACTTGGAGTCTGAGTCGAGGAATTCGAGCCTCCGGAGCTGAGAAACCGGGACGCCAGGATGGCAGGAAGTTAAGGTCTTTGAGAGTCAAATTTGTGGCGGCTCGGATTGATGGATCAGATTCATTCAGGCATCCTCGAGCTCCCAGGGAGGCTGAAGGCAGAGCACACGACGGATGCAGGGGGCTGACTTCGATTGGAACCTGGGCTCTGGGAACCTCTTGGGTCTCCAGCATAGGGCTTCCTTAAGTCAAGCTTCTTCCAGGCGGGTCGACTTCGCACCTGGGCTTGCGGCGGCGGCGACGGGGGTGGGGGGTGGGGGTGTAACAACTCTCCCTCCTTGCATCCCTACGCACCAGCCTCTTTCTTATGGTTGAAGCCTCGCTGAGAGTGGGGAGGTGGAAGACCCTGTAACGTCGGTGGGTGGAAGGGGAGGTTACAGATGAGACTAAGCCCTCTTGGCTCCCCGCCCAGGTCCAATGAGCCGGGGGGGGGGGGGGGGGTTTCTGCAGCGCACCCCAGTGCATACAAGATCTGGCGATAAGGGTCTGCGAGTCCTCTGCTGGCTCATTCCATCTCCTTCTCTCCCATAGTCTCGCAAGCCAGCCTGCTCCGCCTCTATCACCGGTTCCAAGCCCTGGACAGGGAGGAAAAGGGCTACTTGAGGTGAGCAGAGCAGGTTGCCTCTGTTTTTCCGGCCCCATCCCCTTTTCTGACACCTCCATCTGCCTCCTTTGCCTCATTGTTTTGTCTTCACAGCCGCCTAGACCTCCAGCGGATCGGGGCGCTAGCTGTGAACCCCCTGGGGGACCGCATTATAGACAGCTTCTTCCCCAATGGGTGAATCTCGATGGGCTGGCTGGAGGGGAGATGGACGTGGGTGGGAGGGAGGCTACAGATGGTGGCAGTCTAGTTGACCATTGCCCTCCATCCCTGCACCTAAAGGAGTCAGAGAGTGGATTTCGCGGGCTTTGCCAGGGTCCTGGCTCATTTTCGACCTGTAGACGAGGAAGATGCAGCAACCCGGGACCCTAAGCAACCTGAACCCCTAAACAGCAGAATGAACAAACTGCGCTGTGAGTGTGTGGGGGGACCTGCTCTAGAGAGACCCCAAGATTTACCCACACCAGGGAAAGGCCCAGGAAGCTCTCACAACCCTGATGAGGGGGTGAGCCTGATGAGGACTTAATATTAACTCAGGGAACCTCACCTCCCTCCTCCCCGTTCCTTTCTCAGTTGCGTTTCAGCTCTACGATCTGGATCGGGATGGGAAGATCTCCAGGAATGAAATGCTACAGGTCAGAAAATCATGGTGTGCAGAAGATGTGGGCAGGGCAGGAGGGCTAAATGGAGTGGTGTGTGTGTGTGTGTGTGTGTGTGTGTGTGTGTGTGATGAGTGGGGTTGCAGATGATTGTGTGTTAAGTAACATGGGAATGGATGGGGTTGGGGTGGGAAGTTAGAAGGATGCATAGGAAGTAAGTAGGGATGAGATTGGGACTTGAGGGTAATTTGGTCTCTTGGATAATTTTGCCAATGCCTAGAGATACTTGGTTGTCACTACCAGGAAGAGATTATACAATTGATGGTGATTGGAAACGGACCAGGAATACTACTACTATATACACCAAAACACCTAGGCTGGCTTTCCATACCAAGGAGTTGTCTAGGTCTAAGTGTCAATAGTGTCAAGACTCTAGGATAGATGATGAAGTGAGGGGGGAGGGGTAGGTGGGGTGGAGTGGAGGATGGATGTCGATTGGGCTATAAGGTTTAGGTTTAGGGGCACATTAGCTGTTGGAGAGTGAGATGGAATCATACGGAAGATTAGACAGGGAAGCGATGGGAGGAGTGCCTTCTAGACACTACGGGGAAATTGAGTTTGATGGTAAAAAGTGAGTAAGAAAAGTTTGGTCATAACTTGGGGTGAGGTGGGCAAGGGCTGGGGCTGGAGGAGCAGTCTCTATGGCTCTTCTCCTACCTCCCAGGTTCTCCGACTGATGGTTGGGGTTCAGGTGACGGATGAGCAGTTGGAGAGCATCACAGACCGCACAGTGCAGGAAGCCGATGAAGACGGTGATGGGGCTGTGTCCTTCATGGAGTTCACCAAGGTTAGGAGTGGAGATCAGGAGGTCCTAGGATAGAAGGACATGGGAGTAAAGTTCGCTGGAGGGTGGGAGAGACCTGGGGCGTACAGGGAGATGCTAGGACTCCAGGGGAGGAGGCGAGATGCTTAGGGTTTAGATTCAAACCTCTTGACTTGACCACACCCATCTCTCCCCAGTCCTTAGAGAAGATGAACATCGAACAAAAAATGAGCATCCGGATCCTGAAGTGACCCTGTGCTGCTGGCTCTATGGGCTTTGCAGACCTCTATGGGCTTGGGATTTATCCTTGGGCCCCAGGGAGGCAGGGTCCACATAAGCCGTCTATTCTTACTTTGAAACTCTATTTAGAGCTGGGAAAGGGAGTTGAAGCGGTGTGTGCTGAAGTCTGATTTGGTTATGGGTTTGTGAAAATCAACCAAATGATCACTGGCTGATTCACAAGCGTGCGACCCAGGGTCCAGGCACAGGAGTGACATCATCAGGACTGGGCTTTGTTACCTGCGTTTCTCAGTTTGGCTGCCCCCTCTTGCGCTGGCATCTTTCCCTGCTGTGGTGGAGAGGGCCACCAGGACTTCAGATCACATCTTCCTAACCTGTTAACCCAGAGGGGAGGCTTCTTCCTTCAGAACACCAATCAGGCAGCATCATTGACCCAACCAGGGTCTTTTCTCTATCTCTAGGGGAATGGAGCGTTCTAGTGGGCCATGCCTGTGTCAGATAATAATTCTGAAACCCTAGAAATAAGGCCCGAAGACTTAGGATAGCGTGGGAGGTGGTTGCTTTAAGGAAAATGAAGTAATGTGCTTATAAAATGTGTGGGTGTTTATGTTGGCTTTGCCTCTCCTTATCATTTGGTTGAGAAAATGGAGGGAACCTTTGAAATCTGGCCTCTGGGATGAGTTTTTCTCTGACCCCCTGGATGAATAATAAGGTGGTGGGTGGGAGGATGATGCACAAATCATAAACCACACATACTTTCCTAGTGTGTGTCGTTACTCCAAATTTGTAGAAAAGTTCTGTTGGGTTCATTGTAAGATGCTCAAACATTGACAGACCGCAAAATAGAGTATAATAAAGTCACATCGAGGCAGAATAGAAAGACAGGACAAGATTGAAGGGTAAGCAGACTCTCACGCAAGAGACTGGTTGACATCTCTCAAAAACCAAGTCAAGAATTCCAAAACATACACACACACACACACACACACGCACGCACGCACGCACGCACACACACACACAGAGCTATGAAATTTTCCTATTGCTTTTATATGCAGATATTTCAAATAATAATGTTAAAGTAGGGGGTAGAGAGATGGATTCATTGTTAAGAGCACTCACTCTTCTTTCAGAAGACCCAGATTCAGTTCCAGGCACCCCCACATTGGATGGCTCAGAACAGCTTGTTAATCAAGTTTCAGGGACTCTCATGCCCTCTTCTGGCCTTCACTGGTACTGCATGTATATTGTGAGCATGCACACAAGCAGCCACAAATACACATAAATAAAAAAGTTAAAATAGCAATGAAACAAGCTTAAAGCCTGAGCCTGTGTGACCTTCCATTGCTGTCTTACTCTTTTTTCCCCCCCAGAGAGATTGTAAACCTTTGTTTATGGTAATAGAGGCCAACTTCCTGTGTAATTCCTGGGGCTTAAGGTTTTACATTGTCAGTTGTAACTCTGTCCCTTGTACCTTGTGAACTACCCTGTGATCTCATTTAGATGTCTTGTAAATCTTTTAAGATGTGACTTTCAAGCCACCAAAATGGCTGTGATAAGATACTTCAGCGGGACTTCCTTGAGAAGCCCACACCCACCCTGGATGTGTCTTATCTTTACCTTGAATGACTCCTCAGCGCTTGGCTACACCCTCCTACCTATTGCTTAAACCTATGTTAGGAAAACTCTCCCCCAAAGGGGCCTGGAACAATGGCACAGAGTTTAAAAGCACTTACTGCTCTTGTAGAGATTCTGGGTTCAGTTCCCAACACCCACATAGCGGCTCACAACCACTATGTAACTCCATGGAGTTCCAGAGGATTCCCCCTCTCTTTGGCAACCTCCACAGGTACAAGACATGCATGGGACAGGCAGGTTCTCACACATACAGATAAAGTAAGCAAATGTTTAAAAATGTCTCTTCCCAATAAACTCCAATTCTGCTTTAAACTGGCTCATTTCGAAACTCTTTTCTGTGGCAAAGCCACTTTAAAATGTATATATTCGAATTTTAAAGGAAATGTCTTGTTCTATAAATGAAACAGCTGGCATCACTTGAGAGGGGTTTACCAAAGAAAATTGGAAGGGCACTATAATTGTCTTGGGTATTTCCTTGGAGCTTCGGAGAGAAGTTATGGCTGTTCTGGAATTGTCTAGAAGAACCTATCTGCATATCCTGAAGAGGAGGAGGGAGTTCCAGAAAAAGCCTTTCTCTTTGCTCTGAGCCCAAACAGTGCGTGCATGAATCCAGGAGAGGCGGGCAGGGAGAGCCGAGGGAGTGGTGTTGTGTAGACCCCCGAGGAGAAGAGCCCGAATTCGGAACTTGACTCTCAAATAGAAGGAAGCTCTCCTCAGTTCTACCCAAAGGACACTGAGAAAGCACTCTTGATTCCATTTTATTTACTTATTTGTGTGTGTGTGTGTGTGTGTGTGTGTGTGTTAGACAAAGACATGAGTGCAGGCCACAGGAAGACACCATGAGGACTTTCTGTTTATTCTCCTGAGGCAGCCCCACTGCTCCTGTGGGTACAGTTGGCAGTCAGCAAACCTCAGCGATTCTCCTGGCTCTGGCCTCATAAATGCTGGGCACGTGGGCACTCATGACCCCATCTGGCCTTTGTCTCTGACCTCATAAATGCCGGGCTATGGGCACCCCTGACTCCACCTGGCCTTCCTCTCCTCCCCTCCACTTACAGTGGTGCTAGCTCCTCCTCACACACTTGGCACTTTTACCTACCTACCCCCCCCACTTACTTATTTTATTTATTTATTTTGAGAATAGATTTCTCTTGGTAGTTCAAGTTGATCTTAAACTCTTAATCCTCCTGCCTCAACATCCTTAGTGTTAGATTATAGGCCTGTATTGATTCTTTTTTTTTTTAATTACAACACTGCTTGGCCAACGACTTAGGCCCATTCCTACCTAGCTCTTATATCTTAAATTAACCCATTTCTATTAATCTGCCTGCACTGATTCTTAAGCAGCAATGGTCTTGAACACAGGAGAGACTGTAAGATTAGCATGATTTAGTTAAATTTAAGACTCTGTGTTAGTTGTCTTATTGTTGAAAAAAAAAAACCTGGCAAAAACTACTTAAGGAAAGGAGAGTTTATTGTGGCTCACAGCACCTGTGAGCATGCAGTGGAGGCCCCAGGATGCCAGGAGCCGGAGGCAGATGCTCACACTGCACCTGCAGCAGGAGCAGGGAGAGCTGAATTTCGGGTTCCGTTTGTTCTTTATCGTTTTATTCAGTCTAGAAACCCTGCCCCTGGAATGCTGCCGACACTCAGGGTGGGTCTTCCCACCTCAGATAACCTAAAATAACCACTGACAGATATGCCCAGAGCTTTGTTTCCATAGCAATTCCAAATCTCATCAATCAAGATTAAACACTTAAGCCTACTAAGGCTGTGTTTGAACCTGGGCCCCTTTGCTCGCCTGCTTGAGCACAGGTACCGGAGAGCATGCCTTTGCTTCTGCTGTGTGGGAGAGGGCCAGAGACCAGCAGCTGCTCTGCAGGAATGCTACGTTGTCCCCCCCAGCCCTGCTGTATCTCAGCCAAGGCCCTTACTCTCATCTGTATGGTTGGACTTTGGCCTGGATCAGTTGGAATTCCTCCAGCCAATAACTGGCCCATGAAAATAGAAGTTTATTTGTTTGGAAACCTGAAAAGGGAGTCCAAAGGTGGCCCAGGCAAAGGAGTGTCCCAAAGTCTTGAGAATATCTTCAGAAATGTGCCTTTCTGTTTCTTTCTGAATCAACGATCTTGGGAATGGAGTACCTCCCCTCACAACTGGGTTCTGCCCCAAGTTCAGAGTGAACCTCATTGGGCTGCCTATTGTAGTATGGTCAGGGGAACACTTTGATTGGCCAGACCTGGTCACATGGTCTTCGCAGACCCCAAAGACTGCAGGCAACCATATTTGCACTTTTTTTTTGTTGTTTTTTTTTTTTGTTTGTTTTTGTTTTTCGAGTCAGGGTTTCTCTGTGGTTTTGGAGCCTGTCCTGGAACTAGCTCTTGTAGACCAGGCTGGTCTCGAACTCACAGAGATCCGCCTGCCTCTGCCTCCCGAGTGCTGGGATTAAAGGCGTGCGCCACCACCGCCCGGCTCCATATTTGCACTTTTAAATGCAATGTCAAGGCCATGTCACCACGCTGTGACTAGAAGAGGAAGGTGGCACACTAGTGAGATGATCTCAGACGAGAATCACGCAAGCATTTTTTTGTTTTGTTTTGCTTTTTTTGTTTTTTGCCACAAATACAAGACCTACCAAGTAGTAGAGGATTAAAGAATTAAGACTCATAATGTTGGCTCTCTTTGAGGATAGGCAGACCAACAGTTATTGAGTGGCTCAAAACATATTTTTAAGGACCAGAGATGCTTTGTCCTCCCTTCTCGCGATATGTCAGCTTTTGATTCTCTTTGGTTCCTGGTAGCGTCCCTTCCCCTCATCATGGCGCACTTGATGAGAACATGCGTAGGTCAGTCAGTTTTCTGTTGCCATGAGAGATCTCTGGAGAAAATCAGTTCAAAGGCAGAGAGGTGTACTTTGCTGATGGTAACAGTGGTTTCTCTCCATGGCCACCTGGCCCCGTTGCTTTGGGCCTCCAGTGGGCAGAGAGCATCATGGCAGGAGGGAGAGGTGGAAGGAAACTGCTTACGACACAGTGGCTGGGAAACAGAGACAGCAAGAGACGACGGGGGTGGGGTGGGAGACACCCTTCCAGGGCATTACCCCAGTGTACCCAACCAGGCTCCTCCTGAGAGTCCATTCAGTTTTGAATTTATCAATGGATTAATCTATCAGCTGGGTCTGAGTTCTGATGCTCCGACGTCTTTTCAAATGCCTATCGACTTCAGCCACTCCTTCAACACGGGAGCCGTTGGGGGCAACAGTGATCCAAACCAAGCAATGTACCTAACTGCATGGCCAGGGCAGCTAAGACCCTTTTCTGTCCCTCCCTCTGTTTTGATTACCGAGGAAAACCCTTCTCCTGGAAGAGCACCCTCTCTAACTGTCACCATCAGTACAGAACTGGAACACTGCAGCGACAAGAGAAGCTTGGGCGTGAGAATCTCTGCTTTGTTTTTGAGACTGTATCACGAGGCTTTACCAAAGGGACAGAAGAGGAGGTAACTAGTAGCTGTGTTGCAGATTGTCTTAGTTTTGCTTTTATTGCTATGATAAAGCCCACGGCTGAAAGCAACCTGGGGAGGAAAGAGTCGATTCCATCTTAGAATTCTCAGCTTACATATACTCCATCACCGAGGGAAACCAGGGCAGGAACTTGGGGGCAGGAACACTGCTTGTGAGCTTATTCTCCAGGCTTAGTTCACTTACCTTTCTTAGACTTCCAGGACCACCAGTCCGGCGTGCTCACAGTGGAATGGACCCTTCCACAGCACTCATAAAATAGCCCATAAAATACCCCACAGATTTGCCTACAGGCTAGCATGATAGAGACATTTTCTCAGTTAAGGTTCCCTCTTCCCAGATGACCCTGGTTCATGTCAAATTGACAAAACACTGATCAGCAAATGTATTACTTTAGCTTCTTATACAATGTTTATTTTACTTTTACTAATGTGTGTCAGGTGTGTGGAGGAAGAGGAGGAGGCCGGAAGAGGGCATCAGAGCCTCTGGAGCTGAAGTTACAGGCAATCGATACCTGACACAGGTGCCCTATGGGGGTCGTTCTCATTCAAAGCACCACAGCAGGGCTCAGCTGGGCCTTTGCTCCACGTGGCATAGGCTGAGCTCACTGTACTATTCAGCTGGTGACTATGGAGGGCCTAGACATGCCCAGTCTTGGATCTTTTAGTATAGTAACAGAAAGTAGAACACTGCATATGCCTACATATAGGGATGCTCAATCTTTCAAGGAAGGGAGGTAGATATTTTAATTAATTGACTGATTAATGTGTACTCGTGTATATGTCTGAGTGTGCTTTTGTGCATGTGAGCGCAGTGTCCTGGGAGGCCAGAAAAAGGCATTGCATCCCCTTGAACTGGAGTTACAGAGGTTTGCACAGCCTCCATGTGGGTGCTGGGAACCAAATCCAGGTCCTTTACAAGAGAAGCACATGCCATTAGCTATGGAGCCATCTTTCCAGCCTGGGAGGTAATATCTTAAAAACTAGATATTGCCAGGTGGTGGAGGTGCACGCCTTTAATCCCAGAACTCAGGAGGCAGAGGCAGGAGGATCTCTGTGAAATTGAGGGGAGTTTGGTTTACAGAGTGAGTTCCAGGATAGCCAGAGCTACACAGAGAGAAGAAACCTTGTCTCAGCAAACAAACAAACACCAAAAACCCCCTTGACTACCAGGGTGGCCCTTACTTGGCCAGTTACATTTGTCATGTGGAATCAAACTATTGAAAGTTACTGGGAGATTGCTACAAACAAGTCAGTGCGACAAATAATAATACATGTGTATAATGTTCACCTTAGACCTGAAAATCGCGTTAACGATGAAATAGCAAATCGCTTGGGAAAATGCATATGTGTGCATGCCATGGTTAATTCTGATGGCCAACTTGATGGGTGTAGAACCGCCATGGAAACAAACCTCTGGGCATATCTTGAAGCACTATCTAGATCAGACTGAGGTTGGAAGATCCACCCTAAATGTGAGCAACATCACCCATGGGGTGTGGTCCCAGACTGAATAAAAAGGAGAAAGCAGGACTGGAGAGATGGCTCAGTAGTTGAGAGTGCATATCGCCTGTCCTTAGTTAGAGTTTCTGTTGCTGTGAAGGTACACCATGACCACAGCAACTCCTACAAAGGAAAACATTTAGTTGGGGTGTCTTACTTACAGTTTAGAGGTTCAGTCCATTATCATCATGGCGGGACACGGCTTTGTGCAGGCAGGTATGATGCTGGAGAAGTAGTCCTACATCTTGCGGGCAACAGGAAGTGGTCTCAAGGTCACACTGAGTGAAGCCTGAGCTACAGGGACTGCAAAGCCCGCCCCCACAGTGTGTCATTCCAACAAGGCCACACCTACTTCAACAAAGCCATACCTACTAACCATGCCACTCTCTGAGATTATGCATTCAAACTACCACAACATTCTTCTAGAGGACTGGGGTTCAGCTCCCAGAATCCATATAAGGCAGCTCACAGTTGCCAGTAATTCCAGCTCCAGGGGTTCCAACAGCCTCCCCTGGACTCCAGGGGCATCTGACAACATGGTATATACTCACACATGGGCACACACATATACATACATATTTTTTTGTTTATTTTTCGAGACAGGGTTTCTCTGTAGCTTTGGAGCTTGTCCTGGACTAGCTCTGTAGACCAGGCTAGCTTCAAAGTCACAGAGATCCACCTGTGTTTGCCCCTCGAGTGCTGGGATTAAAGGTGTGTGCCACTACCATCCGGCATATACACACATTTTATAAAAAAAGAAGAAGAAGGAGAAGGAGGAGGAGGAGAAAGAGTAGGAGAAGAAGAAGAAGAAGAAGAAGAGGAGGAGGAGGAGGAGGAGGAGGAGGAGGAGGAGGAGGAGAAGGATAAAGCCACCTGGGCACAAGCGTTCATTACTTCTATTTCCTTACCTTGCGTGTACTGTGACTACTCCCCCGTGCCCCTCCCGTCATGACTTCCCCACTCTGCTGGACTGTACTACCAAACCATGAACCAAAATAAGTTCTTCAGCCCTTCCTCGTCAGACAATGAGGAAGGAAACTACAACAGCAGCTCAGTTTAGAGGGAAACAGGTTTTCCATCAGCCACCCAGGAGAATAGAATGCTAACTTGACAAAATTAGAAGTTCAAGGCAAAGGGAAATTTGAGGGGTTATTTGTGTTATGCGTATTAAATGGTGGATTGCAGGGCCAAAGTAAATCTTAGTGCTTAGAGCACTTACTGCTCTTGCAGTGGACCCAGGTTCAGTTCCAAACACCCCCAGTGGTTCACAACCATCTGTAACTCTGGTTCCGGGGCTTCTGATGTCCTCTTCTGGCCCCCACGGGTACTGCAGGCATGTGGTACATAAACATGCATGCAGGCACACCACTCATAATACACACAAAATAAAAATAAATGTAAAAAAGGTAGCCATAAAATAAAATGCAATCTTTTTTGGTAGCTTTTTTTTCCCTGTTAGCAAAAGGTGAGCATTGGCTATACAGTGATAAGAACAAAAACCTCTAAATGTCCAACAGCACACACAACACTCGGCCTCAGTGTCGACTAAGTTGTGATTAAATCTGTGACTGCCCCGAGGACCAACTTGGTTTCCTGTCTCAAAACCCCTAGAAATGGGCGGGCTTGGCGCAAACTTGCTCCTAGGGAAGGACCCTGAGTAACTAACTAAGCATGCAAACAACTGGCCTGTTGGACAGTTCATGTAGGTCATATTTGTGGCAGAGTGGAAAACTGGAGTCAGCCAACTCCATGCCAGCATGGGTGGGGTACTCTGGGGTGTGCCGTTTCAAACTCCCTACAAGAAGGAACTTGCCCATCAATCTCCAGAAGCGGCAGAGATCCGAGCTGCTGCCCCTTCAGGGCCTGCCTTGTTTGTCACGCCCCCTCTCAGGCAGCTGTAGCCAAGAATTGAGCAAGCTACTGGGGCTAGTGGCTGCTTGTTGTGCAGGGAGTGTTTGTTCTAGAATTCTCTTTCGGGTTGCCTGAAACTCAGGTTCGTGTCGCTGTTTGAGATCCTCCTGGGCCAGCCCTGCTCGCTCCATTGACTTTTCAGAGTGTCATTTTTCAATAGTTATCTACTCTCCTAAATGTCTTATATATTATTCATTTTATTATTTTACCTTACACTTATGTATTAGACCTCAGAATCACCCTGGTAAATACAAAAACAAACAATTTAGAGACAAGCACGCATGAATATTAATGCAATCTTGAAGTGGAATCTTCCCACAGAACCTGATTAAACACAGCGTGTCAGAATTCAGTTGGAGTTCACGTTCGTCTGTTTTCGGTTGCTGCAACAAAACACACAAAGCTGAATATTTTATGAAAAAAGGAGATTTCTCTGGCTCAGAGTGGTGACTGAAAGGCCCACCAGTCATGGCTGTGCTGTAACATAGTAGATGAGCAGAAAGGGAGCTGAGTGCATCCAGCTGGGAAAGAGAGCAGTTACACAGTGAGACAGGAAGCCAGGGGCCAGGCAGCAGCCTCCATAACTTGCTCTTACAGGAACTAACCAAGGTTTTGAGAGAAGGACATCAATCCTTTTCAAAGACTCTAGTGATCCAACCACTTTTAATTAGGCACCACCTCTCTCTCTCTCTCTCTCTCTCTCTCTCTCTCTCTCTCTTTTTATTTCTGTGTGTGCATGTAAGCCCATGTGGGAGCATGTGCACATGAGTGCAGGTACTCACTGTGGCCAGAAGAGGGCATCAGATTTCCAGGAGCAGGAGTTATTGGTGGTTGTGAGCAAACTGATGTGGATGCTGGGAACAGGACTCAGGTCCTCTGAAGACTGGTAGCTAATTTGAAGGAAAATGAAGGACCATCACGGGACTAGTTAAAGATGAAGTGATAAACTAATCTAGCTAGATGGAAGTTCCTCCAAATGATGCTATAAATGAGTATTATTGTTAAGAAGCAGGGTGGGGACTGAGGAGACAGCTCAATGGGTAAAGTGCTTGCTCTGCAAGCCTGAGGACCTGAAGTTAGGCTCCCCAGCATCCGTGTCAAAAGCGTGGTACAGCAACCTA
Source organism: Microtus oregoni (assembly GCF_018167655.1). Taxonomy (NCBI): domain Eukaryota; kingdom Metazoa; phylum Chordata; class Mammalia; order Rodentia; family Cricetidae; genus Microtus; species Microtus oregoni. The sequence goes on along the minus strand of NW_024543075.1, from coordinate 22,642,168 downwards.
CACCTGTAACCTAGTGCTGGCGAGACAGAGGTGGGCGTATTCCTGGGGCTGAATCACCGAGCTTCAGGGTCTCAAAAAATAAGGTTGTTGAGAAAGACACCCGATGTTATCCTCTGGCTTCCACACGCACACACTTACAAACGCATGTATACATCTGTACATACATGGCATGCACAAACCACACACACACACACACACACACAGCAAAACGGGCCATTTTGTGAAGAGACAAAGAGCACATGTCTGTGTGTGTTGCCAGCCTCCTGCAGCAGCCAACTTCTTCGTGTACCTGAACAGGGGATCAGAATGGAATCCCTTTTCTGTCTCTGTCTGTCTCTGTCTCTCAGTCTCTTCCAGCTATAGTTTTCTGGTTCTGTGAGGAACCTTATCATCCAAGACAAGGACAAATCACATTACCAGCAAGCCAGCCTCATCCTGTGAAGCTCGGAAGTCTGCTGTGGAGGCAATCTTCTCTAAGTCTGGTGGAGTCACGGGTTGCTCCATGTACAAGGGCTTTGCCAGAGCATCGGGAAACACCCCACTGTGGGGTTTGAATTCAGTGAACACATAACAGGGATCTTTCCCAAGGTGGGAAAGTTGAAAAGAGATGATGATCTCCAGGCTGTTCAGGAGTTGGCCCAGACGAAGCAGAAAGTGAATTCCCTACTGAAAAGCAAATGAGCAGGGGAGATGAGGAACTCTGAGGAGAGATGGCGCAGGAGCTTCATGAAGAAAGCGGAGACTGAGGATGGAGTCGCAGGGAGGGGCAGGCCGCCATCCTGAAGCGAGCACCTGCTGCGTGAGGATGATGTTGAAGAAGGATGCCCGGATGGAGCTGATGGAGAACGGTGAAAACGAGGCTGAGTGGCTGGCAAGATGGCTCAGTGGGGGCGGGCACACGCTGCCAAGGCTATGTCCGCCCCCACTGTTCGATCCCTGAGGCTCACACGGGGGAAGATGAGAACTAACTCTCGAAAGCCATTCTCTGCCCTTCACACACGTGCTCTGGTATGTATGCACATGCTCTCAACTGTACAAATGAAACAAAAGAATTAAAAGGGAGGTTGATGATGGAGCTAGCACTAATAGTGGAGATGACTTTTAAATTAAAAGGGAGGTTGATGACGGAGCTAGTGCTAATAGTGGAGATGACTTTTAAATTAAAAGGGAGGTTGATGACGGAGCTAGTGCTAATAGTGGAGATGACTTTTTTTTTTTTTTTTTGGTTTTTCGAGACAGGGTTTCTCTGTAGCTTTGGAGCCTGTCCTGGAACTAGCTCTGTAGACCAGGCTGGTCTCAAACTCACAGAGATCCGCCTGTCTCTGCCTCCCAAGTGCTGGGATTACAGGCGTGCACCACCACCGCCCTGCCTGGAGATGACTTTTAAATTAAAAGGGAGGTTGATGACGGAGCTAGCGCTAATAGTGAAGATGACTTTTAAATTAAAAGGGGGGTTGATGACAGAGCTAGTGCTAATAGTGAAGGTGACTTTTAAACACACGGTGAGGGTTAGAAATCTGACTTCATGGGGACTGGATAGATGGGTAAATGGTGGAGAGAACCACGGTGGTCCTAACTGTTCGTAATTCTGGTCCTAGAGGATTCTACCTCTTCTGTCTTCTGTGTGCATTGCACGAATGTGGTGCACATACATATACACAGGCTCACACGAAAATGAATACATCTAAAAAACCCTCATTTCTTTTCAACTGGGGCTGCTTACAGTTTCAGAGTTTTAGTCTGTTATCATCATGGTGGGCCATGGCAGTGTGCAGGCAGACATGGTGCTGGAGCAGGAACCAAGAGTCCTACATCTTGATCAAAAGGGAACAGGAAGTGCATTGAGACACTGGGTGTGGCATGAGCATACATGAGACCTCAAAGCCCACCCTGCCCCAGTGACACACTTCCTCCAACAAGGCCACACCTACTCCAACAAAGCCACACCTCCTAATAGTGCCACTCCCTAAGAAAATGGGGGTCATTTTCTTTCAGACCACCACATTCCACTCCCCTAAAGGCTTATAGCCGTATCATGATGCAAAACAAGTATTCGGTCCAACTTCAAAAGTTCCCAGTCTCAAACTTATTTAAAAGTCTAAAGTTCAAAGTCTCTTCTGAGATTCATGCAATCTCTTAACTGTAATCCCTATAAAATCAAAATCTAAAAAGCAGATCACAGACTTCTGCCATTTAATGGCACAGGATACACACTACCATCCCAAAATGTAGAGAAGAGAGCTTGGTGGGGAAACACTGAAGCCTGAAAACCAGCCAGGGAAATTCCCACCTCTGCATCGCCATGGCTGATATCAAGATGCTCTTCAGATCTCCAAGTCGTTTCATCTTTATTGACTTCAGCACACTTACTTCTTTGGGGCTGATTCCACTCCCTGTTAGCAACTTTCCTCAGCAGGTGTCCCACGGCTCTGGCATCTCTAACATCTTGGGGTCTCCAAGGCAATCCATCTTTCTCCTTTACAGCTTCACACAATGGCCTCTCCAGGCCTCCATTCAGGGACACCCCTGACAGACACCTGGCCTCAGTGACTTTCCTTAGTTGCAGAGAAATATTCCATATCTGCTTTCTTCTGTCCTTGACTCTAAAGCCAGACCCATGTGACCGCAGCTGCCAAGTTCTGTTGCTGGGACTGGAACATGGGCACCTTGGTCAATTACCTCCTCACCAGCTTTCTGTTTTCCTAAGTTTCCTTCACTGCCTATGCTTGACTGTTCTGGAACTTGCTCTGTAGATCAGGCTTCCCTCAAACTCAAAGATCCGCCTGCCTCGGCCTCTGGAGAACTGGGATTAAGATTTCTTTCACCTGGCTCTAAGATTCCTTTCATTTCCTTTCACAAGTTGGAAGTTTAGCTGGGTGGGATCTTGTCCTGAGGTCACTTCTCCCTTTATTCTGTTTTTTAATCTGTTTATCTCCTTGAACACGGGACTTAGTTCCATTCCACTTTCTGGTGCCCCTTTCTCCTCAAAGTTTACATTTTGTAGCTTAACCTGCTTGACTTGTTCCTTTATATACATCTTTATTAGAGTTAACACTAATAGCCACACAACAGAGTCTACACTAGGTTGTTTGAGATTTCTTTGCCAATGGTATTAATCCAAATCTCTTCATTTAGCCTCAGGTAGACTCTTTGGACAAGGGCACGAAACAGCTACGTTCTTCACCAAAATATCACAAGAACGGTCTCTAGTTCGCATGTTAATATTCTTCTCCTCTGAAACACCTTGAGTCAGGCCCCTACAGTTCAAATAATTCTCAGCACCACTGTCTTCTATGCTCATACTACTATGGTCCATTAAGCTGCTTTTCTAACCTAGACTCCCAAAGTCCATATTATTCCAAACCAAAACATTGTCGGGCCAATCACAACAATACCCCAGTTCCTGGTACCAACTTCTGTCTTAGTTAGAGTTTTTATTAGTTTGAAGAGACACCATGATCATGGCAGCTCTTATCAAAGAAAATATTTAATTGAGAGGCTTGCAGTTAGGAGATTCAGTCCATTGTCATTATGGTGAGACACGGTGGCATGCAGGCAGACATGGGCTGGAAAGGTTGCCAAGGGTTCTATATCTTGAATAGGAAACAGGAAGTGGTCTAGCTCATAGGTTGTGACTTGAGCATATATGAGACCTCAAAGCCCACCTCCATAGTGACACACTTCCTCCAACAAGGACACACCTACTCCAAAAAAGCCACACCTCCTAATAGTGCCTCTTCCTTTGGAGGCCATTTTCTTTCAAACCACCAGAGTTTGCCAGTTTGACTAACACCTGGGATGAGCTAAAATGGAAATGGCTGGATACACTTGTGAGGGATTTTTCTTAATGGAATCATCTGAAGTGGGAAGGCACACTTATAATTGGAATCTTTTGAGGTGGGAAGATCCACCTTTAATCTGGGCCACACCTTCCGCTGGCAGCCTATGTAATGGACATAGATAACAGATGCTTGTTCTCTCTGCTTACTTGCCTGCTCTTTCCCTGACAAGTCTATTCCTTCAATGGTATAAACTAGCTGAGACATCCAGCCTTGTGGACTGAACAATTAGCTACCAGCTTCTTGGACCTTCCATTGGTAGACAGGCATTGTTGGACTAACTGGACCACAGCCTGGAAGCCATTCTAGTAATCCTCTTTATAAATACGTATTCATTCTGTAAGTTCTGATCCTTTAGAGAACCCTGACTAATATAGCTGTCTAGAAATAAAACTGTATTAAAGATTTTACTTAAGAGAAAAGAAGGTTGGGAGTGGGAGCTACAGTTGGGGAGACATCCTTCAAGGTCATACTGGGTCACATGAGACATTGTCTTAAAACAAAAAAGAAACTTTAAATACTAGAAAACCTAAGTTATTTATCAACAAATAAATCCTCAGGAGGGAAAAGAAACTCAATACATTATATATATGTATATATAATCTTAATAGACTGTTTAAAATATATATAACAGATGAATTACATATGTAGAAATATAACATGTAACTGAATTAAAATAAATGTCTATGGTTTGATCTAATTGGTAATTCAAAATGTATATACTATTTTTCTATGACAAGACAGACTTAAAAGTCACCAATTAGCTCTTGTGCCTCTACTGCAAAGACTGTAACTTCACTTGCATTAGCCAAAATTCACCCATGAACAAGATGCGTCAGGCTGTACACTAGTCAGCTTCCCACCACTGTGACCAAATGTCTAAGATAATCCCGTTAATACTGGAAGCGGTTTATTATTATGATTTATGGCTTCAGAGGTTCCAGTTCATGGAACTGTGTTACTGTAAGCCTATGACGACAGGCTTTTTCACAGTGATGTCATGGAATTGTGTTGCTGTAAGCCTATGACGACAGGCTTTCTCACAGTGATGTCACGGAACTGTGTTGCTGTAAGCCTATGACGACAGGCTTTTTCACAGTGATGCCACTTGGCCTATTTACCTCATGACGATCAGGAAACAGAGGAAGAGTCAGGAACGGATTGGGTCCCAGTATCCTCCTCAAGGCAATATCTCCAATGGCCTAACCTTCTCTCACTAGGCCCTACCCCTGAAAGGCTCCACTGCCTCCCAACAGTGCTGCAAGCTGGTGACCAAGTCCTTAAGACAGAACCAATCCAACCTCCAGCTAGCGAGCATAGAGTCTCCAATTGGAATACTGATTATACCCAAAGGAGCACCTGCTTTGCTTACAATTCTATTGCTGTAAGGGGATATCAAGACTAAAGCAACCTATAAAATTCTTTTTAATAACTCAGGGCTTGCTTAGAGTTTCAGAGGGGCTAGTCCATGTGTCATGGTGGGGAGTGTTATAGCAGGTGTTTGCTGTAGCTGTAGCTGAGAGCTCACATCTTATCTGCAAGGTGGAGACAGACAGACACACACACACAGACACACACAGACACACACACACAGACACACACACAGACACACACACAGACACACACACACAGACACACACACAGACACACACACACACACACACACACACACACACACATATATATATATATATATATATATATATATAGAGAGAGAGAGAGAGAGAGAGAGAGAGAGATTGGGGACATGGTGTGGGCTTTTGAAACCTCAAAACCTCAAAGTCCATCCCAGACCCACCTCCTCTAAGAAGGCCATACCTCCTCTAAAAATGTGACCCTTCTTAGTTCTTCCTAAACCAAAGTGGAAGCTGTGTCAGACTTATCTCTGAATCTGTATAAAATATGTGAAATATACTGTGCCTCCCTGACTTAAAGAGTCATCAAACTGACCTACTATATTAGAAACGCCTGCCAATGGGGCTAAGTAAAAGTTAGCTTGAACTGTCCAACTCCCTGGCACTTGGTGTCTTGCCGGGGGCACTGTGATGTGGTAGAAGTCACCTGTGTTTAACAGGGAAGGGCCAGGGTTTGCTGACAGGTTTAGTTAATCCACATAGACAGGGCCGATGAGGAGACTGGTTAATTAGTTGTGAAATATTTAAAAGCAAGGAGATTGCCATGTGAAATGCGTTTTACTTCCTGAGCCCAGGGGAAGCGTGGAGATGCTCCTCGCTGTGTGTGCACCGGTGTCTTGATTGAGCATTCAGTTGTGTGTTTTGCAATGTAGGTATCCTGGCTCTATTCCAGTGTGGATAACTGCATTCTGCTTGGGTTCTCCCTCCAGTCCCAGACAGTTATAAGGCTGTGATAGTAACTACAGCTAACAGGAGCCCACTAAGCACAGACACACGCGGGACATCTCCTTGTATCGTGCCCAATCCTTTCCACAGTTCTGTAGAGGCTGCTTCATTTAATCCTCTTTAGTAGGGAGACGGAGGCTTGGAGGTGAAATGGCTTGCCAGTGACTTTGAATGTCATTCTTTTTTTGTTTGTTTCCTTGACAGGGTTTCTCTGTGTAGTAGTCCTGTCTGTCCTGAAACTCACTTTATAGACCAGGCTGGCCTCGAACTCACAGAGATCAGCCTGCCTCTGCCTCCCAAGTGCACCACCACCCAGTTTGAATGTTATTCTTAAGGAGCTACCTTATGAAGATGAGACAGTCTCTCACTGTCCTGGAAGTCACTAAATAGGTTAGGTTTGCTGGCCGGTGAACCCCAGGATCTGCCTCTCTCTCTTTCCCTAGCACTGAGATTGCAAGCATGTGTCACCACCATGCCTGCCTTTTTAAAATGTATACTCTGGGATCTAACTCAGGTCCTCACGCTTGTCAGACGAGCGCTTTACTGACTGAGATATCTCTCCAGCCCAGCTCTATAATCATACAAAGGTACTTTATGATTTAAGGTTTCACTTTAACTGCAGCTTTGCCCAAAACTTGCATTCATGGCGCTCATTACTGTCAAGTATTCTGTATTAGGCATAGATTCTCAACATAATAAATAATAAAGTAGGTCTTTGGAACCTACAAATTGGTTTGATAAAATGAGATCCAGTGGACTTCCCATGAAAATAGCAATCGGCTCAATATAAATTGAATAGGACCTAGAGCATGAGATATCACAGGAAACCCAAGCAATAACAGCTGGTTACCCCCACTTCCCTGGCTGACGGTTCTGTTTCGTTTGCTCTCAAGCCTGAGAAAAATCGAAGGCTATCTTCTACTCGTTTCTATAACCTTCATGCTATGTTCCCGTCCATCAGGGTACCTAAAGCCAGCACTAATGAACCTACGGATCCTATTCAGAACAACTGGTGAGCACTTGCTCTGAAGATCTCTGGGCAGGGTCTGTCTGGTTCTTACTGCAACAGCTTCTCAGTCTCTCGACTCGGAGGGAACACAATGTCCCCTCTTAAGTTACCTGTGAGGGATCACCACAGACCACAGCACATACAGTCCAGCACGGTGTACCTTCTTCAGGAGCACAAAAGTGATGCCAGTGTGTAACATCCCCTGCAAGGAGAATCCTTTGACACACTCACTGAGGGCGTGTGAGTGCAAGTTCATCTTTTAGGACTTTGGGGGCTTGGGTGGCAACGGATTTCACAGGGTTTTCTTACAAACTAAAACCATCAGGCATTTCCAGCACCTTCAAAGAATTCCTCCTTAGAAAATTTAGTCATGGGCTGGAGAGATGGCTCAGAGGTTAAGAGCACAGGCTGCTCTTTTAGAGGTCCTGAGTTCAATTCCCAGCAACCACACAGTGGCTCATAACCATCTGTAATGAGACTTGACATCCTCTTCTGACCTGCAGGGGTAAGTGCAGACAGAACACTGTATACACAATAAATAAACTGAGAGAGAGAGAGAGAGAGAGAGAGAGAGAGAGAGAGAGAGAGAGAGTGTTTAGTCATCTCTTCTCATGCCTTCTGGAGTCTCTGTACCACTTATGGTGGTTGTTAGTCAGGTCAAGCTTTGGGATGCAAAATATCTGCCTTCTCAACCTTCTGCTGAACACCTCAAGAACAGAAAAGGGTGTGCTACCCACAGGCTGTCTGGGAAGGAGAGACTGTCACAGACCTGAGCCCATGGAGCTTCACTCCCAGCTGCCCACTGTGATTTGGGTCATGGAGAAATGCCCGTGATGCAGCATGGCTACTGTATCAGTCACCTTTTCAGGTTACTGTGACCAAGTACCTGATAGAATTAACTTGGGGGAGGAAAGACTTGTTCTGGCCCATGGTTCCAGAGGGCCTTAGTGCATCACGGTGGGGAAGAGATAGTGGTGACTCTCTGTGGTAGTTTGAATGTAACTGGCCACCATCATCTCATAGGGAGTGGCATGATTAGGAGGTGTGGCTTTGCCAGAGTGAATATGGCCTTGTTGGAGGAAGTGTGTCACTGTGTGTGTGTGGGATAGGCTGTGAGGTTTCCTATGCTCAGGATACTACCCAGTGAGTTACTTGACTTTCTGTTGCCTTCAAGCCAAGATGTAGCCCGCACCATGTCTGCCCAAGTGCTGCCATGCTCCCCACTGCCACGAATGGACTGAACCTCTGAAACTGTAAGAGTTGCCATGGTCATGGTATCTCTTCACAGCAATGAAAACCCTAACTAAGATACTTCTATTATGGTGGACCAGGAAACAGAGGCTGGAGGTAGGGGCTGTGTTAGAACCTCCAAAGACCCACTCCTAGGGACATGCCTGCCTCTGTCAGCCAGCCCTGACCCCTGGAAGTCTTCACAGTCCCCGAAAATAGGGCCACCAGCTGGGGACTGAGTGATCTAAACATTAACACATGAGGAACATTTTAGATTCAAACTAATAGTTATCTAGGGCTTCTCAAATTAGGATTGGAAGTAGGTTCCTAGCATTTTCCACCTTCAGGAGAGGGGAGGGTACCCTTATTCTCAGTCTTGGGCCAGATGCCAGTGTACTAGAGGAAGTCCCCCTCTCCCAGAGCCCTGGGTTACCAGAAAAGCCCCTTGGAGTGAGCTGAGTGAACCATAAAGGGGAGCAGTAGCCTGTGTGAAAGGCACCACACCCCAGGGAGCTCAGTCAGGAGGGAGCTGTGTTAGTTAACTGCTTTGCCCATTGCTAAGATAAAATACCTGCAAAAAAACAACTTACAGGGGGTGGGGAGAAGGAATTATTTCATTTTACAGGTTAACGTGCATAATTGAAGGAACCCAGGGCAGGAGCTCAAAGAAGGAACCTGGAGCAGTCCCATGTTCATTGCTTACTGGCCTGATCCTTCTGTCTTGCTCAGCTTGCTTCCTCATACCCAGAATCACCTGCCTAGGGATGGCACCACCCACAATAGGCTGGACCATCCTGTCTTACTGACATGGCCATAGGCCAACTTGATTGTGGTAATCCTGAATTTCTTTTTCCCCTGGTGGGTTAAGTATAGGTGTTTTGCCTGGAGGTATGTCTCTGTACCACAAAAATGCATGGTGGCCACGGAAGCCAGAAAGGGCTTCTGATTACTTGATACTGGAATTGTTGATGGTTGTGAGCCACAACCATCAACCCATATGGGTACTGGGAATTGAACTTGGGTCCTCCAGAAGAGCAGCCAGTGTTCTTAACCACTGTGCCACCTCTCCAGCGCTTACAGTATCTCTTCAGAAAAATCAAATTAGAAGGAATCAGACCAGGCTCAGCCCAAAGGGATGTTTACTTACCTCTGACATAAAAGTTGAAGATGGTACGATATCTCTGCTGTGGATGTCTGTTAGCCTGCCAGGCAGGCTCCTTCCACATTGTTGCTCTGCCATTCTGTGGATTCTTCTTCTTCTTCTTCTTCTTCTTCTTCTTCTTCTTCTTCTTCTTCTTCTTTTCTTCTCCTCCTCCTCTTCCTCTTCCTCCTCCTCCTCCTCCTCCTCCTCCTCCTCCTCCACCTCCTCCTCCTTCTTTCCAAGATCACATATAGCCTCATCTATATTCCAACCAATGGGAAAGGAGAAAAGGCAAAAAGAAAGGTCATGTACCTTCCATTGAGGTGTTCACTGCTTGGATGTTGCTTATATCACTTCCTCTCCCATTGATTGCATTGACTAGAACTTAGCTGAGTTGGTGCATGAGAGGATGGGAAATGAAGTCCCCGCCCCCGAAGTCTTTTCTGAAAGTCCTATATTTTAGGAAGGAGAATGAATTTGTAGACTATCCATAGTCAGTGTGCCTAAAAACTCACTTGTCTAGGGGATTACTTCTGATAATCACTATTGTTGGGTCCACCCTGAAACCTCTTGTAGTCTTCTCAAGCACTGTAATGATGACATCACCTTATCATCCTTTTCTTGATGACTTTTACCAAGAGCTTGGTTTCCTTAAGAGCAGAGGTCATAACTACCTTTCCGAGTCTGACAGTTGCCTGGGGCACAGTATCCAGTAGGCTTTGATCAAAGGGATTAGATGGTGAGTTTGTACATCCTATGGATATAATATACATTTAAAATTTTGTTTTAAGTGATTGCCAAAGTTTTCTCATAATTTCATTTCTCTAAAACTACCATTTAACGTGTTCTGTGTATATGTATGTATGTAGGTATATGGGTGTTCGTGTATATGTATGTAGGTAGGTATATGGGTGTTCGTGTATATGTATGTAGGTAGGTATATGGGTGTTTGTGTATATGTATGTAGGTAGGTATATGGGTGTTTGTGTATATGTATGTAGGTAGGTATATGGGTGTTTGTGTATATGTATGTAGGTGTTTATGTATATAGGTGTTTGTGCATTGTGCCAATTGTAAAAATAACAAGATGGCTACTTCTTATGAGGATAAATCTTCTACAAGTATTGCCCCCTTTTAAATTGTGTGTGTGTGTGTGTGTGTGTGTGTGTGTGTGTGTGAGAGAGAGAGAGAGAGAGAGAGAGAGAGAGAGAGAGAGAGAGTGATAGAGGCCAGAAGAGTGCATTAGGACCTTCTGATGCACACGAGTGCTGGAAACTGAACTCGGTTCTTTTGGAAGCAAGGGCTCTCACTGAATCCAGAAGTCACCAGCTGGCTAGACAGGTTGGCCAGCAGGCTCCAGGGACCCTCCTGTCTCCTCCTCCCTAGCACTGGGATTACAAGCTCAGGCTACTGAACCTTTTACATAGGTTCTGGGGATTGACCTCTGGTATTCATGCTGTGTGACAAGCACTTTCCTGACGGAGCCATCTCCCAGTTCTCCCCTTTAACTTTTCCATTAAATAAGAGCTGGGTACTTGTATTAGCTTCTGAATGCGAAGTAACATTCTCAAGGTCATGGAACAAGGTCAATTGCGGTGCTGGGCTTACTCTTAATTGTTATGCCCTTTTGTCTGCTTGGGAAATTGCTGGTTTCCAAGCAATCACAAAAGTCTTTTTTTAATTAAACATTTCCCCGTTTTATACTTGAGATTCTGTAACTGCTCTTCAGTGCATTCTAATTTAATATTAAGAGGTGAGTGTGTCACTTCCTAGCACAAAAGTAATTCACAAAAGATGTTTAATTTCATAGACAGACTATCAACTCCTCATTGAAAGCTCTACCAATCTCCTGTCTGACACTGGTATTTTTAGACTCAGTTTTGAAGGCGTGATTAATTAGTTATTAATATTCTTGAGTACTTTGGCATGCCAGGTACTGAGGGAAAAGCAAGCATTCTAGAAATAAGCAAGACATATGATCCTACTGCTACTGGCTTATCTTCTAGAGAGGTAGAGAGCAAATCTGCAGGAAAAGATTGACTCTGGACAAGGCGGCCTGGAAATGTGCACTTCTTTGAGAACTTTGTAGATGTGTACAGTGGACAGTGTGTGTTTTGATCATGTCTTCCCCACTTCCTTCCTCAACGCTCCTGGACCCTAATATGTCATGGTCCCAGATTCATGCCTCCTTCTCCTTTTGACTTACTGAGTTCCACTAGTGTTGCCTACATGTATGTAGGTGTGGAGCCGACTGCTGGAGCATGGACAACCTACCAGGGACCACAGCCTCTGAGGAAGACACTCTCTTTCTCCTTGGAGCCATCAGTTACCAATGTCTCTTCAGCTAGGGGTGGGGCCTCCTGAAACAGGGCATTTTTAGAGAGAAAATAAGAGGGAGTGTCTTAACCTTGATCCTTCATGTCTGGGAAAGTTTACATGACCTTCTGTATCCGGGCATATAAAAAAATATGTATACAGACAAAACATAAGCTGGTAAATAATCACAAAGAAATGTATTTCAAAACAACCTTTTGATGTATATGTAATCTCACCATTTATTAAAGGTGAAAGCAAATTTACACACTAATGTGACTGTCTAATACAATAAAATCCAATAAGCTAATTTTACTAATTTTATACTTGTATTTTATACTGAGGGAAGATGGCAGAAAAACACTAAAAGTTTTGGTTCCTGTAATTAAACCGTGTTTCTACAAGAAACATTTCGTATGTGGAGTGGGCACACCACATTTCAGAGTACAGGACTGGGAAACAGCACTGTGGGTAAGAGTGCTTGCTGTGTGGGCTGGCTAGGTTTTTGTCAGCTTGACATGAGCTTGGGCCCTCTGAAGAGAGGGAACTCAATTGATTGACTTATTTTTTGGAGACAGGGTCTCACTATGTAACTCTGGCTGTCCTGGAACTTACAACATAGAACAAGCTGGTCTCCAACACAGACCTCCATGTGAACTCAAGTTTCAGAGAAGATGCCTCCATTGGATTGGCCAGGAGGCCAGTCTGTAGGGCATTCTCAATCAGTGATTTTTGATTAATGCCAGAGCCCATGATGAGTGGTTCCACTCCTGGACAGGTGGTCCTGGGTAATACAAGGAAGCAGGCTGAGTGAGCCATGAGAGACAAGCTGGTAAGTAGCATCCTCCATGATCTTTCCAGTTCCTGTCTCCAGGTTCCTGCCCTGACTTCCTTCATGTGGACTGGGACTGGGACATGTAAGTCAAGTAAGCCATTTTCTTCCCAGGAACTTTTGGTCATGGTGTTTGATCACGCCAACACAAAGCAAAACTAAGATGCTGTACAAGTGTGTATGTAGAAAGCCAGGCATGGCTGTGGGTGTGCAAGTGTACAGAAAGCCAGGCATGGCTGTGGGCGCTGCTACCGTAGCTTGTGTGGGGCAGAAAGAGGAGGGTTACTGGGCTTACTGGGTGCCAGTCTAGCCCCAGGTTCAGTGAGGGACCCTGTCGCAAGGGAATAAAATAGAGAGTAATAGAACAGGACACCAACATCCTCCTTTGGCATCCTTATGCACACACAAATGTGTGCACCTGCACGCCTACCCCAATTCTCACACAATACACACACTCTTACACACATTCTCTCTTACACACACATACACACACACACACACACACACACAGACAGATAAATGACAGTCAGTGGTCACAAGCCTGAGTGCAGGTGCTTCAGGGGGCATTTGCTGACATCGAAGGCCATTGTTGCACACACAGTACAAAGCAAGCATGTGTGCTTAGAACCAAGGCTGCTGTGAAATTGCTAATTAGGTATGGTATATACTACTAGAAAACACCAGGGATCCATTACACCATTGGTTTAGAATTAATTTTAGGTTGTGCCTTCAGAAATACTTCACTGTCGCCAATTTCTCTGCACAATCAGTGCCACATATGGTTTAGATAAGGAGGTCAGAGAAGTGAATCTAGACAGGTGGGCCTGAAGGCTGAGAGGGAGCCGTCCATGCAAGGTCCAGAGGAACAGCCTTCTAGCCAGATGGAGCAGCAGGCACAAAGGTCCTGCGGTGCTACCAGAAAGTTCTTGGTAAGTAAGGAAAGGCAGTTGAGACACATCGGGGAGACTGGTGGTGAAGGCATACTACGTGGGGCGGAGTAAGGAGTTCGGGATTTATTCTCAAAGAAGGGGAGGCTATGGGACGGCCTTCAGTTGGGAGAATGTAATGTGTTTTAAAGATCTGAAAGTAACTTTAGCTGCCGTGGAGAGAATAGATGAGGAGGAGGTGAGTGTGGAAGCAGAGTTAGGCAGTTCCTCAGCGAGTGAAGTGTGGAGTTACCGTGTGATCTAACAATTCCATCCCAGGTACGTACCGCCAAGAACCGCAACCTGGTGCATGAGTGCTCGCTCCAGCCATGTTTGCAGTAGTCAAAATTAGAAGTGACTGTCCAGGTGATGGTGGCGCACGCCTTTAATCCCAGCACTTGGGAGGCAGAGACAGATGATCTCTGGGAGTTTGAGGCCAGCCTACTCTACAGAGTGGGTTCCAGGACAGCCAGGGCTACACAGAGAAACCTTTCTTAAAAAGCAAAAATTGAAAGGGAAAAAAAAGCAACTATATCTGTGTAATGAAATATTATTTAGTCATACAAAAGAGTGAAAATGCTGTCCTACAACGCATCTGACATCGGAGCCCTTGCCACACTTACCAACTGGAAGAGAGCAGGCATGAAGGAAGGCTCACACTCTCATTTATATGTAGTGTTTGAAACATCAGTAAGTCAATGGTCCAAAAGCTGATTGGTGGTTAGGGCTGGGAAGAAGTAGTAAGAGCAGACAGAGGCCACAGCAGTAGTTTCTGTTGGGAGGATGATGGGAGGATGCTCAGACAGGCATGGGACACACTTTGAAGGAGTCAAGAAAGAAGGCTCATGGTTGGAACTCAGCGTGAGAGCAAAGAAGAACCCATGATGTGCTTGCATACACAGAGAACACTGTCTGTGGGTGGAGAAGGATTCCAGGTACAGTGATACTTCATTTGTATTTTAATAAATAATGCTTGTCTGAAGATCAGAGCGTTAAACAGCCCCACTGGTCAGCCTTACAGACCAGGCAGTGGTGACACACACCTTTAATCCCAGTAGCCACACTAGTTTGCCTTAGAAACCAGGCGGTAGTGGTGCACTCTAATCCTAGCACTAGAGAGGAATACAAGACAGAAGGAGACAGCTCTCAGACAGTCTCATTCTGAGGAGTCATGATGGGGGAGTGTCATATATCAATCTGTTGATTTCATTGGTTAAGCAATAAAGAAACTGCTAGGCCCATTTGATAGGCCCACCCTTAGGTAGGCGGAGTAAACAGAATGGAAGGCTGGGAGAAAGAAGCTGAGTCAGAGAGTTGCCATGATTCTCCCACTCCAGACAGACGGAGGTTTAGATCATTCCTGGTAAGCCAGCTGGTGGGCTTCAGCAGATTATTAGAAATGGGCTAGTCCAGGTGCGAGAGCTAGCCTAGAAGAGGCTAGATAGAAATGGGCCAAGTGGTGTTTAAAAGAATACAGTTTCCGTGTAATTATTTCGGGGCATAAGCTAGCTGAGCAGGCGGCCGGGGTGCTGGGAACGCAGCCCCGCCGCTCTTATTACTACAGAGTCAGGAGGCAGGATCGCCGTTTTGGACTGAGCTAGAGGTAAGAGTCGGTGGCTGGCTGTTTTGTTTTTCTGACCTCCATGTTGAACCCCAGTATCTGTCCCTGGGTTTTTATTAGACATGTTACACAAGGGAAACACTAGGTTTGGGAAATGAAGAGTTTTGCGAATATTCTAGGTGAGGTCATCCTTTTTCTTGGAGGGTACCTGCTGAGGAGTCTGTGAGAGGCAGCCCCTGCCATCCTGTTTCCGTGATGGAAAGCTGGTTCATTTTGAAACCAAGGTTCTTTTCCCCGTTACCCAGGCAGCTCTCCTTTTGTCTGTGTAGAATGGGCTCTGCAGACATTTGGTAATGTGAATAAACTTGCTCTTTGAAATCGTGCAAGAATAAAAGGGATCCTGAACCCCAGATAACTCCTTGGCGCTGTCAAGTTAGTTTTACCTTATATATGAGAGAATTGAGTGAAATAGTTTAGCCTGCAGTTGTGTGTCTGTGTCACAGTAACTGGTTGCAGTTGTGGGTCTGTGTTACAATTCCAATCTTGCACCATGATTTCTAGGGCTGAAGAGACTGCTCACAGCTAAGAGCCCTTGTGTTTCAAGAGGACACAAATTTTGTTCCCGGCACCCATGCCGGGTGACTCACTATCACCTTTAACTCCAACTCCAGGAAGATCCAACACCCTCTTTTGGTTTCTATAGGAACTTGCAGTCACATGCATGCATACCACACACACACACACTTTTTAAATCTTAAAAACGTTATTTCTTGCAGCTTCCAAGCTTTTCTCATTAATCAGAACATCTCCCTCCAAACAGAATATTGAAGTTGCTCAGAAAAAGGTAATTATTTTCTGTGCTGGAGAGGGAACCCATGACCTCACACATGTTTGATAAGTGCTCTTACCCTGGACAACATCCCTAGATCCTCAGAGATAGTTTATGAATGACATACAATTCCAACACATTGAATACATTTTCCAAACCTTCTTTGAACCCCACTAACCCTAACCAACACAAACCACCAGCACATGCCAGCAACATAAAACCAGCATCCATATCTTTAATGTGCCAGTTTTGCTCAGCATCCTCAATGCTCATGTTCAAAATCTCGCTTCTACAATAGTCGAAGCTGATAACATTGAGGAGTTTGCCACGCCCTAGGTGCCAAGAAGTCTACTGAGTTCTGTCTCACAGCAGAGAACATAAATTCCCCAGTGCCGATGGAAACATTGTTGGAGTCTCCAGATAGAATCTGGTGGGGATTGGCCAGCCAGTTGTTTCTCAGCAGCTTAAAAAACCCTCATCAGGCCCATGGACCATTTGTATGTACCATATGTATATATAGAATAGAGAGAGCAAGTTTTGTCTGTAAAGAGTGTACGGTAAATGTGTTTAGCTTCAAGGGCTATGCTATTTCTGTTACCACTGTTCAATTCCACCCTTGTAATGTGGAAGCCACATTACAAGTAAACGAGTGTACACAGCAGTGCTCCAAGAAAACTTTATTAAGCTGGAGTCTGGTGGCACAAGCCTGCAATCCCACCTGCATGCGAGGCTGAGGCAGGATGATTGCAAGTTCAAGGCCTGCTTGGACTACAGAGTGAGTTCAAGGCAACTTAGTAAAACCTTGTCTTCAGTATAAAAGTTTTTTTCAAAAAGAGATGTTTAAAAATCTCTTCCAACAAGTGTGAAGTCCAGTGTTCAATCTCTAACGCTCCATAAACGAAAACCCAGCAACAAAACAAGAACTCTGTTTGTTCTGAGACACGCAGGCAGTTGGCACACTGTTGACACCTGACGGAAAAGATCCTCTCCTCTTGTGCTCCCTTTTATCAGCCTCACTTAGAGGGCTGCAGACGCCCTCTAGTGGAAGCATCTGAAGTAGTGACCACACTGAGGTTTCACAAGCGGCGGGCCTGTGCATAGCAGCACCAATCAACCAATCAAGCCGATCCATCTTTCATAAGGAGGACAGTTACCAACTGTGTGAAGGTGGGTCACGTGTTCCCCAGATCAATCTGTTTAAATCTTTACAATATCTTAAAGATTTTATTATGTGTGTGTATGCCACCTGTGAGCAGGTGTCCACAGAGACCTGAAGAGAGTATTGGATTCCCCGGAGCTGGAGTTAGAGGTGGTTGTGAGTTACCTGGGATACAGATGTTGGGGACTAAACCAGTATCTCTGGAATAGTGGCAGATGCTCGTAGCACCAAGCCATCTCTCTGCCCCCACCTTTAATATTTCAGGATAAGTAAAACCAACAATGCACTGGGTGGTGACAGTGCATGCCTTTAACCCCAGCACTCAGGAGGCAGAGACAGGCAATCTCTGTGAGTTCAAGGCCAGCCTGGTCTACAGAGTGCATTCCAGGACAGCCAGGGCGGTCACACAGAGAAACCCTGTCTCAGATACTGACAAACAAACAAGCAAACAAACACCGACAATATGGTGGTACTGACGTTCATAATGCTGCCGTGTGACATGCTTGAAAGACAAAGATTGAAAGCAGCATGCAATCCTAGATCTGCATAAACAATTTAGATAGAATGTTACCTGTGTCCCAATAAAGTCTGTATGGCAATCAAGTTGATAAAAACAGACCAGACATAATCAGTGCTTGTTACAATGAAATGACAACCTCTTTTATATGGTACCTCTTGGCGCTTGGCTACATCAAAGTGAAGCTGAATATCTCCTTCCCAGCCACCCACTGTCTGGAACTCACTGGAGTGGACAAAGAATACAAGCTTCACACTCTCTATGAGAAGCCATGGCCACAGGGTGGCTGCTGGAGCTCTGGGTGAAGATAGGAGGGCTATGTGGTCCAGACCCATGGTGGGAAAGATAAGCAAGGTTTTGACTCACCGCAGAGCGTACCTGCGATTGAGTCAGGGGCGTTCTTGTTAGAGACCAAAGAAAACTAGAAAGAGAAAGCACAGGTCTGGCTGAGCATGCATTGTGGGTGCCAATCTGAGAGTTCTCAACTTGGCTATTGTGTAAAACAGGGGTGGGGACAGATATTCCTGGACTGACAGATACTTCTGCGCTTTGGCAAACGGTGGTGAAAAGAGCTAGCAGAATCTGAAAGCTTTTCAATTTCTCTAAAGAGGATGTCGTCCACCAATATGTTGTCAGAAAGCACTTAAGCAAAAAGGAGACTAGAAGCCTAGGACTAAAGCACCCAAGATTCAGCATCTTGTCACTCCACGTGTCCAGCAATACAAATGCCAATGTATTGCCCCGAAGAAACAACACGCTAAGAAAAATGAGGAGGAGGCTGTGGAATATGCTAAACTTTTGGCCAAGAGAATGAAGGAAGCCAAAGAAAAATGCTAGGAACAGATTGCCAGGAGACGTAGGCTGTCCTCCCTGAGAGCTTTCTACTTCTGAGTTCAATCAAAAACAAGTCTTTAAGGGTAACAAATAAGTGATCAGACCTCGCAGGGCAGGGGGTGGGTATGCAATAGTAAGGGGATTCTGGGGTCAGTGAGAGGGCTCGTGGGGTAAGGGCACCTGCTGCTAAGCCTAGCAATCTGAGTTCAATCCCTGAGACCCACATGGTAGGAGGGAATTCACTCCTGCAAGCTGTCCTCCGGTCTCCACGCATGACCATGCACACACACAGGTCTTGAAGGCTGTCGAGAATGTTCTCTCCATTCGCTTTTTGTTTTGATTTGCTTGAGACAGGGAGTTATGTAGCCCGGATGGGCTTCAGACTTGCTGTGTAACTGAGATCGGCCTTGAACTCCTGACCTTTCTGCTTCTTCTACCTCTCAGATGCTGGATTTACTGGCCATCACCATGGCCAGTCCCTCCCTTCACTTTGGACATTTTTGTTCATTTCTACATGATTATTTGTAGCTGGAGGAGCTTCCTAAGTTCCCTGAGACCTGAGCCTGCTGGTACGTTCCCCTGGAGCGAAGACCACAGACCCGCCCAGCTTGCTGGACTGAACTATCTCAAACTATGATCCCTTACCCACATCCCAGTCCATGTCCAGGCCCCACCTGTGCATCTCCAGCTGTCTCCGCGACGCCCAGATAGAGGCCACTCATTTCTTCATTCGCACGCAGTTTACTGGCAGCTATGAACATTTAGCAATCAGATTTTATTTTCTTCCCTAGCGTTTTCCAATGGAGACATTCTCCTTGAGAACATCAGAGTGAGTCTAAATCCTTCTCCGCTCAGCGGGGACTGTCCCATGTCCTCAAGAGAGTCACTGAAGCTAGTTGTTTTCTGCTTGTCCTTCCAGAACTGCTGTTCAGAATGCACTTTAGACTAATGGAGTCTTGGTACCACGTGAATAATTTATAGAGCTGCTAGATCAGGGGGACCTCAGCTCAGGGAATTGGCTGATCACATCTGTACCTTACAAGACGCTGCAGAATTTTAGCATTGGCCTTTCCTCCTTTCCTCTGAGGTCTGCTGTCACCTTTCTCCTCCCCACTCTGTCCTCATCTCTCTGGGTTCATGGAACACAGATACTGTGGACCAATGATTTATTCCATTGCTGTGATAAATGTCCAACAGGTGTAATTGAAGAAAAGAAGGGAGGGCGGGAGAGAGGGAGGGTTAGTTTGTTTGAGGGTTGTAATGCCTCCTAGCAGGGAAGGCATGCTGGTAAGGAGGCAGGGCACATTGTGTCCACAGTAGAAAGCAGAGAGAGATTAACGCTTTTTGCTCCTTTGAGCCTGTGGGATGGTGCTGCCCATGTAGGGCGGGTGTTTCTCTCTCAGTTAACTTCTCTGGAAACATCCTCATGGACACATCTAGAGATGGGTCTCCCAGGTGATTTTGAATGTAGTCAGGTTGACAATGGAGGTTAGCTGTTCCTTTCT
The DNA here is from genome assembly GCF_018167655.1 of Microtus oregoni. Classification (NCBI taxonomy): domain Eukaryota; kingdom Metazoa; phylum Chordata; class Mammalia; order Rodentia; family Cricetidae; genus Microtus; species Microtus oregoni. Next base: position 22,622,113 of record NW_024543075.1, on the reverse strand, counting down.
TGGATTTACAAACCCACATCTGTCACCAAAATATATCCCGAGTTAAGGTTGAGAGGAAATAAAAGGTACCTGGGAGACCAGCTTAGGACAAAGCAAATTCTAACCTTGTTCCAAGTGCGATCACCACCCAAGCAGAACATGGGCACTGTTCCTATTCCTATGACTATGGAACCACATCTAGCCGAATAAACATCTTCCATCCATCCATTACCAACAGCAATACTCACTTGCCTCCATTAGTAGCAGTAGGGGCTGTTGCTGCATAGGCAGCAGCGGAAGAAGTTTCTAGAAGGTCTGTGTGAGGTATGGAGGGAAGGTGTGAGGAAGAAGGCACAGCATCTGCTAGCCAACAAATTCCTGGGGCTAGTCTGAGCCTTTGTGGCCAGAAGAGCCAAAGGAAGCACTATAGACTAGGTCTTGAGAGTGTTATGGGGGCTCTGGGGTACATTAGCCTGCTTCTAATTGTTGGAGCTGAACACTTGATGAGCAACTTAACCAGCCATCCTGGTGGTGCAGCTCTGTAATCCTAGCCACCTAGGTGGTAGGGGCAGGAGGAAGGCAGGGGCAAAGATAGTCTGGGCTACATAATAAGACCCTATCTCAAAATAGAATGTAAAAGGAGGGGTGGAGATATATACCTCAGTGGTGTATGCTTGACCAGCATACATAAGGACTTATGTTAAGCACTCAATACTTGAAACAAAACAAAACAGACCGCAAAGGAGGACAGGTTTCACTTTGGTGGTTTGGCATTGTTGATTTGAGACAGAGAGACTGAATATTTTGTCGGGGAGCACGTGGTTGGTCAGAACTACTCACCTCTCAGTGACTAGGAAGGAGAGAGGGAGAGGGGCAGAGGAGAGAATGAGGGAAGAGGAGAGTGGGGGGAAGGGAGGGGAGAAAACAGAAGAGGACAGGAGAAGATGGAGAGGAGAGGAGAGGAGGAGAGGAGAGGAAAAGAGAGGAGAGGAGAGGAGAGGAGAGGAGAGGAGAGGAGAGGAGAGGAAAGGTGCCACTGGGGAGCAGGCTTTGAAGTTTCATAGGCCCAAGCCAGGCCACATCTTGCCCTGTCTGCTTCCAACTTTCAGCCCAGGATGTGAGCTCTCAGCTTCTGATCTAGTGACCTGCCTGCTGCCGTGCTTGCTGCCGTGATGACCGTGGAATCACCCTTTGAATGAGCAAGCAAGCCTTCTATAAGTCGCCTTGGCAACGGCGCCTCTTCCCAGCGATAGAAAAATGGCTATGACTAGAAGAGAGGAGAGAGCCCTTGAATGCCCCCTTCCCTTAACTTACTTCTTCCAGCTAGGCACTACTACCCCTCGGTCATGTCACCGAATTATGACCCCCTCCCTGAGTGAATGAATCCGCTGATGCCATCCACAGCCTCACAATCCAGACACTTCCCCAAGCCTGATCTCTGCACACCAAAATGTTCAGCAGGGACGACTTCCAACGTCCAAACTGTAATAGACACATAGACAAATACATAAACTCTAAGAGGCCAGTGTAGGGACACCTGTGTCAGGAGTCGCCACCCAGGCCTTGGTGGGAACAAGGCCAGTGGCACGGGAGCTCCTCATGCTCCTCGTCTTTCTTTTCTTCCACAGGAAAGCACACGCGAGCATTTTTGGGCTCTTTCGCTTCCCATACTATTCTCATCACCTTGGAATGTACCATGAACCAGATACTTGGCTCAGCCTTTGTAGATTTACTAAGAAACGGTTTGGAGGGGCGTGTTACACGTTTCACTTGTTTTTGTGTTTGTGAAATGTATGCATGTTATTGCACAGTGTTTGTACATGTTCAGTGTTGTAGGGTTTTCCACTGTGTTATACGGAAAATCCTTTCTCTGTGTGTGTGTAGGAGTGTGCATGTGTGTTTACATATATGTGAATGTACTTGTGTGCTTGATGAGGCTGTAGCTTGAGGTCAGATATTTTTCTTAGTCAGTCTCCACCTTGGATATTGAGGCGAGGTCTCTTGCTTAAACCCAGAGCTCAACGATTCTGCTAGACTAGCTGGGTGGCTTACTTTAGGACTCCGTCTCTGACTCCTGGGTGCTGAGATTACCAATGGCCCTCCATATTTAGCAATTCTTATGTGGATTCTGGGGTCCCCTGGTCATATACTTCCATTGCAAGAACTTTGCCCAGACCACATTAAATTTTTTAAATATAAAACATTATTTCCATTAATTCTCTGAGAAGCTTATACATGCATAAACTTTTATTTTGACTTCCCCAATTTCTTCCCAACCCACCTCTCACCATCTTACCCCCTCCCAAATTTATAGTCTTGTTCTTTTTGAATAACCTGCTGAGTCTAATTTGTGCTGGCCGTACACTCACGGGTATGGAGCTAGCCACCGCAGTGTCATGACCTGCTAGGGACCACGCCCCTTAAAGAAACTGACTCTCACTCGTCCTAAGACATCAACTGTCAATAGCTCCTCAGTTAGAGGTGGGGGCTCCTGAGCCCCACCCACATCTACGTCAGGTTTGATCTTGTACAGGCCTTATGCAGGCAGCCACAGTTGCCACAAGTTCATGAGTGCAGCCATCTTGTCATATCTAGAAGATGTTGCTTCCCCCCAGTCTTCCTTCACCTTTGGCTCTTACAGCCTTTCTACCTCCTCTTCCATGATGGTTCCCAAGCCTTGGAGGGAAGTGGAGTCACACAGACGTCTCATTTGTGGCCCGAGTTTTTCATAAAAATTTAATCTCTGCATTTTAATCATTTGTGGCAAACCACACTTAAAACAGCAACTTGGGGCTTGTGAGGTGGCTGGGGAAGAGTGCTTGTTGCCAAGCCTGGCCACCTTAGTTTGACCTGGGGACCCAGATAGAAGGAGAGAACTGACTTCAGCAAACTGTTCTCTGATTCCACATGTAACTGCAATAGATAAATGAATGAAATACATTTTTTAATAAAGCAAGCAAACAAACAGGAAACATAACTCATCCTCCACCAGAGGATGCTTCGGTTGTTTGGCTTCTCCTCCTCCTCTTCTTCCTCCTCTTCTTTTTCCTCATTCTTCTTCATCACCAGTGCTTTCTACAGAAAGGTATGGACAGGAGACAGGTGAAAGCTGAGTAGACCACCGGGCAGCAGGGATTATGCCGGGCCTGCTGGTCAGTGAGTCCAGGAGATTCTCTGCCTCCCAGTTCTGGAATCACAAGCCCGCACCCCCAGGTACTTTTGTTTTACTTTGCTTTGTTTAAAACATAGGTGAACTTTGGTACTCACGCTTGAATGCCAAGCAGTTTCTAGACTGAGCCAGCTCTCCAGCCCCCTCCCAGGTATTTCTTGACCTAAATGAGTTGATCAGAGAACATGAGTCAGTAAGACCCTGAGACCAGTGGGAGGGGGTGGGTGGCGGATGGCGGTGGGATATGTGGAGGGGGGTGGGCAGGAGACCAGGCTCCCCTGCTTCATCAGTCGCATGGTGAGAACTTGCTTCTACTTCTATTCAATTCTGAGCCCACCATCTCTTTTAAACTTAAGGGGAACTCAAAAAGAACATAGTTTTCTTGATGACTCGGAGAAAATGGAGATTTGGGAGGGAATTGAAGAAATAAAACCTCAACCCCCATTTTAGATGTGCGATTGAGCTGAGACTCCCAGCACCCCCAGAGCATTGCTTTAAAAGGGAAAAAAAAAGAGGTTATGCGTAAGAAACAAAGACTGAGATTTGCATTTGAATGTGGTGCCAATCAACCTGCATTAAGGGAACACAACGTTGCACCATTAGTGAAGGAAGATTTGCTCGTTAGTTTTGTAGATTCGAGGCGTTATTCTAAGGGATGCTCAGACACTTAGGACGCATCAGTGACCACGGTGTTTCTCCCTAGAGACAGGGGCTGCTCCAGGAAGTAACTGTGCTTTCTGTCCCCTCCCTTCCTTGTTCACTCACACGGTCCTCCAGGGTCCTCTGTGGAATCCCCCTGGGACTGCGGGATGTTAAAGGGCTGAATGAATAAGGGAAACTTCTAGATTAGGACACTACTCTGGGGAGAACCGTGGCTCCGAGAGGACAGACACACAAACCAAATCATCCTAGGAGGTGAGAGAAAGCCTGCTTTCCGCACTCCAGTCATGGAAACGAAGGACTCTGGATGGGTGGAAGGCAGGATGGAGACAAGCAACAAGACCACCTTATTTGGCTAGATCATCGCATTAGAAATTCAAAGATCAAATCTCTACCCAAAAGACTGGACAACTGGAGCAGCTATACCGTTGGGTTGGAAGGAACGTTACAGAGAACCAGGCAGGGTTTTGGTATTTGCAGGGAGCGTTGGTGTGGACTGTCAATGCCTTAGGTCCACAGAGAGCCACAGGCCCACGTGATAGGTGGGGCTGGCTCTCTTCTTCCAGTTTTCAGAAAGGAAGTAGGAGGGTCTATGCCATGTGACTGTGATATGCCTCCCTGGTGAGAAACCACCCTATGTACTCAGGAGAAACAAGGAGAAAGCTTTTGATTGAAAAGGTGCTTGACGGTCGTGGCGCTCTATGGCTTGGGCCCAAAGAGGAGTGGACCCTGAGTGGAGGGCCTCACTAGTTTGCATTCCATGTACCCTGCCATTCTTAAATCTCTTCTAGGTCCTGGCTTCAGCTTACATTGTGAACAGTTTAAACAGAGAAAGGAGATGGTGAGTCTGTCCCCTTGTGCACATGGGAGAGTTATACAATGAAGATAGCGCCAGTAATATTTCTTAAGTATAGCAGTGTTTCTCTTTTTGAATACTTGTTGCCCAGGTCCAGACAATGGTTGTGACCCTGAACTGCCCCCTTGAGCTGCCTGTTTTTAGGAGATGGGCCAGTGGCTGGTTCTAAGTCAGTGCCATCTCCTTTGTTTTGGGAAAGGAGCCCAGTGACTGGTCAGCTCAGTTGAACAAACATTCATACCCTAGCATCTTAAATTTCCACATATTTCTTACAGGCCTGGTTATCTTTTCGGTAGTCTGGAGGCAGAGCTCCTTCAGCTAAATTCAATTTGTGCAACTTAATGTCCGCTAAGCAAATCCGTCAGCAAACCATTTGTAAAATCAACTCTATTGTTTTGAGCTCCTTCTACATCACTTGAAGAGTGGTACGGAGCAGAGGCATGCAGTCAGGCTGTTTCTGAATCAGCCGATGAAGGTAGAGAGGGAGGAATATCTAGAAAAACAAGTTACTTTGGTTTTGGAAACCAAATTATTGTGGTTTCAGGAATCGTCACTTTAACCAAAATGGAAGAGCTTTTCAAAATGGTGAGATTATTGTAATAAGGAATTATTAGCTGCTGACAAACAGCTATGGAGGAAAGATTTATTGGGGCTTATGATTTTAAAATTTCAGGTCATCAAAACAGTAAGCCATGGCCATGGGGACATGAGAGGAAGCTGTTCGTATTTCTAAGAACCAAGAAGCAGAGAGTACTGAAACAGAGTTTAGGCTGTAACCTTCAAGGGCTAGCCCCTCACTATCTCCTTCAGCTAGGCCACATCTCTTCAACATTCCACAGCGTCCCAAAGTGGCACCACTATCTGGGGACCAAAAGTTCAAACAGGAGCTTGAGGTGGACATTTCAATTCAAAGTCACTGGGGTACCGTAAACTAGGTTTGCTACTTTTCGTTTTATTGCATGTGGACTTTTCAGTCCCAGACCTTAGATGACGTCTGATGGGTAGGTAGCCCCTCATCCAGCAGGAGCATGGTCACATTTAGAGAACAGGAATTGTGGATACAGAGAGAGTCACAGAGGGATGATGGTGGAGAGAGACACAGAGAGAAGGCGGGTCCCGTGAAGACCGAGGACTGGAGAACACATTCATGACCAAGGGAAGATTGCTGGGAGATTCTGAAGCTTTGAAGAGGCAAGGAAAGACTCCTTTACAAACCCTACAAGGATTGGAAGGGGTTTGGCTCAGCCCCTGCTTCAGACAGCTTGTTTCCAGAACGGGGAGATTATACACTGCTGTATACATTGCTGATCCCCAAGCCTTGCCTTTGTTTTTAAAGCGATTCTGTATGTGGCACTCAGAGTAGCGCTCATACGCCTGTGTACGCGATAGAGTGACAAGGGCGGGTGGCAGGCCTGGAACTTGGTCTGAACTTGGTCTGAATAGGCAAAATGAAAAGGTAAGAAGCAATCGAACAGGGCCAAAAAGTCTGTTTCGGGTGGCTTCCACCAGGGGGCAGAGCAGGACTTCTGTGCACAAAAAGGAAAAGGCTCGCAAGACAAATAGCCTGCAGGTTAATTCCAGGAAGCTGAGACCACCCCTCAAGCACCACCCTACTTCACCCCACCCTACCCCATCCCTCAAACATTAGACACTCCCACCCTACCCTGTCCCCAAACACTACTACTACCCGATTCCATCCCCTAAACATACCCATCTCCTCTCTACTCTTAAGAAACATCCCCATTCACTCCCCGCGCCGCCAAGCCCCACCGCTACCACCGTTCTCCGCTAGGGGGAGTAGAGGGCTAAGGGACTCCCCGGGCACTAGAGGAAAAGAGAACCAGGCCTGAAGACACAGGGCAGTTTGATCTCCAGTTTCCCACGCTTTGTCATGCACAACACAGGGGACAGGCCATCTGCTTTTCCTTCAAATAGACCTGAAATTCACTCAAAATTCAGCAGTATTTTGGTGGAAAGCAATTAACGTTTGTATTATAGGAATACATCAGAGGTGACTGCCCAGGAACTCACGCTTTCCTGCCATTGCTTCAGCAGCCTCACAGCCCCGACCAGAGTGGACCTCAGGGTTGCGAGGCTGAGTTGGCACAGCTTCACAGACATTCAGTCCCTTTGAATTCTTTATGGCACCCCAGAACCCACTCCGTACTCAGTTCTAACACACTGCTGTCTTCAGGTCAGTTAGAGATAGTTTCTGTGACTTGAAAAAAAAAATCAGAATTAGCATGAATTAGAATTTCTGTGGGTGGGGAAGTATTAGAAGCATCACTTCAAGTCATCCAGGCAAATTTAAAACATGTCATCCCAGCGCTCAGGATTTTGAGTCCAGCCTGGGCTAAACACAAAGACACTGTCTCGAAAATAAAACAAATATAAAACGAAAGTGAAAGAAACAAGCAAACGAACCCCAAATGAGCAAAAACGAAACCCTGTAAGGACTATTAGAGGCAGAAAAAGGCTGACTGTGTGCAGCTTCTCAGCAGAAATGTCCTGGCTGGACACAGAAAGTGACTACTAATAACACCCAATAAGCTGATGTAGGGATGAGGAACGCTGGGCGGCGAGGCAGAGGCGGAGTGGCAAGGCAATGGGGACAGCATGCTTTTTTTTTTTTTTTTTTTTTTAAATATTCTGTCTGTGTGTATGTCTGCAGGCCAGAAGAGGGCATCAGACGTCATTACAGATGGTTGTGAGCCACTATGTGGTTGCCGGGAATTGAACTCAGGACCTTTGGAAGAGCAGGCAATGCTCTTAACCACTGAGCCATCTCTCCAGCCCCGGGACAGCATGCTTTGAAGCGGCTACAGGCAGACAGAGAGGGCAGCCCTGCGAGGTGGAGCGACCGCTGATGGCCAATTAGCGCCAAGAATGTTTCTTCAGAGCGTCAGGGTGCTCACACCAAACACCTCTTTCCGAAGAGCACACAGTCTCAACCCTTGAGTATCTAGCACGGGAACGCTGGCCTGAGCAAAGGTCCAGGCAAATGGGACTGAAGTTCACAACGGGCCAGCTGCTGGCCAGATGTGCACCTGACTAATGGGGGAGGGGGGGCACTGCTTTCTGATGTGTAAGTGATTGCTCACTGCCTGCCTGAGCATCCACTTGGTGCTTGCCGGTCTGCTAGGAGAAAGCAGTATCTCACTGTAGTTTTGATTTACGTTCTCTTAATTGAGCATGGAATGGAGCATTTTCTCCCGTGCCTACAAGCTGTCTGTGTTTCCTCTCCTGAGAGCTACCTTCCCAATATCTTTACATCATAGCTCCTTAAACTACCCAGCATAGAACCAGAAATCGGTCCAAAGTCATACATGTAGGGAACTGAGGTGTCTCTGGCACACCGCCATCTCAAGACCACTGCAGCCTTGATTCTGAGCACACCCCACACCATTCACACTGCCCTCAGGTCACATGGTGCAAAAGAACAAGACTCATGCATTCGGTAAAATGCTTACTATAAATACCCAGTTTTCTGCTCTTACATACAGAAACACAGCGACTCAATTGCAGAAAACAAAACGTTTACTATTTTCCTACTGTCATTCCTCAACAAGTGATAAATCAGAATATCTTTGAATGGCATTGTGCTAAAATACTTGATTTTGATCCATTGTTTTGAGTTGCCGACCTAAATTTTATATAAAAAAGTCACTGAATTAGTCATAAGAAATCATGCTATTAACTATTTACCTAAAAATTTTACATTTAAGCCTGTGTATAAATATATATATTTCATTTCAATATATTTCTCTCTCTCTCTCTTTCTCTATGTATATGTATATATATATATATATGCAGTGAAGTCATGAGATGGCGGTGTGCCAGAGACACCTCAGTTCTCTACATATATGACTTTGGATCGACTTCCGGCCACCACACATTTAGAAATTATTCACTGTTGCCATATCATTCTCAAGGCCCACATTCGGTTCTATGCTGGGCAGTTTAAGGAACTGTGATGTAAACATATTGGGAAGGTAGTTCCCAGAAAAAGAAATACAGACAGCTTACACACACATACACACACACACACACACACACACACACACACACACACACACGTTTGAAATGAAATTCTCTCACCTGGGTTGGCAATCCTCCCTCCAAGAGCCAAAGGCCACCTAACGAAAAAGCCAACACCAGACTTGTCAACTCCTCTATTGAGTTGTTGGCCAGGGCTGTTCAAGAGGCTCCCAAAGCAAGCACACTATTGCTATTTCTTGTTTGCCCCCCAGAGGTGGAAGTCTCTATTGCTGCAGACACCGTGCACTTCAGACACAGCCCAGAGCCCCCTGAGCTGAACCTGACCTGAAAACCTTCTCTTTCCTTCTGGTATTAGAAGGTGCCATTCAAGCTTCCAAAGGAGGGAAGCAACTAATAGTCCTACCCAGCTATGATGCCCAGGAACCCAAACAACAACCAGCCTGGCATGATAACCCTGAGGGCACAACAGTGGCATGCATGACGTGGTGGTAACCAAGAACTGCTGGAGGGAGGGAGCTGCTTGTTTGTCCCGGCCACTCAGAACTGAACTAAGCACACAGAAACTGTATTATTTAAATCATGGCTTGGCCCATTAGCTCTAGCTTCTTAATGACTAACTTTTACATATTAATTTAACCCATCTTCATTAATCTGTGTATTGCCACGTGGCAGTGGCTTACCAGCTAAAGTTTCGAAGTCTGTTTCCAGCTGGGCTACATGGCGCCTCTCTGACTCTGCCTCCTTTCTCCCAGCATTCAGTTAGGTCTTCCCCACCTACCTAAGTTCTGCCCTGCTATAGGTCCAAAGCAGTTTCTTTATTCATTAATGATAATCACAGCAGACAGAGGGAAATCCCACATCAAACAACTCTCTAATCGTACTTAAGACTCCCTCAAGAAGAGGGAAACCATGCTTGCTGCTAGAAACTTAGCCCACTGCCCAGGACTAGTAGCAAAGTCATGAATCTTGGAAGAGAACTATGACCACCACTTTACTAAACCAACATAACTCCTATCTACACCCTAAATATTTTTTCTTATAGCTACAGGTAAGTGTAGTCCTAACCCCTCATCAAGGAAACTTCTCTCTGCAGCAGATGGAGTCTCTTACAGAAAACCACAACCAGTCACAGAGCAGAATGATGGGGTCCAGTCACAATGGATATATCTGCAAAACAACCCTTGTACCCAAGGCTCAGGGAGCACTACAATAGAGGGGGTGAGAAGATTGAAGAGCCAGAGGGTAGGCAGATTTTTCATATCTATATACACAGAGTCATATAAAGGTTACTCAGTCAAACAAGCGATGGTTGAGGGCTCAGCCCTAAACAAGACATTCATACAATTCCCTCTGAGGCTCAGGGAACACCACAGAAGAAGGGGCGGAAGCATGTAAGAATGGAAAGATAGAGTAAAGGGCTGGGAATGTTCTCCTCTGGACTCTGCAGGAGCTTTGTAACTAGGAACTCATACTTCAGCTACCTACACCCAGGCCACACAAGGCTGGCGCTGTCAACTGTCATGGCTGAGAAGAGGCTCATGCGCTCTATCCCTGACTGCTGAGTGATGGGCTACCGATAGATTCTGCAGGACAGGGAACCATTCCATTTAGTTGTGTGACCACTGCTGTGCCCGCTGGGCTCCAAACCCATGGCCACACAGATGGCCTTGGTTAAAAACTCACTGGGTCACAAAACAAAGTGAAGAGACACGAGCCTGAGAAAGAGATTTGTAGAGATCAGGGGAGGGAGGCGGGCATTGGGGAGATGAGAGAGGGCGGGCTGGGAGTGGTCAGTGAGTATTAGGTTCATGTATGAAATCAGCAAAGAAAAAAAATAATTAATAAAAAAAAATGGTTCCAAAAGTGTCTCAGCCTAAAAGGGGCGAGGAGCGGCGAAGGGTTCAGGAGCCCTGCTCGACACTGCTCATGTCTCCTGCTATTCAACACTTTCTTTTTCTTACCTGGTTGCGTTCTTACTCAGCTCCTCTGACAAGTTTATTTTTGGCCTGTTTCGTGTGCTTGAGTTCTTTCCTCCTCTACCCATTTCGCTTGGTAGATGCCCCCTAATTACCTTCACACTGGAGTTTGCTCTCTGTCGGCAGCACTCCGCGGATCCTTCATTTCCAGGACACGCGCCGTGGCAGCTCAGAAATACAAATGAACTGCCTTTGTCTTGTTTGGTGCCTTCCATTTCGAACCCTGTCTCCCCCTTCCTCCATTTTTAGCTCCTCAGCTAGCACACTCCAAATTCTACTGTGGGCTTAGATTTTTTTTTTTCAGAGAGGGAAACCTAAGGAGTGTTGAACAGGTCTGTTTCTTGGGTCTACGGCAGAACTGTATTTGAAAAGAGCTTGTGTATGTGGGAGGAAGATGAGGGAGAAAAACACATAAAAACCCATGAGTGAAGATTGTGTGGTGGGGAGCACCTGCAGCCCCATCTCTGGGGGGAGGTGGAGGCAGGAGGACGAGGAATCTGAGTATAGCCTGGGTGACAGAGAGAGACCCTGTCTCAAAATTCACATTAAGAGTACTACTCTCTCCCCTACAAACGAATGAGAACTGAAAATTCATTCAGCATTTACAGGTGCACAGAAGCGGGTTTGGAAGACCTCAGACTCAAAGCTTATCAGCAGTTAACTGGTGCATGCATGTGATATTTGGTTTTTGTGTATAGTTCATTTATTTGCAGTGCCCAGGATGGACCCCAGGTCCTGAGCATGCTATGCAAGAGCTGGAGCGCATGGGAGGTTTGGGACAGGTTCCCTGCAGAGCCCCTAGCTCTGTGTACCCTCTCCTCTCTGACTGCATCCAGAGGTTTTGCCTTCAATGAAACATCTTGGAAAGTTTTTTTTTATTTTTATTTTTATTTTTTTTATGTCAAAGCCATGAAAATCCACCTCACTTTGAAAAAGACTAAGTGATATTCTATGTAAGCTCAGGGACAAAGCGAAGTTTCCCTCCTTGTGGGGAAGAAGCAGACTTACCTTTTCTTTTGGATTGGCATGTGTGTCAAGGACAGGGTCTCCAAACAGTTCCTGGCTCCAAAGTGGTTTTTCTTTTCTTCTTCCTCATTTCTAATATTTGAGGCTGTTTGGTAACTCCCTTCCCAGGAAGTTGAGCCAGTGGATGCTCACCCCAACAGTGTGGGGGTGTTTGTTCTGATAGTCCCTGCTTCACTTCTCTCAGGCTTTTGAACATGTCACCATATTTCTCGAGTCCCCAGTGAAGTTAGGATTTATCTGATCGTTTATGGACCATTTGGGTTTCTTTTCCTGTGACAGACAGGCTCTGATTATTCCCTGTCAACTTTTTTTTTGTTCTTGGGTTGTTGACTTTTTGTCTTCTTAATTCTGCAAAGATTTTTTTTTTTTTGAGACAGGATCTCTCTGTAGCCCTGACTGTCCTGAAACTCATTCTATTGACCAGGCTGGCCTTAAACTCACAAAGATTCTCCTGCCTTTGCCTTCCAAGTGCAATTAAAGGCATGTGCCACTATGCCCGACTTGCAAAGATCTTTTAATACTATGAAAACCAGCGCCGGGCAGTGGTGGTGCATGCCTTTAATCCCAGCACTCGGGAGGCAGAGGCAGGCTGATCTCTGGGAGTTCAAGGCCAGCCTGGTCTACAAGAGCTAGTCCCGGGACAGGTACCAAAGCTACAGAGAAACCCTGTCTCGAAAAACCAAAAAAAAAAAAAAAAAAAAAAAGAAAGAAAACCAGCTTACAGTTTGACACAGTTATTGTAAATTTTTTTCTTTTAAAGTTTACTATTGAAATTTATTTATATGTGTGTGTATGTGTGTGCATGCATGCACATGCACTTGTGTATGTGTGGTATGTATGTATTCATGTGTGTGTGTATGTGTCCATACATGTTTGTGCTTGTGAGTGAAGAGGTCAGAGGTTGATGTCGGATGTCTTCCACAATCTTGATGACATGGTCTCTCATTGGTTAATATGGTCTTTCAGCTAAACTGCCTGGCAGCAAGCTCCAGGGATTCACCTGTCTACACTTCCTCAGTGGGTTATATGCTGGGGTTAAATGTGCATGTATCTGTTAAAAAAATTAAAAATCCAGGGTTTTTAAAAATTACATTTATCTTTGCATGTGTGCGTACTCATGCGCCCATATATGTGCATGTACACGGAGTTCAGAGGATAGCTCATAGGTTTCAGGAGTTGGTTGTCTTCTTCCAGCATTTGGATGCCTGGGATTAAACTCAGATTATCAGGCTTGGCAGCAAAGCACTTTTATCAGCTGAGCCAACTCACTAGCCCTATTCTTGACTTTTTACATGAGGGTTGTGGGATTTGAACTCAGGTCCTTATGCTTGTGTGGCAAGAATTATTGACTAAACCATCTCCCAGTCTTTTTTTAAATTTATTTATTTATTTATTAAAGATTTCTGTCTCTTCCCCGCCACCGCCTCCCACTTCCCCTCCCCCAATCAAGTCCCCCTCCCTCGTCAGCCCAAAGATCAATCAGGGTTCCCTGCCCTGTGGGAAGTCCAAGGACCACCCACCTCTTATTGAAATTTGTTTACCAATGTTTTCTCACTTCTTAGATTTGTATATTTCTTTAAAACATCTCATTTCTGAGATTTTAAACACTTAACCACTTTATATGTATAGACTCAGGTAGATTTTGTTTGACTTTTACACAGGTCTCTCTACATAGGCCTGGTTGGCCTTGAGCTTGCTGTGGCTTAGACTGTCTCAGCCTCCGTTGTTCTGAGATTACAGGCACGACCCACCCTGCTCTATGCTTTTTTTCTTTCTTTGCAAATGACTGCCTTGGTCACCTAAGAACATCTATTGATTAGCCATTGTCTCTTTTCTGATTTGAACGCCTATTGAGCCTTGTATCTATAGAGGCCGAAAGTCTTGAGCAAGTAAACTCTGAGACACTGGCCAGTTCTTTTTTTTTTCTGCTGACATTTTTGTCTTTCAGGAAGTAGAGGAAGTGTCTAGAGGAACTATTGCCTTTAGCCAGATTCTGGTCAACCAGATGGAAAAAGACAGTGAGGGGAAGTGACAAGAGCCCTGGTAGGAAGTGCTTGTGTCGTTTAGGAACGCTGTCTGCCGCTTACCTCTTTGGTTAACCCAAGGCTCCATCCTGCCTGGTTGGGAACATCACCTGTGGTCAGTATCCCTGGCACTCTGGTTCCACCTAACAGTGGGAAGTTAGACCACAAGTCCCTCAAATCTGTCTCTTTTCTCTCCCGTCCACTTAGTTGCATGCTTCTCCCCTTCACCCTCAAGCCATTCTCTTTTGTGTTTTCCAGGGTAACTCCTCATCCTTCACATTGCTGTCCAAGGTCATCACCAACGTCAAGCTTTCCCTAGCTGCCCAGAGCTGGGTGCTTCGCAGAACCTTCCAATCCCTGAATAACCAAGAAGACACATGAATTCTGGGCCCTCATGGTCTGTGAAATGCACTGGGGAGATTTCAAGGAAAAACTCCCATTGTCTATCTCCCTGGAGACCGGGACTAGAAGGGCCAGTGAGGCTGCTCAGTGGGTAAAGGGACTCGCCACCTGACCTGAGTTCATCTTGGGAGCTCACATGATGGAAGGAGAGAACTAACTCTGGCAAGTTGTCTTCTGATTTCCACAGGAATGCCACAGGAAACTTACCACTCTCTTTACAGTCACCACACACACACACACACACACACACACACACACACACGCTGAATGAATGAATGAATGAATAAATAAATATACGAAAGGTTAGGGTTGGATACTTAATTTATGAAGCCCAGAATGAAATTAAACTGTTGAGTCTTACTCATCAGTAATGAATTTCAAGATGAGGACAGTCGATCTCTGAGCTAAGCTCAGGGCCCTTCTGAGAACACGGTCCTTTGAGACTGCACAGGTCAGAAGCCTATTGTCACGTGCTAGATGACAGCCTCTGAAGAGATATGTCTAAGGCCTCCTACTCGGCACAGGTAAATACAGTCTTATTTGGGAAAAGTTCTTTGCAGAAATAACCAAGTGAAGAACCTTGAGATCAAAAGACCATGCTGCGCTATTGGAGTGGACCTGGGATACAACACACATGGTAAGAGTACAAGGACCGAGAGACGGGAGGAGAGAAACAGACTGTGCTGGCCTCTTTCCTTCACTGTGATGACTGTGCTGGAGAAAAACCACCTTCAAGGAGGAGAGAGTTGCTGCGGCTCATGGATCCAGAGGTTTCAGTCCACAATCACTAGCTCCATTGCTTCTGGTTCCTAGTGAGGGAGAACACCACTGTGGGAGCCTATAAAGAAATAGAGCCTCTCACCTCAAGGTAGCCAGGAGCGAGAGAGAAAGAGAAAAAGAGATAGAGACAGAGAGAGATACAGAGAGAGACAGACAGACAGACAGACACACACACACACACACACACACACACACACACACACACACACACACACAGAGTCCAAAAGTGGGCCAGCCAGAGAAAAGGAGAGGAGAGAACACAGTATATCATTTGAAGTCATGGCCCCAGTGATTTTCCTAATTTAGCCCTCATCTAAAGTTCCCGCCACTTCCCAGTATTCCATCCAGTCACCATCCCATCATTGGACTAATCCAATGACAAGGTCAGAGTCCTCATGATCTCAAGCTCCACTCACCTCCAACCAGGGCTGCATTCAACCCTCAACACAACACAACAGTGAGCTTTTGGGGAACAAATAAGATATCAGCCGCCCAGAGAGACCCAGAAGGATGTGGAGATAGAGGCAGATTGGAGTGATGTGGCCACAAGTTAAGGAGTGCTGACTGCTGCCAGAAGCTGGAAGAAGCAATGATGGTTTCTCCACAACTGCCTCTTAGGATACTGAAGCTCTCTGCCTGGGGTCCTAGCTCAGCTTTCTGCCCTCCAGAAATGAGAGAACAAACTTCTGCCATTTTAAGCCTCCCAATATGTGGTGAGTTGTTAGCAGCCACAGGAAACGAATATACATATGAAGTTGCTTTACTCGGGGTGTTTGTGGTTGTTAAGTCAGTAGCATGAAGTTTGCTGTTGTCAGAACCACTGTGCAGCAGAGCCTGTCTGAGGATAGATCTGAGTGAAGAAATCAATGCCAAGAGACAGAGCAAGGGTGGAGGGAAAATGGTTATGGAGACAAACCTGGCTCAAATCATATCGGAAGGTAAATAATGCCATCCTTGATGTCTTAGCTATTTGAATCTAAAAAAGAAAAAATAGTGAAAGCAAACAAACATCAATTCAGTCTAAATTCAGTTTTTGTAGGGGTTGGGGTGATAGTTTAACTGTGAAGTGCTTGCTGTACAAGCCCGAGGACCCGAGTTTGATCCCCACTACTTATACAAAAAGCTGGGTGTTACTTGTTCGTTCAGTCTGGCCCAGGCTGAGTGAATAACATCACCTCTGCTCCAACTCCAGCCTTTTCTGCCTCTGGTCTTTCTTTGAGATCCCTCTGGCCCCAGTAAGTGACTCTGCCCCTCACCCAGACCCTGGCTACATCTTCCTCAGGTTCCAGGCCTCTCAGCTGCTCCACACAGTCCCTCATCTTGATCCTGCCCTGGTAGATGCTTCCATAACAGGCCTGTTCTACCGTTGGCCTATGTACCACAGTTGCCCCACGCAGTTCTTCCAGTCCCAGCTTAAGTTGCCCTACTTTGTCCTGTCCTGGTCCTCTCTGCCTTGGATCTGCCCCCTTAGACTCCTCTAAGCCACCTAGCTCACCACTCCACTTTGGGATTCTGGTTTGGTGGACTGAAAACTCAGACAACCAACATCCCAAGTCCAGATGCCTAAGCCTCCTTGTAAAACCACAAACAATACAATAAACCACGATGACAGTCCCCTCCCCCAAAGGCCACCAATTCTATAGTAATGTTCCCCAGGGAGAACAACTCAGACAAAATTCAAGAGAGATCTCAAAGAAAAATCATGCACATGTTTAACCAGCTCAGTGCATTCAAAGAGAACACAAATAAACACCTGAAAGAACTTAAGGAGGACAGGAATAAAATGACTGAAGCCCAAAGAGACACAAGCAGACAGATGAATGCAATAATGAGGACACTTCCTGACACGAATGTCAAATTCAATAAAGCGATAGAAATATTGAAGAAAATCCAAAACTGATTATGAAGCAGGAAATGAAAAACCCAGTATAATAAAAAGCTCAGTTTAAAATCTCACGCACAGAACAAATCATGTAGAAGAAAAAATATCAGTGCTTGATCACTCAATCAAAGAAAATGATAGATTAAAAAGAATTCTGAGTGGAATATGCAGAAAAAATGATACACAATGAAAAGAATAAATCTATAAATTATAGGCATAGAAGGAGAAGAATTCCAGGTCAAAGACATTATTAATATTTGCAATAAAATTACAGAAGAAAATTTCCCAAATATAGAGAAAGAGATATATACCTATCCAGGTTAGTTAAAAATTAAATACATAGACTAAGGAAGGGGTATGAAAACAGCAAGAGAGAAAGGTTAAGTTCCATGTAAAGGCAGTCCCATCAAATCATAGTTGATTATTGGATGGAAACTTTTAAAGTCAGAAGGTCTTGAAAAGTTATATCCCATGTACTGAGAGACCAGAACTGTCTACCCATATTGTTATACCCAGAAAAACTATCTACTGAACTTGAAGGAGAAATAAAAACTTTCCACAACAGAAACAGACTAAAGGAGTATATGGCTATAAGTCAGCTGTACAGAAGATACCAGAAGTGAGGTATTCCCCTCTATATGCTATGAATATGCTTTATTACCATTGATTAATAAAGAAGCTGCTTTGGCCTATGGCAGGGCAGAATAGATCCAGGTAGGCAAGCTAAATTGAATGCAGTGAGAAAGAAGGTGAAGTCAGGAAGATGCTGTGCAGTTGCCCAAGAAGCAAGATGTGAGGTAACAAACCACAAGCCTTGTGGTAAAATATAAAATAAAAGAAATGGGTTAATTTAATATATAAGAGCTAGCAAGGAATAAGCCTGAGCCATTGGTCAAATAGTGTTGTAATTAATATAGTTTTTGTGTGATTATTTGGGTGTGGGTGGCTGGGAAATGAGGGTATAGTCTCTACATAGAAGTAATACTTTAGATTGAAGAGGAAGATAAATATACCTGAGGGGGTACAGGGAATAAATGCACAATACTAGGACAATTCATCAAAGCAAGTCTAAAAACAAACAAACAAAAAATGCAAAACACAAAAATAAAACCAAAGAATGACAACAAAATGACAAGACATCTTTCAATAATAATTCTGAATAATAATGTCTCAATTCACCAATAAAAAGACACAGACTAGCAGACCAAATTAGGAAACAAGATCCATCATTTTGCTATCAGCAGGAAAAACACGCCATCATCAAAGACAGATATTACCCTAGGGTAAAAGGATGCAAAAAGGTATTTTATTAAAGTGTAATTAAAAAACAAGCAGGTGTAGCAATTCCAGATGAAATAGACTTCAAACTAAAACTAGTCAAAAAGATAAAGAAGGGCACTTCATGCCAGTAAGAGGATATTACAGTTTGAAACACATATGCACCTAACATTGGTGGGCCCAATTTCCTCAAACAAATATTTCTGTGTTTAAAGCTACAGTAACAGTGTAATATTTCAATATTCCACTCTCACCAATAGACAGGTCATCTGAACAAAAACTAAACTAGAGTTAAATGACGTCTCAAAAAAAAAAACCCAAATGTATCTATTAAACATCCACCCAAACACTAAATAATACACATTTTTTTCTCAGCATCTTGTGGAACTTTCTCCAGAGCCAACCACATGTTGGGACACAAAGCAAGCCCCAACAAATATATGACAGCTGAATTAACACCCTGCATCCTATCTGACCACAGCAGAAATAAAAGTCTGGATATCAACAATAAGAGAAACTACAGAAAGCAAACAGACTCATGGAGATTAAGCAATACACTGTTGAATGGTAAATATGTCACTAAATTAATCAAAAAGGGAATAAAGATCCTAGAATTAAATGAAAATGAAAACATAACATACTAAAACAGGAGCCACAGTGAGGGAAGCTTATAGTCTTAAATGCCCATATAAAAAAGAAGTAGAGATTTTAAATAAATAGCTTAATGATACACCTTAAAGCCTTGAGAAAACAAGGACAAACCAGACCCAAAGATGGGGAGAAATAATTAAGATCAGAGCAGAAATTAACCAAATGGAGGCAAACATACAAAGAAAGACTGCAACAAATAATTAATTCACACCAACAGTCCTGGTTAAATTCAGAGTGTACAAAAGAAAACACACAGACATGAAAATGAGAAAGATTTGTAGGGAAGGCAGAGGAGGTAGTGAGTGTCAGGGAGATGGGGAGGGGGAGAGACTAGTCAGTGTGTATTTTATGTACATATGTGAAATTGTCAAAGAAAGAACAAATTTTTTTTTGTTACAAAAAGAAAGCTGGGTGAGATGGTATGCTCTTGTAATCTTAGTACTGGGGAGGTGGAGATGGGGTGGGGATCCCTGGAGTTCAGCTGCCCACCAGCCTTGCCTAGTCACCTAACCAGTGAGCCCAGGGTCTCCAGTTACTCTGCTTCAACAAACAAGGTGGACAGCACCGAGAGCAGAACTGTGGAAGCTTTTGAATGACCCGAGTCATCTTGATCCATCCTCGACACAGGAAAGAAAAGCAAGATCACCATCCACCCTACCAAGAAGAGCCAGGAATCATGGATGTTTCTTCCTTCTGGAGCTCCTTGTTTGCAGAACATTCTCCACAGTTCCTATAAAAGGACCCTGGTTGGACTGGACCTCAGCTGCCCAGTATCACTTCCCTTTCCTGTCTGTCCTTCCTCAGAATCACCCTCCAAATCAAACTGACTACTTGCAAATCTGTATTCCAGGCTCCACTTTTTTTTTGAGAAAGCCAAGGCAAAGACTACAGAACTTCCACAAGTTTTATTTTCCCATGATTTAAGCTTCCTTTGGTTACTGCTGCAGCTGCTCTTCTCTGAGCTGGTTCAGGAAGGCAGGGAAAAAGAGAAGGCCCAGGGAAGGTTCTGGATGGGGCTTGTAGAAAGCAGGATGACACTGGAGCCATTAGAACACAGAAAGAAATGTGCAGGGGCCAGCAAGATGGCACAGCAGGTAAGGGCTCTGTCTGTCTGTCTGTCTGTCTGTCTCTCTCTCTCTCTCTCTCACACACACACATACACACAGACACACACCCCACAAATGACAAAAAGATAGAGATGCACAAATGAAGAGAAATGGGCTACAGGGATCAATCATGTGTGCGAAGGATTCAGGAATGCACCTAAGAAAGAGTTTTAGGAACATAGAAGTTAAAAAGCTATGCTCTAGGCACAGTTCTTGATTTGGGAGGTCTTTCTGTATATGTGTTGCTTTTAATGGTTTATGAATAAAGCTCCTTTGGCCTATGGCAGGGTAGAATATAGGCAGGCTAGAAGGGATATATATAGTAGGTGAAGTCAGGGAGATGCTGTGTAGCTGCCAAAGGAGAAAGATACTATGTAGCTGCCCAAGAAGCAAGAGATAATAAATTACAAGCTTCATGGTAAAAATACAAACTAATAGAAATGGGTTAATTTAAGATGTAAGAGCTAGTTAATAAGAAGCCTGAACTAATAGGCCAAACAGTGTTGTAATTAATATAGTTTCTGTGTGATAATTCAGGCCTGGGCAGCTGGGAAATGAATGAGCAGTTCCCTTCTATAATAGAAGTCTGCTAAAATATATGTTTCCTCTTTTCTATTAGGATTTTAGACATAAATTTCATCTTTCATAATTTTTCTATCATCCAGAGAAGTATGGTTTTTTACAAAAGGCACTGAAATTTAATTGTCCTGGGGAGACGTCCTCCACAGTGACTGAGAATGACTAGACCACATTTGAACTGGGGGCCTGCGAGAGGCCCTCCCACAGAGTTTCCCAGTGGTGATGTGTTGCCTTGTTTGTCTACATTCATTGGTCCAATGTTGGCCTTTGCCATATCTTCTACATAATCCAGAAGACTGAGACCCTCCTACCTTTGTCATTCTCAGAGGAAACATTATTTCTAGGAATTCCTGGTCTACAATCCTTCTCAGATGTCCTATTCTACCAGAATTAAAATATTTGGTATTACTCGGGAGGCAGAGGTGGGCGGATCTCTGTGAGTTCGAGACCAGCCTGGTCTAGAGAGCTAGTTCCAGGACAGGCTCCAAAGCCACAGAGAAACCCTGTCTCGAAAAACCAAAAAAAAAAAAAAAAAAAAAATATTTGGTATTTTTAAAAATTGTTTTTAATTGAGCTATATATTTTTCTTCACTTCCCCCCTCCCTTTCCCCTCCTTTTTACCCTCTCTCATGGTCCCCATGCTCCCAATTTACTCAGGAGATCTTGTTTTTTTTTTTCTACTTCCCATGTAGATTAGATCCATGTATGTCTCTTGTAGGGTCTTCTTTGATTTCTAGGTTCTCTGGGATTGTAACTTACAGACTGTTTCTTTTTCTTTGTATCTAGAAGCCACTTATGGGTGAGTATATATGATATTTGTCTTTCTGGATCTGGGTTACCTCACTCAATATGATGTTTTCTAGATTCATCCATTTGCCCACAAATTTCAAGATATCATTATTTTTTTCTGCTGTGTGGTATTCCATTGTGTAAATGTACCACATCTTCCTTATCCATTCTTTGGTTAAGGGGCATTTAGGTTGTTTCCAAGTTCTAGCTATGATCAACAATGCTGCTATGAACATAGTTGAGCACATGTCTTTGTGGTATGATTGAGCGTCCTTTGGGTATATATCCAAAAGTGGTATTGCTGGATCTTGAGGTAGGTAAACATTTGGTATTTTGATGTCTCTTCATAGCTTCGGAAATTGCTTCAACTACCCAAGCTTCAGTATTATAGTCAAATGATTCAACATTGACTGTGTACAGGATCCATTCATCCATTGGTTCTGATCTGACCTTTAAAGACCCATGTTTCTTTTTGCATTCTAAGTTGGCATTTTCAAAAGCCAGAGATTCAATAAGGATTCATCTAGCTTCTGGATCTGTTACTCCTATTTGTCCAGCTTTAGTTAATCTTTTAAAAAAGTCACCAAAAGTCTCTCTTGGGCCTTGTATGACTTTAGTATATGATTCAATTATTCTTCTTGGTTCTTGAATCCTTTCTTAAGCATTCAAGGCTACTGTGTGGCATAGGAACAAGATGTATTCATTGTAAATAGCTTGACTCTGTGGATCAGCATAACAACTCTTGCCAAGAATTTGATCATGGGAGGCCTCAAATCCTTTGACTCTACCTTGATGTTCCACAGCCTTAGCCTCCTCTCTCCAATAGCACTTCCTCTGTAACTGTGGTCCATCTTCTAGTGCTGCTGAGACTAATTGAAGCCAATCATGTGGAGTAACCCTATTGCTTGAAGTCCATGTCTTACCATCTCCATAACAAATGGTGAATGCATGCCATAAGATATTATTGCTTGCTTAATTTCTTTTAGATATTTCATACCTATAGGTTTCCATTTACATTCTTTGTATCAATTTGGGTATTAAGTATTTGCTGGCTTATCAGAGGTAACAGGATAAGTAGCTAAAACTTTTGGTAAGTCATCTATGACTCTGAGAGGTACCAACAATGCTAAGTCCTTTGCCTGTACTTCCTCTCCTTGCTTATCAGTTCTGACAAGTTCGTCAATGAATTCAAATCTTTTTATCACTGTCTTCTGTAAAGCTTGAACATCTTGACCTGTGGCTATTTCTAATGATGCCATCAAATCAATTAATTTCTGGTTCTCATTCTGCACATGTGATTTCAAGATTTTAAAATTTTCCATTAATGATATCTTCTCATCCTTACGTATTATTTGGATGGTATGAAGATTGCCCTCCTGGAGTGATATTCTATCTTCTAGTTTATCATAACTTTTTAACATATTTTGATTGTCAATTTCAACAGTATGAATCCTTTCATATAATCTCCCAGTACCCTTTTGTTAGGTTTTCATAACCCATTGACATGGATTGAATTTTGCCTGTCAAGTTAAGGATATCATTTTCAATAGTATGAATTCTTTCAGCTAAAGACTGTATCATTTCTAAAAGTTTATCATTCTTGACTCTGTTATCAAACCATTTCTTTAAGAATATATCATGAATAACAAAGCTAATGGCCTCCACGATCACAAAAATATATTGCAGAATTCCATTCATAGTAGAAACAAAAAGGTTGTTAAATTCCTGGATGGTGATATTGCCTGCAATAATCTTCGGATTGGTTTACAACTTTCAAATTTATCTTATTCATTAATCAAATTAACCTGTCATAATTTTCAGAAAGTTGTTGTAGGAGTAATAACCTTAAATAGCCAGCAGGTGTCGCAATAAGGTAGTAAGGCAGGTTCTAGATCAGTACGTGAATTATCTGAGACTTAATTGCTAACAAATTTAGTTAATTACTTAAGAGCAGCATATCTGTATACAGAGAAAGTTTGAGTTGGGCAGAATATCAAGGAACCCAGACTTGCAGGCAGTCATGAGACGCGAGGTTACTGGCTGGAGCTTGGGCCAGGCATTCACAGATCTAAACTGGGAACACAAGCCAGCGCAGCCTCTGCTTCTGGAGTCAGAGCTCGGCCTGATCAGAGCAGGCCTGGCAGAAGCCGGACAAGCTGTGGAGTAGTTTCTGCAAAAAGTTGTGGGCGGCAGTAAGTCAGCTGCTTAGTAGGCCCGACCAAGCCAAGCGGGTGCAAGGGCAAAGGTGACGGAAAATTGCCAAGTTGCTGTGCGGTGGGCCAGCCAAATGGTGCCTGCCAGAGAGTTTGTTCAGCTGCAGAGGTGTGGGAGAAGGCCGCTGTCAGGGACCTGGGCTGGGTCTAGCAATGGCGTGATCCCTGGCCACGTCGGCGCCAATCTGTTGGTGTACAAAAGAGCTCCACAATAGACCAGAATGAAGTATAATACAGTTTTATTTATCTGAGGATAAACTCACAGAAAGAGTAGTGATCCATAGTTCTCTCTCTGTACACTGGGAACTGGAATGAATCCAGCAGCCAAGAGACCTGCACATGTTTTTCATCTGCATTTATAGCACATGAGACCATGCCCAAAGTGTCTTGTATATTAAAGGCTATTAAGGTGTTCCCACAGCAAGTGCTTCTTTTTCTCGGTTCTGGGATTAGAACACAGGACGCTGAGCATTCCAGGTGACCATTCTGCCATTGGGCATGATACTTTCATAAAGGCAATGGGAGGCTGGAGAAAGTTAAAACGAAAGGTCAGCTATCTTATATGAGGCTTTGTTACCATAGCACAGAGATAAAGAAAAAAGATTTGCTTGCAGAATTTCTAGGAGGTAGGAAGTGACAGAATGGTTTTGCAGGGTGTGGAGGTTCCTCATGCAGCAGACAGAACAGATTAGTGATGAAGAGAGCTAGAGAAAGTTGGAATTATCTAAAGAAAAGAAGAAGAAGCGGATTGGTAAGTTCCAGAGGATGAAGTGTTTGGAGCTATCATTCATGGTACAGCTTCCAGAGAACCAAAGTCAATGGCAGCAACCCATCTTAACTTTCTCTTTATCCACTCCATCAGGTTGCTAAGCATCCCTAGTCTACAGGAAGGTCTTCCTTACAAAGAATTGCAAAGGCTTTTGATAACAAACCTCTGGTATAGTCATGCTTTCCTTTGGGAGGAGATGGAGATCTCTAGCCCTGCTTTCCTTGTTAGCATCCTTACTAAAATGTTGTAACATGGGGGCCTGCTTGTTGGGGTTTCTGTTCTGCCCAGTTCCCACAGCTGGTAAGCCCCAAAGAAAACCATTAGCTCAGGCTTCTTATAACCTCTAAATGGGTCACAGTGTTGGATAAATGTACATAGGCTTGGGAGAGAGAAGAAAGAGAGTATAGAGAGTCCTAAAATAAAGTTAATGCTTTAAAAAAGGGTAAAGTCTTTAAAGAGACAGAATACAGATAGAGATATAAAAGTAAAGAAAACTAAGCCACATAAAAATGAAAAATCACACAGAGAGTCTACATAAATTATAAACTGATTGGCCCATTAGCTTAGGCTTCTTATTAACTCTTATAACTTATAGTAACACATTATTCTTATCTATGTTAGCCACATGGCTCGGTACTTTTTTCCAGCAGGGCAGGTCACATCTTCCTTCTCTGTGTCTGGACAGGACTGTGAAGGAAGCTTCCTTCTTCCCAGAGTACTCCTGTTCTCATAGTCCCACCTCTATTTCCTGTCTGGTTGTCTTGCCTATACTTCCTGCCTGGTTACTGGCCAATCAGTTTTTATTTAAAACATAAATGACAGAATACAATTGTCCCACACTAAAATGTGGCTTCTAGAATTGGACATATCCTTAGCAGACAAATCCATCCCATGGCAGCATGTATCCACGGCACTCGTGAATATATTTGGGATGTTCTGATCAAGAAATAGGTTCTGAGTAATTCTAGAGCAAAAGGATATTTATTTGGTTATAAAATAGGGGCCAATAACATGGTGCAGTGGGTAAAAGCATTTGCCATGAGAGCCTGATCACCTGAATTGTATCCTGTAACCCAGGGACCAGGGTCTAAGCATCTGGGATGCAGGGGCACATATATTTGGATCACATGCATCTCTCCATGTGTGCACGAAGTGTGGAAATGTGACATGATGCTGCAACAGGGAAGTCCAATTGGTTTCTGAGGCTTGCCTGCAGTTGCACATGGCTAAGGAGAGCTGTGCATGCAACTCAACACACAAATTGGTCAGCATTTAAACCATGATACACTTTATTTTTCAATTTCTTTTTGTAATGTGAACTTTGAAGATGACCCCTGCTAGAATCTTCTTTACAGGAAGCCAACCCCAAAACCTCACTGCAGTAATTCTCTTTCTGTTGTTGTGGCTGTAATACATGACAGGAAGAGTTTGTAGGAGAAAATGTGCATTTGATTCATGTTTTCTGGAGATTTCAGTCGTATTAGAGCGAGAAAGATTTGGTCAGCTCTGTCCAAGAGATTGGAAGACAAAGGTGGTGGCTGTTCTCCACTAGGAGGCTGTGGCTCCTGATCAGGAGGCAGAAAGTGAGCAGATCCGGGGTCAGGTTATAACCCTCAAAGGCCTGATCCTAGTGACCCAGACTCCACCTCCTGGAGAGTCTACAGCCTCCAACACAGCACCACCAGCTGTCTAGACACCACACATATGAGCCTGTGTGGGGTGTTCTAGATTCAAACTATCAAATTACCTTAGTTCAATCCCAGATCTCCAGTGAGGGTATTTCTTCCTGCTGTTACTGTCCTAAAGGATATTGCAATTCTTCTATTGGGTGGCTTTCCATTGTTCCTGATGGCAGCTCAGGCATCTTATTGACCAAAAGACTCTTTTTTCACTCCTCGTCACATCCTGGGCTGGCCACTACCCACAGTGGTTTTATGTGAAAAAATGTGGAAATGGAAGGTTCCAGCTGCAATCACCTTTGTGTCTTTCCACCTCTTTCATGTTGTCATCCCTGCTCTTCTGTCATTCCCACCTTCTCAGCAGCCACCTCTGCAGGCAGAATTTTCATCAGGACCCTAATCAGCTCTGTTCCTCCAGCTGCTTCTCAAATAACCACCCAGAGACTAATTATTAATTATAAATGCTTGGGTGATAGCTCAGGCTTATTTCTAACTAGCTCTTACAACTTAAATTAACCCATCTCTATAATCTATGTGCTGCCCAAGGCTCATGGCTTTTTTTTTCATATATCTTTTTTATCTTTTTATTGAGCTCTACTAAAATTACATTTTAACTAACAATAACAAATATGTGTGTTTATGGAGGCCAATGTGTATATCACAGAGTGACAGGTCAGGTTGATTAAGATGTTAGTCATCACGCCCGGAAGGCAAATGTAGTCTACAGCACTTAGCCTGTGTCACTCACAACACAGGTGAAATGCAACCTCTCCTATAGATCCTGCTTTCTTTCCATCTCTCTGGTGACTCCTCTGACCCCAATCATTTTCTTCCCAGCATTTTCTCTGCCTTGAAAATTCTGCCTAGCTTTTATCCAATCAGTTTTTTTAAACAATGAAAGTAATACATATTTATAGTGTACAAAGATTGTTCCATAATATACTCCTCCTTTATCTTATCTTCTCTCCTAAAACCTTGTTCCAGCAGTTGGTTTTCTATGTCTTACATATCTTTTATTCATTTATATCTGTGAGGCAGGATCCTGAATAGGAGGCTGAGGCAGGAAGCTATCAGATCAAGGCCAGACTGGGCTGCATACTGACTTTATAGTTATTACAAATAAAGCTGCTATGAAGTTTTACGTGTGTGAGCTTGTGCAAACAGAAGATTTCATTCATTGAGTATGTTTTTCCAAGAGTACAACTACTGGATTTACAAAGAGGACACCCATTTAGTTTATTTGTACTTTTTGAGGTTGGTCCTTGCTGTGTAGCCTGAACTGGCCTAAAACTCACTAAGTAGCATATCATAGCCTTGAACTCACCGTCTTCCTGCTTTGGATTCCTGAATGTTGGGATGAGGTGCATGTACTACTATGCCTGGCTCCTAGATTTATTTGTTTATTGATTGATTGATTAGCTTTATTGACTGAGTTGCTTTTTCCCATGGTTATGACCAAACACATGACGAGGCAGCTGAAAGGACACAGGCTTTGTTTTGGGTCAGGATTTAAGGGGTGCAGTCCACTGTGTCAGGGAAGGCATGGAGGCAGGAGTGGCTGGTGGCTGTGTTGGTGGGGGCTTGTTCATCTGGCAGACCAGGGCTTGGAGATGGACAGGAAGTCTTTCTTGTCCTCCTCATCCTCTCCCCATCTCCTCCTCCTCCTTCTTTCTGCTTTTCGTGTGTCACCAAAACTGCTCTTGCCCAGGTGACCAGTGGTTAAATGTTATGGTCGCCTTAACCTCTCCTGTCCTCATCCTCTTCATCACCTGACATTCAATAGAACCCTTTCTTCCTAGTAGTCATGAGCTGTCTGTCTCAGATGTCTTTCAGAATTGTGACCCTGGATAACACCTGCTATACACTAGAGACCCCGATTCTTACCAGCCGATAGCTCATGCCACTACATGGAGCTTAAACCTCTATATTTTTCATGCTCTCTGAATTTTGTACATTGTTTCTAGCTACATAGGTGTATATTTGAGTGTTTAAACTTCAAAACTGAATTTAAAAATTATTTAATTGATTTATTGATGCAAAAATATCCATACATATTTATGGGGTATAGTGTGGTGTTTCAGTACACGTATATGTGGTACAGTGCTAGAATTAGAGTGGGCATCTGCAGAGCATATTTACCCTGTCCTTATGTAATACATCATATTTTCCTCATCTGTGATATGGGTCTCTTTTCTTGTCTTAACTGTGTGAGAGAACAACTTAGGAGTTAAGTCTTATCTTGGCTTCCAGGTTAGGAAGGTCAGTCTACTCTGCTGGGAGACTGTGGCAGAGCAGGAGAGTTCATAACATGGTGGCCAGGAAGCAGAGAAAGGGAACACAGAAAGGAGTCAGGGTAAGACTCACTCATAATTGGTTTCTAGCTATAAATAAAGGACATCGAGTCTATTAAAAAAAAAAGATAGAACCCTGAGAAGAGGCCCCAGCACCAGTGAGCTTCCCGATGGGCCAGCGTCTCCTACCTTTTCCCACCTCCCAGAGATGTCGTTCTATTATGAATCTATTGAGGGCTGAGTCCATTTGTTAGGGCAGAGCTTCCATGCTGTGAATTGTCTCTGGAGGCGCCATCTAGACTCACCCAGAGGTATGTTCCACTAATCTAGATGCTTCTCAAGCCTATCCCATTGACAAGATTAACCATTACAGGTCCTCGTCTTATCAACCTGACAGTCAAGCAAATCTTAACCAATGACATTATAGTCATCCTCCTCTCCTTTAGAACACCAGAACCAAATTATCACTTATTTATTCTTTCATAGTATACACACACACACACACACACACACACTCACAGAGAAACACACATAGATGTAGACATGGACACATACATATGCACACACACATGCGCACACATAGACACACAGGGACACACACACAGAGACATACAGATACTCACACACACAGAGACACACACAGAGACACACATACATACACATACACACAGAAATACACACATACACACATACACACAAACACACACAGAGACACATAGACACACACAGACATGCACATGCACACACACAATGTACTGGGATCACATTCCTCTTCCCATTATTCTTTCTCGTCTCTTTAACCCTTCCGGCTTTTTCTATTTACTTAATTATAACTTGGCAACTATTGACCAACTCCACACCCCATTTCCTTTACTCTTCCAAGACTTTCTTTCCCTCATCTTTTAGACTTCATGAAATATTAAGAATACTTAAGCTTGCATTTAAATTTTGGGTCATTGCCCCTCTTGGTTGGCTCATGTTAGGATAGAATGATCCAAGCCTTCTTTACAGAAAACTTAAAAATATCCAGTCAATTGAGGATATCTGGCAGTAAGTGAGCCCCAAATGCCTGGAACTGACTTCCCCTGCAGACAAGAGCAGGTGCATTCGGGGTTGGATGGCCGTAGACCTGACCATCCTGCTATGCCTCTATTAACATCCAGAAAAAATCCAAACCAACCAACCAGCCTACGATGCAATATCCACCCAAGCATCTTAAGTAGAAACGAATTAACTTATCTAATAAGAAATTCTATGGTGGCATATCTCAAGAGTTGATTTACTCAGTGGCTCAGCAGTATCATGAAGAGTCTTCCCTATCTTTTCATCCTATCAATATGGCTACACCTCTCATGGTTGAGTTCAAAGCCTGCTCTACAGAGCTGGGTATCATTGTCATAAACTATAAAGATCACTACACTATTTTTAGTAATGTAACCTATTTCCCATGTAAGGCTTAGCCACTGATTTGTTTTGGTCCCTGGGACCAAGGAGCAGTTATCATAAGATAACTAAAGATGCTGGATCAGAAGTAGCATCCCACATGAAATAATAAAAGCTCCTGCATTGTCATGAAATTTGGGGGTGGTTCCTTAGGTTACAAAAGCTAGGGAATTGGACCACAGGCAGGTGTAACAATACAAAGAAACAGGAGAGCAGCCATATTGACACTATGTTGGTTTTAGCTGATAGAATGTTTCCATGTGTATCCTTATATCCTCAGCTAGAAGTGAATTACAGGTAGGTCTGCTTCTAAACCCTAGCAAAGGGAATAAAGGGAATGTGCTTGCTTGGGAAGGCACTGGGACTATGTAGAGAAACAGTCTTCTGCTGACAACAGCAAGTTTTCATCTTTGTGTGTGGGGAGGGGGTGGGGGAAGAATTCCACTTGGAGGAGGAACTATCAGGGAAATAGCAATAATTTTATTTATTTATTATTTATTTAACAGGTCTATAATTGACATCTGTTCTAGGTGGCTCCTAGTAGCTGCATTTTCTGATTCTCTTTTTCTCCTCACCTGCAGTTGTGACTAACTGGGCAAAGAATGCTGCACTGTTCAAGAAAAAGGAACCAACCAGAGTTTTTCTCCAGATGTTTGGAATTGTGAGTATGCAGCAGCATGCATGGGATGGGGAGCACATCAGGTAGGTATGCTGTGGGAACGTGGAGAGGCCTCAGCTTCTAAACTTGCTTATTCTCCAAGAAAGGATTTCATGAATGGGGGCTGAGGAAGGGAAATGGCAGAGACACACAAAGATATAGAAGGAGGAAGGAGAAGGGAGGGAAAGAAGAAAGGGGGAAGGGAGAGAGAATCTAACTAACATTTTCTATTTTGTAGATCTCAGGGCAGGCAGCTGGTTGGTTGCTCTTGGCTTCGTGAGACACCTCTGTAATTCTTATAATGATTTCCTCTGTCATTTGCTTGAATTAGCCCTAATGAGCCTCTGTCACTCACACTAAGTATTTTAAACACTATTTTTATGAAAGGATGATCAGCCTCATTCATAATAAGATAAATGAAAATGAAATTACACAGAAATACCATTTATCACTTACCAGGTGGGACAACTTTGTTGTTTGGAATGTAGGGACACATGATAGGTGAGTATAAAAGGTTGTAGCCCCTGGGGAATGGCAAGCTGGCAACACAGATCACCTTTAAACATGTGTTTATTCTCTGACCTAGCATCCTTAGGTCTGGGGATTTATGCCACAGAGGTGCTGAACAGGGAGGAAGTGGTGTATGTGCAAGGTCACCGGCTGTAACATCGTTTGTGGTATCAAGAGTTAGGAAGGAGCTCAAGTATTTACACATCAAGACTGTTTAGGGCTAGAGAAATGACTCAGTTGATTAACTGTTTTGCCATATAAGCACAAGGCCATGTGTTCAAAGGCCAGCATCCATGGAAAAGGACATGTGTACTTTCAGTGCAGGAGAGGTGGCCCAAAGCCAAGGGCTGGGCTTGTTGATCAAGCAGTTTAGCTGACCGATGAACTTCAGGTTCAATGAGTGTGACAGTTTGGCTTTAATTGTCAACCTGACACAATCTAGACTCACCTGGGAAGACTCTCAATGAAAGATTGTCTAGAGATGTTTGCCTATGAGATACTTATGAGGTGCTGTGCTGGGTTACATTTATTGGTGTGGAAGGACCTACCCAGCCCACTGTGGGCAGTACCATCCCCTGGGTTTGGATTCTGAATTGTATAAGGCTAGGGAAATAGAGCTGACCAGTAAGCGTGCATGCATAGTTCCTGCTGTCTTGACTTCACTGCTGTGGTGGACTGTCACCTGGTATTGTGAAATACAGAGACCCTTTCTCCCCTAAGTTGCTTTTTGTCAGATATTTTTATCACAGCAGTGAAAATGAAGCTAGGATAATGCTATGCGAATATGCTCTTGTACACTGTAAAGATTTGTCACTCATATTGGTTTAATAAAACACTGATTGGCCAGTAGCCAGGCAGGAAGTACAGCAGGGCAACCAGACTAGGAGAATTCCGGGAAGAGGAAAGGCAGAGAGACACAGTCACCAGCCAGATACGGAGGAATCAAGATGAGAATGCCTTACCTAGAATAGGTGCCAAGTCATGTGGCTAAACAAAGACAAGATTTATGGTCTAATTTAAGTTGTAAGAGCTAGTTAATAATAAGCCTGAGCTAATAGGTCAAACAGTTTATAATTAATATAAGTCTCTGTGTGTTTCTTTGGGACTGAATGGCTGTGGGATGGAAACTTCCTTCCATCTACAGGATAGTGAGAAACCCCACCTCAAAAATAAGGTAAAGCACCTTCTTTATTTGAGAGTGAAGCAGTATGCATGAAATCTCCACCATATGGTTGCCTAAATAAAACCTGTAAAATGACAACACCGCCTGAATCCCAATGTGGATGGGAGGATCTCACAAGGCCCCACCTCTAGATGAATAGCTACAGGCAGTTAATAGCTGCTGAGAGCGCGCGAGAGAGCCAGTCTGCTCATACCAAGCATTACCTTCTATGGAGCATGGCATCGCTGCAGTTACTGATGGAAACTGTCTTCTAACATGTAAGGAACTCCAGAAAATGTAAGTGAGAAAATGAAGTGCGGAATTTTGTCCATATGTGGGACCTTCTGCATGAGACAGGGAGAGGCAGTGTTTGGTCCTAGTTTTTTACATTCAGACAAGTCAACTTGATCATGGGAATATAGAGAGGTGAACAACAAACCAATAAATGAACAAACATGCTTACTCCCAAGGAGTAGTGAGAAGGGCTGGGATGGAAGGTACACTTCTTAACGATGACCTTCTAATTTTGTTTTGACTTTTGGAAACGTGAATGCATTAACTGTTCTAAAAATGAACTGGAGTGAAAAGCTGTTACTTTAGCAAGAATATACCGTTCTGTTCTACCCATTGTCTGAAGAATTCAGGGCAGTGGGAGGAACACATGCTCTGCTAATATCTTGATACCTTTTTCTTAATTTTTTTTTAAAAATCCACCTGGACCTGGATTGTACTGATAAAAACCTGAGGGCACAGAAAGGGTGCCCCCAATATTCCTCTAACTGAGCGGCTTCTTAGGTGCCTCTACACTTGCCAACATTGTTGCTTGTTAACAGGCTCTCTCCCTGCCAGCCACACGGCACCTGTAAGAACAGTGTTATGGATGAACATCTCGCTTGGCCAGGTAAAGATTAAACTGACTAGCCAAGAACATAAAAGAATCCCAGGACAAAAAGAGATGCTGTGTAAAGGTATTTTGTTTTGTTTTGTTTTTTAAACTGGCAGCGATGGGATAGCCTTTTAGAGGAATGAGCAAATTGATTTTCTGTTAGCCATATGTTCTCACTATTGGTACTCTTTCATTAAAAGCAGGGGAAAGCAAAGATGGGAGAGAGAGAGAGAGAGAGAGAGAGAGAGAGAGAGAGAGAGAGATGGGGCCTCAGGGGAGGAATGCTGAGCTGGCATCTCTTGCAAATGTGAGTGACAGGGTATTGGTAGCCTGTTTCAGTGCTCAGAGGCATACACTTCAGTAGTTGGGTGGCTTTGTGAACACAGGTACTCCTCTGGGCCTCACTTTTCTAACTCGTATAAAGACATAACAGCATTACCTATTATAATTTGAAGTACTGCATGGAAAAGTTTATAATGATAGTAACTCTTACTTTATTTTTAATTGTATCAGTTTATTTTTATGTGTATGGGTGTTTTGCCTGTATGTTTGTCTGTGTACCACATTCATGCTTAGTGTTCATGAAGGACAGATGAAGGTGTTGGATCCCCTAAGACCAGAGTTAAAGACAGTTGTGGGCCACCTTATAGATTCTGGGAATAGAACCTAGGTTCTCTGGAAGAGCATCTGGTGCTCTTAACCTCCGAACCATTTCCCCAGCTCCATAATAATTATTATATGATTTCAGACTAAGTTGAAGAGTAGGTGGGTATATAAAAGGTTGCTTCCTCTCCCTTCCCCCAACTTAGTGCAATCCTGTCAAAAGAGGGAGTGAGTACTGGATTCAGGTTTGCAAGGATCTAAGTGGATACAGCGTTAGGGGTGAGAATGTGTCAAACCAGGCATGGCAGGGGATGAACTAGCAAGCAAGACAGAACCACTTTCAACCTTACAGAGATCGTAGACTGCCTAGAGAGATGGAGGAGGGTGTGGGCTGAATGTGTCTCCTCTAAGTTCAGGTGTGCACCCTAACCTCCAATGTTATGATAGTCAGACTTGAAGCACTTGAAAGGTAATCAGGTCGAGAGGAGGTAGACAGCGTGTCTCCTTCTCACCCCTGTGCCATGGATTAGTGTCATCATAAGAGGAGGAGATCAGAGCACTTTCTTTTCACCCAGTGATGAAGGCAGCAACTCGTCAGGGTGGGAGAGGCCCTCCCCAGACAGCGGTCTGTGACACTCTGACCACAGACTCCCAGCCTCCAGAACTCTGAGAAGGCAGTGCCTGTTATTTTAAGCCAGAAGTTCTACAGTATTTTATTGCAGTAGCAGAGTTAAGACAGTTCATAAGTCCAGAAGCCATGAAGCGGGGTGGGCACATCATATGAGTTTAGGATGACCGAGAATGACAGGCGAGGGGCTCTGGACTTGTACCCTAGGGGTCAGTAAGGAGCCAGAGATGGAAGTTTCAGATCCCAAGTCTGCCCAGTGATGAAACAGATCCGTCTGTCTCGGTGTGTCTGTCTGTCTCTCTCTCTCTCTCTCTCTCTCCCCGCATGTGTGTGTATGTGTGTATTTCTCTCTGTGTCTGCCTCTCTCTCTCTGTCTGTCTCTCTCTGTATGTGTGTATTTCTCTCTCTCTCTCTCTCTCTCTCTCTCTCTCTCTTTCAGAACTGGCTATTTGGGAGCTCGCCAACCTCTCTCTTATAGCAAGAGCAGTAGAGTAGGAATGGTACTAGAAAAATAAATGTGATGGTGACAGTGGTGATGGTGGCGGCGGCGGAAGTGACAGTGATGTTAACAACGGTTGTGGTGATGATGAACGTGGTAATAGCGGTGGGGATAGATGTCATGGTAATAGTGGTGATGGTGTTGAGGTTGGCAATAGTGGTGATGATGGTTTATTCTACAGGCATCGCACACTTTTATTTACAAATTCTAACGGTATCTCTGCACTTACGTGACCTGGCCTTATTCATTTCACTCTAACCCTGATCTAATCGAAGCCATCAGATGCTATCTTCACTTAAAAAGTTGATATTTTCTTCTTTATGTTTTTTTCTCTCCCTCCTTTTTGGCACTAGTTCTGCTTTTTGAAAATATTGCATTGAAATATTATTTATCTTGCTTATTGATTTCTTGGCACCCTGTTAATTTTTCACTCAGGGCGAGTGCCTTATTCTCCCCGAGGGATGCCAAGTGTGGAAGGTTAC
This sequence comes from Microtus oregoni, assembly GCF_018167655.1. NCBI lineage: Eukaryota > Metazoa > Chordata > Mammalia > Rodentia > Cricetidae > Microtus > Microtus oregoni. The sequence continues at coordinate 22,587,134 of NW_024543075.1, read as the reverse complement.
AGCAGTGCTGTCTAGCCCTCCAGTCTAGCTGTCTGTGCAGGACGCACTTATTTCTAAGCCTCCCTTCACAATCAGCATCGAGGGAGGAAAGGTCAGTGGAGGGCACGCCACACTCAAGCCTCGCTAGCCCTTAGGATCCTGTCTCCCAGATGAAGTCTCTGTGATGACTTTGGCATTGCTTTAAAACAGCTCCAAATCCCACTGGGTCTCACGAGACCTTTTCCTGATTTAATTTGGCTCAGGTGATTCTAAAAACCTGAAGGGAGAAGTCTCAGATGGGTGCCAGTGTGTTTTCTGTTGTTTTTTAATCTTCTCCTGGGCTACATCCACAGCTCAAGATAGTACATTTAATGTTATCCGTATTATATAACACAATTTCTGAAAGTCACTAGGAAGTCTAATCGGCAGTGAAGAGAGCCAGAGCGAGGCTCCCTGCGGAGGAGGGATCTCTCGGGAAAGGTTATAAGGGTGCTTTCGTAGCAACTAGAATTTTTCTGTACCATGACATGGTAGAATGTGCATGGTTATGCACAAGTTAAAAAGATAGTCTGATTTACATCTAAAATTAACTGCATGGTATTGCATATGTGCCACATGGAAGCAAAAAGGTTTTAAAATTCTATTCCTTGTCAATTTCATACATGCATAAATACATCCTGTCTGCACCAATGCCTCTGCCTTCTCTAACTCCCTTCCACCTTCGCCTCCCGCCCCATCTTTCTCCCCTCAAGGCCCTATCTCACTTCCATGTCTTTTTGTTTTGTGACCTTGTGAAACTGTCTGTGGGAGCAAGTATGTCACCAGTGGCTAGCTACCCCACGGAAGTCAATGACATTGGCTCCCCTGGGCAGGACAAGGCTCTGTGAGCATCTCTCCAATCTGTGAATGTTTATTGGCTCAGTTTTTTGTGTGCTGTGTAGGCATCCACAGCTCTAGTCAGTTCCCGAGTGACACAGCCATGTCATACCAATAAGGTAGTATTTTACAGCCCTCTTTCCTTCCATTGGTCCTTCTATTCTATAATTTCCTTCTGCTGTTTCCTGAGCTTTGGAGCCAGTGACGTAGGTGACCCTTTTATGGCTGAGCACTCCACAGTCAATTGTCCTCAGCACCTTGTCCAGCTACGGATGGTTTGAGTGATTAATAGCGTTGACTTTGGGGTCATGAGACCTGAGCTTTCATCTCAGCACTTCCAGTTTCTGACGCAGAGCCTGGAAATGTTTCTTAAGCTCTTCGTGCCTCAGTTTCCTCATGTGTACACAAGGAGGGAATCATAACTAAGATGACAGGGGCATGAATGCATGCAAAATGTGCATATAGCACAGAGTCTGGCTTACTGCAAGTGATCAGTTTATAGTCATTTCAAAATTCTTTTGTATTAGTAAAATATGCATGCTTAGGAGTCCCCATAGAAGCTATTTTAAGTGTGCTGCTTAGTAGCGTTTGATCCATTCATGTTGTGTGGCCATGCTAACATGCATCTTTAGGATTCTTTATCTTACAAATTTGAACTCTACACTCATCAAACACCCTTCAATCCCTGAACCCCAGGCCTCAGAAAGCACCGCTCAGAAAATTACTTTCTGTTCCTGTGACTGATTGCTCTAAGGACCTCATGTAACTGGAGTGTTTTTCTGTCGATGACTGACCTATCTCACTTTTCTAACTTCCCAACGGTTCATGCTCTGTGTATAGCATAGGTTAGCGCTTCATTCCTTTTAAACGCTGGATAGTATTCTCCTCGATCCTCCACTCATTAGCCGATGGATGCTTGGGCAGCTCCTGTGAACTATACTGCTCTGGACACGGGTACAAACGTCTCTTCTGGCTTCTCTGCTTTCACTATTTCCCCTCTTCTGATTGGTTTGCAGTTTGTGCTTAAGAGGAGTATTGTATACAGAATGAAGTTGGGTCATAGATATTTTTCAAACTCCATTCTGCCAGGTTTGATAGGAGGGATTAACAGATTTACATGTAAAGCCATCATGGCCTTGAGGGGCTTGCTTTTTTTCATTTTGTGGCTTATTTTCTATTGTATCACAATTTCTCTCTCTCTTTTTCTTTATTTCTGCCTTCTTTTGTGCTTAACGGATTTCTTTCCCTTGGTAGTGAAATATTTTAATTCCTTTTTCATTTTCTTTTGTGTATATTCTATAATTATTTTCTTCGTGGTTACCATGGAGATTACATTTAGTGTTTTGTAGTTAGAATATTCTAATTTGAATCTATACCAGTGTAACTTCAATAACACTTAAAACTCTGCTCCTACACACCCATTTGCACATCTTTTAGACGTGGATGTCAGAAAATGACATCTTTATATGTGGCGTGTCCCTGAACATAAACTACTAATTTTTGTCTTTTACATAATGTGGACAAGAGAAAGTGGAGCTACAAACGATAGCAGGCTTTCTTGGACCGCCAGCCCCCAAATCATGACAAGGACACTTATTATTAATTATGAATGCTCAGCCTTATCTTAGGTTTGGCTCTAGCTAGTTTTTTTTAAATTAAATTTTTAAAATTATCCCATTTCTATTAATTTATGTGCTTCCTTGAGGCTCATTAACCTCACCTACTTACTGTCCATCCTGCTTCTGTGCTTTCTCTCTGTCTGGCTGGCTGGCTCCAGCTGACTGGCTGGCTGGCTCCACTTTTCTCTCTGCCCACCAACCCCATCTATTCCTCCTCTGCCTAGCTATTGGACAGTCAGCTTTTTATTAGCCCAATCAGGTGCCTTAGGCAGGCAAGGTGAAACAGCAACACATCTTTACATAGTTAGACAAATGCAGCATAAACTAAAGCAACATATCTTTACCTAGTTAAATAAATGCACACATCTTTGCATATTTAAACAAACATTCCGCAACAACAAACCATGTGGGAAACACTAGATTTTATAATTGCCCACATGTTTACACTTACTGGCCCTTTCATTCCTTCCTGTTGCTCCTGTCTGGTGCCCTTTCATTTCAGCTTGCTAGGCTCTTCTCAGTGCTTCTTTCAGGGCAGGAAGAAGATGTCTTATCAAGATTGGGAAGTTTCTGGTCACTGATTTTAATCAATCTTTCAAATAATCCTTCCTTTTTTTTCTCTACTTCCTACAATTGCTTTTTACACGGTGACAGACTCTCAGCTATTTCTTATCTGGGGCACTCTTAGTTTCCCCTTCACTTCTGGAGTTTTTTTTTTTTTTTTTTTTTTTTTTTAATAGCTGTAGGAGTTTTGGTTGCCATCACCTTTTCTTGCAATGCTTTGACTATCGCTGCCTGCTACATTTTTCTATCCAAAGTTTCTAAGGTTTAATTCTCAGATCATCTCATGGAAAGTCCCTCGTGTGCGATGAAGTGCTTCTGTCTGATTTTCTGCTTTCAGGAGTCTCTCTTTACTTGTGTGTGTGTGTGTGTTTTTAAAGATTTATTTATTTATTATGTATACAACATTCCTTCCATGTATGCTTGCATGCCAAAAGAGGGCACCATATCTCATTATAGATGGCTGTCAGCCACCATGTGGTTGCTGGGAATTGAACTCAGGACCTCTGGAAGTTCAGTCAGTGTTCTTAACCACTGAGCCATCTCTCCAGCCCTTGTGTTTTCTTTTGTATGTATGCATATTTGTATGCACGCACACATGTTTGTGTGTATGGATTTTTTGCAGGACTAGGGATTGAGCCTAAGGCCTGATACATGCCAGGTAAGTGTTCTGTCATTGAGTTACATCCCCAGCCTCTTTGTCTTTGAATAGTTCGGTTATAATGTATCTTAGTGTGGAAAGCTGTAATATTTGTTGAGCTTGTTGGATGTTTAAAATATTTTAAAAGTTATATTTATTTTTATTGGATATGTTTGAGTATTTTGCCTGCATTTATATCTGTGCACTGTGTATACGATACTCATAGATACCAGAAGGAGGTGTTGACTATCATAAAACTGTAGTTACTGAGTATTTGTTAGCGATCATGTAAGTGCTTGAAACTGAACCCAAAGTCCTCTGGAAGAGCAGCAAGTGCACTTAATCACTGAGTCATCTCTGGACCTCATTCTTAGAAGTTTATACTCATGTCTTTTAGAAACCTTGGGAAGTTTCTGACCATTATGTTTAATTGTTTTTTTAAATAATTCCTATTTTTCTCTTCTTCTTCATAGACTCCCACATGTATGGTGTTTGCTTGATGCTGTCACCGAGGCCCCATGGATTCCATTCAGTGTAAACATCTTCTCTTTGTCCCTCAGATGCAATAGTTTCAAACATCATACCTACAATTTGTAGATTTTTCTTTTTACTTCTCAAATACAATTTTGAGACTTTAATGAATTTTCTGTTTTAGTTACTGTAGCTTTCAGCTCTAGAATTTCTTCTTGTTCTTGATTTTAGGTTTCCTATTTCTTTACTGACATTTCTATTTTATTCATGTGTGATTTTCATGGCTTTACCCACACATTTATTTTGTTCTCTGAGCATTTTTAAGCTACTGTTTTATAGTAACTGTTGCATATGCCAACAACTAACTAGCTAGCTAACTAACTAACTAAATGTACTATAGTTATGGTCTAATAGGACTACCATCTGGCCATTCTGGACTCCTTCCTCCTTCCTTCCTCCTTCCTTCCATTCTTTCTTTCCTTTTTCTTCTTCCTCCTTCAAAAGGAGAAATACCTGATTTTCAAAGGCTTCTTTTCTTTTTGTTTACATACAAGTGAGTGTGTACCACATGAGTGCGTTTTCCTCAGAGTCCAGAGGGGGCATCAGATCTTATGATGCTAGAATTTAAATCAGATGTGAGTGCCCTTTCCAGAGTTTAAGGAACCAAATTTTGGTCCTTTGCAAGAGTAGCAAGTGCTCTTAACTACAGAGCCATTATCTCTCCAGCCCTGGAACAACTTCTTTTGGTTTACTTCTCCTCTTTGTATTGCTCCTTCTTAGTACTAGTTTCCCATGGAGTTGGTAATTCTACAATGACCTTGAAAAGACACCTAACATTTGAAAGTTTCAATTTTCTAAGTTTTCAAATGAGAATCTGAGGTTTGTTAATTCAGTTAAAATCTACTGAGTGTTTTCTCTTTGGCCTCCAAATTCTTTGACTTTCTTCTATTGAGAAAGAGTCTTTCTTTGAATATAGATTCTGTGGCTATTTGTCAACAGCTTATATCAAGAGTGCTGCCGTTCTGGATTCTAGGTCAGACTTCAGGAAAACGTAATCCTCTACTTCTGGTCCTTGGGAGAACTGACTCCTGGAGTTGGCCACCATACTGTTGGGAATCCCAAGCAACCAGTGGAGAGGCATACATGAAGGGGAGCCAACCTCCCTGTTAAAGCTCCAGGAGACACTTGCAGTTGACAGCCAGCAGCAACTTATTGCCAAGTGGAAAGTTTGAAGTTGGATACCTCAGTTTCCTGTCGGCCAACCACCGCTGGCGCCATATGGAATCGAGGTGCTTCCAGCTTATCCATTTTTAAATTAACGAAATCCATTCTCTAGAGCAGAGCAGGCAAAGAAATACAGTGTGATCCACATATATTGTTTTATATTTTCTAGTAACTACATTGCAAAAAATAAAAGCAATCAGACCGAATTACTTTTAGAGAAAAAATTTGATTATGTAAAAGTATTGGAACTCATCAATATATAAAAATGTTATAATTTCATCATGCAATGAAAATGAAAGTTATGAGCTTTTCTACATCTCTTGTCATTGTACATGGTTGAAATTTAGGCCGATGGCATGTAATCTTAGTGGTTACATGGATGGCTATGTTTAACAATCAGTTCAGACTGGCTAAATTTCAAATGCTCAACAGCCACATGTGTCTAGCGTTGCCTGAACTGGAGACTGCAACTCAAGAATGAGAGGGTTGGAACCCAAAATATTCTCACAACTCAATAGACAAACAGAACAGGATACACAGAGGGGAACTGACTTGGGTGGGGTTGGGCAATCCAGTGGTTTGCATGGTGTCAGCCCCCACATGCCCATGTCACAATTCCTGTAACCTATGAATGTTATCTTGTCTTTTTAGTTGTGAACCTAGACTTTATGTCTGAGGCACTTCTCTAGACTAATCCACCAATATTATCTTATTTAGAAAATGTCTTCCTAGATGTTATTAACTTGAGGATGTTGGGATAAAGAAATCATCCAGGTTACTGGGGTGAGTCTGAAATCCAATGACCAATTGTCCTTGTATGAATGAAGTCTGGTCTGAAGAGACCTTGGCTCCATTTACAATCCAGAGCAACCTGCTTTCTGTCACCTCTGAAGCCTACCAAACGTCCAGCATTTACTCCGGTGATCAGAATAGGGACTCTGGGGATCTGGACACACACACTAATCTTCTGCTCTTTGGTCTTACGACACCATGCCAAGTCCTTCCCCCTTCCTCATCTTTTCAGAGGACCTCTTTGTTGCTCTTTGTTTCTATCTTTCCTTGTTTAAAGTATGTTTCCCATGTGGGACCCATCTTTATCCTATACTGTACCAGGCCACCTCTCTCTCTCTCTCTCTCTCTCTCTCACACACACACACACACACACACACACACACACACACACACACACACACATTAAAAGGTTGTTGCCTCTTTTCCAGACACAGAGACTGCCCTGCTTTTTGTCCAACGTGATGAGCTGGTTCCAGCCCTAGGTCATTTGCACTGGTGCTTTTCTCTAGAACATTCTAGCCTCAGACAGGACCGTGGCTCCCACCTCATTTTATCACTTTACTCAAGCTTTTGCTCAGATGTCTTTCATTATAAAGATTTTTCTTTGGTCCTTCCTTTCTTTCTTTCTTTCTTTCTTTCGTTTTTTGAGACAGGGTTTCTCTGAATAACCACCCTAGCTTTCCTGAAACTCATTCTGTAGACCAGGCTGGCCTCAAACACAGAGATCCACTTGCTTCTGCCTCCTGAGTGCTGAGATTAAAGGCATGCACCATCATTGCCCAGCTTAAAGCTTTATATTGCTTTGATTTTTTTAAAAAACAGCACCACATGGTAGAGCTTTACTTCCTGATAGATTATTGCTCATCACTCACATTCGTTAGTCTATTAGCTCCATGAAGGTAGAGCCTTTTTTCTGGCTTATTTTAGTGTCTGGACTAGCATGTGCAAGTGTGCAGTCGATTTTTCTTCAATGAATGAACAAATGAATGGTTGAACTCAGGAATGCAAGCTCTATTTAATAATGTCTTCCCCCCTCAAGAGAACTTAGAGGCCAAAAAAAAAAAAAAAAGATATTCAAAGGCCATAGTTTGACCTCTGACCTATAGGTATCTGGGTCTAATGGCACCCTTATTCCCCAGCCTCCCTTCACACAGTTCTTCCAGGAATGGAATGACTTTTAGGACAGCAGCCCTTGAAACTCCGGGCCTAGACATCATGAGGTAGTTTGTTGTTACAGACCAAAGTCACTCAGGGCACTTGGTTCAAAAGACAGGATGTGGGCTGTGAGCCTCCAGTCTATCATTCAAAGGAAATCTCCTCCAGCAGCGATGTCTCCTGGGATGTTTTCCCAAGCCTCCCTGGGAGGTGCTGGAGCCTTTCAAAAGACTAAGAATAGATAGGCACATCCAGTTTCCCAAACATGTCAACCTTAAAAGTGAGTGCTATTTTTCTCTCTTCTTACCTTTGAATTACTATGTAGGAGAAGGACACTGTATTATTATAGGCATGGCTCACCATGCTGTGGTTAGATACTTAATACCCACCTCGGTAGCTTCCAGGCAGAATTATTGGAGCAATAGGTAAGCTCTACCACTACTGAGGTCCACGCCTTTTGTCACCAGTGTGTGCTTTGTAGTTGAGACAGCCCAACCACCATTCCACAACAGTGTATGTATCCCCTAATCACTCCCATCTCATTGTGCTTGTCCATAGGAGATCTTACCTAATCTACAACCGAACAAGACAGTGCACATGATGACACTCACCCTGCACTTAATGTTTTACCCCCTCTCTTTCTTTCTTTCTTTCTTTCTTTCTTTCTTTCTTTCTTTCTTCACTTGCTGGTTATGGTATAGGTAACTTTCATTTACTCTGTTACTTAGTGCTCACTGGGCTTGTAGGAGGTGTCAGATGCTAAACTTGACACCAGGTGACACGGAGGTCTCATTGACACTGTCTGGGTCACGTGGAAGAGTTCACTGTCTGATGCCATCCCTCGTTCGCAGGGTGTAGAGCATGACGGGGTGGGGAGTTGTAGGTGCAGTACCTTATATAATACCCAGTGTCGTCATCATCGGCTACTTTCCCATCCTCCAGATTGCATCGAGAAGAGTGTGGCGTTGGATACTGATGTGCCCTGAACACTTTGGAATTTCCTCTCCTAACAAATAAAGGAAGGCTTCAGTCTCTCGTGAAGACAGCACCTGGAAGATTTTAACGACATAAACCCACGTACATCCAACCATATAGGCCTTTTGTTTTAAGATACTGCACAAATATAAATTTGTGAAGCTAGCACCTAAGTGAATGACATTTAGGGACACACTCATGTGTTAAATTGACCTTCCCTCCTCATTTTACAGCTGGGGAAACTGAGTTCCTTTGTGGAGAGAATTCTCTTCTAAGGGTTCCAGCAAGCAAAGACAAGTCTTCCTTTTGGTGGAGTTAGATATATAATATAAAGCGTGCTCCTCCCTTACCTCTGCAGAACGTGTGTGTGTGTGTGTGTGTGTGTGTGTGTGTGTGTGTGTGTGTGTGTGGCCACAGGCCTTTCCGGATGAGTGACAGCGAAAGCCCATCCCTCCAGGAGACGCATGAAGAATGACCAATGGGATGGATGGAGGGTGTTGGGTACCAATCTCTGCAGAGGCCAGGGTGAAACTGGCTGCGTCCAGCCTGTTCCACCCCCATCTCCCCGAGCTCCTCAGGCCCTTCGGTATTCGGTCCTTGCTGGGACACGGGAGGTGCTCATCTTAATGCACTTGGGGACAAGGATGGGGTGCCAGGGTGCGGCTCGCGTCTGCCCGCGCTGCAGCGCTGCAGCTAAGAACACTTGATTGGGAGGCCGGAGGACTGCGGCGTGCGTGTGTGTGTGTGTGTGTGTGTGTGTGTGTGTGTGTGTGTGTGTGTGTGTGGTGATGCCAATATGTAAAGCGACCGGAGGTTCTGGGCGGGGCTTGGCCCCAATGCAAATGAGGAAGGCGGGGTTACCCTGTGGCTCCTCCTCCCTCCCCCGCAGCTGGGGCCAGCGGTGCCAAGCACAGCTGGACCAGCGGCAGCAGCTGGGCGAGTGACAGCCCAGCTCCGCGCGCGCGGCCGCCGCCAGAGCCGGCGCGAAGGGGCAGCGCGGCCCCGCGGTCCCCGGGCGGCAGCAGCGGCCGCCTAGTCCCGCGCCTCTCCCGGCCCGCAGCCCCGCGGTCCCGCCGCCCCGGGGCCGCCACCTCTCGGGGCTCCCCCGGTCCCCGCGCGCGCAAGATGGCTGACCCGGCTGCGGGGCCGCCGCCGAGCGAGGGCGAGGAGAGCACCGTGCGCTTCGCCCGCAAAGGCGCCCTCCGGCAGAAGAACGTGCACGAGGTGAAGAACCACAAATTCACCGCCCGCTTCTTCAAGCAGCCCACCTTCTGCAGTCACTGCACCGACTTCATCTGGTGAGAGCGCGCCGCGCGGGCCACCTGCCCGGGGCCCCAGAGGGTAGCGACACGCGTGGGGACCCCTCTCGCCGCCCCCGGGGGGAGGTACCGTGTGCCCATTCTCATCCCGCTGGACCCTTTTGCCCCGTTCTCTGGGATGGTCCAGTCTCTCAGGTGCCGGCTCCTCTGGTCCCAGACGGCTAGCCAGCCACCAAGAGCTTCCTGCCCTCTTGCACTCTGTCGCCTGAGCGCCCGGGGACAGCGCCGCAGGCGCCTTTTCGACACCTGGCTCAGAGCGCAGGATGGCTCGGCAGGGCAGCTCCGCGGGTGTCTTTCTCGCCTGGGGTTCCCGATCTTTCTGCCTTCTTCCGGGCTTGAGGCGCTCTCACCCTCACCCCTCCTTTCCGGGGCAGTTCCCTAGGGTGTCCTTTAGTTCCCCGGGGCGTGGAGCATCCTTTCCCTCTCAATGTCCCCCAGAGTAGTCCCCTGGGTTATCACTTACTGAACCCCCAGAGTCCTGAGGCCCCCCACATCTTTATTTCTCAGTTCTCGCCCTCACGTCGCTTCAGGGTCCCTTTATTTCCCCTGCCTCTCGAGGACAGGGGCGACCTTTTCTTTCTCCTAGTCTCTCAGGGGACACCGCCGCGGTGGAGTCCCCCTCGTCCTCCTTTTCTCTTTTCCTGAGGGTTCTCCCGGCACCTCCTTGGGCAGATATCCAGCCCGCCTTCCGCCCCCACCCGGACGGAAATGCACCCTCGCATCCCGCCACCTGGTGGTCGCGGTCTCGTCTGAACTGCAGGGGAGATGTGAGGTGGGGGTTACTGCCAAGCCCCCATAATGTACCCCACAATCCCATCCAAGGCGGAAGATGCTTGGGCACCGGCTGTAGCAAGGAGCTTGCATCTGGGGTAGAAGGACAGTGGGAAGGGAGGGGGCTACTGTATGAAACTAGCCGATAACTGGACCCCTCAGACTGATATTCCTCCTTGTGCTTTACAGGGGCTTCGGGAAGCAGGGATTCCAGTGTCAAGGTAGGCTCTGTGGCTCTGTGGATGCTGATGGTGGGAAGTGAGGATAAAGCAGACTTCACAGACGTGGCTGAGTTAGGCAGAGTGAAGTAATCCTGCCTGTCAGAGTGACCTCCCAGGCTAGGAATCCTTCACCACCAAAGGGTCCTTTTAAGGGGTGTGTGTTTGGGCCAATGATGCACCTTCCAGGAAAGGCCAGAGGAGCTGGAAGGCCCTAAATGTCAAAAAGTGCATCCATCCCTCTGCCTTCGGAGCATTCTCCAGGAATTGCCGGCCCTGCTTAAGTAAGCAAATGTTTTGAAGGAGTCTTGTGAGTGGAGGGAACCTCTTCCTAATCCCAGCCCATTCCTGCTCATTGCTCTTCCTCACCTCCCAGGAGGTTCAGCCTCTTTCCCCTGCTTTGCAGAGGTCTCAGCAGGTGGCTGCCTCCTCTGCAGATGGCGCATCCCCTAGAAAAAGCAACTGTGGTTTCCCCTGGGCCTCCTCCCGCTCTGAAAGGGGTGGTTCCAGATAGGGTGCCTCTCTATCCTGCCTGAGGTTGCCCTTTTTAACTTCTGAGAAGGCAAAGGAAGGACTCCAAGAGACTAGTTGCCTGGGTCTTTGCATCTGGCTTGAGAGCCATGATTCCAACAAGGGCCGCCCTATCAAATATCAGAGACCCGGTGGCCTCTCCTATCTTTAGGGCTCCCCGTCTACAAAACGTCTTGTGGGCTGGGCAATGTAGCTCAGGAGAACGGGAGCTTTGTGCCAGAGAGGCTCTGGAGTACATCATCCGAAATGGGGGCGGAGAAAAGATGGGTTTTAAATTGGATCTCCAAAGATGACTTGCTTGTAGTCTTTTTTAACTCTTCAAATACCATAAGTAGCCTGTGAATTTGGTGTTAGCATCCTAGAACTGCAAGATCTCTCTCTCTCTCTCTTTCTCTCTCTCTCTCTCTCTCTCTCTCTCTCTCTCTCACGCATGCACACATGCACGTGCTCATACATACAACTTCAACTTGAACATTGTCTATACTTTCATGCTGGAACAATCATTTGGACCTGAGGGCATCCCTTTAGCAAGATGGAACACATTTACCACTGTGTCTGTCCATCCAACACTGGCCTGCTTCTGATACCCTACACCACTTGAATTTGCTGGTTTGTTCCCTCTTTCCCCTTTAGGCCAGGTAAGGTTGAGTGTAGTCAGGAGGTTCTTTATTCCTTTCCTCCCCTCCCCTCCTCTCCTTACTCCTCTTATCTCCCCCCCCCTTCCATCTCCCTGGTCCTCCCCTTTTCCCTCTCCTCCCTCAGTCCCACTTTGCACCCAGACTGGCCTTGATCCGGATCTTGTTCTGTCCTCCTGTTTTAGCCTTCCAAGTGCTAGGATTACATGTGTGCTCAGGGCCAAACTGACATCCACCACCCTGTAAATTGTCCTTAAATCTGGAGAAGAAAGCGTATAGGTGTGGAACAGCCTGAAATGCGTCTTAGTGCCTATGCAGCATGAGCTTTGCCTGGCAAGGTTGCTCTGCAGGCGAAAATAAAAAGACTCCAGCAAGCAGAGGTGGCTCTGATTTGTACGGAATGTTGATCTATAGAGTGTATGTTCCCTGCTGCCCTAAGCTGCAGGTTCTTATTTGAGCTCCGGAATGAGATGTGGGAACCTTCTAAGCCCTTCCAACCTCCTTGGCTAAGATTTGGAGCCTCAGTTTTATGCTCACACACAAGGACTTCCCAAGTCTCTGCTGGTGGCAACAAGTTAGGCCAGTAGCACAGCTGGGATTGTCTTCTGGAACTTAGCCTCCTCTTCCCAAACAAAATGCTGATGGCCACTTGCTGTTGGAGCTGTGTAATCTCTATGAGGTTGCCTTTCACGTCCATGAATTGGATTCTGTTTTTGTCTCTTGCTGTGGTCAGGTTTTTTTTTTTTTTGCATTGCTTCGGTGGCTCTCCTGTACCACCTGCTCTGCTGTTATTGATGGCTGGGAATGTCAGCTTTGGAATGTGCGGGGGATGGCACATATGGAACAGGAGATCCTTTTATCCAAGGCCTAGGAAGTTTCGGGGGGGGGGGGCAGAATGAGGGAAAAAAATCAGAATTAAAGTTTTCAAGAAGTCTGACCAACTTCAGGGATAAGACTTTCAGGGGCAGGTGGGAGCATGTGCCCCAGCGCGCTGACTCCCTGGGCTCCAGGGGACAAAAGGAAGGGTGGGAGATAGGTATTTTTTAAAAAAATCACTTCTCTTTTCATTTTTCCACCCCTTAGATCTCTGAACATCTGGTCCTCTTTGCTATTGCTTTGACAGTCTATTCCATCTGAGTTGAAGTGGGTAGGAGGAAGAAGAGGGGGTGGGGCAGATTGATGGGCCCTGAACTGAGCTGCTTAAGAATGAGGTACATCCCAGAAGGAGGGGAGGGAGTTTATCCCTGATACACAGCATTGCTTGGGACTAATTCTGGAATCATAGACGAGCTCCTTTTATCTGATTATTTCTAGTGCCCTGTGCCTGGTACTTTTCCTTACAGTGAATGTACTTAAAATAGGACCAACATTTTAGTAGAAATCGCACAGGGTTTTTTTCTTTTACCTAAGTCAACAGTCGAGAGTCCTGGTCCTTCAGCCTTCTGTGCTACCATCCTGGGGAACAATAGTTATCTCACAATTCAAGAAGATACTGGATTCTTCAGTCTTCAGGCCTCCTTTCAGTCAGCAGGAAGCAGGAAAGGGATGAAGTAAGGTGAAAATTACATGCTCAGTGAGCCTTAGGGACGTGGCCTGGGAGACTGTTATATGTAGTCTGTTGGCTAGAACCTGATGCCGCACCCACACCTTGTTGCAAGGGACCCTACAGAATAATAGTGTTTAGCTTAGGTAGCACATTCCCAGCCAAGGGCTGGGGGAGGGGTGCTTCCATCTCAAACGTGAAAGCAGAGACTGGCTAGAGCCTCAGTACTAAGGAGTAGGGGGGTGTGGGAGGGTCTCCAAACTGAGAAGCCCTCACCACTGCCCCCATGCTACAGTACACTGTCATGGAAATTGGGGGTGCAGGTCAGAACATCCAGAAACCATGGTGAATTATGGATTTTTATAGACCCAGGAAGCTTTCTTAAGAATAGATTTCTTGCTTTTGTACAGCTAAGGGACAAAGCTCTAGGTTTTAACTGCCATATAACTCTCCACATTTCCCGCCTCTTGCTTTGATAATGCCTCTGGTGACAGAGGACTGGGGCTGAAGATCCCTTTTGTGATATTGCATACCTTTGGGGTTAGAAGTGTGACCCATTTCTAATATCACAGATCAGGCCTTCCTTTCTCTAAGGTGTTCTGGAAAGAAACCCAGAACCTGCATTTGTGCTTAAATCGTAATTGGCACAACCCCCCAAAACAAAACAAAAGACACAAACCATGGGATGGAATTCAACTTTTTTTCCCTACAAAGTCCCTTCCAGTTAAAATGTTCAGATCTAGATTTTATAGCATGGGAATCAGAATCAGACAGAACCGGGCTCCAATCTCTGACCTGTCCACTGTGTGACCTTGGGAAGCCCATCCTCAGACTGTAGCCTTGCTCTTCTGCTTGGTAAACAATGGCAGCAGTGCATGGTTGGGGCACAAAGCAAGGCCGTAGAGAGAGGTATCCATAGTGGATGTAAACAGCTCTAAGAAAGGTGATCACCATTGCTTGATTTTGTGGGAAAATGTGTCGAAGTAGGGCAGAGCTGACTCGGGAACGCTCGAAATGACTGTGCCTGTTTCACACGCTCAGATGGGTCTGCTTCTCTGAGGGCTTCCGGTAACATCAAAGTATTACGCTTCAGTGTCTGGATGCAGTGGGCATGGCTTCCTTCATGAGAAAGATCTGAACTTGCCTTGGACTCTCTAGAAAAACCCCATGGCATGAATATTCTGACTATAAAGAACTAGAATTGATGATTATAATGTCTTTTTCCCTTCCCCGGGCAAATTCGAAAGCACACATATTTAGCCTCTTGGTTGAATTATTACAAAAAAGAAGGAAGAAAACAAACTCTACCACATAAACTCTGCCACTGTTATTTTCCCTTAATAGAAACTTTATAGAATACAAGTTTAATGTTGTGTATAAATCATATACAGATCAGAATATGCACTTAAAACAATAACCACCACCAATAATATGAATTGAGACTGGGATGTGGCTCAGCAGAAGAATGCTTGTTTAGATTGTACAAGGCCTTGGGTTCCATCCCCAACCTAGAAAACCAAAAGAATAAAAAAAACTATTAGTTAAAAGTTAATTTTATTTTGGGCACAGCTTATATCGTTACACTGAGCAGTTTGGGTTGAACTTTCTCTGTAAACTGAGAATCAGCAAGGCAGGCTGCAAGGTGGTAGATGTGGCCTGGTTGCTGCATACCACCCCACAATCCTCCTCAGAACAGGTCGCAGAGACTCATGAACCAAACTCTACTCACGTGATAACTGATTCTGACAGTGCTCCGGCAGATTTTCATGCGGGAAAAGGCTTTGCAATTTTGTGTTTGATGGTTTAGATCTTTTTGCACCTGAAGTAGGATTTCAGGCTCAATGTCCCTATCAAAATAAGAATCTGGTAAGTGGGTCAGCTGTGGGTTGAGAACAGAGGGCTGATCTGTTGGAGAAGCCACAGAAAATTCATTTCGAGCAGCTGAACCCCCCAGGGGAGCCTGGAGCTTTACTACCGTACAGTGGAACACCTTCCCAAGTAAATACGGAAAATATGACTTATGGAAATCTGGTTGGTATGACATAGAGGTTCTTCTAAACTAATTCACAAACATATTATTTCCGGTACTAGTGATCCTCTGGGCCCTGCTCAGGGCAGATGAAGCACATAGATAGGACGTCCGAGCCAATGAAAAAACTAAGAGTTGGTGACTGGCCAGAAGACCACTGAACACTTGAGGGTAATTTATACAGGGCTGGAGAGGTGGCTTATCGGTTCACAAAGTGCGCTGCTCCTGCAGAGGACCTCAGTTCAGTTCCCATCACACACATCCCGTGACTCACAACCGCTGGAGCTGCAGCTGCAGGGGAAGCCTCCAGTCTCTGCAGGCACCTGTGTTCACATGCACAGGCCCCGCCCCATCCATGTAAATAAAGATGCATGTGAACAAAATGTAACCTCAAAAAGAAAACGATGTCCATCCATGTTGATGCTGGAGTCAGTTTCCTTTCTCTGCCTCGTCTTACTTCTCTCTCTTTCTGTCTGTTTCCCGCCCCACCCGACATGTGTACACGCATAGAGAAATAGAGTCCTATGCCAGGTGGTGGCGCACACCTTTAATCCCAGCACTCAGGAGGGAGAGGCAGGTGGATCTCTGTGAGTTTGAGGCCAGCCTGGTCTACAGAGTGAGTTCCAGGAAAGCCAGGGCTACAAAGAGAAACCCTGTCTCAAAAAACAAAAACAAACAAACAAAAAATAGATTTGTCTGTCATAATTTTTGAGATGACATGACTTTTCAGCCACAGAGAGAGTCAGATCATCGAGTACCATTTCAAATTCACATCTGGTCTTTAGATTCTGCAGACCAGTTTGTTCTTGGTAGGCAGGAGGATCAGCGAGAAAGTTCACCTTCCTGGGCTGATGCCTTCCAATGCTGGGACCCTTGTCACTTTCCAGATTCCTTGTCATATGAAATCATGGACTTTATTCATCCAGCCTCTCTAGTTGAAGTCGTGTGGTACTCTGTGGACTGAATATTGGATCTTTTTTATAGAGACCACACCATGTTTACACATGACATTTGGAAGTGTGCTACCTGCTTGATAATCCTGTAAGAAATTTGTCTTCTAATCACCTGTATGTGACCAGTTGGTTCTGATATGGCTTCTCCACATAGCCATTCATATGTGTATACATGCATACATCCGCACTTCCACCATCGATCCTTCTATCCATCCATGCATCCCTTTAAAAAGTATTCAGTAGTTAAGTTCTACGTGTACTGAATGATTTTAGGCACCAGAACCCAACAGTGAATGTGACTGAGAAGGTTCTTGATGTAGAAGTGTAGGAAGGGGAGATATGACTTCCTACAAATGAATTTTACCAAGATTTAATGTCACTTTGGTGGAAATCTCCCAGATGCTTCAAGATTGTTTCATGAGAGACTAACCTATGTAACATTTTGAGGTGGAGTTGATTGGGGTCCTACAGCCTAAGAGTGAAGAAGCCCAAATTCTCTCTTTCCATACTGAGGTACCAAAGATCTACATCTAAAAACCTGCATTGTGATATGTGCGAAGAAATGTAAGAGGTGTTATCGCAGTAACGCTCTTGAATGAGCCCCTGGCTTTCTGTTTGTACCATGGCTATCAGGAGAGTGCTGGGCTGAGAGACCTCAAGATGGAGGAGTCTCAGCGTGACAGCCACTGATCTCCAGATCCTCCTAGTAACTCAGATAATGAGCTGACTTCCTTTTTGTTTAGGGGTTGCGATACGGGCTAACTGCTCTAGAGCAGAAAAATCAGACGATTTCAGGGGGGTAGAGCAACTCGGAGCTGATAGAGGGGAACACAAATAAAAAGAAAGAACAGGGCATTGTGGAGGTTTGTCAGCTGAAATCCAGTTTCAGGGTCTTGGGATTGCTTGTGTTGCCCCAAATGCTGTATGGTACCAGTCTTCTGCCTTACAATCTCTTCCTCATTCGGAAGTTAGTTCTCAAGGTCGTTTCACAGCTAACAACCTTGAAGCACATATGGAGGCAGAGTCTTTGTCAACTCTCTCCCCAGCTTTCTGATTTCATTTGGGAGAAGGTTTTGCTCTGGTACTAACATGTCTACCATGCCTAACAGAGATCCGTGCACCCAGTAAGGAGCCATCGCGCCTTCTTGATGAGGGCCTAGGGTTTTTCAGTTTGTACCTGCAGAACACCTTGTTTGTTTGATGATTCATTTGTTTCCCATTATTGCCCAGTGTTGAGTCAGTCCTGTTCTGCCCCTGGGTTTGATTTAGTACTGGCTGCACCTCCTTGTGACCAGGCAAGGGGCACTTCAGTGTTTTTCCTGAAAGTGTCCTTGCTGGAAGGAAGCTTGTGTTCCAGATGTCTCAGCCTTCTGTCTCCCGAGTGATGGGACGACAGGCATGTGCCACCATGCCTGGTTCACTTAAAATCCTGATTCTGTCTCTCCATCGCTGTTTCCTGGGGGTAGGTAAAACACAATGCTAAGAAGAAAATACTCATCCAGTTGTCTGTCCAGTCATAGGTCAATACATCCACTGTCCATCTGCCCATTCCTTTAATAAGTGTGTGCTGAGAGCCCACCATGTGTCAGGGGCTGGTCTTGGCACTGGAAGTAGTTAGCGTAAAGAATGAAGCGTAGTCCCTACCTTCATGGAATTTGCCTTGCAGCAGAAGTGTAGAATAAGCGCACGGAACACTGGTAACTTTCAGTAGGGACTTTGAAGAGAATGAAGACACAGTTCTTACCCTAGACGATTCCTGCGAAGGATGTATATCATGTGACCAGTTGATTCTGATATGTAATCAGAAGTGCTCTGCAAAGAGTGTAAAAACACTGTGTAGTGTTGCTATTCCTTGGGGGAGAGGTAGAGAAGATTCCATAGATAGGTGACATTTGAGATTAGTCTTAGCAGAGTAGGAGTTTCCAGAGTGACAAGGGGGCGGGGACGGAAGAGAGTACTTGTGGAGCTGTGGAGGAGAGGAAACAGGGCACCTGCAGGGAACAGGAAGAAGGGTGTGTGAGGGCGGAGTTAGTGGGAGATGAAGGTCACATAGTCACCTGATACAGGCAACCTGGCAACTAGGAAGTGCTTGTTGTCCTTGCCTTAATGTGCGGTGTGTGGGGGAGTGAAGTGGCCAAATGCTTAAGACCAGCGTGAGATACATTTCGAAACAATCACAGTCATGACTCAGATCCTGAAATTCCAGGCTTGAGGAGCAGGAGGTTGCCGGGATGCTGGCTGACATGGCTACTGAGGGGCAGCAGGGGCGTCTCAGCTGAGTGGAGAGGGGCCACTGCTATTTTTTTGAATCCTGAAGAGATGTTTCGAACTTCATGTCCACCATATTGGTGACTGTTCTATTTTTGGGGATGGTTACTAGGTTATTTTTGTGGTTCTAACAATAGGGATGCCTCTCCTCATTGCATCCTTAGGCGCAGAGGACCACAGAAATGATTCTTCCTCTGAAAGGAATCCTCCCACTCCCCCCTCCCCCCCATGGTGCTGTCACTCACCCTACAGCACACGCTGATGGAGCACACGTGGTGCAGTGGTGACAAGCCTGTGCTTGGGCGGCACAGAAGGTTTTAGCTCCGGGTTGGGAAGGTGGATCTGTGGTTAGGAGGGCTTGCTGCGCACACATGAGAAACTGAGTGAGTTTGAATGCTTGGAACCTTGGGGTTGGACAGGGAAGAAACAGGGGATCTCTGAGGCTTGCTAGCTGCCAGCCGAGCTCCTGGTTCAGTGAGAGACCCTGTCACAAAGGAATTAGGTGGAAAATGATAGAACAGGACACTGGGCAGCCTCCTTTGGCTTCCATGTGCATATGACACACACACACACCTCTGCATGTATGTGTGCATCTATCCACTCCCAAAGAGGTGAGGGGCTTTGGGTTAAATCTCAGTCTCTATATTATGAACCTTGACTTAGCCTCTTGGGGCTTCTGTTTCCTCATGGGTAAAGGGAAGTAGTAACAGGATCTGGTTTCCAGGGCTCAAGTCCAATGCCCCTCGGGTATTCTTGGTTGGTGTGAAACAGTTCATACATGGCAGGTATTTCATGGGCCCCATCCTCGTCCTTTCTGGGTTATAGTCCTGCTGGGGAGGTGGTATGAATCCCCTCTATCAGGAAGGTGATGGAGCCAGTGGGTTTGCTGATCCCGTCCTGGTTTGTGACAACAACTGCAACTGCTGATGGAGTTGAGAGAGCACAGCTTAGCAGGGAAGAGAAGGGGTGATGTGAGCTCCAGTGAGCGTCAGGTTTTCCGAGAGCCCTATTCCTGCCTACGGATGCCTTTAGCTGGTGGGAAAATCTCAGAAAGTTAATTTGAGACCCGCGGTTGCCCCTCTGCAATGTATGTAAACAAATGTATGGATGGTGTTTCAATGTCAAACAGATTTCTGGTTTTTTTCACTTTTTCTTTCCCATTTTCCTCTTGGTGCTTTGTGCCAGGATTTCATGCGGTACAAAGCAGCCACCAGCTCACTATGTATGTAGCCAAGGCTGTGTCTGAACTCCTAACCCTTTAGCCTCCACCTCCTGAGTACTGGGATTCTCCTTTTCAGTGTAGGTTCTTTTACCTTTCAAATAAACTCCTTTGGTCTCTTGAGGGCTGAAGATACTCGACAAAGAGCATGTGTGAGCTGGAAGTGGAAATCTGTAAGACTTTGCTTGGTTAGTTATAATATTTAAGGCTAGTCCTATGTTGAAAAACCTTTGTACTGGCAATCCTCGAACCCTACCCCCCATGTCTGTCTGTCTGTGTGTTTTTTCCAGAGTCTCACTAAATAGCCCAGGCTGAAGCCTGACTTTCTTCTCTCCAGGGCCATCTCCGCTGACTGTCTCCATTCTCAGGCAGTGGCAGATTAAACCCAGGTTCTCTGCCTTTTGATTTCTCCTTGTTTTCAATCCCCCTCCCCAATAGCTCAATTTTAAGCAAGAGGATCCCTTTTAATATGGCATCTGATAACGGCCCCGTTGACAAAGGCACACATAAGGAGTGGAAAAAAATGTATCTCATCTCTGTTGCTGACCTGCCACACCAGAGAGGTCACTGTCATACAGAAACTGCTAGCTTGGGTTTGAGGCACGTGAGAACTGGAGGTTTGTCTTTGGGTGAGACTGTTGGTCTCTTTTGACCAGGGCCATCTGACTTACTTTTTGTTCAAAGTCTTTGATTCTCCCCCACTGCTGGGGAGAGGCACCCAAGACCCTGCTTCTTACTCCTTTGCAAGGCTCACCTTTTGTCTATGCTTTCCAGTGTCCTCTCTCCTCCTGTGTGTATGATGTCCAGGGCTCTTCCAACCTATCTCTCCTCGGGATACAGAAGACCCTTTGTGATCCTGACTCCTCATTTACCACATCACATGGAGAGGTAGCTTCCAATGAGCCATTTTATCCTGAAAGTCCTTGTTTTAGTTTTTGGAGACAGGGTCTTACTGGACCAGCAAACCTCAAGTTCGCAATCCTCCTGCCTCAGGCATATACCAATGACACTTGACCAAAAAACACAACCTTCTAAGCTATCGAGGCTGGCCCTGAGAAATGTTAGCTGGGGCTTTTCAGCTTTGCATACGGAAGTGACATCTGTATGGGAGACAGGCACCTTCTGGCATCACCATTGAAGGATGGTGCTGTTTGTCTTCTTAGGGGTGACATCTGCTTCCTGTTTCAATGTTGCCTATCGGCTGCAAACTATAATAAGGAAGCCAGGGCATTCTGACAATTTTCCCACCCGATAATTTAGTTCTGTTAATGCTTGGAAAACTGGAGTTCACTAACTATATTTAGAACTTAAAAATGTAAAAACTCTCCATTAGTTAAGGTATTAGTGGGGATCTCTTAAAGCTATTGTAGTAGATAAGCCCCAAAGTCTCTGAGGATTGACAGATCATTTGCATCTCATTTACATCAGAGACCCTTCCCTGATGCAGGTGATCCCAGCCAGGCAAGTCTTCATGTAGGGCACCCGAGTCTGAGTCCTCTCTGCTTGGACCAGTGGGTTGGGGAGAGTGTGTGTGAGAAAGCACATTCATTTCACAACCATTCTGGTCTGGAGGGACACTTGTCACTTCTGCTTACTCTCTGTGGCTCAGAACTCAGGCACAGGGCCACACTGGGTGCAGGGAGTGGGGACAAGGGGAGGCTGGGTGGAGCAGAGTGACCAGCTCTGTCTCTGGGAATAAAAGGAACCAGGTTTTGGTGGACTCAGTCAACCCCTCCTCAGCCTCCAAAGCAATGGTTCCTTTTCTTTCCTTTGGGGCTGCACATTAATTTTCTCTCTCCCTTGACCAGGAAAGTCGTGATGTGAAACTGTGTGCCTCTTTATCTTTTCTGGTGTACTTTGTGGGGAAGTTGAAGTCTGTTTATTAAGAGTGAGGGAAAGTAGTGTTCTTGTTTTTTAGTTGCTACGACATCTGGTTTTCGTTAGAATTTCTGCCTCTCTCAATAAACTGGGTCTCAAAAATGAGATTGATTGTATTTTTAATTGTGTGTATATGTGTATGTGTATGTGCATGCAGGTGTTCATGGAGGCCAGAAGAGGGCGTCAGATCACTTGGAGCTGGTGTTAGAGCTGGTCCTTCTGTGAGAGTGCTACATGCTCTTAACTGCTGAACTATCTCTCTAGTCCTTATCCACTGACATTCTTTCTTGTGGGCATCCTAAATGCTATGGTCTGGCTCAGGGTTGGGCAAGAATACCTGTAGGTTCTTTCCTATTGTTCATTGTTCTTTGTATGCAAGCATCCTCCCAGACTCCCAAATCAATGATTCATTATTGCAACTGAGCACTACTTCCTAGGGTCATCAGTTTGGGTTGGGCTCAGCGGGGTGGTCTGTGTATTCCTAACTGGTCTTACCCATGTGCTTGGACCTCAGCTGGGATGTTTGGGATATGGGAGTCTCAACTTAGACACACGGTGGTGGACACATTTCCCACACATGAGTGGAGGCTACACCTAGAAGTGGCTGTGGGGCTTCTGTTAGCAGAAGGGAAGTGTAAGCTCACTTTAGAAATAAAGGAAGAGATAGAAGAGAGAATAGATTCTTCCTTTTGATGGGGGAGAGGGAAGCTGTGAATAAGTTGGGACGTCTTTGGAATCTAGCACACCACTTGTAATGTGTCTCTAAAACATGTTCCAGTTTAGGGTTTGGTTTCCTGAAATGAAACTTGAGCCTACAGCAGGCCATAGTGTAAGTGCTTACTGCTCATTCCTTGGAATGATGGTCCGTACAGGGGAGAAGCCAAGGGTAGAACATTGAACACTACCACCATCACCACTGGGTTCTAGAGTCAATTACCCCCAAGCACTCGGCACAGCATCAAGAGTGCAAGAGTCAGAGAAAGGAGCACAATGCCTCTGCTCTTGAGAATGGAGAGATCCAAGAAGGAGATAAACATATAAAGGAATTAGCGTAATACCCGGTGGGACTGTAGAACCTTGAAGGGAAGTGGATATGGTCTCGTGATACACTGAGCATGGGTTCAGACCTCAGCTTCCTCACTGATCACATCACATGCAGGGCCTTGGGTACTTTACTTAATCTTTAGGATTTTTGTCTGTGAAATGAAGATAATGGCTTAGTCTTCTTTTCCAGGATACCACTGGGTTAGGTGAGACGGGGATCACAGAGAACATGTGACTACTCATCATGTATTAGCACGGAAAAGGCAGAGATGGTCTCAAAATGTCCTTGTGACGATGTCCTAACGGCCACAGTCTCGGCTCTCCTCCCACATTCCCTGGCTGGTATTACTGATGATGATTGCATGAGGGTGGTTTACTGGGTAGGTAAGTCTTGAGATTGGCACCCATAGGCACTGGGGGAGCAGGAAAGGGAGATGGTGCCGTGGTTGTAGCAGAGGACGAAGCTGGTTCCATGACTGACATTGGAATGTTTGTTCGGAGCTAAGACAGAGCGTGTGTGTTGGGCAGGGGCGACTGTGAATACAGCTGAGAGGCAGATGACTTCCCTAGATTACAAACTATTCTGTGTTTGATCTCCAGTACCATACATACACACACATGCACAAAAGATAAATTTACCAATTGTGGGGGCACATGTATAAAACCTCAGGCCTTGAGAAGCTGAGGAGGTAAGATCAAAAGTTTGATGCCAGTTTTGACTGGGTAGTGGGGATTCTGTCTTAAAACAAGCAAGCAAGCAAGCATATCCCCAGAGATTGTGGGTACTGTATAGGTGGAGGCCGGAGGAAAACCTCCTCGGTCCCAGTCCACTTGTTTTTTTTGATACAGGGTTTCTCTCTAGCCTGGGGCTCACTGATTAGGGTGGGCTGGTTGGCCAGCGAACCTTAGGGATCCATCCCACACAGCGTCTCTTGTTTCCCTAGCAATGGGATTGCAAGAACCCACCACCACACTCGGCTTTTTCACATGGGCGCAGAAGCTTGAACTCGGGCCTCACGCTTGCATAACAAGCATTTTGCCGAGTGAGCTCTCTCCCCAGCCCCTCTTCTACATTTGATTTTTACAACTGTGGTTTATCACTCACTGGAGAGCCATGAAATCAATTTACTGAGCCATGTACACTATGAAAAATTAGAATAGAAAAATACCAGAATGCACAAGCCCCAGGAAGAGAAAGCACGGTTTCATGAATCTTTTATTCTGTGTCTTCATATGCCGGCGTGGGTGAACTAGGTCAAAAGTAAATGGTGTTTCTGACCATGGGGATTGACACCAGGGTTTGAGAGTCACTGTGAAGAGCACAGAGAAGAAGCCTTGGAGGCTCAGGAAGTTGGCCTATGGACTGTGGAGGCTTAATTTATTTTTTTTAGGGATGTAAACTCATTGTTTTGAATTCTTCATAATTAGAAGTTTCTTTCTCACTCTAACACAGTGTCCCAAGATTATTTTGGTTACCTTCCTTAAGCATTGACATACCACAGACAAAGCTATTTTTTCCCAAATAGAATGTTAAGTATAGTATATGACATCTTTACATATATGAGTGGTTTTGTTAGAACTGCCCTGCCTGCCCTGTCACTGGGGTCAAGTGTCAGATTGCTGTGTCAAGAGGTGGCCGGAGACTGCAGAGAGAAGGAACTGCTTATGTGGGATAATACGGGCTGAGAAAAGAGTGTTTTATAAGCAGAGCCTTCGCCCAGAGAGGGAGGAGGAGGTGCGTGGGGGTGCACGAAGCAGTGGGGAGGCGAGGTGCCAGCATCAAGGTGGGTCAGATCCCTGTGGTGGAAGTCTGCAGAGGATTGCCTCCAGCCGGGACTTCCTAGAGCTGGAATTCAGTGTGTGTTTATAGTCTCTGCTGTCCCTGGGTAGGTGGCAGCCCAAATGACAGCTGGCCTCATTCTCTTTCCCTTCTGGCTTTCTCTGATTTGGGGCCCAAGGGCCATAGGGGGCCAAGAGTGCTGCAGGTAGGGCAAAAAGTCAAGTCCAAAAAAAAAATTGAATCAGGGTTGGGAGGGAGGGAGGGAGGGAGGTAGGGAGGGAGGGAGAGAGAGAGAGAGAGAGGGAGAGAGAGAGAGAGAGAATTTGCAGTTCCTAGAAGTGCCTCAATTTGTTGGGCAGATAAGCCAAAGGAATTTTCCATTTCCTGGACATCTTCAAGTAAGATTCCTATTGCTACTGACTCAAGCTGACATTTACTGAGTGCTCACTATGTGCCTGGCACTGTTCTAAGTACTTTATATATATTAACTCATTTAATCAGTACAACAGCCCGCTGCTGCTGTTCTTAGTACATGCTGGGAAGATGGCAGCACAAAGACTTGAGAGATTTCCCAAGCTTATGTTTATCTATGATCCAAATACAGACTCAGGTTCAGGATCGTTTAAGAGGAAGGTAGCACTCTGGAACTGAGGATGACAGCAATGATGGTGATAATAATGGTGATGATGCTGATGATGGCGGTGATGATGGTGTTGATGGTGATGATGGTTATGATGATGGTAATGATTATAGAAATGATGGTGGTGTTGGTGATGGTGGTGATGATGGTGTTGATGGTGATGATGGTTATGATGATGGTAATGATCATAGACATGATGGTGGTATTGGTGATGGCGGTGATGATGGTGACAATGATGGTGAAGCTCCTAATGTTTGAGTCCTTTCAATGGGCCGAGCTGACCATTTCATAAATTTTATCCCTTTGAGTGTTTGCTTTCCTCTAAGACCTGCCAGTAGTATTCCCATTCACAGGTGAGGGCATTGGCTTAGAGAAGATGAGCATTTCTTAAATTACTGCAGAGCCCAGACTGAATTCAAGTTTCTTTGAATTAGAGTCTGAATTGCCAGTCACCAAAGTGAAAGGGTGTAAGATAACTCTGGACGGGTGAGGAAGAACTGGCAAAGGCAGGCTGAGGCAGTCACATTTGAGGGAGGCATCGTTTGAGGCAGGCAACGTTTGAACTGAAGTGGAAATTTTCTGGAGGGAACAATGTTTCCATTACGATTTACCCCTCCTGAGATAGCTTAAATAGTTTTCAGTCTTAGTGTGTGTAAGGGGGTTAGAAACATTTTTAAGTTTCTCAATATCTCTGTGACTGCTATCTGCTGAGTTCTTCATGCCTAAGTTTTATGGCTAGGAAGGTATGAGCTTGAGGGCTATGCAAGCCCCCAGGTCATTTGCAAGAAGGATTGCACACAGTAGGCCATTCAGTGGATTACACACAGTAGGACCTTCTTTAGTGGATTACACAAGTAGGCCCTTCAGTGGATTACACACAGTAGGTCCTTCAGTGGATTGCACACAGTAGGCCCTTCAGTGGATTACACACAGTAGGCCCTTCCTTCAGTGGATTACACACAGTAGGCCCTCCAGTGGAACCTAATACTTCCCTGTAGAGCTGAGCTGAACTGGACACGTCCCATATCTCATTGGAGGCCCACAGTGCTCCAGGAGGCAAGCCCATTATTGCTTCTATAAAACAGCTGGGGTCAAGAGGTGTTAAGTGGCTTGCCCAAGACCTCAGAGCTAAGAAGGAAAGATGTTTTTTGACTTATGAAGGCATTACATCTCAATAAACCCAGTGTGAATTGAAAATGCTCTGGAGTTGAAAGTCAATATTATTAATCTATGAAGCAGTACAGTTTAGCGAACGGTACACTGTGCTATATGTGCCCCCAGCATTATTTCTACATATTCTGGACCAAAAAAAAACATCAAAGTTCAAAATTCAAAATATGATTTTTGTGATTACGCTATTGCTTTCGTATGAACATGAAGTAGAACAATCACCCTCCAGAAATTGGACCGTCATTAATCGAGGCTGTATGTATGTGAACAGTGACCAGCCCAGGCAACCCTGTTTCCAGACTACACAGGCTTGCCTACTCTGCTAGCAGGAGTCTTTGGCCAGGGTGTGGGAGGTAGCATAGCAGGCTGTAGATCTGATGCGAGAGGTTTAAGAACTTGCGCCAAATCCGCCTATAGCATCACAGGACTGGTAGGACAGGGTGATCTCTCTGGCATGGTCACCCACCCGGTGATGTACGGGGAAGCAGGGCATGGGATGCACCCTCTGTCCTCAAGCGGACAGGTAGACAGGCCCATCAGCACAGCATGATAGCTAGGAGGGCAGGGGTGGAGGAAAGGGCACAGGCCACTTCTCAGGGTCCCGGGGAGGCTGACAACAGTGTGAGAGAGGGGAGAAATGGTGGACAAGGCAGAGGGAGAAGCAAGGCAGAGGAAATACCCGGTGGAAGGAAGTAACTGATGATCCTGGGAAAGGCTGACTTGGGGAAATTTTGATGGGTAGAGAGAAAGCAAGTAGCAACCCTGACAGAATGACCTCTAGGTTCAAAGGTGAGCTCAACCCTCCTCAAGGTTAAAGACTGAGATTTTTTTTCCTCTACATTTTTTTACCACATCAGTTTTATTTATTTGTTTATTTCTGTGTATGCGCATGCACGTGCCATGACAGGCATGTGGAAGTCAGAAGGGAACTTGTCGGGGCTGTTTTCTCCTTCTCTGATGTGGGACTCAGGGATTGAACTCAGGACATCAGGGTTGGCAGCAAGGACCTTTACCTCCTGAGCCATCTTGCTGGACTGAATTTTAAGTCAGGTGCGGGCAAGGAGAGAGGGTGAGAGACCAGGTGAGAAATTCTTGCCTGAGAATCCCTTATGCCCCCAAAGCAGGAAAAAAAAAAAAAGAGAAATAAATCTGAATTTGAATCTGCGATGTTATGCAGATTTCCCCACCTTGCCTTCCTTTTTCTTCTCCTGTGCGAATGATGACAGGACCAACTGTACAGATAAACAGAACGATTGGGGTTGGGATCAAATATGGAGGCTCTCCTGCGAGGCAGTGGCAGTTGAGGGAGCCTGACTTGTTACTTGATGAAGAGGGTTCTCAGCAGGTATAAAGGGAGGGGAAAGCTTGAGGGGGAACACTGGTTTCCACCTTGATTGTGCTAACTCCGAGACAGCTGTGGTGTGCCCAGTTCATCTGTGTCCAGAGGCACCTGGAAGTAAGTCAGGAAGCAACAACCTGGGAGCTACAGGACAAGGTATAGTTTTGCCTCCCTGCCACGATGGACTGAAGCGCTCAGAAACTGTGAGTGCAAATTGCTTGGCTTGCTTGTGCTGATTCTGTATGTTGCTGTAGAGATACAGGTATGAAAGTAACTGACATACAAGACACATTTAAAACCATCTAAGCCGTCCGTATTCCTGAAGGTGCTCAAGGATTTGAATGGAGTGTAACATTAAATAACACAAGAGTATACAGTATTTAACTAGAAAGAACTCTTCTAGGCGGTAAGAGGATGCTGGAGTTTAGGGCTGACTTATTTTCAACCTCTCTCTTCCTCCTTCTTTCTCCTCCTCTTCTTCTCCCCTACCTCCCTGTTCTCCTCCCACTCTGCAGTTGCCTTTTTGAGATAAGAACTTATCATGTTGCTCAGAGTAGCTTGGAATTTGCAATCCTCCTGCCCTTGAGTGTTCGAGTTAGAGTCAGGGACCTCCACACTCCCAGTTGGAATTTAATTATCATCTTCATTATGGTTTTTTTGTGCTTGTATTCTATTTATAGAAAATGTTATCAGTTCTTCAATTCTAGTGTTTTAAAAATTTTCATTTATTTAAGAATTCCTTGGCTGTTACTTAACACGTAAGCACCAGAAAGTAGTTCCTTCCAGAACTGGTGTAATCAGGTGCTTAATGGGGTCCTCAAAAATTCAGGATCTTCTCAACTCTTTTTTCCTGTTTCACTGATGTCTCTTTTCTTGGACCCTCAAAGCCTGCAGGAGATACAGGAACCATACTGCTAGAAGATGATGCACAGAGGGGCAAAGAGGGGAATATGGGATCAAGGATTTGTTTTAAGAACCTCCTGTCGTCCCCACGTTAGGCAGCACGTTAGGCAGCCCCACTGTGGCAGCTGTCTGTTGTCGTGAGGGACAAGGTGGCATGGGGAGCAGAAGTGTGGAAAGGCAGAGAGGAACTGTCTCAGAATTTTGCTTATTAGATAATTATCTTATGGCTTGAGTCATTTCAAGATAAGCTTTGTCTTACTTGCGGCTGAATGCAGTGTCTCTCCAGCAATTTCAGATGGTTGCTACAATGTATTTTCCCTCTCCCTGCCTCTTGTTTGATTAACTGACACTTGAAGTTTAATTATCTCTTCTTAGATATTTCTTATATGCTGAGTAATTGTAGATTGCACATCAGACATTGTGAATATTACATTGTCAGGAACTCTGGATTTTGTTGTATTTCTGTGAAGAGTGTTTTATTTATTTATTTTTTTTTAAAATTTTTTAACAGGCCATTGGCTTGGCTAAACAGTAGTTTGTCTCTGAACCATCAGCTCAGATGTCAACTTTGTTGAATTATCCTGATCTTAAGGACTGCTTCATGCATGCACTGGTCAGGAGTTTGCTGGACTCATGCATGCACGGGTCAGGAGTTCGCTGGACTCATGCATGCATGGGTCAGGAGTTCGCTGGACTCATGCATGCACAGGTCAGGAGTTCACTGGACTCTTGGGTGGGGCTCATGCTAGCCTAGGTCAAGAGTTTGCTGGACTCATGCAAGCATAGGTCAAGAGTTTGCTGGATTCTTGGGTAGGGTCATGCTTGCACAGTTCAGAAGTTCACTAGACATAGGGTTCACGCACACACGGGTTAAGAGTTTGCTACACTCTTGGGTAAAGTTGCACACAGACTTTGATATGTTTTTCTTTTCGTGTTACTTTTAGATTCTCTTCTCACTCTTCAGCAGCTATTGGGGACCTGAAATCTGTCTTTTTGTTCTGCATTCCAGAACATTAAAAACATTTGTTTGTGTTCATGTGTGTGCACGTGTGCACGTGTGTGTGTGTGTGTGTGTGTGTGTGTGTATGTGTGTGTAGTGCACATGCATGTGGATGCCAGAGGACAACCTCAGGTTTTGTTTCTCAGGTGATGTCTACCTTGTGTTTAGAAACAGAGTCTTTTGGTGGTCTGGTAATTTTTCTTCTCTTCTCTTCTCTTCTCTTCTCTTCTCTTCTCTTCTCTCTCTCTCTCTCTCTCTCTCTCTCTCTTTCTTTTTTCCCTTTTTACTTACTTAGTTTGGTTTTTCAAGACAAGGTTTCTCTGTAGCTTTGGAACTTGTCCTGGAACTTGCTCTGTAGACCAGGCTGGCCTTGAGTTTAAAGAGATCCACCAGTCTCTGTCTCCTGAGTTCTGGGATTAAAGGTGTACGCCACCACCGCCCAGCTTGATTTGGGACTTTTCACGTAGACTAAGTCAGTTGGACAGTGAGCCCAGGATCTGCCTCCTCAGGGCCGAGCTAACAAATTCGCATCTTCAAGGTTGGCTTTGGGCTTTTGTGTGAATGTAGAGATCAAACTCAGGCCTCGTGCCTGTGTGCTACACACTTTACCGACTGAGCTATCTCCTCTGCCTAGTTATTTTGAGTTTCATTTTTATCTTTTAAATTTGGAGCTTTAACTGCTGACTGCAGTCTGTTTTCAGGGTAAAAACTGCAAAACTGTCACTCCCTTCTTTCAAGTGTCTACAGCCCCTTCAGGATCAGCTTTCTTTTGCTTTCGCTTAAAAAAAGAAAAATTGCCCAGAGTTTGTATGTTCCTCACACGGAGCCTGGATCCACCTGAATCTTTGCTTGACCATACAAGATACAAGCTCCTTCCTGGGGAAACCGATGCCTAGATAGTTAAGTTGCTCTCCTTATCACAAAGCTAGTCAATGGAGCCTCTGCCCAGGGTCTCTGACAGTAGACACAGGGTTAAGAGTCAAGGGCAGGTTGGGCTCCATCTCATTTGGGAAGTGCCTGCTCTGTGTGCAGTATCAGCCCAAAGCCCAGCTGGGTGGTTCCACAGGAGCCTTGAGTCAAATTCTACTCCTTTTCAATGAGAGCTACTGGACAGGCTCCTTCATTAAATAAAGGTTGCAGTCAGCAAACCATATTTCCGAAAGAATTTTGGGTAGAAACTTGCTGTCAGCGTCAAGAAGGAGGCTGGTTATTGTTTATTTGACAGTGCTTTCACCAAAGTAAAAGCCAGTAGTAAGTTGTGGTTAATAGGAGGAAGTTCAGAGGTCAGCCCTACCCCACCCCCACCCATTTTAAATAAAAGAGGAAGTTTCAGCACTTATTTCTGTTCCAGCCGGTCCCTTGTAGAGAGTATCAGCACAGCTAAGCTGAAACCATGGTAAAAGTGTCCTTTCCCACTGAAGGGCCACTGGCACGGGAGTTCTAAGCATCCCACAGAGTCACACAGCAAAGAATCCTGGGAAAATCTTAAGGCTGAATGCTCCTGGGAACAGGAGTGGTGCTTCCAAGATAGTCATTTCTTGTCCTCTTTCCTAGATACCATCTCTACCAGTAAGCTGTGTCTCCCGCCAGGGATGCTGTCAGGCTTCTTCCTCTGTTTCAGGAGGTAGTCTTGTTTTCCAGGATATAAAACATTCATGGAGCCGTGCTAGGAAATCTCCTACTGTGTGCCAGACCAGAGCCACTGCAGTGAGCAAGTGAGGTACTTATATGCTAGGTGAGACCAGACAACAAATGTACAAGCAAACAACAACGTAACTAACAAAACCATGTTTTTAGGTTGTGAAAAGTTCAGCAGGGGGGAAAAAAAAGACTCTTCAAGCAGAAGCTGTCATTTTGGAGATGACAAGCAAAGAGAAAACATAAAGGCCAAGTTCTTGTTCTTCCTCCATCACTTAGTGGGGGATGGGGCACTTCTCATGACTTGTGTCTCTGCAATTTCTTAGCGTAAGAAATGATATATGCCTTAAAATATCCTGTGTTGTGGGGAGGGGGTTGCTATATAGCCCAGGCTGGCTATGAGCTCTCATCTTCCTCTTCCACTTCCTGGAGATGTGCACCATCTTGCTCAGGCCAGCTCAGAATGGACTCTTGGGTGGATTGTTTATTGCTTCACCTGGTGCCTGTCAGTGGTCAGTTGGTCAGTTGTCCCCCTCTATGGTCACAGGCAGGACTGATTGTATACACTTGGACACAGATTCTGTCCTTGAGGCTAGGAGGAGCTGAAGGAAGGTTCTGGAAACGTGGCTTAAGCTCAGAGTAAAGAAGGAACTGGCTTGTCATACTGGTGTTGGTTTTAAACTCTGTATTCCCTCCTGTCTGTTCTTTCTGAGTCCAGAACCTCTTCCTGTCCCAGCTGCCATAGGTTACCTGGGTTATTGCCTGCAGTTCCCTCTTCCTCCATCCCTAAGGCCTTTCTCTCTGTTCACACCCTAGTGAGAGCAGGTAAGAGCAGCAGTTAATGTCAGTGGCTGTAAATCACCTATATTAAAAATGTTAATTATCACCCCTGGGAAAGGGCTTAACCTCTCCAGGCGTGAGAACAGCTGTGAGCCAGGTGTGGCTCAGTTTCTTGGAAGAGGGAGAAACCACTCAGAGTCACCTTGGGCCTCTGACTGTAAGCACAACCGTATTTATTCCTAATACTAGACTTAACTGGGCTTTGTGACCGACCGTGGATGACTTGTCTTGCTGTTTTTTTTTTTTTAAATTAAGTTTGTGAAAGATTCAAAATGTAAACAATTAAAATAAACTGCACAGCATGGCTAAGAAGAAAGACCTTTGTCCTGGCTCTTCTGACAGCCCGTCTAGTCCCCTTCTGTTGCCCAGAAGCCACATGTTGGAAAACTCTCTGTGGAGTGCCACCAACTGGCTGTCTCCCGGGTAGGGTCGCTCTCAATGCGTGCACACTCATGGTCCTCCCTGGGATGACACAAATGTCTTGCACATATGTAAATGGTTCTCTAGTTCCTGAAAATGCTTTGGCCATGGACCATCATGATTCAGCTTTTAATAGATTTTTGCCAAATGTTCTTCTTGGTGGTTGGGCCGCTGTCCCCTCACACAAACAGATTCTGACGTCAGGCTTTCATAGTTCTGCCAATGCAAAAGAAAAAGAAATGTGGCATTTAATGTCAATGAGTGTTGCCTTGACTGGCAAGGAGGCTGAGTCTCCCCCTCCACCTATATTTTCTTCTTGATTTACCAGCGGGTTCACTATTGGCTTTTCTGCGTTTGCCTTAACTTTCAGTGCTGGGAACGGAGGAGGCCAGGGCCTTGTGCATATGCATGAGAACCGAGCACTCTACCACTGAGCTGCACCCCAGCTCTCCTTGCTGGTTATTTGTCTTGGTTTATCGTGATCAGTCTTGTGCCAGTTCGGTGCCTGGAGTGAGAGAGTCCCTTCCTGTTGGTTTCGCCTTGGAAGGTGCATGTGGTGTCTGTCAATTAGTCCCACTTTCAAGGTGAGAAGACAGAGGCTCAGTGGGATTAAGAATTCGACCTCGTGCAGTCAAGGGCTGACTCTGAAAGCCAGAGGACACGTAGCCACATAGGAAACCGTTCAGAACCACAGGGCCATTGTCACTGTTAGCCTTTCACTGTGAGCCAGACACGCGGCTCTCTAGAGAGCAGTCTGTTTAATTATTCATCTCGTTTCCAAGTAATTGATGACACGCCCTCCAGCAGGAGGGTGGACTGAACTTGATTGCTAAAAATACCCTCCGTGGATAAAATGGAGATGCATCTTGACAGGGCGTCCACCCCACTGGGCCTGCTTTCTGAGGGTCTCCCTGTACACGGGCAGAGCCTTTCGCTAGAATATCCTGTGGTCCTAGGGCCAGGGATGCCAGCGTTCCCGTGGTCCACATGTGTTTGTCATTTTCAGCAGTTGCTATGTGACTGTGTGTCCTCAGGTGTTCAGAACCAGGCCTTGACTGTGCGAGGTACAATGCCTCATCCCACTGAGCCTCTGTTTTCTCACCTTGAAAGAGGGACCAATAGGCTGACACTACATGAACCTTCCAAAGTGGAACCAACAGGAAGGGACTCTATGACTCCAGGCACTGGAGAGGCACAGGGCAGATGAAAATAAAGCCGGGCAAACACAAACCAGCAGGGCGGGCTGGGGGTGTAGCTCGGTGTTAGTGCTCTTGCCTCTCCACCCTGTATTCTATAGGTCCTAAAAAGAGAATTGCAAATCCTTCACAGACTGAGCATGAGAAGACCAACTTGATAGCTTTCCCGGGGCAATGCACTGACCCATATCCCCAAATGAAGACCAAAAAAAAAAAATGGCGGACTTCCTCAGTCAGCATAAGTATAGGCTCTGGTACCGGGTGCAAATGATTTGGAGCAACATACGAACATCTGTTCTTGGGGTGTGTTCTGGCAGCAGTGAGAGTTTTTAATTATTGAGCTTTTATTTGGGCCTGGCCCAGGGTTAGACCACACAAGTCCAATCTTACTGAATTTTACCTCTTGGTTACATAGTTTATGGCCTCTGCTTTGGAGATGAATAATGCAAGGATCAAAAGTTGAACTTGCTTGCACGTGGTGAAGCCATGACTTAAATTCAAGAATGTGTGTCCTCAATGGCTATGTTACTGTTACGATGACTCATAGAGCCCTCTTCCCAATCTGTTCTCTTTAGTGTCAGAACTGAGACGTCCTTGTCAAATAAAAGTTTGTAAAGTGGTGACAGGGGCCAGGGTCCCAAGGATGCTCGCCTTATGCCCACTTGGGTTTGTGTTTTGACTGGGCATGGGGCAACCTTCATAACCCAAGGTAAGAGGCTACTGAATGGCCACAAAAGGCTAGTTCAACCCCTCATACAATAAGGCCGAGCACACCCCTCATACAGGGAAACTCAAGACCTTGTCACAACGGTCAGGGACCAACGTGGCCAGCAGAGTGGGCTGTGATTGTCCTTTGCTCCATTCTAATGGTACCCCTGTATTAGTAACCTTGTGGAACTGGCTGTTCCCATCACGTGTCTGACACCACGACAGCCCGAATTCCCACATAAGGACCGAGAAGGGGAGCAGACTTTTTCCTATAATTACCCACCCCAACTCATTTTGGAATTTCCCCAACTTTTCCCCTGCCTGGCTTTTGAATGACCCTCCCCTTCATTAGGCTCGTCACTGAGATGTGCCGCATGAATCTGGCAGATGCGAGTCATTCTGAAAACACCTGCAGACACTCCTGCAGTGTAGACTTTCCCATTCAGAGTCTCTCCTGACTCTTTGATGCTCCAGCTCTGAACTCTTCCACGGATGCTGACGGGAACCTGGGGGCACTGTGTAGAGTGCTGGGCGCTATCTCTTTCTGAGTCTCCCCTCCAAACTTGGGAGCACACTTGGCCCCCTAAGGTCTTTCTGAGTTTGGCTTTTGGTAACAGTGAGTCTCAGATGAGGATACAGGGCAGAGAAGTTCTGTTTATTGAACTTGATTTTACAGTAGCTATGCCCATTTTACAGATAGGGAAACAGAGGTGAAGCGATTTGTCCAGTGTCACACTGGTGAATCGTCTGTTGTTTCAGTTGCTGGCTGCACTCATTGCTATGTGACTTACAGTGTCCACTGACAAGAGGGATGTGGTTTCCTGGTCTAGTGCTGTGGAGCTTGGACACGAGCATGCTTTAGACAGTGGCTTGATATGGTATACACTATAGCAACTTGGAAGCTTTACGAGCCATTGGTTGGTATGGGTATTGTTCTTTTTCTTTTGCGATAAGACTAAGAAAAGGTCAATTTCTGGGATGGAAAACACATATTGAGCTGAACCACAGGAAATCCCAATGCCTTGCAGTGTTAGCAAGAACCAAGCTTTGGATATCATATATCACCAGACACTTGGGGATGCTTGTTATTGCAACTTAACATAGCAAAAGCTGGCTGATATAGTTATAGTACTAACAAGTAACTTGGTAAAGGTAGAGTTTGACCAGGTGAAGATCCAAGTCCATTTTTTTCCCCCATAGATTTCAGTCTTCCCTAATATTCTACCATTTGGTGGTCCTGTCGTGGACTATCTGTCTGTATTAGTTTCTTTTCTGTTGCTTTGGCAAAACATCATGACCAAGAAACTCACAGAAGGAAGCATTTGTGCGGGCTTCAAGTTTCAGAAGGTTAGAACCATGGTGGTGAAGCAAAGACATGGTATTAGGAGCCTTCCTCACTCTTTCCCTCTCTCCCTGAACTCACAGAGATCCACCTGTCTTTGCCCCCCTGCTGGGTCAGAGTTGGAATTTTTTTATTTTGGTAAGCTGACTTCCTGAGGTAGAGGACTGAATTGTGGCTGTCTCTCTGTCTATGTGTTTGCCACCCAAAGGCATTCAAGCAGATGCAGGGATCTGTGTCGCAGCCGTTCTGTGTTCTGAGTTCACTAAGCTTGTTTGGCTCCAAACTGTGTGTCCTCCCTACCATGGTGACACCCACTGGTTCCTTCTCATCATTTCTTTCAGCTTAAGGTGTCCCCTCCTTCTCCAGCTAACCTCCCAGAGTTCCTTGATTACCTCACCTCTTCTGATACCTGCAACCGAGTGGTCAGCCTGTCCCCCTTTTCTAGCTCGTAGCTTTGGGAGAGCAGAGCCCTCTTAGCGTGTTCTCCATTTTTCAATCTCGAGATGACAGCTGTCACAGAGTGGGTGTGGAACCCTTGCAATTACTCAAGGGATGTGGAACTGAGGTCCAGGTGGCTTCATCACGGTTCTTTTTGTTACAGGCCGTGGTACCAGTAGCCACCCTCATTCCAGGAACTGGTTCCTTGCTGGCTAAATTAGCGGGACCTGGCAGTGTCCCCATGATAGCCTCTTCCAGACAGCTGTTTTCCCCAAGCCCAAGAGGCTCTTCTGTGTCTCGGGTGAGACATTGACAGTCACAAGTGGTAGAAATTCACTTTGGGCAGTTTAACTTTTGGGGAGTGACTACTTCTGTGCCTCGGTTTCCCTTCCTACAAAAAGAGGAGCGAGTATAAAAATATTAGCCGCCTCCTAGGGTTCTCAGGAAAATTAGGTAATTTCATGCATGGATAACACTTATCACTGAGCAGATAGGGAACATCTCTGAGATGCTGTCTGTTCTTACTGCTATTCCTTGTCATGGCGTGTTACTGAAGGTCAGGAAGGTCCTCTGTGTTTCATGAGCAACTGGATAGCACCAGCCAACCAGCAAGGGGGATGCCTGTTTTCTGCAACACTAAGTTCCTTTGGCTCCGGCAGGCCTGCGTTATTCTTTCTGGGCCTGTCATTCTTGTCAGCCCTGCTGTTTCTGACCTCACCCTTGACACTTGTTTCCCAAGTGGCATAGATAGCTGTTCTTGGGTTTAATTCTAAAGTTCTGGGCTAAACTGATGGGTCTTCCTCGGGTCAGAGGCCTTCCCCTGGAGCAGTCAGTTCTGGCTGGGACCTCTTGACGTGGAAGACACTCCAGCTGGGATCCCTTCTAGTAGGTGAGGCAGGTAGGGTCAGGGAATTCTGCCAGGAGTGGACAGAGACTGCAAGCCTGCCTGCTGCAAGTGGCAGCCATCAGTCTTTCTGCGCCAAGGGTCCTTTTCTCTTTCCCATCCCCTCCCATCTCCTTTCTTTTTATCTCTCCTTCCCTCCAGTTCCCTTCCCTTCCTCCTCTCTGCACTCCCTTTATTCTGCTCCTCCTCCTGTCCCTGTCTATATCACAGGCTG
Source organism: Microtus oregoni (assembly GCF_018167655.1). Classification (NCBI taxonomy): domain Eukaryota; kingdom Metazoa; phylum Chordata; class Mammalia; order Rodentia; family Cricetidae; genus Microtus; species Microtus oregoni. The sequence continues at coordinate 22,549,902 of NW_024543075.1, read as the reverse complement.
ACCATGAACCCCTCTATCTTAGCCCGATGTCTCATGCCGTCTTGCCTGGCTCCCTTTGCCTGCTTCTTAATGCTGTCCAACACGTACTCCCACACAGTCTCATCAATATTATTTTTTTAAATACTCCCCACTGCGTTTACCTCTAATTGCACTAGCTTCTTGCTTTCTGCTGCTGTAAACCACTTGGCTGTTTCCTTATATTTGGCTATCATGAATGTGGAAGCTTCACAGAGCCCTAGACTTTCCAAGTTGGAAGAGAAAACTGCTCTTCTAAGCTTGCAACAAACAAACACCTACAGCCATCCCCTCGCATGTTTACTGAAACTGTATTAGGCTCAACATCCAGTTCCACGCCTCTCTGCTCTCATCAGCAGTGTCTGACTACCATGTCGGAACACAAACATTTCAGGAAATGGCTGCATAGAATCCTATTACGTGAGGTGACAAGAGTTCTTCAAGTCGTTCTCAGTTTTCCACCCTGTCCTTTCTTATGATCTGAGTGTGAAATATCCCCTTAGACACACAGGTCTGAATAATTAGTCTGGGACTGGCAGTGCTATTTTGGGAGGTTTTGGTACTTTTGAGAGGTGGAACCTCAGTAGAGGAAGTGGTTCTCAGGGGGCGGGACTTGTGGTTGATAGCCACATCCTACTTCCTAGTCTAGCTTTGCCGCCTAATCTGCCCAGATATAAGCAAGCTCCTGCTGTCACAGCTGCCACCCACCTCCATCTCTGTGCCTTCTCTGCAAGGGTGATCTGTAACCCCGACTCTGTGAACCAGGATGAACTCCTCTCATAGAGACTGCCCGCTGCATCCCATTGTCTAGATCAGGTGTTCAAATCCTTGTTCCTCCAGAAGCCTTGCAGCTATCTTAAATAGATAAAGAAATACCTGAAAGTAAACCTTAAGAATGTTCTTCACTTCATGAAGAAATAATTATTTATACATGCTCACGTATAGTATACCCTTCATCTTTTTCACAGAGATATGGTTTGTTTTCTTTTACGTGTACAATGGCAGAAACATCAGTGCAAGTATGATGTGGTTTGGCAATAATAATCAGCTTTGGTAAAATAGAGGCAACGTGGAGTGGTGGGGACTGTGGCAAAGCCCAAGGACCATACCTGAGTTGATAGAATGACCGCCACTCCACTTGGCCAGTGGTTGCTGATGTGGTAATACAGGGCCAGGTTCCCCCCTCCCTTTTCCAGGAGAGACATGGATTGGAAATACTGATGAGACATCTCCCAATTTCATAGTGCTATGTTGATAATTTATTTAAAAAAAAAACAAGCTAAAAGAAAAAGCCCAACTTGTTGGCTAAATACAATGTGGGCCAGTATTTGTAATCTCTAATGTAGGTAGAATTCGTCAGTTCATCTGAAATCCTTAACTGTCCTTTTAGTCCCTTTCTCTGCTGCCTCCTGAGCATTTGCCTCATGAAACCTGCCAGCGAGCCACAGGAATCTGGAAGCACCTTAATGCCGTGGTGTCCCTGGGATGGGTATGTGCTCCTAGACCTCAGACTTGCGTTGATTAGGCCCATTCTGTTTCTCGAGGGAACAAACAGTTTCTTGTTGTGCAGCCTATGCTGGCCTGGCACCCACTGTCCTGCCTCTGCCTCTAAAGGCTGGATTATAAGTGTGCTCTACCAAGCCCATCTGGGTGCTGTTTTGGAACTTGGCTCATCTGCACTCTTCTCCAAGTGATCAGACAGAATTGTACCCGGAAGACATGTTGGCTAGGGAGCGGTGACCTGACACCCTCCTTAAGCGGAGCTCACTAACTAGTGTTCAAGAATTGAATCTTTCTAAGATACACCTGAAGAGAGGAAAAATTGATTTCAAAACTTGTATTTAATAATGCGAGCATGTCACAATAAACCCCGCATTTAGACACCTTTTCTTTCACTTATTTATGACTTATTTATGTCAATTTGTGAATGCTCTGGGTATGTGTTTGTGTGTTCACACGCATGTGGGTGCACACGTGTAAGTGGGCACATGGGTGTGAGGCTGTACAGGCCTGTGGTGTATACGTGGAGGCTGGAACTGTATATCAAGCACCTTCTTCCGTCGCTTTCCACTGTGGATGTTCTTCCTGCTTCTGGCCCGACTGCTCTGCCCCCTGCTCACCAGCAAGAGCCGTGGAGCCTTTGCGTTCCCACTGCCTGAACTCTGCCATGCCTTTCTGACAGGACGAATGAAATCCCTCAATAGCATGAGCCAGAAAGACTCTTCCCTCCCTGATCCTACTGCTATGAGGAAAGTAGCCAAGATGCTTGGTATGATTATACAAAACTAATTTAAGAACTAGGTAGTTCACAGCTGTGTTTCCCCTTCTGCACTCCCTAAGAAGCCATCCCTGAGAACAGGTTCTGTTGGGGAAAGTGGTTACTGTTGCAATTTCCTTTTTTTATTCTTCTTTTGGAGGCTTAAAGTGCCTGGGAGGGGTTGTGGAAACAGTGTTCCTCTGAAAAGTCTTCCTAGTTGAGATCCACGATTCACTTGAATAACAGTGACTGGTAGTGATGGCTCTGGAAGGAACTGGGGATGGAAGAAAAGAAACAGCACACAGGCCTTCTAAAGCAGCGGCACCAAAGAAGGTCCAGGAGTCTAGGAAACACGAACTAATGGTTCACTTCTTCAGGACACCACTGGCAGGGTGGCTAAGTATTTAAGAGTAAGCTCTAGGATGGGAACTTATGATTGGCCTATCTTGAGTCATGTGACTACCACAGGCTTGATGACTCTGTCAGGAACTCATGAGATGCTTTCCAAGGAAAACTGAGAAAGAAAGGCAAGGGGCAACAACAGGATATCCGAGAGGAGTTTCGATGAGGGCTCAGCTCAGTCATGACAGTGGACCAGAAACCAGAGGCCTTGAGACAGAACAGTGACTCATTGCCCTGAGCGTTTTGTGGGTGGGGCTGATTGGACAAAAGGGTGTACTGCCTGACACACCGCAGCTCCTGATGCCACTAAGATGAAGGAAGAGGGGCTGGAAAGATGGAGGAGGGAGGGTTTTGTTTCGGGTTGTTTTGTTTTTAATTAATTTGAGGCCATACTGCAGGGGTGAGGGGCAGATATGGAGGGGCTGGGAGGGGAGCAGGATTAAAGTGCATAAAGTGAAATCGCCAAAAAAGTCAATAAAAATTATATCTGAAAACATAAGAAAGAAAGACAAGCGAGTGGATCCCGGGCAGACCAACCCCACAGATGGTCCCTGAAGTCTCTCTTAGCCTAAGTCAGGATGGAACCTGAGCTTGTCATGATGCCATGCATGCCATCAAAGCTATTCCTGCAAGCATTTGACTGGCCAGCTCAATGGCCCTGCTCCCCTCAAGAAAGTGACTCTGTGTAGGGCCTCAGTTCTCCGCGGTACCGTCTCAGCCTTCCAGCTAAGACTCTGCATGAATGACGGGGAGAAATGCCCACACAGGGCTCAGTGTGCATCAAAGCGGCGTCTCTGGGCCTTGGTGACATCGGTTACTGGAACGCTCTTAGCCACTTGAGTTATGATCAGTTTTCACTATCAGCAGGAGTGACTGCTACAAAGTCATTGTGAACTCTGAATGGTTCAGAGCACAGAGCCATTGTATTGGGGGATGCAAAGCTGGGTCCCAGGGACTCTCTGATCACAATTCTTTCAACAGAGGAATAAGCCCATAGCCTTGTTTGACACATATTTCTTGAGAGCCATCGCATTTGGTATGCATTACTGACACCAAACCCACCCAACAGCAGCACCCTCACGCTTCATCTAACACGTTTTTTTGACATGCCACCCCCTTCTTGCTCTCAGAACCCTAGGCAATACTTTAATACTCCCCTGGGGGCATTTTGCAGAAAAAAATGATCAATAATGCAGATGAAAGTGTGAAAATCACGGTGATGACATAATGCAAAAAGAATGTTTCTTGAAAGCATGAGAGAACCTCCACAAGAAGACAGACCGCTGCTCTGCTGAAGCTTGGTAGGGAATGGGTGGGGTGAGTGGTTCTAACCCTTTTCCCTTCTGCACAGGCCTGCGAATGATGAAGGAAGCAAGGCAAGAATCGACTGGGAGTTACAGTTCTCATTTGCAAGCTGGTTAATTGGGGGCTGGGCTCTGTGAGTGTGGTTGCTGACTATAAATGCTATTGTCAGCCTCATTTTACAGATGAGGGCTAGGTGTGCGTGGGGAGATCGCTGGTGTTCCACGGCTCACGAAGCCAGCTGTTGCAGGGCAGCGTGACCCGTCTTTTTGGCTGTAGAGTTTGTTAGTTTATGAGGCCAGGGATTGATTGCAGTGGTTGAATGCGGTGTGGTTCCTGCTGATTGATCACCAGTTTACATATTTTTGGAGATTTATGAGACAGTAGACTGAGGACCAGGGACTGCAGAGACAGCGTGGGGTTGGGAGAGTGGGTGGTTTGGTTTTCATGGCTTGTGATGAGGGCCGTCCCTGAGCTTTCCCTGCAGCTTCTTGAGATGAGTCTCCTGTAAAGAGATATCAGATGTCATAATAACCTGGGAAATACCCTTGCGGGCAAGTTGTTAGGTTTCCAAGGGAGTGGAGTAGTGAGCGAGAACACAGACTCTGGAGCCCCAGCTTCTTGAGTTCAAATCTTAGCTCTGTCACTTACCATTGGTGACCTTGGACAACCCACTTAATATCTCAGATTGAAAATAATTTTAAAAATTAATTTTATACGTGTGGGTGTTTTGCCTGTATGTATGTGTACCACATACATGCAGTGGCCAAAGAGGCCAGAAGAGGGCATTGGGTCCCCTGGGGCTAGAGTTTCATATGTTTATTAGCTGCCCGTGGGTGCTGGGAATTGAACCTGGGTCTTCTGGAAGAGAAGCCAGTGAGTGCTCTTTACAGCTGAGCCATGTCTTCAGTCCCTAACCTCTCTTTTAATCTGTAAACTGGAGATAATAAAAAAATACCTTCCTTATCGAATGGTTATAATGATTAGGTTGGGATGTGTATATATGTGTGTATGTATATGCTTAACTCTCTCTCTCTCTCTCTCTCTCTCTCTCTCTCACACACACACACACACACACACACACGTGCACGTGTGCCTTTCGGTTATATGTGTATAGATGTTTTTACTGTGGTTGTAGCTACTTGTAGTGATCTCTGAGATATGATCTGAAAACAGTACATGGAGAACTGTATACATAAGCAACTCACAAGTTTTAAATAGTATGCTCTTCTTAGAGGCATGATGGGAATCTCATGCTATCCTGCTCCATCTTGTGTAGGACATGATTTAATCTCTTTCTCTAGTATATCCATATTATATATGCTACCTGCCTGGAGGAGGCTTATCTATCTGCCTTAGTTATCAGATTGATGGTCCCAGTATCTCCTCACTTGTATTGAGATTGGGTCCATTCATGGTTTCAGCAACCACTAGTATGGTGTTGGCCTTGGAGCACATCCCCTAATAAAGGGGCTTCTGTAACGCATTTAGAACAGTGCCTGGCATCCAAGATATGCTCTGTCGGTGCTTGTTATTACTGTCATTTGTCCCTTGTGCTTTCTGGGAGTCACATGGTATATGATTATGTGTCTCCACCCCAGTTCAGGCTTCTCTATGAATGCTAGGTCAGGCAACAGGCCCCTGGGTCTTTACATCTCTCTGCCAAAGGAGCCGCCTGACTCACCTCTTCTGCTCATAGAGTTGACAGCTAAATACGAGGGCTCCTTCCTTTTGGTATTAGCTTAATTATAGGGGCTCCCTAACGGGGGGGGGGGTAGGGAATGAGCCTTGAGAACTCCTTCCCTCCCCTTCCATGGGCCTGCATTGGTATCAGAGAGAGGCTGAGTGTTCTGTCCTGCCTAGTGTCTTGAGTGCTTTTTTTTTCTCTGTGATTCTGCATGCTTAATCTTCCATCTCCCAGTGGGTCCCATTACATTTTTCTGTTTTGTGTGTGTGTGTGTGTGTGTGTGTGTGTGTGTGCGTGTGTGTGCGTGTGTGTGTTTCTGCCCTGGTTTGAATTCCAATAGATCTGTTTGGGTCTCTGTGGGTGGCTGGCAGCCTCTGCAGGTCATTCTGAGTTATGTAACTGAAGTTCTGTATTTTCTGTTCCTTACTGGGGGTTCTGCCCATGCTCTAATTTTCACTTCTAGTCAAAGGAGCCGGGTTTTCTCAGGAATCCCTCATGGCTTCCTTATAAACATTTCCCTGCTGCATTTTCTTCTTTAAGATTTTTTTCATAGTAGGAACAAAACATGATTATGCAATGTCACCAGATGTTTCCATGAAGACGCAATGCCATGGTGTACACCCTCATTCCCGTCTCTCCATCATGCAAACAGGGTTATCACGACATCTACTTGTTTTGAGGTTCACCTTTCATTGTTTTCTGTTCCATGGGATGCTATCTCTGCCCCTTGTCTTATCAGCCTTTACTTCAGCATTCTTCTGTGGATGGCCATCCAGAGAGGCTGTCCATGTCTCACTGTAAGCAACATTCTGCAGTGATTTGTAGCTTAGGTGTCCTTGAATTGCTCATGAGTCAAAGGCTTGGTTCCTAGTGTGACACTGTTGGAAAGGTGTGCAGGCCTTGAGAGATGGGGCTTTTGGGCCATCTTTATGAGATTGGAAACAGGCTTGAGGGGTTTTAGGGTCCGGCTATGTTCTCTCTCTTTGTGCTCTTGCTCTGTGATCGCTCCTGTGCAATATGTTTTCTTACCATAGACCCACAGCCATAGGGACAATCAGGTTGGGAGCTCCAAAACTACAATCTGAGATAACCTTTTAATCCTTATCAATTAATTATCTTAAGTGCTTGCTTACAGCAACACAAAGCTGCCCACATATTGATAGCATCAGTATGCTATCAGTACTGATAGCATTTTGTCTAAATGCCAAATTATGTTCTCAAGGCGGATTTATATGTGGGTGGGAACATTTGCCTTTCTTCCTGGCTGCTCTGTGATGTTCCTGGAGCTCAGACCCACAGGTCTATGTCTGCTTTCCCAAAGTGAAGTTCTTGGGAATGACTAATATCAACATGGCCCCACATCACCTCTTTGGCTCTTTCAACAGTTTCAAGTGTCCCTGTTTTGCTTTTAACTAGTTTAGTTATTGCTTTTCCACTGTGCTCTTTGAGGGTAGGCGGAAACTTTATTTTAAAAAAAATTACTGAAATTAGAATGGATTAAGGAACGGCTCACAAGGCCCTATCCCTGGTTTAGGAGCTACAGGTAGTTGATGGCTGTTGTAGGGAGAAACAGTTTTCTTTAGGATCAGTCCCCTGATGGGTTGTTTATGTCCAAATGGTCAGTCCTACAGCCGCATGCATACAGGCAACTCTAACTGGACTCAGTAGGATAAATACAAAAAATAATAATAATAGAAGACATGAATTTGAGAGGGGAATATGTGGGACATGGGGGCGTTTGGGAAAGGAGACGGGGTAGAGATGGTAAAAAATGTTTAGTACTCATATGAAATTTTCAGAATATAAAATTAAGAAAATTATTTTTAAAAAACCTATAGTGAAAAATTTATTGTCTAAGCCTGTGAGAGTGGACAGCCTGTGGTTGCTCAACAGATCTTGGAAAGTGGATGCACTGTTCATTGGTAACAATTTCCCATTCCCTTCCTTACAGCCTCCACCAACCGTTGTTGACTTTCTGTTTCCAAGAGTTTGGCTGCATTAAACGTGTTCTAGTAGGGGAGTCATAGGAGTTTGTCAGCTCGCAATTGACTTTTTAGCCATGTCCTTGCAATTCATCCACATTGGATGCAGCCTCTGCCAGACCGTGTTCCTTTTAAAGACCTAATAGCATTCCATGTTCAGACTGCATCTACTTGCCTATCATCTGTTGGTACACACCTGTGCTGCGCCCACTTCTCTACTGCTGTGATCATGTCCCTGTGAGCGCAGCTACACAGATACCTCTTTGTGATCCCAGTTTCAACTCTCTTTTTGTGTTTGATGCTTTATTGACTTTCTTAATTTTTGAGATTATAATATAATTATAATTGCACCATTCCCCCTTCCCTTTCCTCTCTCCATGTCCTCCCACACACCCCTTCTTGCTCTCTTTCAAATTTATGGCTGTATTTCATTAACTGTTACATACATGTATGTATATGTATATACACATGGTTTTAAGTACAACCTTCTTGGTCTGTACAAAGTTACTTACCTGCATGATTTCAGGGCTGACCTTTTGGTATTGGACCTATTGACTAATTGGTGTGCCCTTCCTTGGGGAAGGCATTTCTCCCATCCTTAGCATTTCTTAGTTGCCTGTGGTTTGTTGTGTAGGGTTGAGACATCATGGTCTTTCCCCTGTCCACTTCAGCATGTCTGTTGTTGTCCTTGTTTAGCTCAGGTTTGGGCTAAGACTTCTTGGCTGTAGCTTCTGACTTTATAGAAACACAGTCTCATATTAAACTGTCTGATTCTTTGGCTCTTACAGTCTTTCTCCCCCTTCTGCGGTGTTTCTTGAACCTTAGGTGTGGTAGTTGTTTGGGGCTTCACAACTCTGCATTTTAATTGGCTGTGATTTTCTGTAATGGTCTCTGTGTGCTCCGAAGAGAAGTTTCCTTGAAGAGAGGTGAGGAGTACGCCTATCTGTGGGTTTAAGGACAAATATTTAGAGTGTAGTTAGAGATTAGGCTGCTTTAGTAACATGGTGGTTGTAGGTTCTCCTTCAAGATCCATGACTTCCCTAGTCCTGTAGTTGACTGGGGTTCAGCTCTTTTGGCTATTTGTCCAGAAGTAGGATTTGGGGAGGGCATTCTTCCACAGTGGTAGTTAATGCACTCACTCATCACATTGGTATTCACTGGGTACCAGCCATGTAGTCAGCAAGCTAGGCTGTAGCGATAGATTGCTTAGAAAGCTCCCTAGCTCATGGAGCTGGTCTTCTTCCAAGAAGACAAACAACACATCAGTTTAAAAGCTACTGGAGAAAAAAAAAAGAGTTCAGTTTGTGATAAAATGCCATGAAGAAATTGAATGAGAAATCAGCAACAGGGTAGTGTTGATTGCTTCAGGTAGGGAAGGTTTTGCTAACAGCTTGATATGTGATTTGAGAACCCATAACAAGAACAAGCCAGCTATCATGAAGAATTTCCGAAAATACCTTCCTGGGCACTGGGATGAGTGGCAGGAAGGACGTAAGGACAGCACTAGTGTGACATGCTCACTATAGTTGGGGCGGGTAGGTGTGGAAGGGTGAAGCAGATGGGGGTGTGCAAGTACCAAATTACCTACCTAGAGGCTGCTGGAAAGCTTATGTAGAGGATGGGCTATGGATCTCTACTTAGGATGCCTCCCATTGGATTTGAACGGAGAGTGGGGTGGCTGGAATGGAAGTAGAGAGATGGGTCAGGGACAACTATGTGTATCAGAGACCCTGGCACTTTGTCTACGGCAGAGGAAGTGCAGATGGAAAAAAGGAGGAAGATTTGGGAGTTGAAAGGACTTGCTGTCAACTGGGGCATGGAATTAGCATGCATCTGGACGCTCTGTGTGCCTTTCTTATAGCATCTTTGAACTTCCTACCAAGTCTATAGTGTTATTTGTAGATCAGTGCTATCCAATAGAAATATAATAAGAGTCATAAATGGGGATCATATTTGAAATTATTAAGTTATTTTGTGTGTATGAATGTTTATTTTTGTTCAGGTACACATGTTTATACAGATGTTGGAGGTCAGTATTGAGCATTGTGCCTCAGGAGCCATCATCCGTCTTGTTTTTTGAGGCATCTGTCATTAGTCTGGAACTTGCCAATTAGAACAGGTTGGCTGGCCAATGATTCTGGGGGATCTGCTTTTCTCTGCTTTCCATGTGCTAGGATTATAAGCACATATTAACACACTCAGTTTTTTCTCTTTATTATTAATTATTATAGCCAAAATATAATTTCATGATTTCTCCCCTTACCTTTTCTTCCCAAGCCTTCCTCAAATTTATGGCCTCTTTTTATTTGGCTATTATTGCCAAATATATATGTGTTTACACACACACACACACACACACACACACACACACCTCCTGTTGAGTCCATTCTCATATGTACATATTAGCTGGGCTGGTGGCTTGGTGTATTATAATCAATCGGGGGCTCATCTCTGGGGAACACTATTTCTCCTTTTCCCAGTAGTCATTAGTTACCTGTATAGTTTGTTATTTATGGGCAGGGCCCTTTAGATTTCCCTCTCCTACATTGCCATATCTACTGATATTTTTATTGTTCAGGTCTTGTTAGGCAAGTCATATTGTGATGCTATGTCTGTAAGTTCTCTGTTATTTCTTGGAGACCCAGTCTCAGTAGGCTTTCTAGTCCTCTGGCACCCCATCTTTGTACCCTGTCTTTGCACCCCATCTTCCACAATGCTCCCTGAACAGCAGGTGCAGGAGTTGTGCTAGAAGAGATGTAGCTGTTGGGCCTAGCCCCCCACTATTTGATGGTCTCTGTGTTTTGACCAGTTGTGGTCTTAATCTGCTACAAATAGAAGGTTCTTTGATGAGGATAAGAGCCATACTTACCTGTGGGTATAAGAATAAGCATTTAAAATGCAGGTAGAAATTACGGTAACCTAGTAAATTGGAGGTTGTTAGTTTTACTCTAAGATCCATGACCTCAGTAGGCCTGGGTGGTTGGGTAGGTTTCCGGTACCAGGCATGATTTCTTCCTGTTGAGGTACACACCCAGTTTTGTTTTTTTTTTTTTTCACGTGGACTCTGGTAATCCAACTCAGGTTCTAATCCTTAAAGGTAAGCACTTGCTGACTAAGCAGTCTGTAATTTATAAGCTCTAACTTGCTGTGTGTAGCAACTCAGAGAAGAAGGGAAATTAATTGTGATGATGTGTTCAACTTAACAGATGACCAATATTATCTAAGTAATCATCCTAAGATTCTTTTTAAAAATCAAAGAAATTAAATTCTTTTTGTGTCTGAGTGTGTGTCTATGTGCACACCATGTGTGTGCCTAGTGACTACGGAGGGCAGAAGAGGATGCTAGGTCTCCTGGAATGGAAGTTACAGACAGTTGTGAGTGGCCATGTGACTGCTAGGAACCAAATCTAGATCCTTTTTTGACCACGGAGCCTTCTCTTTAGTTCTCATTCCAAAATGGTTAGGCCTTTTCTAATACCTAGTCTTCAAAATTTTGTGTGAATTTTGTATTTACAGCACATCCCAATTCCAGCTAGCCAAATTTCATATCCCTAGTAGCCACACATGGCTGCTAGCCAATGTCCTGGCAGCCGAGAAGACGGAGACACAGAGTAAGTTACTGAGCAAGGTTCCAGAAGGGATCTGATTTCTAATTTGACTCAGCCATTATTCGGCCATCCTCAAGACACCGCGTGCATGTCCTGTTCTCAGGTCATCTCTGTATAAGCAAATCTCATGGGAAATCCCATCGATTCTTCCCAAAATGGGCATGTGACTATCCAATCAGCATTTTCATACATTTGCATTTTTCAAAGCAGATCAACCCTGAATCCTTCCATGTTCTCTTTTTTTCTTTTTTCCCCGCCTTGCAAACATCAGTACTTTATTTTATAAAAAGCAAACGTTCCCTTTGTTTTTTTTTTTTTTTTTCTCTCAGGATTCCTGTTCAGTCGCTATGTCTGGGGACCCTGTGAACTTTTTCTCGTGAGGTGTTCTAGCATCCCTTTGTTCATGGGACCATTCATTTCTTCAGCAAATATTAATAATTGAATGTCTGTAATGGAGTAAGTGTTAGACGGCAGGGTCTTTAGGGTTGGACAGACTCGGAGTTGAATCTTAGACCCACTAGATAGATGATCTTGGGCAAGTCATTTAATTTCTCTGGACTTGAACAACAAACAGAAAACAATGCCTACCTTTGGGACTTATTGTGAAGATGGTATGACACAGTACATGTGAAGAATGACTCCATGGAGTCAATAATAAAAATCAAATCACAAACAAACAATCACAAGTGATTCTTCCGTTAGATCCTGCTGTGTGCCAGGCAGGGACCCAATGATGTCAAGCTTCCTTCACCTTTTCTCACTATTTATTTTCCTTTTCCTTTTCTTTTCTCTTTCCTCTATTACTCCCTCCTGCCCTCTCTCCCTTCAGGAGAGGTTTTTGCGATGGAGACACTTAGTCTCAAAATTTTCCATTGTCCCCGCTTCAGCCTCCCAGGCACTCTCATTTCTTTAGGAATGGAATTCGCTGATCGTTATCGTCATTAACTTAACCAATTTCTCATTTCGTATGCAGTTGGGAGATTCTTTGTCCCCTCGGCAGCCCTTCTGGCCCACAGTTTCCATCCTACCCAGTCCTGCTAGTTGATGATATCACTGGATGTGCTCTTAATGGGAATGTGTGATGAGACATTGTGGGCACCAGGACACTGGTGGGGGGAAGAATTTCTGAGTTTCTTTCTAGAATCCTAATCATACTATGAGCTGGCCTCACACTGACCTCAGAGCAGTGCACCATCATTCTTCATCTTTTTCTTTTTGATTTTCTCTGGGGCATTCGCAGATCCGAGGAAGAGGATGCTAACAGCATTAGTGATAGCTAACTTGATGCACCTCTGTGTGTTGGAACTGTGCTCACCGAATAGCTTCCATTTCCTTTTTCAAACTTCAAAGCCATCTTCTACATCAGTGTGTGGTCGCTTGGTCTGTGTGGCTGTGGAAACAGGTGCTAAGATGTTGCTAGATCTGTTTAAGATCACAGAGGTGGGACTGGAATCTCAGCCTCCCAGAAGAAGTGTTCTTCACCATTAGTTCTGTGGGGCATTCAGTTGGCTCTGTTAGGGAATTTCCCACTGGTTTGTCAATGGTTTGTTTATCCCCCCCCGCCCCCCGTGTGTGTGTATGTGTGTGTACAGACAGAGGAGAGCACATGAGCAGGGTTCATCTTCTCATTACACTATGTTGGGCCTGGGGACAAACTTAGATTATCTGGTTTGACAGTAAGCACCATTGTCTGTTGAGCCATCTTGCTTGCCCACCGCCTACTCTTGATTGACAGGGACTTTTCTTTTTAGCTTCTGATAACATAGGTAGATTGCCTGTGGTCCGAGATAGACTTGGATTCAAATCCTAATGCGTGTGACTGTGGGCAACACCCTGTCTCTCATCTTCACCTCTTAAAGAAGGCAGGGATACAGTATGTTCGGAATTAAGCCGTTCTTGGCCTCAGCAGATACTCATAAAGGGTTTTATTACCACAGTTGCCATCCATCTCCTTCGGTGCCTTGTGTCCTATCTGATGCCGTCCTATGACCTTCTCTTCCCCAGATGACTGGTTTTGCTTTTACTGCTCATCCTTCCACACAGCTGACACAGTATGGCGCAATTCCATCCTCAACAACCAGAGCTTCACAGAAGGTTGCTTTCTCTTCGTTCTTGGGTTGGTGGAGCCTGGGACCTCCTTCAAACCCATTCTTTCCAAAGCTGGCTCTGGACCTTACCTTCAAATCCCAAGGTGGTGTTTGTTCTTTCTATGTTGCTTCTGGGTAGAAGCCTGTGTGAATCTCTGGCTGGAGGTGCCAGGCCCTACAGCTGCGCAGGCTTCCTTCTTCCCCTTCTCACTCTCTAATGTGCGCACAACAATAGTTTATTCTGAAGTGTCCATTTACTTCTGCTGAGACTTGATTTAAGTCTCAGCAATCAGAGAGCTCCTGGGGTTTCTGTCTAAGGCTCCACTTGATCCTGCCTTCTCTTGAGTGCCCCTGGGTCCTACACTTGACTACAGGCATCTGGCTTGCTTTACTCTCTTTGCTTTCCCATGTTTCTCTTCCCATCTCCGTTTTCCCAGCCTACCATGGCAAAGCTGAGCTGGAGAAGGCTGTGCATCCTCATCACCGAGTCAGTGCTCTGTCTGGGGTGAGCTGACCTTCTGGGACAGGTCCTGTGTCTGTAACATGAGGGCCTCCTTGTTAGGGTTTCTTTCCTGCCTGGTTCCCACAGTCTGTAGGTTCCAAAGAAAATCACACAGAGGTCTACATAAGTTATAAACTGGTTGGCCCATTAGCTCAGGCTTCTTATTAACTCTTATAACTTATATTAACCCATTATTCTTATCTGTGTTATCCACATGGCTCAGTACCTTTTTCAGTGGGACAGGTCACATCCTGCTTCTTAGGTGTCTGGACAGGACTGCGAGGAATGGCTTTCCTCCTTCCCAGAATTCTCCTGTTCTCATTGTCTTGTCTCTACTTCCTATCTGGTTGTCCCACCTATACTTCCTGCCTAGTTACTGGCCAATCAGTGTTTATTTAAAACAATTGAAAGAATACAAAATTGTCCTGCACCATGTGTCTGAGGGGGTTTTCAGGTGTGGAGATGATGGGGTGCTTGATGAAGCAGTGGAGGGTACAGCCTGGCTTGGCTGAGGGAAGGTCTGTGACCTTTTCCCCAGTGTCTCTGTGAGTATAGAGATGATGGATTCCCAGGAGCCAGAGCAGGGCCAGACTGTGCAAGCAGGCTGCACTGGGATAGAACACACAGGGTCACTTTCTTTGCTTCCTCTTTGTGTTCTCTTTATCCAGGAAGCTGGATGCCGCTGATAGTCAGATAATGGTTTGGTGACCATTTCCCATTTTAAGCATGAGCTGGTGCTAAGGAAGAGGAAACCCTCAAACCCAGCTGCTTCTGACTCAGACACCATTGGTTTTTGCCGTAACCGCCTCTTTGCCTTCTCCCAGCCCTAGCCATGTCTGCTTTTTCTCCACCACAACCTGTCTGGGCTATCCTGAGCTGGCTTGGGGTTGACTTGTTTTTGTCCATATGGAGGTACTTCTTCCCCACCTCAAGAAGGGGTTTGTGTGGGACTGGGGAAAAGGCTTGGGGTTACTAGGTGACTTAGAGGGTCTTCCTGGAGTGTACTTCGTGTCCGATGAAGGGCTTTGTGCTCAGCAACTCCTGACAGCTTTTCTATACTAGGGGCTGTGGATACTGTTAAAGGCTGGTGAGTCCCTTCTACGGGCAGAGAGTGAGCCTAAGGCTGATTTCCTAGTCAGTACCTTCCTTGCCACTCAAAATGGGTGGCCACCCATCCATGCATCCATGAATGCATCTATGCATCCAGACACCCTTCCTTCCACTCTCTCACCCAGGGCATTCAACACACTATAATGATGAAGAGCACAGACTCACACATTATCCTGCCTTGATGTGAACCGCAGGTCTAGCGCGCACTGGGGTCTTTGTTAAGGTTGTCACCTTTCCTTGCCTCAGCTATAAAAGATGACGTTGGAAACAGTAACAGAGCATGCTTCATGGAATCATATGTTCGTGTCCTCCAGTTCTTTTCCTGTTGAGCACGGGTTAATAAATGTTATTTCTAGAAGTGATAAAATATATAAACAAGAAACAGGGGCTCTTCTGGGCACTTTCCAAGAGCCTTTGCCCGATTTCCTATGTTGAGCTAATCTGAAAGCGGTGTTAGGATTTGTCAGAGGTTATTATGTTTATGACTGTGATTTCTGAATCAGAGTCATTCTACATAGTCCAGGGTGACCTTGAATTTGAGGTCCTCCTGTCATAGTCTTCTAAGTATCACAACGGCGGATATGTATCACCACATTCAGCTGTGACAATCAAAACAATCTCTGTGGACTGGAGAGGTGGCTCAGTGGTTAAGAGCACTGACTGCCATTCCAGAGGACCTGGGTTCAATTCCAGCACCCATGTGATGGCTCACAACCATCTGCAAGTCCAGTTTCTGGAGATCTGATGCCCTTTTCCAGTCTTCATGAGCATAGGGCACAGGAGGGAGACACAGGGTACACAGACATATGTGCAGGCTAAACACTCATACACATAAAACAAAATGTGTGTGTGTGTGTGTGTGTGTGTGTGTGTGTGCATGAGAGAGAGAGAGAGAGAGAGAGAGAGAGAGAGAGAGAGAGAGAGGCAGCTGTATGATTTCAGCTCCAGATCCTATGCCCAGTTTTCTAAGGGACTCCGTTGCTAAGCATTCCATGAAGCTTTTGGTAGAAGATGCCATGTGTCTGCCTATCACAGTGACACAGGGAAGGGGATTTCATTGAAGACAGAGCAGAAAGTTTTCAGGCTTGGGCCAGAAGGGAATCTGTCAGTGTTTAGCTTGGCTGGCAGCCCACAACCCACCTTCTCATGTAGTCAGAAACGTTTCCAGTGTAATGTGTGAAAACCCATAGCCCCCCTGCCCACGGCCTCCCAGAGCTGTATCCACCAACAGCTCAGACGTGTGTACAAATTGGGAGATGGCTACATCCCACACCTCGCCGTGACATTTGCTGAAACAAATGCCTACTAATAAATGGCACGGATCCCTTGGTCTCTGTGATAAAGATGTACCTGTGACTGGGAGCCCTTGAGAGCAGACCTTTGCTGAAGGCCTTAGCACTCATTTTAATTGGTGGCAGACAGATGTGTCGGGAAAGCTCACACCTCCCACCCCCACCATTCATCTCAGTAAGTGTGTTGTGAAATAACAGCCCTTGCCCTTCTGTGCCTGGACTTTAGAGACTGTTGACATGGTTGGTGTAAAGCTCTCTTGCTTCAGGATGCGATTGTCAGCTGATGTGGATTAACTCGGTTTAAGGTCACGAGCTTTAACTCCTACTTCAATGATTCTTAAACCTCACTGTGCAAAAGCCCCGGAGCTTTTATCTTGAGGGATGGAGCACGTTATTGCCAAGACAGCATCATTTCTACTTCATATTAATCTGAAGTTAGAACGGACAATGGCTTTGTGATAGGATTTTTTTAAAAGTTAAATGACTCACTTTCCCATTTGTCTGGCCTTCATGTGAAAGTCTCATGTTAACGAGGCGACAGTCACTGTCACTGCCTGGTACTACATGTATTTGGACGCTTGGGGTATGCGCTCAGGACCATTCGGGAAAAGATTCGTTCATATATGTGCTTAACAAGGTCTAAGGGGATGTATGGGGCCCGTTTTATTGAGGAAGAAAGGGTGATTTAGAGAGTTGGAGGAAATTTTGTGGTTCGGCATCTTCTTAGCTCCAGCACTAAGACTCCTGTCTGTCTGTCTGTCTATCCATCTATCTATCTATCTATCTATCTATCTATCTATCTATCTATCTATCTATCTATCTATCCAGTGCTCTGAGCTCAGCCCTATGTGTATCTCAGGCCTAAGAGATTTATGTGTATCCTGCTCTGACTGACCGGAACCAGCTTGATAACTCGGTGGCGATGGTTCAGCCAGGATCTGTTAGCAGGATTAGGAATCTGTGCTCTTGGCTCACTCGGCCAAGAGGGTGGACTTGGAATGGCTCCTGTGCTTATTCCTGCAATAAGGGATGATCTGATGGAGTGCGATGTGCAGTGGTATTGGATACTCTTTATATTTGCATACCATATTCCTCCTTCTCCCCAAATTCCTCCTCTTCTCCCCAAAGGGACTTAGAGAATATCCCAACCATGAGGAAGTAAAGGAAAAAGTAAAAAAGAGACCTGAGAAGGAGAGGATGGAGAAGCCAGGCAATCTGGCTGAACTTGTGGCTCCTGAACCGCCTGTGTCATAGAGGGCTTTCCTGGAAGGGGTGGCCTTCGCTCTCCTCCATCAGCTGACATGTACCAACTGCATCGTGGCTCCATAGTGATGACACCAGGAGGATCCTCTAACATATGCACCCGGATCATCCTTTTCTGTGTTTTCTGAGCCGTGGTCTCCAGTGAGCCAAGAATGTCTCAGGTTCCCATTCCCAAGCAATTCGATGACTGTAAGCTCTGACTCATAACCAATGCAGAAAATATGAAGAGCAGAGACATGAAACAAAAGGAAAATGTCACAGTGTAGTCTCAGATTACTGCTTTATAACCTTCTTTGGATGGGAGGTGATACACTATAAAACAGTGTTTTCCGTAGCAAATCCTTTTCAGGATTGTATGTGTGTATCTGTGTGTGGGTAGTATATGCGTGTGCAGGTTCACTCAGGTCTGTGTATGCATGTGTGGAGGACAAGGCATTTTGGCTGTCTTTCTCTATTGCTTTCTTTCTTATTTTTTCAGTGAGGTTTTCTCACCAAACCTGGAGCTGGCCAGCTAGTTCCAGGGATCTGTCTCTTTCCAAAGGCAGTTTTGGGGTTAAGGCATATGCCAGCACACTCCGCTTTTATGTGGGTGCTGTGAATCTGAATTCTTACCTTCCCTCTTGTGTGGCAAGCACCTCCCGCCCCTAACCATCTCCCCTGCCCTCTTTTAGGATTGTTACTGTGTGGGCTTTCAGGGGAAGCTCATACCAAAATTCTCGCCAGCCTCTCCCATTGTAAAATGCTAATTAGCCACGTGTCTGAATCTTACAGGGCCCGTTTTGAATATTTCTTAAGGATTACTTCCTGTATTAGTTAGTTTTTGCTGTGTAGGAAACACCCACAACTCAGTTGTGCCCTGGGCAGTTCTTTGTTGGGCTCTTCTGATCCGCATTGCGGACAAGGCTGTTCTTCCAGTCAGGCCTGCCTGTGACTCTGCAGTCAGCTGGTGGATTGCCCATGGGGTGTCAGAACACACAGAAGCAAAAGACCCGAGGCCTGGGCTTTGTTCGTTTTGACTCGCATTAAATTTGAAGCTTGCCTGTTTTCCACAGCATGTGACTGCGTCAGGCATGGAGCCTGTTTGAGAGGATATCACTAAAGAGCCTGGCTACTGGGGACCTGAATAGGTTCGGACCATTATTGGAGTCAACCCACTAAAGGTTGCTTATATTGGAATTGGGTCAAAGAGTGTGCTTCTTGTTAAGGTCTGTCTAGTGCCTAGTTAAATTGCTTATCAGAGAAGTTGGGACTCATCTGTATACTTAGCTAGAGTATAAGCACCCCCCACCTCTGTGTACCTAGGTTCTTGCTATGTGGTCCAGCCTGGGACTCACTGTGTTACTGAGGCTGGTCTCTCCAACTTGCAGTTTTCATGCCTCAGCCTCCTGAGTGCTGGGATTACAAGTATTTCCCTCCATACCTGGTTCTAAGTTCTCTCCATCACTGGGTAAAATAGCTGCATTGATCCCCCCTGAGAAAATAACCCTATTGCTTTTGACAAACTCAGACCTTTTGCGCAGGAGACCATGTTGGATGCTCTCCTCCTGGGTGACAGCACCTGCAGATGTGAACCTGCTTACCAAGAAGAGCTGCAGAGCCATCTGACTGAGCTTAGACAACTCACAGGACTGTAGGAAAAAAAGTGATTGTTACAAAAACAAACAGAAAAACAACTGAGGGGCAGGGGAGATTGGCATCAGCCAAATCTTTGCTGTACAATCATGAGGACCTGAGTTTAGATCCTCAGCGCTCACTCAGAAAGCACAGGCATGGCTGTGCAGTCTATGCTGTAGGGTCCTGGTGCAGATGTGCAGGTTCCCAGACCCACTGGGTTGTTCTGCCCAGTCAATGAGGGCTGGGTCCAGGGAGAGATCCTTTCTCAAAAGGTAAGTGATTTGAGTAAGACACCTGATGTTGACCTCTGACCTCTACCTGTGTGTACATTTGCACACACAAACATATACTGCACACCCACCCACGCTCAAAGATAAAACCAAATAAGCCATATGTTTGATATAAAAGCCTCCTTAGGGTCTTCCCTCTGTTCATGAACGCCTTATTCTTGTAACCACTGGGCCTCGCACACGTAAGCATACACTCTACCACCAAATGACGCTAAGGCCACCAGCAATATTATATGATTTGGTGTTAAATTTACTTATATCATATTTAGAACCCTTAAGTCTATATTTGTTGGTGAAATTTGTCTCTAGTTTCTTTTTATTGTTGTTTGCTCTCTCTGATAAGTTTTTGCTATTTTCATCAACACATCTGGAGAGACAGCTATCTTTTCTTGGTTTTTAGTGCTTAGAAAAGTCTAAATAGCAGAAGACGTGGAATGTATTTTCAAAGTTTGAGTGAATTTCCTGTAACACCCAAAGAAGCTACCTATTTGGACTCGGTGCCTTTCTCACCCAAAGCCTTTCCACGGATCACCCACTTTTTCCCAATGTGGTCCATGCCCGTTGTTGGGATGTCCCCCAGAGACTACACACTTAATTGCGTTTCTAGTTTATTAGTAGAGGATTGTGCACATGTCTGCGGAGGTTGGAAAGCCTCTTTGCCATCTGCGGGACTGTCTCTTTTCTCATTCTTTGTGAGAAGTTACTATTTTTACTTTTGAATTTGTCTTTGATCAGCTTTGCCAGAGTGTTACTGTTTAAACCTTCCCAAATAACCACCGTTTAAATGCACCCTGCAGCTCTCTTCTTCCTTCTCAACTCCATCCCAGTCTTGAGTCAAACGTCTCTAAATCCTTTTATTATCGCCACTGACTGGTCAGAGACTAGGCGGGACCCTGCTTTCCTACAACGACCGCAAGTTTTAGACTTGTCTTTGTATTTTTAAAAGCAAAGCTTGTTCTATGTATTTTAAAATTTCTCTCTTTGTTTACTGATTCTTTTGCTGTGTGAGGTGTGTGTGCACACATGCCGGTGTGTATTCCTGTGCCATGGCGCACAGGTGGAGGTCAGAGGACAACTTGCAGGACTCGATTCTCTCCTTCCACTATGTGAGCCCCAGGGACGAAACTCAGGTCATCAGGTTGGAAGCAAGCGCCTTATTTTCTCAGTATCTCACCAGCCCAGGTTTTTAATGTATTTTTATGCCACAGGGGTTGAAGCATCACAATTCCCCAGTCTTCATTGTGAAACCAGGCAGATAGGAGCTCCATTCTCTGCTGCTTAGCAAACTCTGAACCTGTTTTAGCGTCTCCTACATGCTTTCCTAAACATTCCTTTTTTGATACTTAAAGTAAATGATATAATTGAGATAATGTGCTTCTCAAAACGCCAGGCATGTGGCTTGAAAGTCTTAACTAGCTTGGTAATAATATTGGTGTGCCCTTTGTGAATACAAAATACTTATTTTTGTCCTGTGCAATATTTTTACACATTAAATATGGTATGATACTAATATTCCCACTCACAACACAAAGTGTTTCTCATTTCTTTATTTTTATTTTGTGCCGTTTTATTCTCAGCAAGTCTCTCTGAGCACTATATATCTGAATTCTGATTTTTTTCCCTCCAAATTATGAATCATTGTCTTTTAATGGGATAATTTGATCTATTCATATTATTTTGCAAGGCACGACATTTGGAGAGGTTTTTCATCTCTTCTCTCAAACAATTCTTCTAATTTTTTTAAACATAAATTTTGGGACCAAAATTTATGGAAAAAATTTAAATATTTTTTGCTCATAACCTGCAATTATGCATCCATATTTTCTGTATGATTCTAGACATTTTGAGATGTGACATCTAAAACTTACTGATTTTATTATTCTCCTATCTTTTGACCTGTTTGTTGGAAATGAATACATGTTGTGTAGGTGCTTATACTACGTATTGAGGGAAGTGTGTGACAGAGGTTACCTTGAGCCATCCCTGAACCTACATTAAGAGCATGAGCTGGGCAGTGGTGGCACACACCTTTAATCCCAGCACTTGAGAGGCAGAGGCAGGTGGATCTCTGTGAGTTCGAGGCCAGCCTGGTCTACAGAGTGAGTTCCAGGATAACCAGGGCTGGACAGTGAGAACCTGTCTTGAAAAAGCGAAAAACAAAACAAATCCAAACAAACAAAAAACTAGAAAGAGCCTGAGAGAGACATATGCAAAAAAGTAAAGAAGTAAACAAAAAAAAAGTACAAATTAAACAAATATAAGGAAAATAAGAAGGGGCTCAGAGAAAGTGTCATGTGTGGGAGTGTCCACTTAACTTTCATGGGGACTCCATGAAGGTGACACTTCTGGGCTGCCTGTAAAAACAGAAGACATTAGCTGTGTGAAGAGAGAGGGCCGTCCCAGGCAGGGCGACCAGCATATGCAAATGCTCTTAGAGAGGAAATAGCCCTATTCTAATGTTATTTGCATATAAATTATTTTGCTGTATTCAGCAATTATTTTGAATTAAGAGAATGCATGGTGGGCCTTTTGTAGGAGAAATGAAATGAAGAGTTGAAAAATGCCCGTGAAGGCACGTGGAAAACCCTTCCTGCCTCTGTTGATTCACTTCAGACCTGTCTCCATGAATCCTCCCTTCTTCCACCCATCCACTCCCACCTACCCACTCATCCGCCCATCTGCCCACCCAGCTCATTCATTCAGCTCTCATTTGCCTATCCAGCCAGTGAGCAGTTTCCAATGCCTACTATGTGTCTCCCCCTGCACCAAGAGTTGCTAATAAAACAATGCAGCACCTTCTGAGATGTAGCGCCTGGTGTCTAGAGGCTGAGGGCCCTTGAGGATAACGCTTGTTGCTTCTGCTAGTGTGGGATGCGGCAGGGAGTGGAGGAGGCACGTGTGATGTGCTCTGCAGAGCCCTGAGCAGGGAGGGGGTGGCGGGAAAGAGCTGAGAGCAACTCTTGCCAGATGGCTTCATTCTTCCCCCTGAAGGAAGTGGGGACTTCATGCTGTGATGCGATACACAAGGACAGTGTTTCCTGTGGGCTGGCAAGGGCATTTGGAATCTAAAGACTACAGCTTGTTGATGTGTGAAGAAAAAAAAAAAAGAAGGCTTTTTTTTTTCTTCCTTTTTCAGACATTGTGAAGAGATAATCAGACCCGTTTTATAGGCCCAGAAAATATGGTTGTCAGTGGCCAGAGCTCTAACCAGGTGCTAAGGAGACACTGATGGCTTATTCAGCTGTCACCTGGAAGCCGGTGTCCTTCTGTTTCTGGACTAACCAAGTTTTTGAAGCTAACCAGGTTTTGATCATGGAGCTTGTCCGATTTGACTCTAATCTTCAGGAACCTTACTGTCCTCACCTGAGAAATGAGGAGAGGACTAGACCTTATATGTCTTTAAAATATAATTGTTAGCACACGTGCCCTCTCTTTGTCTTGCACGCATGCGTGCATCCAACCATCTCTTCACCCAGTATTTGACGGTCTGCTGTGTGCTTGCCTAATGACCAGCAAATTAGAAATAGTCTCTACCACAAAGAGTTCTCTCAGTAGGGAAGAAAAGAAAGCAAATAATTATGTGGATGATTGTATAATTACAGTTGTGTCAAGGACTATACCTGGAAAGAATACAGTGGGTAAGAATGTATATTAAAGGGCCAGAGAGATGGCTCAGCAATTAAGAACACTAGCTGCTCTTCCAGAGGACCCGGGTTCAAATCCCAATACCCCCATAGTGACACACAGCCAGCTGTGATGCCAATCCTAATGGTTCTGAAGCTTTCTTCTGGCCTTCAGCTGGCACTAGGTATTTATGTAGCTCATGGACATACATTCAGGTCAAACACCCATACACGTAAAATAAAATTAAATTTAAAAAGGTAGTCATATTGAGGCAATATGTCTTAGTTGAAGATGAAAGAAGTAATTCCTGACAAAAATGAGATTTAAGCAAAAGTAGGAGAAGATTAACAGAAAAAGCAATTCAGGCAGAGATCCCGGTTTAGGAAGGAGCATGGAACATCAAGACAGGGCAATGTATAATAAAACCATGATACCAATACTTAGTGAGGACCTACGGTCTACTAGGCACTGTGCAGCCCTTGCCCGTGTGGTCTTCTTTTAACTACCATGCATTTTAATCTGTGCACCTGCCATGTCAGATGATAATGGTTTTATTTTCTTCATTGGTTTCTCTAAGGATTTGTTTAGTTCATGACATGATGCCCAGGCCCTAGGAAGTGTTCAGAAAGTGGAAACATCACCATTGCTTCTGAAATGGCACTGGGCGAGGAGGAGCCCTTTTGGAGGTTCAGTGCTCATCCTTGACTGCGTTGCTACTTTCCTTGTGGGGTCTCTTAGAGAGTCTGCAGCAGTGGAAGTCTGCCACTGAGCGTGGTCAGCCGTGTGAAACAACTGTTTCTCCATCTGCTTCCATGGGAAGAGGAAGTGGCAATGCCAGCCACGGCATGGCCTTCAAGCAGCAGGAGGCCTGGCCATCGGCTATTGGCCTTTGCAGCATTGGTTGGCATTACAGAGGGCATGGAAGGGCAAGGGTAGTGATTACTAAAGGACAGTTTAGGGGAAATAGTCCTTCCTTTCTTAGGTTTCAATAAGACCAATACATTTTCTGTTCTTTGACTATTAGGAAGGCATCTCCCCTAACTCTACTGAAAATGGGTCACTTTTCCTGCTAAAGGTACCAAATAGCAACTTGCTAGAGTTACCATGTTAAGAATATGAAAGCCATATTGTTTTCAATTCTGTGACAAAATACTGAGAGAAATCAACCCAAGGGAGGCAGGTTTATTTCAGCTCATGGTTCCAGCCGGTCACGGGTTCTGTTGCTTCTGGGCTGGGGTGAGACTGAAGAGCAGAGCTGGCAGAATGTGACAAAGAGGGTGTCTGCTCACGTCCTGGCAGTTAGGAAGCAGAACGAGACATGCAGAGGAAGAAGCTCAAGACAAGACAGACCTTTCAGAAGTATGCTCTCTCGTGACCAACCAGGTTCCGCCTTCCACAGTTTCCACCGTCTCCTAATGTTCATTCGATTGTGCATCCACCAATGGGTTGACTCACGTTCAGTCGCTTCTCAAGGGCTTCAAGCCCTTCACATGGTAGCATCTTGAGGACACTCCATACCTAAGCCATAACAATGGACGTGCCTTTCCAGTATCCAAAAAGCCATCATTTATAATAAGAAATTCACACATATGGAGATAAAGGGGAATAAAGAATGCATAGTGATTGCATCTTGGAACTCATTACCTAACTAAGATGGTTTGTGCTTCTAACATACTGCAATACGAGAGACACTTGGTTGTGAGAACTTCAGGGAGCGGGGATTGCCACTGGAGTCCAGAGGGTGGAGACGCTGCTAAACACATCCAGTGCATAGGGCATCTTTATAACAAAGACTTGTTCAGTCTACTGCTACAGACAAACTCCCTGGGCTAACTGTGTATAACTGCCTTAGTAAACTAGTTATGGGAGAGTGGGGTTGAAGTGTCCATTCTTAGGTAATGTGCATGCATGTGTGTGTGCGCGTTTGCATGATGTTGTGTGATGTTGAGTGTCCTGTTCTATTGCTCTCTGCCTTTCATCCTTGGGAAATGAAATTACCAAGCACCAGTGATCCTCCTGTCTCTGTCCCCACAGTGCAGGGGCTACAGGTGTGCACGTGGCCCCTCCAGCCTTTTCCATGTGTGCTAGGGATTTGGACTCAGGTCTTCACGCTTGCACAGCAAGCCCTCTTACCCACTATGCTACACCCCGCCAGAATATAATTTTAAATAGGGAACTCTTTATGCTTGTCCATGGGTTGATCTAAATTGTCATAGCCAGCCTCTTTTATCAATTTTTCCAAGACGTTTAAATCATTTATTAATGATTCAAATAATAATCTATTAACTACCAATTAAAATAGTTTTAATATATTATACAAAATTTTAAGTCCTACAGGTACAGGAGATACATGTCGTCCCAGACCTTCCATTCCTCATTTTGCTACCAATAGCCGCTTATGTATTCCTAGAGACCTGACATTTTTCATTATATTCTGGTTTTAGTCAACAGTACCTCATTCTCCTCTTTCCTTACTTGATGATGTCTTAGGGGTGTTTCCACATGCTGCTCCTATAGAGATGTCTCACTGGATTTAACAGTGATCCCATGATCTTTCATGTGGATGTCCTGTTGATAAGCATTGGGTTATCTCTTGTCTCGTGCTACAACAAACAACGATGCCATGACTCTCCTTGTCTATAATCATAGACACCGTCCATGCACAGTTTGTCACGTAAGTCCTGTTAGTGGGATTATTGTGCTCAAAAGGCACATCCAAGCCTGGGGTAATATCTCAGCTGGTAAAGGGCTTGTCTTGTAAGCATGAGAACCTGAGTTTGGTCCCCAGAACTTACATAAACATCCGTAAAACTCCTGAAAACAAAAACAAACAAAAAAATCCCCACCACCATCATCACCACCACAACAAAAGACCTGAGCATGGCGGTGGTCCTTGTATCTGAGGGATGGGAGTTAGACAGGTGGATCCTTGGCATTCCCAGCCTGGCCTTTTTAGTGAGTTCCAGGCCAGTGAGAGACCCTGTTCCAAAAGGCAGATGAATGGTGCCAGTGAACAACACCCAAGAATGTTCCCCACAAGCACACACACACACACAAACACACACACACACACACACACACACACACACACACACACACACGCAGATATGGCCCCGTGTACCTGTACACACTCAGTTACATACACATGAACTTGTAACATGTGCACAAGTGCACCTCACTGGACAATTTACTGAGCACTCTTTCACAACTGGGTTGACTCACTGAATGCTCTTCGTCTGCCCCCTTGTTAGTCCCTTTTGACTCTTCCACTTTCTCTGTGAGTCACCTGAATGGGAAGAGTCAGTCACCTATTTCTTCCCCCTATTGCAGCTGCTTCCTTTAATCCACAGGATTAATGTCATCCCTATCAAAACACAATTCCTAAGGGTAGTGTGAAAATATTAATTGTGTCTATCATTCCAAGGCTCCGAGGGCTCGGGGTATCATCTTCCCAAATTGCTCATATTTTGTAGTGCATAGCAAGAGTCCCTCTCTCGGCAGCCAGTCTTTCATGATGGATTGCGCCCACCGTTTTTCCCAATGGGTTTTCTCGTGAGAGCAAGTAGAAGGCACAAGTTCTCTTGCTCAAAAAAATTCATTAACTCAACGGGGGGTGCCTGCTGCTTGATTGGGAGGATGTCAGCCTTGGGAGCCTGCTGGCTGCAACCTCACTCTGCAGACTGGAGGTTGTGGGGTGTTTCTGTTTGCAGGAAGCAGCTCTGAGAGCGGAAGAAGAGTGTGAATAGATGGAGAGAAGAGGGAATTAAAAGAGGAGGAAGCTGTGGGAGAGAGACGGTCGCGGCAGATTTCTGCTGACCATGCCTTGGGGATGCCAAGGGAAATTTGAGTTGTTTTCTGGAGCCGCAGACTGTGTTGCTTGAGCTCGCAAGGATCCCTTCTCTCAAGTGCGTTGCGGGAATAGACTTATCCCAGCATATTTTCCAGGCCTATCAGAAGGCTTCACTCTTGGGAGAAGTTTGATTGGAATTTCAGCTCTTTCAGGTCTACTGGGAGAAATCAGGGTGTGTGGTACACACTGCATTCCACCCTATGTAGACAATGTCTTTATTCTCTGAAATTTGGGTTTCTCTGCTAAAGGGGACGACCTGAAAAGGCAGTGAGAAAATGTTTCCTTCTTCCTTGGGAAGTTAATCTTTTCCTTCTGGACTCCCCCTGCTGGCACTAGCAACAGCCATGTCTCTGGCAGCCCATGCACATTTACACCTGGTACTTGGAAACTTTGTGATACATCCTTTGAGAATTCTCTAGTCACTTCAGTTTGGATCAGTGCCTTAGTGACTCTTCTTGTCCCTGTGACAGAATACCTGACCGAACAGCCTAAGGGAGAGAAGGTTTATCTCGGTGTGCAGTGTTGTAGGGCTGTCCCTCCCGGCGCAGAGGTCACAGCAGAGCAGAGAAGCTGCCAGCTTGGTGGCAGGGAAGCCGAGAAAAGCACTCGTAGGAAAGGGTGAAGGCAAGATACGGCCTCAG
This sequence comes from Microtus oregoni, assembly GCF_018167655.1. NCBI lineage: Eukaryota > Metazoa > Chordata > Mammalia > Rodentia > Cricetidae > Microtus > Microtus oregoni. Next base: position 22,522,376 of record NW_024543075.1, on the reverse strand, counting down.
AGGGATGCTCCCGATGACCCACTTCCTTCCACTTTTCACCAGCTCCCAATAATGCCGTCAAGGACTAACCCATTGTAGTTTAGAGCCTTGTGAGACACTCTTACAGATGCAACCAGACGTGTGCTTTCCAAGTCTCCTAACCATTTTCTACTCTTTTCAAGTTAGCGATAAAGATTAGCCACTCCCATCACTACCCCTACCTCCTGCATCACCATCGTTACCTTCATCACCATCCCTTATCACTATTCCCTATCACCATCATCACCTCTATCACCATCCCCCATCATCACCATCCCCCATCGCCATCACCTTCCATCACCATTCCCCTTCACCATCATCACCCCATCACCATCCCCCATCACCACTATCTCCCCATTACCATCCCCCATTACCACTATCACCCCCATCACCATCCCCCATCATCATCACCTCCATCAGCATCCCCCATCACCATCATCACCTCTATTACCATCCCCATCACCATTACTATCCTCCATCACCATCGCCCATCGCCATCATCACCTCCATCACCATCCATCATCACCATCCCTATCCCCATCACCTCCATCACCATCCCCCATCACCATCATCACCTCCCTCACCATTCCCCATCACCATCATCACCTCCATCACCATCCCCCATCACCATCATCACCTCCATCACCATCCCCCATCACCATCATCACCTCCATCACCATCCCCCATCACCATCATCACCTCCATCACCATCCCCCATCACCATCATCACCTCCCTCACCATTCCCCATCACCATCATCACCTCCATCACCATCTCCCATCACCATCATCACCTCCATCACCATCCCCCATCACCATCATCACCCCCATCACCATCCCCCATCACCATCACCTTCATCACCATCCCCATCACCATCATCACCTCCATCACCATCCCCCATCACCATCATCACCTCCATCACCATCCCCCATCACCATCATCACCTCCATCACCATCCCCCATCACCATCATCACCCCCATCACCATCCCCCATCACCATCACCTTCATCACCATCCCCCATCACCATCATCACCTCCATCACCATCCCCCATCACCTCCACCGCCATCATCACAGTAACAGAAAGATTGAAGGCATCAGAAAGCGAGGCCGGCAGCTAGGTTAGTACTTACTCTATTTCGAGTGTAGTTTCAGGTTCTTTTCCCACAGTAACTTATTTGGGCCCTTTCGTTACCCTGTGAAATGCAGATACTCTTTTAACAATTTCCATTTTACAGATGAGCCAGGTGAGGCAGGGAAAACACACAGTTCACCACTAGCCTTTAAAACCCAAATTGTTTTCCTCCAGATTACCGCCATTGTTTTCTTTTAAAAAATGATCATACTAAACCGGGTGGTGGCAGCACACGCCTTTAATGCTAGCACTCAGGAGGCAGAGGCAGGTGGATCTCTGTGAGTTCGAGGACAGCCTGATCTACAAAAGCCAGTTCCAGGACAGGCCCGAAAGCTTCAAAGAAACTCTGTCTCGAAAAACAAACAACCAAATAAACAAACAAAACAAAAAGATCCTACTGTCATCTCTTGCTGGCGGTGTGTACAAGAACTAGTTTTATGCATTTTCTCCAAACTTCTGTAAACTCTGAGTTGTGGTAAAAAGCACAGTGGCTCAGCAGTTAAGAGTTCTGGGTGCGCTGGCAGATGACTGGGGTTTGCTTCCCAGAGTCACATGGTGGCTCACAGCCATCTGGCCACCAAGGGCACCAGGCACACATGCAGTGCACAGACATGCATAAAGGCAAAGTACCTGTACATATTTTTTTTTTTAAAAAAAACACACTGATTTTGTTGCTCTCCCTGAGTGTGCAGGAGTGGTAGACTGTTCCGTGTGCTTTTTCTACATGTGTTTGGACAAGCCTGCTGTCTCTATCCAGGTGGTGGTATTGACACCTCGTTTCTCTTTTAACATCAAAGATTCTTTTTTTTTAAACAGTGAGACACCACTGTCTTTTTCTCTTTTTTATCTTTATTTCATGTGCATTGGTGTTCTTCCCTGCATGTCTCTGTATGAAGGTGTTTGATCCCCTGGAACTGGAGTTACAGACAGTTGTGAGCAGTCATGTGGGTGCTGGGAATTGAACCCGGGTCCTCTGGAAGAGCAGTCAGTGCTCCTAACCACTGAGTCATATCCCCAGCCCCACATCAAAGTTTCTTAGAGTGAGTTCAGAACACGAACACTCAGGAGTACTTTAATATTGAGAGTATTAAAAGATAATACTTCAGTTGAGCAACATGCATGTGCCTGGGGAATAAAAGAAGCTAAGTGTTTTCTGCCCTGGATCCTGTAGAAAACCGGGAGGAGAAATTGGATTAGAGGCACATTTTAAACCATGAGTCTGGGACTTGGAAGAGGAGAAGGCTTGGCCAGTCTAGCAGTGGAAGGAATCTTGGGGATGAGGGACCCTGGACCTCCTTTCCCATACAGGTTCTTAGTAGTTCCTTCTTTTCTCTCTATGCTGAGCCCTTCCAGGGGTCTCAACTGCATCCCACCTCAACTTCTTTCTGGGTATTAATAGAACTGTAACTGCCACGAGGTTGAGATTTCTTGTTTAATTGCTGGATCCTCTGATGCCCGGATGGTATGGGCCCTTATTAAATGTTCATTAGATAAATGACTGATATTCTATTTCAGTCTTTATTTGTGCCTGTCCTGAAACTCAGCACCTCTGCGATTATCTTGCCACCCTCCTTGAGGTTTCCTTAGAAACTACAATCTCCATGACGGTGGGGAGCGTGTCTGGTTCACCACGCGGTGCCCACAGCAGACCTCATGTGATGAGGAGTGTCTTCTAACTCGTCAGCTGTGTGATGGTTGCTACTTGCTGAGCCTTGGTTTCCACGTGGACACCAAAAGGAGAATGGTGTCTACCCCACGAGGTCATTAAAATAACTGGAGCCAACACTGGTTAAGATGTTTAAGAGAGCGCGTAGCTTATAATAAGCACCTCGTAAATGTCAGTTATTGTTAGTGCTCGAAAATATTTGTGAGTTAAAGGTTTGAGGATCTTTATATAGAATGTGCCTTTCCTGTTTGTGTGGTAAAATTTCCTCTGGAGAAGGGACAGGGACAGACGGAGATGATTTGAAAGACCGAGAGATCCCTCTTTCTCTCTCTTCGTTTGGAAAAGGCCAGTTCCTGGCATGCCCAGCGTTTCTTCTCTTTCCAGCCTTTCACAGTTCTCTCCGCTTTGGCCCCGATTTAAAAAAAAAAAATCACAGTTGGGAATCTTGCTTGCTGACTTGCTGGTGGAGTGTGGGATCCACTGCTTCCATTTAGAGAAGCAGCCACCCTGGTATGCAGCCGCAGGGCTGCCAGCTGACGCTGGAGCTGGGGTGGCCAAGAATGCACTGTGCAGCTTCCTCCGAGTTGGCCCTCAGGTTCACGGAATGCCTTCTCTCGCCTTCCTCTTCTGTGTGAGTTTAAAACAGGGCACAAACGCTGCACAACCGTGATTCCAGTTCCAAATGGAACAGTCGCTGGCAGAAGCCTCATTCCCATGGCGTTCCAGAGCCTCCCTCTCCCAGGCCACCTCTATACCCACCAGAGCTGCTGAGTTAACAGGAGGAATTTTGCATAAACAAGGACAAAGTCTCAAATATGTCTCAATTACTGTGTGGAACAGACTTAGATTAAGATATAATTTATAATTTCTATGAAATTTAGATTAAACTAAGGTGTCTCATAGTTTCATTTGAAAATCTGACAACCCTAGAGGCCCTGTGGTGACCAATTTGCTTTATTTTCTTCTATTAATTTTCCAAGCATGTGAAACCCATAGATACCCTGATATATTTACTCTCGATGGTCTCCCTAACACCAGGAACAGTGTTGGGCATACCGTAGGTGCTTAATAAATGTTAGTCGAGTGAGTGGTTGACTGTGCGTGCATTCCATTTTCCTTCAAACACTGGGACATATATTCTATCATTCCATACCTGGCTCTTCCTTTTGACATCTTATGAAGATTGGCACACAGAGGTGCTGATTTATTTTAAAGGGCTTTATAGTATTTTTTATGAATACTTGGTAATATGTTTATCGGGTCTCCTCATGATAGAGGAATGTAAAGAATCTTTTGCTATTCAAACAGCACTATAATGAACATTCCCATGTATATTTACATATGTGGGTTTGGATACATGAGCAAGCATTGGAATATATGGACTACAAGCGGGCATCTTGAAACACGGATCCACATTGCCACGTTGCTCTCCACAGAGGCTCCCATGCTTCGCAGGAAGCCCGTCCTATGTCCTTACCAACATAGATTGTTATCTTTTTACTTGACCAGTTCTGCCAGCAGAAACATGGTATCTTACTGCCACCTTAATTGCATTGGTTTTTAGGTATTCCTTCTCTGTGAGCTATATATATTCATGTCTTTTGCTCAACTTTTTTTCTATTTCTTACAGATTTTAATGGTTTTTATTAAGTTGATTTAAAGTGTTCCACTGAATGTGGTAGAACATACCCAAATCTTAGCACTGGGGAGGCTGAGACAGGAGGATCATGAGTTGGAGGTCAGTCTGAGCTACATAGCAAGTCTCTGGTTCAGAAGAAAACAGAAACATCAGCTAAGCGTATGTTCGTGTCAACTTTTATTATTTCTTAACATAGAATGGGGGTATACTACTGGCTTTAGGTTAGCAGAATATTCGTTTATTAGGACACGTTCCTCTGTGGACATTTAACACTTCTTAGATCATCAAACTGTGAGTCTTTCGCGTTTTCCTTTCAGTGTCTTGCTTCTCAGAGAGGTGATGGAGCATCGATCCTCTGTCCTCTGCTGCTTTAACTTTCTCCTTTCTACATTTCAGCCTCTAATCCATCTGGAATTTATTTTGATTCGCAGAGGGAGGTGACTCTCTAGCTTTGCTTTTTAGCAGATGGCCAGCCAGTTGTCCCAATACCGTTTACTGAATAATCCATCGCTTCCCACAGAACTGAAATGCTGCCTTCGTCATATTTTAAAATGTGGAGGAGGGATTTTGTACTCATTTTCTGGGAGTTTCCAGAACCTGCTGTCAGCAGAGGCTCTCAGCTGATTGGAGACAGAAGTTTAGGTCTAAAGGGCAACCACAGTCACCCAGCCAGAAATACCCCGTGCAGGACCTGTGGTTCTTCTGGAAATGCAAAATGAGGGGTGGTATTTAGAGGAAGACTTCACAGCCTGGCACTAGTGACATTTTGGTCTGGCTGAGTCTTCCTTACACTATCCTGTATATTGTAGGGTGGTTAGGTCATCCTTGGCCCCTGCCTAGTAAATGCTAGCATCATTCATATTCCTTGTGATAATAAAATACATTTCCAGACATTGCACAATGTCTCCCAAGGGGCACAGTTATCCTCTGCAGACACTGCAGCTTTATCAGGCCTGGGCTGGACAGAACTTTGATTAGAAGCATGCTAGGCCCTTTGTTATTCTGAGATTCTGCCATGGGCAGTATCAGGGGCTCCAGCTATCTGGGAGCCAGAAAGGGAGATATTTTTCTGTCTCAGAGACAAGACTTCTCAGGTTTGGAGGGAGTGTGATATCTGTAGAAAGAAGGGAAGAGGCCATGTAAGCTAATCGCCAAAGACCTCAGACGCTGCAGGAAGATCTCCTAAAACCCATTGGGGTCCCAGGGTGAACCTTCCTTCTGTCACTCGCACACCCAGAGAAAGGAAGCTTCCTTGCTTGTGGATAATGGCTCTGAGAGCTTGTGACACCAGAAGATTTGCTGTCTAACAGTATGCCACTGTGTTACTTTTGGGTAAAAGCATCTCCTAGCTTATCTTTATGAGCAGCAGGAAGTATATGTATTCTAGAGATTGGAGGTGGTGGGTGGGGAGAGAAATTTCATAGAATAGGTAGGTGTGGGAGTGAAACAGAGAGGAAAGAGAAGCAGGAAAAGTCCCTGGGGTCCTAAGGAGGCAGAAAAACAGCAAGGAGCTGGCTGAGGGCTGAGCAATGGCTCTGGAGACTAACTTCTAGGAGCTGGGGGCTGGGATTCTTCATGGAGACACACACACACACACACACACACACACACACAGAGAGAGAGAGAGAGAGAGAGAGAGAGAGAGATTGTTGCTGAGTGAGGTCTGGCTGTGATCCAGGGTGTGTGTAGGTTATGGTGACGGACAGAGCTAGATCAAGAGCTAGATCACAGGCCTTGCCTGGGTGCCAGGCTACAGGAGTTGACTTTCACTCTTCACCTACTCTATAGAGAAAGCCCTTGAGCTAGATGTGATTGAAAACAGTCTGTCCCTCATCCAGTGACCACCTCCATAGCCACCTTCCACTCTCTTGGTAGAGTCTCAGTGCTCTTCTGTCGTGCCTGGTAGTAGGTGCAGCCCTGAAGGTGGGATTTACCTCACTTTGTCCACAGCACACAGGTGCCACTTCATCACCAGTGTGGAACGGGCGAAGCCATTCTGTAAGCTGTCACTCACTCTTCTAGATTCCTGAAAGGCAGGTCGGCTCTCACAGTATTATTCCACGACACCGTTGGTTCTTTTGTTCTTGCTCTGTGTTGCATTGTCTGTGTGTGGAGGTTGGAGAACAGTTTGTGGGAGTTGGTTTTCCCCTTCTGTCTTGTGAGTTCTGGGGATGGAACTCAGGTCGTCAGGCTTAGCAGCAAGTGCCGTTATCTGCCAACCCTTGCCCTTTACAGGTATGGTTGGAAACTATCAGACTATAAACAGGCCAGGAGGTGACATGTTGGTTTCTTAGAGTAAAGTTCGCCACTGTGCCAGGTGAGCCTATTTCAACCTGGTGCCAGAGTGGTGTCAAAGGCCTGACACAGATTAGCTTTGTGCCGTGTGGGGAGCATTGGATGGGTCCCAGGAGAAAGCCTCGGCTTAGTGTCAGTGTGCCTTTAGTGCTCAGGATACCCAAGTCCCACGTCATCAGAAAGTCTGTGTCTGGGGCTCAGGCACCAGCTAGACTGCGTCTCCCCATTTTCTTTCTGGTCTGTTTCCCTTTATGGTAAACTTCTAGTTATGCTCAGAGATACTGATCCCCCCCCCCCCCCCCAATTCTTTAGCTTTGGTTGGGATGGAATCCATCATTTTAACCATTTAAAACAGGTAATTGGGAGGTCTTTAATATAGCTTACATGGCTGTACAACTCTGACCACTTTCTGATTCCAGAACGTTCTCATTACCCCCTCTGGCAAAGAAGCAGAACCTTTCAGTGGTCACCCCCCCCCCCCCCCCCCGGTCATTGGTAACTTCTAGCCACCTTTCTGGCTCTATCTTTATTAGTTGTCTTGTTCTGGACACTTGGCGTCAATGGAATGGACAGCATGTGGCCTTTATGCCTAGCTTCTTTTCCTTAGCAGTGTTTTCCAAGGCTCTATAGACGTGGTGAATTGGTGTGGTGCTGTTTTTCTCTTGAGGTTGAATAGAAATCCGGAGATGGCGCAAAGGCTCTGCTTATTCACTCGCCCACCCGTGTTTGTGTTCTTCCCACCTCTTGGCTATTATGACGATCCACGAATGCACAGGCAATCAAAAACACTTACATGATTATTTCCTACAGTTTCCCATAGTGGTAGGCCTTGCATTTGGACCACTCTCAGCCTCCACTTCTCTACCACCCCCATCCATGAACCTCATTCTTATGTTCATGTCTGTTTTGTTTTGTGGTCTGCTGAGATCCCGCTGGGCCACCTGTGCTGCCGTGGGTTTGGAACTACCCACTGGAACCTGGTGGTCTTTGCAGTGGGATCACGAGCCAAAGACAGTGGCTCCTCCCCTCCCAGAATTTATCAGTAGCTCACGGTTCAGTGGTACAGAGTAGGCCCTTTTCTGTGAGCTCCTCCCCTTTCTTGACTGGTGATAAAGCCGGTCTTGTGTGGACCAGCACAGGAAACCACAGTTGTTGTGAGTTCATTATTGCAATGATTGTGTTGAAAGGATGGCATTTCATAGTCCTTCACCCTCTCTTGTGGCTCTTACAAGAAGACAATTCATTGCTCTGTCGGTTTAGTTAACTATCAGGAATACACTTCTTATTTGAGCTTACCACTGCCCCAGCCTGAGCTGTTAGCCGGGCTGACAGACCTAGGCATTGGCTTGCTTTCCCTCACAGAGTGGGTCTTGAATGCAATTGGTGCAGTTGGTTATCTCGGCTCCCAGCAGCCAAGCCTCTATATGTGCGGATTTTGTACAGACATATATTTTCCATGCTCTTGGGCATCTTCCTACGAGTAGAATTTTTGGGTCACATGGTAGCTCTATGTTTAACTTTTGAAAGTCCACTTCCTTTTTGAAAAAAAAAAAAACACCTTAAACTAAAAAGAACTTCAGTGTAAGGAAAACTCTTGAGTAGTGCTGGAGATGGTGTGAGGACAGGGCAGACCGCGTGAGGTCACTGGTAAAGGCCGATGAATGGAGAGCTGCCTGAGCATGCTCCTTTCCCACACCCCATCTACCGCTTCCCGCCTGTCTCTCCAGCCTTGTGTCCTTCGGATCCCGGGAGCCACAGTGCATCTAAGATGCCTTCTTCAGTGTATGCCAGCACATGCCCCCTTTCAAAGATGCTGGCCTCTGCCATAGCCTAGAATCTTCTGTACTCTACGCATACCCCACTGCCAGGAGCTCTTCTCAGACTCCATCTCTTGCCCAGGATCACCGTTTAACATGAATTGCTCTCCTCTCATACCACATTGTATGACCTGATTGCTGAATCTCATGCTCGCTGCTCGACAAGAGGGTCTGTATTGGAGGGGTCTATTGATCCCTTTATAGCACAGGCTCACATGACAGGTGGTTGAAGATCCTTGTGGAATCAGCCTTCCTTGAAAGCTGCCCTCCCTTGGTTTGGAGCCATCCCTGTGTCCCGCTTCTTGCCTAATTTGTCATTACTTTTTGGCTTGTAGTTTTCTTTCAGTTGTTTCTAGTTTTTCACATATATTAGTCAGAGGTCTTCATGTCCTGGAGGATGTGAGTGGGGTATGTTAGTTAAGCTTTTTTGGCTGCAAGTAACAGAAACTGATTTGAGTCAGCTAAAGCTGAAAGGGGGGTGTATAGTATTAGCATGCAGACATTTCTTGCTTCTAATCAGAAGAAGGCCAGAGGACTGGCAGAAGAGGGAAGAAGACTGGGAACTGGGAGACTGTCAATCTCCCCATCTCTCACCTCTGCCTCTCATTTGCCAGTCTCACGTCTGCACCATCTGCTCTCTTTGTTTCTTGTTCTATGAATGGAAGGTAGCCTCCCGTCATTGCCTAGTCTATGTCTTGAACCTCAGTCCTCTTTAGCATTGGTTTAGGTCTAATGATCAAGGAACTGGAGTAAAGGGCAGGGTTATATACACAAATGCTGTGGACTGAAGAGTGCAGTTGTCAAGGGAGAATTACATTGGCCTGATTCAGTCTGACGGCCAGTGAACTGAAGCAAAGAGTGGGTTCCCTAAGACCCATGCCATGGGTGAGGGATACGGTCGCCATAGAGATGGCTGGAAGGTGAGCATTTCAGTGATGTCCAGTATTGGAGGAAGAGGCAGATATTGGGCTAAGAACTTTTATGTCCCCCTTTTCTCAAAGCCGTAAGGGAGGAGCCAAGCCAGTCGGCTGTGAGTGTGTGGAAAGAGAGCGAGGTGGCAGAAGCAGGTCTCATCCGACTTCCTAACCTTGAGAGTGCTATATAGTGATGTCTCCAGACGAAAGATAAGTGCAGGCACAAAGCGGCCGCTGCACTGTATCTCTGGGAAGGGAGCTCTTCTGAGGACGCCGTCGCTTGGTCAGGGAAGCTTGGGGCATCTCTTGGACCTCACTCTCTCTTTCCCTTTGTTCTTCTTGGGATTCCTGCTCAGAAAATGCTTGGCTTCATGCCCTGCAAGAGGAAAAAAAGGGTTTTGCTCACCGATTCTGGGGCTGTGACTGTTCTTTTAGGTGTTTGTTATTTTAAGCTGTGGCCACTGTGACACCTGGTTAGGGGGAACAGGATAGCCTTTTCCTTTCTGTCACAGGGTGAGAATTCTTTCAAGCGTGTGAAACTCTTCGGCTTCCACTAGTTAATTGTGTAAGTGTGTGCTTTGGGTGTGGGCGGTGTAGGTGTGCACTATGTGTCTGGAGGTCAGAGGTCAGCTTTGGATATCTGTCCTTGGGTGCCTTCCACCTTTTGTTTGAAGCATCATCTTTCACCAACCTGAGACTTCACCATGGTTCATGAGCTTCCTGTCTCCTTTCACTTGCCGTCTCCAGGGTTACAAGTTCACAGTAGCGTGTCTGGTTTTTGACGTGGGCTCTGAACTCAGGGCTTCATGCTTGCCTGGCTAGCACCTTACCAAATGAGCCATCTTCTCAGCCCACAGTTACTTAATGCACAGAACGGAGCAGATATAGCCCACCACTGACATTTGTGAATTTGACAGTTTTGACTCCTGCTCTTGTTAGTGACTCAGAGGATCCTTAGCACAGGATTCTGTCACTGTCTTGTAACTCCTGTTTGAATGGGTGCTTGGCAAGATTTGGGAGAGATACATTTGTGGAGTGACCAAGACTGTGGGCTCTAGTATCATATTTGCTTCTGAGCTGTGACCTCCTGCTTGGGTGCATGACCTTGTATAGGTTAAGGCTTCATCTGTGCCTTGATTTTCTTACCTTTAAATGGAGATGGCAATAGGATCCGCTTTACCAGTGACTGGGGTCTAAATGATATACATGCAGCTCTTTGAACACTAAACACTCAAGATGTGTTGGCCATGGCTTCTTGTTGGCATTACTCACTGAGGTAGTTCTGGGGTCTAGGGGAAGGTGACAGAGCTTGCTGATCACGTTCTTTGGCTCAGTGATGCAGCCAGTCTCTGCACTAGAACACGTTGGCGATACCTATCCAGCCCCAATTTGTGAACATGCATTATCCTTGAGAACCATTTAGCAGGGGAGGGTGGGGCCAACTCACGCCAAGTCATGTGTTTGAGGTCTTGGATGTGTGATTTTTCTCAGTTTCTGCTTATCTCTGACAAGGCTGATGGGAGCAATGGAACTCCTCCCATTGGCTCTTTTGTGGCTATGGCATCCACTAGAAACCCATTTCTGGACTTCTTGCATTATGTCAGCAGCAGCAGGTGCAGCTGGCAGCCCCTGCCCCACCCCCGCTAGCCCAGTCTCTGGGGACTCCTTAGACTAATGCAGTTTTAATGAATACACATTACTGTTTCCATGGCCGAGATGAGAGCCTGGCTGCTTATTTTACGCTGAGGTTTTACAGCTCTGTCTTTTGACATTCCGTCTCCCTTGCTGCACTTCTGGCCACAGGGATGCTTTCTTGGCGGCCTTTCTGCTGTCTCCCCAAATAAGGTATTCACTGGGAAGTCCTGTGGCAGTTTCTGAGCCACTGCCATGCCCAGGAAGGAGTGAATTGCACTGAGCAAAGGCATAAAGATGCCTTCTTCTTCCTTTTTAATTAATAAAATTTAAAAATCACAAATGCTTGCTTATTAAAGGGCGCTCACAAAATGAAAAGAGAGAAGAAAACAAATCACCCTCCATCTCCTCAACATGAACGTTTTGGTTTATGTTCTTGTACATTTTAATAAGTACATATATGCACTTCAATTTTTAATTGTTTTGAGACAGAATGTCTTTATACATAGAGGCCAAGAATGGTCTCACACACATGATTCTCCTGCCTCAGCTTCCCCAGTGGTGGGGTTACAGGCCTGTAGCACCACACCCCATTCTGGATGTAAACACATTATTCCTGACTTCTGTGTTTTGTACACCTACAGTTAGCACAGAAAACAGCTTCCCATGCCAAGTAATTGATGTCTGTAGTGTTTCTCCCGAGCATCACTGTATCCTGCCCTCGTCTACAGAAGGCTTTAATTGCATTAGTTCTGAGGAGTTCCATCCGGTCTCACTAACTCAGAATTTAAAGGGTTCAAAGGGCGCTCCCTCAGGGTCTCTCTGCTGTTTTGATCTTAGGTATTCATCTTAGCTACTTAAAGGCAATTCATACTGCCCATTTCTTGTGGGCTTTTCTGGAAATAGTTATAATGGATGATAAGTAAATATATGAATATCGTTTAATTTTCTTTTCTTTTTATGTTTTTATTTCTTGTGATTACTCACATTAAAATGCCAGCTTAACATTGCCCCTCCCCCAAGCACGTGTTGGTCAGAGTGTAGTGACGCAATTCTGTAATGTCAGTTTTTTGAAGGCTGATGCAACGGCGTGGATTGCAAGTTTGAGGCTAGCCTGACGACATAGTAAGTTCCATGTCAGCCTGGGCAATGCAGTAAGTGCCTGTCCAAAACAGAAACATCCAACAATGTGTCTTGGTGTTTGTTCTACATTGGCCAATATGGGGCATCTCTGTCTGGTTTGTCTTAGCTGTGGTGGAAAGTGCTCACTCTGAAGTCTTTCCTGTGGTCTGCCGGAACTTCCTACCCACACAGTGGCCAGGAATAGTTAGAGTAAGGACACCGTTGGAGCACGGGGTGCTGCAGGTCCAGATCATGTGTGGTATTGGCTTCCAAAGGCCTGAGTGACAAAGAAAAGCTGGAGAGCCTCGTGCCCGGTGGCAGTTGCTGACAAATGCCGTTTGCGGCGTCTGTGTAGTTCTTCAGATGGACCACGTCTAAGACACAGGTCCGTTGAGAAAAGGCTACATCACACATCTGGAGAGGAGCTTGGCTATTTCTTGTCCTTCTGGCCAGATGGACGAAGGGTAAGCCATTCAAAACCGACCCAGCTCAGGAAAGAGAACCTTTGTCTCCACACGGGAGGCAGGCTAATGGAGTTGTCCTACAGTTCACTTTTTGCTCTCTCTTCACGGTTTTCACTCACCAGTCCAGTATGTTTTTAAGTATTTTGAGGCAATACCTTAAATTAGATGGACGAGAGGAAAATATGGGATTTCATGAAATGGGGTTCTTCAGGGAGAAGAGAGGGCCTTTCATAGCCAAGTGAAGAATCACCCTATGTTAGCAAATGAGAACCAGGAAGGGGCAGCTTGGCTTGGGAATGGGTCATTTTCTGTTACCTTGAGGGATGGACGGAAGCAAGCAACATAATAAAAAATGGGCTGTTGGTCACAGATTCTTGATGGACTGGATGAGGTTCCCTGAAACAAAGCTAGCCTTTCCCATTGGTTCCAGTCCACGTCACATGACAGGTCTACATTCTTGGTTAGAGAGAGGTCAAGAGGGAAGACCCAGCCACTTACTCATCATAATGTTGCCTATTTTATGCAGGATGAAGCGAAATTACTATCTACCCAAACCTATTCACCAAGCAATTTTGAAACACTTTCTTAAATAAGGATTGGACCAAAGAGGACTGAATACTAACTATCATTGCAGAGAGTATCAATGAAGGCTGCATTACAAAAAAAACCCCCACCCATTAAGAATATGATGCTTTATGTAAAGACAAGAGCAATAAGTCTCTGCTTAGAGATGCATTTGCAGCTGTGGTACTTCCATCACTGAAGGTCTGGCATGCTTTGCTCTGAGCGTGGAGAGGCTGCTCATTTATTCTAACAAACTGAACCGGGCATGGCACAAAAATGTGTCTGGTACCCAATTTAAGTATCCTGAGCTAGTTTTCTTTATTAAAACTTGTAAGATGACCGTGTGGAAGGTGAGGTTTTTGTTTTGTTGTTTGAATTTACATGTGTTTATTTTAAAGAGACACATAACTGCATTATCTAACAACCAGGCCTTGGAGATCTCATCACAGTGTGAGGTAATGGATGCAAATTGTTGAGAGTTTTTTTGTGAAGGCAACTGGAGCTTTCTTTCCTCTAGACTGTGCCTAATCAAATCAAATCAAGCTGCAGTGCAAAGCATGCTTAAGGAGGTGCTAATGGGAGGTGTGTTGAAAATGGAATTTCATGTGAGAACAGCATCATGGGAGGATCTCATTGGGAGCAAAACAGCACCATGGGAGTATCTCTTTGGGACAGAACAGCATCATGGGAGGATCTCATTGGGACAGTGCAGCATCTCATTGGGAGTAGCATTAGTTTTCTAGCATTAGTAGCTTTGCCTTCGCCCACCCATCAGTCCAGTTGTACTGAAGTTCTCAGGTTCTAATCTGCGTTGTAACACTTTTTATCACAGAAAAGAATGTATGTGGACTGGTGAGATAGCTCAGCCTGTGTGCTCATGTGCACACATGTACAGATGCAATATTAAAAAAGGAAAGGGTACATTTTCATATTTATGTTTTTAAAAAGGATGGTAAATGCATATCACACAATTTACCATCTTGGCCCCTTTTAAGCTCATTGTCCTGTTGTTTTAAACACATTCACACACTTGTGAAAAGATCTATAGACTTGCTCCTCTTGGAAAAGTTCAACTCTACCCATTAAACAATCCTCCACTCCTCTTCCCCTCCTCCATTTCTATCAACCACTGTCTCACTGTCTGTCTGCCTGAGTTTGACTTTATGCAAATGAAATTATACTATCTGTCTTTCTATGATTGGATTATTTCACTTGGTATAATGCCTTCAAGGTTCATCCATGTTGGATGATGCACCAGAGTTTTCTTTCTTTTTAAAGCTAAAAGCTCTTCTTCTTCTTCTTCTTCTTCTTCTTCTTCTTCTTCTTCTTCTTCTTCTTCCTCTTCCTCCTCCTCCTCCTCCTCCTCCTCCTCCTCCTCCTCCTCCTCCTTCTTTTTTGTTTTTTCGAGACAGAGCTTCTCTGATGCTTTGGAGCCTGTCCTGGAACTAGCTCTTGTAGACCAGGCTGGCCTTGAACTCAAAAAGCTGTTCTGTTGCATGCACAGATGGCATGTACCGATCTATTCTCCTGCAGATAACCCTTGGGTCACTTCCACCTCTGGGCTACTGTGGTCCTTCCGCTGCAGTGAGAGTGGCCATAAAAACCTGCTTTCATTTCTTTCTGGATGTCAAATTGCTGGGTCACACAGTAATTTAATTTTTAGTTTTTTGAGTATGCAGCATAGTATTTTCCCCAGCAGCTGTATCACTTTTTATTTTTGCCCTTTGGCCCTCCAGCGCACAGCATTTCAGTTTCCCCACATCTTCACCAGCACTCGTTATTTTCTGTTTTTAATTTTTTATTTCATTTGTGTGTGTGTGTGTGGTTGTTGTTCTCAGCCCTCTAAGAAGCAATAAGTTCACACTGTGTGACTTTGGTTTGTGTTTCTCTAGGGAGCAATGGCAAACATCTTTGCAGGTGCCTATTGATCACATTTATATGGCCTTCGGAGAAGTTTCTATGCAAGTTAATGTTCTCAATTGTGTATTAACACATCTGTATTGATTTGAACTAGCCCAACTGTAACAAATGCTCATATTTCAGACTGATGTGTGTGTATGTGTGTGTGGTTCATCACAAATAAATTCTGCCCCCAAATAACCTCCAGCTTTCTGGAAACAGTCAGCATAAGTACAGTTCCCCGATAATTTTCTTTAAAAAGAGAAATTTTTGCAAGTATCATGCATCTTCCCTTTCTGACACTAATGGAACAATTTACTGCAATTTCAGAGGGAGGTAGGAGCCGCTTCATCCTCCTGTGATGAGGGAGGGGTACCCAGCTCCTTGGTGCAGGTGTGGGGGAAGCAGAGTAGGCTCTGTGCAGGATCTCAGGGAGGGAAGAGGGTGAAGCAGCCCATTGTTGGCTGCTTAGGAGAGAGGAGGGGAGGTCTAAGAGTATGGAAGTCAGCCGGGGTAGCAGTGTGTCCAGGGCGCATATGCATGAGAAAGGCACTCAGGGGTTCTAGGTCTTTCTAGAGCTCAGTTTCCTCATCTTTCAAAGTGGAGATAAGAGCAACGTTAGCCATGGGAATACAGTGAAGAGTAAAGAAAAAAGGGAAGGTGGACTTCTGTGCCTTAAAATGTGTTAAGGTTCTGAGGATGTTGTTCTATTTTCTCATGTATTCATGTGTGTGACATGCACGTGTGCATGGGGGGGCACATGCCTACATGTGTGTGTGTGCATGTGTGTGTGGAGGGCCAAGGTTGGAGAACTATCCTCATTTACTCTGCTAGCTAATTCTTTGAGGCAGAGCCTCTCCATCAGGACCCTCTGATATGGCTAGCCGGCTTGCTCTGGTTTCTGAGACTGGGATCACAACTAGCTCCCATATCTACCTAGCATGGGTTTCTGGGATCTGAACTCTGCTGCTAAGCTTTGACCACTTACCCAGCTCTCATGCCCCCTTAGTCCTTATTCTAGAAGAGCCACTGGTGTCATGAGAGTGAGCCTTGTCCTTACACAATTAGGACACAAATGAGGAGAAATCAAGGCTCAGCCATGATGTGCTCCTGTGTTATGAGACGAGCAGGAGATGCGTTACCTCTGAAGCATAAGGCTTGGATGGGCATCAAGATAGGTACATAAGGAGGCTTCTGTGTTGAGTCTTGCAGACTCTCTGGAGTTACGAAACAGCACGATTTCAGGGAAAGACAGGCTGTCAAGAGAATAGTATGAGCCACTTTGTGGTCAGTATTGGCCTGAACATTTGCTGTATGGTACATGGGACACTAAGGCAAGATAATGAACCCTAAGTGTTCAAAGACTCTGGGTAATTGAGACGGTGTGTAAATATTTATCTGTGGACAAACACGTCTGTGTAAAAGGCTGAAAATAAAAGTCATCTGAGAGCCAGGCAGGCAGGAGATCTCAGCGAGGAAGTGGGGAGGCTTGAAAGCGCCACTGTCAGTGAACCACACTGAAGTACACAGTACACAGTGGTGTCCTATTTAAAAGGACGCATGACTGTTGCTTCTGTTTGTCGAAATATGATTGGGTTTCCAGCCCTTCTACCTTTTCAAAAGAAGCGAGGAATCAGAACTCGATGCAAATTTTCATTTTTATAAAGAAAGACATGGCATAGTCAAACAAAACATGCCATGAGGTTAACCCCCGCCCCCCGCAACCCTTTATCTTTTTATATTTTTAAAAAAGAACATATGCACGTTTTATTTGGCTGGCCCGCGTGTGTAGACTGCAGTGTGAGGGTGGTGTGTAAGGGCTGTGGTGCGCTGTGTGAGCTCATCTGGGGGATACACGCTGACTGTGGGGGGCACCACCGTGCTGTCTCTGCAGAAATGTCAGTCATGTGTTCTCTGTGAGGCTTTTACATCTCAACTTTGCTACTTTATTTTATTGTATTTACTTATAAGACAGGGACTCTTCATAGTCCTGGCTGGCCTCAAACTTGTGGTTCTCCTGTTTCAGCCGCCTGCATACTATGATTGTAACTGTGGTCACCATATCTAGTGGATATTATTGGCAACACATTTTTTTGAAAAGGAAAGAAGCAACACTTTCCCCTTTCCCCAGGGCTTTAGTCTCAAGATCTCTCATCACTTGAACCAATGTTGTATTTTGTTTGTTCGTTTGTTTTTATGAGACAGGGCTTCTCTGTGTAACGGGTTGGATTGGAACTCACTTTGTAGACCAGGCTGGCCTTGAACCTGCCTCTGCCTCCCGAGTGCTGGGATTAAAGGTGTGTGCCACCACTGACCGGCCAGTGTTGTGCTTTATTGAAGGTTTGAGATGTAATCTATTTGACAGTGTTGCCACATGAGTGGGGTGGTGGCTGTGTCTACATGATCTCTATTGGCTAAAGGCCATGGCAGTCCAGACTCGGTGAACTTGACTCATGCTCACGGGTTCTCCTGTTCTTTAGGACAGCCACTTCCCCTTCTAGCACATTACTCTTTTTAATGCTAAAGGCAGCCGGCTAATGCTGGCCACTAGAGCTTAGACACTTAGACTTGGAAGGATTCTTAAAATTTATCTGTTCCAGCAATCCTCTTTACGAGGCAGGAATCTTGGTTACAGGTGATAGAGAACCAAACTAGCTTAATTTAGAAGGAAGGTCATTGCTTCATTAAACAACCAACTCAAGGCGATCTTCAAGTGGGGTCTGATCCAGGGCTTGTTATGTTGCAAGGCATGGCTTCTCTCATTCTGTCCATACTTTGTGTGAACTGCTGTCATGTGCAGGCCAGAGGTCCCCAGCCCCCCATTCACTGTTGGCAATTACACATGCATCCTTTAGGTCCAAGTCCATGCAGGAGAAGGGACTAACTTCTTCCTCTCTGTATCTCACTGGCTGGGAATGAGCTCCCAGGACCAATGAGAAAGCAATGCTTGTGAGTAGCTAGCATTTTCTCTTCCTAGAGTGGTGGGTACAGTTGACATTACCTGAACCTTAGGGATCAAGGGCAGGAAAGGGACAGTTTCTCACAAGGATAGTCAGGATTGTCCCTGCTTCTGCCATTATTTGGATACTTCATAAGCACAGCAAGGATGGATTTGTTTTGGTTCATGGCTTCAGAGGGTTCAGTCTGCCACAGCAGGATGGTTCTGGTAGAGCAGAATAGTTTACACAGTGATATCCAGGGAGCAGGCAGAGACAATGCCAGTGTTTACCAAGTTCTCTTTCTTTCCCTTTACCCTGCTCAGCCCCCAGCCTACAAGATAGTGCTGCCTGCACTAAATGCCTCCGTCTTATTAAATTCCCTGTGGAATTCCTTCACAGAAACACTAAGCGATGTGTTCTAATATCCAAGGCACTTCTAAGTCCAATCAGATGGATGATCAAGACTTTTCTGTGTTAGTTATAATTTTCTGATGTCATAAAACACCATGACCAAGGCAGCTTATAGAAGGAAGAGCCTCCTAAGCCTTCTGCTTCCAGATGGAAAAAGGTCCATCATGGCAGGGAGGCTCAACAGCAGACAGCAGACATGGCAGCAGGAGCCGGGAGCTAAGAATGCATCTATGAAACAGCAAACATGAAGCAGAGAGAGAAATCTGGAGGTGGGACAAGGCTTTTTCCCTCAAAGTCCCCCTCCGCCAAGTGAGTGAATACATCCTTCAGCAAGGCTGCAACATCTCAACCTCTACAGACAGAGCCACTAACTGAGAACCAAGTCTTTAAATACTCGGGGCATTTCTTATTCTAACCACAGTAGTGATGGAAGAAGCTGAGGGACTCCCTGTGCTGTCTAATGTCTGGGTTCCTTTCTAACACCCCTGATGAGATCCCGATCTTGAGTTATGGACATACTGTTCTCAAATAAGCATGCTGCTTCTCATAGGGAGCTGATGTTGATCTTAGATCCAGACGTCACTTCTAGACCCAACTGCGACGAACGTGGTTTGGTGAGGGTGAGAACTCAAGTCAGGGAGTGTTCATTATGGTCATGAAAGTGCTCTAGTCAAGAGGAGCATCAACTTAAAAGTCTGCTTCTTCAGTCACTGAGAGAGGAAGGGGGCCGTGGAGAGTCATAAACCCCCTCTCGAAGCTTCTTCACAAGTAGCTGTCACCACCAAGCACATGTCATTGGCCATGCAAGTCAATGGCAATGTCTGATTTCAGAGAGGATTGGGTAGAGATAATGCTGCTGTGTATGCGGGAGGAAGGCAGGATCAATATTTGACCAAGTGATCACCTCGTCTCTATTTCTGGATGTCTTTTGTTAATCCATTTCTCTCTCCTCTGGTGGCACACATAAGTAAGTTTTGAAACTCAAACCCAAGATGAAATAACCACCTTTTAAAGCATTTTTTGCATTCATTTATCTATTATTATTATTATTATTATTATTATTATTATTATTATTATTACTATTATTGGTATGGGTGGGGGTGGGTGCTGGGACAGGGGCGCTTGTGGCATGGCATACACACAAAGCCAGAGGGCAACCTGGGGGCGGGGTGAGTTCTCTTCTGCCATGTGTGTTTCAGGGATAAAAATTTAGGTTGTCAGGCAGCCTGCAAATGTTCACCTGCTGACCTATCTGGATGGCCTCAAACTCATCTTTTTAGATGATTCCTTAATTGACCCAGATATCTCTAGATGCTGGTTGTAGAATTCAAGGTTTTTATGTATCACTGTGGTTATGGATAGTAATAATATATCAGACACTTGAAGATTACTTGTGAGACCTGATGTTAAAATGTTCTTATCACCCAAAAAGTATGTGCGGTGATGACTATGTTAAAGTCTTGATTCAGCTATTCCGTGATTTACATAAATACCAACACTTCGTTGTATAGCAAAAATATAGGCGCTTAACATCTGGCAGTTGGCAGTAACAATAACCCTTACCCAAATCTCTGCTCTAATTTGAGTCTGAAACATCCTCCACAGGTTCCTATGTTTGAACACTTGGTCTCCAGTTCATGGCACTGTTTGAGAGTCTGTGGGTTCTTTTGGGACATGGGGACTAGCTGGTAGAAATAGGTCACAAGTGATGGGCCTTGATGGTTTTATCTGTCCCTGGTTCCAAACTGTAGTCTCTGCTTCAATTGACCACGATGGAGGGAGCCTCTGCCACATGCTCCCAACACCATGCCCTTCCCACCATTGTGGACTGAGCCCCCTGAAACCATGAGTCAAGATAGATGTTTTCTCCCTCTGGTAGTTTCTGGCAGGTATTTTGTAACAGGCACAAGAAAAAGTAGCTAGTGCAGCCTCCTTAGGCTTGCCTACAGGGTACTGTACTGCTCGTCTGTATGACAAGCAGACCCACAGAGCTTCATTCTGGACGTGTGTAAAACTGTTTCATAGGCTGGAGTCAAAGAGGAGGACCCTGAAACAATCCATTCAGTAAGACTTCTACAGAAGCATGACAGGATTGAAGAAGCAAAATCCGTTTGTCATGGTTGCAATAGAATATGTTTTTTTTTGTTGTTGTTGTTTTGTTTTTCCTCACAGTGTGGGAATACGGCTAGAAGTGAGATCAGAGAAAAAGAAGGCAAGATCCTGATCAGTAAGGCCTTGGTTGTCCCGTTAGCAATATTTTTTATTCTGAGAGGGCAGAGTTTCCATTTTTTTTTTTTTTTGAGGCATTACGTGCTTGCATTTCTCTTTTGGAGACACTCTGAAGCTGAAATGAGTTTCAAGGTGTTGAAGTTGGAGGAGGAGCTTGGATTAGAAGTTGGCTATGGTAATTCGGTAGAAGCTGAGGATGCTGGGTGGCAGTGATGAAGGGAACCACGGATGGAAGGTTTAGATCTATGAGGAAATTGGCGATGGATTTGTTGGAGGGAGGAAGTAAGGGAAAGAGAGAGAGGGAGGATAGAAAAGTGAGACGCTTCTGACTTGGCTATCAGGTGGATTGATTGTTGTTGCCTCTGTCAGAGCCAGGACAACGAAGGCAGATGTGGTTTGCCCCTTTTGGTACCTGGTCAATGTGCAGACTTGGTGTTGTAAGGATGGATCTGAGCTCAGAACAGAGACGTGCAATTGGTTGTCTATGGGGGTGGGGATCTGCAACCAGAGAGTGTGATGTAGTTTCCCAATGGATTCACAAAGTCTCAAGGGAGAGAAGTGAGCCCTGGACTGGGAATGCATACTTGGAAATATTGAACCTGTAGCAATAAAAGAATGCACCAAGGCTTTTCAGAAAATGTCTGTTGAAGGAGAGAATGCACAGGATGGTGTCTATGTGGGTGATTCTCTGATGAGGCATCACTTAATAGAGTGCCTGCAGCTAAGGATGGAGCTGCAGGCTCTAACTCCCTATAACATAAGAGACAGGACTGGGGCCTGGAAGTGAGCAGGAAAAGGAGGGCAGTGATGGTATGGGCTGAAACTTGCACGTCTTTTATGTGACTAGGAGGGCTTCTTGGAGAAGGTGGCTTTTCTATCTAGAGTTTAAAGGTGATCATCTGTTGGGTGGAGGTGGGGTTTCAGAAAGCAGAAAGGGGAAGGGGCAATCTGGCTGGAGCAAGGGGAAAGGGAAGTATTCTAGTTTCATTCTGTTGGTGGGATAGAATGCCCTGTCCAAAAGTAACTTAAGTGGGAATAAAGGGTTTATTTTATCTTATAGGTTGTCATCCATTGAGTGAAGTCAGAGCCTGAACTCAAACAAAAACTTGGAGCAGGACCTATAGAGGAACTCATACTTAGTTGGCTTCCTTACACAGCCAAGGACCATATGCCAAGGGAATGGTGCCACCCACGGTGGACTGGCCCTTCTACATCAATTAACAATCAAGGCAATCCCCTATAGTTGTGCCCATAACCCAATCTGGTCTGGGCAATTCCTCCTTGTGACACCTTCTCAGATGACGCTAGGTGCTAAGTAGACCTTTACAGGCAACCTAGCCACCAAGAAATGACCTGGAAAAAGAAAATGTGAGGAGAAAGTCTATCATGGTGGCAGGGATGCGGGGAGAGGCTGGAGGCTGTAGAATAGAAGCGAATGGAAAACAGTAGTGGGGTGTTCATTGATATGCTATAAGGCCAAGGGTCACTTATGGAGACACCACTGCATTACTGGGGAATCTGTGAGCAGTTAGAAAGCAGGACTCTAGGCCAGAGAGATGGCTCGTTAAGTCATACACAGACACGGCAGAGGACTGGGGTTCAGTTCCCAGCACTCACATGGCAGCTCAAAACACTCTGTAACTCCAGTCCAGAAGATCTAACACCTTTATCTGGCCTTGGGGATCTGATGTGAATATATTGTGCATACATACATATATGCAGGCAAATGCTCATACACATAGAATAAAAATGAACAAGTCTTGAAAACAGAAAGCTGAGCCTGATGTGACCCCTGGAACATGCTGACTTACCGTGTGACCCCCGAAACGTGCTGACTTACTGTGTGACCCCTGGAACATGCTGACTTACTGATGTGACTCCTGGAACATGCTGACTTACTGTGTGATGTGACCCCCTAAACGTGCTGACTTACTGACGTGACCCCCGGAACGTACGGACTTACTGATGTGATCCCTGGAACATGCTGACTTACTGACATGACCCCGCAGCTGGTCCCTGAGCGTGCTAACTTGGATGGAGTCTTGGATCAGAATAACCCAGTTCCCTTTTGGACTTACTGTTGCCCAGCTATATAATCCGGGGCAGGTTATTAACTTGTATGGGCCTCAGTTTTTCTATCTGTTCAGTAGTAATGCAATACTTGATAGAGGTTTGTGAAGGATGAAATAAAATAAGGTGCAGAAAAGCAGTGAGGTCTCTGGAATATGGCAGTGCCTGAGTGCACACTAGGATAAGGACACTCAGTCTGTGATCTTACCAATAACAGCCTAGTGACCATCAGTCTGTGATCTTACCAGTGACAGCCTAGTGACCATCAGTCTGTGATCTTACCAATGACAGCCTAGTGACTGTCAGACCATCTCAGGTCTTAGAATTTTGGATGATGTGTTGCATGGACTCAATGTATTTTTATTTCCTGGGTTAAATAGTGAATTATATTAGTTTCTCTTCTAGAAAGTATCTGTCTTCTAATTGAGATCATCGGTAGAAGTACTTCAGCATTTTACAATCCTCCCTTTTGTGATAACTGACCTTTATTTTACTGTTGGGGAAATAAAAACATGATTTGGGGTTACCAAGACGATCCTGGAGAGAGGCAGCGAGAAGTGATGAGGTGATAGGAGTGAGCTAATATGTGACCTCCTGGCAGGACCCCCTGAAATCATCAGTAATATTCTTGGTAGCATTTATCATCAGCTAGAGTTGGACTGGGATTTGCAGAGGTGCGTGTGATATTAATCCTCCAACAACTCCGCTGGCGTGAAAAGGCAGCTGTGTTCTTGCCGGCTGGGATTTGAGTGCGGGCAGCTTTCATCTGGGGGAAGGCAGTGCCTCGAGAGAGGATGCCCAGTGAGGAGGAGGGCACTGGCAGCCCCAACCCTCTTTTGCCCCACGGCAGCCAGGCGTGTCCGGGTCAGCTGAAGAGAGGCTGGTTTTTCTTCTGTCTGTGTTTATGGAGCTGATCTTTTGAATGTCATTTCAAAGATTTGTTAGATTCTAGGGAAAAAAGAAAAGCTCAGCTTTTGGTGTATACATTTCGTTCTCGCTAATTATTGTTGAAATCTTCAAATGAAATGTTGAGTTTTTATTAGTATTCAGATTATTGTGAATAAATACATATAAAGCTCTTAGTGTGGCACTTGGCAGATAGAGAACATTTCCTATCACCAAGATCACCATACCACCACCACCAACCACCATGATCACCATCAATACCACCACCACCAACCACCATGATCACCATCAATATCATCACCTCACACCACACTACACCACACCACACCACCACACTACCATACCATACCACACCACACCACACTACCATACCACACCACACCACTACACCACCACATCATCCCACCCCACCCCACCAAACCACCCCAACACTACTACCAGGAACACCACACCACTGCCACCACCACCATTGCCACCACCAGCACCAGTCGGCACTGAGTGTGTAGAGCTGAGTACAATACTCTTACTATCTCACTGCTACACATGCTCAGTCTGAGGCAGGCAGAGGTTGGTGACTTCCTTAGGATCACCCAGAAAGCAGGCACAGGAACTGGTTGCCATAGTGACCACTCCACAGTATTGCTTCCCAAAGGTGGTCCCAATCTGGCCTTGACTAGGCTGCAGAACGCTGGGAATGTCTGGTCAGGGAAGCACAGAAAACTCTTTCTTTTTCAACAATGTCCAGTTATGGGTACGGATCTGCAAAGATGCCCTCACAGCCCCTTGAATTTTTCATCTCCTTTGATGTTCTCAAAAGCTAATCAAGTTGGGGGCATCTTCTCTATGAACTTAGGGAAGGCAGCCATATTTGTTCCAAGATTCTGGGTATCATGGCAGGACTGGTACCAGCCTTTGGCTTCTCTCTTTCCAAATTCAGTTCTGTTCTATCAGGAGACCATGAGGCCTCCAGACAGGACAGATGGCAGACAGCTCCAGGAGTTTAAAATAGCTGGAGCTCAGTTCAGGGGTAGGCATGTGCGTGGAGTAAGCTGGAAGACGGGGACCCCTGTGTGCGAAAGCATTTTGGCAAAGTGGAGCTCAGTGAAGAGCTCTGAATGCTGGGGTGAGTGTAGTCAGGTGTGTGTGGGGGTGTGAGAAGGGCCCTGGGCAGCAGCCAACCTGGGGCTCCTAGGGAGTGGGAGGAGTAGCTGGCTGGTGCAATACAGGGGCCTTTGAAGCAGTAGGTTTCCATGTCTCCAGCTGTGATCTTCCAGGCTTGCTATCTGCCAGGTCGAGGGGGCAAGGTGATATCCAGGGAGAAGGCTGAAGTTTCTGTTAAGAGTTTGGATAGATCCTTTCAAGGGAATTGTGAAGCCAGTGTGCTCTTCTCCTTGGTAAGCAGTTGTAAAGGATGGACCATGTTGGAACTCTGTGATTGGACATGGTGCTTGTTGCTTGTTGACCAGGTTTGACTCTACTTGCCCCCGCCCCCAGGGGATCTGGATTTTTTTTTTCTTAGCGATGTCAGCTAGTGTTTGTGAATGCCAAAGTGGAAGGCCATGCTGTTTCAGGAGGTATGACATAAAGAAGCAAAGAAAGCTTATCTGTTCAAAGAAAGATGAACGGGGAGGCCTCAGAGGACCCGGGCACCAGAGAGACTGGGAGGGGCTGCTTCAAGCCGACGGTCCTGAATTTGAGGTCAAATTGCTGTTCATGCTCCTGGTTCCTGTGAGATAGCCTCGTTTCCTTGAAAAGACATCTCAAACCCTTTTTGGCTAGAGTCCATTTTAAATGGGATTCTGTTCCTCACAAGTTCTGTAATATGAGTGAGTGGCCAAGGTTGTGAAGGTGGGAAACTTGGTCATGAGGGGGAAAGTGTAATTGGACTCTTCGTGGAAAAACCATCGTGGGAATTTTCAGGGCCATTCTGCTTTTCTAGTAGGTTTACAGGGATTCTGAAGTGGGGACCGTATTGTCGTAGATCCTGGTACTTGCCCATCTCACATTTCGTTTGCACTTTTAGAGTTACTTCCTGGTGGTGCTCAAGGACAGAAGAGGTATGATCTATTGCAACCCCGCTGTCCCTCTCAATGACTGCTTTGGGCCCAGTTTGGGCTGTGTAAAGAGGAGAACTCTTTTGATGGACCAACCCTGTCTTCCTGCTCGGAATGTATTAAGCAAAGGCTGACAGCTGACCTGGAAGTTCAGCAGTCTCGAGTCACTCATATGGGCCCAGAAAACTCTTTCTTACAGACTTAATCTTTTTTTTTTTTGGTTGAGACTTATTGATAAACCCTCTTCAATTTGTATATGCTTGGTTGTTCTGTTAAACTGACAGCCAGAACATTTTAATTGATTCAGTGAAGGCTCACAATTTGGAGATTTAGAAGGAAACTTAATTTTTAAAACAGAAAGTGAGCATGTTATCCAGGAAGACTTTTGGGATGTAGTGGACTGGTCACTGTGAGTCTGCCTGTTGTCTTTTTTCTTATAGATTGTTCTTTGTGTACAGTGGAGGCTTGGTTCTGTCTACTACCTTCTAGATATAAGTGCGTTTCTCTCTCCGGTTTGGTCATATGCAGAGATAAGGGGGTTGGATTGTGAAGAGGAAAAGCCCTTGTATTCAAAAGGATTCTACTTTGACCACTCAGGGCTCTGCCTTCCACAACCCCTGGCATTTTCAAGAGATGTGTTCACCTCTAAACACTGATAGAAAAAAGAAAAGCGACCTGTGCTCCAGGTTTAGGGACACTGAAAGTCTTAGGTGCCCCTTATTTCCTCCCTGAAACTTCCTACAGTGCACTCCAAGAAAGGAGGGGCTCTGGTCTGGTTTTATTGGGTAGAAAGATCCGGGCGATGTTCTCAGAGACCTCTGTGGCAATTAGAAATGCCTTTCCTCACCCCCAGGGATGATCACCGTTTTAAGTGATCATCTTACTATATGGCCCAAGCTGGTCTTTGAACTCCTGATCCTCTTTCCTCCTCCTCCAGAGTGCTGGGATTATCGTTATGTACTACCATGTCTGGACAATATAATTTTAATGAGAAAATATTGTTTATATTTGCATGTCTTAGGGTTTCTATTGCTGTGATAAAACACCACGATCAAAATCATTTTGCGGAGCAAAGGGTTTGTTTCATCTTACAGCTTCTAGTCCATCATCCAGGAAGTCAGGGCAGGATCTCAAAGAGAGAACCTGGAGGCAGGAACTGATGCAGAGACCCTGGAGGTTTGTGCCTCATGGCTGCCTTCTAATACTATCCAAGGATAGCAGCCCAGGGATGGCACCGCCTACACTAGGCTGCTCCCTTACCAATAATCAGTAAGAAAATGCACCAGAGTCTTGCCCTCAGGCCAAACTAGTGGGGGCATGTTCTTAGTTAAGGTTCTCTCTTCTGAAATCACTCTAGCCTGTGTCGTTGACAACATGGTAGCCAGCGCATTTGGCTTCTAAGAATTGTTTCCTCTTGAGAACATAGGTTTGTCCTCATGTCATAACCGATTCCACAGAACATTTTCCATGCATAAAACTGTACACATCCGAACTGTTGCTATTTCAAGTAAGGAGTGGTGTGGTGTCCCCCTTCGTCTGTTCCTGGGGTGGTGGTGAGAGCTGTACGGAGACCCTGTGGACTGAAGCCAGGGCTCATCCGAGTGCTTTGTAATTGCACTGTTTGGGGTGGTGGGGAAAGGCGGCATGAGAATCGTGTGACCCACACTCAGGAATAACCGCTGC
This sequence comes from Microtus oregoni, assembly GCF_018167655.1. NCBI lineage: Eukaryota > Metazoa > Chordata > Mammalia > Rodentia > Cricetidae > Microtus > Microtus oregoni. The sequence goes on along the minus strand of NW_024543075.1, from coordinate 22,494,921 downwards.
TGATTTCATGGAGGCGATAAAGGCCTTCGTTATGAGCAAACCTAGCTCTTCTGCTCTCAGGCTGACCTCAGGAAACACGGGAGGACTGGAGTAACCGCAGAAGAACGTCTTGGGCTGCAGATGCAGCTGGAGCCACAGGTTGTACAAGTGGCTGACCCTGGCTGTCTGAGACTATATGCAGACTCAGAGCCTTGCCTTACACCTACCGAGTTGCGGCGTTCTCACTGATGGCTGACTGAATTTTAGAGCGACCTGTGGCTTACATCAGGCTGATTGAAGTGGAATATCCGACAGCGGGGCTGGAGCAGCAGCAGTTAGTAGAGGCTCCCCAGGTGACTGCAATCAGCATCAAGGCTGGAGAGCCACTTGGGGAGACAATGTGTACTTTCTATCAAGTCTCATGTGGTCAGCCTTTTGAACACAATCGTTTACCAGTGCAGACAAAGCAAGCTCGCCCTGCCTTCATTACTGCAGTAAACACCTTACTAATGAATATGCTTTGAGAATGAACAAACTACAGACACCCCTAAACGAACACAAAATTAAAATTAATCACGCTGGCCTTGGGTCAATATATCCCTCCTTCAAAATCTTTTAAATAAAAAACTTAAAAGTATTTTAAGGTGCAATGTTGATTTTTGTTTTATTTTGTTTGTTTGTTTTGTCTTTTTTATGATACATTTGTGTGATATGGAGGGAAAAAAAGAGCATTGAGTCTTTAAGTCCCGCTCACTGTGCTCTCCATTCACCCACTCCCTACATTCCCTTGACTCTTTCCAGAAGTTTTGGTTGTTGATGTTTTTCTACCACTTTTGCTTTGCACACAAGAAGCAACATATCTTTTCTTGCCATTGTCCCCTTGCTAATATCTGGCCTGCAGGCACTGGGCTGTATGATGCAAAGGCCTGTATTTGTGCTGCTCCACGACAGGCAGGCTTGCCATTAGCAGGGGCTCACCTGCTGTATTGTCAATTCTCTTCTCTTTACTTCTCACATCTTAGCAATCTTTCTGTATTGGTATAAAAAGAGCTTCCTTATGCATAAAAATAGATATAGAGTATTTCATTGTATAGATAATCCATCATCCATTGAGCCAGTCTTCTAGTGATGGTCTAATGCTGTTTCCAAGTTGGGGTCATTGCAAACAAGAGAAATGTGGTTAATGGGGGCGTTTTAGATGTGGCCTCAAACTCACAGAGATCCACCTGCCTCTACCTCTTGAGTTCTGGGATTACAGGCATGCACCACCATTGCCTGATAAACCTGTGGGTTTTTAATAAGCTTCCCAGGTTGAGGCTTTACATTTGAGAACCATAGTTCTGGGGAAGTTTTTGTAGGGCAACATTCTGGGTGAAGAGCCTTCCGTGCAGTCAGCACAGTAGGACCATCCTGCTTCATTCAGGATTTCATCTGCCGCTACCAAGAACGTTGTTAAGTTCTGCGATTCTAAGAGAGACAGCTTTGGCCTAAGACTGGACGTTTGGCTGCCCTCAAATGCCTGTGACACTGAGTATAGGAGGAGCACTGTCAAGAGCAGAGATGTCGATTAGTCAGAGAGCAGTCAGTGGAATCCTAGCGAAAACAAAAAGGTCTGTGTGCAGAAGACGGGGAGATCTCTTTCACTCTGTAGCGTTCCTTAGAGTGTTCCATGTTTTCCCCTGTGGAGAACTGCTCTCTTCTGCTCAGGACGGATCTGTTGAGGTGATCAGTGACCTCTCACAACCATTACATTTCTACATAGAAACATTCAGAGACTGCAGAAGATGAGGGAGGCTCTGGTTCGCGTGGGAAATGGTGTGGCTTCCATGGGGAGGGTGCATAAAAGAGGCCAAAGGCAGCAGGTCTGAGCGTATCCTGGGGCCAGAGAACCGGACTGTGCAGGGAAACAAGGTTGCTGAAGAGGCTGATGCCTACAGGAAGCTGGGTGCTGGGGGCACCATCCTGCCCTTCATTCTTGGCTTAAGGAGAATTGTCCTGTGCCAAAATGCATAAAAAGCCAAACCGAGGAAATTTCTACAACCAACTTTTTGTTTGTTTGTTTGGCAAACGTAGGGTCAGGATTATGTATTTACAGCGAGTGCTGTAACACTTAAGACCATGCAGGCAACACCGCAACATTTTAATAGGACCGCCTATCATTTACACAGTTGGTTCTCATTCAGATTATATGTGGAAACAACATGAACATAATTCTTAGAGACATAGAGAAGGCTAGGGATATAGATCTAGCTTCAGAGGAGAAGCCTTTTAGGATGCACTTTAGGAGAAGACCATTAGAAATCCAGGGATGGAGAAGAGGTAGTAGAAAGCAACTGGAGTAAGCAGGGCTAGTTAAATGTATCAAGGGGTAAAAAGAATTGTTATAAACCTCCGATTAGATTGTGTCAGGTATCAAAGATAATTTGTGAATGACAGGCTATATAGTACACAAGATGACTGTGTAGCTTATTTGAACTTAAAATTCCAGCTTAAGTTAAATTTAAGGAAGACTGCAGATGTCTGTGGGGAGTGCAGGTAAGGAAATGGTATAGCTAAGTCTTTATTGGGAAGACTCCGTCAGAACCCACGAAATGAGTTCATAACAGATGACTTCAAGACACTTAGGAACCTGCTGCATTTTCAACCCAGTACTAATGTCTTATCTAGTCCTTAGCAATGCCACGAGGTAAGAAAAGGAAACAGAAAGGATCCAAATGAGAAAGAAAAACTAAAATGACCCCCTGTAAGGCAACATGATTATTTCCATAGGAAATTCTAAGGAGTCTACAAAACGGAAGCCAAACCAAACTCTCCTCCAGTGAAGGAAAGGGTTCAGCATGGCTAGGAACCACGAGACAACAAACCAAGATGAGTCTCATCTCTAAACTAGCGATGACCATGGGGAGTCTGCAAGAGGAAATACACCATTTACAGTTAGTTGAAATGAAGGCTGGGGTACAGCTCACAGCTAGAGAACTTGCCTAGCTTGTGTCAGGCCCTGCCTGAGCAGTGCAGAAATCAACTGATTAATTCATACAATAAGAAGAAGTGCTTGAAAAGAGAAAAAAAAACCCCAACTTCTTAGGGGCAAGTCTGACAAAATCTGTACAGGGTTTATGTCCTCAAAACTACAAAATTATAACGAAAGCCATCTAAGTTGTTTTTTTTTTTTTTTTTTTTTTTTTTTTTTGGTTTTTCGAGACAGGGTTTCTCTGTGGTTTTGGAGCCTCTCCTGGAACTAGCTCTTGTAGACCAGGCTGGTCTCGAACTCACAGAGATCCGCCTGCCTCTGCCTCCCGAGTGCTGGGATTAAAGGCGTGCGCCACCACCGCCCGGCTCCATCTAAGTTTTAAATGAAGGGAAAGACATAGTGTGCTGAAAGAAAATCGTAACAATGTTAGCTCGTCCCAAAACCTTCCCTATCAAAATGCCAGTGGGGTTATTGTATAGATAAAAAAGGTTATTGCATAATTTATAAGAAAAGGCAAGCGAACTAGAGTAACTGATATAGTTTGGGAAAGAATGAAGTAAAATGATTTAGTCTTATTGCATGGCGACACTAGCAGACGTTGTGTGATATTGGAAGATTAGAGGAATCACGGATGGTACACGTGCCAACAGGCAGAGGAGAGAATCCAGAAACAGGCTCTCAAGGATGCTCAATTGATTTCAACAAAGGCTCAGAAGCAGTTCAGGGAGAAGGTGAGTTCATAAGTGGCACTAGAGCAATTGGACACCTGTCAAAAATAACAAAGGAGCCTCCGCTGAGGTTGTACTTTGCAGAAAACCCAACTCAAAGGGAAGACATCATGGACTTAAATGTAAAATATAAAAGCGCAGGCTTCAGAAAACACAAAGGGGAAAATCTTTGGCCTGTAGGCTTAGATAGACTTCTCAGACTTGACACCAAAGGCTCAGTCCATAAAATGACAAACTGACAAGCTGGGCCACATCAAAGCTCGACACTTTTGCTCTGTGCAAGATTAAAGGTTAATCTTAAAGATGTTAAGGAGATTTTACAAAGCAAGCAGTAGACTAGGAAACACAGAATCCCACACCACACGTTCAACAAAAGACTACTGCATAGAATACATTAGAGTCCCACGACATAACTGCCGGAGTCCACAATCGAATTAGAAAATAGACAAATCAATAGCTATTTCAACAAAGAGGGTCTACAGATGAATATAAACACGTGGAAAGATGCTTCACACCAGCTGCCCTCGGTGAGGTACAGATTTAAGCCACAATGACTATTGATAAGAGCATGCTGTAGTGTGTTGTGTGTGTGTGTGTGTTAGTTGAGCCTACTCTGTAACCCAATCAGGCCTTGAACTTGTGGTCCTCCTGCCTTGGCCTCGCAATAGATAAGATTATAAGATTGTGCTACTAGGCCCAACTTCTACTGAATACTTTTGAAAATCTACAGGGATGATATCATCACCATGAAGAAATGATGCATGTTTTAGGAGGTAGATATGTTTACCCCATATGAGCATTACAAAATAGATACACGTGTTCAAATATCCTGTAGGACTCCATAAACTGAACAGTTTTAAGTTGATTAAAAAGGCCTAAATAATATATGGGACAGCCACTGCTCTAGAGAGATGGCCCAGTGGTTGGGGGCACTTCCTATTCTTTCAGAGGACCTGAGTTTGAAATCCAGCATCTACTTTGAGTGGCTCTCAACCACTGATTTCTCCACTTCCAGAGGATCTGATTCCACCTTTTGGTCTTCTTGGGCACCCACTTACATGTGGCACACTCATGTGGCTATGTGTGTGTGTATACATATATGTATTTATTTATTTAGAAATAAATCTTAAAAACTGGTACAGCCACTCTGGAAGTTTCTTTAAAAATTAAATACTCTGTCTGTGAGTTCAAGGCTAGGCTGGTCTACAAAACAAGTTCCAGGATAGGCTATAAAACTACAGAGAAACCTTGTCTCGAAAAATAACAACAACAAATTAAATACTCATGTTACCCAGAAATTCTTATCTTTTATATTTATGCCCCAAAATATAAAAGTTGTGTCACACAAAAGCTTCTACACAAACATGTATAGTAACTTTATTTATCATATCCTCAAACTGGAAGCAACTCAAATTCCCTGTAAGTTTTGCCTTGTCCATACCATACACTCTTACTTGGTAATGAAAAGGGTCAAACTACTGATGCAAACAAACACTAGAACGAATCCCCAGAGAGTTACACAGGATGAAGACCACCAAGCCTGTAAATACTATGTGTGCATAGCATTCTTGAAATTTGTTTTTTGTTGTTTTTTAAATATTTATTTATTTATTTATTTTGTATACAATATTCTATCTGTGTGTATGCCTGCATGCCAGAAGAGGGCATCAGACCTCATTACAGGTGGTTGTGAGCTACCATGTGGTTGCTGGGAATTGAACTCAGGACCTTTGGAAGAACAGGCTATGCTCTTAACCTCTGAACCATCTCTTCAGCCCCATTCTTGAAATTTGTATAAATGGAGAACAGACTAGTGACTGTCAAGAGTGAAGAGATGATGGGGGTCAAAGGAAGTTGGTGCAGTTCTTAAAGGGAATGTAAGGATCTTTGAAAATTATCTAATATCTTGACCGTATCATTGATAATCTCCTGGCTATTGCAATTCTCTGCTACAGTGTTGCAAGCATGGGCTCTTTCTGTATAGTTTGTTGTAAGGGTTTGTAAATCTATTATTTTAATCTGCAATTATCTTTGGAGCTTTATTATGCCTGAGTGCATCAAAAACCTTTGTTTAAAAACAGAAGTGGTTGGGCTGTAGGCTGTAGCTCACTGCTTCCTGGTCTAGATCAGTGGCAGAGAAGGATGAGACAGAAGTTTCACCTCCTTCAGGAGTATCAACAGGACCAGGGATTTCTTTGCTAATTATAAACATTTTTCTTGGGGCTAGGGATGTGGCTCAGATGCAAACATGAGGATCTGAGTTTGATCCCCAGCACCCTTGTGAAAATGTGGGCCTGGGCAGCCTGCATTTGTAATCCCAGCACTGGAGAGATGAAGAAGGAAGGGCCCCTGGGGTTTGCTGACCTGCCATTGCAGCCACTCAGCAAGCCCTAAACTCCTCCACAGACTAAATCTCAAAAAGTAAGGTCGAGAGTGACCCAGCAAGATAAATGCATGCCAGCCTCTGGTCTACACATGTTCAAGCACACCTTCACACACACCTGTGATCACACTGTTCACATTCACATGATTCCCCTCTGCCACACACACACACACACATACACACACCCACAGAGTAAGAGTGTGCACAGAGAAAGAAAGCAACTTAGTTCTTCCTCTGATCAAGCATTGCAATGGCACAAAAAGCCAATAAAAATGAGAAAAATGACAACAAAAACAAAGCCACAATCTAATCTCATTTACAAACCCACAGGAACAAATCCTAAATAAAAATCTTGTTAAACTGAATCTTCCAGGATATTAAAAGAACAGTGAACCCGGATCGCAGGATGTTTGTTCTAGAAATGCATTGTGCTCATTGGTAGGAAACGGCTCATAAATGCAATCAACATGACAAGGGGGTAAAAGGGACCATTTTCATGGATGTTCACACTTCACTTGTTAAAATTTTAGTATTCATCACTGGTGAAAGCAGAGAAAGAACTGAGAACAAAAAGATATTCTCATGAGGAAGACTGTCCATGGCCACCCATGGCCAAAGCCATACTTTATGTGATTTTGGAGGCACGCCCATTAACATTAAGAATTAATGAAAGATGATTGCTGGGAGCACTGTTGCCAGTGAGGATGTTCTAGCCAATGAAACAGGAAAAGAAGCAGTCATAAGTGGTAATTACACATCTGGAAAAAGAAAGTCAAACTAGCATTACGCATGGATTATGTTATTATTTATTTGAGAAACATCAAAGGCATCAGTGGGGGGGAGGGACTATAGGACTAGAGAATTACCCAGAGAATTAGGTAAGTGGGCTGGTAACAAAACACATCCACCCAAATCAATAACTTTCTTAGAGATCAGCCTTAACTAATGGATGACACAATGAAAAAATAATCCCTTTGGTCTCCAGCTGCCACCTCTCTGCCCACCAGCTCCGTTTCCCGCCTCTGCATGCTTGGCGGGAAGCCAGAGAAGAGGGTTGGAGCCCTCTGCTCCAGCAGGGAGTGTGGGAAACTTGAATATTAACTGTGTGTTGAACGGGAAGTGATTTTGTTTTTTTTTTAAAGTCACACTTGGTGCCAGATTCCAGATGCCATCAGAGGGCATCATCCCAGGATGACGGGCATGGGTGGGGACAATGGGTCTAAGGAAGTAGTTGGTGTCTGTGTGGAGTCGGGTGGTCACCGGAGGTGTGTTCCTTCCTTCCAGGGGAATGTAGCTCTGCAGTTTGGAGTGTTGAAGTTTGAGACGGGCTTCATGAACAATGAAGAGGCATTAGAGGGCTAGGGAAATGGTTCTGTGGATAAAGCAGTTGCTCTGTCAGAGTGAGGACTGGAGTCAAGCTGGATGTGGTCACCCACATCTGTAATCTCAGAATGTCTACAGTGGGATGGAGGGGAGACAGCAAAAGGAAAATCCCCGGAGAGTGTGAATAAGCTAGCTTGGTGTGCACAGTGGTGAGACCCAGCCTTAGACACGGTGCAAGGTGAAAACTGACACGTGAGACTGTCCTCTGGCCTCCACAAACATGCTCTAACATGGGCGGTGCATCCCAATCACATATGGGTTATAGACATAAATGCCATTCATAAACACACACATAAAATTATAAAAAAGAAAGCACCGGAAAAACATTGACCTCAATTAGACTCAGATTCCACTTCTGCCTTGTTTTTTTTTGTTTTTTTTTTTTTTTTTTTTGCAACCAGACAAGCTCTTCTTAGAGCCTCATTGCATTGCTTACACATTGGGGGTGATCAGACTTCCCGGAACTTGGAATATTCATTATGATTTTTTTTCTTTGCGAAAGAAAGCATGTCAACAATGACTCATTAAACCTTAATGAAGTGCAAGTCTCTGCTGCCTTCCTAGGTTGGCTAATCTGCCTTTCTCTTTAAAAACATCAAGAAGCCTAGCCGTAAGTCCATTTGTGGAAAGCAGGCATGGATCCAGAGTTTGAGGCATCTTTGTGTGCACCCCTAGCCTGGCTCAACTGCTGTCAGTTTCTGAGCCTTGCAGAGAGAAATGACTCATAGTGATTATTTCTTGGAGCAGTGCTGATCTCTTCTACCTTGCTCTCTTCTTCCCGAGAAGCATCAGGGGAAATTTGGAAAATAGGCAGGAAAGCAGAGGTGATCATGGAGAGAGGGACTGGCTGCAGGAGGAGGAGGAGCGGTTACTAGGAGTGAGAAGTCCTGTGGATATAGGGGTCAGAAGTGTTTACCTTCAAGTCCTAATTCTACCACCTGTTAACCTTGCTGTGGGGGAAGCTTAGCCATCCTCTCTGGTACTTCAGAATGCTCTTGTTTATTAAATGGGAAGAAATGATCTCCTCTACCTTATGGTATTGTTGGGATGATTATGCATGTGTGAACGAGTTTTATTTAAATGTGAAACATGCATAGAAATCCTGTTTTTATTGGTAGCTCTTACATAGGTGGTGCATCCTTTCACACAAAAGATATTATGTCAGAAACAGGCATGGTGTCTCGTGGGGGAACATACTGAAAGAGTAAATGGTTTGAAATTTTCCCACCTGCATAAAATAACAAGCATGGGCACTGTCAGCAGCTGGGATGCGGTGCTTCCTCCTCACAGTTCCCGGCTTTTGCATCCCCATCCTCATTCATACTATGAATATCATTGAACCTAATATTTATTGTAAATTTCCTGTGTGTCAGTTTCCTGTGTGATATTCTAGGATCTTTTTTTTTTTTTTTTTTTTTTTTTTTTTTTTTTTTTTTTGGTTTTTTCGAGACAGGGTTTCTCTGTGGCTTTGGAGCCTGTCCTGGAACTAGCTCTTGTAGACCAGGCTGGTCTCGAACTCACAGAGATCCACCTGCCTCTGCCTCCCGAGTGCTGGGATTAAAGGCGTGTGCCACCACCGCCCGGCTCTAGGATCTTTTAATAAGATAAATCCATGCTTCTTGCTTCCTTTCTAACCTTGTAACAGCACAGACAGAAAAAGATCACACACAAAGACATAAGTGCCCAAATATTTCCTAGGCTGTTTCTGGAAACTTCCCTGCATGGACTTCCAGACTCGTGCTGAACTTTGCATCAGTGTTCTTGGAGACCATCTTAGGTTGAAAATATTTTGAGTTAGCACTAAAACTAGAGTCCTAACATGACCTGAATTCTTACAGAAGTGACTTTGTTTTCAAATTGTCTGAGGGAACTTTCAGGGTCCCCACAAAATAGGATAGCAGCATGGTGTCCACATACCACGAAACATATCTACTGTACCCAGGAAGATGGCTTGACTCTATTGCCTCAGAGTCTATATAATTAGAATTCCATGATGTCATCTGCAAGCTTTAATATAGCTTAAAATTATCCTTATGTAGGTTGTGTTTCTTTCTGAAACATTTTAAATTTAGAAAATTAACTTGTTAAACTTTTTTTTTTTTGAAGTTAAATCTTTAGATTTTTATTCCTCCTGCTGAGGGGGAGTTGGAATGACATATGCTTGAGTCATCAAGAGTCAAGTGTTAGGGCATCCTAGCCGCTCTGGGAACGTCAAGGCTGGCGTGGCCCTGGAGTCTAAGTCCACCTATGGGCACGGTGACCTCAGATGGTTCTGTTTGCTAACAGTTCCCTTTGGCAGGACTTAACCATGCAGGTGGGCTCCAGGGAGCTTGCTCTAATGCAGTTAGGTCCCTTCCTGTTGCCATCTGTCTCTGGGTGCAGAGTGCGGAGGCCTGAGATGGGTCTCACTAAGTTGGAATTGGGGTAAGATCCCTTCCTCACCCTCTCACGTGGTCTCTGCTTTGTACTGTGGCTCTAGGTTAATCCTCCAACAGCCGGTTCGCAGAATTCATATGAGCTGACTTGTTTCTTATCAGCATTTTAAGGAACATCTCATCTGTCTTTCTTTTCACTTCCTGCGATTTCAGGCTGAGAAGCAATGTGAGAAGAATATGAAGGGCAGATGGGAGGAGCCTGAGGAGAATTAGAGGATGAACACCACAAGGAGAAGGGACAGAAGGGTGGGGAGGAATTTATGGAGGAGAAGAAATAGGAAGGGAGACCAAGAGGCATGAAGGAATGGAGGGGCAGCGAGGGGGCTCTGGACACGGAGACATTGTAAACCAAACAGGAGGATTGAAGGGTATGGGGCCTCCACACCCTCATTTCAAAAACCAGAGTTCTGAGTGGTTCTTTTCCAGCACCCAGTGATGCTAGCTGTAAGAACATGCAGGGTTTGGTCTTTCGTGACAAGTGTGGGTGAGTCAAGGCGAAGGTTATCTCTGTCAGGAGGTAATTTGCCGTAGCTGGGGGATGACTCGGAAACAAAGCATATGATCCTTCCCCCTGTTACTTCTGGGACTTATTAATTTCCTTCGCTCATTTATCTCATCTGTGAAATCCCTTCTTCTGACGTGATGGATGTCGGGTGCCAGGCACCTGCGGCGCTCTGCGAAGGCTAGGAGGCTGCGTGAGCCCTGATGTTCAATAGGCTCTACTTGCGATTCTTCCCTGCATTTGGATGGGTAGAAAGGCAGAGTGTCCTTCTGGCTGTCTGGAGGTGACACAGGAGAAGCTGTGGAGTCTTAGTGCCTGGAAGGTCAACTGATCCGCAGGTCGGGGTGGGAAAGCCTCACAACAGAGACAGGAAGCGGGGCTGGATGTCACTTTCCGAGGCTCAGTCCTAGCAAACCTACTTCTGCCAGCTGGGTCCTATCTCCTAAAGTGTCCCCAAACAGTGCCACTGGCTAGAGAAAACGTTTTCAAAATGTGTCTGTGAAGGACATTGCAGATCCCAACAACAGCAGTTTTCTTCGCCAGATATCTCTTCCAAGTAATCCGTGGCCCCGTTTCATAGGGAAACTGAGGCAAGTTGGGAGATGCAATCTACCTTTCATGATTATACCCTCTGGGTGACCTGCCACCCCATGTTCTTTGAGTGGCTCCTTACCCATTATTTCGAAAGAGTTGCCCCTGCACAAACCCTTCTCTAATATTACCCACCCCCATGAGTCTAGTAGTCAGAAGTGCCCTGTGAAACCCAACCCTTGGCTTTCAACAGCTCAGCAAAGACAAGATGAGTGGAGAAGCCGCAGGCCTTCAAGTCTATTCTGCGTTGGTTTTCCATTCAGTGAGGGCACTGTGTTGACTTCTCTGAGCCTGTTCCCTAAATAGAAAAATAAATCCTAGGTCTTGGAGTTCCTGCAGAAGAACATGCATGGTTGGTGTTGTGTACATGAAGTTGTACAGGGGGAAGAAGCAAGCTTTTTGTTGCTTTTAATTCTCAGCCTAGATGTATCCTTCTTCCAGTGATGGTTGAGAGCCAGGTTATCAACTGTCTGTGTCTCTTCTCTACTCCTTGTTCAGTGATGTCACAAGACACGGACCGTGGTGAGAGGCCTTGCACAGTTGAATTAGAGTACTGACCAACAACGCATCAAAACATTAGTTTTGCTTTTCACCAGAGAGCCAAATACTGCACCAACATAAATGTCTTCTTCCCACCTTGATCTAGAAATCCATGGGTCCTCCAAGCATGGGGATTCTGTAGCTCCTGGATTGTCATTTCCAGAAGCTCAGATGGTCACTTAGCTCCTCTTTTTTCTCTGTTTTTTAAAAATTGATTTTAATGAGCTCTACATTTTTCTCTGCTCCCCTCCCTGACTCTCTCTTCCCCTTCAACCCTCCTAAAGATCCCCATGCTCCCAATTTACTCAGGAAATCTTGACATTTTCTACTTCCCATGAATGTAGATCTATGTATGTCTCTCTTAGGGTCTTCAGTGTTGTCTAGGGTCTCTGGGATTGTAATTTGTAGGTTGGTTTTCTTTGCTTTATGTTTAAAAACCACTTATGAGTGAGTACATATGATAATTGTTTTTCTGGGTCTGGGTTACCTCATTCAATATGATGTTTTGTAGCTCCATCTATTTGTCTGCAAATTTCAATATGTCATTATTTTTTTCTGCTGTGTAGTACTCCATTGTGTAAATGTAATACATTTTCCTTATCCATTCTTCGGTTGAGGGGCATTTAGGTTGTTTCCAGGTTCTGGCTATGACAAGCAATGCTGCCATGAACATAGTTGAGCACATGTCCTTGTGGCACGATTGAGCATCCTTTGGATATATACCCAAAAGTGGTATTGCTGGATCTTGAGGAAATTTGTTTCCTAATTTTCTGAGAAATCACCACACTGACATCCAAAGGGGTTGTACCAGTTTGCACTCCCACCAGCAATGCAGGAATGTTCTTTTTACCCCACAACCTCTCCAGCATAAGTTTTCATCAGTGTTTTTGACCTTGGCCATTCTTACATGTGTAAGATGAAATCTTGAAGTTGTTTTGATTTGCATTTCTCTTATGACTAAGGACATTGAGCATTTCCTTAAGTGTCTTTCAGCTAACTCCTCTTTCACACGGTCATGGTGCTTAGCCATGCCTTCCTCACCATGGTGATCCTTCTGAAACCATGAATCAAAGTAAATCTAGGATATCAAAAGTGATGCCCATCAGAAGCCGTGCCCATGAAGCATCACCATCATGGCTGCTTACACAAGAACTGGACAAAGACTATACCAGTAGACACAAAGAGGGTAGGGGGAAGCCCAGGAGGCCTCTGCCCTAAACAAAGAACTACAGACAGCCGAGGAGTGTTGATTACTGCAGAAAGCTTCTTCCTCAAGGAAGAGCACACTGATTGGTGGTCCAATAGTAAATGGTCGGCTCTCAAAACGTATATACAAGAAACATTATAAAGTCTGAGAAGTTTGTATTTGTGTATTTAGAATACACACGCAAACACACAACTATAGTTTAAGGGAAAAGGACCATGAATTAGCTAAAAAACAAGGTTAGGGAGGAGGAAAAAGAAGAGGGGGAATGATATAATCTCCAGAAATAAAAATATAGTACAAAATCATTTTCCCACAAACAATTTCTGTCAGGTATTGTGGTCACAGTAATTCAAAACATAGCTAATATTAAGATGAAATGAAATTGAGTCAGATCTGTGATATAGGCCTGTCAGTCCAGCTACTTGGAAGACTGAGGCAGGAGGATGGTGAATTCAAGGCCTGCCTGGGCTAGACAGTGAATTCAGGTTAGACAGGACAGATTAGTGTGATTCTGTTTTAAAATTACAAGGGAAAAGAAGGCTGAGGATAGAGCTCAGGGGTAGGACGCTGGCTAACTGCGCAAAGTTTAGGGCTCAGTTCATAAACTGAAGTTCATAAAGGATGGGCCATAGTTCCTGACATACGGCAGATCTGAATGCTGGGGCCCAGCAGCCTGGCCATTTCTTTTGGAATTGTTCTTTATATCAGAATTGATTAATGGGTTAGGGCAGCGTTTGTCAAGAGTTAATGAACCTGCTGGTCGTTAGGATGCTGGGGTGGATTTGTCGGGGGAGGCAAGAATTTTGCATTTCTCACCAGCTCTCAGATCCATCCAGCTGGTTCAGGGATCACACTCCAGGAGCAAGAGGCTGGGATTGGTGTCCTGCTGCTAGAACTTTCCACTGCCTCTCCCCATGAGCTCCAAGGGCTCTTCTCAAGAAGCCTTGCTTTTGTTCTAGCCTGGTTCCCTGGGGCAGCCGTCTGCTGTGTCCTCTTTGGCCTTTTGCTATGGTGCCATGTGAATCTGCTGTGGAGACCTAGAAGTTAGCTTCCTCTCCTTTTTGTTCTTTTTAATTTTTAGTTTTGGCCTTTCCATGGATTAGATCCTACCTTTTGCCATGTGGTTTCATTTCTTTAGGTTCACATTCATGTGTGTGTGTGTGTGTGTGTGTGTGTGTGCGTGCACACACGCATGTGCACATGTACATGCATGTAGAAGCCAAAGGTTAACCAACCTTGAGTGTCGTTCCTCAGGATGCTGTTCATCTTGTTTTTGAGGCAGGCTCTTCCATTGGTCTGGGGTTTACTCATCCTGCCAGGCTGGCTGGCTGGCTAACTCCAACCTGTCTGCCTTCTCAGAGCAGGTATTGTGTGCGTTCCAACACACCCGGCTTTTTAGTGTGGGTTCTGAGAAGCCAATGAACGAGTCCTCAGGCTTGCAAGACCAGCACTTTGCCTCCTGCGTTGCTTCCCAAGCCCCCTGTCGAAGGGTAGCAGACCGAGGGGCTTTCCAGTCAGAACGGTCGCAGTTCTGTTGGAAATCTATGGTTCCTGGTGTCTGGTGGAATCCCCCATACAGGCCATAAGGCACTTGCCTTCATTTCTAGGCTCCAGATTTCTAGTGTGCTCTCCAAAGATGCTTAGAGGGATAAAGTTAGGACTAAGACTGGGAGGACGAGGGGTAAAGCTTCACTCCAAACTTCCATGAAGGGAAGTGGGCGCTGTAGAGAGTGGAGGGATGGCGGGGACACGGGAGCCTTGCTTTGGCCCCCTGTTCAGTTACTATTCTTGTTGCGGTGGGAAAAATCCCCAACCGATACAACTTAATGAAGTAGAGCATCATTTCAGTTCATCTGCAAAAATGAATGAAATTATATTGCTTGCAGGGAAATGGCTAGAAGTGCAGATAAGCTAGACCCAGAAAGACAAATACCACATTTGTAGACTTGAATTTAAAGAATGGCATAGAAGTAGAAAGGGGTTATTTTATTTGGGAAAAGAGAGAAATCAGCAGGAGGTAGAAGAAGAACAAGAGACGTGGTGGCGGTGGTGTGTGTGTGCATATGAGCAAAGTAAATGATGTTCATATATGAAAATGTCATCGTGCACACATACTGTGTGCCTATACCACATGTTTTATCCATTCATCTGACTCCATAGGTTGGCTGTTAGCATCCACAGTAAACACAGAAGGAAGAACACAGGGGCTAGAGAGGTGGCTCCGTGGTTAAGAGCTCTTGTTGCTCTTGCAGAGGATCTGGGTTCAACTCCCAGCAAATACACGGTAGCTCAAAACCATCTTCAATTCCAGTTTTAGGTGATCCATTGCCCTCTTCCGGCTTCAGAGGGCACCAGGTACCAAATGGTACTCAGACATCCAGATAGGCAGAATAAGATTCAATATGCATACATATAATAAAGTAAGAATTAAGAACATTTTAAAAGAAGCAAAAACACACACTCATACACACCACACACAGTAGGAGACCAAAAGGTATGGAAAGGTCCTTGAACATTGCTTGTCCTATACTCAAATTTCATCAAATGTCCGCCTGGGTTAGGCATGACCGTTGGTTTTTAATAAAAATGTGCATCTTTCTGAGGTGTGACAAGCAGTCACAACTGCTCCTCTAACAGCGATTCAGTGAGCAATTGGCTTTGGCACAGAGGCTGAGATGAGGTTAGTGTTGGGGTTCTCAGAGTCTGCCGCTGGATGCCAGGGAAGGATAGTGAGAAACCTAGGAGGAAGAAAACTGTCTGCAGTCAAGTCTCCAGACTGGTCAGAAAAGCCAGGCAATCCGCTGGTGGCCAGTACTTGGTCCTGTTAACTGAGGCAAAGTGGCTCATACTTTTGGGCAATGTACCAGGGGGAAGCAGTTTGGTTAACCACACATCTTCAGCAGCTTCTCATGGGCAGGAAGCTTACAGAGGGGCGTCCCTCTTCCTCCCTCTTACCATCTTCATTTTATTCTCCCTCAAACTCTGCTTTTCTTCTACACATTGGTTGGAGCACCCTACTATTTACTGATGTGGCTAAGACTCCCTGAGCATGGACCCTGTGCTGTGCACAGTTCTAGACTGGTGGGGGTGGGGGTGGGGTGGGCACAAAGATGGGGAGGGATGAATTGGTTAACAGGTGGTATTTTCAACCACACTCCCCAGCCCTAACGCGATTCTGTAAGAAGAATCTGCTTTCGTTTCATTTCACAGAGGAGGAAACTGAAACTGGAGAGCCTGAATGCTTTGTCTGGGGGCTCAGGCTAAGGTCTAGATCTGTGAGATCCAGAGTGCTGGGCTCTGTGGATCCAGGTAGATTCAGTGCTGCACTGGGCTTAGATGGGCCTTATAGCCTCTTTTCCTTCCTTATCTGGGCCTAGGGACCAGCTTCTTGCACTGTCCCCTGCATTGCCACCACCCACAATGCCCAGAAGCCTTGTTGAGGGGCGGATGTGGCCTCCCCAGCTGCTTACTTCCTTCTGGTGTTTGCCAGCAGGGGCATTAGCCCCTCTGATATGAAGTCATTTCTTTTCCCTTTGTTGATCTCTCTAGGGGAAGCAGATGTTGGTGGGGAGCCTGGCTGGCACAACCGCATTCCCCTAAGCCCAGAAGTAGCCTAGTGTCCCTGAATGTGACAATGATTCTGTTCTGGGATGTCTGGCCCAATGATGCTCCTGCTTCCCTTCCTTCTCGTCCCAATACCCTGTTAGGCAGGCTACATCTGAGCCTCGCTTTCCATGACCAGTCTAGCTAGATGCCAAGCAGTGGGGTTAGGAGCAGGGAAACAAAGAGGCAAGATTAGACAGCCTCAAGTTCAAATCTCAGTGCTGCCATTGGCCGGCTCACAAGTTCTTTGACCCCTGAGTTCTTCTTTTTCAGAGCCTGAGGTCTGGGAGAGAGACATCTGCAGGTCTCAGTTCATGTTGTATTTTCCACCGTTGAACACAGTAGCGGGGGACTCCTCGTGTCTTGGGACACTTTGGGCCCAGTGCCCCTGCTCAAGGGTGTAACTCCACTTCTGAGGGTCCTGCCTCTTGCAGATTCATTTCAGCAAGGGCTCCCCTTTGCTCTGTCTGCACTTGGCACCCCCTCTTCCTTCTGCTTCTCCTGCTTCTCCACGGTGAATGATCACACATAACCCTCCCTTTCCTCTGTCCTATTGCTGTCTCTCAGCAACAGGCTTGCTTGAGCAAGTCTTGTTTGCCTCTGGTGAGGGAAGAAGGGATAACCAGAATCAGGGGTGCACTGTGGTTCCCCCTTCTTGCTTTGCCTCTGGCTCCCACAACTATTAGCCTACTTGCGCTCATCCCCAATACCCCTAAGAGTCATAGGGAAGAGTGCTGTGAATGACAAAACATCCCCAGCAACTCAGACATGTGGCGATGCCTGCCCCACGTGACTCAGTTCTCCAGAGGCAAGCCCTCTCCCTGTGCACCCGCCTGTGATGTACTGGGTGCACAGGAGAGGAGAGACGAACAGGAGTAAAAGGGTGTCCATTCCCTCCATCCAGAGAGCTGCACTGGGCCTTTGTTTACTCATTACTTATTCCCCCCCACAAAGCTGCCAATACTGGGACTTCTAGCTTTTCGATTTTTACTAATCTAATAGGTGAATAGTATCTTATTTGCATTTCCCAGATATTCCTGAGTTTGGACATATCTCCATGGATTTTGGTTAGTTGTATTTCTTTCCCTGGGAACTTTTTTATACAATGCTTTGTCCATTTCTCTATGGTCTTTTTCTTATTGACTGGGCATCACTATGTATCTCCTGAACACAACTCTGTGACCTGAGCTCATACTGAATCTCCTTGTTCTGTCCTGCTTTTCTGTAGTCTGCCCTTGCTCTTTCCTTTTTATTGACGTTTATTTCATCTTATAGAAATTTCACATTTTTTATATTTAGATGATGCCATGTGTAGATAGCTCCCGGGTTCCTTCTGGTCCCACCATCTCTTCTCTGATAGCACCTCCCACACCGATTTGTGGCGATCTATTTTTCTTCCCCTCTGTTGAACCGGGAGGAACTTTGGTGCAGGGCCTGTATTTTATTCTTTCTGTCTCTTCAGGGATTGGTGCAAGGCTGGCCAAAATTCCTGCTTGAAAGAGTTGGGTTTTTATTTTTTCCTGGTAAACACAGGTTTTGTGCCTGAATGAGGGGGTGAATGAAGAAGCGGTGTCCTGCCCTCCCTGCAGAGATGGGGTCTGTTGTGGAGACGGGAGTGAGTCAGAGTTCTTCTCTCCCTGACATTTTGAAAGCCTTAGGCAGAGAAGCCCTCCTCATCCCAGCAGAGCCTTTTCCTCTCCAAGCAGGCACAGTGGGGTTCTGCCGATGATCCAACTCTTTTCTCTCTCTGTGTGTTCCTGTGCGTGTGTGTGTGCCAAGCTGAATAGAGAGGGAAAGAAGACAGCTGAGGATGTATTGAAAATCTCCTAAACGCTTTACACAGTACACTCCCTGTTGGGAGGAGGGGGTATTAGGAAGGAGGGTTCGGTGTGCTAGCACCGGGGCAACCCTGTGAGCTGAGCTTCCCAAGACTCCTTTATCTGTGGTCACATGATGCTCGTGCCTGCCCACGAGCTTGCTGGTGTCCCTGCTGCTGAAGGCACATCTGTTTTGTTCCCAGGGGCTTGGCTTCCCCATTGTCATTTTCCAAAGCAGTGGAGTGTGCCAGTTAGATTGTTAGACCCAAATAATCTGCAATGTGTGAAGAAATAGTAAATATTTACTGTACCTTTTGTAGAACAGGTTATTGCCATGGAAATGCTCTACACACGGTTCTGGATGATGAAGGGAACTGGCTGCAGAGCCAAGGGGAGTGTTGGATCTCATGCTGCCTGCTTTGGCAGGTGGAAGAGTGAACAGTAAAACTGGGTGGGGCTGAAACACTGGGTCCCTAGTCAGCCTGGGCTAGGAGGCCGCTTATGCATTGCTTCCCATGTGTAGAGTATGGAGAAGAGCATCCTGCAGACTTCATTGCATCTAATAGTCATACCAGGCCTACAAGGCACCGTTATCGTCTGTTTTACTAGAGCACAGAGAGACCGAACAACCTGTGGGAAGATACACAGTAATGGATGGCAGAACCCCGGATGGGCTGTGGCTCCCCTGAGGTTGAGCCCTATCACCCACCATGACTTTACTCAAGAGAAAACCAGCCAGCTACCCACTGGGACTTTCTTTATTCTTCAAATTGACTGGCCAATGTTTAAGAAACATTGACAAAGTCCAGCTTCCTCTGAATATTTACATAATTGGCGTGGGGACCCCATCCTGTTTCAGTAGGGAAAAGCACCCGACATCATACCCAGGGCCTCACTGAATTAACTGGTAATTGTCTGTTGGGTGCTCCTCACTCGGTTAGACTCACGTTTAGTTTAGCTATTGTTCTCATTTGTCCATTAGAGTTTTAGAGATGCTTCACAATCTGCTGTGGTGTCTGGGAAGTTTTGGATGGGTGAATGAAGACGTTCATGAGAGGAAAACAAGTGGCAGCAAGGGGTGTAATGCATCGCTACGTTCATTCATTCATTCGACATATTTATTGAGCATTGGGTGCTGGAGTTACAATAATGTAGTGAGTAAGAGCCTGTGCTGTTAGGGTATACAGTTGGAAGAACGTAAGGCAGTAACTGGGACGAATATTACAAACAGACTAAGATGATGCATGCGTATCATCGTCTAATATATGGGATGTTTTAAATGCCTGGGAAGTAAGCTGGATTGAGATTTGTGACCATCAGCTCCGTGACAGTTACCTATGAAAGGAGCCTTGGTAAAGCTTATAGAAAAACCCCCTTTTCAGAAAGGGCAATTGGTTCTCAGGCCCTGTGCACTCCTGGTCTATTCAGGACCCCAGGAGGCATTTATTCTGTGAAGGCCTATGGCTAATCTTTTATCCAAGGGTGTATACACTTGCTATCTCCATTGAGAGTCAGTTCCACCTGGGAGGTGAAATGAGACAGGAAGGGGATTGGGATCTGTCCAGTTTTGAGTGACATTATGACATGGGCATGAAAGTCAGAACATCTCAGTGTAACTTAGCTGTACTGTTTAGTGTGTGGCTTTGGGCTGGCTTCTTCTTTGTTTCTTTGTTTTTGGTGTTGTTGTTGGGTTTTTTTTTTTTTTTTTGAGACAGGGTTTCTCTGTATACTAGTCCTGGCTGCCCTGGAACTTGCTTTGTAGACCATGTTGGCCTCGAACTCACTGAGATCCGCCTGCCTCCACCTCCCTAGTGCTGGGATTGAAGGTGTGCACCACCACCGCCTGGCTGGGCTTGCTCCTTAATTGCTCCACATCTCAGTTTCCTCAGCTGTAGGTTGAAAATAAAACATCTCTAACATAAAGTTATTGTAAAGGTTAAATGAGTTGGTGCCAGACACTTAGGTAATCGCCAAGCACAGGAGGAAGGTAGCCAAGTAGAAACCATTGGCTGGTATCTGATATCAGATGATGATTGTTGTATGGGGTCTGCCAGGCCTGCTTATGGCTGGATGTTCTGACGGATGCAACAGTGTCTCCTTTTGTGCCGTATTTGTGACTTCAAGTCTGTTGGTCTAATTATGTCTATCCATTACTATTGTTAAGTTATTCAATCCATTATTTAATGTCTGCAGGCCCTCACCCTGACCCTGCCTCCAACAGGGCTTTCTGTGTTTGGGTATTGTCTTAGTTAGGGTTTCTATTGCTGTAGAGAGGCACCATGACCTTGGCAACTCTTATAAATGAAACATTTAATTGAGGTGACTGAGTTAAAGTTTCAGAGGTTCAGTCCATTATCATCATGTCAGGGAGCATAGCTACATGCAGGCAGATGTGGTGCTGGAGTAGTAGCTGAGAGTTCTGTATCTTGCAGGCAATAGGAAGTTGACTGAGACACTGGGTGGTATCCTGAGCATAGGAAACTTCAAAGCCCGCCCCCACAGTGACACGCTTCCTCCAACAAGGCCATACCTACTCCAACAAAGCCATACCTTCTAATAGTGCCACTTCCTAGAGGATTATGGGGCCAGTTATATTCAAGCTCCTACATGTATCAAATTCACAGGAGGCAAGAGATGTGAGATGTGTTCTCTGGAGAACTCTACCTCTTATCATGGACTTGTGCCCATGTTTCTTAATAGTAGAAAGCACACAAGAGACTTGGTGCAGGTTCCTATTGTTGGGTAAGAGGAACCAGATACAGCCTATGGTAGGTAGCCTTGGTACTGCTACTGCAGACTCAGCAGGCATGGTAAAGGCAAGATCGTGGAAGTGTCACCTGCTACTCACTCCCTTTGTCACCTTTGCCCTAGTGCCTGAATATGTAGCAAGAGTCTTCTGATGAACAAGGTCACGTGGAAGGGGATGAACACAGCTTTACTTCTGGGACTGGGTGAAATGTGGGTTTGTTTCCGGCTGAAGTGAAGCAGGTACTGGTCTATGGTGGCCCCAGGAAGCAATGCCAGCACAGGGCTAAAAGGTGTTTCTCTCTATGTCTGAACTTTGCCCCTAGACCATCTTATGTCCTAGGCATTCCACTATGAGCTGGAAACATGGGATATTTGAATTACAGTCTACTGACTGTGTTACTACTTTTGCACAATTATTTTTATCACCATGTCTTAGGCTTTCCGTTGCTGTGAAGAGACACCATGACCATGGCAACTCTTACAAGGAAAACATTTAACTGAAGCAACTCATTTACAATTTTCAGAGGTTCAGTCCATTATCATGGTAGGACATGGTGGCATGCAGGCAGGCATGGTGTTGAAGAAGGAGCTAAGATCTCTACATCTTGATCCAAGACAACAGGAAGTGGTCTGAGATACTGGGTGTGGCATGGGCATATATGAGACCTCAAAGCCCATCCCTGCAGTGACACACTTCCGCCAACAAGGCCCTACCTTCTCCAACAAAGCCACACCTCCTAATAGTGCCACTCCCCACGAGCTTATGGGTATCATTTGCATTCAAACTATCACACAGTGAAAAAGCTTGTATCATTAGGAAGTATGATGATGTCTCATTGTGTGATCTAGGTTGGAAATCTCTGACTTGCAGACTGTAGAGCAACGTTTAAGTGTGTTCTCCCATGCATTTTTACAAATGTAAATTTGAAAATATATCACTGGCAAACAAAATGAATCATGTTCTCTGTGTGTATATTTTACATCTTTTCTTTCGCCTATTGTGTCTTGAAGCCCCTCAGTTTTGAGGATGCACTGTCATATGACATTTATCATTTATTTACTTAACATTTATTATTTGATTTTTTTTTCTTATAACAGGTGACTCATCAGTGCATGTTCTTGGGCACTTTGGTGAGGCGCTCTGTTGCATAATTCTTAGAAGCGGTGTTTTTAGGGCAAGGGATATGACCATTTTCAGCTATAGTAGATATTACTAAATTGTTTTCCAAAAGGTTGTGCCAATTTATGCAACCACCAACAGCGCATGAAAGTGCCTCTTAGAAATGTCTTTTACAAAGATAAAATACCTATTGTTAAGCCATGAAACACATTTCAAGTAATTGCTGAAATTCTTCCAGCTGTGGCGTAAGAGGCTAGAGTCCCAAAGAGGTCTCAAAGGCCTTGGGAAACACGGGATCTTAATGTATGAAAAGGTGACATTTTAGAACCGTAGGGGAGGTATGGTTTATTTAGTAAATGGTGCTGGCATAATTAACTAGCCACGTGGAAGGACCCAGGGTTTGACTCCTAACTCCTGTCTCATATAAAACTAAATTACAGAGGGGGTAAATTATAGACAAAGTCGAGATTTAAAAGTAAAAGTAAGCAAAGACATTGGAGGGAATTCTGAGGAGTATGTTCCTATAACCTTGAGGGGGGGGGAAGCCCAAAATCCATACAGAAAAAGCTTGAGCATTTCTGATAATGTGTTTTTATATAAAAAAACCTTAATCTCTTAAAATGAAAATTATTCACGAACTACTTATGGAATTAAGCAGTGTACAATGGTTCCTGTATGAATAAAGCTGAAATTAATGAAGAAAAGAGGTCTTCAGGACATACAGAGCTTTTGTTCAAGGATTATAATTTATATTCTAAACGGTGTTGAGTGGACCCCGCCTTTGCACCCTCTGGAAGAGTCAAGAAAAGGGAAGGAAATGTTTTCTGTTTCTCTACTTTTGTTGTTTTGAGAAAGCTGAGTACCCACCCAAAGCCTCAGGTGTCCCAAGAGGGAGGGTTAAAAAAATACCCCAAAGCTGGAGCTTTAGGGCTCCCTGCCACTCAGGTCTGACTGCCCTCTACCCCACCTCAGCTAGGTAATTTACCCTCCCGCTTTTCCTCTCTGTGGAGCTGGTTCTTCCTGGAGCTGGTTTTAGTACGCTTCTCCCTCCTCTTCACCTTACCACGAATCAGCCATGAAGACAGGCTCCTTGGGTGCTTCTCCCTTCGTCCAGCCCTCACCAGGGTGCTATAAAAAATACAGCTGAGCGTGGTCTCAGTCTCCCTAAACTCAAAACTCCGTTATCGGCTCCTTTAGAAGTCTCTGGCCTAGGTTTAGTTGTGAAGGTTCTTCTTCATACCTTCCTCCTCTGCTCTCTGGCTGAGGAACCCATACAGGAGCTAAGTGCCTACTTAACTGTAAATGGTAAAAGAATGGTATCACTTTCTGCACTGCTCTGAGAGCTATTTTTATTACTATTAGTAGTGGCAACATTTATCATTGTTGTTGTTGTTAGAGCTCAGCTCAGAACTTGACCCTTTGGGAATGCTTGAAAAATATTAGCTGTTGACTAATAATTATGGACTATGGTTATCCTTCCTTCCTTCCTTCCTTCCTTCCTTCCTTCCTTCCTTCCTGTCCTCCCTCCCTCCCTTCTTCCCTCCCTTCCTCCTTTCCCTTCCTTCCTCGCTTCTTTCCTCCCTTCCTCCTCCTTCTCCCCCTTTTCCACATTCTTCCTACTGTTATCAGAGCCTCCTTACCAATGTGTCCAAAGGTGCATTTGATCTAGTGCCAAGGTCTGGGGAAGTTCCGTTCACGCACCACCTCCCAGGTAGCAGAAGGTGTTCAGAGCCAGGTGGTGCAGACCCATCCTGCCTGCTCTGGCCAACTCTGCTGTCTGAACTCGGGCAAGTTACCTGGCATCTCTGTGCCCTGGCTTCCGCATTTGTAAAAGCAGGTTATTAATAGAACCGCCCTCGTGGTTGTTATGAAGACGAAATGAATTAACATTTGTAAAATAGATACAGAATACTTGGCTCCTTGTAGGTGTTTTCCTCAAAATAATTACAAAATAAACCTCCTCCTTTGGATATGTACCCCTGTGGATTGTGTCATGGATAAAGGGAATCGCTTGTCTGAAAACCCAGGTGTGATGCGTGAATCCTGCCATGGGTAATGCAATAGTGATTATTGGCCTCGGTTTTCCGCTTTGCTTTTAGAGTTGGTCCCTGGCAGTCTTAAGAAAGACTCTGGCCATTAAGAAGTCAGCATTGTGGAGTAGGGACAAGTTCTGACTCTTTCTCCCTTGCTCTTGACCCTTCTGAGTCTTCCCTCACACTCTTTTGGGGGCAGGATCAAAGCCACTGGGTGAATGCTTCATTACTGTTTCATTTTCAGCTGCGGGAGAGAAACTAATGCTTTACGAAGGGCTGGGTGGAAAGGCAGGCTCTCCCAGGAAAGCCTTCTTGCTAAATTGAGGGTTTTTGCACACAAGTAGACACAAGCTGGCTTGCTGTTTAAATAGAATATTAGCGATTATCACTTATCCAGCCAGAGTCTCCCGGGTTTGGTGCTGCCTCAGATTAGCGGTCTCCGTTCTTAGCGGTCACCTGCACTCTAGCTCTGCTTTCGATAGCCTTGTGTAGAAAGCGGTCCCTAGAAGGCCACAGAACCAAGAATCATAGCGTCCAGTGTTGATTAGTGATATCTCCATGTGCCAGAATAAGAACCTATGCAGACTTGCCAACTTCTCCCATTTTATGGAAGGCTGAGGTAGAGAGAAGAGAAGCAATATACGGCTGTAACAGGGATACTCCTCTGTCCCTCAACCTGCCAGTCCCCCCTCATCCTACCGATCCCACGCTTTTCATGCTTCCTTCCTGACTTCTGAATGACTCTACTTGCGACTGCCTAAGGACTTGACCTATTCTGTGCCTTTGCACACTGGGGTGTGGAAGTGAAAGGGGGGATCCTTAACCTTCCCCTAAAAGCATCCTTCAGGTTGACAGGTGAAGGTGGAAGATAAATCCCTCTGAGGATTGGATTCCCTCTGCTGGAGTTGGACTAAACTCCACTTGCCCCAAGTGATAACACGCTTGACAGTGTCCTCCCCAAGGCCTGCTTTATGGACTCCTTCCCAGCCTTAATTTTCCACTCCCTACTGATGTTCAAGAGAGCTGTTACTCAGACCAGTCACTTCTTTGGATCTTCTTCTGGGCTATCCCACTGAAGACCATTGCCCAGAGTTCCTGCTGAATTCAACGACCACACTGATGGCTATTCCTTCTTAACCCCACCCCCACCTTGGTTTCTGTGACACCTAATAGGCTTCTCTTACTAAAATCTGGCTCATTTACTTTTCATTCACCTCCTCGCCTCTTTTCTTTAGCCATTCAAATTGAGGCACCTGCACTCTCTTACTACTTCAGAAGTAAACAACAGAGAACTCAGCTAAGTGGTTTAAGGAAAGAGAAATTATTGAGTCATGTAATTGGGAATCTTGAGTAGGCTTCAGGTAAGATGAGATCAAGGCATTCAGCAGGCTGACTTTCTATTTAACGACTCTCCCTTTCTCAGTGTTGTTTGCTTCTCAGGCAGACACATCCTTGAAGATGGGGTGGTGGCATCTGACAGGTTGAAGCCAACAGAATGAGGATGCTTTTTTGCTAACCATCTCAGCAGATGTTTAAAAGTCATTTTCATTGTGTGTGTGTGTGTGTGTACATGTGTATGTGTTAGTCAGTTTTCTGCTAATATAACAGAAGTTTCTCATAGTTCTTAGGGTTGGATGTTGGCAAAGGCCTTGCATGGTGGGAAACTGCCCATGGTGAGGACTGTGCTCTAGGATAGAGAGAACTTAAGAAGAATATACTCTTCTGTCAGGAACCCACTCCTGCTGGAATTAACCCACTCCCATGCAAAAAGCTTTAATCTATTCATGAGGTTGGCACCATGTAATCTAAGCACCTTCTAAAGGCCCTACTTCATTATACTGTTACAATGGCAGCTGGATGTCAACATGAGCTTTGGAAACTACATTCGGTCATACTAATATACATTCCTAGTGACGGTGACCACAAGGTTTGCAGGCTGCTCATTGCCCAGGTGGCTTACATCGTCATGCTTGGGAACCACTCAGAGTCAGCTCCACTGGAGCCACCAGACTGCCTTGGGAGCAGGGATTTTCCAAAGGAGGATCAAAGAGCTCTTTCAGGAAAGAATGGACATATGACATGGGAGAGCAGTACGTGGCCACAGACTGTGCCTCTGGGCTGTTCTATGCCCTCTTCTGCCTGTGAGTCATGCTGTTCCCATGCCCACCTGCCTGGGCAGGACCCTGAAGGCCCCATCTCTGATCTCGCCTTCACTTCTGAGTTGTAGCCTCAGATGCCTCACCCTCTGGGTGGATATTTCTATTTGGTTGTTCTACTCAGTGCTGGAACTCGATGAGCCCCACGCCCAGCTGCCTTCTACCTCGTTTCTCTCCTTGTATCTCATCACATCTGCAGCAGTGTTTGGGTTTCCATCTCTCCCACCAGGCTTGTTTTCAGGCCTTTTGGGCTTCTTTGTGTTTCTACGAAGGACCTTTGTACGTACTTTTCCATTTTTGGAATCGTCTTTGGCACACTCTTTGATTAGCCAGCACCGGGGTCTCAGAATAAGTGACTTCTGTTTACTCCCCCTGTGAAGGTCAGGCCAGAGACTCTCCACCTGTGTCCCTCTAGACCCCTACTGAACCCTGCACCACCTGTCTTGTTCCATGTTATTGTTGGGATGCAGGTTACCTCCTAGAGGTTCTCATGCTGGAAGTCTGGTCTCCAGGATGATGTTGAGATGGTAGAACCTTTAAGAACTAGGGTCTAATGTGTTGTAATTAAGTTACAACTTATATCACCGAGTAAGAAACTATTTGTGAATGTGGTTTGTCCCCATGAGAAGCTATCCCACACAGCTTTTCATGTGTCTGGTCCCCTTTCCATTTCTCCACCATTTTGTGATGCAGCCCAGAGGCCCTTGCTAGGATGCTGCACCACGCTGTTTGAATCCACCAGCTACCAGATTCATGAAACAAATTGATCTTCCTATTTTACAAAGCACTAGGCTTTAAATATTTTGCTACGGCAACAGAAAACAGACTAGTATACCCAGATCCCCGTGAGCTGTTCTGTTTTCTATCATCCTCGTAAGCACAGGGCACACAGATGTCTTCTTCATTTGGTCCAGATTTATGACTGCGAGTCTGAGATGATGTCTCGCAAGCCATGGTTTAAATCTAGGTCCTGTTTCTTCTGAGCTGTGAGCATGCAGACAAATTTACCTGGCCAGCTCCCAGTTTTCTTGTTTCTGTAAGGTAGTCATAGTTCCTCCTTCAGCGGGCCTTCGAGAGGAGTAGGTTGTAATCAGACATGCAAAGGTGCTCAACATGATTCCCGGTAAGCATTTACCTCTGATAGATGCGCTCACCACTGCCATCACCATCATCATAGCTGCTGTCACACCCCGCCCCCCGCAGCATCAGCAGCAGGACAGGCTCTCTAGCCAAGGTTTATTTTGAACTCTCTATGTAGCTGAGGATGATCTTGAACCTCCTGATTCCCCTGCCTCCACCCCCCAAAGCTGGGATTACAGGCATATATCACTATGCTCAGTTTATGTGATGCTGGAGACTCAGTGCAGGACTTTATAGATTCTAAGCAAGCATTCTAACAACCAAGCCACATCCTTAGCCCCCTCCCAATTATTTTAATACCTAATGGTATTTTTATTTCATCCAGTGTCTAGCAACATAAGAAACTCAAAATAAACAGTAGTTTCCGTTATTGACCTAGAAAAGAAACTGAGATTCACAGTGTGCTCCTTAGAGAGTGGAAAATTCCTTCTTGAACAATTGAACAACATAAAAAAAAGGTCCTGATGCTGTCCCCTGTACATCAGTTAGGAGCAGGAGATCATTATTCCACTAGAGGTAGAGTAGGCAAATTCATGGGGTGGGTGGGGTGGATACTTTCCCTCTTGTGGTTGGGGTGGTCCTCTCTGATGTCCCAGGGGTGCCCAGGTTAAGTGTCATCTGCACTTGTGTGCTTGTTTGATCTATCAAGGTAGCCTAGCCCTTCCTGGGGAGCCTCATTAAGGTTAGTGAGGGGCTTGTTTCTGAGAACTTCCGAGTGCTGCCTCCACTACACGATGTTTCCCCCATTTACTGGTTAAGGAACAGGATATCTTTGGGAGCTGTTGTTAGCTTGGACAGTGCCATAATCACCACTGGCATCCCTACAAATGACAGGAGCAGAATTCGTTCTGATTTCTTGGTTGTCTGTTAGTGACTCTTGGGCTCCTGTAAGGATTAGATAAGGGCATCTATGCTGTATCCATGGTGAACATGTGGTAATCACAGGCTGCTTTAGCTTCCGTTTTAACTGGAGTTAGATAGGAAGGAGCACATCCAATTCCTCAGTCACAGATGCTGCATTACGTGATAGTCATCAATATGGGTGGGCCTCTCTTGCATTGCAGGGACCACATTAAACCATGATGCTCTGGGACCAGCGTTGATAAACTGTGGCTCATAGAGTTACCAACTGAATTTGGAAACAAGATTTTGTTGTTCCAAGTCATGCCTTTTGGTTTTCATCTTGCATGTGCCTGCTAGCCCAATATGCTAACAATGTGCACAACATCTCAAAGACATCACCAAGTAGTTGTGACAGAGATTATGTGGCATATACAAACTAAATATAGAATGTCTCTAACTAGAGATTTTTATAGACACACATTATATATGCATGTGAGTGTGTGAGCACACGGACACCCAAGAATGCACAGAGGCTAGAGGAAGATGTCAGATCTCCCATTGCATCATCATGCCTTATTCCTTTGGGGCATGGTCTCTCGCTGAACTGGAGTTAGGAGGGTAGCCAGCAAGTCCCAGGGATTCTCCTGTCTCCATGCTCCACAGAGCTAGGATTATTATATTATGTGTACACAGCTGCATCTAGTTGTTTTCTTTACCCATTTTTTTCATGTAGATGTGTGCTATGTGTATAAGCATGTTTTCATGTATGTGGGACTGCATGTGTACATGTGTTACATGCATGCGGAGGCCGAGATTAATGCCAGCAGCCATCCTCAATCCCTCCCTTGCCTTATTCATTAGGGGCAGGATCTCACAATCAAACCTAGAGCTTGCCAATATGACTAACTTCACTGGCCAGCTTGCTCCGGTGAGGCCCCACCTCTGCCTCCTGAGGCTGGAGTTATAGGTGGGTCATTACACCCACCTGGCCTATATGTAGGTTCTGAAATCAGAACTCAGGTGTTCATGCTTGTATAGCAAGTGATCGTACCACTGAGCCATCTCTCTAGCTCCTCCCTCCACCTTATCTTATAATGGTGTAACAGTGGTGCATATTCAGTAGAGGGTGTGTGTTGAGTGTCGACTTTTCCCCCTGGGCCAGCAGCATGCAGTGTGATATGCTCTGAAGTAATGGATAATGCAGAGCCCAGAATCAGCACCTCAAGGGGACATATCAGATGCTCATCCATGTACTGTGTTTTTCAGGTGTGGTAGGGTGATGCAGTCAATGCATTTTCAGCATACAGTGCATGCATGCATATAGAGGGTATGTAACCCTATATATGGCACAAAGCGCCTGAGTTAACTATCTTGTCCTTTATGAAAATGCTCCTGACCGAGTGGCCATTTACTCCACTTTTGTACTTATTAAAACTAATGTAAGAAGCAAAACATGGTGTTGTATGTCTTTAATCCTAGCACTCAGGAGGCAGAGACAGGTGACTCCGGTCTACCACAGTGAGTCCCAGGCCACCAGAGACACATAGTGAGAACCCTATCTCATCAATCAATCAATCAATCAATCAATCAACAAACATGCTTTTATCCAGGAATGGAAGTCAGTTCTGCAACCCCAGAACTCAGGAGAACAAAGCAGGACAGCTGTAAGTTCAAGACCATCTTGGAATACACAGTTAGACTCTGTCTAAACAAACCAAAACAAAATAAGCAAAAGACCCATTTAATTCATCAAACAACCTTCCCAGGTATCTTTTCTCTACTACAATGCTTTCTGCAATGTACAGTCCACACTTGTCCATTGCCACTCTATTGTGCCGTCTGAGGCATTCATAAGGAAATTATAGAATACTTTTTAAAAAACGGAGTGTTCTGCCTAGCTGTGTTTGCAGCTAGTTGTCAGAAACGGGTTCATATAAGGGTTTAAGGAATTTGGCCTCAAGGTCAGTTTCTCTTAGAGACTTGGGCAGCTCCCTAACACTTCACTGGTGACCACCAGGAGAAAACTGCAGTTGGTCATCTCAGATGACCATGGCACATTGTACTGTCAGATGGGGTTCTCTTGGCACTGGGGACTTCACAGACAGAGCTCCAAAGCCTCTGCCCCATCACCGCTCGCCCTGGTGGTTACAGAAACGCAGCATGGAGTGGGTGTCTCCCAGCTCCATCCTTAGGCTCTGCTTCCCTGCTGCTCAGCAGCTTGCTCTTGGTCAAGACGAGAAACACCTCTGCTACAGCATGATGTGGGTCCAAGTAGGTCAGCCAAGCCTGATCTCTCTTGCCTTCTCTCCTTTGCCTCCTGGTCTCCACCCTCCCAACCCTAAACTTCAGCCCTAGGTTTGATTGGAGACTGCCTAACTTAACCCCTTTGTTATACAAGGTGAAGAGGGCCACCAGGCACCTCCAGCCATTAGTCTATTAACCTGGAGGCTGAGCTCACTTCTTCTGAATAGACAGTCAACATGGAATTCCATCTCTGATCCCAGAAATGGCTTCTCAAGGTTCAGCGGCCTTGGCTGGAAGATCCTTCAGGGCTTTACTGTTCCCTTCTCTGTCATCTTCATTTTTCATGGGCCATGGAGCTTGATTACCTGGATATGAACCCACCACTTGCTAGTGTATAATCTTAGACACACTTTTCCCTTTGCCTTGATTTTCTCTTTGATGTAATAAGTGTGATACAGAACCTACCACATGGACATGATGAGGATTAAGAGTGCCAATATTCTGAAGGTAGTTAGAGCAATATGACACCTACCACCTGCTCCGTGATTATTATTATATTATTACAATATGATTGTAATCTAAGATCTCTCTGGTTTTGAGGAACAGGGCTTGCCTTGCCTACCTTTAAATTTCCCATTGTCAAGTAGGGGGGTTTCAAACTCAACCGTCTTCGAGAACCTGGAAGGGAACAGAGTGACTGGAACCCAGTAGGCATTGCTGGGGGGAATGACCACTCATGTGTTCATATATTCTTTCGTCACACATTCACTCAGCGCCGACCAGCTGCTGTCCTGCAGATGGGAAGGTGGGGCTAAAGGAACCTGTGAAAATTCCCCGCCTTCTTTTCCCCTCTTTCTGGTGGTCTCAGCTCTAACTCTTCCGTTACCAGGTGAGAAAATGGCCCCATTGTTGATTCAACTTTCAATTCTTTTAAAGGAAGCCAGAAACCCGAATTTTTACAAACTGCAGACTCTCCCACCTTAAGCTGGCAGAGCTTTTGTGTTGTTTTAAAGCACAGCGTGAGCTGAGCCCCAGATCCAATTGGCAGCCCTGGCTGTGAGGCCTCCTCCAACAGCTCCCGGAGGAGGGCCGCCTGCTCTGCCAGTAAGGGCAGGCGGTCGGCTTCAAGGTCGTTGGTGTGGAGAGAGCCTCCTCCTACTCCTGCTTGGAGGTTCTTGTGGCTTTTTCTGCCCACAGAGCAGATGCTGCTGCGCTGCCAGGACTACGGGCGTTTGAATTCGAACATTCGCTCTCATCCTTCCTTTCTTCCGCGGCAGCCTTGGCTCGGTTCCCGGGCCCCCAGACAGCAGATTCAGAGAGCAGAGGAGCAGCTTCCGCACAGACAGGGGAGGAGGGAGGGGCCTTAGGGTTAGCGGTGGCCAAGTGGGGAAGGGGAAGCGGCCTTTGAAGTTGGAGAATTAATTATCCTCTTTGCTTGGCTCTTTTCGAGCTGGGGGAGTCGTGGGGGAGCAGCTTAAAAGCCTGTGTAGGAAGAACGTGTTGGGTGAGAAAGAGAGTTTAGGACGCTATCGGGAATTCTTCCTAACAAGAGTGCCCCAGCTTTGGGAAGAGAGTGATGAACAGCGAGAGGGACTTTGGGTTCAGTTGCAGTCTTCAGGATGCTTGCTTTGGCACATGGTCATTTGTATAAGGAAAGCATGTGTTCTCTGGATTACCTCGACCCCCCACTTCTCCACTCTAAGGGCTCATTTCTGCTGTAGTGTGACAGTGTCCCCAGGAAGGACTCTGGGTGTAGAGTCTCACCCACTTTTCACGAACTGTGTAATACTGGACAGGTCTTTCGGCTTTGATGCTCGTGATTGTCCTGCTCCTACAGGAAACAAAACCCTTTTGTGTGGTTGTAAGGAAGAAAATGTTTTTAAGGGATGACAGTGGCTTGGGGAAGCTTCAGACTGCAAGCTAACATTACAGCCTTTGAGGATTAGCAGGCCTACCACTGTGGGGGAAGAAACAGGTGCCCACTCAGCCGTCAAGAGCCAGGACTGAGGAAGAAGGAACAGTTAGCAAGAGTGTGGTCTTGCGGGCTCCACTGCTTCCTCCTGGCCGGCTTAGGGGGAAGAAGCAGGGGTGAGGATGGGGGGGATGTCTGACTTTCTGCTTCTCCTCTGTGGTCTGTTAGTGGCACCTACTGGTTTAAGGCCAACAGGAAACCTGAAGCCAGGGGGACTGCATGCTGGGGGAGGCCAGGTTCCCAGAGCTTTGATTATAGCAGTCAGGTAATGAGTGGATCTGGACCGGCATGAGCGGGCAGCACACTGACCTTCAGTCTCCTGACCTTTAAAGGGGACGGTAACAAAGCATGCCATCCTAAAACCTGGCTAATGCACTCATGCAGGGAAAGCCTGGTAGGCGCAGTAACTGCTCCGTGAATGCCATCTCAGGGTGGGGTGGCACCGTTCTGAGGAACCAGGAAGAGCATGCTGCACCCGTCTCCCTCCCTGAGCAGACAGCCCCCTTTCTCCCCTAAAGTGGGAGGCACGGGGCTGGTGCATCCTTCATGGAGAGTCTAAGGTGGGGAATAGTTAGGAACGAAGATGCTGGAGCCAGATAGCATGGATTTCAACCCTGCCGCTTACTGTCAAGTTACTTAATTTCTCATGCTTCAGCTTCCCATTCTTAGCTTCCAAGGTTGTGAGGATTAAACCGAGTTGTCTAGGCAAAGAGCTTACAACAGTGTGAGGCACCGAGTAGCAATTAGCCGCTATCATGTGTTGTTGCTGTCTCATTATTACTGCCGCCACCTTCGGCATCACTGCCGTCACCATCATCCCCATCATCTTCATCTTTCTCACCATCACCACCACTGCCGCCACCGCTGCCACTGCCCAGCTCCAAGCGTGACTGACCTATAGTCAACAGCAAACCCTTCTATGGACAGGGTCCATCCACCAGTGCTCTCTGGAGCTTCATTGATCACAGCATTATCTTCTCATCCGCCCACAGATATGATATTTCAGGGAGTGATTGATGGGTGTGTGTGTGTACGTGGGGAAGGGTGGGCTCGTGCTTGACTCTGGGGACAGAGTGCTTTGTTATGCAGAATAGCTCGCCTGTCATCCCACTATGGGTCCCTTTCTTGAAAAGTTCCAGGCTATTTTTGAGCCCTCATTGCTCACATGTTCCTTTCTACATCATGTCAATGCCAGCACAGGAAAGAAAAAAAAAAAACTGGAACCTTTTGGCAAAGTCTAAAGCAAAAGAGATTTCAGAGTGCATGGAGGATGCGTGTTGCTGGAATGACAGGGCATTAAGACGTGCAGAGAATGCCAAGTGTAGAGACTGTAGGCAGTGTGTGCTTGTATTTCCATCTCGCTGGTTTCTTGGGAAGTTGGTGGAGGAGCCCGAGGTTAATATTAGCACTGAGAAGACACCAGTGGGTAATGGCCACCCCCGATTTTATAACCCTGTTTTCTGGAAGAGAAGACAAGGATGGGGGATAGAAGTGGACAGTTACCCAGGGCAAATCCTGGACCCAGAAGCAGGTTAGGATATGTACCTGAAGATGGAGGGACATGCCATACTGCCCAGGTGCTTTGAGGCCTCAGTTTCTATGCACAGTCGGACACCGAGCTGTGTATGACATGGACATCTAAGAGCGAGGTGCCAGGCCCTCAGCTTCTGTGCACTGCTCCATCCTGAAGGGCAGAGTGTGCCTGAGACCTGAGTTCAAATCTGCTCTCTGCCTTCTCCTAGTTCTTTGATTTTGGTTGAGTGGCTGGCTTCTTTATAAGCCACGTGTCCTTATTTGAAAAGAACCATGTCCACCCTCACAGGGATGCTGAGACAGAGGATGAAGGGGCCCAGGGACTCGGTGGGGCTGATGACTGACTGTGCCGTGCTAAGATTTCATAGTAGTCTCGAGCAGAGTGAAAACAGTTGCACTTTTGTGTTACACACAGAGAGGATGGGGAACACACAGGGCGACATGCCCATGGCTACTCGGGGTTATCCTGGAATTGGGCTGGAGTTTCAGTTCTTTGCCTAGCCTCTGACAAGGGCAGTCTGTGTAGTGTTGTCTCAGTCAGCTTTCCACTGCTTGACAAGTGCCTGAGGAAATGAGTTTATCAGGAGAAAAGGCTGATTTGATTCACATTTTAAGATTCCATAGCCCAGTTTGCTTGGGGCCTCTGGTAGCACATCATGAAGGAGAGCCTGGTGGAGCTGAATGGCCTTCCGCATGCTGGGCTGTGAGAGGAGAAGAGAGGGCACAGTCCCAGAGCCTTCTTCAAGGATCCAGTGACCTAAAGACCTTTCACAAGACCCTTCCCCTCAAGGCTCTATAGCCGCAGTTCTCAACCTGTGGGTCGCAACCCTTTCGCGGGGGTCGCATATCATATATCCTGCCCATCAGATATTTGCATTACAATTCATAGCAGTTGCAAAACTACAGTTATGAAGTAGCAATGAAAATCATTTTATGGTTGAGGGGGGTCACCACAACATGAGGAATTGAATTAAAGGGTTGCAGCGTTGGGAAGGCCGAGAACCACTGCTCTACAGTCTCTTAGATGTACATGTATGGGGACCAAGCCTTCAGCATACAGGCCCTTGGTGGTGGTGGTGGCGGGGTTGGCATATTCTGTTCCAAACTGTAGCAAGTGACAGGGCTCAACCGGAACTGGGAATCTTTTGGGTAGGTTTTCTGGATCTCTAGTTCAGTTTTCTCAGATGTAAAATGGGAGATAACAACAGACCCCCCTTTGTGTGGTTGTCATGACTGTTCCGTGAGATCATCTTGCAGACACTTAGCATCTGTTTGGATATATGCCTTAGCTGCAGTCTTTGACTGAGATGTATGACGTGTACATGTGTAGGATGTGCACTGATGAACCCTTATCTGTTTTACTGTCACTGTTATTATCAGCACTTGCAGCTGATACAGAGGACTGTAGTCCTCACCGCAACAGTCCAAATAAGATTGTATCGCCCAGAATTCATGTTGGGGTTTGGTTTCTAAGTACCACTGCCAGAACATTCTAGATCATCCTGGGTCTTTTTCCGCTTTCCTCTGAGGACAGACATTGTACCAGTTACCGTCTGTTTCGTGCCTCCTCTAGAAACCACCGTTCTTCATCCTTTGACGCTGGGGACTGTATCTCCTAGACTCTGCTGCTGCCGTTGGTCCTAGAAAGCCCAGAGAGGTGGTAGCAAGACAAGCAGAGGGCAGGAGGAAAGAGTTTGGAGTATTCTCACTCGCCCCCTCTCTGTCCCTAGTTCCTCTCTCAGAAACCAATGCAGCTGTGCATCCTTTTCCCAGAGTTCCAGTTGCCACTGGCCTCTTGCTCTACCGTGTCACCCAATCAACTTCCAGCCCTTTGATCATAGCATTTCTCCACAGTTGCCAGTGTTTTTCATTGTATATCTAAATTGTTTTCTGATGAGATTGCATTGAACATAATGGCTTATTAAAAGGTAATGTCCTAGGGTCTGGGGTGGTGGGTTAACTAGTAATGGACTAGTATGTAAGCTTGAGGACCTGAGTTTGGATCCCCAGCATGCATGTAAAATCTGAGTATGTTGGTCCATGTCTATAACCCCAGAGCTGGGATGTGAGACAAGCAGGGGGTGGAGACAAGCAGATCCCAGAATTCTTTAGCCAGCCAGTCTAGCTGAAATGTTGACCTTTAGGTTCAGTGAGAGAGCCCATCTTAAAAAATAAGGTTGCTATGGGAACACACCTGTCCTGCCTGGCTTTCACACATTCATCACACACACACACACACCACACACACACACACACACACACACACACGAGAGCGCGCACGTGTGCGTGCACACACACACGCAGCACACAGCACACATGTGAATACAAAAATAACATGGAATCGCTCTTCTTTAAAAAAAGTGAAACTTTGCAAGGCAGTGGTGTTTTCTTGTAAGGGTAAACACAGACTTAGTCACAAGCCTATAACACAGAGTTCCACTGCTAAGGCTTACCCCAAAGGAAGGAAGTTACACACTCTCACACAGACTTGCAAATGAGTGTCCATAGCAGCTTCCCTCACAGTGCAGAATATGGGAGTATGCAGAAATTGAGGGGAAAACCCCAGCATATCTGTTGAGTGATGACTGTATAAATGGACTTCAGAACAGCCTTGCAACAGAAAAATATTTTTTGGCTATAAAAATTAGCTGGTATTGCAGAGCAGTGTCTGTTCCTCAGAAATATTAGTCTGACTAAAAGATGGTAGACACAAAATGAGGCATGCCAGGCAGGTACATTAATTGACATAGCAGAAAGTAGACTCGTGGTTGCCAAGAGCTGGGCATGGGGACATGAGAGGATCTGAGTGCTCTGGATCTGAGTGTGGGGTACTTCCATGAAAATAGTGCACCTTTCAAAAAGTGCACGAGTCTGTGTTTAATATGCAGCATCTTTCCACGAATGAATGTGTACGTCATGAAGATTAAACTACTCGGGATATTTAGTATTACAAAAGCAATAAAGAAAGTCATAACCAGAGACAGCAAGCACCATCAACACCTGATATATTTTTCTTTCACATGTTTTTCTTCAGGGCACTGCTTAGGTTTTTGTTGTTGTTTTGTTTTTGCAAAATTGATACAGGTGGGCATCATCTGGGAAAAGGGAACCTCGGCTAAGAAAATATTTCCTCCTGTCGGCAAGTTTGTGGGGCATCTTCCTGATTAATGATTGATGTGGGAGGGCCCTGACCACTGTGGGTGACGCCACCCCTGGGCAGCTGGTCCAGAATTGTATGAGAAAGCAGGCTAAGTGAGTCAGGGAGAGGAGCCAGGCAGTAGTGATGCTCTGATTCTGTTTCACCTCCTGCCTCCAGGTTCCTATTCTGTTGGAGTTCCTCCTGCCTTGGCTTCCCTCAATGGCAGTGTAAGCCAAATAAACCTTTTCCTCCCTTAGTTGTTTTCAATGTGGTCACAGCAGTAGAAAACAAACCAGAACATCTTATCCCCACCCCCTACCAAAAAGCCTAATTTATTTATTCAGTTTTTTATTTTTAGAGACTGGGTCTCACTGTGAAGCCATGGCGGGTTTGAACTCACCCTATAGTTTAGGCTGCCAGCAAACCTGTGAGGATCCTTCACTGAATCTCGGGTGTTTGACATCACGCTTGGAAAAACCAGCTAAAGTAAATAAAAAGGGAAGGAATAAGTATAAAAGAAAGCCAACAGACAGTCCCATGACAGAAATCTTTTTGTTCTGACTTTATTTTGCTTCGGAGCAAAATATATTAAGAAGAAATGAAAATACGTAGCCTAGCCAAGGGAAGCCCTGGCAGAGAGGTGGAGGAAGATGGCTCATGGGTACTGGCTTCAAATCTCAACCAACTCACAGCCAATCAAATAGTAATTGAGTTTCTCTTATGTGTGAGAGCATCAGTGGGGACAAAACCATACACTCTTCTGCTTTGATAGAGGCAATAGCCTGGAAGGGAAAGAGAGGATGATGATGATGATGTCAGGGACGATGATGACAATGACAACAGTCACAACAATAGCTAATATCCATGGCAAACGTGTGCCAGTTTGTCTGTCACATCTAATCCCCGTTACTGAGTGATCATTCTTCATTCCTACTTTATTCTGAAGGCAATGAAGTATCCTAGCGATGGTGGGTCAAACGGAAGCATTGCAAACCAGTAAGCAGGTTGGAACACTCCCTGAGGAGCTGATGTTTAGTCTGAGATTCAGGGGATAGTATAAGGACCTTCACTTAAGAGAGAACCTTGAGGAATCCACTGAGGAAGGGGTAGGAGAGATGAAAGAGGAGCCACAGAAGCAGGACCAGGCTTCCCAGGGAGGCTGCCTTGCGTGCGATCAGAATGTTGTCCTGGTAGAGGTGTCTGTAAGAGGGGAGGAGGACCTGGTTGTGGGAGTTTGGATTAAGCTTGGAGACTATTATTTAAAGATGTCCTTGAAAGGACATCAGCGTGAGGACAGAACAGGTGTTTTCTGGTTGGTTCAGGTTCTTTGATCACGTTTAGCAGGAAGCGGACCATAGCTGCCTAAGGGAGCAACTGAACAACTGGGGAGAGACCGTGCTGCAGAAACACGCAGAGCCAAGCCTCAGAAAGCAGCTCTGGGGATGCAGGTGACAGGAATGGACACATGACCTTTGCATGGTGACATTAGTGGAACGAATCAGCTCCTGCTGTTCCCACCCTGTGTCTCTTTCAGAGAAAGAGCTTGATTCACTAAATGTCGGGATGTTGGGTTGTGTGCAAGGGGAGTGCTGGGTACGGTGATTGACACCCTTCCAAGAACTGCATATAATAGGAGAAAGGTGATTTCCCAATTGGAAATCATCCTTTTAGTTAACGGAGGAAGGAGTGCATGCTGGGTAGGCAAAACCAGTAGAAGCCGTCTGTGGTCTTTGTGGCACCGTCATTGATTCAGTTTTTTTTTTTTTTAACTTGGTAATATTTACTTGACAATATTGACTTAGCCACCTTTCTTGCACTCAGGGCTACTGTTTCACCTGCAGACTAATAAAACTTTCCCCATCTGCTTTCAGAAAGGGATTTTGTGGATTTTTCTCCAGGCTCTGAACTTTCTAATGCTGGAGGCAAAACTTGATGGATGTTACTCATTTTCTTGTCAAGAAAGGGCCTGACCTTGGGACCATGTGTCTTTTCTTTCACCAATGAGGGCAACAGAAGGTGGGTGTGCCAATCTAACAGGGACTTGTTGAAAAGAAGACCCCAAAGCAGGCACCCCTGGATATGGGGCACCTGTCCAACCACAAGTCTTTTGACACATACTCTCACCCAAGCAAATTCCTATGTGCGGTTGTCTTCAGCGAGAGATGCGATGTCCAGAAGAATAATGGAAAGGATGAGACACTGTATCTCAGCTTTCGTTGGCTCCCCATCACAGGCAGGATCAAATGCTGGTAGCAATATTTCCTCAGCAGCAATGCTGGTTCAGGGGAACACATAAAGTACTGAAAAAACAGGAGCCTCTCCTGTTTGACCTCCAGTTTCTCAACTTTGGTTGATAGAGTCCTGTGCATCATACACACACACACACACACACACACACACACACACAGAAAGAGGGGGGGGAAGAACGCAAGCTCAAAATGGGGGGAAAAACCCTCAAGAGTTTGTTTTAGTACAAGAGGACTTTATTGGGTGCTAACACAAGTCTAGCTTTTTATATATGACTGGAAGTAGGTGATCATATTACGGAAATCTCCTGACCCCTGACTGTCTCTTTATGGGCTCCATCAAAAAATATTTACATGTGTGGGCTTCATCAGAAAATATTTGCACGCGTATGTGCAAAGTATATGTGTTCATGTATGTGGTGTGTGTATAGAGGTCAGAGGTGTTTTCCTCAGTTACTTTCTAGTTTAATTTTTAAGTTTTTTTTTTATATGTACTTGTGTTTGAGGGAGTTAGATCCTCTGGAACTTGAGTTAGACCATTGTAAGCTGCCCTGTGGGTGCTTGGAATTGAACCTGGGTCCTCTGGAAGAGAAGCCAGTGCTCTTAACCACTGAGGCATCTTTCCAGCCCCCAGCTTAATTTTTTTTTTAGAATAGGTTTATTTTTATCTGTGTGAGCAGTTTGCCTCCATGTATGTATGTGCGCTATGTGTGTGGTCACTGAGGTCAGAACAGGGTGCTGAACCCCCTGGAACTGGAGTTACAGATGATTGTGAGCTGTATGTGGGAGCTGGGAACTGAGCCCAGATCCTCTGCAGAGCAGTAAGTGCTCTTAACCTCTGAGACATCTGTATAGGTCTTTCCCAGTGTAGGCTTTGAGACAGGGTCTCTCACTGAGCCCAGAGTTCCCTGCTTTAGTTGGATCGGCTGACCTGCAGGCAAACCTCAGGCATTCCTGTCTCTGCTCTCCTGGCGGTGGGACTACAGGTACACATCACCACATCCAACTTTCACACAGGTCCTGAGGGTTGAACTCAGGCCCTCATAGTCGCATGACAAGCAGTTTTACTGGTTGACCTACATTCTTAGCTCCAAAATGGCACATGTATGCATGTATGTGTGTGTGTGTTCTAGTTTGATAATAAAAATGACAGATAAATATGATCTTCCTTACCAGACAAGCAACCTGACTAGGAAATACTCCTCTTAATAATTCTAGCAAAATTCCTGAAGCTGATTCTCATCTGGAGGCTTGAGTGACTTGCCCACCCCTGAATTCCCATTGTGGCCTAGGTCTTACATTCATTCTTGGAACCGGAGGATGAACAGTCTTACACACACACACACACACACACACACACACACACACACACACACAGTGGGCAACGGAGGAAAGAATGGAGGATCCTTGCTGCCCAGGCAGAAACGAGGTGTCTATCGTACTTTGATTTAATTTCTTGTGGTCTGGGAACATTATGGCTGATGGGCAAAAGCATGCCGATGATCCTCACAGGCTGTGGCATCTTATGCTGACACCCTGACCCCTTCTTCAAGGCATGAACAAGAAAGAGAAGACATAGGTCAGGAACAGCCTCCAAGTGTTATCCTACTCCTCCGGAGTCCGTAAAAGCAGAGAACAGAGTTGGGAACAACTGTTTTTTCTTGGATTATTTTATTCTGGGTTCATTCTTCACCTTCCATTGGCCCAACCATTCCATTTTATAGACTTGGTAGTAATGTAAAGAAAAAAAAAACCATTCCTTTCTTATAGTTATTGACAACGTTAGGGTGGCTGCCCCTGCTTCTGGTTTCCCTCCTTAGTGTTTGGTTTTGATGCACAGTTTGTTCTCTCTTCTTCCTTTCTTACCAAGGAAGTAATCCTTGACATTTTAGGAAATCCTTATGCGACTGGGTAACAAAAATGTACGATGGGGTAGGGTGCAGCTGTGGGAACAGAATGAGGCTGCTGTCTGCACGGTGAAGAGGAACGGGCCCTTGGATTGTGCTCCCTCGGGAAGAAGCAGGTGGTGCAGGCATGTGCCCAGGGATGATGCTCAACTCTCCAAGTGCTTCTGAGTTGCTCAGGGAGCTTCTCCAGTGTGCCTGCCTTCACCTTCTTCCCAATTCCACTCAATCAGTATCTTTAGGACTGAGCATTTTTTTATAAACTACTCCCCAGGTGATGCAAGTGTGAAGCCATGCTGAAAACGAGGCAATGACTTTCTACAGGTAAAACATCAGGAATAGAGATAAAAAAACCAAAAAGGAAATAGAAATGTAGAAATATATCTTAGACCGCGCGCACTTGACCTGCATATAACTGAGGACTGATTTCACAAATGTCCTTGAATTCCCCAAAAATGCAGGTAGTTAAGACTCATTCGCGAAATGGCTTAGTGTTGACTCGTAACATAGCCTCATCCTCCCAAATATGTTAGCGATCTCTAGATGACTTTTGATACCTAATGCAATGGAAATCCTACACAGATAGTCGTTGTGGTGCATTACCAGAGAATAACGGCAGGAAACAAGTTTGTACAAGTTCAGGACAAGTGCAGGTTTTTCCTTCCAAATATTTTTGATAGTTGGCTGATGACATCGTCAGATATAGAAGCCTTGCATATGGAGGGCTGGCTGTACACATATAGACCTGCATATGGACTCACATATGCAGAGGATGTTTCTACCAGCTCTAGGGTTTATCTAAGGATTGCATAAGGAGCTGGAAAGAACAGTTTCCTCCGGAAACGACACAAAACAAGTGGATTCCGAATTGGCAGTGTTCGAATTTTTAAACCTCAAGTGCGGTGCACTCTTTTCAAAGAAATATTGCTAAGTGCATATGGAGAACTTGCCAGACAGGGCTCTGAGAGCCCTCTGAACTTAGATGGCTTGTCAGTGTGAGGGCAGCTTCCTGCCCCCGCAGAAGCACACGCAGCAGCCAATTGCCCACAGCCTCAGCTGCATCCTCTTGACTCAGCTAGGATGCTTGACTTCTGAGTGTGAAGGTAACCAAATGACTCATCCGCCATCATCCGTCCATTCATACTTTTAAACTTAAGCTCTAATATGATCCAGATACTCCTCTCACCGCCACGTGTGACATACATGGTCTTTCCATCCTATGATTGGGCTATGTCAGCTCCAGCAACATATATGCCTGAGGTGGAGATGCCTGAGGCAGACTAAGCAGCTAAGGCAGAGTCCATAAGCTGGCAGGATGCAAATCCATTAGGATGGCTTCCCTAAGCTCAGCAAAATCCTCTCTGGCGTCTGCATTCACGAACCCAGAGTCACCCTTGACGGCAGCCAAGTGTCCTTTGAAAAGACTGGTATCCTTCTGTTCAGCCCAGGCTGGCAGTGTCCCAAGCTGACTTTATTTAGCCAGAAGGTCTGGCCTTTGCAAACATCTGAGCTTGCAAACTCCGGCACCAAGTTAGTAAGATGAGCAAAGCATCACCTGCCCCCCCCTCCCCCGGGAGAGCAAGTGAATTGTGTTTGGGAAATACATTGTTTCTGTTCCAGTCTGGCCTGCAGTCTGCTGCCTAAAGGACAGCTCTTCTGCCTTCTATTTCATCTGCGGATTGCATGTGGTAGGCTTTCAGTATGGATATGTTGATAGAACAAATGCACACACTAGGGAATATATACAGCTTGTGATGAGATGTGGCAGTCATTGGCCTGGCAGGATGTGAGGCATCAGAGCAAGAGGAAAAAGGAGTTAAGCTGAATGATACTTAGTAGCTACGCTAAGGGTGGGAACCTGGCTAAGTACTTGTACTTTATTCTTGGCTGGTTCCGTCCACTAAGACTTGTACAGTAACAGCTGCGCCTTGAATCTGTATTAGCCCAATGCAAGAGCTTCTAGCCACGTGAGCTGTTAAGCACTAGAAATGTGGCTAGCAAGAGTGACAAAAGGTTTTCAATTTTTGTTTAATCCCCTTAGGTTTGTGTAGCCTGCCTGTGGTTAGTTGCTACCATGTTGGATGACACAGGTTTAGACAGCAGGCAGCCAATGGATGATCAGAACAGGAAAGTGATAACCAAGGCTGGGTCATCAGAGGGCAAGTTTTCTCCAAGGGCGTAGGCTGCGTGGAGTGGGAGGAAGTGTGTGGGAACGTTACTGACAGTACTTGACTTTTACTAGGTAGTGACTGTGTCCACACACTGAGTCATGAGATGGACTCAGCAAAGCCTCAGAACAGCTCTGTTTTAAAATGTGTAATTATCGCCCATATTTTACACACCAGGC
Source organism: Microtus oregoni (assembly GCF_018167655.1). Taxonomy (NCBI): domain Eukaryota; kingdom Metazoa; phylum Chordata; class Mammalia; order Rodentia; family Cricetidae; genus Microtus; species Microtus oregoni. The sequence goes on along the minus strand of NW_024543075.1, from coordinate 22,451,357 downwards.
TATCGAGAAAGAGCAAGGTCAATGAGCACTTCCAAGGTCACAAAGCTGAGAAGTCATGGTACCTGGTCCAGGCAGCTTGGCTTCAGAGCTTCTACTCTGAACCCCCAGCGCCAGTCTGGAAGAAAGTAAATGAGTCTCCCTTAAGAGCATATCCTACGCTGTCCCCTGCTGCGGCACAGTCACACATGACATCTCATTTAGATTTCTTGACAATTACGTGACATTGCAGTCCTATCTCTTCTGCGGTTGTGGAAACCGGCTCACGGAGATGAGCTATCAAGGCAGGCTGATGAACCTCTAGGGAGCCAGCCAAGGCTTTATTACAAAAGCTGCATCCTCGAGTTACCGAGGGCAGCTAAGGTGGAGCCAGCGGGGAATGTGCAGGAGGAGCTGGGGTAAAAGATGTTAGGAAGGAAGGATCAGTGGGATTCAGCCAGCGACTGAATGGCGGGGGTGAGGAAGGCGGGGGAGGGTTGCTTCTGGAACAGAGAGCTGAATGACAAACAGGAGCGCGCCTGCACCATGCCAGTGGGGAGTGTGGGCTCCGGAGAGGGAAGAATGAGTTTCTAATACAAGTGTCACCAACCACTAGCTGAGTGACCTTGGGCAAAGGACCCTGTGAGTCTAAGCCTCCCCGGGGATAGAATGAAGCTCCTCCTACTCTTTCTTCTCAGGGCTGCCATGGGCGCAAGTTCAGATTATGTCATAGATATGAAAATCCTTTGTAGACTCAGGTTTGTGACAGCGTGTGAAAAATCAGTCTCTCTCTCTCATCCTCTCTCTCTTCCCTTCTCTCAGTCAGACATGTATCTTTCTATGTAGCCCAAGCTGACCTCAAACCAGAAATCCTCCTGTTTCCTGCACTGGGAGTCTAGGTATATACCCTCACACCTGGCTCTCAAGTCCTTCTTAATGCCAGCGAGGCCAGGTACTAGGTGAATACGGGCCAGACTGTTCCACTTCAGCCCTGGAGACAGAGGAACACTACTTACTTCATTCTAGGCTCTAGGTTCATCTCTAATCTTGGAGGAAAGGGCAATCCTTCCCAAACAAAATCAAGATCCCTGAGTGGAGCAAAACCTGTGTGCCGACAGCTGCCGACAGCTGCCGACAGCTGCCCCTTTCCGCTAAGCTCTTGGAACATGTGTTCTCGCGTGAGCTTCTTAATGGTATTATAAGAGCGGGCATTATTATTATTTCCATTCTGGAAAAGGGAATTGAGGCTCAGAGAAGTACAAAAAGCATATTTATAGCCTTCAGCTTATGAGTGGCCAATTGGAAGTTCAAGCTGAGAGCCACCCGGTTTCTGAGATATGGGCTATATCCCCTGCCAATGGTAGCCTTCCTATTTGAGGGCTGGCAAGCTTGGGACATCCTGAGAGAGGTGAGAGCCTAGGAAAGTATCAGGGTCTCTCTTCTTCTCTAACCACAGCTAACTGCAGCTAGTGTTAGAATTTCTACCTCACGTTAATAGCAAGTTTGGAACAAGAATGGACATCCAAGGATGTCAACTTCATACCACTAACCCAGTGAGAATTAGGTGGAAGAGGAAGGTCAAAGTCAAAACAAAAAATATAATCGGAACCCCCAGTACCCACCTGTTCAAAGTATAATGGATGCCTTGTGGTACTTAGAACTGAGTGTTGGGAGTGGAGTAGAATTACAGTCTCGACACTTTCTGGGAGAGTTACCCCGCAGAGGTCCCTTGGAAGTGTCTCTGCTTTAGCCGCCTGGTGCTTATAGCATCAATCATATGTCTCTAGTATATTAGTTTCCTAAAGCCACTGCAGCAAATTCAAAGAAATACAGGTCTCTAAAATGGCACGAAGTTAGTGTCTTACAGCTCTGGAGACCAAAAATGGATTTGTTAGGGACGAAAGTCAAGGTGTCAGCTGGCAGCTTTCCTCCTGAGAGACTGGAGGAGACGTTCTGTTCCTTGCCTTTTCCAACTGCTATGGACCCACATTCCTCGGGTCACGTCCCTTCCTGCAAGAACCGCCACGGCTCATCCTCTGCCTGGCCCTTCTGCCTCCCTCTTAGAAGGACTCTTGTGGTTCCATTGAACCCCCTCCAATAAGTCAATGTCATTCCCCTTTGAAGGATCCTTAGCTTAGTTGTATCTGCAAAGGCCATTTTTCCTGGTAAGGTGACAGTCACAGTTCTGAGGGCCTTTTATGTACAAGCGAGGTGGGGAGAGGGATGGAGCCTGGCATCCTTTCTCACTCCCCGCTGGAGCTAAGTTGCAATTCTGTTCCCTTTACCCAGGGCCACATACGTATTTCCTACCTTCCCCAGGCACCCTATCACTCACCTAACCCAGAGGCACTTGTGTTTGGGAGCTCACCAGTAATCTATGCAGGTCTCTAGACTGGGGTTCAGAGGGTGCCAGGCTGCAGGTTTTCCCATCCCTGACAGCAAGGCGTAATTAAACACACGGTTATACTGTGAAGCATGCTGGGATTCTTGGCTTCCTCCAGCTACCTGTGTGGAAGTGGGACCTGGCACACTCAGCAGCTCTGTAAATGCCTCCTCTTGAAGAAAAGCTAGTCAGCCCCTGAATTTGCCAAACAGAAATGAGGGGGTGTTTATTTGTATCACCAAGGGATTTAGTTTGTTTCTTAAAATAGGCAGCCTTAGTCCTCTTTAAGTATGTTTTAGTTAATGGGGAATTTGATTTGCACAACTTTGCAGAAACAGAACCACTAAGCGGTGTTACCTGCACCACTGCTCTTCAGCTTCCAAAATCTGTCCCCAGCTGCTGGGGAGAGTGACTGGTGGCCATTTAGGTCTCTTGGCCTATTGGTTCCTCCTCATAGGGCTGGATTATTTATTTCTGTACTAATTGAGAGGCTGCCCAAAGAGACCTTACCCATGGTGAGATGTGGAAGAAACCCTAGGAGACACCTCTACCACGATGTATTTATACTCCCTTCTCTTCCTGTGGCTCATTCTTTTGTTCCTTCATGCACCAGACATTTATTTATTGTCTATCAGTTATGTGTTATTACTAGGAATTGCAGCAGGCACTGGAAAAGTTCAGGATGATGTGCTGTTGATTCCTGGAGCCCTGACAGAACAGATAAGGGTGGAGAAGGTCCTGACTCATGCTTTGGAAGTTTTGAAGGCTCTGGAACAGTGACTCTCAACCTGTCGTGACCCCCTTTGGGGTCAAACTACTCTTTCTCAGGGGTCATCTAAGACTATCAGAAAACACAGAGATTTACATTACATTTCATAACAGTAGCAAAGTTACAGTTATGAAGTAGCTACAAAAATAATGTTATGGTTGGGAGTCAACACAACGTGAGGAGCTGTACTAAAAGGTTGCAGCATTAGGAAGGCTGAGAACCACTGCTCTAGAATAAAATGACTACTTGAAAATGGGGAAAGAAACTTTCCTAATTCATTCTGGGTCAAGGAAGAAATTCAGATCATAATAGACCACTTAGCAACTTAATAATAACACTAAGTATAAAGCATAAATACAGCCAAAACTGTACTTAAAAGAAGAGTTTGAGCCTGAAAAATCTTTCAATTTTTAATGAAGAAATATGGGAGTAAATTACATGGATTGTCTATTCAAGCAGCTTTGGGAGCTGTACATAATAGGAGCTGGTATTTGGTGGTTATTTGAGGAGGTATCGATGGCCCAGTTCTGAGGGTGGCTAACACCACCACGATATGGGAACTGCTTACCTCACTGTCATCTTTCAGAGGGGAAACAGAAGCACTAGGAAACCAGATAATGTACGCATACACTCTAGTTCCATATTGTTGATGCATACCTCGAACCCGGTCACAGGAGTACAGAATTCCTGCAGATGCTCACCCTGAACTCAGCCACGGGGGTCCAGAATTTCTGCAGATGCACACCCTGAACCACCCAGCCATGGGGGTCCAGAATTCCTTTGCCTAACTAGCAAGTAGTACAGTCACCAGGGAAAGCAGAGGCAGTACTCGTGGATGATCAGACCTATGTCCTTCTTTCTGACGGCAGGACACTAACAGAAAATGCTCAGCCTAGTGGCACAGGCCTGTAACCCCAGCCACTTGGGAACTCAAGGCAGGAAGGCCCTGACCAGGTGACTCAGTGAAAACCTGTCTCAAAATAAAAAAGGGGTTAGGGAGACGGTTGAGTTGGTTAACGGTTGCTGCATCAGCCCGAGGACTTGAGTTCAGATCCCTGCACCCATGTGAAAGCCAGGCATAGCGACCCACATGTGTAACCCCAGCACCCGGGCTGTAGTGACAGGTGGGTCCCTGGAGCATGGTGGCCTCTAGCCTAGCAGAATCAGTGAGCTAGCAGGTTCAGGGAGAAAGTCTGTCTTAAAAATTACTAAATAACTAAGTAACTAAGAACTAACTAACTAAGGTGGAGAGCAAGAGGAAGATATTCAACACACAGGCAATTTCTAATGAAAACACAAACCAAAAGTCATTCTGAGGAGTCATGAAAAGCAACTTTGGTGATTGTGAGGAATGCTGGGAGGGAGGGAGGGAGGGAGGGAAGGAGGGAGAGGTGGTACTGGCTGGAAAGGATAGCTATCAGCGCTTTATTTCCTGGTGTTCTGAAAGTTCTAGATGCAGAAATATGATAAGGAGGGGGAAGGGGCATATATGTGAGAAAGGAGAAAAGTAATACGATTTTCTAGCTAGGATTCTGAAGGCAACTAAAAACCCCAATCAATGATTATGAATTTTAGAAAGGCTGCAAAATCTGCACACTGGGATTGCATTACTCTCCTACATGGAAACAGCAAACAGTTGGAAAACACAAGGAAAAATGCATATGGAAACAGGGATCCCTCAGATGGTCCACTGTAAGATGATGCACATGGAAACAGGGATCCCTCAGATGGTCCACTGTAAGATACACATGGAAACAGGGATCCCTCAGATGGTCCACTGTAAGATGCACATGGAAACAGGGATCCCTCAGATGGTCCACTGTAAGAACTGCATAGGGACGCAGATGGAGAAAATTAAAGGCTCCCTGGGAGATGAGAAATAAGATTTTATTTTATTTTTTTTAAAAGCAAGGAAGCAATCAATTCCCGGAGGAGTGACTTGCTCTTGTAAAAGTGTCAATTATCTTGAATTTTAATTTTGAAAACGTAAGGTCAGCTCAATGAAAGTCCCAATTATTTTGTTTTATTTTCTTTTTGGAGGACAGGGATTTAACTTGTTGTGGTTCCAATACAGTTCCCATTGGTATTTTAAAAACCTTGAGAAGCTGCTTCTGAAGTTCACTGGGAAGAAGAAACCCACAGCAACAGCTAAGACAACACTGAGAATAATGAGGGAGGAGGCGCGGGGCTGGGGCACAACATGTTGTAACGCTGCTGTAATTACCCCTCCCCCCCTTCACCATACTTCACGGCAGATCGGGACAAAGCTGAAGGCCTGAAAGAAGCTCAGCATATATAATTATTGAACACTTATTAAACCTGGCACTGACAATCCATTGAGAAAGACAGAATTATTCAATCAAGGCTACAGGACAACAGGGTACCTATGGTGGGGTCAGAGTCCCGTTGCTTACTAGATTGCAAAAAAAAAAAATTACAGATGGATTAAAGAGCTTAAAGTAGAAATGGTATCAAATGCAGGTTTGAAAACTTCCTCATGTGTGTGATTTGGGGAATGGAGAGAGTCCCCAATTGATTGTTTGTCCAAGCAAACTCAGAATGCTTTCTTCACACTAGTTTTCCTTACACTGCTTTGAAAGCTGTACATGGTATTTTTGATCTTATTTCCTCCTTAATTGTTCATTTCTGTAATTGTTTGTATTTGCAGTGTTTGGGTCTTACGCATGCTCTGCCATTGAGTGGCACCCCCAATCTTAATTCTTAAGCAAACGTATTGCTATGGTGTGTGTATATGTGTGTGTGTGTGTGTGTGTGTGTGTGTGTGTGTGTGTGCCACAGCATTTGTGTGAAGGTCACAGGAGTCCCTTCTCTCCTACTGCCGGTTGCTGGGAGGAAGCTGAAGCGGTCAGGCCTCTCCAGCAGATGCTTGTATCTGCTGAGCCATCTTTCCAGCATCCCCCTCGTCATTGTTAACACACTTAAATTAGTCTTCTCTGCAGTTCATCCCCATCTTGCACACTCTCCTGGGGAACATAGGCTGCGGCACCCTCCGTGCTGCGGCCCCTCCCATCCTGGGGGTTTTGTGACTTCTCATCTCTGTTGGTTTCTGTCTCTGTCTTCAAGTTTTTATTTTATGGAAGAATCGAGCATGTATAAAAGAAGACAGATTGCCATTAAGTCCTCGTGGGTCTACCAGGCAGGCTTAATGATGAGTCATGATGAGCAAGTTTCTTTCTTTCTCTCTCTTTTTTTTTTTTTCAATCTATCGCCCTCCTGAGCACACCAAATTACTTTGAGTTGAATTACTTTATCCATAAAGCTTTTAAGATGTAGCCCTCAAAGATAAGGATGCTGTTAAAATAACCACCATGCCACTACCGTACCAAAGGTATTTATTCTCTAATATCAATAGGAATAATTGCCTAGTGTCATAAAAACCAAGTGAATAGATCCATTTTTCTAATTGTCTTGGTGGATTTGTAATATTGCTGGTTTATTCAAATTAGGATTCAAATGACATATGCAGAATGCCTTTAGTCAAGATGTTTCTTTTATTTCTTTGGATATAAGTTTCTCCTCTTATTTTTCTCCTTGTGGTTTTTTTTTCTTCCCTTGTTTCTTACTTGCTGGAGACTCCATATTAATTTTTTGTGCAGCTGCCCGTGTTCTCGGGACTTGGAAGAGGGCATAGTAACACCATCTAACACGTTCCTGGCATTTGTATTTTCTGTGAATTTGCAGTAGAACCCTTAAGGCTATCCCTGGACAAATGTTCACGGACAAGTGTCCATCAGTGCACTGTTAGTAGCTACAGATGATGGGCCCACACCATTACATCTCTATGAGTAGCTGGAAATTTCTTGCTTGTTTTGAATATGTGCTTTGCAAAGTCTCTGAGCTGGCCCCTAATGCAGTCCACCCTCCAGGAGCCCAGGAGTCTAGAGGATGTAGACGATTTGAGCAACGACACTGGAAAATGCCCATTTTATAATGTAGATACTCGCTGTCTCTTCCTCAAACCACTGTAGCCCTGAGACAGTGAAGCCGTATCACAGCTGCATCGAGCTCACGTAATTTCAAATGTATGTTTATGTGGTTTTGGTTACAAATTACAATCAGCATGGTGGCCTCATTGCCCTCTCTCTTCCACCTGACAATCCCTCCTTCTCCCCCTCCCCTTTCTTTCACCTTCTGGTTCCTTCTCCTCCTCCTCATCCTTTCTCTTATTTTCTCCCTCCCTTCTTTCTCCTGTCCTCCCTTTCATCTTCCTCCTTCCTCTCCTACTGCCCCCTCTTCCTCTTTATCCCAGAGTTTCCAACACGCTAGGCAGGCTCTCTACTCCGAGCTCCACCCCCAGCCTATAGCCTGTTTCTTTTCCTCCTACACTGACTTGACACTGATCTGGGGAGAGGAGCACGCCTCTGCCATTCTTGCTCACTGTTCCTCCACCCCCTTCCTGTTCTAATCATCACTCCAGGTAGGAGTCTAATGCTTAAAGACGCATGTATCATGGACCTAAATATCAGCCATAACTACTTCATCTGGTACTTGATCTAAAACACAATATCCTATTTCCAAACCAATAAAACACCGGGCACTCTAAGTGATCGTTAAGGAGCTGTAGCTTGGGGTATCTGTTATTCTTTTTGTTTGTTTGCTTTTGTTTTTTTGAGACCGGGTTTCTCTGTGGCTTTGGAGCCTGTCCTGAAACTAGCTCTTGTAGACCAGGCTGGCCTCGAACTCACAGAGATCCGCCTGCCTCTGCCTCCCTAGTGCTGGGATTAAAGGCGTGTGCCATCACTGCCTGGCTTATTCTTAGAACTCTAGTTAAATTAATTTTTCATTTGTATACAAGTGTGTGTGGTGTGTATGTGTGTGTATGTGTGCTCACATGTGTATGAGGGCAGGTGGGGGCAGTAGAGGCGAGTGTGTGCGTGCATGTGTGTGTGTGTGTATGTGTGTATGTGTGCACATGCGCATGCAGAGGCCCAAACTTAACATATGATGTGTTCCTCAGTTGCTCTCTACTTTCTTCATGGGGGCCTCTCTCAGTTTGGAGCTAGTCAGTTCCAGCTAGTCTAGCTAGATAGCTGACAATGGGGATCTCCATCTCTGCTCCTGAGGGCTGCTAGGATTATAGGGAGGCACCTTGCATACCCAATGGGGGTCTGGGGATCAGACACCAGTCTTCACAATTATGCATGCGCCAAGAACTTTACCCACTGAGCTGTTCCCCAAGCCCCCCTACCTAACTTAGACATCTAATGCCTCTGCAGGATGTCATGCCAATGTAACCCAATGGAGGACATGAGGTAGAGCTGGTGTTATTTTGCATGATGTTGTCCTGTGGAGCAACCTAATGGCTTCTTCTTCCCTTTCCCCTGCCCCCCTCCCTTCCCTCTCTCTTTTGCAGTCTGCTGCTTTGTCGTGCACAAGCGTTGCCATGAGTTTGTCACGTTCTCCTGCCCTGGTGCGGACAAGGGCCCAGCCTCTGATGTGAGTACCCATTTGACGCCAACCCTTCCAGGTTTACAGCCGCTTCAGTAGGTTTGCTTTCCGTGGTTAAACGCGGAGAGGGAGTGTTGTTGGGCAGGAAAATGGGTAGGCCCCCACCAGGATCTTGGTTAGTGACTGCCTTGACATTGGGGCCTGGAGCCCTGTGTGCATGGCTTAGGCATTAGTGCTCCCAGAAGAAGGCAACTTTTCAAGACATTTTCTAGTTCTTTGTTGGGAGGTCTTAATGTCAGTACCCATGAATTAGAATATGGGGGGTTGATCCTGCTGTTATTCACCCCAAAGTATTAGCTGGGTGCAGCAGACCACAGGGTAACCCCACACCCAGAAACCCGAGGGTTGTGAGCTGTAAGCCAGCCTGGGCTACTCTGCGGTATCCTGTTTCAAAAAAAAAAAAAGAGCAAAACAAACAAATAAGCAAAGTATGATTATGACTAGCTGGACAGGAGATGCTTGTAGGTAAAGCAGATGAATATTTTTAATTTAATCGCTATATGTTTTAGTATGTACTCAGAAAACATATTTAGTAACAGTTTCATACTTCTGGTATGGATCTAAAAATTCTTACCTAAGAAAAGTTACTTGGGTTAAATAAAGATAAAGTCAGCTTAAAGACAACATTAAGTCACCGACAAGATGAGTCTTATGAGGATAGGGCTGTGATTTGGTGTGAGTTTGTCTCAAGTTGGGGGCACTTATTGGTTTTCTACACAACAGTCTTGCTCAGCCCTAGCTTCCTTCCTTCCTTCTGCCAGAGGCCACTGCTGGAGCTAGATGGTGAAAATGCCTGGTACTTGCTTTCTTAGGCTGTCTGGTCACTGATAAATGAACTTACACAACCTGAGGGGCATAGGAGAGGGCTTCTAGAAAAATCCTTTCTTGTAAGAGAAATGCATACATCCCCATCCCTTCTTTTGCCCTCTTTGGACTTTGTGTATGTGCGTGTGTGTGTGTGTGTGTGTGTGTGTGTGTGTGTGTGTCTGATGCTTAGAGTTGTGGCAGGCTTTGGGGGTTAATGAAAGAGACATCTTGAGCATTGTGCCTCGGAAGGGCTGAAGAAACCTGTTTCATTGACGATGCTAAGAGGTGGGATCCTTCTGTGTCTCCTCACCCTGGATCGGTGAGGTAAGAAGTTTGCTGTTTGCAGTATGCCGCTCATATGCCCTAATTAACAGGGCTTTCCACTGTGCAGTTTCCCACTACCAAGGAGTCAGCTAGCTCTAGGGCTTTGTTTCTGTTTGTTTATCTTGGATTTTCCTAATTTGTCTTTGCTCCCACACCAGTCTCATTTCTCACCTAGAATTGATGGCTGACTGGGCTGGTTATAAGGGTGTACATCTTTCTTCCCAGGATTCGGGAGACAGAGACAGGAGGATCTCTGCAAGTTCCAGGCCAGCCTGACTTATATAATGAGTTCCAGAACAACCAGGGCTATATAGAGAGATCCTATCTTTAAAAACAAAAACAAACAAAAAAACATCAGGTGGTGGTGTATGCCTTTAATCCCAGCACTCAGGAGGCAGAGGCAGGCAAATTTACGTTTGAGGCCAGCCTGGTATGCAGAGTAAATTGCAGGACAGTCATGGTTACATAAAGAAACCTTGTCTCAAAACAAAACACTCCAAACCAAAACCAAAGCAAATAAGAAACAAACAAAACAACCTCAATTTTGAGCTAGGCCATACTGGCAAACGCCTCTAATCCCATTACTTGGCAAAATCTCTGAGTTTGAGACCAGCCTGATCTACAGAGTGAATTCTAGGACAGTCAGGGCTACACAGAGAAACCATGTCTTGAAAAACGAAACAAAATAAGAAAATAATTGGTGGCTGACCTCAGCTTTCCCCAAATAAGGAGGGGCTGCCTTCTCTTCTGCCAGTGGTCAGCCAGTTAGATCTTGCTGCAGTTCAGGAGGGGGGTGTAGTGGGGGTCAGGTGACGGCTGTTGCCATAGCAACAAGAACAGTCCAGTCTAGAGTTTCTGATGGTGACCCATTACCTGGGAAATGTGATCCTTGAGGCTGAAAACTCCAAGGAATGGGAGCCATCCAAAGTTCTTTCGGATCTGAGACAGAACATTAGTTTATATAAAATTATATGAAAGGGAGAATTTTTAGCTTCTGTTATCGAAAAGCCCACGAGAAGATCTGACATGATAAGTCAAGCTGTTTCAGTGAAAGTCCTGGGAGTCGTCGTCGTCGTCTTCTTCTTCTTCTTCTTCTTCTTCTTCTTCTTCTTCTTCTTCTTCCTCTTCCTCTTCCTCTTCCTCTTCCTCTTCCTCTTCCTCTTCTTCTTCTTCTTCTTCTTCTTCTTCATTTCTTGGATCAGCGTTCCTGTGTTTGATTCATATTTAGGAAGTTTTCCTCCTATGAGAATACAATGGTTTCTGTACCTTTCCTCTTGTATCAGCACTGCAACTCCAGCAACTAGATCACTGTGGCCAGAAGCAGGGGCTATGCTGATTAGCAAGCTCTGATCATGTGCTGTGATGGTCTGAACGTTTGGTCTCTCCTCAGATTCATGTTGAAATTCTCACCCCCAAATGATGGTATTAGAGGCAAGACTTTTAGGAAGTGGTCAGGTCAAGAATGGGGAGTCTTCATGAATGAATGGCATCCACGTCTTTAGAAAAAGGACCTGAGAGGTGTCTCATCCCCTCCACCATATGAGGTACACCAAGTGTCTTAGGGTTTCTATTGGTGTGAAGAGAGACTGTGTCCACAGCAACTCTTATCATCATAGTGGGACATGGTGGTGTGCAGGCAGACATGGTGCCGGAGAAGGAGCTGAGTGTCCTACGTCTTGACTTGCAGGTAAGAGAAAGTGAACTGAACACTGGGCAGTATCTTGAGCTTATATGAGACCTCGAAGCCCATCTCTACAGTGACACAGCTCCAACAAGACCACACTTTCTAACAGTGCTGCTGCCTTTGGGGGCCATTTTCTTTCAAACCACCACACCAAGACAATAGCAATGTAAACAGAAAAGGGCTCTCACCACACACTGGGTCTGCCACTCCCTTGAGCTTGGACTTCTTGGCTTCAAAAACCATAGGAAATGGTTTTGTAATTTAAAAGTCACCTGTTTTGGTTTGGTAGCCCAAACAGACTCACACAGGAAGTTTTGTGCCAAAGATGGTTCTAGACAAATAGTAATTCAGGGATGATTTTGCCAAAGTGACTCTGGGATTTCTGGAGTCGAGGCAAGGTTCTCCAGATGTCTGTAAGGATTCTCGAACTCAGCTTCAGTGTTTGCTGTTTCCCTGATGGCCAGGATCCTGGCACCAAGTGGCAATTAGAGTGATGTCATCCCCAATTGCTCCTACTGACCCATCTGCAAACACGTGGGCTCCTTTCTCTAAGACGCTGTCCTCTGATAGCCTCGAAACACTGGCTCTTCTGGGAGAATTTCTTCCACCAGAGAAACACTAATGGCTCTATTTTGGGCTTCTTATGCCTCTGACAGGAGTAATGGAACTTGCTAGATTAAGAATGGGGTTTTTCCTGATGAGGGGAAAGGAAAAGTGTGTCTGTAACCTAAGACTTCTCTTAGGGAACCACCATGACTTGTGGTTAAGGTCTACAGAAAACTCTAGTAACCCAAGACAGACAGATTACATGGCCCAGACCCTTTAGGAATGAAGGTTTAGATCACTGTAGCAGGCAAAGAACCACCATCAGCTGAGGTACTTGCTTGACAGCAGAGGGAGCATAGAATGAGTAGAAGAGAGTTACAAGCAAGCACCACCTATACCCCTGCAGCCAGTTATAGAAATGAAGACTGTAATTATCATGTGTATTTTGTTATGAATTCAGTTTGTGTATGTATGCACCTGTATTAAACAAGTATCTGCTTTCTTTCTGCTCTTAGTCTTTGTCACTTAAGATTAGATGTGCCGACTTCAGGTCAGCACTTAAGTTGCTAATTCTACATATTAGTATTTAAATACAAGGTATCAAGAGGAGTCAGTGCTCAGCGACTTTGCCCCATTCCCAAGAGAAGAGGTTAGTGTATTTGTGGTTAATTCAGATCTAATGGTATCATCAAGTGGACTATGACTTCGTTGTTCTTTATTCGGAAATTAAATATAATTCAAAGATGCAGATACCAAGTTCAGAAAGAATGAACTTACAATGGTTGATTTCTCAAGTATCAGCTTGCCTGAGTTAAGAGATGCCCCAAGAGCTGGTCAAACAATTTCTAGGTGGGTCTTTGAGGGGTTTTTCCTGAAGACCTTAGTGCTCAAGTCAGTAGATGGAGTAAGGCACATTGCCCTCATCTGTATGGTGGGTAGCATTCAGGCTGTTGAAGACCCAGGTAGAAGAAAAAGGCAGACAAAAGGCAAACTAGCTCTCTGTTTGAACTAGGGCATCTATATTTCTTCTGGCCCCTAGTGTCAATGTTCTTAGGTCTGAGGTATTCAGGTTTGGACCAGAATATATACTATGGCTTTTCCTATTCTCTAGCCTTTGTACTTAGCTTTGGTGGAAATGAACTACTGGGCCTCCTAATTCTCCAGTTTGCAGATGGCAGATCATGAGATTTCCCAGCCTCCATCATCATGTGAGCTGATTCACATAACCAGACTTTATATCTGTAGTTACATCTTTCCTCTTGGCTCTGTTTCTTTAACACATGTACCTACTCCCAGAGATGAGAGCTTGTATTCTCATTCCCTGGTTAAAGAGTGGGGGTGGATGGCCTCTTAGAGGAACCCTATAGAATCATATTGTGTGCTGGTTAGAACTATAGACTATAGAACAGACTATAGATTCAGCCCTCTTAGACATAAGCCTGTATAACCTTGGGGTGGTTATTTTAGATCTCTTAAATTGTTCTACTGAAAAATGAGTAAAACGATAGCCCCTACCTTACAGCATTGTTATGAATGTCAAATGCATAATTATCCATGAAAACTCCTAAAACAGTATTTGATACCGGCTTTATATAGATGATGATGATAATGTTGATGATGGCAATGATGATGATGGCAATACTGACGAAGGTGACAGCAGTGACTACTTCAGTGCATGTGGGTGGGTAGCAAGAACAGACCGAGCAAGCCTAGAGAATGGACAGACTTTCTGTGGACCATCTGGCAGTCTTCCCTAGGAGTGTGAAGGCTTTGTAGGCAGCATAAGGAGCAACCCTTCTCTGTATGAATGGGGAAATGCGGCCATTCCTTGCTTTAGGCACAGGGAGAGCAGAGAGTGCTCCCCCAGTCTCCATGCATAGGATTTGGCAGCCTACCTGCAACGACTCTCTCTCTCTCTCTGGATGCTATTCCAAGAAGGTCTGTTGGCAGCAAGAATGATGAATTGGTCCAGACTCCTGAACTGACTTGACTCGGTTCATTGACCTTTTTTTCTGCCTGTGGTTGGAGACATGATTAAAGATCTGGACACACCTGCTTGTCCACCTGGATAGGCTGTCTTTGGCTGCTTCTGGTGCTCTTGCCGATCTAGCCCCCCCCCCCCCCCCCCGCGTGTGACCTTGAAGGACCAAGTATGCAGCAAGCTTATGAATCAGAAATGCATGTTTTTGTCTAGGGAAAAAAATGATCAAGGTCCCATGCCATGTTGTCTGCTCTTCCAAGCACCACCTGAACTGGCATATATTCTGGACATCATGATAGGTTTATATTGGTGTGACATTGCTCTATAGATGGAGTCACACCGTGATATACTAAGTCAACCACCATCCCAATGAATCTAGTTACTGATGCAACCGTTCAATGGCAATGAGACTAACAATATACACAGCACTCACCATTGAAAGGGCTCAAAACATGGTGGAATTTGTAAATGATGTTTGCTCTTCCATAGGCCTCTTTCTCCTTCTTTTCCTAACATTGCAGATTTTTAAAAATTAATTTTAATTTGATTTATTTGTTTGTTTGTTTTTCGAGACAGGGTTTCTCTGTAGCTTTGGAGCCTGTCCTGGAACTAGTTCTTGTAGGCCAAGCTGGCCTCGAACTCACAGAGATTCACCTGCCTCTGCCTCCCGAGTGCAGGGATTAAAGGTGTGTGCCACCAATGCCTTATACAAGATTTATTGTATTGTATTAATTTATTTTTGGCTTTTCAAGACAGGGTTTCTCTGTATAGCTCTGGCTGTCCTAGAACTTGCTCTATAGATCAGGCTGGCCTTGAACTCACAGAGATCCACTTGCCTCTGCCTCCAGAGTGTAGGAATTGGCTTGATCATAGTCTTTCTCCTCCCCAAATTCCTCCCAGAACCTCCCTACCTCCTTACCCACCCAACTTCATATTCTTTCTCTCTCTCAGAAAGGAAAATCAAGACAAACAAACAAACTGAAAACAACAACAAATCAATGAGACAAAAAAAAAATAATGGAACAAAATTTTGTCTCCTTCTCATTCTTGGTCTCATCAGATTGAAAACTGTCCTCTCTCGGGCATTTTAGAGTCGGTTCTTTGGAGCTGCCATAGCATCACTTAGGGACAATGTTAGGTTACAACACACCAGAACAAGAAAGGGAGGAAGTATCTTCGAGGAATGGGACTAGGGCAAGTCAAGTGAGCTGTTTGCCCTGACTGGGATCTTTATCTGTGCTTGCGCATATGTGGTGGATTGGCTGGAGGCTGGATGCTTGGGGATGAGCCCACTCACATGCCTGGCAGGGAAGAGGCTGCTGGTCCAGGTGCCTTGGTTATCCTTCATGCGGCCTCATCCTTCATTCTCTGGTTAGTTTTGGTTTGTTCATATGGTAGTTTCAGGGTTCCATGAACACCAAGAACACTTAAAGCCTGTTTGTTGTGTTTGCTAGTGTCCCACTAAACCAAGGTTGTCTCATGCTCAAATCCAGATTCAAAAAGCAGACGTGACTGTGTCATTAATCTGCGGCATGTCCTCTGTACTCAGGGAGCCACTCTAGGACAGAACTCTGGATGCCATCAGTCTGTAACTTCAGAAGATCTGCAGGCTTCCTCGTGATTCAAAGAGGCATAGATGACTTCACTGAAAGAATGCAACCCACTCATTCCCTGTCCCTGGCTGATTTAGGCCTTGCTGGCTACAACTAAGCCAGGTGGCAGGCCACTGATTATGCTTGTGGTAGCTAAGAGTATGTACTTGGGATTCAGACATATCTGAATTTGGGTCCTGGCTCGACCCAGATTCTCATTATGAAAATTTGGGCATCAGCAATTAGCTCTTTACTTTAAAGGCCTGTGCTGAGACTAAATGGCACAACACACACGAGGTAATTGAAGCTTTTGGAAAAGAAGAACAAAGTCTCGAGGAATATCACAATGAGGTACAGACTTAACAAGCCGCGTTGGCCTAGCACATGAGGCCTTTTAAGTGACTTTCACTTGTATTTTAGCACCTCGTAATAGACAGGGCAGACACAGGACTCTCTGTGATAGTGCCCACATGGAAGTCACAGTGAAGCCCTGAGACTTGTGGCGATCTGCAGGCTTCTGGTGGATCAAGCCGGCCAGATGATACCACAGCCCCTGGGGCCACGAAAGAGGCCAACATGAATGAGAAAGGCAGCTTCTGCACCAGTGTGACCCCTGGGAGGGCAAGTGGTATAGGTAGGACACAAAAGAGCCAAGGAAAGCAACATTCCTCGATTTCCAGCTAGATCGCACTCCAGACCATAGAGCAAGTCCGCAGGGTGCTCCTCCAGGACACCGTAGCTTCTCTCAATACACTGTTAAAACAGAAGAGAGGGTGGGAAAGCCTAAAATAGCCAAGAAAAACTCCGGCATTGAAAAAAAAAAGAAAGAAAATTTGGGCATGTCTTTCTACTTTCCTGTGCCGTGGTTTCTTTATATAAAACAGGATGTGAGTACCAACCACATGGGTTTATTTATTATTGGGATACTTTTTAAATGTATCGAAAATGGAAAAGGGGCTAGCAAAGACAAGTGGGTTAACAGCACAAGCTTCAAAAAGCCATTGCTAAAGCCTGTGATGAAGCCTTAGACACAGTAGCTGAGGGTCTTTCTATTGGTCCAGCTCCCTCCCTACTCTGAGGATGCCAAGAGTCCTCCACAGTCCCTGGTCTAGAGCATACCAGCATGATATAATTACCTTTCCATTTCTATCTTCATTATTTTATATAAAAGCTCAAATTCCGTGATGCAATGCTGGGAACTCAAGTCTTTGCGTCCAGGAAGCGCTGGTGTCAGATTCCAACTCTGCCACTTATTGCTCCTGTGACCTTGTTAAAATAATTCAATCCCTATAACCTTTAGTTCATATCTTTAAAATGGGAAGGATAATACCTAAATCCTTGGAGGTAGGTGTTGGGAGTATTCAATGAGAAAACTGCTTGGGCCACACCTGAGATAGTATCTGACCCATAGCAACACTCAATAAATGGTTTTTAAATTATTATTAATATCTCGAGGTGTCTCTACTTCTCAGGAATGAATGCAGGCCACCCTCTGACCTGCCAAAGAATAATGGCTAATAAAAATAGCACTAAGTATTGAACGGGGGCCCTGGGCCAGGCAGTTCAGAAGTGGAAAAGCACTCCCTAGGTGGTTTGTCAATATTTTATAGTCTTAGAAGTAGTTTGTGATTTGAAAATGATGGAGCCTAACCCCTTTGCCCTAAGGATGACAATTCTAGGAATTCCTGCTAAGGGGTTATTTAAGGATAGGTGCATCTATTTAGCTAGAATGACATTCATTGCATCAGTATTTATAGCGACTGAAATTTGGAAGTGACTCAAGCAACCACTGATGAATGCTTATATAAGAGAAATCTATCTCATCCTCATAATGGAATCCTGGGCAGCGATTATGTATCAGTGTCTGGGGCGACAGAACTGGTGTAGATCTTGGCAGATCCAGTTCTTATGCAAGTACATATGCCTTTCAGAATGAGTCAAGATGCATGCTTGAGGCTTATACATTATCATAGGAAATTATATTTTAATAAGAGCCAAGCTAATTAAATGTTGGTGTAGGAATATTATCATTATTTATCTCTTTTAAAGAACAGATAGTTCGAAAAGCAATCAGGGTTCCCTGTCCTGTGGGAAGTCCAAGGAACCCCCCACCTCCATCCAGGTCTAGTAAGTTGAGCATCCAAACTGCCTAGGCTCCCACAAAGCCAGTACGTGCAGTAGGATCAGAAACCCATTGCCATTGTTCTTGAGTTCTCAGTAGTCCTCATTGTCCGCTATGTTCAGAGAGTCCGGTTTTATCCCATGCTTTTCCAGACCCAGGCCAGCTGGTCTTGGTGAGTTCCCAGTAGAACATCCCCATTGTCTCAGTGTGTGGGTGCACCCCTCACGGTCCTGAGTTCCTTGCTCGTGCTCTCTCTCCTTCTGCTCCTGATTTGGACCTTGAGAATTCGGGCTGAGGGGGGGGGGGACTTAATTGGAGGGGAGGGGGAGGGAAATGGGAGGCGGTGGCTGGGAAGAGACAGAAATCTTTAATAAATATATATATATTTATATATATTTATATATATTAAATATATATATTTATATATTTATATATATATGAAGCAGTATTTGAGATATGCACTGTTTAATATTAGATATGCAATATTTAATACATACTATGCAGTATTCTATATACATGAAAACCAGAGGCCACATTTCCTAAACATATTTTGGTGGTGACTGTTAACTCTGCTCACTGAGTTGAGCATAGTGAGCAGTTTATTTCAGTTTCTGCATGTAGAACTCTGAAGGTCACTTGGGATTGTTCTAAGGCTGGCTCCTCCCATTTTGGTGGGGGTGATGCTATTTCACATCTAGCCTAAACTCAGGTTCCCAGTTCGATTCAGTCAAGACTGAAAACCAGTAGAAGCTTGGGTGTATCAGAAGTACTGCAGAGAGACTTCTAGATGCTCCTGAGAGCCTCTGTCGTAGGGAGCCTGCTTAGTTCCCACACATGAGTACCTTCTGGTGTTCTTGGTAATATTCTGATTATCCATATGTCATGACCTCAATTCATGTGTGGCCCAAGAAAGGGAGAGAAGTCTTGACTTAGTTATGCTTGACCCCATCCATTATAGTGTGAGTGGCTCATCTTGTCCTATGTGATAGTGTCCAGTTTCCTGGACTCAAGAAAACAAATTTTAAAAGCTGCTCTCCTCTGAAGGCCCGCATTGCTCTGCCTTACATAACAGCAAGTGGGGACTTCTGTAGCTCGCTTCCAGCAAGGAAGCAACAACTAGGGCTGAGATTATCACCTCTTGACACCACCATCACCTGGACCAGAACAAGCATGAGGCTTTCTCAACAGGGGCCACATAGTTTAAACAGTACAGTGCCCTCTTCCTGTTCTCTCCCTCCTCTCCAAATCATCTATTATTTATCGACATCAGAGAGAACACCATCTTGCTAGAATCACTGCCTATTTATATAACACCGCAGACTATAGCTTCTGTATTCACAGCCAAGATACTCAGTAACCATTTGTGCATCACCAAATGCCAAAAGGATGCCTCAGAGGGCGGTGGTGGTGATGTCTGGAGGATTGTCCTGTCTAGGTCAAATATCCAAACGGCTGCCGTATATCCGTGCTTTTCAGTAACTCTCGAGGGCAGAAGTTAGATCTGAGGACCAGCTGTGTAGGATAAAGAGGAAGCTCACACTAGTGAACCTGTCCCTGTATGATTAGCAACTCCCATCCCAGTGGAAGGACTGACTGCTGGGCATGCTCCACAGGCTGTATTTATGGTAGTTACACATTCTTCCTGGTAGATTACTAAGAAGTCCCGCTCTGAGAACAGAGGCAATGGGGGGAATCTGGGGCGAAGTCACCCTTTATCCAGGAAAGAACCAACTAACCGGCCCACAGCTTAATCTGTATGACACCTAGCTATTGTCTCATGGTTTTCTGTGAATTATAAGAAAGTTATGGACATGGTAGAGAGAAATTAGATTCTTTCTTTCCATGTTTGACCATGTTCTAAACGAATCCATTTTCATTTATAGATTTCTGTTTCCTAATTTCTTTTTAGGGCTGTGGTCCTAAACTTCGGCCACAGTTCTATCACTAGCTAGTGATCGTGGGTTGCGTCCAGGCGAAACTGCCTTTAGTTATCTGAAGTGAAATGAGTTCGTTGGCCAGGAGCTAGTGCCTTTCTGGGTGTTGAAAGAAAATTAGTGCAGCTGCATCAGCCATATCTGAGTCTGACTCTTGTGTCATTTTGTTCCTAAATTCAAACTCCACAGGGAGCGAGACTGTTTAGTCAAGATGGCGGTCCCCAAACAGTCAGGGCTGGGCTTTGAAGGAGCCCCTCCAAGATGAGGAGCTGAGAAGGTTTTCAAACGGAATGGAGGGTCTGCTGTGGAAAAACAGAGGCAAGGTGTCAAACAGAACAAGGCATCACGTGCACACTCCAGTTTCTGGATACTGGGCTGGAGAGATGGCTCAGTGCTGAAGAGTACCTACTGCTCCAACAGAAGACCCACGTTCAGTTCCCAGGACCCACACCAGGCAGCTCACAGCTACCTGGAGGTCCAGCTCCAGGGTATCAGATACCCTCTTCAGGCTTTTGTTCTCTGGGCACACACAATACACACACACACACACACACACACACACACACACCTTTAAAAAGAAAACAATTTCTAAATGCTACTTTAAAAACTTACGTCCAGTGCCCAGGATTACCTGGGTGGTCTGATAAAAGCCCGAGAACTGTGTTTTTAAAATATTCTCAAGGAATTCTGATGGGTAGGTAGGCAATATAAGCAATATATATTCTGAGGCCAGAGTAGTTGGGCTTGTATTCCAGGTTTCCTCTAACATGAGCTAGCTGCATAACCTTTCACCTCCATTTCCTTTTCTGGAAAAGGAAGAGAAGAGCTCTGGCCTCATAGGGTCCAGGTGGGGATTAACAGAGACTAACCAGGGTAAGGGCTTCCCGTACACCCTGTATCTTGTGCATATTAAGTATGATCTCCACCACCGTGGCTCAGAAGACTTAGGTGGCGAGTGTGCAGCCTTATCTTGGGCATGCCACACATCCATTCTGCTTTCCACTAAAGAGAATCCCAGGGTCCTCTCCCATGGTGCACTTGGGAGTCAGACCTAATAAAATTAGGATTTGGGATGAATGCAGATTCTTTTTTGACAGTCCAGTGAATCCCACATGAACCTGCTCTCTGGGCTGTGGGCTAGCAGAATGGGCTCTCCAAGGTCAGCATGCAGCTGCCTGTCCCTCACTGCCACAAAGACAGAGCTTCATGCTGTGGTGGCAGAAGCAGATCCGTAGTGCTGGAGGAGTAGAGATGGGAAACCAGCTGTTTTTGCTGCTCTCATAGAGTAAGCCCTAGCTTATGAATGAATGAGTTCAGCTTCTACTGGTCAGGGTGGGGTTGAGGATAGAGTCGGACTTGTCTCATTGTTTGATGAGACAAATTCCCAGAAGCCTCTTGCCTCCGAGCCTGCTAGCTCAGGGAAGACAGGAAGGAGAAGTGAAAACGCAGATGACTCTGGAACAGGCACTGGACTCTGGAGTCAGGAGATATTCTTTCTGATCTTTCTGTCTTTGACCTTGTGTGCTGCCAGGGTCTCCCTCACCTTAAGTGGTCTAGGATTCTATTATTTAAAAAATTAGGGGCTGGGAGATGACTCCATGGGTAAGTGTGCTTGCTGGGTCTGGACCACCAGCATGAATGTAAAATCAGGGCATGTTTGGTCTGTGCATACCCTGTAACCCCAATGTTGTTGAGGGGTACAGACAGGAGGATCACTGGGGCTTGCTAATCAGCCAGCCTGGCAGAGAAAAAATGTCAAGCTACAGGTTCAGTGAGAGACCCCATCTTAAAGGCATAGGCAGAATGTAGTGAAGCAAGACACCTGGGGACTATCTTTGACCTTTACTCAGACAGGCAAGGGCACATACACTCATAGCGCGCGCGCGCACACACACACACACACACACACACACACACCCCAAAGCCGGAATTCATTGATATAATTCTGCTCTAAGCATGTCACACTCCATAACTCTTCGTTTTTCATGATACATTAGGAAACAGTTTCTCATTGTTAACACCCCACATTTCACACAGGAGGAATTGGAGGTATTCAGGCTTGCCAAGGGCTTTGTCTAGAGACATGTGACAGTGAGCAAGCTCACACTCAAGCCCAGGCCATCTCACCCTCAGCCCCATCTTCCTATCCAGCATCTTACAGTGCCTAGTAGTCTTGAACAAACCTGACTGAAGCAGCAGCCATTCTTTGCTTTCCATGTGTCCTGCCAGGACTTGGTGACCCACAGTCCAAGGCCCATTGGGTCCAGATACACTTGGCACCTCTCACTGCTGGACCAACAAGATTCCTTCTCTGAGTAATTTAGAATCTGGACTCAGAACTGCTGGCTTTAGGCTGGCCAGCCCCACATTTCTGAAAGCTGTTTATTATATGTGAAAAGTAGCAGGCTCGATGGATTTCCACATCGAGAACTTTCCTTTGACATCACTCGCGCCTCTTATGCTTCCTCTGGTCCCTGCACCTCCAACCCCATCCATCAAGTTAACCACTACTCAGGCAACCAGCAGTTTGCCTGTTCTCCCCTCAGGCGGCTATTTTATTTTGCAAAGAACATTTCGTAGATTGAGCCTCTTACTAAAGCTGAAGTGTACAAGGTATTAGTATTGACTGCGGGTCCCCTGTTGTGAAGCAGGCCTCCAGAGCTTGTTCAGCTGGCGTGGCTGCCACTTGATGCCTATTGATTAGTAGCTACTCATTTCTCTCTCAGCGTCTAGCAACCAGGTTTGTACTCTTTGATACTATGCATTTGACTGTTGCAGAGACTTCATAGAGTGTTTGTCCTCCAGTGGTTGGCTTATTTCACTTATCATGGTGTCTTCAAGGTTCATCGATGTTTTATCATGTTGCAGAATTTCCTTCTCTTTTATGGCTGAGAAGTATTTTAGTGTATGGGCCTACCACAGTTTCTTTATCCGTTCATTCACCAAGGGACACTGATGTTTTTCTGCATCTTGACTATTGTGGCTAGCGTTGCAGTACACATGAAACTGTTGGGCTCTGCAGGATCTTAATTTCCATTCTTTAAATTTCTTTATTGGGTTTATTCATTTTATTTTTCTGTGTAGATATTTTGTCTGCATGTATAAATGGGCACCACGTTGTGGTTGATGGCCACAGAGGTGGGAAGAGGGCATCAGATTCCCTGGAGGTGGGGTTACAAATGGGTGCTGGGAATCAAACCTAGGTCCTCTGTAAGAGTAACAAGCGCTCTTAACCTTGTGGCATCTCTTCAGTGCCTTGATTTCAGCTCTTTTGTATAAATTCCCATAATGAGATTACTGGATCATATGTTTGTCCCATGTGTGTCTCTCTGTGTGCACATGAACGTGTGGGTTTACATGTGGAAAGTAGAGGACTCCTTCAGGTGTCATTCCTCTACAGGCATGGTCCACTGTGCTTTTTTGAGACAAGGTCTCTCGCTGGCCTGGGACTCACTGATTGGGCTAGGCTGGCTGGCTGGTCAGCAAGTCATGGCAATCTGCCCTTCTGTACCTCCCAAGCACCGGGATTCCAAGTGTGTGCCACCTTGCCTGCTTTTTTGTGCAGGTTCTGGGCTTCAACCTTGGATTGTTACACTTGTGTGATAAACACTTCGTGGGGTGAACCACTTCCCCAATCCCCCAGGTCATGCCATTTTTAACGTTTTGTTGAATCTCTTGTGTTTTGTGGGCTGCAGGCTTGAGTATACATTTCTTGATTATACAGAAGTGACCAACAGGCCTGTAAAAGATGCCCAAGTACAATCAATAGGGTTATGGCAATGTCACAACAAAATCTACTAACGTGTGTGATAGTTTAAACAATTAAAAACTGCAAAAGGTTCAGTGTTGCTGATCATCAGAGAAATGCCAATCAAAACTATCCGATGTCACTCCATACCCATAAGAGTAAAAAAGATATGTAATACCTAAAAACCCCGAAGGCTCACAGGTGAGGATGAGTTCTTGAGCAATGTTGAAGTGTGTGTTTGTGTGTGTGTGGGGGGGGTATGAAATGGTGCAGCCACTTGCAGACACGTTTGCATGATTGAATTCTGCCCAGTAAAATTGTGCATGAGACCTGCTGTGTGTCCGGCGGCTTTGCTCAGAGCGTTGAGTGTGGTCACGTGACTTTGTATGGACGTACGCTATTAATCAGAATGCCCAACTTCAAAGCCAGCAGAGGCCAGCCAGAAAAGTCAACAAGCCAAGTGTGATGGTAGGCGCGTCTTCCTGGCCCATCACACCCAGCCTGGAAGCTGTTAGTTACTCAGCTCTGTTCCCAAGTCCAGTTCTTTTTTTTTTTTTCAAGGTTAATTTCACTAATTTAATGTTGTCTTTATATAAATTTATAATTTATAAATATTATTTACACCTTTTTCTGGTCATTCTTTTTTTCTTTAATATAGAAGCTTCTTTTTTAAATTTATTTATTTATTTATTTATTAAAGATTTCTGTCTCTTCCCCGCCACCGCCTCCCATATCTCTCCCCCTCCCCCAATCAACTCCCCCTCTCTCATCAGCCTGAAGAGCAGATCGGATTCCCTGCCCTGTGGGAAGTCCAAGGACCTCCCACCTCTTTCCAGGTCTAGTAAGGTGAACATCCAAACAGCCTAGGCTCCCACAAAGCCAGTATGTGCAGTAGCATACGCAAATCTATCAATGTAACCCAGTCCAGTTCTTTACAGGACCACGACCTAGATCTCCCAGCTTTTCCATCGAAGCCTGAAATTTCCTACATTTAGATGGAGTAAACTATTTGAGAATCACCACCATATTGTTTCTGTTTGTTTGAGACAGGGTTTTTCTTTGTAGCCCTGGCTATCCTGGAACTGGATCTGTAGACCAGGCTGACCTCAAACTCAGAGATCCACTTGCCTCTACCTCCTGAGTGCTGGAATTAGTGGGGTGTGTCAGCACCGCCCAGCTGGATTTTTTTTTTTTTTGTTTTATAGGTCAGGGTCTTACATAGCCTGGGACACTCTTGAACTTGCTATTTAGCTACGGATGACCTTGACCTTCAGATTGTCCTTTCCCCACTTCCTGAGTTCTGGGACAACAGGAGTCAACACCACGCTCAGTTTGCTCAGTTTATGCAGTGGTAGGGTTTGAATTCAGGCCCTCACGCCTGCTGGGTCAGCACTCTACCAACTGAGCAACACACCTACGCTCACTCTGGGGTATTTCTGAAACACAGTTCTGGGCTGGAATTATCCTTGGGGACCTCCAGTTCACAACTCCTGCAGGTGGAGACTGTCTATGGAAAAGTAGAGGAAACACAAATCGAGTCAAACTGGCTGTTTTGGGTGGTGGACAGAGGTCTATCTTCCCCCATGCTGTTGTTGAGGTTTGAATGGCCTGGTCACCTTCGTTTTCCTGATGGTGGCACACAGCGAGGTGACACCTACTGTAGTTGGGAGCATCCTCCGTGTGTCCAGTGGGATCTACAGGAGCATCCTCCGTGTGTCCAGTGGGATCTACAGGAGCATCCCTGGACACTTGTTTCTTCTGAAGACTTTCGGGGAATACATTCATCACTTTGAATATTTATGAGATGCTTGCCTTTGCCAGGGACGGCATGGGAACCTGATAGAACTCACCTTCCCTTCTTGCATTCAGTCAGTTGCCTACTTTCCTAATCAGACCTTTCTCCACACAATTTAAAATTTAGTCCTATCTATCTATCTATCTATCTATCTATCTATCTATCTATCTATCTATCATCTATCTATCTATCTATCATCTGTCTATCTATCTCTGTTTTTTGGTAGTTTTGGGGGGGTGAATGCAGAGTTCTGGACATGCTAGGCAACCATTGTACCAATGAGCTCCGCCTCAGTTCCCACTCTAGTTGTGTGTATGGCATATGTGCAGGTACACACCCTCTGTGCATACATGTAGAGGCCAAAGGAGTCCTTCTCTGCTACCCTCTGTCTTGTTCCTCTGAGCATGGCCTCTCACTGAACCTGGAACTAGGCTGGCAGCGTTAAACCCTACCAATTCTGTCCCCAGACCCAGTAATTGAGGGGGACCATGCAGGCGGTCATGGCAGGCAGGAAAGGAACCATGAAGAGGTGATCAGTTTGATATCATCAACCTGGATCTAACCCGGAGGAGTCTGGTGTCAGGCAGTTTATTCTCAACAAATTTAAACATAGTATAATTTAGAAAGAAGTTTCCTGGAGGGATACAGTTCCCCGTGCACAAAGAAGTATAATCGCAGTGGAGCTCAGCTCAGGGGACATTCATTTCTTCCAAGATGGGCCCTAGGGATGAGTGAGCTTAAGGGTCTAAGGAAGGCTCTGGCCTGGTCTCAGTCATACTGAGGGTCATTTGGGCTATTAGCCACCTCAAGTTCTGGCTGTGGGAGCTTGAGGGAGTCCTTGGCTCTACAGATAACGTAAGGGTCATCCAGACTATTAGCTACCTCCTGTCCTGTTTGTGGGAGCTTGGGGAAGCCCTGACTACATAGGTAATGGAAGGGTCACTTAGATAACTAGCTACCTCCAATCCTGGTTGGAGGAGTTTGATATGGCCTGGCCCAAAAGATAACTGAGATTGCCAGGCAGTTAAACATTTTCAGTTCCCAGCTTCCTGGACGGAAGAACAGGTTATGCATCTTTCCCATTGGCAAGACAATCCCGTGTGTTTAACATTCCTGGTTTCTCTGAGATCTGTGGAGCAAGGACCCTAATGCTCTGCCCCCAACACAAAATGTTGGGGTCACAGCTGCTTGTGGGGCCACATCCAGTTTTTTCCCTTTGTGTGTGTGTGTGTGTGTGTGTGTGTGTGTGTGAATGTATGGCAACGTGTGTAGAGGCCCAAGGTTGGTGTTGGGAGTCTTCTTCTCTTCCAAGAGCTGGGAGCACAGGCTGGTTGTCATGACCACTATGAGTTCTCATGAATTCTGGGGATCTAAATTCAGGCCCTCATGCTCACACAGCAGGTGATCTGACCAACCACTTTTCCCACTATTCTAATTCTCTCTCTCTCCTGTTAATTTGGGGTATAGAGAGGAGAGCCAAGCCCAGCTGCCCTTCTCTCCATCCCAGACTCATTATTTCTACATACAAAAAATTTTAAAAAGGCCCTCAAAAAACTTCATGAGCTTCTGGCATTTGTTTGGCATCTTTCCCCAACTCCTGGGCTGAAATAGATTTTTCTCCTATTTTTAAACAATGTATTCTGGTACTCTCAGTGGCAGTGTGAGGATGAGGGCAGAGTAAAGTGTACAGGTTCAAGGGTGTGGTCCTGCATGCAGTGCAGAACAAACACTCCTGGGTTCAGGTCTCACCGATGCAGTTTTCTCCCATCGAGTAGGGATACTGATAGCAAACTCATCCCTCACAGTTGCTGAGTTAGAGCAATGCCTGTCTTAGAACAACATGGCAGGAGCTCCCGGAGCAAGCTGTTCCTGCAGTAGCAACAGTGATTGCCTCCCCACCTCCCATGAGTCTGTGGTTCTCTACAGGAGAATGGTTCAGGTCTGTGGTTTGATCCCTCCCCATCAGGACAGGGGTGATGTGTGGCTGCCCTAGCACATGCGTAAGCCCTCCCAGTGACCTTTGAAGGATGAAGACTTTCAAACGGAAGCCTGGACCTCAGTGCCGGCATGCACAGGGCCAGTGCTCCTCACTCAGGGCTCTTGTCTAGGTGGACCCAGTGCCTTAGGATCCTGGTTGCTAGGGGTCAGGATTGTGAAGATAGGAGCCTGCAAGCACTGGAGACCCAGGGATCCCAGGGCTGGGTGATGCCCCACTGGCATTTGCCTTGGCCGCATCATTGGCGGTGCCAGGATCCCTGCATAAATTCATAAACTCTCCACATCATGTCCTTTCACAGGTCCTTTCTACCCTCCTAA
Organism: Microtus oregoni; assembly: GCF_018167655.1. Classification (NCBI taxonomy): domain Eukaryota; kingdom Metazoa; phylum Chordata; class Mammalia; order Rodentia; family Cricetidae; genus Microtus; species Microtus oregoni. The sequence goes on along the minus strand of NW_024543075.1, from coordinate 22,423,911 downwards.
CACAGAGACCTGGGTGTGCTCAGTGCTCTGGAGTCAGAGGTGCCTCCTGGAAGCCAGACACCTCCCAGGGAGCCTAGAAATCATACATTGCAAGGGGAGTCACCTCATGTATCTGGATGGTCCCCACTTGGTTGGAGGGTTCAAACCAAATCCCTTAGCCAGAATATGGCATCTGAGGGAAGCTGGGTTGGGAGTAGAGGGAGCGGACCATGCGTGTTTTGTGGCAGTGGAAGGCTTATTTATAAAGTGAGATTGTCGTCCACTGCAGTGTGACTGTTTTCTGAAACCACCATGTGCTTTGAACTATGACTGCACTGAGAGGCCTCCCCAGGAGGAGGCAGGCACTCTGGAGCAGCCTTGACCTCAGGTCAATAGTGCAAGGGAAAACCCAGCAGCCCCTTTGGTCTTCTGAAGGGGGAGCTGAGACGGGACCTTAGAAATAAAGATCACAGACGTCCCTTGCATTAAGATAACCTGGGTTAGGTGTCCATTCCATACTGGTCACGAGACTGGGTACAATTAGATTGTCCTTTCACGAGCCTTCCCAGAACCAGAAAGCAAGGACACTTGTTTATCACACACAGCAAACACATGGTGTCCGCTGTGTGCCGGGCATTGTGCTGCGCCCTGCTGATCGGTAGAGTTCTCAGAACTCCATGAGGAGGCCATGCTGTTGTTACTATCATTTAAATTTGGGGGGGGGGGGAATGAGGCAATATCTCTCTACATAACCCCACCAGCCTGAACTTCTGTGTAGTCTAGGCTGGCCTCAAAGTCATGATCTTCCCACCTCAGCCTCCAGAGTGCTAGAGCCATAGGCGTGTGTCACCACGCCTAACTTTGTGATTTCAGCTTCAAAGTTGAGGAGATGGAAACAAGGAGAAGTCGGGGACCTTTATACGTGGCGGTTCATCGCTATGCGGGAGCAAGCCCAATGCTTGGCGGGAAGTCACTGGCCAGTTTCAGGCGCTAACTTGATAAAATGGAGGTGATCTCTTACTCAGTATGACTTGCGTGCACAATGGGGGGTGGAACTTCTGGAAAGTCACTTACAGGTGGGGCTGAATTTATTTGGTTGGGGTGGAGCTTGCTCTGTCTGCTTAGCCTTCCAGAAGGAATATAATCCATCTGCTGTGGAGGACTCGTGCTCTCTCCGCCGTGCCCTGGGCTCTGGGAATGGTCTAGCTAGCCGAGAACACTCCTTACAAACCCCGAAGTGGACACAACTAGCTTGCCTAGGACAGGCATCCTCTAGGAAGAGCCACAGGAGCAGCCGCGGCAACACCTTTCCCCAGCAGGGCCTGCTGTCTGGTTAGAGCAGAAACCCGTATATAACTCTTCTGCCTTTTACCACGGGTTACAATAACACGACAAAAACTGCAGTTTAAACGCAACAAACTAAACTAAAAAGAGAAAATGCATAGAAATAGAAGAATTTGGCCCAAACTACAAAGAGTTTGGGGGTGGGGTACTCTTCTGAAGGAACATTAAAAAAAAGCTCAAATTATTTCTTTTTTTTAATTTATTTATTTATTAATTAAAGATTTCTGTCCCTTCCCCGCCACCGCCTCCCATTTCCCTCCCCCTCCCCTAATAAAGTCCCCCTCCCTCATCAGCCCAAAGAGCAATCAGAGCAAGGAACTCAGGGCAAGCTCAAATTATTTCTGCATTCATTGTCATCCCCTACCCTCTCCTAAGTTCTGAACCCCCACTGTCCCTCTTTGCTCAGCTGTAGCCCTCAGCTCTGCAAGCTCCTCTTCCGCAGTCCTGATGGGCTCACTTCTTTCTAAAGTGCTCGGCACGGTGGAGAGCCTGGGTCTGGAAACTCTTAGTGCCGCTGAGCTGGCACTGTTGTTGCAGGCTTTCTAGAAGGAGCCCTGAGCAGGACAGTCTGGGGGGCTGCCTCATGTGTGTGGAGTATCATAGCAAATCAAAGCTTTGAAAGTGGAAGGAGAAGAAAAGGTAGCCCCGGCACGCTGGGGAGAGGTGGTGGCCAAGTATTTTGAGATTGCCAAGGTGTCACAAACCTATCATATATTAAAATAGCATGTTTGGAGGTAGGAATAAGGAGATCACTGGAGCGTAAGAGAAATTTAAAAGTGAACAAAAGATCCATAAGAAATTAGCACGTGATAAAAGAGACATTTCAAACCAGCCGGGAGAAAGATGCATTCCATGTGTGTGTTGTTACGACTGGCTAAACACTAAGAAAGGAATGAATGTCTTTTCTCAGAGCTCATATTAAGATGAATTCCGAGGGAAATTATAATCGTAGAATAAAAGATGGGAAATGTGAAGGGACCAGAAGGAAATATTGGGAGGGGGAATTTCTAATTATGACAGTAGGATAGAACCCAGAAAGAGAAAGGAAAATCTATGCTTTATTCCACATGTGCACATATGAATACACACACCCCACACATACAATATACATGCATACTACACGTGTACATATACACATACATGCCTGTATGTGCACATACATAAACACCACACACATACATACACATATAAAAATACAAATACATCACACATACAATATACATGCACACCACACATGTACATATACACATACACGCCTGTATGTGCACATACATACACACCACAACCTACATACGCATATGAAGATACAAATACATGCGCATATAAATATTTACACACATAAGCATACAGAAATACTCCTCCCTGCATGCGCTACACACTGCACGAAGATCATCAATAGGATTAAAAGGCAAATGAGGAACTAGGAAAATGCTATATCACGAGTGAATAATTAATATCCTTAATTAATACACGGGAAAATTTGTTGCAAGTAATTAGAAATAAATGAACTTGAATCTAAAAATGTGCAAATGAGGGCTGGAGGCTATAGCTCAGTGGAGAGAGCACTTGCCTAGCAAGGGAAAGGCCCTGGATTCCTTCTCTGTACCATGAAAAGGTGAGGGATGAAGAATAATGAAAGAAAATTAACAGTAGCAATGGATACTAATTAAATGTGGATTTCCACCAGCTCCTGTTAGGCGGTTCCCATGAAATGTCTCAGCAAACTCTTGTTTCCTTAGGAATTAAGTTTTATTACTTGTAGACCATTTTCATGTGAGAAAATGACAGCCTAAAAGGGTTGAATAATTTGCCCAGAGTGAAAGAACTGACTTCCAGAGGCAGAAGTTAAGTACGGAAGTGGCTATCCATTAGCCCCTGACACTGATTTTGACCAAATGTGTGTCGGGACCCAGTCCTCTGTAGAGTTCTGCCAGGTTTGCACAGTGGAAGTTCATCCTTGAAACTGAACTATCACTCACCAGAAAAAGGGCAGGGGCTAGAGTCATTTAGTGAACCACCAATCCCCTCACCCAGTCTTTTACACCCTCTACTGGTTTTACTCATTCTCTTCTCCCAAACATAGCGCCCCCTCTCCCCTTGTGGCGTGTGGGTGGAATTACAGCTTCTGAAGCACAGTTGCACACCAGTCTCTGTTGCGTCATCTCTGTGAGGTTCCAGGCTCTTCTGTCTTCTGGAAACTGTTGGCCTTTTGATTGAAGTTGGAGGCATGCAGGTGTTGGTGTATTTTAGAGCGAAGTGATCTGATGGATCTTGGAATATTCTCATTTATTTAACAACTGTAGAAAGATGGATGTTGAGAAATCCACTTCATTCTCTCCTGTCTCGGAAGTAAACACTTGTGAGATTTTCTTGTGTGTGTGACTCCAGAGTTTTACCTTCTGTGGATAATGAGAAATGCCACTCCTCTTTCCTTCTGGAGTTTGAGGCAGGCCAGGCTGCTGTCCAGGCTGGCTTCGTATTCCCTGTACAGCCCAATGTGCTGGTTGCTTATATGCCAACTTGACACAAGCAAGGGTCATCTTGGCAGAAGAAACTTTAATTGAAAAAAAAAATGTTCTCATCATGTTTGCCTGTAGGTAAGGCTGGGGACATTTGCTTGATTCTTGATTGGAGTGGGAAGGCCCAGCCCTCTGTGGGTGGTGCCACCTGGGTCTATAAACTAGCAGGCGGAGCAAGCCCTGTAAGCAGAGTTCTTCCATAGCTTCATCATCACTTCCTGTCTCCGGGTTCCAACCTTGAGTTCCTGCCCTAGCCTCCTTCGATGTGGAGTGCACGCTGTAAGCTGAAATAAACCTTCTCCTCCCCAAGCTTCTTTGGGTCGTGGTGTTTATTACAGCATCAGAGGGCAAAATAAAATCCCCACACTGACCTCAAACTTTCGATCCTCCTACTTCATCCTCTCAAGTGCTGTGATTACAAGTGTGCACCCCAACTAAGTATTTATTTTCTTATCTGTCTCATGTGCTTACGCAAAAGGAAGCATGTTCTTATTCTTCAGCATCTTGGGTGATTTTTTTTCTTTTTTGCAGATTCACCTAATATATATATATATATATATATATATATATATATATATATATATTCTGAATGTATAGCTCACTATAGCTTGTGCATACCCTGGGATTCCCTCTCAAGTACCAACATCACACAAGTTTCTCTGGTTCACACATTATGGAATATATATGTGTACCCCAAAATCACATGACACCTCACAAATATGCACATTCAAGTCTCAATTGAAATGTTTTGACCATTTAACATCATTAACTAATTTAACAATCATGTAGACATATCCTTGCAGTAACAGTACAGTTGTACGCACGCCTAGGTCATGTGGTCTGTGGCTCTACTCATTAGGATTCATTTAGGCAGCTCCCACCAGTACTGCTTGGCTTGTTGAAAACCATCTGTGCTTAATCCCAGCACTGAGAAGGCTGAGGCAGGAGGATCCTTGTGAATTTGAGACCAATTGATGCTACGGAGTGGGCTCCAGTAAGAGAATCTATCTAAAGAGAAAAAGAAGAGGAGGAGAAAAGAAGGAAGGAAGAAGAAAGAAGAGGAAGAAGAAAGAAGAGGAAGAAGAGGAAGAAGAAAGAAGAGGAAGAAGAGGGAGAAGAAGAGGAAGAAGAAGAAGAAGAAGAAGAAGAAGAAGAAGAAGAAGAAGAAGAAGAGGAAGAAGAAGGAGAGGAAAGAAAGGCCCAAGATAAAACCATTTGCTATCACAATAAAAAGCGAATGTGAGGGCATTTGGGGTTTACCGTTTGCCACCGCACTATGTCTAGGTTTGATTGGGCTCATGTAGTTGCCGAGGCAGGTGTCTTCCTTCCCTTCTCACTGCTTCCCTCCCAAAGCTACTCATTCAGTGCAATAAACAATGCCAAACGGTCCCATGGGCATCATAACAATTGGCCCCTCCACCAGGAACATACATATCTGTTTCTCAAGAGCTCCTGACAACTCTTGGGATAGGCATTTTGAGATTTAATTTTAAGAATTTTCTATTTCATTTAAATATATACAAGGAAAGAAATCTGTATTTGCACATTGATCCCATTCTTAAGGAATTTCACTTTAAAATGTGCCCCTAGTTACTGTTGTATTGCTGTGAAGGGACATCACGACTAAAGCAGCTCTTGCAAAAGGAGGCATTTGCTGGCGGGCTTGCTTATAGTTTCAGAGTGGTCGGGGGTGTAGCGGCCCACAGGTAGGCATGGAGCTAGAAACGTAGCTGAGAGCTTACATCCTGATCCAGGGGCAAATGGCAGAGAAAGAGAGAGAGGGGGAGGGAAGGCAGGAGAGATGGAGGGGAGGAGGGAGGGAAGGAGGAACTTGGCCTACCCCCAGCAATATACGCCCTCCAACAAAGCTATTCCCCCTAATTCTTCCGAACCGTTCTACCAGGGACTAAGTGTGCAATATCCAAGCCCATGAAGAGTATTCTCATTCGAACTACTAGAAATGCCTTCATTGAAATAAAATTTAAAAGTGCCAAAGGAATGCTGTCGTGCAAGGTCTGTGGATGTATGAGATTTCCATAACTCATGGCTGTGGTTTGGGAAGTCTGACTGGTAATTTCCCCTCTTTAGGAGGATAAGACAGAGAGCTAGCACGTCCCTGTGCAGCGGCCTTGTCACGGAAGTCAGTCCATGGTGAGGAGGTTCTGTTGTTACAGCAGGGACCCAGAGACTCTGAGAGGTCAAGTGCGTTGCTGGTGGTCACACAGCCCACACGGAGCCCATGTTGGCTCATATCCTTCTGTTTCAGGGTTATTTCTAACTGGAGCCTCGGTTCAGTTTAGCCCCACCCATCTGCCCTTGCCCTGGGTACTTCATCTTCTCCTGTGGGGAATACAGCTTTGGGCGCTCTCATGGCCTGTGATGTCCAGGGCTAATAGTAGGCTGAAGTTGTGCTCTGGTGGGCTGTGTCCAGCTGGGGTGTGTCCTGGTGGGGTGTGCTCTGCTGGGGTGTGTCCTGTAGGGGTGTTCCTCATGGGCTGTGTCCTGTAGGGGTGTGCCCTGCTGGGGTGTGCCCTGCTGGGGTGTGTCCTTGTGGGGTGTGTCCTGGTGGGGTGTTCAATGCTGGGGTGTGTCCTGTAGGGGTGTTCCTCATGGGCTGTGTCCTGTAGGGGTGTGTCTTTGTGGGGTGTGTCCCGGTGGGGTGTGTCCTTGTGGGGTGTGTCCTGATGGGGTGTGTCCTGCTGGGGTGTGCCCTGATTGGGTGTGCTCTGCTGGGGTGTGTCCTGCTGGGGTGTGCGCTGCTGGGGTATGTCCTTGTGGGGTGTGTCCTGCTGGGGTGTGCGCTGCTGGGTGTGTCCTTGTGGGGTGTGTCCTGGTGGCGTGTGCGCTGCTGGGGTATGTCCTGCTGGGGTGTACCCTGCTGAGATGTGTCCTTGTGGGGTGTGTCCTTGTGGGGTGTGTCCTGCTGGGGTGTGTCCTGCTGGGGTGTGTGCTGCTGGGGTGTGTCCTGTTGGGGTGTGTCTTGTTGCTTTTGTCACCTCTATACTTAGATTTCGCTTCTACCCAGCTGTACCCTTGCCTGAACCCAGCAGAACCCACTCCTAGGCTCAAAGTCACAAGGCTCCCATTTAGACTGGGAAAGACCTTTTTATAGATTGGGACTTAGAGGCTCAAAGTTTTGTTTATTTTATTTTTTATAGTCTCTTATTTTATAGTCTCCCTTCTCTTTGGCTGCCTTGGTCAGATTGAAATGAAAAGATGCCCAGCTGCTTGAGACATACCTGCCCTTTATTCCTGGGGACTCCACGTCTTTTTTAAAAACTGACCCAATGACTTTTACTGGGGTTGTTTACAGGTGGGGTGAAGATTATCCAAGGGGCACGAGCACCTTGCCAGTGGCTCTATCACTGAGGAAAATGCTTCCTGATCCCCATCAATCATCCACTGTATGTAAACCCCCCATGGAGGGAGGAATGAGGCAGTCTTCCTTTGTGAGGACAGGCTCGGTCCTGTGCATGGGCAGGTGACCTGTGAGTTTGGAGTTCACAGTGCTGTTCCTCAGTGGTCTCGGGGACAGAAGCGTCAGGAACCAGAAGTGTAGGTTCACTATGCTTAGTCTGCACACAGAGCTCCTACCACATAAATATTAGGGAGAGAAATGGGCCAGGGTCTTGGGAAAACATGCTTCCTTGGGATGGAAGAGGTGACTCCAGAGATGCTCGAGAGCAGGGCTGCAACAGTCTCAACCCCATTTCTAAAAGCCTTTGACATTGTGTTCAATAGGATTATTGGGGAGTTTAGAGGCTGTGCTCACACCCGAAGGGCTGTGGGGGTGAAGAAGGGTATCTTGCAGACATCAAAGAACTGAGATCTGCAGGGTCAAGTACAGAAGGGTAAGGGAGAACAGGTATGGTGGGCCACAGTAGGGGTCACAGAGACCGTGAAGAATGGGAAGGCTCAGCCAGCCAGGCAGCCAATGCTCTGTGTGTAGAAATGTGTGTCCACGGTGCCACAACTTATAATATTTTAGTGAGATCAGGAAGTGCACATTGTACCTGACATTTTACAACTTTTAAAGGGAACACATTCTCTCTGCTTGCTCAGAAACACCACATGGAATAGTTATAGGTGGTTTGCAGGCTGGAGATGGCCTGTGGGCCCCAGACTGTGACCACTGAGCATAGAGGAGGAGGCTGGCCAAGCATCAGACAAGTTAAAGGTAAAAGTCAACAGGGCCTGGGCGATGTGGGGAGGAGAGCAGAGAGGGAAGCTGCAACTTTCAATTAGATCAGAGACAAACTGTAGGGAGAGTTTGACTTCGAGGCTGCATCTCAGATGGATTAGTCAGGTTCTCTAAAGGAACGGAACTGAGAGAACGGATGAATAAGTATATATTATATACATATATAAATCACACACACACACACATATGAGTTATTAGAGTAACTAAATGGCTGTGGCTCAGGGAGTCCAACAATGGCTATTGCACACTGTAAAGGCCAATAATCCAATGATTGCCCAGTCCACGCGACTGGTTATCTCAGCAGTCCCAATCTGGCACTGAAGGCCTGAAGAGCAGGGCAAGCAGGCAAAAGGCCAAGTTTCTTTCTAATGTGACCTTTGTTCCGGGTCACCACCAGAAGGTGTGGTTCTGATTAAGGGTAGCTCTGTCTTCTTCAAATAATCTGGTTAAGAAAACCCCTCTCAGATGTTCCCAGTGGCTTGGGTTTGTGTTGGTTCCATATGCAGTCAAGTTGACAACCATGATTAGCTGTCACACCAGGGCTGGCCAAAAGCAGGACCCTAGATTGAGAAGGGAATGTAGGTTGGATTAAGGTACCTGGGTTGGTCTGTTTGATCGTCAGTCTGACTGAATACAAGGCAACTTGAAGATGGAGAGGTCCTTGGCTCACAGTTTCAGAGGGTTCAGCCTAGGCTCCCGTCACCCCATGCAGGAATGTGTGGAAGATGAGAACTGCTCACTGTCCGGTGGACAGGAAAGGACCAGAGAAAAGATGCCTCTAAGAACACACCCCTAGGGAGCTAGTCTCCATCTCTTAAAAGTTTCACCACCAACAGCAGGGGTCAAGAACCCCAGGACCTAAGCCTATGGAGGATGTTTTAGATTCACTCTTTAACTGATGTTTAACCTGGATTCACCAGCACACTCATGTCACTTGTGAAAATACTGGCATATTTTTAACCTAATTGGTGCACAGCTACTGGGTCCTCTGAGGCACTGCTTCCTCCTTCCAGCTAGCCACACCTACCTCTCCATAGCCAGAGCTGCAGGGTTAACACCCAATACTCCCAGGCCCTGTTCACTTAGCCCACTCTGATTGGTCAGTGGGAGGAACCTGTGCTAAAGACCATGTAGTTATCTTGACTCTCACCTTTGATGACGGGAAGCATGCCTTCTTGTACACTTTTAGGGGACCCAGGCCTTCTAACCCTAGGGTCATGTGATACCCTCACACTTCACCCTCACCTTTTGGAGTACACTTGAAACCTCTGACAAACCAGCCTGGAAGTACATGCGTCCTGGCCCCTTTCTACCGTCAAGCTCCTCAGTAAACTTGACACTCCAGCCAAGTGTTCTCTTCTCCCACCAGCTATGTCTCAGGCTGTAGACACCTCCAGCTGAAAACATGGCTGCCGGCATGGCCCATACTGGAGATAGTACTTGGCTTGCTTAGCCCTGGACAGACATCCTGGAAGGTTCTCCTGAGCCTGTGAGTGTAGTTTAATGCCAAAACTGTGTCACGTGGCAGGAGGGAGGAGAATAGAAAGGATCACAAGATGCCACAGCTTGTCTATACAGTCTGGGGGGGTGGGGGAAGCTGGTACCTAACACTATGAATCCTGGTGGAAGTAAGGCAAGAGGCTGAGATCAGAGGTGCCCTATAAAAGGTCTGGTGGGATGGATCAGCAGATAGTGCCGCTTGCTGTCAGGTTTGGGGACTTGATTCATCCCTGGAACCCGCATGCTGAATGCAGGCAAGGACTGCTCCGAAAGCTGTCCTCTGAGGTCCACATACCCATCCACATGCAATATAAGTGCACAAACGAGTCTTTAAAACCATGGAGAGGGCTAGGGATGCAGCTTAATTGGTAGAATGCTCACCTAACATGCATGACGCTGTGGGCTCCATCTTCAGCATCGCATGAACCAGGCATGTTAGTACATACCTGTAATCCACAGTGCTTGGAAGATGAAAACAAGAGTGTCAGAAGCTCAGGCTCATCCTTGACTTTATAGCAAGTTTGAGGCCAGCCTGGGCTCTATAAACCCTGTCTCAAAAAGAAAAGAAACCATAAAGAAGTGAACTATTCTCCACAGTTGGCCTAACTGGCTTTCATGTGCCCTGTCTGGCTCTAATGTATCTGCCCTCTGCAGGCTGTTTTCCTAAAGGAGCATGTGCTTGGCTTTAGGGCATGGTGCTTGTCAGAGATGACTACAGCCTCACCACTGCCATGGTAACTCATCCACCTCTTGCTGTTTGCCAGCCAATGGACATGAGCTTTGCTCATGGAGGCTGGGAAGTCCTGGGCAAACCACTTTACCAATTAGTCCCCCAGTTTCCTCAACTCTAAAATGGGGGTAGCAAGTGACTTATATCTCTAGTGATGAGGGTCAAACGGTAAATCCCTGAGAGTACTTGCCGGCACATGCCGTGCTCAATGAATGATAACTCTCAATGACTGAACGTTTATTGAACACCTTGTACATGTCAAGTGTAATAATGCCTTGGGGATATGGTAGGGATTGTGAGCAATTCCTCTATGCTGCTTGCAGTTAAGCGTGGGTGAAATGCAATTTAAACATGCAATTACAACTCAGAGATCGAAACACTGTGTTGGGGATATTTGAGAGGGCAGGGCAGGTTTTTTTTTTTTTAATTTCTCTTTGGAATCACATTCACAAAAGTCACCTTTTGTGACAGTGGGCATTCTGTCTTTGCTCACAGCTGACTCCCGAAGGGCTAGGGACAACCTAGTCTGTTGCTAACTTGGCCAGGCACATGAATGAACAGAGTACTATTTTAGCTTTATCTGAAAGGTCAAGCAACAAGGAATTGAAATTGGGTTCTGAGAAAAGAAAGCAAAGCCTTGCCTTGTGAACCCATCACCCGGCTGACTTAGAAGTTACCATGGGGCTGGGGATGTGGGCCAATCAGCAAAGTGCTCCCTGTTTATAGATGAGGACCCAAGTTTGATTCTCAGCAGAAGCTGGACACAGCAGTGTGTGCCTACAGTCTCACTGGTGGGGGATAGGGATGGGAAGACCCTTAGACAGTCAATCTAGCCAAATCAGAAAGCTCCAGGTTCTGTGAGGGATTGTCTTAGCTTGCTTTCTATCGCTGTAGGAAAGACCATGACCAAAAGTAACTTGGGGGAGGGGAAGTTATGTCACTTTGGGGATTGGAGTCCATTATCAAGGGGAGTCAGGGCAGGAGCTCATGGCAGGAACCTGGAGGCAAGAACTGAAGCAGAGGCCATGAAATGATGATGCTAACTGGCCTGATTCCCATGCCCAGCTCAGCCTACTTTCTTATACATCTCAGGACCACTTGCCTAGGAGTGGTGGCATTGCCCAAAGTGAACTTAATCCGCCCCCCAACATCAATCATGAATCAAGAAAATGCCCCACAGACCTGCCTCCAGGCAATCTGATGGGGACATTTTCTCATTTGAGGTTCCTCTTACCAGATAACTGGTTTGTATCATTGACAAAAAGCTAACCAGGACAGATACATTGCCTCAGAGTAGAATGTGAAGCGTGATCCAGGGAGACCTCACATTGACGACTGCTCTGCAGAAGCACACCCATGTATGTGCACACCTGTGCATGCACACATGCACACACGCGCACACACACACGCATGCATGCACTCACGCTTACATACTAGCTCACACGAAGTTACTCTTCAATATGGGTCCATCTTGTTATTGCTAAAATGGGAGCAAAGGACACCCTGAATGTGGCATGTCCTGGGGACCAGAGGCAGAGACAGAGGCACCCCAGCATACACACTGGAGCGATCCACGATCAGTTGAGATCCGTCCCCAGTCTTAAAACAGAGCTGAGGAAGCTCGTGGGGATTCCTGTGTTATACATACGACCTAAGGAAAGTCAAACCCTAACTGGAACCTAAGTCCTGACCATTATGAGGTCAACACATCAGAAAGCCCAGAAAGGACGGCAAGGGCCAAGAGAAAGGAGACTAAGTTGTCCTTGGCTTTGGAGTTCAGCTCACCTCAATCGCTCACACCAGCTTTTTTAGGGCCAGACGTGGGGTCTGGGCCCAGCAGCCTCCTGAGAGAGGGCTGTAATGGCAGCTTGCTGGTGAGTCCTATGCACATGCTCCACCCACTGGGACAGGACCAATCACCGGTCAGCTTAGCTTTCCCCCTCTTTTCAAGTTAGGTAGTGTCGGTTTTTTTGGGAGAAGCCCACAGGCTGATACTGCTCATGCATAGGGGTTGCTTTGGGTCGGGTTTGAATTGCTCCTTTTGCGTTTTTAAGGGATATATTCAAGAGGACACACTGGGAAGTGTTCTACAGTAGAGAGGGAACTCAGTGTGTGACACAGTCTCTTTGCCCAGGAATGGAGACAAGCTTCCTGTTGTGACGTTAGTTTTCACACAGTGATTTCCCAACCCTGCGTCTGTTACTAGAGTCACATATGAGACGTTGACTGGGATAGGTGACTGCTGGGTCCTTGAGCCTGATCTGGGCTCTGCTGGTTCCGCTGCTCAGAGCAGAGTAAACACCACCTTTCAGACTCGGCCATTCAGGACTCCCATAAGGGCCAATCATGACAAAGGGTTGTAACATCACCCCCCCCCCCCAAAAAAAAAACACCTGTAACTCATTACGGAGATACAGGGCCCAGAAACCTACATGGCTGAGGAAATTTGAAGGAACCCTTTTAAATTCATTTTTATGTATGCACCGATGTTCACATGTGTGGGGCGCACATGACTGTGTACTTATAGAGGCCGGAGGCTGATGTCCAGTGTCTTTTTCTATCTCTCTCTACCTATGTATGGAGACATGGTCGATCCTCTCAGTGAAGAGAGCTCACCAGTGCTGCCTAGGTGAGCTGGCCACTTGCTTCAGCGATTCCCTGTTGCTGCCCTGGTGGGCTGCCATATCCACTGGCTTCGATGAGTGCTGGCACGTGATTTCCAGTCCTCAGGCTTGTGTGGCAAGTGTTTCACCCACCGAGACATCTCCCCAGCCCCAAGGCACATTTTTTTCATGCTGCAGAATCATGTTAGTACACATAATAAAACCCACCCAGTTGGTATAGAGACTGCTCCCCTCACTAAACTATGTTTCCAAATGCTCCCTAGCCCTCTCCCCGCACAGGGCTCTTAATAAACACTGATCTCTGTTTTGTCTCCTTGGTTTTGCTTTTTCTAGAACATGATATAAACAGGATTATGTGGCATGGAGTCCTCTGGGCCTGCTCACATAGCTCCTGAGAGTCACGAATGTTGGTGGTCAGTGGTTCATCCCTTATGCTGAGAATAGTGTGCGAGCCTAGTTCATGGAGATTTGCTTTAAAGTCTAAAATAGAGCTCGCGAAGCCCTCGGGAGCCTTGCTTTATACACAAGGTAGGCTTAGCAAAGTCAAACCCCAACTGAAACCCACAACTTGACTGTTTCAAGGCCAGTCTACGAAAAAGTCCAGAAGGGACCAAGAGCAAAGGCACATCATCCCTTACCAATTGGCACAGTGGGGGACATTCAAGGTCATTTCTGGGTGTGGAGCCCTTGTGAACAGAGTGACGGTGTAACTTCACATATGGGTTTTCTTTTCTTTTTCCTCTCTTGTTTTGGTTTTGCTTTTCGAGACAGGGTTGCTCTGTGTAGCCTTGGCCATCCTAGAAATTGCTTTGTAGACTAGGCTGGCCTCAAACTCACAGAGATCCACCTGCCTCTGCCTCCCAAGTGCTGGGATTAAAGACGTGTGCCACCACTGCCCAGCCACATATGGATTTATTATAGATATGCTTTCATTTCAGCTGGGACTCAGAGGTAGGTCATCTATGATGAGGGAGTGCTCAGCTTTGAAGGTAACTGTCAAACCCAACCCTGCTAACTGTAGGAAAATGTCCAGCTTGTTCTCACCAGCACTGGTACCTTGATATTGTCAATTTTAGTTTCTTTTTTAGATATGAATAGGTGCATGGGTTAGTTTTTAAGTTAGACGCATCTCTGTGGACAAGCCCCTCCCCACTTGGAAAACAATGCATACTTCTTATATTTATTTGCTTACCTATTCACGTTCTGTCTGTGAGTAGCATATAAATTTTAAGGAGGCACCTGCCCCTGCAACAGTGAATCACGTGACTAGATGACCAGCTGGAGATAGAGAGGGACAACAGGCTGCCACGGCTAGGTGTCCCGTCAGCCCTGGAGTGGAATTAACTTCAGGATGAAACAGCTTTGTTCTGGGTTTGCAAAGAGGGCCTGTGAGGAAGGAAGGAAGGAAGGAAGGAAGGAAGGAAGGAAGGAAGGGCGGAACAGAGAGCGAGGGAGAGTGTCATGGGGGCGTGTGAATGTAGTGAACGCATCCTGAGCACAGAGGACACACCGTGCACCTTGTGTGTGTATGAATGCACTCGGTGGAGGAGCGGTAACGAGAGCGCGATGCTCACGCTCACGGCTTACTGTGCGCCAGGTGCTCCACTCTCCACGCAGGTTAATCCACTTATTCTCTCCAGCGGTCTCATGCTGTAATGATAGTGGTAACGCTATCATTATATACATTTTATGGACAAGGAAGCTGAAGCAGAAAGAGGTGAAATCACAGAAGAACACGGCTGGGTTATGCTTTGATGTCCGGCCCTGTCTCCTCCACACCACACTGCCAGGTTGTCCTGGTCATGCTTATTAGTTAAGGGACCATGTTAGCTGCTGTAATCAGTAAATATTAATAGATACGCAGGCCTCCCGATATGGTGACCTGAACGAGACAGAAATGAGATTTTTCTCTCAGTATCAACCCCAAAGGACAACCCCCAAGGCTGTTGTTAGGCTGCCCTTGTTCTTCTCAGGCTGGCTCCAAGTTTGAGTTCAAGGTCATCACTTACCTCTCTTCACCTTCCAGCCAGTGTGGAGGGGAAAGAGAGCCAGGGGACACAGCCATGCTCCTTTTAATGCAATGATCCAGAAGTTTATACTTCCCATTGGTCAGAGTCTAGTTCGACGGCCACACCAAGCTACCAGGGAAGGTGGCAGCCCAGTGTCTGTGGGGCAGCATGTCCTCTGCTACAATTCAAGGGCTCTGCTGTGAGCAGGAGGGGTGGAAGGCCAGCCCTCTCGGCCACAGCTCGCAGACTGTCCTCTGGACTTTGAAGTGTGTTCCCTAGGGGATGAGGAACTGTCAAATGACCTGTAAGTGGGAATGCTTTGTGGTTAGGCTTGGGCTTAGATCACTCCAGAAGCTCATTCGGAGAATAAAGAGATGGGAGGAGAGAGGAGCAGGGGGGGCGTTGAATGCTGGGATTTGCAGGCTGGGCTTGTGAATTGCTTTTGGGGATGGAGTTTGACCAATCATCTGTCTTACAACGTACTCATCCCTCTCACACCACTTGTCTGGTCCTGAGTCTGCCCGCAGTGCTCCAACCATGGTCCCCACAGGCACAGCAGGACCCAGTCCAGTCCAGTCCAGTCCTTGAAGAGTTCTCCAGTGGCATTCAAAGCAGGGTTCATTCTCCGCTCTCCTCACTGACAGTGGCCTCTGTTGTCTGTTTTCTTGGTCTTAGGACCCCCGGAGCAAACACAAGTTTAAGATCCACACCTATTCCAGCCCCACCTTTTGTGACCACTGTGGATCGCTGCTGTATGGACTCATCCACCAGGGGATGAAGTGTGACAGTAAGTACTTGATCTCCTGGGAGTGACAGTAAGCACATGTCCGCCCGTGGGGAAAGGCTATAGGAAAGGCTTCTATCCGAATGGCTTAGGGTCCGAATCTGCACTGTGTCCTCCGGACCCCTGGATAGGACTATTACCCATCGCCCTGTACTGAGCTCTGCCCTCTATAACAAGCTGGGTCAGCTCATCTCCTTGCAGAACACCTCCCATAAGTCATCTCCCTGTTGCACCCCCTTTCCAGGGAACTCAGACTATTGCATGTCAATATTTTAAAATTTGGAGATGTCACACTTAAGTCTGGGTGCCAGCTGATGTTCAACACGGGGCAGCTTGACGACACTGTGTAAACATTCCTGTGGGGGCAACCAGGGTGGGTGTGGCTGTGTCCTCCACATGACCGTCTGCATATCTTCCCTCATGGGAGTGGTGCACTGGGCATTCGAGTTGGAGCTTCAGAACCACTGGGGTACAGAAGTACAGAGGCACCTGCTTCAGGCTGTACCCTTGACCTTCAAGGAGGATGACCAAGTTCAATTTCTTTCATCCATCAGGGTTGTGAGACAGACTGGGAGAAGTCCTTTTGATTTGATGTTGGGCAAGATGGTTTGTTTTCTGCTAGGGGCTACTGGCTCTGAGGGTGGGGGAACAGGAAGGTATCAGCTGGCCCAGGTACAACAGATGCTTGAAACCCCTAACTTGGGCCATCTTAGGCCACCCTGAACCAGCCTGAGCCATGCCCCACTATCTCTTCCCTCACAGCCTGTATGATGAATGTCCACAAGCGCTGCGTGATGAATGTCCCCAGCCTCTGTGGCACTGACCACACGGAACGCCGCGGCCGCATCTACATCCAGGCTCACATTGAAAGGGAGGTCCTCATTGTTGTCGGTAGGTGACCCCGAGGCGCTGCCCTGGCGCTGGGAGCCCCCCAATTCCTTGATCAGGCAGGGAGGGGAGGACAGTGTACTGCAGGCTACGGGTGCATGGAGGGGCATGATGTTGGGGCGGCCCCTTTCCACAGTGAAATCCTCAGACTGTGGACCCTCAATGCCATGTTCTCAGCACCTTACGCTGGCCTCAGCTGCTGTAACCCAGCCCCCCAGCATTCTTTCTTTAAAAAAAAATAGAATGTGCACTTGAAATATGATAATTGTATATATTGTGGTCATTGTGTATTTTGACACATGTGCAATATGTAATAGTCAAATCAAGGTAATCTCCACACATCTCCGCACTGTCTCAAACATCTATGGTTTCCTTGTATTGAGGACACACTAAGGACTCGGGATTTTACAAGGTCTGCCTTCTGTTTCCTATTGGTCCTCTCTGTGTCTCTCTGTGCAGTCCTGTGCCCTTATTCAGATAGCCAAGAGGGCATACTCACTTCCTTCCCTAGACTTTTCCAATGGAACATAGAGTCTTGATGACCAAGACCAAATTTGGAAGAATTTATGTCTTAAAGAGGAAGGGAAGGACTGTGCCCTTTAGGGAACTCCGCGGGCCCTTCGATGTAATTGAATATTTTTTTTAACCTGGTAGAAGCTATGCTGGTCATCTAATATTTTTCACACTATTGTGTATCTGAACCATTGCATAAGACAGAGAAACAGTCCAGTTTGCTGAGGGGTGGAGTGGTAAGGGGGGCGGAAAGGAGGTCTCTCTGCCCTTCTGTAGCGATTGCTCATGATGCGCAAGCTACGTAGGAATTCATCCGGGCCGGGGTGCCAGGTGCTAACCCACTCGTCATGGTAAAACCGGGGCAAAACTAGACCCAGCGGCATGAAGGAATTATGTCTCCTAGGCTTATGTAACTAATTTGTATAAACGGGGCGTCGTCATTTCGCCATGAAGGGTTTGATTTTGTACCTTGGCCTGTCTCCGAGGCCCCCCAAATGGTTTAGCAGCACTGACGTACTGAGCCCTGGCTTGCCAGGGGTTTGCCTAAACCATATAAAAGTTGAAAAGTATCCCTGTGAAATTTAAATCCTTGTCAGACGCTCAGTGAGTTCTTAGAGGCGGTGGTTTCATCAAGAGGCTTTTTCTTTCAAGGAGAAGCCAAGGGAAGAGGCAGCTGTCTCCTAGTGGGATGCTTTGGGGTAGGGGTGGGGCAGAGTCTTTATGGCAACAAGTTCAAAGGAAGCCTGTCCCTAGGCCTCACCATTGATAATCTAGCCTCGCGTGTCTTAGGGAGAAAACTGAGGCTCTGCTGCCCCCTAGTGGTGCAAAATGGTTACCATGGGCAGCCCCATTTATAGAGTATTTAGATCCTCAGATGGTCTCACCAAATATTTGTTTTGTTCGTTTTATGACTGTGACAACTGAGATAGAAAAATGAGACTTCTCACCAGCAGTGGTACCAAAACGGTAGCTGACATGCACAGGGCTTTTGAATATTATGCAATATGTCATCATTTTGTGAAAGTGCTTACAGGCAACATCTTGTTGAAATACTGCAGTACCCTAAGGAGGTAAGCAGTATCCTTCTACCCATCAGGAGCCAGGTTCAGCAGACACCCGCACTCACTTCCCAGGCGAGGTCCCATTTGACTCGAAAGCATCCTTCTATATGTACTAAGTCACTGGTTTCGCTCACTTTAGTTCCTTTACTCCATCTCCCCCCCCCCCCATTTATTTCCTTTCTGGGTTAGCTACGGTAGCTCTTAGGGGAATTCCCTGGGGAGTCTTGATGATGATATGAGGGTACAGGATCCGCTTAAGCCCAAGGTCAGATGTTCTGCTTAAATGGTTAAAATGCCAGTGACTCTCAGGCAGTCCTGGGATACAGCTGTGACATTTGTTTTCTAGGGCCATGGCAACAAAGTAGCACAGACTTGTGTTCTTGGGGAGTCCTGGAGGTGGGAGGCCTAGGCCCAAGATCAGAAGTGTTATTCCTTATACAGGGCTCCTACGGTCCGTTCCACACTTCTGCTAGCTGCTGATGGTCTTAGAGTTCTTTGGCTCTATCGCTGTATGTGTTCTTTGCTCTGCCTCTGCTGAGGTAGGATGCCAGCTTCTGGACTGCAGCCCACCCCAACCTAGTATGACCTCACCCCTACTTGAGTGTATCTGTAAAAACCCTGTAGCCATATAAGGTCATGGTTACAGGTGCCAGGATGCAGGCTCTAACAAGATTTGGGGAACCAAAATCCAGTTCAGTAATGGAAGGTAGAAAAGATGGGGCACCCTTAAAGTTCAGGATCCAATTTTCCATCATTAGGACCATGATAGCATTAATTAAACAACGGCATGTAGTGTCTGTGTCTTCCTTTTAATTGTGGGGCTGTGAGGTTGCTCAGTGGACTAGGGCTGCCCTCGCAGGCAAGCAGGGATTCAGGCTTGACAAAGTTGCACAGCTTGATCAATGTCCCAGGCAGAAAGGGCTTCCTTCACATCTGGGCTGCTGTGTCACTGTGCCCCGCTAATCTCTCTTTCACAGGCCAGGTGCAGGCTGTGCCCAGCATGGCTTTGTTTATTGATTCTAATACTAGAGGTAGAGGGTGCCTGGGGTCTTCCCAGCAGTTCTGTATCACAAGTGGCCCTGCGTCTCACCTCATACAAACCCTGGAAGTACTTGTAGGGTTAGAACTTTCCACTAGCCACCAACCTAGGACACTTATCAGACCTGGGTGGCACACGCTATTCAGAAGTTCAGCCTCTCCCTGAGTACAGGGTTTTCTATCTCCCCTGGCTACTGACATGCAGGCTGTCTGTGAACTTCTGTAGGCCATGATCAGAATGGAAATATGGCCAGTTCTACTCCCGAACCCCACCAGTGGGTTTCCTAACTTCTTCAGAACACCCAAATCTGACACTGTGATATTACTGTCAGCCCCAGTCTCTCCAGGAATTCTCTATCTGGTAGCCCTGTGTGTGGTTGTCTTTGCCATGTTTTCTTCTCTTGGCATTTAACTCTTCTGCAGAGCTCAACTGGTTTTAGCCCCTGAACTTCCATGACTTAGTCGTCCATGGCAGAGTGAACTGAACTTGGACAGTTAGAGTGTTGGGTTTGATTTCCTTCTGCCTTAGCCCCAGAAGGGAAGAGTGGTCCTTTTTTGGTTCACGACCCATCCCCAGCCTCTGCTAAGGCTGACATCACTACACATTTGTAGAATCAGAATACCATCGAGGATCCTGTTAGATGGGAGGCCTCACATTGCATTGGTGTCTTCTGCAGTTGGATTCAGGAGATGTTTTATCTCACGCTCTTAGTCTTCTAAGACAGTTGAGCACACAGTCCGTGTCAATAGCAAGTGATCAAGGGACCAGGGTTCGCCCCTTGAACCCATGACCACCTTGCTCTCTGGACAGTGTCAAGACACAGAGCAGCGGCCCTTCTAGAAGCATAGGAAACCATGTTGGCATTGTTGTGCCCTGTGACCTTATGCGAGAAGGCAGCACAGTGTCATAGGACGAGATCAGAGTCACGTGATGATCCTGAAGTTAATCTGGGTCCCTAAGCATATAATGATATTGATAATGATAATGAATATTCAACCTCTTTTGATTCATATCTTCTTAGAAACAGAAAAACTGACATTCCCATCTCATACATTATGGCTGTATTCTTTTGGTAATTAAATTTTAAGTTAGTATACAAAGTAATGGGTTGCGTTAAGTACAGCCCCATTTTCTTTTAATTTGAGAATTTTATACAAGCATTTAATGTGTTTTTATTAAATTCAGTCCATCCCTGCCCACCTAGTTTCTCCCCATAGCCCCACCCTTGCTTTTTTCTATCAACTTCAGGGGCTCTTAAAGAACCGATCAATAATCCACCATGTCTGCTTTGTGCTGCCTGTCTGTGCATGGCTGTAGCGCCCCATCCTGAAGCATCAGTAGCCTCTCCAAGGCCACATCCCTAGAGGACAATGACTGTCCCTCCCCCAGAGCCATCAACTGAAGGTAGCTCTTCAGCTAGAGGTGGGGTTTCATGAGGCCAGCTGTCTTCCAGGCTGGGATTTTGGCTGACTTGATCCTGTGCATATAATCACATCCACAAGGTGTTTATTTACACAAGGACCCTTAGCAAGACGGAAAGAGTAAAAAGAAGGGAAAATAAAAACAAAAGCAAAGCCCTGAGGAGCCTTATGTGGAATTCCATGAGGGTGTCCTTCTTCTAAGGTCAATATGGTAGGACGAGACTCAAAGACCTGAGAGCATTCCTGGGTGCCTGGGCACACACTGTGCCTAAGGGGTGCGGTGGGAGATGGGGAAGTAGTTAGGGGTGATTAGGTGTTTGCTGTTGCTATCAGTAGGCAGGTGAGATGGTTCTCCAGGGATTCATTTATTCATCCATCCACCCATTCAATCATGAAGGACCCAAGGATGCATGAACTTTGGTCTCTGCCTTGAAGGGTCTCATGGATACTGACTGTTATGTGGTAATTTTGTGATGGTCCCATGGGAATGCCAGCGGGGCTTTTTGAAGGTCCTCACGGGAGCCATGGCCGAGGTAAGCCTCTTACAGTATGACTGTTGCCTAGCTAGGGCAAAGGAATGAGAAAAATGAAACGAGCTAGGTTTGCTGAGCCCTTTCTGCAAGGGTACACTGAGGCATGCAGAGAAAGAGATTTGGGGTGGCGTTTTGCTTTCTAAGTGAGGCTTCTTTCCCCAGACCATCAGAAATGAGAGTCTAAAGATTTTTTTTTTATCAGTTCACTTGATCCCCAAGTCATTGCATCATTAGGCATTGTGTTTTCACTATTTTTCAAGCATATTCTGGAATTTTCCTCAGCTCTTCTCCCACTACACAGGCAAACTCTCCATTCTCTTGCCAAGTTAAAGCTGACTTCTACGTTTTCCCAGGCACCGTGTCTACACAGCCCACTCTTTAATGTGCACTGCTCTTCAAACCTCCTAAGCTTGTGGTATTTGAACATAGAGTCAGAATGGACCTGCGGGTTGTATCTATGTTTTCTCAACCTCTCACTTTCTTTGAGATGACTACTTACTTGCAGCATAGGAGAGGGAAATGAGAAGTGTGGTGACGGAAAAATCCACCTGGTTTAATATTCTAAAGTATTAGAATCAGTCAGGCCTCGTTTTTTTTTAAAAAATGACCATGAACTAGCAGCTCATGACCACAAGGGGGCAGTCTCTGACTCCAAAACCATTCCTCCATAGAGTCTTTTTAAAGAAGAGATGTTCCAGTTTGAGCCTGGCATGGTGCCTTATTCCTGCAACTCCAGCCACTTTGGAAACTGAGGAAGAGGATCACAAGCTCAAGGCCTCACTGGGCTACAGAATGAGTTCGAGGCCAGCTTGGGCTACTTACTGAAAACAACGTGTCTCAAAACAGAAAGGGAAAGGAGGGCTTAGGGAATGGGAGCATACACATGTGACAAGATGGCTCAGTGAGTAAAGGTGTGTGCGTGCACATGTGTGTGCGTGCACATGTGTGTGGTGGGGGAGAGAGACGACTAAACTCAGAGTCTTGCAAATATCAGACAAATGCCCTTCTCCTGAACTATATCCCCAGCTCACTCTCTGGGTTATTTCTGAAAAACTACACTTCCTTATTCGGTACATGTGAGTATACATATGTGTGTGCATATCTGCACACCTCACACAATACAAGTTTGGAGGACATAGGACAAGGATGTGGTCCATTCTCTTCCTTCATCACGCAAATCCCAGGGATGGTACGTTGGTGTCAGGCTTTCAAAATAAGCACCTTTCCTCACTGAGAAGTGTGGAATCACAAGTGTCTTAGATGACAGATGCTTCCAGTTTGGAATCTCTGCATAAACATAGTGAGATATGTTGAAGGTGGGACTCACACAGACGATGAAATTCTTCTGTCTCACACACCCTAAAGGCTATTTTATACAACGTTTAGTGTTTCAAGCCATGGCACTTTCCGCTTGTAGCACCGTGTCAGTGTGGGGTTTGGGGACACTTTGGGGTGTGAGGAATAGGGGTGTTCAACTCCTCCTAGTTTTTTGGTTTCCTCAGGATTTTATTATGAAGCATTTCTATGAGCCGGCAGTCAGGAGAATTGTACGGAAGGCATCCACACATCCATCTCCGAAGATCTCCCTTTGCCGGTGACCACACTTGACCAATCATGTGTCCGGCTTGTCTTGCTTTCCATCCACCCATCCATCTTATTTTGACACATTTCAAAGTAAATTGCAGACATCCATTTATTTCTTGCTGAACAATTTGCCATATAAATAACAAACTCAAAATCAGAATTTATTTTTTAATTTTTGAGATAGAATTTACGTATTATACTCATGTCTGAGGTGTCCAGTAGCTGAGCTTTGACAACTATGGCTCTGTCATAGCCCCCACCCATTTCATCCTCAACTGATTGATTGGTTGGTGTCACAGAGGTCACTGAGAAGCTAAAAAACACTAAATGTTGACCTTGGAAGAATGCTCTTGTTGTGTGTGTGTGTGTGTGTGTGTGTGTGTGTGTGTTGGGGGAACGGTCCTGGCTTCACCCACCCATTCACCCCCAGTGAGTCTGGGAATTGAGGGGCCCTTGCCACCTAAGACCCCTCAGGTGGTATCATGTCCATAGCTGTTGCTGTGTGAAGAGCTAACAGTGTGGTACAACTTGTGGGAAGCTTCCTATGCATTGGTCAGGGAGCAGATGCCCTTGAAATAAGCCCAGCAAGGTGTCGATGTCCCCGGCTGGAATGCAGAAGCTGAGTCAAGTGGCATCCCCAAGTCTACAGTGCTGTGTATCCTATTCAGTGTCTTATTGAGAGCCATCTGCACACGGCACCGGCCAGGGCCCCTCCCCGGCTTCCTCTATGGCTTGGAAGTTGTAGGTGGATGTGTTGGATGTTAAAATCTCAAAGAGCTGGAGGAAGTTGTGGTTGCCCAATCTATTCCTGGTCCCCCCACCGAGTGTTATGAGGACATTCAAGGCCAGGCAATGCCCTTAGGTCCCCAACCTTAAGAGAAGACAGCACAGCCCCTGTGTCTAAATGCCTGAGGGACTTCACTGAGGAAGGTGCTGCCAGGACTGCAAATGTGACTTTCGGGGAGTCCCCAGAATATTCATTCAAAAGCACATATGTATGGTGACTTTCGGACTCTGTGTGGGAATCTGTCCCACTGGAGTGCAGGGAAACAGATACCAAATGAGCCATGTTTATTTACTGTGGTGAAGACTGGAATCAGCTTGAGCAGAACAGATCCATCTTATGGGGTGTTAGGGAGTCACTAAAATGCTGACTTGAAATATGGAGCTGGTCATATCCTGATTGGGAGCTGGTTATCAAGTGGTGCGCAGTTTACAAAAATTCACCAGGCTGTGCGATTATACTCCAAATACTTTCATTCAAATTTATACTGCATTTTTCTTTTACTTACAAAACTTCAGAAGTACAAAGTCTGAATAATCAAAACCCCAGTTACAGGTGTTGACCTGGTGCAGACGTTGGCAAATTGTGGCCTATGAGCCAAATCTCGGCTGCTGCCAGCGTTTATAATGAAGTTTTATTAGACTGCAATCACATTCATTTATATGGTGGGTTTTTTTTTTTTCAATCAAATGGCAGAACTCGTTAAGCAGCTATATGGTTTGTGAAGCCTAGAGTATTCGCTCTTTGACTGTTCCTGAGAAGAGCTCCTTGACCTAGAGGAACATCAATAGCCATTGTGTAGGAAGGCACGTTTCATAAAAATAGCTGGTATGAATTCGTGTTGAGTAGATATGTAAGTGCGATAGGTACTGCCTGTGTATAAGAGTATGTGTGTGCTTAATAAGGATGGGAAGAAAGGTGAGGGAAGATACGAACTGGGATGCAGATATTGGGATCACAAAGGCTTGGGAGTGGAGACCTGGGGAGGGTAGGGGAGGGCAGTATCATCTCTTTTTGTGTCTTTGTGTTAATTTCAGTTTTCTGTGCTACTAGGGATTAACCCTCGTGTGTTCCAGACCAGTGCTGGGTACCTGAGCCCCTTTGAAAACTTCATTTTGAGATAGAAGCTCACTAAATTATTCAGGCTGAGCTTGAACTCATGATCCCCCCTGCCTCACCTCCTAAAGAATTGGGCTTATGTCGTGCGTGTGTGTGTATGTGTGATGTGTGTATGTATGTGTATGTGTAGTCTGTGTATATGTGCGCTAATGGTAGGTGGGGGGTGTTTGTGATATATGTATGTAGATGTGTGTGATGTATGTATGTGTATGTGTGTGCACACACATGTGTGTCAGTGTGTGTGTGTCCATGAGCAAGCACAGAGACCAGAAGAGGACCTATCACTCTTGGTCTAATTTCTCTCATTGAATTTGGGGCTCGGCTGGCAGCCAGCAAGCCCCAGCAATCCTCCTGTCTCTGTCACTCTATATCACTTGGTTGCAGGTGTGCACACCTGGCTTTTAAAATGGATGCTGGGGATTCAGACCCAGGTCCTCATGCTTGTACGGAAGGCATTCTTACCCACTGAGCCATCTCCCCAGACTGACTTTTATACTTTTTAAGGGAAAAAAAAAACCCAATAAGATGGAAAAATCTTTATATAGGACAAAGAATTTGAATGCATGGTTCCAGCAAGAGTAGCAGTCAGACCTGAGTGGCCATTTCCTTGACAGAGCGTTGGTTACTTTGAGCAGGATGCTGGTGGCCATAGCCATGGCTGCACCAGGCTTAGGGCCTGCCTGGGTGTTTTGTGTTTCCATTGTCACACGCATGTATCTTCTTCATCTGTCCATTCTGTGAGCCAGCTCTGTTCTTTGAATTTCAGGCACGCTGGTTGCCTTCTGGCACCACAACACCCCATCCAGTCCCCCCTTTGACTTAAAGAGATCTCTGACACTCCACCACCTTCTGCCCTCAGTCCTGTGGCCTGGCTTCCTAATGCCGCAGAGTTCCTGCTGGTTGTGTTTCTGCTTCAGAAACCCTCGCTCCCCTGGCCACTCTGTAAACCAGTTGCACAGGCAGTATCTGGGGACTTGTTAGACATGCGGAAATCCCAGATTCAACTCCAGGCCTGCAAATCGACATCCACATTCCTCCATTCTAACGTAATTCCCCTGCGGATTTCTGCTCTCGGGAATCCTAGTCGCCCCCGCTGTGGTGCGAGAACCTCGAGAACGCAGGAAGAGTTCGCCTTGTTGTCCACTAGATGGCAGGCGCCACCCATGCTCGGTTCCATGCGGGCGGGCCACAGGTGGCTATGCCTGGTCTAGAGGATGCCTTCAGTTCCTTCCTTGGTCTCAGCATCTCAGGCGTTGTGAAACTTTCCAGTCAGTGCCCCTGGTCCAGAATCCCGTTTTTCTGTGTTGTGAATCTCCTTATGCATCTTGGCAAGGGCCTCGTACAGCAAGAACTCCTGGCTTGAGTTGGTGCCAAATCGCCAGAGCTTTCCAGTACTTGTCTCCCCCTCCTGCAGGGACCGCTCTTATGTCCAGGAGAGCTGTGCGGGTCCCAGCTTTTAACCTGTCGGCTGTCCTCATTGAATCACTTTTCCGTGGATGGGCGGTGGCGGAATTTTGGTCGGGAGTCTGGGCTTTAAGGGCAGGCCTCAGTTTGAATGCTGGGTCTTTCACAGGCGCATTCAGTATGTGTATTCCCTACTCTCCCAAGGAAGGCTGGAGGCACACACATGACTCTTGCATTCTTCTTAATAACGGGAGGCGAACAGGAAGCAAACAAAACGTGCCCTTAAGACAGGCTGTAAGGAAATAAAGGAGTGTAATATGTGGTTTGTCTGCCACTAGCAGAGATCTCATTTATCTGAGACTATGGTGGGAAACTTGGAGGAGAGCTGATTGCAGTCTCCAGGGAAGAACACGATAAACAGAGGAAATAGCGGAGCCAAAAGCCAGCAGGCAAGACTTGCAGAGCCTAATCCGAGTGGGTGTGGCTGAGCCTAGTGATGCGATGGTCTCGAGAAGACCCGCCCAGCTTTTGTCTGGTGCTGTGGTGTGGCTGGGGCAGGGTCCCAGACTAGCGTGGAGATAAGGGAGGCAACATCGCACTGGAGACAGGCCAGGGAGCTCCCTGCGGGAGGCAGGATAAGAGCAGGGTAGAGGGTGAGGGAGGCCCTGACTGACGCCTGCCGCACGGAAGACCATGACAACTTGGACCACTACCAGGCCGTCTTAAGAACTACAGGGAAGAAGGTGTGGTTCCAACCGCAGAATAACCTCAGGTCTGGAGGGGTTCACTCTGCTCTGTCACCTCCAACCCTTGCTGGTGGCAATGCCAGTGACTCGTTGGGGGTGGGGTAGAGGTGGGCTTTCCCCATGTAATCCTATTGTAACCCTACGGTGTAGTTACTAACATCCACTCTGTTTTATAGATGAGGAAACCAAGGGAGAGGGAGAAGAAAGACATGAAGGAAGAGAAGAGCGGGGACGGAGGGGGGAGATTAAATAACTTGTTCAAACCACACAGCTAAGAATGTGTGGTGCTGGGGGTAGAACCTAAGGGTTCAGCTCCAGGTAGGAGCTCACGAACTCCATCTGGGCACTAAGCATGAGGGATCAGCTGACGGCGCCCAGCTATCTGCAGCCCCCTTTTCTGATCCCTGCCTGTATGCCCAGCTCATACTCAGGACTGGACCTGCTCTCTCCCGCTCAGTTCTCCCAACAACTCCTGCTGTCGCTTCCACTCTTCCTCCCTCTCCGACTGTGTAGAGACCAGAGCTGAGGAGCCACTGCCTCCAGCCCATGGAGACTAACTCCCAGGCCTCCCCCTGCCCTGGGCTTGCCTTAAGTCAGCCCTGCTACTTTGAGAGAGTGAGAGCCAATGTTTGCAGATCTGTGAGGTGGAAGGTGGTCCCTCTTCGTCAGGTTAGCCTAGCTTTCTGCAAAATGGTGGCTTCTGTTGGTCAAGTCCTGGCCAGGAGACTGGGTATGAGAGATGGGTGAGAAACAGGCACGTGGAGAAAGACTTTCCTTACTGAACCTGGAACATTCTGGCTAGTTTGGCTGGTCAGCACGTTTTTAGGGTCTGTGCATCACCCACCACGCCCCAGAAGCTGGTTTTGAGGTTCATGCTGTTCCCGGTTTCACATGGGTGCTGGGGATGCAGACTTGGGTCTTCACGCTCGCCTGGCCCACACCTTACCTGCTGAACCATCTCCTCGGTCCCTTCCTGACTGACTTTGTCTGCTAACCAAATCTTCTGTACAGTGGCCTTTTAATTCAGCCGTCAGGTTGGCCTGTCTGAATGTACTTTTCTGAGCCAGAAGTCCAGGTCCCTGGGGCCCCAGAGAGAGGCTAAGTTGAAGCCACCCCCTGAGGAAATGTTAGTGGTTGTTCATTTCTGCACAGTTCTCTTTGGCACAGTTGGAAAACTTAAAACCCTGAAGTCAAATCTTAGAGAAATTTGGACATTTGGAACCGTTCCTGGCTGTAGTGCTCATTCTCTCTGACCTGAGACATGCGATCTATGCAACAGAAGCATTCAAAGGATCCGGTGCCTAAGCTTGTCACTTCAAGACCCTGATCCTATTGTGCACTCTGCCAACACTTGCCAGCACTTATGACGTATCAGGTGTTTCAAGGAGACCATCTCATTGAATCCTCATCCTGCCTCATATCCCTGAGGATGTACACTCAATTTTCAGACAAAGGGGTCACAGTGGGGAGAGTTCATAATAGTCATATGGCTGTTAAGTGGCCTATGTAGCATACAAGTCCCAGATTGTCTGAGTGCAGGAGCTGGGTCCTTAGACACTCTGCTGCTCACTGTTCTAGGTGTTCTGAGACATTTTAGGCTTAGAGAATTGAGGACATCAAGAAAGGGAGAGAGGAGAGAAAGAGGAAGGAGGAGGAGGAGAAGGAGGAGGAGGAGGAGAAGAAAAAGGAGGAGGAGGAGGAGGAGGAGGAGGAGGAGGAGGAGGAGGAGGACAAAACACTAGCAAGGGTGTACATCAGGTTTACAACAGCATCCAGAGAAAGTGTTCTTATGTTAAAATAAAATGATGCTCAGAGAGATGAGGTTACCATGGGGAATACCTTACCACTGTGAATGGTGAGCCTTGGAAAACCCTGGGACCATTCAGAGCCAAGAGCCACTCTAAGTACAGTTTAACGGGGTTACAATAGATATTGAATACCTTAGGGGTAGGCTAGTCTGGAGGAGGGTATCAGAGGAAAAACTAGAGCCAGGGTCAACCAGTTGCAGTTGGCAGGAAACCCAGGGAAGTGGGTTGCAAAGTAGATAGTAAGGATTACTTTCCTGCTAACTAGCTCCATGTCTTAGTCCATCCTGTGCAGGAGCCCTGGCAGGCTCCCACTTGCACATCTAGTGTCTTGGGATCTTTTCATTCCCACATGAGGCAGCTTAGCTCCTCTGGATTAGCCCATACCTAACATACAACCTTGCAAGCTCCCGAGAAGCCAATGCCCTTGCCGGCATACTGCCCAGCACTCTTCCCCAGGACACTCCACTTATGGAACACGAAGTCCAGATCAAAAGGGAGTAGTTCAGATGTTGTCTAGGACAGAGGGATTACTGCCTTCCTCATTCTATGTCAGTGGCTTTTCGCCTTTACACATCGAAGCCCTCTGTGCAACAATAGCTCTTCTGAATCTTACTCTCCCTCTCTCCCTCCCCCCCCCCACAGTCAAAACTGAACTATCAAGAAATAATACCCTGCCGTGTGCTTTCTTGAGTTTCCTTCTTGAAGCCTCCTGCTCTAATGATTTTAAGAAGCCTTTAAGGAAAATGATCTTGACTCTGCGAGTTGTCAGTGGTTATCTGATGACAAATGTCAGGACCCACCGTCGGGAAAGCAGTGCTCAGAAAACTTCTCTTTCCGAACCTCTGATGACTCTTCTCTTGGGTGGGAGCTGCTCAGGGTGGGGCTGGCCTGTCACACCATGTGTCTAGCTTGGGTCATAGTTGGTTAAACTTTTCAGCTTCCCGCAAAATATGCCAGGGCCTTTACCCTCTCCCTTTGTATAGTTTTCTTTTTACATGCCCAATTTTGGGCACAAGTATTGTTGGATGCACTCCAGAAACATAGGACAGCCATTTTGAGACCTTCTTGTTTTTGTATCACGTGTCTCATGGGCATGAGTTTCTTGACATCATTCTCTGGTCTTCCCTCACCCATCTCGCAGTTTTTATTACTAATTTTTTAAGTGCAGGAAAAGAGGGCATGGCACTCCACATAGAGCCACCTAAGAAAGTACCAGAGTCCCTCAAAGGCAGAGGAATCAGACGGAACAGGAGGGCACGAGTCTGTGGAAGGGAATAGGCAAGGTCAGAGGAGGAGGATTAGGATCGACTATCATCAGTCATTTCAGTGAACTCTGGAGTGTTTACTGCTCAAGAGATTTCATGAACCTTGGAGAGCAGGGCCTAAAAATGAGGCGGACTTTGGTGGTTGGAATGAAAATGGCCCCCATAGGCTCCTAAGGAGTGGCATTATTCGGGGGTGTGGCCTTGTTGGAGTAGGTGTGGCCTTGTTGGAGGAAGTGTGCCACTGGGGTGATCTTTGAGGTTTTAGATGCTTAAGCCAGGCCCAGTGTCACTCTCTCTTCCTGCTGCCTGTGGATTCAGATGGAGAGCTCTCAGCTACTGCTCCAGCACCACGTCTGCCTCCATGCTACCAGGCTTCTCACCATGACAATAATGAACTAAACTTCTGAACTGTAAGTCAACCCCAATTAAATGGTTTCCTTTATAAGAGTTGCCTCAACTAAGACAGACTAAAGTCTCATGCAACAGCCAGCTTTATTCAGGGTGTCAGGCAGTTTATATTCTGAGGGTTAAGAAGAGTTATCTGAGTAAAGTATACAATCACAAGGACCAGCCATGTAAGGCAAAAACATGTTTTTCTAAAGAGGTACATGAGTAACAACCGCTGAAGTGAACTCACTCCTGTCCTGGGAGGAGCACAAAAACACATTCTAAGAACAATTCTATGTTTTGAAGAAACTGAGGACACGATACTCATGTCTTGTTTTCTTGGAGTTTTTCACACTTAGAATCTACACAACTCCATTCTTGGACCGTATTCCCACACTGCAGTATAGGGATTGCCCCTCAATTGGCTCATATCCAGACCTGGAATGTAGGAGCCCAACAAGGACATGACTATGGAGGAGGTGGTGGTGGTGATGGTGGAGGTGGAGGTGATGGAGGTGGTGGGGGTGGTAGTGGTGGTGATGGTGATAATGGAGGTGGTGTTGTTGGTGTTGCTGGTGCTGGTGCAGGTGCTGCTGTGAAGGTGGTGGTAATGGAGGTAGTGGTGGTGATGGTGGGGGTGATGGAGGTTGTGGTGGTAGTAATGGAGGTGGTGGTCGTGGTAGTGGTGGTGATGGTGGAGGTGGGGGTGATGGAGGTTGTGGTGCTAGTAATGGAGGTGGTGGTCGTGGTAGTGGTGGTGATGGTGGAGGTGGTGGTGGTGGTGGTGGAGGTGGTGGTGGAGGTGGGGGTGATGGAGGTTGTGGTGCTAGTAATGGAGGTGGTGGTCATGGTAGTGGTGGTGATGGTGGAGGTGGTGGTGGTGGTGGTGGAGGTGGTGGTGGAGGTGGGGGTGATGGAGGTGGTGGTAGTGGTAGTGGTGGTGGTGGTGATAATGGAGGTGGTGTTGTTGGTGTTGCTGGTGCTGGTGCAGGTGCTGCTGTGGAGGTGGTGGTAATGGAGGTAGTGGTGGTGATGGTGGAGGTGGTGGTGAGGTTTTAGGTGGCTTGATTTCGTAGGAAAGCTGTATTTCCAGGTCAGTCTTTTACTATAGAAATGATGAGCCCTGGGAGGGACAGGTTCTCCAGGGCTAGCAAGGTCTCAAGATATCAGAGAATTCGAAATACAGAAACATAATCTCACAGATGTGAGGAGAAAGATCACTGACTCAAATTATGGCAAAATTAAAGCAAACTTTATTTGTGTACACATCAGAGCTAAAATGGCGGCTGTCTCCTAATGTCGAGTTCCTGAGACCAGCCTGAGCCAATTTCTCCAGCCCTTTGAATAGGGCAAGACCATGGGGTGGGGGATTTGCATGTAAGCACGGTTACAGGAGCAAGACCAGGTCGTTAAGGAAAGTGGGTCATAGAACAATGGGTGTAGAACATTTCTGAGAAAAGATAGCTCCAGGAGGTTGTATTTTGTACGTTCATGGTTACTGGGATACTTTGCAGCCCAGCTCCAAGAAATAGAAATTTAACTTTTATAGTAAACAGAAAATTAACTTCACTGCAGACTCAAAAGGGCTTTTAGGAACAAAATGGAGATGGGCTGGTTTCTCTGTATGATTCCTGGAAATATTTTTTGTTGGTTCATGAAATACCTATAGATTTAAAAACAGACAATCCAGTACCAAAGACTTGATGGTGAAGACAATGCCCCCTGCCCAAAACCTAGTTCCACTCTTTAGATAGTCTTTTTTTATCACATTTATTTTTATTATTTATTCCACTTATACTTTAATTTTGTGCTTATAATGTTCGCCAGATTATGTGTATGTAATGCCTCATGCATGCAGTACCTAAGGAAGCCAGAAGAGGGCATTTGATTGTCTGAGCTGGAGTCACAGAAGATTGTGAGTCACCATGTGGATGCTGGGAACTGAACCCTGGTCCTCTGGAAAAGCAGCTAGTGTTCTGAACTGCTGAGCCATCATCTTCTCAGCCCCTAGAGTCATCTTCTTGAACTTGGTCTTGCATCAGGGTCTCTCCCAGCGTTTGGGCACTAGGTACGAGATGCAGCTAGATGAGACTGTGTAAATCCGTTTCCACTGGCGGTGGTGTGTCCCTCTCCAATGGGAACACACTCAGAGGACCATCGTTCTTTGGACAACTCCTCTGGAACCCCTCTGGCACTTGAATGCTGTATGTTCTAATGAAGGTTCTGTTCCTATTTGTGTCCCCTTCCTTTCCTTCTTCAGCATACTTTGGCACAGGTTTGCTGACATTTCTAGCTCCCTCACTGAATAAAGCTCTCACTAAGCACCTCCTAGGTCTTGGGCACTGACTTGGTCCCTGGGAATGTGTCCTGTCTTCATGGAAGTTGCAGTCTAGTACTTTATCTGTTGGATAGTTTTGTTATTGAAGACAAACAATTGTGTTACTGTGGAACCACAGTTGCTCAGGCACTGTGCATAGGGATGGGTGAGGCTATGCATGGCTGATAAAACTTTGCCTTTCAACATAGGTGGTGGGTCAGGTTAGGTTATAGATTGAGACAATCAGAGGGACACAGTCAGGCTTCTGGTGTCCTTGGGTCCCCCATCCAGACTCACGCAACCTTTTTTGAAAACCATTTATGAGAAATTGTACCTGTCAAGAACATGTAGATTCTTTTCTAATTATTATTCTCCGAATAATGTAGTACAACAACTAACATAGCATGGATGCTGCATTAAATATTTCAAGTAATGTAGAGGTGATCCAAAGTATAGAGGAGAATTTAACCTGGGCATGACGGTGCATACCTGTAATTCCAGACCTCAGGAAGCGGAGACAGGGAGATTCTAAACTCAGGGACACCTTGCGCTATATGGAGAGAGACTCAGTCTCAAAAAAAAGTATAATAAATGGGAGAATATGCATTGACTATATGTAAATACTGCAGCATTTTACATAAAGAATGTGAGTGTCCATGGGTTTGTGTATCTATGGGGGTCTAAAACCAAAGTGCCCCACAGATACTGAGGAAAAATCAGATGGTAGGTACTAGGGAGAAAACGGAAGCAAGGTGAGGGGAATTTGCAAATTTAGCTGAGGTATGAAGAGTGAGCTATAAGATGGGGCATTCCCTTGAAGATTTATGCCGGAAGTGAACAACAGGCCCAGTGACTCCCTGGAGGAAGACCATTCCAGGTGGAGAAACATCACCTGGGAAGGCCCACTGCGTGGATGTGCCTGGTATGTCAAGGCACAGCAGGAGGCTGTATTCCCTGGCACAGCCAAGGAGAGCAGAGCAGAATGCTTTGTCATCTGCTATCAAAATTGCTCCTTTTCTCTGAGCACCATAGGAACTTGTTATTGAGGTGCTCGTCGATCCCGCAGCTCCTTGAAGGTGTATAATTTTCATTCAATCTCTTCTTTCCTCCACTGCAGCCAGTATCTCTTGACTTTCCATTTTGTAAGAAGCACCAGGCATGGAACACATGAAATATTTAATCCCCACGGGGCCCATATAGTCCCCCTTCCTAGAGAGGAGGAAATGGGAAGCTTTAGTAAGGGCTAACAAGATGGCTCAGCCAGTAAAATGTTTGTGTGTAGGTACAAGGACCGAGTTCAGAGGAGTTAGTGGCTCATGGGTTCAGTCTCAGTGCTGGGAAGCAGAGACAGGAGGATCCCTAGGGCTTGCCAGCCAGTCTAATAGCTAGGTTCAGTGAGGGACCCTATCTCAAATCACACACACTCACGTATGCACGCACGTACACACACATGCACACACACATACACACACACGCACACATGCACACACGGTGGGGGTGAGGCTAGTGGCTCCATCAAGGTTACACAGCCAATAAGTGTTAGCTAGGATTTGATCTCCTGTCTGTCTTAATACAGAGACCTTAACACTTAATTATAGTGTTGGACAGTGGTGTAATTCTTTAGAGATAGTGGGGACCCTGTGGCTTTTGGACCATAAAATTAAAAAGCTCTTTGCCAAGCTAGGGTGTGTGCTTATCAATCAAGGCAAAATGAGGCCTGCTCTGAGAACTGGGGAGGGAGGCTCTTTTCCGGGGAGTTCTGACCAAGCCACTGACAGCTCATTTATGTGATTCGGCTGCAGTTTGACATTCATAGTACAAGACTTGCATACGATTAGCCTGATCATCCTCACACGGTCTCTCGGAAAAAAAAAAAAAAGAAAGAAAGAAAAAGCCTCTGTAATTTTCCCTCTGTCTGGCCTTCTGCATGATGTAACCAAGGCTTTATTTAGTTGGTTGTCTATCCGGGAATAGTGTGGTCTGCCGCCGTCTGCATCACTGTGGGCTGATTGAGGTCTTGTTTTCCTGGAGGGCAGACGCTGTTGCGCAGACCTGCTAGGCTGCTCTCCTCCCGCAGGATCATTCGAGCAAACACGCTGGCAGAATTTCTTCTGTGCATGACAATGATCTCTCCAAGTGTAAGCCTGAGTCCTGTTAAATATGCATTGCAAATGAGTTGTAAATGAGGAGCCTCCTTGGCACGGGTCTGGAGGTCTGAACTCTGGGGGCCTCTCCATCCCTTCTTATCACCTGGCTGATGAATCGCACGCCCTTTTTACAATCATTTTTTTCCTGCCCACCCGAGAGCTCCTAATGAGGGCAGAAGCTGCCTGCTCGTGTAACCCCTTCAGACACCTGGTGATTGGATGCCGGAGAGGCAGCAAGCTTCAGATGCACCTGTCAGATGCCCTGAGTTATCATCAGCTGCCCGCTGGGCTCTGAGAAGTGCTGGGAAGCAGTGAGAAGGTTAGGTAACTGACTGCTATTGTCTGTGCCTCCTCCTCCCACTAGGAGCGGCGGGAGGCAGCCATGGATGGCTGGATTTGGGCTCTCATGCAGCTGCCTTCTCTGACCCTCACTGGGTGCCTGCTTCAGCTCAGAGAATGGGTCTCTGCAGGGACTAGGAATGAGAGCTGAGAGCCTGCTCCCGGGTTGAGGATCAATGAGCCTTTGATTCTGTTCCTTCTTCCAGTCTAGCCCACTGCCTTTGCCTATAGCTAGAGAAACCCCAATCTAAGAGGATTTTCAAATTGGGGCAAGGAAAGTGAACTGGTCTGCAGGAAATATGGTTAGACGCAAAAGACAAGGAGACAGAGTCACAAAGAGATAGCTGTCCCCAAGAACACCCCAGTAGCATATTTCTGATTCTTTCTTTTAGTTTTTCTTTCTTTCTTTCTTCTCCTCCTCCCCTACCCAACCCTGCCTGGTGCAGAGACTGGAGCTCAGGGTTTTGTGTGCGCTAGGCAAGCCCTTTACCGCTGGAGCTACCCTCAGCCTCTGCTTCTGTTTCCAAAAGCAGGCTCAGTACAGTTTCCTCGACAGAGGGATCAGCTGTCATTCTGTAGGAAGCAGAGTGAGCGAAGTGAGTGACCTCCTGGGTGAGTGTGCATTGTTGACATGGGCGCAGCCTTGTCAAGGACTCCAAGGCCTTGGACCCATGAGAAATTGGCAAAGCCATTTTCTCACATGGACCAGGCTCTGGAGGGGTGACAGGGTTCTCCTCAGGGTCCGAGTGTGAGTGCTTAGGGGTGATTGATCAGTGTGTGCAAAGACGAACAACTGTAGCTTCCTCGTCTTGATGCTTGTGATGGAGGCTGCTTGCCTACAGAGGTTTATTACTGAGACTAGCCAACCCCAACCGTGTGCTGTACCTGATAGATGCTCCAGGGTTCCTGGTTGCCAGAGGGTTCCTAGTGTCTCAGAAAGAGCATATGCCCACCCAATCCCTGCTTTCCTGTGTGTGTGTGTGTGTGTGTGTGTGTGTGTGTGTGTGTATGTGTGTGTGTGTGTGTGTGTGTACATCTGCTTTCTTCATTCCCTCACTGTCTCTATTTAGGGTTCCAGTACCCAAGCCTCATGGCACCCAGTATCTTTCTCTATCTAAATATAAAAAGTATGCATAGCATCAGTACCAAACACAGTGCCTAGCTCTTTACTGTACTGGCATGTTTCTCTCTCTGTTTATAGTTGGGAAAGTGATGTTCAGAGGGCTTTGCTGACTTACCCAAGGTGATTTGGTTTGGTACATGGGCATAACTGGCATTGATTTATGTCCTGTGGACTCTAAAGCCTGTGCTGTTAGCCATTGTGCCCACACTGAGGGTGTAGAGTTGAAGTGGCTTCAACTCGAGCAGTGGGTATACTTTCCCTCCGGCCTTTCAGCAAACACAGCTTCCATTTCTTTTCTTTCTTGGAGTTACCAGCTCCCCCATGGGGTTCTCCTTGGCTCTGATCTGGTTAACTCAACAGACTCCTCAACCATTCCTCTGATGCTAAACTCACGATTGCTTCTCATCGTCTCCTAAGAGACAGGTTGTATGGCTTTCAGTTACACTGGTTTTTCTAGAGAGATGATAAACTGGCAAATACTAGGCTTATTCAGCATGGGTACTCTCTACAGGTTTTCATAGAGGGGCCCTTGCCTGGGGCATGAGCCTCAAAGTTGATGCAAAGGCTTATTTCTATAGCTTTGTCTTTGGTTAGTCTTGAGCACATGGTGCATTGGCGAGGCCCAGGGCCAGCTACATCCTACCAGCAGGGAATTTGTCTTTAGACCGCTTACTGTGGAAAGACATGGTGGTGTTGGCTGCCTTGTACCTCTGGTCGGTGCTCGATAAACACTTGCTGAACATAAGAGTTTAAGCAAGAATGGGGCCGGAAAGATGGCTTGACAGTTAAGAGCATTTACTGCTGTTGAAGAGGACCTGGGTTCAGTTCCCAGCACCCACATGGCAGCTTACAGCTCTCGGTTAACTCCAGTCCTTAGGAATTTGTCACCTTCTTCTGGCCTTCACAGGTAGATGGTATGAAGGTGATGCACACGTATACGTGTAGGCACACTCATGTGTACAAAAGAATAATAAAGATTTAATTTTCATAAAAAGGACAGGATCTCATTCATAATTGTTCAGTAGTCCCAGGCTGTGTATTGGCTTGAGCCAACCCTGCCTTTCTCTAGCAGCACACGTATGGTAAAGGAAGAAATGCTGTGGCTTCTTGGTCTTTTAGAACCCTGTGGTGACCTATGAGGTAATTCCTATACCATGCCTATGGCTTCCCCCCACCCCCAGTTTAACATAAGAAAATAATGCAACCTCAGAGAGGTGACTTCATGTACCCAACTTTCTCATCTGCTGGGGAGCAGAGGGCCTTGAATTAAATTTGGGTGTGACGGACTCTCGTTCTAGGTTGATAATGTCTAGCTTTCCCAAGGATGCAGATTTTCCTTCTAGCTTCATTCATTCAGCTCTTGTTCAAGCCTTTCTAGTGTGGGAGGCTATTCCTTCGACATCGGGTGGGTTCAAGGTGTCCACACGCTATCTCACAGACCTCCTAAGAGAGCGAGATCAGTGAGTGTTCCCTCACTAGAGGACGCTAGTGAGCGATGATGCAGCTACCTGCTGGGAGGTCAGCTCCCACCTTAGGGTCAGGAAAGGCACTGCTGGAGTTTGGATGGGGAGGAACTTACACTAGCGGGAAGCCGGCCTGCCCCTTGCTGGGACTCTGTGAGCTGCTTTGTCTGCTTTATACTTTGAAAGATGAATGAAAACTTTCATGGGCTTCTACCTTCTGAAATCCACTCTTCCTACCCAGCCAGAGGGCTCTTTCTAAAATGTAAAGCAGACCCCACTGTTGCTCTCCTGCTTCACCTAAGCCAAGCCTTCTCCAGCTTTCAACTGAAGTCCCACGTCCTCAATCTCACTCTCAGGGACGCTCTACAGCTGCTCTTCCCTTGGCTTCATATTTAAACTCTCTCTCTCTCTCTCTCTCTCTCTCTCTCTCTCTCTCTCTCTGTGTGTGTGTGGGGGGGGGGGTGCACGCGCGTATATCTGGAGCACCATGCATCTGGAGGTCAGAAGACAGCCTTAGGTGTCAACTGTTGCCTTCTATCTTCTTTGAAACAGGGCCTCTTGCTCACCACTGCGAGAGCCAGGCTGACTGTCCCGTAAGCGTCTGGGAGTTTGTCTGACTGCCATCTGCAGGTGCACATGGACTCGGCTCTAGGGATCTGAACTCAGGTTCTCCTGCCTGTACAGCAAGAGCTTTAACCATTGAGCCGTCTGTCCAGATCCCTCCCCGACGTTTCAGTATCTACCTCTTACTGCTTTTGAGTTGCGAATAAATGTCACCCCCTCCGAGAATCCCCAGGACAATCTAAAGAAACTCTCCCCCAGTCAGTTTCTGCTTGATGTCCTCTTTGCATATATCTTGGTCTTTCCTTGTGGTATTTGCTTCTTGTTTGCTGTTCTCCACTGTACGGGGGACAAGAATCTACCTAATTTTTTTTTTACATTATACATGAATGCAGTATATAACTGACATGGACAGGTGTACAATAAGTGTTTGCTCAATATGTGATTCAATAGATGGAGCAGGCGGGTCGCTGGGCTGAATGAAGGCCCGGGGCAGGCAGGTGCATCGGGTCTCGGGTGTTGTTTGGACTGTAGAGGAGCAGTGGAAGCTGATGGATGGTAGATCACAGACAGACCTTCTCAGATTTCCTAGGGTTTCTGGACATCATACAGACATGGCCGAGCCCCCAGAGATGGTAATAGCCTGATCCAGACACCATGGGTGATAATTAAAAAGAAAGATTGAACGTCCAAGGGACAGGAGATTTAGAGACCCATCAAGGAGCTATTGATCTCAGTAGGATGGATGAGATGAAGCGCACTTGAATTAAAGCAATGACAACAGAAATGGAAGGATGAGAATAAATCGATCTATAGGACCAGGAGAGAGATGGAGAGGTGAAGGATTGCCTGAGATTTCTGGCTCAGGAAGATGTGTGGGCGGTGAACACAATGCCCAGTCAGGCCAAGAAGACGGAGAAGCCCACTTGAGGGAAAAGATGAAGCTTTTGCTTGTGCACAGACAGAGACTGAGATGTGTGGGGGTCACATATGAGGTGATATATATGAGGCAGGATGGATCTGTGGGTCCAGTGATGCAGCCGTGGAAGGAGAGATGAGTGGATACAGGCAGAAGTCACAGGCAAGGCAGTGGGGGAGGAAGCCAGTGCTAGCCTGAAGCTGGGGGAGCAGTGTGGTTAGGACCATGGGACACAGGTCTGCTTCAGGAGTTAGAGGGCGCTAACCAGAAGTAGGAAAGGGCAGGCTGTGAATGAAGATGAAGTCATCAGTTTCGTCATTTGACTCAGAGATCTGGACAGTGACAGTTCAATGGTGGAGAGAGGGTTAAGGGCCAGAAGGCTGGGTATTTGAGAGACTAGGGAAGCAGAGGACTGGAAAGGGAATTATGGCCAAAAGATTGTGCCCTTCAACATGCCATCATGGATGGAGGAGGTGTCACTGAAGTCACATTTCTTCCTTAGGAGTTTCTGACTGTCACTGGCTATGGATTGAGGTGTTATTTTGATAGTGTAGGCACTGAGGAAGAGCTGTGGAGAAGGGGTTCTGAGATGAAAGGAGATGGCAGAGGGTGGTGGGTGAATATAATCACAGTACATGGATGGTAGACACCTACAAATCTATCCAAAACAGAGGAAAAATAAGACTGACTTGAGGTTATAAAAAAGGGGGGATAGAGGAGACAACGTCAGATCAAGATGGGCGTGGAGGAGGTCTGAGGGGTTGGTGGAAGGGAAGAACGGCATCATGGGAGAGCTTGAGGTATGAGGGAGAGAGGAGGCTTTGCTGTCAGGGTGAGTGGTGTTCAAATCCTAGTTCTGCCACATTCTAGCTGTGGGACTTTGGGCAGAGTCCTTGATTCCTCACATACACACAGAGTTATGGTAAGGAAGAAGGAACCTGCTGACCAGTTTTTCCCAGCACCCAGAACACAGTGAGGTTTTAGTTAGGGACATCTTACCAAATGTCTTTTATGCTTGATTTATCATCATCATCATCATCATCATCATCATCATCGTTGTCGTCATCCTCCTCCTCCTCCTCCTCATCATCATCCTCGTGTGTGTATGAGTTTATGTGCACCATGTGTGTGCATGAGCCAGGAGGCCAGAAGAGGGAGTTGGATTCCATAGAACTAGGGTTACAAGTGGTTGTGAGCAGCCATGTGGGTGCTGGGAATTGAATCCAGATTGTCTGCAAGAGCAGTGCTTGCTTTAAAC
Source organism: Microtus oregoni (assembly GCF_018167655.1). NCBI lineage: Eukaryota > Metazoa > Chordata > Mammalia > Rodentia > Cricetidae > Microtus > Microtus oregoni. The sequence continues at coordinate 22,383,542 of NW_024543075.1, read as the reverse complement.
CATCAAGCTGTTTATCTATCCCTTTTTTTTATCCAAAACGTTTTTTTTTAAAAAAAAACAAACAAACAAAAAAACAAAGAAAAATTAAATCTATTAGCCGGGCAGTGGTAGCACATGCTTTTAATCCTCAGGAGGCAGAGGCAGGCAGATCTCTGCGAGTTCAAAGCCAGCCTGGTCTACAGAGCTAGTTCCAGGACAGGTTCCAAAGCTACAGAGAAACCCTGTCTTAAAAAACAAACAAAAATAAATAAATAAATCTATTACATTCTGTCCTATCAAGCCTTTATAAGCAACATTTAGAAAACACCCAAGTGACCACAGTAATCCTATTCTAAAGGCAAATGCTATACTTGGAGGGTGAACTTGCTTTCGTATGGCACCTAGCACGGTTAGGGGACTTCCCATGTAATGGGTGCCATTTGTAAAAGTGAATTACTCCTGCCACAACAGCCAGCCCTTCCCTAGGAACCACCCTGGAGAGAGCTGCAGTTTGAATGGCTATGCCACCTCTCAAGGGACGTCCCCTGGCCATGATCTCTCAAGAGGGTTCCAGTGGACACTGCAACTCATTCTCTGCCTCAATTGGAGAAAACCCAGAGAGGCTTTCCCAGGGGTGTACCCCTGTCATGATCAAGTGCAACATTGTTGCAATTGATCGCACTTCAACTTCTCTGGCTGCCTTTGCCCTGTTCCTTGCAAGACTATTCTCAAGAGCGCTCCATGACACTCTTCAGACACACAAATCACCCTGCTGGAGTATATTGTCATGGGGCTTAGCTTAAGAGATCTTGTGTGATGTTTACAGCTTTTGCCTAAACCACGAGCTTTAAAAAGGTACCAGCTGTCTGTCTATCAGTCAGTCTAGACACATCACAGGGGCTCGTACATTACTTCTTTACTATGTGAATGAGCAGGTGTCCTAACTGCACACAGGAGTTGTGAATTACAGAGAAGAAGATCTGAAAATGCCTTTCAGTGGGTGCGAGAGCTCACCCAGTCCGCCCAGCGTGAAACCTTCCTTAGAAACAGCCCCACCTTTCACCAGTGACTTCCCAGGGGTTTTCTATCAGCAGCCACTGGCCACAATGTATAAAACGTTCACATGGGAACATTGGGGGTGCATTCTGCATCATTGTAGTACAGAGGAGTTGTTCCTTGAGGCCTTTAATTTTCTAGCTTTCATTATGGGAGAGTAAAATGTATCACTTGCATTCCAAAATTGATTTTTATTTCCCAAAAGAAGTCCATAAAAAATAAATAACTTCCCAGGAGGGAAAATAGAAAAGAACTCTAAGCAGGGCAATTTGTTAAAAGAGAAAAGAAAGCTGGAAGGAACAAAGCAATCTAAACATTTAGATTCATATTGTCCTCCCCTCCCCTTTGAGAGGGGAGGGGACCCTTAAAGCTCACCTGGAGCAGTTTCACAAGAAGGTAACTGAATCATCACCTTGTGGTCCTCTGGCATCACCATCGATAAATGCACATGTACAATGCATTGCAGTGCTGTTAGCTTGAAGATGCATTACCAGTATCTTACTAATTGTATCAGTAAGCGTTTGCTGCATAACAAATTATCCCAAATAAATTGACTCAAAATGGCAAGCATTCTTTCTTTCAGTTTTGTTGGTCTGTTGCTGGAAGGTTCCTAAGAGCTGGACTGTGTTGTTTGGGACTGGATGGTGGAGAATATCTCCACTGTCATGGTTGATAGTTCAGTGGAAGTTGGAGTGACTAGTATTGGCATTGTCTCCCACGAGCTAGCGGGCTATCTTTAGCTTGCTCATGTGGTTCTGGTCATGAGCATCCTCAGAGCAATGTGTTGATTCAAGTCTTGGTTCTCTGGTTGGCAAGTGTCTCTCTCTCTCTCTCTCTCTCTCTCTCTCTCTCTCTCTGTGTGTGTGTGTGTGTAGTGCATGTGACTATGTGGGTACCTGTGCACTTGTGTGTACTTGTAGTAGCCAGGATGTTAAGAGGTCCTCCTCTATCACTTTCCACCTATCTCCTTGGCACAGGTGTCTCACTGAACCAGAGTTCACCATTTTGGCTAGGCTGACTGGCCAGCAAGCTCTTGGGAACAACCCATTTCTGCCCCCTCCCCCAATGCTGCAGTTATAGGTGTACAACCACAGGCCTGGCTTCTTTTTATTTTTTATTGATTTTTATTGAGCTCTCCATTTTTCTCTGCTTCCTTTTCTACCTCTCGCCTCCCCTTCAACCCTTTCCCAAGGTCCCCATGCTCCCAATTTACTCAAGCCTGGCTTCTTATGTGGGTGCTAGGGATTCAAACTTGGACCATTGTGTTCTCGAGGAAAGCGGTGAGCCACTTCCAGCCCCCTCAAGCAGCTTTGAATCTACACCACACTAGCTGATTTTCCAGTTGCTAAGGCAGACTTGCCTAGATCAGTGATTCTCAACCTTCCTAATGTTGCAGCCCTTTAATGCAATTCCTCATGTCACGGTGACTCTGATCAAAAAGTTATTTTGTTGCTACTTCATAGCTGTAATTCTGTTACTGTTATGAATGGTAATGTAAATATCTGATATACAGGATGTCTGTTATGTGACCCCTGTGAAAGGGTCTTTTGATCCCCACAGGTTTAGAACTGCTGGTCTTGATGGAGAGAATGAGAAAGGTTCCTCACTTCCATTGAATGTCATATTCTCAACCACACAGTAGGCAGGGGAGACACCACGTAATCTTTTTTCACAGTGAATAGACTGGAGGTATCGACCAACTGGCATGAACTCATCCATTAAACCAAGAACCCACTCTGTAACTAACCGATCAGGGGAAAGTTTCTAAGTTCACTGTGTGTGGCCAGGGTCTCTCCCTTCCCTTCACTTCTTCCATTGCTTTGGCAGCCAAGGACATAGGGAGACAGGTCCATGTGGGTACGGAACCACTGGTCTTTCACTCTATTCTGAATAATACCTTTTGGGGGGGGGGATAGAATTTTGCTATATAGCCCAAGGTGGTCTGGAACTCATGATCCTCTTACCTCAGGCTCCTGAGGGTTACAGTTACAGTTCATACCCCCTTGCCAGGTGATGTTCTTACCAGTTAGCATACATGTACACTTCTGCTGGACATACTCACATCCCTCCTCACTCTCATCCATCATCTACTCTGCTCTGTCTCCAGAAGCTGAGCCCATAGCGGATGCCTCATGTGCTCCCTTGTTCTTTATCTTTCTGACTGAGCTCATGCAGTAAGGCATACGCAAAACGTTAGAGTGTAGAAGATGGGATGAGGCCCTTCTGTCCCAAAGCCTCTGCTCTTGGCTGTACCAGATCTCCCTTGGTTTATGTAACACTGTTTCTTCAGGCTCCTCAGGCCAGGAGGGGCATCCGAATGTCATAAGGTTTGGGGTCTCATCCATTGCTGATACCTTTAACTCAATATCTCTGGAAAAGTTGGACCTTCTGGATCTGGTTCTGTTTCCTGCTGTATTTTATCCAGCTACACTTCTGTTAGTTCTAATTTCTTCCAATGGGAAAAGAATGGCATTTGCAGCAGGAACTGGAATATCCTGCAGGGTGCACCCATGCAAATGAGAGTATAGCCCGGTGGGATGCCATTGTGGCTGGAAGAATGTTGGAGAACTTTAGCCAAGGGTATGGGATTTCCCACTGTCTTGGCTTCATTCAGGGAAATCTGAGGACTCCAGGACATGCAAGGATATCCATGTCATCATTTCTGTGGTGGGCAGATGCTAATGACCTCCTGAACGCTGTTATTAGAGGGATGAATGGCTTCATGCATTGTGGTCTGTGCATGCTGGGGTCTAATGTGCAGTTTGAAAAGAGTGCGTTCCCAACTGACTGACACAGAAATGTTCAAGATGGATTGCCAGGGTGGAGGGGAGGGGGATGTTTGCAGAGCAGGGCTAGACTGTGGTTCCAGTTTTGTAGTCTTCCAAACTGCTTGTTTTGGTTGACTGGGCAACAAGAAATGTGGAAGGCTAAACAGCTCCTCAGCTGGGAGTGCAGGAGAGGAGAAGGGGAAAGGATGGAGAAAGGGAAACGAGGAGGGGTATCCTGTAGCAAAATGGAAAAGTGCACCTGCATTTAATGTATTGTGTAATGTATGTGATTCCCTAACTTTTGGAGTTAAAAATATAGAAATAAATTATGTAGAAATAAATTAAGACCACACATTTTCTTTCAAACACAGCCCTGCTTAACTTTCATAAAACTGAAGTATTTTTGAATGTCTACTAGATAATATCTTTTTCTGAATGCTTTCTTTAAAATATATGTTTAATTTTCAAACACCTGCAGATACGCCACTTATTTTGTTGTTGTTTACCCCATGGTCAGAGAACAGACAGAATTTCATTACTCTGAGCACCAGTAAACCCTTCTTGTGCATTTGCAGAGAATGCATTTTTTGTAGTTACTGTTGCAACAGCTCCCCTGTGTTTCCTTTGTTAATGGAGTTGGTCATGTTTTCTTCACTTGTGTTGTAGGAAGCTGCTTCTTTGTTCCCAGCTGCTCAGCCCCAAAATAATCACACAGAAACCATATTATTTGTAATACTGTTTGTCCAATAGCTTAAGCTTATTTCTGGCTAGCTCATATCTTAAATTAACCCATCTCCATTAATCTGTGTATTGCCACGAAGCTGTGGCTTATCGGGTAAAGTCCCAGCGTCTGTCTCCAGTGGGGCTACTCTGCCTTCTTTCTCCCAACATACAGTTTATTTTTCCCTTCCTAGCTCTGTTCTGCCCTGCTCTGCTATAAGCTCAAAGCAGTTTCTTTATTAACCAATTGTTGAAGGAGCTGCGGGTCTCTTCCCATGCCCGGCTCCTGGCTGCCTGGCTAGCTTATACCCCGAAATAACAACACACAAACTGTATTCATTTAAACACTGCCTGGCCCATTTCTATTAATGTGTGTAGCACCGAGGTGAGCTTTCCAGGAAGATTCTAGCCTACGTCCATCCTGGGTCAGAGCTTCATCGCGTCTGCCCAGAGAGGAGAGGAGGCATCTGAGCTCACTTCCTCTTCCTCCCAGCATTCTGTTCTGTTTACTCCACCCACCTATGTTCTAACCTATAAAATGGGCCAAGTCAGTTTCTTTATTAGCCAATGACCTTCCTCCATCAACCAATGGCATTCCCAGCATTCAGAGGGGGAATGTGCTGTGGTAGCTCCTTCTGCTCCTTCAGTCAATAGCCTTTAAGATACCAGCCCACTGGGGTGTGGTCTCTTATACTTTAAAAAGCAGTGGGAACCAGGCACTCTCTCTCTTGCTTCGGGCTCCCGGTCCAGCGGCTAGACTCTCTGTTTCCTGTTTGCAACGAGAGGAGTGTTGTTTAGGACGGTGATCTTTAAGTTTTTCCCCTCAAATAAATAACCCTTTTTATTATCCCTAATTCTTAACTGGTGTGGGATTGTTTTGCGGCTTCAGGGAATCCCACACCACACTTGTTATTTTGTTTGCCTGTTCTGTTACTAAAAGAGGTGTTTAAGTCTGGAGAAGCAGGTTAGTGGTTAAGAACATGTACTGGTCTTACTGAGGACCCAAACATGCACCAGCCACCCTCACTCCACACCACCACTCAACCCCACCCCGCCAATTTATCTTGTGGATTTCTCTGTGTCAGCCAGCTGGGAACTCATTCTTTTCAAACTGCACAGCAGGCCTTAGCATGCACAGATCACAGTGTGTGGATCCATTTATCCTCTGGTAACATTATTTTCTTTGCTTGTTCAGTTATTAAAAGAGGGATTCAATTCTGGAGAGATGGTTTAATGGTTAAGAAACTGTACTGCTCTCACTGAGGACCAGAGTTTGATTCTTAGCACCACGCCTGGCCACTCACAACTGTCTACTAACTCCAATTCTAGGGGACCCAACACCTCTGATGATCATAGGGACTTGTCCCCAAATGTTCATACACACACAGAAACACACCCTGTTATGATTTACAGCACAGGTGACTCTGGCGGATCCCATGGTGGGTGTGGAGGACCACAGTGGGTAAGGGGACAAACAGATACACCATGCAGAGAGAGCTTGGGTATTTATTGAGTTTATTTAGTGGATATTGGGAGGGTATAAAAGTAGGGGAGCTATGGGGGGAAGGGAGAGGAGAGAAAGAGAGAGAAATAGGGACACACACACAGAGAAGGAGAGAGAAAGAGAGAAAGAGAGAGAGAGAAAGAGAGAGAGAGAGAGAGAGAGAGAGAGAGAAGGAAGAAGTGGGGAGAGGGGGGAGATTGGAAGTTGGCAGCACTTGTCTCTTAAAGGGATAGGACACCCAGGTGAAAGGGCAGGCCAGGATAATTATAATTAGAACACACCCAAGTACATGATTAAAAATAAATCTTTTATAAAAGAGGTGTTTAGGTCTCTAATTATGACCTTGGATACTTTTTTCTTTTGATTGTCTCAAGTTACACTTCATGTATTTTGAAGCACTGTTGTTCTAAATTATAATTGCCATATCTCTTTGATGGACTGGGCTTTTTACGACATAAATCCCCCCCGCTCCCCAGTTTTCCATTTTCATGTGTCTGGGCTCATGTGTGGGTAGGTGTGTGTGCAGGTAGGTAGATGTGTGAGGATGACATCATAACTCATCCTCTGTCTCTCTTCTATCTCACTCATAGAGGTAGGATCTCTTGGTCAAACCCAAAGCTGGCTGGAATGGCTACACCTGTCAGTTAGCTCACTCTGGGGTCTCTGGTCTGCCTTCCAGGGTTGGTATGACAGGTGTCATACCCAGTTGCCATTTACATAGATTCTGGATATTCAAACCTCAGGAGCATCTCCCCAGAACTTAAAATGTGTCTCTGTCATAATAGGTTTCTTGTCTGGTCTGTGTGATACAAAGACGCTGTGCCACTTTTAACGTTCATGATACATAGTCTTTCCACTCCCAGTGCTTCTGGAGCCTTCTGTTTAGGGCGGATATTCCGTAATCACAATATAATTTTAAGCCACTCTGAGTATGCGATTCTTGATTTCAGCAGTTAGACTAGTCATATTTAAAGCAAATGCTGATATATTTTTGAACTTACGATTTCTGTCTTTATTTTCTATGTATCCAACATGGTTTTTTGTTTATTTTTCTTCTTTTTCTTCTTGTCATTTTGCAATTTCTAACGTATATATTTTTCTATTAACTAGTCAGATAACTAAAAAAAATTTTGTGTGTGTCTCTGTGTATGTGTGTGTTTCATTTGCTTGTTTGCTTTTTGAGACAGGACTTCTCTGTGTAACAGCCCTGGCCGTCCTGGAACTTTCACTTTGTAGACCAGGCTGGCCTCGAACTCTCAGAGATCCACCTGCCTCTGCCTTCTGAGTGCTGGGATTAAAGGTGTGCACCACCACCACCCGGTTTAGAAATTATTTTTATGTTGACTTGAGATTTCGTTGTGTAGCCTTAACTTCTTCAAGTCAGCGTATCAGTGCCTTCATCATTTTTAATAATCCTAGGTTCTTACATGCTTTAGTTCCGTTACTGGAACCTATCGCATTCACCTTAGCTGCATGCTGGTCAAGCTGCGCATTATTATTGCCCTACCTTACCCACCTTTGTTTTAACTGACAGATAAGAAAGCCTTCTCACTTTTCCCCTCACACACTTCTGCATTTTCATTTTCCCTTTGTCCCAGGAAAGTTTGCTTTACTTTGGGCTTGCTGGAAATAAAATTTGAAATATTTTTACTTCATATTTACTTTGAAAAAAAAAATGTTTTTGCTGGGTATAGAGTTGAAATTGGCAGTGATTTCTTACAACATTTTAAAGATGTGACCCCGTCGCTCTTCCCTCGTTGCTGCTGTGGAGTCAACCTCATTATTGGTTCCTAGGAGGCAATCTGTCCTTAATCTGGCTTTGGGGCTTTCTTTTAATCTTTGGGTTTCAATAGCTTAACTATCATGGTTGTGGGTGGTGTGTGTGTGTGTGTGTGTGTGTGTGTGTCCTGTCTGGTGGTTATACACTCCTTGACCCTTAGCTTGGTATCTGTACTGTCTGGTTTTGTGTGTCAACTTGACACAGCTAGAGTCATCAGAGAGGAAGGAGTCTCAGCTGAGAAAATGCCTTTATGAAATCCAGCTATAAGGCATTTTGTCAACTAGTGCTCAATGCGGGAGGGTCCAACCCATGGTGGGTGGTTCCATCCCTGGGCTGGTGGTCCTATTCTATAAGAAAGCAGGCTGAGCAAGCCACGGGGAGCAAAGCAAACCAGTAAGCAGCATCCTTCCATATCCTCTGCATCAGCTCCTGCCTCCAGGTCCCTGCCCTGTTGAGTTCCTGTCCTGACTTCCGTCGGTGAAGAACAACAGTATGGAAGTATAAGCCAAATCAACCCTTTCCTCCCCACCTTGTTTTTGGCCACAGTGTTTCGTTGCAGCAAGAGAAACCCTAAGTAAAACAGCATCTTCGTCATATTGGACAGCTCTTGCCGGTTGACTGCTTTCATCTTCCTCTCCTTTCTGTGCTGGGTTTCGATAGCCTTGCGTTAGAGCGTTAGACTTCCCCGCTGTGCGCCTTTGTCTCTGACACTTTCTACCCTTTTTGTTTTCTGTGCTTTTGACCGATTGCTCCCCTCCCCTGTATTTCAGCTCACTCCTTTGCTTCCCACTGCCTCCAAACACAGACATTGAGATCCTACTTTATTGTTTTTAACAAATGTTTACATTGAGAGTGATTATAGACTATATAAAAGTTACCAATAGTATGGGGCTCCTTGTACCCTTTCTCTAGTTTCCCATGCTATTAATGCCTTCCATTACTATAGTACATCCTTCAAAACACACACACACACACACACACACACACACACACACACACACACACACATATATATATATATATATATATATATATATATATATATATATAGAGAGAGAGAGAGAGAGAGAGAGAATTAGGATTGAATGGGGTCTGAATGCATGCCCCAAGTACTCTGGCTTTGAGGTATGTCTCCAGCCCTCTATTTTACTTTGTTTTGAGACAGAATTCTGCTAAGTTGTTTGAGGTTGGTCTTGAACAACCTCTGTAGCCCCAGTGGGAATTGAACTTGTGACCCTCTTGCCTCAGCCTCCTGATTAACTGCTGTTACAGGCCCAAGCCACTCGGCACAGCTTCTGCTGTTAACTAAACCCCAGACTCTCTCTTGCATCTGACTGGTTTTGTTGAGTCATGTTCGTGATGTACTTTGGGATCTGGCCCAGGAGGCGAAGCTCAGTCTTTGCCTCCTCAGTCTCCTAGGGCCCGAGAACTGCTTATGACAGTATTGCAATGTCCTTTGTTCTCAGTGACCTTAGAGAGGTTCTGATAAATACTTGTCGGGCCTGTTGTACAATGTCCTTCAACTTGGAAATTATTGTAATCTTTTAATTCTGAAGTTCCCTTTTGTTTCTTTCCTGTAGCCTGTGGTTTTGTGATGAAATTCTTCCTGTATTGAATAGTTCAGGTGATCAAAATCACAGTTAAGGGTCTGTTCTGACGTCATGTCTGGACTTCTTGGTGTGCTGTGTTTGGGCCTTTTGTTTGTACCCCTCCACCCCCACCCCATTCCTTCTGCTTGCTACCTTAGAGAGGGATGGATGACTCTACCCCAGCCCCCAGCCCCCAGTATCCTCTGCTGTCAAGGATTGAAATGTCCTTAGGCCCTGAGCTCCAATTTCTGTTTATTCAGAATTTTGAAACTTCCAAGAACCCTCAGCTGGTTTCCCCTCAGTGTCTCAGACTTTATAAGTTAATTGGCAAAGCTTGCTCTTTCTTCTTCCCTTCTCTAGAATTCTGGTGTGTCAAGCGGTGCTTTCCTGGAAGCTCTTATCCGCGGTGTCCAGAGTGTGTCTGAAGTTCTGCACTGTTTCTGCCCCTTAGTGGCTGCTTGGCCTCTAGCCCTGGGCCCAGAGTGAGTTTACACCCCAGAGCAAAACTTAGCACAGACAATGCTGGGCTCCACCCAGTCCTACTTCCCTTCACCATGCCAGCTCATGAACGGTGTTTTCTGTTTGTCTGGTGTTTCGTATTGTTCTTAGTGGGAGTGTTTCCTCATAGCTCCGAGAGGTAGGAAGCTAAATGGTGAAAATATGTAAAATACAAAACCAGCTTAGAGTTTGAGGACTATGTAAGATTGAGAGCTAATTGGGATAAAGATTGGAAGGTGAATTACAAATGGAAATAATTGTTTAATTGGAGGTTGGCTGTTGATGGTGAAAACAAACACGTGGCTTTTCTAAAGAAGGGTGACATAAAAAAATGCTGATTTCCTCGCGGCCCAGGTGTGTCCCTGAGCACCCTGTGAGTGTGTGAGTGGCGTGTGTGTGTGGGGGGGGGGTAGTTGTAGGGTGTTAAGGTCACATAGCAGTCTGTGGAAGCATTGCAGGATCCCAATGCAAAGTAATAGCCCGTCACAAGATAGAGCACACTGTGTTTACTATATGCCAAAAGACTGTATGAATTCACTTAATTATCACACTGCCCCAGTGAGATAACGTTCTTATTATACAGCCCCTTCTTTCGGAGCAGGGCTCTTGAGTCACTGAGACAGTACGTGACTTGGGGCCTAGAGCCGCCAGTGACAGTGCGTCTCTCCGAGCCCAGGCTTTCTGACTTCTATGCCTCTGCACCTCACCGCCACATTATATGAATTTGGTAAAGAAAGTGGCTTGAGATCAGACAAGGCTGCTTGAAATGCAGGAGACAGTGCACAAGAGGACAGTTTACTCCTGCTCCCTTGTCCTGGGGCAAAGGAAGCAGATGGCATCAGAGCTGCTGGCTTTTAAATCAGCCAGGATCCTCACTGACTATTCCAAACCGGCTGGACCTCCCAGAGAGAGGTGGAGAAAGCCTGGCTATGGAGAGCAAAGACAGATGTGGGGACAAGAAACACCACTGCCTGTGGGACACACTTAAACAGGTGCATGCAGACTGCTCAGCAAGTGCCACTGTCGTCATGGTCATGAGCATGAGGGGCCAGAACCAGTCATGATGCTAGCAAATTCTCTTTGTGTTAGGATAGGACTCTTCTCTGTCCCCTAGGGATGCCCCCGAGGAGGTGTGATCTGTGATCATTTGCACTTCATGACGTTCGTCACTGTGCTGGTCTACCCAGTCACGGTGGTTCACACAGCAAGTAGATAGACCATTTCAGTGGAGCGTGCTCTGTGCCAGGTACAAATGCAAGGTGTCCTAGGGGGTGAGAGAAGAGACAGCCATGTATGTCGCAGGCGTTGGGACACTGCAGTGGAGAGAGAGAATCATGTTATTCAACCATGTACCAATTCCATGCTCACTCATTGATTACATGCTGTGGGCTAGATGCCGGTACTGGGGTTGGGCATCCAAATGTGGTCACCATAGAAACAGATCCTGCTCACATGAGGTTTTAATCTTATAGGGAATTTCATGACTTGTAACCATTTATTGAATATCTGCAAAATATGTACAAATGATCGCGCTAAGCACTTAGTAGGAATAATAGGTTGTGCTCAGAGTAATTAATATAATAATTTAGTGTTCATCATAGTTCCTGAGTACACCCCAAGGATCCTATGAGGTAGCTGCTGCTTTTCTCCTACGACAGAGGAAGAAATAGACCCAGACAGCCTAAGTAACTTTCCACAGTCACACGGCTAGAGCGTAGTATCACTGTGACTCGATCCCAAGTCTGTCCCATCTCCACGCCATCTTCCTACTCAGAGCACATACTTCTTCTCAAAACGTCAGAATGTCACAGTCTCTTTTCGAGAAGGCAACTGAATGTCCCCTCAGGTATGCTGAGATCCCGAAGCTGAAAGGAGCAAAACTGGTGTGGGGTGAGGTGAGGTCAACCAGGGCCTCAGGGAGAAGATGGCGGCAGAGACGTGACAGGAAGGCCAAACGGGCTTTCAGCAAAGGACCACAGGACAGAGACCTCTGGATGGGAACAGGCACACTCTGGACTCTAGGGGGAGCTCAAAGCCCTTGCACTGCGGGCTTGGTGGTTGGATGCTGGTCAACGCTGAGGCCTGGCTAGTGCTACTGGTTCCTGACCATCAGCCAGAATCATTAGCAGGCGGACCTTGCAGGTGTGGAGGAGGAACTCAAAGACCTTGAGGTCAAGAGGCTCCCTTACAAATTTTCTCTTGGGTTTCTGCTTAAGGTTAACTCTGCATCAGACCCCTCAGGGTGCCCAATGGCTAGTGTGGAAGAGGGAGCCTGAGCTTATCTCCTTCACATCCAAACACAGCATATTCTCTCCGAACTGTAGTGAAAACAAGAGGACAAGGGGAAGGGCAGAAAAGGAGCTCACCCGATCCCAGTGTGTATGAAGAGGTGAGAACTCCAGCCTAGCTGGATTCTCCAGAGCTGGCAGAGATCTGCTTGGCATTTGGTGGGGAGGCCCGGGTCATTAAGGAGAGCTGGGCATGCCCACTGTCTTAGTTAAGGTTACTATTGCTGTGAAGAGACATCATGACCAAGGCAACTCTTACAAGGAAAAACATTTAACTGGGGCTAGCCTACAGTTCAGAGCTTTAGTCCACTATCATGGTGGGGAGTATGCAGGCAGACATGGTGCTGGAGAAGGAGCAGAGGGTTCTGCATCTTGATCCACAGGCATCAGAAGGAGTCTGTGGTACTGGGTGAAGCTTGAGTATATAAGACCTCAAAGCCCATCGCTGCAGTGACACGCTTCCTCCAAGAAGGTCACATCTCCTAATAGTGCCACTCCCTATGACCAAACATTCAAACACGCGAGTCTATGGGGCCTGTACCTATTCAAACCACCACACCCACCCTGCACATCACTGTTGGACAGTACCTGTGGGGCACAGTCCTGCACACCGAGTTCTGTCTACTCCTCTCTCAGAGGCAGGCAGAAGCTTGCTAGGAGCATCAAGCGGCCACATCAAACTGAATCAGAGGTAGTGGCGAGAGGGGTGGGAGTTCAGGCAGAAGAGAAGAGTGAGTCAGATGGCAGCGGCTACAGCCAAGGCTCCGTGAAACCAATGATTGCAGCAGACACATCTGGAAAGGTACAGGTGTTTGCAAGGCCTGCTGCAGCATCCCTGCCAAGGTGGTGCTATCGACCACCATGAAGATGCTCAGTTGAGTCTGTCCTCATCTGTGCACTGATTGCATTTTGGATCAGCTCAGTGTGTGTAGTGATATTTCATTTGGATGTTAACAAATCAAGCTTGCCTGAAGATCAGAGAGTAAAACAGCCCCACCGCTCCGCCTTACAGACCAGGCAGTGGCGACACACACCTTTAATCTCAGTAGCCACACTAGTTGCCATAGAAACTGAGTGGTGGTGGTGCACGCCTTTAATCTCAGCCTTAGAGAGGGATATAAGACGGGAGGAGGCAGCTCTCACACAGTCTCATTCTGAGATTCCTGGAGGCAGGATCGCCATTTCAGACTGTGGTAGAGGTAAGAGCCAGTACTTCTCTGACCTTCAGGTCGAACCCCAGTATCTGTCTCTGGGATTTTATTAAGTGTGCTACAAGTGTGTGCACACCTGCACAGGCACATACACATTTGCACACATGCACCACTAGTTTTTCCTCTTTGTTTTTGTAATGTATTTGATGATGTGAAATTCATCAAATCATGAAGTAAAGGTGACTGCATTAGGTATTTATTTTATTACTGTATTCAGCTATGACCTCTGTAGAGCTCCCTAACTCCCCATCACTTCACAACACAAGCCCCGCACTGTGCTAGTCAGCTTTTCACCAGGGCACCCCAAATACTTGAGGTAAACAGCTGAAAAGAAGAGGAGTTTGGCTGACAGTTTCGGGTTGGTCAGCTTGTGGTGGCTTCTTGGTCTCATGTAGTTGAACAGAACTTCGTGGTGGTGGGAACACAGGACAGAGAGCTCTTGCTTCATTCACTTCATGACAAGAAGAGGGAGGGGAAGGAAAAGGATTGGGGGTAGGAGGGGTGAAGGAATGAGCCAGGGTTAAACATCCATAATGACCCACCCCCTTGATCTTCTTCGTCTAGCTACATTCTACCCTCCTCCTCAGATTTCCACAAAACAGTGCCACCAACTGGGACCCCTGTGAGGACATCTCATGGTCAAACCATAATACCCAGCAGGCAGTGAACTACTCCTCATTCTTTCTCTCCCAGGACCCAGGAACCACCAGTTTGCATCTTTTACCCTCTCTTTAGGAGACTACTTTAAAGTGAATCTAAGGCTAGGGATGGAGCCCAATAGGAGAATGCTTAATCTAGCATGCCCAAGGCCCTTGGGTTTAATCCCCAGAATTACAAACCACGAAAATAATAAAGAATGAAATGAAATATTTGTTTACTACAAACAAGAATCTATGCAGTACTCACTTGCCCTGATATGGCTGACGATTAAAATATTTCTATACCATTTGCCAATTTACCAATGGCACAAGTGCCTCCTGTCTCTCTGACTTGTTATTCCCTTGTCCGGTACCCTGAACGTAGTTCAGTCATGACAGTTAGTGTATAGTCTGCCAGGAGACTTCCAATAGTCTTCAGGGCTTCGGCATGTCCATCCTGATGGACAAACAGCCTAATAAATATTCAGACTCTCAGGAGACTCTGCAATGGAGGTTGAGATTAGAATTCTCCTCATTCTCGAGATCTTTTCTAAGCTAACAGCTACCTCTCCCTGATCACTTGTTTGGCTCTCACTGTCTGCATCATTTTAAAAAGTTCTCTGTCTAAAGTTCAATACTCCCCCATCATGGTTTTCTTTTTTTCTTACACCTTGATGAGTGCTGTGCCGACTTCCCCTAAGATGTGCCAAATATAATATCTGAGATGGGAAGATATGCTATTTTGAGGATAAATATGTTGATCTTTCCCTGGAGGAGTCCAAGACATCTTCTGATGACAGCTTTTGCTTGTTCACTGAAGAAGAGCAAGTGTGTACATGTGTGTGTGTGTGTGTGTGTGTGTTTAAGGAAGTCCTAGAAACCACTTCCATGGCACTGGGAACACTTCTGAATCAATAAAGGGCACAGTCATTGTCAAAATTGACCCAGGAGAGCCTGCCAGGATAGTGGGATATCTTAGAGATCTCCGTGAAGTCTTATTTAAGTTGTTACATTTTTGAAACTGGATCATGCTATCTTTGAACTTGAAGTCCTTTTTGCCTTAATCTATGGGATTATAGAAATTTACTGTCATCCCCACTGCAGGCATGGGTTCAAATCTTGCTCTTCTGTTGCCAGCTATAGGACATTAGAAGCATCATTCAACCTCTGCAGCTCAGCTTTCACACAAGTAAAGTGAGGAGAGTCGTGTGTATATGGTGAGGTTTGGGTGAGGATTAAGTGAGATTCGTGCACAGCGGTTAGCACGATTCTTGGCTCCTAAGAGTTCACTCGTCATTATGTATTACAATTATTTAGTCTTTTTTCCTATCATATTCTGAGATAAATCATTTTTAGTTTTATAAAAAAAAGAACAAAAGGAAATGGACTTCAACTCAGGGAGGGACGGTGAGTCACCGAGGATGGTTTCAGGCGCAGGAATGACAATGATAAGATCTATGCTCGGCGAAGATTAATTTGTCTGCGGCTCATAGGCTGACCTGCCGAGAAGAGGAGGCAGGGTTGGGACTGTCAGGCAGGAGGCTGACGTAAGACTCCCAGCTGCTCAGTACAACATGGCAGCCACAGGTCACGTGGGCGCGTTTAAATAGGAATCAATGAGAATTAAATGAAAGAAAAAAAAAAGATTCGGTTCTTCCTACACAATAGCCAACTTTCACAGCCTCAGCAGTCAGTGTCCAGGGGCTGCTATAGGGTAGAGCATATGTTTCCATTCTTCCAGTAAGTTCTGTCAGACCGCGCTGGTCACAAGGAATGTCAGAATAAGCTGGAAGTTGTGTTATCGTAATGACCACTTAGTCTGACCTTTGATTCAGGTGCTCTGGGTGGGGTCTGAGGATTCGTTGCCTTGTAGCCTGCTGCTGCTCTGGGGACAACAGATAGAGAAACCCCTTCTCAGCCCGTAGGGTGGGGGAAGAGGGCATCTTTCGTCACACAGTGAACAATACGTCTGTTCTGTATACTCTAGTTCAGCCATGGTCAGATTTGGAGCAGTCTCTTTCTGGGACTGAGAGCCTAGGACTTTGTTTTGGGGCCAGGTGTGCACAGGAGTTTGCTGTGGGTTTTTGTTTTTGTTTTGAGACCCAGGCTGTGTTCCCAGGCTGGCCTCCGACTTGCTAGGTAGTAAGGATAACTTTGAACTCTTGATCCTCCTGCCTCTAACCCCCAACCCCGGGTGTGCACCACCTAGGTGTGCACCACCACATCCGGTTCACACTAGAGGTCGAGCCCAGAACTTCACACACGCTCCACTCAGCAGGCACCTTCACAACTCAGCTACACCCCCAGCCCTGCAGCTTCTGCAGTGTAAGCTGGGAATGGCACCTCCCCCTCCCCTTCAGAGTCTGGGCTCCAGAGGGGTAAAATCACTCAACAGAGGCTTCTTGGTCTACACTCCCTGCCATTCTGGAGTTCACTTTCTGAGTTGTGATGGGGAAGGAAAAGGAGACAGAAGCTTTGAGGACAAAGAAGTCAAGAATTTGCTGCCTTTGTTCTCCAGCCACACCTGACAACTTTCTCCCTGAGGCAAGAGGAGATGACTCACGTCTAGCTGCAGGGCCTGGGTGGCGGGAAGGGCCTCGGGGTACAAGTGACAGAATCCAGTAAAGTGGGAGGTGGGGAAACAAATCATTTTAAGCTGTACGGTATTATGGAGTCGCAGCATGCTGAAGAAAGAAACATCCTAGGGCTTGCTCCCCGGGAGCCAGAGATGGCATCTCAGGTGGGCAGGCTCTGCAGGGCATCCCCTTCTTTCTGAGCATGACAATCATACAGAGGTACAGGGTGGCGTCTGTGCTAGAAGTCACCTCATTTCTGCTGTGCAAGCCTTCGGACACTGGCATCAGATCAACATCAGTGTCTGGACAAAGTCAGGCTTTCTTCCAGGAAAACACCGCCATTATTTCTCCAGCTGGTAGCAAGTCGCTGCGACCTTCTTGAGGTGGCTTGTTTTTTTGGACTCCTGAGATGCTCCCACATCACAGACCTCCCCATAGCCCAGTGTCTAAATGCCTAGGTGTGTCAGAGCCTCCCCCTTACCCCCAGGATCCCGTTGCAATGTTGAGGATGACATCATATGGCCAGCTGGTTTCTTAGCTCTTAGCTTGTGCTATTTGGAAGTACTTTGAATGAAACATGGCTATCTTTGCACTTGTGTGTATGTCTGGTGGCAAAGAATGGGGGTGGTGTGGGGAGAACTCAAAAGGTGCTGTAGCGAATGGCTTTGAGCTGTGAATGGCTCAGTAAGAAGACAGTGGGAATGGCAGCTTCCCTCAGACTTGGCTCTTCCCTTTAATAACCAACACACATCCCTCTGCTCATTTATCCATCTCTCTTATCGATCTACCCATCCAGCCAGCCACCTATCCATCTCACCACCACCCGTTTCCATACACTCATGTTCTTACCTCTCCATCCAACCAATCACCCACCCATTAATCTACCCATTTAACTACCAACCCACCCATCATCCACCCATTGATTCGTTCATCTACCCATTTATCTATGCAACCATCTGTCCATCTGCCTGCCTGCCGATCCGCCCAGCCACTGGTCCACCCACCCACCCACTCACCCACCCATCTATCCATCTACTCATTTACCCGTCAATCCATACGTGTGCACACCCCCCATCATCCATCATGCATGTATTTATGATAAATGGGTCCAGCGGGAACGTCCTCTTGTTTTTCATGCCTTCCGTGCTACTGAGCGTGTTTGGCTACACACAACAGGGAGATGTTTCTCTGTGGGGACTCCTTCTAACAGATCATTTCTTACCCCATCGCCTCTGTACAACAGTAGAAGAAGCAGAAAACTTATCTTCCAGTGACAGCTCTTTCCTCTGCCTGCCTGGGGACCAGAGCTCAAGCATGTGGCTGTCAGGTTCTCAAAATCCCTTCGCATCCCGTGACTCGGTGATGTGGTTAATGTAGACGGGGCTCGTCTAACAAAACAGGGAGTCCATTGAGGAAATGAGAAAGTATGTTTCTTCAGAGAATGGAGGTAAAACCGCTCGCTTTCCTTGGAGTTGGGAGGTTTTTGTCCCCAGCCTCTGGAAATTAAACCCATCACTTAGCGATCACAGTGAGCAGATTGCGTGGCTTCTGGCTTTTGTTGCTTGGGCTGTGCAGAGCCACTGTGAACGGTTTTGATTGAATGTCCAAATTAAGCTGCCAAGCGGCAATTCTGCAGCTCTAGGGACCCCATGTTAGTATTTATGTCACATCTTTAGAAATAATCACATTCGAAGCAGCGCCCAGAGCCGTGGCATCTGCTGCAGCAGTGGAGGGGCTGGGAGCTGCTCGCTATGTCCAATCGGCACCCAGACAAAGACAGGGCCTCATGGGTACCTCATCTGGGCTCCTGCCTTGAGGAAGTGAGGAGGAAGCATTAAGCATTGTTTGTCCCTGTTCTCTCTCAACAGGGAGCAGAAGGGAGGTGGTCTCTTAACCAGAAGTAAAGCTGGCTTTTTGCCTGTTGAATTCCCAGAGCAGATGTCCTCAGCATACAGAAAGACCCTCAGGGCTAGCTTGGGGAACAAACGTTCACGGGGAGGGGTTCTCTGATGTACCCAATGGTCTGACAAGTTTCTCCTCTGTCTCCAGTAAGCCTTACATGCTCTGCCCTCTTCAAAGTGATCAATATTGCATCCCTGAAGGACTCTGCAGCAGAATTGCCCTCACTCAGGGGACTTCCAGGCATAAGTAGACTGAACCTAAGACACCTCAGAGGAGGAAAACCACTTCTGATGCTTCCTGTGGAGGGGAGCTACCTAAGGGCTCGGGTATGTGAAGTCTGGGGTCAGAGGAGGTTTAGGGTAACCCTGAGAATTTCAGGACCCTGAGTTATCAGGGTTACCTGTGTAGAGAAGAGCTAACACTAAACTGGAGATATATAGATACAGATATAGATATAGATATATAGATATATAGATAGATATTGAATTCTAGAACTGCCCAAATTTCCAGTTTTCTGACTTGAAGGAAAAGTCAGTTGTGGGAGCCATGAGCTAACTTCATAGTGATGTAGACTCAGAACTTGGGAGAATGAGAATGGCTGAATCTTAGGGCATCCAAGTTGCATCTGACTCTCTTTATTTATTATTTTTGAAAGGATTTTTATTGTTAAAAAAGGCTGTATACATGCCTGGGTGTGAGTGTGCACTCTTCAGTGCAGGGGCCTGTAGAGACCACAGTACAGTGTTGGGATTCCTTGAGCTGGACATGTGAGCAGTGCAGAGCTGCCCGCTGTGGGTGCTGGGAACTGACTCTAGGTCCTCTGCAGGAGTAGCAAGTGTTCTTGACCACCGGACCGTCTCTTCAGCCTCCTGAATTCAGTTTGTTGACAGTAATGGATACACACCTGGCCTCCCGTCACACAGATCCCTTTCAGATCTGCAGTAACTTTTTCTTTCCTAATTAAAGAAGTAATTTATACTCAACCAAGGCTGCACATTTATGGGTTCCTGCCTTTAAATCCCCACTGAAACGACTGCAATTAAAAACGGGAAATTTTGGTCACAGTTACAAAGTAGAAAAATGGTGTCAATCACTGTCTAGAACCTTTGGGGATTTCTCTAAGCCTCAGTCAGACCGAGATAGCTAATTTTACATTCTCCTTTCTCACATCCAGACTTCCTATGCTTTTCTTTCATGTGATCGCACTGGTTGCTGCCTCTAGAAGGATGTTAAGTTATAGCTGCAGCATTGGGCATTCTTAATTTGATTGTGGCCTTCACAGATATGCACCTTGCGTGTTCAGGAAGCACAATGAAAGCCGTTGGTACACTTATTATATTGAGAATAGCATTCATTCATTCTTTTTTTTTTCCTAAGCGTTAAAAAAGGAATTGTTGCCATTTTTTTCCTGGTTGTCTTTTAAATCATTCTAAAAGATAATTACATAGTTTTTCTCCTTTGACCTAGTTTTATATTGTAAAATATAAATAGGCTTTCTAAAAACTCCGAAATGTTTCTGTTTGGAGAACACATGGTCAGAGCTGAACGTTTGAAAGGTCACTTTGGGATATGGAGCATGGGGCGGATAAAGTGAGATTAGAGGTCAGAAACCAACCAGGAGCTTCTCGGTTTACTAGGAGAGGAAAAACTGGGTGTTTCAGCAGCTATCCTAGCAGGAACTGCTGTCTGCCGACCTCTCATCCAAGCCCAGCACCATACCAGATTTCATATATGGGTTAGAAATCACGTTTTCCTGTGATGGTTAGTGCTGTCAACCTGACAACACAGAATAGGCCTCTGGGTATGGTTGTAGGTGATTATCTTGGTTATGTTAATTGAGGTAGCAAGACCCGCCCACTGTGGGTTGTGGGTGGTACCATTCCCTGGCTGGGATCCTGTGTACAGTAGATAAGGGGCTGAGTGGCAGCACATGTGTCTCTCTCTGCATCCCCGTTGTGGATGTGATGTCACCAGTTGTTTCCAGGTCTCACTGCACTGACTTCCCTGACCCTGTGGACTGGAGCTTGAACTGTGAGCTAAATAAAACCTTCCATTCTTAAGTTGTTTCTGTCATGCTGTTTTATTACAGTGATGGGAAAGGAGCTAAGAAATGCCTTGTGGCGTTATCACTGTTGAATTGGAGGCGGCGTTGCTCAAGCCCATCAAATGATAAAGAGATGGGACAAATGGAAAAGATTATAGTTACGGATGGGACCCACAGGAAGGGACCAGGTGGTTTCCAGATTCATTTGCACAGTTGGGTGGATGGCGGGGCGCTCCCTAATGTGTCATTGAAAACAAGAGAGCAGATGCAGTGGGTATGGTAGTTTGAGTGAGACTGGCCTCCGTAGAGTCACAATTGGAATACTTGGTCTATAGCTAGTGGAATTGTTTTGCAAGGATTAGGAGGTGTGGCCTTGTTGGAGAAAGGGTATCTTTGTGAGTGGTCTTTGAGGTTTCAAAAGCCTGCATCATTCATCTCTCTCTCTCCCTCTCTCCCTCTCTCTCTCTCTCTCTCTCCCTCCCTCCCTCCCTCCCTTGTGTTGCTTGTGAGCCAGATGTAAGCTCTCAGCTACCGCTCTAGCACCATGCCCACCAGCCTGTTGTCACGCTTCCACCTTTCCACCATGATGGTCACGGACTCTAGGCCTCTGGAACTGTGAACTCCTCCATTCAATGCTGTCTTTTATAATTTGCCTTTGTCTTGGCCTTTTGCCACAGCAATAGAAAAGACATTGAGACAGTAGGAGAGGACAGGGAGATGCCATGTTGACTTTGGTGGGGACATTCAGTGCAAGCTTCCAGTGATGGCTCTACCCAAGTTGGAAGCTCAGGGAATAGATGTAGCGTGGTGTTGTCAGTGTTTGGATAGGGACCGAGATCATGGGAGTAAAACCCTTTGAGAAAATACAGAAGCTTTTCGACTAACTTCCAACTAATTCACGGTTTAATGCAAAGAGAAAAGTCTCAAGGGGATTTAGAAAATACCTTGAACTGGAGGAAAATGAAAATACAATGCACTCAACTGTGGCATCCAGATAAAGAGATGCTTAAGATGAAAAATAATTATGTGTGTATGCTATAAGTACTTGTTAGTACACGCGTGTGTCTGTGTATGCATGTGTGTGGTATGTCTGGGTTATATGTACTTTTTAATATGTTATATATACTTGTTAGTGTGGGTGTTATGTGTTTGCTGTATATACTTGTTAATGTGTATGTGATATGTGTACTTGTTAATATGTATGCATATGTGTGTGGTATGTGTACTTGTGAGTGTAGTGGTTTAGATAAAATGGCGGAGTTCCCCGAAGGCCAGCGGCCGGCCATGAGGAGTAGCCGGGTCCCACCACTCGAGGCCTCTGTGGTCCCAGGTGGGTGGGAGGCAGCGGGTAAGAAACCTCCACAGGTTGGCCAGGCAGCCGGTCCCAAGAGGAGCCATGGTCGGTGAGAAACGAATAGACACCATTACAGAGAAAGTGGATATAGTTTATTTAGTGAGTTATGGAAGAAAAAGGGAAAGGGGAGAGGAAGGCGTGGGGGAGGAGAGGAGGCCGAAGCCACCTCGATGGGACAGAGAGAGGGTAGACTGGAAGAAGAAGGAAGATGCACTTGCCTCAGCGGTGGAAGGGAGGAGTGGGCAGGGCTTGTCTCTTAAAGGGACTGGACAGACCATTACAGTTAGTGTGTGTGTTATATGTGTTTGTTAGTACCTGTGTGTGTTATATGTACATTTGTGTGTGTGTGCGTGCCTATGTGCTACATTACTTGATAGTGTATGTGTGTACATGTGTGTGCAGGTGCATAAGTGTGTGTGCCTTTGTGTGTTGAAGCCAGAGGTAGGTGTTGGCATCTTTCCTTGACCTCGCTCCACTTTTATGATTTTGAGCAAGGTCTCTTACTGGCCCTGAAGCTCATGGGTTCAGTTAGTCTGGCCTCAGAAACTGACTTGTCTCCCTGCCAGCCTTCCCCCCCCCCCCCCCCGTGCTGATCTGAGATGCTGTGCCTTGCTTCTGACAAGAAGTCTGGGAATCCAGACTTTGGGCCTCATGCTGGCAGGCATGGGGCAATCTCTTTAGATTCTTAAAATGAAATTTTTTATTGGAGAATTCTACCACTTAAAGAAGAAATGGCAACAATCCTTCTCTATAAGAAGCAGAAGTGGACTTTCTCCACTTGTTTAATGAAGCAAGCATACTTCAATATTTAATACTCCAATATTAAAACTAGTTGAAACATCACTACAAGTTATAAGCATATAGCCCTTAGGAAAATAAATACAAGAGTTCAGCCACATATTCATAAATCAAACCCAGTAATCTATTTAGAATCTAATATATTCTAAGCAAGGAAGCTCACTGCAGCACTGGGTCAATGACATCATCCAATGTAATTCCCCATATCTATAATCTGAAGAAAGAAATCCAATGAATATGGCACCTGTTACAGAAAAAGCAATTGACATCATTCGATACCTATTCTCAAGGAGTGTTCTCAGCATGTTAGAAATAGACGGGGACATCTTTGATGTTATAAAGGGCTCCACCAGACACCTACCACATACTTAGGGATGACAGGCTTCAGGCTTTCCTCTGCGCTACGGGTGAATACAGAGTGCCTGCCTTCACCCTGTTTCCAAATATATTTGGAGATCCAGCCCATGTGATAGGACAAGAAAAGAAGGCAAGCGAAGAGGAAACGCAGATACTTCCTCTGTACATGGAAACATGGTCACCTAAGTGCAGTCTCACAGGAATCTACAGAAACAGCACTGAACCAAAGACTGAACGTAGCCACAGTGCAGACTCCATGTCACCGCACACAAAGTGTGTTGTACATACTGACAATGAACGATTAGAAATCAAATTTTTAAAAAATACATGGAAAATAGCTCCAACATCAAATGAAATATTCAAGGGTAAATCTAGTAGCAGATGTCTGAATCGATATGATTAAAATTATAAAAAAATGAAAAGAACATTAGGAAAAATAAATGGAGAGATGAACCATGTTTATGGCTTGGTAGGCTCCACAGGGTAAAGGTGCCAATCTTCCCCCTTCTTTTTTGTTAGTTTTGGGGATCAAACTTGGAATCTTAACACGCTAGAGAAGTACTCTGCAGCCACTAAGCCACCCCAAGCCAAGACAGCAGTTTTTAAAGATCGATTTGTAAATTTCAATCAGTATGCCATCTGGATTTTTAAATTATGACTAAGACAGTTTTAGAATTTGTATGCTTCATTTTTAAGATGAGGAATAAAGTTATAAGAGTGAAATTCTTAGCCTTGAGACTTACTTTTTGAAGCCGCACTAATCAAGTCCTGTGATGTTGGTGATCGGAGAGTTACGGGCGACAAGGAACACGATCTGCTGGAGTCAGAGACAGCCACACAGAGGTGACCCAGTGATTGCTTGCAAAGGCGCAAAGGCAGTGAAGTTAGGAAAAGGCCAGGCTTTCAACAAATGATCCTGGGATGACTGAGTATCTACATACAAGATGAATTAATCTTAACCTCCACCTCACAGAACATGGGAGAACTAACTCCAAGTGAGGAGCAGAGCTGAATGAAAATGGTAAAAAGTGTGAAATTTTAGAGCACACTGTGGGGATTTATAATGTGGAGTCAGACACGGAGGTCTCAGACACGACCCACAAGCATGTCTCAGACAAGAGCAGGAAGATGAATTGAGCTTCATTAGACAATGAAAGCGTTTGCTCTGTGAAAGACACTGCTACAGAATGAAAACAAAATTGTAACCTGGGAGAAGATGCTGTGAATCAAGGATGGGATGCCCAACCGCACACTGCTGAGCTTGAGTGAATGAGCTGCTGGAGCACAGTCCTCAGGAGAGAGAGACAGAGGGACGATGATGATGATGATGATGATGATGATGATGACGATGACGACGACGATGACAACGACGACAATGAGCAGCAGCAGGAGGATGAGTAAGAAGAGGAAGAGGAGGAAGAGGGTGGTTTGGTTTTAATTTTGTTGTTTGATTTTTGGTTTGTGTCCGTGGGGATTAAACTCAAGTCATGGTTCACTCTTTTTCAGTTCTTATTTTGAGGCAGGCCCTCATTAAGTTACGCAGGGAAGCTTTGAAGCTCTGGTCCCCCTGCCTCGGCCTACTGATCGTTACAAGCCTATGCTATCAGGCGTGGCTATTACAGGTTGCAAATTAAACAAACTCCTGCTTCACCCAAGACAGCGTTCGTGTGGTAAATCCACTTGTGAAACAATACCCAACATCTTTGGGAACTCGGGAAACACACATTGAAACAGAGATGCAATGCCGTTACTCACCAATTATAATAGCTTAATAATCAATGATAGTAATAGGTGCTATCAGTGTCGCGTGTTGGCAAAGACACAGAACAACACTGTGTGATATTCTTTATGTATTTGGTTATTGAAAAGAGAACACTATAATGATGAGAAACCCAAACTTGTGGGTGGAGGAGATGGTGACTACAGACAGGAGGGTTGAAGGATTTCTGGGATGATGGAGCTGTTCTAGGTCCTAAAGTTGTGGTAGCTTATGTCAGTCTACCCATGTGCTAAGTTTCACCACCACACTACATAGAACAAACAGACAAACAAACAAACAAACAAAAAAAACCAACAATGCTCTCAGTGGAAAGTAAGAGGTGATGCAAAAGGAAAGTGGTGGTGATGGTCTGAAACGAGAAAGGGTCAGCATCATCTAAGCCTGAAGGATAGCATGATGCCAAAAGTCAATCTTTGGCTGATGTGGTTGGGCAGAGAGAGTGCCTGTGTGCATTCCCCCTCTCCCAGTTTGTTGTGTAGTTGAGGGTGATCGTCAGCTTCTGAAAGACCTCTTTCCACTGAGTGCTAGAACCATTTGTGTGTTTCACCTCTCTCGGTTTATGCAGCAGTGAGGATTGAATCCAGGCTTCACGCATGCCAGGCAAGCTCTCTACCCATTGGGCTACATTTCCAGCCCTTAGAAAGCTATTTGCAGCAATAAAGTAAATAGCAATGCTTAGGAATGGTAAACTGAGGACACCTACTGATAAAAGGTGATGAACGGCATGGAAACAAGCTGGAGGTGTGCTCCTCGATAGCAAGAGACGACGAAATAACTGTAATCGTAAACAAAATGACAGACATGGAGAGAAAAAAGCATTTATGCCTAGGGAAATGGGCACGGAATGTTCCCAGAGCAAAGGCCAGAGCTGATGGAAGATCGCCTAAATTTGAAGTGGATCAAGACAAGCGAGTGATGGACTTCATGCAAAGGGTGTTTTCGTGATGAAAGGAAATCTCAGAGTGGGCCTAGGGAGAAAACATGCCCGGCCAAAACTCCAGTCTTAAAACGACTTTGCCAGTCTTTGCCAGAAAGAAGAGGTTTAAAACTCTGAAAGCTAACAATATAATTAAAAGGACTCTCAACTCCTTTTGCCTCAAGCCCCGAGACCTTCAATAAAGGAATTCTCTTCTTGTCTAATATCCACAGACTTGGTGATATAGTTCCCTGCTAGAGAGACCTTGTTGTATTCCACACCCAAAGGCCCTGGAAGTCTCTCCCATGTTCTCTGATGAAAATACAATTGAGTTCATTGGCACATATGGTTCTGTTAGACGCCCAGCACAGACTGTCATCAGACACACAAGATGGAGGTGGGAAACCAGCTGAGTCCTAACAATGGAAATTGTGACATGGCTCCTGGCAGGGAGGTAGAGGAAGCCAACTAGTGTGACTGGGTGACTGGGTGTGTGAACTCAGACTGGCTGAAGACTGTAACTGCAGGGTGACATCAAGCTCCCTGAGTGACATCTCCCCATGGAGTACTCCCTCAGGCAAACATCACAAGGGCCCTGCTGATCTATTCAAGGAGGGTATTGTTCCAGAGACAAGAAGGTAGAGATATTTACGTTCCCACCCAGAAGCGATGGAAAAGTGTCACCCTCTGGGCAGGATTTGGAGAGAGAGAGAACCACACTAATTCCCTAGTGGGTCAGAGGAAAGGGAGCTACCAAGGAACTGGGGGCTTGGATGAGGGTTAAAATGTAAAGGACACAGAGGAAAAACAAAACGAATCCCAAATAGCTGGAAGACAGGCTTTTGAATGTTCTTATCACATAGGACTGAGAAATGTCGGAGATGATGAAGAATCTGCCTAGGTGCTCTGAGTTGATCAATACACAATATATAAACACACTAAAGCATTACAATGTGTCCCATAAAGATGTGCAATTATTCTGTCAATAAAATTTTTTTGAAGGCTATTGGGAGTTCACAGGAGATGCCATCCATCCCAGGCAAAAGTCCAAGTCGCTAAATTGGAATGGAAAGATGCTTCTGGTAATAAGGGATGGAT
The DNA here is from genome assembly GCF_018167655.1 of Microtus oregoni. NCBI lineage: Eukaryota > Metazoa > Chordata > Mammalia > Rodentia > Cricetidae > Microtus > Microtus oregoni. Next base: position 22,356,686 of record NW_024543075.1, on the reverse strand, counting down.
TTATTGCATCTGACTTCAGATCGTCCATCATCCTCAAGCTATCTCCTCTGGGGCTCATTTGTATGACGATCACATCGAAGGGATGCTGCTTCAGTCCTGGAATTTATCATGGTCATTGTACATTTTCTTCATATGATTTGGTCTAAATTCTACTGGGAAAGGAAGCCAGCGTTTGTTCAGCTTCTGCCATGAGCTTCACCTCCTCCCTAAACACCATCATCCTCGTAACTAGGGCCATGGTACAGTGCAGGTATGAAGTATTTCTCTCCACAAAGGACTCATGTATTAAAGACTGGATCCCTTGGCAGTTGGTGCTATGCTACCTTCATCAGTGGCTCACCTCCTCAGTGAGTTCACAACTGAATGGACTCTTAAGAAATGGGAACTAAGTTGGGCGGTGGTGTATGCCTTTAACTTTAATCCCAGTATTCGGGAAGCAGAGGTAGGTTGGTCTCTGTGAGTTACAGGCCAGCCTGTTCTACAGAATGAGTTTCAGGACTGCATCCAAAACTACAGAGAAATCCTGTCTTGAAAAACAAAACAAAATAACAACAAAAAAAAGGGTACTAGTTGGAAGAAGTAGGTTCCTGGGGACATGACTGTGAAGGGTAAACCTTATTATTGGCATCTTCCATTTACTCCTTTTGCTTACTGGATACCATGACACAAGCAGCTTTTCCCACAACACCGTTCTTGCTGTGGACCTAAAAGTAAGGGAGCTAATCAACCAGAGTCTGAAGCTAATGATACGGTTTGCCAAAATAAATCCTCTATTCTGTTAGCTCATGTTTCCTAGGCATGAGTGTATGTGTATGTGCACGTATATGTGTATGTGTACCTGTGAGTGTGTGTATGTGGTGTATGTATTTGTGAGTGTGTGTATGTGGTGTACGTATTTGTGAGTGTGTGAGTCTGTGTGTGTATATGGTATGTGTATTTGTGAATATGTGTGTATGTATATCTGTGAGTTTGAGTATGTGGTGTGTGTGTGTGTGTGTGTGTGTGTGTGTGTCTGCCTGTGGAGGCGAGAGGTTGACACTGGGTATCCTTTTTGATCATGTGAGAGTGTGACCACTCAACCACCTTACTGTTTGAGATGGGTCTCTCCTGGGGCTCATGAATTTGGCTAAGACGGCTAGTCAATGACCCTCAAAGATCTCTTTGTCTTTATGCTGTACTGCCAGCACTGTTTGTTTTTGTTTTGTTTGTTTGAAATGGGCAAACTGAGGTTCCAAGAAATCTTTTGATTTAAAACACCCCGTTTTTGCACACCATGGCAGAAGGGGAGATTAAGCCTGGGCCTGACATTCTCCAGCTCTCCGCACCATCTTCCACCTTTTCTCACTTGCAATGGCTTGACAGGCTCTTTTCTCAGCAGACAGACACCATGACAGTCCCAGCTGGAAATTTGACTCAACACGGATAATTAGACGTGTGACAACCGTACCTCTGCCAGCAGCCCTGGAAAGCCAGCTGTGCCAGAAGCCTGTGGGGCCTTGGCATGTTCCAGATGACTCTGGTCTGCACGTAGCCTCCCTAAAGCCCCACGTTTGTGTGCTTCGTGATCAGGGTCACTACATAGGGTGACCGGTGAAGGGGGTGGGGATGGAGACTCAGAGATGGTCAAGGTTCACAGAGCCACAGCACCAGAGAAAGAAGGGGTTAGAAAAGCCATGGTGATGAAGAAGCAGAAATAAAGGTGACATGAACATGGATTGTAGACAAAGGGGCTAAAGAAGCCTCCTGAGAAGTTATGACAGAGTGTGGGGGTGACTTTGAGCTCTCTCTCGTAAATGCTTCTTTATGTGCACGTTTTTTATGAATCACCTGAGAATAAGTTGGGGCCATAGTTCTCACTAATCCTAAAGTGTCCCAACGTACATTTCTTAAGAGCAAATATAGTTTTTAATGTGTGTTATATGATTATCTAGATGGGGAAATACAGCACACAGCTCCACAGGGTTAACCAAAGGTTCAGGAGAAATGTCAGCCACCGGAATGTCCCTGGAATCAGAGGCCAGGACAGGGTAGTAAGAAATGTTTTCGTATGTTTGTCAGTGTTTGTTCTTCTAGGCCTGGTTTCACTGAGGGGCGTCTGCTGAGGGGATCCCACTGCTCTCAATTAGGACACCTTGACTCTGCATTGAGCGTGGAGCCTGCTTCTCAGTTCTGTAATTCAAATCACAGTTTAGAAACATCACAGGGACTATCCAGCCGCCCTGCTGTGTCTTTGGGGGAATGGAGTGCAGACTCTGGAGGTCAGGACGGTGGCTTCTAGGACACTAACGATGCCCAACTTAATAACATAATCAGTACAAGAACGTATTTTCTTTCTAAGAAATTCAGACTAGGGCTGACGAGGCCAATGCTCTTCTGCTTCCCACCTCCAAACAGCTGCCTTTATCCCTTCAGAGGTAGCCATTGGTTAAAGTGCTCATCTTCTCCTGGATGTTTCTGTGTTTGCGTTCATGCAGGCCTCGCAGGAAATGCGCTTTCTTGTGCCTCCCTTGGAAGATTTGGAGAGCCTTTTAAGGAGACTTGATTTTGATAGTCTCAAAATGACAGAAAAAGGGCAAGGATAGCATTAAAAACGCTTGTATTTTCTTCACCTGATTGGCTGGCAGTTTATACTGTGCCTAATGTAGTCTACCATCATTTATATTAAACATTTTTAGATAAGTGCTTTTTTTATCCGAACAGTTTCAGAGTTCAGCAAGGCACTATGATCCCCACTGACCTCAGAATATGTCAGTACGCATTTTCCAAGGTCAAAGACGTTCTCTTAAGTGTGCAGTCTAATTATCCAAATGGGACCCGTACCACGGGCCCACTGCTATTATCTAATAGCGTGGATCTCAGTTTCACTATAGAATCACACAGACCTTTTTCTTAAACAGGGGCTTTATATTGTAATCGTTTTTATTTCTTATCTCTTCCAAACCTCTGTGTGCGGGGCTAGCCCAGTGTTTTCGGCAGGTCTGAAGTCTTTCTCAGCGCAGATACGCCTTAGTTTGTATAGCCCTTCCCCTGGGTTATAGTGTTGACTTTCCTTATCGCTAGCATTCCCAACCTGACTGTCCACGGCTGTGGCTTTGAATCTCTGTTTCAACACACACAGTGAAGACTTGTGAGGACTCAGAATACCAGGGACATTTCCCTTACAAAGAGTTTTAATTAAACAAAACAAAAAAGCCTCTCATCATTTATATAATTCAGCATTGGGACCATAAAACGCCATCATTCTTAGACTTTTTCAAGACTTACCACCACCACCACCACCACCACCCTCCAGAGGAGGAGGGTTAAACAGTTTAGGAAAGTTCTTGAAGAACAGGTTCCTAGGAAAGTCAATCACGCCAGTGCTGTCTCTTCCCACACCATGTCTGGAATGTTCACCAGACTAGAGAGGTTTCACCTTCTGGAGTTGGTTTGATCCCCGCCTAGCTCAAAACAAGCCCTGTTTTCTGACCCAGCATGATCTTCTCCCGTGCGGTTAGCAAACTTCCACCAGGGGGATGGGCGCGATTTCTGCTTTGTGTGAAGTGTATCGTACCATCTGCACTGGCTGGATTTCAGCAAAGATAGTAAAGAAACATTTATCAAGAAAAATCAAAGTTGATCCAGCCAAGTGCGGTCTAGAGAGCCTGGCTTCCTCCGTGCAGATGTGGCTTCCTCGCTGCTGGGAAACATGACTTGACTTTGCAAAGCTTCCAAGGGACAGGCCTCTGGATGTGAGCCTGCAGCGCCTGTCAACTGCTCGTGATGCAGTGGTTTTAAAGTAGCCATCCTCCTGGAGATGTGAAAGTCAGCAGCTCTGAATCGACCCCGCTCTACCCATTCCCAGAAATGTTAGCCCCTTTGATAGACAGGAGAGGTTCCAGAGGATGGAAGTGGGAGAAAAATCTAAGAAGGATGTGGGGGAGGTGGAGCAAAGCTTGGATGAGGAATGTTCACTGCCAGGCGGGGGAGCAGAAGGTGGAGGAAGGACTGCAGGACGTGGCACCTAGCAGTCCAGCAGGGAGCGGTTGGCAGGAATCCTAACCTTCATCAGAGAACTGCCTCCCAGTGCTTGTCTAATACAGTGTCAGTTCATATGACTAGGAGCCTACGGAAGTGGAGAAGAGAGACTCTCTATTGCTACATGCATGTGTCTTGTCAATCATCCAAACAGACAGGCTTATGGCCCTTCAGAACAACTCAGTTCATGTTTTTATGTGGATCTCTGTGTGATCGAAGTGTCATTCCCAGACTAGAAACTGGCACGTGCTATTTTCCTTGGAAGACTTGAGCAACGAGAGAAAATAACAGTTGGGGATTGTGTTCTGTGGGGAAGGCGTCGCTCCTCGGAGCTGTGTTACTCCATGTGTGCTCCGTGGGCCAGCAGCCTCCACCTCACCCGAGACTTGTTAGAAAAGCAGAGAAACACATCTCACTCTAGTGCTACCGAGCCAGCATCAGTCCATGGGGGTGAGTAGCAGGAATCGTGTTTTTGAGAGCTTTAGGGTTCCTCTGTGCTACGGTTTGCAGAGTCCTCTCGCTGAGGTTTCAAATGGGAAGGTCCATTACATGGTTCCTGTGAAGAAATGAAGTGGACTTGGTGGCACAGGGTGTCATTCTAGGTACCCAGGACGCAAAAGCAGGAGGATCACAAGTTCAAGGCCAGCCTGGGAAGCATAGTTAGCCCCTGACTCAAAATAAACTCAACAGAGGTCTGGCATCTGTGGGGCTTTGCATTCAACCCTCAGTACTGCAAAAGTAATAGAGACTAGACAAGTGTGGTCAGAAGCCACCGACTAACAACCCGGAGCCAGCAGTGACTCTGGGAACCCTTACTGAGTATTTTCTAGGTTCTGCACCAAATATTCCCTGTCCAATTTTACCATTAAGTCAACATATTTTATTGATCAAGAAAGCAAGGTTGAAAGTTTACAGAGAAAGCCGGTAAGATTCCTGCTCTGTACCCACAACCCTTCGTGGCCTGCCTACTGTCTCATCAGGAATCAATTATACTTTCAATAGATTTGGTTTCATATCTTCTTTGTGGACAGAATCAGCATCTTATGTTTTCCCCAGACTCCTTGGAAGGTAACAGGACACTTAGGGAATAGTGGGACCCTGCTCATCAAACCTAACGGAATCAGGGCCAGAGAAGAACATTTATTGCATTTGGTACAAAAAGAGATATTACTTGTGGCTGAGATGGAGGATGAATTCAACTCATGTCTTTTTAAAAATTAATTTTGTTTATTTATTTTACATCCCAACGACAGTTTCCCCTCCCTCTGCTCCTCCCATTCCCTAGCCCTATCTCCCCTCTGTCCCACTACCCCATTCACCCCTCCTCTGCTTCTCTTCAGAAAGGGGCAGGCTTCCATGGGTATCAACAAAACACTCTAGTATGAGGAATAGGTTCCCAAAAGTCGGCCAAAGTGTTAGTGACAGCCCCTGCTCCCGCTGTGAGGAGTCCCACAAGTAAACGAAGCTACTCAACTGTCACATATACGTATGTGATATATACATGCTTAGGGCTTAAGTTGATCCCATACAAGCTCCCTGGTTGTCTGTTCAGACTCTTTGAGCTCCTGTGAGCCCGGGTTAGTTGTTTCTGTGGGTTTTCTTGTGATGTCCTTGCTCCTACAATCCTTCCTCCCTCTCTTCAGTAGAATTCCCTGAGCTCAGTCTAATGTTTGGCTGTGGGTCTGCATCTCTTTCCATCAGCTGCTGGATGAAAGATCTCTGCCGACAATTGGGATAGTCGCTAATCTGGTCGCAGGAGATGGTCAGGTCAGGCTACGTATTCACATTTGCTAGGAGTCTTAGCTGGGGTCATCCTTGTAGATTTCATTGATTGAGGTTTCTACCTGATTCCAAAGTGCCCCCACCTTTCCAGTCATCCCTTTCAGTACTCTCCCCCTCCATCTACCCACCCCCAGGCCAATCCCTCAGGTTCCTATCCCTATCTACCCTCACAGTCTACCCATGAGATCTATTCTATTTTCCCTTCCCAAGGAGATCCTTGTGTTCCCTCTTGGGCACTCTTTGTGTTATCTATCCTCTCTGTGGATTGCAGCATGGTTATCCTTTACTTTACAGCTAGTGTCCACTTATAGGTGAGAACATACCATGTTTGCCTTTCTGGGTCTGGGTTACCTCACTCAGGACGATTATTTCTAGTTCCATCCATTTGCCTTCAGGTTTCACGATGTCACTGTTGTTAACAGCCGAATAATACTCCATTGTGTAAATGTACCACATTTTCTTTATCCAATCTTCTGTTGAGGGACATCTAGGTTGTTTCCAGGTTCTGACTATTACGAATAAAGATGCTACGAACATAGCTGAGCAAGTGTCTTTGTGGTATGATTAAGCATTTTTTGGGCATGTGTCCAACAGTGTTAGCCCATGTTTTAGCAGAGGAAAACCCATCCACATGTCCTGTAATTTCATTCATTAAATCGTGACCCCTACTGACTGTGTGACCTTAGGCGCATTCCCCTCCTTTTTGTCCTGCTTCCTTCCTACTCTCCTTTCCTTGCTCCCTATTCCTCTTCTCCCTCCCTTTCCTCTGCTGGAATGTCCATACATCCTCTCTCCATCTTCCCACTGTTTCTTCCCTCCCTCTGTCCTTTCTCTTTCTGTTTTCTTCTCCAGAGTGGTCAGCTAATTGGATGTAAAAAAATAAAGATATTTGACTTTAACTTGTGTCTTGTTGGATAAGTAAACTAGAAAGAAATTGGTAAGGAAATTGAGAGTGTTTTCCAAGGAAACCATTGTGCTGAATCCTAAAAGCTATACCCCATAAATGGAGAAAAGCAGGAGGGGGTGGGCTACAGAGACTATGTGTCTAGTCCAACGGATTGATTGCTGACCAGGAGTGACAGAATTCATGGGAAGGAAATGACGTAAGCGCTGTGAGAATGGGACCTGTGAAGAGGGTCTGTGGACCACTGTGGGGGAAGAACTGTGACTGGGTGGAAGAAGTGAGCGCTGTAGGAAGTGAAGGGGTGGAGGATGCTCCAGTCTTTCATTCTCTCGTCTGCTGTTCTTGTCATCTTGAGATCAGAGAATTTCTGTTTTTTTATTATTGATTTTTATGGAGCTCTACATTTTTCTCTGCTCCCCGCCCTGCCTCTCCCCTCCCCCCTTCAACCCTCTCCCAGGGTCCCCATGCTCCCAATTTACTCAGGAGATCTTGTCTTTTTCTACTTCCCATATAAATTAGATCCATGTATGTCTCTCTTAGGGTCCTCATGTTGTCTGAGTTCTTTGAGGTTGTGATTTGTAGGCTGTTTTTCTTTGCTTTATGTCTAAAAACCAGTTATGAGTGAGTACATGTGTCTTTCTGGGTCTGGGTTACCTCACTCAAAATGATGTTTTCTCGCTCCATCCATTTGCCTGCAAATTTCAAGCTGTTGTTATTTTTTTCTGCTGTGTAGTACTCCATTGTGTAAATGTACCACGTTTTCCTTATCCATTCTTCAGTTGAGGGCATTTAGGTTGTTTCCAGGTTCTGGCTATGACAAACAATCCTGCTGTGAACATAGCTGAGCACATGTCCTTCTGGCACAGTTGAGCATCCTTTGGATATATACCCAAAAGTGTTATTGCTGGGTCTTGAGGAAGGTTGTTTCCTAATTTTCTGAGAAATCGCCACTCTAATGTCCAAAAGGACTGCACCAGATTGCATTCCCAGCAGCAGTGCAGAAGTGTTCCCTTTACCCCACAACCTCTCTAGCATAAGTTGTCATCAGTGTTTTTGATCTTGGCCATTCTTACAGGTGTAAGATGAAATCTCAAAGTTGTTTTGATTTGCATTTCTTTCATGACTAAGGATGTTGAACATTTCCTTAAGTGTCATTCAGCCATTTTAGATTCTCTGTTGAGAGTTTTCTGTTTAGGTCTGTACTCCATTTTTTTATTGGATTATTTGTTCTTTTGATGACCAATTTCTTGAGTTCTTTGTATATTTTGGAGATCAGTCAATCCGCTGTCTGATGTGGGGTTGGTGAAGATCTTTTCCCATTCTGTAGGCTGTTGTTTTGTCTTGTTGACCATGTCCTTTGCTTTACAGAAGTTTTCCAGTTTCAGGAGGTCCCATTTATTAATTGTTTCTCTCAGTGTCTGTGCTACTAGAGTTATATTTAGGAAGTGGTCTCCTGTGCCAATGCGTTCAAGTGTTACTTCCCATTTTTTCTTCTGTGAGGTTCAATGTGGCTGGCTTTATGTTAAGGTCTTTGATCCATTTGATTTGAGTTTTGTGCATCGTGATAGATATGGATCTATTTTCATTCTTCTATATGTTGATATGCAGTTATGCCAGCACTATTTGTTAAATATTGTTTCTTTTTTTCCCATAGTTCTTGCTTTTTTTCCCCAAAAATCGGGTATTTGAAAGTGTGTGGCTTAATATCTGGGTCTTCTATTTGGTTCCATTGGTCATCCTGTCTGTTTTTATGCCAATACCAGACTGTTTTTCAGCACTGTAGGAGACTTTGAAGTTAGGGATTGTGATGCCTCCAGAAATTTTTTATTTGTACAGGATTGTTTTGACTATTCTGGTTTTTTTGCTTTTCCATATGAAGTTGAGTATCGTTTTTTCGAGGTCTGAAGAATTTTGCTGGGATTTTGCTGAGCATTGCATTGAATCTGTAGATTGCTTTTGGTAAGATTGCCATTTTTACTATGTTAATTCTGCCTACCCTAGAACATTGAGAGATCTTTCCATTTTCTGGTGTCTTCTTCAATTTCTTCAAAAATTTAAAGTTCTTATCATACATGTCTTCCACTTGTTTGGTTAGAGTTACTCCAAGATATTACATGCTTTTTGTGGCTATTGTGAAGGGTATGTTTCTCTGATTTCTTTCTCAGCCCATTTATCATCTGTGTACAGGGGGGTTACTGATTTTTTTTGAGTTAATCTTGTATCCTGCTACATTACTGAAAGTGTTTGAATTGTAGAAGTTCCTTGATACGATTTTTGGGGTCTCTTAAGTGAACTATTATATCATCAGCAAATAATAGAAGTCAAAATATAGAGTTTGACTTCTTCTTTTTTGATTTGTATCCCTTGTATCCCTTGATCTCCTTTTGGTGTCTTATTGCTCTAGCTAGGACCTCAAGAACTATATTGAATAGATATGAAGAGAGTGGAATTAGTATTGCTGTTGACTTCTATTTTTAAGCCATGGTTATTTGATAAGATACATGGGGTTATTCCAATGTTTGTTTGGTTTTTTTTTATTTTGTATTTGTTGAAGCTTGTTTTGTTCCCGAATATGTGGTTAATTTTGAGAAGGTTCCATGAGGTTCTGAGAAGAAGGTATATATATTCTCTTCTGTTTGGATGGAATATTCTATAGATGTCTGTTAAGTCCATTTGAGTCATAACATCTGCTAGTTCCCTTATTTCTCTGTTAATTTTTTTGTCTGATTGACCTGTCCAGTGGCGAGATTGGAGTGTTCAAGTCTCCTACTATTAGTGTGTGGGGTTTAATGTATGATTTAAGTTTTAGAAGTGTTTTTTTATATATGAGGGTGCCCTTGTATTTAGGGCATAGATGTTCAGTATTGAGATTTCTTCTTGATGGATATTTACTGTGACTAATATGTAATGTCCTTCTTTGTCTCTTTTGATTGATTTTACTTTGAAGTCTATTTTGTTAGATATTAGGATAGCTACACCTGCTTGTTTCTTAGGTCCATTTGATTGGAAATTTTTTCCTAACCCTTTACTCTGAGGTAATGTCTGTCTTTGAGGTTAAGGTGTGTTTCTTGTACGCAGAAGAAGGATGGATTCTGTTTTCATATCCAATCTGTTAGCCTGTTTCCTTTTACAGATGAGTTGAGTCCATTTATATTAAGGTCTCTGGCTCTGATCTTCTCCCTCAGAGGTCCCAGACTCATGCCAGGACCAGCAGAGCTTTCTGGTTTCTGCCTACTCCCTTGTAGGTCCCAGATCGATGACTGGACCCACAGAGATAGCTGGCTCAGTCCTACTCCTGTGGAACTTGTTGCCTCAGGCCCGCTCTGGCCCAAGGTCCCTGGCTCAGACCTGCTCCTGTGGAGTTCACTGTCCCAGGCCTGCTCTGAAAATTCCACTTTTTGTTGTGTTGTTGCATCCATGTAACATTTAGAGAGCGTGTACAGAAATAGCTGTGGAAATGGGTATCACTGCCTCATTGCTGACTTTGGTGGGATTGTGTTTGTCATAAACTGTGATGCTTTTATTTCAGCTAGCTGTGACCCTGTTGAGAGATTTTCATGCTAGTTTCAGATAACTACAATGACCTTGTGGTTTTCTTCTTTCAGTTTTAAATTGATGAATATATTAATAATAGATTTGTGAAAAGGTTGAATCATCTTTACATTTCCAGTAGATTCAATATTCGTTTGTCTGAGTTTCATTTGTTTTTGGACTGAATATATTATCTTGGATTTTCTTTCCCAAGATGGACAACACAACCTTACATTATTTAACACTATAAGCTTAAGTTCCATGCAAGCCTCTTTTTCTGGTCCCCTTTTCTCAGCTGTGTATGTTTCTACTCTTTGAGCTACTGTTTGATCAGCTTTTCCTGTTCTCCAAGCAGATGTTTCCTTCTCCCTCGTCTCCTCTCTGGCCCACTGTATCTTTGGGTCAGATCCTACACACCCTTTCCTTCCCTAAGCTGGTTCTATAGCCTTCATTAAGGAGCCTTCATTAAGGAGCCTTAATTTTAGGTGGAGTCTAGCTGTAATGCTGTTAATATTTTCCCAACCTTCTCTCTGTGGACTCTCTGGGTGCTTCTGCGTAATGACATGTGGATGGCAGATGTACCCTCATTTAGACGGCAACTCTTTTTCCTTTTTTGTCCTTTTCTTTTTGGATGAAGGTAACATTTGCAGCATATAAATTAGCCATTTTCTCTTTTAAAATACATAGTTCCCTATACTTTACATTTACAGCATTGTGGTTATTTCTCTAGTTTAATGAGCCCATCACCTCTAAAGAAAAGCTTGTGCCCATGAAGCGCTACTTCTTTGGTCCCCTTCCCTCACATGCAGCAACAGTGAACCCTCTGTTTGTCTGTGTGGGTTGACTGCTCAGGATTAGCTTAGTACTGTCTCGTTGCTGGATCCAATACCTGAGAGAACAGCCTGAGGGAAGAAGGGTTTGTTCTACTCATGGTTTCAGTCCGTCATGGTGGGAGAGTGTGATGGAAAAGCTCACATCTTGACAAACAAGAGACAGAGCAGAACGGTTACAGGAGATGGCCAGGACAAGATCTAGTTCTCAAGAACATGCCCTCAGTGACTTATTTCTCCAGCCAGACTCTACCGTCTGCAATTGCACCAGCTCCCAATAGCTAATTCTTATTTGGCATCCATCAGTGGATTAGACCATTCATTTAGCCAGAGCCCTGGTGGTCTAATCATTTCCATAAATGCCCTGATAGACACACCACGAAATGTACTTTCCTAATGTCCCAAGTTCTTTCCAGTTGACAAAATCTCAATGGAGAATGACCATCACACAGCACGTGACCGTTGTGCCTGGGCATATGCATGCTCATTGCAGCTCCTTTCCCAATACCCAGAAAGGAGATGCCACCCGGATGTCGACAAATGATGAATGGATAAACAAATACAGTATAACTATGGAATGGAATATTACTGAACTTTAAAAAGCAACATGGATACTTGCTGTACAATGACACCTTGAAACGATCATGCTAAAACTAAAAGGGACAGATTCTTGTGGGTCTTGGGGAAGGGGATTTTAGAAAAATTAGAGTGTGTCTTAGGAGTAAGGAGGGGCGAAAGCAAAACTGAAGTCAGAAGTCAATTTTTAGGAAGGCTGAGCATAAAGTATGTTGTCGTAGGGTTCCGTTACTCTAAGAAAGCACTATGACCATAAACAACTTGGGGAGGAAAGGGTTCATTTTACCTTACGGTTCCACATCGCATTCCATCATCTAATGGAGTCAGGATGGGAGGGCAGGAACCTGGAGGCAGGGACTGATGCAGAGACCATGGAAGAGTATTACCGACTGGCTTGCTCATCAGGACTTGCTCAGCCTGATTTCTTATGTAACCCAGACCATCAGCTCAGGGGAGCCCTGCTCACAAGTGAGCTGAGCCCTCCCCTGTCATCATCAATCAAGAAAATGCCCCACAGTCTTACTTACAGGCTAATCTGGTGAGGGTATTTTCTCTTGAGGTTCCTTCTTCCAAAATGACTTCAGCTTGTGTCAAGTTGACATAAAACTAACAAGTGCATTTGTTATATACATATATACACGCTTGAAAATATTATAAGGAAACATTATTTTGCATAATTAATATATGCTAATAAAGGTTTTAAGAATAATTTTTTATGCAATATGGAACAGAATTTACATCCTGTCAGGCTGTCTCATTTGCATGCCTCTCAAGCTGTTGATATTAATGAAATTCTCACCAAGCAGCGATGCCCAGGACCCAGCCATGGGTATCACAGGCATCACTAACAGATATGTAAACATTTTGGACGTTAGTAATATTGGAACTGCATTTTGTTTTTCAGTAAGAGATGCTAAAAATCTTGTACCTATGGACCCCAATGGCTTGTCAGATCCCTACGTTAAACTGAAACTGATTCCTGATCCCAAAAGTGAGAGTAAGCAGAAGACCAGGACCATCAAGTGCTCTCTCAACCCCGAGTGGAACGAGACCTTCAGATTGTAAGTACAAACCATGCTGGCTCAGCATGGGTGATAGAGGATAGTGGTCTTCAGGGACTGGGGCATCTCTCCTTTATCTCCCCTTTAGCCTCTCTTTTCTTTCTTTTCCCTTCACTTCCCTTCCCCCTTCTCTTCCCTCTGGATTTCAGTATTGTGAGCTAAGGGGAAATTGGATCTTTTTCTAATAGAGTTGAGACTGTTTGTGATGTGTGGAGCCAGGCTGGATGGGATTGAGTATTCATGCTGCCTGCTAAAGGGGAATGAGTGGGGCATAGTCTATAGGTTATACTGTCAATATCTCCAGGGCTGAGTTTACATGGTACTTGGTTTGCTTCCTACTGGGAGGACCATATCAGCTTTGCTTTAGGGTCTTCTCTGGTCAGGAAAAGTATATGGGTCCCCTCTAAACATGTCTGGGCCAACGGTCATTCATAGTAACAGCTGGTATTTACTGAGCAGGTATGATGTACAGTCAAGCACCAATTAAGTGATCTGACTAACAATTGCTGGTTAATTCATTTCTATTTTATTTGTGGGCCTTGCTAAAGAGGTCCCTGAGTGAGTAGCTGAGGAGGATGCAGCCTTGTGTAGTTTGACACCGTAGGTCGTGCTGCAGCCACAGGCTGGCATCACGGTTCTTGGGGGCAACCTTATACCCTTGCCTCTTTCTCAGGATAAAGCAATGTCTATCTGAGCCTTTCAGGGCCATGTTGCAGAACAGTTTCCCCTGAGACTCCAGCAAGAGGTTTCTCCATGAGTTTCTCTACTTCATCACAAGTATACAAATGCACACACATCTGTGCCCAGTGATGTCTTTGGGTATCAGAATTCTTCTCCGTGACTGTCTGTGGGAATAAAGACAGAGACAATAGCCCCAGATAGACCTTCTTTTGTTGGAGCTAGCCAAGGTCTCCCACCTGTTTAATCAACAGGCTGTCAAACAATGAGTCCTTACTGCCAGGGGAGTGGAAACCAAGTGCGTCTCCTGCAGCAGCTTGTGACAGTTAAGGGTTTCTATCTCAGGCCCTCACCCTCTTGTACATTTTATCTACAGGAGAAATCAAGATGGCCTTGGCTGACTGACTCTCTCTCTCTTTCTCCCTCCAGTCAGCTGAAGGAATCAGACAAGGACAGAAGACTCTCCGTAGAGATCTGGGATTGGGACCTGACCAGCAGGAATGACTTCATGGGATCTCTGTCATTTGGGATTTCAGAACTGCAGAAGGCCGGGGTGGATGGCTGGTAAGAATTCTGCATTGGAAACCACAATGCAAGTCGGTCCATCAGACCTGGGACCGAATATGTTTTCCCTTTTCTCTTAAAATTGCAATATGCAAACGAAAACCCACCACAGTGACTGCTAGCTTGGCTCGGTCTCACGCATGCGCCTTGTTTGGCTCTTCAATTTACAGAGCGGGAGTTGGCAGGGCCTGGTGACATGGGCCTTCCATCCTAGATAATTGGTAGCTGAGGTTGGAAGGGTTGCATCGGGGAGGGCCTGCCTGGGGAACTTTGATCACTTACTTCAAAATAAAGTAAAAGGAGGCCTGGGAGATGGCTGGGTGGCAATGCATCTACCCAGCGTGCATGAACAAGGCCCTAAATTTAATCCCCAGGGCTTTAAAAAAAATAATTAATTGCTAGTATTAAAAGAGATGAGGAGACAGCTTGCTGAGTCAGTAAAGTGCTTGATTGTATATGAGCATGAGGACTTGAGCTCAGATCCCCTGCACCCCTGTAAAAGCGGGCACAACAGCAGCGGCATGTATCTGTAACCACAGCACTGGTGGGGCAAAGGGGGCAGAAACTAGGGGCATCCAGAGACAAGAAAACCCCTAGAACTCACTGGGTAATGAGTCTAACCCATTGGTGAGCTTGAATTCAGTGAGAAGGACCTTCCAAAAGTAAAGTGGAGAGTGATTGAAAAAAGGCGGTGAACATCAACCTTTCTCCTCGAGGAACACACACACGCACGCACGCGCACACACACATATGCATGCACGCACACCCACATACCCACGCATACGCATGCACACATGCATGCACGTGCAAACACACGCATACATGCATGCACACACACGCATGCACGCATGCACACACACAATCTGAAATGACAAGACTCTAGCTGTGAAAAGCCAAATGCCAGGGAGTGGTTCTCTCTTGGCCACAGTCTTTACCGGTCCCTAGTGATCACCTCTGCCCTACTGTACCCAGCCTCATGGGCACTAAAGCCCTCTCTCAAGCTTACCTGACAGATCTGGGCAATCCAGACAGTCTTGACTCCTCAAGGCCATGTGTCCCCATTGATAGTGCCTCCTGTCCGTGGTCACCCACCTGTCTTCTTTCTGCTGCTTTGCTCTTTCCCACTGCCAGAACAAAGCACCCTCATCTGGCGTCTCCATCAGGAAAGTAGGTCAGCCCCATGGGCAACCACCTCATTGTCACCTGAGAAAGAGAGTCAGGATCAATGGTCTAACCTGGCTTCCCAACCATCACTTTGGGGGAAGTGGTGATTGGACCTGTTCTTAGTTCTTCAAGATAAATTGTCTCCTTTCTAAATTGTCTCACTCGGGACTCTTTCAGTTCCGAGTGGAAGAAAAGAAAAATCAAACTGATTTCCCACAAAAGAGAATGCATCTTCCAAGCCATACATCCTCCATTGCCCACCTTAAGCTTCCTGGTCCTTGTTCCACATTGATTTATCACAGGCTCTTCTTCAAATGGATAGAATGTTCTAGTCCCTCAGGGTGCATCAGGATAGAAGACAAATGTGTGTTTGTGAACCCCTGGTGGGGAGCAGAGATGAAACTTGAACAAGAAATTACTCACGACAGCAGTCGAAGACCACGTGATGAGAGCGGTGATGTGGACAATCCGTGGATAGTCACCATGACTTGGGGGGCGGGATTTAAAAAGGCACAATTCAGAAGTGATTAAAACACCAGTCTTACAAAATCATGAGCACGAACCAAGGCTATCCTCAGCTCATTACTGAAGGCCATGGCTGACTCCATGGAAAGGTTTGGTAGATTGATAGCGAGAAAACTGGTGTTTGGAGGGAAAGGTTTGCTGAATTAGCTGGGCCACATTAAATATATGCATACAGAAAATCACAGCTTGATGGAAACCCAGGCTTGGGGTTCTGTCATCTGCCTGCCTGGATCAGAAGAAGGTCACAACTCACTTTTCCAAAAGTTCACATTTTCCTCTGCAGATCAGGGAGCCACCTGCACACGATGACTAAGTTTAGTGACATTACAGGAGGAAGGAGCTGCTTGAGCAGGAAACACTAGTGTGACATCCTTTCTTCCCCTTCATGGTTTCGGATACTTTCCCCGTGGCGTGTCCCCGCCCTCACGGATCCACAGACTGGGTGTTCCTTCCTTGGCAGGTCAAGTTGGCAGGGGCTAAAGAGAAGGTCCATGATCCCTAGTGGGTAGAAGTGAGGCAGGAAAGAACATAATGATAGTTGTAGTAAAGATAGTTACCACCAACTGGCTCTGACTGGGTGCCAGGCACAGGACGGAAAACACAGGTGCAAGAACCACAGCTACAGGAAAAACATGGCGGCTTCTTTTGTGAAAACGTCCTTGGCTTTCTCAGACTGTTTGTGAGCTTGTGGTGGCCACAGGGTAGGGTTTTGCTGGGGCAGCCTCCCAGGTTTCTCTCTTGAAGAGGAGCTATTCTGAACAGCACCCTCATACTCCAGAGCAGGTCTGGCCCCACCTTGCTTTGTGGCTTCTTAAGGGCTTCCTGCTTGTGCCTTAGGTCTTGTGCCTACTGTGTGTGTCTTCCCCACAGAGCCCAACACATTCCAGTCCCAGGCCACACCAGGCCCCATTCCCCACCCCTTGCCCTAGCGCTTCTGGGACTTCTCACTTCTGAGACCCCTTCATGGAGAGACCCCTCCCCACCTCTCCTAGCTTCTGTGATTGCACAGTCCTCTAGGAAGGTGGGACCACACCAGAACACTACCTTCCTTGTAATCCCAAACCCCTTTCTTTCCCAGGCCAATTGAGTGTTCGAGGAGCTTAAGTCCATTTTCAGAAATGAAGTTGTCACACCCCCCCCCACCCCGCCACCTCTAGTTTTGCTGTGTGCACATTCAGCCCAATATGCGGCACAACCTTTGGCCTGGGTTGCGCCTGCCCGTTTTAAATGGCAGCACCAGAAAACCAAGTGTTTGCTTAAAACAGTTGTTGGCTGAAACAGTTTTCCTGTGAGAATCTTAGCAAGAGCTATGCATTAACGTAAGCACACAGAAAGACAACGAAAAGGCACTGGCCTGGCTTTGGTAATAAGATGGGTTAGTTCCCTCTCCAATGCCACACATACTCCAAGTGTTGGTGTCTTCCTGCAATCCCAGCACTGGCGAGGTGGAGGCAGGGTGGATCAGAAGTTCAAGGGCATCCTTAGCTATAAAGGGAGTTGAAGGCCAGTCTGGACTATATGAGATCCCCCTCCCCATCTAAAAAAAGTATAATGAATAATAATTAATACATTTTTGAGGCACACTGAACTTGGAGATTCACCTAGACTAGCCAGCGCAGTCCCTGCTTTCTGACACTGAGATTATATGCCTGTGTGTGATGCCACACCCAGGATGCTCCATGTGGATGCCATAGTTCCAAACTCAGGGGCCTCATACTTGTCCAGCGGTGTTTTTTAGCATGCTTGGATGTTGAATAAGTCACATCCCTTCTTGCAGACTCAGTTTCTCCCTCTGGCAGGAGATGGGCTCCTCTAACCAACCGTCCCGCCGTGTTACAGCAGTGAATGATGTCGACAGTGGTTCTCTAAGTCAATAAAGGATCTGGGAAAAATCTTCTTGCCAAATACTGTTGTGCAGCAGCGGTGCCTCTGGGGTGTTCAGTGACAGGAACATGCTGTGCAATCTTGTGTCAAGGAGCCGCAGGCTAGACCCCCGAGCTCAAGTATGCAGGCGTCTCTGCGACCTAGATTTTGGTTATCACACTCTATGATGTTCACACCTCGAGGAAGCTCCGAGAGTGTGCCCTGGTTGTCCAGTGATGCCCAACCGTGATTTAAAACCATGTGGCACAACCCACAGAGGCAGCTGGAGAAGCCTCCAGATGTGCAACACCTGCCCCCGGCCACTCATCTGCCTCGTAGTTGCCAGCCCTGTACCTGCTGTCAAACGCTCCCCTGTGCTCCTAATTGTGTCTATTTATGCTCTCTCCCCGCTCCCTCTCGGTTTTGCTGGAGAATCATCTGTATTACTTGCTTGGTTTGTTTTTCTCCAAAGAATCTGCTCTGGGACTGTACCTCAGTTCTACGTCTGCTTTCTTCTCTCTGTCTGTTTGTTTTGCATTTGTCTTTGAGCCCCAATTGAGTGTTTTGCTATTTGGTTTTCTCTTCTTACCTTACCCAGCTCTTTAGGAATAACAAACCCTATTGGGTGGATAGACAATTCCTTTAAGTTGTGACATTTCACATCCTGACTTTTGTGGCTCTTTCCGGCTCTGCCATTATGTTTTTCATTTCCTTTCTTGCACGCTTATGTGTAGGCATGTGCTTTAACCTTGAGAGATAGCTTTGCATTTAAATATTTGCTCCTGGGGCAGGGAGGATGACTCAGCCATTAAGAGCACTCGGTGCTCTCACAGAGGACCTGGGTTTGACTCCCAGCACTACTACTGAACCATCTCTCCAGCCCCTTGCTTTGTCCTTCCCACCTCTTCCTTTCTATCAACTAAACTCAGTCTACAGTCAATGTCTCTAAATATCCTATAGGTGCTTGAATAAAAATTGTATTTATTGTCTGTAGGGTATTTCTCAGCATTGATGAGCTCCCCATCTTCATGGTTTATGAACCCTTTATGCTTTTCTATTTTCATTTTATTTGCTTAAGATAAATGTATAATGATTGTCATGGCTTTCTCAGTAAAATTGTTAGAAACCTTTTTTCTCCCCCATTTCTATTGCTATTGTTTTTTCTGTCTATAAATGTAGCAATATCGCCCACTATGTAACTCTTCCTGGCTTATTATCTGACATGGAGTTTTCATCGTTGCTGTGAATACCCCCTCCCTGACCCCACTCAGGTCAACTCACTTCACTGATGGCATCTGTGCCATCACCTGTTCATTCTTTGGAAATCCACAGCCCAGAATCCTCTGTGCTCAGGAGACACAAGAGAACTAAACAGATATAGATCTTCAGCCCCAGGGAGCTGTCTCTCTAGGTGGAGAAAAAGAAAAACATTTTACATTAGAAAAAACAAAACAACAACAAGAAAACCAAGCATGGCATGTTCCAGGCGATAAACAAATGCTATCAGGAGACATAAGAACAAGGAGAGGGGATGCTGGGAGCACGGCTGGTTTGTACATTTCATTCAGTCCTTTCTCAGGAAAACACTTACTGGCAAGGTGACGTTTGGCAGGATGTCTGACCTGGCCCTGCTGCTGTCCAGGGAGAAAGCACTACGTGCAAAGGGCCTGAGGCCCGTGTCTGGTGAACCGCAGGCGTCTTGAAGCAGCTTGGGGAACATACGTCAGAAAGGAGGAGACCTGGTAGTATGTGCTCTGAGTGAAGAAACTAAGACCTATTTGCCCCTTGTCCCTTCTTCATCCCTCCACCTCTGTGTATGCCTGCAAAAATAAAAACAGAATCCCACAGTGTATTATGAATCTGTTCCCAGCACTCAATAACCTTGTAAATATCATTTTACAAAATGTATGTGTATGGGTGTAGTATGTATGGGTATGTACATGCATGTTCATGTATGTGAATGCTCTTGTAGATCAGGCTGGCCTTGAACTCACAGAGATCTGCTTGCTTCTGCCTGCCGATTGCTGAGATTAAGGGCATGAGCCAACACTACCCGTGTGTGTGAATACTCATGTGGGGTTGGTGCTTGTGTGTTATGGCATGCACGTGGAAGGGAGGGTCTCTGGTGTTGGTCCGTGTTTTCTAGTTTGTCTATGGCAGAGTTCAGTTCACCGCCGGTACACCAAGCCGGGTGACCTGTGAGCTTCTGGGAAGGTAGGGTTACAGATGCTTGCTGCTGGACCTGGCTTTATATGAGTACTAGGGCTTCCAACTCCATCCTCTTGGTTGACAAGCAAGTTCTTTGTCCTCTGAGCTCTCTGAGATGCTCTTAGACATTATTTCTCATAGCTTCGTGCGACCCACGGTGTGGAACTGCCTCCGTCAGACAGCAGCTTATTCTACGTGGGAAATGCTTATCTATGAGAAATAACTCCATGATAACAAACTGGCAGCTCAACTCTTATGTGTACAACTTTAATTACATATTAATAAACCCGCAAGGCTGAAATGGATGGCTCTGAGAATGCGAGTGTCGACAAAGTGTTTGCCAACACATCCTGTATTTAAAAAAATCATCTCCATCTGATGAATGTGTGAGAGTATTATTGCACCCCCAGCTGTCAACTCTTAGTTTTGTATATGTCAAATACTCAATGCAAGGACCATACACATTCATTATTTCTAATTATGCTAAGCATTGTCATTTGCAGATACTTGTGAATGACAGCCCTGGCTTCGCATTTTTCTCATTGGTTCCTAAGAACTTTTCATAGGGGATGCCGCTCACTGTAGACCACTTGCTCAGCAAGCATGGAGGCCTGGGTTTCGTCTCCAGCACTTTGGAGAAAAAGAGCTCTCACTGCTGAGGGTATTAGTGCTTTCTCAACTTGTGTGTTCTGCAGTTCTTCCCACTCATGTTAGTTGCTGTTGTCCTTCATAGCTTTTTCCTTCCTTCCTTCCTCCCTCCCTCCCTCCCTCCCTTCCTTCCTTCCTTCCTTCCTCCCTTCCTTTTTCTTTTCTTTGAGACAGGGTTTCTCTGTTTAACAGCCCTGGCTGTCCTGGAACTTGCTTTGTAGACCAGGCTGGGCTCGAACTCACACATCTGTATTTTTCTTAGTATGCAGAAAGCATCTATGTAACTCTAAGCTAATGTGATAAATATCAAGGCAACGGCCAGAGACGTTTCTCGGCTCTGTTTTCTAATTCCCTAATTGTCCAAATTATCCATCCTGTGTTCACTGTCTCCAGCGGATTTTGAAATTCAGTGATTGGATTTTTCTTCTGTAACAATCGTTCCTAATTTCAGATTGTCCTCTTTCCTTGGTTCCCTTTGAAAATATGAATTAGACATTCTCTAGGTCTTCCCTTCAGCTGCTGTGTTCCCAGTTGGCCCAGTCCACGGCTTCTGTGTTTCTTTCCTTCTGATGGCTACGCTTCCACGTGTCCTGATGCCTTCATCTCTCCTGGTAGGAGGATAGGCACAGCAGTGATAGATGTCCTTGCCCTAGTCCTCAGATGCAGATAAGGGAGCCAGGAGCTTTTTGTAAGTTCTTGGAATTCTGTTTTGTGCAGACCAGGTATCCTGTTCCCTGAGAGGGGACCACAGCTAGAGACAACAGGAAGGTATTCCTCCTGATGGAGAAGTGTCCTCTTTCCATTGGCTCTGAGTTCCTGTTCTCTTCTTCTAGGGTACAGGTGTCCTTTCATGGGTGTGGGAGGAGTGTACACAGTCTGAGTCCAGAAAGGCTTCGCACACTCTTCTCACATGGGGCTGTGTCTCTCACTTGGCCTTTCTTTTTGAACAGTCATGTTTTACTTTAAAAAAGCGACAGGCTCCAAAGCTGTGGAGAAACTCCTCTCTCTTCTCTCCCCTCCTGTTTCAATTCCGTTGTTGGCAGTTGAATCTAGCACTTTGTACATGTTAATTTTTGCCCTCAACCCAAAAGACAGACTTTAAATGTGAACTTACTATTTATTTTGACCCCCCCATTTATTTGTTTGTTTATTTATTTATTTATTTATTTATTTTTTAGTTTTTCATGACAGGGTTTCTCTGTGTAGCATAGCTAAGTTGGAACTAACTCTGTAGACCAGGCTGGCTTCAAACTCACAGACATTCTCTTGCTTCTGCCTCCTGAGTGCTGGGATTAAAGGCATGCATCACCACTGCCCAGTTAAAATCCAATTATTTTAATGAAGAACATTAAGTCAAAATAATATGCAGATTTAGCAGAACCCATAGAAAGACTTATGAAAGGCGAAATTGGCCACACACCGTCCTGTGTTCTCTCATGACCAATGACATCACCTCGTAGAAGCTCCTGGGACTCCTGTGTAGAGCAGGCCTCCCTGGGTTCCAGCACACAAGTTCTTAGTTTTATAGCTTTTAGAGATTGGGGAAAGAGGGCTGGGTAGCCTCTGTGAGGCTTAGAGGCTCCTATTACTCCTATAAAGTCTTGAGATTAAGATCCCATATTTGTGCATACATCATATATGCTAATTTTGGGGGACAACTGTTGTAGAGGAAGAACTTGGGGGCCTTCCCTTCACCTTTGAGTGTCCTCTTTTCTTTCTCATTTTTTTTTTCTTTATTTCCTGTGGTCAGTATCCTAGTGGTTAAAAAAATAAACCAAAGTTCCCACGTGTATTATCAGATTATTGTTACCATTAATGATCACAGAGATGATGCTGTTTATTGAGGACTGGGGCTGTGTTGATTTCACCACCACAACCACCACCACCACCACCACCACCACCACCACCTTTCAGTTCTGTGCAGAAGGAAGGGACTTCTGCTCCAGTGTGTAGATGCAAAATGCAAAGGCTCAGATGGACTTTGGATCCAAAGTCATCCAAAGGAGTAAGGGGTAGGGTGGAACCGAAGCCAGGCATTGTGTAATGCCAGGGCTTGCCTCCATACTCACAGGGACCCTGTTCCTCCAGAAGCCAAACACAGAGCCCCCCACCCCACCTCTGCTGGGGAAAACAGCACTGTGAGGTCTGTGGTCCTGTTGGAAGGGGGCAGATGGGAGAGGCGGGAAAGGAAAGCGCACCCAGGAGGCCTATGAGCTTGCCTCAGCAGAGAGCAGCCCAGTGACTAATTGGCAGAGCTGGGGTGCACCTGTGCTGGGGCAGGCAGGCCACAGCCCGCACACAGAGGTCCTGGCCTCACCTTCCACCTTGCCTGAGGCAATGTTGTTGCTCAGCATGGCTTATGCAAGGCTAGCTGCCTGCCAAGCTGTTTCTGGGGGGATTCTCCTGTTTCAGCCTCCTTCTTTGAGCTTACAGATGCATCACTTTGTCCAACTTTATGTGCGTCTGGGGATTTGAACTCAAGTCCTCACACACTGAGCTGTCTCCCCAGCCCTCAACAGTTTGATTGATTGTTTTTAGGCAGGGCTTCTGCTCAGCTTGATGCTCTTACACACAGACACAGACTTTTCACAACCACTTGTCTCCCATCAGGTTTAAGCTACTGAGCCAGGAAGAGGGCGAGTACTTCAATGTGCCTGTGCCACCCGAGGGAAGCGAAGGCAATGAAGAGCTGCGGCAGAAGTTTGAGGTGAGGGTTTGTTCTTTCACCATATTCCCCCCCCACCACCACCATGGGAACCTGGTGCACTGCATCACTGCGATCTTTTTTATCTTGTCTGTGGTGTGATATATATGCAGACTTTCCGTGACTCTGAGCATTTGCAATGCTGTTCCAGCTCCTAGAAAACTCTTATGTATACTTCAAGACCCTTCCCCTGTGAAATCGTCCCTGTACTGGTTCAGACTTAGACATTTCTTCCCAAGTGCTCATTCCATGCCCAGGTCTTTGTGATACTGATTTGGACTGGACTAGTAATAATGGAGAAGTGGACAGAGTACATATATGTTTTGTTAGAATTCTGAATTTGGGTCAATCAGCAGGTGGAGCTGTACTGTTTTCAGATAGATTGACCGCCCTCGTGACTCTATGACTGGATATGGCCTTAGACTCTACTGCTGCTTGTTCCCCCCTTAGGCAGGCTTCTCTTCAGTCTTTGAGACCAGGGCTCCCCTCACATCAGCGACCATGGGGTGAGGTGTGCAGACACATGCCAGTTTTGCACAGGGAGATGTTCGAGGCAGGTTTTGCAGAGGGAAGGTGGCTGTGACTATGCATGGCATTTGTGCATCACATGATTTAAAAGTATTTTCATGTGGGAAACGTGGTCCTTTGTTCACACAGTCTAAAGAGTCAGGGCGCCACTGATCAGGTCTCGGTAGGAAGTCATCTGCTCACTCTAGAAGGTCAGTGGGAGCAGAGTCAGGGGAAGGAGGGGTGAGTTCCAGGTGAGGCTGGGGAGTGGGTGAGGACAGGGTGGCATGTGGGAGGAGGGGTGAATGTCAGGAGAACTGGGAGGTGGTTAAGGTTAGAGATCTGGCTGCAGTGGCTTTAAGAAAGGCTTTGGCATTCACTTCAAGAAGCATGTTAGCTTCACACTCAACTAGGCACCTGTTACTGGAGTGTCCAAGGGCCCTTGTCTTGAGCCTGGGTCCTCCACAGCCTGGACAATACTAGATGCTGTAGATGCCCTGGGGTCTCCCTGGAAATGAGTGCATTGGCCTTGGGCTGGCCAATCATCCTCCTCCACTGTTATAGTTTGAATCTGAAGTGTTCCCACAGGCTTATGAAGGCTTTATCCCTGTTGGTAGCTCTATTGTGGAAAGTTCTAGAAACTTCAACGAAAGGAACTAGACATCATGATGGGTCCCTGTAGTTGTCTTGTCCCTAGCTAGACTCTTCCTGTCTTACTCTCTGCTTCCTGTCCACCATGACGAAAGTAGATGTTCCCTCACCACACCCACCTGCTACCATGATGCCCTGCCTGAGTGCACAGGGCCAAGAGACTGTGGGCAGATTCCTCTGAAACTGGGAGCCAAATACATTTTCCTCCTTTAAGTGTGTCTATCCGGTGCTGGTCTCAGTGACAAAGTGACTAACATTCACAATGACCTTGACCGCTGAAAGTCTTTTTCTTGGTGGCCTTCGAAACTGAGTGACTTGATAAAAGATCCTTCCCACCACACGGAGCAGGGAATTGGATGTTTTCAGAAAAGAACTGGAAGGCAAGACTTCCAGAGAAAGCTCTCTGGGCTGGCAGTATCTGTTGGCTGAGGCTGTTATGATTATGGGTGAAAAAAAGAAACCCTATAACAAGGCCAGTATTCTCTTGTAGAAAATGAAGTCTCAGCTTCACAAAAAACGTTTCCTTCTGTCCTGGGGCTGCAGGGGTGACATTTCCAAACACCAAAGAAAACGTTTTCTATGCGAATAGAGCATTTGTCTGAGACAGTAATTGGCTTGAAGTACAGGGTTGTTTTATCTGCATGCGACAAAATATGTCCCTTTATCCCTAGCAGGAGCCTGCAAATACTTGTTTATGGCTGAATTATAATCGCTCCATACCATAGTTGTTGATTAAAAAAAAAAAAAAAACCGCTTCCAACAGACTGAAATCGCTCTCAGGCACACAGAGGGATTTTACTTGACCTTGAGCGTGAGAAATGTAATCCCCACACAATGAACAATTAGCAACCAGAATGAGTCAGGAATTACCTTCAAGCGTCTTATCAGGGGTGACTGGGACTGCCAGAATTGGGGTGATAGTGTTCTGTGGTGGGGCGTGCTGGATGCAATGAGTGGACATTCCGGAGTGTCCTCTGGAGGGTGTCTTCTGCCTCCGGCCTTGCATGTGTGTGGGGGCTGGGGGATATGACTCGCCTTTTAGGATCCACCTATTACTGTGTGTCACTCTGAGTGAGTGTGCCTTCCTTGTCACAGCCCGGAAAGCTACACTGGAGCCACGTCAGTTCCTCTTTCAGCAGAAGAAACTGAGGCACGAGAAGTGAAGTAACTTTTGAAGACCCCAGAGCTGGTCATGGCCATGGGTTTGAATTTCTCTAAAAATAAATGATAAAGGTCCCAAGCCTGGAATAGGAGGTTCCTTCCTGTTCCAAGCACTTGGGGGGCAGAAGCAAGAGATAGAGCATTTGCAACCAATCTGGGCTACACAGTAAGACCCTAGCTCAAAAACATCAGTCAGTCAATCAGTGATAGTAGTTGCTTTGGGAACTGGACCCTATAAGTCTTATGAGGAGCAGGGTGATGAGGAGGTAAGGCAAGAGAGAGAGAGAGAGAGAGAGAGAGAGAGAGAGAGAGAGAGAGAAATAAGGACAGCTCCCTTTATGTCAGTGAGGGATTAGTTCCAGAGGTCCCTGCCCTCAGGAGATACCCAGCCTGGAGACACCAGATTCTCCCAAGAGAAGGCCATATATATAATCTCCTCCCAAATGCTTTAAACCACCCCAGATGACCTAGAATGCGCATTGCAATGCAGTGGTCTCTAACTGGCTAATACTGTATAGTTTTGGGGATCAAAGGCAAAGGGTCTGTACATGTTCAGTATGGGGAGATTTTTCCTTCGTGATTTGCCCTGTGGCTGTGTGGATCTGCTGCTACTGACGATGACTGTCAGACCAAGCTGTCACTACTCCAAGCAGCTAGACTTTAATAACCCCTGTCTTCCAAAAACGAAAACATTGTGAGTTTCCTTGCTGAGTGCCCCCATCCAGGGACAGGAGCTGGGGTCTTACCCACAGCCCTTTTCCCTCACTAGTGGAGGCACCTACCCCTGATAAGATGAGCCCAGGGGCGGGGGACAAAGTGGCAGGTCTTTATAGACAGCAGCCCAGAGGTGGGGGACCACACCCGAGAGTCTGCTCAAGCTGCCTGGCTTTAAATCTTACTTGCAACAGGGTAGTTAGTCTGCCCTAGCTTTCAACACATCATCTGTAACAAAGGGACTCTGACACTCTTAACTGCCTGAGATTGCATGAGGGCTGGATGACATCATGCCTCTAGAAGCGTCTAGTACAGCATACACATTCAGGTGTCGAATGCTGGTAATGGTCCTCCATTTTCCAGATCCTCCCTGGAAATCAACCAAGCTCAGTACATGCTCCTGGGGTGGGTGGGAGCCTCTCCAGATGCACCCCTTGTTTTCTGGCCTCCTGGGATAGCTGGGAGTGCATTTGGGGCTCCCCGGTAGGTAGGGTGCAGAGGGGCCTGAAGTGGGGTATTGACCATCTGAGATGGAGCCTGAAGGTTTTGTGGTTCACTAGGGCAGAATGCAAAGGGACCCAGCTCCACTCGGCAGGGCTGCCTTCCACTTTGCCTCTCAACACTGCAGACATGAAAGGCAGCCGCCAGGGGAGGATTGTTTCTGCTGTGGCTTTCATTTTCAGTGACACTGTCTTTGATGCAGGACCCGTGAGGCACCTGCAACTCTGGGATCTCTAGAAAGTTGTATGACAGATTCTTGTCCTCAGGAGGCTCATAGGATCAGGGGAACAATCCTAAATGGGGAACTAGGAACCTTAACAGGGAGGAAGCCCACCCAGTGTCGCCAGGGCAACTTCTTCAGAAGAGGCTGGGAGTCTGGTTTTGCAGTTTTGTTTTGTTTTTGGTATGAGTGAGAGAACACAGGACCTCATGCCTGCCGTGAAAGTGCTCTCGTACTGAGCTACACCTCCAGCCCAGTTCTAGATGTTTATAAGACCTCTCCTGATTTTTGACAGTTGGCAACTGATTAAACATTAAAGTGACAACAGCGTTTGAAAGAATAAACTTCTTCTTTTGGTTCTAATATTGAACTAATATGCTATTGCTGTAACAAAGTACTGAAGCTAGGTAATTTAGAAGAAAAGGTCTCCCCCACACACGCACACAATTTAAGGGGATGAAAAGCTGCATGGCCCCTATCAGTGTGGCCTCTGGTGAGAACCATCCTGGCTGAGTCCCTTCATGGGGGAGAAACAGAAAAGGAAGTAGATGTGTGTGGAAGGGGGTCAGCACATAGTGGCTTTGCTTCCTAAAGACTTTAGAGAGAAATAACCAATGAAAGGAGCATCATTTCTTCCCAAGGGCGGCATCCTAGTCACCCACTCACTTTCCACAAGGTCGTATTGTGTCATACTGGGGACCAAGCTCCAGCATGGGAATCTTATCTAAACACAGTTCACAAACACTGGCCCCTAAGGACTTTTTTGTAATTAGTTATTTGGGGGGCTGGAGAGATGACTCAGTGGTTAAGAGCACTGGCTGCTCTTCCAGAGGACAAGGTTCAAATTCTAGCACCCACATGTGGCTCACAACTGCCTGTACCGCCTGTTCCAGGGGATCTGATGCCCTCTTCTGGACTCCACAGGCACTGCATGCACACAGTGCCCAGACACACCTGTAGACAAAATACCTATGCATGTCAACTAAAAGTAAAATGGAAAAAAAAAAAAGCTTAATTCCAGTCCACTGAAAAAAATCCAAGTGAAGAAACTGAAAGGCACGAGCTCTCCCATTTCCTTTAAGAGGAGATTGTGCTCTCGGAATCTCCATGTGGATGGACAAGCACACCCTATGGCTGGGGTGGGAGTGGGATGAGAAACAAGCATGGGAGTCCAGAACATCTCAGGTCAGCTACAGAGGAAACAGGAGACCCAGTGAGGAGGCAATGAGATGGAGCAGGGTGGGGGAGATTGGATCAGTCAGGAAAAAACCAGGAGACTGGAGGGAGGATTCAGGACGGCATGAGGATATGATCCAAGAAAGATAGGCAACCATTGTCTGGGGCACCTCTCTTACGTGACGTCTCCACCCCAATGACATGGTCTCATGCTTCGAATCACCTCCGCCTCCCTGGGACTCCTTGCCTCTGTCTCTCAAATCTCTCCTTTGCCCTTAACCCATAGGAGCTGCTTGTTGGGTGTTTTGGGCTTAAACGTCAACATGTCTTACTATAAAACTAGTTTGAGTTCTGGGACAGCTGTTTGGTTAGTAGCCTCAAACACCACCAACACCCATCAACAGAAGAATGATTAATATCAGCAATGAGTTCTCAGCAACCCTGAGAGGACTTTCTGGTTCATGCAACTGAGTGAAAAGGGATTCCAGAATGTTCTGATGAGAGGAGGAGAGAAGGCATGAAAGGGTCTTTGTGCTTTGATTTTATTTGAATGAAATTCAAGAATAGATGAAGCCGACCTATGAGCAGAGTTTGTCTTCGCTGTTTGTAAGGGAAGATCAGCTGCAAACCTCCCTGGGGAGTTGGTCTTGGTCCATATCTTGTTTGGGGTATAGCTATGCATATAATTGTCAAAGTTCATAGAATTATGTACTTAAGATCTGTGCATTTTACTATTTGCATCTCAATTATTTACATATTTTATTTATTTGTATAGGCATGATCATTTGTGTGCAGGTACAT
Source organism: Microtus oregoni (assembly GCF_018167655.1). Taxonomy (NCBI): domain Eukaryota; kingdom Metazoa; phylum Chordata; class Mammalia; order Rodentia; family Cricetidae; genus Microtus; species Microtus oregoni. The sequence goes on along the minus strand of NW_024543075.1, from coordinate 22,327,900 downwards.
ATGTGTTTATGTGCACATGGCAGCCAGCGGACAACCATGGGTGTCCTTTATCAAACACCATCCACCTTTATTTTGAGACAAGGTCTCTCACTGGCCTGGAGCTCACTGAGTAGACTAAGTTACTGGACAGTGAGCCTCAGGGCCCCATCCTCCTGCCTCCACCTCTCCAGCCCTGGGATTACCAGCATATACCACCATGCCCTTTGAAATGTGGATTCTGAGTTGGCAACTCAGCTCTGTGTGTTTACAAGGCACACACTTTTCCAAACTAACTATCTCCCTTGGTCCCAACTTCAATTTTTTTTAAAGCAGTAACTAAGAAGATGAAAAGCGATGGGAGCCGAGCAGTCTCGCTCACTGAATGTCGGCCTAGGCTACAGCTGACATCATTCTTGAAAGTCAGCATGGAGGACATTGTCCCTGCACGATGCGCATCCTCTGAGCATCAGTGTTTCTTCTGCTCCCTGATCTACTCTGGGCACCTCCAGCAGAGCCCGGTGTGTAGCAGACACTCAGTGGGAGTCCCTTGATTGGATGAGTCATTTTCATTGGCATTCAAAACCCCAGGAAGGGGCTGAGGAGATGGTTCGGTTAGTAAAGTGTGCAATCGGAAGGACCTGAGCTTGACTCTCCACCACCTCATGTAAAACCAGGCGCGTGGTTATGACATGCATTTGTAATCCCAGTGCTCCTATGGAGAGAGGGGAGGCAGAGATGGGCGAATCCCTGGAAACTAACTTGAGGGCAAGCCAGCCTACCTTGGTGCACACAGTGGCAAATACTAAGACAGACCCTGCCTTCAACAAAGCAGAAGGTGAAGGCTGACACCTGAGGGTGTCCTCTGACCTCCACTTGAGTATTGTGTCATGCACACACTCACATCCCCACTTACATTTATAAAAATTTACACCCCTCTCTCTCTCGATCATCTGTTGTCTGTCTGTCTGTCTATCTATCTATCTATCTATCTATCTATCCTCTATCTGTTTCTCTCATCACACACACACACACACGCACGAGGGGGGGAAGAGAAACAAAACTCCAGAAAGCATTTTATTGCCTATTTGTCATCAAAAGACATGAAATAAGGAAACCATGATAATGGTAGCCATTCACAGGGTCTGCTGTGTACCGGGGCTCATGCTTGGCACTGGCACTGTCAGCGTTCATGGGGACTGAGGTCTAGAACGTTCCTTTGCCAGGTGCACTCCGTTGCCTGTTCTGCACCACATACTCATCCAGATACCCGAGAATCAGTGAAAACCAAACTGGCAAAGCCCGTGTCCTCCAGGAGCTTACACTCTGGTGTAAAGGAAAACAGAAGTCACGAAACAAGCATGTGTGAAGAAAGTCAAGGCAACGAGGACAGAAATTACCAACAGCTGTGTCTGGACGGCAGCTGGGAAGGGCTGGCTCTCTTATACAGGCTCAGCGGCTATGGGGAAGGAGCACTTAACTCTCTCAACAAATGCAAGCTGAAGCATTTTGGCTAGTGGCTGACTCGCTTGTATGAGAAGCTTCATGTTACTTACTGTGAAACTTGGTAGGGAGGGACCCACTGTGGGTCCTCTGGGTGACAGATAGATGCTAACAGGCAGTGCTGATAGACAGGGAAAGAAGTTGATGAATTCCAGGGTGGCCAAGGAAATATGCACCTCCCAGGGAAGGACGTGATTGGAGGGATAATGAAAGGGGCCCAGGATGGCCTCAAGGCGGTACATTTGCAGAGCAATGCAGTTGTGCGTTGCAGAGGTTAGGTTTCTGACTGTAGGAACCACAGCATCTGCTGAGCCCGTGTATCTTCCTACAGCGTGTTCCCAGCCCTCATCCTGTATTCTGTTTATTTCTTCCTCCAGAGAGCCAAGATCAACCAGGGTACCAAAGCTCCAGAAGAAAAGACAGCCAACACCATCTCCAAATTTGACAACAATGGCAACAGGGATCGGATGAAACTGACCGATTTTAACTTCCTGATGGTGCTGGGGAAAGGCAGCTTTGGCAAGGTACAGAGTGACTTGGTGGTGGCATCCACTTTGGATGGAACGGATGTCCTTATGGTGGGAAAAGAGGTGAACATAGATAAACCCAGGTTGCAGCCTGTACTGAACATTGTGAAGAAGGTGAATAGGGGCTTATCTCACCTACAAATCAAGAGGGGACCCACTCACATGATCTGGGGAGGAGAAATGAGCCAAGAATGGCAATGAGCCAGCCATGCATTCAGAACAAGGAAGGAGGGGCTGAGAACATAGCTCAGTTATCAGAGTGGCTTGCCTAGAAGGCATGATGCCCTGATTTGGTCCCTAGCATTACATAATCCAGACATAGAGGCAAGTACCCATCACTTCAAAATTTAGGCATCAGGAGGTAGAGATACAGGGATCCTCCTCAGCTGCATAGTGAGTTCAAGGCCAGCCTGGAATACATAAGACCCAGTCTCTTGAAGTAAGCCAGAGCAAGGAAAGACTGTTCCAGCAGAGGGAAGAGCAGTGCCAGCATCCCGAGGTGGGAAGGGCTTGGCGCATTCCAGGTGTCACCAGGAGGCACTGGGACCATGGTGACATGAGCAGAGGACAGGAGGTAGCGAAGAGAAGCAGTGGCCTGATCATGCTGAGGGCCATGAGCTAGAAAGGTACGCATGGATTTTATCCATGGTGCAGTGGGGAGCCATTGGAAGTTTTTAAGCAGAGAAGTGACACGATCGGGTTTGCTTTTGGAAAAGATCACGGTGGCCGTTGAGACTGGGAACAGTTCCTCTTGAGCAACAGCACAGTGAAGGATGACCCTGGGACTCATAGAGCAATCCTGGATGCTTTTATAGACACCGCGAGATGCTGTTTTACCAGAGTCGAGATTGTGTTATAAGTATTCCTGACTTGTTTAGTGTTGTTTGGAGTCTTTGAATCCCTGAGTGTGCCACAAAGATGTCTGCTATAAATCTCATCGCGTGAACTCAGGTGTGCAAAAAATATAAATTTCTTTTTCGTCTCTGAAACTTAAGCAAGAAACCTGAGTTATCCTTGAGTCCCCCTCCATTCTCCATCTTTGTCCTTATACCACCCGTGCCCTTCCATACTCCATACAGTTCAGTCACCAATCCTGTTGGGTCAGTCAAAGCCTACTCAGCACCTGCTACCTCTACTCCATCTTCCACAGCATGGCCCTCAGCCAAACCGCTGCGAAAGCTCCTTACTGGTGTCCCTTGCCACCTCAGCACCCATAATCAGTACGCTCCTCGCTTAGCAGCTGCAGTGGTTTGTTCACTAGCTTCCTGTAAGTTAGTCTTCCCTCCTGCCACCGCTCAGATGCATTGTCTGTTCCATTCTCATTCGTGGCTTACGCTACCCTTATGATCTCGCCCTTCTTTGCTCCTTGACATCTTTACTGTTTCTTCTCCTGTTGCCCAGCACATTCTAGATATAATGGTGGCTGCTGGGTGCCTGAATCAAGCCAGTTTTCTTCTTCCCATAGATCTTTGTTGACACAAGACCCTCAGGTCTTTGCATGGCTGGCTCTTCTAATTCACATCTCTACTGGGATAAAACTTCTGTAAGGTCTTCCCTGACCACCAACTTAAAGCAGTTATCCATTAATTCTCTTGTTTGATGTAGGGTCTTGCTACATAGCCCAGGTTGGGCTCCAACCTATAGTCTCGCTGCATCAATCCTTCCTCATAGTGCTGGGATTTTAAGCATGTACCCCCTTGCCCAGCCATTCTCCATTCTATTTTCTCCTCTCATGAAAATTATTAATGGATGATACTCCTACTTACATACTGGTCTGTTGCTTTTTCTGCTAAAGTGACCCAAGAGTAAGACTCTTCCCTGTTATAGCCAACTCTGAATTTCAAAATTATGGACGTGATTAATTCAACATTTAGGTTTAATGCTTGTGTTTTCTATTGCCTATGACCAGATTTTCTATTGAGATCCATTCAAGAGTCTGAAATGCTGTCTTAGACTTTGAAGAGCCTCAGGTTGGAATGAGAATGGAAAGAAAGGACAGACACCCAAGGGGGTGACCAAGGAGCACTGAGCTCCATCAGGTTACACAGTAGGCAGCCGATTGTGGTCCACACCCCTTGGGTGAGTTTTCCAAGCAGTGATGAGCAGTTTGGGTGTGGGGTGGAGAAGCGTACTGGGAGTAAGACTAGGGCTGTTTAGGGGAAGCAGTGAACTAGATTATGGTAACAGCCTGCTGCAACCCACAGAGGCTAGCATGTAGAAAGCAGGTGGCCAGGAAAAATGTAGTAACTGAGTGAGTGAACGCAGTGCCTAGACAGGGTCAGAAAGGAAAGTAAACAGGAAGAGGGGAGCCACTCGGTGGTAGTGAAGGGCTCTATGGAAGCCTAGAGATGAAATATTAAGGGGAGAGTCAGGGTGTTTAAAATGTTAGGAAGAATGGATTTCAAAGTAAAGCAGTTTCCCCAAGGATGAAGGAGAAAGTGACCTAAAGGAAGAGGGAATTCTGATAGGCTGAGTCCAGTAGGGAGTCTTGTATTATGTCATTTCTGAGGTTTGACCTATGTCACATGGGTGGGTTTTGAACCTTCCTATTGTCCTTCTGCCTCATCCACTCAGGTGCAGAGATCACAAAGGAGCAACACTGCACCCAGTCTTATGTAGGAACTTCAAAAATTAAGTTTTGAGTTGGGTACAGTGATACACATAAATAGCTACACAAGAAACTGAGCAAAAGGAGTCAAGGCTAGGTGGGCAGTATAGTCAGACCTCCAACTCATAGAAGATAAAATTGAATCATATACAACGCATATGTGAGCACATATACACACATAAGCGTGCGCGCACGCACACACACACACACATGCAGAGTTTTGCGGATGTAATTTTCATGCCATTATGCTCTCCCCACATAACCAATACAATCCTCCAGTGGTTTCTAATTTGTCAAACAATCAGCAGAGTCTCAAGATTCTCACCACCCAAGAAACTTCATAATTACACACAGTCCTTTCTCATTTCTTTCTTCTCCAATTATATTTTAAGTCAGCCTTGTATTTACATGGCTTACAATTAAAATTATATTAAGAGTATAAACATTGGGGAATCTTGCTTCCACTCAAGTTTGCCCACTCCTGTGGCCCCTCGCTGACTCGGTCTCCACATGTGAACTTTTCTTAATTGAATTTGCTTCATTCTAGTCTCCCCGGGCTCATTTACCATTCTTATTTTTGTCCTTGTTAACTCAAAAGTCAGTGTACCGTGCACATGCTTTTGATAACTTAACAGTATAGGCAGGAGAATTGCTGATGGAAAATGGAAATTCCATGGGGGCTTCTGGAAAGAACTGAGGCTGAGGTGGGGCTTAGGGGGGTAGTGGGAGAATGGATCGTTAGGGAACAGTGAGCAAATAAGAGAGAATAGATCATATGTTTCCATGGAAACTGTTACAATAATTGAGAGTTCTCTTGCAGGCTGGAGATGTAGCATTAAATAAATCACAGACAGAATAACAGTCTATCATGAAAGCAAAACAGAATCACAAACACCTCTGTGATCACTTAAAGCAGAGCGATCCTTTGCTACTCTACGATGCCAACTCTGGTTTGGAATTCTGCACTTTTGCATTTGAATGCCGACTTTGAACATCTTTCACGCTCTGGCTAGGTACATAGATCAGACCCCTTAAAGAGAAGAATGCGGCCACGAGTCTGCTGTCCCCCTTTGGAAGATGAAAAGAACCAGCCTTGGGCTTTGCGCCTCCCTCCCCCAGGTCCACAGTATCAGAACTGGCCCAGAAAAACAGACTCTCAACAAGCACTGCGATCATTTGCAGAGCCACTGACGGTGACACAAGCATTTTGCTGAGAGCTGTGAAAATGTCACAAGGGTGAAAGCGAGTGTGAGGCCACCGCGTTCCAAATGTGTGGCCCGCTCCTGGAAACCTGCGAGAGAAGCGTCATCTCGAGAGTTAACTCATGGTTCTCGGGAAGGTTGTCTTAGTTGAGCATGCTGGTCGGTACGTTGGATTTTCTTAGAGACAGAGGTATCTGGAAGTTCCATATATGTGCATATATAAAGAGGGGAAAATGGACAGGTGACTGATTATCGTCTTTGCATGGCAAGCACCTCTTACAATACCTGCACAGCATAGACACGAGTCTTTTTTTTTAAATAATGGTATTTTCTATTTGGTCTTAGAAAGTTCCGTACATTTATGTTTTTATTTCATGCAGTACATGTTGATTGTATTCATCAATTCCCCCCTCCCTTCCTCTATCCAAACCCCACCTCTTTCTCAACATCATGTCCTTTCATTGTTATTAATAACCTCCTGCGTCTATTTAATGCTGCCCACGTGTGTGGAGGGACATCCACAGGGGCAGGGGAAACCTACCAGATCACATTTTCAAAAAAGAGTGAATCTCCCTCCCTCAGCAGCTCTAGAGATGAGGCTTTGGCCCCTTCCCCCGTCCTTGATCTTGCACAGGTGACCACAGCTGCTGGGAGTTGATGTGAACAACAGCCACACCATGTCTGGAAGTGAACATTTCATAGTTCTCTCCCATACTGACCGAGCTTACATTCTTTCGGCTCCCTTCTCTGCAGTGCTCCCCGAGCCTTGGATGAGGAGGTTGATGTAAATGACCCGTGTGTACCTGAGAACTCATTTATACTCAGCTCGTAGACCAGTTATAAGTCTTTGCATTAACCAGTGCCTACAGCAAAAAGGAGCTTCTCTGACAAAATCTAAGTGTATGTCTATGGGTATAAATATAAATACCTAGGAGGCAGTTAGACAGGGTGAGCATTTAACAAAGCAACAACAGTATATTCCCCATGTGGGCCTCTGATCTTCCCAGTCATGGGCTTTTGATTGGGTGGAACTAGCTCAAATCCAACCAGAAAGCAGTTGGTTTCCTCCGTAGCTGTCATACCACGCTTGCACTAAGGGGTACCCCTCTCCAGGAAGGCTGGTTTTGTAGCATGTCAGGTCTAGTGCTGGGTAGGATCTGTACAACACCTTCTGGCACTGTACAAGTTAGACAGCAGGGAGGGGGGGAGTGTCCTGGTCAGTGTGAACCAGATATAACTCTACACCGCACACTTGATGTCTCTCATCCAAAAGTGCCATGTTACAGACATCTGTTAAGTGATGAGGGCTAATATTGCTGTCTTCTGCAACTCGTGCACTTATGGTAATGTTACATATTGTTCAAATCTTTTTTAAAAGTTACACAGGAGCTGGGACAATAAATCAGTTGATGGTATTTGGGATACAAGCATGTGGACCTGAGTTCATACTGGTGGCAGGAACCTATATAATCCTAGCACTGGGGGAGGCAGGGACAGAAGGATCCCTGGGGATTGCTGGCCAGCTAGCTCCAGATTCAGGGCTTAAAAAAAAATAAGGTGAGGAGCAATAGAGGAAGACATCTAGCATCAATCTTTGGCCTATGCTTGCATGTACATGAATACACATACACACACACACCCAGAGAAAGAGAGAGGGATAGGGAGAAAGAGAAGGAGAGAGAGAGGGAGGGAGAGTGAGAGAGAGAGAGAGAGAGAGAGAGAGAGAGAGAGATGCATGCATGCAGAAAAGTGAAGCCAAAAAGTTAGATGGGGAGGTTTTCCTCTTTCTCTTATATGTCTGACTCTTGGTTGTAGCAGGTTGTGTGTGTGTGTGTGTGTGTGTGTGTGTGTGTGTGTGTTGCAAGGTAGAAGAGAACTGTATCATAGGCATTGATTCACAAATATAAAGAAGTTGAAATCCGCGGCTGAAGGCTTGTTGTGTAAACACGAGCCTGAGTGCAGAACCTCCGTAAAGTCAGCGCAGCCATGTGCATCTGTAATTCCAGATTCCTGTGCTGAGCAGAGAGGTGCCAGCAGCAGACTCTTGAAGCCACTGAGCCAGCTAGCTGTGACAAACAGCAACGAGACCCTGACTGACAGTAGAAGGAGGTGGCTGGGGTTGCTCTTGGTCACCACATGTGACCCTCACGTGTGCATACCCTCACTCACACATAAAAATGCATACATACATACATACACACACAACACACAAACGTTTAAAAAGAAGCTCAAACATAATACAAAGATCCCTGTAAAATAAAATAATATTTATTGCAACTTGATTGTTACTAGAAAAAAATGAAAATAGCTTAAAGAGTCATTAATTTAAATGAAGTTTAAATAATAGTGGTTTATCCAAGATACATTTAAACGAAGTGTCTTTCTCTGATTTGCTTCCTTTCACATTTATCCATTTTTAAACAGAAAAATGGGAACGGTGTAAGGAGCATCCACAATACCTACCACCTAGATTCTGCAATTACCAATTGACTTTCTTTGCTTTATCACATCTCTGTGTGTCCATCTGGACACCCTTCCACACCCTCCCAGGGCATTTCAGAGCCAGCGATGGACCTCAGTTCATGTTAATCTAAACTCTGTAGCATGCCGTCCTTCTAACCAGGGCACAATCATCTAAGCTCACATTTACAGTTAACAAAATACACATTTCTTACGTGCGTGGTTCTGTACATTTTGAAATAATGTTCACATTAAAGCCAAACTGAAGGAGCAGGCTGAGCGTGGCTGTGGAGTGCTGGGGGAGCCTACAAGAGGGTGGCTCTAGACTAAATCACCGAAGGCCTTCCTGAGATAGCTCATGAGGATGAGTTAACCAAGCAAAGGAGGTAAGAAATGAATGAGAACCTTGGTGCCTCCACTCTGACTTAGGCTTGTTTGTGTAGCAGGCAAGACATGAACTCAACCGCTGGAACAAACAGACTCCTAGAGGTATACTAGCCCAGATATAACAGAGGTATAATTTAAGTCATAAATAGTCCAAGATGGATGTCCCTCCCTGGCCCCTCCCACTCTCTCCATATGACAATTAAGGAACAGAATTCTTTCTGCCATACATGGGCCACATTAGTCTCACTAGCCTGTTCTCTACATTCAGAGGGTGGAGGGGGAGGACCGGGAGGAGGAGGTTCAAGCTGCTTCTTAACGGGCTTTGTTCTGGAAGTGACACACATCACTTCTGCCCACATCCTATCCGAGAGATTTCATTCCGTGGCCACGCCTCGCTGCAAGGGAATCTGGGAGAATAATTTTGGTGGCTGACAAGAGGTTTTACCGATCTTACCTGCTTGTCAGCTTTGGATGGGAGTCTCAGTGTCCCCAAAGACCTTCTGACCTTTTCCTTTGGAACACCCGGTTTCCCACATCCCATAAACAAAAAAAAAAAAAAAAAAAGAAAGAAAAAAAAGAAAAGAAAAACTTGAAGCGCCTCTTCCTGGTGACATTTCCTTGTGTTCAAATCATGGGACATGCCAGGTGCTGGAGCTGCCTTTCCTGAGCCCAGCAGAAGCCAAGAATAAATCAAGTAGGAAGAAGTCAGCAGCTTATGAAATTGAAAGGATAAATGGGTGAGTACTTAGACACTGGGCACCCAGGTACCGCATCCACGGGCGTTAAAAACAGCCCCGTCTTGTTCTGTGGCTGAGTGTTCATCTAAGCAGAAAACACAAACCTCCTCTTCTACGGCTTCATCTTCTTGGAACAGTAGCCAGGAGATCCAGTGCCTGGATGATCCCAGAAGTCTAAGAAGTAGACCCAAAGTGCCTAAAACCCCCCCAGAGTCCAGGAAGATGCCCTTCCATACTCAGAAGAATTTAGCTGCTGTTCTCCAAGGTGCTGGCATGGACTTCTCCAGCTCAACATTCACACCACAGAGGCACACACGGAGGTGCAATCACAGATCTGACTCGACAGTCGTATATTTATGTGTTCTAGGACAGCCTATTAGTGAACGGCGATTTTGCTCTTGTACTGCAGCTAGTGTGAGAGTTAAAGTTATGTTTTAAGTTTTAATTGCTGTGCCTAAGATCCATAAAACAAAAAAATGCCTCTACTCTGTAGCCCCTTGCCCAAGGACAGATACTTCCTGAGGTGCTGGGGGCTATTGTTTATGTAAGATAACAAGCCACATGTTTTCACTCCCCTAGCGAAGTTTTTTGACCCTAGTGCGTCAGACATGCTCGATCACGTGTAGGTAGGAGGTACACAGGCAAGAAATATGTCGGGATATATGTTTGCCCCTAATTAGTGAGAAATATGTAGCCTTGTGGGTTTGCCTTTGTAAGCCTCAACAAAATGTGACTTGTTGCCGTTTTCCGGGAACCCTGAATGGACCTGGCCAGGATCCATCATCCTCGCCAGTGTGTAATTAAATCTTGCTTCAAATTTGGCTCAAAAATTGTGGTAATGGTTTTATACTCACAGGGTGGGCTTGACACTAATACCAGCGGCACAACTGAGGAAAAGGCTTCACATCCTATGCTCACATGTAGTTTGCACCTCCGTGGCCACTCTGTTTCAAACAATGTGGAGTCTTCTCTGAGAGTCTGGTGTGGAACATCTCAGTCTCCCCTCCACTTCGGATCCTGTCCTTTGGAGGAGGCTCATGCATCAGGATCCTCTGTTCTTTCAGCATCCTTCCTAGGATCTGCATCCTCCTTCCTTGTTTTTTGCATTGAGTGGATATAGAGAGTCAAGCTGCTCCTTTGAGATTTGCTGCTTCACCAACTACTCCGTCTTCGTCCTTTACAAAGTGACGCCTCTGATTACCAGCCTTTGGCAGCACCTGTCTCAGGTGTACATCACTCGGAAGATCTACCACCTAGGTTATGCTTTTTGTTTGCTTGAGAAAGGGTCTATCCACATAGCCCTAGCAGTCCTGGAACTCATTATGTAAGCTAGCTGGTCTTGAACTCACAGAGATCTGTCTGCTTCTGCTTCCCTAGTGCTGGGATTAAAGGTGTGTGCCACCACGCCCAGCCCAGAGGTCAGGCTTTTGAGAGCAGAGGGAGATAATTCTTCATTTCTAGAAGTGCCCACTGACATCCATAATTAATGATTCAGTTGCTCAGAGGTGCTTATTGAGTATTTACTGTGTACCAGACTCCTTTTCAGAATAGCAGCAACGCCTGTGAACAAGACAGACGGTAGCATCAGCCCTTACAGACTTACACTCTACTGGTGGTGACGGTAATGGTGACAATGCTGGTGCCATCACTTTGAGGTCTTACGGTGTGTCAGGGCCTCATAAACGTTCTGTGTGGATTAGCTACCAGTTTTTCTATGATGTAGCTATGATCATTCTCCATTTTAAAGGTGACAAGACCAAGATAACAGAAGACTGGAGTAATTGGTGAAGTCACAAGTTTGTAAATGCCATTTAGTGGGTCAAGTTTGATTCGGAAACGCATAATTTGTGACTTTTGTGGTGTTTAGAATGTGTGGTGGTTTGAGTAAAATTGGCCCCATAGGGTCATAGGGAGTGTCGCTACTGGGTGGTGTGGCCTTGTTGGAGTAGATGTGGCCTTGTTGGAGTAGGTGTGGCCTTGTTGGAGTAGGTGTGGCCTTGTTGGAGTAGGTGTGGCCTTGTTGGAAGAAGTGTGTCACTGGAGAGTGAGTTTGGGGGTTTCAGAAGCCCAAGCTAGGCCCAGTGTCACCCATTATCCTGCTGTCTGTGGATTCAGATGTAGAACTCTCGGCTTCTTCTCCAGCACTGTTTCTGCCCGTGTACCACCTTGCTTCCTGCCATGATGATAAAGGATAAATCCTCCAAATCGTAGCCAGCCCCAGTTAAATGCTTTCCTTTATAAGAGTTGCCATATCATGGCATCTTTTCACAGAAATGGAACACTGACTAGCACAGGATGGAAGCCAGGGCCATGAGCATGTTAGGCAAGTATCCCACTATTGTGCTATACCTCCAGCCTTGGTTTGGGGCTCATCATGGCTTGATACTGAATCCGCACATCCCAGCTTATCTCCGTGTCTGCAGTGTCCATCTATTTGAATAGGATAACAATTTCCCCACATTTTCTCACGTTCGCCCTAAGCGCCATTTCTTCAAGCTGCTGAAGTACGGAGAAGCTCCCTCTCACCCACCTGTCCGTGGACCAGTGTGTGTCAGTGGGATTCCTGAGAGTGTTCCACGAGTAACCTTCCCTCCCACACCCTCTGCCCTCCTGCGCAGGCTTCCGCATCGTGAGATCATCCGGCTCTCAGAGCAACTCTAGCAGGAGCAGCTGCGCTGTTGTTTTCTTTGCAGTCTTGACCACCGTTTGCTCAGTTCTCACTAGCCGTACTACCTTGCCCCACCACCCCCGTTCCCGTCATACTCCCTCATCGCCTCTCACGTTCACTGGACACAGACTGTCAGGGAGGTATGTGCCATGGGCTTCCACGCATCATGTGGTGTTAATTGGCAACTATCTATTTTGCTAGATCACGGATAAAAACTCTGCCCTATCTATGTAGAAATTTAAGTGAAAAAGGCTTGGTGATTCCTCCAAGATGTGATCTTGGAGAGTTGTTTGTGGCTTGGAGGAGGCTGATCAGAACTTGTGATCTGGTTTTATGATTCCAGTTGCTTCTTACCATCTTGTAATAATACTCTTCTCCACTTTGGGGTGCACACGTCTTCCCAATTTCCCCCCCCCTTTTTTCCTCCTTCCCTTCCCTCCCTTCCTCCTTCCTTTTTCTCCTCCCCCTCCTCCTCATTCCCCTCTTCAGGACAGGCTTCTCCATGTAGTCCAGGCTACCCCCCAGAACTCACTGTATACTCCAGGTTACCTCCAGATGTAGAATCCTCCTGTCTCAGCCTCCTGGGCTGAGCTGCAGCACCCCTTATTCTGAAATAGTATTTCTAAAATGGCTACCAGAGCTACACAGTGACGTAAGTGTATTATTCCTCCTTCCGGGGAAAAAAGTTAAAAATTCTGTCTTGTGATCGCACTAATGTAGACTAATACCTTAACATTGCATATTAAAATATTTGGCCCGATCCCACACACCAGAGTTTCTCCCCTTGTGGTTTCATGAGCCCCCAAGATGGGGGCCCTCAGTACTGTGCCAGGCATGACCGAGGGAGAAGGCAGTGCCAGTTTCCACAGTAGCACCCCAACAGCCAGGTGCTCCACCAGAGTGCTCTGTGGACACAGGAGAATAGTCCAGATGCAGCATCTTGTAGCAGGTGCAGCGCTGAATTCTGACAGGAGGAACTATCCTGAGGAGATTAAAGGGGCCTTAGTTCCTAGCAACAATGGAGACCTTCTCTCCTAAAGTCTTTGAGTCCCAGCTGTGGGAGTCCATCCTCATTTTAATCTCATTAGTGGCGTGCATCCTCGCACACACATGCATACATACATTAGACGTGGTTATATAACCTTGCAGACAAAAGCGCTCCCCTTTCTTCACCCTCTTTACTATCTTCCTGTACCATATGTTAAATTGCTTTATCATATGGCTCACAGGAGCTGAGAGGCTTTGCTACCTGTCCCCTTAATCCTCTTCCGGGGAACCTCTCGACATTTGCTGTCTGATCTTGGCTTCCTGCCGTCTCTGTGGTTCTGTCCCAATTACGGTGCCTCTCCCCTCGGCCCCCAAGCTTCCATATGCAATTCTGATTGCACTACGATTTTGCAGGCTCATCTTCCTAAATCACTTTTCCCGATTTCCCAGGTCCCTGCTCAACAAAGTGACTTGCCGCTTCGGTCCTCGGAAGATAGTGAATTGAAAAACAAGATAAAGTTCTTTTCTTTCTCTCGACAAAATTAATTACATTGAGGAAAGTTAAATATCAAGAATTTCAGCTTTGTAATGTTTTACCTGCCGCAAATAGATGGTCAGGGGAGCAAAGGGAGTTCAGGACCGGAAAGACGTGGGCACAGGGCGCTCACCTACCACCCTCCTTCCCACCACTGACCTTCTCTCTGGCCACGCACCACCTCTTCCAGCACTTTCAGTGTTGAAATCCCAAATCTATTCTAGAAGTCTAAAATACCAGAAAGGAGAATCTAATGACCTCAGGCAGCTCAGTGATTCTTATCATCCAATTAGCTGTGCCCGAGAAAGAGGGGACAGCCACACCTGCAGAAGAATGGCGGGGACACGCTTTCTGAAAGTGTATTTGGTACGGGCAAGATCTCTTAGAGGAGAACCGAAATGACGACCTCTCTGGTCAACAAGGCAAAGGGAGAATTTCCTTTAGGTTTCTATGTCCTTTTAAATATTGCCTGATTCTCTGAGGGAAAACGCCACCATATTAAATCAAGTCATCTCACTGAGGGGCCATAGAGCCCATGAACATGGAAACTGAACAAGATTTAATTTTCTAGGCATGGTGATACACACTGCAAACCCAGATCTCAAGGGATCACAGGTTCAAGTACATAGTAGGATTCTGTCTCACGGAAACTAAGGGCTAGGTATGAAGCTCGCTGAGCCATTGAATAGCATGCCAAGGTGATGGGTTTGATCCTTAACACCACAAAGCCGTGGTGAGTGGGGTCCGGGGAGAGAAATAAGAAAACTGGATTCTGGTCCAACTTTGGAGCTTCCACAGTTTCTGTCTCCCTGCATCTCACGTGCATCTCTTTGCACCACAGCAGAGATCCACAGCGTGTTCTAATAGAGCATCTATCTTCTTTTCTACCACAAGCATGATAGCAGAAACCAGGGGATTACAGTCCTCTAATACAGAACAGCTATTTAGGATATGCAAATGAGGACAATACTTAGGGTGGCATGCCTTGCTTCACCCCATCCTCCTCCCCAAGTGTATTGTGCACTGTGTACTGACCACATGAAACACCGCTATAGAAATCTATCCTCTACCCCTGCCCAATGGGAGCTCATCTAAGTATTTCCGGTGTTGTCGATTTAATTTGTGGCGTAGTCTAACGAGGTAGGGCTAGCATCATCTCCATTTTTGGGATGCAGAAATAGAGACTCAGGCAGCAGAGGGAGTGGAGTCAAACCCAGTGAGCTCTCACAGCATCCACTGTGCTCAGCGGGATCCACTTCTGCCCCAGAGAAGCCGCAGGCTCCAGCAGCAGTGGTCTGTCGTGTCAACAACAAAGCCAATCTTATGCCCGTAAGGCAGATCTGATTATAAAGAAACAGGCTTTCTTTGTGCCACCTAATTGTTTAAGTGAATGACAGACCCTTAAGGGTTTCGTTTCATCGTCTTTGGGTAGAAGGCATCAATTATTGGCTTGTTTTCCCAGGAACAATCTACGAAAACAGTCAAATTAAATCTGCTTTTATTTTAGCCCTTTAGCTTTGTCAAGCTTAACGTATAACTCGAAGAAATGACTAAGCCAGACATGTCACAGAGTTTATTTATTTATCAGGCAACTCTGTTCTCTCTCTTGCAAGAACATTTCCATAGCAAATTTTAAGTATGCAGTTCAATACTTTGTATATGGCATGCATTAAATCTCTAGTACTTCCCTTAGAATCGAAGCTTTAAATATTTCCTCATTCCCACATTGCTCCACCCCAGTTCTTGCCAGGGACCATCTCTTAGGTGCTGTGAAGTCTGATGATTTTCAGGGGCTCTGGATGAGAGCCTACGTTATTCATCCTTTTGTGTCTGGCTTGTCTCCCTTACCGTAAG
Source organism: Microtus oregoni (assembly GCF_018167655.1). Taxonomy (NCBI): domain Eukaryota; kingdom Metazoa; phylum Chordata; class Mammalia; order Rodentia; family Cricetidae; genus Microtus; species Microtus oregoni. The sequence goes on along the minus strand of NW_024543075.1, from coordinate 22,312,456 downwards.
GTCTTCCAAGTTGACTAATGTTTATTTTTAGCTCCAAAGAAACCCTCAATAACTATTAGTGATCCATGCATTTCTAATAATGCCAGTAATTAGAGGTGATGCAGGCTTGAGGGCAGAGATAACATTTCTTCATATTTCTTACTGAAACTCAGTTAAGCATTTGGTGTTAGACACAATCAAGCATCTTCATTAGGAGCACAGGCAACAGTCTCAGATGTAAGCCCCCTTGTTTCTACTCTACCTCTTTCCTGCAGTTTGTGAGAATTGTCTCTCCCATCCTTAGTGGCCCCTGTTTAAGGAGTTTGCAGGAGCCAGATATAACCAAGCAGCAAGGACCTCCATTCTAAACTTCCCTTCACACTTTCCCAGCTTTGTTTGTGCTAGAGGATAAAGCTTCAACTAAACTAAACCTAAAGCACGGCACTGCAGCTTCATTTAAAAAGCTAGAGGGTCTGAAGAGCTGGGAGCTGTTCAAAGTGCATGTCACGTAAACACAAACACGTGAGTTCCAGCCCGGGCGACCAAGTACAGACCTGGGCAGGGGGAAGCACACTTGCAATCTAAGAGATGGAGGGTGGAGACAGATGGATCTCTGTGCTAGACTAGTAAGAGACCCTGTTTCAAAAATAAAAGGGGGCCAGTATGTCACACACATTTAATCCCAGCACTCAGGAGGCAGAGACAAGCAGATCTCTGTGATTTTAAGGCCAGGCTGGTCTACACTTTGAGTTTCAGGCCAGCTAGGCCTATATCATGAGAATTTGTCTGTTATGTCAATGTTCTGAAGGCTGAGGCATAAGAATCACAAGTTTGAGACCAGCCAGGATCATAGAGAGAGACGCTGTCTTAAAAGTAAAGTACAATAAAATAAAATAGCAAACTTGAAAAGCGAGATCCTCACAGAGAACACACAGCTGAAATTTCTACAGAGATGGCACAGTGGTGCCCTCCACAGTCAGCATGTGTCCCCCAGATGAGCTCACACAGCGCAGCACAGCCCTTACACACCACCCTCACACTGCAGTCTAGACACGCGGGCATGCCAAGTAAAAACTGCTTGTGTACTTTTAAAACAAACATACTAACAAAAAAGGACAGTTCTTAAGAACTAACATCCAAGGTAGTTCTCTGACCTCCTCATACATGTTCATGTGTGTCTACACATACACAAACATGCACACCTGATAAAAACAATAAAGAAATAAAAACTTTTAGTTCTGGGTACACCTGCCACCTTGGTTTCTGACATGGAAATCAGCTCACTTCTGTTACAGATTCAGACTGTACTAAAGAGACCTATTTATTTTCATTTTATAAAGAAATTTTGTTTCAAGACAGCATCTCACTTTTTATAGCTCAGACTGACCTTTACTTCATGGCAGTCTTCCTGCTTCGGCCTCACTAGTCCAGGGATTACAGGTGTGCACCGCCATGCCTGACTAAGATTTTTCACTTGCAGAAGCCTTTGCACAAGAATCACAGAATGAAGGACTTATGTCTCCCAACTTGCTGTGCATGGCGGTCATCACTGCTTTGTTGAGCAGACTTGGAGATTTCATGGAAGAAATGATCCTGTCCCACCCGGGTCCACACCCACTTCCAGTGCACACACTTTCCCCGCGGCACCACTTTTCAGTGTTTCTCTGAGATACTCCTCCAGTGTGCAAAGTCTGTTTGGTTGCCTTCTCTAAATAAGCTGTTAAAGGCCCCAAATCACTTCGAGACTGCAGACTTCCTCCTTGATTTTAGGTGCAAACATTCTGATGTTCTTGAGCCACATGAATTCATATTAAGCTGGTGTGACCACCATACCATATATAACTTGAACCATATATGCATGTTTACACATCCACTCAGAAAACTCTATCCAAAAATCAAGCCGAAGGAATATGCCTTGGAGGGTCAGAATTCGGAAACTTCAGGATAATGTAGAACACACGAGACATCTTCTTGCTGAGTGAGACTGGGAATAGGAAGGCCTCACAAATAAAAAACTCACAAAACATGATGAAGTCAGCAGCACTGTGAGCTTTCACTGTCTGTGATCCTCCTCCACTGAGTCTCCATCCTGACTCTATGAATCCTGGGCTCTGGTCTGTGCCTTATCCCACGTCTATCAGGTTGAAAGAGCTCCCGACTGGCAGAGGTTTCCTTCTACTCCAGGTCTTTGGTTATAAAGGATGCTTTACTGTCACTTGTGTTGAAACTTAGGGGAGAACAGTTAAAACCATTGAACTCACAGTTCCAGGTTACAGTTCACCACTGCAGGGAAGTCAGCAGCAGAAACTTGAAAGTTGCTCACATGACATCCACAGTCTAGAGGAGAGAGAAACCCTGCAGGCATGCTTGCTTGCTTGCTTGCTTGTGCTCAGCTGTATTTTCCTATTCTTAGACAGGTCAGGTACTCCTACCTAGGGAATAGTGCTGCCCGCATTGGACTGTGTCTTACCATAGCATTTAATTAAATTAAGACAATATCCCACAGGCATGTGCATGGGCCAAGCCAATGTAGACAATCCTTCACCGAGACTCTTCCCAAGAGATTCTGGTTTTGGTCACATTGACAAAGTTACCGTGTGCTGCTCTCTCCTCCTCCTCTTCTGACCTGTTGCAGGCATGATATTAGGAACACCATCCACTATAGCTTTGCTATGCAAATGTCTGCACAAGTAAGGAATTGTCATCAGACCTAAGTTCCAGGAGGAGCTTGTCTCTCTGCTAGAAAACCAAGTCACTTTCCCTATAGAAAATATCAACATTATTACATCGTGTATGTTGCTGGTTGTGTTGGCTTATAGGAAAAAGAGAGGAGGAAGAGAGAAAAGAAAAATGGAAAGAGGTAAAGAGGAGAGAGGAGAGTGGGAAGAGAAAAGGAAGACAAAATCATGCATTAAAGTATCTACTATAGACACATGTACCTATATACAAATACACAGACATAAGTATTGACCATATAATGTGTAATCACTTTTAACCATCTGTCTTGAGGTATAGTTTGTGGGTCATACAATTCACTTGTTTGTGTTATATAATCTTGAATACTTTATCAGGTTCCTTGGGAAATATGGGTTGAGTGAAGTCATATACACACATTAAATAACACCAACTTCTAAGCACTTGAAGCTCAGAGAAACCAGATACGGTGACCTAGATCTAGGGAGCTGTGGCTGCTTTTCCTCACTCAGATCTGTTAATTCACTTTGCGAACAAATATTGGTTCATTGTTGACCATGGACTGGATGTTAGACATAGGAGCTACGGCAAAATATCTGGAATCTCAGCATAGGGCAGGCAGTGAAGGTGTACACAGGCAGATCCCTAGAGCTTGGATCGCTAGGGCTCAGCATCCAGTAAATGAGGCCAAAGGTGTGAAAGACCCTGACTCAAAAAATAAGGTGGGGAACAAGTGGGGGAAGATCCCTGAGGCAGGCAGCCTCTGGTGTCCACAAGTATACTCATGGGCGAACACACCTACATGCACCCACGTGCTTACACCGTGCATGTGCACGTATGTACACACACAAAAGGAAAGAGCTGTGGAGTGAGACGAAGTGGTGTCTGTGACAAGAGCCCTGCATGCTTAAACAAGGTAGGCAGTCCGGACCCTGCTGGGGTCCCTGCAGAGTGTGACCAGCCATCAGGAGGTCAGAGAGCAGATGCTTGAACGCCTGGGGAGAAGGGTATTTCGTTCTACCTGCTATTGGAAGACAGAAGGGGGTCTCCAGAAAGTGGAGTGCTATGAGCTGCCTTGAGTTGTTCAAGCATCATTTGTTGTGTGGAGCGCTGTGTATGTGGGGTTCAGGAATAAGAAGAGTGGAAGCAGAGCTGGTCAGAAGCGATCATGGGAGCTTGGATCAAGGACTAACCACACCCTGGGCTTTTCTCAGGAAAGATGACAGAATTGTCAAATCCTATCCACTGTCCTTCTCACTTTCCTAAAAAAAAAAAAAAAAGGAAAAAAATGCAACCTCAAATTTTAACCCTGGCCTTCCTCAGGCATAAGGTCTTTACAGACGTCATTGAGTTAAATTGAGTTGCTCTGGACTAGAGTGGGCTCTAATGGAATGTGTCCTTGTAAGAACATTTGGACACATACACAGGACAACAGGGAGGGACACAGCATGAAGAAAGGGGTGGAGTTGGAGCAATCCCTGTGTCTATAAGCCAAGCAGTGCTAAGGATTGCTGGCAACCGTCAGAAGCTGGGAGAAGCATAGAATAAATTATTCCTCCTTAGCCCTCACCAGCATCTGACCCTGCCAACGTCTTGATTTTGGACTGCTACCCTCCAGAACTCTGAGAGGACATATTTCTGTTGTTCGAAGCCACCTTGTTCTTTATTCTTTGCTGTGCCCACTTTGGGAGACAGTCCAGTGCCGGGTGTTAAGTATTTGCCAAACAGTGCCGAGTCAAGTTTCACTTTATACACACCGTGCCCTGTATGGTTCCCTAGACCACCAGCTGAGGGGTTTTGGCAAGTCCATTTGACAGATTAGGAAACTGAGGTTCAGAAAAGCTAAGTGGATTTCCCAGTGTCCCACAGCTACGTTATGGCCAACCTTGGATGTATTCCGGGCATTCTAATTCTCAAATTCACATATTCACCATTTGCAAAGCACTACCCAGTCTGTGGCCAGAGTCCAGGATGCTGGGCACACCTCACCTTTGGGATCCGGCAGCAAAGTTCACCACCACAAGCTTCCCATCAGGGAGTCCTTGGGCTGCTTTTCTCTGTTTTATTTGCTGTCACCGAAGCTCTGCTATTTATCGCATCCCTCCCTGAAGATTCTTGGGTAACAGATGTGGTTCGGAATTTGATAAGAACGTTACTTCAACACATCCTTTCACTCTGCATGGAATCCTCACCCTGGAGATGCAAGGACAGCTGGGCAAACAACCCACGTCCTCTGTGCCGGTATTGAAATTTCTGAAAGCTCCTCGAACGCAATTAATAAGAGATTTATTTTCACTTCAGGAACACAGGGGAATGTGGCCATGGCCATTGCTAGCTCTGACTAATTATTTGAAATTTTACTTTTGCTGCCTTTGCTTCCCATGTAAGCATTACCTAAATGCCTGGGACATGCCAGGCAGTGACTGGAATCTTAAAAAACAGTTAGTAAATGTCAGTTTAGGTATTGAGGATAATGTGGAAAAGGCACATGAGGACAGGTGAGGTGGCTTACTTATGTCGTCATCCCACCGTCCTGGATGCTGTCACTCCCTGCTCCTCCACTAAGGACAGATGGGAGGGTCTTGGGAGAATGTAAATGAAGGTCTGAGTGTAACAGGACCTTTTAACCTCTCAGGTGTAGGCTCTCCTCCCATCCCTGGTCCTCTCCTCACTTGCATCCAATCCAGATCACCTTGCTGTTCCCTGTACTCTTCCATCCCAGCTTTCTCTGCAACCAGAGAGCAGGAAATTCCTCCTCCTGATTCTCTGCCTTGGGACATTGGTTTCCTTTGGTCATCATCCCTGCCTCGGCAAGGGCTGGGAGCGTGAGTAGCGTGTAAAGAACAGACAGGGATGGGAAGTATACGAAGGGACATCCTGACCCTATAGCTAGATTGCCACCTAAGCCAGTGGCTATTCTGAGGGCTGAGACAGTGCCACATAGGTGCCATCCACTGAGAAGGGTAGCTCTGTTGGAGACAGAGGCAGAGAACAGGCCCACTGTAGACCCGTGTGCCAGAAGTCTTCCTAAAGCACCCTACATAGCCCCACATCTATAGCACCCTGAACACCATTGATTGCAAGGCGAGAGAAGAGAGTAGAAGCAAGAGGCTGGGTGAGCTCAAGAAAGCCGTTGAGCTCTGTCTGAGAGCTTTAGTGTGCGGATGCAGGAATCTGGAAGCTTCCATGACTGAGTCTGGTTGACTGTTTTCTGTTAGGACAAGAGCTGAGTGGGTATGCTGACCTATCTATAAGTTTCTGGGTGCCCATCCCTGTTCCATCTAACCTCATGTCTCTGCTGCATTCTCTTGTTTCACCTGTGTTGGGAGATGTAGTCTTAACCTCTTAACTTCTTTGAGGCTTTTTCTGAAACATTTAAAGATAGGAAATTTGGGTCAGCAAGACAGCTGCATGGGTAAAGTGTTTGCTAGGCAAACCTGACAATGTCAGCTTGGTATCCAGACCCCTTGCAGAAGGGAAACCAGCTCCTGAGAGGCATCGTCTGACCTCCACATGTGTGCTGGGGCACATGAGCACCTGCACACGACACTCATAATAATGAACGAATAGCAACAGGAACTTTGACCATGTAAGCCTGAGTTTAAATCCTGCCCTTGCTCTGAGTGCTACCCTGGCAGGCTCCTTAGCCTTCTATGCCAGTTTCTTCTCAGGTTCATAGCAGTGTCTGCTTCCTAGAATCTTAAGCAAAGTAAATAAGAAATAACAAATGAAAACCAATAATTGCTTGATACATTGGTAAGTCCTCAAAAATATATGGTACTAATGAATGTTGCTTACAAAGCAATACCATAACACCTTTAGCAAATATGCCAGTGAGATCATTTCTTCCTTAGGGAGGCCTTCCCTGACAGAGCATGTCTCCTTGGAATATGGTCCAAGTCGTTGTTTCCTAAGAATCTCCTCGAGACTATCACACACCGGACATAATTCCTCTGACGTGGCCAAGACCAAGGATAATAGCAACATAATGAAAATAACATTGTGTCCATAAGCCCTCATGTTTTCTGACCCTGCTTCTGACCACAGCTTGTAGGCAGACACCCCAAGACTGCAGGTGAGGCTGTTGAAACAGTGCATTGACTATTCCTATAGCAGTTGTCTGATCTCTCTTCCTCCCTGAGTTCAGGGTCAAGGAATGTGCTTGCTTCTTGCTGCATCCCAGCAGGCTCGTGCAGAACAGGGCACACTGAGGGAATAAAGGAGTAGGTGTCTCCAACCCAGGTTATTTATTTATTTAATTTGTTTCTTAATTTTACATCCCAACTACAGTTTCCCCTCCCTCCTCTATTCCTATTCTCTCCCCTACCCCACCTCCAATCTACTCCTTTTCTGTTTCTGTTTAGAAAGGTACCGGCCTCCCCTAGGTATCAACAAAGCATGGCGTATCAACTCAAATCTGGTTTTACCAAGTTGATAAATCATTCATTGATTCTTGTGTTTTTAGTATTTACTGATCATCTACTACATGTCTGGTACTTTTGAAGATTTAAAGTTATACCAGTGGATAAAACAGGCAGTGAAACTGTCTAGATAGTTACTTCTGAGGGGGTGATTATCATTCCAGCCATGTTGAATGGCATTGTTATTGATGGATATCCCAAAGGGTCGTTCAATACACGTTCATCTTTCCTAGAAACATCTTCCATTGATAGGACTCAAAGTGTGAGGAAGCTACAAAGGGGTATGCATGTCTGTCCAAAGCTGGGAAGGGTTTTCCTGGATTCTGGGTACCCACAGTTGTCCCCCAAGGCATCTCTTAATGGTATTGATGTATGGCTGTCTTTCGCAGGTCATGCTCTCAGAGCGGAAAGGTACAGATGAGCTCTATGCCGTGAAGATCCTGAAGAAAGACGTGGTGATCCAAGATGATGATGTGGAGTGCACGATGGTGGAGAAGCGGGTGCTGGCCCTGCCTGGGAAGCCGCCCTTCCTGACTCAGCTCCACTCCTGCTTCCAGACCATGGTAGGCAACTGGTCCAGTGCTCTGGGAAGACACTTCAGGGTTTCCATAGGCTTTGGCTAGTAATGCTATCTTAGCAGTAGCCATCCCAAGGAGATACTGGGTCCTTGGTGATACCCAAGCAGTTTGCCTTGTGGAAGCTGAAGGATGCTGGCCCCACAGAAGTCAGCTGACAATTCTCATGGTTGCTCCTGAATGCTGTCCCCCAGGGTAGATGCTGAGCCAACTCAGTCAAATAGTTTTATAACTAGACAAGCCAAGCCTTTTCTAACATTAAAGGGTGAGTTGGGGAGATGAACTCTAGATAGTTACAGTCAGCCATCCCAGTTCTTTGGAGGAGCATGTGTACATCTCTGCAGGTTCTGGGACCTTCACTGTCCTAAAAGTGCATCTGAGGCTGGGCACAGGGTCATAGGCAAGAGCTGGTGAGCTCAGAACATGACTGCCAGGATGAGTTAGGAACATTCATGCCTTCTCTGCTTTTGCCCCTGCAAGAGCAAGATGTCACTTCAGTGGGTCCTTACCTTCCCTGGTCCTGTTAGATACTGGTCTCTATTGCCCAGGAGAAGACGCCAGAAGACAAGTGCAAATTAAGAGTTCATTCCTGCAGATGTGGTTCTGGGGGGCCAATGGCCTTGAGACTTCAAGATGCTTTCAGGGTTTCTGTAGGATTAGGATTCTCTTGTGCCCTCCAGCTTTCAACCTACACAGATTTTAAATCTCACCCTCTAGGTGAGATGGGATGGATGTTGTTGTACCTGTTGTATTCTGCATCTAATTTGGTGTACTTTCTGTTGCTAATCTAGTGAGTCTAAAAGCCCTTCGGTCACATTCTTTGATTTGCTGAAAATTCCGGGCTATTTGGTCTGAAATGTTTTCAGTCTGGGGTTTGCTTACTGCAGTCTCATGGCACCTCTGCATGCTTCTCTGTCCCCTGCTTTTTTTGCAAATTGGCAGCTGGGTCTAGAGGATTGGTCAGACTCAGTTTCCATCCCTAAGTAAATCTGTAGGTGGTCCTAGGTTCTGGACGCCATCTGTCATCACGACAGGCAATGCTCAAGGATCTTGGTGATGTTGGCCTGACCGATGCTCAGCATTAAATCCATTCGCTCATTGGAGGTTATAAGATGGGAATGTCTGCTTTGTGTTTGCTAGCTACAATGCTTCTGCAGAAAGCAGCTTCCCCTCACTTGTTCCCTGGTGATCCGGTTCATACAGAAAAGACAGAACTGATGCTTCCTTTCTTCCCTTTTTTAGGCTTCAGGAATTATCCTGAATTGGTGAATTGGTTCATGACTGTGCTCGAAGTGGCGGGGCGGGGGGAGCTAAATCTTGCTTTTAAAGTTAACTTTCAAGAAAAAGTGAGAGTCACTGTAAATAAAACTGTAAGCGAATGATAATTTATATTGTGTGGGTACTTGGCAACGATTACAACAACAGTTACAAAAGAAGTCAAATATCTGTAATGTTACTGTGGGGAATTTAGTCCAGAAGGGGTCCAGATGCTAAGAGAGTCAGGACATAAACCCTGAGGCTTCCCTCCTCCTTTTCCATGATTGGTTCCCAAACCGACTCATGGACATCAGTGTGTTAATGACAAACTGCCTGCTAAACAGACCAGTAGCGAGCCTGGAGCCGTGGTCGCCGTGTCAGTTGGGTATGTCGGGATGGGGAGAAATGAGTCACTTGTGGCTAATATTCATTAAAGGATAGCATCTTCATTAGCCATGAACTGTTTTGAAAACGGCAATGTGGAGTGGATTTGGGGGTAATTTTTTGATGATACAGTGGTCTCCTCGACCTGTGCTGTTCCAGGAGCATCCTTGTGGCAAGAGTACTAAGCACTAGGTTTTCCTCCAAGAGATGTCCCATGCCAGGGAGAAGGACTGGGAACTGTGAGAGTCTGTGGAATATTGTCCCAGTTGGGAGAAGTTCTATGACTCCTTCCAGGATGTCTCCCACTCTGGAAAGCCAAGGGATTCAGCAGACAACTTTCTCACCAGTTAACAATGAGATGAAATAGTTAATCCAGCTCTAGGGGCTATGTTTTGTTTTTTTCGGGGGTGAGGTGGGGATGCTTAGAGAAACCCATTGCTCTAAGCAAAAAGGCCTGGTGAAGCCAGCTGAGAGAGTAGAAGACACCCAGTCATCTCAACCATGTTCAGACAGACATCCGATCATCTCAGCCGTGTTCAGACAGACACCCAGGCATATCATCTGTGTTCAGACAGACATCTGATCATTTCAGCCGTGTTCAGACAGACACCTGACCATATCGTCTGTGTTCAGACTGACACCCAGACATATCATCTGTGTTCTGTGCGTCTTCTCATTGTATAAAATGCCCCAACTTATGTTATTTTCTTTATTTAAAAATGATTACTATTTTTTATTTTCATTTTTGTTTTTTGTTTTTTGAGAGAGGGTCTTCTATGTAGTCTTGTCTGTCCTGGAACTCTCTATGTAGACCAGTCTGGACTTCAATTCAAAGATATCCTCTGTCTCTACCTCCTGAGTACTGGGATTAAAGACATCTGTCATCATAACCAGCCTGACTTTTAAAAACTTGTGTGTGTGTGTGTGTGTGTGTGTTTGTGTGTGTGTGTGTATGCTTGTGTATGTGCATGTAAACCAAGTGCATGTGGGCAACTGAGGAGACCAGAAGAGGGTATCTAAGACCTTGGAGCTAGAGGTACAGACAGTTGTGAGTCTCCCAGTTGGGTGCTGGGAACTGGACCTGGGTCCTCTGGACGAGTAGAGTAGAGAGTGCTTTTAACTGCTGAGCCATCTATCCAGTCCCATTTCCTTGCTTTTAAAGCTAAGTACATCTATTTTAATTTCACATAAAATAAATTTAATAATGCCCACTTTATGTGTGGCATAGGGGTTGCAAATTTAAGCTCCTTGGCAACTCTTAGGTGGATCCTACTATCATAACTATTTCACGGAGCAGGGAAACTGAGGCCACACAGCTAGGACATGTCAGGGCCAGGATCTGAACCCAGGCAGAGTAGCTGTGGTACTAACACACTTAACATATACACTAATACACAAGGAAGCCTTTTGAGTGGGGATGACCTTGCTGTCATTCTACCTGACAATCCTTGGTTGGAATCCCCAACACACAAATGTCCCTGTCTGGGCCTGAGCTCTAACCCAGCCTGTCACCTCCCACCTGCCCTGTAAAACCTCATGTTTCCACTCCCTTGGTTTTCCCATCTCTGGGGTATGAATCTTCAGAGATGTTTCTCCCAGCCACACACGGATGTTACAATAGGGGTATTGTAACACAGCTGAAATAATAAGGATGAAGGACACAGAGCCCTTCTCTACAAACACAGCCCTAGGCCCCCACTTCTTCCTACTTAAGCTGAGCTATATCATTGTAAGATGCCACCTAGTGACCTTACCAGTGTCTGTGTTGGTGTATTTGACAATTGATGTGGTGTAACACCTTGACCAAGACAGCTTATAGAAGAAAGGGGTTATTTTGGCTTCTGACTCCAGAGGGATAAGAGTCTATGATGGTGGGGGAGCATGGCAGCCAGTGGCAGGCACGGTGACTGGAACAAGAAGCCAGGAGCTCATATCTCAACCACAAGCATGAAGTGGAAGAGCAAACTGAAAGTTGACCAGGCTTTTGAATCTTAAATCCCGCCCCCGAGTGATGCACTTCTTCCCGCAAGGCTGTGACACCTAAGCTTCCCCAAACAGTGCCACCAACTGGCAACCAAGCCTATGGGGGGCACTTCTCATTCAAACCACCTCAGTAACCATGTTACAAACACGACCCAAAGCAGCAGTGGGCGGTGACAAGGGCCCTAATCTGTGTCTTGTGGTGTCTCACCACACCCTTCCAGCCCCTTTTATGGCAGGTTATACTACCAATAGGAATGATGATGGAGAAGTTAAGGAACGTGTGTGATTTCACACAACTAGTTAGTCATAGAGCCTCGAGTTATTCTAGAAGACTCCAGAACCCCAAGTCTGGACGTCGTTACTGTCCACCCCCCTCATGCCTGAATTCCACATTACTGCTCTGAGTCACCAAACATTTTCCCTTTATATTGTTGGATCCACGATTCATAATAGTCTGCTTTTCTGCCCAAAGGAAATTGACCCCAAGAAAACTAAAGTGATTCAGGCTGCATAATTGGCAAATGGGGACCCCAGAACTAGAGGCAGAGTTTCCTAATGTGTTCCGTGTTCTTTCTACTGTGAGGTGTTACCCCCACTCTAGGTAACGGTTACCTAGGATTTTCTACCTGGGAGTGACTAAGTGTGGGGAACATTGCAGCTGTTGCTACTGTGGCTTAGATGAGCAGAAAGGTTTCTGGGAGGTCCTCTGGGGTGGTCATCTGGCACAGTTCATGTGCCCACACCACTGTGCCCTTGGCCTTGGAGGGAGGCTGAGGGTGGGCAGCAGGGCTGGGGCAGGCAGCGTCCCTGAAAGTCAGAGCACATGGCTGGCATGCAAATGGTTCTGGTGCCCAATCATTTCAAATGATAGGTATTTGTTGGACCCGTTGTGTCCAAGAGCCTGTGGTGTCACCATGCGGGACACAGTGAACAAAAGGCCAAGTCCCCATTCCTTTGGAATTCCCGTTCTACCAGGGAGACAGGAAAATGAAAACAGCATCAGCAGTGGAGAGGCTGGAGTCAGGAGGACTGGTGCGGTGCGATGATGGGTTTTGATGGGATCAGCAAGGAAAGTCTTGGTGGAAAGGCTGACATTTGAGCAGCGACCAGAGCAGTCAGGGCTCTCTGGGGGCAGAGCAGGGGCAGAGCACTGGAAGAGTGTGCATGAAAGCCCCAGGCAGGAGTACACCCCCTATGTCTGAGGAGCAGCCGGAGGGCCAGAGGAGCCTGAGTGGATTGTCATGTCGTATTTTGTGACCCAGAATTCCTGTATGAATCAGCTATCTTTAAAAGAACAACAAATTTATTGTAGCATACTGCGAACTTGGTAGTTTTTTTTTCCTAGAGAGATAGAAAATTAAAGGTTTATGACAGAAGCCTTAAAAAAATTGTAAAGTGGTCAAAACAGATGGAAATGAAACGTATCCAATGCTACCCAGGGTAGTTTTTGCCATTCCTGAAGTGACACAAAGCTCACTATTTTCAAAAGTTGTTTAGAAAAGTGAAACCCTATCAGAAGTACCCTTATGCTGCATTTTCAAACTTTTCAGAAATATGTGTGATTATTTTCCACGCAAGTAGAGAATATAGAATATTAAATTTCACTTGGTGCATTCTAAATGTATTCAGTCTAAATATGCACACGGGGAAGAATCAGAAGTAGGCATGGTCAAATCAAAATATTGATTCGATTCAGGGGAGGGTTCCCAATATTTCAGAAATATCTATTAAAAAGGAATTCAAATTTGATGTGAATGTGTGTTATAGTCACACAGGTATATACAGGCATGCATACCCATGTAGACAGTCACACAAATACCATGACACGTGTCGATCTGCTCTGTCCCTTATTACCCTGAGACAAGGTCAGCATGCGCCAATGATTGCAATATATCTAGACCTCACAGAGTTGGGGTTACAGGTACATGCAGCCACACCCAAGATTTTACATGGATGCCGAGGATTAGAACTCGGGTCCTCATGTTTACACAGCAAAGCGAGGACACTCGTAGGTAAGAACCTATGAGCCATCTCAGTCTCTTAAACTTTTTTAAATTGCCACAAGATGGCAAAATAGATGCAAAAGCTTTTAGAAGAGAGTTAAGTTTTTGAAAACTGCTCGTTAGATGAGCCAGTCTCAGGCAAAGCAGCTCCAGTGAGTTGGCCCAGAAACACATGGGGCAAAGGATGCATTCCCCAAGGAGGTGGCTATGGGCCTGTGATTGCCGGTCACAGGACTCCTAGAAAGTCACTAACAGCTCTGAATGTGGGTTTTATCATCTCATAAAGGGAGCCCATTACACGGGGATTAAAAGAGACGGTAAAGTGAATCTAACAAACACCAAGTGGAAGTTGGTTTTGTGATTAGAGCTGGGCTGGGGCCCCTTGCTGCACGGGCACAAAATAACTTCATTTCCTCCCATCTTTTTGCAGTTTTTCTCGGGGACAATTGTCAGCCAGGCACATTCATGTAATTTCCCAACCGCCAGTGGGCACAAGCAGTTAAATTTCTTCAGCAAAACATCTATTTTAACTGTTTTCTTTTCAATTGAACATATGCACCTCTCTCTCTCCCTCTCTCATTTTTTTTTTAAATAGAATTAGATTTCATGAGTCATTGAAGGACAGAAGTTACTTCCTCCCCAAATTTGCTGCCATGGCCCAGCAATAACTCAGCTGCAAGGCATGCTGGGAGAAGCATCACCCAGAATACAAAGGAGGGCAGAACTAGAGATGGGGACGGTCTTGACCATTGAACCCGAAGACCATCCAAGGGGCAATGGTGATTCAGGCTAGGGTGTGATGGGGCCTGAGGGCAATGCTAAAGAAGGTTCTGGCAAAGGTTTTGATGAGAGATGACTGGGTTATATGAAACAGAACACTTCTATCCCACACTTAGTTACCTCACGTATAAACAAAAGCAATTATTGACACTAAGAAAGACTTCATGGGAAAGAAACAAAGGCACAGATGTGCTTGACCTTGGAAGGACCTAGAATTTGTAAGCCGAGGGAAGATTTGTCTGCTTTTTTTATTATTATTATTTCTGTGTTTCTTACCGCTTGTGGCAAGTGTGGCTCCCCTCATCCATATCCAGCAAATTCCCTGAGTTCCAATTCATGGGAAAGAGAATCTGATTGGTTCAGCTTATGTCAGGTATTCTTTCATGGCCCGGCCAAGAGCTCATTGGGTACTACTACCCCAGTAGGAACCCTATACGAAGTGTTCTAACTACTTGGAGGGTAAGTGGTGCTCCTGTTAGGGAATAGGATGCCAGTGGAGTCCGGGAAGATTCAGGTACAGACGGAGTCTTCAGTGCCTCAGAGGAAAAGAAGCTAGTACCCAAGGGGCTCCTGGAAACTTGGCAGGTATGAGGGAAACAAGGTTCCAATGATTAGAGGCTCTTGTGGGCAGGTAAGGAAGCAGAAATGCAAACTGTGTATAGGCGCTAGGGCAGGTGGAGATAAAGGCAGTTGGGGGTCTCTGTTTTCTCAATGGCGGTCTTGGAATACGTATCCCGTAGTCTAAAATCTGTGACATCCACAGAAGAAGAAAGGCGCTTCTAACCCTGAGAACGTTTGCGTCTGCGAAAGGGCAATAGGAGGCTAAAACAAAAAGAGCAGCAAGTTCTTGTTTGGGATTAGGACTCTCAAGCTATGCAATGGGAGAAAGGAGAGTTGAGTGTGGGTGCAGGTCCTTGACCACACATGCACCTCAATGAAGCTCTGTGAATTCACACAGACTTGGCATGCGTCATCTTCTCCCATATGGAGGAGAAGCTGCTATATGTCTACTTTGTTTGGGAAGACAGAGAGTGTGAATAACCAACCCAAGGTCTCAGAGCAAGTATCCTTCATAACTAGGGTGTGAACCAGGACTGGCAGATGCCAAAGCCAGAGCTCGTAGTCACCGCATTTCACGGCTCCTCTGGAGAGAAGCAGATGGCTGCGTGCGATAAAGGGAGCAACTTTCAGACACATTGAACTCATGGACCAGCCTTGAAAAATCATTAAAAATCATGACGTAGGCAACTTACCGCAATTCATCTTAGAATGTGGCACAAAAGCTGCCCACGTGGTTCGTGTTCTTCCCAAGATCTAATTAAACGTGGCAAGGGACCTGGGAAGATGGCCTAGTGGATAACAGTGCTGGTCCCACAAGCACAGGGAACTGAATTTGGATCTCAACCCTATATAAACAGCTGGGCACAGCTCCTTTCAACACCGGCAACCCTAGTGCAGGGTCTGTGTGCAGGGAGACAGGAGGCTCACTAGAACTTGCGACTGCCTGTTTCAGAGCATCGAGGCCCTGTCTGAAAGAAATAAGGCAGGGTGATAAAGCAGGCCCTTCAATGCCATCCTCTAGACTGCACACACAAACGTGGGCACTTGGGTGCAGACGCCACACACGTATATACCATCACCACAGAGAAAATGTCAGAAGCCCCTCACCACCACACAGGCATCATGCCCCACTATTTCAGCTAGACTGAGGGAGGACTGTCTCTCTGCACTCCCCGGCCCCATGTGCGGACCCTCAGATGAATTGTGCATTTACCGCGCAACCATCATCTTAAATGACTGTCCCCTGTATTCAGATTCCAAATTTGGAAAGTCCTGTACAACCACTGTACGTGATAAGACCAACATTTTTAATTATTTGTTTGCTTATTTATTTACTTATTTTTGATTTGCTGATGGAATGCAAGAAATAAAGAGAGCCAAGACTGCACAGCAGCTACATTCAGCTTGCAGGCCAAAGGGAAAAGTCAGAGCAGCCTCAGTCTGGAGGAGGCGCTTTAAGGCCGAGCAGACTGGCTAGTCTGAAGAGAAAGATGGTGAATTTGCCGTTCTGAGCTTTTAATTGGAGATGACAGTGGAACACCCACTTAGAGATGTCCTGGAGCCAGCTGGAGCCGACTGGAGCTCAGGAGAGAGGGGAAGGATAGAAATACAAGTCAGCGCGCATCAGCCTGGAGAAAGGCTCTGAGCTGTGACAGGAGCGGGAGAGCCGTGGTAGGCTTTGTGCTAATCCTCAATAAATACGTTATGATTCCTATATGGGGAGAGGGTCCATCAAGTAAACCCTTATCAAAACCCATGGGTGTGAGGACTAGGAACTTTTGAGACCATGGTTTTGTAAGAAGAGTGGGAAGCAAAGCCAAGTTTCAGGGAGCTGTGGAGGAGGGGGCGAATTGGGAAAGAGTTGGGAGCTGCGGAAGAGGCCCTATAGTGAGCTCAGGTCTGGAGGTTCACTTCTGGGAATCTTAATGCCATTTCTTATATTGCATTTATTTTGATTGTGGTTTGAGTTAGTTATATGTATATTTTAGCCAAGAGTTTGGATGCTCCAGAGACAAGGTATGTAACTTACTCTTTATCTGGGTACCTATAATGACTAATACCATGACTCACACACCAAAAAAATCAATGCTCAGAGAAAGTTCTCAAACTTGCCTCTGTTTAAGGTTTGCTTTAGATAGCCTCCAGCTGGACATTCCAAACTTTGTTATTCCTGACTACTGTAGGAAAGGAATTTTGTAGCATGGACAAATGGTGTTTGTTTTTTAAAAGTAAATTCTTTAAAGTACCGACGGACCAAAGTCAAATCGGATAGAATGTAAGTAGCAGAATCCAGATGTGAGTTTATGTTTTTTTAGAGAAACAATGACTTTCCATTTATAAAGTTTTAACAAATATAAATAATTATGTTTCTGTTTTCAAAGTGATTTTTAACTTTCTTATTTTAGTTCTGCTATGTAGCCCGAAATGGTCTTACAATCTTCCTGTCTCAGCCTCCCAAGTTCTTCATTTTAAGTCTGTATTACCATGCCCAGAAAAAACAAACAAACAACAAACAAAACCAAGACCAAAATAAACATCAACAAAAAAAACCATAAACTGAATTTTTAAGACTAATTTGTAAGTAATTTTACATTTTAAATTTACATTTAAATACATTTTAACAGAGAACTTAAACTTGCTGAAGAACTCGAATCCATTCAGGGGAATAGCTGGAATTCCCTT
Organism: Microtus oregoni; assembly: GCF_018167655.1. Taxonomy (NCBI): domain Eukaryota; kingdom Metazoa; phylum Chordata; class Mammalia; order Rodentia; family Cricetidae; genus Microtus; species Microtus oregoni. The sequence continues at coordinate 22,295,137 of NW_024543075.1, read as the reverse complement.
GTTTCCTTTGTCATCTTCGGATGGTATCAGGTCCCTCCCATGGCGCCCGGTCGTGTGTGGTTCCAGGTGCCTTATTCTTCCTCGTCAGCAATAAGACCCATGAAATGAGACGTTTCCTATCTTTAATTATATTTTCAAACTCCAAAACCACAAATTATAAAAAGTACAGACCTGTGCACTTATGGTTACTTAACATTATCTGCTACCGCTGGGCGGTGGTGGCGCACGCCTTTAATCCCAGCACTCGGGAGGCAGAGGCAGGTGGATCTCTGGGAGTTTGAGGCCAGCCTGGTCTACAAGAGCTAGTTCCAGGACAGGCACCAAAGCTACAGAGAAACCCTGTCTCGAAAAAAAAAAAAAAAAAAAAAAAAACAAAAAAAACAAAACAAAAAAAAAACATTATCTGCTACCCTGCTTTGAGAAACATTGCATTTGGGGAGGTGCCTGGGGAATCCTCCACACTGGACACTGTGGGTCCCTCACAGAGGCAAGGCTGGGCTTTGTAGTACTACCTGACACAGAGTGGACATCATTAAGTGTTCAGAGGCAAAGGGACAGCAAGATGCCAGCCATAATATTTAATATCTGAGGCATCGGTGGGCGAACACTAGTACAATTCAAAGATGGTGGACATCCGGGTTCTCCACATACAGTTAGCAGTGGAAACAAACCGTAAAGTTCCCTTTAGCCATCGAGGTGATGGGATTCCAAATACCGAGTTTGGGGGGGCGGGGGGAGAGGACAAGTTGAATTAATCTAGCCAGAAATTAAGCAAGTAAAGTCTCTCCCTCACTTCTCCCTCTGTGGCCGATGCCATCTGCTAGTTTTAAAAATAATTTTTAAAAGCAAGTGTTTTGGTTCTCTTCAGTGTGTGGCAAAGACAGATGCTATTTTTAGGCTTGTTTTCCATCACCCCCCCCCCCAAGAACCAGGGGCTGAGTGTCGTTGGCTCTGGTGTACTGTCTGCTTTCTGCCACCATCTTCGGCGTGACCTTTGTGCAAACCGCATATTCTACCTTCCCATTTCCCTCCCTGCCTCTCATTAGGTTGTTAGAAGGGGAGACAGTATTGATCTGAGAAAGAAAGAAACCATTTCAAAAGATATGTAATTGGTTGACTTGCTCCGTTTGCTGTGAACCTGCCAGCTCCAGCTGGATGCCCTGGGAGAGCACTGTGAACCTTCTCCCCTGCTGGGCTGGTGGCTGTGAAGGAAGGATGATGCATCCATACATTTCTCTGTGATGTCTGTGAGTTCAGAACCTTCCCTGATGCTTGTACTCACTGGGGCCAGTAGAGTGAGAAGCTTCCAGTGTTGACCCTAGAACTGATCCGTCTTGATTCCAATCCCGCTTTTGCCACTTACCAGCTGAGTGACTGTTAACCTTTCTCCACATTAGCTTCCATGTATTAAGGCAGAGAATGATCTAATACTTGCCATGGTAGGTCCTTTAGATATACAAAAAAAAAAAAGGTAAAATACATAAAACTCAGGTATACATAAAGGGCTTGGTGAAGTGGCTTTGTCATTATTATCTGTGCAATGCCTTAAAATACACAATTGACAAACATACAATACTGGTTATATAGAGTAACACAAAAGCTTATGTATTGGAAGGATTTTTTTTCTTTACACACTGGATGAAATATTTGTTCCAAGGCCAGCATCTTAGGCAGTCTGTATATGCCATCTTGCTCAGTACCCTAATGAGCAGGTACGAGTATCCACTGTATAAGTGAAGAGAGATCTGGAGAGCAGAGAGGCTAAACAGTTGCATGTCATTGCACAGCTGGTAGGTAACAAAATGACATTTCCACCCCGTGCTCGTTTTGGAGAGGGGACCTTTGCCCTGCAGCTTCCTCCTTGTGCTTGTTCTCCCAGCTTTAGTCCTCCCAGTAGCTTTGCAGCTTTTCATGTAATACCAACTTTTACAACAAACCTCAGCTTTACCTACACATTAAAGAACCCAACTCACATGTCATGGAAACATACTCAGTGTTCTGTACACGGGACTTTGACCCTTTCTGTTCTATTCATTTTAATTCTTGCTTCATTTTTCTCTTAAAAAATGCTATGCCTCACAAATTGAGTTGGTGATCTGTTCAGGTCAGTACTGATCTAGCTTGAGAAACCAGGTGCCCCTCCCCGTCTTTGTCAGAGTCATGGTGTATAGCTCTGTGTGTCTTTCTGGGACCACTCTGTTGGAGATGGATGGTTATACTGTCTTCATCATACACAGGGGTCGCAGGCCCAGGGACATAGAATGATATTCTGAGTCCTATTCCCAGGGAAGCTGCTGAGCCTTCTAACTCATGATGGTGCTTCAGGTGCCCACGAATTCCTGTGTCCTTCGTCCATTTACTCATTGATTTGTATCAGTGGATTGCTTTGGCCAGAGACAGTGGGCATGGGGTGCTATCCACCATAGACAATCACTCACAAAGTGAAACCCCAAGTCTGTACCTTTTCTCATGTTCAGATCCCCTATCCTGAGTCAGCCTATCTCTGGTCCCCTCTTCCACGTTTTTTCTTTATCCCTTTTTCTCTGTTCTCCACTTTCACTGCTTTCTGATGGATCCCAAGGCATAGTGGGTGGACTCTCTGCCCACGGCTTTTGCATAGGCTGTTTCCTCCCTTAGACACATCCCTGTTCTGGGTGGTTTTGCTCAAACATCTTCTCAGTGACTTTTATCCTGAGCACCTGATTGTAGTTGGAAGTCTTTTTCCCTGTCTTATCTGCCAACATCCCTGTCTCTTTAACCTGTATTGTTTTTTATGTAGCCCTTGCAACCCTAGGCACTCTGTGTATTACCTTTAGTATTCTCTTTAGCACTATCACTCACTCTTCTAAGTTGAAACATAGATGCTAGGGAATTTTGTTGGTTTTGTTCGTTTCTTTTTTTCCCCCAGCACCTGTAATCTGCTACCTAGTAGGACTCTGTGATGACTGCTTTACTTAATGGATAAGTGGATAAACAGATGGGACAGACTATCATCCAGTTAAAGATATAATTACCAACTATGATATGATCAGAGGGGACAGCCAGAGAGGTCCACGGAAGAGTATAACAAGCGGACCTGACTTAGACTGGGTGGGTTAATTTAGAGGAAACAGTTTTTTTAGCCTGGGAACATGAGGGGGATTTTAGTTTCCTGCAAATAGTGCAGGCCCTGCAAGCCAAAAGAAAGCAGAATAAAGGAATGATCTAAACCAGACAGAACTAAGAAGAGGGGTGCCGTTCATTCATTTAGCAAACACTCTTTGACAGAAGGAGAAGCGTCAAATCTCAGGTGGACATTTCCCAGGGACCACGATGCCGTCTGCCCCATCAACCTCACCAACAGCACCTTGCGTCTGATTCAAATGAAGGGACCCAAATGTTAACACTCGAGATCCTCTGCTATCAGGAACCAGAGCTGGGTTTCTAAAAAGTCTCTTTGACTTCTAAACATGCGTTCTTTCACCCTCCAGGCACCTCCTGTAGGCTCATGGTATCAGAAAGAGCCTCACACCGCCCCTGACCTGAAAGGAGTTCACAGCATGCCTTGAGAGACATGTGAAAAATCCCCTAAGCTGAGATTCAGATTTTGTCCTGGTCCCAGTCATTTCATTTCTGCACGTGTCCTTGTTTTAGGTTCTTGATGTTGCTTATAAAAAGAAGAGAAGAGAGATTAGATTGCCCACTATAGGCACATAGGGAAGAGGGAGTCTCTCTTGGGGGTTATTGACACGGCTTAGCTTTCGATAGAGGGAGTCTGGACATGACTAACTAAGCTGTCCCGCTCAAGGTGTCTGCACTGACCCATCACGGTCTTGGCTCTGGTCTGTCCTGCAGGGTGGTCTAGCAGGCTGACAGACTATGTGTAATCTCTTCCTGAGAGGCGAGTTCCTCCTCTGACTGGACACCAGCTCTTCATCTTCTTCTTCTCCCTGTGTGGGATTTCTGGGGAAATTTTAATTTTGGGAGAATCTATTGTCTTCACAGTCTGACAGCTGAAGGGAAAGGTGCAGGGGTTTCTTCAGAATGTCATTTCTCCTGACAGGAAGGTCATGATAGCATGCACCTTCCTTTTAAACTTCAGTCTTGAGAGATTTAGGGCAATTTGCTGGATTCACCATGAAAATACCTGAGATATGCTTGGCACATATGGCTATTTTCTGTAACAAAATGTCTGAGAAAAACAATTTAAAGGGGAAAAAAGGTGAATTTTGGCTCATGGCTTCACAGGGTTCCGTCTATGGCTCATGGCTACACAGGGTTCAATCTATGGCTCATGGCTACACAGGGTTCAGTCTATGGCTCTTGGCTACACAGGGTTCAGTCTATGGCCCATGGCTTCACAGGGTTCAGTCTATGGCCACTTGGACCCCCACACCATTTTCCTCTAGATGGGGTAGAACATGATGGCAGAGCACTGTGGTGGAGCATAGGAAGGAAGGAAGGCTAGGGAAGCAGTCAGAGACAAAAATATACCCCCCAAGGTCATGTCCCAGAGACCCATTTCCTCTAGCTAGGGGTACCATCTCCTAATGTTCCCCTGCCTCCCCATAGCTTAATAAGTTATGGCCCATAGGCAAATTAACCCATTAATGAAGTCAGAAGTCTCATGATCCAACCAATTTCCCAAGGCTTCACCTCTAGACACTGATACACCGATGTTTTGGGTTGAATACAATGTGTCTTCATAGACTCATAGACCGAGGCCTTGGCCCCCAGCAGATGGACTCGTGTGAAGTAACTGGGTCCTAAGAGCTCTTGTCTAGGCAGTGTATTAATCCCCCACCAGTATGAGGATTTTAACTGGGAAGTAGTGAAGTAGGCAGTGGAACCAATAAGGTCAGTAGGTGACCTGAGGATGTTCCCAGGAACTATTGTTTGTTCTGACTCCTTCCCTGTTTCCTCTGTCTAGTTCCTGTTTGCCCTCAGATGAGGGGCTCTCCCACATGTTGCTGTCACCTTGACGTTCTGTTTCGTATTAATCTAATCTAAAACTGTGGAGACAGGTGATCATGGACAGAAAGCATGAACCAAAACAGACCTGTCTTCTCCTTAAGTAGTAGTCTCGGGGTTTTCAGTTAGTGTCAAGAAAGGTAACTACCACAGCTAGGGCTCAAGCCTTCAACACAGGAACATTTGGGGAGGTATTTCAGGCCCAAACCACAACAATCTTTCTAGGCTGCTACTTTTCAAACTTTGCTAATTGGTGGATATTGCCAGCCACCAGGTCAGATGTCTGCCACCTAGTTCCTCAAAACTCTGTGACTTAAAGCAACAGTAAACACTTATCACTTCATAGTTCTTTCCCGTCAGGGATTTGGGCTGGCACACCTCTCTAAAAGTCCAGTATCTGGTCTCAAATGATGTTACGGTCAAGTGGCCAGTGGGGACTGCAGTCCCCTGAAAGCATGACTGAGGAGAAATAGTCTTTTCCAGGGTGATTTGTTCACGTGACTAGAAAGCCAATGCTGTCTGTGGATAAGAAACATTGGGTCTTTGCCAATAGGTCTCTTCTAGTGTTGGTTTTGTGTCTCCAGATCACGACTGCCGTAGAAAACGTAATTCAAGAAAGTGCAGAGTGGGGGCTGGAGAGATGGCTCAGTGGTTAAGAGCATTGCCTGCTCTTCCAAAGGTCCTGAGTTCAATTCCCGGCAACCACATGGTGGCTCACAACCATCTGTAATAAGGTCAGGTGCTCTCTTCTGGCCTGCAGACATACACACAGACAGAATATTATATACATAATAAATAAATAAATAAATAAATAAATAAATAAATAAATAAATATTTTTTAAAAAAGAAAGTGCAGAGTGGAAATTGTGAGGTCTTTTGTGACCGCATCCCCAAATCTAAATGCTGTTATTAGCCCTGTCATTGAGGGGAGGTGGTACAGGAGGGCATGCATATTAGGAAGTGAAATCACCGGAGAGACAATGTGAAGATCGGCTCCCACAGACACCTACTACTGTAAAATTATCTACCCAGTATTTCCTACTTTTTATTCCAGCAAACCCTGTTCTAAACAATAATATCAATTAAGTAGTAAGATCCACGTGTTAATTATATTTTCCAGCACAAATGAATTTCAATTTGTAGTTACTAATTAAAAGCAGTTTCATTCCACCTATGCTAGCCTGCATACTGACAGCAGCACAGAGGCTACCCTTAAGAGAATGCTAGTTCCTGCGTGAAAGAATGCGTCAGAGTCCTGGCAGTTTTAATCATGAATCCAAGCTACTCCCTGTTCCCTATTTGTAGCCTGAGAAACTATGGGGTTGATTGATATTGCTGTCTGCTCTCTTTCCGCAGGACCGCCTGTACTTTGTGATGGAGTATGTGAACGGGGGTGACCTCATGTACCACATCCAACAAGTTGGCCGGTTCAAGGAGCCCCACGCAGTGTAAGACGGACCTCCTGCTGTGCCCTTTCCTTGGGATATATGGGTGCCAGTGCCTTTGAAGTTTTAGCCAATGAGGATTTTCAACAACTAAAGCTTCCTCTTTGGGAAGAATATTTGGCCAAAGAGAACCATATTCTGCTTGTTTGGGGAATTTTTCATTATGTTCCTGAAGGCTGGCTAAGAACTCATAGCCCTAAAGCAATGGTTGTTTCATAATCTCAAAAAAAATTTTTTGGCCCCTCAATCCTAAAGAAGGTCTTCCATCTTTCTCGGAGAATGTCTTAGCATCTTAGCAAGTTTTTGTTTGTTCGTTTGCTAATATTTATTGAGAGCTCTCTTTGTGCCAGCCCCCGAGTACTGAACAAACACGGTCTCATTTTATCCTGAGCAGCACGGGGAGAGAGATAGTTTCACCCAAGATTTACGAACAAGCGACCGGAGACCTGGAGCTGGGCAAACGTCAAGGTTCTGGCACTAGTGGAGGATCTGTGGGGGAGGCCACCTGTGTGTGTTCATCTGTTTCCTACACCTTTTCTTCTCTGACTCTGGGGGAGATAAAGGATCAGGTTGATTAGCAGCCGCGGTCTGTGGGTTCTCCATTTTGTTCCTTCCAATGCATAAGCCAGTAAAAAATAATGTATAAAATTAAAAAAAAATCTCACTAAGCTTTTTCTTTGCTTAGAACCCCGTGGGTGAGCAGGAACAGAAAAAGCCACAGGAATGAACGTCAATTCCCCTTCCTGGGTGTTTGCTTAGATTGTGTTGCTTCTCTAGAGAGTCCCGAAAGCCCCTCGAGGGCCTCACCGTGCAGTTCTGGGAGAGCTGTGGGCTGCAGTTCCTTTCGGCCTCCTTCTTATCTTCCCACCTGCTGAAGGCAGGAACACTATTTCCCATGCTTCCAACTCAAGGGTCGTGACAATATCAGAGTTAGAACTGCTTCTCCTTTCTTCTCGGACATGGAGTTGACCCGGGTTTAACTCATTGCTATGTGACATGTACTATGAAGACTCAACACAGATCCCTGAGGTCCCAACCCTTGTGGTATAACTGGCTTTTTTTTTAAAAAGTGTTCTTAAAATCTCTTTCATGAGCCAGGCACGGTGGCCAGACCTTGGGAGGCTTAGGCAGGGAGATTTCACGTTTGAGGCAAGCCTGGGCTACATGACAAGTTACAGAGTTGAGCTACAGAGTGAGGTTAGACCTTAAGAAATAACATAACAAAACAAGGACTGAGAATATGCCTAGATGCACAGTACTCTGGTTTCTGTACCCCTGTACAGAACCTGTACCCCTAGAAACCCCCCCAATAAACTTCTTTTTGGTAGACTTCCACAAAGTTACACTTGAGACGCCAGCTGTTTCCAGTCCTAGCTGGACCACTGTTTGCTGTCTGTCTTTTCCAGGCTCTTCACAGACTTCATTTCTGAGCCTCGGTTTCCCCGTTTGTTTAGCAAAGGGGCTGCCTACAGCCATGGCACCCTGAACGCACCTGGTCTCGTTGGTAAAGCAAAGGTGTACTAGTAGGATCTATGGCATCACATTCTAGGTTGAATTAAAACAGACAACCCTGGAAACTATGCCGAGTGCATGCTAAGCTCCCTACAGCTGCCAGGTGCTCTCACTGCAATCCTTTAACATGCAGCAGATGGAAACAATCCTTCTGCACCAGCCCACCCACCCCATAGGTCCCTCGCCACTATGCAACTGCTGACCCTTTACCCATTGCCGTGGGTTACTCTGAGCCATCCCGTTGGCCAACCCATGTGTTCAGCACTTTATGAGATGTAGAGCTGACAGTCCATAGTGGGCTCTCCATGCCCTGTGCCTTGTTCAATGTGATAGCGACTTCTTGGAGTTGCCAAGCACATGGTGTCCTTGACTCTCTCCATCGCCGTTCTTCTCTAATTTCAGATTTTATGCTGCAGAGATCGCCATCGGTCTGTTCTTCTTACAGAGCAAGGGCATCATTTACCGGTAAGTGAGCATGGCTGTTCTTTCCATCTCCACGGCTCCCTCAGCTCCTCCCTTCCTGCCTCTTTCTTCAACTGCTTTTAAAATTAGAATCCGTGGTGGGGGAGGAATTCTCCAGTACTAACTTGGGCATGTGTTCTGCCAGGCAGCATCGCCCACTGCCCTGGCAAAGTTTGGGCAGCTGTCTATGGTGATAGAAAAATCTTGATGGACTGTGTCACCCATGATTCTTTGGGACCTCAAACACGAGTACACTGAGTCTCTGAGAAGACGGGCCTCTGACAAGAGGGTGCCAACACTCTTCTCCTGGACCTGCACATCCAGGAAGCATGAAAAGAATTAACTTGCAGAATGTGGCAGGGCTGTACGATTATGCAACCATTTTCCTTGCATGTAGCTGCAGTTTGGAAATAAATCTCTGAGTTGCTCTCCCTGAAAGACAGGATTAACTTCAGAAGTTGGCATTTGCCGGTTTGTGGAGAAACAAGTGTGTGATCATAGCTGTATGAGTCACGCCATTTTATATTTCATGCAAGGCAGGGTAGCGAGCCCGAGGCTGCGATTTGTCAGCGAGTCCAGGGCGTACAGTTCCTCTTGTGCTACGTCGATGAGAATGGCACAGGCTACGGGGGAATTGACTGGCTGTTATGTAATAGGACCTGGTGGGGCGTGTGCTTTTATCAGCTCTTAGCATGGGCAAGGGTCTATTTAAAGGCCCCTGAAGAGTCATAGAAGCCCGTTCCATTCATTGGTTTGGCAGATATTCATCAAAAGCCTACTATGTGTTGAGTACTGTTCCAAGAGATGACAACTGTCAAGCAAGAGACAGAAGTGACCTATAGAAAATACAGAAGGGGGCTGCTGGTGCTGGGGATCAATGGTCACCTTTCTAACACAGAAGGAATGGGAATTTTTGCCTGGGGTTAGAGATGCCTGGGGTCTTGGACCCATTATTCGAGAGCTGAAGGATATGGACAAACTATAGGGAGATACCAACTTTGGCTGTTTCCAGGTGGGTGGAGGCAAAGCTAGAGTTGTTAGGGGAAAGAGCAATGGAAGGGGAAGCCTTGCAGGAGTCCCACGGAGCCCAGCTTGATTTGCTCAGCAGCAGTGGCATGGGATCGGGAGGAGAGATGATATTGTTCCGAGCATGGCACACCCCCATTTCTTCCCCTGATAATGAAGAAGTTAATGCATTGGGAAAAGTGGTTTTGTCTGCCTCATAGATCGTCCAGTGAATGTACAGAATCAGAAAGGCAAATCAATTAGTTTTAAATAGTTTGGTCATCTTGACAACGATTGCCCTCAGTGAACACGCACCACCATGTCAGTATAACATGAAACTTTGGAATCCTTCAGTCTCTCAAGTGTCCCTCTCATAATGGGGTCATCTTGTGCTGGAAGTAATTCTGGCCTCAGAAGGCACACACTACCTTCTGTATAGAAGGGAATTGTCATCTGTGTGATGTGACCCTACATTCAAGCCAATGACTTTAGTCACTGCTTAATCTCCAAAACCAAGAACTATGGGTAAATTTGCACTAATTAAGAATTTCACCTGATGTACTGACAGTAGGTCTTACTCCTGCATAGGACATACCTCTCAAAGAATAGAACCAACCAGGCTCCTGAGAAGATTAAGTGTGAACTAAGACATATGTTAGAAGACAACCCAGGCCCGGAAATGAAACTGAGTTCGTGTTTGCTAAGATGGGGATTAAGGCTCATTTTCAGCATACCAGGATCTGCTTTGAGATTTGGAATTGATGAACAGTTCAGGTCCTAAGACAGCCTCTTCTCTAAAATGTTCTGTCTGTCTGTCTACCCTGCCTGTCTATCTCTCTATATCTATCTATCTATCTATCTATCTATCTATCTATCTATCTATCTATCTACCTGCATATCTATCTGCCTATCTACCTGCCTCTCTCTCTCTCTCTCATCTCTCTTTTCTATCAATAGATTCCCCTTTTAATTCTCCTTTGTTAATATGGTGGATTTTTTTTTTTACCAAGTCCATTTCTTACTGTGAAGACTAGAAACCCAACTGTAGCTATACATATCTATAGCACTAGAACATGGGAACACGAAGCAGGAGGATGATGAGTCCAAAGCTAACCTGAGCTACATAGTAAGATATTATATTCAAAATAAGGAGATATGAAATGATTGCATGCATGCATGCACAGCTTCTATGAGCAGGGTCAAGCCCATGGCTCAGGTTTAGACATTCTGTTGTATTCAGAATGGGTCAAGAAAACTGGTGACCAAGGAAAACCATAGCTGAGAATGGCCACAGTCACCAGCTGCAGCTGGTTTCCAGAGGCAAGAGGAGAAGCAGATGTGCGCAGTAACTTGTAGAGTACAGCTTCAGGGCCTCATGGAACAAGAAGCAATGTCTGTATCTCGTCGTAATGCCAGTGTAGCTTCGCTGTGCCCACTCTGCATTTTGATCAGGCGTGGTTCTGCCTTGTAAAGCCTCCCTGCTGTGTTCTTCATCCTCCTCAGAGATTCTGTGAACTCCTCAATATTTTTCTATAGATTCCCTTCCATATTAAAATCATTAAAGTTGTTTTCTGTTGCTCACTATTAAGAAACTCAGTTGAAAGAGCTCTAGACATTAATAATCAAATAAAATTGTAAAAATGCACAACAAATATATTTAATTTTATGATTTCATATAAACTTCCTCTACAGTGGAAAAATATTTTCAAGTGTTACAAATCTCTTCCTTCTTCATTTAGATCTCTACTTGATAGCATGGGTCTTGCATGGTTTCTCCCTTCCCTTTCTTCCCTCCACACAATCCCATCTACCTCTCCTCTCTCTCTTTCAAATTCCTGGTCTCTTTTTTCATTAATTGTTGCACATATGTTTGTGCACACACATATTTCCAAATACATTAGTATAACCTGCTCAGTCTGTAGAATGTGACTTGTATGCATGTTTTCAGAGTGATCATTTGGAGTTGGATAACCAAGCAATTGGTGTGCTCTTCCTTGGAGAAGATTATTTCTCCCTCGCCAAGTGTTCCTTAGCTCTCTGTGGTTTTTGTGTAGGGTCTTTCTCCCATTCCCACTGGCACGTCTATTGTTGTCCTTGTTCAGCTCACATTTGAACAAGTCATATAGGTGAGACTTTATGGGTGTGGCTTCTAGTGTTACTAGGAGATGCAATCTCACAGCAAACTCCCTGATCCTCTGGCTCTTACACTCTTTCCACCCCCTCTTCTGAGCCTTAGGTGTGGGAGTTATACTGTAGAGGTAGCCATTGTGATTGGGCCCCACATCTATGTCTCTTTATCGGGTATGCTTTTCTGTGATTGTTTCCATCTGTTGCAAAAAGAAGTTTTTTTGATGCAGGATGAGGACTACACTTACCTGTGGGCATAAGGAAAATATTCAGAGTATAGTTAGAGCTCTGCTGCCTATGTGGAGTATGCATGATTTCGAAATCCCTGCCCTCACTCGTCCTGGGTAGTGCAGTTCTTAAGGAAAGAAGATGACAAATTTTTCAATTTTCCTTTTCCGGGGAGCATGCTACACAGGGACGGAGGTCAGCGGAGGCTAAAAGATCCTTTTTGTTGGGCTTAGTATCTGGTTTATTGATCGCTGGCTCTGAGGTCGGTGCTGGTTTTCCTTAATGGAGTTCTTCGAGATAAATGTTCCAGCCCTCCAGACTAAGAGAGTTTGATACAGGGGAAAACTGCAACCAAAGTAATTCAAGGCTGAGGGGATAGCTCAGTGGGCAAAGTGCAGGCATGAAGACCTGAGTTCAGATCCCCACCACCTACATACGAAAGCCGGTCGTGATAATTCACATCTAGAGCAGGATAAGTGCCCCAGCTGCCTGTGTCTGGGCATATGATCAAGCTAAGAGGTGTCATGTGTAGCAAATGCACACATGCATCTGGTGTATTTCATTGTTACATAGTGCAGCACTTGTGGTTTCTAGCCTGGCATTCGGAGACAATGCCTTGAAGACAGGTATGAAAACTGTCTAAGATAGGTCCCATGGGTGATGCCAAAGGTACTTGGGAGGGAAGGTTGCTGTCTGCGATAGGTGCAATCTCCTCCGGGATGAAGAGACCTCACAGACAGATAGGAGGTGTCATGATATGTTGTTAAGATATCTACTCCGCTGAAGGGACCACCTCAACTCAATTACAGACTCACTTAAGTTAGTGGAGGGATTTATTGGCTGCCATGGAGAAGTCTGTGGACACATCTGAAAGCATGTGCCCTTATAGGCGCTGATTTATCTTTATTAGCTTTCTGTTCTTCATCCCGGGACTCTGGAGCTTCTAAAATTATATTTTAGCACCTGCGTCATCCCAGCGTAAAAGAGCTTACCTCTTCACTCAGGGTAACGGAGATGGTGTCAAAATTTTTGATGGTTCTCCAATGGCTCACATGGCTGTTGTTGAGCCAGTCACTGTGAGTAGCTATTTCCATAGACAACTACAGTCCCGTAAGACCACTCTTGGAGCCAGAAGTCAAGTTCATCACCAACCCCATTACATGACTTGAGGATCAAGAAAGAAAGAGTTGTACAGGCATTCAGAACCTGATCAAGATTCTCTGAGAGAGAGAGAGAGCTCTGAGTTAGGAAGGAGGTTCCATACCTCCTGGAGAACTGGACTTCCTTGTCTTCTATTAGAACCAGAACAGTCTGCCCCAATGAGCATCCTTACGCACTGGTGCACAACACGCTGACACGGGAGTAGATATTTAGGGAGGAGCATGTATGAAAGATAACCCTGTGGATGTGGGAGCAGTCTTACAGACAGAAGACAGGCAGCGATTTCCCAGAACATGAACCCTTCCTAATTCACACAGATGGCAATATAGGAATGAGAGCAGAGCACAGACTCCTTAGCTTGAAGCCTGTCCAATAGCGACCTCTCTTTCCACCATTATTATCTCTTTGTCGTTTTCCTTTGCACCATCTTGCCCATCAGAATCCAAATGAGTGAAACATTAGTTATCTTGGCTCAACACTGGGATTTAATTGGAATAGGAGAAATATGCTTACTTTTCTCATTCGTAACTAATGCATCGAGCCCCAGGAATAGTGCCTGACACACGGTAGATATGCAACAGATACCTATTGATTGAAGGGGCAGCTGGCGCTCCTGAATGCTGACCTTTACACTAGAAGAGCCAGGAATACTTGGAGCTAAAGTAACTTCTCTGAGTCTATGTTTTTTGAGCTTCATGATCTCACTCTGGAGAGAAAGCATAGAGGTCTGTGGCCCCTTTGTCATATTCCCCCTGCCAGACTGTGAGCTGCCCAAGGAACAAGCCTGTTTCATTTTGCATGGGTGTCCTCGAAGCTCCCAGCACAGACGTGTGATGTATTCATATCAAAGGATCGTCGGTTGACTTAAAAGAAGCAGCATGTGACTAAGTTCCCAAACCCTTATATCCGCCACAGTGACCTAAAACTTGACAACGTGATGCTGGATTCTGAGGGGCACATCAAGATCGCAGACTTTGGCATGTGTAAGGAGAACATCTGGGATGGGGTGACAACCAAGACTTTCTGCGGCACTCCGGACTACATTGCCCCAGAGGTGAGCAAGTGCATCTACCGGCAGTGGTGTCCCTCCTGCTCCCAGACAGTCATGAGAGGCCTGGGAAGGGTTGAGGGTGGTGCCTGGGAACCTTAGACTTGCTCGGGTCCTGCTCTCTAAGTCATTTCTTGGAGCTCTCACTTGCAAATCAGCAGCAGCTCAGGCTCCCAATGTGTCGAGACTTAGGAGAATTTTTAAATAACGCTCAAAAGAATGATCCAACACACATCAGTAAAAACACATCCATCATCAGGCTGCGATGGCTCGCGGCCATATGATGCCTCCTGATTGTGACATTGGAGTGTTTGTTGAGAGTGAGAGACAGAAAGGGAACAGAGCCTCTGGGCTGACATGACGCAGCTGTGCTACATTGTGTGGTGGATGCATTCTAGGAGACCACAGTTTTGTCTTCCAGGATGAAGACAGAGGTGAAAGGGTGACGTCTTATCTAACTAGTCCCTTCCCACTCGCAGGAAGTGGTCAACCACTAGGGTTTCCCAACATGACATGGCATAGTAATTGGTGAGTCCATGTCGCAGTCTTGGAGGGAGAGGCATCCTAAGATTGCTCTTCTCATTGTTCCCTGTTAGTCACTTGATAGACAAGATTTGTCTCGAATGTTCCCTATGGGGCTAAAGAACGAGACATAATATTGAAAATCTACATGTTCTGTGTTCAAGCAGCTCCTTTCTAGAAACAGGTTGCACACAGAGATAAATGCACACAGACACACAGAGAAAGGGCATGCCTCCAAAGTCCTTCCTTCATTCCAGCCTTATTTCTTAATAATGAACAATAAGAGAGAACCTCAATATTTATGACTATCAATAAAGGACCGATTCACCAACACACACCACATTGGGTCAGGAGGTCACGTGTCACCTTGAAACGATCAAAGCATGTCTGTGCAAACTCACCTGAAACAATGTCCATCAATAGGACGAGAGCAGGGAGACTGTGGTTTATATATCGTAGAAAATATCACTCTTCACCAATCCAAGAGAGAAAGTTAAAGGTAAATGAAAAAAAATGACATGTTTTCAAGACCTATTGGTAAAAGAACAAAATAAAATAAAATCAAGCTAGGCATGGTTGTACCCACCTGCCCTCTGAGCACGCAGGAGGCTGAGACAGGAGCAACTTGAACTTCATAGCAAAACTGTTCCACAAATGAAAGGTAAACATAAAACGAAACACACAAACAAGGAATAACAAATATGATAGTCCTGTTCATAGACAGCAGCACTAGCATCCAGAGTGCTGCTGTGTGTTCCCTCCGTGGACACGAGTGCTCGTGTAGAGGTGGAGAAAATCTGCCTGGGAGATGACACATGGATTTCAAATGCTGCCGAGGGTAAGGATGCTCCAGTCTGTCTGTGTGTCGTTGATGCGTGCCACATGCGAGGTAAGTGTCCTTGTGTATCCCTGTGTGGCACACTCAGGCTGGTTAGCATTTGACTAATTCTTCGTAGTAGCTGACCTACTCTGACATAGTCCCTGGGTGTATCCTTCGTTCAGCGAGTCCTAGTTCCCGACTTTAGCTATACTTAGAGTCATGGGGGGAGCTTTCAAATCTTTAGGAGGCTTAAATGTCACCCTTTACCCTTTGAATCAGAAATCCTGTCTGGTCCCAGTCTCCGGCCAGTCCCTGCTGGTTACGGGGCTGCTGAGGACATCCTGCTCTGAGCTGCGCTGTTGCTGACTGCCTCTTCCTCCAGCTCACTGTCAGGGGACTCTGTCTTTGGTCAGGTTTTGTTTTGGACTAGCCACATCACCTCTGGCAGCTTCTCTCACCCTCCCAGCTCTATTTTCCTTGGTGAAAGGATTAACTTCTTGGGCTGTCAGGAGGAGCAAATAAAACACCAAGTACCTTAAAGGTGTGAAAACACGGTCACCGAGAGGCTTCTTACAGAGGCTGTGTCTTGCTGTCACTTCTGTTCAGAGCACACTTCTTATTTACTTCTTCTTTTGTCTCATTATTCGTCTATTTTAAATTTCTGAATAAAAATATGCATAGCTATAGTGTACAACATGTTTTGTACATGTGGAAGGGCTGAGTGGAGCTAATTTGCATATGTATAAACTCATGTACTTAAACTTTTTGCTTATAATCTACACTCAGCAGTTAAAAAAATATTACTATTGTATATGTCTGTGGGCATGCATATGCCACAACACACACACACACACACCTGTGGAGGCCAGGGGATAATTCTTTGGAGCTGGATCCCCCTGGCTTCTGGGACTGCATTCTGGTCACCAAGCTCACACAGCAGTGCTTTACCCATTAAGACATCTCACCGGCCCTCAGTGATTTTTTTTTTCAAGCACGGTTTTGCTGTGTGGCCCAGGCTGGCTTTGAACTCGTGGCGATCTTGATGTCTTCGTATCTCAAGTGCTAGGATTGCAGGTGTGTGCTCCAGTCCTTGGCAGTCACCGTAGTTTTCCAGATACAACTCATTGGTATTAACTGCCATAGCCATGTTGTCCTGCAGAGCCCTGGAACTCGTGACTCTTAGCTGATGGAAGTCTTTATCCTTGACCATCATCTATGGGTTTCTGACTTGGAAAGAAGCCAGGGTGGGAGGCAGGCTTCAGGAAGCAGACATTGTCTTTATAACGTTTACTCCAATGCCTTTATTGAGTAAAACAAGCAATAACTGAATTACAGAGCATTCTAACAAAAGGCAACCTGAAGGATGAGATATAAGAGGTGCTCAGTATCTCATTCATTACAACAACTCCAATGCATGCATAGTGTATCTGGTCTGTAGAAGAAGTTAACCTGGCAAATAGCTACCAGGATGCATTAGACCCTCTGGCCCACAAAGCTCAGCCTTCAGCCTGTGCTGTATCTTCCTTGCCTTTGACACAGCTGCTTCTCCACTCTACACCCTGGATGGTAGTCACACAGCTATCAAAGCTTGGCAGCCATAGGTGCCATTTGATTATTTAATTTATGGCAGCAATTGGACAAATGGGAATGTAAGACAGACTTTTGTGTGTATATACATTCAGTGGGATCCAATGCAGAGATAAAATCTAATGGTGGGGTCTGGTGATATGACTCCGTGACTAGGCATGCCCACTGCTTTCCCAGAGGTCCCGAATTTGGTTCTCAGTACCCTTATGAGGTAGCTCATGACTCCTATAGCTTGAGCTCCAAGGGAATTTGAGTGAGCCTCCGGGGCCACTGCACTCATATGCATGTGCTCATACATAGAGACATCCACTCATAATTCAAAGTAAAAATAAAATCCTAAAAAGCAACCAGTGTGCCAACAGACAAATCGGATGGAAATGCAGAGCGAAGAGTACACTCCATGAAGTGAGTGTTTGTTGTAAAACAGCACAGGAGAGACCTTGGCAGGTGAGAGCCAGAGGCCTCACCGAGGGTAGGAGACAAATACACCATGCAGACAGGGCTTATGTGGGAATTTTATTGAGATAAAGGAAGTAGGAGAGGGAAGAAAGAAAGAGAAATACAGAGAGAGAGAGGAAGAGGAAGAAGAGGCAAGGACCAGCCTGCCTCTTCAAAAGAGCAGTGGGAAAAGAGAGATGGGGTGGGCGGAGCTTCTCTCTTAAAGGGACCTTTGTACCTGTATACAGACTAGGTAGTGATGCAGCAGCCATAGGACCCTGGGCTGGCCAGGGTACTGCCTAGGTTCATCCTGCCAGGTGACAGGGGCCAGCATAATACCTGAATCCTAACAGTGTCCACCTCTGAAGTGCCTGTGCTTAAGTAGAAGACATACCCCATTTAATATAGAGATATAGATACACACCCCTTTTACTATGTAGTCATGAATACATATCCAATTTAATATATAATCAATAACAAACACCCCATCTGATATACAGTCATGGAGCAGGGAACAGACCTTGTTTGTCATGATTTTTCTCTTGACAAAGAATTATGGATGGTTTCTTACATTTTTTTTTACCATATCTCTACTTTCTGAATAAAACCAGATGCAAAATAATCACAAATACACTTACATTTTAAACTGTTATATTTTAATCGTGGTTCAAAAGAACCATACAGAGCTGGGAGTGTGGGTCATTGTAAGTCACCCAGAATTCATGAGGCCCTGAGTTGAATACCCACCTTCAAAAAAAATCAAATAAGCCAAACAGATGAAAAACAAAAATCCCACGTGTTGTAAAATTTACCATCTTAACCATCTTTAAGTATGTGGTTCAGTGGCGTTAAGTATATCAACATTATTGTGTAGATGTTTTTACTCTATAGTGAGAAACAAAAATAGCTGCTCCTTGGGAAAATGTCATACACAGAAATTCAAAACATCACACCGCCCCCGGTGCTTAAAAAGGCAAGGTGGCACACACAGATGTTTGCCCAGCTGCAGGGGCCTTGGCAATGTGTGCCCTTCATTCCCCAAGCATCAAATGTGAGGAAACAGCTCGGGTACACCCTGTCCTCTCTGTTCACTCTGTGAGACCCCTCTCAAATCTGGGAGTGTGTCAGCCACGGTCACCTTGCACAGAAGGTCAGGACCATACCTGAGACTCTCTGCCCCACGGCTAGTCCACTCTTCCTTTGTGAATTCAGTCTCCGGCCACAGGGGCAGCCTGCCGCTCTGATAGGGTGTGTTCTGTTTTCCAGATAATCGCATATCAGCCCTATGGAAAGTCTGTGGACTGGTGGGCATTTGGAGTGCTGCTCTATGAAATGCTGGCCGGCCAGGTAATTGAATTTTAAGTGATCTGTGAGAAAATGGTCCTCCACTTTCAGCCACACAGTCTCTGAAGAAAGTGACAACTCGGTCATAGCTCATACATCTTAGCACCTCTGACTTGCCTGGCCTTGGGGTTATTTAAGTTTGTTGATCATCTTCTCTCTCATGAAAGCCCTCGCATGTCTTGCCTTGAGATGGGAACTGGGAGGAAGCCCTGGTGGTCAGAGAAAGCTGGGAGGAGGACCAGGCAAGGGTTCCTCTCCCACCCTGCCCTTTGCTCCACAGGCACCCTTTGAAGGGGAGGATGAGGATGAACTGTTCCAGTCCATCATGGAGCACAATGTGGCATATCCCAAGTCCATGTCCAAGGAAGCTGTGGCCATCTGCAAAGGGGTAAGTAGTTTGGCACTCAAGGCCAGCACTACTATGCAAGGGGCGCAGGCTGTGCCCCAACTAGTATGCGACAGAGGCTTAACATCTGTTGTTCTGTTGCCAACACCAGAGCCCAGCTATGAAGCTGTCCTCTCCCAAAAAGGAGAGCTTCCTTCTCAATTGTGCCAAGGTCTGTAGAAGCAACTATGTTCTAGAGTCTTTCTTTTGGCTGGGCAGCAGTCCCAAGCCCTTACACAAGGATATACTTATGGAATGAAGGAGGTGGGGGACACAGAGACTCTGCCCAAGAGCTGGAACCATGGGGAAGGGCGTAGTATGGTCTACTTGCCTGTTCTACTGTGTGTGTGTGTTCAGGTAATATTAAAATTCTATGGCTCTTGTAAGAAAAGTCCAGGCAGTGTTGATTTTAAGTGATTGCCTGGATAAGATGATTTAAATGTACTGTTCCCCAAGCTGCCCACATCTTGTAGTGCACAGGCGTACAAACACTTGTGTGCACATATACACACAGTTGAAAGGGCACAGACAGTTACACACCTGCAACTTGTGGAAATAGTACCTGTGAAGAAAGCCAGACAGGAGTTTATGGGTAAAGACTGTTTGTGCTACATCTTGTGTTGGATCCAACCTGTGCTTTCCAGACTACACAGACTGAGGCTCCATATCAGAGACTAAGTCTGAGCACTAGTGTTCTGAAACTCCACCCACACCCCACACCCCTGCCCTGCAATGTGGCTCAGAACGCACTGCCTTTAAGCACGTTGTCCAAAGGATGCACTCTCTCAACCATGACCGCAGTATGAAAGCTGCACTCTGAGACAGAGGGAATCCCGTGCAAGGACAGAGTTTTTAACAAAGGCCTTCCCACCAGCCAACAATGAAGGCGAGGTCTAAAGGTTAGACTCTGGCTGTGCCTGAGCACAGGGCTCCCCTTGTGTGTCTACACATGCCAGGGCTGTAGTCATAGATCTCTGGGATATTGCATATTTCCCCTGCCCTACCCAGCCCGGCTCTTCTTGACCCTAGTCAGAAGCCGTCTATGGTGGCTTTGGCTAAGGAAATCAACAACAATCAGGCTCGGCCTGAGTCTTGGCCCCGGTGACATGAGCTGGGCCAACCTCACAGCTTGAAAATACCTTGTAACACTACCTGAACTCCCACCTGACCAGTCACCTGAGCGTGGTGTTTGAGCTATACAAGTGAGGATGTAGACATCTCTAGGGAAGCCACGTGTGAATTAGCCTCAGTCTCAAGTTAAATTGGTTCCAGGTTTTTTTTTTTTTTTTTCCCTTGGAGGGTGTGAGGCAGGGAGAGAAGAAAAACCAGGAGCACAGAGGAGATTCAAAGGTTTATCCAGAGCATTGGCAAAGCCCAAAGATAAGACAGGCTGCAGACAGAGGCCAGTGGGGCTTCTGGAGACATTCTGTCAGGAGGGAAGAGGGAGAAAGTCAATCACGAAGACTTTGTTTAATGATTCCCAACATCTGAAGGGCTAGATGTTCCCTAAAACCCTTAGGTTTTCAGCTGCCACATTGGCCTGTCATTTCTACAAAGCATCTGTTCGTAAGATTGGAAATCACAGTCCCCTCTGGATGGGATGTGCCTTCTCCAATTTGTAAAAACAAACAAGCAAAAACGTAATGGCCAGATTCCATCTGGGTTCAAATTCAAGTCCAAAGATAAGAGCCACTATGATCGTGGGGGAGCTGTTTGACCTGATTTACGGATTGAGGCCAATAAAGCCCTGCACATAGGGTCCTTTGATGATTAAACCAGTTAATGCTTATAAATCACTTAGACCAGAGACTGGATTCTGCTCCAGAACCCTCAGGCCATCTCCAATATGACTAATGCTGTCACTTCTGGTGCCAGGCTCCTCTTGGCATTTGAGCTTGTGTCCCCCCTGCAACAGAGGAATTTGAAAAATAAAGGATTAGGAGATCAAAAGGCCCCCTTAAATCCGTGTCCTCTCATTTCTTAGGTGTGTGGTTTTGAGCAATTCCCTTGAATCCTTAGGCTTCTTCCTCTTCTCCGGCTCTAAAAACAAAATAAAAGTACTTAATGAGCCATTTCCAAGACCGTTGAGTGAGGCCGTGGAAGAGGACTCTTGTTGCGTGGCTAGGGTGTAGTAGGTGTCCAATGCACGCTCCTGGGCTTCCACTTGCTAAGTCCATCCCTGCCTGGACAGCTGGGGGGTTCTAAGTGGGTCATGGAGGAGAGAAAGTTTTCCAGGTCAGCTGCCTTCAGCTTCAGCTCCAATTAGCACTTTGCCTGGTGGAGCGGTTTCCTATCAATCCAGGATCCATAACCTTCATGATGAACCAGAGCGCCTCTCTTGGCTGGCAGTGTTGGGGGCAGTGCTCTGCGGTCAGTGGGAGGAGTGCAGTGTGGGCTCTCTCCTCAAGGCAGCTACTCCTTCGAAGTAGGGGTGATGCATAAGCCAAGAGCCAAATGCTTCCTCCAGAGCAGAGGGCCCCAGGAGAGGAGTCTGGGAGGTGAGCTGAGATGGGAACAGTGATTACATCCAGCTGTCTACATGGCTTCAGGCACCAGAGCGGAGTGTGGGAACCAGGCAGAGCCTCCTCCCGCTCTGTGTGCCCACAGTGGCGCGTCTTTGCTTGTTGTCTCCCTGCCTACAAGGGATCTGAAAAAAACAGACATCTTTCCCACAGATACCATCTTCTTGTATATGTCTAGCTCATTAAAAAAAAAAAACAAAAACAAAAAAAAAAACCTGTTTTCCAGCGTGAAAGCAGAAAAGGTTTGCTTAGATTTCCATGGCCAGTATGCTGAAAGCGGACACAAGCCTAGACTAGCAAGTTGAAGTAAAAATAAACAGAGACCGAGTTACAGTGGGCTGAGAGAGCTGAGCTATTCAAAACCCGACCTGGGGCTGGGGAGGAGGCTCCGTGGGTAAAGTACTTGCCATGTGTGGAGACCTGGGTTCAATCCTCAGAACTCACATAAAAAAGCCAGGTATGGTGGCACACATCCATCATCTCAATAATGGGTAGGTAGAGAACAGAGGGTTCCTGGGGCTCGCTGACTAGCTAGCTTAGCTAAATTGGGGGAGTTCCAGGCAAACCAGGTGGAGAGTGACTGAGGAAGACATGAGAGGCAGATCTCTGGGCTCCACATGTACATGCACTCACACACTAATGTATACACACATCCACACACTCGCCTTGCTCGTCTCTTTGGCTGTGTGACGTTAGGTGGGTGATTTTACTTCTCTGGACCGGTTTCCTTATCGAGAAAACAGGAAAAATAGTTGCTGAAGCCTCAGAGTGTTTCTGTAAGATTCAAGAGTTAGAGATAATGGCTGGGCTACCTTTAGCACAGACACATGCTGTGCTTAGTCCACAGAAACATTATTGGTGTTGGTGTTATTGTTATCGGGGCTGAGACTGTCTAGATCAGTGGTTCTCAACCTGTGAATCACAACCCCTTGGGGTCACCTAAGATCATTGGAAAACACGGATATTTATATTACAATTCATTACAGTTACGAAGTAGCAATGAAAATAATTTTATGGTTGTGGATCTCACCAACATGAGGAGCTGTATTAAGGGGTCACAGTACTAAAAAGCTTGAAAAACACTGTCCCAGACTTTCTTTCTATCCATCCAAACCCAACGTAAATGCCAAGGCTTGACTTAATTTGCTTGCCCTCCATTGACTTTTCCTGACCAAGCCAGACCACAAATACCTCAGGGAAAACCACATGCAGAGTGTATAAAGTGAGGACATGACCACTCCAAGGTTAAGGAGAAGGTTTTTAATGTAGATATGAGAGAGAGAGAGAGCACAGCCAGGGACATTTGGAAGAGTCCAGAGAAGGGAGAGAAAACAGTATACTGAGCATTACCAGGCAACTAAACCAGGCCATGAAAGGAGAGAGAGTGGGGAGGGTGAGAGAGGAAGAAAACAAAGTACAGACAGAGATGACCAAGAGAGGGGTGCAAAAGAGGAGGCAAGAGAGAGGGGACAAAAGATAAGCTGGAGAAGTTTAGGGGTGCAGGTGAGAAGAGCCACGGGTACCTGGAGGCCAGTGTGTGCTTTGGTATGCTAGAGGCATCACGGTCATTTGTCCCCTTTCTCTCTCTCTCTCTCTCTCTCTCTCTCTCTCTCTCTCTCTCTCTCATCTACCACTTTGATACAGGATCTCCTTATGAAGCCCAAGCTGACCTTGGGCTTCTGCAATCCTCCTGTCTCAGCCTATGAAGTGCTGGGATCACAAGCATACACCATCATGCCTGGCTCCCATTTCTCTTAAAAGCCCAAATTTTGTCTGGGCCGAGGTGGCGCACTCCTTTAATCTCAGCACTCAGGAGGCAGAGGCAGGTGGATCTCTGTGAGATCGAGACCAGCCTAGTCTACAAGAGCTAGTTCCAGAACAGGCTCCAAAGCAGCACAGAGAAACCCTGTATGGGGCGAAAAAAAAAATTTTTTTTTTTTGGAGCTAGGCTGAAGAGGGACCAGATCCCACCTGTGGTCACTCTGCAAGTCCTTACTGTTGCTTGAGTTCTCTGAGGACCAGTTGCTTTGTCATTTCACGTGGGAAAAGGAGCTGAGAATACTGAGTTTGAGGTAGTTTGGCTCCTTGGGAGATAAAGCACACACGGACAGCGTGTGCTTGTGGCTCTGGGCATCTCATAGGCAGGAGTCAAGTGGAATGTGCAGCAGTTCAGAATGAATTGCTAGGTTCCCTTTTTAGTCATAGTCATCCAATTGTGGGCAAAGCCGGGGGTGCTTGGTGTCAGTTCGGCTTTGCGGCTCACTCCTTTCCCTTGTTTCTACATCCCCTCCGAGTCATTTCCCTTCTCTTTTGGAATCGTCACCTCCTCCTTCTTTCTCTCATCTGTTCCCTTGCTGGCATCTTGAGATCAGAGACCCTCGTATGTGGCTTCAGGTTCATTTTTAACAGGAAGCCTGGCTGGTTTCATCTCCGCATCTATTCATCTTGTTATTTAGCACTGGCTGCCAGACACAAAGATGGGGAGTGTTGATAATTAAGTAATTTAAACAGAACACCAAAGAAACCTCAGCAGAGGGTGATGTGTGATACGGGGAAAATGAGCTGGGCTAGGTTTTGACTATTTAATGAGTATTCTGAAAGTAATTACTTGAAACTTGGGTCCATTTGACTAATATTTTTCTTTTGTTTGTTGTTTTTTTCCCCCATTTTACAAGTGCTTTGCTGAGAAATGCAAACAGCATCTGAATGAATGCATCCTTCCAGTTGGCCAAATGTCAGTGTTTCTCACGACAAGAGGGGAAGGGGTTTTGAAGAAATAGCAACTGTCTTCCTTAGGTGCACCAGTAACACACAGACTCATTCTTGAACCCAAATGCAGCCTGTGACATTTTAAATGTGAAGTTCAAGGCCACATTGCAGCTTTGATTTGATTTAGCCCTGTGGGATTTTGCTCTGGGATGGGCATTATTTTAGGCTTCCCTCCCACAGAGATCTGGCTAAGAAACTGTCACTGGGATGAACCCTCCAAGAGTAAGACCGGTTGATATTCTGTACTGTGCTCCTTTCCTCCCTCATTGGGTTAACTGTTTCTCATGGCGCTCACTTCCTGGCCTGCAATCTGTTCAATGTTTTATTTTTTTTTCTTTCCCCCTCTTTTAGCTAATGACCAAACACCCAGGCAAGCGTCTGGGTTGTGGACCTGAAGGGGAACGAGACATTAAAGAACATGCATTTTTCCGGTATATTGACTGGGAGAAGCTCGAACGCAAGGAGATTCAGCCACCATATAAACCAAAAGCTGTAAGTAAACTCCCCTCTTTGGCTGGCTGGTCCTCAGAGACAAGATGTTCTTTCTTTTGCGGGTGTGTGCCTCGAATGCTTTCTGGGATGCGTGCATCGACACATCCACTTGAATATGTCTGTGGGTGCCTCCCTCCCCATTTGCTTCCAAGTCACTGGATACCAACATGGAGGTTTCTATTGCAAAGCCAGGCCTCTGTAAATAATGGGGAAGGCAATTGATATGGAGGTTTTTGTTGTTGTTGCTGCTACTGCTGCTGCTGCTCTGATTCAATTACTGTAACTGTTTGAGCTGACACCTTTTTGGGGGTGGTTCTTGGGTGAGCAGAGTCCAGACGTATTCTGGAAATGTGATGAGGAATCTAATTTTGCCCTCCTTCCTTCCTCAGTTCAACCGTGTCATTTTCTCTCCAGACTGACATTGAAAAGGTCATGTTGTTTATCTCAATGGTATTTCAATTGAATTCAGAGACATACAGTACTACCTCTGATTCGGTAACTGAGAGCGGTTCACCAGCCAGCCCTTTCCCCAGGTGAAGGAACAGGAAGCAGAGGTTGAGACTCCTGACCCACAGACTTCCTGGAGGCTGAATGTAGACAGGCTTTCATGCAGAATAAACACTTCCCATTCTCCTATAATCCATGGGAGAAATTTCCCGCCGCAAAGACCCAGTAGGGTTCTTGACGGCTTCTGGGGTAGGAAGGTGGGCATTGGCTGTTTGGATCAGAACTGTGATTCTATTGGGTAGGTATTTCTTTGTTAATATTAAGTACAGTGCAGACCTGGAGATTTTATTACAATGTTGTGAAACTACTGAAGGAGGCTGAAAAGTGAACATAAACATTGTCGTTGACACCTGAAGTTGTAGGGGGTCTCAGTTTTCAGGTGAAGAAGGTGATAATGATAGTTATTTCAATGTGATAATTGTTAATTTCTTGAGCATTTATTATGTGCTAGGTGCCATGTTAAGCATTTCACATACAACATCTAATTAAACCCTCACAACAGCCTAGAAGGCTGGTTGTTGTTCTGGGAGCTGGGAGAAGAAGGCAGAGACTCCCAGAGGTTAAATGCGCTGACCATAGTCACCCAACTGCTGTGGGATGGGACGGAGGGAGAACCATATCCTGGGCAGTCTAACTCCATTGGAAGCTTTCTAGAAAGTCTAGGGAAAAGGGACAAGAAAATCTCCCAGGTGGCTCTCCCAAGAGCCCTATAAAAGTACCCTGTCTCTTTGCTCCAGATGCCCAGAACTATAGCCTGGCAGCCCCCCTGCTGAGCCTCTTGCTGAATGCATCTGAGGGCTGAGAAGCCAGCCCCAATGGAAGCAGTCCGTTCCAGACTGGGACTTTTCTCCATTGTTAAATATTCTAGATTAATACTTGACCAGTCTTCCCAAAGTGTCCAGGAGAGACCCGCCCTCTCTAGATGCTCAGGAGACTTGTGAGCATATATTTGGAATCCTGACATCCTGTAAACCCTCCTGAAAGCACACCCATATGACGTTATTTCCAAGTGTCGTATCATTCCTCTTAAACAGTGGCACAGGCCGGAGCACGGCACTCTTAAGAGCATCCGATCAACAGTGAGTAGCCGCTGTCTCCTGACTGTTTTAGAGACGGTAAAACCCGTCAAGTGCTCTCTGACCTATTTATTTGTCATCCTCTGTAGTGCAGCGAGATAATGGCTTCTGCGTGGAGGACGTTTTGATACACGCAGGCACTTGGGATGAGCCCAGAACACGACAGGTTCTCAAAGAGAATTGATTATTGTGGGCAGCGATGCCACAGAGATGTTAGTGTCTTGGGTTTAGGATCTTCGGGAGGCAAGTTAGTAGTACTGTTCCTTAGGTAGCATCTGTGCTCAGCCCTGGGGTAGAGACAGGGCCGCTTGTCCTTGGCAGTACAGCTACCTTTACTGAACCCACTGGGAATAAATCAAAAGGTGATTTGGAAGGGATGAACAAATTCTTTGTTCAGGAAACTAGTGTTTCGGAAGTAAGGTAATGACGTGTGTGTGTGTGTGTGTGTGTGTGTGTGTGTGTGTACACAAGTATATGAGCATATTTGTGTCCAGGATGTATGCATGTGCAGGTGGAGACCTGAAGGTGGCTACTGGACTCTTCCTTGATTGCTTTCCACCTTCTTCACTGTGACAGGGTCTCCCATATAAACTCAGATCACTAATAAAACTGGCTTGGCTAGCCAGGTTGATATGAAGGCCCTGTCTCAGTTTCTTAAGATCTGGAATTACAAGTGGACTGTCTCTCTCTCTCTCTCTCTCTCTCTCACACACACACACACACACACACACACACACACACACACATACACAGCATTTGTATGGACTCAGGAAAGCCAAGTTCTTCTAGCCATTATGCTAGCACATTTAACCCCCACTAAGTCATCTCAACAGTGCCCCCTCTACTTAGTTTTTGCAAGACTACTTGTAAGGCCTCAAAATGTGAACCTCACCTTTCCTTACTCTGCCCAGGTCCATTAGCATGGAACCCACTGGACATTAGGAGTTCGTGTTTGGGTTGCAGAGCAGTGGCTTTCAAATGGTGGTCCCCGGGCCAGCAGCAACAGCATCAGTCTGAACCATGTTCAAATTAAATGGCTAGGACCCAACCCTAGATACCCCAAATCAGGAAGTCCTGTAGCAGAGTTGGATGCTGTGAGTCCAGGAAGCCCTGCGGGGAATCTGAGGTATGCTCTAGGTTGAGAGAATCACTCAGGCCGGGGGAGAGTGGCAGAAGCCAGAGGAAGGTGACAGAGAGAAGAGCTAGTTACATGAGAGACTGGCCCTCTGTCATTTGGGGGTGAGTGGTGACTTTGGCATACACCACAGACTGAGTTTTAGGTACTTCAGAGAAAGGAGGTAGGCTGTGAGGGACAGGAGAAGGATGGAAAGCCATGGTGAAGAGCTGAGGCTCTGCAAGGCCCAGGCTTCATGCTCCCATTAGAAGCTGGGAATTAGGACTTCTTAACAGAAATCTCACTATTTCTTCATAATTGGCAACAAATGTTTAAAAATTAAACAGTGTTCAGAGCAAATAAAAACACATCTATGGCCCACATGTGGCCTGTGGAATATTTTGTAACCTCCTGGAGTATTGATGGATCAAGTAGGGGTAACATTTAGCCAGTTCCTGTTAGTAGTATTTGTGAGCAGTTAGGAGTTCCTTCTGACTGAGATGCTATCTGTGACTATTACCACTAAGGATCATGAATGTAAAAGGTTCACAGGCTGAGCAGTAGCTCATTTTGTAAAATCCTTGCCATATAACCATGAACACCCGAGTTCAGTGCAGTGGTTCATGCTGTTAATTTCACTCCTAGAGAGGTGGACACGGGGGCTCTCTAAGGCTTGCAGACAAACTAGACTAGCTGAATTGAAGAGTTCCAGGACAATGAGGCAAGCTATCTCAGAAAACAAATTGGATAGCTTCTGAAAACTGGCATCAGAGATTGTTCTCTGGCTTATACACATGTTTTTGCACATATATGGGTACCTGCATATACACACGCACACGTATACACACACACACACACACAGCATGCATGGGCATGTACATGCACATCTAGTCTGTGCCTGGCTCATAGACAGTAGGAAAAAAGTAGCTGTCTATCATTGATAAAACCAGTACCATCAATTATTAAGTTATTAACATCAATAATTCTTCTTATATTAATTATGTAATTGAATAATTGCTAGGAATGGTCAACAAGAGCCTTCAATTGTTCTACCTTGGTATTATTTCTAACCACACAATATCCTGCATTCCCTCATGTGGGTTTAATAATGTATTTCAACATGCAGTAGCCAGAATAGGGCATGTGGTTCCAGATATTTTACCACTAGCTCAAAGGGAAATAGGGCCCACCTTGATCTCCCTTGATAGATTCAGAAATACATATGTCCCACAGTATCTGTGGGGTTTTGGTTCAAGGATTCCAAAATTCATGGAGGCTCAAGTCTCTTATATGAAATGGGTAATATTTAAATGGAACCTATTCATATCCTATTTTAAATCATTTCTAGATTAGCTATTATATATATTAAAAGTAAGTGATATATAAATATATGTTTAATGTTTATAAATATTTAATAAACATTTATAAATAAAATAAGCAATTCTTCATAAATAATCAGTATAACAAATAAATGCATAATATTAAAATAAAATAATATCAATACCTAGCATCAATATTTAATTATAATAATTAATAATTCTAATATTTAATATTAACATAATATAAACATATTATATTTATAAGCAAACCTATTTAATAATATAAATATAAAAAGCTATTATTTTATATCATTCAGAGAGTGTGTTAGTTTACTTTCCATTGCTGTGATAAAACACCATGACCAAGGCAATTTATAGAAGAAAAGAGTTTATTTAGACTTATAATTCCAGAAGAATTAGAATCTATAATGGCAGCAAGCAGCAGGCATGTCAGCTGAAGCAAAAGCTGAGGGCTCACATATAGAGCAGCAAGCATGAAACAGAGAGAGTGAACTGAGAAAGGCGTGACTTTGAAACATCAAAGAAGTCCTACCCTCAGCGACACGCCTCCTTCAGCAAGGCCACACCTCCTAAACACACCCAAACAGTTCCACCAAGCAGAGGTCAAGCATTCCAACCTCTGAGCCTATAGGGCACGTTCTCATTCAAACCACCACAGAGAGCAATGGCAAGAAAATTAGTTCTCTGTGTGTCCTTGCGTTTGGTGAATATGCAACATTTTATCCTTGTATTTCTAAATTATTTTGGTTTGGGGGTGGGGGTGTATCGCAGCCAGGCTGGCCTTGAACTCATGATCTTTCAGCCTCAGCTTCCCAAATGTTGGGATTACAGGTATGTGAGATTGCATCCAGCTCTAAAAATCATTTCTGAACCACAGTTATCTGAAGAGTGTGTGCGTGCGTGTGTGATACATGCACACACAGGGCTGACAACAGTAACAAACGCATGGTCCTCCCGTTTTGATTCTTCCTGCTCATGTTCCTCTCATATTGCAAATTCAGGTTTGATTATCCCACCCCCACCCCAGGATCTTTGCTTCCTCATCCTTCATATCTGTCTGTCATCTCAGAAATGCCTGTGGCAAGTGTGCAGACTTCCATGTGCCTTGTTGGATATTAAAAGCCATGTGTGTACCTGTCAACGGGCCTGATTTATGCATGCTATTAAGTGAGTTCAGGGAGAGAAAACGCAAGGGGCAGAAGCAGAGGACTATATTCAGACTTCAGCGAAGGGTGCTATTATGGGTGGTTCATTAAAATCGCTTTAATGGGTTTTGTTTGTTCTCAGTGCTATCTTCTGTTGTGGCAAGGAGCAGTTTGGCAGTGCATTTTTTGGAACTATACGAAAAGATACTAGGTTGTTGTATTGTCATAGGGTACAAAGTAATGGTGGGTGTGTGTGTGTGTGTGTGTGTGTGTGTGTGTGTGTGTGTATGTGTGTGTGTGTGTTCCTGTGGGAGGAGACACGCATGCTCATGTACATGGAGGCTGGTGGTCAACACTGAGTGTCTGCCTCTGGCCCACTCCACCTTATTCTTTTGAGACAGGGTCTCTCACTCAATCTGTAGTTCAATGTTTCATGTACTCTGACTGGTCGAGCAAGCCCACTGAAATCTTCCTGTCTTCCCCATTCCTCATCACTAGAATTACAGATTAAAAATACCGTGCCTGTTTTTGCCATGGATGCTGGAGGTTTGAACTCAGATCCTCCTGCTTATGTGGAAAGCCATTTACTGACTGAGCTATCTCCCAAGCTCCATACAATAGTGTCTTTAATGTGTGTCTGGTCACATTAATCTCTTGTTTGCAACCCCCACCAGCTTTCTGGTACCTCATCATAATACCTATTGGTCTTTGGCATATGCGGCTTTTGAGTCCTTCCAAGACCAGGTGTCCCTCCCACAGTCTGGGCTCCTAGCTCCAAAGACCAATGCTCCTGGGTTTCTTTTATTTCTTTAACATCCAGCCTTTTCTCTCTTTGCCAGCTTTACCAATGCAAAACCATTGACTGGGATACCCAGAGTCCTTCCCCTGTTCCTCTCCCTCCTCTGGAAGCTAGGTGTTGCCTCATTAAATCCAAAGAACATCACCTCCTCAGGGAGGCGCCTCTTGATTCCCGAGTTGGGACCTGCTTGCCTCCTGTTCACAGACTCATCCCATGTTCTTGCAAGTGTTTGCTCAATTTAACATCTGTCGTTTTGACTAGACTGTGGCCGTGGTTTTTCAGTGTCAGACCCAATGCCTCGCTGAAGTTTTAGCACATAATAGGGGCTGGAATTTTTTTACTGAATAAATGAATAAATGAATGAATGATCATAAAACGCGATGCTGTAACACACCCTGTTATGGGGCATAAAGGATTCTTTAGAGCTGTATATTAAAGTAAAAGGTGTTTTTCTTATGTACAGCAGGGTGTCTCTGATAAATTGGTTGTTGTGTAAGTTACTATCGTATTTATAAAGGGCTATAATTTGCCTGCTGCACTGCAAGCTGTCATGGCTCCTTTTGGCTGCACAGTGTGCACAGGGAGAGGATGCTACAGAAGGATCGGAAGGTGCAGTGCACTATACCCTTGGTACTGCACGGACAGGGCTGCAGGTTGCAGCTATCTGTCCTTGCACAGGCGGTCCAGTGCAGTAGGCATCAGTGCTCCTTTTGATTGTGTGCAAAAGTCCCCCTGAAAGTCTGGTACAAACTGCTGAGGGTGGATCCCGGGATTTTGCATTCCACGCAAGTTTCCTATTGCTAGACCAGAAGGCGAAGGAGGGAACCATGTAGGCATGGAAGACTGGGGCATGAATAAGGTGTTAGGAACACATGGAAAGGCTATAAGATAGCTTGCTGGAGATATTTGAGAAATACCAGATTGTAGGCATCTGAGCTTAGTGGGTAAGGAGAAAAACCAGAGAGGCTTTGGGAAGGAGAGATGTTGTTGAGCACTATATGATCTTTGGCTTTTAATATAAACTGTGAGCAGAGAAATAATGGCCTAACACTAGGCTTTGGAAGAATTATACTGGCTAATAAGGGGACAAAAGTGTGAAACTGAGGAAAGCAACCGTGGAGGCTCTGTCAATAATCCAGGCAGGAGGCTGTGAGAACATGGGTAGGGTGGAGCCAATTGGGAGCCTTTCGAGGGATGCTCACTTGGCATCCTCAGGCCTTCTCCAGTTCCTGGTATCTTGTAGGCAACTCAGTGCCTGTTATGGCATGGAAGATAGGCGAACAGCAATCTCATGATTCTTCTTTCAGTGTAAAGCCCAGCATACCAGAGTTTGGTCCTGGTAGAAGAAGATCCAAGGGAATAACTATCAGGAAAGCGCCTGCTGCTCAGAGCACAGTTTGCAGGGCACAGAGTAGGGTGTGCTCACCCTGTAAGTTGTATTCCTTCTGTCAGTGGGAAGACACAGCAGTTGAGGTGACTGTTTATGCTGAGAACTGTGGCCAGGTCATCCTTGTGCCTGGAAGATGCATCTCAGAATTTTGCTGTGCAATAGCAGAGGGTGCTTGGAGGCTGCGCCTTCTTGAATGTCTGTATTTTACTGTGGAACAGTACGCTGACATCATGGTATGAGAAGTGCTAGTGTGCCGTGGTGGAACTGAAATGCCTGTTGGAGATTTTCCTGGGTTCCCATGTTATGACAAAGTCCTGTCATCCCATCTCTGAGAGGCTCTCGGGAATGTCCTAACATAGGACTTGCAGCAGCCCACTGTCCAGCTGCCTCGTTGAGATGACCTTGAGATCACCTTATCCAACCATCAGCGTAGAAGCAGGTATCTGAAGGGCACAGGGAAAGGAAGGCAGGCACAGGACATTCATTTCATGAAGTCCATAGAGTCTTAAGTGCTGGCATGTGTATGCACTTGCCCCCTGTTGGTGAGTGGGGCTCGACCAGTCCCTGGAAATATGAGCAGTCTGATCATGGATTCTCTCTGAGAAGTAGCTATCAAGATCACCTTTCAGCTGGTCCTGTTGGCACAGGTCTATGGTTCCAGCCACTCAGAAGTCTTACACTAGAAGATCACAAGTTCCAGACCTGCCTGTTTGGAATGAATCCAGGCTAGCCTGTGTGATGCAGCGAGACCTTGTCTCAAAAACAAAAATAGAAAGACCACTAACTATTAAAGTCCATGAGAGTGTTTGCCTAGCTGGCAAGAGTCTCCAGTACCAAAGAAGACAGACCATCTTCCTCTACCTCCTTGCAGTGACTTGTAAGCAACCACCCAGACCATAGAGACATGATCAGCATGCTTGGTCCCTTCTTCTTCCCTCTCCAGCCTGCACGTCAGGCCTCTCCCATCTCCAACAGTCTGATTCCCGTCATTTCTGCTCTTGTTGATTATTCTTATCTTTCCTATTTACATAAAGCCTCATCATTTCCAGACATTTCCACATTAGAAGAGCCTAGGAATCTTTCAAGATATAAGGCTCCTTGCAGGGTCCCTTGGCCCCTTTAAGATTTATGCCATTTTCAAATTTTGACCATAAATGGCTGGGTCTGGGGAGATGGTTAGGTGGGTAGAGGGTTTGCTGCATAAGCATGAGGACCTAAATCCAAACCTCTGGAACCCACTTATGAGTTGAGTGTATTGGTCACAATGGCTTGTGTTTCTAACAACAGTCAGATGGGAGACAGAGACAAGAAATCCCTAGAAGCCTGAGGGTCAGCTATCCTGGTCTATGAAGCTGTGAAAAGGAGACCCTGCCTAATATCTGAAATAAGGTGGATGCCAAGAACCAACACTTGAGATAGTTTTCTGACTTCCATATATGGACGACAGCCCCTCCACACACACACACATTGCCCATATCCTTTGAGACTCCAAAGGTACCACTGCTTCAGGAAGAGCTCATACCCACAGGACTTGGTTTCTCGGTGGCTCTGTCACTTGAAAGCATTGTTTATAAAGTCAAAAGCTTCAGCGCCCCTTAATGAGCTGCAGCTCCGTTAGTGTGACATTCTCCTCCAAACCCAATTGCCCTTTCTACTGTATGAGTAAGTGTCTCGGTGTGCATGTGGCGGAAGGTGTGTTTGATGTCCTGACATTTCTGAATCGAAGCCAGAAAGTGTAACCTTTGTGTGTTTGCTATTCAAACTCCAAATTCAAGGCTTAAGGAAGGGATCTAACTTCTAGTCGGTATGATTTATTTAAGCATTGAACTTAACCCCTCCAAAGTACCAAATACTCAAGAGAACAATAGCTGTTTGAACATCGTGACTTAAAGTAATTCTGATAAAACCTACATGATTCAAACATATTAGAAAACATATTGAGTTCTTGCCTGTGCTGGACACTGTCCTGAGTGTCTTTTAGGCATCATCTCATGCCATTTCTCACAGCAGCTTCTTCAGCATAGGTGTTGTTATTGTCATGGTAACGATGGGGGAAGGGAAAGCCTAAAGAAGTTAAAAAGTCTCTTACAATCTAGCAGTAGAGGGTGGCAGAGTCAGGACTTGAGCTCTGAACTCCGCACTGCCTGAAATCCCTGGAAAGATTATTGTATGAATTTGGAGCACCTGGTAAAGTCTGGGACCGTGCTAATGGAGATCCAGGACAACCAATAGTGTTTATCTCATAATAAGGAAACAAAAAGACTGAGAATTCTCACAGTTCAAGTGACTTAACATTCATTTTAAAATACTGTAACAAGTAAGCAGTATATTCACACCTTTTTTCGGTTCACTGGCAGAGTTGGAAAAGATGCAGATGCAGATTGCCTTCTTCTGAAAGCTTGGGTTTCAAGTCTCACGGAGACAGTAGGCGTGGACTGAGAGCAGGGTAGGGCAGGTTCCTAAAGGAGGATCTAGGCTTAGGCTCTGGAAAGAGATGTTTTGATAGTCTGCTCTGGAGGTTCTGTGTGCACACCTGTGGGACAGAATTTGCAGAGACCATAACAAAAATACCTAGACTAGCCAACAGGTAGACCAGAGTCACTTAGAAACACAGCCCGAGATCTGACATTCCATCTGTTTCCATCTTCCCTCTGTCCCCATGGAGAGTCCATTTAGAGTAAAGATCAAATCAGGTTCCCTTCAGGTACTGGAAATTTTATCGAGTGCCTGGGCCAAGCAAAGTTCCCAAATCTCTTGCCAGGTGTGTGACTTTGAGCTGACCCCTGGAAGGGAAGTCAGCAACTGAACAGAAATGGTGGATGGGACACGCCTGTGCTCTAAGAGACCACGGAACTGTTAGGGTGTGTCTGACAATAATGAGTGGAATACAATAGAAGTCAAGTATTGAAAGACTAGCTGAGAAAGGGAAATTTAGCTCCTTTATCCAACCAATGAACAGAGGGCCAGAGGTTGGGCTAAGTGACTCACTCAGGGAATATGACAGAGCTAAGATGCAGGGCTTTGTTATTATGCTAGTTCTATTTATAGCGTTAAAAACAAGTCAGTTATGGTAGCTGAATTATTTACTTTTCCTAGAGAATGTAGAGCTGTAGGAACTTGACTGAGCACATTGCACCCACACACGAACCCCTTGAGAGAAGAGTTAATGTTCATTTCCTGATACATCTAAGGAAACACACTCAGATCCACAAGCTAAGTAATATACCCAGGGTCACCCAGCAACTAAGTCTGAGCATCAAGTAATTTGAAGTCCTACCCCTTCACTTCAGAGCCCACCAAATTGTTCTTTGCTATTATAATGTTTCTTCTCTCAAGAATCAAACTTAGCCACGCAGGTGTGAGGTTTAAATTTCTCTTGATCTAATCTTGACATCACATGTTTCCCTGAGGGATAGTTCTAGTTGGGTAGATATTCGATAGGACCGTTTCTTGAATCTTTGGTCAACCCGCATGTAGGCTGTAATGATAATCACAGTCTCCCAGAAACCTCATGACTAAAGGATGAGGGGACTCAAGAAGAAAAGTGAAAGGATTCAGGGAGACTTTCCAACAAAAAGAGAAGTGGACCAAAAGTCAAATGGAGCCGTAACTCAGCATCCTCAGCATCAGTGATGAGTAGAGATGGGCAGCATGGAGCCTCAATGGATGCAGTCTTTGTGGCTTCAGCCTTCCAGGTCACCTTTTCCTAAGTCCCCTGAGTGAGCCCTAATGCTTCTCTTCTCAAGTTCTTATCACTAAAGCTTCAAGGCCCTTACTCTCGTGAAAACCCCATCTCCTGAGTGACTGGAAGAAATGAAACATGTAGATGGGCTTAAGTGAACGGCCCTAAAATTCTTAGCCTATCAGGATATAGCTATGTTGACCACCATTATCTCCTCTTTGTGTGACTTCGCTCCATTCCTGCTCTGACCACCATCCTCCCATCTCTCTGTAGACATCTGTTTGCAGTTTCCCTTCACATTAACCAGAGTTCTTGTGGTTGGAATTAGGCTCCTGATTCGTGCTGACTTTGAAGGGAAACCCTTAATTATTAAGGTGTGACTTGACCTGTGGTCTCAGTCAGTGGGAAGGAGATGCCATTTCCTATCTCCTTTGATTGCTTCTGCTAATTCTAATCAATTGTTCTTCTCAGAAGACTTTGTGGTCCTTGGGCTAGTAAGACCTTGACCTGTGTGACAAGTTCCTAACAGAAACTACTCGTAGGAGGAGATTTATTTGGGCTCAGAGTGTGAGTCCATGGCCAGCCATTTCCTTAGGTATGAGGCTGTCTGAGGCAGAGCCTTGCAGCAGAAAAGCATGATAGAGCAGAACTGCCCATCACATGGCAGCTAGAAAACAGAAAGAGACAGGAAAGGGGTAGCATCCCCAGCAACCTGCTTCGTTTGGGTAGGTTCCACCTTCCACAGTTCCATCACCTCCAAAAGTCCATTCAAAATTCAAATTTACTGTTGGATTAAGCATTGGATAGGTTAGAGCCTTGAGATCCAGTTGTCTCTGGAAAGAATCCCAGAAGTACGCTCGACTGACATCTCTTGATGTGATCAAGTTCACATTTATGCTTAGTCAACATCACCAGCACACAGGGCAACAAACAGCTCAGCTCCTGGGGTTCCCAGAAACTTCCACGAAAGTCTTTTCCCCTAAGTTCCTGGTAGCCTTAGACTTAATCTTATGAGGCAATAGTAGGCCATATGCTTCTTTTCAATTGCATGTCACCAGGGGGGATGTATTATGCTAATTGGCTTGGCCTGGGTCATCTGTCCCCCTGAGCCAAGAGAGTAGCTCTATTCCTGGCTAACCAAAGCATGATGAGCAAGAAAGAATATGTTTCTCTGTTGCTGGGAGAGGAAATGTCCATTGTGTAGACAAGCTATCCATTCTGACTCCTTTCTGGTCCTCTTCTGCCAGCTTGTTTTCATCTTAAAAACCTCTTCTCAGGAACTTACTTACTGTGAAGTCTCTCCTTACTGTGAAGTCAGCTTCACCACCTAACTTTGTACACAGACTTAGTCAAGGTGGCTGGTTCTAGCTGGTTCTGGTTAGTGACCATTGGTTCTCTCTTCCTTTCTGGTATAATCAGCTCCTGACACTCAGCTGACATTTCTCCCATTGAGTCATCCATGACCTGGAAATTGCCTGCTTTCACTAGCCCAAGGTCTTTCTTGACCTCATTACTTCATGCTTTGATCTTCCTTTAAAAAAAATCTGAAAAATATCAAACTTCCAATCACATCCAAAGTTGTGCAGCGAGCAACTGAAGCATCCAAACAGGCTAGGCTCCCACAAAGCCAGTTCATGCAGTAGGATCAAAACCTAGTGCCATTGTCCCTTGGCTTCTCATCAGCCTTCATTGTCCACCATGTTCAGAGAGTCCGGTTTTATCCCATGCTTATTCAGTCCCAGTCCAGCTAGCCTTAATGAGCTCCCAATAGATCAGCCCCACTGTTACAGTGGGTGGGTGCACCCCTCACAGTCCTGACTTCCTTGCTTATGTTCTCCCTCCTTCTGCTCCTCATTTGGACCTTGGGAGCTCAGTCCGGTGCTCCAATGTGGGTCTCTGTCTCTATTTCCATCCATCGCCAGATGAAGGTTCTAAGGTGATATGCAAGATATTCATCAGTATGGCTATAGGATAGGGCCATTTCAGGTTCCCTTTCCTCAGTTGCCCAAAGTACTAGCTGGGGACATCTTCCTGGACACCTGTGAGCCCCTCTAGAGTCAAGTCTTTGGCCAACCCTAAGATGGCTCCCTTAATTAGGATATATACTTCCCTGTTCCCATATCCACCCTTCCTTTATCCCAACCATCCCATTCCCCCAAGCTCCCCCCATCCTCCTCTTCTCACTTTTCTCACCCCATTTCCCCTTACCCCCATCCCACCTCACCCCCAAGTTCCCAGTTTTTGCCCGGCAATCTTGTCTACTTCCCATATCCAGGTGGATGACTATGTTTTTCTTTGGGTTCACCTTCTTATTTAGCTTCTTTAGGATCACAAATTATAGGCTCAGTGTCCTTTATTTATGGCTAGAAACCAATTATGAGTGAGTACATCCCATGTTCATCTTTTTGGGTCTGGGTTACCTCACTCAAGATAGTGTTTTCTATTTCCAACCATTTTGCATGCAAAATTCACGATGTCATTGTTTTTTACCGCTGAATAGTACTCTAATATGTATATATTCTACACTTTCTTCATCCATTCTTCCATTGAAGGGCATCTAGGTTGTTTCCAGGTTCTGGCTATTACAAATAATGCTGCTATGAACATAGTTGAACAAATGCTTTTGTCATATAATAGGGCATCTCTTGGGTATATTCCCAAGAGTGGGATTACTGGATCTTGGGGTAGGTTGATCCCGAATTTCCTGAGAAATCGCCACACTGATTTCCAAGGTGGTTGCACAATTTTGCATTCCCACCAGCAATGGATGAGTGTACCCCTTACTCCACAACCTCTCTAGCAAAGGCTATCATTGGTGTTTTTGATTTTAGCCATTCTGACAGGTGTAAGATGGTATCTCAAAGTTGTTTTGATTTGCATTTCCCTGATCGCTAAGGAGGTTGAGCATGACCTTAAGCGTCTTTTGGCCATTTGAACTTCATCTGTTGAGAATTCTCTGTTCAGTTCAGTGCCCCATTTTTTTAATTGGGTTAATTAGCATTTTAAAGTCTAGTTTCTTGAGTTCTTTATATATTTTGGAGATCAGACCTTTGTCTGTTGCAGGGTTGGTGACGATCTTCTCCCAGTCAATGGGTTGCCTTTTTGTCTTAGTGACAGTGTCCTTTGCTTTACACAAGCTTCTCAGTTTCAGGAGGTCCCATTTATTCAATGTTGTCCTTAATGTCTGTGCTGCTGGGGATATACGTAGGAAGTGATCTCCTGTGCCCATATGTTGTAGGGTACTTCCCACTTTCTCTTCTATCAGGTTCAGTGTGTTCAGACTGATATTGAGGTCTTCAATCCATTTGGACTTTAGTTTTGTGCATGGTGATAGATATGGATCTATTTTCATTCTTCCACAGGTTGACATCCAGTTCTGCCAGCACCATTTGTTGAAGATGCTCTCTTTCTTCCATTGTATACTTTTAGTCAAGGACTAATTTTTAAAGGCTACACAGTGAAATTAGCTCTCCTACCTCTCTTGCTAGGAGCCTTGTTGCCCTCTCTTAGAGTGACTTTCATGTCCTAGCTTCTTCAGAACACTATAGAGAAGTATACAAGCCAAGAAATACTTCATGTTCCATATAAGTACCGCATATAACTACATACAATTTTCTCTTTATGCACATATTTACTTAAACATATACACAAAATTGCTGAATCTTGGTTGATTTTTAAAAACACTAGCCAATTAAGATGCCAACCTAGATGAAAGCTCAGAATTCCCCTTCTAAACGCATCTGAATGTGGGCCACCTCTGCTCCTTGCTCTAGTCTCTTCGTCTTGGAAGTGACACTGATCAACACATTAAACTCTGCTTTATTTTAATAAGTTCTTGAATATGTGAATACTGTTGACCTTTTGTGTCCCCAGGTTCTATATCTATGGATTCAACCAACCATGGATGAATTTTGTGTCTCTGTAGAACATGTTAGAACACTATCTTGCCATCATTCCCGGAGTGGAATAGGTTAAAAACTGCTTGCATAGCAATTGCATCATGTTAGGTATCCTATGTCAACTGATTCATACTCTATGTACGTAGGTTCTACCCACATTTTATATAAGGATCTGCAGCATCCAAGAACTGAGGTACTTAAGGAAACAAAAAGATATTTGGAACTAATGAGGGACAACTGTGTATCTGTAAGCTAAATTCAGAATCTCTCTGTTCTGTGTGTGTGTGTGTGTGTGTGTGTGTGTGTGTGTGT
Source organism: Microtus oregoni (assembly GCF_018167655.1). Taxonomy (NCBI): domain Eukaryota; kingdom Metazoa; phylum Chordata; class Mammalia; order Rodentia; family Cricetidae; genus Microtus; species Microtus oregoni. Next base: position 22,255,056 of record NW_024543075.1, on the reverse strand, counting down.
GTGTGCCCACGCATATTTGTGTGTGGGTGCATAAGTGCATGGAGGCTGGAGAACTTAAATGTCACTCCTCAGATCTGTCCATTATTTTAATATTTATTTATTTATTTATTTATATTTATTTATTTGAGTCTCTTATTGACCTGGTTCTCACCTGAGTTTAACTTAGGCTGGCTAATGAATCTGTCTGTCTCCACCCACTCAATACTGGACTACAGGTGTTTGCCACTGTGCCAGGCTTTTTACATGGCTTCTGGGGATTGAACTCAGGCCCCAGTGCTTGCATAGGAAGCTCTTGAGCAACTTATTTACCTCTTAGGCCTCCTCCTTTCAGAGTTTTTCCCGTTTCATGATGCTGTGTTTGTTGATTTTCCTGTCTCCCCAGCTACTTCTGGTAGAAACTTCAACTCTATAAAAAGTCATATCCAATGACAGTAGAATTGGAGAGTTAAGATCTGCCTGTAACCCAGAAAGAAATAACAAAGTCTATTTATTATTAACAAAGTGCATATCCTTAAAACCAAGCCCAAAATAGTGCCATCCCTAAATCCATTTTCAAAACAACTCAGCATGGTGGCTGGAGAGATGGCTCAGAGGTTAAGAGCACTGGCTGCTCTTCCAGAGGTCCTGAGTTCAATTCCCAGCAACCACATGGTGGCTCACAACCATCCATAAGGAGATCTGGTGCCCTCTTCTGGGCTGCAGGGATACATGCTGGCAGAACACTGCATACATAATAAATAACTAAATAAATAAATAAATACTCAGCAATGGTGTGTGTACTTGCTTGAAATGTCTCTTTAAGGAAGTGAGTCTTGCTAGAACTGAAAATGGACCCTTCTTGCCTGAGCATGCAGCTTTCCTAGACTATCTAACTGAAGCCCTAGGTCCTGCTTGCACCTTGCAGCTCTTCCTATAGTTCACAGCCCCCATTCCTCATAGCTCCCAACACCTTAGAGCGTCCAACCTCACAACCTCCCACACCTCACAGCCCCCACACCTCACAACCCCCACACCTCACAACCCCCACACCTCACAACCCCCACACCTCACAGACCCCACACCTCATAGCCCCCACACCTCACAGCCCCCACACCTCACAACCCCCACACCTCACAACCCCCACACCTCACAGACCCCACACCTCACAGCCCCCACACTTCACAGCCCCCACACCTTACAGCCCCCACACTTCACAGCCCCCACACCTTACAGCCCCCACACTTCACAGCCCCCACACCTTACAGCCCCCACACCTTACAGCCCCCACACCTCACAGCCCCCACACCTCACAGCCCCCATACCTCACAGCCCCCACACCTCACAGCCCCCACACCTCACAACCCCACACCTCACAGCCCCCACACTTCACAGCCCCCACCTCACAGACCCCTATACCTCACAGCCCCCACCTCACAGACCCCACAGCTCACAGACCCCACCTCACAGACCCCACACCTCACAGACCCCCCATACCTCACAGACCCCACAGCTCACAGACCCCACCTCACAGACCCCCATACCTCACGGATCCCACACCTCACAGCCCCCACAGCTCACGGATCCCACACCTCACGGACCCCACAGCTCACGGACCCCAGACCTCACAGTCCCCACATCTCACAGCCCCCACACCTCACAGCCCCCACACCTCACAGCCTCTATACCTCCCCAGACTTGGATCTCAGAGTTTAAGTGGTAGATTCTTGCTATGCTTATAGCTAACTGGAGAGGAATTTTCCGTGTTGAGTGGGTTAGGACAGAGCCTCTGAGAGCCACACTAGCCAGAGTACACCATGACCACACCATATGTTCACTGGCAGAACAGAGTCAGCCTTTGGCATGGGATGTAGCTGCGCTCAACACTGGATGTGTAAAAAACAGCAACAGCTCTTATTCTAAAATTTTGATTACACTTCCATGTTTTTCTTAACAAGTTTTCTGTTTCATCTTCTTAAGATTTGGAAAAAATAATTATTAAGATTCCAAAGAATTAATCAACAGAAGAATGCCAAGGGCAGGACCCAACTGCCCCATTCTGAGAGGGGCAGCAACTATTTCAGTTTGCTACCTAGCTTCAAAACAGAATGAGTCCTTGTACTCTTTACATGGGATCACATACAACCACCATCTTCATTTGAATTCATATGCAACTTCCAAGTACAAAGCTTCCTTTTAAGCTTGGTAATAAACTTCACAAGAAAATGGCTGACCGTAATAAGCAGAATGACCCTACTAGTGAATCTTGTTACTGAGCATAACACAATAATAGCATCATTAATAATGAAGCCTTCAGTCTAAAGTCTGGGCGTCTGCCCATCTCTGCCCTCACGAGGTGTGAATGTTGGAAGCTTAGCTTAATGTGCTGACAGGTTAAGCTGGGAAAGATGAAGCTAGTGCTGTGCTCAGGTCGTCTGAGCTTACAAGGCCGTGCCGCGTGGTGGAGGGCATACTCTGAGAGAGTGGGGTGCCGTAGAAAGCCCATGACAGAACCAAAGAATTCCTGGATTTTGCCTCTTCTGATTTACTCCAAGGGGACCCCAAATATAGTGTCAATTTTTCAATTTTCCTGCTGCAATGAGATAATCTTTCCCCTACCTATTTCGCAGATTGGTGGGAATTGGGTCTTTAAAAGCAGACAAATAGAAAGAAGAGTAACTATGACAGTTTATTTCCAGCAGTCATGTGGATGAACGGTGAAGAATAAATGAGAAAAAAAAGATACTTATTGACATGGAAAACGTTTACTGGGTATTCCACCTTAGTCTTCTTTTTTTTTTTTTTTTAAGCGCATTAAAAATAAAGACTCCAAACCTGCTTAAAGGATAAAAAGCATCGGTCTCCTTCACCCAATTACCCGGAGCAAAGACCAAAACAGTCACTTAACAAAGCTGTTAGGATCTGGAGCTGGGGAAATAATGCAGTGGGTTAGACCGAGGACCTGATAGAGTTCTCAGCACCCACATAAAAGCCGGGTTAACAGGAGTCACTGTTAGGGTCATGTTAAGGTCACTGAGGCCTTAAAACCCCAATGTTGGGGAAGGGGAGACAGGCAGATCCCTGCAGCTAACTAGCTGCCAGCCAGGCTAGCCCAGATGACGAGTTTCAGGTTCAGAAATAAACTTCATCTCAAGGCACTAGGAGGGTGCCTAACATCCTCTTCCGGCCTATCTTGTGCTCACAGAGTATGTGCACCCTCACAGGCACGAGCAACCTCCTCACAAGTGCACGCACACCTACATGATACACATGACATGGTAGACCTTGTTTCATTTGGTGCCTTTTACAAGTTTGTTTTTACCGAGGGAGATGACTGACAGAAGGGGTTGAGTCTGTCGCCTGTGGGATCAAATCATGGACATTTAAGCCCCGTAATCCCATTCCCTCATTGGGTGATGAGCACCTTGGAGAGCTACGTGGACTAATGAGACAGGATGCCTGGAGGTGCTCTGCACAGCACCTGGTTTATCATCAGCACAGAAGAGACTCCATTGTTGATCCGTTCAATAACATGGAGTGCTTGTTCTGGGTCTTAAAAACAGAGTGTTCAACAACAACAACAAAAGTGACTGTGCCCTTGTAGATCTTCTATTCTAGAGGAAATAGGAGATAGTAGGGTGAACAAATGAATGCATGAGACAGACTGAGGTACATAGGTGGTGTGTTTTGCCGATAACACAGAACGGGGTGTCCTGGTGGAGACTATCAAGAGGTGAGAATGTGAGAGCTACTTGATTTGGAGGAGACAGAGAACAGCTTCTCTGAGGGGGTGGCGTTTAGACATATTTGGTGCGTAATTTTTAAATTATAATTAAGAAAACAGAAACAAGACAAACTTGCTATCAAACACAAAAGACCCTTCCTGGGCTGGAGGGGTTGCTCAATGGTTAGTGCACTTCCATAGCAACTTGAGGGCTTGATTTAGAAGTCCCACAGTTCCTACAAAGCTAAAGAAGGTGGCTAGAGACAGGAAAACCCCAGAAACTCTCAGGGCAGCCAGTTCGGAATCTGGCGACACAGACAGCAGCAGCAAAGAGACCCTGACTCAAACAAGGCTGTCATTGCCACACACTGTAATTTATAGAATGAAAACTCACTATATTCTTTTAGAAATTATATATAAAATGATGTTGTTTGGTATCCTTTTACATCTTGTTTCTTAACTTTTCAAAGATTTTTTTTTGCGTGGTGATACATCAACTAGATGTGTCATTATTTGTTTCACTTTTCCCTATTGGTTAATAGATGATTCTAATTTTTTTTGTTACTCTAGTGATTTCTTGGTTCCTGTGTCCACATGGGCTATAGGGACATAGAGGAGGACCAGGAAAAGCCTCTCAGGGAGTGACTCCCTTCTAGCGGCAGGGTGTGTAGAAACTAATGGGGAGAGGTGGAACAGGTGGGAGACACAAGGTCTTGGTGGAGAATGGCAGGGGGTGATGGACCAGAAGGCTCTAGTGTGGTACAGGCTGGTGGGTAAGGACAGAGGGTGATGGACCAGAAGGTTCTAGTGTGGTACAGGCTGGTGGGTAAGGACAGAGGGTGATGGACCAGAAGGTTCTAGTGTGGTACAGGCTGGTGGGTAAGGACAGAGGGTGATGGACCAGAAGGTTCTAGTGTGTTGCAGCTGGTAGATAATGGCAGAGGGTGATGGACCAGAAAGGGCACCATGGAAGGTGCCTGTAGAAAGTCATTCTAAAGAGTGTGGACTTTGAGGCCCGGTGCAGAAGTACACGCCCTTAATCCCAGCACTCAGGAGGCAGAGGCAGGCAGATCTTTGTAAGTTCAAGGCCAGCCTGTTCTACAATGGGAGTTCTAGGCCAGCCAGGGCTACACAATGAGTCCCTGACTCAAAACAAAGAATGTGCACTTTGGGCAATGGGATACATTTGAGACAAGGCAAGCAAAAGGGCTAGAATGTTCCCCGCCATCCATGGTTTCTTTTAGTTACCTGTCAATAACTGTGTCCAGAACCATTAGGATATCAGGAGAAAGAAATCTTCTAATGAACTATATTATTATAATTGACCTGCTTATTGTTAGTCTTTAATCCTTTACTATGTGTAATTTATATGTTAAATGAAAGAACTTTCTATAGAGGGTTTGGTGATATCTACCATTTCAGGTAACCCTGGCCCAGGAGATCTTGGAAAGCAGCTCCTGGGATAAGGACATGGGTTTTACTGTCTTTTGACCTTTTGAATATTCTTATGCTGGGCACAGCTGAGCAAAGACCACATCTGTTTGTTTTCATGGTGTCAGGGATGGAACCCGGGGTTCTCTGCATGGGCAGTGAGTGCTTAACTGCTGAGCAACACTCTAGCCCCACACTTAGTGGCCAAACTCCAAGCTGCTGGCAACCTACTGAGACAAAAACTTGAAAGGGGAAGGCATCTCTCTTTTGCAACTGCTCAAACAGATCAGCTTTTCTGCCTAGGCTTTTAGATCCATGATTCCATCAGGCAAAACTGCTCACTCCACTCCTGGAATGGGTGCCTGTGGTTTAAGTACCCTAGTTGGCTTCATCCCCTGTCCCTATGCCGGAGGCCTCTCTGGTGAACCCCGATGACAAGGAGGTTGGATCTGCTGCCAGGAGCTAAATGAGGCTAGAGCATCTACCCAGGACAGTCAGTGAGGCAGGTGTGGTCCAGACTACGTTGATAATTAGATCCCAGTCATCAAGCTGCCCATCCCCCTCCAAGGACACAGCAGGCAGAGAACAGATCCCAGGCTCTGCCTCCCAAGGGCTGACATCTCCATTTAGGGAGCACCCCTGAAACTAATGGGCAGTGACAGCTCCATTTGAAAAAACACAGAAACACTTAACAGGGAGGCTGTGATCTGCCAGCCCCGTAAGCTGCTTATTAGTAGGGAAATCACGCTCTGCAGTGGCTTTGCCCCCTTGCTTAACCCCTACTTCCTGCATCCCCTCTGTGGTGTCTCACAGAAAGATTCCATTGTTCTAGGAAGGGGTGAGGGTGGGGGCAGAACTGCTAGAAGCTGTTTCTCAGCTCCTTTCACCGCCTCTGGGGAGCCCTGCAAATCAGCAGCCTTCCTTCTAGTGGAGATGGGAAGTGGATTTATTTATTTATTTACTTACTTAGTAATTTTGAGAAAAACGGTCCCCGAAGATTCCAGCGGTGGCTCCTTTGGGTCTTGACATCCAAGGCACAGAAAACCAGCAGCAGAGATCCCCTATGGCATGCCGTCTTCCACCAATGAGCTCTCTTAACCTGGCCCTTCACCCACAACCCTGCCCACCCTCTCTCCCCTCTGGACAATGATGGTCATTCACACCCAGTGCCCCTGATCCAGTCTAGTCCTCAATACTCTCTGGTCCACACTGTCTCCCCACCAGCCCTCTTTGCTTCCACACTGTAATTTTAAACCTACCATGAAGGAACACAAGGCTTCAATCCCCTTTCCTGCAAATACGTTCAATACTTAGTGGCACTCACGTTCCAAGCAGTTCAAGCCAAAGACTCAAGGACCCCAACTCCTCTTTCTCTCCCCCATCAGTTCCCACCCACCTGCACATCACGTCAACACTGAATGCAAATATGTTATAGCTCAAGTCCAAATGCATCTTCCCCACAACCCCCTTCCTCCAAGCCCTCAACCTCTCTCAGCTGAAGGTTTCAACAGTCTCCTACCCAGACTCATGGTTTCCAGTGTCACCCCTGTCACCCACAGCCTGCATTCTAGACAATCCTGATGACTTCATTTAAACAGATCATGTCACTCAGAGCTTCTCAAACTGAGATGAAAATTCCATGTCCTTGCATGGCCATGGGTATCATGCTCGGGGACCTCCCCTGTCCCTCTTGCCCCTTGGTCACTCTACTCCCACTCTGGCTTCGCTGGGGATGGCAGCAAGTACATTCCTGCCTCAGGGCATTTGCACGTGCAAGCCTCTGCAAGCAATGCTCTTTTTCTGAGACATACAACTGACACCGCCCTCACTCGCTTCGCCGAGCACATGCTCAAAGCCCATTTCCTTAATTGTGAATCAAATTTGAGCACATTTTGTGTATTTCGACTCTATAAAAATCGTTTTCTCAGGGTGGCTAGAGAGATGATTTAGCAGTTAAGTGCACAATATTGTTCTTGCAGAAGACCCAATCTCAGCTCCCAGTGTACCTATTAGGAAGCCTATGACTCTGGCCCCAGGAAATCTGATTCCCTTGTAGAGCAAATTCTAGTTGGTCTTAATATTGAAAAGCTGGAATTATATATCCAGCTAAATGCTGAAAGATCAGAGAAGTAATGGAACCACTTTTTACCTCCACTGAATCCTCAGACCCAAGGGGGCAAGATCCTCTCTCTAGGAATCCTAAGACTGAATGCCTGAGCAGCCAGCCACTAGAGAGTTCCTTTACCTCTACCAATGCTCAGACCGAAGGAACGATCCTGTCCTCAGACTACATCTCCTGACTCCGTCTCCACCAAACCTCAGACTTCACTGAGCTACTGTCTCCTCCTGCCTTACATTCCTCTCTCTGCTCAGCCATATCCCTTCCTGTCTCCACCTTCCTAGTGCTGGGATTAAAGGCATGTGACTCCCAAGTACTAGGCACTGTGAGCCGCCACCACCTGGCTCTGTTTCTGTTTGTGACTTGATCATCCTAGTGTAGCCCAGGGTGGCCTTGAACTCACAGAGACAGGAAGGAATGTGGCTGGGAGAGAGGAATATAAGGTGGGAGGAGGCAGGAGCTCAAGGCATTCAGTCTGAGGACTTTAAAGACTGGATACCCTTCCCTTCTGAGAACTTCTTAGAGGTAAGAACTCTAGTGACTGGCTGCTCTGCTTCTCTGATCTTTCAGCTTTCATTTCCCATCTGACGCTGGGTTTTTATTATAAAAACCAAATAGAATTTGTGCTACACTCCCTCTTCTGGCCTCTGTAGGCCCCTGTACTTCAGTGCCCATATCTACCATACATACACATAATTTAAAATACAAATGTTTTTAAAAACAGATTTCTCTGGCTAGAAATATAGCTCAGTGGGAATATACTCATCTAGTGTATGTGAAACCCCAAGTTCAATTCCCTGCACCCATAAAAAGAAAATTAATTCCCCCCTTTTATAATTTCCCTTTGGGTTGTATTTTTCTTCTTAGCACATAATCACACATAATCACTTAACTTATAATTCATATTTATAAGTTAATGGTCCCTTCTGTAGTCGATGTTGCAAATACATTTTATCAAGTGTGTTATTAGGCTTTAGGCTTATTTGTTATTTCGGGGTTTTTTGTGGTTTCTTTCTTTTTTAATCACACATACATTTTTAGTTTTTAACATCATTAGGCACAATTTTCTTTGTTGCCTCTTGGTTTTAACCCTTTGGAAATGTCTTTTTCACTCTCAAATTATAAATACATTTATTTAAGCTTTTTTCTAGAACTTCCTTATCTCATATCCTTGCGTAATCTTCACGTCTTTTTATTTTTATCATTTGTGCCTTTAAATTTCCCATAGCAGAGTGAATATGAGATACATTTTCACAATGTGGATATTGTTCTTCCACTAAAGTTGATGGGTACACGTTTGTGTGGTATGTATACATGTTCATCTGTGTGTGTGTGTGTGTGCACGCATGTGCACATGTATTCATGTGCATGTGGAGGTCAAAGGTTGATATAGTGGGTATCTTCCTCAATTGCTTCCCATTCTGTTTTTTGAGGCCGGGTCTCTCACTGAACCGGGCTGGCCAGCAAGCCCAGGGAATCTTTCTGTCTTCATCCCACTGGAGCTGAGATGGCAGGCACACACCACTGTGCCCGACTTTTTTTTTCTTTTTGTATGGGTGCTGGGGGCAGAATTCAGGTGCTCATTCTTGAGTGCCAAGTGCCTTACTGACTGAGTCATCTTTCCAGCAGCAGGTATATTTCTTTAAGCTTAGTGAAAATTTTAAAACTGGAACTCTGTGTCTTCAGCATTTAAAACTTAAGTGGCTCTGAACTAAGCCCTGTTCAGAAGTGTGCACTGCAGATAACGCTTCACAGAGGAAACTAGAAACCATCCCAGGCCCTCGTCGCGCAGATTGCTTCCTGTTGTTATCATCACAACCTCGAACGATAAGACCCACGGTTGTCCTGTTTTACAAAGAGGAGCCCAAAACATTCAAAAATGTCCTCACAGTTGTCCAGCCAGTGATTAACAAGAGGCCGAGATTCCCATCCTTGTTTACAGGACATAGAACCCAGAGCTCACTTTTTTTCGGGCGGCAGCTGGGGCTCCCTGACTGTGCCGGTCCTTGTGCCTCTGCTAAGGCTCTGCAGAGACACTTGCAGGTCTTCTATCAGTGGTCTTTCACTATCACATGACAAGAGCTCGGGCAACCCCCAGTGTCCCTTCTGTATACACTCAAATTAAAAAAAAAAAATGCTTCCTTTTAGCAAAGTTTCCTGCCCAACTTTTTAGAGGTATTTCCCTCGGTACAGCGCTTCTGCCTGTGGTTTCTCTCAGTCCTTAGTGTGTCTGAGTTGCTCCCTCCTGGTTCCCCTGGGCTGTAGGACAATGTTGAGGGAAGTTGCATCATTGGCAGATGGGAGTAAAATCTGTGCCTTGAAGAGTGAGCGTATGAATTTAAAAAATCCTGTGAGCAAAGCCAATAGGGCAGGCCAGCTTCTTGGAGCGTGCCTGGTGGCCATCCCTGTTACTATCCGCACACACACCCCTACTTGGTGTGCCATTTGAAAGGTTCTTTCAAGGTCTTTCCTGAGCCCCATAACACCTGCCCCTCCCTCTTAGTTCTCAGCTAGACATGCCCTGACTCTTACAACCATCATATCCCAAAATGGAAATCGCTAATTATTGTCTTTCTGAATTTTCCCATGTTCTGTCTCTGCTGTTGAGATAACCATGTTCGCTGTCAACCAAAACAGTGACTGCAACACCTGAGCCATGATTCCGCTCCCCCTTCTGCCCCATTCCACAGTTCAGTCTGCCACTTCCTCTCGGCTATATTCAGCAATGTGGAGCCAAAGATCCTGTTAGGTGGCTAGCTGTTTGACCTTGATCTTCCCAGCCTCAGTTTCCTCATCTATAAAATGGAGGATAATATTTGTGTTAGTTCCTTTTTTTTAATTGTGATTAAGTACCTCACAGAAGCAACTTCCTGGGGGAAGGTCTGTTCCGAGCCACGGTTTCAGAAGATATTGGCCCACTGGAAGGCGAGGGCAGTAGCAATGTGAGGCATCTGGTCACATGGTGGGCAGGAAGCAGAGCGTGGAAACCTAATCCAAAGCGATATCCTTTTCAAGGCCTGCCCTCAGTGAGCCGCTTCCACTAGCGAAGCCACAGTCCCAAAGATTCTGTAACCTTTCAAGTTAGCACCAATTGTTTGAACATGTAGCTCCGTGTCTGTTGAAGCCATAGTGATGATATATGTCATAAGGCCGCTGAGAGAGTTAAATGAGATCATCTGAATAAAGTTCTTTGCCAGGTGACTAGCCATGGCACATGCACAATATAGATTACCTGCCGTTATTATGACTAATATTGTCATAGGATTAGGTCGATGTTGCCTCTTGCCTTACTTACTATTCTCATCACCGTCACCAAATACTTGGTAAGTGGCAAGAGTGTAAGGTGTCTGGATCTCTTTGCATCAGCAGCCAGGAAGTGGTGAGCATTCAGGAAGTACTGCCAAAATATAGAACCTCAAGGCTACTAACTACTTCCTCCAGTGAGGCTCCATCTCCTAAGGGTTCCACAACCTTCCAAAATGGTGACACCAGCCAAGGTCCAAGTCTCTGAACCCTTGATCACGTGGGAGACACTGTGCGTTCAAGCCACAGCACCTCCTATAGATACCACGTTCTGCTGGGAAGGAGCACTGGCTGGGCGAGAGCTTTGATGTGGCAACTCCTTTCCTTTCCCTAGGCAGGAATTCTGCATGTGCTTGTGAATTGCTTCCCATACCAGGTTTCCTATTTGGAGAAAGTGTTTGTTTTCACCTCCTGGGACCTTGTCATTAAGGGTAAATGTTTAATCTAGAGGGACTTTGTGGTGTCACTGAGATCTCTTGGTAGGGATCTCCCTCCACTGGCTGGTGTTTGGAAACTATATTTGGTTGAACTATTAACACCTATCATTCCTGATCAAGAGCACTTAAAGGGATCTGCTGCTATAAATGATGTGCTCGCCAGGTGATGTATGGATGAGTCATTATTGACATCTGTCAATATTATTGGCCCTGTCTGAATCATTGGGGTGAGTGATGGGGGTGGGGACACGCCACATGCTACTATTCCCACCATCTCATGCCTTTGCCATATATTTCCTGACTTCCCAAGAGGAAACCAGGACTGACCTGAGTGCTATGCTACAGCACTCAAAGGGTAGAAGCCCAAGGTCGTGTTCCAAAGGTCATGAGGATTTTGCATTTGACATTGCTCTCATTCCTGATCATTAAAACAGCATCTCTGAGTTTCCCAAAGGGATGGGATTGGAGGAAAACCACACCCGGTTCTGTTCAGTTCTGTTTTATTTTGGCTTTTGATTTTGTTTTGTTCCCACCCACCACAAGTTCTTTTCTCCCCCTCTCATAGTGTGGGCGAAATGCTGAAAACTTCGACCGGTTTTTCACCCGCCATCCACCAGTCCTAACACCTCCTGACCAGGAAGTCATCAGGAATATTGACCAATCAGAATTCGAAGGATTTTCCTTTGTTAACTCTGAATTTTTAAAACCTGAAGTCAAGAGCTAAGTAGATCTGTAGATCTCCGTCCTCCGTTTCTGTCATTCAAGTTCAACAGCTCTCATGGTGACATCTTTTTTTTTTTTTTTTTAATCATTGCCAAGTTACATCTGTGTTTTCTTTTCTGATGAGGCTAGAGTGGCCATGTTTCAGAACCCAAATGTCCTCAGGTAGTTTGGAGCATCTCGAGGAGATGGGATTATGCAGGTGGCATGAAGAAAGTGCTGCATAATTGAGACACGCTCGAAGTCCTCCTACTGTGCGCAACCCCAGCATGTCGGCTCACAGGCCCACTGGGGAGAGAAAAAGCTTGCTTTCTCTCCCTTCTTCTCTGCACCGCCATTTTTTTTTTACCCCTATCATCGAGTCTACATCCTCCCTACAAAATGGATGGATGAGCTGAATGCTAACAATAGCCTTTCACTTTCCAGACTGGGAGCTTGGCTTGAATCCAACTGTATGGCTGCTTTGCCCTAGAGGGAATCCCTCCACACTGCCTCTTCCGCAGGCAGTAGAGCTTTGGAAAGAACATGCTAAAAATAAATTTTTATTTTTATTTTTTAAACTCAACGTTAAGACGATTATCTAAGACCTGAAAGAAAGAAAGAAAGAAAGAAAGAAAGAAACCAAGCAAACAGGAATGCGCTTTTAGACAAGTCCATCTAAAAGCACTTCCAGGGTCAAAGAACAATCAGCTTGAGTGCTACCACCATGCTGCAGTTTCTAACCCTGTGTGTCTGAAACTGGTACCCTCATCCCCCAAACTACTCAAGAACGGCATTTGGCACTGTTCCTGGAACCACATGGTCACTCTAGCAAGGCCCCAAAGGACCGTGATTTTACATTACATTTCAAACGTTATTTGCTTTTTTTTTTCTTTTTAATTTCTGTCATTGTTGAAATGCAAACAAACAAACAAACAAAAAAAAAAAACAAAGTCACTTTGTTACACTTGCTTTAAAAACGATGTCCGGATGTCATGAACCACAATGGCCTGCTTTGTTGAACCAAGAAGATGGGGCCTGGCAGACTTGTGTCTGTGGGGAGGGGGTTTGTCACGGTGTCCCGCTGGTGTTGGAGAACAGATACTGGGCTCTGAGAAAGACACCAGCTCTCCACGACAGTTGCATTCTTCAGTTTGATGCCATTTTGCAAGATGTTTGTGGAAATGTTCATTTGCACTGCGGTATCTGTTCTGATATTTTTCTCCTAGCATCAAGGTGCAATAAAAAAAAAAGACAGAAAAAAAAATCCTATTTCAAAGAAAACTGTACTATTTGAACAATGAGGACCCACACTACAAAGTAGGGCCCAAGGAAGGAATTTAGGATAAAGAGGGCTGAAGCTGCCTCTTATGTAGCCTCAGTGGTCAATGAGCCAGAGAGCAGGGCCTGGAGACCATTCAGGGAATGCCTGGTGGCTTAAAATGAAGTAGAGTAGACAGGCTGGAGCCTTTCCCACACACACACTGTCAGGGTTCAGAGTTCATATTCTCACCAGCGTCAAGCTTAGCCGCTAGCTAGGAACGTGCCCAGGCCTCTTAAGCTTCTCATCAAAATCGCTACTCTTCCAAGTTTGAGCTTCCTTGAGCAAGCAACTCAGTGAGCTCCCAGAAGCCAAGTGGTGAGAGAGACTTCATTTTCCTCTGGACAGATGAGGACTGCAGGTGACCCCTCACCCTTGCCTACAGCTCAGCTCCCTGTTCCTCTCTGGCAGTCCTAAAGGGAATTCTTGTCATAGGTCCAAAGATTTCCTGGCCTTCCGGGGATTCTGAGAAATCCTACAGAAACAATCAAGGGAAGAACGCCTCCTCCTCTTTAAGAAAGCATGCCTTGGGGTTCTGCTGATGCAAAGACCCTCATAGTTCCAACTTTGCTGGCTTCTTATGTCACTCTGCTTCAAACTTGGCACCTGTCCCTCTTAGATGATGTGTAGCAAACTTGTTGTCCTAGCTGCCAATCTTAGGATGCTAACGACAGGGAGAGATCAGGGCAACCCCACTCCTCATTTTATTATTGGGGCAGCTGGTATCTGGAGAATGGAAGTATTTCCCTGAAGCTTGGTCAGTGACAATACAAATAACAGGTATCCTGACCTCCCAACACCGGGCTCTGTCTGTTCTATAACAAAACAAATATCTCTGAGCCATATCCCCACTCCCAAGAAAGTTATGTAGGGTCTTTCATCTGGTTACCAAGTCACAAGGCTTTGGACATATGCTCAGAATAAAAACCACAGTGAAACATTGGGCAAGTGAGCTGAGACAACCTTAGAGAACAATGTAGGAAAAATGGGTAGGTGGATAAGTACATAAGATAGATAGACAGATAGATAGATAGATAGATAGATAACAGTATATATGTAAATATATATACTACACTCTACATTTTCAGATTCTTGACATTATTTTTCAAGGGCCACAGTTTTCAGGAATAGATACTCAAGCCAAAGTCTCCCTTCCCTTAGCGTACCTTGCTGAGGGCGGGGTCCCAGAAATTTCTGTGGAAGTAGGGGATCATTAATCAGACTTCCTACTGTTTCCTCTTCTACCAACTTTGTAGATCAAAGGAAACTAAGAAACAGCTTTCATCATATAAGAACTCAAGGGAAATTTTTGAAATTTTATCCAAGAAGAAATATTTTCATTTATTTTTGCAGTCATCCACTTATGCCCCCTCCATCCATTCAGGTAACACTTACTGAGCACCAACTGCCAGGCTGGGTGCCAGGATCATGGTGAGAAATACTAAACATGCAGCCCCTCTCCTTCTCCCTCTCCTCCAGCATGCCATCTGTGGGAAAGACAGCCATAAAACAAGTAACGAAAAGCAGGATGCGGTCTAGAGTCCCCGGGTTTACTAAGAAAATCCACTATGGATGTCTTTGCCACTTCTTAGTCTCTCTACAGACCACAGTTTGAAGCCGAGGGCATCGTCTCAACAATCATGTAGTGGGGAGGGGAGGGAAGGAGAGAGGTGAGAGGGACTCTTCTAGAAGGCCAAAGACACAATCTCCATATTTGATCAAACTACAGAAAGCTCCCCCAGTGTCAGCAGATAGGTACCAAGTTATCTCTCCTTGGGATAAAAGGGAGCTACGTGGCTTTATGATTATTTCTGAATCTTGAGTGTCACCTCTATGGTACATCATTCAGATAGCCACAGACCCTCTTAGAATACTGCTAATCATAGCACTTGAACCTTGACCCTAGCACACCTAAAATAGGATTAAATTTTCCACCAAAACAAAATAAAGCAAGAAACGTATTTAACTCCTGGGAGAATTGAAGAAAAAAGAAAAATGAAATCGAAGAAATCTAATTAAAGTTGTTAACTGTGGCCAGTTGTATGTCTGGATCCACGAATCTACCCTTTTAAGTTCTTAGGATTCTCGCTGATCTCTTCCGAGAAAGGACAGGATCGTGATTAATGACCCATGGGAGGCCATTGGGATTGATGCTCTGCCTAGGAGGAGTGTTTCTGTTCTCATGTGACTCCAGATGCTACAAGGCCAGAAAGAATTGTCACCACAAAGGGGTCCATTCCCTCCCAATATACTAGGGTAAAATCCTGGAGGATTTTCTGAGACTGCTCAGGAGATGAAGCCCATTAAAAGGAAGTCTTATTTGGAATACGTAGCTTGTTGAAGTATAGCAATAAGAGAAGCCTTCCAAAGTTAGAGTTGGTAGGAGGGGAAGTTCTGCCACATCCTCTCAGATAAGGATGGCTAAGTTGGGAGAGACCCCCCAGAAGAGGAATTGTCTGTCTTCTGGCCCCAGGTCTGCCCTTCTTCCGCCCACAGAGAGCCTTCCAGCTTCCAGACCTTGCCCGTACTCATCCTGTGCTCCAGTGCAGTGTCTGTTTATGTAAGCCTTAGGGCTGGTGGAAGTAACTGCTCTCGTTTTGCTTCAGTGTGAAGAAAGATCAGCCTCAGAAATTAGAGAAAGCAAGGAGGCGCCCCTTTAACCAACTCTTCTTTTATTGGTTCAGTGAGTGCTTACGAACAGCCTACTGTGTGCTCGGTACTGTTCCTGGCATTGGAAGCACAATAGCACAGGAACAGACAAGGGTCTTGCCCTCCTGGAAAGAAACAGTGCGAATTTCCCAAAGCAGTAAATGCGCAGAAGACAATGGGAAAGGCGCTGACCTGTGGTTTGTAGAATCATGGCAGAAAACAAACAAACAAACAAAAAAAAAACCAAAAAACAAGACAGTATTAAAGAAACAGAAGACATCCCAGTTTCCCTCTGGATCAAAAAGGAACAACATTGAGTGCCCAAGCCTAGAACCTTGCACAAAAGGCACACAGCAAAAGATGGCCCGCCATGTAGAAAACAACTTCACGAGTAGCCTGTCCCTCTCTGCCCACACTCTTCCAGAGGACCTCCTGATGCCAGTTTGTCCCTCTCAATCCCATTACCCTACTGTGACACCCCAGGAGGAAGTAGGGAATATCTTGTCTGTCTCAGAGGAGCATCCATGAAGTAATAGTTTTGAGCCTGGCAACAGGAAACCCTTATCAACCAGTCTCCCTGTTAGGGGCTAAGCCTACTAAGATTGACAAACTGGGTCAACCAACAAAGTCCAGTGTGACACAACCTTGGCTTCAGTCTGGCACCTGCTACCCCATGCTCGAGGATCCCAGGCATTGTAAAAACAGCCCTTAGGCCGTCTCTCCAGCCAGAGCAGCTATAATGAGGTAAAATATCTGCTATGTGGTCAGACACAAATGATGAGCCCACTCCTGCAGTCTTGGGCAAGCCCCTTCACTAACCTGTGCCTCAGTTTTCTC
This sequence comes from Microtus oregoni, assembly GCF_018167655.1. Classification (NCBI taxonomy): domain Eukaryota; kingdom Metazoa; phylum Chordata; class Mammalia; order Rodentia; family Cricetidae; genus Microtus; species Microtus oregoni. Next base: position 22,238,560 of record NW_024543075.1, on the reverse strand, counting down.
ATACATCAAACAAGGGGAGGCAAGGACACCAACTTTGCCTTCTCAAAACAGGTGAGGTGTAATAGACTTACAGGGACCCTGGAGAGGCCAGCACATCAGAAAGACCCATTAGTCAGACCACATTTCCATTCCCTGGTGGAACCCGCCTCAAACTGGAGCTAGTGGTGCCTATACACATGCAGCCGTGCAGGCAGGAAAAGAAGGAAGGAAAGAAGGAAGGAAGGAAGGAAGGAAGGAAGGAAGGAAGGAAGGCCAGCTAGATTACCAGCTATGAAAGGAGTAGTTTCGCTTTTCAACCTCGCCTTCTTAGATCTTACTTTCAGCTTGGGATTGTGTTTCTTATAAAGAACACTACCAATGTCTTTGAAGAGACTCTCTGGCTCACGAAAGCTCAGATTCGACTTTGTTGTCAGCTTTTGAGCAGTCCCCCGAAGCTGAACTCCTACCAATCTTGTTTTGAGAGCTGAATCTAAAATAGGAGTTAAGTAGACCCTAGGAGATTGGCCTAACTTGGAGCCATATCTCCTGACACAACTCCGGCTCCAGCTGGGGTGTGGAGACGGCTACCAGTGAGTCTCGGGCATCATGAGGATGAGGTGGACGGTGCTTAGCCTCTTGCAGTGAACACTGATCTGCTTTCCACACCTGAGAGCAGTGTGTTCAAACAGTTCTCATTTTTCCGACAACAAAGTCAGCTCCTCACCACAGGGGTCGCTACTGAGTTATTTTCCTCCGGGATACTCAAAGAGCTAACTAACTCCATGACGTTAGCTGTTAAAGGAAATAGTTACCAATGAAACTCACCTCAAAGGCAAAACATAGAACTCCCTTACACACACACACACACACACACACACACACACACACACACACCCCTCTTTAGGGCAGTTCTTTAAGGAAATCAATGGATCTTTTCTTCTCACAGAAAATTCGCACCAAGTTTTCCGCCCCAAAGCTTGCATATACGATGAAGTGAAAACCGGTACACGGAATGTATCTGCTAAAAACTGTCAGCACAGGGCTTTCTGACCGCTCCAGAGCTTTTTTATCAGCCTTCTGGTAACTGGCATGTCCTGGTCATGTTTCTTGCTGCTGCTTCGGCTTCTGTGTTAATGTCTTTGCTTTCCATTTGGCAGAGAGACAAGCGAGACACCTCCAACTTCGACAAAGAGTTCACCAGGCAGCCTGTGGAACTGACTCCCACTGACAAACTCTTCATCATGAACTTGGACCAAAATGAATTTGCTGGCTTCTCATATACTAACCCAGAGTTTGTCATTAATGTGTAGGTGAATGCAGATTCCATTGCTGAGCCTGGGTGTAAGACTTCAGGCCGAGTGTCTGTGACCAATTCCAGTCTTCCAGGATTCATGCCCCTGCTGGCATCCATCGTGTGGAGAGCTTGTCTTAGAGGGCTTTTCTTTGTACGTATAGCTTGCTAGTTTGTTTTCTACATTTGAAAATGTTTAGTTTAGAATAAGCGCATTACCCACTGATAGAGGTACAAGTTTCCAGACTTCCAGAAACTCACCCAACGAACCAACAGTGTCAAAAACTTAACTGTGTCCGATACCAAAACGCTTCGGTATTTGTAATTTTTAAAGCCAGACGCTGATGTTCCTGGTCTAAGTTTTTACAGTTCCTGTCTACTACCCCTTTGAATGCCACCTCAGCATGACCTACGGTATTTTTAAAAGTCGTGAATAAAGCTTTGCAGTTCCTGTGAACTCTTGTCTCTTGGAGGAAACTTTTTGTTTAAGAATTGGTAATGATTAAACTGAATTCATACATGCGAACCCTCTCGTGTGTGTATCTGTTTCTAAACATACTGCATCACAGATGGGAGGAACACAGGCAGACATTGCCGGCTGACATGTGCCTTCCACTAGTGTTGATTTTATTTGCATTGAAACCACTATACGCATTTCAAATGGAGCATTTCACATGAATTTTGTGGATTTTTTCAGAAGCAAGGGATAAAAATTAGAAGAATGGCAATGATCTTTCCATGTGGAAGTAATTCAGCAGAAGTAAGAAATGTCTGCATTCTTGGCCTGGACTTTAGCTCAGTAGGTAGAATGCTTACTATGCATGAGACCCTGGATTCAATCCCCAGAAGTGCCTAAACTAGGCAAGGTGACACACGCCTGCAAACCCAGCATTTTTAAGGTAGAGGCAGAGGAGGATCAGGAGCTCAAGGTCACCTTCCTCACGGCTACATAGCGAGTTGGAGGCCAACTTGGATGGAACCTTGTCTTTAAGTGTGGGAAGGGATGGTGAGACAGGCCAACAGGTAAAACTACCTGCTGCCAAGTCTAAGGACTCAAACTTGACTCCCATGGCCCACACGGCTGAAGGATACAATGAGCTTTTACAGTGTGTCCTCTGAGCTACACATGTATGCCATGTCATGCACACACACACACACACACACACACAGACACACACACACAAACCAAATGTAATACATTTGCTCAGAAAGACACAAGGAAACATGGGGAAATGAAGGGTTTCTTCTGCACACTGCTGGTGAGATGAGGTGTCCCGCTCCCAGCACAGAGTGGCTCGGCACTGAGTCACCCATGTCGGCCGGCTGCGTCCATCTCTGAATGGAGTCGTGCTTCTGTTTCCTTTTGGAAATGTTCAGTAACACACTCCATAGCACATGCCTTTGTAGCTGCTAAGGCTGGTGGGTAGCAGAAAAGAGCAAACCCGTCATACACCACATACATCCTGGCTCCACGGTTTATTCATCCCCTCTCTTGGAGGAGCCCCAGCAAACACAGCAAATGGGCAGATTACAGGGAATCCATTGATCTACGAGTGAGCTCATCTTTGGAGAAGTTTAGAAACCCTGCCAGTGAAAATTGGCTGAAGACAACTTCAAACTTGAGAAACCACGGTTCTACGCAGCATTTATGAAAACAAAAGTATATGGATTCCTATAGACATTTGGCAATGTGTCCCATTTAAGACTGTATTAGAGAGGCAGTTACCAATCCCTGTCAGCTTCTACTTTCTCTATATGCTGCAGACTGACCTGTCTTTCATTTAGTGAGCACCAGGCACCTGTGCTGGGCCAGGCATGGTTCTGGGTGTGGGGATCACAGAGCCCAACACCATAGTCTAGGACTCTCCACTCACAGGGACGTGACGGCTGCCGAAGTCTCGCTTCACTAGGATCCCTTTGCTAGGATCGTGTCTGGGGAAAGAGAGAAGGTGCCTATGAAAGGGTGCTAGGGGATCCTCTCAGGAGAGACTGATGCTCACTCTCAATCCCGACAACCTGTGACAAATCCCACAAATCTATACGGTGGAAGGAGCAAGCTGACTCCCTAGAGTTGTCCCCTGATCTCCACACGCATGCTGTGGCACACATGTGTGCATATGCACACACACAAAATACATAAGTGTGTGCTGGTTTCCAATAACAAGAAAGTCTTGTGGTTTACTCTGATTTACTTAGCCTGGTCCCGTGTACATTTCTGAGCCAAGCACTGTGTCTGGGTAGACAAGAGGGGCAGGTGCTTTGATTGGCTGGACCTAAGTTGTTAGCTATTAGTTAGCTATTGCCATGTTACAAGCAACCTCTAAACTAAAACAATGGATATTCCCTCTCAATAGCTGTGGATTTGGGATATAGGTGTGGCTTAGCTAGTTGACAGTCTCATTAGGTTTTAGTCAAGCTGTTGGTCAAGGTAGTATCATGTGTCATTAATAGAGGGCTCAAAGTTCACTTCCTGGTCTTATATACTTGTCAACAGCATAAGTTTCACATCTGGACACAGAAGCTGGCTTCTGGGGGCAATGGTCACATGGGAATGACCAACTTGGAGATCAGTCTTGGCATCCTTACGTCCAAAGTGACATCTCACGTTGTTACTTTCTAGTCTTTAGAAATCATTCAGTGAGCTCAGCCTAGGCTCAAGGGAGAGTGATGAAGCCAGGGGAGGAGGTGGAATGTTTGAGGACCATCTTGGAGGCCTCCTGCAGCACACATTGTGAACACCACTGCCGCAGCCTGAAGCGAAGAGTCACAAGAGCACACGAGCTTAGAATGGTCTCTCTGAATAAAACACTCTGCTTTTAGAACAAGTGGGGATGGACACAAACCACAAGGGTAGATTCTTTACATATGGGAATTTTAGGTTTCCCTGGAAATGTATGGGACCAGAGATCCATGAGAGAGAAGCCAACACTGGGAAACAGTTTCGGGAACAGCCCAGCCAGCACTGCATTGGTCCCCGGGGTTGTCTGTTGTTTCATAGCAAGCTCAGTGGTTAAGTCAGGGGTCCAAATCTCACTCTTATGCCTTCATCTTCAGGAACACTAAGATGATTTGACAGAAAATCACTCACAAAATAACTCTACATCAGTTATCTAGGATCCCAAAACTCAGTGGACTTTCTGAAGATTTATTTTATGTGTGTAAGTGCTTTGTCTGCATATATACACTACATGCCTGCCTTATGCCCTTGGAGGTCAAATGAGGGCGCTGGATCCCCTGAAAATGGAGTTACAGATGGTTGTGAGCCACCATGTGGGTGCTGGGTGAACCAGGTCCTTTAAAAAAGCAATAAATGCTCTTAACCACTAAGTCATATCTCTGGCTTGAAATTCAGTTATTTCTTAAACCAACTGTTTGTTTGGTTCACATCGAGATTATTCTGATCTGAGCATTTCAGGTGTTTCAGACTGGCTTGTCTGTGTATCTCAGGCACCTGGGAAGTCAACTGGTAGCTGCTAAAGATGGTCTTATCCATATCACACTGGATTGACAGATTAGGAGAAGCTCCGTGGGCTGTCTATGTTTGTTTCATGTCCTTGATCTCTAATATTCCAGATATCTGGAACAAACTACTTACTATAGTGGTCTTAATGACTCTAAAGAGCAGGCAAGAGAGAGAGGCCCAATTAACAAGTGTTCTTCAATGCTTCCTTCCCATATGGCAGTTCAAGGGGAGGAGAAACAGGTGCCACCTGCTTAGAGCAGCAGACTTTGCAAAAACAAATGAACACAAGGATGGGGAATATTTATGACCCAATTTTGACTCTATCACACAGTCTCTCGGTGGAATCATTTAGGAACATGGAGAGCATCAAAGAAACAAAACAAACAGGAAAGAAGTTCCCGGGGATATCCAGTGCTCCCCACAGTCATTCTAGCCTCAACAGACAAACAGTACCAGAGCATAGGCTTCCTAGCTAGGTAGCCAGAGCCTACTGGAAAGTTGCTGGTATAAGCTCTTTAAACCAACCGTGGCAAACTCTCAGAGACTCAGATTGACAACTGCCATCATTTTCTTTCTCCAACATTATATTCAGGCTGAGATGCTGTCGAAATGAGGAAGAAAGCAAAGCCAAAGAGACGAGAACCAAATTGAGAAACTTAACCTGGTGCCAGCTACTTGTATCTGGCTCTAACGCTCCCAAAGCCAGGTATCTCGGATCCTTGTGTCCCTGTGGGGTTTGATGGAGAATGCCACAGCCTGTGTGAGATTCGGCTGGGGATCATCCCCTGGGAATTGATGCTGGCTTGGAAAATTAATCCCCATTTCCACAGACAATAGGTTTGAGTTCTAAAAGTCTTGTCCAGGGAGTAAAATACTCTCCATGAACTGCAGAATTTTCTACCATGAATGCTGGCTTTCCTGACATTGGGCCTGTGTCTTAGTTATTGTTCTATTGCTGTGAAGAGACACCATGACCAAGGCAACTTTTAAAAAAGAAAGCATTTAATTGGGGCTTGCTTACAGTTTTAGAGGGTTAGTCCATGATCATCAGGGCAGAAAGCAGACAGGCATGGTGCTGGAGCTGAGAGCTTCACATCCTGATTCATAGGCCGAGAGCAAGAGGCACTGGACTTGATGTAGGTTTTTATATCTTCAATGCCCACTCCAAGCGACACACCTCTTTCAACAAAGCCACAACCCCTAATCTTTCCGAAACAGTTCCATTAACTGGGGACCAAGCCTCTAAACTTGTGAACCCATGGGAGTTATTCCTATTTAAAACCACAGCCAATTCAAATGAAACCGTGTGTCCGGGTAAAATTGAAATGATACTTGGAAAAAGATGCAAAGATAGTCTTCTTTCAATCGACTTCTACGTACACAGATGAGGAGGGAAATAAACACTTAGAATAAATGTATTCTGAATGAAGACCTGGGGTTTCATTTCTATTTGGGATCACAGCCCTAAGGCCAGGTGGAATGTATAGAGAGCTCCTAGTGAAGATGTGGGTTATAGCAATCTGTGGCTGTTACCAGGCACCTAACCACTTACACCCACACACCTACCCCAGTCCCAGTGGCTCTAGAGTCTGCGCAGAGCTTAGCTGGGAGCTCTGCCTCAGTTTCTTCTGAGCCACAGTCAAAGTATTGACATCTGAGGTCATCTAGATGGGAATCCCCTCTTAAACTGCTTCCAAGGCTGTCGTGAGGATTCATTTGCTTGAGAGCTACTGAGAGGAACCTTCACAAAATCAGCATCCTCATCGATTTCCTAGGACTGGCTAATTTTTGAAGAATAGCAGTATTAGTTCATATTCTGGATGTTGGGAAGCCCAGGAACATGACGGTTGTACCTGCTTCGTGTCTCAGAGGATCTTCTTGCTGTCCCATGAAGAGGTGGAGGACATCAGATGGTAAGAAAGAGCAATCCTGCTTGCTTGGGTCCCTTTTGCTTTAAAGGCACTGATAACATCAGGACCCCACCCTCACGATCTCATCTAATTCTAATCTCTTCTCAAAGGTCACATCACCAAACTCCATTAGCATATGACTTTGTGGATTCTATTTCCAACATAGGAACATTCGGGGGAACCCTTCCAGGGCATAGCAAACATTTCACTTCCTCAAAGAGTCCAAGTCAGGGGGGTAAATGCAACAAGAATACTGTTAAGAGCTCTGTTTTCTGTAGCTTAGTCACAATGACATCAGCATTTCAGGTTTTTGAAACAAGGCTCATTGTAAGTTACATGGTCCAGCACACACTCAGGAGGACTCACCCAAGGTGTAAATAGGCAGAAGGGAGACGGTTGAGCCATGTCAGAAGCTTTCTACTAGATAGCATGGCCTGGCACATAGGAGAATGGGGTCTTAGCTGTGTCCAGTCTCTGAGTGAGACACAGTGTGTTTAAAAAATGTACATAAACTTGGAAGAGAGAGGGAAAAGAATATGGACAATTATTAAAAGAAATAAATAGTTTTAAAAAATAAAACAAGGTCTTTAAAGAGATAGTAAAAGTAATATAAAAGAGTATAGACTATCATAGATTAAAGGAGTAAAGAAAAATAAGTCACATAACTTTTGTGTAGAAAACACACAGAGAGTCTGGATTATATTTATTATTGTGTTTTCTTTGAATTTTTTGACTACAGAGAGACATTTGATTCTGGGAGCTGCTATTTAAACCAACATCTTGACTTCAAAATTTGAGTCTAAGGGTATGTTACTTTGGAAAAGAGGTTCTGCTTTTGTATCCACAGGAAATGAGAATCTGTGGATTCCTTCCAGGTTAATATAGTTTGATGGAACAAGATCCCCTGAAAGGTCTCTATGAACCCTAAAAATACTTTGCCCAACAAACAGCAGGAAGCAGTTTGGAGAAAACTACACCCAAACTCCCAAAATGATTGTTTATTAGTGTTTATTTTCATTTTAAAAGGGTTGGTTATAAATGGTTAATGGAAATAAGAGGGGTATGATATAGAGATAAATACTTTGCATTAGTATAGATCTTGGTTATTGATACATATTTAAGGTTGATTTTTTTATACTGTGTATATGTATTTCTGCTCTTATTTAAGGTATTGTGTTTGTGAAGCTCATTTAAAAGGTAATGTATAATTAAGAAATATAGATTGATAGGTAGTCATTTATAATAGTCAAACTTGTAGTCATGATAGTTAGGGTTTCTAGATTTACAGAGATCTATTTCAGGTGGATAGGTATTCTTCAAATCATTCAAAGACTTACAGAACACAGCATTTAAAAGGTTTTAAGAACTTAAGACTTTTCGCAATAGTGAGACATATGTGCTTCAGGTAGCATCAGTTACTTCAGAGAGGTTAATGGGCATTGAAGAAACATGTTATGGAATTTGCCTCCAATGTGACAAGGCTAGTCATTTGGGCAAGAAACTGCTCTTAGACTGCTTAATGGTATGCTATATGAATTGGACATACAAGACCCACAAAAAACTGACTGCTTTGATGGAATGGTCCTTCAGAGTTTCTGCTTCATTGAATAAACTGCCAGACATTCTGCAGAACACAGAAGAAAGAAACTGATAAACTGCCAATATAGGCTAAACAGTCTTTCAATTTTCCTGCTATGCAGATACTATGGACCTATAAGCTAAAGATGAATGCCCCAACAGTTACAGAAGAACTTTGGGTGACTGCCCAGGCAGAGAGATGTCTCTGTCAATTCTAGAGTTTTAGAAGTTGCTTGATTGCACTTCCTGTTTACTTAGCTTAATATTATAACCTTCTGGGGTCCTTGATGGAGTTGAAGACAAATAGTTATCATTTTCCTGAGTTATGTTAAAAGATAAATTAGATTAAAAAATTAGACTCACTAAGATAGGACAGATGATAGAGCATTTTCCTTAGTTTACCAAATATAAATGGACTAAATATTGTAACTATAATTCCTGCTTAATAACTATTTTGTATATGTAATTTTACTATGTTAAAGTTAAAACTTTCATTTTTATTTAAACAGAAAAGGGGAGATTATATGGGATGTCCTTCTGTATATGTGTTGCTTTTATTGGTTAATAAATAAAGCTCTGGCAAAGCAGAATATAGCCAGGCTGGAAGAGATAGAGATAGAGAGTAGGAGGGGTAAAAAAGATGCCATTTAGCTGCTGAAAGAGAAGGACATGCCAGAAACTTACCAATAGGTCACAGCCTTGGAGCAATACACAGATTAATGGAAATGGGTTAATTTAAGATATAAGAGCAAACTAGGAATATGCCTAAGCTATTGGCCAAGCAGTGTTGTAATTAATATAGTTTTTGTGTGATTATTTGGGTCTGGACATGTGGGAAACATCTTACATAGCTGAGCTAATTAACCAACATGGGAAAAGGTTTGTATAGTCTATGGCTTTGAAAGTTCCAGTCCAGGGGTAGGTGACTCCATGTTTTGGGCCTCTGAAGATGATAACGGTAGGATTGTATCACAGAGCAAAACCACCAATACCACGAGCCTTGAAACAAATGGAAGTGCAGGAACAAAGTCCCTCAAACCTCCTCAAAGCCATGTCACCAGTGGCCTAAGGAACTCCCACCAGGCTCCATCTCCTAAGGATCCCACCATCTCCTGAGAGTGCCATCCTAGGACTAGCCTTTTATAAAGCACCTGGACCTGTGGGGGACATTTATCTAATCCATAAACAGATATCAATCCCTAATCCTGAAACTGGGTGTGTGGAGGTTACCTTCTTTGAAGAGAATCTTACAGAGGTAATTCAATTGAGGATCTTGAGCTGAAGAGGATGCTCTGGCTTGTCAGGATGAACCCATCCTCAAAGTCCTCATAAATACCCTCATACCTGAGAAACCAAGGGCAAGGACCCTGACAAAAGAGGACAAGCTGACAGTATGCAGCAGGGAGAGAAGGGAACAAGTCAAAGGCTGTGACAGATGCCAGAAGGCATGTCCCCTACAGTCTCCAGAGAGCAGGGACTTGCTGGCTCCTTTATTTCACATTCCTGGCTTCCGGTACCGTGGAAGGACACCTTTCTCTGCTTTAAAGCCACCTAGCTTGTGAAGATTTGTTACAGTAGCCCCAGGACACTGGTACACCAGGATGTTCACTATTGGCTGGCATCTGACCTAATGGCTATTGAATGAATCTAACTGGAGTATCAAAACAGAGCCTTTCTCTGGGCAGTGGTGGCGCACACCTTTAATCCCAGCACTTGGGAGGCAGAGGCAGGTGGATCTCTGTGAGTTCAAGGCCAGCCTGGTCTACAGAGCGAGTTCCAGGACAGGCCCCAAGACTACAGAGAAACCCTGTCTCGAAAAACCAAAACCAAACCAACAAAAAGCAAAACAAAGCCAAAAACAAAACCAGAGCCCTTCTGTACAAGGATACAAGGGTTCCATGTAGAAGTGCAGAGGGCTATGGGATCTCACTCCCAGCTCCCAAGAAGTTAGACAGGAAGAAAGGGCACTCAGATGGCTAGAGGAAGGCAGGGCCCCTACCCCTTCCCTAGGGTCTGTCCCTGTAGCTAGAATGGGATCCCATGTCTGTGGGTGTTGCCCTCCTAGGGACACCCAGAGACAGCCCTTGCTTTGTACAGTTCAAGTCTGGGGACAGCTTGCCTCCTCCTCATATACACCCACCTGGGGTTGGCGCAAATTCTTTCTGTCTGATGCCGCAGAGAGTGGTGGAAAGCTACAGAGGATGGACAAAACTCATGGACCATCTGCTCCTCTTCTGTGTTTTGTGAATTTATTTTCAAATGTTAAGCATTTGGTAGCAGTCGTCAGGCACCATCTCAAAACCTAACCATTTGGCTAAAGACGCTCGTTTCAGACTCGCTCGGTGATCAGCAGCTCCCCATGGTTTGGAATAGGGACTGAGCTGTATTTTGAAACAACATCTTCAAATATTATCACATAATTTGATAACCAGGAAAGGAAAATATGATGTCTTGTTTCTACGATACAGACTTCGGGAAAGGAAGCCTGACAAAAATGTCGCCAGATGAGCTATTTGGAAAGTGGAAGGAGTCCTGAGTCAAGAAAGTACGGAGGCTGGTGGGGTGGGGGTAGGGCTTACAGGAGTCCCTTGACATGCAGAGACTTGTATGTTTATTAGGAAGGAGCGTATACATGCAACTGCTAGGTGGCAGAGCTGGCATAAGCACACATTTATATGCACACATACATATACACATGTATACATATACAATGTGATATGCATTACAGGAATTGATTTGGCTTTCACAGGACTGGAAAGCAAATTCAGTCAACATTTCATAATCAGATAGGAAGGGGCCTACTTCAGCTTCTCAAGGACACACAGAAGTGATCAATTGCTAGGCACGAACTCTGCCCCCTCTGCCCCTAATCAGGGGCTGAGTTTGGGAAGGTCTGGTGAAGGAAAAGACTCTCACTCCGAGGAAAGGCTTCTTCTCCCGGTAGTGCTCTCTTGATGCATTAGAGAGGTCTGGGAATGCTGAAGGGAGTCGGGGATTTCGAGGTTGTTGCTGAAAATGATCTTAGGTACCCATAATTAATCACCTTCCCCTTTGGCCAACACGAGAATGAGAACTGAAGGCTGATTGCTGGAATACATTTCCATTTCATTCAGACAACTATTAAACGCTTGACCTTGGTAGGAGCAAAGGGATTACTAGAGGACACCCCAGAGTGTTTGAATCCTGGCTCTGACACATACCAGATGCCTAACCTTGGGGAAGCCCGTGGCCCCCTCCCTGTCCACTCACCCTTGCAGTAGGTCAGCAGTTGCTTCTTTAGGGCTGTTATGGAAGCTGAGTGAAGCCGGATGTTTTAAGTGCTGGAGAGCTATTATTTTAGCTGATCTGCCCAGCAGGTAAGACAAATGCATAAAGCAGTTTCTGAGAAAGTGGGAGTGATGTAGCCAAAGCTCTTAACCTGGAGAGTGCTTGGTCCCTTCAAGTAGTGACTGCAGAGAGTGGAGCCCGGAGCTGTCACCTTCCCCTTCCTCAAGAGAACCTGGGAAACAGATTTTTTTAAAAAAACATGAGATATTCTGATTTTGAAATCTAAACCATAAATTCTCATTTCTGAAGCTCTAGGCTGTGCAAGTGAAATGTGTCTGTTGGCTGATCTGTCAGGTGGGCCACAAGCTTGAAATTTATATGACAAGATCATTGATCATCTGCAAGTTCTTTTAAGGAAATTCTAAGAGCATATTGGGGCATTCCATTTGCATAATCTATTCATTAGACGTTATCATTTATAACCAAATAATTTAGTGTTTGGGGCAGGTTGGCCTCTATTCTTAGGGCTTTGCCATAGTGGCTTGGTTCATCCTCACTCCAGTCTGCGAGACGGGCCTTGTTCCTTTTGCCATTTCGCGGTTGCAGAAGCTGAACTCAAAGAGGTTAAGTAACTTTTTTGCGATACAACAGCAGATGGAGGAGTCAGACTTTGAATGCAAGCTGCCTGTGAAAGGTATTAATCAATTTTCCACACACACAGCGCTGGCAGAGCCAGAGTTGTCATCAGAATGTATGTGCAAAAAAAAAATCGTGTGTTGCTGATGGGTGCTGAGGTTAGCAGTACTGTGGCAGAGTCCGTGTTATAAAAACTCAGCAAAAACTGTCACGCACGCACCCGTCAGAGATGCTACCAAGTAGGCATGAGTCCACATTCTATGACACTTAGAAACAGTGACTAACGCCTTGTGCCATTTGCTATTTTAAAATTTTGATCACATTTTTGTTTATTTATTGAGTGGGGGGGGGGTGCACATGTTCCCGGGGCACAGGTGTGGAGGTCAGAAAAGAATCTATAAGAGTCTGTTTTCTCTTTCCACGTTGTGGATCCCAGAGATAAAACTCAGGTCTTTAGGGTCGATGGCAAGCACCTTTACCTGCTTTACCCATCTTGACGGCTCCAACCAGTCACTGTTTCACCACAATACAAAGGCTAATTTAAGATCTGTAAGACAGATACTGTTTCTATCGTCCTCATTTTACATGGAAATGGAGTCCCAGAGAAGAAGAACCATTTGTCTGAGTTTGCACAGCTTCTAAGAGGTCAGGGTCTGATTCTAAACAGATTTCCCAAGTCTGCATTCTGTTCATAAATCAATCGAGAGCATTGGTCACCTAGGTCATGCACACAGTGACAGTGCCCATGAGCAGGAGGTAAGACTGCCAAGGGAGAGGGTAGAGGTGGATGCCATTATGAAATCCACTTTACGGATTTGAAAAATGAGTCTATAAGTGCTGCCAGGGGACAATAAAGCCACCCAGCTGGCAGTAGGTGTGAACGCAGCTCTGTGAGACCCTAAAGCTTATGTGTTTATGGCTCCTGTGAGCATGTTCTTTTTTTTTTTTTTTTTTTTTGATTTTTTGAGACAGGGTTTCTCCATAGCTTTTCTTTCCTGTCCTGAAACTAGCTCTTGTAGACCAGGCTGGCCTCGAACTCACAGAGATCAGCCTGCCTCTGCCTCCCTAGTGCTGGGATTAAAGGCATGCGCCACCACCGCCCTGTTGTGAGCACGTTCTAGAGCAGTGGACTTGGTAGCATGGGACTCTCATTCCTGCTATAGAGAGACTGAGGCAGGAGGATCCTGCATGCTCAAGGCCAGCCTAGAGTTCAAGGTCAGCCTAAGCAACTTCGTGAGCTCAGCCTCAAAATAAGAAGTCAAGGGAAAGCTGGGGGTGTAGCTCCATGATAAATACTTTCTTACCATGCATGAGAATCTAGAGTCAACCCCCAGAACTGGAGAAAGTTTTATGTTTGGAACTTATGTCTGCTAGACTTTCAGAATAACTTCGGGTAAGGAAGCGGGGAAGAACTGTGAGCGGAGACTAACAGCTACTCCAGCCCCAAGGCAACTTCCAGGAAGTCTACAAACAAATTACAGGACCAAGAAGTGCCAGTGGGGTCATCACCCCGGGGATGTCTCGCTGGCACCCCCACCTCTAGTCTCCAAACAGCTTGAGATGAGAGCATGTTGTACCTCTCCCATCCTTGGCTAAAGGTTTGCAGCTTGATTTTTGTCCTCCCTGGAGCTCAGCACTTGCCTTGATATTAAAGTCTAATGGTCAATTTTCAGTGTGGTGGGCGTTTCCCTTCTGGGAGGAGCACATTAATATTTGTTTGTGTATCCATCCATTCCCCACTCTAGTTGCCATGGTTAGGACGGGACTAACTTACTGACGGCTTCAAGAATGAAGTTCTTACCCTAAGCCACCTTCTTCTGGCCACAGTGACTGTTGCGAGATAATCACGTGCCTTAGTCCTTTCTCAAGTCATCACGTCTAGGGCAATGAAGCATCCATTTGAAAATATATTGGAGCGACGATGGCTCAGTGGGTAAAGTGTTTGCCAAACAAGCACAGGGACCTGATTTCAGATTACCAGCGCTCAGGTCAAAAGATGGACTGTGTCTATCTGTAAACAGTGCTCCAGGCTATGGGGACCACAGAGACAGGTAGGTCTGGCAGCTAGCTAGCCGGTCAATCTAACTGAAATACAACAGCAAGCTCAAGGTTCCATGAGAGACCCTGCCTCAAAATAGAAAATGGAAGACACCCAGTGTCAACAGCTGCCTTCCACATGTGTCTGCATGGGCACACACATATGCACATAGATGTACACAAATGCACACAGGATATACACATTAAACACGTGTGTATTTTAAAATAAAAAATTTAAGGTATTGGAAAAAGAAGACTTCTTTCTTTCTGACTGGGAGATCCTGAGGCCATCCTGCCAGCACAGGGTGGAACGAGCCTGAAAAGGTTGCAAAACTGAGGAAAACAGATCTGAGAGATGGAGCTAGAGACCTGAACCCAAGCACATCGACATTTTCAGCTCCTTGAACAAATTAAACGGTGCCCCATCCATTGAATTAAACCAATTTGAAGAACATTTTCTGTTATTTTGCAAATGAACAAATACCTAGTTGACCCTGGGCATCCACAAAGCAGCTCCGTGTTTGCAAGCCTTGGTATTTTGGGTAAAGTCAGTCAGCTCCTGCTCCCCCTCTCCCCCATTACCTTCTCCATGGAGTGGTGAAATCTCCCTTGGAGGGTTTCCTAGAGGAAATGAGGGAATAGCTGGTCCATCCTGCACTGTGAGTTTTATCTGCATTGTGAGAACAAGGGATGCACAAAGCAAGGAGGATGCAGATCCCACCTGAGTGTCTGCTGAAGCCAAGAAAGCTTTGATGTTGATGATGAAAGCAGTCCGGACATAGATAACAGGGAGTTCTGGGGGCTGCTGGAGATCCGGTATCCAAGGCAAACTCTCAAAACCAAGCTCCCTGTGAGTACAAACAAAATAGGCATGAAATGTTCACAGGAGTTAGAGTTCTGGGGAAAGGAAGCAGCAGGGTACCCTCCTCCTGTCCATCCTATCTAGGCACCTTCCCGCTCCAGAGTAGGAGAATTGGGGGGCCTTTGAGTCCATGACTCTCCTTTAATCTCAAGCCGAACATGACCACTCTTTATTTTTAATCTTCCCTTCCCCTCGTCTATGCCTTCGAGCAGCTTTTCTGGGGAGAGAGTGTTTGCGCCCACACCAGCAGATCTGAGTCTCTGGCCACGCGCCGGCTGCAATGGGGCTGTTGCCATGCCCACTCACCCTAGCAGCCTGGAAGCCAGCTTTTAGAGGGGCTCTGTGGAAAGCTGCACTCTGGGGAGCTTGAAAGGCAAGTGCCACGGGTGGCTCAAGTGAGAACAAGGTGCTCTCGGTGGGCACTCCTTCCTTTTAGCTGAACCTGTCTCTCTGTCACGGTTGAGAGACTGTGTCAGGAGGGAGCCCGAGGAAGGAGTTGGGCTCCCAGCGCTCATCGCTGGCCATTGCATACTCCCGACTCGCTGGCACTCCTCATAAGATGTCCGCGGCACAGAGAAGGAAAGGTTGTGAGGTCGGAACTCATCTAGAGTCACAATGACTGCTAAATGCCCGGTATAGCTGTGACAGATATAAGCTCACTCGAGCAGTTGAAGGGAATGAAGACATATCTTGGCTCCCAGCTTCAGACAGTTCAGTCCGGGTGGCTTGGCTCCAGGAGTTTAGGAAGAGCAGCATCATGGTGGTGCACATATGAAACAGAGGAAGCCCCCCTCCCTCCAGGGTGAGAAAAACAAAATGTTTTCCACCTCATGCTGGGAGAGGAAGTGGGGGAAGAGGGAGGGAGGGAGGAAGAGAGAGAGAGAGAGAGAGAGAGAGAGAGAGAGAGAGAAGCTAGACAAGATCCTGGCTTCAAGAAGAACAAGTTCCCAGTGACCAACTTCCCCAAAATAGGCATTATTTCCTAAAGTTTTCAGAACCTTCCAAACCAGCATCATCAACTGGGCATCAATCTTTCAATACATGGCCCTTTTAGGGAGCATTTGTTACTTAAATTGTAACATAAGGCTAATAGATGGAAGAGCCAGTAGTGAATCTAGCTCAATTTGGGCCCATTTAATCACACACTGCAATGCTTATCAGGAGACAGAACACACGGATGAGCTAGCATACATGTTCTGAGCCACTCTCAGTAAGAGTAGAGCCTTGGACTTGATATGGCTTCGTTAATACAATGTTTTCCCACATACGTGAAAGTCTGGGTTCAGTTTCCAACATTGTAATGGATTATTAAAAATGCTGCAGGATCCCTGGTGGTGGCAGGCAGCAGATCATGTGGTGGCAGGCAGGAGGCAGAGGGTCCCGAGAGCAGGGACTGTGCACGAAACCATGCCGCAGGTCTTTGAAGGCAGTTGGTCCTGGGCAATGAGCCAAGTGGCAGCAACAGATGAGAGACAGATGGATAGGCATGCCATGCAGAGTGAGGTTGGATATTTATTCAGGGGCTTATGGAAGGGAAGAGAGAATGGGAGAAGAGCAGAGAGAGAGAGAGAGAGAGAGAGAAGAGAAAGGAGAGATGGAAGCTGCCTCTCCAAGAGGGAGAAGGAAAAGAGGGGATTCAGCCTGCCTCAGATGGGGGAGGGAGTGGGCATGACTTGTCTCTTAAAGAGACAGGACGGACAATTACAAACATTGGATAAAACCAGGCATGGTACTACACACCTATACTCTCAGGACTAGGGAAGTGGAAGCAGGAGAATCAGTAGTTCAAGGTCATCTTTAAATACAGAGTGAATTCAAGGCAGAATGGACTACACAAGATCTTGTCTCAAAAAACAAAGTGTAAAAGCTTAGCTTCCTTTATCCCTAATATGGGCTGAGTTGTAACATACTGTAACAGAAGAAACATCTTGTAAGTTCAAGGTCAGATGAAGAAAATCCATAGACCTTATACCTGGCTCCATGCCTTGGAGTACGGAGTCTTGGCTCAGCAGCTAGCAGGCTGTGTGATGGCATGGGCTGGTGCTTCCTGCAATAATCACTGGGAGAATCCCAACTCAGAGCCAGCATCAGCCACAAGTCATACGAGTGGAGAAACTTTTGAGATGACTTGCCCCTGACGCCATCTAAAATGGGGGGTAGAACTCAGAGCAAGAATGAGAGTTGATCCCAGTCAGCTCCTAGAACCACGAGAAATGATAATCCATGATTGACTTTAGGAACAGTTGGTGTAGATTAGTTCCTGTAGCAAACGGCCAATTCATGTACACACACACACACACACACACACACACACACACACACCTTAATTAAACTAAAAATGCTCTGCTTGGCTTGTATGATTGACTCTAAACTGAATAGGCTTCTTGCCAGGAAGCCTTGTCCTTCACCTCCCTGATTTCCCGACACGGCTTTTATGGACTGATCACAATGGTGCTGACTCATCATGATAGTAGTTGGTGCAGAGTTTTCACTGATGGGCTAAACATGAATTTACAGGATGCCTCTGATGTGCCACTCACAGAGTCAGGCTCTAAAAAGCATGAGGGTTTCTCATCTATATTTCAGTGTGACGGACAAGGAAGTATATGGATGCTTTTGTGGGGACTGACAGGTGGCTCAGCAGTTAAGAGCATGCAGAGGACCCCAGTTTAGTTCCCAGCACCCACATCAAGCAGTTCACAACTGCCTGTAACTCCAGCTTGAGGGGATCTGACCCCTCTGGCCTCCATAGGCACTTGTACCCATATGTGCATATATGCACAAACATATACACATCATTTAAAGTAAGATTAGTATTAAAATAAGTAAATGAATGTCTTCATGTACTCTAGACTCTGTAAGTAAATGCTATAAGATGAGTGGCTTAAACAAGAGAAATTTATTTCCTTCCAGTTCTGGAGGCTGAAGATCAACTTATGAACTACTCTGATTCCCCGGGGAGAGCCTTCCACCTAGCTTGTAGACACCCACCTTCCCACCACACCTTTACATGACTGAAAACCATAAAGGAGATGCTTATTTCTCTTCTTTTCCAACTTATTTCAAAGCCATTGACCCAAATGCTAAGATTCCCTCTAAACATAATTACCTCCTCCCAGAGGCCTCACCTCCAGCCACCTGATCACACTGGGGATTAGAACTCATACATACAAACTTTGGGGACACAAACACATGCCTATAGCAGTAAACATCACAGATCATGGACGTTGTAGCACTTAAACTAGTGACAACATTTATGGTAATGAAGGAACTTCTTTTCAATCTGGAGGTTGGCTAGGACTCCCTAAAGAAACAGCCTTTAAAGGACATGGTTCAAGCCGTGTGTCACATGATCCCAGAAAAGAATGCTTCCAGGGCAAAAGCCTTGAGAAGAAATTGAGAGTTGTAGAAAGGGTTTGATACTTACGACAAAGGAAGAAACCTAGGTCAACCCAGCTCTGGATACAGTACAGAAACGGTCCAGGATAGGGTAAAAAGATGAGCTGGTGGACAGACTCTGCAGTACCTTATTGACTGGATCAATCAGTTTTCTGTTGTAGCAACACATGTAAGAGCTAAACAGGTCAAAATGAAGAAAGGCTCACTTGGTTCATGGCTTTATGCTTTTTAGTCCAAGGTCAGTAGTTCCATCACTTGGGGGCCTGTGACAAAGCAAAAGCATCCCAGTAAGAGCATGTGACAGCTCACCTTGTGGTGGTCAGAAGGGGGGCAGTATTTGATTGTCCCTTATATCCCTTTCAAGGGTAACCCCAATGATTGAATTTTCTCCCCCTAGATCCTACCTTGTAAAGACTCTACTACCTGGTGAGCAACTTTCAACACATTGGGCCTATGCAGAACACCAGAGATTGGAACTATGGCATTGGCCAAGTGAAAAATGTAGTCTAGCCAACAGTGAAAAACAGGGCAGCTGGAGATGCAGTTAAGTTGGTAGAGTGCCCTCCTGGTAGCTCTGAAGTCCAGAGCTACCTCAATTATGTATATCAGGTACGGTAGCACACAATGTAATCCCTGCACTTGGGAAGTAGAGGCATAAAGATTGGGAGATAAGGTAATTTATACAGCAAGTCCAAGGCCAGCTTGGGCTACATGAGATCCTATCTCAAAAAGAAAAAGCCAGAGAGCTAGTGAGATAGCTCAAGGAAAAGAAGTGTGCTGTGCAAGTCCGGTGTCCTAAGTTTGATCCTCAGAACCCATGTAAAGACAGGAGGAGAAGAGAATCAACTCCATGAAGTTATCCTCTGATCCTCCTCATGTGTGCCATGGTACACACAGACACACACACACAAGCAGGGAGCATTAAAATGAGAACTTTGAGTTTTTTTTTTTTATAATCAGGTAATCCTGTGGTCTGGTCATTTCTGTGTAGCCTGGGATCCACACAATGCTGTGAGATGGGCCACAGAGCTGACTCGAGTAACTTCTGAACTCAGCTGAGCAGGTGACCCTCCAGATGTATAATTGGAGCCGCTGCACCTGATCAGAGCAATGTCTGCCCAGGAGCGATCATCTTCCTACTCCACCAGCACACAGTGAATGGGAGTATGTGAAGGAGAGCCAGAATGACAGTGTTCTGATGGGGGAGAGTGGGCAGGGCTGTGGGAAGGAGAGGGCAGCCACCATGTTCTCCACTTACAGGAGAAGGGAGGAAATTAAATGTCTTGAGCATACAACCCAAGCAAAGTGCAGTGCTCGGCTGGCAAGCCAGAAATCTTAATGAAGTTGATTTTTTTTTCTAAAAAATAATGACTTGAATTTATTCAAGGCATGATCTAATCTTAAATTAAGTAGCATCATGATTCAGAGGGCAAGTTGCACAACTGGATGGGTGTGGATTCAATTCCAGCCACCCCTCCTTAAACCTCTACCGGTGTGAAGTTCAGTAACACTCAGTTTCCATACTTCTAAGATGATCAAAGCGCCCTGTCTAGCTACAAATGCGAGCACGGTGTGCAGAAAGGACATGAAAGGATGTTAAAGGCCAGCGAGTGATGATAAAGGCTCTGAAATAGAATCACATCACAGCATGGTGGGAAGGCGAGCATCTAATAATGCCATTCTTTCTAAACAAATATATGGGCTTGGTAGGATTCTAATAAACATTCGCCATACAAATACTTTAATTTTGTTGTGTTTGTCTTCGCTTCGGTGAGAAAGGGGAAGAGACTGACAAAGCGACTTTCAAATTCCACTAGAAGAACAAATGGGTACCAGAGCCAAGAGCAAATGAAACTGAAAACGATTAGGAGTGCACTGAATACAGATGTTAAAATGGGCTCTAATGTTACAAAGATTAAAATAGCACAGAACATAAATGTTACAATATAGATTAATGTGATTTATGTCACAATAATCATAACATAGTCGACGTAATAGGACAGAAAGCTTTAAGACAATCTTTCAGGTACCGGACTTTATTTGATAATAAAAGTGACAATACAAGTCTATGAAGAAAGAAGAAATACTCAATAAATGACCCGGAGGTTATTGATTAATATTTGTGGAAATAAATAAAACAAAATTAAATCCTCATCTCATGATGTAAGTCAATGTTGATTCCGGATTGATTAAAGAGTATAAAGTAATTTAAAAGTTAATTAAAAGTAATAAACAACCTTGACAAAGTTTTGGCAACTTATCACTTTATTACTGAAATCTAATATCCTACCCGTTAAGTCCTATATTTTAAATATATATCCACAGATAAGGGAGATGGCTTAGCGGTTAAGGCACTTGCCACACAGACATGAGGATCTAAGTTCAAATCCCCATAATCCATGAAAATCCAGATAAATGCGGTAGTCCACATGTAACTCCAACCTGGGAAGGCAGAGACAGGAGATCCTCAGAGCAAGCTGGCTGGTGAGACCATTCATATTGATGAGCTCTGGGTTTGATTGAGGGGCCTTGCCTTAATGAATAAGGCGGAAAATTAAGATGATTCTCGACATCATTATTCGGCCTCCAACACACATGCACACGCAGGCAGGTACACACACACACACACACATGCATGGAAAGAATAAATCAGATATAAACAAATTGTATATGATATAGTGAACATGTCTATGATATAAATATGACAAAATCCATTTCCTGGAAAGTAGTCCCTAACAGTTAATCAAAGCACAAGGTGTAACTACATGTAATAAACATTTGAGGTATAAATGTATGTCTCTATACAATTTCTAGTGAGGCACATCCATGAGAATAGTCTCCAATACCCATGGTTTTGTCTTCCACAGTTTCGGTTACTGGCAACACATCATCTCACATCATTGCAAGAATGACCACATCACAGCAAAAGACCTCCACTGTGAGTCTATGTGGTCTAGAGGTGCAGCTCAGCGGCAGAGCATACACAAGACCCTAGGTCCATTCCCTATGCTACAAAGATAAGAGAGACCACATTCACATAATTTTTATTACAGTATGTTGTCAGAATTGCTATTTCATTGGTAGTAGTTGTTACTCATCTCTTACAGTACCTAATTTTTGTGTGTTGTTTGTTTATTTGAGACAGGATTTCTCTGTGTAGCCCTTGCTGTCCTGGAACCCACTCTGTAGACCAGGTTAGCCTTGAACTCACAGAGATCTGTCTGCTTCTGCCTCGAGTGCTGGGATTAAAGTCATGTGTCACCATGCCTGGCTACGATGCCTAGTGTTTTAAAATGAAAATGTATTAAGCCATGTGTCTAGATTCATTCCTGATGCTGTGACAAAGCGCTCTGGAAAAAAAAAAAAACTTCAGGAGACAGGGCTTTCTTTCAGATTACAGTTCCAAGTCAGAAGCCGTCATTGTGGGGGAGTCAAGACAGAAATCCCACAGAGCTGGTCACATCACAACCACAGTCAAGAGCAGGAAAAAAAAGAAATACATACATGTCCATTTGCTTGCTTGTGTCCAGCTCCATTTCTCCACTCTTCTACAGGCAGGACCCCTGCCTAGGGAATGGTACCACCTACTGTGGGATAGATCTCATCAGTTGACTTAAATAAGGCAGTCATCTACAGACATACGCACAGGCCCACCAATTCAGACTATCCCTTACTGAGATAGTGGGTGATTCTAGGTCAAGTCACACTGACAATTAAAACTGACCATCCTAGTACATATAGGAAAACTCATGCTTCTTATAGAGTCTGGAATCACATGGCTTCAGCAGCTGCTGGAGGCCTTGGAATTTATCTTGCACAGATAAGGGGGAGCTACTGAATATAAGGAGACAAGGAGAAATGAGAGAGAGAAAGAGAAAACTCAAGCATAAAACTATATTTGTTCTGGAAATTATGAAAGGTTGGTAGTTATATAATTAAAACATTTTAAATATGTTCAGTATGGTATGGGTGAGATAAAATTTTAAAATAGATCTTTGATAGGTATTGGAGTATAAGAATAAAAGAGGAAATTTTTCAGTTAGTGTTATCAGGTGGGAAAACTGCCAGCAAAAATGATAGTAAAATCAGAATTATAGATAGGAATTAAAACTGGAAGGAAATCCTGTATAAACATTCATACTGATAAGCTAGAGAAAGATGAAATGGATTCTAAGAAAACCTTTATGACCAAAAGTTGATTCCAAAAAGAATTTAAAAATCTAAGAGAAAAATGTGAAAAGAGAGTCAAAGAATGGCAACAGGCCCAGGTAACTTTACGGATGATGTCACACAGCGTTTGGGCAAGTGCATGGAAGCTGATGGAATCTCTGGTTGCATGGCTCATGCATGAGACATTCAGGGATTCTATGGGAGCCAGGATGGTAGCAAGCTTGCCCAGATGGTAGATTAAAGGGTAGACAACAGGCAAGCCTTACAGAAGCAGCCAGGCACTGCTCTCCTCTGATTGGCCAAAGAATATGCCCCCACCCCTGCACAGAATTCAGTTTGGTGCCCAAACATCAACAAGAAAAAAAAAAAAAGAATAGAATGAGCTATGACTATCACTTTGCAAATTCTCCCGAAAATGCCAAACAAGACAAAAGGATGCAGCTCACCAATCATACGTCAGTGTCACATCAAGGAAATAAATCAGAGAATGTCCCCATGATGTCATTTAACCAAGAGTAAGCCCAGATGGAATTCTTTCCTTGACTCCCCACATCTTCCATTCTCCCCAGTGAAGGTTGCCTGCCCTGTTTGCTGTATGATTCTGAATCTGTGTCTGCCTGAAGGCTGTCTTGAAAAACCTGTCCCTGTATCTTTGTGTGTCTGTCTCCCATAAAGGACTTTACTCTGAACTTATTGACTAGCATGGAAATCATCACATGTTGAAGGAATGAAGGTGGTTTTACAGAAGTCTCTAACAGAGTTTTACAAGGAATTAAGTCTCTGACTCCAGCTGACCCAGAGAAGGGTATGACAAATGTCATTGTTTATTAAGCAGTATCTGTATGGTGCATTCAATATTTATAGAGGATATTCATCTTATAAGACTGCCTTCAGCCTATACTTGCTGCTTGCAGCATATGGTTATCATAACACATGCATTAATCTCTGGGGGCAGGCCCGTGAAGAGTAAGTAGTTTAAGATTACAGCTATGTGTTAGCTAAGGGTGTATAAGCTAATTACATGGGAAATTCAAGGCAAGTAAGGTTGACTGTTACATGGTTCTCTTTGTTTGTCTGTTTGTTTATTTGTTTTGTTTTTGAGACAGGGTCTCTCTCTCTAGACCTGGCCATCCTGGAATTCACAGAGATCCAAGTACCTCCAACCCTGCCCCATCCATTACTGGGATTTAAGCTTTGTGTCTCTGTGCCTGGCCTTACCTTACTCTCTCAAGGCAGATGAAGCCAACAGGCTGAGTGCATGGTAGCATAGCAGTGTTAAGTCTTAAGTGACCTCAAGGTGTGTTATTAACTTGACTGTGAGATCCATCAAAAGTTCCAGTCTCCTAGAAAGTAAGATATTTTTACCATAATGCATTGCCCTAGAAGACTGGGGAGCGCCGAACTCACCGTGATTTAGTTACTCCCCAAGATCTTTCTGAGAAGACACCAACCCCCAGTCAGTCTGTCCAGGTGGTTCATTTTGCTTAGTAACTAAGTTTACATGATGTCAAGCTGAACCTCATAAAATATTTTGGGGTGTGTGTGTGTGTGTGTGTGTGTGTGTGTGAACATTTTTAGGTAATGGCAAAGAAATGCTGAAGTATTTTGAACAATCATTCATTTATTCAGCCTTCCAGTCAATAAATACTTATCTGTTGCCTATCATGTGGCAGGTGCTATCACAAGGTAAGAAGCAAGAGCAATCAACCAAACAGAAAAAATTATCCAGGCCTTATCATTCAGGCTTGCCATCCCAGGTACACAAGAGGTTGAGGTGGAAGGTTCATGAGTTCAAGACCTGCCCAGATTAGAAACTGAGTTCAAGTCGAGCCTGGGCAGCTTAGTAAGATCCTGTGGGCTAGATGACTCAGATGGTGAAGGAGCTTGCTGCCAAGGCTGATGGCCTGATTCAGTCTTGGGGACCTGTATGGTGGAAGGAAAGAGCCAGCTCACACAAAGTTGTCCTCTGACCTACTCACATGAGCTGTGCTATGCATGTTTCCCTCAACACATCCCATGCACATACAAAATAAGTAAAAAAAAAAAATAAGTAAAAGAGACCTTGGGATAAAACAGTAGAAGAGTGCTTGCCTGGTAACCAGCATGCACAAGGCTCTAGGTTCAAGTCACAGTAAGTGCCATAGAACAAAACAAAGTCTGAAAATTCTCTGCCCTCCTGCATCTGGAGACCATAACGAGGAGCAATGGTAAGAGTGCAGGGTCTTCTGTCCACTTCAGTGCTAAGACCCTTACCTCCTTTAGGGCTCATTTGTAGGATCTTGAGCCCAATCTGGAAAACAGACCATATTTGGGACTTGCTATGAGATAATCCAGCAGAGAGGACCGAGGTTGGGGAGGGAGGCTAAACAAGATGATGGGCGAGTCTGTAATTCCTGCAATTGGGATGGGTACAAGGACGGTTTTTGCTAGGACTAAAGATACTGTATGTTCAATGCAGGTATCAACGCTCTAACTTCACATTTAATTCAGCACCGTTCCCTCTGTTAAGGTTTGAAGATGAGGCTTCCTTCTATATCCTCTCCTTCCCTCACCGCCCTCCCTAGTACCCCCACCCTGTCTGCTGGTTGCCTTACTTTCCCTCTGTTTTCATGGCACATGTATCCATTATCCTCTCCCCCACTTAAGATCTTTCCCTTCCTCTTCAAGATCCCTTTCTAGACTCATGTTGACACACTGTTTCTTTTACATCTTTGAGACAGGGTCACGGGATGCAACCACACAGACCCTGAGATCCTCCTGCCTCCTGAGTGCTGGGTTTGCAAAGGAACTCTACGGTGCCAGCTCCCCCGTCACTCTTAGGACTGAGACCTTGGCTAGGACTCTAGGCCATCAAGTCCCAAACACACCCTATCTCACTAATCTGTGGGGTTTCTGAGGCAGCTTTTGCCCTTTTAGTTATCTCCTGAGGTCTTTGTCTCTTCTCTAAACATCCCTTGAGTCTCTAGCCACATCATGGGTCTCTGCGTTTTCTTGGAGTCTAGGTCTCAAGGAAACTAAGCCGGTAATGCCGGCCATTTGTTATTCCAAAGGTGGCAGATTAGAACAGATCTCATTAAGGGAGCCGGCTTCTTTGGCATCATCATTTTATTTATAGTGCAGCTGACATCTACTGAGCAGTTGATACATGCCGGGCACTGTGCTAAGTGCCGCGTGTATTATCCTATGCCATCCGCATTCTGCAATAAGGAAGGCCCTATTGGCTAAAGAGACAGGTCCTAATAAGGTCCTGGTTTTTTTTGTGTGTGTGTGTTTTTTTTTTTTTTTTTTTTAGGGAAGAAGGATGCGGAAGGTTAATTTACTTTTTTCAAGGCCACGCAGGAGATGCAATTAGGTCTTGAACCTGTATTTCACCCTCTCCAAACCCCATCACCCCCCTTTCCTATCTGCGATCTGCAGCGTTTGAGACGCAGCCTTTGATGCTTCCACGAATCCAAGCTTTGATCCCCAGACCTGCTCTGGACTACAGCTGAGAAAAGGGTCTTGCTCACAGTTTTCCCACTGACATTACTTGGGGTTCTTTATTCTAAGTCCAGTTCCCTGGAGTCAGGTTCTGGACGAAGGCAAATTCTATTCTCCTGTCCCCTACCTCGTATCTCCACCCAGAAGGCAGGAAGAGCAACAATTCTCCCGTGGGATCTTGGGGTTGAAGGATTGCCATTTTCTTGCCCTCTTTTTAATTTCTGTCTTAGGGAGCCCTACCAAAGCACAACGCACAACCCAAACCCAGCAGGTTTGGCCAGATCATTCCCCACTTAAGTCAGCCCTTCAGTCCTCAGGGAATGCACATGCCGTAATGTCCTAAACACCACAACTGAATTAATGACACTGCTCCCTAATGCGGCTCCTGCACTTCATCGCCAACTCCATGACCAGAGTGAAATCTCCAAATGGCATCCTTTTGAGCTACCTCTTTATGCTATGGAGAATTAACGCTCACCCTTGTCTGCCCTGCCTTGTGAGGCATGCAGAGGCTGGTTCTAGTTCACTTTCCTGACCTCAACTTCCATTTATCTCCTTGACCGTGGGAGTCCCACAACAGCACACACTCTAACCACCCACAAACCATGTCCACAGCCTCTGTGCTGGGGAAAGTACCTCAGTTCCTCCTAGGCCCCTCGTGCAGAGGTTGCCTTCTCAGAATGCCCTCCCCACTGATCCTGCTGCTTAAAGAGACTCTTCTACCGCCAACACTGGTCAGATTACAAAACCCATTTTCTTCAAGGTGTGCATGGCTGCCTGCATATTGCAGTTTGGATCATAAGTAGCCCTCAAAGTCCATATGGCAAAGACTTCCTCCTAAGGCAGTGCTATTGGGGGACCATGAAACCTCTGGTAGGTGGGACCTACAGGAAGGTCCTTGGTGACTGAGGCCTGAAAAGGACAGACTTCCATCCTCCATCTGCCCTTCTAGCTCCGCCCCCTCACCACTTTGTAATTCTCCCAGTAAATAGGGGAATGGTTTGATTCATCTTAAGCGCTTTAGCACAGTCTCAAAGCAACAAGGCCAACTGACTGCAGACTGTAACCTCCAGAAATATGAACCAGAAGAAACCTTTTTTCTTTATACATTTATTGGCTCCAGTATTTTGTGAGAGCATGCTGTGTCTCTTTGGTTGGTTGGTTAGTTGCATATTTCTTGGCCATTTCTCTCAATGTGCAAGTCCACATTTGCCTTGCTCACTGCTATAGCCTCAATGCCTATAGCTGTGCTTGATGAGTCAGTGTACATTTTACAAAAGATTTATTTTGAATTATGTGTCTGTGTGTGCATCTGTGTAGGCACATGTGTGTGTGAGAAGAGAGCATGGGATCACCTGGAGTTGGAGTCACGCTTGTGAGTGTCCCAACCGCTGCAAAACTTGCCTCATTTGTAAGAGCAGTGTGTGCTCTTAACCTCTGAACCATCTCTCCACCCCCCGAAGTATTTTTAATTTGAACGACCTAGCCCAGGTAAAAGGCCCTCTATGCTTGTAGGGCATGGTGTCTGTCGCTTTCCTTCCTGCCTTCTAGTCACCCTTCTTCTGGCATTAACATCACAAGTTTCCTCTAAGACTCATCCTTCAGCCTATTCTCTGTCCGCACGGATGAAGATGAAGCCAATCTTCCCCGTATGTCCAGAGATGGAACAGGAGTCCAGACCTCAAGTCTACTTCCTGTTTATCATGATCCTGTTCAGATGGAAACGGACCAATGAGAAACCAGCTTCAAGAAATGTGCTGTAGCTGTTGGTGGAGCTCTGCCCCCTTTGAGGTTGTGGGTAGGATGCCAGCCAGGAGCTCTGACTTCATGAGAAGAGCAATGTGGGGCTGAGACAGAGAGACACAGATCACACAAACTATTGTTGGGGGTTTGGGGTGCAGCTACTCCAAGTGTCACTACCTCTGATCCCATACACACTGACTACTGAATTTGTGTGTTCATTTATCCCCTTTGAGTTGACTTTCTGTTGGCTGGGACTAAGAGTTTCATGACCACTAAATTACCCCTCTAATTTCATTCCTCCCTGTCTGCATAAATTAGTGATTATCTTCATTATAAACTTGAAAAATTGGTTACATCAGCTAATCATGTGGGTTTTGCCCTATAATAGGAATTCTGAAGACAAATAGCCCTGGCATAGGATGGTGGCTAATAGCATAGGGAGGGGAGTGAACATCTTTTCTTTTCTTTTCTGTTTCCTAAACATGAGCTTGTGACTGTGCACTGACAAGTGTGTCCCGGCTTCAGGCAGGAAGACATAGTAAAGCAAAGCCTTGTCACACGGCCAAAAGTCAAATGTTTCCAAGAAGAGCTTATTTTACAGAAAACCCATAATACAACACTTCCCATCTTTTTATTGTGATAAAAATATGTAGCAAAAATTACATAAAAAGGTTTTATTTATTTTTATTTTATGCATATGTGTGATCACCTGCACGCACCATATGCATGTAGTGCCCATGGAGTCCAGAAGAGGGCAGTGGATCCCCTAGAGCTGGAATTACAAAAGGTTATGGACTCCTCTGTGTAGGTGATGGGAACCCAAGCTTGGTCCTCTGCAAGAGCAGCCAGTGCTCTTAACCTCTGAGCCATCTTTCAATTCCTAAATTTGACATTCAGTCATTTAAAGCTGACTTTAATTGACATATAATTCAAGGGTGTTATTCACATTCACAGTATCATGCAATCCTTACTGCTTTGAATGAACCATTTTTTCTGCAATTGTAGCCAAAGTTTTGCAGTGGTGGCAAAAAGCTTCCTGTTACCCTTGCCTTTCAGACCCTAATGACCCACTCCACTGCCTGCCTCGTTAGATTCTCCTGCTTTAGGGGGCTCAGAGAAGCAGGCTTTTCTGTGTCGGCATAACGATGTCATCAAGGTCTGTTCATACTCTGGCATGTACTGAATTTCATACCTTTTCATGGTTGGATAATATTCTTCAGTATGTGTGTGCCACATTGTGGTTTTCCAGCCATCAGCAGGTAAACACATGCATTGTTCCCACCCTCTGGCTCTTTCCATAAGCAACTTTTAATTACATTTTATTGATCAGAGTCATGTTATTGGCCCACTTTTCTCTTTAAGGAAGGGGGGGGGGAATTTGCTTTCAACTGTAGAAACAGCACTAAAATCATGATTGGTGTTTTGTTCTTTCATTCCCTCAAGTCCATCTCAGACCAGGGCTTTCTAGATGTTAGTCTAACTGCCTATAGCACATTGACCCTAATCTCCACTTATCTTCTGTTTCAGCAGAGCGTTTCCTGTAAAGCTTTCTTCAGTGACCTCAGTTGCCCTTGAGGACATTCCTCTGTCAGCTCTCTTTGATTGCATAGGTTAAATTTCCTAGAAATAGAGCCTGAGGCAGGGGTTCTGATGCACTTGATTTACTGAAGGAGTTATCTCCAGGCAAAACCAACCCGAGGGACCATGGGACACAGTGTAAGAAAGAACAGTAATTCTACAATTGTGGTTTCTAGAGAGCAGCAAGAGAACTCGCTAGAAATTAGCAGTGTTAAGCATCATCCTCTTTATCGGGAATCTATTGTATATTAAGCCTTTTAGGTAATTCTAGGTCATTGATTTGGTTTGTGTCTTAGGTTCCTATTACTGTGTTAAATGCCTTGACAAGAAGCTACTTGGGGAGTGTCTTGGTCAGGGTTACTACTGCTGAGAAGGGACAATGACCAAGGCAACTTATAAAAGAAAGCATTTAATCGGATCTTTACTTAGAGAGTTCATGAGCATCATGGTGAGGGGCATGGTGGCAGACAAGCACATCCCTGGTGCAACGGCTGAGACCTCCCATCTGATCTGCAAGTTGTAGACCCAGAAAAGGCAAGACAGGGACTGGTGTGGGCTTTTGAAAGCTCAAAGCACACCACAGTGATACACTTCCTTCAACAAAGACACACCCCTAATCCTTCCTAAACAGTCCACCAACTGGGACCTAGACATTCAAAAAAAATCAGCTGGTAGGGGCTGTTCTCATTCAAATCACCACAGAGAGGAAAGGGTTTGTTTCATGTCACCCTCTGGCTGTAGGCTGTCCCTGAGGGATGTATCATTCCTTGGGCAAGGCAGCTTCCAGACACTGAAAAGATTGTCCCAAGAAATGCAGGTGTGGCTTGTGGCAGTCAGGATTAGGATTATGTAAACATGCCATCTTGGTAAAGGGTGTCTGTCCAACAGCATCTGTTTCAAGTATTCTTATCTTGCTAGTCATCACCATCCACTCCTTCAGACTGATGTTCCAGGTGATGAAGAACAGCTTACGTCTTGCTTGAGTCCACAGTGCCTGTTGCAGGCATGAAGCTTAGTCATTACTTACACAATTAGTGGATTAAGCAAACACCATTTGAGTAGCTGCTACAGCCTGGGCACTAGCCTGAGGTGGAGAAATGCAGGTACAAAGGAAACAAAGCAACTTCCTCATCAGGAAGATGAGGAAAACATGAAAACACACATACATGCACCCGACTGAGTGTTCACGCAATCAGGTTTAACAAATGCCATGACAGGACATAGGCCAGACTGAGGGGTGAGAGAGAACTATGGGATGATATTTTAGATGGCACAGCTAGCAAAGGATGCTCTGAGATGATGACATTTGAACTTAGAAATAAAGGAAGTGACAGAGTAAACCACAAGAGATCTAATTTGTGTAAATTAAGAATTACTTTTTTATTTCATGTATTTGCTTGTATGTGTATATGTACATGTACATACGTCTATAGGCACATGCCTACCAAGACATGAACGTGGAAATCAGAAGACAACTTGCAGGAGGATCTTTCCCTCTACCGTGTGAGTCCCAGAGACTGAACTCAGGTCGTCAGGCTTGGCAGCAAGTATCTTTACCTGCCGAACCATCTAGTTAAGCACCTGTTCAATGAGCAGGATATCTCAAGGAAGAGAAGCCCAGGTACTAGGAGTAAAGAGATAGCTCCTAGAAACAGTTGGTATTTCTGTACCAATAGAGCAAGAGGTGGCTGAGAGCAGTGGGCAGGTGGCTTGCTGCTTTTTGTTTGTGTTCTGCTTTTAATTAACTTTAAACACTTAGCAAAGTATGCATGCATAAGATTTAAAACCAGGTAGGCTAGAAAGGGCTGAAATGAAAAGGCAGCTGCCCTAGAGCCCCTGGTCTTTCTGGCCAAGGGTAATAGGATGTCTATGTTTGTCTTCTTTTAGCTCACTCTACCCCACCCCCTTCTTCTGTTTCAAATACTGTAATTGGATGCCAGTTCTTCTATTGACTATTTGTTTATTTATTTTATGGGTATGGATTTTTTGCCTGCGTGTATGTCTGTGTATCATGTGTGTGCTTGGTAGCCTCCTTAGAGGACAGAAGAGGGTAACAGATCCCCTGGAACTGGAGTTACAGATGATTGTGAGCTGCCTTGCGGATACTGGGAATTGAACCTAGGTCCTCTGGAAGAGTATCCATTGCTCTTAACTGCTGAGTTATCTCTACAATCCCTATCTTTGCCATTTTTATAAGATGCCCAGGTTCTATATCTACTTTCTTCAGTCAAAGATATGCATCTGTTTCTATCTGTAGTGTCATGATACTGCCTTCCATCTTCCTTCCCCAGACCACAGGGTATAATCCTCTTAGCCTCTTAGCCAGATTGTACCATAGAATCCCCTCCCCGAGCCCATCTGAATGATGGTAGTCTAATAACATAACACAAGCTAGACAGGTTAGGTTGTCAATTCTGGATATTCTAAACTAGAGCTAAAGCACTCACGTTAGTCTAGGTAGATTTCTTGGTAGGGATAACATATAAAGTCTAACTCTAGCTTCCATCTTGAAGTTCAAAGCACAGAGAAGGTGTGAGGTTGACTTTGACTATCAACTTGATTAACTTGAGAAGCACCTAGAGGTTAGGAAATCCCACCCCTAGCTGTGTCTGTGAGGTCCAAAGTCATCCGTCAAAAAAGGAAAATCTGCTCTCAAGCAGTCCATAGGCTGAGGGTCTGGAGAGATAAGCATGGGGATCCTCCAGCAGATGCTCACCCTCCCTCCTTGCTTCCCCCACTCCCTCCCTCTCTGCCTTCTGGATATCAAGATGTGAGCTGCGCTGATCTCTCTGCATGTTGAGTTGAAACCCTTGGAATAGAACCACTAGCACCTCGCCACCATCAGCTGCTTGCATTGGATGTTATTCCTCCACAGCAATGAGACTGCCACACAGAAGGCAAAACTTTCTTTCTAAGGATGCAAAAGGGAACATATGTGGAAAATACAGGCGCTGTCAAGGATCCCAGTGACTTTTACGTAGGAATTCCACTTCCTATCTGAGGCCTAATTGCAGTTTTGGCTTCTGGTTCCTCAAAACACTCCCCATGTTCTTATACCACGGTCTCCATTTTCTCCAGCTAGCTCCAGCGAGTTTCTGGTGCCTACAGACAACTACAGCATCCCCTGCGCCTTGGAGAATGAAACTTACGTCATTGTCCCAGTGTGGAGCTGACTGTCTTATGCATGATGGGCACTCGTGAACAATTATTGAATTAAATTAGCTGTTAACAATACTTTCCTAAGTGGAACGCTAACAGATAAGAAAAAACACAAATAAATATACCATGACTGTTAATCTGTTAATGGCAAGCTAAGAATTCAGTGGAAGAAAAAAAATCTTAATAAAACACATACACACACACACACACACAGAGAGAGAGAGAGAGAGAGAGAGAGAGAGAGAGAGAGAGAGATATTTAAAGCTGCCTGAATGCCTCCTGAGTCTCCTGCCAGATGAGCAGGATCAGAAGGGATCATTGGCAAACACTGAGGAAGCCTCTGGCTCCATTTAAGAGGATGCTTTGAATCTGCAATTGAATTGGTGAAAGAGCCCTCTAGTGGTAAGAATGAGTACTTCCCTCTAGGCCCCATGGCAGATTCCACACACCCCTGTGTTCACCTACATATCACACTGAATGAAAGGCTGCCATCACCCCTAGTAAAGGAGAAGAAATTATTAGGACACACATGACGGGCTTCCTGCCTCTGGCTCTCACTTCAGCCAGGTTCTCTGACTTGTCTCACATGCTCCCACACTCAAATTAACCTTGGTTCTGGTCAGAGGTCACCAAGCTTCAGCATCAAGCTCTGTCCTTGGGCATTGCAGCCATTTCTCTGCTGCTTTCTGATCGTGATTGTCCTCTTCGTCCACTTGAACACCTGACCTCTTTTTCTCAGGAGTCTACCTGGATCCTTGGTGAGCACCTGACCTCTTTTTCTCAGGAGTCTACCTGGATCCTTGGTGAGCACCTAACCTCTTTTTCTCAAGAGTCTACCTGGATCCTTGGTGAGCACCTGACCTCTTTTTCTCAAGAGTCTACCTGGATCCTTGGTGAGCACCTAACCTCTTTTTCTCAGGAGTCTACCTGGATCCTTGGTTCTATCAGCCAGACATGGTATGCCTGGCCTTCTGTCCCATGACCAAGGGTGTGGGTCTGGGTCTGCTGTTGTCTTCCTGATCATTCGGTGGACGGAGCAATGGAGCACACAGCTCCTAAGGCCCCAGTCCCTCCACCATCACTGTCTTGCTTCAGAGAGCATCTTTCCTACCTCTGCTGGAGTAAGAGAAGAATAAAACAGACCCAGGAATGGCTGTTTTGATCATTATTAACTATTTCATATTGTTTAAATGTCTAAGAGGGAGAAGAAAATAACCACCTGTCTTCTAAAGCTTCCCAGGAAAGAAAGACCATCTTCACCTTTATGTAGCTATGTAGCCTTTTTAATAATCAATAACTAAGGTATGTGTGATAAATACACCTGTATAACCCCAGGCACTGATGTAGGAAGATCAGTTCAAGGCCAGCCTGGGTTATACAACAAGTTTAAGATTAGCCTAAACTACATTAAGACAATTTTTTTAAAAAAGTTAACAATAAATATTATTTTCATTAACAATGAGAATAATATTGACTAAAAAACCAATAATCATGACTGAGAAGCAAATTTTCTATACAGAGAAAAAAGACATGAAGTCACTTAAAGGAGGGCTCATGCACCTTACCTCCTGCCACGCTTCTAGGATCTAGCCAGGTATGGCCTTAGCCTGTTTCATTTTGTAATAAGGCAAACTTTTAGTGTGAACTGTAACAAGTACATATATGCAGTTAAACACATATAAACAGACACATCTACATTGGACCTACATATTCACATCCATACACACACATCCATGCATGCACACAGCTGTGTGTTTATAGAAAACATGATCACATGACCTCAGAAACTGCACCATACAGGTGTATGCATATATTGACATATCTACTTTATGTCTACAGCAAATT
This sequence comes from Microtus oregoni, assembly GCF_018167655.1. NCBI lineage: Eukaryota > Metazoa > Chordata > Mammalia > Rodentia > Cricetidae > Microtus > Microtus oregoni. Next base: position 22,204,163 of record NW_024543075.1, on the reverse strand, counting down.
CACAGGCATTCAGAAGTCATGACAAAATGATCATAGCACTCACACAGAAACACACTACGACTATACATGCAAACTTGCATGTGCACTTGTATATGCACGTAACACCAAGAACCAAATCTTCAAATGACATTAACATAAAAGTAAAAAACCTCAAAGTCACAAAAAGTTTGTGAGCCAAATCTGAGAGTTTTTCAGTATATTGCCCCTACTCAGTTCAGCCAGACAGCACCACAGGGAATGAATTTGTGCCTACGATTCCTTTCCATTATATATTTGTCCAGTTAAATAACACTCAAATATGACAGCTGGTTGTGGGCACATCTCAGGGATTTGCAGAAACAGTCTATGCAGGCAGCCTCAATTCCATACACCCAACTGGGTATCAGTACTTGTCATTCCACAAGGAAATAAATGGTCAGAGCAATTTGGTGGAATGCCTGACGTCAAATTAGCGTGTCCTTATCAATCTACTAGAACATATGGAACTGGAAAGTTAGTCTGTGCCGGTTCTTTTCAACAGTCCCTATTTCTGAGGGAAGGAACTTGCAGGTGTGTAATGGCATTTGTGCTTTGGGATAGCAAAGAACCCAGACCTAATTACACCTGCTTCCAGGTCTGACTTAGAGGAAGATGTTAACAAGTGAACAGCACCAGAACCTTTGGGAAAAAAAGCTGACATTTTCAATGCTCTCCCATCCTGAATTCACCACCCCCTTAAAGGTAAAAGTGATAAAATATTTAACAAGTGTGTTCAGAGACCAAACCCTTATATCCCTTCATCCAAGGTCCCTGGTATATAAACTACAGCCTGGGTGCTTGTAGTCTCTTTCACCCTTTAGAGGTATAAGTTCATGTGTATATGAATGGTTCTGGGTCATATGTGATCATGCTGTCTCCTGTGTAAACCCGAGCTCCAGAGAGAAGAGGGTAGACATATTGGTTTGTTTTCTGAGGAAAAAAATTGAAACAGATACACACAGAAAAACACATTTTGCCCACCCAAGTGAACCGTCAGTCAGAGCCTCCCATCCCTTTAAGTAGATTAGATATTTCCCAGCTTCTGTTTCCCCAGTAGACTCCCGCAGCAAAGAGCAAAGTTGCTTGGTTCATTGGGCTCAGGGATGAGGAGGAGGGCTGACTAGAGAATGCTGCGTTGGGTGGGCGCTGAGAGAACGCGCGCGCCAGAGTGCGCTGTGGGTTTTTTCCCTGGCCCTTGTCCTTAACCCTTCCCTCTGAGGATCGGGATCCACCGTGCTGCAGTACCCTGGAGACCTGGTGCTGACTGCCTTGGGCTCCCGAAACTTTACTCGGGGTGTGAGCTCGACTACGCGGAGTTGGCTGGCTGGTTCCGGGGAAAACACGAGGGGAGTGTTGGGGAGCGACCCTTGGCACCGCAGGTCTCCAGCCTAGAAGGTAGAAGAGCTGGGGTACAGCCGCAGAACGGAGCTGTCCCTTCAGCACCGCGGACCTCCAACGACCCTGCATCGGAAAGAGGGAGGCTGGGCAACAGGAGAGGAGCTGTCCGTTCAGCACCACGGACCTCAGCCTTCCCAAGCAAGCGGCCGGCCCCCGCCCCAGGACTCTCCCTTTTCTCCAGTTTGCGCGGGGGTGTGGAGAGCAGGCGGAGAGCTTTCCTGGGAGGCTGGGGAAGCAGTGAACACTCTTCTCAGCGACTCGCCTCCCAGCAGAGCTATTTTTTGCCATCCGCCCTCACCCCCGGCACACGCGCTCGCACACACGCACGCACGCGCGCACACACATACACACACATACACACTCACACACATACACGCACACATACACAGACACACTCACGCTCACACACAAGACCTCTCTGGGTTTCTTTTGCCTCGAGTCTCCCGGGGCTGTGAGGAACCAGGCGCATCTCAAACCGATCTGGCAGCTCCAAGCTCTGAAGCCATGCCCAGCACAAACCCTCGTCCCCACCAAGCTCCTGAGGAATGAAAGCAACCCAGGAATCCTCTGACCGCAGCAGTGATGTGGACCAACCCCCTGGAGCCCGCACCCTCCCGAGGGCCATAGAGGACTCAGGGAACTGGAGAGAGCTCAAGACAGGAAATCCCAGCTTTCCCAAAGTCCCCGTGGATGCTGACAAAAGGAGATCCAGATTTTTGGAAGAGGCCATCCTAGGTTACCCAGCTGCAGAGTGATTCTCCCCTCTGGCACTGAATCTCCCCCTCCAACCCCCAGCCGTTCAGAGTACCATGAAGAATTATGAGGATGTGTGACAGAGGTATCCAGATGTTGATCACCACCGTAGGAGCCTTCGCAGCTTTTAGTTTAATGACCATTGCAGTGGGCACGGACTACTGGCTATATTCCAGAGGTGTGTGCAGGACTAAATCTACAAGTGACAATGAAACCAGCAGGAAGAATGAAGAAGTAATGACCCACTCCGGGTTGTGGAGGACCTGCTGCTTAGAAGGTACTCACAAATTCCTCTCACTGGCTCTGAATGATCGACTTCTAATGTCCTGATGTGTGTTTGAGAGGAAAGAGAGGCAGTGGAGGGGAAGAAAAACAGTTGAAATTGTTTTTGAAAACGTGTGAGTGTCCGGACTGTTTCCACTGAGGCTGGTGGTGTGTGCTTGGAAGGGTTGGGTCTTGTTGATTGTTTTCAGTCTAAGCTAAATGCGATGCGATTTTGTAACACTTTAAGCAGCGTCTGCAGCTGGGAAATCTTCTAATCCCAAATCTCTAGGCATGTTGTGCACTGTTTGTATCTCTGTCTAGAGAAGGAGACTTTGGATTTGTTTAATTGCATTTAAGTGAACTGGGATAATTAAGGAGCGAGGGAGGGGAGATAGGAAGGTGATGAAGGAGGTGAAGGGGGCTGATCTGACATGGGGCACTCTGATCTGCATTCTTTTCTTTTTCCAGTAGAATCTTAGCGTCTCCTGAGTTTGGTCTAACTAGACATTGTCATGAACTTCCTTTGCCAATTGGTACCAGTGAACAATATGTAAACCCCAACTCTCACACCCCCACATCTAAAGAAAATTTCATTATGAATAAGTGTTTCATTATTTGGGATCAAAATAAAACTGAAGTCTTGGTATTTGCCATCCACCTGACTTCATTCATAAATCACGCTCATAACCAGCAAATGTATTTCCTTGACATTTAGAGGATACTAACTCTAAGAATTACAGCTCATTGTTTCTAATTTTAAAAATTAGAGTTTTTTTTCTAAATAGGAATGCGGAGGGCAGGCCAATTTTAGAATGGGGAGCTCTTAGGTAGCCTATGTCGCTACTAAACTTGCTTTACTGCATAAAGAGTGACTGTCAGCTTCAATAATAGACGGTGCCTGGGTACCACAAGGAGTGGAAAAAAGAAAAAAAGAAAGAAGAAAATCAAAGGTCCTTGGACCTGTTACCTGAGGCAGACACTAGATTAAAGGGGCACTGAGGAATTGTTTTATTTGGTTGGTTGGTTGCTTTTTGTTATTTCTGTGGCTCCTGGGGAATCAGTGAAGTTTGTCTCAGTGAGAGTCAAGAAAATAGGGGCTTCCTCCCCCTCCTCCATTTGCTGTTGATCCTCTCCCCCTGCATTCCCTGTGGCTCTTCTTAGGATTTCTCAGGAACTCGCATTTATGTAAATGACTTAGGAAATCATGCTATGACATCACTTGCTAGTGTAATATTGCATCATTCTCTGGCCTCCTTCCCGTGTCCTGACGCTCTGAACTCCCCTGACTATAGCGCCACTACAGTTCATTCTGTTTCCAATGCAGATTTGCAACTGGTGGGAAATTCAGGAGGGAAAGGGCAACCTTTGTGAAGGGAGAATCCACATGAAGTTAGAAAAGCCAAGCAATTCTGCAGATAGCTACTATACACTTAGCAAAGTCATTTGTCCTTTGAAACGCTCAGTTAACCCAAGACATGATTGGTTTGGAATTGATAGTTTTACACGAGCACGTCTCCGGCTTGCAGCTTCTGTCAGTGTACTGCCAGAAATTCTGAAACGATTCTTTCCTAAACATCATGAAGAATCTAACATTTGTAGTGATTTCTGAGCATTTGCCGTTGGGCGGCAAGAGGTCATTCACCTTGGGGAAATTCCATCATTCCCTTTGGGGTATTGGCAATAATGAATTAAATCAGTTTTGCAATGCTGTGGTTTGGAAGATGAGATGATGCCTACAAAAGTGGAATTAAAAAAAAAAACCCAAGGCTCTGCTCCAGTCAAAACTATACAGAAGTATATCAGACTTAGTCATTTACAGTTATTTTACTTCTTTTAAATATTTTAGAAATGTAAAATTAAACTCAAATATTGATATCCCTCACTGTGTCCTATTTATTTAACAGTCTGTCAGAAAATGAATCAGGGCTTTCTGAACCTTTTTTCAAAGCCTCCTAAAGGGTGTTTTCTCTTCAACATGCTACTCTGTGCCTACAGAGAACGCTTGGGACCAAAGCTCCAAGTATTCCGTAGGTTTAGTGGGATAAGTGAGAAAGGAAATTTGGAAGGAATTAAATGGATTGAAGATGTGTTCTTGGGTAAGTCGATTCTTTCAAGAAAACCTCTGAAGTTTTCTTATAGTTTTTCTCAGCTACATTGTACATTTTTGAGGCATCACATTTGGTAAGATACACAAACCGTAATGGATCTGAAAAGGTTTTACATCTAGATGGGAATGGCTAAAATTTGAAGCCAAGATTCTTCTTAATGAGTTGAATATATCAAGTGTTCAAGGAATTTGCAGGGGCCTCTGTTTTTTGCTTGATAAGATACATGCAGTGGCCAGCATGTATCATCCTAAGATTTCCATCCTTGGTAAGGATGGAGATAAATAGCCATCTCTAGTCACTAGTTCCTGTCTATCTCAGAAGCGCCAACATCCTCATCTTTTGATTTGTGAAACATCAAAGGACCTGTGTAGGGAGTGTAATAGCTCAATTTTTTTGTTACACATAATTTAGAAGAGCCCTTTTTTCATACTTTAAGAGCCAGGAGACAATGCAGCTATTTTGCCCCCATATAAGGGACTACTCAGGAGGAGCATGACAGCTGTCTGCAAATACATGAAGGGCTGTCATTTGGAAGATAGAGTTGAAATCTATGTGGTTTCAAGGGAGTTGATGAGGGAACTAAAGCAAGACATATTTTGCCTAAATATAAGTAACTACCTCGTGTGGAGTAAGGAGCTTCCAGAGGTGGTGAGTCCCCGAACAGCCAAAGTATTCAAAGCTAAAAGAAAATATCAATTGTCCCCAAACTTGGCTAGCCATTGGACTCCCATTAATAGGCTTTGTGTTTGTTTTTAAATAGAATATCAAGTTCCACAATTCATTCCAAGCCTCCATTGATCTATGGTGGATCCTTAGTATCTAAACTTCCTAAAGGCCCTCCAAGCAACTATGATGTCAGGGCCATCACAGAACGAAGGTTTTGCAGTGGGTCTGGGATGACCGTGCATGTTCGCATGAGGACCATGACACTCAAGAGAGATGGCTACTTCCTTTTGTTGCTCCTGTGAACCAGCAGAGTGTCCTCTGTGCTCAGCTTTTTATATACTAGTACTGTTTCCAAAATTTTGAAAGAACTAGGTCTTTCATCTTCAGGAGAGCTTAGGGGTGCAAGTATTGTCATTACCCTCACCTTATAGATGAGGAAACTGAGAATGGGGGAAGCTCCATAATTTGCCTAAGGTCATATATCTCAGTTGGGCTGGCGGTACTTAGTCTTGACTTGCAGCTTCCCAGGGCATTGCTAGAGAGCCTTAATTCAGACTCTAGCGGCTTATTTGCTGCCGATAGAAATACTGACTTGTGAGACTATCCAGACACATGGGTTTTTCCATTCAGAAGTCTCAAATCTGAACACATTCAGCTTGTCTGTGCATCGATGGAAGGGACACAGAAGTCACCAGATTAGAACAAACTCGAAGCCACAAAAGATGCACTTTGAATGAGAAAGCAATCAACCTCTGCAGAGACACTCACAGCGAGAAAGAAACCCTAGCGATTGCCTGAGTCATTATCTGGAAGGCAGGCAAGGCATTCACCCAGGCCCACCTGCTGCACGTCTTCAAAGGCAGCATGCGAATTTGATGAGAATGTGTACAGTAGGCCTCTCTCTCATTAAAAATACACACACACACACACACACACACACACACACACACACACACACATACCACTGAAGCCCTAGATCCAAGCAAACCAATGCAATTAGATAGTGGAGAGACCACTACCCTAGCAGTGAAGAACCCTGGGTGCTAATCACATTTCTGTCCCTAATAGTCATGTAAATTGATCATGTGGCTTTCCTCCCTTGAACTTTAGTCAGTTCTAAGGTAAGAACTTTAGATGAGGTTAAGAAGTCCTAAATCTAATTGTCCCTGTGGCCGAGTCAGGTCAGGGAAAGCGTGAAGAAGAGTCTCCCACTCTTTCACCTCAGCTGTATGGTAGACAACGACAGTACATTTAGGGAGACATAAGATAGCCAGAATTTGGTCTCAGTGTGGGGGCAATAGAGGGTAGTGGGGGACTGTACCAAGCTGGAGAGACCATCTGAAAATAACAGTGATTTAACACTGGCGACATGTGTATCACTTGTGTGTCAACATATAAGGGGCAGGGAAATGGCTCAACAGGCAAAGTGCTCATTAAACAAATGTTTAAGGGCTGGAGTTGAGATTACGCCCAGCCACCACACACACACACACACACACACACACACACACACAAACACACACACACACACACACCATGCAAGCGCTGAGTGGTTAAGGCAAACACAGGAGGTTTCCTGAGCAATCTGGATAACTTGACTAGCTGAATTAGAAAACTCAGGTTCAGCTGAGAGAGCCTCACTCAGCATATAGGGTAGGGAGTGATTGATCAAAAAGACATCCAACTTCAGACTCTGGCCTCCACATGTGCACAGATATACTTGTGCACACACATGTGCACACACACAGGTACATGCATACACAACCTGATATATATATCCATGCATACACGGCATACATGTATACATAGAAAGAAGAAAAAAATCAAAGAAAAATCACACAAATCCATTTGAATTTTAAAATAGAAGCAAATAGTTCACCTTTCTAAAAACATGGACTCATCCAAACTGTAGTTACATTGTAGCTTAACTTTGTCCATAGGTTGCCAGTTTTGAGCCCTAAAAATTCCCTAAATGGCCCTTTAAAGCAAATTTCTGATTTTTTTCATACTCAGTTCATGAGTCATTCTTTAGAACTCATTAAAAGGGTTTTGGATATTAAGAAGAGAAAGCTTATTTGGAATTATAGCTCAGGGAACTTAAAAATCATGGGAAGGAAGTTCAGTAAACTGCTGCTTCTGCTGCAGATCGGTCTGAATGACACCAAACATCTGGCTGAAAATCTGAAAAAAAAATTAGCCAGTCATTAGAAGTTCCCCCATATTTCCAAATCTGCAGATGGTTGGCTTTGTCAGCCAGATGGGGTTCCAGCTTTATTTATGTGTTCAGAATCCTTCAGGGAAGCTGCAAAGATGCAGTTGAGGAAGAAGGCAAGTTGCGGGGGGTGGGGTGAGGTGGGTGATTATTGAGTATGTCCTGTGTGCCAAACCCTGTGCTAGGCGCCTTTAGAGACATCAACGCACACTTTTCATATCTTATACCACCCGGCAGAAGGCAAACTCTGTAAGCACAGGGGTCTTATCTTTGAGGAACGCTCCTATATGTCCCTAGAACGTAGGAACAGCCATTTCTGCTCCTTCATTCCTAGATCTCCCATCTTACCCTGTCATCTAATCTAAGCCATGACACAGAACAGCCTAGAGCTCTTCCTGACCTTTCTGGTCCATTCCATGCATTCTTCCTCCTCACCCCCCCCCCAAAAAAATCCTAGAGTCAAAAGCAAGACGAAAGTGGGCCAGAGTCATGAGGAAGGATACAAGCAAGTGGCCTCAGCTGGGTCTGTGGGTTAAGTTAGGATTGAGTAGGTGGAAGAGGTCAGAATAGGAGCGTGAATGTCACACAGCTAAGCTGTGTCCAGATAGTCATAATATGTTAAATACCAAGACATGTTCCTTAGTGTTGACAAACCGCACTTGCTCAAAGTTCCTCACCAGCCATGCTACCCATTCCTGAGACCTCCCAGGACTCCCTAAGATCCATTAAGTAAAGAGTAAAGACTGCCAGGTATTTTGGCCACTATAGTAAAAAATGTGACTGATTTGGCTGGTAAAGCAACTAAAGCTTAGATGCCCAGTTACTTCCACAGTAAATGGTATCCAGGTATAAAGTAGGATGCACCTGACCCCTACATCCCCACTATTGCATGTCGGGTCGTGACCCTGTTTCAGCCATGGACACCATGTGTGGGTTGGTCTTGTGCTCACTGACTGATCAACATTTCTTCCCAGCTGTATCCTCATTGTTACAAAACCCTCAGGCATCTTCTTCCTGCCTCAAACACAGCATTTTGTCTTCTTCTTCTGTGGTTTCATCACTGGCAACAAAGGTCTGGGAAATCCCTCTGTTGGTTTTATCACTTGAAATAGTATGTTGTGGAGTACGGTGAAGACCACTCACACACATAAGATTGACCAATGTGGGCTATTGTATTGTGTGTTGAGAAAAAAATACAAGGAACCAGGCAAAATGATGACAGGTTCTCATGCTTTCCCTGAGCAGGGTACAAGTTCACTTAAGAGACTGTTTGATCACCCAGGGGGCTGTACTTTTGGTTAATTTTTGTTTTTTAAAGAAGTAGACTCAGATCCAGTAACTATATGCTTATTCAGTTCAAAAATTGGTAAAATGAACAAAAAATTTTATTCAGTAACAGTGCAAATGATTTCTGGTCAGAAGAAAAGGTAAGCCCCAACACAGCGGCTTGCCATTCCCAGCATGCCATCAGTGTTTGCATCTAACTTTACAGTCTTATTTCAGAATGCTGTTTCTGCCTCTCTTGAACCAGTTTTATGATTCTGCTGGCTCCCTTGCTGCGGAGTTGAATAAAACTTGACATCGGTTGACTCCGTGAGTTAGGAGAAATGTGTTCTTAATAGTTTGAAAATTATACTTTGCAGTGTGGAAGCCCTTGTAAATGAAAACAGTATTCATGTGGTTAAAGAGGAGCCTTAAAAAAAAAAAACCACAAGGTTGTTTTCTTGCCCTCTGTCTTGGAGGCCCTAAAAGACACGCTGTTCTACGGAAGAAACAAGCTTGGCTTTAGTAACAGCCCAGAGAGTTCTGTGTAACAGCGGAGGTCTGGGGACCCATGGGCTTGGGATCACACCTGGCTCCCATTTTCCAGTGAGTGCAAGATCCTGGAGACGGTTTCAGCCCTGGTTGTCTCCTCACCGGCTGTATTACTTTGCAAATGCTATCTCCAAAATAGTGCCACTGACAGAAGCAACTTAAGGGAGGAAAGGCATGTTTTGGATCACGGTTTCAGAGCCATCTGTTATTGCTTGGTCCGATGCATTTAGGCAGTGGGAACATGTGGTAGAGAACAGTTGTCCATATCAAGCAGACACACTAGAGAGTGGCGGGAGCCAGGAACCAGAGATCACCTTCAAAGGCCTAACCCTAGTGACCTACTTCTGCCAGACAGAGGTCTAAAGTTTCAAGGACTCCCCAAATGGTGCACCCTACTAGGGATCAAATACTCAAAATATGTGTCTAGGAACATTTAAGCATGGCACCTGCTTGTCAAAGGTAGCAAGCGTTTTTTTTTTTTCCAACCACTTTTTCTGTGGTTCTGTTAACAATGTGTTGTCCATTACTTCTTGATCCATTCATGTCAGAGTATTAACTTGCTTTCAGATGGTAAAAGAGCCGTCCTATCCCAGTCCTCTTTCCTCCCAAAGAGGTGGACTTTCAGTGAGTTACCTTAGGTTCCAAGAATTAGTCATAATACACAAGAATGTATAAGGGAAGAGAGAGGCCAGTATTTCTCTTCTGGCTTGGATGACTGTTTAGGCTGCCTGGCTACACATTTGCACACATGTCAACCTCAGCAAGGAGCCAGAGGGGAAACAGTCATGATGGAAGAGTGCATGACAATGAGGAACCTGGTTTGGGATGACGAGGTTCTGTAAATTGAATGAAGCTTGGGTATCTTACCGAAGAAAGATGCTCATTGACTGAAAAGCCCTTGGCCCACCTGCATCATACTTGTAAAAAAATCACACTACCTGGGTTCTCTTGACCTTGGGGTCCAACAGGGACTGAATGCCAGCCCCTACTCCACTTGCCAGTCAAGCACCTTTGTGCAGAGCCAAGTCAGTCTAGTAGGGGAGAGGCTTTAAACATAGTTACAGGGTACAGGGTTGGCAACTGCAGACTCAGCAGCATGGGGTTCAGCCAGCGATGGGAGCCAACATGAGATGGGAAAGTCCAGCCCAAAGTCAGATATTTCACAACAAGGAAGCATGTCATTGGGAAGGAACCTTAGGACCCTCCAGCAACCAATGCCTGTGCCTTCATAAGAAATCCAACTTGTTAGGCTCCATGATTTGGTCATTAGCTGGATTAGCAGTAACAATAGTGAGCTAAGTAAGAGAAGTGCAGGTCTCTTCCCTCTCTTAGTGCTCTGGACATGGTTCATCAAGGGAAATGGAATTGATATCATAGGGAAACATAGACTATCTCCTCAAAAACGGGAGCCATTGAAAGAGCTTTCTCTTTACATATACATATAGATATGATAATAATATAGATAGAAAGATTATATATGTATAATCTTTATATATAAATATATATTAGAAAGAGAGAGATGAAGGAAAATACAGGGTTTGACTACCATTTACCCCCCTAAACCATGCATTGATTTGCCATGTCTAGAAGCTCTCCACCCCTAGAAAACTCTGCAAGGCAGATGCCCTTGTCCTATATCTTCGGTCACACAAGGTACCCTACCTCCAGGGAATATGCCCCTTCTTCCTGATATTGTTAAGCAGGTGAGATGCTGTTAGCGAGCCTGTGGGATGCTAACACGCTTCCAAGAAAGGAGAAGAATGGGCTATGACAATCACTGAGGGAAGTCATAAGAAAGCAGTACAAATGACAGCTGACACTTAGCAAGAACCTTCCCTGTGCAAAGTTACTAACATTGTGTCAGGCTGTGTGCTCGTCTTCCTGGCCGACCCCCGAACATTTGTTTGTTTACTTAACAACAGACATATACCATTTAAGCAGTGTTCTAAGTGAGCGCCTAATAAGCACCACTCGCTCCTCATGACCTCTTCAGAAAACAGATATTGCTGTTATCTGCATTTTCGAGACTTTCACTCGGAGCTGGGATGCAAGTCCCTGCATCAGCTGTCTCTCATTAATTATGCGCTAGGCACTTGGATATGCGGTATAAACAGGATCAGCTGATTATCCTAAAAGCCAGACTACTGCTGGCCATTCTGTGTCACCAGCAAGGAGACGGAGGCTCAGAGAGATAAGGTGGCTTGCTCAGAGTCACAGTAGGACTGGGACACCAGGCACAGCCCTCCCTAACCTCAGCACCACTGTCCCTAGTTAAAAGCCCAGGCCTGGCAGAATGGGTTTCATCCCACCTGCTCTGTCAGGGAAGCCTGGTGCCAGTCACTAGCACACAATTGTCTAATAGCTGCAAATATCATGAAAAAAACCATTCTGCTGGGGGCTGGGGATGTGGTTCAGGCAGCAGAGCGCTTGGCACTCAGGCATAGGACCTGAGTTTGGACCAATAGCACCTATGGGGGAAAAAAAAAGCCGGAAGTGGTGGTGCAAACCTGTAATGCCAGTGCTGAGGAGGAGAACAAGTGGGTCCTGGAGATCACTAGCTATATGGTCTCGCTGAGTTGGTGCAACCCAGGTTCCATGAGAAACCCTATTTCAAAAAATGAACGCTAATAAGTCAGAGATAAAGAAGGATACCTTGATACTGACTTCTGGCCACCACACCCACACACACGTGTGTGAGCAAGCACACGCTTGAACATATACACACATGCCACACAGAGCAAGCATAAAGTTAAGAGTTGCTGCTTTTGATTGTAAATTCAGAAGGCAACACCAAGGAAAAGAAATGGTAAAAACCAGCAGGGTTTCAACACCATAGCACCGGGCTATGAAGAAATACCTCCTCCCCAGACCAGTGCTGTTTCCCCTTGAAAAGGCAGCCCCAAGGGTTTGGAAGATGCACAAGAAGGCTAACCGGATTCAGGGCACAAACTGTGAGCCACCTCCCATGGCTTCCACACTGGAGCTGGAGACTAATTAAGTTGGAGATACTACTAGGTTCAGGGCTGTCCTCTTTCCTGAGGATTAAATTGTGGGCCTATCACTGACTTGACTCCTTGGAGCTTTAAATGCTGTAGGTCAGGCAGGGATCAATGATTCGGCCTTTGGCTAGTTTCTCCTGCAGTACTTGGAGGGCTTCAGCCATCTTTGAGGAACAGCAGACTGTTATATACCACCAAGCTTGATTGTTGACCTTGGGCAAGAGTGAACCAAAATGGGCATCTGGGCTGAGACTGAGGGTAGGCAAGGCCTGACACCATCATTTTAGCTTTTAATCTGGATGGTCGAGGAAACATTAGCCAAGAACTCCAGCTACCATATTCCCAGAGCCCGGAATGCACTAGATGCTCACTTTATAGGCATTAACTTCATGGCAGGCACGAGGGTAACTTGATTACTTTAAGCTTTTAGTGCGTCTATGCTAATCCCCAACAGTGACCGAACATGTTTTGTTAGACTGTCTGACCAGCAAGCCCCAGGATCCTCCTGTCCCCTCCCCTGCCCGCCACCATCTCTGGAATTACAGGGGCACACTATTGTGTCCTGATTTTGCGCTGCTGCTGGGGTCAGTACGCAGGTCCTCATGCTTGTACAGCAAGCGTTTGTCCATCCAGCCAGCTCCCCAGCCCTAGATGTTTGATTCATAAATTCTTACGGACCACCTTCTAAATAGTAAATACATCTAGGACCCCAGGCGTAAGGGCCGCTTTCTGAATAATGCATCTAGAACCCTGGCCGTGAGGTCTCATAATCCAGTAGCGCACAGTCTGAGAGACACAGTCTTCCTGACTCTGCCATTTTCCGTAGCATCAGCTGCTATCTCCTATCTTGTCCTGGGATGTTACACCATGATCTAGCAGTCTTGTCTTCCAATCCCCTCAATACCTTGTGTGCAAACTTGGGGAAGGAAGAAAGAAAAGTCATGCTGTGTGGATACGTTGCATAGAAACCCAGCAAGCACTGTTTCTGTCCCCTGTGCCTTTGAATCTCTCTTTATATTTGTCGCCTGCACATACAGGGGCTGGAGTCACTGTCACTCTGCATCCTGTAGCAGGTGCTGTTTGGAACTGTGCATTTCGGTCCTGGAAATACAATGATAGCTACTCACTAAATTAAAATTATTCTGGAAACCATAGGTAACTATGGTGGGACCTCCCACCATCTCATTCATAAGAAACTGCCCCATTGCCCGCAGAAGCTAGTTCTGGATCAGAGCAGTCAATATAGATGCATTTACTATGGATCCTCTCAACTCCTTGAAAAGTGTGGGGAAATTAGCTGTTTATCAGTGGGAAATGCTTTAATGTTTGTGTTGCTTTTTACCAAAGAGGAATCTGGTTTGTGATCAAAACGCTCTAAATATTTAGAGAAAAAGAAAAAAAAGCTAAATAAAGAGGCAATCGTACTGAACTTGTAGGTCTGATGTGCAGGCCTACAATGGCCCCTTTCTGCTTTGTCACTCTGGTGAGTGACAACCTCACTCCTGGGTGGTGGGTTGTGGCCAGGACTGCAATAATCAAGTCTGAACTACAGAAATTGGGTCTGATGCTCTTGCCATGAACACCAAAATGATTTTCCAGTTGGAATCCCTGGGGCTCAGCTGTAAGGACATTTTCCTGGCTTAAGAAGAAAGGCCCCAACCCTAACACAGGAAAGGTATGCTAAGGGAAGGTGTGTATGATTGTGTGTGGCAACTTTTAAATTCTGTGGTCAAGGCAGGCTTCATTGAGAAGGTGACATTGAATTCAAAATGGAAACGAGGTGAGGAAACAAGCCAGGTGGCTGTGTGAACCAGGTGGAAGGGACGGAAGCTGCAAGGGCGTGGGTGGGACTGTGCCTGGTGCTCAGGAAATCCTGGGTGGTCAAGATTAACTCAGGGTACAGCTCACACAGGCCCTGGATTCAGATCTCAGGAAAGAGCAGAATGTGCTAGCGCCATCACCGTCCTCCCTCTTCCTCCCATTCTTTCCTCTTTCCCCATTTCTTTTTGCTCCTCCTCCCCCTTCTCCCCTTCCTCTTTCACTTCTTTTTGCTTTCTTTTCCTGTTCTCTCTTCCTCCTCTCCTTTCCTTTTCTCTTTCTCTTCCTTCTTCTCCCTTCATTCCACTGCTCCCTCCCTCCTGCTCATCCTCCTCCCTCTCTCTCCTCCTACTCAAGATACTGGGGATTGAACCCAGGTCCTCGCATATGCTCTGAGTCTTCTCAGTTGTATGATTTGCTCCACATTGTCCCGGAGATCTCTCTTGCTTCCATTAGACAAGAACCCTAAGTCTAGTCTTCAATACTGTTGCCCATCTCTCCCCTCCCCCACCCCTCTTTGTAACGGGCAAAACAGAATAACATCTCAGAGTTTCCTTCCTTCTTCATGTCCTCTGAATACAACAAGCCCATGGTCCCTTATTTTCAGCACTCCATTTCCTATTTGGGGAAAAAAATCATACAAAAAGTGACATCAGTGAGAAACTTAGAGTGCTCACTGAATCTCTCAAAGCTCTTAGAATCATCCTTCCTGCTGAGCAACCTCTTCCTACCCCACTGGTTCTCTCACTCTCTTTTCTCCTCGGAACTGAGTACTGAAGTCAGGGTTTAACACACGCTGGGCAAGCTCTCTACCACTGAGCCCCCTGTGCTCATCCAGCTCCAACTGGCTTCTCCTTCCATGCAAGTCCCCACTCAGCCCAGAGATCCAAGAAGAGATGCAAGCTAAGTGGTTTCCAGTCGAGGCACCTTCCTTCAGCCTGGGCTCCTTGCTCGGCTTATCAAGCTATCACAGTGCGCACGTGAGACACCATGCTATGTCCGGAGGATGGCACAGAGAATAAAGAAGGCCAGGTTCCTGCCTTTGCTCACAGCTGTGTGGGGAAGATGCTGCTAGAGAGGAGAGCAGTGGGCGGAGCTCCTGCTGCTCAGAGGAGGAGGAGTTCCTGGATTAGTCAATGTTGGGTTGTCATGGAAATGTTCTTAACACTGTGAGTCTTCAAAGTGCCTGGCCTCACTAGATGCTCAAAACACATGTGCCAAGCACACAGCAAGAATATAGAGTACACAGAGAACTGGCCTGTCCAGTACTTGGAGGGTGCATACGTGAATTTGGAGCCCCTAGGTTCTTATGGCTAAGCAGACAGCAATGAGGACAGGAAAGCAGCACCCTCCTGGAAACCCAGGAAGGCATGCCAAGGGACTAAGCCCAGCTCCCACCCCTCTGTGTGTGTGTGTGTGTGTGTGTGTGTGTGCCTGAGCATGCACGCTTATGTGCACACATGTGTGAGCTTCAGTCATTGCTTGAGGCAGAGTCACACTCTATCTCTAGCTGGCCATGACCTCACTCTATAGCCCAGGCTGGCCCCAAACTTGAGATCTTCCTGCCTCTGTTTACCAAATACTGGGATTATAGTTGCATGTCCCCTACCCAGCTTCTCTTTTTCATGTTTGAACTTTTAAAAATTCCTAGATAGTTGTTGACCTTTCTCCTATTCTTTGGCATAGAATTTTCCCAACTGCCTCTCTTTTGCTCTTGTTCTTCTGTGCCCAGAATCAAGTCTTCTGTGAGCCCTCTACCACCTAACTGCCTTTCTATCTTCTTAAAACACTGTGAAGGATACAAGCTTAACACAAAACAGAACTCCCCCAGTATAAGGCAAAGTCTCCCCTGCCCCTACACTACAGCCTCATCCTCCCTTCGCTCAAGTGACTGCTGCTCATATTTTGTTAAGTGACTAATAGATAGCATTTCTCGGGTTTCCTGAGTCATCTGTTAACACTTGACAGAACAGTTTTCTCCTCGAGTTCGCCTTGTTACTAATTTACGCAAAAGTCTTCTGAGATGGATCTTACATGGCGGTTTGAATGAGAATGTCATCCCCTCTGCCCCCCCCCCCCCCCCATAGGCTTATATATTTGAGTGCCTGGTCTCTGATTGTTGGACTGTTTGGGAAGGATTAGGAGGTGTGGTCTTGTTGGAGGAGGGGTGTCACTGGGAGTGGGCTTTGAGGTTTCAAAAGCCCACACCACTCCCAGTTCACTCCTTCTGCCTCATCCTTGCAGATCAAGATGTCAGCACTTAGCTACGGCTCTAGCACCATACTGCCTGCCTGCTGCTGTGCACCCAGCCGTGACGGTCATGGACTCTAACCCCTGAAGCTAAAAGCCCCAGAAAATTCTTTCTTCCCTAAGTTGCCTTGGTCACGGAGTCTTATCACAGCAATAGAAAAGTAACTCAGATACCTTCCAATGTGTTAAGAGACATAATCATTCATAGAATTCTAAAATCCCATATAAATGACAAGCCTTTGTCATTACAGTTTGACAATCCCTGGGTAACTCCTCCCTCACAGCCACTTCTCCACAGAGGGCTTTTTTATAAAGCCATTTCTGTATTGATACACCCAGTGTTTATTTCATATCTCTAAATCCTATCTTAATCCTCTATTTCTTGATTTATAATCTATTGACTTCCTGCCATGATAGGTAAGGCTGTATCCAACTCACCCCAGGCTCTGTATTGATTAGCTCTCTAATTTTTAAAAAATAATATGAATCTTCATTTTTTTCCCCATCCACACTGGGCAGAATGTCTCAGCTTCCTACTCTATAGAATGAAAATATCCAAGTTCCCCATCTCCACCCACCACATCTGTCAAGTGTGTTTTTACTTTTTCGTCATTCAGATTCCATTCTACCTTGACCTTGTGTGGGTCTTGTGCAGGTCACCATGGCTGCTGTGCATTCAGGCGTGCAATGGTCATGCCATGTCCAGGAGACAGCATTTCACAGCTCCCTGCCCTGTCCTCCGGCTCTTACAACCATCCTGCTCCCTCTCCTGTAATGCTTCTGGAGCTTGTGTGGGGTGCCACCAACAAGGTCTGAGCACTCAGACCTTAATCACTTAGTCCCAGCGTTCCGACCAGTTAAGAGTCTCTAATCAGGTAGGAGGGGGAAGAATGATCAAGATATGTTGTAAACCTGTATAAAATTGTCAAAGAAAAAGTTTTAAAATATCACTAAGAAAGCGAGTCAGAAAAAAATCAACAGAATAGCTCAGAGGCAGAATGCTTCCTTTCCACGTTCAGGGCCCAGGCTCCAGCTTCAACTCTGCAAACAAAACAACTCAGTATGTGCTCTGTTAGCGAGTGGACCTGTAAGACACTAGCACTTCCATCTTCCAGCAATAGAGTCAGAGTGGGAAAACCAAAGCAAGTTACCACGATTCGTGCCCAGCACAAAGTCAAGTTGCTTTCTAGGGCTAGGTTCTTCTCTTTGTGGTTTCAAAGGCACAGTTTTCAAGTTACTCAGAGAAAAACCTTTAAAAGGCAATTCCTCTCCCTTAGCCCATTGTTCAAAATCACATCGTGCATATGTTGCACCTGTGCTTGGACTTTCTGGTACATGTTTATATTTTTTAGAGTTTCTGATTGAGTCAAAGCTTTCTTTTTAAAAGCGGTCAATTTCAAAGTGCATCCCTGGAGAAAACTACTACGCCACCTTTTACTCGCTTCCTCAGTATCACCCAGAATTTAAAAATTTAACCTTATAGGGTATGGTGGTCTATGCTTATAATCCCAAAAGCAGAGGCAGGATGACAGCAGCAAGTTGGAGTCCAGCCTGGGCTATACAGTGAGTTCTGGGCCAGCCAAGGAGACAGCAAGATCTTCTCTCAAAAAATTGAAAAAGGAGCAAACAAAACCAAAGGAAACAAAAAGATAACTCAGTCTCATTATGGTTTGGATCTGCATTGTCCCCCACAGGCTTGTGTCTGAAACCCTTGGTTCCCGGATGGTGGTGCTGTTCAGGGAACCTGTGGGAGGTGGAGGAAATAGGTCACCAAGAGGACAGTCCTTGAAGACATACTACCCCAGACAACTTTCTGGCCTACTGTGATATGAACTGTACTGCCTATTATACCTTCTCCAATAACCTGAGCTGAACCCTCCAAAACAGTGAGCCCAAGTATATCTTTGTTTTTTAAGTTGTTTTTGTTGGTTCTTTTTGTTGTTTTGTTTGTTTGTTTGTTACAGGGATACAAAAGTAACTAATACAGACTTCTGTTACCAGATGACTTGAAGTCAAATCCAAGTTCAACCAATATGACTGAATGATTCTGAGCATATTACTTAATTTCTCTAAATCCCAGCTGACCCATCAATAAAATGAGAATTGCCCTTATAGCTGCTTATAGCATTGCATAAATAGTTAATATTTGCATGGAGCTTAGAAAAGTACCTGAGCCTGGAGTAAATGGGTGTTGAATATTTCCAGTTTCATGGCCTAGACTAGACAGAACCTACTTATCAGCCCTGTTCTACTAACAGTAGAGAATCATCCAGACTATGAATAACCATTGTTCTATTTGTCACTTAAGAATCTTCACAAGAGGGGGCTGGAGAGATGTCTCAGCGGTTAAGAGCATTGCCTGCTCTTCCAAAGGTCCTGAGTTCAATTCCCAGCAACCACATAGTGGCTCACAACCATCTGTAATGAGGTCTGGTGCCCTCTTCTGGCCTGCAGGCATACACACAGACAGAACATTGTATACATAATAAATAAATAAATATTTTAAAAAATTAAAAAAAAAAGAATCTTCACAAGATTCAGGAGGTCAAATCAATTATCTAACTGACGGAGGCAGTACCAACAATCTAACTGACGGAGGCAGTACCAACAATCTAACTGACGGAGGCAGTACCAACGATCTAACTGATGGAGGTAGTACCAATGATCTAACTGATGGAGGTAGTACCAACGATCTAACTGATGGAGGTAGTACCAACAATCTAACTGATGGAGATAGTACCAACAATTTAACTGACGGAGGTAGTACCAACAAGTCAGACTTATAGCCTTTGGTGACAAATCTTAGATCTGACTCTTCTCATATGGGTGGCCCAGGTTATATGGACTCCATATTCTAGAACATCCACAGATGAGCTACACTGGAGAACTGGTAGCCCTTAATAAGCAGCAGCCGCTGGTGCACACCAAGTGCTTACATACAAACCTCTTCTTAGTCCCGTAAGAGCCCTACAGGGTATTTATTATTGCCACTTAACAGATGAGTACCTGGAACTCAGAGCGGCCCCTGGCTCACATCTGAGCCAGTACATGAGAGCCAAACTCAGGACAACTGAATCGGAAAAGCTGTATATCTCGTCTTAAAGCCATAGCCAGTGTTCTCAAAGCATGGATCTTCAGGCTGGAGGGTCAGACCAGCCTCCCAAGACCGTTTCAGCAACTTCAAAACTATTTCAGAGCCATAGGAGCAGAGACATTTTTCCCACGGTGGTAACGGCTGCATGATGGTGCGCGGGCTACAGTACCGGCCCTGCTGAGGTCCAAGCACCTCCGAGCCACCATACACATCTCCACCCCACATACAGTGCTAGAAAATAGTAGGTGTGCTTTAAAATACCCTAAATAAAGCATTTTGTTTTAAATAAAATATAGATTTTGTTAAACCTCATGCAGTGGGGTTATTTTGATATCCTAAAAATATCAGAAGTGCATACAGAACACTTCCACTGTGAGCGTACGTCCACTGGAGGTCTCCAGAGAAAGCCCTCTGCCACCGAGTTGCCAACTGAACTCGCTGCTTTTACATCCACGAGATGTCATATTTTCTTGGGGAAAAAATGACTGACTTACAGCAAAAATATGGTTATTTAGGCTTGGGTCTTTGGCAGACATTTTCTCCAAAAAAAAGAACTAACTGAGCGTGTCACTTCAAAAAAAAGCAATCAACAGTATTTGTTGCCAAGGATAAAATTCAAGGTTTCAAGCAAAAACTACGATTTTGGAAAACTCGTATCTGGCTCTGTAAGCCAATTTGATGTTCTTTTTTTCCCTTTAATATTGTGTGATGAAATGTGCCCAATTTAAAAGACCTGCATAAGTCAATGAATCAATATTTTCAAAGTGACCAAACATACGCTGTTAGCACTATTTATGCTCAAAAAGCAAGGCATGGCGGTGCACACCTTTAATATCAGCACTCAGGAGCAAAGGCAGGTGAATTGCTATGAGTTCCAGTACAGCATGGTCGGCATAACAGGCCAGGCAAGGCTACGGCAGTGAGACCCTGTCTCAAGAACAGGAACAGAAACATCATCCTAAGCAAACTGTGCAGCAGGATAGGGTGAGGATCATGGATGTTCACATGCTAAGACACATAAAGTTAATATGGTTTTATGGTCTACGCTACTGAGAAACCTTTAAGAATCTACTATTTATTGAGCTGTGGTGTAAGATAAAGGATACCTAGTCCCACAATTCTTTCCAAAGGTCATTCAAACAGTGCCATCTTTTCTAATCATGTAGTTGTGTAAAGTTGGGGTTTTTTTTGTTTGCTTTTTTATTTGTTTGTTTGTATTGAGCCAGGGTTTCTCTATAGTTTTGGAACCTGCCGTGGAACTCGCTCTGTAGACCAGGCTAGCCTCAAACACACAGAGATCCACCTGCCTCTGTCTCCCGAGTGCTGGGATTAAAGGAGTGTGCCGCCATTACCGTTGGGCTTCTTCATGAACTCTTACCCAAACATCTGGCATCAGATCAGATGCAGAAGCAGAGGGAAAATATGCCATGAAGAACTGTTCCAGGGAGATGGCTCAGGGAGAGATGCCTGCTGCCCAGCCTGATAACCTGAGTTCAATCCCCAGGACCCACATGGAGGAAGGAGAGAACCAAGTCCCACAATGCATCCTCTGACCTCTGCAAGCGTCTGTGGCATGGGTGTGTACACACTCAGAGACATACACACTAAATAAATACTTTGAAAAGTAAAAGATTTGCAGGAGAAGTGAAAAGAAACACTGCTCTCCTCATCCCCCTTGCGGTTCTGGTTTATTATCAAATAAACCCATGGTGTTAGCACACAATTGGGTCCAACATCACTTTTGCGTGAGTTTTAAGATAAGCGTTTACATTTCTTTGGAGTTGATGTGTCATCCAAGAGTTATCGGATTGATGCCATCTACACAAACCAAAGCATGATACTGTGTGGCTGTGCGGTGGAATTTTAAGTCTAGATCTGTGAGCCTCTCCCTCTGTTCTGTTTGCATTCTGTTGACAAACTTGAAAGCGTTGGGGAAAGGAATGAAGACGCAAATGAAAAACACGGTTGTCAGCTATTTTTTTTTCTAGTTCTGCCTCTCTCTAGCGGGAGATGAAACGCTCCCTTGGCAGCGCTGGCCTCTGTCTCTGAGTCCTCTTTAGTTGCAGCTAAGATAAGTCGCTGTTCTGCCGTCTCTGCGATGTAGGAGGCAATGTGAGGTTTCAATAAGTCCTGGAAGAGGTGGCTTTGATTAAAACGCAACCCTGCCGAGGTACCGTTTGATGGGACTTGGAGGATTCATAGCATCTTGTGGCTTTGTTGGGAAATGCCGACAAAACCAAACTGTGGCTCTATAGAGAGCGGAGATCTATGAAGACATATCTCTCCTGCAAGATGAACCCAGGCACAGGGAGAAGGAGCTATATGTCCTGGGGCATTTGGTGGATGGGGGTTAAACTTACAAACTGACCATCTGGTAACCTCTAATTAAAGAGACTGTGTTAGGAGTGGGCATTTACAGAGTGGATGGGCCTGTTGGGTAGCCGCTGAACGAACATTCCTTTGGACCAGTCTTCCTACCGTGCTGAACACCAGCATCTGCCACACTGATTCTTCACTGTGGATGCACCACCTGCCTCACACTGACATGGTGGATAGTGCCCTCCAAAAATGAACCAAAATAGGCCTGTCTCCGGTTGTCAGGTGTTCTGTCACAACAGCATAGCAAGTAGCTGACACCCCTGTAATACAGAGAAGCACCAGTGTTATCTACCTACCTGTCTTTCTGTCTTCCTCCATCTATCTATCTATCTATCTATCTATCATCTATCATCTATCCACCTTTCTATCTATCTACCATGTATCTATTTATCTTTCTATCTATTTATCTGGACCTATGGTCTTGTTTTGCAAGCTTTTTGAGTAATTCTCATCCAGTAGAATGGATGGCTGAGGTCCGAGGCAGCAAATGTCTGTTTCTTCTTGTTCATTGTTTGGATGACCTCACATCCAGCCATCGTCCTCTTATTGGTATTGCTGTTCTGATTTTCTCACTGTGTTGCCCAATCTAGGCTTGAACTCACCATGCTCCTCCCTCAGCCTCCTGAGTGCTGGGATGACAGATATGTGTGTCACTGAGCCTAACTTTGAACTGATGCTTTTAAAATAAGTTGGGACCCTTGGAGAATCAGCTTAGTCCTGTGCAGGGAGATGAACCAAGTAATTACTGCAAAAACCCTAGTAAAAGAAAACTCCAGAACATTGGACGCTGGTATGGTCTTGAAATATACCTTAGGAAATTAGCAGTGACACAGGGCAGAGGTGTGGGCGTGGATGAGAATCACTCTGCTTAACCTCCCTGGAAACACCCTGGCAGATGCTTTTGGGGTGTGTTTCCTGGGTGATTCCAAATTTAGTCAAGTTGACAGTGACGATCAGCCATTCCAACAGCTAAAAACTAATAAACATATGTAACACTGTTTGCGGTTTATCTGCCAGCAACCATGCAAAAGAATCTGTGCCCTCATATCTGAGCCTTTTGACAACTCTCATTATCTCTATGTGACAGAAGAGAAAACCCGGGTTCAGAGAGGTCACCTCTCTCATGCACAGCTCTCCCCAGGACAGAATCTACACTCAGATGGAGTGACTCTGTGGCATCCCCCTGTAACTGTTGCTTCCCTGGACTGAAAAGGAATCATCCAAATGAAAAATCACAACTCTCACAAGAGCTGGAGGCTGCATAGGCGTTACGAGGGATGAGGGATGGGAAGTGTTCTGAGAACAGGAAATAAGGCTGAAGAGATGGCTCGACTGTTAAGAGCAACGGTTGCTCTTGCAGAGGACCAGAGTTCAGTTCCCAACACCCAAGTCTGATAGCTCATAATCTCCTGTAACTCCAGCCTCCTCTTCTGGCCTTCATGGGCTCCCATACCTACATGTACACACACGTGTGTGCACACACAGACACACACAAGAAAGAAAGAAAGAAAGAAAGAAAGAAAGAAAGAAAGAAAGAAAGAAAGAAAGGTATTTAAAAATCTGACATTATGAAATTTTTATTTTGAAGTTCTGTCTGGAGTGTGAACAGAATGGGGAAGGAAAAGTAACATTTGAAGACCAGTTAAGAGACGTTAGTGGGAGCTAGGGTGATGAATCAGTGATTAAAGTGCTTGCTAGGCCAGCACGAGGACCAGAATTTGGATCCCAAGGACCCATGTAAATGTCCAGAGGAGCATAGTGACTTGCTTATAATGGTAAGGGAGGCAGAGGATTCCCCAGAGTAAGCTGGCCAGTGAGACTAGTGATATCTGTGCACTCTGGGATGGATTGCGAGAACCTCCCAACTGAATAAGGTGAAGATGACTCCAGGTATGTGTCTCGGGCATCCACATTCACAACTACTCACATGAACATGCACCCACAGAGAGATGCCCACACATATGCAAGCAGGCATATACACACACGTGTGCAAAGCAGACACACAAACAGAAAGATGGAAAACAGGCCTTGACAAGCAAGCAGACAAGCAACAGTGATGGGATCTTGCCTGAGAAAGAGAGCGGTGCTGACAGGGACATTGGCCACAGACTGTATCAGGAATTCCTGGTTGTCGCAGGCAAAGGATGAAGGAGGATGAGGTCAAAGCACTCTGGATTTTCTCCCTTTAGTTTTTGGATTGATAGTGATGTTCCTTAGTGACAGGAAGTTTAGTGAGGATGAGAGAGAATGACTTGGGTTTTGAGCACATTGAATTGTTCGCTTCCCATCTAACCATAAAGTGAGGGTATTGGGAGAGCTACCGGGTGTGCCTCAGGGAACACGGGGGTGACTTGTCTAATTACTTGTACAAATACAGCCTTGCTGACCAGAAGTCAGTCAAGTCGGTGTATCCTAACCTCTCTTAATTGTTACAGAGAGAACCAGATGAGAAGCCATTAGAAAAGATTCTGTGTGACAAGTTAACTGATGTTAAAAGTCTGAATGCCACCTCGGGTCACTGCAGTCTAACTGGGCACAGATAGGGTTTCTTGGGTCTTGCAGAAGCAAGTTGTGTGTAACCGCCATTTCAGGCTCCTTTCCTTCACTGTCTGACTTCTTGGCTGGTTCTGAGTGGACGTCAAGGAACCCTTTCATAAATGGTGACCTTTGGAAATTTGAAATGGTGGTTTCTAGCTAATTTCCATTCCATCCTGGGGCTACTACTTGAAGGTCATAGACTGTTGAAGCTCGCGGCTCGTCTCTCAGCCCATGCTCTCAAGTGTAGTTTGGAAAAGGGCAGTGCTGTTTGCACTCGTAATGGTCCCATCATTCAGATGAAGGTTCATCATTCGCAACTGTGTGACGACTCTGTCTGAGGATGGAAATGTAATGTTAATAACAGGACTGGACCCAGTTCTAGAGAACTGGGGAGCTTTTTGTTGGAGGTCATAATAATATAATCATACTCTTATATTACCTAGAATTCATTGTTGCAAGTAACCGAATTCTAATTGTATCAAGAGAAAAGAGAGAGGTTTAGGGGAATGGATCATCTGGCAAAGTACTTACTTCACAAATATGAGGGCTTGAGTTTGAATCCCCAGCACCCACATGAAAAACTAGACATGGAAGCATAATCCCAGAGCTGGAGAGTAGAGACAGGAGGATCCCCTGGGGCTCTCTGGACACCCAATCTAGCCGGGCAGCAAGCCTTGGGTTCAGCGAGAGACCCTGTCTCAAAAAGTAATGTGGAGAGTGATGAAGGGAGATACCTGACATCTCTGACCTCTGACCTCCACACACAGGAACACAAGTGTGCTTGCACAGCTCGTGCAAACACGAAAGAGAGTGGGGAGGTACCATACTGGATTAACAGCATCAGAAGTATTGTTTGATACAGTGATCAAATTCCCAAATGCAACATTTCTCTCCCCATCATCTTCACTGAGTCCATTTTGAAGCATGGGAATCCATGGTATTTAACAGCAGCTGTCAGGGCTATGAGCATCCCTCCTTAAATGAGCTGGTTTTTGTTTTTGTTTGTTTGTTTGTTTTTCCTAGCAAGTAATCATTGGCTTTGATTAGTTCACATGCCCATTACTGAACAAATAGCTTCAGACCAGCAATGTCAAAGGGCTGATTGGCCAAGGCCTGAGTCACATGTTCCAGCCTTGAAGAAGGAAAGCACTAGCTCCCCTGAGAGGATGGTAATGAAAAGCAGTGTTGCTGGAGTATTCTATGCAGGAATCAGCCTTTTCTTCATTTATTCATTGTAACAATCACCCTAAGCAGGCACTGCCATTACCACCTTTTTAATAGTAAGGGGCAACATAGAGCGAGATAAAGTCAACTGCCAGGGAGCCATCACAGCTAGAAAATGTCAAAGCCGAGGGAGAGCAACCTTCCCAAAGGTCCACAAGTGTAACATGAGGGCTTGCTTATTGGGACTTCTGTCCTGCCCAGTTCCCACAGTCGCTAGGTCCCAAAGAATCACACAGAAATAAGTTATAAAACTGATTGGCCCATTAGCTCAGGCTTCTTATTAACTCTTGTAGCTTATATTAACCCATTATTCTTATTTATGTTAGCCACATGGCTCGGTACCATTTTTGGCAGGGCAGGTTATATCTTCCTTCTTCCATGTCTGAGCAGGACTGTGAAAAGAGCTTCCTTCTTCCCAGAATACTCCTATTCTCCTTTCCCCACCTCTACTTCCTGTCTGGTTGTCCCGCCTATACTTCCTACCTGACTACTGGCCAATCAGCATTTATTTAAAATATAATTGACAGAATACAGAATTGTCCCATACCACACAAGTATAAAGTATCCTACAAACTGAGGCAGCCTCTCCTCACAGCTTGGGTTCTTACAAGGCCACCCTGCCTAGGGATGGGCTCTCAGATGACTTAACACCCTGGAGTTAGAGCTGTGGTTGCATCTGGAATGTTCCTTGTAGGCTTGTCTTTCTGGCACTTGCTACCCAGCTTGTGGCACCATTTGAAGAGTATGAGGTCCTTAGGAAGAAGAGACTGCTGGTGGAAAGGAGGCTACTAAGGATATGCCGTTGGAGGTTGCAGTTGCTAGTGGTTCCAGCCTGAGTGACCTACTTCCTGTTCAGTCTATGAGGAGCTACCAATGCATACTTCTGCCCCGGGAACGCTGCCATACTTTTCCAGCCATAGTAACTGAAACCATGAGCCAACGAAAACCTTACTCTCTTCACTTACTTCTGTTAGACACTTTGGTCACAACAATACAAAGATAACAATCACAGAGCAATTTTAGACAATGACTGTATTTTTCTCTACAACAACTTTATGAATGAGACAGGATCCAAACACATTATCCTCACTGCATGGGGGATAAATCAAAATACAGTTCCACCGAGGTTAAAGATCAAAGCAAGGGTTGAACAAGAGAATGCCCTCTGATCCTGCAGTAATACAGTGTAAGAACCTGTAAATGTTTGGCAAGCTGCACTGGCCTGGGAGTCCTCCTGGCTCATCATAGCATCAGCAAAAGACTCACCCACCATGCTGCCTCCCATGACCTGTGCAGGAGATGAACAGAGCTATGAACCCAGGCTGGTCCAAAATCATCCTCAGAGACTTAAAACCACACATTGACTTACAAATCATTGCATGCCTACTAAATTATCTCGCTAAAGTTACCAATATGCACATATGTGTGCCCTCACATATGAACAGCTTAATTTCCTAACAGCCATTGTGGTTTTTATATATATAGATAAAAATATATTTATATATAGATAGATAAAAATATTATCTATATTTATACATAATATTGTGGCTTTTCAGGATGACTCTTTGTCAAACATTGGCTCATATAATTGGGTTTCCTGGATGTTTCCTGACCATTCCGTTCTCTCAAGTTGCCAGAAACATTTGGATAGCAATAAAATTTAATTCATGGACTTACTCGAACACAACCAACATCTTTAAAACGTTCACATTTTACATTTCAGATATGTCTTCCATCAATCAATGTTTTATGTCTGCTTCACAGAATTTTATTGTTGGTATTCAAAGTAAGTGACAAAAGCAAGCTAGAGCAGGGGTTGATGTAGATCCAGGATTTGAGAGGTCCAGCTCATCACGGTGTGGAAGGCCCGGCAAGGGAGGCATGAGGTCTAGACACCCTTTATACTTTGGGAAACTCCTGAAGATGGGTGCCTTGCAGAGAGTATTTTCTAAAATAGCATTTGGCTAGCCATTAAGAAGTTGTTACTGATCTAGGATTATCTGTTTGTTGCCTGTAAGCTGTGTAAACTTTCTTGCTAGTGCCAACTGCATTGAAGTTATTATCATTTTTGTCTCTAGCCGCCCCCCATACCATCTACTAATGATAACACTCACCTGGGTCTGTTTTACCTTTGTCTGAGGCTTAGAGAATTAAGCAATGGTAGTATCCAAAGACCGCCATACCTTTCCTCTAACAGCAACAGTATGCCTGGTGAGTACTTCTGTTGGGCGTGGTTACAGGTGCTGGTGTTCCTCTCTGATAGGCCCAGTGGTCTGTTTCTTCCCTGACTCCTAAGGTGATTCCTGCCCCTTCCAGAGTGTGTAATCCTTCCAAAGTTTTACCAAAAACCAGGACATTTGCTAGGTCTTCGTCACCATAGTATCGAGGCATCTGTTAGTATTTATCTGGGTGTCAGATTCCATCAATAGGGAGGTTTGTTTTCTTTCGTTTCTATTGAAATCATCAGATTTCCCATCTCCTTTATTAGTGGATTAATTGGTGGTAATTCCCTTCTTGTGAGTAGAGCACTTTCCACTCTTTTAAGTCCTTTGGGAGTACATTTCATTCTTTTACTATATAATGTTGGACTAGATTTCCTGATATGTAATTTAAGATGTCCTTGTGTATCTGCCAACAAGCTTGTCATATAGCTTGTCTTCCATGTGTGTTCATTTTCTGGTTTTAAAATCAGTATTGTAGTATTCCGGCCACATTGTTCTCTGGACTCTGAGCCCAGGGCCTTTTAAAGAGGACTTCTTTGGCAATTTCTTTCATGTCTTGTTTGTCGATATCTGGCCCTTTTTCCTGGAGTCCCTCGTGTTTTTTTGCATGTCATTTGCCTCACAGAAATGTATAAACGTTTCCGTGTGGAGCTGAACTGTGCCCTTGTTTGTCATTTGTTTTCTTCCACGTCTGTCTTTTTCCTCTCTCTATTTTCTCATTTTGTCTCCAAGTGCATTTATAATTGGCGTCATTTCTTCCAAGATTGTGCCATTAGGTTGTCTTTCAGTCTTCAATTTCCAGGCTTTGGGATTCCTGTCTCTGCGTTCTTAATGTATTTTTTAAGAAGCCGAGAAGAACTGTTTGAAGGCAGCTGGCCAAATGCCGTTTCCAGCAGTAAATTTTTTTGCTCCTGGGATTTTTTAACCCAGATTTAAACTTTCATCTTTTTGAAGTTGGCATGTTTTAACATGAAGAGGTCCATTTGAAGATCATAACCCACATCCGGCAAAGTCGTGCCCCCTCAGGTGTGTGTCATCTGCCCGAGTGGCTGGCTACCTGGCTGTGCCTCTGCTTACCTAGTCATTGATGAAACCTTTGAGTTCAAGAACGTAGCTCTACACAGAGAACTGACTAAGAACAATCACCATTGGAAGATGCTGCTGAGTATGAACTCACTCCCAGTTCAGTGACCAGCGGAAGACCCACAGCCCTGGCGTTGACCGAGTCAGTGCGGCTCCCTCGTTTGTCAGACTGTGGGATTTACTCCAGTTTAGACACTGTGCTGGTCTTAGAGATGCTGAGAATATGCAACCCCTGCCCACACAGACTCAGAGTAGGAAGAAAATTCTTTCTTAGTTGTCTTAGTCAGTGTGCTATTGCTGTGAAGAAACACCATGACCACAGCAACTCTTATAAAAGAAAACATTTAACTGGGGCTGGCTTATATGTTCAGAGGTTTATTCCGTTATCATCACAGTGAGACATGGCAGTGTGCAGGCAGACATGGTAGTGGAGAGGTAGCTGAGAGTTCTACATCCGGATCTGTAGGCAGCAGGAAGAGAAAATGACACTGGGTTGGGCTTGAGTATCCGAAATCTCAAAGTCCACCCTCAGTGACACAGTTCTTCCAACAAGGACACCCCTCCTAATAGGGCCACTCCCTATGCACCTGGGGGGGGGCATCTTCACTCAAACCACCACACTACTTGTGTGATTTCCTGTATCAAGTTACATGTGCAATTTAAAACTTTGTGACCACCGATTGTTCAAAGCCCCTTTTAAGATATCATAAGAGTAAGATGTCTACTACGAGCTGCAAAACTATCCGAAGATAGAAAGTAAGGGTTCACAGAGCTTGCTCTAGGCCCATCCTACCTCGTCCTCACCCTGCTCCAAAGTAACCAGCTTGAACCATGATGCTACCTTCACCACAACCTTCTGCAATCTCATGAGATGCTTCCTCTTGATGGTCCCCTCAGCCGGGCTGAGAAGCGCCTAGAAGACTAGAACACATACCTAGATGTGACTACGAGGGCATTTCCAGAGAACATAGGCATGGACCTCAGTCCAGCAGCTGCAAAGGGAAAACCCACCCTGAATATGGACAGCACTGTCCAATAATTTTAGGGGCTCAATGGTTTGTCACTTGCTTATCTCCCTGAATACATCATAGATATATTTCCATATCAATTTTTACTTCAGATTCAGTGCAGTCTTTTTAAACTGCTATATTAATGCTTCATTATGTATAAAGTTTATACTGCCATTCCTTCTCCCCTCTCAGTGGAGTCAGAATGACCTGGATTAGGAACTAACTTGTTCACCTTAAGCAATGGTTCTGGGCATCTCAAAGCCTCATGGTGTCTTTACCACCATAGCGTTCCATGATGGTGTCTTTCCTACCATGGTACCATCTCCTCCAGACAAGCCATTGTCTCTGCTCGCCCCACCTCCACCCCACCCCGGCTTCCAGGTCCTCAGGGTATCCAGGCAACACGAGCAAATTCTGATTGTTGATAATTAAATCCAATCACATTTTAAAGGAAGGTTGGGAGACTTTTAAAGGAAGTTTCAGAGAACTCAAGAGAGGAGGGATTCATATGATTTGAGGGCTGCATGTAAGATCCTGTCCTAGAACATGATAAACATAATTCTGTGAAGTAGTCACTGTTGCTCCATTGCCACCATAGAAAGGAAAAAACTGAACTTTAGCAAAGTCAGGGTTGCTTTTCTAGGGCTTCAGGACTAGAAACCATAGTGTGGGTGATGCGGAAGATGGCGCCAGGGATGGCAGCGAGTGGTCCTTATGTCAAGGGCTTTGTTTGTATTGTCTTTTTCAATGCATGCAGCAACCTAGTAAGTAAGTCCTTTTATTTTCCTATTTGATCGTTAACAGAGCCTATGGTTAAATGATTTGCCAAGGGCATCCCATTGGCAAGTGTTGGAACTTGGATTTGAACCCGGGTCTTTTTGGTTCCTTATAAACATCTCTTCTTGCTTTGGAGGTGAAAGCTTTCGTGGCAGTTATTCAAAGCTAAACATTCAGCTTCCTGGATCACTTCCAAACGGAGTGTCATGCAACTATGCAGAAGGCTGGGCCTTGGGGAAAAGAAGCCAGACTCCATCCCCAGCTGTCTGCATCCCCTTATCTCCTGGGCTCTTGGGCAACACTTCCTGTCTCGTGGCCACACATGCTGTCTGAGCTTGGCACAGCCTGTTGTCGCCATGGAACATCTGTGGCTCACGACTTCTGTGAGCGACTCTATTTTCCACACGTTCCCAGCTCGTTAGAAAGCAAGGATCCTATTTGTTGGTGGGTGTTTGCAGTCCCAAATGGAAACACTGCAAAATAACGGTGGAGGCAATTCACCCTGGTGGGAGCAAAGACACACACAGCACCAACAAGTGGGGTGATTGTCCTCCAAAGAGTCTTGATAATTACGGAGGATCGGTGGGGGAGGGAGGGAGCAGGGATGTTCATATAGAGTCCCAAAACCTCTGGGCCACCCTCTCAGTTGAAGTGTTAATGTTCTAAGGAAATAACTTTGTCAACGAGAGTGGTAAGGAAGCAGAAACTGGTGTAAGCCCCGCTGCACCCGGGCCAGCCCGGAACTCTACAGAAAGAGCCTCCACCGTCCGGTCCTCATGGATGTGCCTCAGGAGCCCCCACAGTTCTCTCAGATGTTCCACTTCTGGTCCTTGGCCAAATGCAATCTTTAAAAATATCCATTTGGCAAAGAATCTAAAATTTCCCTTTGGATTGTTATGTGATGGTGGAAAAGACACATTTTTTAAAACCCTAAAAAAAGCACCTTAGCATTTTGTGGGCTTTGGTAATTCTGAAACAGCTGAAATGCTAAAACTTTCAAGTTGGCAGGTGGGGGCTGAGATCTGCAGAGCTGGTTCCTCCGGACAGGAGGCGGAGCCTCGCAACTCAGAGGACCCCAGCCTCCTATATGTCCAGGTCCACCCACTTGCAGGGAGGGCTTCACACGGCCCCCAGGGGGCCCTTGCCTCCCTTCCAGATACTAACGGGGCTTATTCTGGGAGATATCTCAGGTTACTTCAGGAAGGGCACACCATTGACCTCCTTGCTGCTGGCTGCATGGATTTGGAACTCAGGCCATGGGACTGACTGCCTGGATATACAGACAGCTGGTTCTACTGTCTATAAACTATAACACCATATTTAAACTAGTTAATTTTTCCATGTCTCTGTTTCCCTATCTGTAACATGAGGGATAATGCAGGGGGCATGGGTTAATTCTTATGAAATCTTCTTAAACCATACTAAAAGTATGGGGAGCATTCCGAAATATTGGCTGTAATCCACAGACAATTAAAACTCTACCTGGAGGAAA
The DNA here is from genome assembly GCF_018167655.1 of Microtus oregoni. Taxonomy (NCBI): domain Eukaryota; kingdom Metazoa; phylum Chordata; class Mammalia; order Rodentia; family Cricetidae; genus Microtus; species Microtus oregoni. The sequence continues at coordinate 22,172,043 of NW_024543075.1, read as the reverse complement.
TATGTGGGTGGTACTAACAACAGCGGGGCGCCCAGTCTTGGATCGGCTTGAAGATTAGATTGAGAGTGGGAGGGGCCGAGGCTGGAACAAACACTTACTATATGAAGTAAGCTTGACGCGAATCAAAAATGACCATTTTATGTATTTGTTGAGTTAAACTCATCTTGTTTCATAAAAGATGGAGAGGATGTTTGGCAATACAAGTAAAAGCAAGGAGTCATTTTTTAAATTGGGCTAAAGGAAGAATGAGCATAGAGCAAAGGCAAGAATGAGTCTAAAGATGTAGACACAAATGATCTGTGTTCCTGCTAATAGCAGCTGACAAGGTATGAACCAAGCGTCATGGCAGTCCTTTGACTAAAGATGCTGGTCAGCCGCACATATAGAGTTATAAGAATTACCTCCGTCCCCATCATGCCCATTTCATAGATAGAGAAACTGAGGCATGGAACCATTAAGTAGCTTAAATTGGTCTCCTAGTTTCTACATAGCAGATTCAGGTGTCTTTTTGCACCCTTGTCTAATCCTGCTTAAGCTGCCAAGCAAACCTCCCCCACAGCTCACCCTTGGGCAAATCTCTTAGATCATGGGATCCTGAGTGTCTTTCCCTCAAATGGGGGTAATAATTGGAACCACGCAGTTGTTTTGAAGATAAAATGAAACAATTATTATGAAGGGTATTGATCACAACCCCAGCTACTTAGCAACTGTTCAATAAATAACACCTAAAATAAATGAAATTCAGAACAACACAATCTCCCTGGGTGCCAAGATCAGACAGGAACATCTCACTTCCTCAGAGGATGTCATATCACCTAACAAAGCATTGCCTCTCCCAGTGGGGGCTGGTGGGAAATCCTCCACGCAATGAAAGATGGTGCGTAGCAAAGTCAGAAGCCTGGGTGGGGTCCTAGGTGTGCCCCTCAGTAGCCAGGTGACTTTGGCAAGCTGTCTTCATTTTCCTAGGGCTCTTTCTTCATCACTAACAGGAAAAAAATATAGCAATTCCTCACAGGATTAGCATGGGAATTCGATGAGGTTATAACCGGTGATGGATTTCAAAGGGCACATCCGTAGCCGTGTGTGGCTGCTGCTCCGAGAAGCAGCGCCACCACTCTGGCTGAATGCTGATGGCAATGGGGCCAGCAGCAGTTCCAACATACTGCAGCGCTTGCCTGCATCTTAGTCATGCTTCAAATGACCATGACGACACATCTAAAAGGCCATACATCCTATCAGACCTTCCAGCCCAGCTCTCTTGTGAGATGCCATGTCTGTATATAGTCTATGGGATGGGTACCTCCAGCTGTGTACATAAACCATCCCTAGGCAATTTGTAATATCTAATGAGATGTAAATAGTTGCTACACTGTGCTGTATAGGGAACCAAGTAAGGAAAAAGTCCGTATGTGTTTGGTAGAAATGTATTTTCCCCCTGAATGCTATCTATAGTTATTTGAGTGGGATGTGTAGACAATATTCTTTGGTGGAAAAGGATAAGAAGTAAAAGAACCTGGATCTGAAAGGCCCTTTCCCAGTCTTCCTTAGGGGAAAAAAATGTGTTTGTAGTTGTGGGTGGTACTCCAGAAGCTTGAGGCAGGACGATCTTGAATTCAAGGTGAGTCTTGGTTACGCGTGAGGCCTGTCTAGAAAGACACACACACACACACACACACACACACACACACACACGAGAGAGGGGGGAGAGGGAGAGGGAGGGAGAGATAGAAAGAGAAAAAACAAAACACAGGGAGAGAAACAGAAGAAAGGAAGAGGGGAGGGAGAAGAAACTGCCATGGTGAAAGTCAGGTCCACAGGAGTTGAGTCACTGTGCACAATGGTTAGGAATATGTAGAGTAAGGAGCTGGACTGTGCTGGGTTCAAGTCTTGTTTCCACCACTAATTGGCAGGGTGACCTCGAGAGAAAGTTTCTTAATGCCTCTGTACCTCAGTTTCTTTATCAGTTGAAAGGGGAGTAGAGGTGGGGCTGGGAGGACAAGAGAGATGAGTCAGCAGTTAAGAGCAGGTTCTGCTCTTCCAGAGGACCCAAGTGTGGTTCTCAGCACCCGCATCCAGCAGCTCACAACCACCTGTAGCTCCAGCTCCAGAGACCTCTGCAGACAACAAGCACATACATACATAAGAGTAATTAAAAATAGAATCTCGAGAAGAGAGAGACGTACAACATAATACCATACCTTGACATTACTTCAGCAAAGATGAAGTGAATTGCTACCCAGGGGATGTATTTACCCGGGCGCGCACTAAAGCCGACCTGCTAGCTGTTTATCTCACTGAGCTAATGGAAGAAAAGAAGCCGACAGCAGATGGGGGGTTGAGGGATTGGATTGCTAAGAAAGATGTGGTTTTTTAAAAGGAGGTAGAATGAGGGGGGTTTCTTTTAGGATAAGGAGTGCTCAGAGAGACTGGGGCGTGTGAGAAATGGGTATTCACTAGGTAAGGACTTGGGCAGCAGACAGGATGCATTCCTGGGTACAGGTGGAATGAGGCAGAGGAAGACACTAGGGGTCAGTGAAGGCAGCTAAGTTTATGCCAGGGAGGGAAGGGCTGGAAAGAAGGAAAACTTTGAGTACTCCCTATGCCAAGCAGCCCAGTTTCCAGCAGTTCCTCCAGCTGAAGCAGTGGCTTCCTGACTGTGCTGGTTCCTCAAAAACAGGCTACTAAGTTTTGCCAATTCTCTCAGGGCCATAGAGTCATTCCTTCCCGTGTTAAATGAAACTGGAAGCATAGGATCTTGCAAGGAGCTGGCATCGATTCCTTTTTGACATCACTGTCATATTAAGTAAAAATAAACCAAACTTGGAAAGGTAAGTAAGTAGCACATTTTTTTCTCATATGTGGATTCTAAATGTGTGTGTGTGTGTGTGTGTGTGTGTGTGTGTGTGTGTATGATCATGTGTGTATATGTGACATAAAAGAAGTGGACTAATAGGAAGGGGAGGAGCAGAAAAAAGATCATGGATGTTAAAACAGTCAAAATGCATGATAGGCTTAACAGAAACGTCTATGAAATTTGTCCCTATGTGCAATAAATATATGCTTTAAAAGTCATTAACAACAGTAATAAGTCAAACTGTCCACACACACACAACAGACAGTCTAAGTTTCTGCAACATACAGCAGACGACAAAAGCAGAGGGGGTTCGGTTAGCCTGTCCCCACCAGGCCTGGGAACTCAGATTCCACAGGCCAGAGGGCTCCACCCCACCCCTGCCTCTTCCTCGCCTTCCCCATCTCAGCTCCCCAGCGCTTCTCTCCTTTCTCCTCCACTCCTCTCCTATGGCTTCCTCTTTATCTCTCTCCCACAAATCTATATTCGGTTTCTGTCTTCCAAAAAGAAAAAGTGAGTAGGAGGACAAATTGTTTAAAAGCAACACAGCTATTTTAACAAAATGCTTTTTTCTTTGAGTCAGTCCTAAGAAATCTGAGTAAAATCTAAGCTGGAATGAACAAAAAAAAATCCTGAAAGAAGAGAGAGAGAGAGAGAGAGAGAGAGAGAGAGAGAGAGAGAAATTAGGAAGAAGAACCTAAATTTCCCTCAGGTAGAATGGGAACCAGCAAGAAGAGAGAGGAGGTGAAGAGTTGCCTGCTGGGAAGCAAACCCACCCAGGGGCCTGGCAAGGATGCCTGTTGACACAGGGGATGTAGATTCAGTTGCTTGGTTGTGCAGCCCATCTCAGAGCAAGCATCTGGCTCTTAGGAACATCTGGGTAATTGCTTGTATAGACATGTCATCTGGATTTTGGCGGCTTGGATGTGGGTCACCTGCTGTGATAGTCAATCTTCATTTTCAGCGGTAGCTGAATTTAGACTCACCCAGGAGACAGTGAGTCCTACCTCTGAGTGTGCTTGTAACTAAGGAAGAAGACCCACCTTGAATGTGGGTGGCATTTTATGTGATGGGAGCATCCATGAAATAAAAAGCGAAAGGGAGGTAGGGAGTGAAGGGCCAGCCTGCTTCCTTGTGGCCACCACGGTGTAGACTGAGCCGCTGCATCATGCTTCCCCTGCAGGGACAGTTTGGGCCCTCAAAGGCTATGCAATAAGCTCTTTCTCCTTTAAGTTGTCTACGCCAGATGATTTGATCACATGCCTGAAAAGGAAACTAACACAGAAATAATCTAAGTCCAAAGAGGTTATACTGTCCTTTGGATTTAAGTGTTCTGGGCTCTAACCCAGTTCCAATATCAGCTCTGCTTCTGATGGTTGTACCCTGAAATAGCCATGTTCCTTGCAGGTATATGTCCTTATTCCTTTATTTTATCATCATTATCATTGTTCTTATCATTAATGTGTGTATATGACGTGCCAGGGAGGAGCCTGTATGTCCCATGACACAAGTGTGGAGGTCAGGGCACCACTATAGGGAGTTCACTCTTTCCCTCAACCTCATTATGGGTTCTGGGGATCAAATTTATGTTCTTAGGCCTGCATGGCAAATACCTTCAATCCACTGAGCCATCCAACCCGTAACATCCCTATGTATGTGCCCCCCAGCCTCATGCTTGGGAATTGAACACAGGGCCTTGCACCTACTAGACAAGTGCTCTACCATTGCACTGTAACCTCAGCTTCTTTCTTTGCTAAATGAGAGGAACGACCCAGTCTCTTTAGCCTTGCCACTCTGTCTGACAGCTAAGTTAGTACAGATGCTATAATCTACCTGCATTTGAATCTTGGGTCTGTGTTGCACCGGTGTGAAATTTTTTTAACACTTTGAACTGCTTGGAGCTTTCAGAACCATTTGCTTTCTTATCTATAAAAATGGGCGGCAGCAGAATTGTTTAAAGAACATCCTTTGCCATTTGAGAGCATGTAACAGAATGCAGCCAAGTAATAACAAACCTTCATTCATTAGCTGTAGTAGTACACGCCCTTAATCCCAGCACTTGGCAGCCAGAGATAGGGCTTCTCTCTGTTTCTTCGGTTGTTCTGGAACTCACTCTGTAGACCAGGCTGGCCGTAAGGTAAGAAGTTCATCACCCAAGGTGATGGTGCAGGCCTGCAAACACAGCATCTGAGAGCTAGAAGCAGGAGCATCTCAAGTTCAAGGCTAGCCTGGGCTACACTGTGGGACTCTGACCCTCCCCCCACAAAAGTCTGTCTCTTGCATACTTCATAATTTACACCGTTGGTAGTACTAAGGAGTTTGTGACCCCTGCAACCGATACTGTTATGCTCTGGGGTTGATTTGGTTGTTGCTATGATAAGGTTTCATGTCAGCTTAACTTCAGAGAGTTGAGGACCAGGGAGGCCAAACCATTTCCCAACATTCATCAGCAGGTTCTTTTGGAGCAGAGAGATGTGCCAGAAAGAGCTGGAAACGACATGTTATCTCTCGCTTAGTACCCTGCACAAATTGTCACACTGGAGACATTATGAATGAGGGAGGGAACACACCTTCAGTGTCCCAGACAAACACATCAGCGGATTGGATTCTCCTCTGGATGCCTTTGCCTTATGTCTCCATCCATCCTCTTCCTCCAGTCTCTTGTTGTCTTCAGAAACGGGTCTTCAAAGAAAACTGTTGGTCCCTCAACTCCTTTCTGAGAACACTTCACTGACTAGAGGAAGATGGATTTTGTTCTCTTTTCCTTGTCTGAAAACTCCAAACTCAACAAAGACACTGGGCAAAGGCACTGGGAAGGCTTCCCTCCGGCAGTGGGGCCACCATCGCCCTGGCTTGGCAATGAGAAATCCCCTGCATCACCGCCAAGAGACACAGGACTGCTTGTGCCAAAGCCCTGGGGTTCCCATCCACTGTTCATTAATGCTGCCCACAGGCAGAGAGAGGAAAAGCTGTCCGCTCTGCTGGGCAGAAGGTCCAGGTTCCAGGGCACTGAAGGAGATAATTGTCTTTATAGCCAGGGGACTCTTGGCAAGGGCTGGGGGTCAAATGACTGAGACACACTCCAAAAAGTGTAAGCAGACGATGGCAATGAGACTGTATTGTCCTCAACTCCTAGCAAAACAAACAAAAAGGATATTTTGGAAGCCCTGTGCTATCACAGAGAACTGAAGGGAATGAGACTCAGAGTCTTGCCAGTGCTGAGAGTCTTGCGATAATTCATCTGGCAACATAGAAAACGGCCTCATGGGACTGGAGGAGAATAAAACGAAGAGGTAATTGTGAAAGGATTTGAAGACCCACACTTCATTCGCTCATCCATTTTGCTAGTAGATACCCAGTTCTCACTGGGTACCGGCACAGGGGATAAGGTAGTGGTAGGCAGGCATAGTAACTGACCCCATGACCATGCCCATGCCCATTCGTGCACTCATCCCGACTACTGATAGATACCCAGTGCTCTGTGGGCTCTGGGTACAGGGAATGAAGTGAACCTAGACAGACATGTGAAAGGCACAGGTTTAAGGCAGCATGCACCGAGCTGTGCTTTCTCAGAGGCTGAGTTCTGTACCGCCGCCTCCTGTCTGTTTAGCGGGGAATCCTGTCTCACTGCTCTTTCTCTTGCTGAGGCTCCAGGTCATTGTGTCGGGTCCAAATGGATCAGTCCAGTTTTCTCTAGACCTGCAGTCCGAACTGGAGCTCTAGAAGCTACAGTACGTCACATGCGCCACAAACACTAATCTCCAAATGAGCCTCCACTCTACCAAGTGCTCCTCGTGAGGCTTCGAGAATGAGTTTGGAACCCCAAATAGATCCCTGGCTTGCTACTCCTTTTGGTGGTGGTAGCTAGAGCTGAGCTTCCAGAGATGTGTGACTTCCACCCAAGCCTCTGTGGCTCTGTAAAGTATGAGCAATAGAAGCTGTTGGTATTTATTGAGTGAGTACGTGATCTATGGATTAGGGCATGCTGAGAAGTCATACCTCAGACCAACCTGCAGGGCATGTCTACCCATACGAACGTGAAGGCAGAATATTATAGGTTTATTATGACACATGCATCACACGTTAGTTCATTTAATTCTTAAACCCTTGGAGGTATTAGGATCATCTCCCTTTTACAGGTGAGGAAACCAAGGTTAAATAAGTCTCTTGACTTACAACTAGGAATCTGAACTAAGTCATCAGCCTCTGTGCCCTGCTGCCTCTAAAGAGGACAATTCTATGCAAGATGCTGAATCACATCATAAGACGTGGAGATCTATAGATTCAAGATTGCATCTGCCATGGCATGGCGAGGTTGGGATCTCCTAGGCCACTATTGCAGTTCTCTCCGCAGACTTTGGCTAATGGTCTTATCTCCTTCCACCCTGGGCATGGCCTGCGGCCAATGCTCTATCTAGCTGCTTCCCACTGTCCGCGTCGGTTTCCCTCACTGACTTCCAGAACATCACATCTTAGTTTCTCAATGAATGTGATTGTTTTCTCTTAGCACTTGCAGTTCTCCAGACCTGCATAGCAATGGTCTCTTTTGCAGAAACAAATCAAACCTTTTCCCCACCAGGCTCCCAACTGTGTGCAAGAAATTAATCAATTACAGTTGTGATAAGAGCTGCAAAAAAAAGCAGCTCAGGGGACCAAAGCAATGCTGCTGTTATCTCAGAAGACACTCCTGATGCACCCTTCAGAAAGGAAGGGAAGGCTTTGGTAGGATGGGCGTGCAGCCTGTACAGATTTCAAGGTCTCCAGGTTGCCTCTAATGCCCTGTTCTTCTTTTAAGTGAAGATATTCAAGAATTAACCCTCCATCAGCTTTAATATACATTGTAATCAGTAACTTGTCTGAATAATTAAATCATCAGTTGCCTATTAGAAACTGGAGACTCCCAAAAATACCATCAAAGGGAGGAGGGACTTCTTGGCACCTGTCAGGGGTACAGAAGTCCTGAGAAGGTGACACTCTTTGTTGTTGTTCATTTAGATTGTGCCAGGCCTGCCAGGGTCTGCAAATGATGCTGAACTGTCAATGCCCCTCACACAGGCATGGGAGCTGAGAGAGCAGCTGGGGGCAGTGGGTCTGGAAAGTACCTAATAATGCTGAATGAAGCTAGTCCCATCCTCCACTCCAATCCACCTCAACCATACTCTGGGATGATGGTTGGTTTTGAACCAGTTCAGGGAACTCAAATGGGCAAATCGGGTGAGAGATGTTGTAATATAGAGTGTGGAGCCTCTAAAAGCCAAAACCAAACTCTTTCAGCTTAAAATTGAAAACAAGAAAGGACAACATGCAAAATGAGCAGAGGACATGTCCATCCAACTAGTTATCCATTCTATCTACCCACTCAGTTTTTTCTATCTATTCAACCATCCGTTTATTCATCCAAACAACATTTGTCCATCCACACACTCCCATCCATACATGTACTCACTCATTCCCTTCTATCTGTCCATCCATCCTTCCACCAATCCATGCATCAATCCATCCATCTTTTCCATGAGTCCCTTCCTTCTATCAATTCAACCAGCCATTTATCCATTCAGATATGTTCATCCATTCTTCCATGCATCCACCCATTTCCTTCCATCTGTCTGTCCTTCTCTCCTTCCTTTCATCCATCTCTGATTCACTCTCATCCAACTATCCACTCATTTCTTTACATCCATCCACCCATCCAATCATCTGTCCATCTAAACACTTATATCCATCCACCCACTCAACATATTTGTCTAATATAGGATAAGTCATGCTCTAGATTCAATGGCCTGAGAAAGTTCTTTGAGATTGGAATATGGTTATGTCTGGCCTGCAATAGTCTCTGAGACTAGGATCTCTGAGAGCCAGATGAGGCAAGAAACAACAAGTGATGGACATGGTCAAGGGTGGGTCATGGGAACTCACTATAAAGTTTCAGAATCCTCCTACCACAGCTGAGCCAACTCATTCTGTTTCATCGATGTGGTCAGCAGGATGCCATGGAACAGGAAAAGGATGCCCCTGTGTTTTCCTTGAGAAAGAGAAAAGATTAGGTCCTACCCTCAAACAACTGGTCTCACTAAACTGAGTGGAGGTTCAAGGCCTGACGCTAGAACCCTGCCTTTCCTTTAAAAAATAAAATTTGTGTATGCATACATATGGATATATAATCTGTTTACTGTAGCAGTAACTCATTTCACACTATAAGAAAGTTTGAAAGTATCAAGGAATAATTATCCTTCTATTCTCTTATTCCAAAATTAATCCCTACTGGGTACATTATATATATTCCAATAAACATATTTTTGAACCAATGTTTCTCTATGAAGCCCTGGCAGTCCTAGAACTCACTCTGTGTAACAGGCTGGCCTCAAACTCAGAGACCCACCTGCCTCTGAAGTGCTGGGACTGAGGTCGTGTGTCACCACCCAGCATGATTATTGTATTTTTTTGAGGCACAGTCTCCCTGTTTAGCCCAGGCTAGCCTGGGAGTCACAGTCCTCTGAGGGCTGACGGTACAGATGTGTAACACCACATGTTTACACAATCACTGACTTTTTACCAAAATGAGACTATACTGTAGTCGTGCACATTTTCCTTCATGAAGATACAGTGATCAGACTTCCTGCATCAACAGGTATGTCACTGCGCCATTAACGGACAGTATTTCACTATATGCTACACCATAACTTACCTAGTTAATCCCCCATTATTGGGAACTTGTTGACTTTTAATTATAAACCTCACATTTACATGCACACACTGGAAATTAATCCTTGCACACCTTCATAGCAATTTCTTTATGACGAAATTTCTCAGGCTGCAGTTATTGAGTCAAAAATGAACATCGCTTTCAATAAACCTGATTTCAGAATAGTTGAAGGTTTACACAGAACCGCAATGGCAGCGTAGCCAGCTCCTACCCGAGATGTTTACACAGAACTGCAATGGCAGCGTAGCCAGCTCCTACCCGATGTTTCTTCTTGCTAAGACGCACTAGCAAGATACACGTTTGTTCTAAGCAATGAACCAACGCGGAAAGGTTTCCATCAACTGCAAGCTGCACTTTGCACCGGTGTCTGTACTCTTAGCCAGCATCCTCTCTCCGATCCAATATACCATTATGCTTAGTCATTGCCTCTCCTGGGCAGCTCTAGGCTATGTCAGTTAGGCAAACCTTCCTTACCTTTGCTGATGACCTGCATGGTTTTGAGAAATATTGGCCAGCATTCTGTCAAATGGCTCTCAGCCTGTCTGTTTTTACGACCCTAGAAGAGTTATGGGGTTGGGGAAGAAAACCACAGCAATAAAACGTCTTTCTCATCACGTCATTCAAGAACACATCCTACCCACGCGACTTACTCTGCTGATTTTAACCTTGACCACGGTTGAATGGGTGTCTGTCAGTTTCTCACCACAGTGACCCTTTCTTCTCCCTCCCCTGACTGTACATGTTGGGATGCAGTCATTATTCACAATCCACACTTTGGTCGCGGGATCAGCTTCTGCTTCCTTGAGGGGGCTATAGCTACACAAATGATTGGGAATTCTTCTGCACAAGAGAGTTACCTGCTCTCCCACACTATTTACGTCTTCCTCGATTTACTTAGATGGGCACAGGTGCGCACATATTTATTCTATACTTTAGGTCATGATCTGCTGCTACATTCCTTACCTTGTTGCTCCAGTTGTCTCACGTTGGCATTAGCAGCTGAATCAGTGCCCTTTTCTAGTGGCTGTGACAAAATAGGTGATAGCACTGAAGGGTTTGTTCGGGCCATGGTTTTGGAGAGTGCAGTGCTTGCTTAGGCCCCCACCCGTGAGTGGAATGTGCTTAGTCCCCACCTGTGAGTGGAATGCCCTGGCTGTGGGAATGTGTGATGAGGAACTGTTCACCTACTGGTGGAAACAGGAAGAGACCAAGGATGTGATGTCACTGAGGATCCACCTCTCCTAAAGTCCCTAGAGCCTCTGAGAGTGTTACTATCAGCTAGGGACCAAGTGTTCAACAGCTCTTGCTGTTGGTCCTGGGTCACGTTCACACATCTTTCCAGTTTGTGTTCTGAGTACTTCCTTCTTTGTGATGTAAAATGTCCATCCCTTGTTCAGGCCCTGGAAATGGTCATTTTCCCAAGGACTCTAGGAAGGTGTTAGAAACCCAGACCTCGGTGCTAGACATGCTCATAACTGCTGGACTGAGGCTGTGTCCAGGTCCTTTCAGGGGACAGAGCTTGAGAACACATGTGTACACATTTGTCCATATACAAGGACACCTTCTGGTTATTGTTTTCCATCTGTGTTTATTTTAAGCTAAACAAGGCTTCAGACCAATGTCTTCCCTTTAAATCCAGTCTCTTCTTGCTCACCCCTGACTTTCCCTTCGTTGAAGATAGTTACAGCTTAAAGCTTTTTGATTTGTATCACCATATTGAGATTGGGGCTTTGAGTTGATTTGGCTTGATTTTAGTGAATGGGAAGGAGAGGTTTGCTGTGGATTAAGAATTAATGTATTTTGGGGGAAGGGATGAAAAGGGGAGTGAAAGCAAGAGGAGGGAAGGAAAAGAGAGAAGGGAGAGAAAGAGAGAGGAGAGGAGAGGAGAGGAGAGGAGAGGAGAGAAGAGGAGAGGAGGGTATATACTAGGTTCACATTTTTTGCAGAGCTTGGAGTCCTTTTTGCTTCAAGAGATCAAAACCCACAAGTCCTGACTGCACAGCTCACCCCCTCTGAAGACCAGAGACCATGAATATCAAAGAGCTCCAGATGGGAGGCCGCAGCTATTTCTATGTTTATTTCTCTCTTTGTAGGATCTTCTTTGGGCTATGACTAAGGCCTTTTGATCTGAACTGCTTCCAAGCTGCCTTTCCATCCCAGATAAGGAGCCGATCTTTTGCTTCCGACAGAGGCTCATAGACTCATAAAGCAAGCCATAGGCTCTTGAATCTGTATTCATGGCCATACCCTCAGGTATCTAGAGTGACCGGAGGATTGCATAGGAGAAAGGCCAAACAAAGGCAGAGCTCACTGGGCAAGGGGGCTTGCTGGGCCCTGGGTTCAATCTTAGGCACCATCAGAAAACAGAAGAAAGGGGCCACAGCAAACAGGAAATACCAAGCCTGCTAAAAGAACATGTCCTCTGAATTAGGAGGAGTCAGAAATCTGCATGCTTCTGTGAATGCCTACAGTTTGTAGATGTGGGCAAAGTCATCCCTCTTTGTAAGAGATAACCAAAGTGCATCCTCGGGAAGGACCGAGAAGTTTAGATCTTAGTACATTCCCTCTTTTATTAATTGACAAAGGAAAACAACTCACTTAGGTAGTAATCCATGAGCATCTTCTAACACTGAAGTGCAGGTCAGTGTATTAGAAGTGACTTGGGTCACTCTGCCTGCAAAAGCATCCCTCGCTTTCCACCCCACCTTTTTCTCCCCTCTTTATTTCCTCCCTCCTTCCGTCTCTCCCCCCTCTTCTCCTTTCCTTCCCTCTTCCCCTCCCATACACATCCCTCCCTTCCTTCCTTTCCTATACCAACACCCTTCTTCCACCTCCCTTCCTTGTTCTCCCTCCCTCCCCCTATTTCCTGACGTAATGAGTTTCTGGACAAGTTGAAATCTTACTCTTCAGTTTGAGGAATTAACACAAGAGCTTAGCAACCCAACAGAGGCAGAAAAACACCAATCAACCCCCACTCTGCAGCGTTAGGAAGACAGGGTGCATGTCCCTCAGCTCACAAAGGATGTGCAGGCAGGGGAAGCACCTACCCACCACCCGCAGCACACCTCTCATTCCCTGAAGAGCTCACTGTTTCCTTTGATTTTCTGAGACACGAGTCTTTTTCCTGGAACTGTGGGGATTGGTTTGAAGACATCACCCAAAGCGGGGAATGGGGATGGGGGAATTACTATCCATCTGGCAGGGCCAGACTTCCAAATAAAAATCATACTTCATTCATTCGTTCTTGGCAAACAGCCCAGATCTTCTCGCCCCAGAGGGTACTATGCACCACTGGCAAAGCCATTTCAAGTCTGAGACGTTAGAGATCATACTCTCCAGTTAGTAGCTGTAGATTCCGGGCATCTGCTCTTCTCCTATCGGAACCTGATATCAGAGATCTCTATAGCTGGGAGATAGATAGCTCTGGGCCTGGGAGTCATTCCATGAAGGAGTCACTTCTGTGGAAATGGCTCTGCCTATCTAGTGGGGAGATAGTGTAGGGTTCTAGATGAAAACCTTAAACACCGCATGCGTCCAGTCTCTTTTCATGAGCCCAATGTCCCCCGAGCAGCCTAGAAAAGCCGAAGTGATGCAGCCCTCCTCTTCATCCCTCATCACTTGGCTCCCAGCTTCCACTCTTCCTCCCCCAATCCATTTTCCACAGTGTAGCCGCTGTAATCTTATGAAAACATCCGTAAGGTCGTGCTAGCCTTCCTGCTTAATATTCTCCAGTGGTTTCCTACCAGTCTGTAAAAATAAGCCTCCTTATCACCAACAAAAACCTTGTTTCTCCAAATGTGGTCCTTGGACCAGGAGCCTCAGCCTCCCGTGGGAGCTCAAAGAGAGGAAGCCACCAACTCCACCTGGCTGAATGAGAATCTGCATTTTTCTCGAAGTCCCCTGGGGATTTGGAGGCAGTGAAAGTATTTAGGAAGCTGTAGGCTTTCAGACCCACATCAGTGGTCCTCAGTGGCAACGCTCTTAATCTCCTGTCTTGTTTTCGATTCTTTGAATTTTTTTTTTAATGCATAGTTGCCTTGGCTCCATCCCATCTTGTGGCTTCCTGACCCTGGTATTATTTTTTTTCTGGATTTGTTTTTGTTTCTTAATGTTTTCCAGATGTTTGTAAATTACAAGGGGTTAAAACTACTTCAATATTCAGGGTGTCCCTCGCTCACTTTTCCAGCACCCTCCTCCTGTTTCAGACTCCAGCTCCACCAGCTTTTCAATTGATTGGTTGGTCGGTTGATTGATTGATGATCGAGAAAGGATCTTGTGTATCACAGGCTGGCCTGGAGCTTGAACTTCCCATCCCCGATTCATGAATGCTGGGATCACAGGTGTCTCCCACCAGATCTGGTGTGTGTGTAGTAGTGCTTGTGCTTACTCGGCTCACACCCTACCAACTGAGTCACACCCCCAGCCTTTACACAAACCTTCTCTTCATAGTCCAGGAAGCTCTTAGGCCACACTCTTCGTGTCTGCCTCCTGGAGCCTCAAGGCTGTCATTTTGCAATTATTGTAAATGTCACCTCTCAGAGAACCATCCCTTACTATCTGCCCCCAACAGCCCCCATTCAGGCCTCTCCCCAGGATACGACACCTAAACGTGTGTCTGGATGTCTGTTTGTGGAATAGCTATTTTCCTTCATTGGGCTTTGGCTCCAGAAAGACAAGGACCTTCTGAGGGTTATTTACCAGAGAGAAGAATTAATAGCATAAACTGAGCCACAGGCATTAGGCAAGAACACGTGGCAGGTAGTATACAGAGAAAAAAGCCTTTTCAAAACAATGTTTGATTTAAAGCAGTCATCCTGCCCCCCGCAAAAAAATGAATTTGTTAGACTATTTTTTTAAATATATTAAAGGTAGTAGATTTTAAAATTAAACACAGGTAGAGACAGGTGGATTTCTATGAGTTTAATGCCAGCTTGGTCTAAAGAGTGAGTTCCAGGAAAGGCTCCAAAGCTACAGAAAAACCCTGTCTGCAAAAGCCAAAAGTCAAAAAAAAAAAAAAAAATCAAAGAGGAAAAAAGCCCAGGAAAGGAACTGCTGCTATCTTAGTTGGTCTTCTTTTACTGTGATAAAACACTCCAACAAAAGCAATTTATGGGAGAAAGGGGCTTGTTCAAGGGTAGAACAGAGAAGGTCACAGTTCAAGGGGACAATCCATCACGGGAAGTGAGGGCAGCAGGAGCTTGCAGCAGCCGGTCACATTGCACACACAGTCAGAGGACAGAGAGGGACGGCTGGTCCTCAGCCTCCTTTCTCCATCTATGCAGTCCAAACTCCCAGCCAGGGGATGATGCCACCCACAGTAGGGCAGGATTCTCCATCTCCAACAACACAATCAAGATACTCCCCCACAGGTAAGTCTAGAACCCAGTCCCCCAGGGGATTCTAGATCCTATTGGCTGACCACATTATCTGTCATAAGACCTTCTTAGTAGTTAGGGCTTGTAAGCCTTGTTTCCTAGCCTTACTTTTCTTGGTTTTGTTTTCCTGAGACAGACCCAGATCCTCAAACTTGGTGGGTAACCAAAGGTGACTTTAAACCCCTGCTCCTCTGGCATTCTGCCCTGTCCTAGGATTACAAGCCATGAGCCAGCTTTTATACATGGCACTGGGGACGGTACCCATGGCTTTCTACATGCTGGGCAAACACCTTACCAGCTGAGCCCTCTAGCCTTAAGGTATAGCGTGCGTGCAGGGAGTTGGACGCATCACAGGTTCAGTGGAGTCTGGCCTAGGGAACAGGCCTGTGCAGTCAGTGCCCAGGGGAAGCGGAGCTGGCTGTGCTCTTGGAAGGTCAGCCCATTCTGTCAGAAATCAGATTCCTACACTCCCAGAATAGACAGAGACAGAACAAGCTAGGGCGGGGGTGGACTACAAGTTTCAGTCAAACGCAGTGGCCTCTGTAAAGCAGTGATTAGCCCAATACCTCACAAAGACGCTGAGCCCTGTTTGTTGATGAAGTCAAGCGACCAGTGAATTCCTTCCCTGCCATCATCCTCATTCCTGTAATTTCTGGGAAATCCAAGGAACATAGCTCCCAAAGGCTCAGCTGTTGAATGTGAGCCGCTAACAAGTGACGAAACCCCAGCACAGCCCTGCACTCAGGGGTATGCTGACACACGAGGCTCAGCAGTTAGGACCAATGTGCCTCTGTAGTGGAGATGCTGATCGTGAGTGAGGCAGGCGTCTGGGAAATCTCTAACCCACTCCATTTTGCTGTGACCTAAAATTGCTCTATAATACTACAAAGTCTAACTGAAACAAAAAGTATTAGCAAAGGACAGCTAGTCTCAACTGGTCCTGGGTCCATGTATGACAATGGTCTGGTGCCTTACAAGGTCTGATAGTATGAGGCTTTGGAACAGCCAGGCCGGCTCTCCCTGTGCCTGCCCTGTGGTCATTCACAGGCACTGCAGTTCTCAATGGGTGAGTGGGGCTCATTTCACCCATGGGCTTCCCTTGGTAGCTGCTCTTCGGGAGGCTTTTGGTTGAGTGAAGCTTCCGTTTCACCCCCTGGCAGCAGGCTCCTCTTCTTCTATCTGCACTTTTGTTTTCTCCCGTTCTGCAGAGGAAGCACAGGTGCTGAGCAAGGATAGCTGAATGGCAGTTACAGATGCAGAAGAGGACGGAGCAGAGGAAGGACAGGGCTCTAAACGGGACAGAGTGTAGATGGCACTACAAGGACCACCTTGCAGCCTTTGGAAAACACAAGGCTGCCAAAGATGCCTTCGTATCATTTTGTACCTCTCTCAACCCATTCATGTGGTGCTACAGACAGGAATCGGCTACTTCAAAGAGCTCCATCTCCTCCTCATCCTCAGCTTCTATCCATCCCAACTCCCAACACACACACATGAATGCCGTCATGTAGTTAGACATGTACACACACATGCATGAAAACACATTCACGCACTCACGTGTGTACACACACATACGTGCACATATACACATGCATATACTCTTGCACTCACTCACACGTGCGTGTACACATGAACACTGATGCTTACATATGTATACACTCATGTACTCACACATGCATGTACAAGCCACCTCTACATACACACACACTCCCATGTATAACACACTCACTTGTATAACACTCATGCACACTCTAGCACATGCACACACTCACCCATGCAAGCAATCATAGACATGCACACATACTCATAAGCACATGCATACATGCATATACCGCTTGCACTCACACCCGTACAGTCATTAATACACACTTCCATGTGATTACACACTCACATACACACTCAGGCACTCACATAGGCACTCACATGCATGCACATACTCACAAATTCACACACATGTACACACTCACACACATACACCTACTCGTGTACTTATATGTTCACATGTGTACACTCTAGCACACACATGCACAATCACATATGCACATCATCCATATGACTATCCATGCTATCACAGATAATAGCCTGTCATAGCCCTGAATATCCCCATAACAAAGCCCCATTGCAGTAACCCATCCCGCCTCACCCTACCCCATGACACCCTCCTCTTCCTTGCTGCCATTTTACAGATGGGAAAATGAGAGTGCAGGAGGTTGACCTACTAAGCGTAGGTGGCCAACATGGGAGCACGGGCATCCTCATCCTGCTGGGTGATCCTGCCAGTGCAGCCTGCCCGCAGCTGAGCCCACCTCTGGGAATGTCTCCTAGCATGGAAGAGCTGGCACAGTCCAGGTGCCAGTTCCTTCCCAGAAGCCTCGTGACGCAACAGGAGCAGGTTCAACTCTCTAGTCTTCAGCTAACACATCTCTAAAGGCCTCCCCGGTTTCATTTCTGCATGAGACTGTGTTCCTGTACAATTCTATTACCCCCAGTGGCCAGCCCTGCTTTCCTTACCACCCCTCCCATCGGGGCTCCTCCCAAGGGCCGAGCCCAGGCAACAGCTGCCCTGCAAAACTCCATCCAGTGGGTCCACATGAGCATAATCCAAGACAGCATCCCTGAACACTAAACAGTGCGCTGTGCAAAAGTAATACATCACTAGCAGGGTGGCCCAGAAAGGATGAAGACAGTAAGCCCAAACTTCGTGTTTCTCTGGGCTCTTGTTGGGAGGATTATATGTGACCACATATGAGAACATGATGGACAAGAATGTGCAGTTGGGGAAGAAGTCCTCCCTGTTGGTCCTTCACCATAACCTTGTCATTTCTGATACATGACTGTACTTCTTGGGGTGGGTAGCATCTCCCATCTAGTGTGATCAGAAAAAGCCACTGTCACTGAAGCAACCCTGGGCCTGTGGCAGGAGAGTCTCCCTGAGTGAGCCCAGTGATGCAAGACCTTTGCTCTTTCATCTGCAACCGAGGGAACGAGGGGTTTGCTGACTCCCTTCATGGGTCCCTCTTCCGTTGCCATAGTGAAATACCAAGGTAAAGAGGAAAGATCCCATACGTCTGAAATTCCAAACCACGAGCCACAGGCTCTGCAAAGGGTTTCCATGGCTACCATACGTCCTGGAAGAGGCCATCATGGTGAAGCCCCTGTGACAGGAAGACTGGGGAGGGGCCCATCTTGTTCTTTCATAATAAACCTCTCTTAAGAACTAACCAGGTTGGCTGTGGATATGGCTTCATGGCAGAGCGCCGAGCTAGCATGTGCAAGTGAGGACCCTGGGATCCTCCCCAGAAGCACAGCAGGCATAAACTAAACTAACTTGGGGCTCACAAAAACTATAGGGTAGGGTCCCAGCGTGAGCAACCGAGAGGCCCCGCCTCTTAAAGGCCACACCTCTTTTCTCCGTGTTCTCTAGTTACACTTTTACACATATGCACCCTGCAGACTGACCACTCTCTCCTCCCTACCACCCTGTACTCTCTGCCCACTCCCTACAAATCCCAGTCTCTCAGGTTGTCTATTCATTTATTTTGTAGACTACTGAGATTAGCCAGGGCTGTTAAATCATGGATTTGGAGCCAGGTTGGCTCAGCAATGGGCTACAACTAAAGACAATGGTTGCCTCCTAGCCCAGAATCTATCTATCAATAGCCAATAATTCAGAGGTAAAAGATATGGCCCCGGCCCCCTCCCCCTTCCTTGACTGACTGTTGAAAGGGCTGTGAAAGTAACCACAGCTGTGACTTAAGGATTGCAGGTTGAATCCATTCTGGAGAACGGGGTTTTGTAGTCTTTCACCCTATCTTTTGGCTCACGCATACTTCCTGCCCTTTCTTCCACAAATGTCCCTGAGGCTACAGGAATTGATGTGAGTGATTTGTTTAAGACCCCGCCTCTAAAAGGCCCACCACCCAGTCACACAGCCTTGACACTTATTAGAGAAACTGTAGTCACGGCCCAGGAATTTTTTTTTTTTTCAGCATGAGAAAAAAAATCAACAGCTAAGCTCCCCTGCTTGGGCTGTGACCTCCTGGAAGACTGTGGCAGGGCTTCTCTGTAGTGTTTTTACACACAGTTCCCAGACAATGTCTGTTGAGGGAGCAGATGAATTACAGCTCACGTAGGCTCCTGCAGGGGTGCCTGGCGCCTGGTGGGACTTGGTAGAAACAGTGTAAGAGCACGCTGTGTGGGAAATGATTTATCCGCAGGGCCGAAGAATTATCTTCTTAAAGAGTAAATCAGATCATGTCCTGCCATGGGATGACATGGACAGCCTCTCTGGGGAGGTGGCATTTGAGTCGAGACCTGAGTGGAAAGGCAAAGTCATGTGAGATACCAAAGAGCTAGAGTCTGGGCAAATGGGATGGCATATGCCACGGGCCTGGGGCAACAACGCTCTTGGCATGGTTGTGCTGACGTGGCTCGGGAGCAGGGCACAGCCACCAAAGGGGGAAGTGGTAGGAGGCTGAGCTGGAAAATAGATGGGTCAAATCAGAAAGGACATCGTGGTGTCTGCTAAGGACATCCAGTGTGATTTTAAATATGACAAGCAGCCACCAGAGTGCTTAAGTGGGGGAGTCAGGTAAAGGAAGATTCTTAGTCAACTATTACCAGGGAAAAGAAATCAGCATGATGGGTACAGGGTAAGGAGAAGGCAGGAACCAGTGCTCAGGAGCCTGAAGCAGGTCGAAGATGAGTTCAAGGCAAGTTGCTTACGTAGTAAAACCGTGTCTCAAAAATGAAAGTTTTAATTAAAAAAAGAAAAAAGAAAAAAAGGGGAAGAGAAAGAGTAAGAAGATGAGGAAAGAAAATGGAAGAAAGGAGGGAGGACAAGGAAGAGGAAATTGGTAGGGGGGGACCCAACTTTTAAGAGTGAGGTAAGGCCAAACACTGAAGTATCTATTATTCAGAAAAGTCTCCTTGGCGCTTGCATCACACAGCCTATGTTACCCCCTCTGGCCCTCACGACCCCTGGGAGGCAACTGCTTTCCTTGGCCCTGTTTTACAGACAGGGGAGACTAAGACAGAGAACTCACTCAGTCAAGGCCACACAGCCAGCAGATGGTGGCCCTGGCACTTAAATTTGAGCAATGACCCCAGAGCATGTCACTAGACACACACATACCCCGCTGTGAGCGGGGTCAACAAAGCTAGAGGCTCCCCAGAGACCCACATCCTGCCCTGAGCTCTCAGTCAGCGCACAGGTATCAGCCCAGAGGAGGGACTCCCTGATGACAATAAAGGTCAAGTGGAGAGGGAGCATCCTCCCAGGACACACTCCCGACACTAGGAACCCAAAGAGTCTTGCTTCCGGGGCAAAAGACCAGGAGCTTAAACTATTGTCAAGGGGTTTCGTTTCCCCATGGGGAAGCAGGAAACCACCTCAA
The DNA here is from genome assembly GCF_018167655.1 of Microtus oregoni. NCBI lineage: Eukaryota > Metazoa > Chordata > Mammalia > Rodentia > Cricetidae > Microtus > Microtus oregoni. Next base: position 22,151,718 of record NW_024543075.1, on the reverse strand, counting down.
GCACAGGATCTACCCACTCTGGTCACAGGTTCATGTCTAACAAAATAAGGAGCAAAGACAGAGCCTAGCCCTCCATCCTCATCAGTACTGTGATGACCAGGTTAGTACCCCAAGGGGCTACTATGAGTCAGTATATGTGCAATGCTGTAAAACTGAGCCAGGGCCAATCTAAGTGCTATCTGAACATTTGTTGAATTTTTAATAACTAATACTATGTAAACACAATATTAAAGAAATGGTGAGAAGAAAATGCACACATTCAGTGGAGATGTCCCTCTTCCCCCAGCTTCTCCCTCCTCCAGACGACGTTTAAGTTTTCAATAAGGAAATGAGATGAGGTTGGGGGCAGGAGGGCGGGAAGCACTCAGAGAGACCCTGTTGGGCCCAGCCAGGACTGTGTTGCACACTAACCTATCTATGACCTTGATTGTGCCAAGCCTGCCTTGACTGTTCAGGGTGGATGGAAATGTGCGAAAATGTAAAACAGCATTGACAGGAAGAAAGGATGAAGCCAAACTTTTGCTTCTAGATTCAGTCAAACCAGGCGGTGTGGAAGGGGGAGCCCTATCAAGTCTCACAGGTCTGCCACAGACCCGGATGTGAGACCACCATTCCCAGCTCCACTTGACCATCCTTGAGCTGGATTCCAACCCACTAGTCAGGAATGCGATCCCATGTGCCTTTCCCTGAGTCCAGACTCCTGGGGTTCTTAGCCCAGCTCTGCCACCTATTAGCTGTGTGTCCGTTGGAGAAGTGCCTTGCGCTCTCTGGTGCTGTTCCTCATCTGTAAAAAGAAAACAGCGGGTGGCCATCGGCATCTTACAATGCCGCTGTGAGAATTAATTGAAGTCATGCCTCTGCCATCTAGCCAGCACTGAGCAAGCCTCGGAGTGTGAGGGCTGTTTGTTCTTAACGAGTAACAGAAGCAAAGCTGGTAAGATGGCTCAGTGGGTGAAGGGCACCTGCTGGCCAGCCTGACGACCTGAATCACATCCCCAGAACCCAGGAAAGATGGGAGAACTGACTTCTCCTCTGTGACCTCTGACCACACACACACACACACACACACACACACACACACACACTGTTCCAGGCATCTGCCTCCCACCCCACCAACAAACAAATGTGAGGGGGAAAAATGTTGTTTCCTAAAACAAAGTCACGAAACTCTTCGTTGCTCTATAAGGTCTCCCTTTGTTCCATGATGGTCCCTCTGAGATAATCCTACTGTCTCCCACGTCCAAAAGAGGGGGGGGGGGACTCAGAGAGGAAGCACTTTACCCAAGCTCACACAGCTTAAAATGGCAGGAAGGGGACTTGAACTCAGGTTCCCTGGACCCAGGTTGGAGGCTCACAGTCCCTACACTAATCTAATCCCTTTTACATTTCACACGTCAATATTTTCCTACCTTGTTTGGCATCAATATACAGAAGAACCTGGACAGAGACAGCCCTCTGGTACTGCTTCAGATGCAGTACCTGAAGAAGGCTTCCCTGGTCCATCCCTGAACCAGGGATAGTGCCAGTGTGTACAGAGAGAGCATCTACATTAGGCTGTTGTATTTGCTCTTCTCTCTGCCTAGAACATGGTTTCTTGTTGGGTGGCGGGCTTCTGAAGGGTTTTACTCAAATGTCACTATCCACTTCTTAGACTTTCCTTTCTTCCTCCAGCTCACTATTCTCCAGCACGCTGTCTTCCTCCACAGGCTGGGTTCTGGATCTGCAAGCCCAGTCTGTGACTTGAAGCCATCTGGGGAACGCTCCTCTGCACTGCGCATGTGCAGGCTTTCATCTTCCCTGGAGCAGTGCAGTGGAGCAGTCGTTCGCTACAGTGTGTTAGGAGTTACACAGTATCTAGAGAGCTTTAGAACAGAGGAGCTGCAGGGGAGATGGCTCAGCTGCTGAAGTACTCGCCACACATTCTTGAGGACCAGAGTTCTGATCCCCAGAACCCCTGAAGAGCATGGTGGCCTGACTGCAATTCCAGCCTTACCAAAGTGGAGACAGGGAATCCTGGGAACAAACTGGCTAGTGGTCCTAGTCATATCAATGAGCTCTGGGTTTAAGAGACACTGCCTGAAAGAATAAGGTGAATAATCCCTGTCCTACTTCGCTTTCTGTTGCTGTGATAAAGACCGTGACAAAAGCAGCCCGGGGAGGAAAGCATCAACTGCATCTTATAGATTAGAGCCCATCATGGAGAGAAGCCAGGGAAGGAGCTCAAGGCAGAAATATGGAGGCAGGAACTTAAGACAGAAGTCACAGAGGAGTACAGCTTTATTGACTTGCTCTCTGTGGTTTGCAGCGCCTGCTTTCTAATACCATCCGGGACCACCTACCTAGAGTAAGAACTGGCTGGGCCCTCTCACATCAATCATTAATCAAGAAGACAACCCTGCAGACTTCCCCACAGGCCAGTTTAATTGTAGCAGTTCCTCAGCTGAAGTTCTTTCTTCCAAATGACTCTAGTTTGTGTCAAGCTGACTGACAAGCAAAAAACCCAGCAAGATTCCTGACATCATACATGTACACACACCCACAAATATATCTGTTCATACACATGCAGGCACACGTATATACATGTGCGGCACACATGGTTAAATGGAAAAATTAAAAGATAAAAATATACAGAAGGATTTTGTAGGTTAAATGTAAATTTTAGTCATACCTTTTTTATATAAGAGATTTAACGTGTGCAAATTTGGGGACCTGATAGGGCTTTGGAGCCAATTATTGTATTGTATGAGGTCCAGTACAACATGAAAATTAAAAAAAAGTCTTGTTAAAAAAATACTGAGAATTTCAAGCTAGAAAAGAGTATTAAATGAAGTCGGTGGGTCCCTATGTACCGCTCTGGTCCTAGTCCTCTGGAACCTATCCGGATGCAGAAATAAGAAATTCCTGTGTCTACAGGCCACCCACTGGCTGTGTGTGAGCTTGCAGCCTGAAGGCCATGATCAGTCTTGACCTTGTGAGCCAGGGTACCTGGAGACATACGCAGAAGGAAGCCATGGTTCTAGACCAGATCGTCTTCCTCCCGCGCCAGCTTATCTGAGGAAAAGACCAGCTCTTGTCCTCTTGAATTTATTAGCCATCAAAATGCTGTAAGGAAAAATGCCACAGCCCTCGCAGTATAAATATATATGTCCCCGTGTTCCCTCCGACTCCCCTGCAGACATGTGGCAGCTTCATTCTGAAACCTGGCAAAATTCTCCAAGGGCTCTCGCCTCCTCCTCCCCCACCTCCTCTCCCTCCTCCTCCTTTCCTTTCTTCCTTCCTTCTCCCTTCCTCACCCACTCTCCCTCATTTTCATAAACCTAGGTAGGCACTTACTCAAAGGATGGAACATAGGCGCTGGGGATTCTGGGTACAATTCTCCTGCCTCCAATCCTAAAGTCTGGGCTCTTGGGGAAGCTCTTGAAACTGGAGAATATGAAAATGGCCTTGCCCACACAATAGTCTAAAGAGTGACCCCGTGGGCCACTGGCTCACACACTGCTTTCTCACAACAGTATCCGACCCCCCGCCAATGCTTCTCAGAAGCAGTCTCGAAAACCTGTAATTCAATGTGTATTCACTGAACACAGACTGAGATTTATTAGAATGGGCTTACAGGCTGTGGTCCAGCGAGCCCAACAATGGCTGTCTACCAACAGAAGATCCAAGAATCCAGTAGGTCGTAATTCATTCCTTGAAGTTGGATGTCCCAACTGGTCTTCAGTATATGACAGAATCCCAAGGAAGTAGGTTCTAATACCAGTGATGGAATGGACTTGCCAGCAAGAGGGAGTAAGCAGGCAGAGACAGAGCGAGTCTCCTTCTTCCATGTCCTTCAGAAAGGCTGCCTGCAGAAGGCGTGGCTCAGATTAAAGGTGGATCTTCAGACCTCAAAGATCCAGGTTAGAAGTGGGTCTTCCTACTCCAAATGATTTAATTAAGATGAAAAAGTTCCTCACAGGTGAACCCAGCCACTTGGGCTTTAGCTCATTCCGGATGTAGTCAAGTTGACAGCCAAGTACAGCCACAGCACTTGTCAGCGTTCCTTTACACATTTCCCCTTCGACACATCTGTGTTAGCTACATTTCTCTTTGCTCTGGCCAGACAGAACCAATGGAAGGCAGAAAAGGTTTATCTTGGCTCAGGGTTTCATGGAGTTTGAATCCTTCATGGCTGTTGAACAGCCTAGTCCCTGTCAGTGAGGGTCTGAGGCAGCAGGTCACAGGTCACATAATGGCAGCTGACCAAGAAGCAGACAAAGGGACCAGAAGCTAATGGGCTAAAGCCCACCCTGCCCAGGAAACCACTTCTGCCAGCCATGCTTCCTATGCCAAAGGGTCTACCATCTCTACCATCTTCCTAAACTGCAGTACCAGCTGGGGGCGGAGGGCAAGTGGACAAACACACAAGCCTGTGGGGACCATCTCACACACTACAGCAGTGTCCCATCCAGACGCTTTGGTGTGGGGAGGAAAGGAAGGGACACTGGACTTTTCTGGGCTCCTCCTCAGCAACCAGAACAGCTTGTCTCCTCACTCTTTCCAGCTGCATCACTACGCACACTGTTCCCCACGTCATCTTAATGAACTGTACCTCGCACAGACTATCTACTAGGTAATTTGGTCACAGAGATCCTCTGAGTTCACAGATCCTATTTCTCGCCTTCCCTTTGCCTGGCTGCGTGGGCATCCAGGAAGACATGAGAATGAGGGAGTGGGCAAGGTGCAGGGGGAGAAGAGGAGGCGAGATTCCCTGCAGAATTTTGTCAGTTTTCAGAATGATGCGGCCACGTGTCTACCGGGGAGTCGGTGGGACTCGGGAACATATTTATTTATACCGTGAGGGCTGTGGCAGCTCACATGTGAGCTACACTGTGCTTTGTTGTCTCATTCTACAGCAAGCCTGGGCAATTATACTATTATCTCTGTCTTGCTGAAGAAGAAACTGGGTGTCAGAGAGTGGGCACGACTCACCCTGGGAGCCATGCTGCAGCAATAACCTCAGTGCCATTCCTGCTTGGTGTATCTCAGGAGCCTCTGAGTCTTACCCATTCCTAACGCGTCAAGAGCAGGCACAGTCTTGCTGTCTCACCTCCTCTGCAAGCCCCCAGTAAGAGCCTTCCCTGCCAGCCTGTGTTAATGCTTGACACCACCCGACTCCCTTCTCTCCAGCTTTAGCTCTAAACCTCAGCCCTCAGCACGCTCCCTGACTGCTCAGAAGTGGATTTCCTCTTTGAAATCTGTGACCTCTGTCCCTGGGGAGACGCAGCTCCTGGGGGAAGGTCACGGCCTGCTTCCGGTTCCCTCACAGAGCTGGTGTGGCACGGGACACGTGCTGTTCAGCGAGGCATCTCCTGATCAATCTGTCTGTGGCTTCCCTGTGCTCTGACCACTGGGACAACCTTATCACTGAGATACCTGTGACCCCACCCCACCTCCAGATGCCCGAGGTCGCTCCCCAGCCGCCTGCACTCCTGACTGAGGCTGTGCCTTATCATCCTTGGTTTCTGGGAGTGAATGACACTGCTCCATTAGGCACTCACCAAGGTTCTGACACGGTGGACCCATATGGAGGCGATGGGGACAGACAGCTCAGATTCCCGACAAAGAGCACATTAAAAACTTGGTCCAAATTCCAACACAGCTGCCCTGGTTGGGCCACCTTAGGTGGCTTCCTTACTGTGAGTTCTCTTGCCCTCATCAATGAGATATAAAGGAAGAAAATATAGAGGGGATTAGGTAGCAATGGAACCATCTAGAATAGTACCTAGAATGATGGCATGATGATGCCAGCCTCTGGCTAGAGGTAGGGAGGTCCTACCCATGGAGGAGTTCCATACGTGAACCAGCAGGCTGCAAGCCGCCATCACCCCATTGCTGCCCAGATGCCTGCCTCAAATATTCCACTTAACCTGGCCCACTCAGCTGTGCCATCTAGTTAAGGCTTCAGGATTCTGAGAAATTAAAACCAGGTTACATGGATAAGAAAGACGAGTTTGAATGGGGGTGGCTCCTGAGCCAACAAAGTTCCCTACCAGGCCACTGTCTACAAGGCCATGGGATAGCCACACACCATAGAGGAACTGGATTATGGGAGTTAAGGTGGATAGAGAGGAAGCCATGAATCAAAGGAAGAATATGGAGGAGCTCATGCCCACAAAGGACAGGTAGGAAACAGGCCTGGACAACTATTATCTGTCAAAATTGAGTCTCCCCCATCCTGCTCAGATCATAGTTTTTTCTCTGGCATATTCATACCAGAGATGGCGCTGTCGGCAGGTCTGGAAGTCTAAAAGGGACAGAGATACCCCTCTGCCTAAATAGTGGCATCCGTATTCGTAGATGGCTTTTGTGCTTGTCCATTTTCTGTAGCTATAACAAAACATATGAGATTGACTTTATTTTTATAAAGCAGGAAAGGTTTGATTTAGCTCACAGTTCGGAAGACTGAGAAGTCAGATGGACTGATTTGCCTTTGGTGGAGGTGTCCTGGTTATATCCTGGCTTCTTAGAAATACAGAACCTGCAGCCACCCCCTGGACCTGCTAAATCCAGTCTCTAAAGGTGCATCCCAGGGAGCTATCGGGGCAAACCCTCCAAGGGACTCTACCCCACAGAAGTTTGAGAGACACCACCCTATACAGGGGCTTATGAAGGGAGATTCCTGCCTCTGGGCCATGACATACATCTGGCTCCCTACCCGGATTCTCGCCTTCTTGTTCTTCATGTGACTGCTCATGTCCAGGGTCAGTTCTCAGAGCAGATGCCCTTTTTTGAGAGTCCTTCCTGGCCTCCTATTGCCACTGGCTATATGGACACTTTGTTGGCTTCCTCCTAGGACCGGTCCTATGCAGGAACAATGTTGTCCATTTTCTAGAACCCTCTATATCCCTAGAGCCTGCATGATACTCAGTAGACAGCAAGCATTCGTTATTAATACTTAGTTGTATTTTTAATGAACACATAAACCAATACTAGCTTCCTGCCAAATATGCAGCCTCTGTGGTCCTTCTTCCCACCCAGTACCTGGCCTCTGTGGTCCTCCTTCCTGCCTAGCATCCAGGCCACCCTGGCTCTCTGTGGTCCTTCTACCTGCCAGGTTCACGGCTCCTGGTACACTATGGCATCTTCAAGTCCAAGACTCCCAGAAACACTTGCCCCAGGATCTTATAGCTCAGGAGGATATTTCCTGTTGAGAGGTGGGGAGGGGAGGGGAAGGATGGAGGGGGCCAAGGATCCAGGGAGTGGGAGTGAATTTGGACATAGGCCATCTGTCCTAACCACATAGGGAAAGTGATTAATTCTGCCAGCTGATGCATGGAAAGTCACGGCCCTGAACCCCAGACTGATGAGATTTAAAAACTAACCAGCGCCCCTCCTTCTAACAGGCAAGCTACCCAACCGTCCAGCTGCAGTAGCGCCCACCGAAGCTGATGCGCAGCCTCCCAGCCTGCCGTTAAATAGCGTCTCACCACGAAGCAAGCAAGATATTTCCTTTTCAATTCACAGCACTGAGCCGGAATTTCATAATATGGTTTTGGTTTTATTGTGCTTATTTTTACAGTAGCCTTCTATTTATGGCCAGAGGTACTAGCTTTCTATTTACAGTTGAGCTACAAGTTTCCATTGGAAATAAATCTAAGTTAGAGTTGATTTAAAGAGAAGTGGAAGATAAATACTAAAATTATACACCATATAATACACATATATAATATAGTACATATATTACACAGAGAAAGGAATTGGGACATGGAGGGGCGGCGGCTGCAGACATCGGGGTCTTAACCCTCAGTTCCCAACTTGGATACCTTTCAGGAAGGGAAATGTTCCTAAACATTTTAGAAAGATTGGGAGACTGTCTACCAGGAGGGACTGGATACCTGTGAGGCAACTCTATACTTATAAATCGTCAAAAGAGGTGAATAAGGACAAGGGATAATTGGTCACAGCCGCACAGGTCTGATTTTGTAGACAAAATACACTCCAAGGAACTTTCACGTGTCTCAGGATTGTGAGTAAAAGATTCTGGATCCTAAGAATAACACAGCTGTTAAGACACTACTGGTAATCTAGCTGAACGTTAATGTCACTGGTGTGTGTGTGTGTGTGTGTGTGTGCGATCTAGGGAATCTTGTGTCAGTGATACTCACACTGACCCAAAGAGTTAAATCCCAGGGAAATACCCATTTTCCAGATGTGGAAAATAACATCTCCAGTGATTAAGTCACCTACAGTAGGATTAGTTCCTCATCCTGTTGCTGTGACTAGAGTAACATGAAGGAGAAAGGGCTTTCACTGGCTCGCCGCATCTGGAAGAATATAGCCCGTTATGGCGGGAAGTTGTGACCCGGGAGTTGGAGGCAGTTGGTCATGTTGCACCCACAGTCAGAAACAAGGGAGACTATTGTTTGGTGCTTTCTCGTTTTCATCCCACTTGAGAGCCCTGTTCTTGGAATGATGCCAGTCAAAGCTAGGCGAGTCTTCCACATGGTTAACCTAATCTACACAGGCCCTCACAGGCGTGCCTAGGGGCTTGTTTTTGTGATTCTAGATTCCATCAGGTTGACAATTAACCATCATACGTGTCCAGTTTCCTGATCTGGTACCATGTTGAAGCTTGCAGAAGGCAAGTAGATGGAAGGGAAGCGTAGTGGTGGCCAGGATCTCACATCTAGCACCCCATTCCACCCATTCTCTGCAGAGGATCCACTCTCTACTCAGATATTCTCAAGTTAGCAACACAAGGTTGAGTAGAAAGTAATACTGTTTCTGGTGCCCCCAAGAGCTACTGTCCGGCCACAGCCCAAGAAAAGCAGTCTGAGGTCATTTGTACCCCAGTGAACCCTGTCCCTTCAGTGCAGGGCGGGAGCTTCTTCACAGTACATTATCTCAGACCTTCTCACCTACTTCTTCCTCACCTAGCAATAGATTCTTTTATGGTAACTTCCTTCCTTGTGGCTGGATTTTATTGTATATATAAAACCTGTACCAGACAGCTCTCAGCAGGACTTTGGTCTCACTCTGTAGACCAGGCTGTTCAAGAACTCACAGAGATCCACCTGCCTCTGCCTCCCACATGCTGGAATTATAGGTGTGCCACCACGGCCAACTAACCATTTTCTTATACATTATTTCTGTGTTTTGAAGATTTTTAAATTTGAAAAATATGATGTAACGGATCTTCAAAAGTAAACACATCCACAACATCTTAGTCCACTTCTTAAAAAAATATCATGTAAGAAAAGCAAAATCCCCACCGCTGTACCATTCTGCCATTCTGCACACCCCACAACCCACAGAGGTAACTACGATTGGAAAGGATGCACTCGGCCCTGCCTATGAGCACTGGGACATATCTACATCTAAACAAATATATCCGAGTATCTGTCATAGTATGGCCCATATAGGATTGCCCAGGCAGGGTAGCACACTGCTCAATTCCTGAGGCTACTGTCCTATAAACTGTAATATTTACTAATAGTTTTTATGATTGGCAAATGAGACTTCTGTGTGGGACTTCCATAACTACTTTTTTCTTTTGGTTTAACCTGTACCAGTGGTTTATCTGCATATACATCTGTGCACCACATGCATACCTGGTGCTTGTGGAGAGCAGAAGAGGGCGTAAGATGCTCCAGAACTAGAATTACAGGTTAGCCACCATGCTGGTTACAGGAATCAACCCAGAAACCTCTGGAAGAGCAGACAGCATTCTTGATCTCCGAGTCATCTCTCCAGCCCCCTAGAGCTGTAACTTTTAGAAAACAAGGTCATGTGGGATTTTACCTGCTCATTTGTGTATCAGAACTTCCTCATTCTCTGTGGTAGATGCCTGATGGTCCACAGAACTGGTGTACCTCAGTGAACCCGCCTCTTTACTACCAGTGAGATGTCTCTCCTCAGTCTTCATTCCTGCGGTAACAATGTGTCCATCTTAAGCAGAGTGTATGAGTGCTCAGAGAGGTGTGAGAAGCCTCATAAGCATGCGCAGTAAGTGGCAGGTCCTGGATGCAGTCACAGGTCACTCTGACCTTACATTAACATAAAGCATTGGATAATAAGGGGATCTCAGAAACGCTGTGTCAAGTTTCTCAACTTTACAGGCTGTCGTTGATAAACAGAAGTTGATACATGAGTAGAAGCATCTCCTTTCCCTGAAAAAGCACAGAGGAGAAGAAAAGTGGCTTTTGTTTAGCCCCTAGCACCTACCCATTCGCCTTAGCACAGGCTTCCTATCTTTTATTAACTCCTCGAAGAGTCAAATAAAAACAATAAAACCTGTCAGAAAGTCACTAGGCCCCCTGACCCCATAAGCTCATGGTCACCTTATACCACCTGAAAGTGACAGAGGGGTCTCTCTCTGTCTCTGTCTCTCTCTGTTTCTGTCTCTCTCTCTCTCTCTCTCTCTCTCTCTCTCTCTCTCTCACACACACACACAGAGAGAGAGAGAGAGAGAGATTGAGAGAGAGAGAGAGAGAGAGAGAGAGAGACTGAGAGACTAAGAGACTGAAGTGGGAGATGGCATTCCCTACTGGGGGTAAGGGTAGAGTTTCTCACAGTGAAGAAGAGTGGGAAACCCTCAGACAGGTAAAGTTGATTGGATTGATAAGAGCCTCAGGCCCCTGACCATCACAGAGAAATGTGTCCTGCTCTCTCCACTGTCTCTGACCCACAGTCAACACAGCTGATGACCTTTAACTGCAAGCTCCAGGCTAGAGCCCATCCAGGGACAGAGTTGGTTACATTCCAGGGACTCATGCAAACAATGATAACCTTGGCAGCTGAGTGAAACAGTGGTGAGCATGTGAGAACTGAAACATTCTTCATTCTCTTCACTGGAGCTTAGAAAGTTTAAGGAGTGGGCAGGGCTCAAGGGCCACCTAACAAAAATCCATAGCCCCGTGAGAGGGAAGAGACGAAAGGGGAAGCTGAGGAGTGGGGCTTAGGAAGACTTACAGGTAAGATGAGAGTCTTGGATAGTGAAGAGAAGCTTATAGAAGCATCTAGACTTGTGAGTAACACTCAGTACTGATGCATCTGCTAGTGCTCACGTGGTATTTAACAACCTACTACACCAGGCGCTGGGTAGATGGCAGTGAGCAAAACAGAGTTGTTCTTTTCAAATTCACACTAAGTGGAATCAGCAGACATCATGAAACCATAATTAATTATTTATAATGTCCCCCTGAAAGAGAAACACTGGGCACCATGTGAACAAATAGTCAAACACCATCAGCCCAAGGATGTTATGGGAAGATCTTAGGACACGCAGAGACTAACTGAATGGAGGATGTATAGGGAGGAACACTGTAGGCAGACTGTGTATGTAAGGGCTCTGAGCACAAGAGAGGAGCAAAGTCGGTGGCGTTAATAAGAAGGATCTGGAAACTCGGGAGCCAGATCACAGAGGACCTTGTAGACCAGCTTAGGGATTTTTGTTATTACCCCCAAAAGAGTCATCTTGCTAAAATTCCCTCTGGTACATGCACATGCTAGACAGACACTCAGTAAATAGGTGTGAAGGAGGTGTCGAGGTGTTAGGCCCAGAAGGGCTCAAGCTAGTGAAGAAGTTATGGCATAAGAGGCAATGTGAAGGGTTGGCATCCTGATGGTACGCTCTGGAGAGGGAGCAGCTGGGTGTGCTAAAGGGAAGCCAGCGCTCCATTGCTTCATGAAGAGCCAAGAAACAGTGGCTGGGGTAGATATGTGCAAAGGTCTGGAAGCCAGAGATGTGTGTTCATTAGCACACAGCCAGGTGCACACATGGATCCCAGAGGGTCATCACAGTGTTTGCATGCACCTCTGATAACTCTGGAGATCCCCTCTATCCTCATCCATACCGTGTCAGGAGCATGTTCCCATCCCTGCACACAGCCCACTCAGTGCCGTCCTTCAGTGCTTCTCAATGCTCATAACAATTCAGAGGAGGGGGAAGCAGCTGAAGAGATGGCTTAGCTGGCAAAGTGCTTGTCACACAAGTATGAGGACCTGAGTTCGTTTCCCCAGCAGCAATGTAGAAATCCAGACAGAGTGGTTGGTACATGCTTGCTGTCCTAGATTTGAGGAGACAGAAGAAAAAAAAAAAAAAAGGATTGTTGGACCTTGCTAATCAGCCAACCTACTTGAATCAGTGCACTCTAAATTCAGTGAGAGAATCTGTCTCAAAAAATAAGGTAAAGAATGATACCCAGTGATGACTTCTGGCCTCTAAATTCACACACACACACACACACACACACACACATTCACACAATTCACATGCATGCATACCACTCCATGGTGGTGCATACCCATAATCCCAGCACTCAGGAGACTGAGCCAGCAAGACTGTGACTTTTGAAGTCAGTCTGGGATATATACAAGATCCTGTCTAAATATAGAGAGCAAAGAGGAATTCTGGGGTCAATGAACAAGGAGACAGATATTTTGGAGGAGAGATCCTGACTTCTTTCTCCTGCTCCAGGCCCTGAGACCAGTAAAGATGCTGAGAAGGAAATTGGACCCCCAGGGAGAGAAAGCCCCCTGTGTCCATGCAGGTCAGAGGGAAGACAATCAAGTCTTTACATCACTGAATGAAACCCCGGTGTGGTGTTTGCTCAAAACACAAGCACTATTCCTGGATGTCAGGTGCAGTTAATGGTTGCTGTGGCAACCAGCCATGCTTAATGAATAGAAGAGAGTAAAAGATGCAGGGTAAATGTCAGGGCCCCAGTGGATGTGCTGGCAAGCCAGTCTGTTAGCACTGGATAGAGCTGACCAGCGAAGGTTGAAATGAGCAGCCCAGGGTAGCTGGAGATTAATCCAGGAGCCTTACTTCCTTTTCTCGGTGTAGCATGGCCAGAATGGCACAAAATGTCAGAAAAAAAGTGTGATTCTTTATACACAGCTAAACACAGGCTCCGGTTTGAGGGTTTGATTCTGCACATGTTTATAGAACTTGCAGGGGTGGCAATGCAAGCACGCATCACTCAGAAACTTAAAAAAACAGCACTTAAAAAGATTCTTCTGGATTTTTTTTTAATGAAGAAAGTGTCAAATTGGGGTTTAAAAATACTATTTTGAACTCCAAGCCTCCACATGCCGTATTGTCACTGGGCCATATGTGTGCTACTTAGAAAAGGTGGAAGGCGGGGGAGTTGGAGGCATGGCTCAATCAGTAAAGTGCTTGCTAGGCAAGTATGAGGAGAGGAGTTCAAATCCCCAGCACCCGTATAAAAAGCTGCACATAGCAGTGAATCTGTAACCCCAGCACTGGCGAGACAGAGGCAGGAGGAGCTTGCTGATCAGATAGTGAGGATGAAGACTAGGTCCCTCAGGATGGGCCAGCATTAGGAATCCAGGACGCAGGACTCGCTGACTGATCTTTCCTTGTTGGAAGACCTGAGTCATCTTAACTTGTTTTGTGTTGGTGGATTGGAATACCTGAAGTTCAAAAATTTATAAAGAATGGGTATTTAGTTCTCACAGATGAAGGTTAGATTGTTCAACATCAAGGAGCCACTTCTGCTGGGGGCCTTCATGCTACGGCAAAGCAGTAGCCCCTTCCTAAGGGTAGAGCCTGGTTCTTAGCCTGATATGCAGCAGAACCCAGCAGGCAGCTACTGCAAATCATAGGTTCTCAGCGATCTTAACCAAGGAGGCCCAAGAACATACTTTACATTTTAAGGACAATCCAGGTAGATCTTACACAATTGGCTCCAACTTTGCCCCTCTGGAAGATAGCTGGTCCTCTGTGCAAGAAGCCAAGATGGAGGAGCAACAGTCATGGCTCTAAGCTCCTCTCAACCCTTCATTCCAGAACCGTCACCTCTGTGGTCTACAGAGGGAACACATTCTTGACTCTTCTAGTGCCTACTGAGAACAGATTACAAATACTGGGACTCAAAGCAGCAAGTGATCATGTAACCGTCCAACCCTCAGTCAAGCTTTAGGTAAAGATACTAAGCCATTACATGAGCAAGATCAATCCACTTCAGATTCTCCTGTGCAGTTTAATTTAGTTTTTTGTAAATACCAACAAACAAATAACTTCTAATTATTATTCTTTCTCTATATACCTACTTGGCTTGTACCCCAGACCAATGATTCTGCTGCCTCAATGATGAGCCGAACATTGGAGCCCATGGAATCATGGGTACTGTATTGGGTGGCAGGAAATATAGGTAAATTGAACCTGGACCCTCACCCAGATCTGGATACATGAGGACTGGTCTTTTGACTTTGTACCCTGGGAATGTTTGGATCCCGGACTCTGAGAGAAGCTAGTTATTTATTTGTATCTTAAATTATCCACTTAATTAAGGACAAGGGAAATCATTTTACCTTCTATATCTACCTGATGGACTGATCGAGCCAAAAAGTTAATATCAGGCTCTTTGAAAACAAAGCAGAATGGTTCATTGTGTTGCAGATGAGTGACAGCAGCAGCCCACCTGTGCTCACCAGATCCCCACCTGAAGTCCACGCTGGGCTACTCCGTGGGCCCTTCTCTCCTGAGCATGCAAGACTCTCCCCTGTGTCTTCCCAGGCATGGCTTCCTTTTGTTACTGAAAGTTACCTTCTCATAGAGTCCTCCCTTGCCCACCCAACCTCATGAGCATCCTCCACAAACCATCCCAATCACATCCTCTGCAGTGTTTAGTGTAGAAGCTAGCTGCATTTAGTCACTGATAAACTCAAGTGTCAGGACCATTCTTCACGGAATGTGGGCACCTCCAAAGACATCTGTGAAACAAAAGAATGGCCCAGGATGTGCACCAACAGCAGCTCTGTTAAACCAGAGTGTTTATTTCTCATTAACTTTCTGTCTTCTGGTTCTCTTATTAGAGGAGGTAATTCATAATTGCTATACCCCGAGTGCTTCGTCTTGCTCAAAGAGACCAAGTTTAGTTCAGGGTCCTCATTATCTGGGAATTCATTATCTAAATCTGGGCATATGGACAGGCGAGCGAACTCTGTCTTAATATGAAAGTATGTGTTAATGACCCAACCACTTACAAAAGCAGCCTCTACTCACAGGCTGCCCTACCCACCTCCCGCTCCCCATGCCTTTAACACTTGACTCCCAGTTTCTGTCTGGCAGTTTTCCCCCTGATTGCCAGCTCTTGTCAACGTGTAACAGGAAAAAGCAAATAGAAGGTCGGAATGTAATGTGCCGACTGAGGAGAAGGAGAGCCTGCCTCGGGACACAGCTAACAAGGGGGGAGGGGGCCGACAAAGGTAATGACATGATAGACATCCCATAATTTGAATATCAAAAGATTAACAGCAGCCCTTGGGAAAACTGATGACGAGCTAACATATTTTTCCCCCAAACTGACCCACTTTATGACTCTGCCGTGAACATCAAACTTTACAATCCTGTCACAAGGGATTTCGTATCAGACCATCATGCAACTCTATCAGAAAAATGAGGCCTCTCCACCCATCCCCCAAATTGGCACAATGCTTCTTGGCTCGTTCTAGTACACACTTAGGAAACATCAGATGAGACAAACGTTTTCATAAATTGTGTTCAAGTCTAAGATGTTATTGGCAGCAAGCACATCTTTGTCTTTCATTGATTTCTGTGAAAGGAGTGTCTTCCCGTGGGCTACCCAAGAACAGTGCCTCTCGACCTGGCCACAGTTAGAGCCAGCAGAGACCCTCAGAAACTCCATGTGCCCCAGTGTCCTTAAGAGCCTCTGTGTGAATTTCATCTTTGTCTTTAGACAACACAGATGTGTTTGAATGCAAGCATCCTTACAGCATCTTACAGCAAGGGCTTACTTTTGCCTTCTTAGCCCAAGTGCTCCTGATCAGGGCATCAAAGAACTTGACCTTTGCCCTTCCCCATATCTCAAGACAAAGCTATCACAATGGGCTGAAGACTTATATTGCTGGACCCCGAACTCTGGTTTTTCCATAGCCTTAGCCTTATGTTCTAAACTGGGCTTTGAGGGGCTGGAACTTGAGCACACTAGCTAGATTTGTTGTCCAGATCCAGTCACTCCATTGGTCTTGTTTGTGGATGAGACCGGATTTTAGGCATGGAGCTTGGTTATGTGGACTGGTGAGGGCACTATCTTCATTCTGCACATGACGTGTCTACCAGAGCGTGCATGACACAATTGCCCTTTAGTAGGTTCTAGGAACCCACAGCCGGGTAAAGCCTGCCTGAGGACCATCATTGTAGGTGCTGACCATCCAGTGGAGAAAGATGTGGATGATCCTGTCCAGAAGACCAATCAGAGGCCTTGGTGGCATCGTCTCCCTCTGCTGGAGAGGAATCTGCCCTTGTGCCATGATTTGGTTACAAAGTATTACCCAAAGACACCTTACTGAAGGCATTGTGGTGTTCAGAGGCTCAGAGTTTAGCAATCACATGAGCTCCAGTATTACCAGGAATTAATCAGCTGACGGATTCAGAGCTGACTGGACTCTGGGGTGAGCAGGTAGGAACTATGGGAAGTGGAGCCCAGTTGAGGAAATGGGTCTTTGTAGCTCAACTCATCCCTCTTCCTCTCTCCCAATTCTCTGCTTCCTGGCCACCTTTGTGCTGCTGCGTGCTCCTTGTTCCCTCACCACCTCCCACCACCTGACCACAGACTGTAACCTCTGAACTCAAGATTCAAACAAACCTTTCCTCCTGTAAAGTTGATTTTCTCAGGCAGTTTGTCATTGCTGTAGTCTGCCCTGCCCCCCTCAGGACTGAAAGCCTGGAAAAGTTAAGACTCAAACGATGGTCTTGTTTTCCCAATTCTATCTGTTCCAGAGCCAATAATGCCTCGACTTGAGACCAAAAGCACTGGGGCTAGGGAGCTGGCTGGGTGGGTGAAGTTGTTTGCTGTGCAAGCCTGAGGACCTGAGTTCAAATTCCAGCATCTACAGAACAAGTCGAGGAGGGAAGCACATGCCTGTAACCCCAGTGCTGGCATAAGAGGAGGGGCAGAGGCAGGAGGACCCCTGAGGTTGACTAGCCAGTATGTACACCCATACACACAAATACACACACACACACACACACACACACACACACACAGGTACACAATAAAGAATTATTTTCAAAGACTATTTTCCCCCTTCCAAAAAACAAAAATAGAAAACTCTACTTAGTCCTCGGCCAATCTGGACAGAGTAGATGGTTTAGGCCAGTCCCTCTGGACAGTGACAAGTTCCTTGGGCTCCCTGCTGAACTGAATGTACATGATACACACATACACAAGCATGTGCCACATGCACAGATCTGCCTAGCTACCCATACATCTCTGTGGGGATGGAAGGGACTCCTGATTTCCTTTCTAGGCCCAAGGTAAAGGTCATGGTACTAGAAGCTGTCCCCTCTAACCCATACTAAGTGCTCAGTGCTGTGGATTAAGAGGATTTTACCAAGGGCTGAGTTCTGGGATTAATCAGATCTTAATTTTATATCTTTTTGTCTGTCTTGAAGTGCGTTTGTTGAATTAACACATACTTGCATGATTCTTTGTACTAAGCGATGTTGTAAAGTAAGTGACAAGGACTGGGGATGCAGCTCAGGGAGCAGTGTGCTCACTAGCAGGCACAAGGCCCTGGGCCTGACTCCAGAATCATATAAACTAGGTGTGGTGTGCACACCTGTAACTCCAGCCCCTGAGAGATGAAAGCAGGACTATCAAAAGTTTATCAGCTGGCAAGTTTGGCCTTGGCTGCAGAGAATGTTTGAGGCCAGCCTGGGATACATGGGATCTCTCTCAACAATAAAGGAATGAAGGAAGTATGGGGGAAATACTGACTTTACATTAAAGCTCTGATAAATGTTACTAACATTCTCAGCTTACAGAGGGAGAGACTGAGGCATTAATAAGCTAAGCAAATTACAGGGGATGTGTAGCAGAAGCAGGAGCCAAACTCAGCCACCCCAGCCTCGTATGTCACTCTTCTCACTTCTTCACGTCACCTGAGGTAATGCTTGCTGTGCGAAGGGTGAGGGAGACCCAGCAAGCATTCATCAGATCTGCAGACCATGTCTCAGTAAGAGTAGAGACTACAGTGAGCTCTTCGGGGCCTGGAGGAATATATGCGCAGGTGGAAAACAAAGGTCAACTTTGGGTGTCTGACTTACTGAGTCAGCGAGGCTGACTGGCCAGAGAGCCAGGGGTCACCTGTCTGTCCTCTCAGCGCTGGGAATACAATCTTTTTATGAAGACTCCAGGGCAAAACTCAGGCCCTCACGCTTGCCCAACAAGCACTTTACCGAGTGAAGAAATCTATCCAGCTCCAACTTCAACTATTTCTTCTGAAACTCCCACCAATCAAGAGATTACCAAGACCGAAAATGAAGAGGTCAAGCCGCCGCGGGGTATGACTCGCCTAAGGTGTTGGTGCATGTCACTTGGTACCAGGACAAAATGCCTGACAAAAAGCAACTTGAGGAAAGACGGGTTTATTTGAGTTCACAGTTAAGGATTCACTCCATCCTGGCAGGGGAGGCGTGGCAGCAGAAATGAGGTAGCTGGCATATCACATCCACAGTCAAGAGCACTTCTCTGTATTCAATCTGTGACCCCAGCCTGAGAATGGTTCTGCCCAAGTTAAATCTCCTCACCTCAATTAACCCAATCTAGAAACTTCCTCCCCGACATGCCCAGAGCTTTGTCTCATAGGTGATTCTGCCAGGTTGACCAACAATATGAAGCATTACAATGTCCTTTGTGGGCCTGTGCTACTATAACTAAACACCATATACACAGCTGTTCCCAACCTGCCCAGTGCTGCAACCCTTTAATACAGAATACAGTTCCTCATGCTGTGGTGACTCCCAACCATAAAATGGTTTTCATTGCTACTTCATAACTGTAATTCTGCTACTGTTATGAATCGTAATATCTATATTTTCTAATGGTCTTAGGTGAAAGGGTCATTCAACTCTCAAAGGGTTGAGATCCACAAATTGAGACCTGCTGATATACCAAATGGCTTATATAATAGAATTTTTTCCATTACACTTCTGGGTGTCAGGTGATCACAGAACCCACCACAAGGTAAGGTTCTAATAGGCCCATTCCTGATTGTCAAAGGCTGCTTTCTCTTTACTCTTCGAATGGGGCCGCCTTTATAAGAACACTTCTCCCATTCATGAACACTCTAACCTCCCTGTCTCATTAATTCCCAATTCCCTATGTCATTAATTCTCATCATAACGTTGTACTGGAGATTAAGATTTAGACATACGTGTTTGGGAAAAACACAAACATTTAGTCCACCGTAAGAGAGGCTCTAACTGGTGAGTTTGTAAGTGGTGGTATCGGAGAGTGCCAAAGCTTGTAGTCCTTCTGCCCTCTAACCCCACCACCACCACCAGAGGTCAAAACATACGTGTGGAAGGAAGGGCCATTGTATCCCTGAGCCTGCAAGAATCTGACTTGTTTGTACAGATTTCAGTTAAGACCCTTGTGCCTCTTTGTGGCTATTGATGGCCATTTCCCAGGTTCGGACTGGGGCCACATTGCTGGAATCTGGAAGAAAACTCTCAGAATGGGGACCCTGGTCCTCATGTTGAGAGCAAGTGATTTGAACCAATACCATCTTTTGAGATAGCTGAGAAGATCTTTAGGATTCAAAAGCACAAATGCCTCTTCCTTCAGACTACTTCCCACCCTGGCATTTTGGAAGCCACCCCAAAATCATGGGATCCTTTAGGACGCCTCTCCTGGATGATCTTAACCCTATGGAAGAACTAGGGTTGATTATGGTCCACATGTAACCCAGCCTCCCAGATGTTCCAGAGATCAGTGATAGAGAAACAGCTGGAAGGGCAGCTGGCGGGCCCAGGGAAATTGACACAATAATCCTCTGTCCTCACTCGCCTCCCTTCTCAAACAGAGGCATTCACTCCACTCCTCAGCCTCTGCCTTTGCAGTTGCTTAGCTGAAAAGGCCTTTTCTGAATCTTCAGAGAGCTGGTTTTCTCTCCACCGAGGTTTAAGGTCCAATCCTCCGCTACCACCCTATCCAGGGTTGCCACCAACTGCCTACATTGTGCCCTTGCCCATGATTGTCACCAACTGCCCCACCACTTTACCCATGGTTGCCACCATCTGCCTCCTTCAAATACAGAACTACAGACATACCAAGGATGCAATATAGTGGTAGAACACTTGCCTTGTGTGCACAAGACTCTGGGTTTGATTCCCAGCAACACACACACACACACACACACGCAATTCAGATATACATCTGAATTTTAATTAGACATAAAAAAACTATGTCTTAAAAAAAAATGGATTGTGCTGACTAGTTTCGTGTCATCTTGACATAATTTAGAGTTACCTGAAGGGAGGGAACCTCAATTAAGAAACACCTCCATAGGATCAAGTTGTAGGACACTTTCTTAATTAGTGATTGATGGGGAGAGCCCAGACCATTGTGAGTGGTGCCATCCTTTGACTGGTAGTCCTGGGTTCGATAAGCAGACTGAGCAAGCCATGGGGAGCAAGCCAGTAAGCAGGCCACTCTAGGGCCTCTGCATCAGCTCCTGACTCCAAGTTCCTGCCCTGCTTGAGGGATGGTCATGCCTCCCTTCAATAATAAGCAAAATAAGCCTGACTCAGAAAGACAAAGGGCACATTTTTTCTCATGTGTAGAATCTGTACTTATCTGGGGAAAAGAGAAGGTCCACCAGAAAGAAGGCAGAGAAATCAGGAGGGGTAACAATGCACTTTGACGAGCCATTGTCTCAGCATCAACCTCCGTCCTCTGCGGTGAGAAGCTTCTCTGATGAGGGTGAGCACCACACAGATCTATGTGTAAAAGGATACATACTGGAAGGCAACTTGGTGCTATGGCCATTTATCAAAATTTCATCATCTTGTTCACTAACTGCCTGGTTAAGATTCTCAGTGAGTACCTCAGGTCTGAGGACCAGCATCCTCTTTGTCTTGACCACCAGGGGATCCCCAGAAGCTGAAACCGACCTTTGCAGCCCAGTTCTCACACACAGCTCCTCCCCAGATTCCCACCTCCTCTTCCATCCTCTATTACCCATGCACTCTGGGTCTGTTCCGCAGTCCAGCCTCGGCTGACCCCACAACCTGCAGTGACTCTGAACTCCCAAACCAGTCCTCCCTCCTGGGTTCTATCAGCATCACACCAGACCCCCCCCCCAACCGCTTGAAGAAACCACCCCCTCTGATTAGCTTCTAATTAACCTTCAGTTCGCAGCTTAGACATGATTTCACTCGGCATTTGCTTAACAAAAATCATTTTACTGAGTTACCAGGGAGATAATTGTGTGTGAGAGAGTGAGAGGCAGGGGGTTGCTTACTCCGAATCCTTTCTATACCATTTGAACCATATGTCACATATGTTCTTTTAATTTAGCAGAGATTATCTAAATACGAGATAAAAGGCTGTTTTTTTTTTAGGATGTTTATTCATTTAAGAATTATTCTTAAAGATGCTCAGCCCGCCACGAGGACCTAATTATTGTAGCTTTGCCGTGTGGTTTGATATCTTGTTTAAAACACAAAGAACCTTTCTGAAGCCCTTTCATTCATTCCAGTTTTATTTTTCCCTGAGAAAATTGCTTTCAGCTTCCTGAATAGGCTAATTCTGTCACCTGGGAAAATGGTGCCTTTATTCCATCTCCTCCCCCTTGCTGATAGCTCAGTCCTTGTGCTGAGTAGAGTCCATGGGGCTGCGGTAACTAACAGAGACAATAACAAGCATCCTTCTCCTCATCTTGATGCTCGTGGACTGCTTCAAGGGCCTGCCCTTCATGAGGCGTGATGGTCTAAGCATACACTGTTCCCACCTGTGAAGGAAAGGTTCCATTGCCTCAGTCAAAGTCGAGTTCCTGGGACAATCTTCTCCCTGCAAAATGAAACTGTAACCACCATAAAAAAAAAAAAAAGTCTCCACCATGACATCTCAACAGCTCGGGGAATCGCTCCTTCCACCCGGAAGCTCTTCCCAGGATCCTCCAATCCACTGCCTCTCATACCCCAGGTCTCACAGCTGCCTGGTTACTGGAGTCCCCTCACCTCTTACCCTCAGCTGTCAGATCTTGGTTCTCTTCACTGTCTTTGCAGCATCTCTGCCTCAGAACTCCAGCTTGACACTGAGCTAGGATAGTGCTGAGTTCGTATCCTGACTTGATCCTTACAGTCTGAACGTTTTCAACATTTCTATCTTCCACTTGTTTGCAGTATGTAGGTAAATCACACTCATCCTCTTTAGAAAAGCTGCATTAATGTAGTGCCGTGCACGGTGATGTTGCTGGAGTTGCTGAGCACCACTGTCGGAACATAGGCTCAGCCGGCTGACCTTGGTAGGCCATTAAGGAGACAAGTGATAGTATAAACCAGAGAAAGATCTATTCGGTGTGCACACCGAGGGGAGGAACAAATAGCGAGGTTCGGTGAGCCTCCCTAGTCTGTCTCTGGTCAAAAGATGATCCTAACCCGTCGCCAACCTATCCTCGTGTAGGCTCCAGCTTCTTCTATGGGGCAGCCCGACAAATTGCCAGAACTGGATAAAGTCTCTGAGGAGACAAGTTCTTCCTCTGGCTGGCACCAGGGCCCAGCCTTGTCCCTCTCCCAACTGGAGACTCCTGAGGAAATTCCATTTCCTTGGGGTCCGTTGTTTCAATAGTCTCATAACTAAAAGGAGAGGTTCAAGGGTCTTTCCTTAAAATACCTTTATTCTTCTTGACAAGAATGGTTTTTAAAGCTCATACCTGTAATTCTAGCACTCAGAAGCTGAGGCAGGAGGATCACAACTTCAAGGCCAGTTTGACTACATAGCAAAACAAAGTCTCAAAAAAATTTACTTAGGGGGAAATAGTCATGGGAAAATGTAAGTAAAGGAGGTATGTGGTCCCAACCCTGTTAAATGGCCTCATGTGAAGGCGTGGGGGGCGGTGCATGGAGGAGATACGAAAACGATAACTGGTAGATATTTCTGGGGGCGAGCAATATGCTGCTGATACGATGGCCAAACGCACTTTAGAAGTGTTTGGGTTGGGGTGCCAAGAGCTTCACGACCAGTGTGGAGTCTTCCGTGGGGAAATCCCTGTTGCCAAAACCAATGATAGTAGTCGGTTTGATTTATTGAGCTTTGAAGTGTGTGCCAGGAGCTGCGTTAAGCGCCTGACGCATTTGCCTGATTGAAAGATGCGTGAGAGCGCTGAGAGCAGCGCTGGGTGCTGATGGTACCCTGTCCGCACCAGGACAGCCCCAAGGCATCACGTTTATCAACTGCCCGGAGGCAAGGCGCTGACGGTACCCTGGTACCCTGTCCGCATCTGGACAGCCCCATGGCATCACGTTTATCATCTCCCCGGAGGCAAGGCAAGAGAAGTAACTCACGGAGAACTGCAACTAGTGGACGATTGATCTGAAGTTGATACCAAGATGCGACTCCAAAGACAGCCCTCTTACTCAGTCTGCTTGCGTTCAGAGATAGCAGGACTATATGTCTGTAGGAACATGGGCGCACCATGGGGCCAAGTGGGGATTCTGGCCAACTGGTGAACTCATGCCCAGGCTAATGTCTGCCTACGCGGATTGGTTGTCGCATGGAAGTGACAAGGAACTCATGTTTAAAGAAAACCCGAAAATCTGGTTTCCATGTGAACTATCCTGAGTTTTAAGCTGCAGCAAACATGTTTAGTGTTTAATAGAGCACAAAATGCAATTAAATAACGCAGGTTAAAGGAAAACAAAAAAAAAAAGTTGCAAAACAAAACCTTTTGTTCCTCAAATTTCTGAAAGGCCCCTGGGCAAAGGAGATGGACAAGTAGGTGAAAGTGCCTGCTGCGTGAGGACGCCACTGAGTCCCCTGCACACACAAAGGGCCCAGTGGAGCCGTAGTGCCTGTTACCCAGTGATGAGGGGACAGCAGATACAGGGAGACCACAGGGGCTTGCTCCCCTCCAGCCTGCCTCCAGGATCAGTGACAGATCCACCCAGTGTCCTCTGACTTCCACATATGCATCCACGAGCACATATACCACACGTACACACACACACACACACACACACACACACACACACACACTAAAAATCTGGCTAGTGTGTTTCCAAGAGTCACTAGTGCTTCCTGATTCTAGTACCAGTTTCATGCGGCCTAGATCACCTCGAGCAGTCTATTTCATGAGCAAAAGCAGGCATCCCGGCACCTGCTAATCCCCACAGTGGTCCTGAGTGGCCTGTTTCTAGAGAGTCCCCATTCCGTCTTCCGCGAACCTTTTCTTCCTATGCAGTCTTCTGTAGGATGCATAAAACAGCTCACAGTGAGGTGAAGTTACTCTCAAGGCCCTTTGCTCTGTCCAGGGGCCCTGGCCTGTTTCATGGAAGAAGCATAGCTGGTAAGAAAACCACTGGTGCACCCCATGGCCACTACAGATAGCGAGGGATGACCACAAAACTATCACTAAGTCCCCTGGCAAAGTATTCTGCTCCCACTTCCAAAACCACTGAAGAAAGCAAGAGTCACAGCAGGTTCTGAGGACATTCAACTTTGGAATCCACAAGAACAGCTCACTGGCATGAGAACACACTCATCTGCTTCAGGTGCTTCTTCTGTTAACGTGATCACAAAACGGTGTGTTTTGAACACTGTTAAGTGTATATTACTTCAAGTGGTTCATGGGCTATAGTAACTGTGCAACAGGCGTTACTTCTCAGGACATTATCCAGTCATTCATGTGTGTGCACAAGTTCTCTCTGTGAGTGTGTATGTGTTGTCTGAAGTTTCTTGGAGACAGAGGCAGGCAGATCTCTATGAGTTCAAGGTATGGTGGCACATGCCTTTAATCCCAGCACTTGGGAGGCAGAGGCAGGCAGATCTCTATGAGTTCAAGGACAGCCTGGTCTACAGGGTGAATGGTGCCAGGACAGCCAAAGATACACAGAGAAATCTAGTCTCATAAAACCAAAAATTAAAAATGAAAATAAAAAATAAAGTTTAAAATAAAGCCACATAAAGATAAAAATACACAGAGTCTGAATACTGTATATTATTGTGTGGTGTTTTAATTGTTTGATGGCTGAGGAAGGACCAACAGCTGCTAAAAGACATTTGAATATAAATGTCGCTGGATTAATGCAACACATGTATTTTGAAAATGCCTTGACTTCAAAATTGAAGTCAAAAGATATGTTATCTTGGAGAAGAGGTTTTGCTTTTGTTTCCACAAGAAATGAGAGGCTGTGGGTTCATTCCTGGTTAAGAAAAATCAGGTTTGATCAAGGAAGACCCCCTGAGAAATATCCGATAGGAGCGAATGGCTCAGATGTCTGAGTTCTACATCCAGAACAGATTCAAGACTGCTGGCTGAGATGGTCAAGCCTCACAGAATATTCCATTTAAGACTTTACCATAATTCAAAATTTTCTTTAGTTCCCCTTAAGATTATCAGTGCCCCCAATCAGCAGGAAGTATTCTGGAAAACTACATTCATATTCCCAAAATATGGACTATGGATATTTATCTTTGTTTAGAGTGTTGGTTACAATATGTTATGGATAATGGTCTGGACAAAGCTAAACAAAGGAGATTTAATTCTCAGTTATTGTTTTTTTTTAAAAAAGGGGGGAGTGCTGTGGGACAATGATCTGTACCCTGTCACTTGTATTTTAAATACACGCTGATTGGCCAGTATCCAGGAAGTAGAGGTGGGGCGGCAAGAACAGGAGAATTCTGGGAAGAGAAAACAGTCAGTCTGTGCAATCGTCACACAGACACAGAGGAAGCCAAACACAGAGTAAGCAGGATGTGACTGTCTCACCAAAAAGGGTACCAAGCCACGTGGCTAACACAGACAAGAATTATGGGCTAATGTAAGTTATAAGAATTAGTTAATAAGAAGCCTGAGCTAATGGGCCAATCAGTGTATAATTAATGTAGACCTCTGTGTAATTCTTTGGGGCTTAATGGCTGCAGGACCAGGCAGGACAGAAACTTCAGACATCAGGTGTGTGTGTGCGTGTGTGTGTGTGTGTGTGTGTGTGTGTGTATTTGTATTGGCAAGCATGTGTACTCTAGGTGTTTTCTTCTCTTGCACTCCATCTCATTTTTGAGGCAGGGGCTCTCACTGAACCAGAGTTTGCTAGCCTGACTTCCCAACAAGTCCCCAGGATCTGCCCTTACCCTAGCACTGAGGTGACAGATATGTGATGCCACACCTGCTTTTTCCATGGGTGCTAGAGAGCTAAACTCAGGTCTCCATGCTTGTGCAGCAAACACTTTACCCACTGAGCCATCTTCCTAGCTCCAGGGTTAGTACACTATCCATTGCTAGGACAAAATGCTTGAGACATGTTTCTTCTGGCTCACAGTTTGAAAAGCTCCAGTCTGAACCCACTATTTTTTTAGCTTGTGATGAGGAATCATGATGGCAAAACAGACAACTCATCTTCTAGTATAGCAGTTGCTACAAACAAGAAGAAAAGAGAGAGGGTTGGGGCTAAGGACAAGATTTTGGGCATGCACATCTCCAAAGACCCACTTCCTCCATCTTTTACCATTTCCAGAACCTGTTCATCTATAAACCCACCAGAGGATTAACCCTCTGATGAACTTAGAGCCCCCATGATTCACTGACCCCAAAGACTGATGCATGGGTCTTTATGTCAAGACAACATGCTCAACAAACAGGTGCGTGAGAATGAAGCTCTAAAATACAAGAATAAAATTAACGTCTTTTCTTCATTTGTTTTCCTTCCAAGATTTTCCTGAGTTCTCTCCCCTGGATCTTTTTCTGGATTCTGAGTCTATTCTTTGCCAGGTGGGAAAAGAATCAGAACCAAAGATATGGTCTTCGTATTTCACCGCAATTCCTGTGAAATGCTGCTGGCTTGGAGCCTACTCACAGTAGCGAGTAGTGAGGAGCTAAATAGATAGCGCTCTTAGTGTCGTAAGATGATCACAGGAACAAGAATAGTAGATGCGGCAAGGTTGGGCATTCACGGTCTAATGGTGAAAACTCAGGCTTTGAAGCCTCCCCAGTCACTTTGTTTTCCTCAGTGCTGCATCAGAAATATCAGTATTAACAGCCTTGCCTCACAGGGTGGAGGGCTTCATCCACGTGCCTGGCCCATTGGAAACTTGTGTGTGTGTGTATGTGTGTGTGTGTGTGTGTGTGTGTGTGTGTGTACAAGGCTAGGAGTTGGTGTATGTGCGTATGTGTGAACATGTTCGTATGTGTGGAAGCAAGAGGTCAATGTTGAGTGTCTGAGTGTCTTCTTTAATTGCTTCTTTTCTTTTTTTTTTTTTGTAAGTCGGGGTATTATTATGCAGTTCTGGCTGGCCTGGCCTGGAACTCACTAAATAGACCAAGCTGGCCTTAAATTCACAGAGATCTGCCTGTGTCTGCCTTCAGAGTGCTGAAATTAAGGCATCATGCCAAGCCCATCTATTTGTTTTTTAATTAGTGTGTGTGTGTGTGTGTGTGTGTGTGTGTGTGTGTGTGTGTGACAAATTCTAATAGGTTTAATAATATAAACCCCAAATCATATATTAGGGAGTGAAAGCTGAAATATCCGAGAAGCAGAGCAGCAAGCTACTAGAGATACCTTTTACCTCTATCAGACCAAAGTGGGTAAGATCCTCTCCACGAATCTCAGACTGAACGCTCTGAGCTCCTGTCACCTCCCACCTTATATGCCTCTCTCTGTCCAACCATATCACACCTGTCTCCACCTCCCTAGTGCTGGGATTAAAGGCCTGTGATCCCAAGTGCTGGCATCAAAGGTATGAACTTTGTTTCTCTTTTAGACTGATTCAATCTAGCCCAGGGTAGCCTTGAACTCACAGAGATCTGTCTGCTTCTGCCTCCCGAGTGCTGGGATTAAAGGTGTGTGCCACCACTGCCTGGTTTCTATGACTAACTGGTGTGACTAGCTCTGCACTCTGAGCTTCAAGGGAGCTTTATTAATTATGGCACAAACAAAACGTTACTGTGTGTGTGAGGGGGGAGGGAGGAGAAAAAGAGAGGGAGAGGAGAGAGAGAGAGAGAGAGAGAGAGAAAGCGGGAGAGAGAGGGAGGAGAAACGGGGGGGGGACAACTTTGCAGAGTCTGTTCTTTCTTTCCACCAAATGCAGGTCACTGAGATCGTGCAGCAAACATTTATCTACTGTGCCAATCTGCCAGCCCTCTACCTTATTCTTTGAGACAGGGTCTCTCACTAAACCAAGAGTTCACTAGTTCAGGTAGACAGTCTGATCAGTAAGCCTTGGGGATTCTCCTGTCTCTCCTGCTAGCACTTTCATTACGAGCAGACATCACCACCACCACATTTGTTTTTTCTGTTGTTGTTGGGGGTCAGAGCACAAATCCTCATGGTTAGCAGCAAGTACTCTACCCACTAACCCATCTTTCCACCCGAGAAACAATGTGACGGCTATTATGGTTATGTGCCCAAGCTTCACAAGAATTACACACACATATCCATTTCATAGATGGCCATTTCTCATTTAACAGTGACTCACTGAGAAGCATGTCTGGCTCTGCCTGATTCCCCCACCTTCCCGGAACTCTACGCTACACTCTCCTCACCTCCCTGCCTCTGTCTTTGCAGACAGGGAAGAAGAAACACAAGCATCATTTCATGCTGCGCTGTGAGACGTTCTGAATACTGTTTGTCATTTATAAGAACTGACAGAGTCGTTAACTGTCCCAGAGATTGGTTAATTGGCTAGTTAATAAACACCCACAATGATTATCAAACACACACAATGAGTTGAGTCAAGTTTATGCTGGAGAAAGAAAAGAAAGCCGAACACTGACAGCGCCTCTGTGGATCTGATGAGCTCCACTGGGGGTGGGGAGGGGAGTGGGGAGGATGGAGGGAGGGTGACTGTCTTCTCCTGAGGGAGGAGGACTGGAAGGACCTGTGGCCAGAATTGGCAGGTCGGAGACAGGAGACTATTCCCAAATGCCCAGGTTGGAATGTTGGCTCTTTGCTTACCCAAGTGACTGAAAGGGAAACTCTCATTTGTCGTCTGTAAAATGGGAAGATAAAGCAAATTTTCAGTCTGCCTCCCTCTTCCCTCCCTAAGGCAGGATAGGAGAGACCGTCACACCATGCTCTCACGCTTCCTAGTTCTTTGACCTTCTAGCATATGATATCTGAAACGTGGAGTGTTTCAATCTCTTAGTTTTTTTCAGTGTATTTATTATCTGTTGTCTCTGCTGATATGTTAACTGTGGGTCACTATGACAAATACCTGAGACAAACTCAGGGTTTGTGTGTGTGTGTGTGTGTGTGTGTGTGTGTGTGTGTGTGTGTAGGCCTTGATCATGCTAGGCAAGTACTCTGCCACTGGGCTACCTCGCTCACCTTACTTTTCATTTTTATTTTGAGAGGAGGTCTTGCCCAGTCTCCCAAGTTGGCCTTGACCTTGTTACATATCCCAGACAGGTCTTGAACCTGCAATCCTACTGTTTGTGCCTCCCATGTAGTTGGAATCACAGATATGTACCACAATGCCTGGCATAAATCAACTCTTAAGGAAAAGAACTTTATTGAAGGGCATTCATTCTGAGGTTTCAGGGCATGGTTAATTGGCTCTGTTGTTTGAGGGTTTTGGTGAGACAGAACATGGTGATTTATACTGGGTAAGACATGGGAGAGTGAAGCTGCTTTCTTTGTGGTATGCAGGAAACAAAGCTCCTAAAATCTCCTTCTAAGGCATGCACCCAATGACCTAGTTTCCTGTTCCTGGAATCAAAAGTTCTAGCACCTCCTGCCAATGGCAGAGCTGGGGTGGGAAGCGCACACACGTGTGCATGTCTCTGTGTGTCTGTGTGTCTGTCTGTACGTGCGTCTGTGTCTCTGTGTCTGTATGTGTCTGTGTGCCTGCATATGTGTCCGTGTATGTGTCTGTGTGTGTCTATATGTGTCTGTATGTGCCTTCGTGCCTGCATGTATGTCTGTGTGCGTCTGTTCATGTGTTAGAAATTGAACTACCCCTCAACTCTATTCCCAATCTCAGTTCTGTCTTTTAATGCATGGGCCTCCCAAGGACATTCAAGGTCCAAACTACAGCAAATAGTTTCTTTTTTTTATCCTACTTAAACCAGCTGCTGGGCCTCCTACAGCTTCTGATGACCAGGGAAGGACATGCAACACAGAGCTGACCAGCCAGCCTGGGCCCCAGTCCCACTCTTCCCTTGGCTCAGGGCCCTGTTTGTCTTCACAGGGGCTTTCCGAGGCGTGTGCAAGAAGATTGACCACTTCCCCGAGGATGCAGACTATGAACAGGACACAGCAGAGTACCTTCTACGTAAGTTCCCCTTATCTCTCCAGTCTCCCTGGGTGGGAGGGGGGATGAGGAGAGGGTCCCCTGCCATCACCCACTTACCTGTGAGTGTGAGTCTTCTCATTATCTAACTCAGAGTGCAGACATACATTCCCAAGGCTCTGCTGCCGAACTTTCTTTCATTCCAATGAGCTAGAAATAGAAAGGAGAAAGAGCAGATGTATCAAGATTGAAAGGTTCTTTTTAGTCTCCTTAGAAGAAAATCTAAGGAATTCTCTTCAGCTCAGTACAGTTTTCACCTCCTTCAGTGGGTGATTTGAGCTGCTAATGGGCGAGGTGCTGATGGGTGATGTGCTAATGGGCGAGGTGCTAATGGGTGATGTGCTAATGGGCGAGGTGCTAATGGGTGAGGTCCCCAAGGGCAAGGCCTGGCACGGTAAATACGAACCAAACTTCACCTCTCCTTTGACTTCTCTGCACTTCCAATCCTATTGGGACAGGGACAGCGTCTCTGTAGGAATTTTCCAAGGTCAATAACCTGGACGTGGCATGGGTTGTTACAAGCATAGCACAGGAGAGCCGGTGCCCTGTGGGGTTGGAATGTGATAGGCCAAGCATTGACCCTATTTGACTTCCTTCCAGTGAGGTTGGTCCTGGGGCCAGCTAGCTCAATAGGTTAACCTTCTTCATCTGTTTTGAAATGGAAATTATGTCATCAGTCTGACAAGGTCACAGAAATTAAAAGAGAGAGTGTGTAGTCTATTCAGCACTGAGGCCAGCAGGGGATCGTGAGATGGTGTGCATCGCCTCTGGCCTGTCTCATGGGATTAGAAAAAGCAGAGTCAGATGCAGATGGGGCCTTAAGCTGGTCCAGGCACAGGGAGCTTAGCTTGCCATTTCATTAACAACAGGTACCAAGTCCAAGCAGAAGGAAAATTCCAAAGGATTGTCTAATTTGCTGTTTAGGAATGTTAGGGTTAGGACAGTTTTTGTTATTGTTGTTTAAACTGAGGTTATAAATGAAACCTCCAAGAAATTGTCTTATTCGGGCTTTGTTTATGACTCAGTCATCAAGTATCTTGGGGGTCAAAGTGGGAAGAATACATGCTTAGCATTCAACCCAGGGGTGTGGGGAGAGTGGAAGATAGGAAGAGAGGAAGTGGGAGGGCTGGAGGGAGGGAGAGAATCTAAAACCTGGAGGATGGCATGTCAACTGGACTCCCTCAAACCACAATAGCTTTGAAGCCAATACCAATGGGATTTTCCCAGAATGCCTGTCGTTTATCTGTATCTCTCTTCCCTACTTGGAAGGACCAGTATTATAGCTACGCTATTGGAGACCAAACAGAACTGTGGCTCTCCCTCTACAACTCACAAAGCTGATTTTAAATCCTCTGGAGCGCCCAATTGTTTTTCTGACCATTTCCCCTCCTTCTGGGGGAGAGAGTCCTCTGCTGCTGTGCTCCAGTCTCCTCAGGCCACCTGGCAGCAGCTTCACCAGCAGCCTCAGAATCAGGAGAAGTTTGAGCATGGGCCTTTGCAAGCACACAGGTTCCTTGCCAGGGATTTTAGAATCTCTGACTGCCTCACTCTCTACTCCTGCTGCTGAAGTGAAATATCCTGATTCAGAAGGAACTTAGGCAGGAGGGGTTAGTGTAGCGCCCAGTTCAAGGTAGTTGGTCACATGATGTCCATAGGAGCAAATAAGAAAGGGATGGGTGCATGCCGCTGCTCAGCCCCTCTCTCCACTTACGCTCTCCCACTAAGACGAGGCCCTGCATCTGAGTGTCGCTATCCATATCTGTTGCTCTGATGGAATATCAGAGTTGATGTGATTCAGAGAGAAGAGACACTTCTAGTCAGGTGGTAGTGACACATGCCTTTAATCCCAGCACTTGAGAGTCAGAGGAAGGTGGATCTGTGAGTTCGAGGGCAGCCTGGTCTACAGAACAAGTTCCAGGATAGCCAGGGATACACAGGGAAACCCTGTCTCAAAAAAAAAAAAAACCCACAAAACCAAAACCAAATTGTGCATTACAGAAGAAAAACTTCTTTGGTTGAGTTTTGGAAGCCAGGAAGCCCACAAACATAGTGCTGGTGTCTGCTCAGCCAATGACAAGGGCTTTTTTGCTGTATCATAACGTGGCAGAGGTCATCACATGGAAAGACAAGCAAGTCTGTCAACTCCAGTTGCCCTCCTTCATCTTAAAGCCACCAATGGCTACATCAGAGCCAACCCTTATCTAATCCCAGTTCCCTCCCAAAAGCTCCACCTAGAAAAACCATGAGCATATTTTTAGACAAGTTTCCAGCACAGGAATTTTGAGGGACACAGTTAACCATAATAGCATCATAGAGAGCTAATTAATAAGACCAAAGTTATGTCGACAGAAGACTTCCCGTAACATGACGTGAAGGGTAGCAAAGTCAACTCTATTGCCAATGATGAAGTTGCACTCAATTGAGCTTACCTCTGACTCTCAAGGGAGAGGGTTGCCAAGCTGTGCACACACACACACACACACACACACACCACACTCTTTAGACCAGAACAGAAAAACAACAAGTTTATTTAGTGTGCTGCAGATACGACAGAAAGACAACAATTGTCAGCATAAGATGCTGGACTGCTTGTGGTGGGGGTGGGGTCTCATTTTGGAGCTGCCGTCATTCATTTGCATAGGGATAGGGTAAGCCACTATCTCCCAATGTCCTGCCCTGCATTCCCCACCATGCAAAGGAGGGCAAATCTGATTGGTTGATGTTCATCCCTAGCCACAGATGACTTTACAGAAGGCAGAGGTATCTCTGAAGTGTGGATTGTTCACTACCCACTATTCTGCCAAAAGAAGCTAGCTCAGTTTTCTGTCTTAGAGATGTTTTCTGGACCAAGCTGTCTTTGAAGAGCTGCTCTCTTTCTGGCTCAGGCACAGCCCTGCTTCCACACACAGCACATACATGTGTCAGACACACCTTTGGGGTGTATGTGTCAGGGCACAGAGGGGCTTTTTTGTGTGTTGTTTTTCAAGACAAGGTTTCTCTGCGTTACTAGGCTGTCCTAGAATTCACTCTGTAGATCAGGCTGGCATTGAACTCACAGAGATCCTCCTGTCTCTGTCTCCCAAGTGCTGGTATCAAAGGTGTGAGCCACCACTGCCAGCCTGGTAGGAGACTCATTTGTGACGGGCAAAGAGAAGTTCTTTCCCACTAAGCTATCTCCAGCCCTTAGCCTTTTTTCTTTCTTTTCTTTTTTTCTTTTTCTTTTTTTTTTTTTTTTTTTTGGACAGGATCTTAATTTACCCTGAGTGACCTTGAAGTAACCGTGTAGCCCAATCAGGCCTTAAACTTGTGTTCCCCCTGCCTGAGTCTCTTTAATAGTGTGGCTAACAGGCCTATGCCACCAGGCCAGTCCAAATATACACTTTTATAATCAACCTTATCACTTCCAATGCTGGGAACATGTCCTTGGGGCACATTTCAAAGGTTAATCATTTTTTTAATTAAAAAAATCTTTTAATCAAATAAACTCATTACATTGAATATTCAAGCAAACCCTGCCAATTCACAAAGCAAATGGTCTCTTTAAAGGTTGGTTCAGACTGGCAGTATAGCTCAGAGATTAAAGGGGCCTGGCTCCAAGCTTGACAAACTGAGCTCCATCTCAGAATCCATGCAGTGGAAGGAGAAAACTGACTCCTACAAATTATCTTCTGACCACCAAACACACACATATGTGCACACACACACACACACACACACACACACACAATTTTTAGTGGTATCCAGTACAAAAGACCATTTGCAAACCCATAAGTCAAACATGGAAACTTTTAGGAATTATTGATGAATTACTCCCAGGATTGGACCCATTACCCTACACCCCACACTTAGGATGCCAGAGCCAACTTCACTGGGATCATATTCTACCTGAGGACCAAAATTACCATGAGGATACTCTCGACCCCCTCTGAGTGCTAAGGTGAAGGGAAACCCAACTCCACTGCACGCTCTGAAGTTTTACTGGAATGAACTAGTAATCAACATACTCAATTGGAGATGAGGTTTGCAAATGTGTGGATATGGGCAAGGGATGAAATCACATCATGTCGGAAGGTCACCAGAGCACGAATGCCGACCTAACATGACTTAAAAACTTAGAGACTCCTTTATTCCACTGGGGAAGGAGGAATGGGGAAAGTAAATAGCTTTCCTTCAAACCCAACAGACCTATTAAATATGCAACGGCCCGGAACAAACTCTGACACCAGAGCACACAATGAGGTGTAAATGATTCTCCATGGAATGGAAGCAGAGGCAGCCATGGCTGACAAACAGAAGTCTGTCCAGGTGTGTCAGCAGACTGTCTTCTTCCTGTGAAATGAGTTTAGGTAATAGAAACTCCAGGAAGAGGCCAGAGTAATTCTTTCCCCTTTGGTGGGTCCAGACTTTTGACAGATAAGAGAATCTCACGGAAAACCTCTGCTAGGATTTGGAAGCAGAGGTATGAAGGTAGGCGGGGGAGATTGATACAAGTTCAGAGGAACCGTGATGCTGGGCCTGCTTTTCAAAAGGCATTTCATCTACTTTAAAGCAAATTCTTCAGCATGCCAAAACAAAAAGTCAAAACAAAACAAAAACCCACTTATTTTTCAAGTTATCATTCTCTTAGCCCCCAACACAATCCTGGGCAGTAGGAAAGATAGCCAGGGCAGGCCACCAGTTCAGGAGGGACAGATCTAATCCTGTCCTTCCAGGGCCCAGGACCCCCACCCACCATACCTCTCTTTTTTTTCAACCAGTTTTTCAGGCAGTTTAAAAAGCCTCCTAAAATGTCACCATGGGAACAGAGGGGTGGGAAGGACACAGCTATCCAGGACCCCGGATTGCCCAGGCCTCCATCCTGAGACATGTTAAAGCAAATACTGAAGCCCCCATCTCTTCTACCTTAAGAGAACCCACTCCTCTGGGCCCTGTCCCTTCAGCTGGTTACCACTAAACACACAACCAACCCAAACTGGTCACAGTATTTTGAAAGAGTTTTGACTTTTAGATCTGAACAATGGAGGTGGCTAGAGCTAAGTCATGTGACTGTGAGGGATGTGAACTCAGCTCTGAACCTCCCAGGGTCAAAATAAGCTCTGTGTCTGCCTGTGCCACCTCATTCTGCTCCTCTGGCAGGCAGTAAGATGCCACCATTCACTGCCTGCTGAGAGCAAACGTGGCAGGTGGTCATGAATCTTCTCCTCACGGCTCGCATGGGAGCCATCAGCTCTTATCTCCACATAGAAAAATATTGCCTGGCCAAGCAGTGGTGGCGCACGCCTTTAATTCCAGCACTCAGGAGGCAGAGGTAGGAGGATCTCTGTGAGTTCGAGGCCAGCTTGGTCTACAAGAGCTAGTTCCAGGACAGGCTCCAAAGCAACATAGAAACCCTGTCTCGAAACAAAAGAAAACATTGCCTGAATTCAATTACTTACCTTTGTTGGTTCACTACACTAGTCCAAGCCGTGCCAGCTCTCACCTGGATCCCTGCAATCCTGTCAATCACTCAGGGCCCAACCCAAGGAAAGGTCCTTCTCACTTGAATTTTTAAACCACTGTGTAACAAGACGCCTCCTAGTTTGACTTTGCACAAGGCCCTGCAAACTATGTGAGTGGCCCTGACTGTGGTCTTTACTAGAGCGTAAACCCCATTAAGGATGGAGCCCGCGACTTTTTATATGCGGATGAGCCCAGAGTCCATTCCGGCTCTATGTCCAGGCCTGACCATACTGCAGCCAGAAGAAGCTGGTGCTGCCTTTATTGACTGTTTAAGGGGAATTTTACTCAGGAGGCCCCAAAAGACACTCTTATGCCCACCTTCACACCTCCTGCCAGGGCTGCTGTTGAGAATGAAACAGTCCCTCATGAGAGCTTAAGCTCCTCCCCCTGGTCAGGCAGTCTCCACATTCCTGGGATGGCAGTGCCTCCCTCAGTTATCCTCTGTCTGGGCATCTGGACCCAAGCACTCACCAGTCAGCTCTTTCTACTCCTCCATGGGCAGGAGAGTGAGAGCAAACAGACCATTAATAATGTATGTGTGCAGATTAACTTAGAACAAACCAGCCATTAGCCATACAGAGGCGCTTGCTCCTTTCTGTAGCATGAGATACAGGATGCTCTAACTGCTCTCCTGCCCCCCACCAATGCCAGAAAACACAGTCAGTCCCTGACTTGGGGCATTTCATTTGGGGGCCTGCAAAGCCTACAGCGGTTTGAAAGCAAAACTAGCTCGGTAGAGCCGCGTTTCACATTTCAAACTTGGGTCTGTTCCTAAGCCCGCACGCAGTATGTGAAATGATTCTCTCATGATGTATGGCCTCAGCCGTCGCGGCTCCCAGTCAGCCTGCCCGCTGAGGGGAGCCGGCCAACACTCAGTGGTGTACCGTGTCGCTGTGAGGTTCTCTCACGGTGTAGGACATGCCCGCTGCACCCACAGTATTTTCAGTGCCCTAAGGTTCATAAGGATGCACCCCGTTTAGAGTTGAGGATTCGGTCGTGTGTGCCCTTTATTCTAGGTAGGATCGTACGACTCCTGCCATGGATCCTTCAGGCCTCTCCAGGATCCAGGAAGCCACCGGGTTCACAGCAGGGACCCAGGGGTCTCCTGACCAGCAACCCCTCCAAGGACAGCGCTGTGCCTTTAAGGTCCTTAAGTGTTTCCACTGCTGCTTCCCTGGCACCTGGCGGGGTGCCTGGCATCTAGTAGGCGCTTAATAAATATTTCTTGAGTGAATACATAAATTCATTTAATCATTCTGTGACTAAATGGGCTTTGAATGGGTATTGCCAGGCTCTTTACTATGCAAATACAGGTGTTTAAGATTCTGCATTTTGATGAGCTGCAAATGGGCTGACAGGAATCCCTGCATTCAAGACGGCCTGCATAATTTGCGGGCCCAGGTGTAAAACGAAGATCCTGAGTTCCAGGCTCAAAGGACAGACCCAAAAGATTTTCAATCAACCCCCTGTCCGCCAGGTTCTATTACCATTGTTTGTTTATAATTACTGTTTAAGGTTGCCCTCTGTCGGGCACAGGAATACCCTCCAAGTAAGTGAAACCTAGCCCCAGGATCTGGGGCTCCCAGCTAAGTCTGATTCTCCCCATGTACACTCCCAGACCCCCATCAGAGACGAAAGGTGACCTGGCTACTTGGCTGAGGCAGGAGAGAACAACACTCCACCGCAGGTGGGCCCTGTGTGACTCTAGGCTCCAAGCGCATAGATATAATTTACGATGCATACATTTGGTAACATTGCTTAGACTTTCAAGATGTCCGCCGCCAAGCTCCGGGTCCCACCCCGATGGGATGTGTGGACTTCTCTCCTGTTCTGCGCGGTCCGGTTTGCAGACACCCGACGACCGCAGCAGGGGAGTCTCAGGATTGACAGGAGCATAGCCTGAACCGTCTCTCCTTCCCTCCGCAGGGGCTGTGAGGGCCTCCAGCGTCTTCCCCATCCTCAGTGTCACACTGCTGTTCTTTGGGGGGCTCTGTGTGGCCGCCAGCGAGTTCCACCGCAGCAGGCACAGCGTCATTCTCAGCGCAGGCATCTTCTTCGTCTCTGCAGGTGAGCATCTTGCCTAGGCCCTGAGATCTCCCCAGACGACAAACCAAAGCCGGAGCCAACACACAGGAAATACATGGAGGGACAGAGAGAGAGACTAACCAAATGGCAGCCGAGCATGGTGGTGCATGTCTAGAAAACCAAAACTGTGGATGCTGAGTCACTAATTACAGGCTAGCTTGGGTTACAGAGTGGTACTCCAAAGAGAGAGGAGAGGAGGGAAGAGGGAAGGAAAGGCAAGAAAGAAGCCTAGAGAAAGAGAGAGAAGGGAGAAGAGGGAGAAAGGAGATGGGGGCAGGGAGAAGAGTTCTGAGACATTTGTTTGCCAGTCAACTGCTGTTCACAGCCCTTTAAGCATTTGAGTTCCCATATCCTCCCAAGCATTCATGGCAGGAACTAAAGCAATAGTTCCAGATGTCCTTGGGGAAGACCCCTCAGCCATCCACAGTGGCTCTGAGCAGCACGAAGTGCAGAGTGACCAGGTAGGCAGACCCACCCTAAATTTGGAGGACACCATCTGGTCCTCCTCAGGTCTGGGGTTCTGAACTGAATTAAAATGAAGACAGCAAGCCCAGAACCAGCTATCTCTCCCCACTTCCTGTCTGTGGGCACAATGTGACCGGCTGTCTCATGGTCCTGCTGCCTTGCTTTCTTCACTGTGATGGGCTGTACCCTCACACTGTGAATGGAAAGAAACCCTTTCTTCTCCAGACAGCACTTTGTCGGGCACTGAGAAAAAAAGATGAAAAGCTTGCCGTGTTCTCTGCCTCTCTAAAGCCTTTCATCCAGTTGGTGTGGACCTGCCTGGAGCAGGGAGTGGTGGGAAGAGAGGGCAGAGACCTGAAAGGAATGGTGGGAACCGAGGAAGGAGAGGGATGAGGAGGGGAAGGGGTGGGTAATAAGATAAGGCAGAGAACTAGGGCGAGCTTCGGAAGGCAGACCTGAGGAGGACCAGATGGTGTCCTCCAAATTTAGGGTGGGTCTGCCTACCTTAATTAACACAGCCTAGAAAGTCCCTTGCAGATATGCGCAGGTGTGCTTCCAAGATGATTCTCAAAACTGTCAAGTTGACAGTTACTAACCACCCTGGCAGGAGTAGGGGAAGATGGCTTTGGTGGTGATCTTCAAACTTTGCTGTAGAGTGGTCCTCTCTTACACACAAGGGATGCTCTCCAAGAACCCTAATGAAAGCTGAAACCGAAGAGTAGCACCAAATCCTATAGCACTATACTCACTCTGTAAAAACACACTTATTAAAGTGCAATTTATACATTCAGGTATAATAAGAACTTAATAATAAAATACAGGAATCATAATAAATTGTAACAAGGTTATTTAATATTAATATGAACGACTCCTTTCTGGAATTTCCTTGCACTATTTCCAGACCAAAGATGGCTGTCAATAAGTGAGGCTTTGAAATTTGAGTTCTGGCTCCACCTTGTGTGGCCTTGGGAACCATCACAACATCCGGGAACTTGACTTCCTCACCTCCAACATGGCAAACAGCGATGGTTCCCATTTTGCAGAGCTGGCAGAAGGGCACTGGGCATGCAAGTCACGATGTTATGTTCTACTGTTGGAAAAGCAGCAACTAATGCCAAGCATGCAGCCCAGCATCTGGTTGCCCAACATCCTGGTTCCCTATCATACCTTGCACAGACTCTTTCCCCCATTGCTTCCCCTTCTATAGAGTGAGTAAGACAGACAGTACCTCGCTCCAACCTCCAAGAACCCATTGAAGCTGCAGACCATGCAGAAAGTCATGTCCTTGCCCCAGGGAAACAAGGGCAGCTGGAGGTAGCTATGACTTCTGACCATGGTCTGTGGTGACAGATGTTAACTGGAAAACCCAACAGCTTAACTGGCTTTGAGGAATGTTCCTCCCTCTGGTGGCCCTGTCCTGGCTCTCGCTGACCAACCAGGAGAATCTGCACCAATGTTGTGTTGATGTGACAGTTTCCAAAAAAAATGAGATAAGATCATTATTTTGTTCCCCCAGGGGATTGTTAGGGAAGAGTGTCATCAGCTACTCGCTTTTCAGGGAAATACTGTGAGGGATGACAGGGTAGATGCAGGGGACCATGAGAGCCCTGGGGGGATGCTTGCCTAAGATTAGATCTCTCCACTGGTCTCCCCCTGGAGCCCCAAGAGCCTCAAATTTTCTACCTATAAAATAACAGTGTTGGAAGACACCATGCTCCTCGAGGTCCTTAATGGTGCTAAGGTTAATGGTTTCAATATAACTTTTTATTGGGCACTTACTGTGTCCTGGGCCTGATAACAAGGTCCAAATGCATGAAGCCCAGTGCTTCCCTCTTCAATAATCTAGTCGGATAGACTCAAGCAAGTCACTAAACTGCTCTGTGTCTCAGTTTCCCCGATCTAAAAGTCAGGGTAATAATGACCCTGCCTCTGGAGGCTGTTTAAAGGATTAGATGAGTTGGTACACATAACTGAGCCTAGAACCGTGACTGGCACCCAGTGTGGCTCAACACAAAGTAACTGTAATGTGCTTTGTGTGTTTGATATGTGTATCAACTCCATTCATTCATTAATGCAACAAATACACCCTGTGTTCTTCTTTTGGGTCAGGCTCTGGGCTAGAAGGTGGAGCAATAGCGATGAGCCAGTATCTCGTCCCTATTCTCAAGAAGCTTACATTTTGATTGGAAAAGCTATTGACCTCATTACTGAAATCTCAACACCCCTCCCACCCCCATGGCTAAGAATCGTGGGTTCCAATTCTGATTTTTATAATTTCCTAGTTTGTGTTGACATGGAAACTTACTAATCTATGTTGTTTCCCTGTCTGTGGAAGGGAATTCTTATTTCAAAGCAGACATATTGCAGGGATTCATTGAACCAATGAAGGAAAGAGTCTGCATAGTGAGGGCCATGTAGCTAAGCACTACTGCGCTTGCCTAGCATGCTCCAGGCCCTGGGTACCCTCACCAGCACCATAAAATAAATAGATCAAGTCACCAAAGACTCCGTCTAGCACCCTGCTCATAATGAATGACTGACAAGTCACCTGGCGTCCTGCCTCTTTAAACTAGTTTGACATATGAGCGTCTTTATGAACTTTCCTACTCTTCCCTCCCCCTCTGCAAAGCCCTCTTTTCTAGGACTTTCTAAACTTTGTCACCCATATTTTCCTGCTGTCACAGGGGAGAGAGGGAACATGGCCCTGGGCACTCAGGGCATCAGTGAGCTGAAGCATCTTTGAAGTCAGTTTCCCATCTCCCTGAAAAATTCATGTGGACTCTGCTTTCTCCTCCTTATATCCATGTTCATTTTAATATAAAAGCATGTGTCTTCCACTAACCATGCAGGCAAATTGACACTCGGAGAAGAGAAGCCATTTTTCATCCTGGGGTGGGTGGTCCTTGCAGCCTGACAAAGCCATATCTGTCATCTCCCGTATCAGAAGTACCAGATCAGACTGGTGCTGCCTACCTGAGAGAAATTGTGCCAGGAAAAAGCCAGGAGAAAACAGGGCAGAGGCAAAACTTGACCCTTCCCTGCTAGGGTCAAGTCCTAGATGGACTATGACCAGATTCATATGCAAAATGTTTGTAATCCCATACGCATGTGCACCAGTCAATCAGAATGGTGGCACTAGAGCAACTCTGCTAGGCAAAGCTTTATTTTAAGTTTTAAGGTTTACTTTATTTTTATTTGTGTGTGTGTGTGTGCGTGTGTGTGTGTGTGTGTGTGTGCGTGTGGCGGGGGGGGGGGTGTGGGTTGAGTGCCTGCAGAGGCCAGAAGAGGAGCTGGGATCCCCTAGAGCTGGAGTTATAGGCAGCTATAAGCCACCAGACATGGGTGCTAAGAACTGAACTCGGGTCCTCAGGAAGAGCAGCAAACCATCTCTGCAGCCTCGAGACAGAACTTTCAATGACCCTGTAGTTGTTTAACTTTGGGGATACCTTGAAAAGTACATGGCAGTCAAGGAGTGGAGGGAGGACTCACCAGGTTATTCATCATCTGGTACAGGGGCCTGCAAAAAGGGACAGGCTCCATATAGTGCTGCCCAACAGGGAGGGACAATTTAAAGGCAAGAGGACAGTTGGCGCCCCTGCTCCCTCGGTCATCACTGGCAGCAAACCCGGGGTCCTCATGTAAAAAGACAAAAAGAGACATTTCCCCTTTGGAGCAGTATAGTGAGTCAGGCAACTGAAGGTAAGCAGGGCCCTGAGCACTGCTCCTTCTTACGATTGCCCAGGGAATCAGTTTTTCTCCCTAACTTGTAGGCAGCTGGCTATTCCCAGTGTAGCCTATTGGCATTTGAGAGAAGTAAGTGTATTTCTAAGCTGAGGTTCTAGAGAAACATAACCTCTCACATATCAGAGAGGTAAGCAATCCGTTCAGGCTGTCGGAATTTGCACACTAAAGAAACAAACAACCCCTGAGTTACTCAGCCCAAAGGAGCTAGAAGCCCCTCCTTCCCTACCTGTGCTGAAGGCCCAGCAGCTCACTGGAAAGAGCTGGTGTTGAGTCGTCATTGTTGAAAGACCAAAGAAGCTGAAGTCTGCTGTTCAGGGATGGTGGCAACAACAACAGATGCACTCACACAGGGTAGAGTTTGTATGTCTGCTCTGACTGGGTCCTCTGCCCCCAGCTTAGTAGATGGCATCATTAAAATTCAGGGAGATTGGCCTGGCAGTGGTGGCGCATGCCTTTAATGTGTTTAATCCCAGCACTCAGAAGGCAGAGGCAGGCGGATCTCTGTGAGTTCGAGGCCAGCCTGGTCTGCAAGAGCTAGTTCCAGGACAGGCTCCAAAACTACATAGAGAAACCCTGTCTGGAAAAAATAAAATAAAATAATTCAGGGAGATCATTCTTGATGTAGGTGTTCTTTCATTGGTTAATTAATAAAGAAACTGCTTGGCCTGATAGGTCAGAACATAGGTGGGTGGAGTAGACAGAACAGAATGATGGGAAGAAGGGAAGTGAGGCAATCACCATGCCTCTCCTCTCTGGGTCAGATGCCATGGAACCAGCCACCAGGTCAGACATGCTGAATCTTTCCCGGTAAGCCACCACTTCGTGGTGCTACACAGATTATTAGAAATGGGTTAAGCAAGATGTGAAAATTAGCCAATAAGAAGCTGAAACTAATGGGCCAGGCAGTGTTTAAATGAACACAATTTGTGTGTTGTTATTTCGGGTGTAAAACTAGCCGTGTGGGAGCCAGGCGGGACGAAAAGCAGGCCTGCTGGCCTCATCACTACACATTCTGTTAGTACAGACCACATGAGCCCAGCCACATCCTTTGCTAGTCCTAGACATGTTTTTTTACAACGTGGGGATTGAACTAAGCCTTTATATACGCTAGACAAGTGCTCTAGCTTAGGATGCAATGTCTCTGCTTCTTCTGGACTTTTTTGTTATTATTTTGTTTTGAGACAGAATCTCTCTCTCTCTCTCTCTCTCTCTCTCTCTCTCTCTCTCTGTGACTCTGGTTATCCTGAAACTTGCTATCCAGACCAAACTGGTCTCAAAAATCACAGAGCTCTCCCAGTCTCTGTCACCCTAGTGCTGGAATTAGAGGTATACTCCACCATGCCAAGCTTCTAGACACTTCTTAATCAGTCACATTGATAATCAAGACAGCAGAGTGAGTCTTTCTGTTCCCTAATTCCTAGTATGCCAACAATAGCTGACCTAACGTGTATCGTAATCTCTGCAGGAAAAAAAAAAGACTTGGAGGTCATGGGTATAGCTCAGTGGTAGAATACTTGCCAAGTACATACCAAGCTCTAAGTTCCATTTCAGTAGCGACTCCCTCCCCTTCCC
The DNA here is from genome assembly GCF_018167655.1 of Microtus oregoni. Lineage (NCBI taxonomy): Eukaryota > Metazoa > Chordata > Mammalia > Rodentia > Cricetidae > Microtus > Microtus oregoni. The sequence goes on along the minus strand of NW_024543075.1, from coordinate 22,108,090 downwards.
CCAAAAAAAGACTTGTTCAGTGACCATCTTTCTTCCTCCAAAGGACCATCACCCTCCCAAATCCAACTCCACACTATGTGTGTGTTCACTAATCCCTCATTGACATCTCCAGCTTCATAGATCTGACAAGCCCTCCTCCCTAGCAGGTTCCCTGCTGCTCCAGATGCTACCAGCCTCACCAGAATCCGCGCTATGCCTATGCGAGTCATTCTCTGTCCCTTCTCTCACACTTCATAGTCTACAGCTTCGCCTCTCCTGTCCATTGTCAGGCTCCTGCTCAAATGCCACCTGCTCTTCAGAGCGAGGCACTTGTCTCTCTCCTCTCCTTTGTTCCCGAGCCATCTCCTGTGCACCTTTGGTGGGATCCTTGCTATATTATGCTCTAATTGCATTTACATGTCAGTCTCTCCAGCTACTCGTGAAAAATTCAAGGTCAGGGACATGTAGCTTGTTAATTTTGCCATCCTTGTGAGTTAGTGTCAAGATTAAGTGGTAGTGGAATGGGTTATTTCAAGGGGAGAATGAGTGCATTCTGGGTTCTACGGTGCTTGCTATGAGTAGATAATGTCTTTTTAAACTGTCTGGCCTGCCCAGGATTGAGCATCAGAATCCGTCATTTCCCAACAGACAACCCTTGCAGGAAGAGCTCAGCTGTGGGATCTCCTGGCCATAAGCCATTGCCTCCCCTTCTTGCTATAGCCACACGTTACTATTTGAAAACTAAAAAAAAATGGCTGTTGCCTCTGAGGCTTCATAGAATGCATGTTTTCTTTTCCCTTTCTCTCAGGGCTAAGCAACATCATCGGCATCATAGTTTATATCTCCGCCAATGCTGGAGACCCTGGGCAAAGGGACTCTAAAAAGGGCTACTCCTATGGCTGGTCCTTTTATTTTGGAGCCTTCTCTTTCATCATCGCGGAAATTGTGGGTGTGGTCGCTGTGCACATCTACATTGAGAAGCATCAGCAGTTGCGTGCCAGGTCCCATTCGGAGCTCCTGAAGAAGTCTACGTTTGCCCGCCTACCACCCTACAGGTATAGATTCCGAAGACGGTCAAGTTCTCGCTCCACTGAGCCTAGATCCCGAGACCTGTCTCCCATCAGCAAAGGCTTCCACACCATGCCTTCCACTGACATCTCCATGTTCACCCTCTCCCGGGACCCCTCTAAGCTTACCATGGGGACCCTCCTCAACTCTGACCGGGACCATGCTTTTCTACAGTTCCACAATTCCACACCCAAAGAGTTCAAAGAGTCGTTGCATAACAATCCAGCCAACAGACGTACTACGCCTGTCTGAGCTGACCTCTGACCTCTGTCCCGCCGCCCAGCACAGCCTTGGGGGAAGTGTACACAGATGTCTCTAAGGTTGCATGGCATGGTCCTCGTGATGGTATCACTTCTTACTGAGAACGAAACCAAATGGACTCAACTCCCTCCCACACTGGTCCCTCATGCCTAGACCTTAACCCATCCACTTCCTCTAACTTTTCTCGCTCGTCCCTTAATGTTACCCCTCTCTGTGTATCTGTGCCAGGTGTTTCCTTTTCTTTTATTTTCTTTTTTCCTTCTTTGCTGGAAGGACCACAGCATTCTTCCCTCCTTGGGAAAGGACTTTACTAAAAGTCAAAGGTGCGGTCATAGCAGTGGGGGGATTTCCAAAGCCCCATCAGTTGTATGCATAGCTGTCCCCATTGTCCACCCACAAAAAGCTCTCGGGAAACCCACCACACAGGTGGCCCTGAGAAAGGCATTCACCTTTAAGTGTTAGACAAACATGACCAGAAATCAAAGACGTCCATGCCCTGAAGCAGTTAATGTAATAAGCACTTGTGTTATTAAAGGTTCTTGCCTTGTAACCAACGGAGCTGGGGGTATTTTGTCTTGGTTTGTTTCCTGGCTATTTCCTACACACATTTGTTCTTCTAGCACCGGCATGGCTCGTGTCCCTCTTAGAAACCACACTTTTCTGGTCCTCTCTCTAGTCATCAGTAATGATCCCCGCCCCCTTTCACTCAAGGCCAGTGAGATCTTCTCTGCAGACTTTTCCTGCCACTTGATCCCCTACAGGCTTCTCAGAAGAGCGTGAAGATCTAACTCTGACCTTCAAAGGTAGTCTCCTCACTTGAAGCAGAATTGCAAAGCTTAGATAACATCTGTACGTGTAATCATTGGTGATTATAAAGAATGCATGCATGCATTTGTGTATCTTTTTTTTTGTTTTGTTTTTTTGTTTTTTCGAGACAGGGTTTCTCTGTAGCTTTGGTGCCTGTCCCGGAACTAGCTCTTGTAGACCAGGCTGGCCTCGAACTCCCAGAGATCCGCCTGCCTCTGCCTCCCGAGTGCTGGGATTAATGGCATGCGCCACCATCGCCCGGCCTGTGTATCATTTTGAAACAGGGGCTCATGTCGTCCACGCTGGACAAATTTGCTGTGCAACTGAGGATGACTTTCAACTTCCTGATCCTCTTGCCTCTACCTCCTAAGTTCTGAGACGACGGGCATGCACTGCCACCTCTAGGTTATGTGGTGCTGAGAATTGTGTATTCTAGCTAAGGATGCCATCAAGATCCCCAGTCTAGTGTCAGGGGCTGTGGCAGTATACAGCAGGTGACAGCTAGTGTCCAGAAGTCAACCCACCAGAGGAATAGTTCTCTGATGGAGGAGAACGCCATTCAAGCAAGGCCTACAGGACCGCCAACTCTGGAAACTGTTGCGTCTGTCTATGATGTCACATGGGCAAGAGCAGCTCTGGTGTCTCCCCAGAACCTGCACTGTAGTGTGTAATCTCATGACTACATCTCAATCTCACAGGCACATATATCCATGGGTGGTCAGGAAAATGATATTTCATTAATCTGTATAATTTTTATATATAGAAAATATACTAGGATGTGCTTCATAACTAGACCTATTGTCTCATATGGACTGTAAAAAACCTACTTTTGTTCCTTTAACTCAGACTAATATAGAAAACAACAGTTTCTCTCCAGTCTAAGACAAACTACACACAATTAGCTCATTTTTACCTCAGAGCAAGTTCAACTAGACTTGAACGTTCCTATTAATAGATCCTAAGTTAAACCCTTTACAGATACACACATGGACAAAATCACGGGTGTCTAACCAATGTTATTAACACAAAGCAACCTAAGAGACTATGCCAGTTCTTTGCTTGCTAAAGTCTGGCTGATAAAGACCTGAGTCTCTGCAGATCTCCCTGAAGTTTGTCTCACTGGGCTCTGTGCCCCAAGCCACTGGTCACAGTCTTCTACCTGGAACCCTGAAACCTTGGGTTGTCCTGGTAAATGGCTTTGCCCCTTATCATTTACTCAAGGAATGTGTTATGACTTTCTGCAGTTACCTACAAAGGTAGCACTATAACTATTTTTATTATTGCAAAAAGCCTCCTGTAAAATATAGAGAAGGACAAAAGAAAGAATTAGAACTTAGAAGGAATTAGAAACTAGTAAGCATGAGAGCTTAAATGGAACTGATGCTGTAGGCAGGACAATAAAGAGCATGACTCGGACAGCACACACGTGAATTTATTCCATACCCCTCAAATAGAAAAATGTTAAGTTCAGTTCACTACACTATGGACTTTCTCCTCGAACCCTGGGTGTAGCCCTGAGAGCTGGTCTCGTGGGCTACAGTAGTCTAGGAATCAGATAGATAGATAGATAGATAGATAGATAGATAGATAGATAGATAGATTTTTTTTATATTATTTTATAATGGATTCCAGGTAGGAGGAGAATTGTATTAGTGGTCAGCTTGTACTGTCATAACACAGCGCCTTGACCAGGCAGCTTAAACAGCAGACATTTATTCTCATAGCGCTAGATCAGGGATTCTCAACCTGTGGGTCGTGCCTCCTAGGGGTGGAGTGACCTTTTCACAGGGGCTAAGACCAACCTGCAGACCATATCAGATACTGGCATCATCATTCATAATAGTAGCAAAAATTACAGTTATGAAGTAGCAACAAAAATAAGTTTATGACTGGGGGTCACCACAACATGAGGAACCTATTAAAGGGTCGCACCACTAGGAAGGCTGAGAACCCCTGCTCTAGAGGCTGAGACATCCAAGGTCAAGGTGCCTGCATATTTGGCTCCAGAACCTATATCCTAGCTTGCAGATAGCTACCTTCTTGCTGTGTCCTCATGCAGCAGGGGTAAAACATGTCTCTTTTATTCTTATAAATTACTAATGTCATCATGGACTGAGTAGGGCATACAAGGATCTTCCCAAGGTTTCACCTTCATATACCGTCACTCTGGGATTCAAGGCTTCAATGTATGCATTTGAAGGGCCCATGCCATTCCACACTGTCCATCGAAAGCATTATAAAAGCCAGCAGAAGTGGTTCTATATGAAGGGAGGAAAGAGCGTCCTTGTGCTGGCTCTGGGAACTTTAAGAGAAGACAGTGAGGGCACAGCGAAATGACTACTAAATTCTTTAAAGCATGACAGGCGTGTCACCTCTACCAATAGTGGTTTCATAGAGTATTTTTGGCACATCTCCAGGGCTCCACAATTCTACAGAACTTACTCACCTAGATTCAGCCCCACTAGGAGGCAGAGTCATTGTCCTAAGTGCTCACACTTTCATGCCCAGTTCGCTTTGTTTAATCTTTGGCAGCTGCTGCATGCAGTATGCAGCTGACATGCACCTCCAATTATCTTTCTTTTTTTTTTTTTATCGAGACAGGGTTTCTCTGTAGCTTTGGTGCCTGTCCCGGAACTAGCTCTTGTAGACCAGGCTGGCCTCGAACTCCCAGAGATCCGCCTGCCTCTGCCTCCCGAGTGCTGGGATTGAAGGCGTGCACCACCACCACCCGGCCTCCAATTATCTTTTTCATCATCAAAATAGCCTCATGTTCTAGAAATCACTTTCTCCCTCTGCGTATATGAGGAAATAGAGACTCGGGGCGTGGTACGGCTTCTTAGGCACTAATAAGCAGAGTCACATCCATATCCAGCCTCTGCTTCCTACATGAAGCAGAATCCCCTACTCCGCCAGCATCTTCTAAACCTCAGCAGTCTGAGCACTAGTTTTATGTAACACATCCACAGTTACATGCCTAATTTTCCTTTTCTAAATAGACTCAGTTTCTCTTTCCATACGCATATTTTGGAAGGCAATTCTATACAGTTTATCTACTAGAAAGAGGAAAGTGGAATTAATTCAAATAAGCAAATGGTAACAGATAGAAATAAAATAGTCATGCTGCCTTCTAACTGTTACTGCCCCTGCAGCTGCCCTTCATCAAAAGTGTATCACCAAGGTATTGGGAGTGGTAAGGCGAGGCTAGCTCAGGAAGCTGCCTCTTTTCTTGCCCTAATCAGCAGGAATGGAAAGAGGAAGAGGAACAGGTCTCCCTTGGTGATGTGATGCCGAGCCCTCCCTCCACATGCAGCTGTAGACAGATCCTTGGGAGGACAGGATCTGAAGTTAGGTGACAGACACTGTGAGGAGGGGACAGCTGCTTCAGGCCATTATAGGAACCAGGAGTTAGTCAAGACTGGGGAGTCTGGGTCAGTGGTTCACAAGCTGAAGGCTGGCCCTGAGCATCAGTGTAAAACAATTATACAAAAGCCAGCACTGGAGGCACCTTACTCCCGGAAGGACCCTTTGAACCATCCAGGCTTCTCCCTGCAGAGGTTTGGCACCAGGAGCCTCAGGAGATCTTTCCTGAAGTCTGCTCGGCTGACCAGCATCAAGTGCACACTAATATCATCCCCAGGTTGTAGTTGGGATCCTGGTCAACGCTTATCATCAAAATCCCCATGAGAGGGGTTGACGACATGGTTGAGCCAGTAAAGTGGTTGCTGTGCACCAGAGTTCAATCTCCAGAACCCAAGTTAAAACTCCACATGCAGTGGTCCTCACCTACAAGTTCAGAAGACAGGAGGATTCCTGGAGTTCACTAGCCAGTCAGCCTAGCCAATTGGCAAGCCCCAGGCCAATGAGAAACCCTGCCTCAAAAAGACAAGGTAGATGACTCCTGAGAAACAACATCAGAGGTTATTCTCTGGCTTCTACATGTATGCACACACATGTACCTGAACACCCCCACACATATGACCTCACACAACTTTCCCTTCACCAATCCGCCACCTTCCATTATAAGCACCATGTTACAAGCACCCCTGTTTTGTCCAGTTGAGTCTGAACCTTTGAGACTGTTACTATTAAACCACTGGATAGAGTTGAAACTTAAAAGTACATAGCAATGTAGAAGGATGACCCATGCCTGTCTGACCCCACAGCCAATGCAATAGCTATCACAGAGTTTTCCCGGTTACTCCATCTCCTCTAAACTAAGCCTGGCTCCTTTCCCCAACTCATTGTTTCTAGACCAGTAACATTCTTCTCCCACCCTCAAAACCAGAACCCTGGGCTTTTTGTCTTTTTTTTTTTTTCAAGACAGGATTTTTCTGTGTAGTCCTGGCTGTCCTGGAACTCTTTGTAGACTTGGCTGGCCTCAAACTCAAGAGATCCTCCTGCCTCTGCCTCTGCTTCTGCCTCCGAGTGCTGGGATTAAAGGTATGTTCCATCACCACCTGGCTCTTGTCCATTTTTTAGTATGCAGTCCTCTCCCCCTACCTTGAGAACTGGTGTTTTGCCCTTTCTAGAGGGGACTCTTGCACGTCCTGATATTTAAACACCACAGTGTGCAGCTGTGCCTGAACCCACAAGGTTCTGAGCTGAATCCCCAGTCACTGTACAACCAATTAATCAACTGACCAATCAATAAAGTAAAAACAGCACTCAAATGGGTTTGGTAGGTGGATTGAGTTCATAGTCATGAGTCATTTGGAAAAGAAATTGAAGTATCACACCATCCATGTAAACACAAGCAATTCTTCAAGTGTGAGCACCATCCCTATAAACACAGCCATTCTTCAAGTGTGAGCATCATCCCTATAAACACAGCCATTCTTCAAGTGTGAGCATCATCCCTATAAACACAGCCATTCTTCAAGTGTGAGCACCATCCATATAAACAGAAGCCATTCTTCAAGTGTGAGCACCACCCATACAAACACAGCCATTCTTCAAGTGTGAGCATCACCCATACAAACACAGCCATTCTTCAAGTGTGAGCACCATCCCTATAAACACAGCCATTCTTCAAGTGAGAGCACCATCCATACAAACACAGCCATTCTTCAAGTGTGAGCATCACCCATATAAACAGAAGCCATTCTTCAAGTGTGATGGCACGCACCTCCACTCTCAGCAAGGGGTAGGTGGAAGCAGGGGATTGTGAGTCTGAGACAATCTTGGGCTATACAACAAGATCCTGTTTCAAAAAAATAACAAAATGTAATGTTTTACTATTTCATATTGTTCTCAAGATTATACTTTTCCACTAGGGTCCTCCTCTTTATATCCGCTCACCCCAGTCTGCTCAGGCCACTATGTCATGGTACCCTGGCTACATCACACTGATTCCCAGTTCTTTGCCTTATTAATAAATCTTAGACCTATTTGCAATGTTTTCACTTTCCCTTCCCCAAACCTCTCCCTCCAAGCCAAGATCAAGGCCCATGCCTCCTGTGCAGTCTTTACCACAGTGAGCCCTGGCACACATAGTCTCTGCTCCTTGGCGTGCATTCCTTCATACACCCATTAGTTATTATTTAATTTATTTTTATTCATTTTAAGTGGTTCCCTATTCCATAAAAGGAATGTGGGCTGTATCATGGCATGAATGTGGAAAGCAGGGAACAATCTGCAGGACTCAATTTGTTCCTTCTACAATGTGGGTTCCAGGAACAGAGCTCGGGTCATCTTAACAGCGAATGTCTTTATCTGCTGAGCTGTTTTACCATTCAGCACTTACCAAGCAACTACCACCGGCCACACACACATTTTAATCCAAGATACATCAGAAACTCCAACACGCATTATCTATTTTCAGAACGTTGGTCAGAGATGTTTCCAGGGAAATATCGCTTTCCTCAATCATCCCTGGATCCAGCTGGTTCAGGGCAGCCATGTTCTCAATAGTTACGACCTCTCTCCTTACAGTACTCGCTGTCTGGTGGGGAGGGGGCGGTGTTCAGGGAGCATAGCAGTCCTACATTGTTTAAAATGGTTTCCTGCTCCATTAAAGGACTACATACCACACAAAAGTGCAGAGGTATATAAACAAGGACTCCCAAGTAAGGGGGTGGTCAAGAAAAGAAATTAATACTAGGATCAGACCTAAAAGCTAGTATAGTGATATTTTGTCTGTGTTTTAACAAAAAAAAAAAAAAACTTGCCTAAAGATCAGAGAAGCAAGCTGGGCAGTGGTGGCACATGGCTTTAATCCCACACTAGGGAGGCTGAGGTAGGTGGATCTCTGTGAATTTGAGGCCAACCTGGTCTACAAAAGCTAGTACCAAGACAGGCACCAAAGCTACAGCCAGCCACTAGAGAGTTGTTTTACCTCTACCAATACCCAGACCGAAGGAACGATCCTGTCCTCAGACTGCATCTCCTGACTCCATCTGCCTCCACCAAACCTGACTGCACCGAGCTCCTGTCTCCTCCTGTCTTACATTCCTCTCTCTGCCCAGCCATATCCCTTCCTGTCTCCACCTCCCTAGTGTTGGGATTAAAGACATAGGATCCCAAGTTCTAGGATCACCTTTGTGTGAACTGTTTCTCTTTTAGACAGATTTTAATCCTCTACAGCCCAGGGTGGCCTTGAACTAGCAGAGATCCCTTTGCTTCTGTCTCCTGAGTCCTGGGATTAAAGGTGTGTGCCACCACTCCCTGGGCTCTAGTAGCTTAGCGCTGCATTTTGTTCTTCAGGCAAACTTTATTTGTTGAAACACAAACAAAATATCACTAAAAGCTAGTTATCCAAATAAAAGTGTCTAAGGGGTAGGAATGTGGTATGCACAAATATCCTGAGACGAGAGGCTTACGGGGGATAAAAAATAAAATAAAATCCAGGAAGCCTGATGAACAGACTAGGAAGAAGAGCAGCATCAAGTGAAGCCAGCAATGGAAGCTGGGTCCAGAGGATGAAGTCTGTAGGTAGTCTGGAGGGCGCGAGTTCGTAGGCATAGTGAGGACTTTGGCTTTAGACCTTGAGAGGATTCATTTAATCAGAGGCCATCTGAGAGTTTATGAACTGTCATAAGATTCCCAACACCCGTATAAATGCCAGGCATAGTGATAAATGTCTTTAACTCCAGTACCACGGGGACAGAGGCAGGCAAACTCTGCAGGCTTAGTGACTACTAATGAGTCTAACTAAAATAGCAAGCTCAGGTTCAGTTGGAGATCTTGTCTCAAAAACTCAAGAAGACAGGACCAGCAAGTTGGCTCCGTTGGTAATGGAGCTTGCTCCCAAGGCTGATGGCCTGAGTTTGTTCCCTAGGACCCACGTGATAAAAACAGAGAACCAGCTCCTACAGGCTGTCTTTGGACGTCCACACATGTGCTATGACATGCATTGCCCATACAAAACCTCCCACTCTGCTTCCCTTCTCATTATAAACATATACATGCACACATGTGCATGCATGCACAGACACACACACGCACGCACTTTTTACTTTTTTAGAGATTTATTTATTATATATGCAGTATTCTATCTGTGTGTATGCCTGAACACTAGAAGAGGGCCCCAGATCTCATTATAGATGATAGTGAACCACCATGTATTTGCTGGGAATCAAACTTAGGACCTCTGGAAGAGCAGCCTGTGTTCTTAACCTCTGAGTCATCTCTCCAGCCCCTTCTTTTTAGTTTAAAAAAAAATATAAGGTAGAAAGTGATAGAGCAGCATACCCGAAGTTGACTTCACATTGACTTCACATGTGCAAATACATGAGTAAGCAGACACACACACAAACACACACACACACACACACACACACACACACACACACACACTTTTAACCCAAGGTATTTTCAATTTAGAAGTTTGGTAAGAGATGTCCCCAGGGAAATATTGCTTTCCTCAGTCGTCTCTTGAGCCCATCTCCTTCACGCTTAGCTGATAGACTGCTTGGTCACAGCAAGTGGGCATCACTGTGTTCTGAACATGCCTCTGCTCCTAGCCACAGCTGATGGCTCAGAGGACTGTGCCTGACCAAAGACCTGAGAAGTCATTCTGCAGGTGACCAGTGGCCTGGAATCTGTGGCTGCACTATGAAAGATAAGCTGGATGAACCAAATGATCTATACCGGGAGAACAGATAGGTTAACTGAACACCCCCAGGCAACTGCTAATTGGCTATAGGGAACAGAACAGAAAGGATTTGAGGGCGGCTAAGGGGAGAGCATTAACCGCATTAACCATGGGCCAAGGGCAAAGCTAAAATGATTAAGAATGCCTCTGTGAAGAGAACAGCCATGTTAATCAGCCTTTCATCCCCGTGACAGAATGCCTGAGACAGCAATGGAAGGAAGGGAAGGTGTCTCTGGGCTTCTGTCTGCAGTGGCCCGGTTGCCCCACTGCTTCTGGTCTAAGGCAGGGTAGAATGTCTTGATTATGGGAGCTGGGAGGAGCAGAGCTGTCCAGCTCAGGCATCCAGGAAGAAAAGAGGAGACTTAGGAGGGGGTGGAGACAGAGTCCATCTTTGCAGGCCATGTTCCCTGCTGATCTGCTGCCTCCCGCCAGGCCTCTCCTCCTACACCTCACCACCTCCCAGTGTGCCAGTGTATTGTGAATTCACCAAGGAACTAATCATGAGGATAGACTCCTTAGGATCCAATTAGCTCTCAATTATTAGACCACCGGTTGGGAAATAATCCTTAAGGACGTGAGACTGTGCAGGAGACAGTTCATACGAACAGCATACAACAACCTATAAAGCTTCAATTGTGCTTAAGTCAAATCCACATTCTCCTCTGAGCTGAAGGATCTTGCATTCCAAAAGTCTGCCGACCCGCTCACCTATATTCCATGCAGTGTGCCTATTGCAACCTGCACCCCGGTCTGTCATTTCCCGATTTTAGTCCTTGTTCAAGCTGAATGCATTTCTTGCCTTTGCAGCTGTTGCTTCCTCAACTTGAAATGTCCCCCTCTCTGAATGCCTGGGCTCTGTCTAAGTTCACGGTTCACTTCCTCAGAGAGAGTTCTTCACCAAGCTCCCTAAGTTAGATGGCCCATGATTCTTTACTATAACCTCTACTGTTGTTGGTGGCTCAGATTTTTGTATATGTTGTAGTGTGTATTTTATTCACTTATTTTTTTTTTACAAGTTTTCTGTATAATCAGAGTCCTCGGCTTTCTTGTTTCCTATTCTGTCCCCCATGCCTAATGCTGGATGAAACTCAAACACTGAGAGTAGGGAGGGGAAGGGACGGGGGGGGGGGGGGAGTAAGGGAGGGCAGGAGGGAGGGAGAAGAGTGCACTACTAGCACTGCAGAGGAAATCAGAGCCAGTACCATGGCCTTGGTTGTTAACACTTTGCTGCTTTATCTCCTGAAGGTCTAACTATATCCTCTTCTTAGACCCCTGGGCATTTTTCTGCACTCCTTCACAGTCCCCCTGCTCCTTGAGAAAGCCTGAGTCTCTGTTTCCCACAAATGAACGAACACTGAGCAGGATTGACATCTCCAGAAGCTTCTAGAACTGAGGAACACCCAATGATAGTAAGGCAGCTAAGTCCCTCTTAGAGACATCAGGAAGCCAGGCCAGGGTGGCATCTAGTCAGAAGAACACAGCCTCGAAGTCAGCTCAGTCCACAGAGGGCTAAGACAGAGAGAGATCTAGGAACTGGAACCCAAGTGTTGGGGTCTAAGGGTTTGGTAAACTATAAAATCAAAGTTGTCACAATGACAATGAAGAGCCCAGGCCACCAAGCTAAAGCAAGCAACTCCTGAGAAATAGTCATTGCATATCAATTACTTTATTGAAAATAAAAAAGGAACTCAAGGAATCAGCACTAAGGATTGAAACTGCGGCCTGACATGTTCTTGGCAAGTGGTCTACACTAAGCTATATCCCCAGTCCCGCAAATCAGTCTGGCTGGGCATGATGGTGTACATCGATAATCCCAGTACGCTGGAGGCTGATGCAGGGGCATCGCCACACATTCAAGGCCAACCCTGGCTACATAGCAAGAGCGTGTCTCCAAAAATATCAATTAAATTAACGGCATAAAATGACAGTGATCTGGACCAATGGATCATTTCCTGTTTCCTATGCCTGAAGTGAAAGGCTTCTGGCGGTGCCAACACCTAACTCCTGCTCGGTCAGTTTACATTGCTTAGGGAGTCTTAGATTACCTTATTGCAAGTCAACACCCAAATCATAACAGACCTTCATTTGGTGGCTCCACAAAGACCAGAACAAATGTTTCTGATCAAGAGCTCCCCCTGAGTGGCTCTATTCCAGGCAGTGACTCAAGATCCACACTGACCTATTTTGCAGTTCTGACCTCCTGAGCTCTGGAATCATACCAGCAAGCACCATCCAGAAGCTGGGAAGGAAAAGGAAGAGAGGTGGTAAAAAGCCAAAGGATCTTGATCTCCCACCTTGGCCTGGAACACGCATGCTTCATGTCTTGTCCAGTGGTGAGAACCAGCCGTGTGGTTCTGTGTCGAGTCCAGGAAAGGGAGTCTGAAATGCCATCCACAGGCAGAGAGCTGCTTCTGGGCAGTGACTACATCACTTAATGCATGCACATGTCCTTGGGAGGTGACTGGTCATCTCTGCTAGACAACTGAAACAAGAAAAATATACCCTCCCTGAGAACAATAGCTAGGTGAAGAGCCACAAGGCTAGTTAATCCAGCACAATAAGTTCAAGGGTCGAATCTTTCCATTTTTCTACATTTTCGTTCTATGGTAATTAATATTGATTGCCAACTTGATAGGATTTAGGATCAGCTAAGAGAAAAATCCCTGGGCATGTCTATAAGAACATCTGAGGCTGGGAAAGACCCACCTAAACGTGGGCAACACCGTTCCAGAAAGCTTGGACTGGATGAAAAGAAGTGGCCTGGGCCCTCTCTGCTTCCTGAAGGGGATGCCCTGTGGCAATGGCCTCCTGATGCCACGCCCTTGCCTCCACCACAGACTATCCCTTCGGCTGGGAGGCAAACTCAACTCTCTCTTCCTTGCGTTGTCTTGGTTAGGTGTCTTGTCATGGCAACAGGGAAAGTAACTAAGTCACATCCCCAGGCCAGAGTTCCATCCCCTATTTATCAGGCAGCTGTGATATCCCATAATGCTGCCTCTTCTCCCGAGTATCTTTACGATTGGAGAAAGTTTGCCCAGAATTATTACTCTTTGAGACCTTCTGTTTCTTCTTTGTTCTTACTGGGCAAAGGGGGGTCAAGTTTCCACCTGTAAGTCAGTCATGGGAGGAGTGACCTACTCTGAGGAACCAAGGCCACTAATTCTTGACCTCTGCTACACTTGAGTATACTACAGTATCACCAGGAGGAAATGCTTTTCAGATACAAATGTCCTGGGCTGGACAGATGGCTATGTTGTTAGAAGGACCCAGGTCCAGTTCCCAGCACTCACATGGCAGCTCACAATGGTCTGTAACTGCAGTTCTAAGGGAGCCAATGCCTGCTTCTGGCTTCCATGAGCACCAGATATACATGTAGGGCACATATGCATGGTGCAGGAGAATTGTCTGTATTCTATCAATCATGTTTCAAATAAACGCTGATTGGCCAGGCAGAAAATGTGGGCGGGAAAAACAGACAGGAAGTAAAAATGATGTAATGAGAACAGAAGAATTCTGGGAAGGAGGAAGTTGATTCCTCCCACTCCTGCCCAGACCACCGAAGCAGCAGGATATGATCTGCCCCACTGAAAAAAGGTACTGAGCCACATGGCTAACATAGATCAGAAAATGGGTTAATCAAGATGTGAGAGTTAGCCAGTGAGAGGCTAGAGTTAATGGGCCAATCAGCTTTAAAACTTATAGAGATCTCTGTGTGATTGGGGGGGCGGGGGCTTGCCGGCTGTGGAGTACTGGACAGGACAGAAAACACAAACAAGCCAGGCCCGTTCATGTTACATATGCAGACAAACACTCATACATATAAAATAAAAATAAATACGTCTTTCAAAAATCCAGAGGTCCATCTCCACCCCAGTGATTCTTTTGTGTGTGAGAGGTGTGCCCATGTGTGTGGGGGGCAGGGTGCATACATGCATGCACGGGGTGTGTGTGCATATGGAGGCTGGAAATCAATATCGAGTGCCGTTTCTTACACAGATAGTATGACACAGTGATCTGTAAATCACTAAGTGTGTTAGGCTGGCCAGCCAGCAAGCCCCAGGGATCCACCTGTCCCTGCCTCCCCAGCGCTGAGATTACAAACACATGCCCAGCTTTTTATGTGAGTGCCAGTGACTGGACGCAGATCCTTATATGTGTGCAGCAAAGGCTTTACCCCCATCCCCCATCCCCCCAGCAATTTTAATTGACCTCAGAGTGGGGCTGGACTTCAGAAATGACCAATGGATACCTGGCCAAATTCTATTCATTCTTAATCAGCCTGTTCGGTGGGGTGTTTGTTTTTAACTTAGTGAATAGAAAAGAGAAACAGGGACAAAATGCTAATGGGTGATGACTCTGGGCACAGGGTATAGGGAAGTTCTAACTGTTCTCATATCTCTTTTTCTGCAGATAGAATGTATATCAAAAATAAAAGGTATCAAAAAGAGGGAAATGGGAACTTGAGCAAAATCAACAATAGCAACAAACAAGGTTTTATGGCTTCTCTCAAAAACTCTGGGAATCTAGGAAACCCGGCTCAGTTTTCTTGCAGAGAATTAGAAGTGGATCTGAAAAAGCTAAGCCCAGACATCTGGGAGAGCACCCCTGAGCCAGGAGTCGGGGTACCTGTAGAGCTTGCCAGCATGCGGGTGGGTCTCACAGTCAGGTCAGGTCGGATCACTCACTGAAGTCCCTTCAGTTTTGATTCATAATTTCCCCCTCTCATTCTTATCCCTAAGTATAGCCAGGATTATTTTTTGCCAAGTACGGCACCTTGCGCTTGCCCACACTGGAGCTCATCCCTGGCAACTCCTCTGCCCACTCACGCAGCCTGCTGAGATCTCCCCGGGGCTCAGCAGCAGCAGCCTGGCATTTCACTACCTGGTACAGTTAAGTGTCACCAGCAAATGTGGAGCCATCACCACTCACACCTACGGATCTCCTAGGCAAATGTCAGCTAAGACCATTCGCAGCGCCGACACCCCAACTGTTATCAATTCATTAAGTAACTAACTTCCGCCAGCATGGACCACGGGACTGGTTGCAAGTAGGCGAAAACTGTGTATGAAGGCTCGTTTGTGGTAATCTGTGAGGGGGTTTGTAGATTGGGTTAACTGAAGAAGGAAGAAAATCCAGCACCTTTCCGTGGCCTGAGGTCCCCAGCTTGGGGAAAATAAAAGAAAAAGAAAAAAAAAGGAGGCAGCAAGCTAAACACCAGGAATAGGAGGAGAAATGAGGAAAGGAGAAGGAAGAGTAGGAGAGGAGGAAGAGGGGAGGGGGAGAGGAGAGAGGGAGAGGAAGAGGAAGAAAGGAGGAGAGGGTAGAAGGAGGTGGAATGAAGGAAGAGGAGAGGGAGGAGAGAAGGAAGATGGAGAAGTCGGTAGGAAAAGGGAGGAGAGGAAGACAGGGTGGCGGTAGTGGGGGCAGAAATAGGTAACAAGGAACAGGGACTTTTGTGTGGAAGTCCATCCTGGCTTTCCAGCAACGGCACTGTTGACACTCGGGGCCGCCCTCCAAGAGCAGCCCTGTGCAAGGTAGATATGACACACCCCCACTGGCTTCCTCTCCCCTTGCCTACCAGCTTGTGACAACCGAAAATCTCTCCAGCCATTGTCAAATGTCTCTTGGAGGAGGCAGAAGTCACTCCCAAATGAACAGCAGGGAATGAAAAGAACAAAGCCTTAGGAAAGACAGCAACCTGAGTGATTATAGCACTCGCTTGGGACAGAAAGCTAACAAACAGGTCGAGTTTGAGTCCTGGACCTAACACTGGTTGGTAATGTGACTTAGTTTACTTAACTTCTCTCTGCCTCAGTTTCCTCACCCATAAAATGGGATTATCAGGCTATGACGTGTTGTTTGGCAGAAATAAGCAACCCCTGTATTAGCTTTCCGTCACAGTAACAAAATACCTGGGAGGGGGGTTCAACATAGAGAGGGGATGTTTCTCTTGACTCGGTTTCTGGAGCTTCAGTCCATGGTCACCTGGCTCCACTGTCCCTGGATGTGGGCGAAACAGACCATGATTGGGAGAGCAAATCTGCTCACCTCACAATAGTGAAGAAGCAGCGGTGGGGCTGGGACACAAAGCCACATCCACAGTGACCACTTCCTCTCCAGGCCCCACCCCCTAACATTTCCCCGGGCTCCTCCCCACAGCCCATCAAGCTAGGATTCCATCAGGTCAACCCACCAAAGATGTTAAGGTCCCTCTAAAGGCCCCCACCACTGAATACTGCTTCGCTGGGGACCACACCTTCAACACATAAGCCCACGAAGGTCATTTCCAACCCCAGCCATAACAATCTTCTACGATCACCAGCAAATACATACCACGCACCCAACAAGAGTAGCTGGGCTGTGTTCTGGTGGCCCATTCCAGGAGGCCACAGCTGAGAGAAGCTACCATCTGCACGTAGCTCAGCAAGATGATAGGCTCTGGCCTGTTTCTACCCATGATTCTTGAGCAAAACAAATCACGGGACCATACCAAATGGGAAATCTAAAGCAACATGAAACCCACCCACCACAGGCCTGGGAAGGGGAGGAGAGGAAATACTAAGGAGAAGATAGCAGGGTTACCTGACCCATGGAGCAGTGCTGACTTCCTTGTGTGTCTGTGGGAAAGAGCACAGGAATCAATGAACACAAGTTCTTCAAACAGCACACATTAATTCCTCCGTAAGTATGTTCTGAGCACAGTAGGGGTCGAGTTTTTTGTTTCAACGCATGTGTTATTTACTCGACTCATGGCTACGACAAAAACAACCTAAAGAAAGAAGGGCTCACTTTGATTCAGTTCGAGCATCGTGGCCAGTTCATCAAGGTGAGTCAAGGCATGGTGGCAGGGGCGTGAGGATCTGAGGCACCTTGTATATATCGTTAGGAAGCCAAGAGATGAATGCTGCTATTAGTTTGCCTTCTTGCTTCTTTAGAAAGCCCTGCCCTTGGAATGATGTTGCCTGATCTTCCCACCTCAATTAATATCATCTAGAAATTCCCCCAGAGACGTACTCAGAGGTTTGTTTCCATAGCGATCTACATTCCATCCAATTGTCAGCCAAGCCGGGCGGCAGAGGCAGGTGGATCTCTGTGAGTTCGAGACCAGCCTGGTCTACAAGAGCTAGTTCCAGGACAGGCTCCAAAACCACAGAGAAACCCTGTCTCGAAAAAAAAAATTGTCAGCCAAGAAGAACCATCACAACTTGGCTGACCTATAGGACCGAATGAGTCACACAAACTCTTATCTAGATGTTGCTGTGAAGGAATGTCACAGGAATGACTAATTCTAACGTTGGCTTTAAATACAAGGGATTATGCTCAATGACCTGCTGCAGTCAGTTGAAGGGCTTCGAAAGCTGAACTGAGGCATCTCTGAGAAAATAGATTCCACCTGTGAGCAGAAACACTGATTCCGTCAAGCTTCCCCGCTGCCCTTCCTAGTAGCCTGCCCCGTAGATTTCAGACTTACCCCGCCAGCCCCCACGACCATATAAACCAGTTCTTTGCAACACATCCTTCCATGGCTTTACTGTTCTGTAGCCTTTTCCCTTCTTTCCTGCCCCTGCAGTCATAAATCTTATTTACCACTCTGCTCTCGACCCCCAGGTCCCCTGATAAAAGTTTGCTGATTTGCCTCCAGTCCTCTCCTCTGCGTCTTCCTCCCTTCGGCTCCATCTCACCTCTATGTCTAAGCAGCTGCTTATCCTGAGGGTGTAGAACCTTTAACTATATGACCACGACTGCCTTATTACAACAAGCTCAGCCCCTGCTGCCGGAGCCCCATCGTTCTAGCTTTAAGAACAGATCCATCAAGTCCCTTATCCACAACTACAGTGGCTTTCTGTACCTTGATTCACTCCCATGCCGAACAGGATCAGAGGCCGCCCCAAATACGCTGCTTTGGCATGCTGATTACTTTGGGCTGAAGACAATTGAGACACAGCAGAGGTAGGAAGAGTTTTCTGCTCTCTCCCTTTCTGCATAAAACCCTGGGTGTCCCTCCCCATTTCTCCTGTCCCAGGATGAAGAGCTGCTTCATATCTGGGGATGTCACCAGCTTGAACCTGCACACACAAGCTTCACTGAAACAACACTTACCCTTCATTAGGCACCATCCACGTGTTTACCTCCCACAGTTCACCTCTGAGAAGTCCAACCTCTTTCCTTTGTCTATTTATTAAAATAGTACACACTCTCAGTCCTATGTCTTTGTGTTTCTGTATACTCTTCTATGAGACTCCTGTATGTAGGTATAAAATTAAAATACTAATAGCAAGTAAAAACTGCATGCTGCCCTCTTTTCTGTTCATCTGCCTTTTATCAACTAATTTTGGGAGATAGGTGTTGAATATAAGAAGGTAGGGGGACTTTATTCCTGTATATTACAGAACAGAAATACCAGTAGAATCCATCTCAGTGGCATGAGATGTACCGAGTCTCCAAGTCTTGTTTAGGCTAGGCGCTGACTCTTGGGCCTGCAGCTGCCTTCTTTGCTCCCTTAAACTCTGAGTCACTCTTTGTGAATCCAGATGTGTTACTCATTTAAGAGGTCTCAGTTAAAGACTGGCAACACAAGGTTTGTTAGCCCTAAATAGAGTTGCTCTGCTCCCTTTAAAGCAGAAGATGTTGAGTGTAACCCAGGGATTTTCAGGGTTTATGGAGCCACGAATCTAGCAGATTAGTCATGACGGGATGGAAGCTACCCTCGCCTCCAAAGGAGAGAGAAGCCATTCTATGAGAGCAATGGAAGCTACCCCATAGGAGGACAACATCTCTTAATGAGAGCCCACCTGCCTACTCTAGCAGTGACGCCTTCTCTGGAGCCAGTGAGGTCTAACGGAAGAAAACCTAAGCTAGCCATCAATCCAGCCAAGTTTGGTCAGCCAGACCACGAGCTCACTAATGCAGAACCGTGCAAGCTTCTTGCTATCTCTCCTGCTTGTGTCGCTTCCCTGTGTAGCACTGAAGCTCCTGTCAAGACTCCAAAGAGCTGAGGCTGATGGTGCCCAACCCCGTCCTCCGTGTGCTCCTCTAGAACAAACCCTTTGCCTATTTCACCATCACTTTCTCCCCTTGGCTTTTAGGATCAGGTGGCCTTACCTAGTCTGTTGGGACCCATCGATCTTCCACACATATCCCCAACCTCGAACAAGGGCAACCTGAATACGTGAGGCTTAAACAAGACAAACCTGTGAGGGACCTTACGTATCATTGCTCACCACACTAAATAGATAAGAACATGTTAGAGTCTCGAAACCTAATCCTACCCACTAGCCACGTAGAATCTTTTCCCTTAAGGTTCCTGGGAAAATTTGAAGAAGTGAGAACCAATGAGTCACAGAAGCATAGTGCTATTAAACACAAAGGCTCCATTTTACTGCGTAAAATGGCGCAGGAAGTCTGGTTTTTGATTTTTGTAGCAGTTGAGGAGGGAGTTACTCGGTCTAATTGCACGAGTCCTGTGCTAGTGTAAAGCTAAGGGAACAGACAGACCTCTCATTATTTTGTTTAATAGTAAATTTTACAGACTAGCTCTTTGTCTTGAGCCATTGGTATAAGGTGCCATGACTAGAGGTCAGGCTCCAGATATTCTGTGTAAGACATCTTGGGTCTCTAAAGCCAAGCCCCAAATGATTCCAAGCTGACAGTTTAAGTGTGGAGATTTTGCCTTTATTTTTAGACATTTTTGTCTCTACCTAGGCAGTCTCCACCCCAAATCTCAAGAAAGAAAACTCCCATGAAGAATTTTAACACCCCCCATCGTACAACCTTTCCTTTCAAACCACCCCCTCCTCATAACATAAGGAGACATTTTGATTAAGTGAGGAGCTTGCACCCCTCCCATACCCCTGCTCATCCACTCTCTGACACCCCACAGTTGGTATCCAGACCTGGGGGAGTCCTGTGAAGACTTTGAAGTGTCTGAACTTCTCTACATTTTACATATCAAGGGGGAAGCGGATCATAAATCAGTATTGGTGGGAGAGATAGACTAAACCACAGAGGTCGGGTATTCTAAGGCAATTAATTGGGACAACAGGAAAGCCATTATGCAAATGGAGGGCCATTCCACCTTGAGAAGATAATGTCTGCTTTGAACACAAAGGCGGGGTTTAACACAGCAAGTTCCTTCCAGATCTGTTGGAATATTAAAACTCCCTCATGACTAATATTAGACCTGGACAGCATCGGGCTCTGAAATACTAACACTTTCATTTTCTTCATAGTCCTGTCGCAAGACTGGGCAGAAGTAACTCATATTTCCGCAAAGATCATTTAGCATCCAAATGGAATCCATGCCCGGTTCCTGTGCTGCAGGCCTCCCCTTCAGAGCTTTGCCGGGAAGGTCCCACACTGCCAAGTTCCTCTTACAGAAGCCTGCCCCCTGCTTTCCCTCGAATGGAAAGGATTCCTCTTTCTGTATATAGCAAGGACCAAGACCTGAGGACATCTGGTGGGCAACTAAAAGCAGGATAAAAACTTGACATCTCTGACTCTGCCTTCTGCCCTCTTTGCCACCTTAAATGTTAAGTCACGTTCCTTCTTCACTCTGCACCTAGCTGGACATGTAAACCACGTAAGTGTTCACCTGAAAACCAGCAGTGCACAGCTGAGTGACTCTATACAACCTCCCTTGTTCCCTTTCAAGGCTGGAGACACTAAAGAGTAACTAAGGTATGTTCAAGATTTGTGGGGACACCGCAGTCAAAAGATTATTAACCACCAGCTTATAATAGTCACCACGCTAAATCCAGTTACTGCCCTAACTCACTCTCTGTGTGTATATCTGTGTGTGAGCTACGTTTACACATCTTCATGAATGTATAGGTATGTGCAGATGTGGATGCATGTGTGTGTGCATGCCATGTGGAGGTCAAAGGTCTACATGGCGTTATCTTCCTCAGCTACTTTCTGTAAGGATGTAATGTTAGGGACTCAGTGTGGTGGTGCACACCTTTAATCCCAGCACTTGGGAGGCAGAGATAGTCAGATTTCTGTGAGCTCAAGGCCAGCCTGTTCTACAAGAGTTTCAGGTCAGCCAGGGCCATACAATACCATTCTCTCTGTATAAAGGGGAGGGGGAGACTTAGGAAGAATATAATGTTAGAATCCAGGTGCTGCTCAGGCATCTGCAGCAACTCTTAACCTCTTATAGATCCCCGCAGGCACTCCACTGAGGCACTGCCTGTGAGTTCCTAGCTGACAGACTTACAAGTACCCAGACCTTCCATCTGGTGTCTTGGTTACTTTTCTATTGCTGTGGCAATGTGACTTACCATGATCAAGGTGACGTATAAAAGAGAGTTTAAGTGGGACATAAAGTTCCATATGGTTCGTTTATGATGGCAGATCAAGGCACAGAAATACGCAGTTGGAACAGCAGCTCAGAGTTCACAGCTTGATCCACAAGCAGGAGGTAGAGTGGGCACAGTGCGAAGGACATGACTCTTTAGAAACTGCAAGCTCTCCTTTCCCTGGGGACACACCTCTTCCAACAAGGTCATGGCTCCTGATCCTTCTGGAACAGTTCCATCAACTGGGGGCCAAGTATTCAAATATATGAGCTTATGGGGGGTGACATTCTTACATAAACCACCGCACCTGGGGAAGTGAGTTTACATCAAAGAGGACATTAGTGACTACATTTTCTGGTCCCCACCCTCTGCCCTGTTGCTGCCTGATAATCAGAGAGTCTAGCAGCAAGCTTGTGCTGTGGAAACAGTCCTACCCCCAGAAAGATATAAGAAAAGGGTTCTCAATGTTCCTGATGTTGGGACCCTTTAATACAGTTCCTCATGTTGTGGTGACTGCCCCCCACATCATATAATTATTTTCATTGCTTCTTCATAACTGTAATTTTGCTATTGTTATGAATCATTTTGTAATTAATGTGCTAGGCAACCCTTGTGAAAGACCATTTGACTCTCCAATGTCGTGGCCCACAGGTTAAGAACCACTAATAAAAGAGACTCCTATTTTTGCTACATGGACCCTGATTTCCTCTTTACATCCTGTTTTCTCCTAACCATCACCATACTGTCTGTCTCTAGTGCTAGATGCATTTCATTCTTCTCTGTCTGTCTGTCTGTCTGTCTGTCCGTCTGTCTGTCCATGGTATCAACAGCTCTTCTACTCAGCTTTTACACCCCACCCCACCCCAAATCTGTCTCAGTGTCACTCTTGAACATGTATCCATGACCTTTCACTTTCCGGCTTATAACAGGGTCTCTCACTGAACCTGGAGCTCACTGATTCAGCTACACTGGCTGGCCAATGAGCATCAGAGATTACCCATCTCTGTCTCCCCAGTGCTGGGGTCTGATCTTTCCTTATGATACTGGTTCTGGGGATCCAAACTAAGATCCTCATGCTTTTATGGGAAATACTTTACTGAGTAAGACACCTCCCCAAGGCCCCAGCTAGCTATTTTTGCTCCTCTGCCCTGTTGTCTATCTGAATAGCCACCTCCCCAGCTTGTCTCCAGTTCTAGGAAGAGTGAACTGGGAATTGCAGAAGCTCTTCAAGCCAGACCTGAAAGAGATCAAACCAGACTTCAGTTTGACCGAGGCTGAAAAAGCATGTCCTCTGCATGCCCCCTTTTGTTCCTTCACCCATAAAATCTCAGATGTTCAGATGAGATTGTCCTCTGCCATCCGCATGTGCACTGTGGTATGTGCCTTGCCATACACAATAATAATAAATCCATTAGGTGTTCGAATAAACACCAAAATAATCTACGCCTGATCTATAAACACTAAGCCCACATCTGCCCCATGATTCCCCTCCTACGTGCCTAAGAAAAACAAGCACACCCAAAAGATACATATCAAATGTCCACTGGTGCTTTGCATCTAACCCAAACCAACTGAAAACATCCAATCCCCATCATCACTGAGATACACGAGCGATTGCATTAGTCACGAAATGGACTGCATCCCAGCTGCCCTGGCTAATGTGCGGGGCTCACAGGATGCATAGATCCCATTTGCAGGACATTAGCTGTGGCGACAGGATTTTATAAAAATATCTTGTATACTCAAAGCGACGGGAACTGTTGCTAGGCCTTGCAGGTGGGTTAATGACACACCTTGAGGTCACTTACGACTTAGCCTGTGATCCCGTCGAGTATCCAGGCCGTGTGTTTCATCTACCTTTAAGAGGACTGTGCAATGACCAATGCCAGCATTGCAGGTGTTTGCCACCACATTCAGTTTATGACGTGCCGGGGATGGAACCCAAGGCTTCTGGCATGTGAGGCAAGCTCTCCTCCAACTAAGCCAGAGCCACAGCTCATCCTTGAGCTTCTTAAATATCACTGAGCTGCATCTCCAACCCTCAATTTTTAAAAACCTAGAGAGCTATTGAGAATGAGAGGACAGTAAAGGAAAGAGAGTCCTCTCGCTCTGTGGCCCAGACTGGCTCCCATCTCATGACTCCTACTGGTCTCATGTGACCCTCCTAGCTCAACCTCCCCAGGCTGCACAAGCACACCAACATGTTCAGCTCTTGAGGGTCATGGGAGCGGGGATAAGAAGGGGCTCTCCATCTCCCTCCTATGCACCTGGGGAAGGTGTGTCCAATGCGCCACAGTTGGCATGCAGACTCTTCTAAAGACACACCCTCACAGCTGGACGATGCCACCCCACCAGCCACATTTAGCCAACACAAACACACTTCCATTTCCCACTGTCTGTTCGGTTCCCCTTAGACCACACACTCCAGAGTCCCCTGCCCTGTCTGGCTCCAGGGAACAGCTGGCAAAAAGGGATAACCCCTAAGCTGCCCCATGCAGAAGTCAAGCAGCATTGCTGTGCTCTGAAGGGGCACAGCAGTGGAGCAGATGCAGAGGTGCTGGAATCCAGCTCACCCCCTTGATACTAAATTCAGGGGCGCCATCCGCAGACAGCTGCCGCCTTCCCTGGGCTTCTTCGGCTCTCCGTGATCTCATACTCTGTCTCCGGAGTTATTGCTGTGTGTATTGTTCATATGTGCATGTGAGTACATGAGTGTACGGAGGCCAGAGGTTTGACTTCTTCAGTTGCTTTCAGCCTTATTTTGGCCAGCAAGTCCCAGGGATCCTTCTATCTCTACTTCCCAACACTGAGATTACAGGCGTGTCCCACTATACCCAGCTTTTTCTGTCGGGGCTAGGGATTGAACTCTGGTCCTCATACTTGTATGGCAAGCACTTTACCTACTGAGTCACCTCTCCAGCCCCTTAGGAATCTTTTTTTAAATATATGACTTAATATATGACTTAAGCAACGTCATCAGACAAATAAAGTATACCACCCACAATAGATGAGATGCAAGCCCCCTGTATCCCCTGAAGGGCCATGGAGTCCTGGCCCCAGAGCTGTTGCTGCTGCTGCTGCTGCTGCTGCTGCTGCTGCTGCTGCTGCTACCACTGCTGCTGCATAAGCAAGACCTTCAAAGGACTCCTCTGCCTGCTGGCTTTGACAATAAGAGATCATGATTACAAGTGGCTTCGATTGTGGAAAGATCTTTGGTCTTCATTAAGGTTTATTTGTGACTATTGCAATGGTGGTTTCTCAGAAGAAAAAGAATGCCGATGGTAATTAGGCCCTCCTAATTGCAGTAGTCACTGATTGCCTGTATTAAAAAACATTTGAGGAAGTGTAGCAATTAGAGCTTCGGGAAATATTTAAAAAACAAAGCGAAGAAAGGCCTCATAGTGCAAGGACACGGAGAGGCAGCCAAGAGCTCCTGCCCAACTGGAGTGGACCCTTGGCAACCCCAGACGTCTGGGCACAGTATCCTCTGGACGCTGGCCACTGCAGCCTGAGAAGGAAGAGCTGTGTTTCCTCCCAAACATTCTACAGACACAGCTGAGGGCAACAGAGAAGGGAGACAGACAGTCTGCAAAAATGAGAAAGGTTATAATAATGCCAAATACGTGTTAGTTACACACATCGTGCCCACACACACATGCTTCTGTTACATATTTTCAAGAAGTTAAAAACTACTTCCATTTTATTTTACTTTACAGCGTGTGTGTGTGTGTGTGTGTGTGTGTGTGTGTGTGGTTTGTATGTGTGTGGTGTGCATGTGGTATGTGTGTGTGTTCACACACACATAGTATGGAGGTCAGAGGACAACTTGTTGGAGCTAGCTCTCTCCTTCCATCGTATGAACCCTTGGAGTTCTTACTCAGGTTACCCATGCTCGGGAGCATATATCTAAAGTTTGACTTACAGGGTGGTCTCTCTGTGTCACTGTGAGATGCCATCCCAGGTATGGTGTTCTCGGATTCATCTGTCAAGTGCCATAAGAAAGGGTATTTCAACCACAGATGTACTGTGCCCATAAAGAAACGAGATTAAAATTTTGTTTCCATACCCTAATTGGTACGGGCACCCTGAGAGAAATACAGGCCCATTAAGTAAAGCAGGCTGATTGCTCACTCACTCCTACCTCCAGTGATGACAGGCTCAGTTAAGGGTTTTTATTAAGACCCATTAAGGAGAAGACTGGGTGGCAGGCTCCTGAGTTCCTTGGAAGACTTTGCACATTTGAGCCGGCAGGTAGGGTGGAGCACAGGGGTAGGAAGAGGCAGGTGAATGAGGAAGCACTAGGGGTGGGAGGGACAGCTGGTAAGGGACAGATCGCATGCCTCAAGCATGGTTTCAGGTCCAAAACAGCTCGTGCAATTTCAACCAAGCTTAATCTTTTCTGATATGTACACCAGGGGCCATTCTAAGTACATCATGTTCCCTGTGACGTCTGTCCGCAGGGCAGCGCCAACAGGCAGGAGCTACTGTCTCCATTTTCTGAATGGGGAAAGTGAAGCTAGGGAGGTAAAGTAACTTGCCTCGCTCTGAATCACCAAGCGAGTTCGCAACTGAGCCCGAGTTTGTTTCGACATCCCATCCTCCCGAGCCTTGTATTACATAAGCTAGCAAGCTCTGCAGTGTCTTAAAGCCTCCTTCCCCACCGCCCGTCTCTTCATCTCGCTCTGCAGATAACTAGCTGAGCATCTCCAGTGAGCCAGGTAGATGCTCTGTATGCCACGCGCTAGAAAGTTCCCTTGGAGACTGGTTCGGTACAAGCGCCCTATTGTCATGACTTCACCTCACACAAAGCCAATTTATCAGTTCGTGGGAACGCAGGAAAAGCACTATCAGACTCTCAGAAAGCATTATGCCAAAGCTGAAGCTAGAGCAGCCGTCAGCTCACAAAATGCAAGCAAGACCGTTTCCTCGACACATGGAGAATCTGTAGGGAAAGCGGGAACATGGACAAGTGGGGACTCCAAACTCAACTCAATGAGTACTAGAAGGAAGGGTCAGCCCAAAGTCCAAGAGTTTAGTCTTTCCTTGGTATCACTGTGATATGGGAGTGTCATATATCAATCTGTTGATTTCATTGGTTAAGCAATAAAGAAACTGCTTGGCCCTGTGGGTGGAGTAAACAGAACAAAATGCTGGGAGGAAGAGGAAGTGAGGTCAGACTCCACAGCTCTTCTCTCGGGAGCAGACACCTGAGAGAGACGCCATGTCCCGCTCCTGGGCAGACACACGCCATGAAGTTCCGACCCAGGATGGACTAGGCTAGAATCTTCCAGGTAAGACTGGTTCTCACAGATTATTAGAGATGGGTTGATCGGGATGTGAGAATTAGCCTGTAAGTGCTAGAGCTAAAGGGCCAAGCAGTGTTTAAAAGAATACAGTGTCCGTGTAATTATTTTGGGTAAAGCTAGCCGTGGGGGCGGCCGGGTGCCGGGGACGCAGCCCCGACGCTCCTATTACTACATCACTGCGAGTTTAACTCCAAGACTCTGTAGGTAGCATAACTGATGGTTTGGAGCCCCTTGTCTAAAATGATAGAATGTTTGAATGTCACCAATGTATAGCTGCCTATATATTATGTCATCTGTAGATTACTTAAAAGACCTAATATAATGCAGATGCTATTAAATAGTTGCTATGCTGCATTATTTATGGAATAAGGACAAAAAAAAGTCTGCAGATGCTCAATACAGATGCAGCCATTGTAAATGTAATTACACTTCCCATCAAATGATTGGTTGGCTGTGCAGGAATGGGTGGCTGACTGTACTGTCAAGATGATTAACTGGGGGGAAAAACTAATAATTAAACCAGTCCTTCTTGGCAAATGAAACCTACCAGTTAAAGGCACCAATAAGTAAGATGAGTTTTAGAAGTCCCACATCGAAATATATCATGGTACAAATTGTTGATAGAATTAGGAATAAAGAGAAAATAGCTAAGCGCAGTGGTCTGAATAAGAATACCCCCCCTCAATAGATGCATTTAAATTCTTAGGCATTAGGGAGTGGAGATCTTTGATAGGAGTAGAAGGACTAGGAGGTGTGGCGCTGCTGGAGGAAGTGTGTCACTTGGAGTGGGCTTTGAGGTTTAAAAAGTCCACGCCAGGCCTAGTTTCCTTCCCCATCCCCTCTCTGCCTGCATTAGCTCTCAGCTACTACTCCAGTGCCTTTTGTGTTTCCATGCCGCCTGTCATGATGACAATGGACTAAACCTCTGAAAGTGTAAGCTAGCCCACAGTTAAATGTTTTCTTTTTTTTTTTTATAAGAACTGCCATGGTCATTGTGTCTCTTTACATCAATAGATCAGTGGCTAGGACACTGAACCTGGTGGCACATGTCTGTAATCCCAGCTGCTTGGGTATCTGAGGCAGGAGGATCACAAGCACAAGGTCTGCCAAGGTTCAAGACTAGCATGTGTAACTTGGCAAGATCTAATCTGAATGATAAAATAATAATAAACCTAGACGTGGGTTGGAAATATGGCTCAATCAGAAGTAGACCTTGTTTATATAAGGCCCTGGGTTCCATCCTTGGCACTGTAGCAACAACAAAAAGAATTAACAGAATCTGGATTGAGTGTGATTGGGCACATCCATAATCCCAGCTTTAGAAACTGAGGCTAAAGGTCTGCCTTGGACACCTATAGCAAGACACTGTCTCAAAAACACCAATGGAGAAAAATAAAAAGAAAATCTTAAGTTGTTCAGAGACAAGAAAAGGTTACTATATATGCTGCCCTTTATTTTCTCCTTGCCTGACATTGTTTTAAATGCAAGAAATGTAGGTTTCAAATATGTTTTAGCAACCAAGAAAGCAAGAGTGGTTTTTTTTTTCTTAAGAACATCATTTATAACAAGATCTCTGCTGAGAGAGAGTAGATTGGAAACCCTAAAATTGGAAGAAGATGTTGTTCCGCTGTGGGGGGATGGGCAGGGGGCAGAGGATCATCCCCTGTGGCCTCTGAAGAAGTTCCCACAACACCTCCCCTTTTGTCTAAATAAGAGAGTTCTAACCTAATACAAAACTATAATAAGAGCAAATATCAAGTATTGTCCAGGGAAAAGAAGAGGCAAAAAACATACATAAAAATTAGAATTACAACCAGCATGAACAACATGAAACAAGAAACATATACTAAATGTTTCAATAGTTATCTATCCTAAGGAATCTAAGTCTTATATTAAAAATGGCTTGGCTAAGTCATGAGAGGAAAGTAACTATAACTATCTAGTCTTCAACCCCATCAAAGATCTGAGAAGGGAAATAATATTACCTGAGTAAACAGGAAGCGCAATCAGGCAACTTCCAAAAGGGGCAAGGAATGACAGAAACAATCAGCCACTTGGGCAAACATGCAAAGTCTCGTTTGCAACACTGGGGCAAACCAACTATGGCTAAGTTCTAGGGTATCTGACAGACCATTTTCAGAGGCAGGAAAATATGAAAAACTGTCTTACCCTGTCTTGGCAAGGTTTGGCAGTCTTTTTGCTTGTATCCTGATTGTCCAGTTTGGATGCCATGCATAGCTCAGTTGGTAGAACATAAGACACTTAATCTCAAAGTTGTGGGTTCAAACCCCACATAGGCACCAATTTGTTGTTGTATAAAAGAGTTCCACAATAACTTGGAATAGAGTATAACAAAGGTTTTTTTATTTGGGAATAAATTCACAGTAAGGGTAGAGGTTCATAGTCTCCTGCGTGCCCTGGAGTCTAGAACCAAATCCAGCAGCAAAACACATGCTTTTCATCTGCATTTATGGTACATGAGACCATGCCCAAAGTGGGCCGGTATCTTAAAGGCTATTGGCTGAAGGAGCTCCCACAACAAGCTATCACTTCACAGCTGGTGGAATGGCTACAGTCCCACAGAGTGACAGCTCCAGATGTCACCATGCACCTGGAGCAACTGCACCTGCCATGCGTGCACCCTGTTTGAAATGACTAATATTTGGAGTTTTCTTACAGAGTTAAATGATCCACTGAATTAAAGTTCTGCAAGTTTGGGGGCATTTTTTTTAAAAGGCAGAGAAATTTTTTTTTTCCTTCCATTTTTTGAGACAGGGTTTCTCTGTAGCTTTGGAGCCTGTCCTGGAACTAGCTCCCTTAGACCAAGTAGGCCTTAAACTCACAGAGAGGGCGTAACAGGGTTTCTCTGTGTAACTGTTCTCTGGCCTAAGTCTGGAAAAGCCTGGGATAAAACCGGACTCTCTGAACATAGCGGACAATGAGGACTACTGAGAACTCAAGAACAATGGCAATGGGTTTCTGATCCTACTGCACACACTGGCTTTGTGGGAGCCTAGGCAGTTTGGATGCTCAACTTACTAGACCTGGATGGAGGTGGGGGTTCCTTGGACTTCCCACAGGACAGGGAACCCTGATTGCTTTTCGGGCTGGGGGGGGGGAGTTAATTGGGGGAGGGGGAGGTAAATGGGAGGCGGTGGCAGGGAAGAGACAGAAATCTTTAATAAATAAATAAATTTAAAAAATAAAAAAAAATGATCCTATGTGCATCATAGGACCTGGTAACTCCAGGCACAGGTATTTGCTAAGGTTGAACAAAAGCATTTCAACAAAGGCCTCACGTGCAAACGCACATCGCAATACTAACCACAATAGCCTCCAACTAAGGATGCAACAGATATCCATAAGATGAAGTTGGATAATAGAATGTTATTCTGTAATACAAAGCAGTTAACCACTGGTATCCACAAAAGTAGCTAGTCACTGTCCTATTGTTAATTTGTCTATTTGTGGTCAGCCTTTATATAAAGTTCCCTGGGAAGTCCTCACCTCAAATGAGAGAATGCCTCCACAAGATTAGCTTGTAGGGCATTTTCTTGATTAATATTAGATGTGAGAAGGCCCAGCCCACTATGGATGGTCCCACCCCTGAGCGGATAGTCCTGGGCTATATAGGAGAGTGAAAACAACATGAAGCAATCGGTAAGCAGTGTTACTCTGTGGTCTCTGCCTCCAGTTCCTGCCTCCAGGTTCCTGCCTCGCCTTTCCTCGGTGCTCTGTGACCTCGGAGGGACAAGCTGAAATAGACCCTTCCCTCCCAAATCTGTTTGGGGACAGTATTTTATCACAAAGGTAGAAAGCAACTAAGGTGGTGACAAGGAGAACGCACCACATTACAGCCTTTGTATGAGGTCCTGGTCACATGACTACAGCGATGGCGTTAGGTTGACTAGACGGGTACAAATGAGCTTTCTGGGAAGACGGAGATGTCTCATGTCACTTCTGGGTGGTTATTATACAGATGTATGCAATGCTTAAGATTCATCAAAGGGAACACTCCTGACACTTAAATCTTACTCTATGTAAACGATATTTTAATTTAAAAATGTGTTTGTTTTAAAAACTTATATGTGGTGAGGAATCTTAATTATCAGCTTGACTGGATCTGGAATCGACGAGGAGATACCCGTCATATCTGCATACCTCTGCACGCCCCCTGAGGGATCCTCTCCATCAGACTATCTGGAGCCGGAAGATCCACTCTGAATGTGGGTAACACCTTCCATGGCAGTCATGTAAAACAAGGCTCAAGGGGGAAAGCTTTGCTTTTGGCCTCATCGCTTCCATTTCTCCCTGCTGAGGTCATCACTGGGTGGCTGCTGTCAGTTGCTAGGGTACTGTTACATCTCTTCACCCACGTCAGAACTAGCTTCTTCAGCCTTCCCCCCGTAGACTGAAGAGCAGCCACTCCAGGAAGCCCAGGTCAGGGCCAGCTTGGAGCTGCTAAGGCATCCCACCAGGTTCTCAGCCTCCCCAGAGTGAAGATAGTCTATTGTGGCACTGCTCAAACTATACCATAGAAGTCAATCTAACAAAGCTTTTTTTTTTTTTTTTTTTTGGATTTTTTTGAGACAGGGTTTCTCCGTAGCTTTTGGTTCCTGTCCTGGAACTAGCTCTTGTAGACCAGACTGGCCTCGAACTCACAGAGATCTGCCTGCCTCTGCCTCCCGAGTGCTGGGATTAAAGGCATGTGCCACCACCGCACGGCCTAACAAAGATTTTTAAAATATAAATCCTTTCTGCCATTTCTGTTCTTCTAGAGTAATGGTTCTGCCCTTTAATATAGTTCTTCATGTTGTGCTGATTCCCAACCATAAAATTATTTTTGTGATCATGGAATCTCCACTGCCAGGTCAGTATCATAAAACTATTTTCACTGCTACTTTATACCTGTCATCTTTCTACTGTTATGATTGTAATGTAAATATTTTTGGAGACAGATGTTTGCCCAAGGAGTCACAACCCACAGGTTGAGAATCATTGCTCTAGAGAATTCTGACTAATACCATGCTACACCTTAACATTCACAGCCTCACAGCATATACAAAGCACATTCAAAACCGATCATCCGTAAATGTATGAACTGGCACTTTGAAACCTCCACATGAAGATGTATAAATAAATCACCATAACCTCAGGTGAGGCTGTGTCCTCTCAAGTAACACACCAAAGACACTAGTGTAAATAGGAAATAAACTGAGCACCATAACATGTTCAATGTTGTATTTGCATTGACATCATCAATAAAGTGAAGTGATGCCAGCAAGATGGCTCAGCTGGAAAAGCGACTTTCTGCCAAATCTGGCAACATGAGTTCAATCACCAGCACCCACATGATAGAAGAGCAGCTCCTTCAATTTCTCCTCTGGCTTCCACATATGTACCGTGAATGCACACACATGCATGCACGCGCGCACACATACACACACCAAATAAAACTGTGTAAAAAAAGTTTAAGTGCAAAGAAAGCCAGGTATGATGGTTTGCATTTGTAATCCTATCACTTGGGTGGCTAAGGCAAGAGAATGGCCAAAAGTTCTAGGACAGCCTGGGCTATGTAGTGAGTTCTAAGCCAGTATAAGCCATAGAATGAGGGCCTCCCTCACAAAAAGAAAGAGGCTGGAGAATGAATGTTCTGGGGTCTGGGGAGGGGTGTAAGAACACTTTGCTGCTCTTGTTCAGTACCCAGGTTATGTTCCCAGCCCCTATGTAGGGTGGCTCACAATAACCTGTAACTCGAGGTCCAGGGGATCTGACACCTTCTTCTGGCCCCCATGGTTACCTGTACATACATATACACATGTATATATACAGACATACAATAATTAAGGGATAAAATAAGTCTTTAAAAAGAAAGAGAGAGAAGAAAACCTGGAGAATAAGAGAAAACATTTGAACATTACTTGTATGCAGACTACCTGAAAACTACTCTAACCCAATGATAGAACAGAAACTAAACATTTTTTAAATAGGCAGCAGATTTTTTTTTTGTTTTCTTGCTGTTCACACTCCTGGAGACTGAATGTAGGGCCTTGTGCATGCTAAGCAAGGGCTCTACCACTGAACCATTTCCCAGCCCTGGGCAAATAAGTCATAGAGATGATGGGTAGGCAAATAAAAAGATGGTTAGTATCATCACTAGGGAAGTGCAAATACAAATCACAACGAGCTCTTGTGTGGCTCCCCATAGGACAGCTGAAATACAAAAGGCAGACAAATTTACATAAGGGACCCAAGTATCACAGATTCCAGCTTCTGTAGGACCCTTCTAACCAAGCCATCCTGCACTGATTCCCTGGAGGTTAACTGTGTTATGGCTACTGTTTGCAAGGATGTGGGGGAAACAGACCCTATGCATTGCTCCTGGATTTTAAAATGGGGGCTTCATGCTACATGAAAGACCAGGTGCCAGATGATCTCACGTACATGAAATGTCCAGAATAACCTAATAATCCTGCTTTGAAACACCAGATAAAAAAAATTGACAGTTGTTATGGCTGATAGAGAAGAGGTCAATGGAGAGGAGGTTGTTGCTGGGCAAGGGATTCCTTTGTGGAATGGTAAAGGACTCTCAGACAGTGGTGGCACTCTGCAACTGTGTGAACATGCTAAAATCATTTCAATGCATGCTTCAAGGGGGCTGATTTTATATTGCTGAAATTATACCTCAATAACGCCAGGGTTTGGGTTTTGTTTGTTTGCTTCTTGCTTGCTTGCTTTTACTGGATCAGAGAGGATGCGAGAGGGGGTATTGCGATCTTGAATCAAGGTTTGAAGCTGATGACCATGGGTGTGGAATGAGATCGTGGGACAGTGAGGAGGCCCTGAATGAGATACAACAGCCCGACGTGGTAACGGCAGCCATCTGCACTGCTAGGCACATTTCCTTGTAGTCTTCAGGAGATAGTCCCCCACCATGGGGGTGGCAGCTTCCTGCTCGCACCCCAAGCGCTCCAGTTTCCAAGCCCTGAAAGATGAAAGCTGTGGACTTGGCTCCCTCTTCCTCAAGTGGAATTTCTGCAACAAAATTATCTACTAAACCTGCAGCCTAAGCATCAGGCAGGAGAAAGAATACAAAGAGAAAGGAAGGCAGTTTTTTTAGTAATTAACTTTGAATCATTTACAACCTGTTAGACACTATCCCCCTTCTGATTGAGATTACGTTTCCATTTTTTCCCCAAGTCCTAAATACCTTTGCTGTCAGGGCTGTATTTTTGCCTAACAGCTCTGACTTCACTCTCTTGGGAGCCGTGGGCGCTGGAGTTTGAGCCCAGGGCCAAGTACATACTTGGCCAAACTTTCCCGAGCCATTAACAGACTCATCCCCTATCCACACCCGCACTGCTCAAAGGGACTGCTTAAAACTCCCATCCAGTGGTTCCCTGCCAGGGTCTGCTCATTGTGAGGGGGGTCTTTAAATTTCTCCAGGTTGCCAGTTTCCTTTGGTCAATACAATCCCTCTTTGCTTCAGTAGGTTGAAACTAGCAACTAAACCTTGAGAAGGCTGTCTTTGGGACAATGAATTCAAGGACTGGAGCAATCCTACTTCGCACTGGATGGCACCAGCCTTCCCCACCTTCCTCAACACACCACTCCTTCCTCTTTATCCATCAGTCTGGAAACATGGCATTCAGCGGTGGCCTGGCTCATGTCTTATCCCACAAAGTCTTGAGGATGCCCCTCATTTTCTTGTCTGTAAGGTTGTGTTATTGCTGATGGTCAGAGGAACTGGGCACATTGCGATTGCTGAAAGCCATAAAAATCAGGTTGTTGGGAAAGGGGCAGAAAGTATTCCCTTACACTATAGAAATAATGCTCCCAATTAGAAAGGACCTCCGGGCTAGCAGGACACACACTTAGCATAAGCATCCCTCAACCTGGCTGAAGAAATTCCTGTCCTTCCAGGAGAGTCTGCAGCCATGTCACTTAGACATTCTGCGATAGTGGACTGAGTTTTCTTGTCAACAAATTAGAACAATATTTCAAGGAATGAGGCCCTTCTTCAAAGACAATAACAAACTCTCCAGCCTGCCATGGAGGCTTGTACTTCTGGTACCAGCTCCTCAGAGGACAGCAAAAGCAGGAAACTTACATGAGCCCAAGAGTTCAAGACCAGGGGCTAGCATCGTAGCTCAGTGGGTAGAGACACAAACCTAAGGACTCCAATCACCCCATGGTTCAATCCGCAAACCTGAGATACAAACATTAAAAACTTTGTCTAGAACCTTTGTGACATAGGCCTCTGTCTGAACCTCTGTGGATGGAATGCAGATAGTAATACTTCTCAAGGATTTCTGGGTTAGTCCACTGTGCCGAGTATTGAAAATGAATTGTATAGTTGAGCGTTCCTCAACCCCAATGTGTATTAGAATCACCAGGGAGGTTTTTAAACATACATATGCCTGGGCTTCACCCTCTGGACTCTGCCCTCTGGTGGTCTACAGGGAGTCCCACCTAGGTACAGTTCTTAAAGCCCCCATAGCTTCAATGTGTAATTAGGGCTAGGAATCACCAGCCTCACATGTATGCCTCACCCAGTACCTGTAGGGACTCCCATAGCTGTTTGCACCCCTGTCCCCTCTTCTGGACCACAGTCCTTGCCACTCAACGACCTGCTGTGTGTATCTCTGCTCATGGGCCTCTGGGTGCCTCAAACTTAAAACCCAGTCTCCCAGCACACCTTGCTAGCCAAGGGGAGATATGATAACTTCTCCAGGATAGAGATTCTGGATGCAGAATTCATCCTTCCTTCTACTCCATCCCCAACTCATAGCAACCACAAACTCGCAGCACTCTTACTACCTAGGGCTCCTGAATGCTAATATAACAGGCGTGAGAAGCCCCTGTCACAGCTAGAGACATTCTCTGTCTATAAATTAAGAGCAGAGGCCAGCGAAGAGACTTTGTGGGATGAGCTGTAAAGTTCAGAATTCAAAGTTAAAGAACTGAGGGGGGGTGGAGATAGCTCAGCTGGTAAGGTATTTGTCCCTGAGTTCAATCCCCAGAAGCCATACAAAAAGAAAGCCAGACATAACACTGCGCATGTGCAATCCCAATGCTGGGATGGCCGAGACAGGCAGATGCTTGCAACTGACTGGCCAGCCAGCCTATGCTACTGGGGCAAGGGCCAAGCCACTGAGAGTGGTGCCCTAATGGTACCTTGGACCACCAGGCAAAGAAATAGCTTTTAAGTGAAGGGTTTTTTCCATCACACCCCAGACTCTCCAGAAGGGGCCAATAGATGGCAGTTGAAAGAAATGGCGTAGAGGAGGGCTTGGTCTCCTCAGTGCTGAGAGGACGTCAGAGGGCACGAAGACTTTAGTGGCTGCTCTTGTGTAGGGGAAGTCAAGGAGTCTTCTGGTCACACCAGCCCTCTCTTATTTCCAGCTCTCTCCCAGTGAGCTCCTACATTGGAGCTGTTGGGTTTGCTGTTTCCTTTGCCCAGAGCACTTTCCTCTGGGTGTTCCATACCACCTACTAGGTCATTCCTACATGGTTCCACAAACACTATCTTCATCCTTTTCATCTCCTGCTAGCTTTATAACATAGTGATAAATGCCTGTGAAAAACAGCTTACAAAGGAGAAAGGTTTGTCTGTGCCCTTGATGCCTTTGGTCTGTGGCAAGGCTGAGCACCATGGCCGAGAGTACACAGTGAAGCTTAGCTGCTCACCTGATGGTTGCTAGGAAGCAAAGAAAGAGACAAGGAAGACTTGAGTTCTTAATACCTCCCCCCGCCCCCCCAAAAAAACATATTCCTCAGTGACCTCACTTTCTTCCACCAGGCCCTACTTCTTCCAGGTTCTAGCAGCTCCAAATAGTGTCATGAGCTGGAGATCAAGCCTTTAACACACGAGCTTCAGAGGGGAAGGTGAGATTTAAAGTGTAATGTCCTCCCTCCTGGTTTTACTTTCCTCCCTCCAGGTAGCACTGGCTTATCTGGTCTACAGCTGGCCATTCTCAGGCCTCAGCATCTCCAGATTCAACCAGCCGTGGACTGAGAATGTTTGGTTTAATTGCCTCTGTTCTGAAGATGTAAGTCTTTTATCCTGTCATTATTCCTTAAACAATGTAGTAAAACAACTATTTATGCAGCATTTATATCACACTAACCATTATAAATAATCTGGAGATGATTTAAATAATAAACATATATGCAAATGCAGTGTCATTTTACAGAAGGAACTTGAATATTCATGGCTTTGGGTATCCAGAGACCTGAAAGCACTCCCCTCAGATGAAAGGGATGATTGACTATTCCTTAAAAACCCAGTCTATTAACTGATTTCCCCCTTGCCACAATCTCTGTGCAAACAGCACAGCGTATGTTACGCAGCACAAAAGCTTAGGGTAGTTAGAAACCACATTCCTAGCTCCACCGGTCACAGCCCAGAAGGGCTCCAAGAGTCCAGTAATGTACTTGTTTACCAGGTGGAGGGCACACAAATCTCAGCAGTGATATCCCTTGACAAGTCTCTAAGCCGGTTGGGGACTCTGGCCATCTTCCCTGCATATAGACACATCTCGCATCAGGTGATCTGGCAGAGGGAACAGGCATGCACAGGAGGTAGGCACGAGGGTGGCCAGCTCCCGGGAGGCTGTCTTGCTGTGACAGCTCAACTGCACTTCTGGGCAAAGTCCCATGTGGAAACCGTGCAGATCCTGCTGCGGGAATGGGACTTCGCCAAGTGGGAATTGGAGTTGACAGGGAGCCTGGGCTGTCCCCACAGCCACACGGCTTGTAGCCGAAGTCCTTCTTAGACATCCCGGCTCAGCGGTACTTCAGCTGTCCAAGGGCCAGCTCTGAGGGGGAGAGAAAAGCATGCACACATAAGCGTACCTAGTCATGTTTTACTTTGTACTCATATCAAGTATATGTATCGTACAACTTAGAAGCAATTACTAAGTCTAAGCTACTTTTCATCTTTGATTACACGAAGCCACTGAATTCTTTCAGGATGTTGTCCCTGGGTTTCGCTGAACTCATGCATCTGCAGCTGTGTTATCCAATCTCCTATTACTATGACAAATGCCTGACTAGGCAACTGAGTAAGAAGAGGACTTTTTTTGACTCCAAATGCAGAGCTTCTCCGACAACTCCATTGCTGTGGACCCGTGGTAAGGCTAAGCATGTTGTAGAAGAGCCTACTTACTTCATGGTGGTCAGGAAGAAAGATGCAGATAGACAGGCAGACAGAGACAAAGAAAGACAGAGACAGAGAAAGAGAGGATAGATGAAGACCCAACCCAAAGTATATCTTTTCGGGGCATGCCCTCAGTGAACTGCTTTCTCCGACCAGACCTTGCTTCTCAATGATGCCATCATATTATGAACCCATCAAAGAATGAATCTATTGATTAAGTCGGAGTCCCCAGGATCCAGTCACAAAACCCATCATCATCAGACAGCCAAGGCATGGCATGATATGATGTGAGCCCTGTGGCACATGGCATCTCCAACCATAACAGTAATGTAAACATACATTACTGTTATGATTAACAAAGCTTTTTGGCCACTTTCTGATGTCTGCGAATGTGACCAGCAGAACAGTAAATTCGAACTCTGAAACACTGGCTGGAGACCATGGTGTAAATGCTCGGCTGTGGCTCGTTTCAAACCACCAAGCTGTTTGCTGGATGCAGAGCTACAAAGTGGGAAGGAATGCTGTGTAGAAAGCCATTTGTTAGATGGTATTTCTGCAATATTTATGTAGATATATGCTATATAGTATACAAGATGTGCTATGTAGATTGTATGTGCATAATAGCTTCCCTTCATACGCAAGGGGGATGTTCCAAGACTCCCAGTGAACACCTGAAGCCATGGATATTACTGAACACTATGTATACACTCTCTCCTCCACATGCATAACTCTTATGATAAAGGGCTTTGTGCGTGAGTGCATACGTGTGTGAGTGCATGTGCGTGTGTGTGTGTGTTCTATGTGGTTGATGTGCACATGTGTGGGGGATTGCATTCACCCTTGAGTGCACACAGAGGAGCAAGGTGTCCTGCTCTGTCACTTTGCACCCGTTCCATTAAGGTAAGTGTCTTCACTGATCCTGGAGCTAGGTGACCAGGAAACCCTGGTGATCCCCCGGCCTGCCCCTGCAGCAATGAGGTTACAAGTACACCCGAGACCATGTTTAGCTTTCCCCCCAGGTTCTGGGGATTTTAATGTAGTTCCCCATGTTTGCTGAGCAAGGGCTCTTGCATGCTGAGACATCTCCCCAGTTAGACAAGGTTTAATCTGTAACTTATATGAAACAAGAGACTAACAATAACTAATAATAAAACCGAGCAATCTTAATACTATATAATGAAATACAACAATAATGGTTACATAAATACATGCTCTTTCACAAAACATGGATTTTCCAATTAATATTTTGGGGCATCAGCTGACTATAGTCTGGAAGGCAGAGTGATGGATGAAAGAAACTATTGCGTTTATAAAACAGCAAGGGCAGGGGGGAAACGGCCAAATGTAAAGCTGTTTGGTGATGAGTTCTGAGTGTTACCTTTTAAAATGTTATGTAACTGATCACAAGCTTATATCATCCAGTTTTTAATAAAGGCTGTGTGTACAGTCAGCTCAGAGAAATCCTAAAACTTTAACAGTCATCTCTACCAGTGCCAGCATCACACGGGCATTCTAGTGCTTAGAAGTCACACAGTGGGGTACAGGGTCTCCTTAGGGACTGAAAGGGCTGTTTTATCCCGAAATTGACAACTCAGGGGCACACGTTCACTAGTCAGGCCATTTCAGATTATTGTGCGGAAAATGGACACTTTGTCAGAATGTCAAAGGAAGCACAAGACACTTGAAGTTGCAAGGCTCTCTCTCCGTGTGTGTGTGTGTGTGTGTGTGTGTGTGTGTGTGTGTGTGTGTGTGGTCACACGCATGTGCGCATCTGTATAGGCCCAAAGTTAATAATACTACCTTCCTCGATCATTATCTACTTTGTTGAGGCAGTGTCTCGCTGAACCAGGAACTCCCTGATTCAGTTAGTCTAGCTACCAAGCTTTCCCTGGAATCTTCCATGTCTGCCCCTGAGTGCTGGGATTGCAGGCCTCTGTGTGAGTGCTGGGATTGCAGGCCTCTGTGTAAATGCTGGGATTGCAGGCCTGTGTGTAAATGCTGGGATTGCAGGCCTCTGCATGAGTGCTGGGATTGCAGGCCTGTGTGTGAGTGCTGGGATTGCAGGCCTCTGTGTAAATCCTTAGGGATCTAAGTACGGGTTTCCATGCTTATAAGATAAACTCTTTATCCCCTGAATCATCTCTGCAGTCAGTGCACCACCAGGACAGGAATGGGAGGAAAGAAGGGTGGCAGCGACAACTGTATCTGCGGGTCACCCCACCCTCATAAAGGAGAAAGGAAGCCACAAGCAATTCTCCCTAGAAGGAGCGCAGTGGAGGCAGTGGGGTAAAAAGGAGCTGGGGCTCAGCGAAGGAGAAGGAGCGCTGCTGCGCTCTGCTGAGGAGTTCCGGTGCCAAAAAATGACTTCATGATACCAGAAGTTTAGCAAAGGCTGAGCTGTGCTTGGAAGAAACCCTGGCTGTTAGATTGCAGAAACCTGGGGAAAATGGCTGAGATACCGATTACAAAGCACACGCTGGCCAGCTCTCCCGTCATCCCTTAGTATCTGTGGCTCCTCCCAGACCACCTCACCCTGCCCTCTACCTTAAACCTTTTCCCCCTCCCATCCACCCCCAGGGGCTGGGTTTCCCTTCCCCAATCCTGACCCTGTATAACTCAGACATTTTGGCTGTGCTGTCTCTGTCTCTCAATCTGGGCTGTCTCTCTTGGTCTGCAGCTCCTCCCTTGCTCTCCTTCCCTCTCCTTCCTCTCATGCTCTGTTTTGGACTGTCGGCCAGGTTTAGTCCGGGCTCTCCCCTCTGCCCACATTCTTCCTCATATCTACAATAAAAACCTTCTCCTTATTTTAGAAACAGTCGTGTTCTCCTCCTTTATTTCCGTTCTCGTTCACTGGCCCCCTGCCAACAGCCAGCACCCCTAAGTCAGCTGTGGGTGCAAAGTGGACCCCCTCACAGAGTCAGTCTCTCAGGAGATCTGGAGTCTCAAAGGCAGCCTGCACATGGCAGTCTCCAAGTGGCCTTTGACAGGCCCAGTTCTCATCCTGTTTGACCTGAGCTCAAGAAAACTAGAGTCTGTGCAGGGAATGCAGCCTTTGGAGTCCAGGAGAAGCTGGCTGGGCTGGCAAACTCTGTCTAAGCCGGCATCCCAGCCTCCAGAAACTAACGGCAAATGGCTCGACCCCCGGAACAAAATCCAGACCGTGTTGCTTCCCAGAGACCTTCAGCTAGAATGTCAGTCAGTCTCTACTCCTTCCACCCTGGAAGCTTGCCTGAGTCTCCACCCACCATGACTCCTGTTGCTAGTATGTAAGAAATAAATTTCATGACGGGTTGCACATGTGTACAGGGGCTCTGTCTCACCAAGTTCAGGCACATTAACAGATTGATAGCCAGGGCTGTGTGTGCATGCACACACACACACACACACACACACACACACACACACAAAACATTGGTTGTTGGTTGGTTGGTTTCTTTTTTTTTTGAGACAGAGTTTCTTTGTTTACAGGTTTTTCCCATTCTTTCAGCTAAGAAAATGGATTTTACCCTAATTTTTGCCACACTCCTGAGTCTTGAAAGAGTATCTGAACACTGTACATATTCACTTAATAGACTTTCAAAAAATTAGATGCATTTTGATGTTATCTACAGAAATACTGTGGCAATAAGATATTAGGTAACGATCAGGGATAACCCCAGAGACTCACAGTCACTTATAGATTAACTTTCATAAGTAATCAGCATCTCCCTCCTTATAATTCAAAGTTTCTTGCCATATGGTTCACTTCAGGGTGACTTTTACTTAAAAACCAGGGTCAATATTGGGTATGGTAGTACCAAGCACTTGGGAGCCAGAGGCAGGCAGTTCTTTGTGAATTCCACTGGTCTACATAGTGCCTTCTAGGGCAACCATAGCTACATAGTGAGATCCTGCCTCTGACTAATAAAGGCGGAGAGGAAGGACCTAGGTTTTATTTTTGGTAAGGAGAAGAAGAGTAAGTGTGTATGGCTGTGGCAAGAATTGCAGTTGAAAGAAACACTAAGAAAGACAGTAAACCATGCTGATAGTCATTCGGCCTAGATGGCAGATCTCAAATCTATCCCTACACTCCACAGTTAACTTCTTTACCGAATCAAACAGCTGATCTGGGGGCCGTGCCCTGGGGGTGTCAGAATCTAATCAGAGGAGGGATTTTTTTTTAAAAAAAAAAATCTACTTTTATTTTGTGTACCTTGGTGTTTTGCCTGCATGTATGTCTGTATGAGAGTATCAGATCTTGGCGTTACAGACAGTTGTGAGCTACCATGTGGGTGCTGGGAACTGAAGTCAGGTTCTTTGGAAGAGAAACCAGTGCTTTTAACCACTGAGCCCTCTCTCCAACCCCCAGAGGAGGAATCTGTGTCTCTGGGAACCATGCAGTCAGTAGGATATGCTGAAACTGTTCTTGCTGTCCCTAAGAATGGGAAGCATAGAGCTACCGCAAACATTTCTTTGTGTGTGTGTGTGTGTGTATTTGTATATATATATATATATATATATATATATATATATATATATATATTTGTTGGGGTTTTTTTTCAGTTTTGCTTTAGTGTGGTATATTTGTTGCAACTGAGAAACTATTATCTATCATTATTAGCTAAAGTCCATAATTTACATCCCCATATACTCTGTGCTGTACAGTCTATGTTTTTGTTTGTTTTGTATAGAGGATCAAACCCAGGACCTCCTGAATGCCAAGTTGGCTCTGTTCCACTGAACTACACCACCAGCCAGCATTCTGGACCTTGATAATATAAGGCTGACATGTTATAAGATGACATAAGTCCATCTTCGCAGCCCCAAAGCCCCCCAGACTCTACCTCTTTAGGCTTCTTTCCTACCTCCCTCAAACACTTGCCGCTACTGATCTTTTCGCTGGTTTCATAGTCTGACCTTTTCTAAAATGTCACATAGCAAGGACCACACAGTACACAACCTTTCCAGAGTGGAATATTGTCCAAAGAAGGGAGAGTTTGGCTGGATATGTAGGTCAGTTGTAGAGTGCTTGCCTACATGTAAGGCCTTTGGATCTATTCCCAGTAACACAGAAAACACTTTTTGTTATAATTTTTCCAGACTTTTTTTTAGACAGAGTCTCATGTAGCCCAGGCTGTTCCTCAACTTACTTTAGAACCACTAACGACCTTGAATTATTTTTCCAGATAGGGTTTCACTGTGTAACCCTGGCTGTCCTGGAACTCACTCTATAGACCAGGGTGGCCTCGAACTCAGAGATCCACCTGTCTCTGGCTTCAGAGTGCTGGGAAAAGGCTTGTGACAGCAAAACAGGGCCAGACCTTGACCTTTAGATCTTCCAGTTTCTACTTCCCAGGTGCTGGGATTACTGGCAAGGCCTGGGATGTACATGGTGTTTAAACCCAGGACTTGGTACCTGTTGGAATCACACTACCAACTGACCGTGTCCCCAGCCCTAATTTCATTATTCTGTGTCTCTTACCAGAACACAAAGGAACTTCTACTTCTCTTTTACTCACATTATCAAGTGTTAGTGGTTTTTAAATTTTGATTTATTTACCATTTGTGTGGGACCAAAGAGAGGAGGTGTGCATGTGCCATGACCTGTGTGTAGAAGTCAGAGAACAAGTTTCATCTGGACTGGGCTCTGGAGATTGAAGGCCTGGTTTATGTAACAAGCATTTTTGATCACTGAGCCATCTCACTTGCCCAAGTGTTAATTTTTTTTGTTCCTAAACCCAGCACTCAGGAGTCAGAGGCAGGTGAATCTCTGAGTTCTAGGCCAGCCTGGTCTACAGAGCAAGTTCCAGGGCTACACAGAGAAACCCTGTCTCGAATTCCCCAACCCCCAAAAAACAGTTTGTTAGCTTGATATGATTATGATTTTAGAGGGAATATAGATGTCAAAATAATTAAAACACTGAATAGGAAAGTATTCAAGGGCAGTGTACTAGTTGGGGCTCTCTAGAGTAGCAGAACTTATAGAATGAATATATATATATGTGTGTATATATATATGTGTGTGTGTATATATATATATATGATTTATTAGAGTGAACTATAGGCTATAGTCCAGCTAATCCAGCACTGTCTGGTTATGAATGGAAATCTAAGAATCCAGAAGTTGCTCAGTCCTTGAAGCTCAAAGTCTAACCTGGTCTTTAGTAGGTGTTGGAATCCTAAAAATGTAGGTTCTGATGCCATCAAAGGAATGGACTCGCTAGCAAAGCGAGAGCAAACCGAAAGAACAAGAGTTTCCTTCTTCCACATCCTTCTATAAGCTTCTGGCAGAAGGTGTGGCATAGGTTAAAGGTGTGTCCTCCAACTTCAAGATGCGGATTAGAAGAGGATCTTCCTCCATTTTTGAGTTTTAGTTAACTCCAGATGTAGTTAAGTTGACGCCCAAGAATAGCCATCATAGCCATCCTCTGCTCTTCTCAGCCATAAAGCAGATCTGAGCCTAGCCCTAGCTACATGAGACCCTCTCAAAAGAGAAAGGGAAAGACAGAAAACTCGGTGTGGTGTGCTGACAGCTAAAGCCACACATTGACAGTACACTGAAGCAGGACAGCTAGCTTTAGCTAGAAAATAGAGGGGGCAAGAAAAGAGAACAGGCTCCTCCCCGTTTTCCTGACGAATTTCTGTTTCCCAGCAGCTGACATCCAGGAGTTTCAACACAATTAACCAGGTCACTGTATGTGAACTA
This sequence comes from Microtus oregoni, assembly GCF_018167655.1. Lineage (NCBI taxonomy): Eukaryota > Metazoa > Chordata > Mammalia > Rodentia > Cricetidae > Microtus > Microtus oregoni. Next base: position 22,063,434 of record NW_024543075.1, on the reverse strand, counting down.
TATTCCCTGTTCTGAGAAATATCACAAATGAGATTTTGTTTGCTTATTTGTTTTTTCTAGACAGGGTTTCTCTGTGTATCCTTGGCTGTCCTAGAACTCACTCTGTAGACCAGGCTGGCCTCGAACTCACAGAGATCCGCCTGCCTCTGCCTCCTGATTGCTGGGACTAAAGGTGTGTGCCACCACCACTCCGCCATGCACACTTATTTTTAATGAATGGGGATTTACAGGAAGATAAAAAAAGAAAGAATAGTTGAAGGAAAAAGATAAACATCACCTGTTTTCCCTTATTGCGCATCTTAGATTTAAACACAGCCTAGGTTTTTAAATAAAAGCTAAAACTGCTTAGGTGGAAGAAGGAGGCCAGAGCCTGGAGGAGAAGGGATCACATGTATAAAAACGTCAAAAACACCATTGTTTTGTGCATTTACTAAAAATATTTAAAATTCTAAAACAAAAATGATTGGTGATTTGGGGAAAACAGCATTTTATGGAGACATTAACTTTCATGGGTGAGAAGTATGCTAGTCGTGAAAAAGTGCAGAGCGAGTCTCAGGGGTCAGGAGAGCACTTGGTGCCGGGACAGTGCCCTCCTTGCTGGTACAGTCCCCTCGTCCCTGCTGAGCTGTCTCTGGGTCTCCTCATGTCTGTCTGCCCTTACCACGAGTTCGTCGTGCTATGGGATGGCGTGCTGGTCTGGGAGGCTGCAGCAGTGAGCCTATGAGCACTTACAGCATGAACGGCTGAGGATACAAAAGGATCTCCACAATGGATTTATGATTTGCACCAGCCGGTGACAATGGCGGCTCTACTACCTTGACCGCCCTCCCCATCTGTGCTGTTTTAAGCTATAAGTGGCCAAGCATAAGTTGTTGTTTAAACTGAAATTGTCATTAAATTTAATTTAAGTTTCAGCTTCTTGGTCTCAATAGCTACATTTCAGGTGCACACCAAACTGAGTTACAATCTCTGTCAGTTTCACTCCTCCCTTTTATCCCTCCTCCTCCAAGTGACTTGGTGTAGACTATACTCAACTACTGCCCCAGGAAAAACTTATCTGACAGTGCAGATAGACTCTGTGCTTCTTTTTATTCAAGAGGCCAAGCCAAAAGCTCCTCTTCCCCCACAGTGGTGGTTCTGGTGACATTGTCCTAAACTGTAAGACTTAGGGGGGTAAACACAAAGATGTTAGTGGGTAAAGGAGCCTAAAGATTTCAGTTTACTAGGAAGCACATCTCTTAAGGTGGTTTCTGTTCATCAGGAACCGTCCTTACTCCTGGTGAACAGAAACCACCCTTCCTCTTCCAGGAACCTCCTTAAGCTTCCCTCAAAGGTCAATTATCTTTGGCAAGGGCACCTGGTTCTGGATCAGTGGGGACAGCCTGCCTCAGCTCAGATCCCTCACTGACGACTGTCGTACAAAATCTGCATGCTTTTCTCTCTGTCCACCCACCCCAGCAATGATTTGGCACTCTGGTACCTTCTAAATCTTTCTTTCTACCCACAGAGTGGTCTAGTTGGGTAATTTCTCTGTGCCATCACGTACATTCCATACATCTGTCCTTCACACACAAACACAGGAAGGTTCTCGTCTGTCTCTCTTCAGAGACAGGACTGAGGCATCACCTCCATGCATGTGTTTCTGACTACATGCCCAAAGGAACTGAATTCATTCATTCAACATAGCGAGGAAACACCTGCAGACCCATGTTGATTTCAGTACTATTCACAATAGCCAAGATGTGGAGCCAGCCTAGAGAGCAATCTGTGGAGGAACGGAGAAAGGAAAGGTGGTGTATTTGCATACAATGGGGTGTTATTCGGCCAGAAAGAGGAGTGATATTGTGTCATTTACAGGAAAGTAAGTGTGGCATGAGATTATCATGCTGAACAAAGCAAGCCAGACTCCAAAGACAGTGGTCAAGTTGACAACCAAGACCAGCCCTCATACCTAGGCTACAGCAGTGCTCTGTCTCAGAAAAACAAACAGCGAATAAAAGGAGGAGGGCATGACTACTTCTAAAGTAAGGAGAAGATGTTTATTGTAGATCGAAGGGAGAAGGCAGGCAGAGGGAAGAGCCCACGCTGAACATGGCCAGCAGAATAAACCAGAGGAGGGGAAAGCAAGAGAGGGGCGGCAGGCCAAGTGGGGCAGGTCAAGAGACATAACAAAAAACAAATCACAGAGCAAAGGAAGAAACGAAAATAACAACAGGCTTGTGTTGTATTAATCAGTCAAGATTAGCACAAGACAAGCAGGGACCCAGAACTCAATATTTAAGGTGATACTCACCCGAGTCCTAGAAACAGAAGACTGGAACCTGAGGTTAAGAGCTTCATGGTTCTCCCCGTACACACCTCTGTCCAGTCTGATAAGAACATAGCTGTCAGCACAGGAAGTTCTCCTGGCTTAGACATTCGGAGCCAAGAAAGACTCAGAATTGTACAGAATCTTTTTGAAGAGCTGGATGTCATCCTGGCAGTATGCACAGGCTAAAGGTCCATCTTCCTTATCCCTGGTACCCATCAGACTCATCCTGTGAGCTTTAACTCTGGGGACCCCTGAGCCCTGCCAAAGGCCAGTGAATTCTCACTGCCAAGAATGGGGCATGGGAGCTAGCATTGTTTTTCCAAGCTCCTAAAGGGTTCTGATGAGCCAGGGAGTGGGAGAACTCCTCTCTGATCATAGAAGGAGACTGCAAACCGAAGCCTCTGGATGCATCTGGGGGAGTTCTCCCCTAGCCCAGCTATACTTATGCAGAAGAAGTAGAAAGAGAGTTTAAGTGTCTTATGGCGACAAGGTATTAAATTGATAAGGGAAAGTTTGTGGTGTGAAAATACAGATTAATTACCACGTGGGGGGCTTTTCTGTCACAAGTCTGTATGGTTTAAACCTGTTTGTTACATCAAGCCATCTTGGTAGGACTTTATTGGATACTATGAGCATCACACGGGTGGTTGGTAATCCAGGATGAAGATTGCAACCTTGGATTTAATGCTAAAATTCTTTCTGGCCTATTCAAAGGCATCTGGGGCCAGTACCAAGGACATTCTCAAAAGCACCTAGTTGATTCTAGTGGTCACTTTTCATTGGTTCCAAAGAACATAGTGATTCGAGGCATGGGCAGAATTTGGTGTCCTCAGATGGGTGACTTCAGCGCTGCCATCTTTAGCTGCCCACTATCGATCAAACCATCTTCAGCTGAAAGGAGAGCAAACTCTGGAGGAGATGTTTAAACCTATGTGATGACAGCCATCGCCCCCACTCAGTTCCATCTCCTGGCTGTAGCAGGGTGGGGACATGAGGACACAAGAGCAGCATCCTCTTGGTGTTGGGATCTCAATCCTGGTTCATTTTCCAGGGACACCAGACATCTGATGAGACAGAAAGGGAACTGAGCTTCTCCTAATTAGAGGTGCGGTTGGGATACAGGGTAGAATGTAGGAGAAAGAATCTTGAATTGCGTAGTGTTGGTTTTACTGACTTTAAACGAGGAGGACATCCTAGACTGATGTACACATCAGCTAACTGGACAAGGAGGAAGACTGGGATCTGTCATTAAAGTGCCCACTGCAATGCATTATCCTTCTGTAGTAAGGGGCGTGGGTGAGAACATGCTAGGCAAGGCTTTGTGTCGAAGTTCATATCTCAGCTCTCTCTTAATCTCTTACCCAGATACAAAACAGCAGGTATCATTCTCTCCTCTCTCTCTCTCTCTCTCTCTCTCTCTCTCCCCCTCTGTGTGTGTGCGTGTACGTGCACATGCGTGTATGCATTGTGTGTGTGTCCAGAAAATTGTGCCACAAAGTATAGCAGTTTCTCATGACAAATGCCTTGAACGGAAGAAGAACGGGAGTCTATCAGTACCCACTCCTTGTTGAGTTGTTCTCCCCCCCCCCACCGTTGCTCAACACTCTAAATTCTAAGGATTAACGTGTTGATTGCTCCATGATTCTATGATCTTTCAGAGTCATAGAGTATAACCCAGAACATCTGGTGACCATCAGGTGACATCAGCATGGGCAATGCCTCTCCTCATTCAAGTCCTGTGCACCAAAGAATACAGAGCATGTAAATCACCGAGAGGTTAAAGTTACTGAAAAACCGTAAGATGGGGGTCAAGAACCTATGATTAGGGAGGCCATAGGCCAGAAGAGAGAATCTACCACTATCATCTTGCTAAATGGACATAGTACGAAATCACTCACATTGACTTATTCTTGTTGACCCATAGATTACTGCATCTTTCAAGCCTCATCAGAAAAGCTTCTTTTTGCAGTAGACAGTCATTAGCACAGAGGCAGAGACAGAGAGATTGTGGGATGCTCAGCCATAAATGCATCTATGTCTCACCCCTGCCTTCCAACGCTCAGGGTTCAAGGTGGACTAGGGAGCAGAAAATTTTGTAAGAGCAAGAAACGGTGGTTAATGGCAGGGAACCAGAAAGTTAGTTGTGAAGCTTGTAGGAGACATGAGTAAGCTAAAGCCAGACCGAATCCCAGCATGCAGGGCACAGGGTGTGTGTGGAAGGGTAGGCAGGGAGAGCCACCCTGTGGTGTTTTGAAAGAAAATGGCCCCCCAAAGGGAGTGGCACTCTTAGGGAATATAGCCTTGTGGGAGTAGGTGTGGCCTTGTTGAAGGGAGTGTGTCATTGTGGAGGTGGGCTTTCAGGTTTCCTTTGCTCAAGCAACACCCAGTGAGACAGACCACTTCCTGCTGCCTACAGGATCGAGATGTAGTTCTCCACTCTCAGGTCTTTCTCTAACACCATGTCTGCCTGTATGCTACCATGTCCTGTCATGACGAAAATGGACTAAACCTCTGAAACCAATTAAATGTTTTCCTTTATAAGAGTTGTCATGGTCCTGGTGTCTCGTTGTAGCAATAGAAACCCTATCTAAGACACTCCCTACCTGGGGAGTTACTGGCCTTTAATAGCTGCTGGAGGAGAAAGTCAGTTTTCTTTAAGGGTCTGGCCCTGGCAGGCCAACCATGCTTCAGTATGTGATCCCAGATTCAGGAGTATATGGATGGAAGTTTTTGTTGTTTCAAACTCAGGGCAAAAGACTGAGATACCTATTTAACGTACCAAAGCAGGCCTGGCCTCCAGGTTCTCCCAGAATCCACCAGTCCCTATCTGTTACAGGGTATGGTTGGCATACCCCACCATCTACCCTGAGGGCTAAGCTGCCCTTTTCCCAGAGGCTTTTCTCTATGTAATCCAGACATTTTAGTTACCACCCCTTTGTATCTTTGGCCTCCTGGCTGCTGCACCTGCTTCCCTCCCCTCCCCGTCTCTTCGCATGGCCCAGCCCAGTCTGGTCCTGTCCATTGTGGAGTCTCCCAAATGTCTGTGCCTCTATCTATGCTCCCTCTTTATTCATAATAAACCTTCTCCTCCATCGTACCTAGGAGCAGTCATGTCCTTTCCTTTCCATTTTATCTCTTTTTTGCTTTGTTTTTTTAAAGGGAGACACGGGGATGGGTGGGTGGGTTACTATGATCAAAGAACATCGTATGAGATTCTCAAAGAACCAGTAAAAATTAAATTTTTTAAAGCCATACATATATCTGAAGAAGTGCAGGAACCAGCCCCGAGAGATCAAGGCCAAAGCACAGGACTTCCTGCCCATTGTCTCAGTGTGCTTACTTTTCCTTCTTACAAAAGCCTTTCCATGGTCTTGGATTCCCTTAAGATAGCATTGAAAACAAACAAAAATCATCTGGATGTCACATAGAACAAACTAACAACATGAAGGCAGCTCCGCCAAGGCCATTCTTTTTGTAAAAGGGTGCACTGAGACCTGAACCAGTTTAGCAAGCCTGCTTGACCAAGGCAGTTTCTGTCTTTATCCCCTGAGGTTTGTAGGTGGTGACTGCTTCTTGTCCCATTGGAGGAACTTGATGTCCCAATCTGGCACAGCTGACTGGTCAGCACAAAGGGGAAGGGACCTTTAAGGAGAGTTGTGCATTCTTATCCAGGTAACTTACCTTTGGTAGAGGATAGGAAATAAAGAAAGAAAAATGGTTCCTCAAAATAGCTTTTTTGTTTTCTATTTTTGTGCCAAAATTAGCCCCTCCCTCGTTGTATGAGGCCACTTGTTTGTTCCCAGCTGCTCAGCCCCAAAATAACCACATAGAAAATATATTAATTGCAATACGTTTTGGCCAATAGCTTAAGCATATTGCTAGCTAGCTCTTGCATCTAGAATTAACCCATTTCTATTGATCTGTGTATCACCATGCAGCTGTGGCTTACTGGCAAGGTTCCGTTTGGTGTCTGTCTCTAGTGGGTCTACATGGCTTCTCTTTGACTCTGCCTACTCTCTCTCTGTATATCTCTTTCAGCCTGGCTATATTCTGTTAAGCCATTGGCCGAACGCATTTCTTTATTCATTAACCAATAAAAGCAACACATATACAGAAGGACTTCCCATACCACCCCATCTTCCCAGAAGCCCTTGAGTAACCCGGACTGATTGCCTTGCTACCTTCCCGAGTATTGCCATTCAAACAGGGAGAAGTCAGATTTGAGTCTGGTAGCATGCTCTCCAAGCTCCTCTCTTGTCTCTCAGCCATTTTTCTCTCAGAGCACATAAGGGGGGGGGGTCTTCCTTTAGGAAGTTTCTTTTTAATGCCTAAAGAACAACTCTCCAAAAATGAAAATTTTTAGATACCCCTTGTAATGGTCTGTCCTGTCCCTTTAAGAGACAAGCCCCACCTACTCCCTCCTCCATCCACTGCTGAGGCAGGCAGATCTTCCTTCTGCTTCTGGCCTGAGCTCTCTTTCCTTTACCAAAGAGGTAGCTGCTGCCTTGGTTCCTCTCCTCTCATCCCACCCCCTCTATCCTCCCATCTCCCCTTCTCCCCTTTTTCCTTACCCCCCCCATAACCCACTAAATAAATACCCACTTACTCTACATGCCATGCCTACCCATCTTGGTCTCTCACCTGCCACGTGGCTCCCTTCCTAGGATCTGCTGCCTGCCGTGACTTGGGGACCTATAGCATGGTCTCGTGGCCTGCTGCCTGCTACCTTGACTCAGGGACCTGCAGTATTTCTGCTGCTGCACCTCTCGGGGAACTGCAGCATTTTACTTAAACCATAACATTGGTGCCTGAGACTCAAAAGGCTCTCCCACTCCTCTCCCAGGGCTGGGATCCAGAACCAGGTATTTTTTCCACAACAACCACATGCTCCATCTGCCTGAATGCCAAGCTCTATGCACACCAGCAGCTTCGGTGGTGAGTTTTCCCTTCCAGCCCCAACCATAGCCTCCACAGTTACTGTTGAGCCCTTCACTGATTTTCATAGCTAAAAACATGACCAGACAACTCGGAGTTGGTTCTCCTGTGCTAGCACTGCACACATTGTGCAGTGCATTGAATTTGGAGACACAGGGTCCCTCAGGTTTTTCTTTCCCCCTTACTTTTTCTTTTCTTTTAGACCACTCATAAGTGTTCCCTGCCATGAGAGACTGCTTGGAGTGGCCTCTAAGCCTGTCTGGCTTCTGAGTCACCAGGACAGGAGCCAGTCAGGCTTTAACACACCACCTGTAGAGAGAGGACTCTCTTTTACAGGCCCTGCAGTGTTCACTGCTGTTTCACACCCTGCCTGTAGAGAGAGGACACTCTTCTATAGGCCCTGTGGTGTTATTTGTGGGTTTTCACATTTTCAGCTATGGTATAAACCCTCAAACTATGCTCTGCTGGTGTCCCACTGGCTCAGCTTTTCCTCAAAGTGTCCCTGCCACCGCTGCTGACAAGTTTGGTCAGATGGTCAGATCCACAAGGCAGCTGTTTTCAATTCCAGCCTCTCCTCCCCACCACAGCTTGTGGCATGGCGGCTCAGCAAAGGGCAGATCATGACTCTAGGTCTCTCTTCCTTACAACATGTGGTCACTGCCATTTTTACTGAGGTGAGGTGACTTTACCACCATCTTTACTGAAGTATATCCTGCCTGGTCCCAGTATAATGATTATGCTATCTCTTTAAGAGACAAGCCATGCCCACTCCCTCCCCCATCCGCTGAGGCAGGCTGATCTTCAGCTTCCTGCCTGAGCTCTCTCTCTTTTCCATCTTCCTCTCAGAGAGGCAACTTCACTTCTGCCTCTCTCCCCACTTCTGATTCTCTCTTCTCTCTTTCTCCTCTCTCAGCTCTTCTCCTCTTCTCCCTTCCCCCTCCATAACCCCACTCCAAATATCTAACCTCAGTCTGCATGGTGTACCTATCCATGTCTCTGTCTTTTACCTGCCCGCCTCGTGTCTCCCTGCCTGGGACCAGCCACCACTCGGGGGACTCCCTGCCTAGCTACTCTCAAGGCCCACTGCCTGTTGCCACATGGCCCACTACCACCACTTAGGGACCTATAGCATTTCTGCTGCCTACTGCCCCCAGGGATCCTACAGCATTTTTAATTAATCCATATCACCTGGGTTTCCTTATGTTTTTGTCTTTAAGTCCCTCTTGCTGACTCTGTTGCATGTGTGTTTTGTACAGTGGCATGCCTTTGGTAGGATCCACCAAGGCATTCACTTCACCCAATTCCTGTTCACTGTGTGTGTGTATACATGTAATTTAAATACACCTATGTTTACTGTTAAATGTTATTATTGTCTGCCCATTATATCTTATTCCAGACTAACAAAGCAATAAGTCTCATGTTTTAAACTGGGATGTACTTTTAAGTCTTTTACAAAAATACTTTATATTTAATCCAATCCTGCTTTAAAATATATTAAGTTGTTCTCTACAATTGTCAATTCTGCTGTTAGCCTTCTATTGCAAACAGTTTTTTCTTCTTTTTGTCTTTTTACAATTGTAAATCTTACCTGCTAAGTTGAGAGCCAGTGCAGTCAAGCTTGGACCCAGCTCTCCAGGCAGATTCTATACTGTAATTATAACTCATCTATACCCAGTAAACAGCCCTCAACTGCTCAGAGATCTGAGGAATATATCATTTAAATATTTAATTATTAAAAAACTTTTCATAACAAAAAGAGACAGGTTGGCTCCTAGCAGTAGCACTCTACTTTCCTCAAAGAAGACAGAAGACAGAAGGACACAAAACAATGTCCATCTGCAATTTGCTTCAACTGCCAAGCACTGGCCACTCAGCAAAACTGCCTTTCATCTAAACTGAAGATCTCCAGACAGTGGATAAAAACACTGGAATCGACAGCCTTGCTGCTCAGGTCAAGGTAGGCTTGTCTTCCTACAGATTTCTTAGCCCATGGGATCTTCTGGAGCCTGGCAGGCCCTGCGCTAAATAGCAAAAAGCAAATACAACCTTCAGTGACCATGGAGGACCCTGAGCAGTAGCTCTAGGTGCCAACCAAGTAAGTTCTATGTCATTTTTTAATCAATAACTCAAGTAAAACTTTATCCTTCTCAAAGATCTATGATGCAGTTTTATAGCTGTGAGGTTTTGTCAGTTTAAAAGAACAACCTTACCAAACAAATTTCAATAAAACACAAATACAAGTTATTAAGGTATATACCTGCAAGTTATAAAAGTATGAGGACAAATACAAGTTATCAAATTTCTCTCTCACAGTGCCTTTCATAGTCTTAAAAATACTTTTCATTGTACAAAAAAGATCTGTCACAGTCATTCTGATATAAGTATACTACTGTCTAAAACTTATGTTTTCACAAACCCAAAGAATTTTTGTGAGTTCCAGGGAGCTGAATTTAAGGAGCAATCTTAAACAGATCAGATGCACCCCTCTCAATTCCCTGGTCCTAAATTTTTTTCCCTAAACTTAACTTTGTCCTCTGTTCTGCCAATACCTTAAACAGGTGTAAGAGACACCAGACATTCCCATACTACAAATACCCAACAGGAGCAAAGAGATCAGCTATGCCAGGATGTGACCAGCACCCAGTTTTCTCAGGTTCCCCCCTCCAAGACAATGCTCACAAATAAGCAGGAAGCAGTCTTAAGAATCTGCTGTCCCAATTTCATTAGCCTGTTATGTCTAACCTCTTGCCTTTTTTATTATAAAAAAGAGGTTGGAATGTAATAGTCTGTCCTGTCCCTTTAAGAGACAAGTCCTGCCTGCTTCCTCCCCTGTCCACCTCCAAGGCAGGCAGATCTTCCTTCTGCTTCTGGCCTGAGCTCTCTTTCCTTTCAGTCTCTTTCCCAAAGAGGTAGCTGCTGTCTTGGCTCCTCTCCTCTCCCTCCCCTCTTTCTCTCTCTATCTCTCTTTCTGCTCTTCCCCCACTTCCCCTTCTCCCCTTTTTCCTTACCCCTCCATAACCAACTAAATAAATACCTACTTACTATGCATGGCATACCTACCTGTCTCTTCTCCGCATCTCACCTGCCACGTGGCTCCCTGCCTGGGATCGCTGCCTGCCACTTCTTGGGGACCTACAGCATGGTCTCATGACCCACTGCTACCACTGGGAGACCTACAGAGTTTCTGCCGCTGCGCACCTTGGGGAACCTCAGAGTTTTATTTTTACCATACCACCCCTGCCTGGAAATCATATAAACAAGGAAAAAAAGTAACTCAGAAGAGAGATAGCAGCCATCCCCAGACAAGCTTATTACAGTAGATCAAAGACTAACTGAAAAATAAGACAACCTGGACTCACTGCACATTTTCTCTTCTCATCTCTTCTAAAATCTGTTCTTCCCCCCCAAGCTCTGAGCTTCTGTTCCTTCCTAGAGCTCACGATGCTATAGGAACTTCTAAAGGTTTCTTGAGTCTCACATTGGATGACAACCTTGTCATATACATATAATCTCCATCTGTTAATATATCGTTTATTTCCCACACTAGATTTATCAGAGAGCAAACAACTTTTTTTCTCTTCCACACTGCTTAGTTTTCTCATTGTTGAGACAAACTTGACAAAAGCATCCTAAAGAAGGATTTAATTTGGGTTTGTGTGAAAAGAGACATAGTCCATACCGATGTCGGCAAGAGTGAGGCGCTTGTCACTGTCACATTGCTTCCACAGTCAGAAGGCAGAGCAGGATGAACGCCTGTGCTCAGCTTGCTTTTTCCTTTTGATTCAGTGTGAGCCCCCAGCTCATGGGATGGTGCTGCCCATCTTTAAGGTGGGTCTTCCATCCTCACTTCAACCTCCCTGGAAACATCCTCATAGATAGACTCAGAGGTGGGTTACCATGGTGATTCTAAAATCAGTCACTCATTAATGGAGATGAAGCAGCACATCTCTCCTCCATATGCCTTGCCTAAAGCGTAAAGGAGGTTGTTGGGAACTTGGCCCCACCTTAGATCTTCTAAAATCTGTGCCCTCACAGTAAGCAACTGAAATCGAGTCACCTAACCTCGAAACTCTGAAGTCACCCTGAATGCTTCCCTTTCTGCATGCTGTAATGCCTCTTGGCTTTTGCCTCCTACACACCACTCCCTCCATGCCACTGTGTGCCATCTCCCCCAGTGCCATTGCCCCAGTGCCATCTCCCCCACCACCACCATCTTATTCCTGCACCCACAATAGTCTGCTTTATTTGTTCTTTAAAAATTAGTTTTAATTTCATGAACCATGAACACAGTATCATTTTAAAAACATTAGCAATATAGGTAATCAAAAATTCAAGATTTAATGGTGATAATCTTTGAGCACATTCCAGATGTTTTCTATGAATATCTATTTTTAAAAGTTTAGGTTGTATGTGCTTTCCCCGCCTCCCAACATAAATGATGCCATGTATGGTTTTTTCTCTTTTTATTTTTGTTTAGCAAATATATCACGGGCATTTCCCATGGTAGTGTGTACTGACCTCATTTGGTCTGCTAGGTAGCATTTCCTGGTGTGACAAACTCCCTCTGAAAGAGTCTTGTTTCCCATTTCCTGGTATTCCTGCCTTGTGTAATCCTCTCTGGGTGTGTCTATGAGGGTGTTTCCGGAATAAATTAGCATTTGAATCAGTATACTGAGTAAGGAAGATCCACCCTCACCAATGTGGGCAGCATCCTCCCAAAGCTTTGAGGGTTTGGATAGAACAAAAAGGCAGAGGAAGGGCAAATCTGTTCCTCTGTTCTTGAATTGAGACGCTCAATGCTTTTCATTTTCAAATGAAAACAAGGCTTGGTCTGTAAAAATAATACTGAGAGGCCGAGGTAGTGGGATTATATGTTTGAGGCCAACTTGAGCTACACAGCAAAATTTTACCTCAAAGAAATATAATACTCAAGAAAATATTAGGGCTCAATATTTGTAAGATTCTTATTCCAAGCACCAAAAATAAGGAGCAAAAGGAGGAAGAAGACAAAATAATTGAAGAGCTGGGCAATGGTTTAATTAATAACGAGCCAAATGGGCCAAACAAGCACAAAGACCTAAATTTGGATCTCCACCTCCCATGTAATCTCAGCTGTGGGGAGGCAGGGACAGATGGATCCTTGGAGCTCACCAGCCAGCCAGAACAGTTGGTCAATGAGCTCCAGGCTCAGTGAGAGACCTTGGCTCGCAAACATCCAACATCACATGCTGTTCTCCACACAAATGCACACATACATGCATGTGCAACCACACACATGATCGTGAACACACATACACCACACACATATCAACACACACATTTTAAAATCTTGAGCAATGAAGCGTGATAGCACATACTTTTAATTAATCTTTTAATCTGGAGGCTGAGACCAGATGGCTGAAAGTCCAGGGCTACTCGGGCCTATTGAAATAGTAATGAAACACCACCATTTCAAAGACAGGGAAAGAGATCAAGGGAGAGAAGAAAATATTTTAAAAGTGTAGATTAATTACACTTGTCTAACATGATATGAAAAATGTATGGGAATGGACACAGACCTACACTGAGGTGAAGATCAAGCAAAGAAAAAGGGAAAAGACAACTATTAGAAGCCAATGAGAAGGCCTCAGAGGACACCAACCTTGATAGACCTTTGTTGGAAGGAGCGCACCAGAGATGGCTACTAAGACCCAGATTATAGTCAGTTGAAAGTCTGTATTCCAGATGACTGGGATTATACTAGGTATTCAGGCCCTAAGTGTAATGTAGTACAAAGTGTCCAGGGTGCAGCGTGTTTGAAGGCAGAAGCCATGTCGTAGATGTTATACCCAGTCTGTGAGGACCCCAAAAGTCCACCAGGAGACCAACTCACCAAAATGCAAAAGCAAGGTTTATTGTGTGCACAATTTGCACAATTACAAGCCAGTAGGGACCTCATCAAAGCAACTGACAGCGGCAGCAGCAGCAGCAGCAGCAGCAAGAAAAGGTTCCCTGCCCTTCTAGAGGGCATTATTTAAAGGCAAAAGCCAGAAAAGCTACATTAGCAGGGTATGGAGTTACAGGTTCAATCCCGATTGGCTTGTGTCTAGGGACTTTTCAGATATTTTATTTTCTAACCTTGCCTGTTGCTTGTTGGCTGGCCTTCAGGTGGGGACATTCTGTGGTTATCTGTACTCTCCAGATGGCTACGCTGTTCTTTTACCCCTAGCCATTTCTGAGGACAGGAATGAGGCTTACACAAGACACAAAATGGAGGCAGAGGACAAAATGGAGGAACTTTTGTTCTTCACTGGCAGCTCACTCCATCGCTGCAGGGGGTACTTCATGTAAGCAAGCAATTTGACAGAAACTGAGCTAAGCAGTTAGCTGGAGAGACTTCTGCACAATTAGGAAGTTTAACAGAAGCTAAAATAAGTTAACTGGGCATCTTGATCTTGGGTTCCTAGAATATAGCTGGATAATTTTTCCTGGGATTCTCCATCAAGGAGATCAATTCTAGTTATATCTAAAATGGCTTCAGCAAGAATACAAGATGGAGGAACCTCTGTACTGTCTTGCCCTGTCACATTCCCCACGGACTCTCTAGGCATTGTTGACTTGTCCTGTCCTAGGAGGGCAAAGTTGGTCCCAGAGACCAGTAGCTTAGTTGGTCATGCAGTTGATAATGCAAGATGCCACCATTAGCCTGATCAGAATAAGAATCAAAGGTCTGCCTCAAGCTAACATCATCAGTTATGGGGACCAGGTTAAAAAGATTGATAGCAATTGTCTATGTCTTCTTTCTTTTCCGTTTTGAGGGTTTCTCTAACTGTGACAAGTTTTTCCCTAAATCATTGATTGGTTGACATGAAAACAGCAAGTTCCCCCTAAAGCCGTGTAAAGCCCTCCCTGTTTCATAAAACAGGACCCCCTGTTTCATAAAAGGAAGTCTAGCCTCCTCCAGTTCTGTGGGACTAACTCAAGAGAGTCAACTTGACTCTCCAGCCTGTAAATAGAATTCTCCAAGTGGCCTAGGTCTAAGTTTATCTGGGAACTAAGTCCACTAAAGGTTTCATTCCCCAGTAATCAAGACTGAGGTGCCTATGACTGTTTTACAGATGTTTCCTGCCCCTTCTTAGGATCAGAAACTAGAATTGGGGGCTGTTTGGCCTTCATTAACATCGAGTCAAGGCCAATATCTTAGTTAAGGTTTCCATTAATGGGATGAAACAGCATGACCAAAAAGCAAATTTGGGAGGAAAGGTTTCATTTGGCTTTCTCTTCCACATCACTGTTCATCATTGAAGGAAGTAAGGACAAAAACTTAAATAGGGCAGGAACCTGGAGGTAAGAGTTGATTTAGAAGCCATGGAAGATTTGTGCTTACTGACTTGTTCCTCACAGTTTTCTCAGCCTGCTTTCTTATAGAACCCAGGACCATCAGCCTGGTGATGACAAGACCCACAATGGCCTGGGCCCTCTCCCATCAATCACTAATTAAGAAAATACCCTACAGGCTTGCTTACTGCCAGATCTTACAGAGGCATTTTCTTAATTGAGGTTTCCTCCTCTCCGATGACCTTAGTTTGTATCAAGGTGACATAAAACTATCCAGCACAGTCAATATGAACTCCCCTCTCCTTTCCACTATAGGTGTATGCCTGGGGGATAGCATTGACCAATATACATACAGTGGGAATATGATTTCCCATTGAGTTGGAGGAGGCACATTTAGTCAAACCATTATTAGGACAAGCAAGTCAGGTAATTTGAGGACATGATGCAGGTGCCTTGTCCTTGGGAGAGTACACATAAAATTGTAATAGCCAGTCTTGTACATAACCTGATTTACTGACCTCTGCCCCTTTCCTAGATCCATATTGTTTCACCCCTGGAAGGGACACAAGAGCAGAAGTCCACCTGAAATCCCTGATTTTTCTGGATTGCTATGTCCAGGATTGGGCTGATAGGAATTGAGTATTTTGAGTTAGTGAATTCTGGTCAGTCTTATATCTAAGGGATCTAAAGTCAAAATGATGATCCATCTATCACTGTGCTCAGTGGCTCTTTTCAAGGGGTGACACCAGCTACCTGGACAGTAGTTGGGGTGGGGAGAATGACTTGGTATCCACTTTATACAAACCAAGTCTCCTGGCTGGATCTGGTGGGCAGGTTCAGAGGTGGAAATGGCAGGATTCCCTTCCCGGTCCAGTCCATAGCCTGGTGAGCTTCCTGAAAAGCCAGTAAAGACTTGAGAAAGAAATATCTCAGAGTTTGGGGAGGATGGGACATGGTTTCCAAACTTCATTCCAAAAGGAGTAAGCCCTTCCTTGTAAGGAGAACATGGGACCCAGAACACGACAAAGGGGAAGAGGTTGGCCCAATTATTTTCCATTTTTCAGCGCCAATTTGGTCAGTCTCCTTAAGAGTTCCATTTATCCTTCCTAGGTAGGATAAACCTAGAGCTCTGTGGCCTATATGTGCACAATGTAACTTCCATTTAGGGTGCAATAACTTTCTCAGATTTGGGGGACACTTTGGCTGTGAAGGCTGAGCCATTGCCAGACCCCCATATCTAGGGGCAGCCAAACCCAGGGATTATTTCCTGAAGTTTCTTAGTAACTACTGGAGCTGTCTCTGTTCAGGTGGGGTAGGCCTCCAACCATCCTGGGGTGTCCTCAAACACAGGCAAGTGTTTATAGCCAAAAACAGTAGTTCATTTTTCAGTAAAGTCCAGCTCCCCATGTTCGTCCCCCAGACCCATTTCCTCAAGCCTGGATCCCTTGTGGGATCTTTCTTCCCATTTTGGGGTTTACCTGAGCACAGGTGGTACATCTGTCTAAACATGGTTCCAAATTCAGAACATAATACAGAAGTAAAGCCATTCTCCTGTCCCCTAGGTGGGCGGCTTGGTGGAAATCCATAACCAGTTGGCTTCCCAGACTCACTGGAGGGATGGGTCTGTCTCCGGCAGCATCCGCCATCCACTGTGTATCCTGTTTGGCTAGTTCTTGCTTCATCCCACAGGGCATTCCTGCGTTCCAGGTGGTCCAGTAAACTGGGCTCGAAATGACCCAGGTTTAAGTCTATTTGGGAACTTCTTTGGCAGGGGTACCAAAACGTGGAGGGGCCCCACTGGTTCTAGGGCCACTCCCCAGGTGACCAAGTCAGTCAGTCTGTTGCCTCTGCCCCCCGGGGGAATCCCCTTTTTGGTGACCTTTGCAGTGGACAATGACCACCCTCTTGAGTAGCCAGATAGCTCCCCAAAGGGATATTATTTCTTTCCTACTTTTGACTTCTTTTCCTGCAGAGGTTAGCAATCCTCTTTCCCTGTATAGAGTCCCATGGGCAAGGGCCATGGCAAAAGCATATCAGCTATCAGTGTATACGGTGATAACCTTGTCTTTTCCCCAGTGGAGAGCCTGAGGCACAGCTAAGAAGCTCAGCTCATTGTACTGAGGGTCTTCTGTGTCCAGGTAGCCTTACCACCACTGCCCCTGCAAACCTGATCCCATCCTAGAGAAACTGCTCCCATCTGTGAACAACATCTCATTTGGTGTCAACAACAAACAGTATATCAGGTCAGACCAGATAGACTGGATCAGTTAGTTACCTCAAAACAGTCACTCTGGGGACCTGCGGGACCATTGTCTGGTAGGAGACTGGCATGATTAAGTCTGACTTCTTGTGGAAACATATGTGTGGTTCATCAAGAAACCCGGCTTAGTACTGGGTTGCCTACGTATTGGACATCCATCTCTCGGATGCTCCCCTCAAGAACGTCAAGGCAGAGTGTGGGGCTTTCAGGGACAATTCTTGCCCTAAAGTTAATTCGTCAGCTTCTTTTACCAGCAGAATGGTGGCAGCTATGGCTATCATACACGCTGGCCATCCTGCTGCCACTGGGTCAGGTGTCTTGGGCAGATTTGTCACTGGTATTTCCATGGTCCCAGGGTTTCCGAGAGGACTTCCAGTGGGAGGTGGTTTCCAAACTTAATTACAGTGCCTCTGGCCTTATCCACATACAAATGGACTGGCTTAGTAACGTCAGAGAGACGGGGCAGATATGAAGGCCTTTTTCACTGCTTTAAAGGCCCTCTACTTAATCTCAGTCCTTTCCAAAGGCAGCATAGCCCCCAGGGCTGTCATAGAGGGGCTTAACTATCTCAGAAAATCCCTTTATCCACAGCTAGCAGTATCCAAGCATCCCCGGAGGGGTGCGGGTGGGTGCGGGAGCTTGCAGGATGGCTGGAATAAGGTCATGGGAAAGGGCCGATTTCCTTCCTCTGGGTATAGCCTAAGTACACGGCCTGAGGGACACATGCTGAGCCTCCTTGGCTGAGATCTGGTACCCCAGGGCTTGGAGGGCCACTAAAAACACACTTTCTGTTGGCTGTCTACATTCCTTACCAGTGGTCAGAGCTATGACGAGGCTGTTTGCATGCCAAAGCAGCGTGCTTTGTGGCTATTTTCGTCTAAACTTCAACAGATCTCTACTAAGGGCCCCATCAAATGAGGCTAACGAGTCCCTGAACCCCGTCTCCTGGTTCACATCTCCCGTTTCCTCTCTTGTTGGTTTCCCCAAGGGCAGTGCTCACCACATGGGAGAAGTTCTTTCTTTGTCTTCCGCTGAATCTTGACTGTTATAAACTTTCTGAGCAGTTTTCAAAAGTTGAGACTTATTCATCCTTTCAAACCCTTCAAATTTCTGGGGCTTTCTCCTTATGCCCAGGGCTGACTGCATGACAAAGACAGTCTTAGTGGCTCTCTGTTTTGGGGGTGCAACGGGTCCTATGAGGGTAAATACCCATTATATCTCACAGAACCCTTCCAGAAACCCAGCAGGCACCTTGTCAGGTCCTTGAGTGACATGAATTACTGTAAGTTAGCTGGTAGGTTTCCTGGCTACTGTTTTTTATCTTTCCAATAATGTTTGGTGAGAGAAAAAAAAAGCATTCAATATTCACTTACCTTTAAACAGTTTCCAACAAGCTGAAAAAGGCCTGCCTCTTCTCCAAAAAAATGTCTTCTAATTACAAAGTAACTGGATAGAGAGGAGAGGAAATAAGCAATGAATGGGGAAGTTGAGCTCTCGCTTTTCCTCCAGGGGGACTGGTGAATTACACCCCCCTTAGAGCAAGTGTTGGGGCATGCAGCTCCAGGAAGGACTCTGAGAGAACAGGCAGGCGTTTTGGGTTTCTCTGAGTGGCCTGGTTGGACCAAAAGAACTCAGGACCCCACCAAGAGCGCACACACAGGTCTAAAGCCTAGAGGGGGACACAGTCGCCACCAAAAGGGGGACACTACCGCAGCATGCGGGCAGCCTGGTGTAGCCTGTGAGCCTATGGGAAATCGTGCACTGCCTTGGTGGCAGCCATGTCTATGGTCTCAGAACAGCCCACTCACCTTTTCCACTTCAGTCCTGTTTTTCCAGCCAGCAGAACTGACAGAAACTCAGAGAGACACATAGGAACACAGACACACAGAAAGACACACCCTAAAGATAAACGGGGGTGACCACCACATGTTCATACACTGAAACAGACCAGGGGAGTCTGGTGACATCTCACACAGATGTCAGACACAGGATCTAGGTTGTATCCAACCTCTCCACTTGTGTCCTAACCAGATGGGGCCTCTTACGGACTAAACTTACATCTGGAGGTTTTCAGACCAAATGACTTTTAATTAATCTTTTCTTTTTCTTTTCGGGATGCTCAGGAGCCCTTAGCAGTGATCAGTCAGAGAGGATTTTGGGGGGCCCTGGAACATCACAGAATGTGTAATCCCTAAGAGTCCTCTCCATCCAGGGCATTTCTCCTTTCTCCTGGGGGTCCTGAGGCCCCTATATGTCTGGGTCCAGTATGGTGATATTTTGTTTGTGCTGTAACAAATAAAGCTTTCCTGAAAATAAGAGTGCGGAGCTAGCCACTCTAGTTAGCCATAGAAGCCAGGCAGTGGTGGCACACATCTTTAATCCCAGCACTCAGAAGACAGAGGCAGACAGATCTCTGTGAGTTCAAGACCACCCTGGGCTACACAAGATTGAATCGGTCTAAAAGAGAAACAGAACTCATACCTTTGATCCTAGCATTAGGGAGAAAGAGACAGTAGTGATATGGCTGGGTGGAGAGAGGAATATAAAGTGGGAGGAGACAGGAGCTCAGAGCACTTAGCCTGAGGATTTGTAGAGACAGGATGTCCATTCTTTGGTCTGAGGATTTTGTAGAGGTAAGAACGAGGCTGGCTGCTATGCTTCTTTGATCTTTCAGCTTTCACCCTCCTAATATCTAACTCCGGGTTTTTACTATTAAGACCAATTAGAATTCACATTTTATTCACTGTACACTCCAGTCCCTGGGAATCTTACTGGGGCCTCCAAAACGTTTCAAGAATAACCACTCAGACAGTTGATAGCAACTTGAAAATCTGTATTCCACATGACTGGGACTACACTCGGGTATTCAGGTCCTAAGCGTAGCACTGAGTGTTTAGAGCACAAGGCGTTTGAAAGCAAAAAACACATCCAGGCATCTCACTCCACAGCTGCAGGGGGGACTTTGAGCATACAAGCAATCTGACAGAAGCTGAGATAAGCAGTTAGCTGAAGGGGGCTCTGCTCGAGCAAGAAGTTTAACAGAAGCTAAAATAAGTTAGCTGTAGCATCTTGACTTTGGGTTCTAGAATAGAGTTAGGTGATTTCCCACAGGATTCTCCACCAAGGAGATCAAATTCTAGTTAAACCTGTCAAGAATACAAGATTTGGAAGAACCTCTGTACACTTCGCCCTGTCACACCTTGGTCTCTGTCTTCCAGAGTCTGGAACTGGGAGGTAATAAATCTGGGGATTCTTTTGCTTTTGTTCTTGTTTCTGTTATAAAGACAGTACCAGAGACCACATCAGATGACAAATGAGGATCTGAGGAAGTAGCTTGTAGAGAATTGTCTACTATATGTAAAAACTCACCACCGCTCCCCAAAACAAGGAGGGAAGAATGCTAGGAGATGGCCAGCAGGTGCGTCACTGTGTGTCAGCATGAGGACCTGGGTTGGGATCCCTAGTACCCACGTAAAATCCAGGCACGGTGACGCATAACTGTAATGGGAGGTGGAGATAGAGACAGGAGGGTCCCAAGGGCTCATTGATCAACCAGTTTAGCCAGTTGACAAGAGAGTCAACCAGTGAGACACCTATCTTAAAACACGGGGCAGAAAATGACCAACTTTTGTCCTCTATACATGTACACAGAGATGTGTGCACCCACACACAGACATATAACCCCATATCTACACACACACACACACACACACACACACACACAAACACACTAAATGGTAAAAGATGTACAAGGAGGCTGCTTGTTTGTCCCAGCTGTCCAGAACCAAAATAACCACACAGAAACTGTATTATTTAATTCACTGCTTGGCCCATTAGCTCTAGCTTCTTATTGGCTAACTCTTATATTAGTTTAACCCATTTCTAAAAATCTGTATACCACCATGAGGTCGTGCCCTACCAGCAAAGTTTCAGCTTGTCTGTCTCCAGGAGTGGCTCCAGGATGTCTCCCTGACTTCGCCCTGTTTCTCCCATGCTATAGGCCAAGCCAGTTCTTTATTCATTAACTAATAAAAGCAACACATAGACAGAAGGACCTCCCACACCAAAAAGAGGTTCTAATATCATACCTGTTATACAAGGTGAGGCACCCTTCATAGGCGAAGCACACTTCAGAAATATTAGTGCACACTTGTAATCCAAGCACTCAGGCAATGGGGGCAGAACAATCTGAAGGTCAAGGTCATCCTCAGCTGCCTAGCAAGTTTCAGGCCAGCCAGGCTACATGAGACACAACCTCTGTTGAAGAAAGAAACTTTTACAAATCATATATAAGGATTAACAGTAATATTTTATTAATTAATAAGAGAAGGGAAACTGAATAGAAAAAGGAGCAGGAAATTTTTGTAAAGAAGCTTGTGAATTGCCAATAAACAGAAGAAGATGCTCAGTGTATGCAAATCAGCCTTTTCTACCAATGATTTCTGCTAAATTTACAAGCGTGAAAATGTTCAGCTCTGACTAAGGGTGTTGAGACGTAGGGATTGCCACACCTGCTGGAAAAGCAATCTGGAGATATCTGTGAAAATTTAAAGTACAAACACCATGGCAAATAGGAGTTTGAGACAAAGCTTCCTCATACAGCCCTGGCAGGCCTTGAACTCACAATCCTGTTGCCTCAGCCTCTTGAAGGCTGGGATTATAGGTACACACCACTATGCCTGACTACAATATTAATGATCCAGGAACCCTGCCTTAGTTCATCTACATTACTGTAATAAAAGCTCCAATATATCCAGACTAACCCCTACAATGCCATGTTGCAGTATTTTGGTAACTGCTAAACACAAAGAACCTGAATATCCATCCAGAAAGAATGAGTAAATAAACAAGATCAATCTGATTTATCTCAGGAGATAACATCAAGGAGAGAGACCAAACTAAGTAGTCATATGTCTATTGTGCTATTTTTGCAGTTTGAGCCAGATCAAAAGAGCAAACCAAGTATGTGTAACCCGGCCTCATGATGCAGGACTCTGGTTTCAGTCTCCAGAATGGAGGGAGGGAGGGAGGGAGGGAGGGAGGGAGGGAGGGAGGGAGTGAAGCAAGAGAAGGAGAGAGAGAGAGAGAGAATAGTTATCAGACCTAGATACCTTCAGGATAAGAGAGCACAATCATGATATAAATGAGAAAAACCTTTATATATCATCCTGAAATTTTAAAAGCACACAAAAAATTAGTAATTTTTTGAAAGTCAGCATCTCCCCCGGTTGACTTTCAACAAGACATCGGAACCCTCTCTGTCCTAGCCGCTTTCACATCTACCACCTTTGTCTCCACATTCCCTCCACAATCAGGGCCTCAGCCATGCCACCCTTCAGCAGTCAACATCTTAAAACATCTTGTGTTTGACCTCTGAACTTCTGACCCTCCTCCTGAAAAGTGTGCCTTTTCTATCTGCCCCTTAAACTCCTTCTTATCCCTAAGCCCCATCCACATCTCTTCATACCCAACTGACGTGTGAATCATGCTGTAGCTTTCTTTCTTTCTTTCTTCTTGTTGTTGTTTTTTGAGACAAGGCTTTTCTCTGTAACTTTGGAGCCTGTCCTGGAACTCGCTCTGTAGACCAGGCTGGCCTTGAACTCACATCTGCCTCCCAAGTGCTAGGATTAAAAACATGTGCGACCACTGCCTGGCCTGTAATTTTCTGTATGCATAAGTGCATCTGTGTCTGTAGTGTCCCCTTTCTTAAGTTTAGTTGCAGTTCAGAAAGATTTTAATCCTTACTGAATGAATCAAAGCTAAAATGATGTCTCAGGTTTTGCATGTTGCTTGAATCAACCATAGCATTACCCAGGCTATATTATTCGTGTTTTTGATGAGCCAAAGCAGATGAGATGTTTTGTCAATAGACTAATACACCTTTGTTAAAAGTTTTCTAAGAAGTTGAAACACTTGCAATCAGTTTTCCAGTAGCCAGAATTCATTTTAAGCTTGGGCTTAATTTCTGAGCAGGGAATAATGACTATGGGAATAGCTTGTTGTTTTGAAAGTTCTGTCAATAGGGGCTGGATAAGAGTGCTTACTTTGCAAGCATGAGGACCCGAGCTCAGATCCCTAAGACCAACATAAAAAGCTGCGTACAGTCTGCACAGATGACTTAGTCAAGTTCTATTGCAGTGAAGAGACACCATGACCATGGCAACTCTTAGAAAGTAAAACATGTAATTGGGGCTAGCCTACATTCAGAGATTTAATCCATTATTTTCATGGTAGCAAGCATGGGGGCATAGGAGCAGACGTGGTACTAGAGAGGTAGCTGAGAGTTCTACATCTGGATCTGGATCAGCAGGCAGGAGGAAAAGAGAGTGACACTGGGTCTGACTTGGGCTTCTGAAACTCCAAAACCAATCTCAGTGACATACTTCCTCCAACAAAGCTACTCTTCCTAATAGTGCCACTCCCTTTAAGCCTATAGAAGCCATTTTCATTCAAACCACCACAATTTACAACCTGTGTGCTGGAAAATAGGGCCAAGAGGACCGACCCCCAGGGCTTACTGGTTGCCAGCCTATTTCTGCATTCAGTGAGTGACTTGTCCCCAGGGATAGGCCGAACTACAGGGGAAGACACCTGATAATATGCATTGCATTGATCCTCCCATCTATGAATAGCTGCAGTGCAGTCCCTAGTCCTGTCTACACTTGGATCTACCGCTAGCCCTTGCCCTGCTCTGCTCCATGTTGCTGTGATGCTGTCCCCAAGATGCTGCCACCCCAGGCTCTTCTCTAGTCAGTTGCCAGTTTGCTCCTCTGGAGACAGAAGCCAAGGTCTTTCCTCTGTCCTTGATTCACTCATCAGCCCCTCTCTCACCACCTCCAAGCCTCTGGAGCTCCACAGGGTGCCTACTCTTGCCCCTGTTCTTTGGGAGGCTCTGATTAATTTTATCAAGATCCAGGTACCTGCTACTTCTTTGTCTCTGTGGCCCAACACAACACTGGCTGTCTGCTCTTGCTAATCCCTGGGATTCCATATATCAGTTCACTTTTGCCATGAGACAGACTGTCACCCAAATACAATAGTTTATAACCATCATTGATGTGTAACTCACATTTCACATAATAGTGATTTAGGCTGGGATCAGCTGCACCCATAATTCTGTTGATCTTAGCAGTAAGCAACCAAGTTCTCAGGAGACCTTGTTTGGGGAGATAGTTGTCTGTCATCTGGGCCAATGGTAAGTCTGTGTGTCTCTCATCTTGCAACAGTCTGTTTCAGGCACATTCACTTAGTAGCTGTTGAAAAAGAGAAGATGTGGGAGGGGTGCAGGGTGTCTCTTGAGGCATGTTATAGTTTGGATGTAAAATATTCCCAAAGGCTCATGTGTTGAAGTCTTCGTCCCCAACTGGTGAAACTACTGGGAACTGATTGGAACAGGAAAATGCTAACTAATCCCTTCTTCTGTGGACTAATCCACTGGAGAGCTACAAGTTGAACAGATGACTAGGAGGTACAGCCTTGGTGGAGGAAGTAAGAGGCATGCCTATGAAGGATGTATTTTGTCCCTTGTGTCTGTCTGTCCCCCCCCCCTCATTCCTAGACACCACAAACTGAGCACCTCTACTCTTCACCAAGGGCACAAAGTAACACAGGCCAAGTGACCATGAGTTGAAAACCTCTGAGACTATAAGCCAATATGGGCTTTTCTTCTTCAAGTGGTTTCTCTCAGGGTCATGAAAAGCTAGTACAAGGCTCAGACTCAGAGTTTACATATTGTTTCCTTCCAAAGGGAGCTGTCAACCCTCCTCAGAATCAAAGGATAAAGAAATCAGTTTCAAGCTAGGCAGTGATGGCGCACGCCTTTAATCCTAGCACTTGGGAGGTAGAGGCAGGCAAATCTCTATGAGTCTGAGGCCAGCCTGGTCTGCAGAGTGAGTTGCAGGACAGGTTCCAAAGCTACAGAGAAACTCTATCTTGAAAAAAAAATGTTTCATTTCTTTATGACTAATAGCAAGATTTGGCTGTTCATTTGGAGCCTTGGGTTTGCCCCTGCACAGCCCAGGAAGCCCCATTCCTCTTTTCTCTCTCCAAATCCCACCTGCTCAGAGAGTCTCCAAACGAAGGAAAGGCAGCAGACAGCTCAGTTCCAAATTCTTGGCGACTATTGCAACTTTTTCTCCCGATGCCTCCAGGTGCCCAAGTCCCTGTCTAACTCCTCAGTTTTTGACCACACTTGGGCCCAATCCCAGCTTGTGGTGCACAAGCCATCACTCCTCCTCTATAACCTATAAAATCTCCCTACTTAAGTTCGGCTTGTGAGTTCTCTGGCCTCAATCTCTGGAGTGGGAGAAGCCATCCAGGAGTTGCTTTGCTCAATATACCTATTATGCTTTTTCAATTCAGGTTGATCTGGCTTGCTGAGTCAGCAGGAAAACTTATTATCAGAGGGCAGAAACCTATAACTGGCTTCGTTTGTAATCTACCACCATGTACCATTGTTTATATCACCAACTCCTCAAATGATTATTGTTTTCCTAGTTAAAGCCTGTGAGTGTATTTCAGGATGTTTTAGAGATGCAGGTTAGGGAAAACAATAAAAAATGGGGTCTTTTCTATTCAAATATCTTTGTGATTAATGTCATTAGTCTGGTTTCTTTAAAGTTAGTCCATGTGCTATATTTTAACAACGATGGGCTGAGTGTCCCCGTGTGATAGGCATGAGGTTTATGGACCAGATGCTGTGGGCTAGTACAAAGTTGATAAGGTACGATGTCTGTCTACCCTGGGCAAGTTAATACAGTACATGCAACAAGAGCCACATAAGCTTTGATATAAATGAAGAATGGGGTCTGGGAATGTAATATAGCTCAGTGGTAGAATGCTTGCTTAGTATGCATAAGGGCTTAGGTTGGATCCTCAGCACCACCAATGTCTAGCTTGATTTCTATTGTGGGAATAAATTTAATAACCAAAAGTAAGCTGGGCAGTGTTGGCACACACCTTTAACCCCAGCACTTGGGAGATAAAGGCAGGCAGATTTCTGAGTTTGAGGCCAGTCTGGTTTACACAGCAAATTCCAGGATAGCCAGGACTACATACAGAAACCCTGTCTTGGGAGAGAGAGAAAGGAAGACAAAGAGAGAGCTTATTTCCATTAACAACTCTTAGGTCACACATCACTGAGGGAAGTCAGGGCAGGAACTCAAGACAGGAACTTAATGGCAGGAATTGAAACAGTTCATGGAGGATGCTGCTTCCTGGCTTGTTTCCCTTGGCTTGTTCATTTGTTCTTATTACAACCCAGAATCACCTGAAATTGGTGGCACCACCCACAATAGTCTGTGCAGTTCCTCATTCACCATTAATCAAAAAAAAAAAAAATCCCACAGACTTGCCAGCAGGTCAGTCTGATGAGGGTAATTATTCAACTGAGTTTGCCTCTTTTCACAAATGCCTAGGTTTGTGCCAAGTGTACAAAATCCAACAAGCACAGTAACACAGAATAAAAAAGGCAAAGCTGAGAAATAGAAAGGGGGTGACCAAAACAACTACTGTGACCACGGGGTTCACAGCCTGGTAAGGGAGCCGTCTTGGTCCATCTGTAATGGAGGGAGTTACATAGCAGGAACATCAGCATCTTCTATACGCCACTCTCGTTCCATTGCCTGACAACAGGCTAGCATGCAGCAACCAGTAAATCAATATTCATTGAGGACATGAATAAAAGATGTGTACACAATGCTAACCAAATGCAGATAAGGAAAAAAAATTAATTGTGAGAACAAGCGACATCTTCATCAGAGCAGGTGAGCTGTAAAATGTCAACCGAGAAAAATTGTCTTGTTCTGGCAAGCAGAGAAGAGAGCTGACGGGAAAAGTCCAGGGCAAGCCGGAACAACTAGACAGAAGGCTGAAGGGTGAGTGGGCTGCCCTGGGATGATGAAGCTGGAAAATCATCCCCACGTGCACAACCTTTGGGATTACTGGGGTTCTCTTTGAGCCTGTCTCATTATGTGTTCAAAAAATGATTGGAACCCCTCACCAACAGCAAAGGAAAATCCACCAACCTTCATTCTGCCATGAAAATGCCCCACCTCCATTTAACCAGAGACAGCCCTACTCAGAGTAGTATATGAGTTGGGCAGATTTGCCCATGTGGTTTGGGGGCTTTTGAATGTTTCCCCAGAGGCGGCAACAAAATATCTATAAAGATTCTAAACAAGCACATGGGTGGGGGAACCAGAGGCATAGAAATGCCTGTGGGGGGCTAAGCTGAGAGGGAAGACATTGGAGTAGACCAGAAGAACACTAGTGATAGCCACAGCACTTAGCTCTAAGATCTTCATCAGCCTCCACTATCTTCTTCCCCAAAATGAATTAAAAAAGCAAGATCTAGTCCTTTTTATGGTTTGGGACTTCAGAGATGACACACACACACACACACACACACACACACACACACACACACACACACGTCTCCATATGACAGCCCTATCCTGCAGAACAGTCAGGTAAGAGTGTTGAGGAAGGGCAACGCCAGTAATCTAGGATAACACCTTGCTACCTTATGTTCAAGGTCATTTGGAGCCTTACATGCTCAAATCTTGGCATGGTACTCAATTTCTTTCTTATCCCAGTAATAGCAAGGAAAAGACTTTCGTCCTTCACCTTCAGAAAACCTCCTGGAAAGAACCAACCAGACATTAAATAAGAGACAAGGTGTATATATTGATTAGCACTGACAGAGAAAGGGACAGGGGGGAAAAAAACCACAGCGTGAGAATCATGCAAATTTTGAGTCTCAAAGGAAAACTCAGACAGAGCTTAAGGCAACTCTTCTGAGAGGAGGAAAGCCGGATCTAAGCAGTATTTGAGGGAGAGCAAATTGTGTTTTGGGGAATCCAACAAGCTTAGAAAGGCATGCCAGGACAAAGTTTGGACACAGAAGCACAGAAGATAAGTGAATCTCTTAGGAGTATTTAATGGGCCTGAAATAAAAGACAATTGTGCGTGACGAAAGTCTGTCCAAGTGTGTTGACAGACTTCTGCCTTTCCTCCTGTGAAATGAGCTTAGTCTGAGGTAATGGTTCTCTTCCTTGACTGAGCTGGGTTTTAAGCAGATAGGGAGACACCAAAGCTGAGTCTTCTCAGCATCTGCTTCCCTCTGGGTCCCTTTAATTTGAAGCAATCAACACATCAGGGCAGCCTCTGCACTCCTGCATCCCCAGACTGCCAAACTCTTCCATTTTTGTAAGGAATTTTGTTTCAACTTCTATTTTATTATAGTAAAATACAAAACTAAAAAAAAAAAAAAAAACCATAAAATTCACCGTCCTAAAAAAAATGAGAAAATAACGCCCTTACCACCTGCAGTGACTGATCTTGGTTGTCCACTTGACAAATCTAGGAAGAGGGAACCTCAACCAAGGAATTGCTGCCCTCAGATTGGCCTATGAGCCAATCTTGGTTGATAATTACTATAGGAGGACCTAGACTTTGTGGGCCTGGTCCACATAAGAAAGTTAACTGAGCTGGTGAGATGGTTATACTCAGTGGTTATGAGTATTTGTTCTTACAAAAGACCTGGGTTCAAGTCCCAGCACCCACATGGTGGCTCATAACTCCAGTTTAAGGGGATCTGATGCCCTCTTCTGACTTCCTTGGACACTGGGCATCCATATGGTGCTCAGATAATACACGTGAGCAAACATTCATAACCAAAATAAGTAAATCTAAAATAAATAAAGAAATGAATAGGATCAATCAATAAATAAGAAAGTTAAGCTGTTACACCCGTGAAGTCTTACCAACACAGCTGCCTACATGTGACCTTCAGGATTCCAATATACTCGTTAATGTGGAATGGTTAAAGGTCATGAGGTCCAAGTCCTAGAGAAAATGCTACAGGCATAAGAAATGTGAAGAAGAAAGAGCACATATTAATTCATTATCTAATACCAAATGGTCAGCCCTGAAAACATACCTATAGGAGATATTGAATGGACTTAGCAGACTGTATTTATGTACTTAGGAAAGTTTGTATGTGAAGGTCAGCCCTGAAAACATACATACAAGCAATATTGAATGGACTTAGCAGACTGTATTTATGTACTAAGGAACGTGTGTGTGTGTGTGTGTGTGTGTGTGTGTGTGTGTGTGTGTGTGTGAATTTTAAAGAGAGTAAGGGGTGATGTATTTAGGAGGGTTTGGGAGAAGAAAAGGAAAGAGGAAATGATGCAAGTATATCATGAACTCAAAAACTAAAAATATATTATAATGATGATGATGATGATACGGAGGAGGAAGAAGAGGAGGAGTAAAAGAAGTTGCTTAGCTGATCATAAGCCAAGAAAACAGCCCTCTTTCACAGTGTCTGAGTTTGTGCTCTGACTTCCCTCAAGGACAGGCTTGACATTGTAATGGAAGCCAAAGGAACCCTTTGTTCCCACTTACGGTCATGGTATTTACCACAGCTACAGAAAGCAAACTAGAATTTCATTTTAGTAATTTTAATAGGGCACTGGTGAGACAGCTCAGTGAGTAAGGGTGCTTGCTGCTAAGTCCAAGGTTGGCAGTTCAACCCCCAAGACCCACATAGTAAAAAAGAGAACCAATTCAACTCCCACAGATTGTCCTCCGACCACCCCATACTCCCCTGGCAGGTATGCACAAAGTTCCCCCCAAGAAGAACTGGTTTGGGCTCATCTTGTAGTTTCATTCATGCACGTTTCCATAAAGGGCCTTCGCGTCTTCTTCCCCGCAGGTCTAGAGACACAGCCTTTTGCCACATCCTCTTACTTGGCGCAAAAGGTATTATGGAAGCCAGGAAGGTGTTATGGAAGCCAGAAGAGACTACCAAGAAGAAGAAATGCTAAGAATAGGAAAGTGACCTTCAAGAGAGAACTGTTCTTAAATGTTTAATGCAAACAGAAGCTGCAAGGAGCAGCTTGGTAACAGGAAAATAAACAAGGAAGTGAGTTAAAGGAGGAACTGGAGGAAGATCTCCTGGAATCTCTTTATTTATTTGAGAATAAAGAGATAAAAGTTATGAGAAAAGAGATGAGACATAAAAAATAGATAGGTGGCATCTAAAAACAGTGTGCATTCAGACTCTCAGAAGGCAGAAACTGAGATGCCTAAATTGTAGACTCAGCAACTCAGCATAGCTGATGAGTGCAGACTCGAAATCAGAGAGACTCAGCTTGGCTTCTGAGCTCTGGCACAGCTTGCTATGTCAACTCAAGAAATTTCCTGGGGCTGGAGAGATGGCTCAGTGGTTAAGAGCACTGGCTGCTCTTCCAGAGGTCCTGAGTTCAATTCCCAGCAACCACATGGTGGCTCACAACCATCTGTAATGAGATCTGTTGCTCTCTTCTGACATGTGGGCATACATGGAGACAGAATGTTGTACGCATAATAAATGAATAAATAAATATTTTTTTTAAAAAAAAAGAAATTTCCTTGGCCTTTCTGTTATAGTCACTTGATTTTATTGAGTGGGTTGTTATTATTATAATATTAACACCTTAGGAAGTTGTGTGAGGTAATGCTTATGAAATAATTTGCATGAGGTTTTAACATACACTAGCACTCAATAAATGTCCCATGTTACTGGCTGAATTATGTTCCCTCCAAAGTCCTATGTTGAAGTCCAAGCAAGATCTTAGAGCAGTGGTTCTCAATCTATGGGTGGAACGACCCTTTCACAGGGGTCACCTAAGACCATTGGAAAACACATATATTTATATTACAATTCATAACAGCAGCACAATTACAGTTATGAAGTTGCAAAATAAATTTTATGGTTGGGGTTACCACAACGTGAGGAACTGTATTAAAGGGTCTCAGCATTAGGGAGGTTGAGAACCATATCTTAGAATGTCATGGTATTTAAAGATACCTCAGGACCGACAAGATGACTCATTGTGTAAAGGCACTTGCTGTCAAGTATGATGACCTGAGTTTGGTCCTTGAGACCCACATAATAGAAGAAGAGAATCAGCTCCTACAAACTGGTTTGTTTGTTTGTTTGTTTGTTTTTGGCATCTACACGTGTGCCAGGCATGCATCTCTTGTGCACACAAAAAGAAATAAATGAAAGCCGGGCGGTGGTGGCGCACGCCTTTAATCCCAGCACTTGGGAGGCAGAGGCAGGTGGATCTCTGTGAGTTCGAGGCCAGCCTGGTCTACAAGAGCTAGTTCCAGGACAGGCTCCAAAACCACAGAGAAACCCTGTCTCGAAAAACTAAAAAAAAAAAAAAAAACAAAAAAAAAGAAATAAATATATTTCTTAAAAATTTTCATGATAGTGCCTTCAAATGGATAATAAAGTTAAAATAAGGCCACCTATGGTGCTACTGATGCACCCTAACTACTGCCTTCATGAGAAAACGTTGGGACACCAAGATATCACGGAAGCTCACATGGAGGAAAGATGATGTGAGGACCCAGCAAGAGCCAGTCCTCCTCAAGCTAAGGAGAGGGGCCTCAGGGAAAGCCAAACAGTTGCCGTCTTGATCTTCAGTCTCCAAAACTACAGGAAACTGAGTGTCTGTTGTTTAAGACACCAACCTGTGGAACTCTGTACAGCAGCATAGCAAATTAGTATGTCACTTGCCATTGTTATTTCAAATCCAGATGAAAAGCCAAAATGAAGGTGCCCTTGATTTTCAATGTTGACAAAGGCTCCCAGACCTGCTGTGCAAAGAAGGCCCAGAGATGGAAGTTTCTGTCCGGTATGCTCCTGCAGCTGTTTAGACACAAAGAAACACACAGAGGATTATTTTAATTATAAACTGTTTGGCCTATTAGCTCAGGTTTATTATTAACTAGCTCAAATTAACTCATAATTCTTATCTATGTTTAGCCACATGGCTTGGTACCTTTTCTTAGAGTACAGTATTCTCATCTTGCTTCCTCTACCACCTTTTCTTTTCCCAGAATTCTCTTAGTCTGGTTGCCCCACCTATACTTCCTGCCTGGCTACGGACAAATCAGCTTTTTATTAAACCAATAAAAGTGACAAATCTTTATGATATGCAAAAGTGTTATCCCACAGCAGAAGCCAAAATCAGCATCCCATTCCAGCCCCACCAAGTTGGCTGTGTCTATAGAGATCATTGCATGAGAAACAGTGAGTCACACTGTTTCTGGTTTCTGTGCAGGGTGTAGAGCTCAGAGATTTATCGGACAACTGGGATGAGTCAATAGCAGGGGAGTCCCTGAGATTCTAAGAC
This sequence comes from Microtus oregoni, assembly GCF_018167655.1. Lineage (NCBI taxonomy): Eukaryota > Metazoa > Chordata > Mammalia > Rodentia > Cricetidae > Microtus > Microtus oregoni. The sequence goes on along the minus strand of NW_024543075.1, from coordinate 22,031,417 downwards.
CTGCTCCATTCCTGCCCCCAGCTCTTTTGGGCATGCCAAGAGCATGCCACCCCAAAGTAACAAGGTCCCCCTTGGTTTTCAAATCAGCAGAGCTACCTTCCCATCATCCCCTTTGAAGGTCAAAAGGCCAGATTCCACCAAAGGCTACCCCAGATGTGATTTTAAAATAGTACTTTTTGAAGCCCGCAATTAACACCTAATTACATATTCTTGCCAATTAGAGTAATGGCAGAGTCCCCCAAAAGTCACAGTCTGAAGAAAGGATGTCTGGGTTCTCCTCCTCCAACTACCCACTCTTCCTCCAGTAGCAGAGAGCTTACAAGCTTCTGCCACTATGTGTAACCTTGGAAAAGGTTTTTAGCCTCTGGTCCTGACATCTACAAAACGATGCTGTGAAGCAAATGAGATCATTCAATCAACCAATATTTTTCTGGTTGGTCTCCTATGGACTCGTTGCTTCAGTCAAGAGATCTCTGGTGGTATCTGCTGGGTACCAAGCCCTGGGGAGACAGCAGTGGAGAACACCCAGACGGTCTCAGCAATCATGGAGCTCATCTTCTCAGAGGCTGACAGAGAACAAAGATACAAATGTGAGTTGGCCTGAAACAATGATAAGATGTACGGAAAGTAATAAGGGACAAGTGCAAGTCTGCATGGTCACAGAAGTGTTTTTGGAGGCCTGAATGATGAGGCTGAAGGGAGAGGAGCAGACGGAAACAGGAACTTCAGGTGATTCTAGAAGGAGAGATATATTCAAATCACAGAAAACAGGATAATTTGGAAGAGGATAGAGAGGTCCGAATTGGGCTGGAGAAATAACAAAAGGCCAAAGCCTGAGAGGGAAGTGTCTTACTGGATCAGTAGTCTCTCAGGACACAGAAGCTGCTTTTCACAAACCTAAGAGCTAAAAGACCAGAACTGTAGCCTCAAGCCAGCACTGTGGAATACATCTTCCTCCAGTCTCGCTTTGTTGCTGTGAGCCTGACAAAAAGCAACTGGGTGGGGGGCAGGGGTTTGTTGTAGATCACGATTCCAGGTTATAGTCATCACTGCAAAGAAGCCATGGCGACAGGAGCCTGTGACAGCTGGTCACCTCACACCCATAGCCAAGCACAGAGAGAGATGAATGCACCCTCGCTGTCTGTTTGATGCTTATACTCAATGTACTGCCTAGTTTTTCTGCCAACTTGACCCGAGGTAGGGTCATCTGGGAAGAATGAATCTTAATCAAGAAAATGCTGCCACAGGACTGGCCTGTCCACAAATTTGTAAGGAATTTTCTTGACTGAAGATTGATGTGGGAAAGCCCAGCCCATTGTGGGAAGTGGAACCCCTGGGCACATGGTCCTGGGGCATCTAAAAAAAAAAAAACTGAGCAAGCCCCCAGGAGCAAGTCAGTAAGCAGCATTCCTCCATGACCTCCAGGTTCCTGCGCTCCTGGAGTTCTTCCCTGGCTTCCCTCAGTGATGAACTATTACCTGAAAGTATATAATGAAATAAATCTTGTCCTCTCCAAGTTGATTCTAGTCAATGGTGTTTTATCACAGCAATACAAACCCTAAGACAACTTGCTGCCAAGCCCGAGGACCTGAGTTCAATCCCCAAGACCCACACAACAGAAAAGAACTAACCCCAGAAAGCTGTTCTTTGACTTCTGCGTGTATGTTTATGAATACGCATACACACCCATGCATGCACACATGCATGCATACACGTGCACACTTGCAAATACGTACATCCATGTAATTTTTAAGTTCTTAAGGAGATATACAAGATCTGAATTCCCATTAATGTTGACAGAGATGTTTCTGTCCTGCCAGGTCTGCAGCCATTCAGTCCCAAAGAAACACACAGAGACCTACATTAATTATAAACTGGTTGTCCTATTATCTCAGGCTTCTTATTAACTCATATCTTACATCTTAACCCATAATTCTTGTCTGTGTTTGGCATGTGGCTTGGTACCTTTGTCAGCGAGGGATTCTCATCTTGCTTCCTCTGCGTCTAGGTGACAACTACAGACTGAGCTTTCCTCTTCCCAGAATTCTCCTGTTCTCATTGCCCCACCTCTACTTCTTGCCTGGCTACTGGCCAATCGGCATTTTATTAAAATAATACAAGTGACAGGATAAAAGACTATGCTCCCACAGCTTAAGATCGCCTTGAGCTAGGCATAGTGGTCCACCCTATCATCCCAACAGCTGAGAAGCTAAGGTAAGAGGATCCTGGGTTTCAGGCCAGTCTGAACTACATAGCCAGGCCTTGGACAGGGGGCAGGGACAGCTCTGGCTGCCACATTGGATACAGGACTCTCTCTGTACAGCACCTAATTGCTGCCCAGTATTTCCCTCCATCCCTTCCTACATCCTGACAATGCTGAGCGTCTTAAATTGCTCGCACAGCTCAAAGAGAAAGCATGGGTTATTGAGAGGCAAGCATCTCATTGGATGTGCCTCCTACAAGTGATGTTTTTCTCTTTATCCTGGGATAGTCCATCCAACGCCCTCCAGTACTGAGGAGTTTTGTGCCCTGCATTTGACAGATCCAAGTTTTGCGCCTTCTTGGACAACCCTAAGGAGGCCCCAGTCCCGGGAGAGAGGCCCCAGGGAATATTCAGAAGCAACTTAGTGAGTTTATTTTGATGAACTACGATAATTATCATGCTTAGCAGCTGTTGCTATTTAAAATAAGAAAAACCTGGGCTTGAATTTCAACTGTTTGGGAAAGCATGTGCCCCACCAATCTGGTCCAACAAAACCAGACATTATGAAACCCACAGCAGAGCTGAGCTTCTTACAGGAAGTTAAGATGCAAATCATATTTTGTTTCAAATGAGTCCAATGAATGCATAATTTTCCACAAAGCAATACTTTTGTGTCAGGCTCCTTTTGCCAAGAACTGAAGTTCTGGGGCTGCAGCTGTTAGCAGCTTCTGATTGTCCATTTCAAACCGTTGGGAGTTCTGCTTTCTTAAGGCAGAGCGGGAGCAAAGGCAGGGAGAGGACAGAACTGCTCTCCTCAGCTGTCTTCCGGAACTTTCCCTGAAAGACCTACCTGTTCTCCCCAGGTTACTTGGGAGAACAGCTTGTGTTCTATATCCTGAGATTGAAGAAGTTGAATCAAGAAACTCTTCTTTGGGGGCGGGGGGCAAGAGATGACTCAAAGATTAAGAGCACTGGCTGTTTTTCCAAAGGCCCCGAGTTCAAGTCCCAGCACTCATGTGAACTCACAACTGTCTGTAACTCCAGTTCTAGGGTATTTGCTGCCCTTATTAGGCCTCTGAACATTGCAATGATATGATGAACATGCAAGCAAAATACTTATACACATAAGGGTGGTGTGGAGGGCTCTTCCCAACCTCCTGTTCAAGATGGGATTTTTCTTTTCCCTTTCTCTTTCCCTTAGCACTTTCTCAAATTTTGGGGGTCATTAATTCCTTTTGTTGAGAATCTTTTGTTAAACAAAAGATTTTGTTACATGCCTTTAGTCCTAGCCCTCCAGAGGCAGAGGCAGGAGGATCTCTGTGAGCTTGAGTCCAGTCTGGTCTACAAAGTGAGCTCCAGGACAGCCAGGGCTACATAGTGAAACCCTATCTCAAAAAGAAGAAGGAGGAGGAGGAAGAGGAAGAAGAAGGAGAGGGAGAGGGAGAGGGAGGGAGGGGGAGGAGGAACTGGAGACTTAAGAGACGGTCCAGTAGTTAAGAGCACTGACTGCTCTTCCAGAGGACCCAAATTCAATTCCCAGCACCCACATGACAGCTCACAACTACCTGTAACTCTAGTTCCAGGGATCCAACACCTTCACACAGACAAAACACCAATGCACATAAAAAATAAATAAATAAATAAATAATTAAATAAATATTAAAAGAGTCTTTTATTTTCAGGCTAGGGAGATAGTTCACTAGGTAAAGTGCCCGCTGCATGAGCATAAGGACCCAAAGTTGGATCCCAACATCCAAGTAAAAAACTGGACATAGCAGCATCCATATGTAATCCCAGCTCTGAGGAGGCAGAGCAAGTTCACAGGCTAGCCAACTTACCCAAATTACTAAATCCAGATTCACAGAAGAGACCCAGTCAAAAAATAAGGTGGAAGGCAATAAAAACGATACATGACATCAATTTCTGGCCTCTACACACTTGTGCAAAGGTATGTAAATGTATACACGAGTGTGTGTGTGTATTATGTATATATACATCTACTACACACATACTCAACAGAAATTTTTCATTTAGAATGGAAGAAATATAATTCAAACAAAATAAAATAAACCACAACAAAAAGAAAGAAAACAAGGAGGGAATTAGTTCTTATAACTGAAAATTCAAACACATTTGGCTTTGGGCATATTGGATCTTAGCTGAGTTAGAGGAGGAATGAATGGGCGATGAGGATAAGCAGAGGGATTAAAGAGCAGCCCTCTGGGCCCAGCGTCTGCTGCTGCAGATCTACAGAGGACTCATTTCCGAGCTGCACGACTTTTCTCCAGGTAGATACCGAGGTGGCTGGGAGATGTAAACTGAGTTTGGCTTGATAAATATGATAGAAAGATAGATGTCAAAAAGTCAAGAGAGATAAATGATTACAACCTGAGACAAGGAGAAGCACAGACATGAGCAGGTGAAATGGGAGAGGGCAAGTCACTGAGGGCAGGGCACAGTTGAAGGATGGTTGCCATGGGCACCGTGAGAACAAAAGATCTGCAAGGGCCAGGAACAATGGGGCTTAAGGGGAATCATAAGAACAGACCTGTGGCTAATATATACAGTCCCTAGTGTCCCATTTTCTCAGGGGAGGGGGATTCTTCACTCTGTTCATGCGTAAGAGATGAAGAGGCAGTGCCATTGCTTTGGTTTGTCCCCTCCCAACCTCATGTTGACCCTGAGTCTCCAATGTAACAGTGTTGAAAGGTAGTGGGTGCATAAACAAACATTTGGGCCCTGCAGGTTCTCCCTTGTGATGAGATTAATGCTACTCTCAAGAGGCTCAGTCACTTCTGGAGTGAGTTCTCCATCTTGTGAGAATGAGACTGGAATAGGTACTACGGTGAAAAGGACCAAGTCTTGTGTTTCATCTCTTCCATCTGCATCCAGCTCCTGTCCACATTTCTGCCATGTTAGGATATGGCCCAGGCTCTTACAAGTAGTGCTAGCCTACCCGTAGTTTTCCAAAACAATGAGCAAAAACCACTTCCTTCCTTCTAAATTAAGTTACCCTATTGTTATAAAAGTAGAAACCAACCCAGAAACCTATATGAAGGCTTTTTTTAAAAATACAGATCTCAGTTGTGTTTTGTTGCAGCACTGGGGGGACTGAACCTTGAGCCTTGCACATTCTAGACAAGTGTTCTACCCCTGAACTATATGCCCCACTTTTTGTTTCTAGACAGGGTCTCTCATAGTTGCCCATGCTGGCTTGGAAATCACTCTGCAGTGCAGCCCAGGTCATCCTTGCACTTGACATCCTCCTAATCAGCCTCCAGTAGCCAGGATTACAGATGCTACCAGAGAAGAAGTTAAAACTGAAGTTGGAAAGAGGCAAAGAAGGAGAAAGGTGAAAGAACCAGGTAACTAAGAAATACAAGGTGGAGGTAAAAGAAAAGGAAGAGCAGACCATCGTTCTTTGCCTTCTGGATGTGATCAAGTAGAAACAAGGATCTTCTGGGTGCAGACTTTGGGGGATGAAGACAACACCGATAGTTCTTGAGGAGTCTTCATGTGTATTGTATGAAGTGGCCTACGCCCTGGACACAACTCCTTTGCCATCGTCTTCAGGCCAGACACTGTGAAGTGCAAACACTCGCAGTTCTTAGAGAACCTGCCCTTTGATCCTTTAATGAGAAGAGGTTTGAGTGAAGTCTGAATTCCGTTTGTTTAGAATGAGACGCAAATCCATGTGAGGGTTTTAAGATCGCATCCTCTTGGGCCTGGCCTCCAGCTGTGAAAAGGGCTGCCATAGGATGGAGGTCAAAGTCAAAAGAAGCCGAAATGCCAAAGGACTATGTTGCTAAAGCATTAAATGCATCATGCAAACATCATTCATACTCAATTTACAAAGGAAACCCCACTGCACCAACTCCCAGAGTCGGCAATGAACAAAGGGCAGGATCCCGGAACAGGTAAAGGACAGCAGTGAGAACAGGGCTATGGTGTGACCACAGGACCTGAGTGGGTGTGTTTACATACACTAGGATCAAGGGCTCCAACTCTTCAACCTCTGCCCTGGAATAAGACAGAGAATTAACAGCCCTGTGATGATGAGTGTGTCAACTTGGCAGGATCTAGAATCCCCTAGAAGGTAAACCTCCAGGCACACTTGGCAGGGATTATCTGGATTAAAGTTAGCCCTAGAATATCTGTGAGAGATTGCTTCATTTTCTGGGTGGGGACCCTGGGGTGAGAGTGAGTTGAGCACTAGCAAATGCTTATTCTCTTCTTCTTGGCTGAGGACCTAATGTCACTACCTGTTTCAAGCTCCTGCTGTCTTGACTTCCCCATCTTCAAGCACTCTACCTTTGAGTTATGAGTCTTAAGAGTAAAGTCCTTCTCTCTAAAGCTGCAGTCACCAGGCTATCTTATCATAGCAGTGGGAAAAGAGATTAAGACAAGCTTCTGTTTGAAAGAGCTACAAAAGGAAGGGATCTCCTTCAGGGGGAGACGGGTCTTAGTTGATTTCAGCTTCAACCTTGGAACTGGGAGCAATGAGAAGGGTTGAGAGAAAAGAGATAGTCAAGGCTTGAATCAACAGAGCATAAATTCAGGTCTTAAGCAATGTTCCTCCATGGTCTCTGCTTCAGTTTCTGCCCCAAGTTCCTGCCTTGAGTTTCTGCTTGAGTTCCATAGATTATGAACTTTAGGTTGTAGAATGAAATAAACCCCTTTTCCCACAAGTTGCTTTTGATCAGGTTTTATTGAAGCAATTGGAAGCAAACTTGGACAGGCCCAGAAACAGTGTACTTGACCAACTAAACAGAAAACTCTGGAACCATGAGCTAAAATGAGTCTTCTTTCTTCCTTTTAAGTGGGTTTCCTTGCATATTTGTTGCATAGTGAGAAAGCTGACAAGTACAGTAAATTCTCATTAAATATATTCTGGATGACTTCATTAATGAACAAATGAAGGGAGGGAGGGAAGGATGGATGGATGGATGGATGGATGGTCGGTCGGATGGGTAGCTCTATGAGGGAGGGAGGACAGAAAAGGTGTTAGTAGAAAGGGAAACTTCCCCCTGCCCTCTGAAGGTTTAATACTTGACTCTGTGAAATAAATTGGCAGTAGGCAGAGTAGCAGGAGAATGGATACTATGGATATGGATATGTAATTACATGCAGAGTCATCACAGGAAAGGCAGTGAGCACCCCCAAACCCAGTGAGACCCAAAAGCTTTTGTATCTGACTGATGGAGGAAAACAACTTAGGGGAAAGTAAATTATTTTGGAAGAAAGATGAAAAGATCTTCAGAAGAATAGGTGAGAAACTGTGACAAAGTCGTTGAGCTGAGGACAAACCCCAGTCTCATCTCTGGGGATGGGTTTCGTGCTCTCTGGCTGATGGCTACCTGCAAAGGGGATTCATGGCATCTGAGTTTCCTTAGGCATGTGAAGAAATGCTAGAAAGCCCCTCATGGCACACACTGCTCCCTCACAGCACCCTCAGCTTGAAGTCCAAGTGGCACATTTTGGGGTGAAACTCCTGAACACCATCACTATCCTTGGAACTTCCACGTGTGTTGAGATGGGATCAGCATTAAAGGAGTGACTCAAGGGAAGCTCCCCTTGGACTGAGGCATGGTAGGTGGCATCTCTCAGCTTGATCCCTCCTGTCCTGTTGCCTAGTGAGAGGAAAGAAGCCTAAAGGAGAGCTGCTTGCTTAAATCTACACACCCGCCTTGGGATTCGTTAGCTCCAAATTCTAGCCTAAAAATACTCCTCTCTGATATCAAGGACAAAATTTATAAACATGAAAGTGGTTATTATGGTTTAATCACAGGTTTGGTGGTAGTGACTCTTGGCAATCTCTCTGGGGCATTAACAAGAGCCGAGTAAATATGTCACAAAGGTGGTATTTTTAGCCTCACCCACCCTTCCAAACTAAACAAGAACATCCCTTCAGAAGGTCCTTGTGACTCCCTGGGCCCCACCCCACCCCTGGCTGCACAGAGAGAGAGTAGTCAGGCGGGATAAGATGACTGCCAATATGTGGAATAGAGTGAAGGGGTAAGTGGGTACTGCCTAGGACCCACTTAGTTTTCTTTCAGATGTCACAGAAAGCCCTTTCCTGAAGTTCCCCTGGTTTGATGTCCAAAGTAGCATGCCTAAAGATAATATTTGCCGAATTTCTTCAGTATCCACAAAACTTCTGCATTTGCTAAAGTGGGATTTGGACCAAGCCATGTATTCCCTAATGAGAGGAGGTCCCTCAGGACTGGGACATAGTAGGTGGAATCTTCAAATTTGACTCTAACAGGCACATCCTTCCCGGATCTGGAACCAGCAAGCCAACCTCTGTATGCTTATGTGCTCTGGGTCCATGGCTAGTTCACACACGTCTTTGACTGAAAGCTAAAGATAACTAATGGGGGGAAAGAAACCTATTCCCAAAGAGTCCCTCTCTCCCAGTCTTCTTCCCCCATTACTACCAACTTTGGGACATAAAGGCACTGTAGTATGTACCAAGAAACTCAGGAGCTTGAGGCAGGGGGATCACTTGAGCTCAGTAGTTCAAAGTCAGCTTGGGCAGCATAGCAAGAAGAAAGAGAAGCAGGAGGGATGTAGACAGAGACTGCTCGTTTGTTTCTCTGCCGCCCAGACCCAAATAATAACACAGAAATCATATTAATTACAACACTGCTTAGCCTATTAGCTCAGGCTTCTTATTAACTAACTCTTACATCTTAAGTTAACCCATTTCTATTATTCTGTGTATCAGCACGAGGCTGTGGCTTACTTACTGGTAAGGATCCAGCGGACGTCTTTATCCTTTGGCAGCTACATGGCATCTTCCTTGACTCTGCCTATTCTCTCTCTATATCTCTTCCAGCCTGGCTATATCCTGCCCCACTATAGGTTCAAAACAGCTTATTTATTAACCAATGGTAATAAGACATATTCATAGCATCCAGAGGGGAACTCCACATCAGAGGGAGGAGAAAAAAGGGTAAGGGGGAAGAGAAGTGAGAAAGAAAAGAGAAGAGGAAGGAAGGGAAAGAAAAAAAAAGATGAATAAGATGAGAAGTGAAAAGAGGAAAAGAAGGAAGAGGAAGTAAGAGAAAGAGAAGGAGGAGAATGAGTAATCCTGAGGGCTTCCAGACCACTCCAGGACTGTCCTAGAGCCACACACACAATCAAAAGAGTTTCCCACACTGCCTCTTCGAGCCCATGCTGCAAGGCTTTAAGGATGAAGTTGGTACTCCACCATGAAGGGTGAGCTCTATCACACTCAGTCAGTTAGCTGGGGCTAGGGTCAGGAGCATACCCACTCTCCCCACATCCCAGGGAGGAGAAGGTGTACTTTGTGAACTCTGGCAACACGACAGATGCTGTGTCTGGGACTTTCCCTGTGGGTATCATCTTTCCAGTCTTCATTATAGCCCTGTGGAATCAGTGCTGATAGCACCCTCCATTTATAGCTGGGGCTCCATAACTTGCAGATGGTCTTTTGAACCTGGAAGCACACCTCAGAGTCTATGGTTTTCTCTAAGTAGCGCATTGCGTGCTCCCCAGGGAAGTTTGGCTTACAGAACTCATTGTTTTAGGCCCCATGCAATCAACTGCCCTTTATCTGCTTTCAACTGAAGGACTGTGACATAAGACAAACCCAGTCTTCATCCCCGGTTTCCATTGCTGGAGCTCCTAAGCCCTTAAAATTCCCTCGGTTGAATTTCCATTTATTATTCATAAACCCCTTCTAAACACACTAAATTATACTAATTAATGTGGAGTCTTTTAGAGGGCCCCTAGAGAGCATCAAGATGGAGGCTGGTTGCCAGAACTTTCAGTCCCTCCAGGAAGGGGGAAGGCTGGAGACCAAGTTAGTCACCAATGGCTAATAATTTAATTGATCATGCCTACATAATGAAAGTTTCATTAAAACAGCGACAGCAACCTTAAGCCCTGTGGCTCGTGGAGGTGAGTACGCCGCAGTGCCTGGGAGCCTTGTGGGACTGAGACAGGCTAAGCACATAACTCCTCACGCATGCTTTTCACTTTGAATTAAACTGTGGGAGACTCTGCTACTGCTGGAGAATTGGTGCACAGTGGGGAAGCCCGAGCCACCTAGCAAACCACAGTTTAAAGCTAAGAGTGGGGTATTTAAGGACATGTGGTTCTGACAGAGCTGACTCGCATCCACCCTGATCCCCTAGGGCTTGGGACTCTGATCTGGTCTAGCATTGGGGTTTTCTGGAAGAAGGTTTCTTAAGTGCTTTCCACTTGCAGCCCCTTAACATCTAGAAGCTTTAAAATCAACCTCCACTGTGGGCAGTGATGGTACATGCCTGTCATCCCAGCATTCGGGAGGCAGAGGCAGGCAGATCTCTAAGTTTGAAGCCAGCCTGGTCTACAGAAAGAGTTGCAGGACAGCCAGGGCTACACAGAGAAACCCTGTCTTGAAAAGCCAAAATGCCCCACCCACTCCCCGCCCTCCCCCCAAAAAAACCCACTTCCAATAGAAAAGCATATAAAATAGGTATACAGATGAAATGTTTACTGATAATCGTCTATGGAGAAATCATTTTAAAATAATTCTGTAAGGTCATATGTACAGCTGCCTGTAATCCTGGCATTTGGGAGGGGGATGCAGGAGGACCCAAAGCCAGTAAGGAGAATCAACAGGTAAGGCTGCTTGTTGCGGAGCTCAACGACCTAACAAGTCCTGGAACGCACACTGCGGAAGGACATGGTACAAGCTGTTCTATGGTCTCCATATAGTCACCGAAGGGTGCCCACACCTACACACACACATGAATAATTAAATGTAATTTTTAAAATTTAAGACTTTGTAGTCATGAGCTAAAGAAATGCCCCCGTGGGTAGCAGCACTTTCAGTGAACACAAGGACCTGGGTTTGAATCTCCAAAACCCACGTGAAAAGCCAGGAATGCCGCAGCTGCCTGTCACTAGCACTATGGGGAGGGAGGTGGAGACAAGAAGCTCTTGCTGACTGACTGCCTAGGTCCGGGGTCACTGAGGGACGCTGTCTCAAAGTTATGATAAAAAAGAACTCCTGACACCCTCCTCTAGCCTGTGCAAGCCGATGGGCATGCACCCTTACACAGCATGCACATACAACACCCACATAAGCCAAAAAAAAAAAAAAATCCTCAGATATACAGGTAGTTTGAGACCAGGCTGAATCACATCAGATTCTGTCTGCACATAATTTTACCATTTATTAAAGAAAACACTGCTTGTTTTTTGATACAAAGAATTATATTTTTTCTGAATGTTTGACATTGTAAAGCAAAGCGCCTCCCCCAGGTTTGGGGGATGGCTGAGCATTGATTTCATAATCATTTACACTGTAAGCTCTGCTTCCCATAAATGCGTAGAGCCAATGGCAGAAGTATGTCGTCGAGGAACTGGTACAGATTCTCCCTCAGCCGGGAGTGATGGCACACATCTATAATCCCAGCACTTGGGAGGCAAAGGCAAGTGGATCACTGACTTCAAGGCCAGCCTGGTCTACAAAGCAAGTTCTAGGACAAATCAGGGCTACACAGAGAAACCCTGTTCAAAGAAAGAAAGAAAGAAAGGGAGAGAGAGAGAGAGAGAGAGAGAGAGAGAGAAAGAAAGAAACTCTATACTAACCTCAAGCAAAAAATCATCGAATTGGGTTTGCTTGCTTGCTTATGAGGTGTAAGTTAACAATTCAAACAGCAATTTCTAAAAACCAAACATTCTAACACAATATACTCCAGAGATATATGGATTTGATACTTGTATGCTGACGGTAGGAAAGTATTAAATCCTGTTTTCCATAATCAGATTGTTATGTTCCTATAAGAGCTGAAATTTTGCACGTACAGTAAAAACACAACTCGTGAATAAAATAGTCCCAGCTCTGAGCTGAGGTGACTCAGGCAGTATTCTCTGAGGTCTGCTGGCACTCACATTACAAAATGCTCCTGTGTTCAAAACGGACAATGACGTCATGATGCAACTCGGGCGAGCGCTGCCAGGAACACCAGGATTCATTAAAAATTTGGTTGGTTTGGATTGATTAATATTTGGTTATTGAGTGTACAGAAACCTCTTATGGTTGCTAAAGTCTTCATGACCCCAAGTTCAATTACTCCATAAGGGCGTGTATATAGGTGTAAACAACTAACTAGTCTTTAATGAAACAGAACAATAGCATGCATGTGAAGGCTTATTGGCTTGCCTTACATGGTTCTAGGCTGGGTAATCTGACAATACACTCTATGCCTACATCCTGCAAAGAACCCAGTAGCTACTTGATCTAAGAAGCTGGATGCCCCAGAACGAGGGGACTGATGATACAGCCCCAGTTGGAACCTGAAGGCCTGGAAGCTCTCTGAAGAATCCTTGGTATGAATTCATATTTAAAGTCCAAAATAAGTCAGAGTCTCATGTCCACAGGCCATGAGGGTACCAACAGACACTCTCAGGGAGAACAGAATTCACCTGCTCTGGCTTCTTCCTCTTTGTTCCTCCTGGAACTCCAGACTATAGATGGTACCCACATTTGTACCAGATCTTCCCACACTCAGTTGCTCTCCTGTGTTTCAGGCCTCTCTGGAAACATCCTAAGGCTCCAACAGAGCTGTCTACTGACCCCCTAAGGCGTCTCTTGATTCTTGATCCCACCGAGCTGAGAATCATGGTGAACTGTCACACCTGAGCAGTTAGAACCTCTCATTCCTCTAGACTCTAGTACTATCTGTGGGACTGACCCAAAAACGATGGTGTAGAAGTTCATAAAAGAAAAAGCACACCTGGGGTCCATCTCTTTCTTCTACTGACTTACCCTGGAGTCTAAATCTGTGGGTATTTGTATATGGAAAGTCCCACTAGATCAGGGCTGCCTACTGTGGACAACGGAGGCATCTGCATCACCCCGAGGCTGGATAGAGATGCATGGCAGGGCAGTTCAGGTCATGGCAGGAAGAACTCATAGGAAAAGCTGTTGGTGTTGCAGGACAGATGACAGAGAACAAGGCAGGAACCAGGGAAGGGATAACAGGCAAAGACCCACTGCTAGTGACCCACTTCTGCCTGCCAGGTCCCACATCCTGAATGATCCACAGCATTCCCACAACCAGCCTAGAAAATAAAGCACTGATGATGCTCAAGAAGGGGGAAGGACAGTGAGGTAGAGAAAGGAAAGAGATCTCTTGATCAAGGTAAGAAACATGGCACTAGGGAAATTCCCAGGAATCCACAAGGATGACCCCAGCTAAGACTAAGCAAGAGTGGAGAGGACAACTAAACTAGTCTTCCCCTGTAATCAGAGGCTACCAAGTACTCACACTCTGACTACCTTAATTGTCATCATAGAGCCTTCAACCAGCAACTGATGGAAGCAGATGCAGAGATCTACAGTGAAGCACTGGGCGGAGCTACCTGAGACCAGCCCAAGATAGGGAGGAGCAATAATATGAGCAAAGAGGTCAATATCATGATGGTGATACCCACAGAAACAGCTGACCTGAGCTAGTGAGAGCTCACTGACTCTGGACTGATAGTGGGGGAACCTGCATAGGATCAAACTAGGCCCACTGAATGTGTGAGGCTTGGGCAGGCTGTGGGGCCCTTGGCAGTGAGACCAGGGTTTTTCCCTAGTGCACGAACTGGTGTCTACAAGCACATTATTTTTGGGGGGATATCTTGCTCAGCCTAGATATAGGGAGGAGGGCCTTAGTCCTGCCTCAAAGTGAAGTGTCAGACTTTGTTGATTCCCCATGGGAAGCCTTACCCTTTCTGAGGAGTGGATAGGGTAGGGTGGAGGGAAGGGTGGAGTGAGATCAGATCTGTGGGCAAGGAGGAAATACAGAGAAACCATACAGGAAAAGTCTATCTATCAACAAGGCAGCCTGTCTCTCCTCTGCACAAATAATCAGCCATAAAACTTGGAGTCATTATTAAAACCCCGAGGATGAACTCAGTGATCAAGCCCTTACCTGGCATGTCTAAAGCCCTGGGTTCTATTATCATATCATCATAAATTAGAGTGATGATTTTTAGTGTGTGTGTGTGCGTGTGTGTGTGCATGTGTGTGTGCATGTGTGTGTGAGTGTGTGATGTGTACAAGTGGTTATGCACAAGCAAAGGTCAGAGGACAACTTGTGGAGGTCAGTTCTCTCCTGTTCTTTCCGTCAACTATGTGAAGCCTGAGTCTTTAACTTAAGCACCTTTACCTGCTGAACCATGTCACCAGCTCAAAAGTGATAATTCTTAGTCCATGTGAATGTTCTTAGGTGATGTGCCCAGTTATGGGAGTGGGAAATCTCAGTGGACATAGCTGTTTGCAGCAGTTACCTCTAAGGCTCAGGTTATGAGAGTTTTTTTTCATCTTGTGCATGCACATCTGCATTTACATAAGTCTATTAAAAGTTTAATGTGGATAATAAAAATGCTAAAATATGATGAGGAGAGAGGATTAAAAGACTAGACACTTAAGATGAAATGATTCTTTTGTTGAAATTCCCATAAAACAAGGCTGAGATAAAAAGACAAAAATAGATGCGTTTTGAAAGAAAGGAATGAAAACCAATGCAAAGAAGTTATAACAATCATACATTCAAAGTGAGTTTAAAAAACCCACAAAGTGAGCTGCTAAAGATGGAATGTGAGGAAGAGAGGGTGGAGACGGGGTGGGGGTGTGGGGACAAAGGCCGAAGTTTACAACAGAGAGCCCAGGAAGGCAGCTGCTGGAAGCCAGTGCACCCCCTTGGTGAACAGTTTTTGTCTGGCTTCCATGCTGGAAACATCCCCCACTCTTGTTCTGAAAGTACCCTGGGCTCTTTCTCCCTCCACCCCACAGCTCTGTGCTCCAACTTCTGTCCCCCATTGACCTTTTCAGAGCCTGTTTGTGAACACAGGCTACTGTGCAGCTCTTTCAATCCACAAAACACGCCCAAGATCTGTGTCACTGTGATTGAGCCGAGGGGTCCCAAGCCAGGAGACCTGACACTGTCTTTACAGTTTAATGGCTTTGTGGAATTCTGAAATTCTACACTCAGGACAGCCAGTCACCCTCTCTAGAGCAAGGAAGACCCAAGTGCCAATGCCAAGCAAGGTCCCTCTTACACACACACACACACACACACACACACACACACACACAGTGGGGGACCATTATGAAGATTAAACACATATAAGGAGCATGAGAAAAAAACAAGAAAGCTGTTTTTGTTTTGTTTTTGCATAGGAACACAACATCATCAGCCAATATCAGAGAGAGAGAGAGAGAGATATGAGAGAGATGAGAGAGAGATGTGAGAGTGTGAATGAGTGTGTGGTGTGTGTGTGTGTATGTGTGTGTTTGGGTGTATGTTGTGCCATGGCACACATGAGGAGGTCACAGAAATCAGTTCTCTCCTTCTACTGTGTGGGTCCCAAGGAGCAACTGAACTCAGGTTACCTGTCTTGGTGGCAAGTACCTTTACCTGCTGACCCACCTTGTCACGCCCTGCAATTTTCCCTTCTACCAGACACCAGACTGAGTTTGAGGATCACATATTTTGTTATTTTGTTTGTTTTCTCCTAGGGACTTTTTTTTCTGTTGCACACCTTCAAAGGTTTTAAATGGTTTGATGGAAGCCACATCCCAGCCCCTGGCATCTATCTATCTAAAGAGTCTGGAATGTTGGGGTGGAAGTTCCAGCTCAAGCCTCCCCCCTAGGAGTTGACTCAGTCCAGACTACACCCCTGAGAAAACCCACAAAACGATGACCCCTCCCCAGAGATGCTCAAGACCACTCCCACAGGCTATTTAAACTGCCCTCCAGAGAACAAACGTGATTTTTCAGTATTCCTTTACCGTCTCCTTTCTGGGGGGTTGGAAAGCCATCTGGGAGCATTTGTATCCAATAAACCTGGTCTTTTTCTAATTTGGTTTGATTTGGTCTGTTCAGATTATTGCGATGGCTGAGAGGCTTATAGGGGTGCAGAAACTTTTTATTGAGGAGCAGAACATTTTGAAGATCTATTGAATTCCTTCAGCTGGGACAGAAGTTTAGATTTCACTCAAACATCATCAGCCCTAAATAAAAGGAAGGCTAAGCCTCCTTTGGAGTCAGAGTCAAGAGTGCACTAAATACAAAAAACTTTTTATTTCTTCCTCTCTCTGTTTTGGAATCTCTCTTTCTTGGAGGTATCCCCAAGCCAGCAGGGTCTCCAACAGATACAATTAAGTCAGTGACTTATTGACCAGAAGGAGTAAAAGACTCCAAACCAGTCCAGAGGTTAGCCACTGCATTCATATTCAAAAGTTGCTAGCTGGGACCTTTATAATATAATTAGCCCCTAGATTTTCTGTCATCCACTGGATGGGTAGCACCAGGTATCAAATGAAAAGATGCTTCCCTCTTGTGTGTTTCCAGGAGTTTTCAGAGTGAAAAGAGTATCTCACAGTTTATAACAGTGGTCCTCCAACCTGTGGACTGTAATCATTTTGGGGGTTGGATATCAGATATCCTAAATAGCGGATATTTACATTACAATTCATAACAATTGCAAAATTACAGTTATGAAGTACCAAAAAAAGTAATTTCATGTTGGGGGGGGGGTCATCACAATATAAGGAACCGTATTAAAGGGTCACAGCATTAGGAAGGTTAGGAACCACTGATGTAGAAGGACTTCCCAGTGCAGCAACAGCTATCATCCTCACCATCTCCCCTTTATTTTTGCTGCCTGTTGTGCTGTTGACACACTGCTCAGTGCCCAGATGATGCCTGTCTTTCTTCACCGTCAGTGCTACTACCACCTGTCCATTTCTCACTCCAGCAAATGTGGAAATACCTTCAGTTTGCAGACATTTAAGACGGGCTGGCTGCCTTTCCTAAGAGATTCGGGCCCAATAATGCAGGGAGACTATGTTGAGCATCCTTAGCCATCAGGAAAATGCAAATCAAAACTACATTGAGATTCCATCTCACCCTCATGTCGGAATGACTATCATCAAGGAAACAAGTGACAATAAATGCTGGTGGGGAGCAGGGTAGGGGGAGGCTTATTTGATGCTGATGGGAATGTAAACTGCTGCAGCCACTGTGGGAATCAGTGTGGAGATTCCTCAGGAAGCTAAAAATACAGCTTGCAATGCAACCCAGCTACACCACTCTAGGTATACACCCAAAGGCGCTTAAGTCAGCACAGTACAGAGACACCTGCACACCCGTGTCTATGGCTGCATTACTCACAACAGATTCCCATCCACAAGACATAAAGAAAATCATTGTGGAGTATTTAACTATGTAAAAGGTATGTTACAATTGTTTATGCCGTAGAATATTAAACTGTATAAAGGTGTGTTACATTTGTTTCTGGTGCCTTTGTTGATGACGGAAAGATGTGTTACATTTGTTTACACTACATTTGTTTCATTATATAAAGATGAGCTGCTGTTTCACCTTGCCTACCCAAGGTACGGAATCATCTAATAAAAAACTGAATGGCCAATGGCTAGGCAGGAAAGGGATAGGTGGGGTTGGCGGGCAGAGAGACCAAGTAGGAAGAGACATCTAGGCTCAAGAGAGGAAGGGAAAAGGAATGAGGGAGAAAGACAGGGACACGCCCAGGGCCAGAAGCCAGGCAGTCACCAGCAAGCTAGCCACAAGAATCAGGAAAGTAAGAGACAGACAGACAGACAGAAGAAAAGAAAGAAAGAAAGAAAGAAAGAAAGAAAGAAAGAAAGAAAGCCCAGAGGCAAAACATAGATAAACAGATTAAAATAAGAGCTAAGATAACACAGAGCACTCATAACTAATAATAAATCTCCATGACATGATTTGGGAACTGGTTGGTAGCCCAAAAGAAAGCCTGCTATAGAAAATGTGATGAGAGGCTGTGCGTGTGTGTGCATATGTGTGTGTGTATGTGTGTGTGTACATTGGTGTATTATCTAGTCATAAAAGAGAAAGGAAATTAATGTCACAGGAGCATGACAGGAAAATAGAAGGAATCAGATATCATCATTTTAAGCAAAATAAGCCAAACTCAGACAAATATCATGTTTTCTCTCATATATGTAATCTAGATATTTTTTAACAATTTATTTAACGTTATTTTATGTGCATTGGTGTGAAGGAGTCAGATCCCCTGGAACTGGAATTACAAACAGTTGTGAGCTGCCATATGAGTGCTGGGAATAGAACCCAGGTCCTCTGGAAGAGCAGCCAATACCCTTAACCACTAAGCCATTTCTCCAGCCCATTTTTTTTTTAATTTAGACTTTTTAAAAAAGACATTAAAGTGGAAGGGGGGACTCTTTGGGAATAGAAGGAGACCCACGAGAGGGAGAGAGGAGCACATATAGAGGAGTGGACATGATGACAGGTGTGTGCGCACACACACACACACACAAACACACAATTACTCCTATGTCTCGGATCAGACAAAACAAATTTTGGAAGCTAGAGAGATGGCTCATAAGTTGAAAGCATTAACACAGATACATATAAATAAAATAAATCTCTTAAAAATAAAAAATTTGTGTCTTATTTTCTTAATAGTATAACAAGAGCATTTCTCTCTTGTTCCCAAATATTCATCCAAAAATGTGAGTTTTCAATCATGTGAGTGTGCCACAGTATATTTCAAAGTAAACTTTACTTCATTTTTCAATTTTTGAAGAATCATTTATTTTTAGCTATGTGTATTATAGGATGGGTGCACATGAATGCAAGGTGTCCAAGAAGACAAGAGGCATCAGAGACCCTGGAGTTGGAGTCACAGGGGATTGTGATTCACCCAATGTCTTAGTTGGGGTTTCTATTACTGTGAAGAGACACCGTGACCATGGAAACCCTTATAAACAAAAACATTTAACTGGAGCTGGTTTACAGTTAAGAAATTTAGTCCACTATCATCATGGCAAGAAACACAAAAGCATCCTGGAAGACATGGTACTGGAGAAGGAGCTGAAAGTTCAACATCTTGATTCACAGGCAGCAGGAAGTGACTGTGAGCCAATCTGGGCATAGCCTGAGCACATAAGACCTCAAAGCCCACCCCCACAGTGACACACTGCCTTCAACAAGACCACATCTCCTAATAGTGCCACTCCCAATGGACCAAGCATTCAAACGTGAGTCTGTGGGGGCCATTCCTATTCAAACCATCAGATTTCACTCCCTGGCTCCCATAAGCTTGTAACCATAAAACAATGCAAAAATGCATTCTGTCCGACTTCAAACGTCCCCATAGTCTAACACAGCCTCAACCCTGTTTCACAGTCCAAAATTCAAAGTCTCTTCTGAGAGTCATGCAATTTCTTCACTGCAATCCCCTGTATAATAAAAATAAAAAAGCAGATCGTGTACATCCAACACCCAACAGCACAGGATATACATTACCACTCTAAAAGATAGGGAAAGGAGCAAGTGAGAAAATGATGGACCAAAGGAAGATTAAAAACAGCTAGGCAAACTCCAAACTCTGCATCTCCATGTCTGATGATGTCAAAGCGTTTTTCAGATCTCTAACTCCTTTCACCTTTGTTGACTGCAGCACGCTTCTCTCTCTTGGGCTGATTCCACTTCCTGTTAGCAGCTCTCCTTGGCAGGCATCCCACAGCGCTGGCATCTCCAACATCTTGGGGCTTCACCTTCATAGCTTTACATAATGGCCTCTCTGGCCCTCCATGTAGGGACGCCCTGGACATTCACCTGGCCTCAACGACTTTCCTTAGTCAGGGAGGGAGATTGCATGACCCCTTTTTTCTATCCTTAACTCTACAGCCAGAACCACATGGCTGAAGCTGCCAAGTTCTGCTGCTCGCTGGTGCTAGAATATTGCCTGCTCATTCAATTACATCTTCATCTGCTTCTGTTTTCAGTGGTTACCTTCATTGTCAAAGCTTGACTGTCCTGGAACTAGCTCTGTAGACCCGGCTGAACTCAAACTCAGAGATCTGCCTACTTCTGCCTTCTGAGTGCTGGGATTAAAGGCGTGCACCACCACAGCTAGCTCTGAGCTTTTCTTTAGTCCCTTTTCACAAATTGGTATCTTAGCTGGGTGGGGTCTTGACCTGATGTCACCACTCCCTTTAATCTGTTTAACCTCCTTGAACACAGAATTTAGCTTCATTCCATTTCCTGGAGCCCCCTTTATCCTCAGCCTGTGCATTTTATATTTACATGTTCAGCTTGCCCCTTTTCATTATAAGTCTTCCTAAGAGTGAACACTAATTCATACAAGAGAGTCAATACCAGGCTGTTTTGAAATTTTCTCTGCCAAAAGAATTAATGCAAATATCTTCAGTTTAGTTTCAGGAAAGCTTTTCGGACAAGGGCAAAAAGCAGCCACATTCTTTGCCAAAATATCAAAAGAACCATCTCCAGGCAACTTATTAACATTCTTCTCCTCTGAAACATCCTAAGCCAGGGCTCCACAGTTCAAATCACCCTCAGCACCACTGTCTTCCATGTTTCTACTAGTATGACCCATAAAGCCTCCACTGTTTTCCTAACCCAACGTCCCAAAGTCCAAATTCCCAAACAAAACATAGTCAGTCTTATCACAGTCCCTGGTGCTAATTTCTGTCTTAGGGTTTCTATTGCTGTGAAGAGATAACCATGACTATGGCAATTCTTATAAACAAAAACATTTATTTGGGGCTGACTTACAGTTCAGAGGCTTAGTCCATCACCATCATGGTTAAAAACGCAGCTGCATGTAGGCAGACGTGGTGATGGAGAAAGAGCTAAGAGTTCTACATCTAGATCCGTAGGCAACAGAGAGAGACTGTGAGCCACACTGGGCACACTTTGAACATAGGAGACCTCAAAGCCCTCCCCCACAGTAACACACTTCCTCCAATAAGGCCACCCCTCCTGAGAGTGCCACCAACTGATGGCCAAGCACTCAAATACATGAGTCTCTGGGGACCGACCTTTCCTATTCAAACCACCACACCCAACGTGAGTCTAGAAATCAAACTTAGGTTCTCTGGAAAAGAACAGTGAACACTCTTAACCACTGATCCATCTCTTCAGCCTTCCATTTGGTTTGCTGGGGGAGGGGCCCGGGGAGACAGGGGACAGACGACACGCGACACATACAGGTAGTTTCTTACTACACGTAATCTGTTATTACAATGGCTTGTTCCCTCAGAACAACTTTCCAGAAACAGAACTGTGGACCAAAGGCTGTGGGGAGTGTTCTAAACTCTGGTCACATGTTATCAGATGGCTTTCCAAAAACCTGTCCAATGTCTTTCCTTCACCAAGAACATTCTAAAAGTTTGAGTCTAGACTGCTCCCCAAAGACTCAAGTATGGCAGGTTTGGGCCCCACCTGGTAGCACCATTTGTGAGATGGTATCAGATGGATGCTACCATACGTGAATTGGCGCCTACTGATTGGTTCATAGCTGAAAGGATTATAAGGGGTAAGGCCTGGATAAAGGAAAATGAAGGGGAGAAAAACACCCCTTTGAAAAGCATGGCTTGTTCCTACCTCACTAATCTCTCTTTGCTTCCCACCCTCCCTCCTCTGCTCTCTCTCCCTCCACTGCCAGCCCTCTGCCTGAATGCCATGCCTCCACACAAACACCCAGAGACAGGACCAAACGACAAGGAACTGGAGTCTCTGAGACCATGGGCCAGAACAAACCTTTCCTGCTTTAAGTGGGTTTCCTCAAACATTTTTGTCAAAGCAAAACATAAGGCAAACAATACGAAGGCAAACCGACACAAAGCTTGCATTTCAGCTTCTCTGTCACCCAGTGTCCTGGGGTTGGTTTTCCTTGAACATTTACCTATCTGCTAGGAACTCATTATGGTTCTCATTTATTGGATGATGGGCAATGTTAAACTCTTATTATGATCTTGTGCTCATGTGCACATGAAGAGCACATATCCTTGTGGCTATTCACACTTGGGTGTTATTGGGGCTTTTCTTAGTGTATTTCACAGCTACCTTTTGTTGCTGTATTATGGGGCGTTTTTTGTTTTCTATTTTAAAAGGTGTGTGTGTGTGTGTGTGTGTGTGTGTGTGTGTGTGTGTGTGTGATGGGAGGGGAGATGTGTGTGCTGTACCATGGCATGTGTGTGGACATAGGAAGGGGACACTTTTGGGGAAGTCTGTTCTCTCCTGTCACTGTGAGTTCTGGGGATTGAACTCACATGCGCATGTGCACACACACACACACACACACACACACACACACACACTTCTGCTGATCCATATTATAACCTGTTTTGTTTTATATTTTTAAAATATAAAACCCTTGTAGCTCAGGCTGACCTTGAGCCCAGGTTCTACCTGAATCAGACCTGAGACCCTGGGACCTGGAGTCACCACCGACAACACTATGCCTGGCTTCAAGGTGGCCTTTGATGCCAAGAGTTTTGGGTGGCTTTGGTTTTTTACAAACCACTTTGCATTCTCATTTTATTTAGGATAAAATGCATAGGCAATTGAAAACTAATGCAATAAAATCCATCATTTCCTTCATGAATTTTTCTATTATTGTATGCTCAACTGGGCTTTTCTTCCCTTGTAATTCTTCTAAACACCAATTTGAATTTTTATATACTACAGCCCAGGGCAGCCTCCTTTGTTGGGGTGACTTGCTGCTGTGCTCCTGAGGCTTTCTCCCACCCGGAATCTGATGAAATAATCACACACATTTTCTCCAAGTTCTTTATGGTTTCATTTTTATGATTATCGCTTCTTGAATAAATTAAAATTAACAACATTCTTGTATGAAAGTCTCATTTGTGACAAATACATACACATTATACAATATTTAAGAAAGATGGGCTAGTAAATAAAAAATAAATGAGATGAAATACTATTCCAGTAATAGGCTTTTTAAATAATCCTTTCTTGTCTAGTTAAGAGCACACATTACTTTAACTTTTCTGAAAGGAAGTTAATCTTCTTGGGGCTGCTTGCTGCCCAAGGCACCCTTAATGTGACAAACCCTTCTGGAACTTGGACACTTACGACTTATTTAACTTCAGGCTGGGGACCTCTGCATCAGTTTCTAACCTGTCCATGCTCCGCCAAATCTGAATCCTTTTAGGGGATTAAGGCATATTTCCTCTTTACAGGTGCAGTTTCTCAACCTTGGAACTATTGACATTGGTCCAAGATGTGGGAGGGGACGTATCCTGTCTACTGTAGGATGTGAAACAGATTTCCTGGTCTCTATATTAGATGTCAAACACATTTCCCTCTATCCAAAAATGTACTTAGATGTTATCTGACTTTTAGCTTCATACTAGTATAACATGATACCTGAGGTAAGCAAGCCATGAGGAGAAAAGGCTTATTTTGGCTTACTGTTCTGGAGGTTTCAGATGCTGAATGGAAGCCACTCGTCTGATGGCAGCTGGGAGGCAGAGAGAAGGGAGAGACGAGAGTCTCAGAATCCCCTCCATAGTTATACCCCCAATGATCTCATTTCCTTCCACTAGGCCTCACCTCTCAACAGCACCATGTTCTAGAGTCCGAGTCCCTAGACACATAGGGAAAGGGAACTCATTTCATATTGGGCCATGGGAAACGCACCCAATCCACAGTGCATGAGACACTCATCCCAACCACAGTGTCGTGGGACACTCATCCTGATGTCAGTGCCACAGGGCACACACTCATCCACTCTACAGAGCCATGGGACATTCATCCAATCCACAGTACCATGGAACACTCATTCCAAACGGTGTCATGAGACACTGATCCCAACCACAGAGCCAGGGGACACTGATCCAAGTCATAGTGCCATGAGACATTATTCTACCTATAGTGGCATGGGACACTAATCCCAACCACAGTGCCGTGGGACACACATCACAACTACAGTATAATGGGAAATATATTATAAGCACAGAACTCTGGGACAGTCATCCTATTCATAGTGCATGGGAGACTCGTCCCAACCACAGTGCCATTGGATATTCATCCAAACCACTGTGCTCTGGAGCACTCATCTCACCTAGAGTCCCATGGGGCACTAATTCAATCCACAGTATAGAGGGGCACTCATCCGATCCATAGTGCCTTGAGAAACCCATCCAACCACAGTGCCATGGAACACTCATCCCAATTGTTATTCTTTTTTAAAGATATAAGGGGGGAAGGTGGTCCCACGAGGGGTAGTGGCCTTGGTGGGTCCCCCAGGCTTCAGCAAGTCCCCTGAGGCCTTGGTGGGTCACTTTGGCAGGTGGGAGACCTCAGGTGAGAGACAGATACATCATACAGAGAAAGTTTGAATATAGAGTTTATTCACTGGGTAATGGAAGGGAATGGAAAGGAGGAGAGGGAGAGGGAGAGGGAGAGGAAGAGGAAGAGAGAGAGAGAGAGAGAGAGAGAGAGAGAGAGAGCAGAAGTTACCTCTTCAGAAGAGAAACAGAAACAGAGAGAGCTCAGGCTGGAGGAAGCGGGATATCTGCTTCCCTCAGCAGAAAGGGAGGGGTTGAGAGAGGGCAGGGCTCGTCTCTTAAAGGGACAGGTGACAGACCAGGCCAGCAGATCGTAATGCCAACCACAGTACCATGGGACACTCATCCAATCCATAATCCCATGGGACATTCATGCCAACCTCAGTGCTATGGGACACTCATCCCAACCGTAGTCCCACTAGACATTCATTCAACCACAATACCACAGAACACTCATCCCAACCACAGTGCCATGGGACAGTCATCCCAATCACAGTGCCATGCAATAGTCATCCCAATCACAGTCCCATGGGACACTCATCCCAACTAGTACCATTGGGCACTCATCCCAACCACAATTCCATGGGTACTCATACCAGTCAGATGGTGGTGATTCATATCTTTAATACTAGCACTAAGGAGGCAGAAGCAGGTAGATCTTTGTGAGTTCAAGGCCTACATGGTCTACAAAGCAAGTTCCATGACAGCCAGGGCTATACAAATAACCTTACTTCAAAAAAGAAAGAAAGAAAGAAAGAAAGAAAGAAAGAAAGAAAGAAAGACAGACCACGGTATCATCGGGCAGACACTCAAACCACAGTCCCATGAAACAGGTGTCCAATCCACAGTGTCATAGGAACTAAGGTTTAATTTAGCAAGAACATTTTCTTCCTGAGCCAAAAAAATACCTTTGGCAGGGAAGAGTTGTCATTGGAAATACGAACTCAATACTGTTTTTCCTCCAAGAAGATGAGAGCAAGCTTGGCAAATGACAGAGAATGGAAACAGGAAACAGAAGCTAATAATGACAAGGCTTTTTTTCCATTTGTGCGGACATTTTTAATGTAAAACACGAACATGAAGCATCCGTTCAAGTTCAAATATTTAGTCAACAACTATATAATAATCATAGATAGAACAATCTAGGGTTTTTCCCTAGACCATGCCTTTGGACTGTTTTAAAGAGGTGTGTTTTTATTAGTGATAACTAAGTCAGGTTTTACCATGTTCGTTAATGCATTTATTCACTTTTTAAAAGAAAGTTATCCTACATGTAAGTAGACTGTTTGGGGTATTTATCTGTTGCTTCTGTGGATCATTGTCAAAACGTTGAGCGGTGTATTTACTCATTTACTCATTCATTTTGGTTCTAGGTCAGGAACCTACATAGGCTAAGCAGAAACTCTATTTCCAACCCTGATCTTTTTACCCTGTAGGGTATGTATGTGCATGTGTGTGCATGTATGTGAGTGATGTGTGTGTATGTGTGTAGGCATACAAGTGTGTATGTGGAGTGTGGTATGTAGTGCGTGGTGTGTGTGTGTGTATGAGACGGGTGGTGTGTGTGCATGTGTGTATTTGGTGTGGGGGTGTGTATGTGTGTGTTTGAATGTGTGCATGTGTGTGTGCTATGTGTATATGTGTATGTATGAAATATGTAGTATATGGTGGGTGTGTGGGTGTATGGCAGGTTGTTGTAGTAGGAGCGGCAGGGCTGCTTCCCCGGCACCCCGGCTGCCTGGCTAGCTTATGCCCCGAAATAACAACACACAAACTGTATTCATTTAAACACTGCTTGGCCCATTCTGCCTGGCCCATTAGCTCTAGCCCTTACTGGCTAATTCTGATATTCCGATCAACCCATCTCTAATAAACTTGTGTAGCTCCGGTCTTACCGGGAAAGATTCAGCATGTCTGACCTGGCGGCTTGCTTCATCACGTGCGTCTGCCCAGGAGAGCGGAGCTATCGCCTCTGTCTGGGAGAGGGGAGCATGGCGTCTCTGCTCCAGACAGTAGAGCTGTCGAGTCTGAGCTCACTTCCTCTTCCTCCCAGCATTCTGTTCTGTTTACTCCACCCACCTATGTTTTAACCTATGAGGGTCAAGCAGTTTCTTTATTGCTTAACCAATGAAATCAACAGATTGATATATGACACTCCCACATCAGCAGGTGGTATGTATGTGTGTGTTTACATGTGTACATGTGTGTGCATGTGTGTACGTGTTATGTGTATATGAAGTGTATGGTGGCTAGTGTGTGTGTATGTGTGTGTTTGCATGTGTGTGTATACACACATGTTCATATGAAAGTCAGACGTAAGTACCAGGTGTGTCTTCCTTAATCACCCTCCACTCTGTTTTTTTGTGACAAGGTCTAACAGAACAGAACCTGGAGCTTCTGATTGGGCTCAGCGGTCAGCCAGTGAGCCCCAGGAGCTCACCCATCTCCCCATCCCCAGCACTGGGATTACAGGCATTGCCACCATGTCCAGGGGTGCTGGAGTTCCAGTCTTAGGCCCACAGACACTTCACTGACTGTTTCATCCGCTTCCAAATTACTAACTTTTAATGCTATGTAAAGGCTAGCAGACTTTTATTTCATTAATAAAACCAACCCATGGGGTTTAGGGCACAACTTTTCAAATCAGGCTGGTCACCTGAGAGTCCTGTTACCGGGTAGTTACTGGTCCAGCAGATCTGGGGGGGTGGCTCTAACAAACCCCTTGAGAGACTGCCACGGGTGACCTGGAGATCAGATCTGAGAGATGAAGGTTGTGAGCATCAGACCCACACAGCTGCCATGTGCCTCTGTGGAGACGACCGTCCACAACAAATCATGTGGCTGTCATTCATCTGGACCGCATAGAGTTTTAGCAAGATAACTATAAACTCATCTGCCAAGCCAGGGCTTTTTTCTCTTTTTTCAAGTAAAAAGGGATGCCAAGAATGATTACCAGGCATAAAACAGCCTGCCTGATGCAAACAGAACCTTCTCGTTGCACTGGCTTCAACCGGAGAGCATCTTCAAATGAGCAAATTATTTTTCATTATTTGTCAGGGGAAAAGTGAAGCGCTTGCTCCAAGAGGAAGTTAGCGGTGAAACAGTAAATAAAGAGTGGGGATGAGAGGAACAGATTTAATTTACATAGCTGCTCAAAATGCTATTGATAAGGTTCTCAAGGAAAGGAAGATAAAGATGAGTCACCAGAGGATGGAAGGAATGTTTCCTGATGATAGGAAGCGACTTAGAGCCCAGAAACAAAGGCGAGGGGTAAACAGGCAGCTCTCTGCACTGGGGTGTGTGGCAGGCTTGCTGCAGTGCAGAGGGAAGAAAAGAGAAAGAAGGGGGCATGGGATGGGCTGCAAGAAGCTGTGAATGAGCATTTGCCTTCAAGTAAGGAAACGGGTGGGCATTTAAGAGGCGGGGTGAGGTGCTGGGGTTTAGCGGTGATTGGGAGCCTGGGACGCAAATCAGATGAGATAACACCCTGAATAGGCCCTGACTCTCCCATTCAAAGGAAAACTGACTTCAAGGCAAATGTAATTATGTTATATTTTATAAGATGCTGAGGTTGTCAGTCTGAGTGAACACTGGAGAAGCTGGTAACTAAGGGAAAGAAGCTGTTCAGACGTGGCGACAAGCTAGATGAGTTAATTCGGAATGGCTTCTGGTTTCAACCAAAGGCTTCCCATCTCCCCCACTCCATGACGGTCTACAAGCTACCAACTAAGACCGAGGCTCTGGGCTGGATCTGCTGAGTCTAAGTCCTGAGAGACGGGGTCTAAAGTTCTGAGAAATCTCTCTGTTAGAGACCCTGCTGTACAAGGAAGATGAACTCCGACCAGTTGGCTAAAATCAAGAAAGGAAAGGCACAGCTCCAAGGGGTCGGAGGGGGAGAGCACTTCGCGTGGGTCCTTACAGGTCATTGCCCTGGATCTGAGTAGCAGGCTGCTGAAGTATCCGCTTCCTGTGTCCGAAAACAAAGAACTAGACCAGACGCACATGGATAGGAATAGAAAAAGAAATACTTTGTCAAGAAAGAAAAGCTGGAGCTGAAGAGGTGGCTCAGCAGTTAAGAGTACTTGGTGCTCTTGTAGAGGACCTGGGTTCGGTTCCCAGCACTCATGGAGCAATCTACAACCACTTGTAACTCCAGGTCCAGGGAATCCAACCCCCTCTTCTAGTCTACATGAAAGCACATGGACCCCTGATTACAGACAGTTGTGAGCCACCTGATGTGGGTCCTGGGAATTGAACCCAGGTCCTCTACAAGAACAGCAAGTGCTCTTAACCACTGACCCAGCCCTCTAGTCCCTACACATTAATCTTAAGTAGCTTTCTCCTGTCTCTACGCTTCTGCCACGCTATCAATTCCCAGTACTAAATAAATGATGTTAATGTTTATTAAACAAAGCGTTTGCTCTGAGTTCGTGATGTGGGATTCTTAATCTACTCATTATGTTTTGACATTGTATTGAGAAATAGCTAGCGTATACATCTAGAAAGCACAAATGCATAGCCTAGGAAACTGTATGCACTGAGCCTCTGTTGCGTCCCATATGGGAAGACATGACAAGCATCTGTTCTCTCCAATAAGGCACCAACGAGATACCAAAGACACGACTCCATTCAAGTCTAGCTTTATGAGCCAATGAGTTTACAGAGGCCACTTGCAGAGCAAAGGTGAAAGGTTACTTGCAGAACAAAGGTGAAAAGTTGCTTACAGAGCAAGGGTGAAAGGTTGCTTACAGAGCAAAAGTGAAAGGTTACTTCAGCATGCATCACTGCATCGCTGCAGTGCATGCATCACTGGACAGCCCAATCCAGCATGCTTGCCTCCCTGGGTCTCCTTACCCAGTGTACAGACAGTTGCACGGAGAAGTCTTCTCTCCACAGCAATTGCACGCTGTTCAAATACTTTGAAGAAAGGCCTTGTGGATCCTGTAACTTTCTGGGCCTCCTGGAGCCTTCTGTCTAATTAGTTTCCTGGGTCCCTCCCTTCGGAAGGGAATATTTCAATTCCCAGGAAATATCTACATATACCCAGGATTCCAGACAGGTCAAAAAAAGGACTCTTGGCTGGGCACGGTGGTGCATGCCTTTAATCCCAGCACACTCAAGGCAGAGACAAATGGATCCTTGCTGGCTTCTTTGAGCCTCCAGTTGCCAGGCTTCTTGAGCCTCCATATTCCCCTAGTCATTGCTAGGCCTCCTTAATCCCCAGGGAAAGGTGAATGCGCTATCTGCCCATTCCGCAGCCCCATGATGACAACGCAGGACAATCAGAGGCAATAGGGAGTCCAATCAAGCAAGAACTCAGTTTATTACTGTGAGCATCAGCTTATATAGCTTAACTGACACAGTGTGATGTGGGGGGTAGCTCCATCCAATGAGAGGCAGCCAAACCCTCCCTCTGACTGGATGGTCATCTACCTAATTTTTGCTGTCTCATCCTCACTCAAACTTGAGCCAGGCTTTTTTCTCTCCTATGGGCATCGAGGTACAGGCCCTGAGATAATTTTGACCCAACAGATCTCTGTGAATCTGAGCATGGTCTACTCTACACAGTGAGTTCTAGGCCAGCCAAGGCTGCATGATAAGATCCTATTTCAAAATATTTTTTATTTTAAATCTTATCATCAACATCCCAAGAGTCCTTTCCCAATGACTCCGACCTCCAGGAGTGACCACAGTCCCTTCTCAGAATCAGTTTCTTGCTTGGTTCCATAGATTCACCGCATCAATGCCCCAGAACCATCGATACACTGTCCATGCCGCTGCATCCCGTATACTTTTATATGAATGGGTGGGAGAATTCTACGTACAGCATCTTGCTTTGAGATTTGTTCTTGCTTGTAGCTGTGGCCTCTCATTCTCAATACCTCAGAGCATTGATCAGAAAGCCATAGACCCCCTGGGCACCTGTGTCCTACATAAGCTGCATTGAAAGACAATCAGGCCTATTTATTTCCATGTAGCTCATGACCGCATAGCTCTGAAGCCTATAAATACATGCAGAAAAAATATACCCAAATTTATTTATCCATTTCCTTATGAATGGCCATGTGAGCGATTCCCAATGTGAGGCTATCACGGGCATTGCCTCTATGAACACTGTACACGACTCCTGGGACACAAGATGGTGCACTTCTGTACTGTACATATGTACCTAGGAGTGGAAATGCCAAGTCATGTAACAGACAAAGCTCCAGAATTACATGTGCAGACACCTGGTTTTGCAGAGTGGCTCTGTTACTCTCCATGTGTGATGCAGGATGCGAGCATGCCCGGGTGCTGCATCTGTACCAACACTGAGCATCGTGTTTGGTACTCGCCCGCTGGATCTGTTGGCTGTCACTGCAGAATACCAGATGGTCTTCAGAACTCATCAGATGATAGGCAGTATCTCACACCTCTTCTCGGGTTAAGAATCCAGGGATGGTTTAGTTGAATGGTTCTGGCTCAGAGTCTCAAGTCTGAGGTCAAGATATTGTTAAGTGTTCTTCCCGTCCTTGGGAAGAACTGTTCCCAGCTCACTGATGCAGCTTCTGGCTGGGAGCCTCCATTGGTTGGACCATAGTGTTCTTCAGAGGACTGCTTGTGATTCACCAGCAGGCTTCCCCAGAGCAACTAAACCTAGGGTGGGGGTGGGGAAGCCTAGATGGAACTCGCTGCTCCTTTTGTGAACTAAACTCAGAAGCGGCATGTCATCACATCTGTTGATCACGCAAGTCAGCTCCGATACCATGTGGAGATTGTAAACACCATGCACTGGGAAACCCTCCTCACCATCCTAAACGCTGCCTACCATACCCACTGTGACTTCAGTTTACTTAAATTAGATTGCGCATCTTTGAGCGTGTTTGCATTTGGATTGGCCATAAGACCTGTGAGTATTTTGCCTGTTTCTCTGTTGGATTGTATTTTTCTTAGTGGTTTCTAGTACTTCTGTTTTAATTTTCAGAGTCAAGCTCTCTCTATGCAGCCCAGGTTGACTTCAAACGTGTGTTCCACCTGCCTCAGCCTCCCCAATGGTAACACTTTCTGTGTACCAGGACACTTGTAGGGTACTTGGTTTTGTGGGGGTACTTTGTATATTCTAGATAAGACGTCTTCTTTTATTCTGCATTGCAACTATCTTTTCCCATCTTTTCATCTTTTTAGTGATGTCTTTTTTGTTTTCTTTTGGTGCTAGGGACTAAACTCTGGCCTTACGCAGAACAGGCAAGTACTCAACCACTGAGCTATATCCCCAGCACTTACTAATGCCTTTTAATAAAGAGAAGTTCTTATCTGAACAGAGCCAAATCCATACCCAGTGATTTGTATCTTACTTAAGAATTTTCTCCTGAGGTCAGAAAAACATTTATTTTTCACAGTATCTCCCAAAAGCTTTATTATTCTGCCTTCTAAAAATTAGGTCCACAATCCTCTTGGAGTAGGTTTTGTGTAGGTATGATGTAAGGGTCTAATTTTACTTCATCTCTGTCCTGGTCCCCAATTGTCCCAGCGCTGTTTATGAGAACACTGTCCTTCCCTAAGGTTCTGCTGAGTCACCCTGTGGTGTCTGTTTCCAGGCTCCGTTTTTCTGATCAAGGACTCTATTTGTTTATTCTGATCCTCATGCCACACATTCCTAAGCACATCTTTGTACTGAATCTCAGCATCTTGTCCGATAAGACCTCCAGTGTTGTTTCCAAGAAGCACAGAGAAGAATGATGCAGTTCTCCCTCCAGAACGGCTGTCCTGATAAACAATGAACGGTTTCTGCCCTTAGGAGTCCCTAGATGCTGGAAATCCTTTAATATCTAAACGGTATCTCACCTTGTCTGTGTCATCTCCCCCAGGTATGGAATCCATCTGACCACCTCTGAGAACAAGGGCCCATCCCTGTCTCAGCCATGCGGACAGCTAATTCCAATGACTACCTATTCCCCATTCTAGAAAATAAATGCTTCAACAGGAGTGTAGCTTTGAGGCTTGCCTCTCATTCAGGATTGTCAACCTAGCACAGGACCTGTACAAGGTAAGTTCTCAGTAAGTGTTTATGATGTCAGTGTATTTTAATCTCTTGAATTCATACTAATTGTACACACTAGGCACCAGAATAAAGACTGAAGGTTACTTTCTCAGACGAAGTTTCCAACAGTATCCAAATTTTCAAGGTTCTAATCAGTAACACTCACAGACTTCACACTAAAACTATAATGTGATATTCAACTGACTTCGGGCTTATGTTGTATAGCTCTTACGATCCTTCCTGTCCAAGAACTTCATGAAGTCTTATTTCTGATCGCAAGCAATCAAAATAAAAACATAACCCCCTGCCTCCCCCCTTTCCCCACATACACACAATGGGACACACTCTGCTGAGAAATTACTTCCATGACACTCAAATTTAACTGAGAGGCTTATATCCTGTGCCACCCCCAACCCCCTCTGCTGGTTTTCCCACTCTTCTCCACAGTCGGGAGTTCTGGAAAGAGTGTCCAATGTCTTCTCATCTCTGGCTGTCATAGCCTCCTTTCGCTTCCCCCCACCTTGTAGCTGCCAATGCTGGCTATCCCTGGGCCCTTGTGTGAGCCTTCAAGAGGCCCTGAAGGACGCTACCTTTTCCCTTGGACTAGACGCGTGTGCACGTCCGTGAGCTCAAGGTCACTTCCCTTCATTGCACCAGAATTCTTCTGCTGCCTGGAGAAGTGAGATGAGGTTCTGGCCAAGCTGACCTCCTGCCAATTATTAGCTGTTATCTCTCAGCTTCAAAC
Source organism: Microtus oregoni (assembly GCF_018167655.1). Lineage (NCBI taxonomy): Eukaryota > Metazoa > Chordata > Mammalia > Rodentia > Cricetidae > Microtus > Microtus oregoni. Next base: position 21,998,296 of record NW_024543075.1, on the reverse strand, counting down.
CCAACACTGAAGTCTGACTTTTGATCCAGCAGCCAGCAACCAGAAGATCATGCTCTGCTTTCCTAGCTGCTTCCTATTCGGCTCTGCTTCCTGAGAGTGACTGGGACTGCAGAAGGAGCAGGCTTGTGCAAGTTTAAATGTATTTGCTCCCCGCCATAAGATCATAGGAAGTGGCACTACTAGGAGGTGTGGCCTTGTTGGAAGCGGCTCGATGACACACGCTTTTGATGCAAACCTTGACACTGGAGGGCACACTTTCATCTGACCATACCTTCTGTTAGAAGTGTGTCACTGTAAGCCGGGCGGTGGTGGTGCACACCTTTAATCCCAGCACTCGGGAGGCAGAGACAGGTGGATCTCTGTGAGTTCGAGGCCAGCCTGGTCTACTAGAGCTAGTTCCAGGACAGGAACCAAAAGCTATGGAGAAACCCTGTCTCGAAAAATAAAAAAAAATAAAAAAAAAGTGAGGGGCTGGTTTTAAGGTCTTTTTCTCGATCTTCACTCGGTGTGACCGTCAGTCAGTTTCCTGTTGCCTTCTGGTCAAGATGTAGCCAGCACCTCATCTGCCTGCATGCTGCCATGTTCTCCATCATGAACCTCTGAAACTGTAAGCCATCAATCACCTCCATTAAATGTTCTTTGTAGGAGTTGCCATGCTCATGGTGTCTCTTCACAGCAATTAAAACCCAAACAAAGACAAGGCTCTTTCTCTTTTTGTGAGCATCCTCTAGTGATGTATGCTGTCTCCTGATACTCCCTCCATGATGATACCAGTTGTCCCCAGTTTGCAGTTGGAAGTTGTACTGGGAAGACAGCCTCCATGCATTCTTCTTCCTCCCAGCCCTTGCATATAGATCTCCAAGCATTAGTGCCCAGAGTGTCTGTCTCCAAGTGTTAATTCCACCTTATTACTATTTCCCCGGGAGTAAGGGCATTGATATTCCCTTTAATTACTTCCTCTCGGACAAATCAGTGCTGTGTTCGTGCAATTTTAGTTGCCTGGTGTTTGAATGGAATTGACCCCCATAAGCTCAGAGGTAATAACACTCTTAGGAGGTGTGACCTTGTTGGAGGAAGTATGTCACTGTGGGGGTGGGTTCTGAGGTCTCTTATGCTTAAGTTACACCCAGTGTGGACAGACTCCTTTTGTTGCCTGCAGGCCACCACACTGCACCATCATGATAATGGATTAAACTTCTGAAACTGTAAGCCACCCTAATTAGATGTTTTTCTTTATAAGAGTTGCCATGGTCACAATGTCTATTCACAGCAATAGAAACCCTAACTAAGGTTTATCACTTTGTTGTGAGGCAGAGTCTTGCATACCCCAGGTTCCCCTCAAATTCACTGTGCAGTTGAAATAATCTTGACCTTCTGAGTGCCAGGATCTACAGACATGTACCGCCATACCTAATATCTGCTTAATAGTTCTTTATATTAAATTTTCTTGTTGAGTAGCTAATAAGGTTTCTACCTGGGGCTGACAGAATAGCCCTGATTCTCCTCTGAGCAAAGCACTTTCCTGTCCTCGTTAATTCACAACAATAACCCCATTGTGAAAAGTCTAGGTACAGTTCTCAGGAAATCTGAGGTCTCCCAGCTTTTAGTGCCAGAGCTAAAACAAGCTATCTAAAATTTCTCTAGGTCTATTTGACCAGACTGAAATAGAAATAGCAGAGGCTATTATCTTAGCTTGCTTTCTATTGCTGCCCTAAAGACCATGACCAGAAGAAGCTTGGGGAAAATAGCATTTATTTGGTTTACACGTCTCAATCACAGTCCCTCAGTGAGGAAAGCCAAGGCGGGAACTCAGTCAGAGTGGCAACTTGAAAGCAGGAGCTGATACAGAGGCCACAGAGGAGCACTGCTTACTGGCTTGCTCCCCGTGAGTTGCTCAGCCAGCTTTCTTCTCTGACCCAGAACCACCATCCAAGGGGTGGAACCTTACATGTCAATTTTAATTTTTAAAAAATATCAGCACAGCCTTGCCTACAGACCAAGGCAATAGAGGCATTTTCTCTATTAAAGTCCCCTCTTCCCAGATGATCTGGCTTGTGTCAAGATGACAAAACACTCACTGGCACACCCATCTTCAGAGGAAAAACTGAACCTCAATAATGAAAGCTAAGAAAACATAGTAACTTGGGGTTGGAGAGGTGGCTCAGTGGTTAAGAGCACTGCTTTCTCTTCCAGAGGTCCTGAGTTCAATTCCCAGTAGCCACATGGTGCCTCACCACCATCTACAGTGGGATCTGATGCCCTTCTCTGTTGTGCAGACACACAGGAAGACAGAGCAACTCATATGCATAAATTTAAAAAATCAGTAACACAAAAAATGTCCACTAAAATCACTCCCATTGAGAGGAGGGAGTTAGGGGTAAGTTAACCAAAACTGAAGATATCTAATAAAACCTGATATGAATGCACTACTTTATAGCTGCCTTGGTTACTGTTCTCTTGCTATGAAGAGATACCATGGCTAATGAAAATTTGCAGAAGAAAACAATTGGGGGCTTGCTTACAGTATCAGTATCAGAGGATTAGTTCATTATCATTGTGGTGAAGAGCAGGGCAGCATGCAGGCAAACACAGTGCTGGAGAAGTAGCTGAGAGTTTTACATCTTGATCCACAATCAACAGACAGAGAGAAAGAGAGAGTGGGCCTGGCATGGACTTTTGAAACTTCAAAGCCCACCCCCAGTGACACACTTCCTCTAACAAGATTTTCATTTAATAACTATGCCTTCTGGGGGGAAGCATTTTTCACTAAAGCATCAAACCTGTGTTCAAACTCATTTTTAAAAACATACTCTATTTTAAATTAGATTATGTGGTGGTTTGTGGTTGGGGAGAATTGTCTGTATTCTGTCAATCATTTATAAATAAACGCTGATTGGCCAGGCAGGAAATATAGGCGGGAAAAACAGACGGGAGCTAGAAATGATGTAATGAGAACAGGAGAATTCTGGGAAGGAGGAGGTTGATTCCTCCCACTCCTGCCTAGACCATCAAGCAGCAGGATGTGATCTGCCCCACTGAAAAAAGGTACTGAACCACATGGCTAACATAGATCAGAAAAATGGGTTAATCAAGATGTGAGAGTTAGCCAGTAAGAGGCTAGAGCTAATGGGCCAATCAGCTTATAATTAATGGAGACCTATGTGTGATTTTCTTTGGGGCTAAACAGTTGTGGGGTACCGGACGGGACAGAAAACCAGAACAAGCAGGCCTGGCCCCGTTCATGTAACAGGTTTGAATGAAAATGCCCCCCATAGGTTCATGGAGATTGACATTATTGTTGTTGTTGTTATCATTATTATGAGTCATACTTCCTTGACCACCAGAATTCTTATTTTTTATTCTGTGTGTTTTTCACATCATGTATCTTGATCCCATTCATTCCCTGTCCCTTCATATCTGCCCTCTGCCCCTGCCCTCTCCCAAAACAAAACAAAATTCAGAAGAAAAGAGGAAGAAAATAAAAGGAAAAAATGAAAAAGTGGAAAAAATTTAAAAAAAAAATCTCACCATGGAAGCTGTAGTGCGACCCAAAAAGCCCTGCTGCACACCCCTTTGTCCACACATCTCTACTTGCAAGTGTGCATTGCAAGGAGTCATTGAAGGAAAGCATTTAATTGGGACTGGCTTACTGTTCAGAGAGTTAGTTCATTATCATCACAGTAGGCAAAGTGGCAGCATGCAGGCAGACATGGTGCTGGAGAAGTAGCTTAGAGTTCTACATCCTGGTTCTCAGGCAACTGAACCTGGCTTGAGCATTTGAAACCTCAAAGCCCATTCCTGCTGACACACTTCCTCCAACAAGATCACACCTACTCCAACAAGGTCACACCTCCTAATAGTGCCACTCCCCATAAGCCTACAAGGGCCATTTTCATTCAAATTATCACATAATCTAATTTAAAAGATAGTAATTTTAAAAATAAGTTTGAACACAAGTTTGCTGCTTTAGTGAAAAATGTTTCCCCCAAGAAGACATGGGTTATTAAATGAAAATCTCAATGCCAGGCTGGGATGCTTCTTTATAACTTATCGATTAGGAATGTTCCAGATGCCCCCAAAGAAACACAGGCTACTGGTTTTGTTATTGGTTGCCCACCATATCTAAAAAGCAAGACCCTATTACTGAAGACTCAACACACTTTGGTCACAGGACACAGGAAAATCAAGCTGGAACTGAACTGAAAACTTCCTTTCTGCTAGCTAGCTTTCCTGGTGCTAGAAGGTACTACACAGACCACTTGGGGAAGAGAAGCCATCAACGGTATTACTTTGTAGTGAACCCTAAATGCTCTAATACTGACCTTCCAGCAAGATGTACCTTCTAATGCAATAATGGCAAAAAAATTATGGATATAACTTGTTAACCGAGGTTTCTGTCCTGACTGGTCCTGTAGTCATTCAGTCCCAAAGAAACACACACATTAATTATAAACTGATTGGCCTAGTATCTCAGACTTCTTATTAACTCTTATAACTTATATTAACCTTTAATTCTTGTCTGTGTTAGCCACATGGCTTGGTACCTTTTGGCGAGGCAGTCACATCTTGCTTGCTCTGTGTCTGGCTTCCTCTCTGTTTTGGTGATGACTGTAGATTGAAACTTCCCTCTTCCCAGAATTCACGTTGCCCTGCCTCTACTTCCTGCCTGGTCACCCCACCTATACTTCCTGCCTGGCTATTGGCCAGTCAGCGTTTATTTAAAATACAAGTGACAGGGTACAGACCATTGTTGCACAGCAATAACCAATGGATTTCTGATTGGATTTGAGGTCTGCTCCACAGGAGTAATTCATGCCTGGTACTGTAAACCTAGTCAAACTCACAGACTCGGGCCCTAGCAGAGAGCCTACTGTTGTTTTATTTTTTTAAAAAATTTTTGTCAAATTGCCTTCTAAATATGTGTTTGTATCCGAAGATTAATACTGTTGTCAACATTAGTCAAAGGAACTTTTATAGTGGGCAGAAGTTAATGCAAAGATTCATAAGTGGCCAATGTTCTCAGAAAGTAACTATTGCGTATTCAGTCCTAAATTATCTACATCAACCCCTCAAGGTCCAGGTGACCTCTGGGTAGAGGGGGTATAAAGAACATAGGAGCTATAGAATGGGAGGAATATTGCAGGGAGTGGACCACTTGTTTGTCCCAGCTGCCCAGCTAGTTTACACCAAAATAACCACACAGAAACTGTATGAATTAAAACACTGCTTGGCCATTAGCTCTAATTTCTTATTGGCTAACTCTTACATATTAGTTTAACCCATCTCCATTAACCTGTGTATTGCCACATGGCTGTGGCTTACTGGAGATTCTAACTGACGTCCGTCTCAGGCAGAGGATCCAAGGCTTCACTCTGACTTTGCTCTTCTTCCTCCCAGCATTCAGTTCTGTTTTCTCCGCCTACCTAAGTTCTGCCCTATCAGCTAAATCAAGGCAGTTTCTTTATTCATTAACCAATGAAAGCAACACACAAACAGAAGGAACTCCTACACCAGAGGAGTGCTGAGAAATGTGTCTTCTGGCAGTGGCATGGCCATCACACTTACAATTTCATTGCTGTTACGGTCACCTACACATGGTCAAGCCAACAGTATGAGTTAGCATTCCAACAGGCAGCACTAACTGAACTTAACCAGTTATTACCAGCACCACCACCCCAAAGAAAAAAGAAAAAGGAAGAAGGTAGTAAGGGGATATTTGGTAGCTAACAGGGAGAGTTAAAAGGGTAGTTAGGGTGAATAAGATCAATACATAAATATATGAAATTGTCAAAGAAAAACAATAATTTGTGTCACTTTTACATGATATAATGAAACTTTATTAAAGGCACAGATGCTCCAGTTTCTGCCTGATACAAGCTCCCGGGACAGTTCTGTGTAATGTGTGTCATTCACTGGCATTTCTCTGTTCTTCCCGTCTGTGCATACTGTCTCAGTGCCTGCCACATGCTTCCCGTACCACCTGAAGGCTGTTGCTGCTCAGCACAGGGTGATGTTTCCAAACCCTCTTTCTGATTAGGAGCACTGTGTGACCAAGTTCTAACAGTAGTGTGTGAGTGGTAGCAGTGTCCACCACTGCTTGCTGTGATTCATAAAACTTCGCACATGGGGCCCTCTTATTCTCTTTCTCTTTCTTGTCTATTGAAGCAGAAAAATGCCAAGACCCAAGGAGATGATTGTGATTGGTCCTAGTGTTGGCAGAAACTGACAACGTGTGTGTGTGTGTTATATATTTTATGTTCTTACACAGCCACCAGTATTCAACCAACCCTAATGGCTCACTAATCTGTCCCCAAAGGTCCCACCTATAAACAGCAGAGTTAAATTTCAGTTCCCCTATCTTAGTACTTCACAGTGGCCGTTGAAGTTTTTGGAGGGGGTAAAGAATATTCAAAGAATCAGTTATCATATTAGTTTGCTAGGGCTTTGTCATGGTTAATCTTAACTGTTTAATCTTTGATGGTCAACTTGACATGATTTAGAATCACTATGGAAACATTCTGCTAGGTTCGTCTTTGAAGGTGTTTCCAGAAAGACTTAACTAAGGAGGAAAGACCGGCCCTGAATGCTGGCAGCAATATCTCAGGGGAGGGAAAGTGAGCTGAGCACCAGCGTCCATCCCATCTCTCCCTTGGCTTCCTGAGTGCAGATACAATGTGACCAGCTGCCTCCCACTCCTGCTGCCACAGCTTCCCTCACCGTGATGGTTTATGTTCTTTCTTAAACAGTAAGCCAAAATAATCCCTCAGTTCCTTAAATGGCTTTCTGTCAGGTATCATGTTACAGCAATGAGAGCATTAACTGACACGGGCTTCCAAATCAAAATACCACAGACTAGGTGGTTTAAACAAGGAAAATACGTATTTTCTCACAGTCCTGAAGGTTAGAAGTCCTAGGCCAAGATGCCAGCAGGCAGAATTTCTCCTGAGGCCTCTGGCTTGCACACTGTGGCCTCCCTCAGTGTCTCACCCAACTCCTCCTCTACAGGGCTATCTCTGTGTCTCCCTGTGTTCTAATCTCTCCTATCAGCCAGAGCCAGCTGTGGCTTCCCTCAGGGTCCTCACCCGACCCCTCCTCTACAGGGCTATCCCTGTGTCTCCCTGTGTTCTAATCTCTCCTATCAGCCAGAGCCAGCCGTGGTGGCAAATGGATCTCTGTTGAGTTCAAGGCCAGCCTGGTCTACAGAGCAAATCCTAGGACAGCCAGGACTGTTACACAGAGAAACCCTTTCTCAAAAGGAAAAAAAAAAAAGCATCAGCCAGACATATATATCAAAGCCCAGTCTAGTTTTACGACTGTTGCTGCAGAAAGAGCTCTGTCTTCAAATACAATCATATCCTGAGGTTCGAGGGTTAGAATGCCAATATATGAATTTAGGAAGAATACAATTTATCCCATCACAATGCGCTCTCTCTCTCTCTCTCTCTCTCTCTCTCTCTCTCTCTGCCCTTTCTTCTTTCTCTCCTGGCCTGTCTTTCCCTCCTCTTCTCTCCCCTCTGTCTTCCCCACAGCTAGTAAATTAGCTGGAATAGTTTCCACGAAGTAAGTAAGCACGTGTGGAGTGAACTCCAAGAAATGTAATTCTGACTGGAGAAAAAAAAAAAAACAAGCTCACCAAAGTGGATGCAATTTTGTAGAGTCAGAAAGAACGCTGATTATTGAAAAGACAGCCAAATTACCCAACTCCCGTCAGAGTGAGCCTCCATTTCTGGTCACCTCAGCAGCTAAAATGAACTTCTTGAAATCCTTTTAAGTTCTCAGACATCGTCTCTTGCATAGGAAAAGGCAAAAGCAATCCCAGTTAAACCCAGAACATGGTTGTGACTGCGCTGTTTGCCCGGGATGTCACAGCTTCCAGGTGACTCAAGAAGAGCATCCTTTCTTACATTTTAATAACACTTTTTTTAAAAAAATCAGGTTTTCCATTTGTTTATTTACTATGTGGGGGGAGGCATGGAGCACACACATGCTCATTTCCCAGTGAGTATGTGCAGGTCAGAGGAGAGACAACCCACAGAAATTGGTTCTCTCCTTGTACTGTGTGGTGCCTAGGGATCTGACAGCAAGTTCCTGAGCCATCAGCTAGCCCGTGAAAAATGTACTTTCAAAGGAAAAAGAAACAATCCCTTTATTCGTATTCAAGGGGAATTAACAAAAAGGGTCTTCAATTCCTCTCCTGTGTTAGTTACTCACTGCTGTGGCCACGGGGACAGCGTAAAGGCAGAGCAGTTTGCCTTGGCTCGGGGTTTCAGAGACTCCAGTCAGTCATGGTGGAGAAGTTGGCAGATGGATCGGCTACATCCATGACGCAGGAGCCTGTGGTGAGTTGCTGACCAGGTCAGAGAGAACGGCACGAGAAGCAGGCCTGGGCTACAGAACTCCAGGGCCTGCTCTACTCGTCCATTTCAGCCAGGCAGACTCTGCGTCTCAAAGGTTCTACCGCGTCCTGAAACAGCGTCACCATCTGGAGACCAGGCGTCCTGATACAGGAGCCTGTGGAGCACAATTGTGACGAAAACCAAAGCACCTTTCAAAAGACACTGGAGGCAGATAAGTAAAGATGCTACTTGAGAAGGAGAGTGTCTTCGTCAGTGTTCTTTCGCTGTGAAGAGACACCATGACGGCAGCAGCTCTTATAAAGGAAAACGTCTGAGGCTGACTTATAGTTTCAGAGATTTGGTTCATTATCATCATGGCAGGATATGTAAGCTTACAAACAAACATGGTTCTGGAGAAGGCTCTGAGAGTTCTACACAGGCAGCAGAAGACTGAGTCCACACTAGATATAGCTTGAGCATATGAGATCTTAAAGCCCGCTCCCCCCATCCCCCCCACCCACCCACCCCATCCCCTGCCTCCAGTGACAGGGAGTGCTGCAGCCAGCACAGCCTGGATAGCCAAGACTGGAGGGGGTGCCAAGATTGAGACACGCACAGAGGCTTCTTTTCAGGCAGAAGAACAGCAACCTTCATTTTGCCCAGCAACCTTTTATACCTCTACTCCTTCTGTGGAGACCCACCGGCCAGAAAGAACACAAACATCCTTGTCAATTACAGACCACAAGGAAGTTCTGCTGTCAGTCAGGGGGAGTGAGGGCAGCTGGATCACAACAGGGAGAGGGAGGGAGGGAGGGAGGGAAGGATAGAAAAAGAAAATGCATTAATAGGGCCAGCAAGATGGCTCAGCAGGTAAAGGCACTGCCACCAAGCCCCAGGAGCTGAGTTTGACTACCAGAACATGAATGGTAGAAAGAGAACACCAACTCCCCACAAGTTAACCTCTGACTTCTTCTACACGCATGCATACACACAGAGAGATAGATGATCGGCAGACAGACAGCTAGAAGTAAAAAGGCAGAGCTGAAAAGATGGCTCAGCGGTTAAGAGCACCAACTGCTCTTCCAGAGGACCTCATTTCAAATTCCAGCGCCTACATTTCCACTCACAGGTGTCTGTGATTCCAAATCCAGGGATCCTACACTCTCTTCTCCCCTCAGCCCACCTCCCATCCACTCTTTCCAGGGTAAGGGCTCCCATGGAAGTCAACAAAGTCTGGCACATTAAGTTGGGGCATGACCAACTCCCTCCCACCCCTGCATTAAGTCTGAGCATGGCATCCCACCATAGGGAATGGGCTCCAAAGAGCTGGCTCATACACCAGGGACAGATCCTGGTCCTACTGCCAGAGGCTCCTCAGACAGTCCAAGCTGAGGAAGTACATCTTATGACCCAGAAATCATACAGAAAGTTGTTTCCCTTAATAGAGAAAAATTATACAGATTGCCAAAAGAGAACACAACACAGTGTACGATGATATGGGTATTTCTTTCTGAATGTTGTCTCACACTATTATTTCAATTGTCTGAGCCAAATGTGTTTTCTATTTGAAAGAGGCGAAATTTGGCCAAAGACAATTGCTTTCACAAGCACATTTACTTCGGTGGGTCTTCAAAGCAGCCTGGAATTCATTCCTAGAGTCCCTGTGTGCCTGTGAGAATATCACAAATCATCTCAGATTAGTGGATCATTTATTATGTGTCCTTTATTAAGCACCTACTACGTGCAAAAATTTCACATCTGCTAATAAAACTAGTTGAGTTTTCACCCTTATCTGTAAGGCCAGCATTCGTTTCTTCGTTTTACATTTTAGCAAAGTTCAGAGAAGTAAACAAATGTTCCCGTCAGTAAATCCAGTCAGTCTTCTGGATTCAAGTTCAAGTCTTTGTGACTCCCTGCTGTGAGCCTTCCCCACCCACCCACCCACCCACCCAGTGGAAGCTGTAGTGGTGGCAGAGCAAGGTCAGGAGGACAGACTCAGGAGGACAGTCTCCATAGGCCCTGTCCCTCTCTGAGGATTTATAGACAATTAGTGGTTACAGGGGCGGGGGGTGGGGAGTGGCATTTTCTCCAGTGGTGTAGTAACCCAAATTAAATGAAGCTCATTAGATATTACCAACACAAAGACATGAAAGTAGAAAAGGACTAGTTAGGGAGAGAAAGGTGATCAGGAATGGGGAGGAGCAAGAGAGGGCAATGGGAGAATGTGGTCAGAATGTTATACACGTGTTTGAATCTGATGATGAAACTAGTGTTGTGTATAATCACTGTATTCCTCTTCTGTTTTATGTTTATGTATACGGGTATTTTCCTGCATGTATGTCTGTGCACCTCACGTGTGCAGTACCCGCAGAGGCCAGAAAAGGGCATCAGATCCTAGTACTGTGAATCAAACCCCAGTGCTCTGGAGGATTATCAAGTATTCATAACCACTGAGAAATCTCTCCAGTCCCTAATTATTATAGTCTATTTTTTTAAAAACTGCTGAGTCCTGAGTCTCATCCATCTGGGCTCCAGTTCCCAGCGGCCACCTATTGTGTGACCCCGAACAAGTCAAATGACTTTTTAATCTTCAGTTTTCTCTAAAAGGGAATAGTAATGATTCACACAGCCTATGGATGTTCTGGATTTAAGGAGATAAAATGTTTTTCTTATTAAAGCATTGGGCAGTGTCCACAGAGCCATTAATTTTGGCCATTGCGGTACTGAGCAGTGTGGCCTCTCTGTCTTACTATGTTCAGGTTACTGTAACAAAGACCCCATAAGCTGGATGAATACAAACAATGTATCCTTCTCGTGCTGAGGTCTGGGTGGGCCAAGACCCAAGCACTGAGTCCATATAAGATGAGGGTACACTCTCTGGTTCATGTGTGACTGTCCTTAATAATGACATGTCTTAATAAGGACACTAGCCCCATTTTAAGGGCCCCACCTTCATGGCTTCATTACCTTCTAAAGCCCCAGCTTTAGGTACCATCATGCTAAGACTGAAATTCAACACAAATGATCAGTGCTTTGTAGTTTCATATTGGAAGAAAATTAAGTAGAGCCTGTTTCTCAGAAATATTTTACAAATAGGAAGCTGAGATTGAAGTGTGTGTGTGTGTGTAACACAGAGAGAGAGAACCACTGCTTTTTCAAAAATGAATATTGAAAATTGAAGAATCCATTGCTCCCAGTGGAACACATCTTCAGTGCAGCTGCGGGGAATGGGCAGGTCACCTCAGGTACTATCTGTACCCGCAACATGAACCTGGGGGTCATAAAGACGCCATGGGAGAAGCACTCATTAGTGTGAACAAAGCAACAAAAGGAAAGTCTGAGGGTCAACAGAAAGAGAAATGGAAAAAAACCTACAAAAGACCATAATTAGTTCATCTATCATTAGAAAGAATCGGCTCATCATTTTTGAAAAAACAAATAAAAATTGGGCCATAATTAGGTCCAATTAACTCATTCTTCAAACATTCTTCTTCATGGACATCTGTTGTTTGGGCTGCCTTTCTGGTAATTACAAGCCAGCTTCCCTTTGGAGAAGCCTCCCTTCCCCCAATGACTGCCAGTTTCGGAGTGACCCCATCCGTAGTTCTAGGAATGGGCCTCGAATGTTTTAAAGGAAGGGTTAACAAGATCCCACAAGTCACAATTTACAGACGTGTTCCTACCAGCATACATGAGATTCACGGGGTTACCTAGATGAGAAGCTTCACTTTTCCGCTAAATACCTTCCAGTCTTCTTGAGTCACGGTAGATAGAACCCAAGGCAGTGAGATAAGGCAGTCACATTGTCTGAGCCTGGAGGAAGATTACCCACCCAGTTTCTTGTCCTAAGAGACAACACCAACCTAGAAGCTTGAGACATGTCTACAACCCAGTGAAAGGCAGATGTTATTCCATTCCACAGGAAACTTGGTACTTAGCAAATTAAGAGAATTGTCTAGGATCACAAAAACTAGACGTGTAACCAATTTTCATGAACACCAAAACCCTGGCCGTTAAACACCCTGGATGGCTGTATAACCCCTCTGCATTATTTATGTTTCTGTTTTTGTGATAAAAGACCATGACCGGAAGTGACTTGTGGGAAAGAGAAATATTTTGACTTACAGTTCCAGAGGTATCAGAATCCGTCACGGCAGGAGAACTTGACGACAAGTGGCAGTGGCAGCAGGAACTGGGAGCGGAGACATCACCTCAGGAAACAGAGAGTGAACTGAAGGGGGGCCAGGATACAACTCGCCTTCAGGAAGGCTTCACTCACCTCCCAAACACCAACCGGGGACCAATGTCCAAATACCTCAGCCAACAGGGGGTACTCCTCATTCAAACTACCACATCAGCACAAGGAACCAGCTCAGAGTTTGCCTCAGCGATTCTCAGCCTGTGTTGAAGTGAAACAACCCTTCCACAGGGGTCACCTAAACACAGATATTTACATTATGATTTATAACAGTAACAAAATTACAGCTATAAAGTATCAATGAAGCCGAGGTCCCCAGTTAGTTCCTTGGGCAGCTGAGGATGGGGAACCTGAAATGACCCTATCCTATAGCAATACTGACGAATATCTTGCATATCATCATAGAACCTTCATCTGGTGATGGATGGAGACAGAGACAGAGACCCACACTGGAGCACTGGACTGAGCTCCCAAGGTCCCGATGAGGAGCAGAAGGAGGGAGAACATGAGCAAAGAAGTCGGGACCACGAGGGGAGCACCCACCCACTGAGACAGTGGAGCTGATCTATTGGGAGCTCACCAAGGCCAGCTGGACTGTGACTGAAAAAGCATGGGATAAAACTGGACTCTCTGAGCATGGCCAACAATGAGGGCTGATGAGAACCCAAGGACAATGGCACGGGGTTTTGAACCTACGTAATGTGCTGGCTTTGTGGGAGCCTAGCCAGTTTGGATGTTCACCTTCCTAGAAATGCACGGAGGGGGGAGGACCTAGGACTTACCACAGGGCAGGGAAATCTGACTGCTCTTTGGGCTGGAGAGGGAGGGGGAGAGGAGTGGGGGGAGGGGGAGAAGGGTGGGAGGAGGGGGAGGGAAATGGGAGGCTGGGAGGAGGAGGAAATTTGTTTTTTTTTTTTTCTCTTTTCTCAATAAAAAAAAAAGTTAAAAAAAAAAGAAAATAAGTTTATCGGTCACCACAACATGAGGAACTGCATTAAAGAGTCACGGCATTAGGAAGGTTGAGAACCAAGAAGAACCACTGGTTTAGGAGACATGACCAAAGCCACATCAAAGATATGCAAATGGTGACACTGGAATTTTGACTCAGACATTTTTTTGTCTCTAAATCCTTTATATTTCGCTCTAACTTTAACTGAGCTAATTCAATAATAAAGCATCTAACAGCTGCTGTGTTCAGTCTCAATAAACTCCAGGTGCCTATTTACTTTGGGTTTTTGTTGTTGTTGTTGTGTTTTTCAGTGCTGAGAATTAAATACAGGACCTCACCATACTAGGCAAATCCAGTACCACTGAGCTGTATTCCCAGGCCTCAGAGAGCTAAGACACTGTCTTCTTAACTCATTCCCTGTAATGTTATAGAATATTATTTTAAGGAATATTACTTTTGTTTATGCTGTGGAACGTTTGTTTAATGATGTAAAGCTGTGTTCCTTGTGTTTATGCTGCATTTGTTTAACTCTGTGAAGCTGTGATTCTTTGCCTGTCTAAAACACCTGATGGTCTAATAAAGAGCTGAACAGCCAATAGCGGGGCAGGAGCAAGGATAGGCGGGGCTGTCAGGCAGAGCCTATAAATAAAAGGGGCAACGAAGAAGAAAGGGGAGCAACAAAACAGGGAGAGGAGGAAGTCAGAAGCTGGCCACCCAGCTACCCAGCTACCCAGCTACCCAGCCACCCAGCCACCCAGCCACTCAGCCACCCAGCCACCCAGCCACCCAGCCACCCAACCACCCAGCCACCCAGCCACCCAGCCACCCAGCTACACAGCCAGCCAGCCACCCAGCCACCCAGCTACACAGCCACCCAGCCACCCAGCCACCCAACCACCCAACCACCCAGCCAGCCAGCCACCCAGCCAGCCAGCCACCCAGCCACCCAGCCACCCAGCCACCCAGCCACCCAACCACCCAACCACCCAGCCACCCAGCCACCCAGCTACACAGTCACCCAGTCACCCAGTCACCCAGCCACCCAGCTACAGAGCCACCCAGCTACCCAGTCACCCAGCCAGCCAGCCAGCCAGCCAGCCACCCAGCCACCCAGCCACCCAGCCAGCCACAGAATAAGAGTGAAACTAAAATATACAGAAGTAAGAAAAGGAAAAAGTCCAGAGACAAAAGGTAGTGGAGATAATTTAAGAAAAGCTGGCAAGAAACAAATCAAGCTAAGGCTGGGCATTCATAACTAAGAATAAACTTCCATATGTAACTTATTTGGGAGCTGCATGGCAGCTCCCCCAAAAAAGTTAAAATAGTAAAACATCACACAACATTTTGTCATTCCGATGTGGCCCCGAATTTCCATGTAGGGCCTAAGAAAGTTGGAAAAGAAGAAAAGAGAGAAGAAGAAAGAAAGAAAAAGGAATCAGGTCCTTTAAGAAGATGGCAGTGCTAAATAGAAACTAGAAATGGCTAAGTAAAAACCACCTGTGGCAGCACAAGTTCCAGCTTCCACAGCTAGGAAGGTTTAATGCAGTCCTCAGTCACGACTGTCCAACCAGGCTGTGAGCTCAGGGCTTTGCTCTCACAAACTGAGAAAAGGGCAGAGCCAGCTGCTAGAGCACACGGAGGATCCAGGTGTAGCTTAACAGTCTAAAGTTTGCTTGTGTGCTCAAAAGATACACAGAAAAAGAGGTCCAGATCAGGAAGAAAAAAAAAAACCCTAAACAGGTTCCAGTGTGTTTTAGAGTGTACGTAGGCTTAAGAAAGAAAGAAAATGAGTATAGGTAGTTATAGAAAGAAATAAAGAGTTTTAAAAAATAAAATAGGCTTTATAGAGACAATAAAGTAATATAAAAGAAAAAGTCACATAAAGATGGGAACTACACAGGGAGTCTGGATCCTGTAATTGTGTTGTCTTTGAATTTTTTGGTTGCTAATGAGAAAACGGCAGCTGGGATCGAAAGGACTGCTGAAATAAGACAGCCTGGATATTGTAAGAATGCCTTAACTTTAAAGTGGAAGCCAAAAAGGTATTCATCAAATGGAACTTAAAAGATGCATTGCTTTGGAGAAGTGGTTTTGCTTCTGTTTCCAGAGGAAACAAGAGGCTGTGGATTCGTTCCAGGTTAATATGGGTCAGATTTGATCAAGAGAGGCCTCCTGAACCTTGACAGGTGATATATATCAACAAAGGTTACCACTGGTCTTCCCTAGACTTGGTCATTATCTCAAATTTTCTCAGGGACCCTAAAAATACTTTGACCCACACTCAGCAGGAAGCAGTCTAGAGAACGCAACATCCATATTCCCAAGAGCTGGGGATTGTGGGAGGCTTTTGGTTAACTAGTGGGTCATGGATTCTTATTATATTTAGGGTAACATAGGACTATAATATAAAAGGGAAGATTATCAAATCTACTTGAAACTAAAAAACAACAATTAATCTCAAATATTTTGTATTGGTATGGACTTTTGTATACTGATACAAATTTAAGGTCATTTTTGTTACAATACATACATATATATATATATATATTTCTACTCTTGTTTAAAGGGTTTTTTATATTGATACCAATTTAAGGTTATTTTTGTTACAATTTATTGTATATATGTTTCTGATCTTGTTTAAGGTATTGTACCTAGGCAGTTCATTTAAAAATGTAAAGTAAAATTCTAGTTTTTGAAAGCTATTAATATGAATTATATAGAATACTCAGGAAAGATAGGTTAGTGGTTAATCATTTATAGCAATCAAATTTGTAGATAACAGCTAGGTATTCTTTTCAGATCATATAGAGATATATTTCAGATACATAGTCTTCAAATCTTTCAAAAACCTACAGAATATAGCATTTAAAATGTTTTCTTAATGTAGGGCTTTTCATGACAATGAGACACATCTATTCCTGGCAGCGCCAATTTACTTCAGAGATAATGGGCATCGAAGAAAGTCCTTATAGAATTTGCTTTCAATGTGGCAAGGCTAGCCATTTGGGCAAGAAACTCCTCTTTCCTGGAATGCTTGACAGTATGTTGTATAAAATGGACATGCAGAACCCACAGGAAAGGGACCATTGAATTTTGCCAAATCAAGACACAATGGTCCCTTCAAGGTTCCTACTTCACAGAAGAAACTGCCAGACATTCTTCAGGACACAGAGGAAAGTGACTGACAAACTGCTGTTATAGGTGGGAAAGTCTTGCAAATTTCCTGCTTCATCAAAAATTCTGTCAGATACTATAGGCCTGTAAGCTGAAGATGGATGCCCCAATGTTGCAAAGGACAGACATCTCTGTTATTTCTAGAGTTTTTGGAAGTCATTTACAATGTACTTTTCTTTTATTTAAATAATATTGCATTCTTCTGGTGCCTTAAATGGAATTGAAGGCTAGATATACTTGCAGTTTTCTTTAATTATGAAAGAAAGTTAGGTATAAAACTTGGAATTCACTAAAGTAAGATAATGTATTTTCTCTGAATTTGTTAAATGCAAATGGACTGAATATTGTTAATTCAATTATTGCCTATATATTTATTGTACTTATTGTATATAGTTTTCCTATGTTAGTTACAAGCTCTCATTTTTATTTAGACAAAAAGGGGGAAATGTTGAAGACTCTTTTAAGATGTGTTGCATTTGTTTATGCTGTGGAACACTTGTTTAATGATGTAAATATGTGTTGCTTGTGTTTATGCTGTATTTGTTTAATTTTGTGAAGCTGTGATTTTTTTTGCCTGTCTAAAACACCTGATGGTCCTAATAAAGAACTGAATTGCCAATAGCAAAGCAGGATAGAGGAAATAGGCAGGGCTGGCAGGCAAAGAGAATAAATAGGAGAGATCTGGAAGAGGAGAAGAAGCAAGAGAACAAGGAGAGGAGGACATCAGGGCCCAGCCACCCAGCTACACAACAAGACATAAGGTAAAAGTGAAAGTAAGATTTACTGAAGAGAAAGATAAAAGCCCATAGGCAAAAGGTAGTTGGAATAATTTAAGTTAAGAAAAGCTGGCAAGAAACAAGCCAAACCAAGGCCGGGCATTTATAAGCCTCCATGTGATTTATTTGGGAGCTTGTTGGTGGGCCCCCAAAAGACCAAAAGAGCAAAGATCAAAAGAGTAAAACACAACCAACAATAATGATACAGGAAGGGTGGGGGGATAAAGACCACAATCACTCAACTATGTTCAGATTCTCATTTGTCCTCTGCTTGGAGGATCTACTGGAAGGAACTAGCACCTCTCACCAGAATCCATTCTATTCTTCATGTCTGTTTGGTTGGACTACATTTCACAGACTCCCTTGCAGCTAGGTGTTGCTATGTAAGTTTTGGTCAGTAAAATCTAAATGGAAATAATGTGTGCCTAGATCCACACAATGGGCATGACTCTTCAGTATCCCTCCACTTAACCATTGTAGGTATTGTTAATGCCCTCACATAAGGCAAAGCAATATGGCAGAAAGAACCTGGATCCTGAAAGACTGTGTGAATTGGAGATATGACCCAGTGATCCCAACCACTCAGAATGTTACATGAGAAAGAATAAACTACTTTTTTCTTTAGACCGTATATAGTTTGATAATTATTTGTTACAAAAGGTTAACTTTTTTAGCATAAGGCAGTGGTCTAAGATCATAAAGAATTGGGCATCCCCACAGACAAGTGTAGGGAGAGTAACTAAACCAAGTGAAGGAGACAACTACAGAACTATATGCCTCTGTGTTTATCTTTCCATCTCTCTGTTTGAAGCTCCCTACAATGAATGCATAAGGCAGCTTGGGTCAGGAACTACAGCCATCTACAGAGACCTTTCAATATGAAGCAGGCGTCTGCTTCAGACAGCAGAGACAGTGCACCACACAGCTTGGGAGAAATTCCTGAGTTTCTGATTCTGTGAGAACAGCCTTGGGGAGAAGCAGTGCACCCCAGAAACACTTGTTATATAAAGACTAAAGATGAAGAGACTCTTCCGCCTGGGAAGAGCTTTTGAAAAGTATGTTTTGATAGATGTCTCAGTATGCACAGAGTGTTAAAGCAAGTTATAACAAGATGTCATGTTTTATGGTGAGTAAATGTTAAGATAGTGACTAAATCAACATATATTTATTTCTTCAGTCTGGAGGCTTGGAGGTCCAAGCACTAGGAGCAGACAGATCCAATATACAGAATGTACAAAGAGGGCTCACTCTCTGGTTCATAAACCAGGTTTTGTTTTTGATTCTGAATGAGATAGAAAGCAAGAACTCATTCATGTCTCTTTATAGAAAACATTAATTTCTATCAAAAGGGCTCCAGCCTTCTGACCCAATCCATATCCCAAGGATTCTATCTCCAAATACCACCACATTAGAAAGTTTCAACCTGTGAATTTAGGATGAGGAAAACATGCATGCAAACCATGACATTGAAGTTTCTTGAAAAAATAGTCACGAATGGCAAATGGATCAGCTGGTGAAGATGCTTGCTGTCAAGTCTGAGAACCTGAGTTTAACCCTTGGGATCCACAAGGTAGAAGGAGGGAACTGACTCCCACAAGTTTTCTCAGACCTTCACATATACTCCATGGCACACATGTGCACATACATAATAAATACATGTAAAAAAATAAGAATTAAAAACATAATCAAATGGGCCAGTTGCATACTAGCAGACAATGATTAGAACTTATTTTCTCTCTAAAATTTTTTCATTGCATTCTAGTATCTGTGTGTCTCTCTGTCTCTCTGTGTGTATAACTGTGTTTGTGTGCCTATCTGTCTGTGTGTGTATATCTGTATGTGTCTGTGTTTGCCTGCCTGTGTTCGTTTCTCTGTGTATGTATGTGTCTGTGTCTCTGTGTGCTTCTACATGTGTGTGTGTGTCTGTGTTTGTATCTGTGTATATATCTGTGTGTGTCTCTGTGTGTGTTTGTGTTTGTCCTTGTGTGTGTATGTATGTGTACATATGCCACAGTGTGGATGTACAGGTCAGAGGACAGCTTGTTGTTGGGTCCTGGGCATTGAACTCAAGCATCAAGCGTGGCAGCAGTTTCCATTACCAAATAAACCACCTCAGCAGCCCTCGGAAGTTCTTTTCTATCTCTCATAGTCAAAATGTGCTCAGAAATTGCCTTTTGGTAGTTGATTTTCCTTGAGTAAATACTGAAGTTGTGATCCCTTTAAGTAAAAAGAATTTAAACTATTGAGGGAAAGGGAAAATAGCTGCCACTCTGATGCTCAAATTGTTCTGGGCACAGCAGAGTGCAGTGTTTAGGATCAAGGACTCAGAAGCCAGGCCCACCTCCCATTGTTGTGAAAACCTGGACCCAACTGGAAGCTAACTCGGCCTCATCTGGACAGTGAGACTCGTGAGATGCCACGTTCCTACAGCACTGCATGCCACTCAGTAAGCATCGCAAAACATGTTAAATTAATGTTGGCACCATCTTTGGGGACAGGAGTTTGATGGTGTGCATTGGAAACACTGACCCGGGGCTGGTGAGTTGGCTGAGTGGGTAAGAGTGCTTGTTGCAGGGGACCTGAGTTTGATTCCTAGCACCCACTTCTGGAGGCTTACCATCACCTGGAACTGCAGCTCCAGAGGATCTGATGCCTCTTCTGGCCTCCAAGGTTTCATGCGCACACATAGTAGTCACATACACAGACACATATATACACACACACACACACATATTCACACACAGATGTATACACAAAGATAAATAAATAAAAATAGGGCCAGAGAGATGGTGGTTAAGTGTGTGTACTGACTTTGCACAGAGCCTGAGTTTGGGTCCCAGCAGCCACATCTGGTGATTCATAACCACTTGTAATTCCAGATCTGTCTTAGTTAGGGCTTCTATTGCTGTAATAAAACACCATAGCCAAAAGCCTCTTGGGAAAGAAATGCTTTATTTTAGTTTACAGTTCCACATTACACTCCATCACTGTGGGGACTCAGGGCAGGAACTCAAACAGAGCAGAAACCTTGATGCAGGATCTGATGCAGAGGCCTTAGGGGAGTGCTGCTTGCTGGCTTGCTCCCCATTGCTTGCTCAGCCTGCTTTCTTACTTCATCCAGGACCACCTACCCTGGGTGGTACCACCTACCTTGAGCTGGACGCACCCACATCAGCCATCAATCAAGAAAATGTCCCACTGACTTGCCTGCAGGCCAATCCCATGGAAGCATTTTCTCAGTTAAGATTCTTTCTTTCCAGACAACCTTCACTTGTGTCAAGTTGACGTAAGACTAGCCATCACATGCTCCAAGGGACCCAACACCCTCTTATGGCTTCCATTGGCATCCAGACACATGTGGCACACATTCACACATACATGTATACACAGGTCCATAAATAAAAATAAAATATTTTTAAAATTAAAACTAAAGTCAAATGTTGATGCCATTGTCAAGACAGAAATTTCAGAGTGTGCATCCAAAATGCTGACCCAGGGCTGGCGGGGCAGCTCTATGGTAAAGGTACCTACCATGACCCAAGGTTGGTGGGGCAGCCCCATGGTAAAGGCACCTACCATGAAGCCTGATAACCTGAGTTCCATCCTAGGACCTGCATGGTGGAAGAAGAAAACCGATTTCCCTAAAATTACCTTTTGATCTACACTTGCATGCACACCAAAAATGAGCATGCACACGCATTTGCCCATGTGTGTGTACACACACACACACTAGACAGATGATAGATAGACAGATTGATAGATGATAGATAGATAGATAGATAGATAGATAGATAGATAGATGGATAGAGAGAGAGTGAGAGTAAAAAAATGGTCCAACAATTTTATACATCTAGCAGTTTGCTCATCAGGGAGGAGCGAGCATCAAGATTTACCTTCAGAGAAGCTCCTTGCAGTACTAAGTGACCCGCAACAGGGGGCGGTCTTAGCAAATGGCCATGGAGGACAGGCAGTTTATGTAAGACACTGAACTGCTGAAGACTTTGCTCAAGGCGAACCTTACATTATACAAGATTAAATTTCCTGCAGGGGAAAAAGTGCAAAGCAGGAGTCACATTGTTTCAAATGTAACCCATAAAACAAGATTTAATTAATATTTTATACCCTACTATTTCAAACTGTGTAATTCAAATTTGCATTGAATGTATATTTATTACGGAGGCATACAAAAATTTATGATATGGGAGAATAAGCAATAGCTCAGAGAGACGTCCACGGCAAATCAATTTCTAAAAGTGTGACCCTATTCTCATCAAATAGACATTTTTAAAACACCAGAAAAAATATACATCAGAATTTAAAGTGTGCCATGGGGATTACTAATAACTTGTTATTCCTTTTGATTCTTTACCCAGAGTTCCAAATGCTTCACAGGGAACCTGTATTATTTTATACTAAGATATAATAAAGAGAACTTTTACAGAATCAGTGTAACACTGATGTCAGCCTAGCTTTGACGAAAAAAAAATGTATGCAAACACATAGTTACATAAGAGATCTTCCACCTATGGTAATACAAAACACATAATAGAATAGCACAGTAGTGACATCTGCTGCCCTGCTAAACTGTGGGCTTAGCTTTCGCTGACACTTGGTCCCACGGGTACTTCTAGACGTGGAATGCTCCGCATGGAATAGTTGACCAGCTCACACACTGAGCTAACACGGAGCAGATTAAATCTCCCAGAATGCAGTAAAGAACACATTAGAAGCTAGATCATCACACTGAATCTCCGACTCGACAAGCCTACGTGTGTGGTAGTGTTATTGTTGTTTGAGAGCTGACAGTATCTTTAAATAAAACAGAATGCAGTCATTTGATTCAGACAAGGACAAAGAGCCAGAAGCTTTCAAGTCAGCTCCCACCTGCCTTCCCCAGCCTCACCAGCGAGCACTGTGTGGGGCAGGTAGGGAGGAAATGGCTACAGCCCTGTTCACCTTCTTATTTCTTTCCCAGGGAAAAAGCAGCTGGACATGTTGGAAGAGACAATGGGTCTCTTCTAGGTCCACAGGGACCTAAAGGACTGCCTTCTGGCCTTCTGTCCCCCTGTCCTTCTGTCCCATGTTTGGTAAATGGTGGTAGTCCTTCTCATCAACCCTCTGTGTCTTCCCCACAGCAGTCATTCTGCACAAACTTGAAAAGTTTTAATCTCTTATTTATGAAATGAATGAGCACTCCACTACATAAACACATCCACATGGATTCTGTGTGCAGCCCTCATAAAAAGCCCACGAGGCAAAGGATCTTGTCTCCCCCACCTTACAGAGTTCAGAGAGAAGGCAGAGAATGAGGGTAAGAGTCTGGGCTCTGCTTTGAGCCCTGGGTCCAGCAGGCTTCCACGCTGTGAAAACTTCATGTAATCCCCTAGGCAGCAGACAGCCCCCTGTGTCCATATCTGTAAAATGAGTCCAGGAATAACAGCACCCACGGAGCTTTCTTGTGGATAGCTCTTGGGACAGTGTCTGGCACAGAAGAATAAAAACAGTATGTTAAATATTTTCACGACAGAGGAAAACAGGTTCAAATGGGTATTGTAACTCACGCACAGCTACAATTGCTGGGACCAGATTTGCTGGGTTTCCTTGAAGTCTTTGTATCTGTGAGTTCATTGGCTGTCATCAGATTTGGAATGTTCACTCAAGCTTTTTCTGCAAACTCATTTTCTGTCCCACCACCTCTCTAGCCCCTTCTTCAGGGACTCCCACTATAGAGTATTAGGGCACTCACGTTGGTGTTGGTCTCAATCCCTTCTTAAAGTCTTGTCTTTGGGGGGTTCTCCTCATCGCCTGTGTCTTTGACTATCTTCCTGTGTTTCTCAGCGGCTAACCTGCTCTTTGTTCCCCCACTGTACCCTTCCATTTTCCATCTGGCCTTTCCCCACATCTCCCAGGTTGCCTGCAAGGGTGCCTGTATGTACTTCCTCCTGCCTCTTTGAGTCCACGAAGTATATTTCTTGCAACCGGTTCAAGACTGGTATTCTCTCATCTATGACAGTTCTGGGTTTGCTGCTGTTGACTAAGTTTCTCTCCTTTGTGGCCCATCACTCTCTCCTTCCCTGCCTTGATGCTGCCAAGCTCTATGAATTTTTCATCGCTAAGTCTTTAACGTCCCTTCAATTGTTTTCTAACTTCCTGTTAACGTGCAGTGAGTTCCTTGGAACAATTTGAGTTGCGGAGGCTTATTTTTCAAGATTATGGGGCAAGTCCACAATGACCTTGAAGCTAGGGCTGGTTTGGCGGCAAAGGAGGCGAAAGCATTTTCCGGATTCCACTCAGCATGCCCCGTGTTCAGAGGACAGTCGCTGTGAGTTCTGTGCTGCTACAGTGCATACCTGACATAAACGATTTGAGGGTGGGGTTGTCTTGCTTGTGGTTTCAGGTTTAACCCCTCATGGTGGGGAAGATGTGGTATTAAGCCCTTCATGAGGCCAGAGCTGTCGTGACCTGTTGCTAGAAACGCTCTCATGGATACCACACCCTGAGCATGCTCTATGAACCTCCTAAGCATTCCTTCACATGATCAAGTTGACCGTCAAGAATGAACCACCACAGAGGTCTTTCCTTTCTGGCCATGTAATTCTGACCTTCTATACCTCTACTTAGTCCTTCTCAGTAGTCCTTCTTGTTCCCCAATAGCATCCTCCCTATCACATGCCGATCAACACTCAGCTAAAGACACACTCTGAAGATCTAGGTTCCTTCTCTGCTGTGACTCACTTCCATTGTAGCTACCCCAAGCTCTCAACTTAAGAATACTTTAGCTCTATTTGGGCCTCTCTCTACATCAAGGCCTGTGACAATCTCGTGATGTGTCTAAACTATTTTTTTTCCTTCATGGAACCCTGCATTGCACATATGCATTGTACACAATGTGCAAACCTACCGTCCCACAGCTACCAGCAGGTGCTTGAGTTGCTTAGAGAGGATAAACCGTGCCTGTATTCCTCTTGTGGATGGAAACTAGAGACTCTGGAACAAGGATGAGAGCCCACGTAGCCTGACTCCAGATCCCTCCCTTGTCCCCTATACTACCACCCCACATAAATTCTTCAGCTCCTTCTCACGTTTGATCAGAGTCACTTCCTGTTGCGAGGCCTTTACCCACCACTCTCAGCCCTCACTTTCACTCCCTGTCCTTCCTGTCGCCCTCCCTGTGCTATGGTTTGGATATGGTTGGAGTGCCCCCACTAAGGGTACATCGTAATTGAAGTCTTGCTCCATAGGGTGACACTCTGGGGAGGTGACAGGCCCTCTGAGAGACGGGACCTAATGGAAGGTGCTTAGGTCACAGAGGGCACCCCCACAGAAGGTAATTCTCCTTGCTAGTCTTTCAAGAGGGTTGTCATAGAAATCTGAGTACAGTACCACCCACTACCCTTTGCCCTCTGGTGTGAGATGGAACTGCTGGCTCCTGCAGGAAACACCCATGACGGACTTTGAAGATGGATGCTATAAAGTAGTCCCACACTAGCTCAGAACTGAGTATAATAAAGGGTTTTTTTATTCAGGGCTAGACTCACAGATCACAGTCTTCTGCACAAATGGGGAACAGGAACCTAATCCAGCAGTGGAGAGAGAGATTACACACACACATGCAAGCTTTACAGCTGCATTTATAGTATAAGAGACCACGCCCAAGGACTTCCCATAGCAGGACTTACATCTATTGCCATCATTAAGACTAAACCAAGAGCCACACACTGAGACAATGGGGATGTTCTATCAGGAACTCACCAAGGCCAGCTGGCCTGGGTCTGAAAAAGCCTGGGATAAAACTGGACTCGCTGAACATAGCTGACAATGAGGACTACTGAGAACTCAAGAACAATGGCAATGGGTTTTTGATCCTACTGCACGTACTGGCTTTGTGGGAGCCTAGGCAGTTTGGATGCTCACCTTACTAGACCTGGATGGAGGTGGGTGGTCCTTGAACTTCCCACAGGGCAGGGAACCCTGATAGCTCTTTGGGCTGACGAGGGAGGGGGACTTGATTGGGGGAGGGGGAGGGAAATGGGAGGCGGTGGTGGGGAAGAGACAGAAATCTTTAATAAATAAATAAACGGAAAAAAATTAAAATTAAAAAAAAGACTAAACCAAGAGGACCATCTTGGATTTGAACCCCTAAAATCAGGAGATAAACAAACCCCTAAGTAGCCCAAGCCAGGTAGTCTGTCTTGGTGATGCACAGGTCTGTCCATACCTGATCTGTGCACCGGAAGTTCTGAGGGCAGGGAATTTGATGTGTTCATTTGGGCTTTTGAACTTAAACACGGAGAATATATTTCCATAACCCCAGAGTGTTGAGAGGTGTTTGGACAGGCTCTTGGACTTGTTATGTATTCAAAGCATAATTGTTATGTAAACACGTGTCCTCTGGCTCTCCATGTGTTCCATGACTGTGGGTCAGGACTCCTTTAGCAGCTTCCCTCCAGAAGGAATGCACAACAGTGTACCAGCAACAGATTCTGCACTAAAAGAGGACAAAGCTCATTTCTCCAGAAAGGATTAAGTTGGAGCTAAGCATGGTGTTGATTGTGGAAGCTCAGATCAAGAAGACGCGGTCTGACATGAGTGACTACAGTGACATCCACACAGAACATATAGATCCAGGGATCAAGCCATTCAGTGTCCAATATGATAGTGGCTCCGTGTGTGGGGCCATGGAGCACTTGGAAGCTGACTCTTCTAAAATGGGCATAAAACATACACCAATATTCTCAAATATTCAGAATTTTAATATAATAGTTTTCATATTGGTGAAGCAGTCAATAATAGTTTAGACATATTGGATTAAATAAAGCATTATTAAAATAAGGATTTTAAGGTAGGGAATGTGGCTCAGTTGATAGAATGCTTGCCTGGCGTGCACACATCCCTGTGTTCAAGCCCCAACAGTGAATAAACTAGGTGTGGAGGCACACACCACTAATCCCAGTGACCAGGTGACAGAGGCAGGAGGAGCAGAAGTCCAAGGGCATCCTTGGCTTTATAGAGAGCTTGAGGTCAGCCTGGGACACATGGGGCCCTGTCTCATTTTTTTTCTTTTTTTGGGGGGGTTTTGAGACAGGGTTTCTCTGAGTAGCCTTAGCTCTTCTGGAACTCACTATTTAGACCATACTGGTTGGTTGGTTGGTTGGTTGGTTGGTTGGTTGGTTGGTTGGTTGGTTAATTGGTTGGTTGTTTGGTTTGTTGGTAGGTTGGCTGGCTGGCTTGCTGGCTGGCTGGCTGGCTGGCTGGCTGGCTGGCTGGTTGGTTGGTTGGTTGGTTGGTTGGTAGGTTGGCTGGTTGGTTAGTTGGCTGGTTTGTTGATTGGTTGGTTGATTTAGGTTTGGTTTATTGAAACAAGGTATCATGTAGTCCCTGCTGACTTAGAACTCCTAGTATAGTTGAGGATGACCTTGAAGTCATAATCTTGCTTCTACCTCCCGAGTGCTGGGATTAGAGGCCTGTGCCACCATGCTTGGCTACTCTTGGGAAGTTTTTAAGTGAACTTCATTGTTGACTGCAGTACAATGAGCATATAGTGGAGCCTTAATGTAATGTATATCTGTTGATTAATAGCTCCCTATTTCCTTCTCCCCCCCCCCTTCCCTAGCAACCACCACTCCACTCCGGTTCTACGGATTTGGCTATTTTAGGTGCATCCATAAGTGGGATCAAGCTAGTTACTTTGCCATCCTCCCCTACTCCCCTACTCCTATCCCCCAGGCAACTAAACATGAGTCACCCTCCATTTGCCTAGGAGAGCAAGTTGTCACCACAGAACCATCAAAGATGAATGAAAGAAGCAAATCCTCAGGTTTTTTTTTGGGTTTTTTTTTTTTTTTGTTTTTTTTTGTTTTTCGAGACAGGGTTTCTCTGTGGCTTTGGAGCCTGTCCTGAAACTAGCTCTTGTAGACCAGGCTGGCCTCGAACTCACAAAGATCCACCTGCCTCTGCCTCCCAAGTGCTGGGATTAAAGGTGGCAAATCCTCAGTTTTTAAGACCAAAATCTAAAGAAAAACTCATAATCCAGAAAATCCACCATAGTATTTGTCCTCTGTGGTATCAGGAAGGAATGTTGGCACAGAACACAGATGGACTGAGGACCAGCATCCCACCAAGTCTGCCTCCACCTGGATCTCTTAGAAGATCCCGTATGTTGGAAACTTATGGTCCAGCCTGGAGCCAAGTGACACAGATTCAAGACCTACCATTACCACCTATCAGCCATGTGACATTAGATCAGTGACTTGGACCTTAGTAACCTTGTTTTCTTCTATAAAATGGGGATGATGAGACAGAACCCACCCACAGGCTTCCATGAAAATTAATTTATGTATGAAATACAAGAAATGACAGAACTCTAGCAAACGTGAGGTGTTTGCTGCCATGTCTGAGTGAGCCTGAGGAGTGCCAAGCCTGAGAGAACACAGGACAGTTTCAGGCAGGACAGCAGCAGCTGTTGTCTGCTGACAATGAAGAAGACTGATGTCCTGTGTGGACACACTAACCATCACTTAAGCTCTGTCTGATCTGCCTTCCCCTTTCAAGCAGCCAGAACAGAGAAACAGAGAATGTTCTCAATGGATGTCTTGCATTCCTGGTGGAGAATGCAAGCTGGCCCAGATGGACACTTGGCTCCAGGGTCATGAAGAGTCCTTTGTTATAATCCTTTCTCCCTGGTATCAACAATGCTCCACTAAGTAGCTCAAATCTGAAGGACTTAAAAGCTGGCAGATTGAACTTTATGTTCAACTTTTTGCTTGTTTCCCTTTGTTGTCATTATTTTGAGGCAGGGCTTCCTGTTGTACAAGCTGTCCTCAAACTCACTAAGAAGCCAAGGTGGACCTTGAATTTCTGACTCCACCTCCCAGGTACTGAGATTTGTAGACATGACCCACCTGTATTATACATTTGGGCTTTAATGCATACTTTTGCATTTAGGATCTAAGGTCATTGGTGGTTAACGCTCTAGGTCACTTGTCTAGATGCTTAACAATCTAGTAAAGTATTACTTCCAGATATGTCTGTGAAGGTGTTTCCAGAGAAGATTGGTGTATGGGAGATAACTTAGACAACAATGAGGACACTAAGAGAGACTTACATAGATCTAATCTACATGGGAAGTAAAAAATAGAAAAAGACAAGATCTCCTGAGTAAATTGGGACCATGGGGACCTTGGGGAAGGTTTGAAGGGGGAGAGGCAGGGAGGAGAACAGAGAAAAATGTAGAGCTCAATAAATATCAATAAAAAAATTTTAAAAATTAAAAAAAAAATTGGCATATGGGAAAGACTGGCCCTCAAGTGAGTTGGCACCCTCCCATCAGCCTCAGGATAGGAGAGGACAAAATAGTATGAGCAGCAGGGTGAGTTTCTACTGTCCCCACCCTAACGCATGCTCCTGTTCCTCAGTGTTTTATTCCTTGTTTTTGTTTTTGAAAACAGGATTTCTCTATGTAACAGCCCTGGATATCTTGGAACTCACTCTGTAGACCAGGCTGACAGAGAGATCTGCCTGCCTCTGGAATTAAAACATGTGCCACCACTGCCTGGCCCAGTGTTTTATTCTTAAGGCTTACCTCAACAAACGGTCCTTGCTCAGGGAGTTCTCAGGACTTCCACATTTGGCTGAGGGCTGCATCATCAGCCTCCCTGGCTCTAAGGCTTGTAGCCAGGATGCCCGGATGCTGAGATGCCCGGATGCCAGTTTCTCTGGTGCTTTTCTAGAAGCCGTCCTGTCACGGAACTTTGCAGCTCTGTGACTGTGTGAACAACACTCCCCAACACCAGACTTATAGCAGCCACCTTGGAAAGCCACTGTGTAGTAGAATGCTGCTGGTCTCAAACCCAGAAGCCCCTTCCAAAGCCAGCTCACCCTCCCCCTCCCCAGCTGCCAACAAGATTGACAGCTAGTGGCTCACAGCTGTGACTTGGGAAACTGCCTGGGGTGGATTCGATTTTACACCGGAGCCAAAGTTACAGGTTAGAGTCCTTAAATTCTTACTCCTCCCTTGCCTTAGAATATGGCCTTATTTGGAGACAGAAACTTTATAGAGGTAATTAACACAAGCTTGCGCCATTACGAAAGTCTACTCCAGTGTGAACACTGTCCTTACAAGCAGGGGAAATTTGAAAGTAGAGATGCACGATGAAGATGAAGGCAGAGGTCAGGAGTGGCGAAGATCACCAGCAGTCACCAGAAGGCAAGAAACAGTGTGAGACAGGTTCCTCTCAGAGCCTCAGGAAGAGCCTGGTCTGCACACCTCTGGCCTGACAACTGAAGAAGGTTCCTGTAATCTGCCCTTCCTGTCTCTTTTCCTCTCTTCTTTCCATCTTCCCTCTCTTCCTTCCTCCCTTGCTCCCTCCTCTCCTTCCTTCTAGTCTTTTCTTTAATTCTTTTTTTGGTTTTTTGTTGCTGTTGTTGTTTTGTTTGGTTGGTTTTGAGAAAGGGCCTCTCCATGTTAGCCCAAACTGGCCTCAAACCTCATGATCCTCCTGCCTCAGATTCCTGAGTACTAAGATTATAGGTATATGTCATATCCATCTCAAAAGAGTCCATGCCTGTGTCTTAGCTGTGAAGTAATACACTACCCTTGGCCAGCAAGGTGTCAGTTTGCACCAGTTTCTGAGGCCTCCACAGCTCCTAGCTTCAGGAGCTAAGCAAAGACTTCACAGCAGGGCATCAGCCACTGGCCTTGAAGATAGGCCAAGTTCTTACTCAACATGGTTGACTTCCCTTTCTGCTTTCCTTCTGGGTCTCCAATCGCCTCTCCAGAGACCCTACTTTCTCACATGGTTTCCTGTGCTCTTGTGGTCAGGAGATTTTTCCTCCGTCCTCTGCTGGATCAAAACCAGCTGGAGGCAGTATTAAAGCTGTAAGTAGCTCTGGCCTGTAAAAACCAGTTTACTTACACTAGGCCTACCTTTGGGATCTAGATTAAGACCTGCCTCTCCACTGTCAAGAACGCAGAAAGGGAGCGCCCCCACCTGGTCAAGAAAGGATTAGGCCAACCAACTCAGTTAAATTTCCCCCACGAAACAGAAGCAGGGTCTAACAAAAGGCTTCTACTTCCGTCTCTCACACCCGAATACTCTCACACATACTTTGAAAGTGCTGGGGGTTTGGAAAGTAAATCTGAGTCCAGAGACAGCCGGGAAGTGCTGCTAGCCCACACCACCAGTTCAAAGAGAGACTGGTCCTAGTGATGGAGCAAGCTCACATCCCAGGGATGTGAGCCAAGCCTCCTGTGAGCAATGATAGTTATTATCCTGTGGAAAATAACAGGTTTGGGGCACTCCGACTCCATCACTCTTACCGCTATGGCTCCCAGTTTCTGACTTCATTTTCCATGTACTTCTCTGGAGTCCAGGTTGAAAGATGGACAAGGGTGTTGCGATGGCAGATGTGAACACTGCACATTTACGGATCTTCCTGTGTATTCTGGGCCCGAGTCAGAGGGAGAGAATGAAAGCCCACATCTTCATTAGTAGAGATTAAAGATACCATGGAAAGCAATCTACCTCCAGACTCACTTAGCAGACGAGGGAAATGAGATCCAAAGATGGGCTGGACCATGTGATGGGGAAAGCATGATTCCTGATTACACGGGTGTGCACATGTGTGTTTGGGAATGGAGAGCTTTACAAGTGTGGATCTGGGGATCTAACTCAACTGACACAGTGCTGGCCCAACATGCAAGACGGTACCGGGTTCGACCCTGACACTCAGGAGACAGAGGTGAAAGGTCCTCTTAGTTGACACTCAGGAGACAGAGGTGGAAGGTCCTCTTTAGTTGCACAGTGAGTCCTGTTCCATATGAGACTCTGGTCTCAAAAAGCAAATAAAGGGCTGGAGAGATCGTTAAGAGCAGAAACTGCTTTTCCAGAGGACCAGAGTTCAATTCCCAACACCCACATGATGGCTCACAACCACCTGTAACTATAGCTCCAGAGGAATCCAACATCTGCAGACATCTGTATTCACACACACAAACCCATACACAGACATACACATAATTTAAAATAGTCTCTTTGTTTGGTTTGGTTTATTTTTATTTTTTTGAGACAGGATCTATCCATATAGCCCTGGCTGTCTTGAAACTCACTATCTAAACCAGGCTAGCCTCAAACTCCAAGATCTGCCTGCTTCTGCCTCCTGAGTGCTGGGATTAAAGGCATGCACCACCATTACTATCTGTATATTAAAAAAAATGAACAGGGACAGCAATGTGGCTCACTAGATAAAGGTACCTGCTGCAAAGTCTAACAACCTGAGTTTAATTTCTGAGACCCTGGTGGAAGTTTACTCCTGTAAACTGTCCCCTATGCTCCAGTTGTACCCACACGCATACACACACACACACACACACACACACAACTAATTATTTAGCCAATTAACCAAAAACACACACACATAACATGTAAGCAGGAGTTTTGATTGATGGACATGACCTTCAGCCTGCAGAATCAGAGAGAGCACAGCTGATCAGATTAAGCTTTTTTTTTTTCATGTAGACAAGGATAAAGTACACAGGAAATAACCATGGAGGTTACAGCTGAAAATGCAACTGCCAGGGCTTAACTCTGTGTCTACCACTTTGTCTCATCCAGAGCTTGATGAGATAAACAATGGCTCCGTATACCTCTTTATATTATAATATAATATATATTATATTCTCATCACAGTATTTGGAAAAAGAAGGAAAACAGGAAGGAGGGACAAGAGAGAAAAGGGGGTGGGAGGACTAGAGGACATTAGGAATGACAGAAGCCATGCACTTTGCTGTGCTTGAATGTGCCCCCTCAAAAATTCTTGTGTTGAAAATTTAATCCCCAAAGTCATCTATTAATGGTGTCTAGGAGTGGGGCCTTGGGAAGTGACTAGGGTTAGGTAAGGTCCTGAGGATGGGACCCCACGGATGGTGACACCAGCAACTTTATAAGAGGAAGGAGAAACTTGGGCTGTCTCACCATGTGATACCTCCGCCGTATTAGGACCACAAGCCCCTCGGCAGTTGTCGGCACCACACTCCTGGACTTCCCAGCCACCAGACTCATAAGCTAAACAAACCTCCGTTTCTTATACAGTACCTTGTCTCCGGCATTTTCCATCTGTAACAGCAAATGGGCAGAGACACACTTTCCTTGGGAATATAGAAAGGGAGACCCTAGCACTTTGAAAGACATTCAGTGCAGGATGTCAGCTCCCAGGAAGATACTTCTTATTCACCCATTGCAATTCAGAACCGTTCCAGACAGTGGAAATACAACAGTAACCAAGGAAGAATTCCCTGCAAGACTCATATTCCAGGGGCAATAGAGGTTACAGAATAGCCTGTGGAGAGATCTTCAAAAGGAACTAAGGCTGGACAAAGTGTGCATGTGCCAGGCCGCAGGATTGTGCAAACAGCAACACAGGGGTTCGAACTGGGTCTGCCTGACCCCCACCCCCCAAAAGAGCCACAGACAGAGTGAGAGACGGCATGCTCTCATGGTCCAATAAACCCCAAAGAGTCATCCCAAGCTGCCCGTGATTTCACACCTGTAACCCCAGCACTGAGGTAGGAGGACCATAAGTTCTAGGTCAGCCTGGGTCTCATAGCAAGTTCCAGATCAGTCTGGTCTGAAGTCTGGAACACCGGTCTTCAAAAAGGGGGAAATTCATCCTAAAGACCAAAATCTCAGCTCCTGGGGAGGACTCGGTGCCTTGGGAGAGGATTCGGTCTTTATTTAGTGTCTCCCAGATCCTAAATGTGAGTCACAGCAGGTGACTCTCGGTGACTCTTGTGAGAACCCAGTCCCAGGCCAAGCGCAGGTAGATTTTGGTAGATCGTTGGCGCTGTGTTCCTAGCTTCTCCTCTGCAGAATTAAATGAAGAAAGAACAACTATCCAAGGAAATTGCACGTAGTGCTTCATTCATGTGGGTAGAATTCTTTTCCAAGTTCCCGAACACAGCTACCAGAAACTGCCCTTACTTCCTGTGCAAAAAGGGAAAGTAGAAAAAGAGTAAGTTTGGTTGTGTGCTGATTCTCTATGAAGTAACTCAATGTATTCACCCTCGGACAGATCTCCATCTTTTTAGCCAAGGGATAAAATCTGAATAGGGGCAGAAGTATCCCGGGCAGTGGGCAACCTGGATGGCTTTGCAAAGTAAGTGATCTTTGCCTGGCTGCTTCGGACAGGAAATGGGAGACAGGCGACCTGATGAGCATCGAGTTGAACTTTGGGGTTATCCTGACCTCTAGTGGTCAAACAAAAAACAGCAGGGACGCTAACAGCTGCTCAAAAGTATACAAAAAGAAACTTTGTTTATGTGGTAGGTGGGTTTTGAGAGCTGCTAACCCCCGAAGGCACTAAGTACAATGGTCTATGTGAGTCGTGTTAGAGTTGGGGTTTTATCCCAAGCGTTCTTGACTTTAAAGGATCTCTTGTTTATCCACACAGTACTATGACTGCCTTCAGGAAACCACCCTGTTCTATTCACAGAGATGATCGAGTTTATAAAGGCCTCCATAAGTATACCTGGAACAACACACGCGTTATAACATTCTTTGTTTTTTCAAACATGGAAAGGGTAGTTCCAGGGCCTGGTGCCGTGCACTTGACCGTGCATTCAGTGTGTGTCTATCAGACAGTCTCAGGGTGCTTAGACATCGTTGAGTAAGTATGGGAATTTCACCTCCTCTTCCCATTCCAGTGATCCTTTCTTATGGACAAGAGAAATACCAGCTAGTCTGAGGGTGGCCAGTCTTCCCATCTGCTCGAAAATTCAGCAAAGCCTGGGAGGCTAAGGCTTTGCTCCCTGCCCCCACCCCCGAGAGAGAGAGAGAGAGAGAGAGAGAGAGAGAGAGAGAGAGAGAGCGAGCTGAT
This sequence comes from Microtus oregoni, assembly GCF_018167655.1. Lineage (NCBI taxonomy): Eukaryota > Metazoa > Chordata > Mammalia > Rodentia > Cricetidae > Microtus > Microtus oregoni. The sequence goes on along the minus strand of NW_024543075.1, from coordinate 21,963,991 downwards.
GTGACCTAGGTACAGGAAGTGTCGAACTTACAGGGTGAATGATGCCAAACTGATACACACTCAGTAGAAATCGCACTTGAGATTTTTGGATTTGGATTCTTTCCCAGGTTAACAAAACACACAGCATGATGCTCCATCCTGATACTGGATAGAGGCAGCAAGTTATAGCTCCCATCAGCTCTGAGGATAATAATCAAGGCTCGATGGTATTGTAAGCTGCTGCATTATGTATTCAGAAACTAGGTGCATTAAATCCATTTTCAACTTAGGATGGGTTTGTTGACACCACAGACGGGGTGCTGGCCAGGAAGAAGGCATGAAAGGGCTGCCATCTGCTCCCCAGGTGCCATTTGAGACCCACGAATGTCAGAATGTCAGTGTGTCGGTGTTTTAAAAGACAAATGGCACAATGGGTGATCAGTAACAAGCAGTCAGCACTCTTTACAAATAGAGTACCATCAGTAAGTCCCTTTACAAAAGCAACAATTGGTGCCTACTGTGCCTGGACCAAGTGAGGAAGGGCCATCCCTTCTCACTAAAGATCCCTTCTGCACTAAAGAGAAAAGTCTGGGGACTAGAGAGACTACTCAACTACTAAACGCACTTCCAGAGGACCCAGGTTGGATTACCAGCACCCATATAGTGGCTAACAATGCTCAGTAACTCCAGTTCCAGGGGATCTGATGCCCTCTTCTGGCCTTCTTAGGCACTGCACACACTTAGTGCACAGATAGACACAGTAAAATATCCTTGTACATAAAACTGGAATGAGAGATGGCTCAGCGGTTGAGAGCATTGCCTGCTCTTCCGGGGGTCCTGGGTTCAATTCCTAGCGACCACATGGTGGCTCACAACCATCTGTGGTGGGGTCTGGTGCCCTCTTCTGGCCTGCTGGCATATACACAGACAGGGTGTTGTATACATAATAAATAAATAAATATTTAAAAAAAAAACTGGAATGAAAGTAAGTCTCTAACAGGGCTGTGGTGGCACACGCCTTTTATCCCAGTACTCGGGAGGCAGAGGCAGGCGGATCTCTGTGAGTTCAAGGCCAGCCTGGTCTACAAGAGCTAGTTCCAGGACAGGAACCAAAAAGCTACGGAGAAACCCTGTTTCGAAAATTAAAAAAAAAAAAAAACAGAAAGTAAGTCTCTTTTAAAAAGCATAGTGGCAGTTCATTTGTATTATAATAAATAAAGCTTGTCTGAAAATAAGAGAGTAAAACAGCCCCGCTGGTCAGCCTTACAGACCAGGCAGTGGTGACATGCACCTTTAATCCCAGTAGCCACACTAGTTGCTGTAGAAACTGGGTGGTGCATGCCTTTAATCCCAGTGGTGCATGGCTTTAATCCCAGTCCTAGAGAGGATTATAAAATGGTAGGAGACAGCTCTCACATAGTCTCATTTTGAGATTCCTGGAGGCAGGAACGCCATTTCAGACTGAGGTCGAGGTAAGAGTGAGTGGCTGGCTGTTTTGCTTTTCAGATCTTCAGGTTGAACCCCAATTTCTGTCCCTGAGTTTTTATTAATTGTGCTTCAAAAACAAGAAAGAAGCCCAGGCAGTGGTGATGCACGTCTTCAATGCCAGCACTTAGGGGGCAGAGGCAGGTGGATCTCTGTGAGTTCTAGGCTGACCTAATCTACAGAGAAACCCTGTCTCAAAAAACTTAGAGAGAGGAGAGAGTGGAGAAAGAGAGAGGGGGGAGGAATAGAATTTTACAAATTTTTACAGACCAACTGAATGCTAAAAGGTGAACTATAACACATGCAAGGCTGAGTTGAGAAAATACATAGAATGGCTGCCACTTAATGAGCTACACACTTTATGCCCCAAGGCCCTACCTAGATGTAGTTGCCTACAGACACTACTGAGCATGTTAACGTAGGTAGATGTATCAGTTCCTGTAGCAAACTGCCTAACAGAAGCTACTTAAGGGAGAAAAGTTTCATTTTGGCTCAGGGCGTGGGCTACTTGCCACGGAGCAGTTACATCTGGCTCACATCTGGGAGGATCAGGAAACAGAGACCAGCCAGAAGCAGATCGAGCCTGTAGCCTCATGTGACCCACTTCCTGCAGCTCAGCCACCTCCTAAGGTTTCCATAACTGCTCAGACCTGCGTGGCTTTGGGATCAACCTGACGTGGACAATGGATGAATGAAGAGGTGAGAGACACGTTTGCAGAGGTGCTGGGCTGGGCTGTGCACTCTGATGGAGATGCACCAGCAACCCAGAAACTCAACCCATTTGTTATAGCATCAGAACAAGGAGGAGGGCTAGCTAATCCGGGTAGGTGGGGCCCCGCAGAGCAGAATGCAGGGCAGCTGTCATCAGGAGGAGGCAGCTGTGGTCGGATTTTCCTCACACACTGTCAGCATCTGTACTCTGACCAAGGGAAGGGTCCCCCGCCATGGCTGTCCTCGTTCATTCAGGGATTCATGCACTTTGCACGCATAATCCCCCACCAGAATGAATGGTGCTGCCACGTGGGGACCAAACGCTCAAACATGGAAGCCTGTGGGGGGCATTTTAGGCATTTGGGAAACAGGAACACTGAAAACCAGGCAGGTTTCAAGGGCTCCAGTGGAGGAACACCAAGCTCCTTGTAGCTCATTTCCCAGCACTGACTTTCCACTGTGAGATTAAAAATGACCCAGCGCCGGCCTCTCAGTGAGCGATGACGATCCCCGAACTGGCTGTAACTACTGCAGGGCTAAAGATGAATCAATGGCAGAGGCTTTAAACTGGCCACAAAGCTAAAAGGCAAACATAAGACAGTAAAAAGCAGTTAGCTAGTGTTCCCTGGCCAAAGCTAACAACACTAAAAGATAAATGGAGGGTATTCAATGGCACTGTTCCTGCCTGGGCACAAAGCTAAAAGGTACACTGACAACCATAAAAGAAATTGAGTTCGTTATTATTTCTTCCTATCTTAGATTCATCCTGCATTCTTCCATACACTGAGAACCTCTCAGCTGGCTACAGGCTAAATTGAATGATATTAAGGTTAAATATCTCCCCCATTTGTTGGCCAGAAAGAGTGAAGTCTGTGGCTTTTTGCCCCAGACTCTAGAAAGCAGGCAACTGTGTGTCCCTTTCAAGTCTCCCTGGCTCTGGGATCCTGGTTCTGTTTTTTCATGTTTGTTCGCCCTAGTCTCTAAGTTGTTTGTTTGTTTGTTTGTTTGTTTTGAGACAGGGTCTCAAACAGCTGAGCTGGCCTTGAATTTGTTATGTAGTTGAGGATGACTTTGAACTCCTGATTCTCCTACCTCCACCTCCCTAGTACAGGGCTAGGATTATGGGCATGTACCACCATGTTCAACTTTCATCTTTTTACTTTACTTTATTCAAAGTGTACTGTAGTGTGATGTTTTACTCTTTTGGCTTTTTGAAGGGTCCACCACCCAGCTCTCAAATAAATCATATACAGAGGCCTATTCTTAATTATGAATGCCCAGCCTTAGCTTAGCTTGTTTCTTGCCAGCTTTTCTTAACTTAGATTATCCCTTCTATCTTTGGCCTCGGGGCTTTTATTTTTCTCTATTCTTGTATACCTTTTTCTTTCCTTCTTACTCTGCATCTGGCTGTGTCGCTGGGTGGCTGGCCCTGAAATCCTCTTCCTTCCTCTCTCATTCCCCAATCCTTTTCCCCAGATTTCTCCGCATATTTATCCTCTCAGCCTGCCAGCCCCACCTATTTCTCTGCCCCGCCTTGCTATTGGCCATTCAGCTCTTTATTAGATCATCAGGTGTTTTAGACAGACACAGTAATACAGCTTCAGAGTTCAACAAAGGCAACATAAACAAAAGTAACACACCTTAAAACAATATTCTCCAACTATTCTGTTTCTCCCTCTTCTAGCTCTTTCCCTCTAATGTCTTTACTAGGATAGTCTCTAACTTCAGCAAATTGTCTTTGAAATCTATATTGGTCAGGGATCTCTGAAGTCACAAAACTTATGGAATGAATATCTCTCTCTCTCTCTCTCTCTCTCTCTCTGTGTGTGTGTGTGTGTGTGTGTGTGTGTGTGTGTGCGCTCCCGTGTAAAGGGGATTTATTGGAATGATTTACAGGGTGCGGTCTAGCTAGTCAAACAATGGCTAACTGTGAACAGAAAGTCCAAGCATGCAGCAGTTGCTCAGTCCACAAGATTGGATGTCTCAGCTGGTCTTCTGTCTATGCCGGAATCGTGAAGAAGCAGACTCCAACACCAGTGAAGAATTGGATGTGATAGCAAGGCAAGGGCAAGCAGGCAAACAGCAAAAGCTTCCTTCTTCTATGTCTTCTAAAGACTTCCAGCAGAAGTATGGCACAGACCATAGATATGTCTTCCTGCCTCAAGACCCAGATCAAAGGTGTGTGTCTTCCTACCTCCGAGGTCCAGACTAGAAGTGGATTCACTCCTTCAAACCAAGCAGAAAGTCTCTCACAGGTGTGCCCTCCGTTTCTGCATTGTCATTTATTCCAGATATAGTCAAGCTGGCCATCAAGACTAGCCATCACACACTCCTTTAGGTGTCCACTTTTAACTTCATTGATATGACCAAGCACCTGCAAAGGGAACGCTGTGCCCTAGCAACACACAATCATCAGCTTTTAGCTTTTATTTTGAGACTAAGTCTAGGCTAAGTTATCTAGATTGCCCTTGAAGTCACTTTGGAGCCCTGGAAAGACCTTAAATTTGTAATCCTCCTGCCTCAGCCTCCTGAAGATGTGATTACATGAAATGCAGTAACTAGAATTGCAGGTCTATGCTTCAAGGCCAGACCTCAGAGACCACCTGCTAACCACTGTCCTGTGTCCCTCGCCCCTGGCATCTAGGCCTAGAGCATTCCCTATAAAGTTCGTGTGTCTCTTTGGCCACCGTTGTTGATGGAGAGTTTGGTTTCAGAGGCAAGGACATGGGTGCAAACAGTTCATTTGGGAAGTGACCCTGAAAGGCACTGGGAGAGCAGCAGGGGTGTGTGGGTATTCTAGCGCTGCCTGCCATTCACAGAACACCAGAGCCCAATTTAGTCTGTAAGAGGAAGTATGCCGAGGGGTGGGAGGAGGGGCAGCGCTCCTCTATGTAGGTCATTTCTGTGAGTCACCGAACCTGGTCCCACAGGGAGGTCTGGAGACCTTTGGAAAGCCTCTGTCTTCCCATAACCTGTAGAGCAGAGCGAGGGGAAAATGTTTGTCTTTCGCTACCAACTGTATTACCAGTGGCTGCCCCCAGGGGCTTAACTCCACTTCTGTTAGCCTAAGAGAAAGTGTCCTACTCAAAAGATGAAGTTACTACTGCCCAGTCCCCTTGTACCGGATGCTTATGGTTCCTGGATCCAACCCAACAGTTAATTGTTTCCACAGATGATCTCAAAATGATCTGTCTAAAGATCTCTTGAGTAAACTGAAAGAATGGGGACCTTGGGGGAGAATTGAAGAGGGGAGGGGAGAGGCAGGGAGGGGAGCAGAAAAAAAAATGTAGAGCTCAATAAATATCAATAAAAATGTATATTAAAAATGATCTGAACAGCCGGGCGATGGTGGCGCACGCCTTTAATCCCAGCACTCGGGAGGCAGAGGCAGGCGGATCTCTGTGAGTTCGAGACCAGCCTGGTCTACAAGAGCTAGTTCCAGGACAGGCTCCAAAGCCACAGCGAAACCCTGTCTCGAAAAACCAAAAAAAAAAAAAAAATGATCTGTCTACCGGTTGTCTGTGGCAATGAATGATAAAGTCAAGTTCAAGTCCTTGCAGCAGAGCTTTAGGCTTGTTTGGTCATCACCCCAACCACCACAGTAGAAGCAATCCCACTGTTACACCTGTTAGCTCAGCCTTACCTCAGTCAGGGCTCTGGATACAAAAGCAGCGGATGTTCAATAGAAGTTAGCTTAAAAAGAAGGCAGGCTATTCACAGCCTTGAGTGACTGTATTTGTACTAGGTAGCACTAGGTACTTTGGGGTCTAGCAGCTAACACACACACACACACACACATATATATATATATATACATATACATATATATAATCTTTCTAGAGGTTAGGGGTATAGTGCAGTCAGTAGAGTGTTTATCCAGAATGCACAAAGCCTGGGTTCATTCCTTATCACCACATAAACCAGGCATGGTGTCACACACCTATAATCAATCTTGGCATCTAGGTGGTGGAAGTAAGAGGTCAAAGGAGCAAGGTCACCGTCAGCGCTCTAGTTTCATCTGCCGCTGTGCAAACACCATGACCAAAAGCACTTTGAGGAAAGGATTCATTTCAGCATATACTTTCAGGTCACTGTCCATCGAGTGAAATCAGGGAACTCGAGCAGGAGCTGAAGCAGAAGCCATTTCTTACAGCCCAGATCCACCTGCCCATAGATGTTGTGCCTGCATCAACCACTAGCCAAGACTACCTCCTAAAGACAAGGCCACAGGCCAACCTGGTCAAGACTGCTCTTCAGCTGAGGTTCTTTCCTCCCAGATGACTTGTGGAATATTCCTTTACACTGCGTGAAGATGCATCACTGAGGTTGGTTTAATAAAGAGCTAAATGGCTAATAGCTAGGCAGGAGATACAAGTGGGACTTCTGGGCAGAGAGATCTCTGGAAAGAAAGGTGGAGTCGCCAGACAGATATGGAATAACCAGGCGAGGCATAATTGAAATGAGCTAATGAGCATGTGGAAGAATGTAGATTTAAAGATGTGGATTAATTTAAGTTATAAGAGCTAGTTAGAAGCAAGCCTAAGCAAAGACCGAGCTTTCATAATTAATAATAAGTCTCTGTGTCATTTTTCATGAGCTGGCAGCCTGAAAACAAAGGTCTGTCTGCACAGAGGACTCTTCTTGCAGTTCCAGAACTGCGGAGGCAGAAGGACCATAAGATCAAGGCCAGGGTGAGCTCCATAGCTACATATGGTAAAATTTGTCTTTATAAAAAGAAAGTAAAGAAATGCAGTTTGCCTTGTGATTCCATATGCTTTCATAGATATTGATTAGTAATTAGTATAGAACTTATAGATTAATATGCAGTCATGTATCAATTAATGGCAGGACTATGAGATAGGTAAGGAACACCATAAGAAGATAAGGGAAAAATAAATGTGGGCCCTTCCCCTGTTACCAGTTAAGAGCGTGCTACATGTTTTTCCTGCCTCTGTACTTGTATCTCAAGGGACTGTCATTAATGCCAGAGTTGACCACAAGGCCAAAATTTTTGCAAATAAAAGCCACTTGTGACTAAACACTAGTGGGAATCAAGGTGACCACACAGTTGACTTCTAATAAATTCCCTCGATGCTTGGGTGTAAACTGTACCAGCAAGACAATGTTTTCTGGGGTTAAAACACTTGTCACGTGGGCCTGACAACCAGAGTTTCTTCCCCAGTTCAAGGAAGCAGGAGAGACCCAATTCATAAAAGTTGTTCCCTGAATCCTACGTACATACCATGGCATGTGTGTGACCACCCATTCATTACATAGTGCTCGTGTGTGCACCCACGTACACACACACACAGTGTATATACAGGTACATCTTCATTATCATCAAATAAAAAAATTAATATTTATTTATTATGTGTACAATAGTCTGTCTATGTGTATATCTGTAGGTCAGAAGAGGGCACCAGACCTCATTACAGATGGTTGTGAGCCACCATGTGGTTGCTGGGAATTGAACTCAGGACCTTTGGAAGAGCAGGCAATGCTCTTAACCACTGAGCCATCTCTCCAACCCCCCAAGTAAAAAAATTTTAAAGGAGTAAACAAAACCAATGGCAACTATTCAAAAGATTATTTTATTTTGTTTATTTGTATTTGTGTATGTGTGTGTGCTATATTTGTTCAGATACCTGTGGAGACCAGAAAATGATATGGGATCTTTTGGAGTTAGAGTTGCAGGGGCTGTGGGCCTCCCAGTGTGGGTGCTGGGAACTGAACACAGGTCCTCTAGAAAAGCAGGAAGTGCTCTTAACTGCTGAGCCATCTCGCCTGCCCCAATGGGAAAATTTAAAGAAGGAAAAAAATCTCTTACCATAAAATATCTTGGTAAGACCTCAGGATCAGCTCAGATGCCAGGCAGTCTGCAGAGTACCGCAGCAAGCCTAATATTTTATTATTTATTGCATGTACAGGGAGGATCATAAATGTAGACAATCTTTTGTAAGTCTGAATTTATTTATTTATGTGTATGTGTGCTCGTGCATTTGTTTGTACATACATGGGTTCCACATTCATGCCTGGTGCCTGTGGAGATCAGAAGCATGTTGGACCCCTGGAACTGGAACTGTAGTTACAGATGGTGGTAAGCCACCACCTGGCACTGGGAACCAAACCTGAGTCCTCTGGGAAAGCAACATAAGCTCTTAGCCACTAGCATATCTCCAGCTCCAGAAAAGTCTCTAGGTCCACTGGCTCTTAGTTGACTTGACTCCAGCTCATTAGTTTGGAAGTTCTACAGTAGAGTGAGATAGTTCCCAAAACTTCGATGTGTAGGCTGTGAGAACCGTTGTCTAGATTATGCTACACAATAGGAAAGCCATTTTCACTGAACACTCTAAGTTTTCTCTTGGATCTACAGGGGCCTCAAGGGTGATCAAAAGGGGACAAAGAGGCTTGGCAACTCTTTTCATATTGTATCTGATGCTCTAATCTTTGATTCAGATTCTATTACTCAGTTCTGTGTGTAGATATATTGATCAACTTATTTATTTATTCACTAATTCATTTATTTGTCTCACGAATACCAAGTTGTCCTGGAACTTGAGCTGAGGGTGATCTTGAACTCCTGATCTGTGGGAGGCACGGAGGTCTTTGTGCTCACAGATAAACATGAGGAGAACCTGGAAAGTTAAGCATGCAGGATTATTACTTCAAGGGAAAGAATGCAACAATTGGGGCTGGAGAGATGGTTCAGAGGTTAAGAGCACTGGCTGCTCTTCCACAGGTCCTGAGTTCAATTCCCAGCAACCACATGGTGGCTCACAACCATCTATAATGAGATCTGGTGCCCTCTTCTGGCCTGCAGCGATATACATGCAGACAGAACACTGTATATATAATAAATAAATAAATCTTTTTTAAAAATGCAAAAAACTGTTATCTTCCCAGCAGGCTTTAGTGGAAGTGCTCTACAGCCTGGTGGCCTTTGCACTGACTGGGTGGCTAGAGACTTTTCTGGCTCCAGATCCTCCTCTAGCTCTTACCACAAATTTGTTTTCACAGGACATCTAGAACCCATCTTTATGAACTTTACAAAGTATAAGTGGAGGGCTGGAGAGATGGCTCAGAGGTTAAGAGCACTGGCTGCTCTTCCAGAGGTCCTGAGTTCAATTCCCAGCAACCACATGGTGGCTCACAACCATCTGTACTGAGATCTGGTGCCCTCCTCTGGCGTGCGGGCATACATCGAGAAAGAATGTTGTATACATAATAAATAAATCTTTAAAAAATAAAAAAATAAAAAAAAAGTATAAGCGGAGACTGCTCGATCATTTCCGACTACTCAGACCCAAATAATCACACAGAAACTATATTAACTATAACGCTCTTTGGCCAGTAGGTTAGGTGTACTCCTACCTAGCTCTTATATTTTAAATTAACCCATTTCTATTAATCTGTGTATCACTATGAGGCTGTGGCTTACTGGTAAGGTTCCAGCCTGTGTGTCCTCCTTCGGCAGCTACATGGTGTCTCCTTGAGTCAGCCTACTCTCCCTATATATCTCTTCCAGTCTGGCTATACTCTACCCTGCTATAGGCCAAAGCTGCTTCTTTATGAACCAATGGTAATAAAACATATTCACAGCATACAGAGGGGAATCCCACATCAACAAAGAGTTTAGATGTAGTCACATCTGATCTGTATTTCGCTTACTTTGTTCCTCCAGGAGATTTATGTATGCTTTGTTATGCACAAAGACTGAGTTAATTATCACCAGATAGTTTTTAACCAAATTGTGCTGTGCTTAAATATGTCTAAAATAAACCATGCAGAGTCAGAATCACAAAGTTTGGACCAATACTGGCTATCAAGTCAGTGCTGAGGCAAACTGCTTTCTTGTGTCACTTGGCTCACCACTCTGCTAGTCATGAAGATCGCACGCGCGCGCGTACACATATACACACACACACACACACACACACACACACACACACAAATGATCCTCCTGCCTTCACCTCCCAACCACTGGGGTTATTACAGGCATGCACCACCACATCTGGTCTGCATGGTGATGGGGTTGGAACCCATGGCTTCATGCATGCTACACAAGCGCTCTGTCAACTGATCCACATGTCCGGTGTATTAATCATTTTCAAAACTTGTGTAGTCCAAGACTAGGTCATAGCCCAAGATATTCATTACAAGATGAAGGCACCAACTGTGAAGGAAGTCAGCAGCTCCTAGGTTAAATCAGCCAGCCATTACCATCAGCCTCAAAGCCATGGTGTTTTTACACAAGAAAGAAAACATGTTTTTAAGCTATGCTGGTAACCAGTTTGCAGGGTGCCAGATTAGCCCTCCTCAGCAAATCAACAAAAAGCTTGCTCTTTCATCCCTTCACCATGCAGCCTGGGTCTCTGGGTGAGTGTTAGGCCCCCTCTAACACTTGCCTGTCTTCTTTATAACTCCCTGCACCCACATGAAAAGCTAGGTGTGGCCGCACCCCTGCCTATATCCCCAGGCCTGTGGGGAAAGGAAGCAAGAACACTGGGGCTTGCTGGCTGCTGACCTAGCTCAAGGTTCAGTCAGAGATGCCATCTTAAAGGAACAAGATAGAGAGAGATAAATCAGGACCCCTAATGCCCTCCTATGGCCTCCTTATAAATGTGCAGGTATGAGCAACCACACATGAAAATGCACATATATTGCACACGCATGAATGCTCACATACACACAGAGACAACATGCTCCAAAGATACTGACTCTGGAATCAAATATGCCCTCAGAAATGCATTTTCAAGTGACTCTGGTGTTACATGAGCATCATAGAACATACTTATACAAATTAAGATGGCTACGGCATCATAAAGAGGGAAAATTTCATGGTACCACTATATAGTTGAGTCATCATTTTGAACTAGATATGTAGATATATATACATATATATATTCCCCCAGTAAAACTTAACCCTATTTATAGTATCCGTTGTTGTTCCTGCTCTATGCTGTGTTGTGTTTTCTAATGTTGATTATAATTGCTGAATTATCTAATGGGCTGTTGCGCGATTTGGAACGCATTGTACTAAGACAGCTGCATTAGAAAGAGGCTTTTGTATGACTCCATCAAATAATCCTGGCCTGATTCTTCTTGGTTCAGTGCGTCTCCACCGGAATTATCTTAGTGACTCTGACCTGTGAGGCTGGGATCACACACCTAATCCTGGAAGCAGGGGGCTGTGCTCAACCCCCCTCATGCTGACCATATGAGGTAGGAGTTGGGAAGGAGTAACTCTTCACCAAAGCATTTCCCTCCACTAGAACAACTGAAGCAACTGAAGGTGTGTGGAACCTAGTCCCTACTGTTGAAGACGCCATGCTCTTCGGCCACAGCACACAGAAGACTGGAGCTGGCCTGAAAGACCCCTCCCTGAAAACTAGCTTCTATCATACCAGAAGGTGCTATGCAAGCTGCCAAAGGGGGGAAGCAAACAACAGTCCTACCCAGCTGTGATTACTTACCCTTATACCCACAGATCGGCATCATTCTCACCCCTCACCAAAGAAGTTTCTCTTTGCAGGAGACCATCATAGAAAACCACAAGTGGCCAAAATACATGGAGCTTCTGCACTTAAGGTTCAGGTAGCAGGGACAGAAAGACTGTAAGACCCAGAGGACCAGGAAGTTTCCTGTAAGACTGTGTCTCCAAAGACGCTGGAAGCCGGGCAGTGGTGGCGCAGGCCTTTAATCCCAGCACTCGGGAGGCAGAGGCAGGCGGATCTCTGGGAGTTCGAGGCCAGCCTGGTCTACAAGAGCTAGTTCCAGGACAGGCTCCAAAGCTACAGAGAAACCCTGTCTCGAAAAACCAAAAAAAAAAAGAAAGAAAGACGCTGGAGCCGCACCCATAATACCACAACAATATGGCTGCCCAAACAAGACTCAAGCAATAAATACAACGCTGAGAGACATGGTAACAAGGAAGGGGAAGATCTCCAGGAACCCTGCCCCTAGACCAAGAACTAGAGAAGCTAATGACTGGTGAGGGATAGAATTAGTCTTCCTGAAAGATGAACCCCCAACTGGTTATGCAATACCAAGTTGTCAGCCCTGACGTCATACACATACAAGCAATGCTAAATGAACTCAGCAGGTTGCATTCATGTATTTATGTATTTATACGTCGGTGTGTCTTAATTAGGGTTTCTATTGCTGTGAAGAGACACCATGACCACGGCAATTCTTCTAAAGGGAAACATTTCACGGAGGTGGCTTACAGTTTCAGAGGTTCAGTCATTATCATCATGGTGGGAGATAGGACTAGAGAAGGAACTGAGAGTTCTATATCTTGATCCACAGGCAGCAGAAGGAGTTTGTGCCCACGCAGGACAGAGCTTGAGCAGAGGAGACCACAAAGCCCACCCCCACAGGGACTCACTTCCTCCACCAAGGCCACCCCTACTCATACAAGGCCACACCTCCTTATAGTGCCAATCATAGTCCCTATGAGTTTATAGGTGCCAATTACATTCAAACTACCACACTGTATAATAATGATAATAATAAAGACACCATTAATTTGAGAGAGAATAAGGGGGGGGACATGGGAAAAGTTAGAGGGGGGGCACATGGAATGGGATTGAAGGAGGAAAAGAGAAAGGAAAAAAGGATTAACTATATTTTGATGAAAATTTAAAATTATTAAGGAAAAAGTTTTAAAATGTCACCTCTCTGCCTAAATTCCAGGCTTCTGATTTCTTCCAAGTGTAGTACTTCTCTGTATCCCAGAGGTGAGAGTCCCGTCCTTGAGCACACCTAGGTAATTGAGCCATGCCTGCTGAGGACTTCCAGCCACCAACATGTTTGTCTGGATCTCCAAATGTCACTTCCGAGGTTCCCAATTGACCTGCCTTTGTTTCCTGTGTTGACTTGTAGAATCCTTCATTTGATAGGAATGTTGGTTCACAGCCATTTAGGCCGATTCTAATTTCAAGTTATTTCTTCTTCTATTCCAATGTAACTTGGTTCTAGAAAGTTCTTAGGACATTACCAGATATATTAATTAGACTTCTCTGCAGAAACAAAATTGGGAGGGGGGAAGTGTTTATTAAAGTGGCTTACAGGCTGTGGTCCAGCTAGTCCAACAATGACTGTCTACCAATGGAAGGTTCAAGAATCCAGTAGTTGTCAGTTCACAAGGCTGGATGTCTCATCTGGTCTTCAGTATACACCAGAATCGCCCCATCCGCCAAAAAAAAAAAAAAAAAAAAAAAAAAAGAAAGAAAGAAGAAAAAGAAAAAGAAAACCTAGACTCTAATGCCAGTGACATGACGGAATTGTTAAGGAGAGTAAGGGCGTCTGCTAGCAGAAGGCATAACCTAAGTTAAAGGTGGATCTTCCCACCTCAGACGATTTAAATTAAAAAAAATAATAATAATTGTAGTCAAGCTGACAACCAAGAACAACCATCACACCAAGTCACCATGGATGCTTAGCACTGCTGTTTTGGTTCTCTGACTTCAGTTGTGCTAGCAATTAAGAGCCCTTAGCACTTCCTCTTCTTCATGAGTACACAGCTAGACTACATTTCCCAGCGTTCCTTGCGGTTGAGAGTAGCCATGTTACCAGGTCTTGCCAGTAGAACTGAGAGTCCAGGAGGCACCATTTCCAGGGCTGAGCGGCCCAGCACAACTTCCTCTGTGTGATCTTCCTTTCTCTTTCTGCATCTAACAGCTGATTAGAAGAAAGGTCTTGAAAGGAGAACAGAGCCTCAAGACAGGAGCTCTATTGGTCTACTCAGGCTACTGTAATAAAATGCCAAAGAGTGGATGCCTTTGATAACAGATATTTACTTTCTCATAGTCTGGGGGTTTAAAGCCTAAGATCACATTTACTGAAATCAGTTTCTGGTGAGGTCCCACACACACACCCTCTTTTTTAAAACAGGATCTCACTACACAGCCATGGCTGTCCTGAAACCCACTCTGTAGACCAGGCAGGCCTTGAACTCACAGATAGCTGAAATCTACTCGCCTCTGCCTCTTGAGTACTAGGATTAAAGGAATGTCCCAGCTGACTAAGGAAACTCTTCCTCTCTGGCAGGTATTCCTATGGCGAGAAAAGAGTGGGGGACACTTACAAGACCACTTACTCCACCATGAAGACTTTAACATGTACATTACTTCAAGGCCTCTGACTACTTACACCGTGTTATGATGTGAGATTTTTATTGTATGCAATTCTGAGCTTTAGGGGCCACTTATTACAGCAGTTCCTAACAGATACATCAATCTAATGTCAGCTCCTGTTCCCGCGTACCAGTAAATGAGGTCCATTATGTCAACAACTACAAATGCGGGGTGGATACAAAATATGACATCTTACTGAATGCCCTGCTGTCCTTTTCAATCTACCCCCAGTCAGAGACAGAGGCAGATGAATCTCTATGAGTTCAAGGCCACCCTGGGCTACACAAGATCAATGCAGAAATAAACCCAAGTGGTGGTGGCTCACACCTTTCATCCCAGTACTAGGGAATCATATGCCTTTAATCCCAGCACGACAGGGAATATAAAATGAGAGGAGAGAGAGGCTTAGTCGTCTGTAGTCGACCCGCCTTGGTAGAGGTGTTGGACCCTAGAGTCCAATCACCGAGAAGGAGTCACCCCAAGAGACCATCTCTCACACCACAGTTGATATAAAAGCATGATGATTTTGTTAGTTCTGCCATGACAGGGTCTTTCTGCATTCGAGAAGCCAGAAAGACCCTGAATGGCTGGTACAGGCTAGTTTTAAAACAAAAAGCCACAGAAGGAAGGGGTGTCTGGGGGTTGTTCTTTAACTATTATGATTGGCTTATTCAAAAGGGCTATTACCAATAATTGGCTGGAGAACAGTTGCCGATCAGATGAGGTAAGGGGAAACATCTGAGGGTCACTTTGCCCCTTTCCCAGGGACTGAGTCAAAACACCAGGAACTGAGTCAACACCTAAGGGTTATCTTGCCCTTATTCAATAGAACATTCACAGGGACTCAGGAAGATGATGGAAAGTTCCTAACATTTCAGCACGTGCATGTATAGTTTTTAGATCCTTGGTTCTCAGGGAGGGAGGAGCACTACTGCTAAGAGGCCTCAAATTTGGCCTCAGAGTTTTCAGAAATGGCTTTAGAGTTATTTTAGAGTTCTACAGAGGTAAGACTTCTCGAGTGGCTTGGCTGCTTTGTTTTTCTGGTTTTCAGGTTGAACCCAAATGTCTGTCAGAAATGAGGATCCAAGCATCCGGTTAACCAGACACAGACAGTTATACACAGTCTTGCTGTACAACCTCCCCTGCTCTATGTCAGTGTTGTCCCAAGGTCGCAAGACTACTTGGTCTTCTGAACGCCCAACAGAGTGCCACTCAGATTCACTATACCAATGACTGCCACGACCAATCAGGCTTGAGAAGGAAGAGGGAAACCCACTGACATTCTGAGTGTTAGAAATATTTCTTAGAGGGACTGGAGAGATGGCTCAGTGGTTAAGAGCATTGCTCGCTCTTCCAAAGGTCCTGAGTTCAATTCCCGGCAACCACATGGTGGCTCACAACCATCTATAATGAGGTCTGGTGCCCTCTTCTGGCCTGTAGACATAAACACAGACAGAATATTGTATACATAATAAATAAATAAATATTTTAAAAAAAAAAGAAAGAAATATTTCTTAGACAAACCTCTCCCCCATGCAATCTAATCAGACCCAATTAAACCAAATTAAAAGACACCCATATTTAATGCGATACTCCTGGATGGCACCGGAAAATCATGGAGAGGGAAACAGAGAGAAAAGGGGAGACCACGCGAAACCCGGAGACCACATGTTCATTCTCTGGGGAGCAGTTTAAATAGCCTGTTGGAGTGATCCCAACTTTCCCTGGGGAAGGGTTACCGTTTGGTGAGCTTTCTTGACCCTCCCTGGGGAGGGGTCTTATGCCAGGAGCTGCAGTGAAGCCCCCAGGAAAACAATCCAGACTCTTTGTATAAACACTGAGTACTTTGAAGTAGAAGATAAACAACACAGAGACTCAGCCTCTGACACACTGATGACACTTTCCTTCTAGCCTAGTGGTTAGACACACTAGCTCCAAAACAAGGGAAAGAAAACAGAACACTACATGTTCATTTCCTGCCACTAAAGACAACAGCACGTAGTAGGTCCCTTTGGAGTTTTGGAAGCAGCTTATGGCTTCTTTGGGAATGCTGCTGTCTTTTCCTCTTCCTCTTTGTCTTCCACTTCATCTGCTACTACTACTTTTTTCTCTCTCCTCTCTCTCTCTCTCTCTCTCTCTCTCTCTCTCTCTCTCTCTCTCTCCCCCTCCTCTCCCCCCAGCCCACTGGTCTTGCTCTATAACCAAGTAACCTCAAACTGAAAATCTCCTTGTCTTGCTGCCCCTGACTGCTGGGATTCTAAGCATGCACCAACCAGGTTCTTGCTTCTTGCTTAGTTGCAGTCTTAGCTAGGGTTACTACTGCTAACAATAAAACATGACCAAAAAGCAAATTGGAGAAGAAATGGTATATTTGGCTTACCCTTCCCTGTTACTGTTCATCATCAAAGGAAGTCAGAACAGGAACTCAAGCAGAACAGGAACCTGGAGCTGATACAGAGACCATGGAGGACAGCTTCTTACTGGCTCGCTCCTCGTGGCTTGCTCAGCCTGCTTTCTTATAGAACCCAGGACCATGAAACCACCCACAATGGGCTGGACCCTCCCCCATCAATCAATAATTAAGAAAATGCCTTTACAGCCAGATCTTATGGAGGCATTTTCTTAATTAAGGTTTCCTTCTCTCAGATATCTCTAGTTAGTATGTCGAGTTGACATAAGACTAGCTGGCACAGTTCCTATTGGATTTGAATTAGCCCCAGTGAAAAACACAACATTGGGGAGGTTCCAGTTTCAGAACAAGGGGTTCTGAAAATGTGATCCCTATAACTTGGCAGGTCTCCTGCCATAAAGATGCTTGAAAAACAGCACCGTGCAATCTTTGGGAAGCACCAGAGTTACAAATATACCAAGACTTCTAGGCAGTGCATGGCTTAAATGGTTGCTCAAGGCCCAGGAAGGAACCAAAGTGGCGCGTCGGAGATCTTAACGGACAGATTTGCAGGAAAAGCATCATGTGCTTCTTCGTGTCTCACATCAATGCCAACTAGAAAACACACGCAAAGATGGAGGTCAGCGGCTGTGTATTCAGCTGACACTGTGCTGGCCCAGCGGGTCCTTAAAGAGATTAATTGGTTGCAGAAACACCCTCAGCAAGGATCCAATAACGTGGCACCCTTCCAAGACTGACCCAGCTTTTTCAGTCACAGTTCAGATAAAACTGGACTCTCTGAGCATGGCGAACAATGAGGGCTGATGAGAACCCAAGGACAATGGCACGGGGTTTTGAACCTACGTAATGTGCTGGCTTTGTGGGAGCCTAGCCAGTTTGGATGTTCACCTTCCTAGAAATGCACGGAGGGGGGAGGACCTAGGACTTACCACAGGGCAGGGAAATCTGCCTGCTCTTTGGGCTGGAGAGGGAGGGGGAGAGGAGTGGGGGGAGGGGGAGAAGGGTGGGAGGAGGGGGAGGGAAATGGGAGGCTGGGAGGAGGAGGAAATTTGTTTTTTTTTTCTTTTCTCAATAAAAAAAAAGTTAAAAAAAAAAAAAAGACTGACCCAGCTACTGCTGTTGCTAAGCATTTGTGTACTGGAATCATATACTAACACTGAATTCTTAATATGTGACATCCTGAAGGTACATAAATGTTGTGGCAGGGTGATTGCACTGAGCCCTGTGTACCCTGCAGGAGGCTCCTTTACTGAGAATGAGTCTCCCCTACTGAGAATCACAGAAATCTACGTGCGAGTTTGTTTCCCTTTCCTGTTAGTAGTACATCACTCTGCAAAGACTCTCTATCTCTAGTACTTGGTACTTGTGTGTGGTAGTTTAAGTACGAAAGGTCCCCACTGGCTCACATATTTGAATGCTTGGTCATTAGGGAATGGCACTGCTTGGGAGCAATTAGGAGGCATGACCGTTTGGAGTAGGTGTGGCCTTATTGGAGGAAGTGTGTCACTGTGTGGTAGTTTGAATGTAATTGATCCCCATAATCTCAGAGGAAGTGACACTATTAGAAGGTGTGGCTTTATTGGAGTGGGAAAGGCCCTGTTGAAGTGTGTCACTATGGAGGCAGGCTTTGAGCTTTCATATACTCAGGATACTGCCCAGTGTCTCAGTCAACTTCCTATTGCCAACAAGATGTAGGACTTCCAGCTACTCCAGCACTACATCTGCCTGTGTGACACTGTGACGCCGTGCTCCCTGTCATGATGGTAATAGACTGAACCTGAAACTATCGCCCTGGTCATGGTGTCTCCTCACAGCAATAAAAACGCTAAGACACTGAGTGTAAGCTAGCAAGAGATCCTGCAGGGAACGGCATCTGGCTTGAATTCTGGAGTGTTAGCACCTGGGCTTTGAAATGCCATTTGTGATACTACTTTTTGTTACTGTTATCTTTTGTTTAAAGTGTTTGATTCTTATCTGAGTTCTTCCTGCAGGATTCAAGCCTCTGGGGGAAAAAAAATCAGCAATCTGTTGAGTCTGGTTCCCTGGTAAGGCAGAACATCTCAGCAGCGGAGCACACGGCAGAAGCAACTCGCCTCATGGCAGATGGGAAACAGAGAGGATGACTGACACAGAGGGGCATGGGACCAGCTACATCCTTCCAAGGACCCTCCATGAGCAGCTTCCTTCAGTTAAACCCACCTCCTACCTCTCACCTCTTCCCAGTAACACCACAATGATACAAATTCATCAAGGGATTAATGTTAATTAGTTCAGAAACTCAGGATTCACTCACTTACCAAAGCCCATTAGCTGGCAACCAAGTCCCCAATGCGTGAGCTTTTGAAGGGCTACTTTATATCACACCATAATGATTCCTACGTAATATGTAATAGAGAACGGAAATGGTCCATTCAAGATGCAACCAAGACTCCAGTCTAGGAATGATGCCTTGCAGATTATGTCCATCAGCTGTGATATACACTCTGAGCCAACAACCTGAATGCAATAGTGTATTCCTAACAGAATACAGAAACCTAAGCTCCAACAGGTAGCAATGGGGCCTCCACCACCACTCCCAACAACACACTTAGGGACTCTATATCACCTCTCCCTGAAACCATAAATCCTGCTGATTCCCTTGGCAGAGATGCTTCTACTGGGTGACACACTAAGCTGAAGCCTGGTCATCTGAAGCTCCATGCCACAGTTGCCTAGTGACAAAAGGAGGTACTACTATCCTAGTAAAAATGATTGATTGTCAATCAAAAAGACCCAGAATTTCCACTACATGATGAAAGCAGAGTGAAGGGTGTCTCTAACACAGAGGATATACTGGAAAACTCTGTGTACTGAGCTCGTTTCACCCATGAATAGGCAGTCACAGCAACCCAGCCTGCTTCAAGCATCACACAGAAGCTCTTAGCCCTCGGGGATGAAATCTGGGTTAATGCACCGAGCAAGCAAAAATGAGCAAACAAGCACAGGAAGAGATGCTCATCACCGCCAGTCATTAGGGGCAAGCTAATCAAAGCCACAGTGAATTACCACTTCGTCTCCACCAGGAAGCCGTGATCAGAAAGAAGGACGAATGTGGGTGAGCGTGTGGAGAAACTGGACCGGAACCTTCTTATGTTGCTGGAGTGTGGCAGAATGGAGCAGCCTCTTTGTGGAAAAGTTTGACAGCTTCTTAAAATACCAAACATGGAGTTACCATAGAGCCCAGAAATTCTGCTCCTGGCTATACACCCAAGAAGAACGCATGCACCTATCTGTACAGAAACGCACACACATACTCACAGCAGCCAAATGTCTAGTGTTCACGACAACAAAAGAATGAAATATCCCCAATATCCATCTTTAAGAGTTAGTATAATAGTATCGCTAGTCTATAGGATAATTCAGTCACAGAAAGGCATGGAGTAACAGTATGGGCTGAGACACAAATGAGCCAAGCAAACACTCAGCTGGATGAAAGCTTCAGATGGAAAAGGTCACACGTTCTATGACTCCGTCTGTATGACTGTCAAAATAGACAAATCCACAAAGAAAGAAAAACCGCTCAGTAGTACAGTATCCATGTAGCATGTGCAAGACCCTGGGTTCCCTCCCCAGCACTGAGGCTAGACAGACAGAGAAAAATTAGAAGTTGCCAGCTGGGTGGTAAGGAAGGACCTCTGTCTACAATTTCAATAACTGAAAGAGGTCCCATGGTGCACGTGAGGACCAGGATCGACCCCTAGTACTACAAAATGAAAAGGCTCGGGAGGCAGAGGCAGGCGGATCTCTGGGAGTTCGAGGCCAGCCTGGTCTACAAGAGCTAGTTCCAGGACAGGAACCAAAAGCTACGGAGAAACCCTGTCTCGAAAAAGAAAAAAAAAGAAAAAAGAAAAGGTCGGGGACACCCTAAGGTGTATGGAATACATCTCAACATAAAAGAATTTTATGAGCAAAACCATTTCTGGTCAAAACTAAAGAAAAATGAAAAGTGAAGATAAAACTTTGGCCTGAAGCAATGGAGATGTACCTTTTCCATTAACCCTCTTTCAGAAAGTTGTTTTTCAATTTTTTTTTTTTGTCATTGCTGTTTCATTTTGTTTTCTTAAAAAGAAACTGGAACAATGGGTCACCGTCTAGAAACGCCAGCAAAACGACATCTCAGCAGGCTGCCATGGAGCTCAAAAGCACGTGCACTCTCACGGGGGCTTTCATCCGCCAGCAGTGAGAGTTCTCTCTCTGACCACAGGAGCCCGCCCAGTACACCTGCCAGGGGGCTGGGAATGCCTTTAGCAAGGACTGATGGGAGTCACTGGGTCGCACAGAGTTGAGATTCTTCTGTCCAGCCAAGGAAACAACCACCAGCCTACAAAATAGCCAAGAGGGCATCTCTCTACCAGTTACGCGTTAGACCCGGGGTTGGTATATAAAGCATGTTAAAAAAAAAATAAAAAAAGTATTCACCTCCCACCCTTCAGAAATGGCAGCATTGAGGAGAGAAATGATGAGTGTTGTCAGGATCTGCGCTGTGATCAGAAGGCTCGAGAGGCCAAGGCAAGGGGGGGGGGGATGGGAGTTCAAGGCCAGCCTGGGCTACACAGTAAATTCCAGTCCATCCCAGGCTATAGATGTCTCAAAACAAACAAACAACAACAATGACAAAATAAAAGTAGGAAGGACAACAAGTGCTGGAGAGGGTGTGGAGGAAAAGAAACATGTAGGCCCTGGATGTCCACTCGTGCGGCCACGATGGACACCAGCGTGGAGGCTCCTCAGAAACTAAGGAGAGAGAGCGTCCATGTGACCCAGCCACCCCGCTGGCAGCTCTTAGCCAATTAACACAGAGACACCTGCACATCCACGCTATTGCTGCACTGTCCAGATAGCTGAGCCGGCCCAGATGCCCAGAGGAACAGAAAAGGAAATATCATGGAATATTCTGCCATGAAGGAAGACGAAATCATGGCATTTTTAGGAAAATACTCACAACTAGAAACCTTTCCCACCCCCACCCCCAGTTTTTAATGACAGGGTCTCGTGTACCCCAAGCCGGCATTGAACTCCCTCTGTAGCTGTGGATGACCTTGACCTCCAGAGTGCTAAGGTCACAGACTGGTGCCATTACTCTTGATGAAAACCATGATGTTAATCAAAATAAACCAGACTCGGAAAGACAAATGCCACATTGTCTCTCAGGAGCAGAACCTAAATTTAAAAGTGTGTAAGACTCTGTGTGTGTGTGTGTGCGTGTGTGTGTGTGTGTGTGTGTGTGTGAGAGAGAGAGAGAGAGAGAGAGAGAGAGAGAGAGAGAGAGAAGAGAACCACTAGAAACAGGATCATGGTAAGGAGGAGGAACTCCTAACAGAAGTGGAAATAGAGTGGAGAGCGCAACAGAATAAGCAGGGGCTGTCTAGAGGAGGGGAGCGAGTGCATGGGGGGAAAAGGAGGCAGATACAATGAAGCGGAAAGACCCGGATGTATGAACAAATCTTATTGAAACCCTTGACTTTGTTACACTAGCTTAAATGGGTTTGGTTTGGTTTGGTTTGGTTTTGGTTTTCTCTGTTTTGGGTTTTCAAGACAGGGTTTCTCTAACTTTGGAGCCTGTCCTGGAACTCACTTTATAGACCAGGCTGGCCTCAAACTCACAGAGATCCGCCTGCCTCAGCCTCCTGAGTACTGAGATTAAAGGTGTGCGCCACCACCACCTGGCTTTAAATGATTAATTTTTTAAAAACATTTTTAATAGAGTCATTAACTGGGGAGATAGTTTGGTGGTAAAAGTACTTTACACACAAGCCTGCATTTACTCCCTGGGACTCCGAAAGCTAGGGACAGTGGCTCACATCTGGAACTTCAGTTCTGCTACAATAAGATTCATATTCTCTCTCTCTCTCTCTCTCTCTCTCTCTCTCTCAATATAAAATTTAAACCAATCAATCAGTCTAGTGATAAAAGTAGTCATTGGGTCAGCATCTCCCTATATAGATATAAAGGCATGTAAGATAATTCTGAGGGGCATATTCTATACCAAGGTTTTTCTGCAGGGTTTGAAACCCAGTCACGCCGACAATAACCTGCTCTATAAACCTTCAGAAACGGCTTCCTCGCTTTCTGGGTGCATAACTCTAGTTGCCAACTAGCATTTCTTTGGAGCAGCTGCCACATAAACCATTTGCCATTGTGTCTTTACTGCAGGGTCTGTTTCAAGAGGAACTTTACTAGTGACATCTCCATTCTAGGTAGAATGTTGCTGATGGTCCCTTCAAAATTTATCCAGCGAGATGGCTCAGTGGTTAAAGGCACTTGACACAGAAGCATGTCCTCTGACTTCCTTCCACATGTGTACTGTGATATGTGTGCTTCACACGTACACACACAGATGAGGAGGAGGCATGGGTGCCCCCCCACACTGATGACGATGATGGAATTCATTTAAAAGATATCTTCAAATTTATCCTATTGAAGGAGAGCTATATTCTCCTCTCAAATTACTTTCCTGCCATGGGAAAGAGGCAGAGCTCTGCTATGTGGGAACTTCCCAGAACCTCCTTGGCTCCAGGCCACCGCCAACTGTTGATGTCCCTACACTACTTTGCCACATAAGAAAGCAACACCATCTTGGAGTCCTGGTGTCCCGTTTGATCAGGGCTGTGCAGTTTCTAAACCTAACTGCATCGAGCAACTCAGTTCTCAGTAGGGAAATGTGAGTGGAAATAGTGGAGCTGATATCTGCCTTCTTTAAAAGCCAAATACTGCCAGGTGGTGGTGGTGCACGCCTTTAATCCCAGCACTCGGGAGGCAGAGGCAGGCGGATCTTTGGGAGTTCGAGGCCAGCCTGGTCTACAAGAGCTAGTTCCAGGACAGGCTCCAAAGCTACAGAGAAACCCTGTCTCGAAAAACCAAAAAAAAAAAAAAAAGCCAAATGCTAAGATGTAATATGCCATGTTAACAGAGGGGAAACCCCACACATAGTAAATACAGCAGCGTGTTAAGGGAGGGAACCCTACACCTTCATCCTGATTGGTGTAAAGTACTTGAGAAGCTTGAACTCCATTTTACCAACAGCACTCAGGAAACTGAGTCAAAGGAAATGGCTTCAACCTGATAACGAGCCTAATTGAAAACAGTACCCAGCAGGATGATTGACAGAAACAGAAATAGGCACTGCATGCCGGCTTCTGCCATTGCTAGCCACAGCAATATAAGAAACAGAAAGCATCCAAAATGAAAGCGAAAATATTGTTTTATAGACATCCTGAACGAGCTGCAGGAGATCCTGAGAATTCCCACACCACAAAAACTATTAGCGCTAATAAATTCAGCAAGTGCATGCTACAAAAGCAGTCAGCTGTGTTTCCATGGACTAGCAATGGGCAACCTGGAAACTCAATTAAGAAAACAATTCCATTTATAATAGCATCAAATTGAATAAAACACTTTGAAGCAAATTTAACCCAGGAGGTACAAGAATCAGCCACTAAAAAAAACTATAATATGTTAGTGAAATAAATTAAATGAAACCGGCTTCAGTGAGGCTGGAAAATTAATAGCGTTAACGTGGCAGGGCTGCCGGAAGCCACTGACATGATATAATGACTGTGAAAATGCCCAAAGGCCTTTTTCTTTATGTGTTTGAGTGTGTGGAGTGTGGTATGTTTTTCACATGTGCAGAAGCATGTGCATTTGTGGGTGCCCGTCCAAGTGGAGGCTGGGGGTGTCTTCCTCAGTCACTCTCCTGCTTATACATCTAGGCAAGGTCTCTCACTTACAGTTATGCTTGCTCTGGAGACTCCCCTGTCCCTGCCTCCCCAGTGCTGAGATTATAAAGTGGCTGTCATACTTGTGCAGTGTCGATGTGGCTGCTGGGGATCCCAACTCCAGCCTTCATGATTGCAAAGCAATCAGTGCACCCACTGAGCCATCACCCCAGTCCCTAACAGCCTTTTAAAAAAAAATGTGGAAAAGTTGATTCTAAAACTCACATGGAATAAGAAGAGCCCCCAATAACCAAACATATTTAAAAAGAAAACCCTCAGGGCTGGAAAGATGGCTCAGAGGTTAAGAGCACTGACTGCTTTTCCAGAGGTCCTGAGTTCAATTTCCAGCAACCACATGGTGGCTCACAGCCATCTGTAATGAGATATATTGTGCCTTCTTCTAGCATGCAGGCATACATGCAGGCAGAACACCATATACATAATAAATAAACAAATAAATCCAAAAAAAAGAAAATCCTCAGACAGAACATGGTGGCTCAAACCTGCAATCCCTGCACTCAGGAGTAGGACGTAGGAGGCTCAAAAGCCCAAGTGATCTTCATTCATGTAGTGAGCATGAGGCCAGCTTGAGCTACACGAGATCCTGTCAAAAGAAAAGAAAGGAAGCAAGAAAGAGTCGAGTGTGAGGACTCTTAGTTTTCAGTTTTAAAATTGATCCAAGTGACACTGACATAAAGATATATAAAAAACACAGACCACCAGAATTTGAAGTCCACAAATTAACCCAGGCATGCAAAATTACATTGGTGAGGTAACTTTTTAAAAAAATTCATTTATAGATTTATTTTTTTTATTTTATATGTATGGGGGTTTTGCCTGCATGTATATATACATACATGACATGCCCATAGAGGCCAGAAGAGGGCATCAGATTCCCTAGGATTGGAGTTACAGATGGTTGTGATCTGCCCTGTGGGTGTGTCCTCTGGAAGAGCAAAGTGCTTCCCTGATGAGCCATCTCTCTCTCTGGTTCCTTGGTGAAATGATTTTCACATGTGTGCCTAGGCTACTCAAAGGGGAAAGAATAGCAGAGTTTTCAATGAAGTTGGGAAAATTCAATATCCACATGCTAATGAATGAAGTTGGATGCCTGTTTCATATATCACAAAAATTAATTCAAAATGATCCAAGTTATAAAGAGCTAAAACTATGAAATTCTTAGGGCAAAGCACAGGAGAAAGCTTTCATGGGCTTGGGTCTGTTCGTTGATTGTTTTAGTGTGTGTGAGAGCATGCATGTGTGTGTTTCTGTCTTCGTGCACACACCCATGACTTCGCGTGTCCGTTGGCAAGTGTGAAGGACAAAAAAAAATAACTTGGTGGCATCTGTTGTCTCCTTTGACCAAGTGGGTCCCCATTTAGCCACAAGTTCTTTTACCTGTTGGGCCATCTTGCCAGCCATGTCCACTGATGCTCCAATATGGTAACTAAAGCACAAGGAACAACAACCACAAAAGTAGATAAATTAGACTTTGCCCGGATTAGGAACCTTTTTGTATCAAAGTGTCTTTCATCCCAGCACTAGGGAAGCAGAGGCAGGCGGGACTCACTGGTAGGAGAAAACTAATTCCCACAAGTCTGTGCCCTGACTTTCACACATGTGCCAGGGCACACGCATGCACATCTGCACACACGTGCCAGGGCACACGCATGCACATCTGCACACACACACACACACAAATCCACAGTGAAACAGCAGGGAGTACCATGGCCCATATAGAGATGCCTCACATCAAAATAAAACAGATTAGAGAGTAACAACAGTATCGTTGAACTGACAACGATACAGAGACTTTAAAACCCTGGTACACCACTAATAGGACCGCGGCACAGCCACCATAGAAGGCGGTTTGGAGATATCTCCGAGAGTTACACAGGGCCTGAGAGTCTTTGGCGTAGTTCATTTTCTTGTTAACAGTATCGGCACCCACCTGAAGAGGCAGGGCCTTGGGTTGAGGATAAGATTTCATCACTCCAAGCAATATGATGACTGAATTTCTGTGATGTCCAATGTGAGAACCATTAGCCACATGAGACTGTTTAATATTACTACTTTGTCTTAAAACAGGCTCTCACTGTGTAGCCCTGGCTGGCCTGAAACTCACTATGTAGATCAGGCTGGTTCCTAACCTGCAATCCTTTGGCCTCAGCATCAGTTGTGCTGGAATTAAAGGTGCACAACTTGCCCTAACTAAAGAGAATATTTTAAGTAAAGAGCAAAATGAGTCACGACAAACTCCCCAAGAAGCTTCATTTCCACAGCTCCATGGGGTCTATCAAGATGCAGGGGTCAGCAAGGTCATATGTGATGGCACATACCTTTGATCCCAGCACTTGGGAGGCAGATGCAAAAGAACCTGTGAGTTCCATATTAGCTTAGTCTACATATCGAGTTGATGTGGGGTGTCCTTCTGTATGTGTGTTGCTTTTATGGGTTGATGAATAAAGCTGTTTTGGCCAATGGCTTAGCAGAGTAAAGCCAAACAGAGATAGAGGGAGAGAGAGAGAGTAGGTGGAGTCAAGGAGACATCAGGTAGCCACCAAAGGAGAAAGATGCCAGAACATTACCTGTAAGCCACAACCTCGTGGCAATACGTAGATCAATAGAAATGGGTTAATTTAAGATGTAAGGACTAGCTAGGAATATACCTGATCCATTGGCCAAACAGTGTTGTAATTACTATATGAAAGCACAGTCTCCGTCTAGTTCCAGGCCAGCCAGGATTACATAACGAGATGAGCCCCGCCCCTCAAGAAAAGTACAGATTTGGTAGCTGGACATGGTGGCCAACGCCTTTAATCCCAGCACTTGGGAGCCAGAAACATGCAGAGCCATGTAGGTTTGTAACCAGCCTGGCCTACGTAGTGAGTTCCTGGGCAGTCAGAGCAACAAGCTATGCAGAGAGACCCTGACACGATCGATCAATTGATAGATAGATAGATAGATAGATAGATAGATAGATAGATAGATAGACAGACAGGATTATTTTTGAAGTGGGGGTTATTTATTTAGTTTTGTTTTTCAAGACAGAGTTTCTCTGTGTAGCCCTGGATGTTCTGGTACTCGGTCTAGTAGATTCATCTGCCTCTGCCTCCCAACTACTGGAATTAAAGGTATGTGCCACCCTTACCTGGCTGAAAGAGTTTGGTTTTTTTTGCTTTTAAAATTCAGGGGTCAAAGATGGATATGGTGGCACACACCTTTAATCCCAACACTTGAGAAACAAGTGGATCTCTGAATTCAAGGCCATCTTGGTCTACAGAGTGAATTCCAGACAGCCCCTTGCCTAGTTAAAAGGATTTGTTTTATTTGGTTTTTTGTTTGTTTGTTTTTAAGATTCAGGGATTAGGCCTGGAGAAATGACCCAGTGGTTAAGGGCACTGATTGCTCTTCCAGAGGACCCGGTTCATTAATATATATTAATATATATTACTTACAGAGGACCCGGTTCAATTCCCAGCACTTATATGGCTGCTCACAGCTGTCTGTAACTCCAAAATCTGACTCACACAGAAATACATGCAGACAAAGCACCAAAGCAAATAAAAAAAAAAAAAGATTCAGGGATCAAAGCTGAATGTGGTAGCACACACCTTTAATCCCAGCCCTCAAGAGGCAGGTGAATCTCTGAATTCAAGGCCAGCTTGGTTTACAGATTGAGTTCCAGATATCCAGGGTTCACGAATGCCCATTGTATTTTCAGGGAGATGAGGAGGGACAGCATCTCTTCAGCAAGGGCACTCTTGAGTCAACCCTAACTCCCTAGCTGGGTTTTGTAACCTTGTAACTAAAGAGTTAATTCTTCTGGGCTGAGATAGTCAGACACCACCCTGAATGTGGGTTGAAGGTTTAACTCGGAAACGCAGGATAGGGACTAGCCATAGGTCAGAGCCAAGGAAAGCTTTCCAGCCAGAAAGAAGTGAGAGACACCAGAGATCCAAGCCTGATGGAGCAATCTTCAGAGTGTCCACTAGGGGGCATCAACAGCACCCACTTTAAAGGTTATGTAAAATCAAATACATACCAGAAAACCTAATCCCTGTCACCAAGTTACCCATACTAGAGGGAAGTGGAGAGAGCCTGGGGTAAGAAACACGGGTTGCTTTAAAATTTCAGGTTTTCTGCTTTCTCATATTGCTCGTGAGCACGGCCACACACAATATATTGGTGCCCCCACACACATACACAAACACACTTTTTCTCAAGAGGAAAAAAAACACATGCAAATACTTTTGGTTTAGTTTTTGGTTTTTAGAGACAGGGTTTCTTTGTGCATCCCTGGCTGTCCTGGAACTCACCATGTAGACCAGACTGACCTCAAACTCAGAGATCCACCTGCCTCTGACTCCTGAGTACTGGGATTAAAGGCATGCACTGAAGAGAAATGACTGCTTAAGTTCCGAAGGAAACCTGCACTGGAGGCTGGGGAGATGGCTCAGCAGACAAAATTCTTTTCGTGCTTTAGCAAGAAGACCTGAGTTTGGATTCTCAGCATCCATGTAAAGAGCTGGGCCTATTCCTAGAATCCCAATACTGGGAAGGCTGAGACAGGAGCATCCCTGGGGATTGCCCAACACGCCAGTATGGTCAAACTGCTGAGGTCTGTGTTCTGTGAAAGACCCTATCTCAGGCCAGTGAGATGGCTCAGAGCATAAGGGTGCTTAGAATGCTTGCTTCATAAACCTGAGAATCTGTGTCAATCCCCGGAACCCACATAATGGAGAGAACGGACTCCATACGCTTATCCTCTGATTTCCACATGATCACCTTGGCATGTGTGTGTGTACACACACACTCACAAATTACACCTGAATTATTTTTCTGCACATGAATCTTGTAGCAGTGTTATTTGTGAGTGATAGATCAAGAAGGAACCCAAATGTCTCCAGGTGATGAATTAACAAACCAAGGTAGGCAAGTCCATGCCACGGAGGCTTACAAAGCAACAAAACGTGATCGAGCTATATCTCCCCTACCCGGTATTATTTATATTATTAATAATACTCTTTTTGTATTATTATTGTTTCTATGCAATTTATAACTTGAGTCTCTGTACCAAGATCATCTGAGCATTTGGAGATAGAGGGTGTTGTTTGATAGTGTGTGTGTGTGTGTGTGCGCACACACACTGACAAATGAAATACTTTTACTCTGGCCTTGGGAATTGCCTCACCTCAGATCTCACACATAAATCTGAATGACAATAACACTTGCTTTCAGGGTATCCTGAAGTTCAGTGAAGTGGTACCACAGTGGCCCTCATCAAAGTGGCATGAGAGGCTCATGAATAGAGCCCACTGTTTCCCGTTCTGTTTGACAGAAAGGCAGTGAGTTTATGTGGTTTGCTTGGTTTCCCTCGTGGAGTATACGGAGGGGCTAAAGACAGGCTGTGGCGTGCATGACCTGTATTGTGGTTATTTTGGGTGGTTTTGTTTGTTTAGTTAGTTGATTTGAGGTCTTTGAGACAGAAACTTGCTATGGAGCCCAGTTGGTCTCGAACCTAGGAACCTATGATCTTCCTGCCTCCACCATCAAGTGTGGGGATTCAGGTGTGTGCCCAGAAATGGGGTGGATTTTATCCTGGTTGTATCAGAATGTGATATGCTGTGAGCATCTTGTGAAGACAGGCTCCTTGGGAGTCTCCCACCTTGGTTTGGAAAAAGCGCCACGCCTCAGCATGGAGTTCACGCCGAAATACCAGCCCTCCTTCCCTTTCCTCTTAGTCAAGTTCTTCCTGACTCATGGGGAAGATTGCTCTTTCTAAACCCTCAGGGCCCAAGACCAAGTGTCAGGCTGAGCTTGTTAGGGTTGCCTATGACCCAGTCCTGACAGGTCTGTGTCACCAGCCTGAATGACAGGTAGAACAGGCTGTGGAAGCTACAGGAAGCCACAGTCATCCTTAATGTCACCTTCCCAGCTGTCTGAAGCCCTAACCCAGGCCGTGTGGTATTGCCAAAGATGCTATGAGCCATAGTGTTTATGTCACCTCTGCCTTCTAAATAACCACACCTTGCAATTTGACACTGTCCTTGGTTCCTGTGAGTTCCTGAAGCCTCCTGAGGGTCATTACAGTTCACCGGCAACCTGAATGTCTTGGGAACTTGTGGTGTAGTAACCAGCTGGGGCAGAAGGGGAAATATTTTAAACAGACACTGTGCCCACCTTGGTTTAAACTCTTAACAATGGATTCTGAAGTGTTAGAATTTCCCCAAGCATCATATGCCTGGGGAAGGGAAAGGCTAAAGCTTTGGTTCCCACCAGAGGAGGAACTCACCTCCCAGGAGGAGATTTCTACAGTTTTTCCAATCTGTCAGACTACCCTGTAGGATAGACCAGAACCAAGTCAGGGATGACAGGTCAGTGATGGGCATGACCACACCTCAACCAGTACCACTTAGAGCTCCATGCCTCTTGATTCCTATTTAAAACACCTTACGAGACCTGGATAGAGGTGGGCAGTCCTTGGGCTTCCCACAGGTCAGGGAACCCTGATTGCTCTTCGAGCAGATGAGGGAGGGGGACTTGATCGGGGGAGGGGGAGGGAAATGGGAAGCGGTTGTGGGGACGAGGCAGAAATCCTTAATAAATAAATAAATTTAAAAAAAATAAAATTAAACCTAATGTCAATATACCAAAACTAGACTTGTGGGGGTGGCCGCTGTTCCACTTGGTCCTTCCCAATATGGCCACAAAGCATGAATGTTCATTCTCTGCTTTTTTTTTTAATTTTGTCTTGGAGCTTTTGGGGTTTTTTTGGGGGGGGGTGTTTGTTTGTTTGTTTGTTTTATTTTTTGTTTTGTGAATGTCTGTGTACTACTTGCATGACCGGTACTAGAGGAAGCCAGGAGAGAGTGTCAGATCACCTGAAACTGGAGTTAAAGACAGTAGTGACCTAGTGTGGGGATGCCAGGAACCAAGCTAGGTCCTCTGGAAGCGTAACCCATGCTCCTAACTGTTGAATTATTCTCTGCACCCCTCAGTCCCTGTTTTGAGGTGGTGTTGGTGTTGGTGGGCTTTTTATTATTGTCTGTGTTTTATTTTGCTTTGTTTGACAAGATCTCATTATGAGACCCCAACTATCCTGGAACTCACTACATAGACCAGATTGGGCTTAAACTCACAAACTTGCAAACTCTGCCTGCAAGTGCCAGGAGCAAAAGTGTATGTCTGTCTCTTTTTTATTTATTTATTTATTAAAAATTTCCACCTCCTCCCATTTCCCTCCCATTCCCCACTCCCCTCCCTCTCCAGTCCTAAGAGAAGTCAGGGTGCCCTGCCCTGTGGGAAGTCCAAGGCCCTTTCCCCTCCATCCAGGTCTAGGAAGGTGTGCATCCAAACAGATTAGGTTCCCAAAAGCCAGTACATGCAGTAGAATGAAAACCCAGTGCCATTGCCCTTGGCTTCTCAGTCAGCCCTCATTGTCAGCCACATTCAGAGAGTCTGGTCTGATCTTTAACTAGCACAATGGGGACAGGTGGTCAAGCCTAGCTTATCAAGATGCTTGGATTGAGGCTTATCCTAAGCCCAGGGGAGGCAGTTCCTGATGGGAGAGTGAGGATTGTCTTGAACCCGGGCTCCAACAGTACCAGCTGGGACCTTGGACTCCTTTCTGGGAGTATAACACGTTGTACTTCTTGTTGAGGCTCCGTGTTCCTCCTCTGTGAAAGAAAATCTGAGACCTCTCTCCCAGCACCATCGTGGGTATAAATGAGATACATTCATCCCTCAGTATCTGGGGATTGTTTCCAAGACTCCTCCCCAAACTCAGATTTGCAGATATACAAGAGGCCCTTGGTTTATCGATAGCCAGTGTGCACCACCTGTTCTCTAGGCAAGCATTGTACCACTAAGCTGCACCCCCAGCCCTCTTTCCACTTTTATTTTGAGATATGGTCTCCACTAAGTTTCCCTGACTGCCCTTGAAATGTCCTTCTGCCTCAGCCTTCCCAATAGCTGGGAGTACATGCCTTCACCACCAGGTATGGCTCAAACACCATCTATTTCTTTGTATTCTATTTTTTGGGCTGCAGAGATGGGTCAGCAGTCCTAGACACTTGCTGCTCTTGCGGAGACCACAGTTCAGTCTCCACAACCCACATCCAGCAGCTCACCACCATCTGTAGCAACAGCCCCAGGGGGGACGACTCCTTGTTGTGGCCTGTGATAGCACCTGCGCACATGTGCACATCCCTCAAACACGCATACATGTGCATGCATGCACACAAATAGTGTGTTTCATTCCTGCACTTTGGGGATCAATCTGCACGCTAGGCAAGCACTTGACAACCACTGAGCAGAATGCCCTGCTCCCGCCCATATTCTGTAAATGAATTACAGACAACTCAGAATCTCTCATCCAAGGTAAGGGCTCTAGAAACATTTGTTATGCCGTATTCTCTAGGGAACATTAATAGAAGGAAAGTCCATACACGCTGCATACAGAAACAACTCTTCTCCGAACATTTTCACTCGGCAGCTGGCTGGAACATGAGCGCAAAACTGCAGTTGGGAAGGGTGGGCGTCAGCAGGCATTGAGCACAGACCTGCGACCCTGGACAGATGCAGAGACGAGCGTGGGTGTGTATGTAAAGGTGGACGTCATAAGGAGCATCACGCCTCACTCACAGCCTAAGCCACCATCCCTGTAATGAAGCGTCCCACCTGCCAGGCCTGGAGGGAGGCTGGGCAACAAGGAGGGAGACTCAAGCCACAGCTTTGCTTTCATGTCCCAAGCTCCCCGCTGCTGGAGAAGCCGGGCAGAACCACTTATCAAGAGTTATTTCAGGGCTTCATAAACAATTATCAACAATTATACAACTCTTGCTAGGTGCCTCAGGGCAGACAGATGTCACACACAAGGTCGGTGCCCTCTGGGAAGTTCATCTAAAAGCAAAGACAAGGTTTAAAAAAAACAAAAACCAAAAAAAAAAAACAGAACAGAACAGGAAAAACAAGCATGGGGTGGGGTGCTCTTCTGGCCTATGGCCAGGCCTGCTGGTAGCTCTTTGGTTCCTAGGAACGGGGTGTCCCTTCTCAGGGCTTGCCCACAGAACAGCTCAAGCCTCCTACGGGAGCCAGTCAGATGTAGTCCATGATTCAGAGGCCCTCCTTCCCAGCCAGGCACACCTAGTGCTGTGTGACATCAAGCATATGACCTCACGTCTCTGAACTTCACTGCTTCATTTAAATTATGGGGATGACATTGGGACTGACTCACAGGGTCAATGATTTAAGGAGTAAAGTCAAGAAAAGTTTTTGGCGTAGGTGTGGTGAGGAGAAAAGGCCCGGCCGACATCCCTTGCTTCCCTGGTGTTTATCCAGGTTACAGTTGCATCTGAAACATGCCTTCCACTGATGGCTACTTGAATGTCCTAAATATTACAGGGTTCTTGTGCACACCAACATTCGGTAATGTGTTTTAACGGCTCTTCCAATAGGGTACTGCTTTGTTTGAGGGATGCTGCTTGGCTTGTCGTTCTGAAACATGACTTTACTAGGAGCCAATGAGATGGCTCTTTGGGTAAAGGAGCATGCCTCCGAGTGGGGTGACCTGACTTCAATCTTGGAATCCACATGGTGGAAGCAGAGAACTCACTCCCAAATGTTGTCCTCTGACTTCCACATGTGAGTAGTGAAATATGAACAGAAAACATAAATAAAATGTTAAAAAACATATAAACATTATTTTACTGTCATTGTAATTTGTTATCATTATGATATCGTCTGTCATCTTATATCATTATTTTCATCATTATAATTTGTCATTTTAATCATTTAAAGTATACAGTTCAGTAATATCAATTTATGTTGTTTTGCTAGGATGTGTGTGTACTGTACAGTTGGATACATGTGAGTGCATGTACAAGCGTGCACCTTGTTGGAAACCCGGGACAAATGACTAACTGTGGTGCCTATTAGTGTACCAAAGTGCACCCTGGTTGCCAGGCTCACTCAGTACCTGGGCCTCCTCTTCTTACCATGCCTCCTACCACAAACCTCTCCAGCCCAGGGGCTTTGATTTCCTTCCCAGCTTCTGACTCCGACATAACCCTGGCATTCGGGCCACACTCTCTTGGTCCTCCACTCTGATCTCCTGGTCCCCTCTCTCGCACCTCTCTTTTCTTCCTTTCTGGTTCCACTGGCCCCACCCCATGGCCTGGTCTATCCTGTCATCCATGTTCAATCTGCTCCTTTCTCTCTCTGCCCTGGACTCTTTCCAGGTCCCTATGGTTGAACTCTCCCTCAAATCTACAATAAAAACCTTCCTCACCAGACCTTGGAACTGTCATGTCCTCGTTTCCATTCACACATGTGTACAAAGGCCAAAGACTGATGTTGGGTGTCTTATTCTCCACCTTACTCTTTAAGATACTACCTCTCAATGAACCTGGATGTCATTCGTTCAGCTACATTGATTGACCAATGAGCTCCAGGGATCTGCCTGTCTCTATCATTTCCCTCCCTAGCCCTGCCATTTAGATATGTGCCTAAATCTTATCCTACATGGGTGCTGTGATAAAACTCAGGCCCTCACACTTGTAAGGTTGACATGTTACTGACTGGGCTCTCTCCCCAGCCTGTTTGTCACCTTATTAAAAAACATCATTGCTTTTGAATATTATTTTGCTATCACTGTTATACATTACATAATTTGCCATCTTAACCTCTTAAAGCGTACAGCTCAGCCAGATGTGGTGGTGTACATATTTAATCTCAGCACTCAGGTGACAGGGACAGGCGGATCTCTGTGAGTTCGAGGCCAACCTGGTCTATATAACCAGTTCCAGGCCAGTCAGACCTGTACAGTGAGACCCTATCTTATAAAATTGAGGGGGGGGAGTACTGTTTTGTACTATGAAGTGTATTCACCGTGTTATACAATAGATAGCTAGAAAATTTTCACTTTGCAAAAATGGAACTGAGCACCATTTCCTCGTGTCTCCTTTCCTGGCTCCCTGAGGCAGGGGAGAAAGGGCAGCAGGTCAAGGGGAGATGGAAGAGAAAGATGCCCCTTAACATGGGATCTGCATTCCTGCTGGCAGGGAGTCAAGAAGCTTCACATGACTGATAAAGCCAAAATGGCCTACAGAGATAGCAGTCGAACACCCAAAGACGTCACAAACAAGGCTGGTAAAGCAGCCTGTGCTGACTCAGGGCCAGGGTGGTGACGGTCTTGAGTTCACCTCTACCAGCTCCCCTCTCGCACCCCTAAACCTAACCAGTGTACTTCTTAACCACTTTACTATTTCATTTACCAAAGGAAATCCTTCAGGATAAGAAAAACAGGTAAACCAGGCTGAGTGTTTTTCCTCTCCTTCTCTTCCTTCCTTCCTTCCTTTCTTTCTTTCTTTCTTCCTTTCTCTTTTTTCTTAACTTTACAAGTCACTTAAGTTGTAAATGTTAGCCTTTTTACCTTGTTATAAGTTACAACCTGTGAGCAAGGCTACATAGAAAACCACAGAATTATACATGTAGCCACTGCAAAGTCACTGCACACAATATTTTCTCTTGTGAAGACTGACAGGACCACAAGCAGGGAGAGAACTGACTCCTGTAAGTTGTCCTCTGTTCTGTATGCATTTGCACACACACATGCACGCACACACATGTGCACACTGTGGCACACATACACATAAAATAAAACATTTTAAATGTTAAAAATTAAACAATAGATGCCCGTGCTTCACTTTAAGGAATGCCCTGAGCCTTATCTCTACTTAATAAACTCACTAATTCTGCCTTATTCTGACTTGTTCTGGATTCTCTCTCTCCCTCTCTTCCTTCCTTTCTTTCTTTCTTTCTTTACTTCTTTCTTTCTTTCTTTCTTTTTTTCAAGACAGAATTTCTCTGTGTAGCCCTGGCTGTCCTGGAACTTGATCTGTAGACCAGGCTGGCCTCAAATTTAAGAGATTTGCCTGCCTGTGCTTCCCGAATGCTGCACCTAGAGGCATGCACCATCATGCTGGGCTTGTTCTGGATTCTTTTCTGCAACGTAGTCAAGGATCCAAGTTGACTTAAGTGAAGGTCCCTAAGAGGGAAAGAACTCCTCAGGCTGTTGGCAACAGTGCCGGGCTGCATCTTCCTGTCACCACTGACAACACCAGCCCTTGGGGACCACCACACCAGTCTCTGTTTCTATGAAAAGCTTCTTTTAACCCTATATACAAAGCCAAAGAACAGGGTCCACAGCAGCTGCAGCTGCCCACACTAGAGACGCACAAACAAGCCAGTCAAACTCCCTGCGTGGGTGGAGGAGTAACTCGTGAAGCCCCACCCCTCGAAGAGTTGCTATTGGTTACTGCTGGGGAAGAGAGCATCAGTTTTCTTCAGGGAAGCAGCTCCAGTACATTGTCCTACATCCATGCACACACACAGGGAGCACTAAGTGGATTCAGTGGCCTAAAAAAAAATAAGAGCATATGATGTTGGGAAGAAAAAGTGGGCTGGGGGAGGGGCAAGAGGGAAGAGAATGGGGATGGATTTGATCAAAATACAGTATACGTATCTATGAAATTCTCAAACAGCAAAAAAAAAAATATCATAAAATGAACCAGGACCCACAACATGGGGCTGGAGAGATGGCTCAGCAGTTAAGAGCATGGGCTGCTCTTCCAGAGGACCTGGGTTCAATTCCCAGCACTCGCATGGCAGCTCACAACGGTCTGTGACTCCAGTTGTGGGGGATCTGGCACCCTCTCACAAACATCGTGCAATCAAAACCCCAATGCATATAAATACATAAATATAAATAAGTAAATAAACCTTTAAAAATAGGATCTACCATATAAGTTATGGAACTTAGAACAAAATTAAAAAGTAAAGCTCTGTGCTGGGCTGAAGAGATGGCTCAGGGGTTCAGAGTACATACTGCTCTTGCAGAGGAGCCGAGTTCAATTCCAAGGCCCCACACCAAGCAGCTCACAACCACTGTAACTGCAGCCCCAGAGGGTCTGATGCTTCTGGCCTCCATGGGCACCTGTACCTATCGGCATGCACACATAATTAGAATTCTGTGCTCGGGATGTACAGAAATTGTCAGGTTGGAAACAGCAGAGAATTAAGCCACACTCAGGGCCCTTCTGAATACAGTCACAGAGGTCACGAGGCAAGGCCACAGAAGCCTAAGGTCCCAGAAGACGAGTGGCTTTCCTGAGGTCACACACACCAGCTGGGGCTGAGGTCCAAGCCTATAATGTTCTGTGACTCCCAAGCGGGGAATGCAGCCGAATTGGTAGCATCCCCAGGGCTCCAGCCTCATGATCACACATACCAGCTGTGGTGAGGAAGCCCCTACACCTCAAGAGGATCAGAAACTCAAGATCATCCTCCGCTGCAGTGAGAGCGTGAGTCCAGCCTGGCCTACATGACCCGGTGGCAAGAGAAGAAAATTTGCCTGCTTCTTTTTCTTCCTACATTGGCTAACGGGAAGCTGCTGATGGCGGGCTCGCGTGCCAGGCCCCCAGAGTCGCTCGAGTCACGTGGCCAGGTCCTCTATATGATTTTAATATGAGCAATGAGAACCCCCCCTTTTTAATTAATTGGTTTGAGTGTTTCCAAAGAATTAAATTAGCCCACAGATGCAGTCTCAGCAGAGGGGATCAGTCACGCTCAGTCCTCTGTGACAACTCTGCTTAGCTCCTAGTGTGTCACAGCCCCACGGTAGGGATGGACACTAGGATTACTTTCCAGAGCTATAACCTTCAATCCTGTTTAGTACTTTCATTAAACTGCTGAACTCAGAGACCTGTCCCCTCGAAAGTCTTTAAAAGTAGGTGCCGTGGAGATTGCTCGGTGGTTAAAGCCCACAAGTATGAGGGCTGTAGCTTGATCTCCAGAATCAACGTAAATGCCGGGCACCACACCCACCCACAGTCCCAACCGCAGCAAATACAGACAAGGGCTCCTGGAGCAAGCCGGCTAGGCAGACTAGTCCTATCTACCCGCTCTGGGTTTGACTGAGTCTGCCTTACTGAATAAGATGGAAGAGCGATGCAGGGGGATTCCTGTAACCAACCTCAGGCCTCCACATGCATACAAACCCATGCAGCACACCCATTCATGCGCCTACACACATGCAAACATGCATACACACATGTACACCACACACAAATGAAAGAAAAAGGGAAAAAAAAACAGTCTGTAAAAGTCATGGGGTTTCCTTTGTTCTCCAAGTTCCTGTTGGTTCTCCTTCCTAGCTTCTCCCAAGGCAAATGGTCCACATTACTAAAGAATACCCTACTGTTAACTAAACTCAGCTCTTCTCTCCATAGAAGTGGGATGGGGTAGAGAGCTTGATTATTTAAAACATGAATTTTGGGTTTGGAGAAGTGGCTCAGTAGTTAAGAATACATGCTGCTCTTGCAAAAGACCCAGATTGGGTTCTAGCCTCTACATGGCAGCTCACAATTACCTGTAACTCCAGCCCCGGGGAATCTGGGGCTCTTTTCAGACACACACACACACACACACACACACACACACACAAAGAGGGAGAGAGAGAGAGAGAACTTTAAAGAATCTCATTTGTAAATATAAACAAAAATGAATTTTAATAATAGTTAAAGAGCCAGGCTTGGTAGCAAACGCCTGTCATCCCAACACTTGAGATAGAAGAGGTTCCAGTTGACTAACTCTAATCCTAACTAGATTTAAGAAGCAAGCTTAGTCAGGTGGTGGTGGTGGTGGCAGCGCATGCCTTTAATCTCAGGACTCGGGAAACAGAGGCAGGCAGATCTCCATGAGTTTGAGGCCAGCCTGGTCTACAAGAGTTAGTTCCAAGACAGCTAGGCTGTTAACAGAAAAACCCTGTATTGAAAAACCAATTTAAAAAAAAAAAAGAAGAAGAAGAAAGAAGAAGAAGAAGAAGAAGAAGAAGAAGAAGAAGAAGAAGAAGGTAGAAGCTAGCTCAATTCAGGAAATAACCAGGCCAGCTTAAAGATAAACAATGATATTTTTAATTGTTAGAAGGGGAAACTCACGCCACAAGAATGGGAAGTCCGAGTTCTTCTGTCTCCGGCAGGAATCACCCAGAGAGAACAGATAGAGCATGCACCTGGTTCCTCCCAGTTTTCTTCCTGGGTTCCAGGTAGCCACGCCTTAACTAGACTCCACTTTTTTTTTTTTTTTGTAGCCATAAAACATTTATAGAGGGAGAGAAGGAGAGAGAGAGAAAGAAAGAAGAGATTTTAAAAAGAGAGAGATAGAGAGACACATGCGCACGCCAAGGAAACAGAAAGGGAAGAAGGAGGCTCCACTTCTTAAAGGTGATTGGTTAACAGAGCTTCTCCCATCAACTCCCCCTTTTGTCTAAACAAGATCGATCCAAACCCAATACAACTATATACAATAGGAAGAGATACCAAATATAAAATTACAAACAATATAAACAATATTTAGCAAGGAACACATAACAAAAGTTTTACTAAACATTCTGTTTCAAGGAGTCTAAATCTGGCATTGAAATTAAGCTTGGCTAAATCATGAGGAAGGTAACTACAACTATCTAATCTTCAACCCCATCGAAGATCTGAGAAGGGAAACAATATTACTTGAGGAAGCAGGAAGTGCAACCAAGCAACTTCCAAAATGTGCAACAAATGACAGAGACAATTAGCTGCCCCGGCAATCACCCAAAGTCTCATTTGCAATGTTGAAGCAACCAACTTTGGCTAAGGCCTAAAATGACTGACAGACCATTTTCAAAGGCAAGAAACTTTTCAAAACTATCTTACCCTGTCTTGGATTTGACAGTCCTGTTTTATATATTTACGGATACTATGTATCTTTGTCAGCGGTGAGGTATGGCCTTTTCTTTGCCCAAAGGCCAGTTCTGCCACAAAGAAAACAATCTCCAGGTGGAGTGTCTTTGGTGCTCAACATTCTCTTGGGAAAAGATCAGTGCTTCCAGGAGCAATTATGTCTCACTTCAACAAAACTCTAAGTTATTTAAATGCCATTTTCTACAGCTCTTTGAAGCGGTTGAAGATTATCTATCAATGCGGAATATAATCTCTATGTATCTAAAGAACCTGATTAGTCTAACTATAAGTATGACAAACATAGGTGACTATTGATCTATAATTCTTAATACCTATATAACTTAAAGACTAAGACAATGTGCAACAAATGAGGACAATGACCTCCAAATGTAAACAATGTATAAGTATCTTGATCAGAGGCAGAAATGTACACTGCAATATGGTAAATATGTATCAATATATAAAAAAATGTTTTAAACAGAGGTAGAAGCATGCATGCATACAATATTCAATATTATTTAACTTTGTATCAATATACAATAATCTATACCAATGTAATTGCTTATAAATAATAACTCACAAACCAAACTATAGAAGAAGCAAGCCTAATTCTTTCTCCTTCAGAAAGAACATTTTTCTGTCTTAATGCTTGTGGGAGTCTTGGTTTGCAGTTGAGGAAGGAGAGAAGGAAACATGGGGTCAAATAAATGGCTAAGTCATGTTTCTGATGTGACTGATACAGGTTCCTTGAGTGGGCTTAACTCACCAAGTTAGGGTCCGAAAAACTCAACACCCACCAAAGCTACCCAAAGTCGACGGCTTCCAACAATTCCCTGTCTCACATCCGAGAAGAGTAAAGATACATGGACAAGGAATAGAGTCAACATAAATTTATTGAGAAAAAGAGAGGACTGGTGGTACCACTAGGTGGTTATGAGCACTGGTTGCTCTTCCAGAGGACCCGGTTCAGTTCCTAGCATCCCATGGTGGCTCACAATTGTCTGTAATGCTAGGGCCCCCACACGTCCTTTTCTGGCCTCTTTGGGCACTACACACATGGTGCACATACATACATGTGGAAAAAAACACCCATACACATAAAATAAAAATAAATAAAGCTTTTTTAAAATATTTTATTACATTTATTTTTGTGGATTAGTATTTTGTCTGCATGCATACTCTATGTACCATGTGTGTGTCTGATGCCCAAGGAGGTCTGAAGAGGAGGTGAGGGGAGGTTAAATCCCCTGGAACTGGAATTGGGGTTGTGAGCCCCCATGTTAGTGTTGAGAACTGTACCCAGGTCCCCTGCAAGAGCAATAAGTGCTCTTAAGTCTCTCTCTCTCTCTCTCTCTCTCTCTCTCTCTCTCTCTCTTAAAAAAAAGGTGAAAAAGACCTCTGAGGGTAGGAGCTCCTCTGAGAGAGAAATACCAACGACATCTGTCCTGCTGGGTGGGCTTCTAGGAAAGAAGCTGGATG
Source organism: Microtus oregoni (assembly GCF_018167655.1). Lineage (NCBI taxonomy): Eukaryota > Metazoa > Chordata > Mammalia > Rodentia > Cricetidae > Microtus > Microtus oregoni. The sequence goes on along the minus strand of NW_024543075.1, from coordinate 21,922,257 downwards.
GATCTATTGATATTGGCCATTTTTTAGTAAATCAAGTGTTGAGCCAGTAAAGAGTCCATACACCTATGCATGTTCTCTCAGCCCAAGCAGACAGTTATCTGTGCATTCGGTGGAGAGGTCATGTGTGCTACGTGACTCGCTCAAGATCCACCAATTGGGCCCCACCCTTACTGCCTAAGGGAAGCTGGCTTTTGTCTCCTAATGGTATCTTGTCATCCGTGTTTCCTACATGGCTTCCTGTGAGTTTATTGTTCGTTCTTGATTTTCAGTTAAATAATGAATACCTGTGATCCTACTCATCTGGCCAGGAGCAGAGCCTTTGGCACAACACAGTTCCTGGAGGCTCCCCAATGTCACTATCATGAAGCTCAAAGGGGACTGCTAGCTGGAAGTGTTTTTTAAAGCTGTCTTAAATGTGAACCCTAGAGAGGTAATGCAGTGCTCAGTTTTGCATGCCTCTGGCATTTATAAAATGGTTATTTCATAACATGTTGTCTAGGGACTAGAGAGATATCTCAGGGGTTAAGAACACTTGCTGTTCTTTTGGAGGACCAGAGTTGGGTTCCTAGCACCAACATGGTAACTCATAACTGTCCTTAACTCCAGTTCCAGGGGATCCAACACCCTCTTCTGCCAATGCCAGCATGTACACCCAGGTGGTACATGTAAGATCACTACACACGCATGTGTGTGTGCATGTGTACATAATTTTTAAAAAATCATTTATCATCTTTCATGTATTTTATTATTAGGTATTTTTTTGTTTGGAGGTTTTGTTGTTGTTAGTGTTTTTATTTTGTTTTAGTTGTTTTTGTTAGCTGTAGCCCAAGCTGGCTTCAGATTTATAAAAATCTCCCGGCTATATTTTGCTTGTTTTTGGAGACAGAGTTTCACCACATAGCCTGAGCTAACCTCAAACTCAACATTCTCACCTCCGTCCCCTGATTATAAGCATGTGCCATATCCAACAAAATGCCATCTTTTGATACTCGTTTGCATTTTGTTTCTCAATTAGGAAGCTGATGCCAGGTATAGTGGCCCACACCTTTAATCCCAGCACTTGGGAGGCAAAGGCAGCGGTCTCTTTGAGTTCTAGGCCAACTTGGTCTGCGTAGTGAATTCTAGAACAACCACAGCTTCAAAAAAGAACCTTTATCAAAAAAGAAAAAAAAAAGCTGAAAAATTCCACCGTGTTGTAACATAAAGCTGTGTGTATCTATTGTCATAGCTGAAGCACAATTAATAAAAACTCAGAGACAGAAATTGGGGTTCAACCTGAAGGTCAGAAAAGCAAGATAGCCAGACACTGGCTCTTACCTCTACCTCAGTCCGAAATGGCAATCCCGCCTCCAGGAATCTCAGAATGAGACTGAGACTGAGAGCTGTCTCCTCCCGTTTTATATTCCTCTCTAGTTCTGGGATTAAGGGAGCGCACCACTACCGCCTGGTTTCTATGGTAAACTAATGTGGCTACTGGGGTTAAAGGTGTGTATCATTGCTGCCTGGTCTGTAAGGCCGGTCAGTGTGGTGTTTTACTTTTCTGATCTTCAGGCAAACTTTATTTATTAAAATACAAATGAAATGCCTCTACGAGGGCTATGTAATATCCCATCATCTAAACGGCCATAATAAGCTTCTCCATTCTTTTGTAGATGGATCTTAGAGATGTTTCAACGTTCTGCTACTACAAAGGGGGGGGCGGGGTCCATAAAATTCTTCAACAGTAAATCTCCTTGTATGAACAACCAACAGTAGAATTATTGACTTGTAGAGTAGAGGCATGCCTGTATTTACTAGAGAGTGCCAAACTGTTTTCCAAAGTGGTTGTTCAATGCACAGCTACCTGCAATGTGGAAAGATCTCTGGTGTCAACGTCTCATGTATGGCAGTCAAACTTTTAAAATTATTTTTTATAATATTTTTGATTGTATGCGTATGACCGTCTAGCCTGCATGCATGTATTTATGTACATCACACGTGTGCCTGGTGCTCAAGGCCGAAAAAGAGCATGAGAGCCCTTGGAACTGTAATTCCAGATACTTTAGCTGCCATGTGGGTGCTGGGAACCAAACCCGGATTCTCTACATGATGTGGGAGTGTCATATATCAATCTGTTGATTTCATTGGTTAAGCAATAAAGAAACTGCTTGGCCCTCATAGGTTAAAACATAGGTGGGTGGAGTAAACAGAATAGAATGCTGGGAGAAAGAAGCTGAGTCAGGGAGTCGCCATGATTCTCCCACTCCAGGCAGACGCAGGTTAAGATCATTCCTGGTAAGCCAGCTCGTGGGCTAAACAGATTATTAGAAATGGGCTAGTCCAGGTGCAAGAGTTAGCCGAGAAAAGGCTAGATATAATGGGCCAAGCGGTGTTTAAAAGAATACAGTTTCCGTGTAATTATTTCGGGGCAGAAGCTAGAGCTAGCCGTATGGGCGGCCGGGTGCCGGGGACGCAGCCCTGCCGCTCTTATTACTACATCTACAAGAGAAGCAAATGTGCTTAATTGCTGAAACATCTCTCCAGACCCATGGTACAAAACTTTTTAATGTCAGTAGTGGAATGAGTGCTGAATTGATAGAGGGCTGGTGAGGAAACAATGGCTCCCTTGCATCAGCTTTTGAAAACTATCTCTTTATTCTGTCACTGGCAGCTTGACATATAGGTTCAATGAGGAGCTCCCATCAAGGCCAGCAAAGCAAAGACCTGGTAAAGTTAGTGCACAGCAGATTAGTGAATTTATTTAATGAACTGAAAGGCACAACAAGCTGTGAGTGTGGCTTCAGGGGACAATTTGCCTAAGGCCCACGGTAGCTGTGGGTATGGTTGAAGGTTAGAGGGATTTGAAGCTACTTAATCAACAACACAGGTTTAGATACTAAGGAAAACATGTGGTGGCATAATTATTTTTCCTTTATTAAGGTTGTTTTAGAGCCAGGCGGTGGTGGAGAATACCTTTAATACCAGCATTTGGGTGGCAGAGGCAGGCGGATCTCTGTGAGCTTGAGGCCAGCCTGGTCTACAGAGCAAGTTCCAGGACAGCTAGGGCTGTTACACAAAGAAACCCTGTCTTGGGGAGGAGAGCGCAGAAGAATTGAAAAGCATTGTTTTAGAGTTGGGCATGGTGGCACATGCCTTTAGTACCAACCTTCAAGAAGCAAAGGCATGCAGAACTCTGTGAGTTCGAGGCTACCCTGCTCTACAAAGAGAGTTCCAGAGCAGCCAGGGTTGTTAAAAATAGAAACCCTGTCTTGGAAAACAAAGCAAACAAACAAAAAACAAAATAACTGTATTATTATTATTACTATTATTATTATTTTACTATTATTTGTGTGTGTGAGTGTGTGCATGCCCGTGTGTACGTGCAAGTAAATGCAAGTGCCAATAGCCGTCACGTACCCATGAGGATGGAGTTACAGGTGTTTGTGAGCCACCTGACCTGGGTGCTGGGAACCAAAGTTGGGTCCTCCAGAAGAGCACTGAGCACTTTTAATTTCTAAGCCATCTCCAGGCCCAACTTATTTTTCTGATTTTTTTTTATTTTTAGATTTATTTCATTTATGTGTATGTTTTTCCTGAATGTATGTCTGTGAACTACATTGGTATCTGGTGTCTGTGGAGGTCAGAAGAGGGAATCAATTCCCCTGGAACTGGAGTTCCAGTCAGTTGTAAGCTGCCCTGTGAGTGCTGAAAATTGATTTCCGGTCCTCCGCAAGAGCAACAAGTGCTCTTAACTGCTGAGCTGTTTCTCCAGCCCAAGTTATTTTTCTCACCCAAGAATTCTGTCCTTGAAGAGAGAGTTTGTTGGTGTATTGTGCAAGTCTACAGCTGGAGAAAGGAATGATGGCAGAGATAAGGCAATCAAAGTAATACTTTCTTTTTTCATTTTTTAGACAGGGTGTCTAAAAGCCTGGGCTGACTTTGAACTCCTGATCCTCCTGCCTCCACCTCCCAAGTGCAGGGATTACAGGTTTATATGTTCACACCTTTCTTATACACAGGTTGGACTTAGAACCTGACTCATCAGCCATTTTTTTAAATTAATCTGGAAAATGGAGAATAGTCACAGATCTAAGAGCTGTTAATAAGGTGATTCAGTCAATAGGCTCTCTATAGTCTGGTATTACTTTGCCTTCCCTATTACCTAAAGGATGGCCTCTTTTAGTTATTGATCTAAAAGACTGATTCTTCACTATATCTTTACAAGAAAAGAACAGAGAAGGTTTGCCTTCATAGTGCCTACTTATAATTCTCAGCCTGCTAAGAAACATTAATGGATGATTCTCTGACAGGGAATGTTAAATAGCCCTACCCTGTGCCAACATTTTGTAAGTCAGCCACTGAAAATGATACACAATTTCCTGAATCTATAGTTTACTATTACATGGATGACATTTTGCCATCTGATTCAAATGTAGATACTTTAGAAAGAATGTTTGAAGAAGTAAAGGAAATTTTGCCTTGGTGGGGGATTAAAAATTACTCCTAAAAAATACAAAGAGGAGATTCTATTAGTTATTTAGGCTATAAAATAGGTTTACAAAAAATTAGACCCCAAAAGGTGCAAAGTAGGAGAGATCAAATGCAGAATGCTAGGAGACATTTCCCATCTTCGGCACACTATTGGGATAAAACATGATGAACTGATTCATTTAAACAAAACCTTAGATGGAGACAAGGACTTAAATAGTCTCAGGGAATTATCAGATGAATCTGAGAAAGAATTGACTTTGATTGAAGGGAAATTACAGAAAGCACATGTGGATCCAAACCTTAAATACCTGCAGGATGTAACCCAAAAGGTACTCAAAGGAATAAAATCTGGCAGATGTGTTCCATTTTGTAAAATTTGGAAAACCAAAATATGTACACCACACCACTAATACCTATTCAGGTTTCCAATGGGAAACTTCTTTGAGTTTGGAAAAGGCTGGCTCAGTAATCACACATTTGCTAGAAGTTATGACAATCATGGGTATATCGGCACAAATAAAGACAAACAATGCTCCAGCATATGTCTCTAAGCAAATGAAACAGTTTTTCGCTTATTATAATATAAAGCATATTACAGGTATACCACACAATCCTACAGGGTAGGCAGTTAGAGAAAGATCAAATCAAATTCTAAAGGATATATTAAATAAACAGAAAGGGATAATAAATACCCCCAGAAATATATTGCACAATGTTTTATTAATTTTGAATTTTCTAAATGCTAACAAGAAAAAATATAGCTGTGGAGAGACACTGGATAGTAGAAAAATTACGGAATTAAATCAGCTGATATTCTTTAAAGATGTACTGACCTCAGAATGGAAACCAAGACATGAGTTATGTTGGGGAAGGGGTTTTGCTTTTGTTTCCACAGGAGAAAAAAAGCTATGAATACCAACAAAATTGATTCAATTTGAACAAGAGACACCTCTAATTAGAAGAGATAATAATTCATCAAAAAGCATGACCATTTAATCTAATCTAACCTATAACACTAACAAATGCTTTTCATCCGATCAGATATAACTGGCCAAAAAAGAATCTCCCCAAAATTAGGTTTGGGGAAGGGTTTTATTTCTGTTTCCCCAAGAGAATAAAGGTATCCAGCTAAGGACTCTGAAGACCACTGGAAAAATGAGACAACTGAAGAAAAATTACAAATCATCCAGGAAAAATGTCATAAGAAAAAGAGTAAATCGGCTTATTGGTATATAACATTTACAACAGGATAAAATTTCATAATTTTATAAAATCATCCCAAATGTTTGTTTTTTTCTGCTGTTCTCTATAGATAAAATAATACAGATGGTCTTTTCATAGTCCCTGCCCAGTTAAGGATTAAAGCTGGCTTTGGAGTGGAAGTGTGGCTCTCTCCTTCTCTAAACCCAAGCATACTTATTAAAGTAAAACCCAAATTCTCTGTCTCATGTCAGAAGAGCCACTTGATATGGAACAGAAGAAAACCAAAAATTTAAGGACTATTTTATTGTTACTAATCTCATAATCTTTTGGTTTTTTTTTTTTTCGAGACAGGGTTTCTCTGTAGCTTTGGAGTCTGTCCTGGAACTAGCTCTTGTAGACCAGGCTGGCCTCGAACTCGCAGAGATCCACCTGCCTCTGCCTCCTGAGTGCTGGGATTAAAGGCGTGCGCCACCACCGCTCAGCATAATCCTCTGCTCACCACCAGACGACAGAGCCTATTGGACAAAAAACAGTCACCAAGAATCTGCACTTGATCTGTTCTTGTCTGTCTAGAATCCTTTTTTTTTAAGCTTTCCCAGGCTTTATGTGGAATTTTTGCCCAACCTCTGGGTACCAGGTATATTATTTGTTTTAAATAAGTAAAGCTTGCCTTAAGATCAGAAAGTAAAGGAGCCATACAGGTCAGACAGTGGTAACACACACCTTTAATCCCAGGACAGAGGCAGATGATCTCTGGGCTACACAAGATTAACTAACTCAATCTAAAAGAGAAACAAGTCTTGGGATAACAAATCTTTAATCCCAGCACTAGGGAGGTGGAGACAGGCGTGGTAAGGCTGGGTGGAGAGAGGAGACAAGAACCTGGTGGTACAGTGGAGTTTGAGGATTTGTGAAGACAGGCTCTCACCCCCATTTCATTCTGAGGTAGAGGTAAGAGCCAGTAGCTGCCTGCTTTGCTTTTCTGATCTTCAGGTTAAACCCCAATCTCTCTCTCTCTCTCTCTCTCTCTCTCTCTCTCTTTCTCTCTCTTTCTCTCTCTCTCTGTTTTCATTAATTGCGCTATACTTCTGATCCTTTTTTTTTTAATCTTTTTTTTTTTTTTGGTTTTTCGAGACAGGGTTTCTCTGTGGGTTTGGAGCCTGTCCTGGAACTAGCTCTTGTAGACCAGGCTGGTCTCGAACTCACAGAGATCCGCCTGCCTCTGCCTCCCGAGTGCTGGGATTAAAGGCGTGCGCCACCACCGCCCGGCTTTTTTTTTAATCTTATAAATATATTTTTTATTGTTTTTATTGAGCTACATATTTTTCTCTGCTCCCCTTCAACCCTCTCCCATGGTGCCCATGCTCCCAGTTTACTCAGGAGATCTTGTCTTTTTCTACTTTCCTTGTCGATTAATGTATGTCTCTCTTAGGGTCCTTATTGTTGTCTAGGTTCTCTGGGATTGTGAATTGTAGACTGGCTTTCTTTGCTTTATGTCTAAAAGCCACCACTTTTATTTTATGTACATAGGTGTTTTGCCTCCATGTATGTCTGTGTGGAGGTATCAGATTTTGGAGTTACAGACAGTTGTAAGCTGCCATGCGGGGGCTGGGAACTGAAGTCACATCCTTTGGAAGAGTAGCCAGTGCTTTTAACCACTGAGCCCTCTCTCCAACCCCCAGAGGAGGAATCTGTGTCTCTGGGAAGCATGCAGTCAGTAGGATATGCTGCAACTTTCTTATTGTCCCTAGAAGACTTAGCTTCCTGGGTTTACAGATGTGCTGAGTGGGGAGCATAGAGCTACCACATACATTTCCTCTTTATATGTATACTTGTTTGTTTTTTTACCATTTTGCTTTAGTGTGGTATATTTGTTGCAGTTGAGGAATTAGTATCAATGTATTATTAGCTAAAGCCCATAATTTACATTCCCATTTATTATGTGCTGTACAGTCTATGTTTTTGCTTGTTTAGTTTTTGCTTTTTCTGGGTTTTGTTTTTTGTTTTTTCAAGGCAGGGTTTCTCTGTGTAACAGCTCTGGCTGTCCTGAATCTCGCTCTATGGACCAGGTTGGTCTCAAACTCACAGAGATCTGCCTGCCTGTACCTCTCAAGTGCTGGGATTAAAGGTGTGTTGCTACCACTACCCGGTGTTTGTTTTGTATAGAGGATCAAACCCAGGACCTCCTGAATGCCAAGTTAGCTCTGTTCCACTGAACTACATCACCAGCCAGCATTCTGACCTTGATAATATAAGGCTGACATCTTATAAGATGACATAAGTCCATCTTCGCAGCCCCAAAGTCCCCCAGACTCTACCTCTTTAGGCTTCCTTCCTACCTCCCTCAAACACTTGCAGCTACTGATCTTTTCGCTGGTTTCATAGTCTGACCTTTTCTAAAATGTCACATAGCAAGGACCACACAGTACACAACCTTTCCAGAGTGGAATATTGTCCAAAGAAGGGGAGGAGGAGCTGGTTGGATATGTAGGTCAGTTGTAGAGTGTTTGCTTACATGTACGGCCTTTGGATCTACTCCCAACAACACAGAAAATACTTTTTGTTACAATTTTTTTTTCAGATTTTGTTTTGTTTTTCTCTTTTTTTTTTTTTTTTTTTTTTTGAGACAGGGTTTCTATGCAGCTTTGTAACCTGTCCTGGAACTCACTCTGTAGACCAGGTTGGCCTTGAATTTATAGAGATCTGCCTGTCTCTGCCTCCCAAGTGCTGGGATTACAGGCGTGTGCCACTTTGTTTTTGAGACAGGGTCTCCTGTAGCCCAGGCTTTTCCTCTACTTGCTTTAGAGCCACTGATGACCTTGAATTTTATTTTTCCAGACAGGGTTTCTCTGTGCAGCCTTGGTTGTACTGGAACTCTCTCTGTAGACCAGGCTGGCTTTGAACTCACAAGGATCTGCCTGCCTCTGCCTTCTGAGTGCTGGGATTAAAGGCATGCGCCACCTCCACCTGGCTTTAAAATACATTTTCTTAACTGGGAGAATAGGGAAAAAGAACAATGAACAAAACAAAACAAAAAAACGTAATCTTGGCACTCTGGAAACTGAGGCAAGCAGAATGTGAATTCAAGGCCAGTCTGGGCTACAGTGAGACCAAACAAGAAAAAAGAAATCCAAAAGAACAAACAGGCATACAACTTGCTAGCTACTGATAATTGTTAAGAAAATCAACTGATAACTGAGACCAAAACTGATGATTGTGGTAAACTGAGATCAAAACTCGTAACTATCTTAATTAAATAAGATGCCCTTAGGAAGGTTTCTCTGACAAGATGATTAATTTAAACCAAATTCTGCCAGAATTTGAGACATTGGCATTTAAGTTTCTTGAAACTCTGCCACCTCTTGGATTTTGTTCTCAGTTGCCCATCTTCTCTGAACCTAGCCTGTAAAATTCAGAGGAGCTGGGCATCAGACACTGTAAATGATAGCAATTGTTATGGTTTTACAGTAATTTTATTATTTATGAATTTATAGATGCAATACGTCCCCAAGCCACAAGAGAAAAAGTATGCCAACCTTCCTAAGGGACTCTTTGACAAAGTTTCTGGCGCCTGTAATTAAAAATGGGATTAGGACCCTGCAGCGGGGCAAGCACTCCCTTCTTTAAAACTCGAAAAATGCAAGACTGTTGGCTTTAGGCCAATACACTGGAGATAATTTTTGCCGTTATTAATTTGACATTTATTCAGCCACCTCTATTGAGGCACAAACGTGCCAGGAGTGGTCTTAAATATGGAAATATATTCATGGATTTAATCCACCGCGACCCAGCAAATCCTCTATTCTTTTACAGCCTCTTTGAAGAGAGGAGTTACATCAGAGCCCCGGGGCTAAATTCAGACCCAGGCAACTCCGTCACCGAGGTGCCTAACACACGGTAAGAGCCGAACACGTCTCTTAGGATGCTGGTGGTGGGGAGGGAAGGATGGCTTAGGTTCTCCCCAGCCGCGTTTGAGGAGTTCAGGACGTGCAGTCTGTTGGGAGGGGAGTTGGCTAGCGCACGCACAGTAGCCGTCACGGTCGGTCAGGGGCTCACCCCTCGGCACAGCCCGCAGCAGTTAGAGCCGCGGCGGCGTGCGCGCCCCTTCCAGGCCCGCCCAGTAGGACAGTCCGCCTCCCCCTCCCTCCCGACACAAATAGTTCCTCCCGTTCTCCCCGCTGCTTCTGGTTCCACGCTCCGAGTCACAAAGCGCGAGGTCACGTGGGCGGGCCGGTGCGCTTTGTGACGCCACGGCCCCGCCCCCGGCCCGCCTATCGGCGCACGCCCAAGCTCCGCCTCGCGTGCGCCGCCCGTGCTGTCCCTGCTTAAGAGACCCCGGAGTGGGGGCGCTCGCCCGAAGCCAGGCCGCGGCCGCCATAGTTCCTGGCGCGGAGGTGTCGCCGGCGCTGGGTGCGGGCCCGAGAGCGGCCTGGGGGGCAGAATAAAAAAAAGAAAAGAGGCAATCCAGCGAAGCCCTAGCCGCCGCCCGACCGTTTCTGGGCTTCCCGACGCGGTCGTGGGCTCAAAGGCGACAGAAGCGGGAGCAGCGCGAGGAGCGGCAAGAGGAAGAGTCGGGCAGCCTCGGCAGTGTCCCCGGGGCCAACGAAGCCGCCGGCCGGGGCCCGGGGTGGTGAGGAAGGGCCTCGCGGCCTAGCTGGGCCCCGCAGCGGCTTTGTGTCAGGCGGCGGCGCGGCGGCGGGGGGGAGGCGGAGCCGAACCGGGCGGCCGCTGGAAGGCCTCTCCTCCGCCGATCGCGCGATCTCGGCCTAGGCCGCGGGCCGCTCGTGGCCTCCGGGGAGCAGGCGCCAGGGTGTGTGTGCGGTGGGGGCCTGGGCCTGGGGACGCCGACGCCGGTCGTCCGGAAGCCGGGAGGAGGCGAGAGACCGCTCGTGGACTCCGGGCCTAGGCCCTCTCCCCGCAACCTTCTCCCGGGGCCTGGGTCACCCCCATCCACGGAGAGAGACCAGCCGGGAGGTGCGGCCGCTATGGACCCCTGACCCCGCGGGGTCATTCGGACTCTAACGTGTGGACTGACCGCTACTGACTGCACCGCCTGCCCTGTCTCTTGCCGGCCCTTAGCATGAGCGAGGGGGACCCAGACGGGTGACATTGTGCCGGTTGGCGGATCCTCGATTGCCCCTTTTCCCGTCCTGCTCCTCCCACATGAAGCGATTCTGAGTACGGGGGGTTCCGGATTATTGTTCTCACGAACCCCCGCTTGTGGTTGGGGGGTATTTAATTTGAGGCCTTAGGGTCCTTCGTTGTCTTTTGAGTGTTTTGTGTGTGTATATATTTTGCTCTTAAGTTTATAAATATACGTATATTGAGAGTGTCCACGTCTCCTCGCTGAACCTTAGGAATCCTTTGCCACAATGTCCTGTGTGCACTATAAATTTTCCTCTAAACTCAACTACGACACCGTCACCTTTGATGGGCTCCATATCTCCCTCTGCGACTTAAAGAAGCAGATTATGGGGAGAGAAAAGCTGAAAGCTGCCGATAGCGATCTTCAGATCACCAACGCGCAGACGAAGGAAGGTAAGAGGCACATGGCAGGCAGGTATTTATTGGGTCAAGGTGGGCATTATAAGTTGCTTGTTAGAGGCCTTACCTCCATTCCTATTCGTTGTAATACACAGAGTTTCATTGATAGCCAAGGATTGCAGCACCCGACCTTGGAGTTTAACTGGCCTGTTTGCCTTTCGAATGCTGGGGTCATCTCCAGTAGGCTAATCCAAAAACGTGTTAATCTGGTTCTTCTCAAATGTGTCACCCCCCCCCCTTTTTTTTTAATTTATTGAATTTTAACACGAGAGGGATTGAAAAGAGAAAGGATTGTCATCCAAGTCTGTTGGGTTTTTGCCTTGTGGCGTTCCCTAACTTATTTTTTCCCATCAGGAGAGGAGTGCTCAAAAGGTTTCCCATTATTTGTTAAAGCAGCAGTAGATAGATCTTGTTTGCTAACCTAGCATCGATTTGAAGTTAACAGAAAATTGCATGTTCCCCCTTTTATTTTCCGGGTTGCTTGTGGAAAGGGGGTATTTTGAGGATTTAATCAGTGTTTTGGAATATAAAATGTCCAATCTGACCACTGTGGTGTAATTCCAGAATTATTGATACTTAGTCAAAGGTGAATTGTGTAGCCCAGGCTAGCCTCCAGCCCCAAGTGTGGGGAATGCAGGTGTTAGACCACACCCAGCAGCACACAACCCTTAGTTGATGACATTAACCTAGCAGTTCTGGAAGTCTTCAAAGTGCAAGGCCCTGGATTGCTACATATATATAACTAGGTTTCTGAAAAGTAGTTCAGTGCTACTGTATGGGAATACAAGGAAGCCACTAGTTAGAACCCTTGAGTTCATTTTAAAAGCCATATTAGGACTTGTTTTTATTTTATTTCTTTTTGAGACGGGTTTTTCTGTGTAACAGCCCTGGTCTGTTTACCTGGAACTGACTGTTTACCAAGCAGGCCTCAACTCAGATCTGCCTTACTCTGCCTCCCTATTGCTGAGATCAAAGGTGTGGGCCACCTTGAAGTCAGATCTTTTTGCTTCTGCCTCCCTAGTGCTGGAATTAAAGGGATATACACCACCTCCTCCTGCAAAAACAGTAATATTGGGACTTGAATGGTGGATGTATCTTTTCTGACTTGAACTTGTTTTTTTTTCTCAGAATAGTAATGCTGATGGGTGGGTTTTAGTAGATCAGACTTCTGATATTTACTAATAGGATGTGGGGGAAAGTATTCTAAATGGGGTTGTTTTGTTTGTGACATCATCTTACTATGTAGCCCTTACTGGCCTGGACTTTGCTACATAGATCAGGCTAGCCCCTGATTTACAGAGATCAGCTTGCCTTTGCCTCTGCCTTGAGTGCTGGAATCAAAGGCATGCTTCACCAAGCTAAATTTGATAGAGGGTGTGGCATGGGTTTTTAGTTGTAGTTTTGGGGTATGGTCTTATCTCATTAGCCTGTAGTTTGGTAGGTAGGACAAATCTTGAAGACCAGTTTTTCATTTGTAATGCAGACATATGCATAATTATAATGCAAAAATATTGTCTACTTAAAGTAAATACCCTTTCAGTAATTGTATTTTTCTGTAATTCCTCTCTGTTTTGGAAGAGGAAAGGTTGTTGATGGTAATAAACAGCTAAGTAAGCCACCCAAAACAGCTCTTCGTGTTGAAGTCTACTTTACAAAACACATGGCCTTTTTTTACTACATTGCTGTAGAAATACATCTTTATGAATGAGAGGAAAGATGAAATTAGGGAATATTAGCCACTTACAAGTATACTGGTTTTATTTTTATTACAATATTGTATGGTTGAATTATTTGAAACTAGGCTTGCTACCAACCAACAGTTAAAAGTTGCCTTTAAACTGGAGTAAGTTGCAACTAAAAATTCTTGTTCACAAATTGCCATTTTTGTGACTTTGTATTTTTTTTCTAGTTTAGGACGGGTAATACAACACCTGAAATGCAGGGAAGTTCTTTGCCCACAGCATGTTTTCTTCTTAGCTGGAAAAAGTTTAATGTTGATGTTAGGTTGATTAAGAAAAAGTTGTGGGAGCTTTCTTTGCTTTATACACTCAGATTAGGGGCGGTTATTGATAGTGGTACGGAAACTTAAGGGCTCAGCCGTCAAGAGTGCTTATTGTCCTTGCAGAGGACCCCACTTTGTTCCCAGAGCCCACATATGCCCTCATGGGAACTCAAAATTCAGAACTTGAGTTCTGAGATCTGCAGCCTCTGGCTCCACAGGCACCAAGCATGCTAATCCAGACAGGGACCCAGTTTTACAAGACAGTTGAATGAGAATTCTACTTGGTTTAGAACCGTCCAGTAAATTAAAGTTTACAACAAAATAAGTGTTTATGATACTTGGTTTCTTAGAGTGTCTAGATTCTAGACCCTAGAAGAAAAGTGTATTTTTTAGTAAATTTAAATTACTCATCTTCAGTGTTTCTGTAAAACATTCCTTTAGTTCTAAAAAATCTGTCAGTTAACTGGGACCATAAACCTTTGGTAAAATTAAAATGCTTGTCAAACTTCTGTTTTGAAATTAATTCTGCTTGTTTCTAGATTGTTATTTTGCAATGAATTCCAAATGATCTTTAGAGAAAACTTTTGTTTTTGTAGGTTGTTTTTTATACTAATCCTCCCATTCACCTAGTAACCTTCATACTGGATCAACTTGGTTGATTTGGAAGATGAATATGGGTTTCTTTTTTTTTATTTGTTTTGTTTTGTTTCTTGGTTTTTTTGAGACAGGGATTCTCTGTAGCTTTGGAGACTGTCCTGGAACTTGCTCTGTTTGTTTTTTATCTTTATTCTGGCTATCCATTCTTTATATTCATCTTGTTTTTCATTCTATCCATAACTTTTCTTTTTTTAGATAAAATTTATACTGCTAAATTACTCTCTGAGAGCTGAGGCAAGTGCTCTGCCACTGAGCTAAATCTCCATCCTCTGAGCCTTTTAGATTTAAAGGAACTACTTGTTAGGGATTTGTGTGTCAGACTCTCTTGGGCTTAGGAAACTGACGTAAACACGAATTCTTTAACTGTACAGCTAGAACCCTGTATTTGAGTGTGTTGGAGCACCTGACTTTAGTAGTGTAATACAGCATGTGTTGATCAAATTAGGTTGTCTTTGTTTATTTAACCAGATCTTGCTGTAAGTGACAATCCTGCCTCAACCTCTTGAGTGCTGGAATTGTAGGCTTGTCACTACCCCACCTTATTAAGTTGTTCTTGAAAGGTTTTGTGAGTACATTTAAAAAACAGTCAAACCTTTGACACTTAAGTTTGGGTTCTAGAATTGGTTTGTTTTGAGACAAGGTTTCTCTGTAGCTTTTGTGCCTGTCCTGGAACTAGCTCTTGTAGATCAGGCTGGCCTTGAACTCAGAGATCCACCTGCCTCTGCCTCCTAGGATTACAAGGTGTGCACCACCACTGCCCGGCTTGGATTCTAGAATTGTTAAACTTATTAAAAAATCTCCCAATTTCCTGCTTCTGATTTTTCTTATTCATGTTGCTTGTAATTGGGACTGTTGAAGATAATGGTAGGCTTGCATGCCTACGTTTAGGAAATTGCATCATTCTTGATTGGATGCCTGTGAGACATAGTCAACAACTAAAAACAAACTAAAGAACTCTTGGTTGGACAGTTTGCTGTAGAAAAGGAATACTAAATGCTTGATGACCAAAAGTAAAGTGGATACACATTAAAAGCATGAAATAAGGCTAGCCACTTTGTGTTTGGTATGTTAAGTGAGGCAAGTAGCATTGAGGGTGAACCCTGGCCCAGCAGTGATGGCTCACACTTTTAATCCTGGTACTCGGGAGGCAGAGACAGGGAATCTCTGAGTTCGATGCCAGCCTGATTACAAAGCAATTTTCAGGATAGTTAAGACTGTTTGACCTAGAAACCCTGTCTCAAAAACCAAAAAAAGAAAAGTGAGCCCTGGTCTTCTTCTGTGAGATTGATGGAGAGTTATGCATCTATAAGGTTGTGTGTTGTTTTTTCCCTGATAATTTTACTCATTCCTTCCTTAACAATTTTTACTACACTTAAGGCCTACTTAATTTCATTCTTATAGAACTATTGTAATTATAGAGTAGAAAAATGTTACTCATTCCTCCTCAAACTTCTTAAAAAGTGACATCCATTTGCTAAAACTAGGAGCCTAGGAATTCATGCCTGGTTCTTCTTTCTCCATTTTTACAGAATTTAGTCCATGAGCAGGCCTCCATAGCATTTTGACCATCTAATGCTGGCTATCACCAGAGTCTGAAGCAGCCTTCTTTATGACTCACCCTGTTTCTGTTCAGTTCATCTCCCTGGCTGATTCCAGAGCAAGTCTTTTTATGACATAAATTGTCATCACCTCACATAAAATACATTAGTAAATTTTTTTTGTTGTACATAGAAACAAAGTATAAATCAGCATTCGGCTTATACTTGCCCACCTTATTTCATGTAAGTCTCTGATTTTCTTCAGCGCTACAGTCATCTTTGTGTCGTTTGTTTCCCTCACGTTGTTCACCCTGAGTCAATACTATATTCATTTAGGTTTTTTTGGTCTGCCTGGCTGGCTTTTCATTTACAAATACAGTTCTTCCAAGAGGCTTTGTTTAAAACAATATTCTCTTGAAAATAATGCACATTCTCCACTCTTTTATTTTAAAAAACAACATAATTTCATGTATAACCTGTGTTTTCTAGCAATATACTGCATAAGAACATGAATCATAATACGTAGCTCATGCTTAGGGACTAGGAAGGTACACTCATTTTAGATAACCCCATTGTTTCCTTTTCAAGCATTTCTTGGTTAAATGAGCTGGGAAGCAGCATAGTCTTATGAGACTATGAGTTTCAGAAAGTAGAGGAGGTCCTAGAGCCAAGAACATAGCTAACTATATTATATCCTTTGAAGGAACCAACAGAGGACTGGGATATTTCTTCTTACAATACTAGTAACCTAAATGCAAAGGACATGCATTTTGGTATTCTTGTACTGTAAGCTCACTTCCCATAAAGCTGATTTTTGAAGTTTTCTCATTCCTGAGTACTTAGTCAAATCCCTAAACAGAAATTTGACTCTTTGTTTTCAGAATACACTGATGATAATGCGCTAATTCCTAAAAATTCATCTGTAATTGTCAGAAGGATTCCTATTGGAGGTGTTAAGTCCACAAGCAAGACATATGTTATGTGAGTATTTATAAAAGCTTATGCATTTACCGAAGTAGACTTTTTAAAAAAGGTTTCAAAATATTTAACACTAAAATTTTATCGTGCTAATTATGAAAACTGTAATAGGAGTTTTTTAGTTACCTTTTTTTTTTTTAATTTCCCCCCTGGCAGCATCATGAATATTAAGTAATGCCAACATAAGCTTTTTATCAATACGAGTCTTTAGTTCAATGGCCATTATGAATCAGGCTCATTTGATTTCATCTCATTTTGGATAAATTGCCTGTTTTAGGATTTCTCTACAGCAGGGTTATGAGTGTAACTGGCACAGTTGTCAGAACTTTTATCCAACTATTCTGTGTTGTGATATTTCATTTGTATTTTAATAAATAAAGCTTGCCTGAAGATCAAAGAAGTAAAACAGACAGCCACTGGCTCTTATCTCTACCTGAGTCTGAAATGGAGATCCTGCCTCCAGAAATCCTTAGAATGAGACTGTCTGGGAGCTGTCTCCTCCCGTCTTAACTTCCTCTCTATTGCTGGGATTTTAAAAGTGTGCACCACTACACCCAGTTTTTATGGCAAACTAGTGTGCCTAATGGGATAATGGTGTGTGTTACCACTGCCTCGTCTGTAAGGCTGACCAGTGCGGCTATTTTACTCTCTGATTTCAAGCAAGCTTTATTATTTTAGGATAGATACAGAGTATTTTCTCTGTATTTGTCAAATGCAAATAGACTAGACCTTATTGATGTATTTATTGCCTGTATCAAGCAAGCTTTATTATTTTAGGATAGGTACAGAGTATTTTCTCTGTATTTGTGAAATGCAAATGGACTAGACTTTATTGATATATTTATTGCCTGTATTGTATATAGTCATTGTACTTATTGTATATAGTTTTTCTTATATTAGTTACAGCCTTCTATTTTAGACAAAAAGGGGAAGTCTGATATTTCATTTGTATTTTAATAAATAAAGCCTGTGTGAAGATCAGAGAGTAAAAAACCACACTGGTCAGCCTTAAAGACCCAGGCGATGGTGACACACACCTTTATTCCCAGTAGCCACACTAGTCACCATAGAAACCAGGCGGTAGTGGTGCACGCCTTTAATCCAGCCCTTGAGAGAAATATAAGACTAGGTGGTGGGCAGCTCTCACACAGTCTCATTCTGAGATTCCTGGAGGCAGGAACACCATTTCGGACTGAGGTAGAGGTAAGAGCCAGTGGCTGGCTATTTTGCTTTTCTGACCTTCAGGTTGAACCCCAATATCTTGTCTCTGGATTTTTTTTCATCATGCTACGCTGTGTCTGCAGTAAGTGCAGAGCAGTAGCGTCATAATTGCTTATATATCACATTTTCTTAAATCTGGAGGTGATTTAAGGTACAGAATATTGCACAGTTTAT
The DNA here is from genome assembly GCF_018167655.1 of Microtus oregoni. Classification (NCBI taxonomy): domain Eukaryota; kingdom Metazoa; phylum Chordata; class Mammalia; order Rodentia; family Cricetidae; genus Microtus; species Microtus oregoni. The sequence goes on along the minus strand of NW_024543075.1, from coordinate 21,904,470 downwards.
ATAAAAGTGCATGCTGTTTTCTGTAAATGATTTGAGCATCTTTTTGGTATCCACAGTGGGTGGGAGTGCAAATCCTATATCCATTCCCCTATAAATACCTGGTGATAACTCTCTCCAGCTTGTAGAGTGTATTAGGAATTAAATAGCTCTTAGCATAGGATGAATATCTGTTATTAAAATTATGGCAATCTTTGAGAATAGTTTAAAACCTCTATTTATTAAAAAAGAGACAAAACTATATTCCTAACAATTTTTCTTTAGTATTTATGCAATGCTGAGGATTAAACCTAGTCCTTTGCTCGTGTTAGGCAAACACTCTACCACTGATCTCCATCTGTAGACCTCTTCCTTATTTTAGTATTTCAAGACAGAATTCTATTAAGTTTGGGCTGGTGGTGGAACCTACTCCATAGACCCAGTGGCCTTGAACTTGATACCCTGCTGCCTCAGCCTCCTGAGAGTTGAAATTACAGATCTTCACTGGGCATGGTTATCTGAGAAGTTTTATATTGACAGCAGAACTGTAGAATTATTTTTTGTTTTAGCATGAAATTACATTACTGTTTGCTTTTTAAAAACTTGTATAAAGTAGGGTGTGGTGGCACATGCCTTAATCCCAGCACTTAGGAAGCAAAAGTGAGTGGATCTACATAGGCTAAACTGGTATATACCAGGGCTTTATAATAGAGACTGTCTCAGAAAAACACACACAAAGTAATAAGTGAAACAAATATTAGATATTTCATCTCTAGATTTTTTTTGATATTCAGAAACTCTTGAAAAGGATATTTTTTAAAAAATATTTATTTATTATGTATACAATATTCTGTGTGTATGCCTGCAGGCCAGAAGAGGGCACCAGACCCCATTACAGATGGTTGTGAGCCACCATGTGGTTGCTGGGAATTGAACTCAGGACCTTTGAAAGAGCAGGCAATGCTCTTAACCTCTGAGCCATCTCTCCAGCCCCTTGAAAAGGATATTTGAGGTTCATGGACATGTTAAGTTTGCTTCATACAAAATTGCTTATTATATGTAAGATTTCTGTTTATGTTTGCCTCAAAGTACTTCTCAGTTTGAGCAATTATTAGAAAGTTCAAGTTATATTGTCAGTAGTTCAGAAATCACATGAATTTAAAGATTCCTTTTAAGTGCTGTCTAGTATTTTCTCCACAGTAAACTTTAGACATTAAAAAGCCTATTCTTAGCACTTCAGTTCTGGTCCCCCTTCAGTCTATCAAGACGAGAGAAATGTTGGGCTTGTTTATGTTTTAGCAACAATTTGTCCAATTATACACAAGTATAAAATGGATTTTAAAATATTTCATATTATGTTGTATCTTTTAGAGACCTTAAATTTTGTTCAGTAAATTGGTTATTATTTTGATTTGTTTGGAATTTGAAACAAGCTGTCTATACAGCCCTGACTGTCCTGAAATTCACTATGTCCAGGCTGGCCTGGAATTCAGAGATCTGCTTGCCTCTGCCTCCTGAATGCTGGAATTAAAGGCATGTGCCACCACTGCTTGGCTTTAAAATATTTTTAAAATTATAATCATCAGCCTGTTTTGTCTGGATTTGAAAGCTAGTTTTTGAGCACAGCAGATAGAGCAGTCCGTCAAAAATGTTACTGGCGCTGTTCTGCTTAAGAAATTGGATATGTAGAAATTTATATCTAGATTTACCAAAAAAAGGAGGAGGAAATACTTACTCAGTTCATTATAAGTAAACCACAGAGTTTATAAATGCAGTACCTTTTCAGAAATGATATAATGTCTCTATTTCAGAATGCCTCAATTTGGAATTGTTTTAGAAAGTAGGAATGTATCTTAAACTATTTAGTAATGACAAATAATTATCAGTTACTTGCTCATTGTATTAAGAAATTGATTATATTAAAGCTTTGTATCAAAAGAAAATTGTATTCTTAAAGACCTAAAATTAGAGGTATGTATTAATATTGTTAGTTATACATGGTGATGCAGACGTATTATTCTAGCACATGGGGAGGAAGATCAAGAGGATTGGCCTTGACTATATAGTGAGTTCAAGGCTGATCTAGGCTAAATGAGTCTAAAAAAATATACACACACAAACACGTACGTGAAATTCAAAAATAGCTAATGTTAGTTTCTGTTTCTATTTTATTTTTTAGAAGTCGAACTGAACCAGTGATGGGAACTACAAAAGCAGTATGTAAAAACACAATCACCCTTTTTCTACACAATTGTTTTTACCTTTATAATGTTTTCAGTGAAGTAAATCATTTAGAATACCCAACTGACCATAGCACACACTGTAAATAAATTGTATTTTGATGACAGTTCAGTTGAATATGGATATATGTGGCATAATTTGTAGTTACTCTGTAGAAATGGCTAATTGGTGCCCTTTTAAACTGTTTCATATTAAATATGATAGCATTCTCCCTGTATGACACTGTGGTGTACAGTAATGTATGATTCTTTTTAGATGGTGTAGGTTTAACACTGAAGAACATGACAACATGTTCTACATCTGTCTGTCTATTAGTTAGTATTTTGTATGTATGTACAGGCTGTTTTGTGCTTTTTGTTTCTTGCAATAAAAAAAATTGTTTGGAGTGTATATTTTGCCATTTTCACGTTGTTTCACTTAGTTTACTAGGGCTTTTTTCCTGCCTGATTGATGGCTTTCAAAAATGGATTAGCAACATGCAGAACTTACATTATTGATTGGTTCTTTCTCCAAGTTCAAACACACTCAGAAAAGAGCTTTTGAGAGGCTTTGGATGCAGCTTTATTAGTCAGTGTTGCTTTATTTGGCACCTGTGAGCTCCTGTCCTTTGTGTACTTTTATACCATACAGTACAGACTGAAATTTAATCTCCACCACCCAGAGTGCAGAAACATGCCAATGATTTTAATGGTTTTATGCAGTTCATAACAAGCTAGTTTATTCTAATTGGAATGTTTCCCTCTCATAAAATGCTAAACTGCTGCATTAGTTAAATAGTATCAGAAGCTGTATCTTATCAAAAGCAAATCCCGGTTAACTGGGATAACATCTTTTTATGACTACAGTGTAACCTGTAGTGTGACACTATTTTGGCTTTGAGCTTATAAATAAAAGTATCACTTGTAAATTGTGGGACGGTGCCTCAGAACACAGGGCTATCTTAACTGGGTTCTGTAACTTGATGGTTCTCTAAACATTTTACTGCTCAGGCTGAAAACTTGTACACAAAAACACAGTATTTGAAATTTTCATTTAGAAATCAGGGGTATTGCTTGCTGTTTCATTTTATTCTTTTTTAAATACTGCCGATATTTGTGTATGAGGCATTTCACTAACCTTGGATCATTGGATCTTAAACATGATAAGTAGAATATATCAACTTTGAACTTGTTCTCTAAAGTGTATGGCCTTTAGTTCCTGTCTAAATACAGTGATTCAAAGAAAAAAAGTCAGTGTTTGGGGGATTTTCCCCCACATTTGGATATATGGGTTGCTTTTTGGGTGTGGGGGAGGGCGTTTGTTTTTGGGTTTTATTTTTTTGTTTTTGGGTTTTTGTTTTTTAAAGCATAATGCTGTAAAACTGTCCAAGTTTCTGTTTTGCTGGTGATTGGTTTAAAACTGATTTTTATGTATCCAAATGCTAGCACAAATTAGAAAAACTGTCCTGGTGACTGTAGTAGTAAATGTAACACATTTGTACAAACTATTTTTATATAGTATTTAAAATTAATTCAGATGAAGTTTTATTTCTTGAAGACAATAATTTCCTTTTTGTTTATTAGCATGTGTATAAACACAAATCACATGTTCATAAATAAAGTTAACATTCTTTTAGCCTTGTGTGTTCCCTGGCATGTCTGTATTACATTTATAAGAAATTTATTGTAAGCTTATTCAGATTTCTCTTCGTTTTAGTGCTTTAAACAGTTTTAATTTTTAGGTAGAATTAAGTGAGATGGAGACATAACATAATCTGTTGTCTCTATCTTTTATTTGCTTGGATGGTTTGTTGACATTTAGGATCACAGAAACATTTTCACTGACTAATTAGTATTCATAACTTAGGAATGGATGGTTTGGCTATACACATTAACAAGCAAAATAGAGATCCTGGGCAAAATTTTAAAATGCTGATTATATAAAGTATGTCTATATACATTTTGGTTTTGTATTTTGAGATGGGGATCTCATAGCTCAGACTACCTCTGTATAGGAGACTGCCACTGAATGCTTATGTTTTACCTCACCTCCCATGTGCTGGATTGCCGTCTTAGACTGTCTTGTGCAGCTTGGTTTTTGAAAACTTTTTTGTTTTTTGCTTTTTGTTTTTGAAGACATCAAGGTCCTGCTGTGTAACAACTCCAGCTGGTCTGGTACTTGCTCTTTTTTAGCCAAGACCACCTTTGAACTCATGGCGGTCCTCCAGCCTCAGCCTCTCAAGTGCTGGTAAACAAGTGTGGACCACCATATACCAGTGCATTTTTGGTAATTTAAGCCAAATCTGATCAAAGATGACTATTTATTCCCCTAAGCTTTTAGTCATCCTTCCATGTTGGACTGTTACTGCAAAGCTAGATGCTCTTGCTAACATTGGGATTACATTGTACGTTTCATTCAAATGTAATTGGCCTAAAAAGATTTCAGGTGCTTGCAGAAGAAAATAAGAGAGGAGGGCTAATCTTAGTGATATCTGTAGTACACATCATTTTTAAATATGGCAGGTTTTGCAGTATTTTACTGAGAAGTTACTTTTTATGATGGTTTTGGAAATATAGATTCCTAATCATTTTTAGCCATTCTTTCTTATTTTTTTACTGCTGTATGTAAAATTGGATACTTTTCTAAATTTTTGGTAAATTTGACCTCTTAGATTGTAAAGTCTTTAGATACTATAGAGATTATTTGGTGGGGAAAACCGTAATTACAATGTAATTTGTGGGAAACCACTTTAAACTCAAGTCCATGATAAAAGAAGTGGAGGAAAGCAAACAAAGTGACAGCATTAGTTACAGGGTGGATTTGATTGGGTTAGCAACTGTTTAGTCAGACCTTTGTCACCTACGTTACAGTAATTCCTGGTGATTTAAAATGTAGATCTTTTAAAAATAAACCTGAATGGGTTAGACTTCCTTCTGAATAAGAATATATTTTTTCCTAATTTCTTTTTTCTGCTTCTTTCGATTAGTCCTTAAAAAATTCATAAGAGCTAAGCAGGAGAGGTCTGTCTTACACGTTAGTGGTTACACATTAGAAATGTGGGCTTAGCACACGCTGAACTCTGCTGTCCTTATGTGTGGAACAAATAATCATTCGTCTAACTAAACATTCCTGTAATTGTACCCATCAGACTAAACCTAAGGTGTTTGTAAGGTTTACTTTTATGAAACAGTCTTGCTACAGAGGTCATGCTGACCTCAAACCCACTGTCTAGCCCAGCTCTCAAACCTGTGGTCCTCCTGCTTCAGCATCATATGCAGGTACCACCATGGCTAATAAGATGTGTCTTAAATTTAGCAAATGTAATTCTTGTATTTATTGAATTTTTTTATAGTGGATATGATATTGGCAACTTCATTTGAAACTTGTTGCATTTCACTTTTTGTTTGCAAAAGTTTTAGAAGGATATTTGAAAACATTTTCTTTGCCAGATATCCTACTTGAAGGCCTTCTGTTCCAAAGAATTCTGACCAGTATGATACAAAACACTGTAATGATGAATAGGGATCTAAGGAGCTTTAGAGAAAGCTTGTCGAGAAACTGGTTACTAAAAATGCCTTTGTATATTGCAGATAAGCATCTTTTTAAAAACTAAATCATTTAATGGAATCAAGTGAAAAAAACTTAAAAAAAGGTTAACATTATATAATACATTTTTAAAAGCTCTTTTTGTCCTTAATATATCCTCGCCCTGTTTGGTTAAATTGACTTTTCTCCAAATATTAAGATCCATCCCTGTGTTTGACAGCTCTTTGACTCTTTCCCAGGTTACCTTTTCTGATTTTTTTCTTTTTCTTTTTTTTTTTTGCTTTCCCTTTTTTTTTTAATTTATTTTTTATTTTTGGTTTTGGGGTGACATTGCCTAGCAGTCTGCCTTGATAAGGAAACCTGTGGCTTCTTGACAAGTGGAGCTATATTCTTTGGATGGGAAAATAGACTGAGAAGTTGATGTTCAAAAAGGAAAACACTAGGAATTGCCTGGGAGCTGTTAAGTTTATTTACAGCAGTTATCTGAGGCCTAAAGAGCTACTTGTTTTTACAGTGTTGTTTAATGGCATTAGGAGAAATTGTTTTTTAATTCTCACTTCTAGTGTGCATTGTTGTGAGCATTATCATATTTAGAGACCATTGAGAAACATGGGACTCACAATGTAGTACTAAGTCACCGCTCTTCAGTAGAGGAATTTTCTACCCTCTCATTTTTCACTGCAGGAAGGCCTCCCATACATCATGTAGCCTTTATAACTGGGTATGAAGTATACACAAAAGATAAAATAGCTTGAGCATATTTTCAGGCTTCAAACAAAATATTACTTTAGAAAAGTAAGAAAATGCCCAATATTTAACATTAAGTGACTTTAGGGGCTAAATAATCACTTTCAGATGTTTTCAGTGTGGAACTTGAATGTGTGTTTAATTTTTTGTGAACAGATTGATGACTCTTCTGCATCTATTTCTCTGGCCCAGCTTACAAAGGTATATATATATATATATATTCTTGACAATATAAGTCTAACATTTTTAAAATATGACACAGTACTGTTTTAAGGTGGGTGGGGGAGGATATGTTTTGTGAATGCATCGTACATACAGTGACTTCCCTGTAAAGAGTAGTTGCCGTTCTGAGAAGATAGGGGAGTAACTTGGTCAGCGCCCCTGCATAATGTTCATCTTCAAGACTGAAGAAACACAGGAAGCTACACTTAACCGTTTTTCCCCCTTACACAATTCTGTTTAATTAGACATTGGGAACTAACACAATTCTGGAGGAATTCCCTGGTTTTGGCTGTGAATTATGTGGACTTCTTTAAAATAGCCAAAACAGAAGATTTCCTTTACATGGACGATTATGTGGTTAATTTTTGAAATTTTGAATTGATCCCACCAAGGTCATTATTTTAAATGTGATACAGTTGTTTCCTTATGCTTTAGACTTGTAGTCTGTCTGAATCAGAAAAATTTTAAACAACCTAATTTGTTTGAACACAGACTACGTGAATTGTGTTAAGTGTATACTTATAAAGCTGTTTGCAGGAATATGAGTGTGTATGTTTTTGGCAGAGGGCCAAATTGTTACCTTGAAATTATTGTGTATACCATGTTGTTTGACAAGGTTGCTTGCTTTTATTCTCAAAAATGTGTATCTTCTGTTTGGGAAAGCACTGGTGATGGATTTTTTCTTTTTTTACACAGTATTTTAGATTGCAGATTGTGTTTTTAGAACAGAGCAGGCTGGCTTCAGGGCTCAGAAGGAAGCTGTCCAGCTTCCCAAAAGTCTTTGGCTACTATCAGAAATGTAAAGTCTAATTTAACAGCCAATAGAAATGAAAATGAGAAGGCTTATCCGTAGTGCTGTCCCTATTTTGTCCGTGGCTTTGTTGTGGGTGTGTCCATTTCCTAGATGTATCCTTAAAAGATGGCCTGTTAACAAATTAGTTGCTACTTAAGCTCTAGTCTTAAGAAAACAGAACACTAAAATTAATGATCCTGAACAAAGTGGATGAACCATCCTATTTTATATTTTCTAATGCAAAGTGGTTTTGCATAGAGTTCACATCTTTGGCAGCTAATAGTATATACTGTTTATTCTTATGTACTGTAAGGACCAAATTTGAGTTCTGATCTGTTTCTACCATTGTTACTTGCTGGGAAGATTTGGGAAGTTTTGGAAGTCTGGGGATTTTTTTTTAAATCTATTTGTAAAATATAATATTTGGGTTCAAACAAATTAGTTCTTAAACATCTGTAATCAGTTTTCTGTAAATGTTACTGTTCCAAGCTCTGTTAATGTTAAGCATTTTTTGTATATAAAATTACAATAAAGTGTTAAAACTGGTTGCTTGTTTTGTGGATGAATGTAAAAATGAAACTCAGTGAGTGACCGATGTGCGTGGTATTAGAGGTGCAAGGTCCAGGTTACTAGAAAATCACTCCCTTAGACCCTGTTTATATCTAGACTGTTAGGTTATTAAGTTCATAAAATTTATCTGGGGTTTAAATTTTAAAAGCATACCTTTGAACTAACTAAAAACTGACACTACTAGGCAAACAGCCTTCTGACTTGTGTGTAGTAATGCTATCATTTACCCGCCCCTGCCTTCCAAGTTCTAAATGTAAACAGTAATCTCAGTGCTGGGACACTTGGAATTTTTTAAAGGTTTGACAAAATCAGTGTTTCTCTTTTAATTTAGTATCACCTGGCCTTTAAGTTCCTTGAACAATCATGCATGTAGATCCTAATGTAAGGTACAGACAAGGTCTAAGGTCTGAGTGCTCCCAGAAGGACTTCCTCAGCCTCCCAAGCTCTCCTAGACATAGAGTACTGTAAGAATTCCCAGTGCTTCTCCAATTATATGTGTATTAAAGCGCAGCTCATTTAGATGTTGCTCTGTGTAGGATGAGTGTGTTGTCTTTGCTGTGTGGTCTTAATGTGTTTCTAATGTGTGTGTCAAATAATTACCTGTTAAACAGACTGCCAATCTGGCTGAAGCCAATGCTTCTGAGGAAGATAAAATTAAAGCAATGATGTCGCAATCTGGCCATGAATACGACCCAATCAAGTAAGTTCATAAGTATTTTTATGCTAATACAAATTTTGGGGTGTGTTTGCCCCCACAATTAGAAACATTGTTTTTCTTAAGTTTCTGATTACATACTGATTCTTTTTCCTTTTCAGTTACATGAAGAAACCTCTAGGCCCACCACCTCCATCTTATACCTGTTTCCGTTGTGGTAAACCTGGTCATTATATTAAGAATTGCCCAACAAACGGGGTAAGTTCATGTAGAAACTGATACATCTAGTTTTTCTTCAAATTATTTCTTAGTCATATTTGCCATGGTAAAATCTCCATTAAAATGGCAGATGAGCACAGCTTTTGGGGTGTAGGTTGCCAGGCCCCAAGTCTTGGCTGTCTTGTTTTTTTTTTTGTTTTTGTTTTTAATATTTATTTATTTATTTATTATGTATACAATATTCTGTCTGTGTGTGTATGCCTGCAAGCCAGAAGAGGGCACCAGACCCCATTACAGATGGTTGTGAGCCACCATGTGGTTGCTGGGAACTGAACTCAGGACCCCTGGAAGAGCAGGCAATGCTCTTAACCTCTGAGCCATCTCTCCAGCCCTTGGCTGTCTTGTTGAATAGAGCATGTTGCTTGTTTCTAGGTCTGGTTTTCTCTGAAGTGGTTATTAGTCCATAGTTCACATAGCTGATTCTGGGAGTTAAATGAGTTCCTGGGGGAAAGTATCACAAGTAGTCAGTAGTCGGTGATGAGTGTTGCAGGAGGTGTGCAGGCATTACTAAAGAAGGCTGTTCTGTTTTTCTCTCCCTTCTAACCAGGATAAGAACTTTGAGTCTGGCCCTAGAATCAAAAAGAGCACTGGAATTCCTCGAAGTTTTATGATGGAAGTGAAAGACCCTAACATGAAAGGTGCAATGCTTACGAACACCGGGAAATACGCAATCCCCACTATAGATGCGTGAGTATGCAGGTCAGGCTGACCTGGGGACCAGGCAGTCCCAGGGTGTAGGGTTTCAGTCTTGGGCTTGTAACTTGGCTACTTGTGTTCCTTGGGAATTTTCCATTCCAGAATTGTTCATTTCCACATGTTACATTTCTGTGTTAATTCTGAGAGGCTGCAGTCTGCTCCATTTTTGCAAATTTAAATGAATTTGGGGATTTTTGTCATTAGTGAGTGCCACTTCCCTTGTGTCTTCTAATTCTTTCTTTCTGTCATTCCTTTCTTCCTCATTCACATACATGTTCCCACATTATCTTATATATGCTATTTCCATTTCCTAAGTGAATAAGACATGTAACCATTTGAGAAACATATGTTTAAGAATACAAGTGCAGCAATATAACGAGGCAAATTTAAATGCCAGGCATAAATGAAATACTGAGGATTTTTGGGTAGGTTTAGATACATTACATTATCTTTGGTCTAAAGTAGAGCTTATTTTACAAACCACTATTAGTTCATTTCTGCCCGGCCAGCCCTGTAAAATGTCATAGTGGGTTGGGGTAGGGTGGTTGGGTTTTTTTGTTTGTTTGTTTTTTTATTTTATTTATTTATTGTTTTTTTTTTTCAAGGCAAGGTTTTTCTGTAGCTTTGGAGCCTGTCCTGGAACTAGCTCTTGTAGACCAGGCTGGCCTCGAACTCACAGAGGTCCGCCTGCCTCTGCCTCTGCCCCTCAAATGCTGGGATTAAAGGCTGGCACCACCAACACCCAGTGGTGCTTATTTATCTCCTACAGTAGAAACATGCATAAGTATGTTGTAAGTGTTCCTCTAGGCTAGGATTCCTGGTTCTCTGCCCTGAATCTCTAGTTTTTATTTAGAAACTGTGGTAAGATTCTGATTATGTATTTTAAAGCTAGCTTTCCAAAAGATTGCCAAGTTGAGATCTAGAACATTCTTTGTCCAAAACCAGTTTTCGAGGCCAGTTGTCTACTTTCTCAGGGGCAGATGAGTTCCCCAGCTTCCTGCACGAATGTTGAAGAAGCATGTAGGATTAGTATTGAAAGGATGTGTAGTTAGGGATGTGCACTTTAGTATGTAGTTGGTTAGCAGAGAACTGATGCTCCCTCCACCCCAGCCCTGCTCACATGCTCTGCTTCACCCCTCTGCTTCCATCAGCCACCATCCTGCGTTTTTCTGGTTCATTGTATGCTGTAGCTAATCCAGAGACATTTCATAAATGCTATGGAACAATTATAAATTGGAATTGATTGTTTGCAGTCAATTTAAGAGCAGACTGCTTCATCTATATTACGTAAAAGTTCTTAGTGAGTAGAAATTTGTGTCGATAAAGTTAACATCACCTGTGAGCCCTAACTAATAATTCATTGCTTTGAGTCCTGGGGGAGAAAAGCTCATTTGTGTCAGATGCACAGCCCATACTGGGGAGAGATGGGAGCCCTAATATTTTAAAGAAAACATTCACCCTCTCCACTAACACCACTGATAAGCAACTCAGACTCTTCTTCTGTTTCTTTTTCTATCCTGTTCTCTTCCCCTCCCCGTTTTTTGTTTTTTCCCTTTTTTCTTTTCTCTTGGGCAGTGGGAGACTCCTCTTTCACAAATTGGGAACAATGGGGCATAAGCAAATTGATACTTATTTGTGGAATCGTGGTGATGTCTATGGAGCAGCTGCAACACAAATAACACACCTAAGGTACCCTTCTCCATCCAGCTGAGACTATTTCATTTCAGCGTTGATGAGCACATCCTGTTCCTAAATGAAACAGATTTTCTCTTAAGAATTCCTATGGTTTACAGCTTTGTCTGAGCATAGGGAAGTGGGGGCTTATGGAACAATAGAGGCAAATCTGAGAATGACTTTTGTATGTTTTTAGATGTATTTAGCGCTTACCATTCCTGAAAAATTCATTTCGACAAAAAAATTGTATAATGATACGTTCTCTCATATTTGTTTGACGCATTCTAATCATTAAGTCATGTTTAATTGACAAGTAGATTAATCTTTAAAGTAGTTACAGGCAGGTCATTGGTTACCTATTCTAATGACCTTGGTTATAGATAAGTTCCCATCAGTGTCTGCATGGGTGTGACAGAATGCTGGAGTGTGGGAGACACTTTTGTGTTTATTTATTTATTTATTTATTTATTTTTAAGAAACATCTGGTTAAAGAAAAATTGTGATTAAGGGTATTCGCCAAGTTCAAATTCTGTCTATCTGACTCTTACATAGGACATTCTGGCATCTTAACATGTTGTTTTACCTCTGGCCTTTAGTTCCTAGAGTTAAGGATTCTGAGATCCTTTATTTGCTTTTAAAGTGTTTCTTTACTTTTGTTTACTTATTGTAGTTCTGATTTATGTCTGTGGAGGATAGATATAACTGCCTCGGTACATTGAAAGACATGTTTGTCTAAACTCAGTGTATTGTCCTGAAGTTACATGTTCTGTTATGATATAGTATGCTGAGCATAGAGCATTTGACTACCCTGCCTTTTGGCAATCCTAAAATGTGGAAACTATCTTTTACAGAGAGGCCTATGCAATTGGGAAGAAAGAGAAGCCACCCTTTTTACCAGAGGAACCATCATCATCTTCAGAAGAAGATGATCCTATCCCAGATGAGCTCTTGTGCCTCATCTGCAAGGACATTATGACTGATGCTGTTGTCATTCCCTGCTGTGGAAACAGTTACTGTGATGAATGTAAGAGGCTGGGATACTTTTAGAGATGTCAAAATGTATTTGCTTGGTAAATTGTGAGGTGGTAGTTGTTTGGGTGGATAGTTGGTTGTTTTTAAAAATGGTCTATCGGGCCTTTGTTCATTTCCTTATTTATTTTTTGATCTTAAGCTGGGTCTGAATTTAATATCCTCCCTGACCTTCTATCATTATTTTTTTTAAACAAGACTCTTGGGTTTTACGTATGCATGTAAGATTGCTTTCACGTGTGTGTGTGTGCTTGGTGACCTTGGAGGTCAGAAGAGGGTATTGAATACCTTGGAACTGGAGTTAGAGGCAACCTTGAGCTGCTGTGTAGGTACTGGAAACAACCTTAGTCCTCTGTAAAAGTAAGTGCTCTTAACCACTAAGCCGTCTCTCTAGCACCATTTAGTTTTACTTTGTTTTGTTTTTTAATGCCCAGTTCTTGTTAAGCCATTTCAAAGACTCTAAAAGCATGTAAAATGTTTATTACTCTTTTCTAGACTTAGTTTTATTTGTTTGTACAATATTTTCATTACTAGCTAAATAAGGATTGGTATTTGATAATGCATTTTCTGTCTCTAAACATTTGTTTGCGGTCTGGGCATGATGGCACATGCTTTTAACTCAAGCACTTGGGTGATAGAGGCAGATGAATAACTGAGTTCAGGCTAGCCTGGATTACACAGTGAGACCTTGTCTCAAAAAGACATATTTAGGACTGGAGAGATGGGTGTTAAAAGCACTGCCTAATGTTCCAGTGGACCCTAGCTTCAGGTTCCGGTACCCATGTGGCAGTTCACAATCATCTGTAACTCTAAGTTTATAGGATCAGACCCCGCTCTCTGGCTTCCACGAAGTTGCTGTTTGTTTGTTTGTTTGTTTGTTGTATTTGAGACAAGAGTCTCATAGTTTAGCCCTGAGTGGTATAGGTTGTCTTCAATTCGTTATGTGAACATCAAGTTCCTACAGTGCCACCTCATGCTTAACATCTTATCATACATAGGTATTAGGACAGCACTCCTGGAATCAGATGAACATACGTGTCCAACATGTCATCAGAACGATGTTTCTCCTGATGCTTTAATTGCCAACAAGTTTTTACGACAGGTAGCATTTGTATCTTTTTACACAAAAGTATCATTAGCATTTTCACTAATTGAACCCATTTAAATGAATGATATTACATACTTGGCATTTTTATGTTTGGTGTCTGTAGGCTGTTAATAACTTCAAAAATGAAACTGGCTATACAAAAAGACTACGAAAACAGTTACCTCCACCCCCTCCCCCAATACCACCACCAAGACCACTCATTCAGCGGAACCTGCAGCCTCTGATGAGATCTCCAATATCAAGACAGCAGGATCCTCTGATGATTCCAGTGACGTCTTCCTCAGCTCACCCAACTCCCTCTATATCCTCATTAAGTTCAAATCCGTCTTCCTTGACTCCTTCTGTGCCTGGAAATCCATCTTCTGCCCCAGCTCCAGTACCTGATATAACTGCAACAGTGTCTATATCAGTTCATTCAGAAAAGTCAGATGGTCCTTTTCGGTAAGTCTGTACCTTATTATCGAAGACAAATGAGGTCAGTAGTGCAGGTTTTCTTGATAGTTTTTGAAATAGGGTCTTACCTTTGAAATCGTGTAAGACCCACTGTTGGCCCCTAAATTCATAAAGATTTGCCTCTGGGTGCCTCCTGGTTGCTAGGATTTTAAAGTTCAGGGGTTTTGTTTTATTTTTCTAATTTTTCAATTTCACTTTATGCATATGAATGTTTTGCCTGTCTGTTTCTGCAGTGGTAAAATGGGGTGTGTGATGCCCTAGAATGTCGTTACAGATAATTTTGAGTATATTATGTGGGTGCTGGGAATCAAACCTGGGCCTCCAGAAGAACAGCTGATTTTCTTAGCCACTGAGCCATCTTTCCATCCCCTAAAGTAATAGCTTCTTTAATGGACTTCTATGCTTATTGAAATACTAAATTGCAGCCAGATGGTGGTGGCGCACGCTTTCAACCCCAGCATTCGGGAGGCAGAGGCAGGTGAATCTAGAGTTTGAGGCTAGCCTGATCTACAGAGTGAATTCCAGAACAGCCAAGGCTACACAGACAAACCCTGTCTTGAAAGACCAAAAGCAAGAAAGAGAAAAGAAGAATAATTTGATGATATGTCACCTTCTGAAAGCAACCTAGGACTTTGTGGTCTACTAACACATGCAGTCTCTTAAAAGTCAACCAAGTTTATTAAAACACAGATGCCAGGTCCTGATTCATACATACTGAAAGATAATCTTAAGGGTAAAACCTTTCCATATATAAGGCATACCACGGTTTTAGTTTAGTCTTCATTTAGTCAATAAAGGAAATAAGGCAATACAGAGAATTCTCTTAGAGTATTTTCCTCCCATAAAGACATTAAGTGCCCTCTTTACTTTATAATTTTGAAGTCTTAAATGTTTGCACTTATTTTCTATCATTGTATATTTCTTCGGGCAGTTCTTTTTTTTTTTTTTTTTAAGTCTAGCTGCCTCAACCATGTGTGTACAGAAAGAAAACAGCTGTAAGGACTTGGTTCTCTAGTGCCATCTTGTAGGATCTGATCAACCAGTTAGGCTTGCATGCAAATTTTTTTTGAAAGATTTATTTATTTATTAGGAATACAGTGTTCTGTCTGTCCGTATGCTTGCTGGCCAGGTAAGGGCACCAGATCTCATTACAGATGGCTGTGAGCCACCATGTGGTTGCTGGGAATTGAACTCAGAACCTTTGGAAAAGCAGTCAGTGTTCTTAACCTCTGAGCCATCTCTCCAGCCCCATTTTTTTTTTTTTACTACAAAAACTACTAAAGCATCTCACTTGCCCAGGTGTAATGTGCAGAGTTTTAGAGCCTATCTTTTGACCTGTCTCAGAGATTGTCATTAACTCATTTTAATGCAGGACATTGATAGGCAGCATTAGTAATGGGTTTCATTTTATTCATTATCATCCTCCCTGGTGACATTTTCTTCTGTTACATTGTTTTCTAGGGATTCTGATAATAAATTATTACCAGCTGCTGCCCTCGCATCAGAACATTCTAAGGGAGCCTCCTCAATTGCAATTACTGCTCTTATGGAGGAAAAGGTAGATTTTGTTGGCTTTAAAATTTAGTTTTTAATAGGTGTTTTGCTGTTTTGTTTTGATTTGATTTTTGCTTTGACTTATAAAACTTAAAACCTATACCTGTTTTTTTGTGGTTATTCCTAAAGGGTTACCAAGTGCCTGTCCTTGGAACTCCATCTTTGTTGGGGCAGTCATTATTACATGGACAGTTGATCCCCACAACTGGTAAGTAACATTATTTTCATTTGGACCCTTTTCCCTTTAGGAAATAATGAACGGTGAATCTCACATTCATTCTTTTTTGTTTATAAGGTCCAGTAAGAATAAATGCTGCACGCCCAGGTGGTGGTCGACCAGGTTGGGAACAGTAAGTATATAACTCAAAATAACTTTCAGATACTTGTCTTTGAACTAAAAATGTAGTAGAGACTACAAACTAGACAGGAGGTTGCTGAATTGTTCCTATAAACTCCTTTAAATATGCTAGATTAGTGTACTTTTTATGTCACAGTTCACATTTATATGTCCAATTATTATCTGAATGAATAAATGTATTTTATACTTGAAAAACTTGGAGCTAGACATACTGGCATTCATACAATTGAAAATATACTGGGAGTTGGATCCCCTAAAGTAATAGCTTTTTTAATGGACTTCTATGCTTATTGAAATACTAAATTGCAGCCTGATGGTGGTGGTGGCATATGCTTTCAGTCCTAGCATTCAGGAGGCTAGGGAGTACTTTGCCCCAAGCCCATCACATTTGACTTCCCAAAGCTTTACTCAGAGTCTCTTGACTGACCATCCCCCAGTAGCATAGTTGATTGACTCCTTACATATACTGTATGTGGTGAAAATGTATGCTACACAGTTTAGCAAGTAAGCTGCACATGGAGATTATTAGCACTGCCCAATGATTTAGGTAAATGCTTACAGTAGAATCCCAGGGTTACTCTGTACACAGTGATTAATTATATCCAGTTTTGATCTATTATATTGCATCTTTGACTTCTCTTGGATGGTGCTGTGTGCAATCTGTATAAAGTTTTAATTTGATAAGATTAGATGTTTTGTGATTAAAAATACAAAATAGACTTTTAACAGCATTTAATGTATTCATAATACCCTTTTCTTAATTCAGTATTTCCAGACTACCTTGATTTGTCTATAAATTTTTCAAATTGTCATAAATCTCAAAAAAAGAAATCCACATTGTGTGTTCAAAGTTAAAACCCGTTTCAAAGGTCACCTTGTAATTCTTTTCCAAAATTGAAGCATACTGTTAAGTCCTTTTCTTCCTTAGAATATAGGGATCTTGACCTCAAATTAGTAAGTTGATCCTATATTTTAAGTTTTCTAGATTTTAATTTTTCTAAAAGGTTCAACTCTATCCTGTCTTGTTTAGATGATCAAAATTCAATTTAAGGGCTGGAGAGATGGCTCAGTAGTTAAGAGCATTGACTGTTCTTCCAGAGGACCTAGCGCCCTCTTCTGGCCTGCAGGCATACATGGAGGAAGAATATTATATGCATAATAAATAAGTAAAATCTTTTTAAAAATTCAATTTAGCACCGGGCAATGGTGGCGCACGCCTTTAATCCCAGCACTCGGGAGGCAGAGGCAGGCAGATCTCTGTGAGTTCGAGACCAGCCTGGTCTACAGAGCTAGTTCCAGGACAAGCTCCAAAACCACAGAGAAACCCTGTCTCAAAAAAAAAAAAAATTCAATTTAGTAAGCAAACATCATAATATTAATGTCTACCACACAGAGTTTTTTGTTTTGTTTTCTTGACTTGTTAATAGTTATTAAAATCTATAGGATGTGATGTTCTGCCCTGGCACACAAAGAATATTGATGTCTATAGAATGCTTTATGGCATTAAAAATTAGTAGATTTTGGCTGGAGTGGTGGCTCAGCGATTAATAGTACTTGGTCTTCCAAAGGACCTGGATTCAGTTTCCAGCATCCACAACCATCTATAACTCAGCTCCAGGGGATCCAATGCCCTCTTCTGAAACTTGTAAAGCCATCAGGCATGTACCTGATGTGCAGATATGTCTGTAGGAAAAATACTCATACACATACAATTAAATGTTTTCCTATGAGACTTAAATCGTAAAATCTTTGATCTTTTTGTTTGATGGATAAACCAAATTTCTTTTTTTTTTAAATAGAATCCATTTTTTAAGATTTATTTATTTATGATGTATACAGTGTTCTTCCTGCATGTTTGTCCGCATGCCAGAAAAGGGCACCAGATATCATTACAAATGGCTGTGAGCCACCATATGGGTGCTCAGAGTTGAACTCAGGACCTCTGGAAAGAGTAACCAGTGCTCTTAACGTTTGAGCTGTCTCTCCAGTTCATAAACCAAATTTCTTATAGAGAAAATAGACAGATGAGAGATTAGAAGAATATATCAGTAGAACATGAAATTTAGAGACAGACACACCTGAGTTGGTATCCATTTACTGGGTACAGGACTGTGAGCATGTAGGTTTCTCCTCAGCCTCCATTTTTAATTTGTAGCACTTAAAGTATTGTATTCAAGCATGTAAAGTACCTCCATAGAGCTTTGCAAATTAAAGAGCCCTTTTCTAACCAGTAACTTTGTAGAGTGCTAATGAAAATACAGGCTATTGTTTGCTTAGATCTCCTCTGGAACAACTTTAAAAGTTCAAGATTAGGAAACATTTTCAAAACAGTTAAAATAGATACTCTCAAATATGTGATAGCTTGTATATTATACCTAATGAGAAATATTCAATTCTGTTTTCTCTTTCTACACCTTTATACAGTTCCAACAAGCTTGGGTACCTGGTTTCTCCACCACAGCAAATTAGAAGAGGGGAAAGAAGTTGTTACAGGTAAGCATGGTAAGACTCTTGGGAAATAGCCCAATGGCACACTGGGTAAAGAAGTAAAACATGGAAGTGGTAAG
The DNA here is from genome assembly GCF_018167655.1 of Microtus oregoni. Classification (NCBI taxonomy): domain Eukaryota; kingdom Metazoa; phylum Chordata; class Mammalia; order Rodentia; family Cricetidae; genus Microtus; species Microtus oregoni. The sequence continues at coordinate 21,886,023 of NW_024543075.1, read as the reverse complement.
AAGGAGACACTTGTTCTCTTTCATTTTAGTCTTTAGAAGTGGTCCTTAAGTAAGCTAGGAACTGGGGTTATAGTCCCATGGTTATTCAGGTTCAGAATACATTCTTATTTGAAGATATGTTTACCAAAGCTGTTTGTTGCTAAGTGTAGTGCACACCTGTAATCCCAGCATTTGGGAGGTTAAGTCAGGCAGATTGTGAGTTGGAAGCCAGCCTGGATGACATAATAAGACCTGTCTGGGGAGGAAAGCAGAGGAGAGAATATAGGAAAACATAATATTGGAATTAGTATGATGATTTCTACATCTCCCATCTTCGGTATGTATGTGAGCATGCATGCTTACAGGGGCCCATGGAGGATATCAGGTACCCTGCTCTATTGTTCCCTGCCTTATCCTTTTGAGAAAAGATAGCTCACTGAAACTGGAGCTAGACTGGTAGGCAGCAGGCCCCTGCAGTCCTCCCTGTCTGCCCCTCCCAACACTGGGATTAAATGTAGGTATGCATGGCCGCATATGACTTTTTAGGTAGGTACTGTGTGGTTGAGCTCAGTTCCTTGCACTTGTGCAAGCGCTCCACCTACTCATTAAGCCACCTCTTTGGCCCTTCAGGCTCTGTCCTTTGTAATCCTTCCAGTGATTATTTGGTTTGTATCAGTACATGGCAGAATACAGCTTATGAAATTAGCTCAGCTCCCAGATGGGAAAAAGAATTGTGCTTCTTTGTCTCCCAGTCTCTCCTCACTTCTTTTCTACAAGAAAAGGTCAGAAGATTCGTTATGGCTTCTTACTCTGACAGTATTAATTTAAGAAGCTGTAAGTTTTTTTTACTATGGTGGTTGTTATTTGAATCAGGGTCCAAAGACTTCCGAATTTGTTAAGATTTTTACTGATCTACTCTTATGATAGTTAAGCTGATTTTTTTTTTAACTAGGTTGCATTAAAAGGAGGTGATAAGTATTAATTTATGGTTTTGAGCACACTTAAGTCTAAAGCCTCCCTACTGCCATTATATACCATTTGGCCATTGGGTAAAAAACCATTAGTTTAACAAAAGCACACTTGAATTCTTTGAGACAATTCAGAAACTTTAGCACTATTACTTCTGTTTATTAGGGAAAACATTGGCGTTTTCAGTTTTGATTACAAATCAAATATTGGTATTAGTATGATTCTGTTTTGTTTGGTCTTCACCTACTTCCTCCAAAAGGAAGTTATAGTGGTTTTTAATGTAAACTTTGGGTCTAAAGACAGACATTTGGGGGAGAACTAGGTCACAGCCATGTTAACCTGTCGTTTCCTTCAAAATACATTTTCTGTTCGTTGCTAAGTGGCCTTAAAAATTAGAATCTTGGGGCTGGAGAGACAGTTTAGTGGCACAGAGCACTCGGGATTTTGAAATAAGAATTGAGAGATTTTTGTTCTGGGAAAGTTGTTACCCGAGCTGGATTCATGTGATTGTCTAGCCTCCTGAGTAGTTGGGACTATAGACCTATATCACCATACTTGGCCTATAGAATTAATATATATAAATACATGTTACTTGGATTTGGCTAGAATAGTTGATTCTATTCCATTTTTTTACTTTGGAAAAATAATTAAGAAGAAAAAAAGACAGCCTTGTTTGTCTCGGATACATTTAATTTAAAGATACAATACCTTGGAATTTATTTCTCCAGAAGTATAAACCGCGGGCGACACCACAGCGAACGATCACAGAGGACTCAAGGCCCATCACTACCAGCAACACCAGTCTTTGTGCCTGTTCCACCACCTCCTTTGTATCCGCCGCCTCCCCATACACTTCCTCTTCCTCCAGGTGTTCCTCCCCCACAGTTCTCTCCTCAGTTTCCTCCTGGCCAGCCCCCACCTGCAGGATATAGTGTCCCTCCTCCAGGGTTTCCACCAGCTCCTGCCAATATGTCAACACCTTGGGTGTCATCAGGAGTTCAGACTGCTCATTCAAATACCATCCCTACAACACAAGCACCACCTTTGTCCAGGGAAGAATTCTATAGAGAGCAACGGCGATTAAAGGAAGAGTAAGTATTTCCACTTGAAATTATCTTACACCTTTTTCATTTTCTGATACAACATTAAATAGGTATTTTGGAAACTTTTTTTTACTTTTTATTTATTTATTTATTTTAGTGTTTCCAGTTAGTAAAGAAAATTCACCTAAAATTTAAACCATACAAGCAACTTCGTCAGGGATACCTAGTTAATTATAGTTTTAAAGTAGAAAACTAATGACAATTTCATTCATTTCATTCATGATCTAATTACATTTGTCTTGTTAGTTTTCTTAAATGGTTTTTGTTAACTTTCACTCTTTAACTTTATTTTACTAGGGAAAAGAAAAAGTCCAAGCTAGATGAGTTTACAAATGATTTTGCTAAGGAATTGATGGAATACAAAAAGATTCAAAAGGAGCGTAGGCGCTCATTTTCCAGGTTAGTGTTTTGCAAGCCTTCACAACAGAATTACAAATGGGACTTTAAATATCCAGGGATTACCTGTGGATATAAATAACACTGCACTTATGAGATTTTTCTAATTCGGTCTAGTTTATAGAATGGAGGAAATGTAGCTTATTCCCCAATATGTCCATTAAAATAATGTCTCAGTGTAAATTCTATTGTGTTGAACTAGCATTTATGGGGACTGAATTGTCATTGTCCCTTGAAGTTATTTATTTATAATATGAAATCAATGGGAAATGTTTATGGAAGGAAGGACATAAGGAACTAGCCAGAGAGTATTCTGAGGACCTTTGCCATAAGGCTGTAGCTTCTTGCTGGAACATTAACCTGTGTGACTCAAAAGCCGTGGTAGAGAACTTGATCTTGCATTGGTAGAAAAAACTGAATTGCAGAAGTTCCCTGGAAGTTTGTTTTTTAGACTTACATTTAAAATGTGGTTCCTTTTAAAGCTAGACTGTTAAAGCTAGACTGTTGGCTAGTAGAAGATGAAAAGACTCTTAGCTTAAATAATCAGACAGGAAATTGAAATTTAATTGGCATGTGTTTAGTGTTAATAAGCTCATAAAACTCACGGTACATTGATGCACTTCACTCTGGTTGTCAGGACTTTTATTTTGTAACAAGTGATTTATGTACTTTATTCCATTCCAATAGAGGTCAGTGTACCTCTTTAATCATGTGAGATGAATTTGCAAAGAAAGATAAAACCATGAGACAAGAATGCTAGAATTTTGTCTGTTTTTACTATGTATGTATGTATGTATGTATGTATTTCTCAACCATCAACTGTGTTTTTGTTTTTAGGTCTAAATCTCCCTATAGTGGTTCATCATATTCAAGAAGTTCATACACTTACTCAAAGTCAAGATCTGGCTCCACACGGTCCCGCTCTTACTCTCGATCCTTCAGCCGCTCGCACTCTCGTTCCTATTCACGATCACCTCCATACCCCAGGAGAGGCAGAGGCAAGAGCCGTAATTACCGTTCACGGTCCAGATCTCATGGATATCACCGATCTAGGTCAAGGTCACCTCCATATAGACGTTATCATTCACGGTCAAGATCTCCTCAAGCATTTAGGGGACAGTCTCCCACTAAACGCAATGTACCTCAAGGCGAAACCGAGCGTGAGTATTTTAATAGATACAGAGAAGTTCCACCCCCTTACGACATCAAAGCCTATTATGGACGGAGTGTCGACTTTAGAGACCCATTTGAGAAAGAACGCTACCGGGAATGGGAGAGGAAATACCGAGAGTGGTATGAAAAGTACTACAAAGGGTATGCTGTGGGGGCACAGCCTAGACCCTCAGCTAACAGAGAGGACTTCTCCCCAGAGAGACTTTTACCTCTTAATATCAGAAATTCTCCCTTCACAAGAGGGCGCAGAGAAGATTATGCTGCTGGACAAAGTCATAGAAATAGGAATCTAGCTGGCAACTATCCAGAAAAACTTTCAACAAGAGATAGTCACAATCAGAAAGATAACACAAAATCAAAAGAGAAGGATAGTGAGACCATTCCAGGAGACAATAAAGGAAACAAGCATAAGAAACACAGAAAACGAAGAAAGGGGGAGGAGAGTGAGAGCTTTCTGAACCCCGAACTGTTAGAAACATCCAGGAAATCCAGAGAGTCATCAGGCGTTGACGACACTAAGACAGATACACTGTTTGTTCTCCCAAGTAGAGATGATGCTACACCTGTTAGGGATGAACCAATGGAGGCAGAATCAATCACTTTCAAATCAGTGTCTGAAAAAGACAAGAGAGAAAAAGATAAGCCAAAAGTTAAAAGTGACAAAACCAAACGGAAAAGTGACGGATCTGCTACAGCCAAGAAGGAAAGTGTTTTAAAACCTTCTAAAGGATCCCAAGAAAAAATAGATGGGGAGCGTGAAAAATCTCCACGGTCTGAACCTCCACTTAAAAAAGCCAAAGAGGAGGCTGCAAAGACTGACTCTGTAAAACCTTCGTCATTGTCTCAGAAGGATGACAAGGTCACCGGAACGCCCAGAAAAGCCCACTCTAAGTCTGCAAAAGAACATCAGGAGACAAAGCCAGTCAAGGAGGAGAAGGTGAAAAGGGACAGTTCCAAAGACATCAAGTCAGAAAAGCCAGCCAGTAAGGATGAAAAAGCCAAGAAGCCTGAGAAAAATAAGCTGCTTGATAGCAAGGGAGAAAAAAGAAAGAGAAAAACTGAAGAAAAGAATGTAGATAAAGATTTTGAGTCATCGTCAATGAAAATCTCTAAAGTAGAAGGAGCTGAAATAGTGAAACCATCACCAAAGCGCAAAATGGAAGGTGATGTTGAAAAGCTAGAAAGGACCCCAGAAAAGGACAAGATCACATCATCAACTGCCCCAGCCAAAAAAATCAAACTTAACAGAGAAACTGGGAAAAAAATTGGAAGTGCAGAAAATACATCTACTACAAAAGAACCCTCTGAAAAAATGGAGTCAACATCTAGCAAGATTAAACAGGAAAAAGTCAAGGGAAAGGCCAAACGAAAAGTAGCTGGGACTGAAGGCTCCAGCTCCACGCTTGTGGATTATACCAGGTATGAGGGCTGAGGGGTAGGTGTTTTTTGGGAAATGATGTCCTTTAATCTTGTATTTGCTCAGGTTCTTGAGTGTCTGGATCATGGAAAATCCAGACTAGTCTCGTTCCAGGCTAAGTTATAAGAAAGTGTGGGGAAGAGGTGAATTAGGTTTTATAGTTTGATCATATGTATGTTTCTTAGAGCATAATTTAATTTTTTAAAGCTAAAAAGACATCGTATTTTAAGCTAGCTTTTAAAAACTTACTATTGATGCTTTATCATTAGTAAATTTTTCATTAATTAAAAGTATATTCATTCATTTTAGTACAAGCTCAACTGGAGGCAGTCCTGTGCGGAAATCTGAAGAAAAGACAGATACAAAGAGAACAGTCATTAAAACTATGGAGGAATATAATAATGATAACACAGCTCCTGCTGAAGATGTTATAATTATGATCCAGGTTCCTCAGTCCAAATGGGATAAAGATGACTTTGAATCTGAAGAAGAAGATATTAAATCCACACAACCTATACAGAGTGTGGGGAAACCATCTAGTATTATAAAAAATGTTACTACTAGGCCCTCAGCTGCAACCAAGTACACTGAGAAAGAAAGTGAGCAGTCAGAGAAAATTCAGAAGCTCACCAAGGAGGTGAGCCATGAAATGACACAGCACGAGGTCAAAAGCTCAAAGGGCTCTGCGTCCAGTGAAAAGGGGAGAACCAAAGACCGGGACCACTCGGCGGTATTAGAAAAGGAAATCCCTGACAAGAGGAAGAGCAGCACCCAGCCAGAGAAGGAGAGCACTGTGGACCGTCTGAGTGAACAGGGAAATTGTAAAAATCTGTCTCAATCTTCTAAAGAGACCAGGACTTCAGATAAGCATGAATCCATTCGTGGTTCCTCAAATAAAGACTTCACTCCTGGTAGAGATAAGAAAGTGGACTATGACAACAGAGAATATTCCAGTTCCAAGCGAAGAGATGAGAGAAATGAGCTAGCAAGAAGGAAGGACTCTCCTCCTCGGAGTAAAGATTCTTCATCTGGACAGAAAAGTAAGCCAAGGGAGGAGAGAGATCTGCCTAAAAAGGGGACAGAGTCCAAAAAAAGCAGTTCTAGTCCCCCAAGAGACAAAAAGCCTCATGATCATAAAACCCCCTACGATACCAAACGCTCATGTGAAGAGACAAAGTCTGTAGATAAAACCTCTGGCAAGGAACGGGAAAAGCATGCTGCTGAGGCTCGAAATGGGAAAGAGTCCAGCTGCAGCAAGTTGCCATATATACCGAACCCGCCAGACCCCACTCCAGCTGAGAAAGAGCTGGTTGCCGGACAGGTTGATAAGAACACCATCAAGCCAAAACCTCAGTTCAGTCATTCCTCTCGACTTTCCTCTGATCTAACTAGAGAGACCGATGAGGCTGCTTTTGAACCAGACTATAATGAGAGTGACAGTGAGAGTAATGTGTCTGTGAAGGAAGAGGAGGCTGTCTCCAGTGTCTCCAAGGACTTGAAAGAGAAAGCAGCAGAGAAAGCAAAGGAGAGCTTGACTATCGCAGTGGCCGGCCAGCCAAGTGCAGACAGGAGCCAGAGTCAGAGTAGCCCCAGTGTTAGTCCAAGTAGAAGTCAGAGCCCTTCCGGTAGCCAGACCCGAAGCCATAGCAGCAGTGCCAGCTCAGCAGGAAGCCAAGACAGCAAGAAGAAGAAGAAGAAGAAAGAAAAGAAGAAGCACAAGAAGCATAAAAAGCACAAGAAGCATAAGAAGCATGCAGGTGCGGATGGGGACGCCGAGAAGAGCCAGAAACACAAACACAAGAAGAAGAAGGCAAAGAAGAGCAAGGACAAGGAGAAAGATGACCAAAAAGCGAAATCTGTCACTGTGTGAAAGACGGATGTTTTAATTGACTTAATTACTAAGTCATCTGTATTAAACTCTGTTATAATGTAAAGAAATTCCAACCTTGTAAATAATGAATGGAAGACCCTGTGCTGCACTTAAAGTATTTGCTGCTTGATTATTTCATTTTTACATCAGAGCTTTATAACGAACTTTTGTACAGAATTGTGAGTTGTGACCATGGAACATGAGAGGTTTTGCTAGGGCCTATTATTTTTAACCACCATTAATTAGTTGGGGTGGAGTTTACTGTACTGTGAAATTTTCACATTTGAATTTTTTTAATTGCCTGGCAAATGCTGGTATCAGTTCAAAAATATCAGCAGAATGATTTGCTGAACTCATTACAGCCCCGTTATGTCACTTTTTGATTACAATAAAAGTTTTCAGTAAACTTTTCACATGTTGAAGATGTCCATTAATTAAAGACAATAGTGTCTCATTTCTTCTCTTTCCAGCATCCTTCCAGCCTGTGAGTCAAACTGAATAGACAATTCTAAACATTGAAAACTTACTTCAGAGAGGACTGGTAGAAGATAATCGTTTCTAGTAATTAGAAGTTAACTTTCAAAAGGGGGTGGTGGGGTGCTTAAATCTTAAGAGATGAGGAATTGGGCCTCTTTTCTAGCCATTTGTTTTTGTTGGAATTCTGCTAGGTTAAAACTAAATACCTTGTGAAACAAATCATTTAAAGCCAAGTGTTTTTCTCTGTCCTCTGTTCCACTGACAAAAAAGTAAGTGGTAGCAGACAGGCAAGAGTCTCTCCTTCACTGCTTCAGGAACCTAGTGATGGCACCAAAAGGATTTGGGACAGGTTGAGCATGGTTTTAGAAGACATGGCATGAGTAAGGCTTTTCACAACCCATGGTCAAGAAACTGCTAGTCTGTTGTGTTGTGCAGGTTAACTAACAGCAGGGTGCTTCCAGCTTGTATGCCTTGATACATTAGCCTGGACTATCCCATGAATATTGTACTCTTATATACTTGCTGGTTCTCAGCTTTGAGTCAAGACACCTGAATGTGATGTTTAGGTAACATTTTCCATTTCAAATTCTCAGTGATATTCGTGTGTGTGTGTCCCATGGAGGTAGGAAAGGGCATTGGAGCCCTCTAACTGCCTGATATTTAATCCTGGGAACTAAATCCAAGTCCTGTGCAAGAGCAGCAAACACTTTTCACCTCTGTTTCATCTTTCCAGCTCCTGAGACTGGTTTAAAAATAGAACACAAGGGGCTGGAGAGATGGCTTGGTGCTCTTCCAGAGGTCCTGAGTTCAATTCCCAGCACCCACATAGTGGCTCATACCCATCTGTAATGAGATCTGGTGTCCTCTTCTGGCATATAGGAATGTAGAGGAACACTGTATACATAATAAATAAATCTTTTAAAAAAATAAAACACAAGTGCAGAGGGTGAGTTAGTCATCCAGGCTCAAGCTTTGCTGTGATGACTCTGCCCTGCCAAGATGCCAGTTGCGTACTTGTCTGTTCCAACATAACCTTTTGTCAGGAGTGGGATGTCCTGACCACTCCAGCCCACGTGCAACATACTGCCATTTCTGCTTTGAGATAATCCAGCTAGATTGTAGTCTTAGTTCCTGCTGATGAGATCTATAACTAGATGCTGTTTCCCACATCCGTCGAAGAGTTGGTACACTATCCAATCTTGCTCACACTGGGCTCATTCTTTAAGCTCAACTGGCCTTAACTTTAGTTGCAGCCCACTCTCCTGCCAGTTTCCAGCCTCCTGATGACCTGAAGGTGTTGCTCCTTTGCAATTAGGAGCAGTTTCCTAGCTTCATCTCTTGGTATTTGAACTCCTTAGTCCTTTCCATTATTGTGGCCGGCCTTTTTATGTGCCAGCATCCACAGAACCACAAAACCATCACCACGGAACCCCCAAACTGCTGGTATGCTGAATATTTGGCAGGATTGAGAGCCTTGAAAGAGAAACCCTCAAAGGCTGGAGATGTGGGTTAAATGTTTGCATAAACCTAAGGACGTGAGTTTGAATCCCTAGAACCCAAGTAAAGCCAGATAGCAGATGTGGTCTATTTGCAGAGCTCCTCCCATGAGATGGCAGGGAAAGGAGACTGTCCAGAAGCTCGCCTAACTGCAGCGCAGCCAACAACAACAGACTTAGGCTTGGCCTTTGACCTCCACATCAATGAGATTTTTATTTTGTGGGTGAATGTAGAGGTGTAGAGATGGGAGGAACAATTTGAAATATCAACCAACAAAAAGGCTTTGTTTTTTAATTATTTTGGTAGGCACTGCAAGGTGCTTGTTATTTAACCATTAATAATACCTCTAGCCCTTCACAGTACATGTGATTTTTTTTTTCAACCTCTGCTATTAATGCTAGTACCTGAGTGGTCTTAATTTGCACTTTGCTGTGAGGAGGGATCAGTCAACAGGAAGACTTCCCTCTTGTTTTGCTGGTCCCCCAAAAGGCCATATAAACATGCCTTTTTTCTTTTTAAAAAATACTGTATTAGTGTCTCTGTGGCTTTCTGCATGTGAGTGCAGTACTCATAGTGGCCAGAAGAGGGTGCCAGATCCCCTGGAGCTGGACTTAACAGGTGGTTTTGTGGTCGGCCCCAAGTTGGTGCTGAGAACCAAATTCAAGAGAAGTTACTGTCTGTCCTGCCCTTTGGGTTTGTTTGTGTTTTCTAGTATTATGTAACCCAGACTGTCCTTGAACTCCTGTTTTGTGGGTTTGTCTTGTTGGTGTTTGGTTTTGGTTTGTTTGTTTTATACTAAGGATTAAACCTAGGGGTCTTGTACCCATAGATAAGCAAATGTTCTGCCAGTGATCTTATGTATAGCTCCAGCCACCATACTGCCCTTGAATTTATACTAATCCTCCTGCCTCTGACTTTTGAGTACTGGGATTAAAAGCACGTGCCTACACCCCTACACCTGGTCCCAGTTTCTCAGTCGTTGTTGTTGTTGTTGTTGGTGGTGGTGGTGGTGGTGGTGGTGGTGTGTGTGTGTGTGTGTGTGAACTCAAAATCCTAACTTCATGAAACATGGGACAATGTTGTTCCTTGTAGTCACTGCAATGTACAACAGCACACCAGAGCTGTTTTTTAAAGATTTATTTATTATGTACATAGTGTTCTGCCCACATGTACACCTGCATGACAGATAAGAGCACCAGATCTCATTACAGGTGGTTGTGAGCGACTGTGAGGTTGCTGGGAATTGAATTCAGGACCTCTGGAAAGAACAGCCAAGTGCTCTTAACCTCTGAGCCATCTCTCCAGCCCACACCAGAATTTCTTGCTCCTGCCAAACTATAACTTGATAGCCACCATCATTGCCATAGCCTCCTCAGCCTCGACAGAACATCATTGCAGTACACCTCTATCGGCAAAATCAGCTTTTTCTATGTTTGAGTCAAGGTCTGTATTCTGTCCCAGGATGGCCTGTTTATTCACTGTGTCACTCCATCAGCCTCCCAAGTGTTGGAACTGCAGATGTGAGCTGGCAGATCAGATCAGCCCTCATAGCCAGCCACATGTGGATGGGGCTGGGGCAGAACCCACATGGGAGAAGAGAACCAACTCAAGTAAGTAGTTCTCTGACCTGTGCACCCTTTGCTCGTCATGCATGTTTGCTTATGCATGTTCACACATGTGCACACAGATAAGATGTAATAAAATATGTAAAGGATGTTTAAGGACACCCACAAACTACAAATGCCAGACTTCTTATGACTGGAAAATATTCTATGTGTATAGTCCTTCATGTTTTGTTCTTTTAGTTTTTCAAGACATGGTTTCTCTGTAGCTTTGGAGCCTGGCCTGGTACTAGCTCTTGAACTGGCCTTGAACTCACAGAGATCCACCTACCTCTGTCTCTGGTGGGCTGGGATTAAAGGCGCGTGCCACCACCGCCCAGCAAGTCCTCCATCTTTATTTGCTGATCAGTTGATAGACACTTAGGTTTGGGGGGTGGGGGTAGATTTTTGTTTGTTGCTATTGTGAACAGTGTTAAAATGAAGAGGGAGTGTAGGGCATTTTTTGTTTTATAAAAGGATGCCATTTCCCTTGGATATAGACACCACTTGGGTTTGCTGGATCATAGGGGCAGGTTTATTAAGAATAAAGACTCACTATGTAGCCCGGGCAGCCTGTCATTCTCTGCCCAGGATGGACTCAGCCTTCCACCTCTGCCTCCTGAGTGAGTGCTCAGGTTACTGGTATGTTTCATACATCTGACTAATTTTGTGATGGAGTTGCCAGGTTGCCTGGCCTGACCTTGTGCTCCTTGGTTCAAGGTATTTTCCCACACACACCTCAACTCGTTTCCCACCTCTGAATAGTGAGCGATTATAGGTGAGCTGCGCTGGCTATTTCTCATCTTTTGAGAAACATCCACATTGTTTTCGGTGATTGCCTGTGCAAACTCATTTCCTGCCAGCAATGTATGAAGATTGAGTTGGTCACGTGTTCCCATCCTTACCAGCAGCTGGTTTAAAAAGCAGAGCGATGGGTCTAGGAAGATGTCTTAAGGAAAGTATGAGGGCCGGAGTTCAAATCCACAGAACCCAGAAAAACCAGAGACAGGACCACATTTCTGTATCCCAAGCACTTCTCTGATGAAACGGGAAACAGAAACAAGAAAATCCCCAGCAGCTCACAGTCTGGCTCTCCTGACTCGCAGAGGTAAACAGCAAGCGACCCTAGCATACCCAAGGCGGAAGTGCAGCGACTGGCGGTCGTCTCTGAGCTCCACGTGTACACATCCACACTTACACGTGACAATGCACACACTAAAAACACGGAGCTGCTGTGTGAATGATGACAACACAGGACACAAAATACAGGCGAATTGAAATTAACCAGACGACTGAAGATTGCAAGTGAACTCTTTCAGTTATGCGCAGAGTAAGCGTACCCTCCCTCAGGTACCCCAGGACTGCCTCTGACTCAGTGTCTAGCCCAAGAGTAACCTTGTGTTTCCGATCCTCCGGGCTCAACTTCCCAAGGCCTGCAGTTATGAATATGCACCTCCTGTACTGGCCTCTAGGGTGCCCGGCATCAAACTTGGGCTTCCGGCTAGGCCAGAAGTCTACCCTCCACGCCACACAGCCATCTCCCCCAAACCTCTTAGTTACAAGTCTATGGGATCATGTTAAGGATTTAAAATAATTTTTGTTAATTCCCTTTTTTTGCTGGAGGAGTGTGTACTGGGGAATTGAGACAGGATTTCTCTGTGTAGCCTTGATTGTCCTGGAACTCACTCCGTAGACCAGGCTGGTCTCAAACTCACAGAGATCTGCTTGCCTCTGCCTCCCTGTGTACTGAGACTAAAACCACGTGCCACCAGTGCCCGGCCGGCTCTTAATTTCCTTCTACACTTTACCTTTTAAAAAAACTTAATGGGGGGCTGGAGAGATGGCTCAGTGGTTAAGAGCATTGCAAGCTCTTCCAAGGGACCCAAGTTCGATTCCCAGCAACCACATCTGTAATGAGGTCTGGTGTCCTCTTCTAGCAGGCATATATGCAGGCAGAATATTGTATCCATAGTAAATAAATAAATAAATATTTTAAAAAAATAAAAATAAATAAAAAAACTTAATGGAGCTACACAAGTGCCACGTGCTTGTCCTCCCAGATCATCACAGAATGCTACAGCAGGGCAGGAGGAGTGTCACTAGTTCAAGGCCAGCCAGGGCTACAAGAGAGAGAGACCCTGCGTTTTTGTTGTTGTTTTTAATTTAAAAAAAATCCTTAATGGAAGGTAAACAATGATCTTATTAGAAACAAGATGAATCTTACTTTTCCTTTGAAAATCTTGCTTTTTCCTTTCGTAGTTAGTTTGATTTTTGGCTTTTCCCTTGAAATGTGATTTTTGCTTTAGTAATTTTCTTGACTTACCATGGCCTGGATGAGTCATTTTCAATTTAAGACTTTATTCTAAGTCTTCGGGATTTTTTTTAATTCTAACATGAGACTAGGCATACAGTTAGGATTCAGAATAAAATTCTCTTTTCTAGAAGCATTGACATCTTAGTAAAAATTTATTGTCTAAATGTGTTATCCAAGGTTTAATAACATTAAAACTAGTGGGTTGTTTTTCTTTGCTTACAAACAAATATAAGAAAAGTTATCAGGAAAGCGGTAATGTGGTAGAGAACCAGGAAGGAGGCTGGGATGGGGAGAGGAAGGGAAGGGACACCTCCTACTGGCAGCTCCTCATGAAGCACTTGACCCTTGGGAAGCTCTGTGTGTTGTGCACCCGTAGCCTGAAGCAACAGAGTAAGGCCTGGAGCAATTGAGGGATGTTCTTTTCTGGCTTATTGAAGCAGGGTCTTACTAAGTAGCCTCAACTGGCCTTGAACCCACTCAAAGCAGACTTCTTGCCTCAGCTTTGTGAAACCTGGCACGGAAGTTGTATATCAACACGCCTGACTGGCACAGTTTCTTTAAAATCACTTTTAAGGCCGGGCGATGGTGGCGCACGCCTTTAATCCCAGCACTCGGGAGGCAGAGGCAGGCGGATCTCTGTGAGTTCGAGACTAGCCTGGTCTACAGAGCTAGTTCCAGGACAGGCTCCAAAGCCACAAAGAAACCCTGTCTCGAAAAAACAAAAACAAAACATAAAATCACTTTTAAGAGCAGGGGAGACTGCTCAGTGGTTAGGGTGTTTGCCACACACTTGTAAACAAACCCATGTAAACGCCAGGTGGATTGGTGGCTAGCCTGTAATTCCAGGCCAAGAAGGCAGATTCCCAGAGCAAACTGGCTAGCAAGACTAGTCATATCTTCAAGCTCAGTCTATCTTTGACTGAGAGACCCTGTCAAAGAATCCCTGACATCACCTCCCTGACTGACAGCACCTTACACATGTGTTGCAAACATAACCCCCCCACACATGAGCTCACACACAGGCAAAATCCATGGATACTATATAGCAAATGTGAAAATGAAAAAAGAAACGAAATATAAAATCACATTTAATATGATGAACATTTTACAAGGAACACAGGAGGCACGGGCTACAGGCTTGCGGCTCCAGGGAAGACTTTAGCTGGGAAGGAAGCTGGGTCACGAGTTCCATCCTAGGGCCATTGAGAGACAGGCTGCACAGCCCTCACAGCACTGTGGCGCTGGCACAGACTTGATAGACAAGTGTTCAGAATCGATAGAGAGCTAGAAACTGGGCTAAATGCAGAATTATCAACAGCAAAGCTCTGCCGGCCGTGTTGTACATCAACATAAGCAAGTGTAAAAAGGGAAAGCTTTTCCTTCAAGGCACTTTGAAAAAAGTTTTCACATCTTCAAATTTCAAATATTTTTTCTCCAAATTTTTATCACATGGCACTTGGTGTAGGTCAACATGCCCATTTCCAGGATCATCTTGTTTTACTAGTTTAGGTGTGTTTTCAAACCTGCTAGTCAACTGGATACCGAGGCTCTTCATATCCATCTCAATGTGATACTTCTTTTAAAAAAAAATAAGGAATTTCATTTCCCCCTGCATTTTTCTGTCTCACCTATCCCAGGCTGACCTCAAAAACATTATGTAGTCCAGGATAACCACAGGCCCCTGATCTTCCTACCTCCATCTGTCAAGTGCCAGGTTTAGGTTTACAGACCCTGCAGTCTAGGGATGGAACCTAGGACTTTGTACATGCTAGGCAAGCAAGCTGTATCCCCAGTTCATCCCTAATGATAGTTTTGATGCTTGTAGTGCAAGATCTAGTTTCCGTTGGTTTGCTCCCTTTTTTAAATTTTTATTTTGCTATTTTTTTTCTTCTCCTGGTTTTCACACTATAGGAGCATCCCAATTTTCACAAATGTTCTAGCAAGTCTCCCTTCCTTCCCAGAACACATATGACCTTGTCGTATGTGCACCTCCATCCCGGTCACCGAAGCTCTTCACCTTTGCCACTGAAGTTAGTGGTTAACTCAGCTGAGAGGCACATCCACGGCCATTAGAGGGCAGAATCGAGCGGCTACCGACTGTGCTTTCAGACAGCACCATTTCCTCTGGCTACAGCTCGTGAAAAAGACAGTCTAAGTTCTGCGGGAGCACAAACAGCCATTTGATCTGTAAATGTTAAACGTCACTGACAGCAAAACAAAAATGCCAATGAGAGCTGCTTTATCCGTGGGCGGCGGTGGCGCACGCCTTTAATCCCAGCCCTTGGGAGGCAGAGACAGGAAGAGCTCTCTGAGTTTGAGGCCAGCCTGGTTACATGGAGAAATGCTGACTTGAAAAACAAAAAAAAACCCAAAAAGTTGCATTGTCTTCATAATTCTGATTTGCCAAGGCCCAAAACAACACCTTGGTGCACCTCTCCCTGATCCCACTCAAGTAGAATTTTACCACTGGCTTAAATCAGAATGGGCTTGTACAATGTTTGTGTGTAAAATACCCAAAGTTGCGAGCCAGCGAGACGGCTCAGCATCATGGAGCTGGCCTCAAAAGCGGGATGGCCTGAATTCAAACCCTGGAATCCACATAAAGGCAGAGGATAGACTAGACTCCACAGAACTGTCATATGACCTTCCCATAGGTGACTTGGCATTCGTGCAGCCCACCCGTCCCCACACACATTATAAACACTACACTAATAAAGACCCTAAAACACCTCAAGATTGATTCATTCACTATAGTGAGGTTCCTCATGGAATTTTATTTTTTTCTGGAATTAATGAAATCTCTCGTTTTAGAAAATGGTTTGCAATAGTTCCCAGAAATATGGTTTCCTCTCGGTACATTCAAATGAACCACGGGTCCCATCTATCTTGCTCTTCTCTCCCCAGGTGGGTTATTCCTGCTGTTGCCTTTTTCTTCCTATTGAGCAAACACAGGCCGCCCCTCAAGCCTTCCACAAAGCCAGCAGCCTGCCAGCTCCTGGAACTCACCCGAGCCTCATGAACGTTTTCATCAAACCGTCATTGTCTACCCAAGATTATCCTTTTTTAAAGGCATTTTTCTTTTGCTTTTTTAAAAACTGAAAATAGATTTTTTTTTGTACAGTATATTCTGATTGCACTTCCCCTCCCCCAGCTTCTTCCAGATCCTCCTCACTTCCCCACCCACCCAAATCCACACTCTTTCTTTCCTCGGTTTCTTTAAAATATAAACAGACATCCAAAAATTGTAATAATAATAATAGGATAAAAGAAAAAAAACAGACAAACCCGAACATGACAAAACAGTGTCACCTCTTATTGTCTGGAGTAGGAAATACATGCTCTAGTAAATCCCTTAATAGAGTTCACAGAAGGTAAAAATGTCTAACCCTGTAACTTCAGCGGTCCTCTTGCCCCATGGACTCTGTATGAAAAATTATTTTTACTCATCCTTGGAGAGAATTCCCTACTACAGCTTTGGGTATAAGGAGCTCAAACTCATTTCACTAACACATTTCTACACAGGAATTTTAGTGGCACTTCCTGTTATTGTAAGGGCATTTGTTTTTACACATTAACGTGTGTGTGTGTGTGTGTGTACAGGCACATGCATGGGGTGAGGATGGAGGGGTACCAATGGACAACTTCCACCATGGGGACTCGGGGATTGAACTCACATCGTCAAGTTTGGTGGCAAGCACTATTTCTTGCCTAGCTAGCGACCTTGCAAGTCCTGCTTTTGTTTCTGGGTTGTATAAAATATCTGATGTCTTGATCTCCACGGGAAATTTGATCACCATCGTGACGGTAGAGCTGAGCCAATGGAGCGTCATCATTAACTGGTCCGTTTTCATGATGATACCGTTGGGGAATCAAATCCTTCTGCAGAGGATGGAGAGCAAAGCCTTTGAGAAGTGTGCACATCCTTCTGTCTTTCTGTGTTAGTTCAGTCTATTAATGTCTTCCGTTCTTCATGACATGACATCATGACATTTATGACATTTACCTTCCAAACACTAGGTCATTGGTTTTGCTCCCCCCCCCCACCTTTTTTTTTTAAATTAAAGACAAGCTCTTGCTATGTAGCTCCTGCTGTCCTGGAACTTATGTAGACCAGGCTGGCCTCAAACTCACATAGCTCTGCCTTCCTCTGCCTCCTGATTGGTTAAGGCACGGCCACCACACCCCACTGGTCTTGCTTTGCTTGTAGCCTTGGAGGTTTTTCTTTTGAATTTTTTTTTTTTGATTTTTCGAGACAGGGTTTCTCCGTAGCTTTTGGTTCCTGTCCTGGAACTAGCTCTTGTAGACCAGGCTGGCCTCGAACTCACAGAGATCCGCCTGCCTCTGCCTCCCGAGTGCTGGGATTAAAGGCGTGCGCCACCACCGCCCGGCTTTCTTTTGAATTTTGTTGTGGTCAACTTGGCATTTTTCGTTTGTTTGGGAAACACATTCCTGGACTTCTGTCCTTTGTCTGTTCTTGGTCCTTTAGCGCCCACTCCAGCTTCTCCCACTCCAGGGGAAGCCATCTTCTCAGTAGCTTTGTAAAGTTCAAGAGGTGTCTTGCTGGTTTGAATGGGAGCCTTTTCTACCTAGAAAGCCATTTATTTTGGCTCAAAAAAAACCCACATGATTTATGGTTAATATTTTCCATTTGTTTTTGCATATTTTTTCTTGGAGTAATTATCTAGGTTTATATTTCCTAGACTGAACTTCTAATATTTTTATGTTTTTCTCTTAATGTCATTTTTTTTAAAAAACTTGTGTGAGTGTGTGTGTGTGTGTGAGTGTGTGTGTGAGTGTGTATGTGTGTGTGTCACAGTGCATGTATGGTCAGGGACTACTTGCAGGAGTCAGTTCTTATGTAGGTTCTGGGTTCTAACTGGTGTCATCAGATTTGGTGGCACACGGTTTTACTTACTGAATTCCCTCACCTGTTAGGAAGTTTCTTCAACATTTTCCAACTTTTATTTCTGCTGACATAGTATAATTTCTCAGCATCCTATTATTTGGGGTAGTTGAATATTTTGTTTGTTTTTGTTTTTACTCTTTTGGGGCCTGCCACTCAGTTTCTAAATAAATACACAGAGGCCTTTTTGGTTTGGTTTGGTTTGGTTTTACGAGGCAGGGTTTCTCTTGTAGACAAGCTGGCCGAGGCTTACTTTTTTTTTTATTGTGAATGCCCAGCCTTAGCTTGGCTTCTTTTTTTTTTTTTTAAATTTATTTATTATGTATACATATTCTGTCTGCGTGTATGTCTGCAGGCCAGAAGAGGGCACCAGACCTCATTACAGATGGTTGTGAGCCACCATGTGGTTGCTGGGAATTGAACTCAGGACCTTTGGAAGAGCAGGCAATGCTCTTAACCACTGAGCCATCTCTCCAGCCCATTAGCTTGGCTTCTTTCTAGCCAGCTTTTCTTAACTTAAATTATCCCATCTACCTTTTGCCTCTGGGCTTTTATCTTTCTCTGCTTCTGTATTTCTTCCTTTCTTCCTTTTTTTTTTTTTTTTTTTTTTTTTGGTTTTTCGAGACAAGGTTTCTCTGTAGCTTTGGAGTCTGTCCTGTAGCTAGCTCCTGTAGACCAGACTGGCCTCAAACTCACAGAGATCCGCCTGCCTCTGCCTCCCCAGTGTTGGGATTAAAGGCATGCTCCACCACAAACCAGCTTTATATTTCTTTCTTTACTTTTTACTCCATGACTAGTTGTGTAGCTGGGTAGCTGGTCCCTGATATCTTCTTCTCCTCCTTCTCTTGTTCCCCATCTTCTCTTCCCAGATTTCTCCTCCTCTTTATTTACTCTGCCTGCCAGCCCCACCTATCCTTTCTCCTTGCTATTGGCTGTTCAGCTCTTTATTAGACTAATCAGGTGTTTTATATGGGCAAAGTAACACAGTTTCACAGAGTTAAACAAAAGCAAAGCAACATGAAGGCTTTATTGAGACACAAAGTGGTGGTACAGATCAGATATGCTGTCAAGAGTGACAACAGACCAGATACAATGATAGAGTACTCAAGGGTCCTAGCTTGTTGTCTGGAACTTTTGTTTAGGGTTTTAGGAGAAGGAGGGGCTGGTTGCTAAGGGATGTAATTTGGGTGGTTCTCTATTTTGATTGACAAGCACGGATTATGTAAACCTTTCCTCACTGTTCCGGTCCCTTCCCAAGATGCATCTGATTTGACTATATGCATCCCAAATTTGCCTAGGTATAAGATGGTATAGGAATTCTCCCTATGAGCTCAAGCAGAGGACACAATTCCACATTATTGGCACACCACCAAAACCCGTCTAGGCTAGATTGGTTCCTACCTCCCAGGCCTGGATGTGCCTAGAAACCAAACTTCAGGGAAGGAACTTTAGAGATCAGTTGCAGCAGCCGGCCTCCAGCACGGCCAGTGGCAGACGGAGGACCAGGGCGGGACTGGGGAGCTCTGGTCTGCGAGTCTGGCTCAGCATCCCCAGTACACAGTAGTGTTCCTTTTTGGCATACTTCAGCCTATCTTCCAAGTTATCAATCATCTTTTCTAATTTGGTACCCCTCTGTCAGCCAATTCCATACTGGTCTCTGCCTCCTTGGCTTCAAATCTTTATTTCTTCCTTGTGTTTGCTGTCTTTTTTTAAAAAGACTTATTTACCTTATTTTATATGTGTGTGTGTGTTTTACATATATGTGCACCAAGTTCAACCAGAAGAGGGCACCAGGTGCCCTGGAATTGGATGGTTGTGAGCTACTGAGTTGAGAATTGAACTCAGTCGTCTGCAAGAACAGTTAGTGCTCCTAATTGCTGAGACAGGCCTCCAGCCCCTTTGTCTTCTTTTAAAGACTTCATCAGCAGTCCAAACATTTCAGGCTCAGCTCCATCAGTGTGGTGGTCTGGAAAAAAAAAAAATGGTCCCCACAAGGAATGGCACCATTAGGAGGCATGACCTTGTTGAAGGAAGTGTGTCACTGTAGGGGGACGGTTCGGGGGTCTTCTATACTCAAGCTATGCCCAGTGATACAGTTGCTTCTGCTGCTGTGGGTCAAGATGTAGCAGTCTCAGTGCCTTCTCCAGCACCATGTCTGCCTGCACGCCACCATGTCTCTCTGTGATGATAATGGACTAAACCTCTGGAACTGTAAGCCAGCCCCACTTAAATATAAGAGTTGCTGTGGTCATTGTGTCTCTCTATAGCAAGAGAGCACTGACTAAGACAATCAGTCAGGTGTGCTCGTCTGTCTCCACACCCTGGGTCTCTGCCAGCTCAGCTCATTTCTCTGGGCACTGCAAATCTCCCCCAACGCCAGCTTCCAGGCCACCTCTTCACATGGCCTGGCTACTTAGCGTCTTCCCAGATTCCCTTCACCGTTCAGGTCTGGTTGTCAATCACATTTAACCCTCTGGCTATCATCAGCACCTTGTTCTGCATTCTCTGGCTTCTTCGCACAGGCACCTTAAACACAGCCCTCCTAGAGGGGAAAGCGGACCCTCCTAGTTTTGCTTTGTGTCTTCCCAACGAATGAAAACCAAAACCATAATCCCCATGCTTATTGCCTATTTGCATATTTGAAGGAAAATATATTTAATGTTTTGCCACTTTTGTTTGGTTTCTTGAGGGAGCATTGTTTGTTTGATTGGTGTTTTTGCTTTTGTTTCCGAGACAGGATTTCTTCTAGTTGAGGCTGGTCTGGATTCACCACGGAGCCTAGATTAGCTTTGAGCTCGCTGCTGTTGTGGAATATCCCTTTAAACTGTGTGAAGATGTGTCACTGGGACTGGGTTAATAAAACGCTAAATGGCCAATAGCTAGGCAGGATTTTCAGGTCAGAGAGAACTCTGGGAAGAAGAAGGCAGAGTTGCTAGCCAGGCACAGAGGACACAGAGCAAGCAGCATGAACGTTACAAAGCAAAAATAACAGAGCAGCGTAAAAGAACGTAGATTAAAAGATATGGGTTTATGGGCCGGAGAGATGGCTCATAGGTTAAGAGCACTGACTGCTCTTCCAGAGGTCCTGAGTTCAATATCACAGCATCTATAATGAGATCTGGCATGCAAGCATACATGGAAGGAATGTTATATACATAATAAATAAATCTTTAAAAATAAGATATGGGTTAATTTAAGTTATAAGAGCTAGTTAGGAATAAGCCTAAGCTATCTGCCAACCTATCATGATTAAATAAGAAGTCTCCATTTGTGATTTGGGAGCTGGTTGATGGGATAGAGAAAGACTTCTACATGTGGCAATTCTCCTGCCTCAGCCCGTGCTCAGTTTTGCTTGTTTTCTTTTTCGACGAGGTTTCACTAGGTTTCTTCAGTTGGGTTTGAACTCTTGGCTCAAAGGTTCCTCCTGCTTCAGCCTTTGAGTAACTGGAAACATCGGCCCTTGGCACTGTGCCAAGCTTACTTGCAGTTTTATTGGACTTGATCCTACTTGGCCTGAATCCACATAGTCTCCTCTCGCGTGCTTGGTTTACAAGTATTTTCGCCATTCTCTGGCTTGCCTTCCTGTGTGTTATCTTTCATCCCATAAAAGCTTTTAATTTGGATGGTGTCCGGTGTGTTCAGCTTGCCTTTGATCACTTACACTTTAGTTTCATTAAACTCCATCAACTGAGCCGAGACCGTGAAGCTCTACTCCACACTTTCTGACAAAAACACCAACACTTTGCTTGCACAGCCACGTCCGTAATGCATTTTGGGATTTTTTGTTTGTTTGTTTGTTTTTTGTTTTTGTTTTTACAGATAGGAAATGGGGGTCAAACTTAAAAGACTACCTTTAGGTTTATGTATTGTATCTATAGGGGTGCTTTGGCTACATGTGTGTGGGTGTCAGCAGAGGTCGGAAGAGGGTGTCTGATTCCCTAGGACTGGCATTGCACAGAGTTGTGAGCTGTCATGTGGGTGCTGGGAACTGAACTCAGACCCTCTGTAAGAGCAGCAAGGGCTCTAACTGCTGAGCCCTCTCTCTCCCCGTCCTGTTCAGATTTCTGCATGTGGCTGTTTCATGTCCCGAACCACCTACTGAAGAACTAATATTTGCCCTGCTGAAGCTCGGCACTTTTTCCAAAATTGCCTGATAATTAAAGATTTATGCCTGGATTCTCAATTTTATTCCATTGACTTACATAGATAGACAGATTAGATAATATGATGAGTATATATGTTCGCAGATATTTATCAATATACCAGTACCATTGTATCTTTATGGAATGTTTTGAAGTTAGGAAACGTGAGTTCTCCAACTTTGTTCTTAAAATTTTGGTTTGTTTGTTTTGTTTTTTTGAGACAGAGTTTCTTTGTGTAACAGCCCTAGCTGTCTTGGAACTAGCTCTGTAAACAGAGATCCGCCTTCCTCTACCTCCCAAGTGCTAGGTGATGGGATTAAAGACATTATGTCACCGCCACACGAGGTTCTTAAATTTTTAAAAGATTTATCTTTTTTTTTTAAGAAACTATTTAAAAGTTTATTTGACATTAAACCTTTCCCTTTGGGCTGCACATTAGTTCCTCAAAAGCAGACAGGTTTGTACTGATGGCAGCAACTGACAGGGTCCTGGTCAGGATCCACAGGAACCAATGAGGATGAAGTCTTCGGGTGTGCTCCACCCAAAATGACTCTGGTGTAAGAGTGCCCTTGCTCGCAGTTCTCATTCCCCACGGCCGGCGTCTCCTCCTAGGAACTTGCTAATGGGAGTCCAATGGCTTTTATACCTTCTACCATAGAGAAGAGATGGTAGGCTGGAAACAATTCCGCAGAGAGAGACCATGAGACATCCATTTTTATGGAGGGGGAATGCCCAGGGTAACTAGTCACAATATGACAAGGGGCCAGCAATACCTTTCTGGATATCAAGGCCAATGAAGAGGACCCCACAAGTCCTGTTCTTCTCAAAGGACAATATGTACAGGGAGGAAGAGGGGAGAGTCTGGCCAGGTGTAGTGTACCCCCACTTTATCTCATTCAATCAGAAGATCAAACTGTCCAGCAGCTTCGAACTCAGCATTCACAGCCCCAGCCCACTCATCCCGCTCCGAATGCAGGACCTATGGCACCTTCTTTGGTTTCTCTTTCACACTTGAGGAGAGATATCAGGGAGTGTATCTGGAACCCAGGACTTCACAGGTACTTTGGGGACTACAATTAACTTTGAACACACAACAGGTGAGACTCCAGGAAAGTCTTCTCAGGTCCCTCAAAGCCAAAGAAGGATCGGGAGCCAGGAGTGGAGGTTGAGGCAGAACTGAGGCTCTCTGGCGGACTGTATGATCGTCTGACTTTCTGGGACATTTCCAAGTCTCTGGGGTCCAGCTCTCTCTTCCTGGAGTTAGACTCAGCATTCTGAGTGTACAGCCCTGGAGTGCTGGTGGGGGTACCAGGGACACTACAAGTTTTGAAGGGATCCTTAGAGGGACCTTGAGAGGAGGGCTGTTTTCTTTTCCCAGGATGAAAGAGATCCTAGACTCCTTCGAAGTGTGTGGACCACTGAGACCTCTCCTGCATGAGCCACGATCTTCCAGACAATGGCCTTTCTGACTGGAGCCGCATGAGGTGTCTTCGGCCAAATTTCAGAAAAGATGTTGGAAGATCTGAGCCAGATTTCCGCTGGGACCTCTTTGAAGACTTAGTAAACGGAGTTCTGGGGCCAGATCACTGAGCGGCCCCTCCGGACCGCGTTCGCCGCTCTGACACGCCTATGATCAGGCTCAGTCTCCACCACGGTTGCCCTATTTATCTATTTCTTAAGACGTTTTATGTGTATGGGTGTTTGCCTGCCTGCATGCATATCACATGTATGCAATGCCTGAGGATGCCAGAAGAGGGCGACATGTCCTCTGGAATAGGAGTTACAGATGGTTGTGAGCAGGAACTAAATATGAGTCCTCTGCTAGGGCAGCCAGTGTTCCTAAGGCTGAGCCATCCCTCCAGCGAGTGTTCCTACAGCTGAGCCATCCCTCCAGCGAGTGTTCCTACAGCTGAGCCGTCCCTCCAGCCAGTGTTATAAAACATTTTAACGATCGTTTTGGTTATTCTTAGTCCCTCCTATTTCAATAAAATTTTAGGTTCATTTTGTCTATTTCTGAAAAAACAATAACTGAGATTTTACTTTTGATACCACTGTAAATTGAGTGACTTTTAAAGTTTCATTTTACTTTTAGCTTTTAAAAATTTCGTGGTGCTGGAGAGGTGGCTCAGTGGTTAAGAGCACTGGCTGTCCTTTCAGAGGATCTGGGCTCAATTCCCAGCACCCACATGGCAGTTCACAGTTCTCTGTAGCTCCAGTTCCAAAGGATCTGACACATTCACACAATGCACATAAAATAAACTCAAATAAATTATGTAAAAATAATTCGTGTGTGTGTGTGTGTGTGTGTTCACGTGTGTGCATACACGTGCCCTGAGCTCACATGGTGAATCAAAGGAAAATTTTCAGAAGTCAGTTCTCTCTTTCTATCATGTGGGTTCCAGAGATCCAGCTCAGATAGTCACCCTTGGCAACAGATCCCTCTTCTGACTGGCCATCTGTCTGTCAATGTCCCTGAACACGACAGGATTTTTCATTGTAAAAGCTTCCCTAAGCTTAAAGTGCCATCTCTGCAGTTTGGGGGACCTAGGTTCAACTCCAGCACACACATGGTGGCCCACTCCCCTCCCTAACTCCAGTCCCAAGAGATATGAACAAATGGGGCACAGATATACATGCAGACAAAATGCTCATGCACATCAAAATAAAATTAAAATTTTAGGAAAATAACACTTTCTACTCTTCATTTATTAAGTATTTGCATTATGGGATGATATTAGAATCAATCAAAGGCTTTTCCTGCAGGTTTTGACATGGTCATGAGGGTTTTATTCTTATTTTGTTAACAGAGTATTGTATTCATTTGCTCTCTTATATTAATCTAACTACATTTCTGGATAAATCCCACTTGTGTATAGTTTTCTCCATGTTACTGAATTCAGTTTGCTGGTATTTTCCTGTCTATAGAGGTCCTGGTTTCTGGTTTTCTGTACTGCTGTTATCTGGTTTTGGTATCAGGATCATGCTGTTCTCAGAAAATGAACCTGAAAGTGTAGGATGATTCTTTTTGAGTTAACGTTTATGAAAATAATGTAATTCCTGTCAGAGTTCTCCTTTGGCCTATGGAAATTAGCTGTGCTGTTGTCATTTGCTTTAGATGCCCTACTGCACCTGTTGTGGTCCCCCTTTTGTTCTTGACCATGCGGTCTCTCTGTGAACTCTCTGGCCTCTTATTTTCCATGTCTCTGCACTTGCACTGTGCTATATTGATTCTTTTATCCTCCAAAATTAGTTTTATTGAAAGTGTTATCGTTAGTTTCCACAGCCTTTACTTTTCTATGAACTTTAGAATTGATGTCTCAATATTTTGACTGCAATTTATATAACACAGGATTTCTCATATTAGTCATTTTTAGATTGCCTGTCACAGTGGTTTTTCTGAACATTCACACGGGAGGATGGAGAGATGGCTCAGTGGTTGGAAGAGTTTGCTGCTCTTTCAGAGGACCTGAGTTCAGTTCCCGACAGCCATGTCTGCCAACTCCCGACCATCTGTAAACCAGTTCCAGGACTCCCTCTTCTGGCCTCTGAGGGAATTGCACACACATATGGGAACATACACACAAATAAAAGTAAATATTGAAAAAACATTCACACTGACATACATGCATAGACTACACTGAATTTCAGACCTTTCTTGTTCCCAGCAAAACTCTCTTCCCATTAAAGAATTCTGTCACCCCCACAACCTCCAAACTCCTGGAAATCACCCATTTAGCTACCTCATTTAAGTAGGAGCTTTTTGTCTCCTTGTAACTGACTTACTTCACTTTATAATAATGTCTTCAAGTTTACCACATATGCATGCTGTCAGGATTACCTTCCTTTTGAAGGTTAAATGATAGTCATTGTGTAGTTATACCACATTAGCTTACCAATCCATCTCTTGATGAATGCTTGGTTTATTTCCACTTTTATAAATGTACACAATTTTTCAATTGAAAAGAAGAAAAAAGGCTAAGCATGAAAGATGTCCTTAACTCCAGCACTAGGGATGCAAAGGTGGGCATGTCTCTGTGACTCTGAGGTTAGCCTAGTCTACGTAGTAAGTCTACACCAACTAGAGTCATCAAAGAGGAAGGAGCCTCAGCTGAGGAAATGCCTCCACAAGATCCAGCTGTAAGGCATTTTCTCAGTTAGTGATCAACTGAGGGGAGGGCTCAGGCCATTGTATGGGGTGCCATCCCTGGGCTGGTGGTCCTGGGCTCTATAAGAAAGCAGGCTGAGCAGGCCAGGGGAAGCAGGCCAGTAAGCAGCTCCTCTCTATGGCCTCTGAATCAGCTCCTGCCTCCAGAATCCTGCCCTGTTTGAGTTCCTGTCCTGATTTCTTCTGTGATGAACAACAATGCAAAGTGTAAGCCAAACAAATCCTTTCCTCCCCAACTTGTCTTTTGGTCATGGTGTTTCATCACAACAATAGAAACCCTAACTAAGACAAATTTGTACCAGTGGGGTATTGCTGCGACAGACCTGACCCTGTTTTGGAGAGGACTGTGGAAGGACTTTGGAACTTGGAGCTAGAAAAACCATCGAGTGTTGAGACCTCAGTGGGATGTTTTGTGGAAACATGGAAGATAAGAATATTGAGAGAAGTGCAGAGGATGGGAGCCCTGGCTTATAAAGTTTCAGATGGAAGTTTAAAGACTCTATCAGGAACATTTATCATTTTGATCTAAGATCCTGAGGTTCTGGTTAGCTGGGGCAGAAGAAATAGCTGTGATTAGCAAGACACCAGAATTACTAAAGCACAAATTTGCTTCGTTGGGATACTTGATGCTGGTTGGCTGGAGCTAAGAAACAAAGCAGTGATTAAGAAGAGGCAGCATTACTGAGGGGAAATCGGGAAAGTGTTTCCTGAGAGCACAGAGAAGCTGTGCTCCAGAGGCGGCCAAGGTTGTACCTCGTGCTGGACACCCGGCTTGGTGATAATGTGTAAGTGTCATCAAGATGGCACTGGTTTCGAAGACGTGAAGAGGTCGTGGGAAGCCGCTGAGGCTTGGCACTGTGAGGAGAGCCTATGAGAGGTTACCGGTGAAAGTGCAGCTCCATTGTAGAGAAAGACCCCAGTGTTTTGGAGATGCCAGCACCATAGAATGACCAGCAAGAACAGCAGCAGCAGTGGAGGGGAGCCAGTCAGAGCCTAGAAGACAACCTGTGTGTACTGCAGAGGGAGGAGCCAGAGAAGTGACCCAAACCCTTTGCAGGAATCCGGAAGCTCGTGAGTGGATCCCAGATATTGGACGGTTGGAATTTTCTTTTGCTTTGATTTGATTGTAACTGTGCCCTGATTTTTCCCTCTTGAAGTAAAAAAGTATTTTATTGGCGCCAACGTTTAAGAGACTGAATTTTAAAAGACTTTGGATTTTAAAGGAGACTGGCTAATTTAAAGGGACTGAAAATTTAATGTCTTTGAATCTGTAAAGGCTGTGGAACTTTTAAAGTTATTTAAGATCTTGAGGATGAATAAGAAAGGAAGGGTTGTGGCTTCATAGTGATGTGTTTGTTTGTCAAGCTGACAGGGGTCAGTTTTACTGGCTGGTTGTGTGTGTCAACTTGACACCAACTAGAGTCATCAGAGAGGAAGGAGCCTCATTGTGGGTGGCACCATCCCTGGACTGGTGGTCCTGCCTTCTATAAGAAAGCAGCCTGAGCAAGCCATGGGAAGCAAGCCAGTAAGCAGTTCCTTTCTGTGGCCTCTGCATCAGGCTCCTGCCCTCCAGGATCCTGCCCTGCTTGAGTTCCTGTCCAGATTTCCTTCCGTGAGGAACAGCAGTACCTAATAAACCCTTTCCTCCCCAACTTGGTTTTTGGTCAAGGTGTTTCCTCACAGCAATAGAAACCCTAAGACACAGACCCTGTCTCAAAAAACAAAACAAAAAGAAACAGGAAGAGTAGCAGAAGGAGGCCACCACCCTCAGCCTGGATTTTTAACTAGTATTGCATTGAGCCAATTGGTTGATTAGGCGGGAATGAGCATCTAATACACTAAAGCTTTCCATTTATGCTAATCCTCCTGGACCTCAGCAGTGTTTGCTAGGTTCCCGCAAAAAAGGAGCTGACCGTTTTGGTCGTTTTATCCTCAAGTTTTCCAAGTTCCTTAGTTACTAAGGTGCTGTGAAGAGACACCATGTCCAAGGCAGCTTGTAAACCATTTGACTGGGGGTTTGCTTACAGTTTTAGAGGTGAGCGCATGGCCATTCTGGCAGGGAATGTGGCAGCAGGCAGATAGGCATCGTGCTGGAGCAGTAGCTGAGAGATCATAACTAATCTGCAGGCGGGAGGCAGAGGGAGAGTGAAGCTTTTGGCCTTTGCCACTGCGTACGGTTTAGCTGTAGACTGTGCTGGGATATTCGGTCACACAGTGAAACCCGAGACTGTGTTACTAAAATCAGCCTTGGATCAGGGGGCGGAGCCAGCAGCTAGCTGACAGGAATTAGCCACGGAGAGTACAGAGGAGCCAGGAAGAAGGACAGAGAGATGCACAGGAAGGTATAGGGAGGGACTTGGAGTTTCTTGGTCTTTTTGGTTTGGGATGTCTGGAGAGATATTCTCTTGCTTGGTCTCCAGACAAAAAGGAAGGTCAGCTGGTTGCTTCTCAGCCTCTCCGAGCCAGCAGGTTTTCACCCCAACATCTGACTCCTGAGTCTTTATTGGTAAATAGAATGATAGAGACTTAGTTAAAAACTACATTTGATGAGTAGAGCTGGTGCCAGCAGGATTGGAAATTCCACCACGCCTCAGCCTGAGTCACAGGGTGCTGACTTTGGGACAGTGGGGCCCAGGCAGTAGTTAAAATATCAGTAGAACCTTTTAATAAACACCCCCTCTCATGTGAGGACACCTCCTTGTTGCTCTTCCAGGGGATGAGCGCTCAGTTCCCAGCACCACATGGCGGCTCCTAACGGTAGTAGTCTCTCATCAGACCGCCATATGACGTGACACTGAGACTCAACCATGAAAGCTCGGCCTTAGCTTAGGCTTGTCCCACTAGCTCTTATAATTTAAATTAAGCCACTTATTTTCATGTACGTTCTGTGTCATAGCTCGTCACCTCATCTCTCCATACGGCTCATGCTGCTTCCTCCATGTCTGACTGGTGACTCTGCCTTCTTCTGTCTCCAGACGTCCTGCCTGTCTCTCCCGCCAAGCTATTGCCCATCCGGCTTTTTGTTACACCAATCACAACCATACATGTTTACACAGTGTACGAAATCCCACAACACACGACCATCTGTAACTCCAGTTCCAGGGGAGCTGATGCTTCCTTTGGCCCCTTTGGTCACCAACACATGCCTGCAGTCACACCTGTGGGTGGAAACACATACACACTTAAAAAAAAATCTTAAACAAAGAAGTGAACGTTGGCTTTGTCAGATCGTCTCTATACTGTGCACCAAGCTCTCCACGGGGTTTTGTCTTGGCTGCATACTGGATGAATTACACTGTTTGAATGCCAAGTCAGCCCTATTTGCTGGCACAAATCCCACATGGCCATTTTGTGTAGTCTGTCCATGTATTGCTAGATTCAATTTGCTAAAATTTTATTAAGTTTTTTCCCCACTGAGTTCAACAGGGATTTTGATCTGTGTTTTGTCTCTGCTGGATTTCCAACAGTGATGGTGTCTTCACACAGGGACCCAGGGAGTTCTTTCTCTAGCTCTCTGGGAGAGCCCATTTAGAAGTAGAAATAGTTCTTCCTTAGAAATCCCCTGGAATTCCTCAGTGAGGTTGTCTAGCGCTTAGGTTTTCCTGGCTGAAAAGATTTGAACCACAGTTTGAACTTCTTTAATACATACAAATTATGCTGGCTGCCTTTATATCTATTTGCTTATTGTGGGTGTAGCTGTAAGTGTATGTACCGTGGCACACATGTGGAGATCAGAGGGTAACTGTGGAAGTCACTTCTCTCATTCTATCAGGTAGAGTCCCCAGAACTGAACTCAGAACCTTAGGCTTGGCCACAAGCACCTTGACCTGCTTAGCTATCTTGCTGGCCCTCAGGGCTACCTATCCTTAAGGGAGAGTTATTGTTTGTTTCTTTAGGAGCTTGCATGCTTCATCTAAGTTATCAAATTTGTTAGCCTAAAATCACCCATTATACTGTGTTCTCTGATTATCACTACCTTAGTCTGGAGTAATGTCATCTGTCATTCCTAATGTTGGTCAGTCGCCTCCCCAACCTGGTTAAAGGCTTACAATATTTAATGATTTGACTATACCAGTTTGTGTTTACATTAATATTTCTGTATTAGCGTTCAGATTTCTAGTCTACTGATCTCCAAAGGAAAGCCTCTTCTTCTCGTTCCCCCTGCTCTTCATCCTGCCCACCCCATACCCTGGCCCTACACAAACCCTAAGCCACGGTTTGCCTGCTCCGACAATGTCACATAAAGACAGTTACACAACATGTATTTTTGCTGACCTAGGACAGTTTTCAAGGTTCATCTGTGCTGACGTAGGCGTCATTATTTAATTGCTTTCTACAATTTCACATCCTGTTGATCCAGTCATCAGATGATGGACATTTGGGGTATTATGTCTTCTCCTCTGGGAATAAAGCTGCTGTGAGCACTCCTGTATAAACATGTTTCCATTTCATCTTGATAAATACTTGCGTACAGAACGAACTGGGTCAGTTAGAGGTGTGTGTTTCACTTCCTCTAATCCTTACAACCAAAACTCGGTATTGCTTGGGTCTTGCTTGTTCTTTTGCTTTGTTTTGAGACAGGACCTATTGCCCTGGCTGGCCTAGAACTCACTATGTAGTCTAGGCCAGCCTTGAATCACAGAGATTTGCCCGCTTCACCTCCCAAGTGCTCCCAGCCCCACCTTGCCTTTTTTTATTATGACCATCTCATGAAAATGACCTCTGTCTCTCCCATGTCAGGAGCCAATTTCCTCCTAAAATTATTACAGGAACCATCGCCCTGGGGAGTCTGCAGAGAACCCCACACCCCCAATTGTATTAAGAACTGTTCTATTGACAGAGCCTACCCCACACCCAATTATCTGTTAATAGAGAGCTATCTGTTAGCGGAACCCGCCCCACGTTCCAAATTATCTAGAGAACTAGGTGTGTCAACTTGTGACTTCCTGGCCTATGTGACCTGACCGAACGTAACCTCCTGGCCTATGTGACCAACGTGAACCATGCGGCAAGAGTCCAGGCCCTTGTGCCCCCCCCAAACTCCTTATCCTATATAAGCTGTAACCCTGTCTCTAATAAACGGAGGCTCTGACAAACCTAGCATGGCCTTCTTCCTCTCTTTCCCCCCATATCTTCTGGATAGCGCCTCTCCGGGACCCTGGAATTACTAAACTGCCAGGCGGGTTACAACCCCTAGACTGAGTAACCCACCAAGGCGGTCTACACTCCCACATGAGGCCCTTCCCCCACCCCTCGGAGACAAGGTCTAATAACTGTGGATACCCTGGAATTCTCTTACGAATTCCAGGCTGGCCTTGCCCCAAGCTCCCATTTCTCTGCCTTCCCTTCCCAAATGCTGGGGTTCCAGGCCTGCCTCATCATACCCAGCCGCTTTGGGTGCTGTTGATGATAATTTTTGTTTTGCTTCCTGTGCTTGCTATTTGTTGAGCTGTTTAAGCCTGTGTATCTCTGGTTTTCATCGGAAATTTGGAAGGCTATTAGGTATAATTTATTACTGTATTTTCTCCATCCTCCTCCTTCTTGAAACATCTCCAGTTACACCTGGACTCGGCTGCTGAGTTTTTGCCCAGCTCAAAATGCTTTTTTGCTTCTTAGCCTTTCTTTCTCTGTGTGTCCTTGTCAGGTGGTTCCCTTTGCTCATTTTTTACAGTTCTTTCTGTTCTTGCTTCTACTTCTTTGTTGCTGTGGGGTTCTTTTTTCTTATTTTGTTTGTTTGTTTTTTGAGACAGGGTTTCACTTTAGAATCTAGGCTGGCCCAGAATTCCCTAGGTGGCCCAGGCTGGCAACCTGGGAAGTGTGGCACTCTGCCACCTGCCCTGGCAGCACCCCCAGACCTCGTTTTCAGCCTCCTTGCCTGTATTTGAGGTTATATGGTAGACATTTTTCATTTTGCTTTGATGAAACCTTTTGTTTTCTTGTTATTGTGAGGCAAAGTCTTTCCTGCATCTGGGGTGGCCTCAAACTCACTCGGGATCATCAAAAGATAACTTTAAACTTCTGATCCCCCTGCCTCCAATCCCAGACCAAGGTTATAGGCATGTGCCACTACCACTGGTTAGTTTATGCAATGCTGAAGATGGAACCCAGGACTTTGTATATTCTAGGTAAGCAATGTACCAGCAGAGTCCTGGCTCTAGCTAGTCCCTATAATTTTTTCCCTTCTTCTTTTTTTTTTTCAGTGTGTATGAGTATTCTGCCTGCATATATGCATGTGTACTATGTGTATGCCTGGTGCCCTTGGAGTTCAGACAAGGGCAGTAGATATCCTGGAACTAGAGTTATGGATGGTTGTGAGCCACCATGTGGGTGCTGGGAATCAAACCCAAGGCCTCTGCAAGAGCAGCCAGTGCTTTTTTTAAAATTGAAAATAGATTTTTTAAATACAATATATTCAAATTATGGTTCTGCTGTCCCAACTCCTCCCAGATCCTTCACCTCCCACCCACCCAAATCCATACTCTGTGTTGCTCTCCCTCATTAGAAAACAGACATCAAAAAAATTAATGAAATAATTGTCAAGTTGGGAGCGTAGGCCCCAGTCCCTCGCATCTATCCCAGCCCCCAGGCCTGGCCTGGACTCCAAATCCCAGCAGGCCATATCCTGACCCCTCCCAGGGTATTTAAGTGATCTCCCGAAAGAAGAACACACCACGTGGTCTCCCTTTCTTCCTCCCAAGGACAGTGTATTCCTGACTTCCCGGTTACCCCTCAGGGCCACCCGAGAATGCAGAACTCCCATTAAACCTGGATATTTCTTAAATTGGCTTGTTTTGATTTGGCTTGATTGGGAATTTTGCATAGGCAGGGAGCTTGTGCTAGAAAATATTTCTAACAATAATATAAATAAAAACAAACAAACAAGTCAGGTGGTGGTGGCACAGGCCTGTAATCTTAGAACTTGGGAGGCAGAGGCAGGTGAATCTCTGTGAGTTAGAGGCCAGCCTGGTCTACAGAGCAACAGCTAGGGGCTATATAGAAAAACCCTGTCTCAAAAAACAACAAAACAAACAGGGGAAGCCGGGCGGTGGTGGCGCACGCCTTTAATCCCAGCACTCGGGAGGCAGAGGTAGGCGGATCTCTGTGAGTTCGAGGACAGCCTGGTCTCAAGAGCTAGTTCCAGGACAGGAACCAAAAGCTACGGAGAAACCCTGCCTCGAAAAAATCCAAAAAAACCCCCCAAAAAACAAAAAAACAAACAAACAGGGGAAAAAGGAGCTACAGAAAAAGTATAAGAAACACATACAGAAGCAGAGACAAACACATTTACACACACAGAAACCCATAAAACAAAATTAGAAACCATAACATATAAACAAAAGACCTGTTAGGTTAAAAAAAAAAAAGTTCAGACAAAGCTTTATGAAACAAACAAACCAAAACCTCCAAAAGTACCACAGAGTTTGGTTTGCATTAGATTATCTACAGCTGAGCAGGGGGCCTGCCCTGCAGGGTAGTTTGTCACCTAGCTGTGAGACTTTGTTAAAGAAAACTAGTATTTGCTTTGTAAGCAGTTATCTGTTGGAGATAGCTTCTTGGTAGAAGCTCGGATCTGGGCTTAGGTCCACTCTCTCGATGCTGCAAACCCATCTGGCTTAGATCTGGGCAGGCCCTGTGCATGGTGCCACAGTATCTGTGAGTTCATATGTGTGTCTAGAAGACCTTCTTTCCTTGGTGTGTTCCATCCTCACTGGCTCTTACACTTTTTCTGCAGAGTTCCCTGACTCTCAAGGGGAAGGATTTGATGGAGGCGTCCTATTTAGGACCAAGCATCCTAGAGCGGCTCCTTCTTTGCACGGTCAGCACTCTCTTGTTGCGTTGTGGGCCATCTACTGCAAAAGAAAGTGTCTCTGATGATAGCTGAGCAAGCCGCTGATCTCTGTGGATAGCAGAATGTCATCAGCCATCATTTCTTTTTTTTTTTTTTATTTGACAGTTGGTATTTTATTCAGATAGCAGTCTCATTACATGTGGTCCAAGAATATTGAAAGAACTCAAATAAAATCAGATGTGAAGGTCAGTCTTCACACATCATAGCCAACGATGCCATGTTTGCCTATGATCTCTCCGACATAAAACCACATCCACACCTCAGTGGCCACCAAACCATTCAACACAGCTTCCTTAACTGTAAGATGTTTGAAGCTACCAGTTTTAGCACTTTGAATTATTTTTTTCGCACTCTGAATAGCTGCAAGGAGTTCAGCAGGGGTTGGGGGAACCAGCTCAACCTTGGTGTATTGCCAAAATGTGGCCAATAGAGGCTTCGAGTAATTCACAGCAGCGGATACTAGCCCAGGGGCTTTCTCCGCAAAGTTACGGACAAACTTGGCCATGGTCTAGGGTGGAAGATCCGTCTCCTCGAACCGCCGGCTGAATGTCACCCTCGGAAGCCGTCAGCCATCATTTCATTGCTACATTCCTTTAACGATAATATTTGGATTTCCCCTAGATCCATGGCCTATTTAGTCTCAGGTTCTCGGCCTCCTGAGCAGTCTTGGGCATGGGTTCCATATCATGGAGTGGGCCTTAAATCCAGCCAGAGAGTGGTTGGTTACTCCTACAACTCTTCGTGCCACTATTGCACCTTGGGGGTCATCATTGCTGATCACAGATATGTCTTTAGCTGAGATGGGGTTTGCCTTTCTCCTCTGGTCACGTGCAGAGTTCCTTCCTGTACCACAGACATTAGTCAGTAGGGGTGAAGGCTAATTTCTCCATGTTCCATGAGTTATATGTTGCCATTGTCTTCAGCAACAGGCCCTCACCATCAGACTGTGGAGAGAAATCACTAGCCTTAGCAGTAGCCTGGGTTGTTTGGGGGTTTCCACGGGGGGGGGGGGATGACTTTTGGCCAAGAGTGTGATTAGATGTAACCCATCCCTGGTAGGTTTATTTGATGGCAAGAGATGTCTGGTTGCAGCTCTGTCTCCCTTGTTATTTGGTGATTCCGTTTAGATGTCTTCCATCTATGTATATATTTTCAGAATCTTCTACGGTATTAGGTTTCTACATGACCCCTTCAAATGGCCCTTAATCTTAGCTGTGTCTCCCCATATTCCCTCCCTCTCTTCACCCAACCCCTCCCATTTGATCCTCCCATTCCAGTCCCCCACATAACCATCCAGAACCATCTATTCTATTTCCCATTCCTAGGATGCATCCCTTCCCCCTAGTCCCTTATTCAACACATAATCTCTGTGACTGTATAGATTGTAGCCTGCTTATCAAAGACTTAAAAGCTAATGTCTGCATGTAAGCAGATACCGTATTTTAGTTTGGGATCTGGGTTACCTCACTCAGAATGATTTTTTTCAAGCTTCACCTAATTCCTTGAGAATTTCATAATATTACATTGTATAAATGTACCACATTCTCGTTATCCACTTATCCATTGATGGATATCTAGGTTGTTTTCAATTTATTAATTATGAACAGGGCTGCAATGAGCATGGTTGAGCAAGTGTCTCTGTAGTAGGATGTAGAGTTCTTTGTGTGTATGCTCAAGGGTGGTATAGCTGGCTCTTGAGGTAGAGCCATTCCCAGATTCCTAAGGAACTTCCACAGTAATTTATATAGTGGCTGGACAAGTTTGTACTCCCACCAGCAAAGGTTTAGTATCCCTTTACCCCTCCCCCATCCTTGCAAGTATGAACTGTCTGTCATCTGTTTTGTTGATCTTGGTCATTCTGACTGAGGTAGCATGAAATTCTCAAAGTAGCTTTGGTTTGCACTGATTTCACTGGTGACTAAGGATGTTGAACATTTCTTAAAGTGTTTTTCGGCCATGTGTATATCATTTTTTTGAGAATTCCCTGTTTAGCTCTGTATCCCAGTTTTTTTTTTTAATTTGGATTGTTTTCTTGATGTCCTGGGATCTTTTATTTTTAGTTCTTTATATATTTTAGATATTAACCATCTGTCCAGTATGTAATTGGTAAGGATCTTTTCCCATTCTGTACGCTGCCACTTTGCGTGAATGATAGTGTACTTTGCCATACAGAAACTTTTCAGTTTCATGAGGTCCCATTTATTATTGTTATTGTTATTATTATTACATAGTGCCAGTGCTATACAGTGTTCTACACTGAAAGTGTTTTTCTGTGCCAGTGAGTTCAAGGTTATTTCCCTGCTTTCTCTTCATATTCCGTGTATCTGGTCTTATGCTGAGTTCCTGATCCATTTGGAATTAAGTTTTGCACAGGGTGAGAAGGATGGATCTATTTGCATTCTTCTACATGCCGCCATCCGGTTTGACCAGCATCATTTGTTGAAGACGCATCTTTTTTTTTTTTTCCAGTGTTATTTCTGGCTTCTTTATCAAAAATCATGTGTTCATAGGTGTGTGGACCTATGTCTTCAGTTCCATTCCATTGATCAACATGTCTATTTTTATGATAATGCTTCTATTACTATCTCTCTATTATACGATTTGAGGTTGGGGAGGGCAGCCAGTGCTCTTAGTCACTAAGCTGCCCTTCTGCCCCTTTGCGCTCACTTCTTAAGATGCAGTAAAATGGCTTGGGAACACTACAGTTCTTTCAAGGTTTGCTTTCAAAACATTTTGGTTTCCTGGACCCGTTATTTGATACAGGACTAGTTTGGTCCCACAGTTGAGGCAGCAGCTTCTGGGGATTCTTGATTCCATGTCTATGTATTTTTCTGAGGTAATGGTCAGGGATGCTCCTGTTCCTGCTATGCCCTCTGCTCCTTTGGAGTGGGGTTTGCTGCCCTCTGCAGATCTTTGCCTCTCCCTCAGCACTCTCTGAAACCCTACCTGCTTCCTTTGGCTTCATCAGCTTCCCAGGGTGGGAGTCACTGTCACAGTCTTCCCTTCTGCCTTATGCTCAGTGCTCTCAGAGCTGCCCTTCCGTTGGTTTCCTCTGATGTTTGTTGTCGAGCAGAAGGGCATGATTTGTTCCAGTTATTTTACTTTTTAATAATAAAAAAAATGCACTTGTTTCTCCTTTTTTTGGTTTTTCTCTGTAGCTTTTGGAGCCTGTCCTGGAACTCTCTCTGTAGACCAGGCTGACCCTTGAACTCACAGAGATCCGCCTGTGCACCACCACTGTCCAGCAAAATGCATCATTTTAAAAAAAATAGTCAATGTGCCCAGCGGTGGCAACGCACGCCTTTATTTTTTTTTTTATTTTATTTTTTATTTTTTGGTTTTTCGAGACAGGGTTTCTCTGTGGCTTTGGAGCCTGTCCTGGAATTAGCTCTGTAGACCAGGCTGGTCTCGAACTCACAGAGATCCGCCTGCCTCTGCCTCCCGAGTGCTGGGATTAAAGGCGTGCGCCACCATCGCCCGGCCAGCGCACATCTTTAATCCCAGCACTGGAGAGACAGAGGCAGGCAGATCTCTCTGAGTTCAAGAGGAGACTGGTCTACAAGAGCTAGTTCCAGGACAGGCACCAAACCTACACAGAGAAGCCCTAACTCGAAAAGCAAAGAACAAAACGAAACAAAATAGTCAATCAATGCAATTGTTTTTATTATGTGAAATTTGTATGTGTCTATTCTCACTCTTCTGTATACTAGTGTTCTTCAGTTTTTAAATGATCTTTGAATGATAAACACATTTGTAACAGGCCCTTAACCCAAAGGGAATTCTGAGGGACCTGGATTTAAGGAATATGCCTCCAGATTATTCCTTATTAAAAATATTTTTACGTTTATTTGTTTTATTGCATGTGTATGAGTGTTTTGCCTGCATGTCTGTCTGTGAAGCATGTGCATGGCTGATGCCCATGGATTTCAGCAGAAGGCATTGGATCCCCCTGGAACTAGAGTTCTCCATGTTTGTAACCCACCAAGTAGTGTGGGAACTGAACCCTGGCCAACTGGAAGAGCAGTCAGGGCTGCTAACCACTGAGCCACCTCTCCAGTCCCTAGTCCTTATTTTTGTTATCCCTAGGTTATTTATGTTCAAGTATCAAACCTACTTAAGAACAGGTCTTTTTTCTTAATTATCCTGGAAGTCTTCTCCCCACTCCCCAATCAGTTCAAGTAAAATATTGGGCAGGGACAGAATGAGGTTCCTAGAGTTGGGAAAGCTGAGAAGTCCCATGGCCTGCTGCTGTTAAGCTGGAGATTGAGGTAAGCCAGCAGCCGAGCTCAGTTGGGGTCTGAAGGCCTGAGAACAAGGTGGTTGGAATGTTAGGAATTTCCTTTGGATGGTCAGTTCCTGGGTGGTGCCTGGATGATTTTAGGTTGTGGTCTTTCTGGAAACCAAGTATTGCCTTGGGGTCAGCTACTGAGACTCAGGCTTCTGTTGAGCTTGTCATGGCTGGGTCCTACAGACACAGCACTGTATAAGTCACTATGCTGGGGGTCAGAGGGGAAGGTACCTACCAAACAAGCATGAGGATCTGAGTTCAGATCCCTTAGCCATGTGAAAAGCCAGTTAGGAGAGCACACACTGCAATTTTAGAGCTCGGGAGGTAGAGACAGGCAGATCTCTAAGGCATACTGGTCATCTTGCCTTGCTATCTGTGAGCTACAGGTTCAATGAGAAAGTGAGGTGGAGAGCAATCGAAGATGACATCTAATGGTAACCGCTGGCCTCCGTACACACCAGCAGGCAAGCAGGCACACACAGATGTGTACACACATACACAAGGAAATGAATTAAGGGTCTCCCGTTGCTGCACAAGTCTTCTGGCACAAGACTTGACCTTCTTTTTCTGCTAATAATTATGTCCCCTGTCCCCTAAGACAGCCATGTTCCCACCAAGAGCTAAGTCTCAGATGGACCAGCTAATGGTCATGCTAGCATCCTGGTTTTCTGCTATTTCTTTCTCCTTTCTTGAGAGCTCATTTAACAGAGTGTCAATTTTATTTACCCAGACTTTCTCTCTGATGGCTTGGTCCTCCATGTTGAAGAGGCCAGCCATACAAATTCAGATATGAAAACTCTATAGGTTTATACCCAGCCCCAACTCCTACCAAAAGCACCCTTTCTGGTCTGTTGAAAACAACCTGCCTGGTCCTTATCGAGGGAGGCCGGCAAGAACAGGCAGCCAGCATTTCTCCACAGACCTCTCCCGCTCTCGTTATCTAGGACAATGTAGACAAAAACTTCTGGTCAGCTGGGCTGGTGGTGGCGCATGCCTTTAAACCCAGCTCTAGGGACGCAGAGACAGGAGGATCTCCGTGAGTTCGAGGCCAGACTGGGCTGAAGAGCAAGTTCTAGGACAGGCACCAAAGCTTCACAGAGAAACCCTGTCTAGAAAAAATAAAAACAAACCAAAAAAACCTTCTGCTGGGAAGCAAGCTCCTTCCTTCCTCAGGGGGCCTTTGATGTTGTTGCCCAACCGTTGGCTGGTCTTCCTCAGAACCTCCTGAACTGGCAAGTGACAGAAAGTCACACTGCCCCCAAGGAGAGTAGCCCACCTGTTTACTTACTTGTTTCCTGGGGTGAGAACCAGAGGTCAATGTTCACACCACTGAGGAGGGGGAAATCTCCGATTGATGTGTGAATCGAAGTAGAGGAGAAAACCAAATAAAACAGATGATTGGGGTGGGGGATAGCAGAGGAAGTTTCCCCTGTTAAGCAGTTTGGGGTTGGAGGGGTGGGATTGAGGAAGCAGAAGCCGCGTTCAGGCTGGGCCAATAGAGAATATTCGTACTGCGTTTGTGTGGCTCTGGCTTTAGGATCTGCCACATCTGTCTGCGTTTCTGGTGCCTCTAACAGACAAGATGCCTGTCAAGGCTAGAGCTCCACACTGTAGCCTCTCTCCCACCCCCACTCGTGTGTGTGTGTGTGTGTGTGTGTGTGTGTGTGTGTGTAACCTGAGGCTGAACAGGCGCCCTGCGAAGGTGCTTGTATGAAAAAAGAGGCTCTGAGCGTGCGAATAAACGAGCACAAAGGAAGGAAACTGCAGCGGATTTTTAAACACAATTTGTTTGTATCTTGATTCGGGAGTGGGAATGAGTAGAGAGCGACAGACAGACAGAATACGAAGGTTTCCACCCACAGAGGTCCCAGAACCAAGTATAAAAGGAGACATTGTAATCAGAGCGCCAGCCGGCCCCACCTGACTCAGACTGCGGCTGAGGGGTGGGAAGAGGACTAGAAGGTTCGACTGCAGCCGAGGCTCCTTCTTCTACAGGTCTCCCCCCATAGTACTCCCCCCTCGCTTCTTCCCCCTCCTCAGTTGGTAACGAGGTTCGGAAGCTGTGGGGAGGGGAGGCAGTCGTCAGGCTCCCCAGAACGAGGCAGGATGGTGTGAGCTCAAGCGCCCTGCATTTGCTGGGGCAGCGGTGGCAACACTTGGTTATTCAAGGCTGGAATTCAAATGAGGCTGGCACTGCTCCAAGTCTCAGGGCTTAGGAGAGAGAGGCGCATTAACAATGCATCAAGATCAGCCTTGCGTGGGCTCAGGCTCCCCTATCTGCATCCCTCCCTCTGTCACTGATTTGGGGGTGGGGGCCTCTTCCAGAAGCGCTTCGTCTGTCAGGCTG
This sequence comes from Microtus oregoni, assembly GCF_018167655.1. NCBI lineage: Eukaryota > Metazoa > Chordata > Mammalia > Rodentia > Cricetidae > Microtus > Microtus oregoni. The sequence goes on along the minus strand of NW_024543075.1, from coordinate 21,845,533 downwards.
TGAGCAGAGGTGGGGGTGGGGGGGTCTGAAGTTAGGCAGATTTTTCTCATCACATGATGGGGGACCTGTATCATGTGATGGCTCCGGTGATGTTGGAGGCGGCATGTGACTCCCAGGGCTACGTGGGCTCAAAAACAATTTAAATACAAAAACACACGCAGGTTCCCCTCCTTTCCTTTGCCTTTTGGTCTGGCTCTCCCTACCTTTGCGTTGGTGCCTGACCGAATGGAAAACCCGTCTTCGTTTGGCAGCCTGTGAGCTCCGGGTACCTGGAGACCAGGCCCTGTGCTGCCCCCACCCCAGGAGCCGTGCCCCCCATCATTCTGCAGTCCTCTGACTCCCAGCCTGGTAAGTTGCTGAACACTTTAACAATTATCTGGGAAGCTGCCCTCAACTGTCTCATTAGCATGCATAGGACACCCTCTCGACGCAGGGTGGAAGGGAGCTGGGGGAGGGGGGCGCCCGCGGCTCTGGGGAGCTGAGCTCTGGGCCCTGCCCTGCGAAGCTAGGTCCTGCTGGGGTGGACCAAGCAACTGCGTGTCTCTTGCGGTCTCCAGTCTGTCTCCTGGCACTTTTTTCTTCTGTCTCCTCTGAGCCTCCCCACCTCTCACCTTGTTCTTTCCTGCCCCCTTTTCACGCCCCCCCTACTTCCCCCCCCACCTCCCAACACCCCCCCCCCCCCCCCCCCCCCGCGCGCACTGCACCTCTCATCTTGATTTACAAATCTTTTTGTTTTGGATACCTAGACTGTATGTCGTTTCTATCCAGGAATGAAAAGGCCAGGTCCTAAGGACTTGGACATGTTCTAAGGCCCCTTGATATTTTTCCCCCTTCACTCAGATGATGTTGCCATTGGGATTGTTTGAAGGTTGCCTGTTAACCCCCCAGATGCCAGCCAAACCGAGGCTGGCTCATCAGGTGACAGGAGGCAGGGTGACAGCCATCAGGGAGGCAGGTCTCCTGGTGACCCCAAACATTTGACTTTGAGGGAGGAGACATCAAGGCTGCAAGCAGAGCCAAAGTTCAGTGCCCAGGGGCATTCTCAGGTGCCACACACAGGGGAGCTTGCTCCGAGTTTCAGGCCACACCTCTGCAGATGGAGGCAGAGTTGGCTGAGAAACTAGCCTTGGGGGAAGCTGCTGTGAATCCCGTGTGAATGCCACGGTGGCAGCCTCTGTAGGCACAGAGCAAGTGGGTGGCTGCAGGCACGCAGGTATCATCTGTTCAGCCAGAAACAACAACAGAGTACAGTCCACGCAGCAGCGTAGAAAGAGAATTGTCGCCTTTAGCCCTCGGGGAAACTGAGGCACAGAAAGACAAGTTAGCTTGCTTACTTAAGGTCGTACAGCTAATAAATGCCGAGGTGGGAGCATCTGGGCCCCAGCAGTTTCTCGCTAGGGATGACTACACAGTTAGCCATCATGGTAACCTGCCTCAAACAACAACAGCAGCCAGCCAACAGTTACCATGCAACAGGTACCTTGCGGGTTTGGGGCCACATCTGTGCACAAAATAAAAACGTCCTGTTCTTACACAGATCAGGCAAGTCACCGCACAAGGCAATCTTTTGTTTCAAACCGGGGAATTTGCAAAGAAAAAAAAAAAGAGCAAGGTACCAGGAAAACATAGAAGACACATTTCAGGCCGAGAAGTGGGAATAAAGGGAGTGCAGTCAAAGGAAGCTTCTGTGATGTTGTGATCTGAGAAAGGAGGCAGAGCCAACGAGGTGAAGGGTTCAAAAGAGCTCTCCTCTACCAGAGCGAGAGGCAGGGACAAAGGCCTGGCTAGGTGACCAAGTCAGGCTCTTGAGGAGCAAGGAGAAGCCTGTGGGCTGAGCAAGGTGTGTGAATATGGCTGTGCCAGTTGAGGTGTTCTGGATTATAAAGGGCTCTGGAGACCTTGCTTGGGGTCTTAGGTTTCATCCCAGGATTGATGAACAACCACAAAAGCCTAAAAGAGGGAACTGGATTTGCAGCATGAAGAAAAACGCACGAAGTGAAACCAGTGTGTTGGGTCAAAAACCACCTCCAAGGCCGTGGCTTCAAACAAGGATGGTTTGTAGCTCTTTGTTCTGGGAGTCAGCCATTGGGGCTGGGATGGTGTGAGTGACTCTGTGCTTGACGGCATTGGCTTGTCCAGCGAGGTGGCCGGTAGGCTGGCTGGGAGGAGAGGTCACAAGCAGGGACTGCTGATTGTCAGGGACAGCGAAATTGATCAGGTCTTCTAACAGTGCCTTTTGGTTAATGCAGAGAGACTGGTAACTGGTGGTCGGATGATGGGAACAGTGGGTTCTGAGTCCTTCGCCTGAAACACGGCATCTGTATCCTCCCTCCAAGGCCCAGGGGGGTAGAAAGATTATACGAGCTGGAGGATGGAGGAGTGTTGTGCATGCTATCTTCTGGATATGGGATGCCCATTGCAATTGTAAACACACAACAGCCGTGACTGGATAAGACCTGCACACGTACACACAAAAGACATGGAAGCAGGAGGGGGATGCACTGGGGAAAAGAAGGGGTCAGCGAAAATGGGAGGGAGATAAGGAGTCAATAAGAACACAGTACCTTGTATATAAGCGTGAAACTGTCAAAAATAAAACAGAAGCAGTGTAAACAAATGGTCTGAGCTGTGTATCTCCACATCCAGTCCAAGACGTGGGACAGCTGGATCGCAACAGCAGTCAGAAAGGGGACCCTCTGTCTGTAGCCGTTCTCACGCCTCTACTGCACTCCTGCTGCTGATGCCCCATTGGCCTAAACCAATAACACCATCAGGACCAGGGTCTCCACCCCTCGACTGGGAAAGTTACAAAATACTGTGTCTATTTTTCCCCCTAGACTTACTAGATGAATTCAAGTGGATAAGCTTGGGACCAGGGAGCGGGCTCAGTCAGCAAAGTGCCCACCACATAAGCATGAGGACCTCAGTTCAGATCCCCAGAGCCTGTGTAAAGAGCTGGGGTTGCTCATGTGCTCCTATAACCCCAGCCCTTGGGGAGAGCAGAGGGAAATACAGACAGGTGGATTCCTCAGTCTCATTGGCCAGTGAGGCTAGCTGAATGGGTGCACTTCAGGCTCAGTGAGAGACCTTGTCCAAAAACTAAAGGTGGAGAGTGATCAAGATGTGACATCCAACATGACTCACGTGCACAGACACCTGTAAGCACACATACATACAAACACACACACACACACGATAAACTGAGTAGTGCCTCTGTAATATTGGGAGGAACTGAAGCCAAGAGGTGATACAGTTTTGTGCCTAGAGATAACCTGTCATGATCAGACATGATTTTATGCTTAGGACAAACAAGGGTCTGAGGAATTGATGGGAAAAATAATAGAGGTCTAGGAGGAGATGGGTGTGGTGCAGAAAGGTCTCCTCGCATTGTTGAGAAAATCCAAGGAGATTTGTGAGAAGTTGCCCTAAAATGAAATCTAATCCAGACAGAATTCAGGACGCTTCTCTTTTCGCACAATGACAGCACATGCAAAAGTCCTGGGGCAAGATGAACGTGGCTGTGGGGGTGGGTAGGGATGGGAAGGAGGCAGTTTTGTGTAGCAGTCAAGCAGCTGGGCAGTGTGTAGTTGAGAGGCAGGTCATTTTGAAGAGGGGGATGTGAGCATTGAGGCAGGCAGTGGGGGTTGCAGAGCAGAGCAAAATGCTTGGTGAGAGGAGAGAGATGTGTTTAAAATCATGCCCTTGTATCCAGTAACTTTTAACTGCTTGGGACCAAGTATTGGGAGATGGTAGAAAACAGTCAGGTTCAATAATCCCAAAGAGAGAGAAGGAGAGAGAGAGGGGGGGGGAGACGAAGAAGGAGGAGGAGGAGGAGGAGGAGGAGGAGAGGGAGGGAGGGAGGGAGGGAGGGAGGGAGGGAGGGAGGGGAGGGGAGAGAGAGGGGTTTAGAAGGAAATCAATGGAAGGTGAGCTGCAGATTCTACCAAGCTGGAGTAAGAACCATAGCAGGAAGGAACCATGGAGAACGAGGGAGCCCTCACAGCAACAGAAGCTACAGTGAATGAAAGAGCTGTGTCCCAGGCTGGCCTAAAAACGTGAAAGCCTTGGTGAGTTCCCAATAGAACATCCCCATTAGGCCAGCTGGCCTGGGTCTGAAAAAGCCTGGGATAAAACCGGACTCTCTGAACATAGCAGACAATGAGGACTACTGAGAACTCAAGAACAATGGCAATGGGTTTCTGATCCTACTGCACGTACTGGCTTTGTAGGAGCCTAGGCAGTTTGGATGCTCAACTTACTAGACCTGGATGGAGGTGGGGGTTCCTTGGACTTCCCACAGGGCAGGGAACCCTGATTGCTCTTCGGGCTGAGGAGGGAGGGGGGACTTGATTGGGGGAGGGGGAGGGAAATGGGAGGCGGTGGCGGGGAAGAGACAGAAATCTTTAATATATAAATAAATAAATAAAATAAAAAAAACATGAAAACCTGCTGCCTCAGCCTTCTGGGTGCTGGGATTATAGGCATGACCACACCCAGCCCCAAAATGAGTTCTGCTGGGGAGCCTCCTGGGAGTATCAGTCTGCACCACCTGCACACTTCTAGAAAGGCTGGCTTCCAGGCCCACCCCAGGCCTTTTGCATCCACACCCACGGCTTAAAAAAGAACCTTGGGTGATTCATAAGCACATTGAAGTCTGAGGAATGCAGGTCTGGGTTGTCTCAGGAAAAGCTGATGCTAATCTGCACTAGACAAGACAATGAGTCCCAAGCCCCACACTCCTGTTCCTGTTCTCCTTTCAAAGCAAGTGTTGATTTAGCCCTCCTTGCCCGTGGTTTTTATTTTATATTTTATTACTCAAAATTGAAAACAAATACATATAAATAATATAGTAAAACTTACACAATCATTATTACCTTCAATAATTTTAAGTTCCTAGGCAATCTTCTTCATTCCACATCAGCCCTCCCCTCCAAGACTATCTTGGATCAAATCTTAGGAATAATATAATATTACATATAAATCTTTTTGGTTGGGTTTTTTGGGGGGGGGATATTTATATCTTGCTGTTGCTTAGCTTTTGTTTGTTTGTTTGTTTTTGTTTTTCAAGACAGGATTTCTCTGTGTAGTCCTGGCTGTCCTGGAACTCACTTTGTAGGCCTGGCTGGTCTTGAACTCAGAGATCTACCTGCCTCTGCCTCCAGAGTGCCAGGATTAAAGGTGTGTGCCACCACTGCCTGGCTTGTTGTTTTGTTTTGAGACTGGATCTCTCTCTATGTAGCCCTGGCTGTCCTAGAACTCACTGTAGACAAGGCTGGTCTTGGACTCACATTGATTCACCTACCTCTGCCTCCAGAGTGCTGGGATTAAAGTTATGGGCCACCACACTCTGCCCTACATAGATGCAAGTTCTTAACTACCTCTTTACATTTTTAAAAAAATCTTTAATTTTTTTTTCAGTGCTAGGATTGAGCCTAGGCCTTTTACAAGCTAGGCAGTCACTCAACTGTGGAAACTATACTTCAACTCCAAGGGCTGCCCTGCCCCCTTTAAATATAACTATTACGTCATCACCCCATCCCCCAAGTCAAGAGTAAGTCCTTATCCTGAGCTATCTAGTTGGTGCATGCATATTAGCAATTGTCTTCTGTCATTTAATCTTTTATCAGTTTAAACATTTAAATATTTAAATGCCTATTTGTAGCAATTGATTAGTATATCCTTTACCACCTTCTTTAATTTATTGATTCTGTAGGAGTCAGCCATGACAAGCTAAATATGAACAGATCACCCAAAGGAAGTTCTTTACTTCTAACCATTATCACCTGCCAGAGTAGGACTCAGCCACTGATAAGTTTAATGGAGGCCCGAGTCTCAGTAGTTTGGCCTGAAGAAATACCTGGTTGCAGGAAGAACCACAAACTAAGATTACCTGAGCACCACCCAAGAACAGACCATCCAAAGGAAATGCCTAACGTTCCAACCACTGTAGATAGGATCACCTACCAGCACACACTCACCAGGACACCCCTAGACGAATGTCAGCGAAACAGGAGTCCTGAACCTCAGAAACCCCTCACCCCCACCTCTACTACTATAAAAACCCAACTCTAACTGAGCTCAGGGCTCTCCGTTTATTCCAATACGTTGGACATGCGGAGAGACTGAGTTTGCAAACTTGCATAAAATAAAGGCTCTTTGCTTTTACATATGGGACTCGGTCTCCTTGTGGGCTTTTGGGGGACTTCGTGGATTTGGACATAACGGATTCCTTTTTTTTTTCCTTATAATTTGATTTAATAAGTTTGAACTCAGTCAGTGTTCATGGCGTCATTTTATACATTTCTCTGCCTGTGTATTTTCTGTAAACTAGTAATGAGATATAAAGGGAAATACTTTTGAAAAGATGTTTTAGGGCTTGGAGAGATGGTTAAGAGCATGGGCTGCTCTTCCAGAGGACCTATCTCAGTGGCTTACTTGGTTATATAACTTCAGTTTCAGGAGATCCAACTCCCTCTTCTGGATTCCTTGAATATTGCACACACTGGAGCATATACATACATGCAAGGTGAACACTCATGCACATAAAATAAAAATAAGTAAATCTTTTTATTTTTAGAAAAGAGAATGACAAGATGTTTAAACGAGGCATATCAGAGTATATACAAAGTACATGCATGCAGCCTTAAGCATCAGAAGACTGTTACAGTCACACAGTACCTAAGGAACTTGTTCACAGTGTCTCTTTATCCTCCCTAGCAGCTCTTTGGTCTCAACGTTATAGTTTTATCACCCACGTGTATTCCTAAGGAATATCTTATTTAATTACTTTCAGCCTCTGTGGGTGTAACTGACACAGCGTTCCTCTATCACCTGGCTCACCGTTTTGTGAGGTTTGTCCATATCGGTGAGAGTAACTGTAGAAGCCGTTCATCTCCCCGAGTGACAGCTGATCATCTGCTCTTGATTGGCATTTGGACTGCGTCCCTGGTTTTCTGCTCTCATGAATAATGCTGCTAGACACAATCTCGTGTGTGTTTTGTGTTGTGCCAGTTGCAAAATGTCTCCAGGCTGTGCGTACACAGGGAGATGTCCCAGATCATAGAACACGCGTCCTCTCAAGTCTGCAAGAGAGAACCAGATGGTGCTCTGCCAGTAGCTGCCGTTCCTTCACAGGTCATACATCTTTTAATCTCTTTTTCTCTCGACTCCTCACACCAGCCAAGGCTTCTAATAAAATGTAACAGAAACAAAAACAATTACGCTTGTCTCCCGGCCTCAGAGGAGATGAGCCCAGCGTTATGCGGTTCGGTAACATCGCGTAAGGATGAAGCCCAAGGGTTTCATCGCTGTTAGTTTACTGTCTTGCCAGATTAAGAAAGTTCCTCTGTTGCTCTGAGTTTTCTTTTTATCTTTTTTGTTTGTTTGTTTCATCAGGTGGTTTTTCTCTGTCTTTTGAAATTCTAGCATGATTTCTCTACTTCACTCTTTTAGGCTAATGGGTGGTGTTTAATTCTCAGATGTTAGGCAGTAGTTCCCAAAGTGGTCTCGTCTTTACCACCACCGTGATGTAGCTGGATTTCCCTCAGCTATAGTATATTTCTAGGTTTGAATTAGTCTATGAGTATATATTAATTTACTTTGTGTTCAGGAAAGGAATATTCCTGTAATTTCTCCCCTAACATCCTTACCAGATATGGGTAAGACATCTGTGCCACACTGAAAAAAAGAATTTGGAAGATTTTCATATTGTTTTACAGTTTCCTTGAAGGAGTTTGGGTGACGCTGGTAGATTTCTCCTAAATATTAAATAGACTTTCCTAGTCGAAGGGGCTAGAGAGACAACTCACTGCTTAAGAGAAATTGCTGCTCTTACAGAGGACCAGACTTTGGTTCCCAGCGCCCACACGGTGACTCACACCCACCTGCAGCTCCAGCTCTTGGTGATCTGACGTTATTTCCTGGCCTCTGCAGATGCTCTTCACATGGTGCACACTCATGCAGACTCTCATGCATATACATATGCTTTAAATAAATAAATTATAAAAAATTACTGGTGAAGATATTAGAATTTAGAATTCGCTTCTTAGAAAAGTTACAAATAATGGATTCATTGTTTTTAGCAAATATGAAACTCAAGATTTCTCCCTGTAAGTTCCCAGGAATCCGTAAGTTTGATGCCAGCTAAGACTCTAAGCAATAGTGGACAGGGTGCCTGAAGTGGTCTTCCCCTGTAATCAGATTGATGACCACCTTACATGTCATATAGAACCTTCATCCAGCAACTGATAGAAGCAGATGCAGAGATCCACAGCGAAGCCCTGGACTGAGCTCCCAAAGTCCAGTTGAAGAAAGGGAGGAGCGATAATAGGAGCAAAAGGATCCATGATGGGGAAACCCACAGAAACAGCTGGCCTGAGCTAATGGGAACTCACCGACTCTGGTCTGACAGCGGAGGAACCAGCATAGGATCAAACTAGGCCCTCTGAATGTGGGTGACAGTTGTATGGCTGGGACAGACTGTGGGGTCCTTGGTAGTGGGAACAGGATTTATTCCTACTGATTGTTGGAGCCCATTCTCCCTGGAGGGATACCTTGCTCAGCCTAGATATAGTGGGAAAGGCCTTGGTCCTGCCTCAAAACCATGTGCTAGACTTTATTGACTCCCCATGGGAAGCCTTACCCTCTCTGAGGAGTAGATGGGTGGTGGGGTGGCAGGAAAGGTAGAGGGAGCAGGAGAAGGGGAGGGAGTGGGAACTGGGATTGGTATGTAAAATGAGAAAAGACTGTATTTTTTTGTTTTTAAAAGATCTTCCCTGTGTTGATAAGTTGTTTTTGTCTGGGCATTTGCCCATTATGATTATCTGTTTTATTTTCACAAATTTGACATAATATTTCATTATTTTTCTGTGTCTATAGGCTTTGATGTCTTTTTTTATATAGTCTACACTTTTCTTACCCCAGTTTTTACAGAGCATTTACCCATTCTGTCCTTAAGTTGTTCAAAGAACCAACTTTTTGTTTGTTTGTTTGGTTGGTTGGTTTTTTTTGAGACAGGGTTTCTCTGTAGCTTTGGAGCCTGTCCTGGAACTAGCTCTTGTAGACCAAGCTGGTCTCAAACTCACAGAGACCCACCTGCCTCTGCCACCTAAGTGCTGGGGTTAAAGGTGTCCACCACCACTGCCCAACCCAAAGAACCAATTTTTTTAAAAAATTAAATTACAAAGACTTGTGTTTCATTATAGTTTTTTCTTAAACAATTTTTTTTTAAAAAAATCATTGACACCAGGAAAATTATCTGCAATATATTCCTCCTAAAACATGAAGGGGGTGGTTCTTCTCTTCTTATTTCTTACTGTTGACTGTTGTCAGAGAATATGCCGTATAGTTTTATTCTTTAATAATTGTTGAGATAAGCCGGGCAGTGGTGGCGCACGCCTTTAATCCCAGCACTCGGGAGGCAGAGGCAGGCGGATCTCTGTGAGTTCAAGACCAGCCTGGTCTACAAGAGCTAGTTCCAGGACAGGCTCCAAAACCACAGAGAAACCCTGTCTCGAAAAAAAAAACAAACAAACAAACAAAAAAAACCCACAAACAAAAAAAAATGTTGAGATATTCTTTTTGACCCAGGACATGATCATTTTGGGTAAATTTTCCATATGCACTTTAAAAATAATATATTTTGAAAATTATGACCTTCAACATTTTTTGAAGCTGTTTATATTTTGTTACTTTGTGTTTATGAGTGTTTTGCCTGCTTGTATGTGTGTACTAAATGGATGTAATGTCCAAGAAGGCCAGAAGAGGGCATCAGATGCCCTGGAACTGGAGGTGTAGAAGGCTGTGAGTTGTCAGTTGCTGGGAATACTACCTGGTAACCTGGAAGAGCAGCTGTCTCTCCACTCCCATGATTCAAAGTTTTATGTATGTGAATTATATTGTAGAAGTCTATAAGAATTTTTTGTGTGCTTGTTTTCTTTGGATGGAGAGAAATCTTACAACATCTTTCTATATAATTGTGGTGATATATGTGATCAAAGAAATATTTTTTATATTTCATATTGTTCCTACGATTGTAGACAGATGTATCTTTTAGTCCTTATGGTATCTTTAAATTTTTTTTAACCAATACCTTATTTTTTTAAGATTTATTTATTATGTATATAGTTCTACCTGCAAGTATGCCTACAGGCCAGAAGAGGACAACAGATCTTATTGCAGAAGGTTGTGAACCACCATGTGGTTGCTGGGAATTGAACTCAGGACCTCTGGAAGAGCACAAAGTGTTCTTAACCCCTGAGCCATCTCTCCAGCCCCCTTATGGTATCTTAACCCATTTTTTCTAATTTTTATTTATTTTTACTTTAATGTGTTTTGCCTACATGTATGTCTGTTCACCATGTATATATATCCATGTTTATTATTATTATTATTTTAAGAGTAGGTTCTTTCCTTCTACCATGTGGGTCCTGGGAATAGAGCTCAGCTCATCAAGCTTGGTAGCAAAAGCCTTCACCTGCCGAGCCACCTCAACATCCTGACTCATGGCTTCTTAAACCTTCTGTATGCTACAGGTTCCTTTAGTAGTCTCATTAAATCTATGAAGTCAGATTGCATGCACGCTTGTAATTCCAGGACCCGGATGTTGAGACAGGAGGATTGAGAGTTCCAGGTCAGCCTGGCTACATAGTGAGACTCTATCACCATAAATAAAGAACAGAAATAATAAAAAAAAAATACAGAGGAAAATAGTAGTACCTTGAGTGAAAATGCTGTGCCATTTTATGCCATGGATTCAGGATTTGCAGGTTTGGGGACCTGGGGCAAATGGCAGACGTGATCCCTCACTGATAACAAGGAATAACTACATTAATATGATGAACATATGTAGTGATTCCGAGCCGGTGTCCTGTAAGCAGAGGTCATCTGGTTAGATGCAGGGTGTGTGGCTCTGCAGCCTGCCTTCCCCTTGTTGTGCTGTTCCTTCTTGGGTCTTCAGAAATGGTCAAGCTATCTCTGACCGCTTTCTGTGGTCAGTTCAGAAGATGTACAGTGGCCATTTGATTTTGTCTGTATTTGTGCTGTATTAAGGGTTCTGACTGGGCTCGTCTGATAGAAACAATTTCTGAAAGAATTTGCTGAGTGCTTGCAAGTGGCAGCTGCTAATCTCAGTGTTTTTCCTAGTTGGAGATCTGGTTCTAAGCAAGGGTGTTCAATTTGTTGTAAAAGTGGAATGGGCGCACATGCCTATGAAGGCCCAAAGTCAATGCTGGTGTCCTCCATCAGGCTCCACCTTATTTTTTTTTTTTTAGATTGGGTCTCTCATTGAATTCAGATCTTACTAATCACCTAGCCTTCTGGGTCAACAAGACCTTGGTATCCTCCTGTCTCCACCTTCTAGTACTGGAGGTACAGTGCCACTGGAGTCCTGGAACTAGAATACAGACAGTTGTGAGCCATCATGTGGGGTCTGGGAATTGAACCCAGGTCCTCTAAAAGAGGGATTAACTGCTGAGCAATGTCCCCAGCACCCACCCAAGATGTCTTAATTATCATCAGAGCTAAAAACAAAACAACAACAACAACAAAAAACAAAACAAAAAAAAAAACAAACAAAGAAAGAAAACCCCAGTCTTGTTGCTGTGATAGGACAATATTTTTTATGTCTTTATAAGCCATGTTCTATGCCTTGAGTTAGGGTATTTAGAAAATTGTCTTATTTTGGGGGGGGTCTCACTCTCAGTAGATAAATAGGAGAAGTTAAAGCAGAATAGATTCTTTTTGTCCCATGAAGTTAACTTTTGTAGAGTTAATTCTGTCTCCCCACTGTCTGGGAATAGCATTAGAAGGTAAGGAATTGCCTATTCATTGAGGCATGAGACAATAAGCAGAGCCGAGTAATGAGAGACCAGGGAACAGTCAGATCAGTGGAGTAGATTCGGTTTGGTTATATTGGGATTCTTTATAACTCAGCTGTCACTCAGCTGACATTTCCACACTTTTGTGTGGAGAATGGAAAGAAATGAAATCGGGGCTGATAATTGCAGCCAAAGTAGCAACCACAAGTGTGGCTAGAAGCAAAAACCTTGACAGAAACAGCTCTCAAAATGGATGGTAAAGGGAATGTTGAAGTCCATAGGATGATAAGGAGAGAAACAGCTAAGAAAATGTCCCAGATGTAGGGGACAAGGCAGGCACAGGGGTGGAAGGTCAGTTTTCTGGGCAGAGCAGGTCATGTGTCACGACATCAGTAAGAATAGAAAGAAAACATGGATGGAAGGGAAGGAGGGAGGGAGGTTCAGGAGAAGGGAAGAAGTAGATGTTAAAGAAAACAGGGTAAGAGGCCAGCTCACCCAGCTTGAAGAATGCTGAAGGGGGTCGACCAGATGGCTCAGCACATAATCCTGCCTACCACTAAGAGTAAGGATTTGAGTTTGCCTGAAGGACCCACCAACATGGTAGAAGGAAAGAACAGCTGTAGGAACTTGTCCTCTGACCTCAGCACATCTGCCCATCTTTGCCTCCTACCTCTCCAGTGCTGAGAGGACAGGTGTGTGCCACCATGCCAACTTTTTGCCCAGTTCTGGGGATTGAACTGAGGTCTTCTTGTTCATGTAGCAAGGGATTTACCAACTGAGTCATCTCATCTCCAGTCTTTATCTTTTACATCCATGGTCCTAAAATGAAATCAACGTGTCTATAAAATAGTCCTGTAGTTTTGTGGTTTCCACAGCAAACGCGTGACAACAAAAGTAACCTGCTTAAGAATTTCATAAGTTTGAAATGGTCAAGAAAATCAAAACTGACTCCCTACTGCTGCTCACAGTGGTTCAAAGGCCCTGGGTTCAAGATGGTCAGTCTTTAACAGGATATTGCTGGAATTTGGTTAATAGGACATAGTCTATCTTAGCTTTGTCATTTGCATATCATTGTTTATTAAAGTTAAATTTGCTTTTTGTTACTACTATGTTATGTTGTGGCTCTGATTAACAAAAATAGATTAATGACTAAAATGTGGTTCACTGGAGTGTAAAAGCAATGATAAAAATAGTTCCAACCCTCGCCACCAAAGCTTAATGAGAGAACAGGGCTTCCAGATCCTCTGCGACGTGACGTTCTCACCAGAGCAGCTGGCAGGGAAAGTGTGAATGAGAAACATGGCTGTGGAGATCTGGAAATTGGATTTTACTGAACAAAAGATTGTCTGCACCGTGTCTTCCATTAGCAACTTTGTCAGGTAGCTGTGTGACTCAGCCAGAGGTTTCACATCATTTCCAAAGCGGAATTACCTGTGTGACTAAACCAGTGCTCTTCAGCCACATGCTCGGTAAGGTGGGGCTGGAGCTCAGTGGCCCAGAGCTTCCCCAGTGTGATCATAGCTTTGGGATTTGTCTCTGTACTTGAAAGAAAAGTACTAAGTTTCTAGTTCAATAATCACTCATTTATAAACAATTTAATTATTTGATTTTATTTTTATTGCATATCATTTGGCATGTGTGTGTGCATGTACACATGTGTGTGTGTGGATACGTGTGTATGTGTGCGTGTGTGTATGTGTGTGTGTGTGCGTGTGTGTGTGTGCGTGTGTATGTGTGTGTATGTGTGTGTGTATGTGTGTGCGTGCGTGTGTGTGTATGTGTGTGGATGCGTGTGTGTATGTGTGTGTATGTATGTGTGTGTATGTGTGTGTGTGTATGTGTGTGCATGTGTGGATGTGTGTGGATGCATGTGTGTGTGGATGTGTGTGGATGCATGTGTGTGTGTGCATGTGTGTGTATGTGTGTGCGTGTATGTGTGTGTGTATGCGTGTGTGTGTGGATGCATGTGTGTGTATGTGTGTGTGTGCGTGTGTGTGTGTGTGTGTGTGTGTGTGCACAGGTGCACATATGCTGCAATGCCCGTGCCAGAGGTCAGAGAATTTTCTCTTCTCCTACTGTGTGGGTCACAGAGATTAAAGATAGGTCAGTCTTGGTGGCAAATGTCTTTACCTGCTGAGCCGTCTCCCAGTTCCCATAGTTTATTTATTTGTTTGTTGCTTGTTTGTTTCTAGTTTTTTGAGACAAGAGTTTCTCTGTGTAACTGTCCTGGCTGTCCTGGAACTCGTTTTGTAGACCAGGCTGGCCTCAAACTCACTAAGATCCGCCTGCCTCTGCCTCCCAAATGCAGGGATTAAAGGTGTGCGCCACCACCGCCCAGCCCCATATTTTAATTCTGACTGAGGAAACAGCAGTAGAAGGCAGGACGTGGTGGCGTACACCTGGAACTCTGGAGGCAGAGGCAGGCGGATCTTTATGAGTTCCAGGCCAGCCGGGCTGCATTGTGAGACCCTGTCTCCAAACAAATCAGATTAAACCCAGCAGTGCTGGGGCAGGATGCAGGTGGGGAGTGACCTAGTAGGTAAGGCATTTGCTGCAGAACATGAAGACAGAGCACAGATCTCCACAGCCTCCTGGAAGCCCATGCAGCACCAAGCATCTGGACCCCAAGTCTCCCCATGGTGAGATGGGAAGTAGAAATGAGAGAAAATGCTGGCCAGTGAGCCTGCCCACACAGCAGGGACAGCAGGAGACCAGAGGTTTTCCTCTGACCTCCACCTGTGCACCATGGTGCACACACACCCACCCACACTCACATAAGAACACACACAGAGACACACAGACACACACACTGTACACACATTCATTCTACACTCACATAAAACCCCAGCAAAGCTGGATGAAAATCATATACCACTGTCAAAAACTCAGGACAAACAGAATGCTGGGAGAGCCAGCGTGGTGACACAGGTGTCCTCCCCGTGCTCAGGAGGTGAAGACTGGAGGATTGGGAGTTACAGGCTAGCCTGGGCTATATAGTGGGATCCGGTCAAAGTAAAAACAAATCAACAAAGCATGCTGGGAGAGAAAGCAAAATGTAGGGGTAAGATTATCTGAGGCAGATGCCAAGCAAACATGTTTGTTACACCGCCCCTCTATGAGAAACCGCTGGTAGAGGAAAATCACATTTGTGTGAGAAAGACGCAGAGCGGGACCTGGTGGCACAGGTCTGTGGTCCCAGCTGTTTGGAAGACTAAAGCAGAAAAACTGCAAATTCAAGGCCTGCCTAAATGCAGAGTGAGCTCAAGGCAAGCCTGGCAGCATAGTGAGATCCTATCTCAAAATAAAAAGTACAAACCATAGTTGAGCATACAGCTTAGTAGAGCACTTTCCCGGCCTGGGGGAGACTCAAGGTTCAGTCGTCAGTGCTGGGGAATGGGGGGTGGAAAGACTTGATAATCCTGAGGTGTAACAATCACTAGAAGCAAAACTCAGAAGGCATTTTTCTGTTTTCTGTGTAAGCTATTGTTCTGTGAGATGTGACACAGATTAGAAATGTTCTCCAAGACTGAGAGACGGCTCAGTGCTCAGGAGCACTGGCTCCTCTTCAGAGGACTTGGCTGCTATTCCCAGCATCCATATGGCTCACAACTGCCTGTAATTCCAGTTCCAGGGGAATTTGACACCCTCTTCTGACCTCTGTGGATACCGCATGCACGTAGCGCACACACGGACATGTGTTCACACACACACACACAAATAAAAATAAATATTTAAAGAAGAAGCACATTGAGGTGCTGCTGAAGGAGGATAGGCTGTATGGCTGTCTAAAAAGGTTGAGCTTACGTATTGCTATAATGCTGCTAAGTAACCCACCCCACTTAAGGAACAAGGATGTGCTCACTGGTGTCTGTAGAGTGGCAGGGAGGTCCTTTGCATCTCAGCCAGGCTCACTCAGGGGTCAGAGCTCAGATATACGAGGAACAATACAGACTTTATAGTACCAAATGCACAAGGAAAAATAAAGCCTTATTTAAAAATTAAGGCTTTCAAGATGATGCTCAGAGGGCATTAAGCCACGCATAGGGCCTTCCTTAACACAAGGTCCCCTGAAAACCCAAAGGTCACATGGCCATGAAGTCTGCCCATGGCTGTGGGTCATGCCTGGATCTCACCCGGTTTTGGCTGAGTTATGTCTGGAGCAGAGTTGGGTAAGACAGCCGTGGTAGTTCAACTCCAGCCCATGTACAGTTTAGGCCAAAGCATGTTCACAGTAAAGACACAGGGACAAAGACACGAAGCACTTTTCAAATCCATGCGTGGGGATTTGGGGACAAGAGCACTAAATCCAAAAGCCTGAGGGCATGAGGTTGAATCACAGAACCCATGATAGAAAAGCCAGGCATGGCTTCAAGGAGTCATGTGACTCAGGCCTTTTCACACTAACACACGCTAGCTGTCCAGTGGGGATGGCACTCAGGAGAACAACTGAGGAGGTGTTACGATTTCTGTATAGCATCAGCAACGCCAGAAACATCCCAGGCCTGGTCCTAGTCACTGTTGGGGATGGGAAGAAATGTTATCTCTGATTTCAAGTGGTGTATCAACATGCTGTGGTTAGCAGTTCGGAATGACAAGCTGGCATAAGAGGACATTCAGTACCGAGAATAAGACACCAGGAAACTGAGCTTAGTGCAGGAGACTCTGGCAGCGGGTGTGGACACTTTCCTAACGCTCAGCTTCTTCGCCCTTTAGTAGAGATACTTTATGTGACATATTAGTATCTAAGAACTATGCAAAATGCCTGGAAATGTGAAAAGTTCTTCATACGGATGAATCCAAACTAAATACTGTAGAAAATTTTGTGCAGCTAGCTACCTGCCTAGCTCCAACATCTAACCCCCTCTGCCTCAGAGTGAGGAGTGTTCTTAACGCTAATGAAAAGTGGTCTTTCTGGGGACCCCACCACTCTTTCTAGGTCAGTCTTGAACCAACTGCCAGGACCACCAAACATTCGCTGCCTCATTTAAAAGCAAATAGCTGTTAATACATTCTAATTTAATAGGAAAGAAAGAAATGGGCTCTGTCATTAGCCGGGATGTAGACACAGAGAGAAAGACAAAGATAGGTATAAACAGATGTACACACATACACTTTTTGTGTACATGTTACATGCATGTAGGTACACATGTGTGTGGGAGTATGCATGCGTATGTGTGAGCATGTGTGCAGAGGCCAGAGGTTAACATCAGATGTCTTATTTGTTCACTCACCAACTTAAACACTGAGACAAGGTCCCTTAGTCCCTAAGCTCACTGATTTGGCTAGTCTAGCTAGCCAGCTGGCTCTGGAGAAGCTCTGTGTCTGCCTGCAGGTGCTGTCACTATGGGGCTACCACACCTGCCTTCATTACAGCATCACCTGGGTGCTGTAGATCCAAATTCCAGTCACACTTGCACAGCCAGCACCCACTGAGCTACCTCCCCCAGGCCTAAGTATAAGTTTTAAAAAGATTTTAAAATGTGTTTTATTTTTAGGTGTGAGTGTGTATGTCTCAAGTACGTATATGTGCGCCACGTGTATACAGTATGGAAGCCAGAAGAGGGCATCAGATCCCCTGGAACAAGAGTTACCGGCAGTTGATAAGTGGCCTGAAGTGGGCTGGGAACCAAACCTGGGTTCTCTGAAAGAGCATAATCACTCTTAACCACTGAGCTACCTCCATGGCCCTATATATACATTTTTAATATTAGCGTTTATTGTTGTTAAGTGTATGTCGGTGCGTGTCTGCATGTGGGTATGTGCACGTGACTGCAGGTGCTCTCAGCGGCTAGAGATGCTGGACCCTGGAGCTGGAGTTACAGACAGTTGGAAACCATCTGATATGGGTGCTAGAAATTGAACCCTCTGGAAAAGCAATATGTCCACTTAACCACTGAGTCATCTCTCCAGCCCCCAGCTTTTAGATACTTTTTCAAGTTTTTAAATTATCTTTTTTTGAGAGTGTACTATTTCCTCCTTCCCTTTTCTCCCTCTAAACCCTCCCACACACCCTTTTTGTTCTTTGAATTCATAGCCTCTTTTTCAATAATTGTTATTGAAAAATTATTCAAGAAGGTGTGTGTCACAGATACGCAAATACCACACCATTTTATATAAAGGGCTTGAATATCCATGGATTTTGGTATCTCCTTGGGGACCTGAACTAATCTATGACATCAAAGGATGAATACATTTCAAATGCACCAGCTTTTTTTTTTTTCTGACCAGTTGCCTTCATTCTCTACTTCTGCTAGTAGTTTGGTTGAGGTCCCTCCTCTCCCCAACAATCTCATCTTACGTAGTTCTGGTAGACATGACTCTTCTTCATGTTCAAGAAAAGGAGTATGTATGTACAAGGCTTAGGCCTGGATAATCAACGTTCCTGGTCATAGCAATTTATTAACCCAGGATAGACACATTCCTCCAGAGAGCTGTCTACACTTACTCTTTCCACCCCCCACCTCCTATCCTCCCATTCTTTCGCCCTCTCTAACACGGTAGGGAGACCCCTGCTGCCCCCCTCCAGCCATACTCCAAGCCAAGGGTACACGGCACCAGCATACAAGGGCATCTTCAGGCTGACTAGAATTCTGAATACTCTGTCTAAATGGTGCCAGGTCTCTCAGGGTCTGTGGACAATGTTCCAAACGCAGTGGCTGTGGTCTATGTATTTTCATGCCTAAAAGATGTCTGTTTGCTCAGCTGGTTATTAGAGAAGTATATGTAATGGATTTTTGTTTGTCTTTTTTTTTTCAAGGCAGGGTTTCTCTGTAGCTTTGGAGTCTGTCCTGGAACCAGTTCTTGTAGACCAAGCTGGCCTCAAACTCACAGAGATCTGCCTCCTCTACCTCCCGAGTGCTGGGATTAAAGACGTGAGCCACCACCGTCTGGCTATGTAGATGGATTTTTAAATGAAATGAGAAAAAATAAGGAAGAAACGGTCAGGGATCAGCCTTTGCTACGTCAGTCCATTCCTTGTGGAACTGAGGAAGTACACATTCAAACTCACCTTCTAAATATATATGATAAATATTCATTTGTCAAAGTAGAAAGACAAGGCTTTGCTTGCTTGTTAACACTGATATTCAGGCACATGGAGACCCACAACTGGCTGTGTGTCCTGGGGCCAACACTAATCCCATTTACACAATCCTGTGAAATCCTCCTCACATGCCTTCCACATGTTTGTCTACGACTGAGTCGTCGCTGCCACTCGGTGGCATTTGACCCAATTAGTCACAGTCTTCTCTGGCCGGTCCACCCTGGATTTGTCTCCTATTTCTTCCCAGTTCTTCTCTTTCCTCCTCTCAGAATTTCCCATAAATATCGGGTCATCCTGGGGTCCATTCTCAGACCTCAATTCCTTAGCACCTAAATCCTTTTTTGGGGTATGCAAAAGGTTTCTGTCTTTTCATATCAACCACAGACTTGGGGGCACTTCTAGACTCCTGTTTATCATCTCCACCTGCCTGTTTAACAGACGCCCCAGGTTTTGTAGGTCCAACCTAGAATTCTTGATATCCCCTCGATAAACCATTCCTTTCTCTATGCTTTCATTCCCGTTGTCTTTCCCAGCTCAAGACATTCCATGACCATTTCCCCAGGTATTTAGCTCACACGTCAACAAGTTCTGGACTCCCCATTGGCCCCCCATGCTCTTATGTATGTTTGTGTCACTATGATTAAACAGTCGCTCCAAAGAACAACATAGGAGGAAAAGCTTAATTTGGCTCATGGTTTTAGGGGGCTCTGGCTGAATCTTTTGCCCCGCTGTGCTTGAGCAGAACATCATGGTAACAGGAGTATGCTGCACAGTAATATTTACCTCAGAGTGGACCAGAAGCAGAGTGAGACCGAGACAGAGAGGAGGGAGGGACCAGATACCCTCTAGGACTGTACCACCACCATCACCCCCCCCCCCCCCGCCCCACAATCACCTACTTCTCTCAGAGACTTCTCCCTCCTAAATGTTCCAAAAATTCCTACAGCAGTAAAAACACTTACACTCTCAATACTACAGAGGCTCTAGTGGAGGGTTGAGAGTTTGGAGCCCAGGCTATACAGAGATCCTGTCTCAAAACCAAGCCTGTCTCCTAGCCAGTCACTGATCTCTATACTGCCACCATCTTCCTCTAAGTCAGTGTTGTCCTCACGTGCCCTATTTGCATCTCCTTCTGTCATTTCTGCTCATTTTCCTCCTCAAGGGTCACCTCACAGCAGCCCCATGGTCATTTAAAATCACACGGCAAATCATGCGAGCTCTATACTTCAAAATCCTCCTTTGACTTCACATTGAAAATGAAACCCAGACTCGTCAGTGTGGTCCACAGTCCTAGAAAGACCTGACCCCTGCTGGGTTCACTACGTGCTAAGCTCCTCTGTGGGGTTCCAACCACAGTAACTCCCTGCCTGGTCTTTAGTATTTGTGCCTTGTGCACACTCGGCGAGTGCTCTACCACTGGACTACACTCAGTCCTAGCTGGTTCTTGAATATCCCACACTTGTTCTGGTCTTTTTTTTTTTTTTTTTTTTTTTTAAAAAAAGGTTTGTTTATTTATTATGTATATCTGCCTCCATGTATGCCCACATGCCAGAAGAGGGCACCAGATCTCCTTACAGATGGTTGTGAGCCACCATGTGGTTGCTGGGAATTGAACTCAGGACCTCTAGAAGAACAGCCAGTGCTCTTAACCCCTGAGCCACCTCTCCAGCCCCCTCCATATTGTTTTTTTAAGACAGGGTCTCTCACCAATTCTGGAGCTCACCAATTCAGTGAGACTGGCTAACTAGCAAACACAAGGGGCTGCCTGTCTCCAGCACCAGGGTTACAGGTGCATACCACCACACCTGCCTTTTACGTGGGTTCTGGAAATCTGGACTCAGGTGCTCATGCTTGCATGGCAAGCACCAGCTGCTGCTGCTGCTGCTGCTTCTTCTTCTTCTTCTTCTTCTTCTTCTTCTTCTTCTTCTTCTCCTTCTCCTTCTCCTCCCCCTCCTCCTCCTCCTCCTCCTCCTCCTCCTCCTCCTCCTTCTTCTTCTTCTTCTTCTGTTTTTAAATTCTATTAAAGAGCTGGGGTTTTAATCGAACATCTGTTTAGCACACAGAGGCCCTGGATAGCAAAACTAAAAGGTCATTCTGGTTGTGCATCTGTGCACTGTTTGGTTTCTGTGCTACCAAATCACCCACTGCCAACAGACTTCAAGCCCCATTAAAGCATAGACTTCATCTCCCCTAAGGCCTATGACCTCCCCAGCCATGAGCTTTTAATCATGTTGACAGGACCAGTCATGAGTTCCCTCCTGTGGAGCAGACCTCAAAGCCAATCAGAAAGTGATTGTTTACCTTCCTGTCACGATTGCACCAATACACACCTCTTTCCTGGAAGGTTGGCATTATAGCATACAGGGTCCAGCACTGGGCAGGGCCATTAATGCCTTTTCTCAGATTCAGAACACATTCCACCGCTATGAAAGCTAGCCAGCAGGGAGGACATTTCCCAGTTAGTTCCAAACTGATTTCTTTATGTCGTACAACCAAAGTATACGATGGAGAGGCATTGTCTTCAAGGAATAAGGTAGAGAGAGGTATCCTATTCTGGCTTTCCCACATATGCTTAAAGGCATACACGTCCATATGTCCACATGCATGCAACATACACTAAACAATTAGTAAACAAACACATAGTTCTTTTAAAAAGAGCCAAGAAAGGGGGAGCAGCGCTCCTGAAAATGAGAATGCAATTACCGTGGGAAGTTCCCAGCTAGAGAGGAGAGAAAATCCACAATAGCAAGAATGTATGTCCACAGCAATGCACCACAGTCCACAAATCTCACCAATAACGTCGAACAAAGGCGGGGATTCACCTGGGATATATGCCGAATGATTTCAACTGTCCAACATCCAGCACTTACTGTAAGAGATCAACAGTCTGCAAGGGCGCCCAGCAGAGGTTCTGGGAGGCTGGCAGGTGCTACTACTAATCAGTGTGTTCTGTTTGTGAAAATCCACCAGACTGAAGACAGACAGCATGTGTGTTTTCTGTATGAATGCTACATGCCAATCGCGTTCTTAATTCAGAATCTGCTGTCTTACTCCTAGGTGGGATATGCTCTGAAATCTGCTAGCTTGTTTTGCCCTTAACATCCGCAACATCTTGTATAATTATTGGCACCTTGTAGGTGTGTGTGTGTGTGTGTGTGTGTGTGTGTGTGTGAGAGAGAGAGAGAGAGAGAGAGAGAGACAGAGAGAGAGAGAGACAGAGAGAGAGAGAGAGACAGAGAGAGACAGAGACAGAGAGAGAGAGAAGGAACAGGTAAATGGTTAAGCAAATTAGTCTCTGGTCTGGGGAGATGACTCAGTGGTTAAGCACACTCACTGATTTCCCAGAGGATCTGAGTTGGGCTCCCAGCACCCACTCCAGGTGGCTCATACCCACCCTAGGGCTTCAGCTCTAGGGAATCCAGGCCCCCTTTCAGCCTCCAGGGCTACACATATCATACACACTCAGACACATAAAATAAATCTTGTTTTAAGATTTTAAAGCAAATGAATTTCTGGTCTCTCTTGCTCCCTCTCTCCTTCCCTCCCTTCCTCTCTCCCTCCCTCTCTCCTGCTTGCAGTACAGGCAATGAATGGAAAGGGATGGGAGTGGGAAGGGGGCTTGCTCACATTAGGTAAGCACTCTGTCCTTGAGATGAGGTGTTGCTAGAAAGCTCAGGCTGACCTCAAACTGATGACCCTCCTGCCCGAACCTCCCAAATGTTGGGGTGACAGGTATGTGCTACCGTGACTCATGGCTCAGTCTCTGTAATCTGAAATGCTGTTTGTCATATTTGGTCTTTTGAGATGGTCCTCTTGGAAAAACTGAAGCATTGACTATTTTTAGCTTTGTTCCCTTGTTTTAAAGACTCCTTTGTCTTCTTGCTTATGTAAGAATAATAAATTCAAACTCACCCAGCAAACATTCAAATGGTTTTAGGATTTAGCATCAGGAAGGCAAGCAAAATGAGGATAGAAACTGGCTGCCAAATTTGGCAGCCTACAGGATCTTGATGGTGTTACTGGAAGTCACATTACCGGGGCGGAGGCAGCAGATGCCAGACTGCAGAGGTTTGAAAGGGAAGGAGCCGTGAGGATCTGCAGTCTGAATGCTGGCCCGGAGTGCAGCCTAGCAGAACAGCCTCGCACAGCCAGAAGGAGCTGCAGGCCTCCGTCTCCTGCCACAATCAAATATAGAGAATACTTACAAATATTTTTAGTGCTTCCCTTTCAAATTTAGATTTGTTTTTGGGTTTTTTAGCGTTTTTTATTTCTTGGGGCAGGGTCTCTCTCGACAGCCAGTACTGGCCTTGAATTCACTAAGTACTCAAGGCTAACCTTGAGTTTCTGCCCCTCCTGCCTCTACCCAAGAACTGAGGTTACTAGTGTGGGCTGCCACACCCAGTTTATTCAGGGCTAGAGATTGAACCCAGGACTTCCTGTATGGTAGGCAAACACTCTACTAACTAGCTGTATCCCTAGCCCTTTGTTTTCGGTGTTTGTGTGAACGTTAATCCCGCAAGACAAGAAAAGTCCAGAGCTTTCACGCTTAAAGGGGACCAACAGACAAGACTAGCTGTGTTCAGTCGTTGACTTTCATGCAAGTACTTGTTTGTTATACCAGCCTCTGCATTTTTATGTGTTTAGTTCTACTGGTGTTCTTTCTGAGATAAGTTAGCACCTGTTGGTCTAGAAAGAGATCCTCCTGCCTCAGCTTTTTCAGTGCTGCAGCTGCAGCCATGTACCCCAATAAACTCTGATCGCTGTTCCCCAGGGAACTCTGATATCTGTTTTGTTGGTTTTAAATTTTAAAAGGTGTAATGTGACTGAGTGTTTTGCCTGTGCACCACGAAAAGGGGATTGATGGGATCCTCTAGAGCTGGAGTTACAGATGGTTGTGTGAGCCTACTTGTGGGTGCTGGGAATGAAACCTAGGCACTCTAGAAGAGCTGCCAGCACTCTCAACTGCTAAATCATCTCCCCAGCACCTTAATTTTTTTAAAAGTGATACCCTTTCTTCAAGAAGACAACAGCTAAAAGATTCAAATTCTGATAGCTCAATTAATAGACATAGCTAAGTGGCATTTCTCTTAGTCGTGTAGAAAAGAGAACCAGGTACTGGTGACATCTGGCAATATCCCAGCAGCCTGATGGTAGGCAGGACCTTAGAAACCACCTGTCTCTAAGAGCCAGGCGGTGGTGGCACACACCTTTAATCCCAGTCCTCGGGAGGCAGAGGCAGGTGGAGCTCTGTGAGAAGGCCAACGTGGTCTACAAGAGCTAGTTCCAGGACAGGCTCCAAAGCTACAGAAAAATCTTGTTTTGAAAAACCAAAACGAAGAAGAAGAAGAAGAGGAGGAGGAGGAAGAGGAGGAAGGGGAGGGGGAGGAGGAGGAGGAGGAGAAGGAGGAGGAGGAGGAAGAAACCAATTGGTTCTGAAGCTGTCAGTGTTGCTCACAAAAGAAGCAAGCACATAAGGTGACTCATGAAACCTATGAGTCCGATGAGCCGAGGTCTGCAGTGGCATCTCGAATGAGCCCAAATGGCCATGAAAACGGCTGCACCAGGCACAGCGTGTGATCTCATCATCTTCCTGCAGCGTGGGCACAGATTCACTGCACATGAGCTGGCATCATTGGCTGGCATCGTTTAGGGGCTTCGGTGGTTAGTGGATTATTGCTGTTGCTGTTGTTGTATTTTTGCTCTGTTTTGTTTGAGACAAGGTCTTAGTCCTGGAACTCTTTACATAGACCAAGCTGGCCTTAAACACATAGAGATCCACCTGCCTCTGCCTCTGCAGTGCCGGGATTAAAGGTGTGCATCCTCACTGAGCTGTCTTTCCACTTGCCTTGTGGATGCAGCCTGACCAGTGCCCTCAGGCTTCTGCCATTGTGACTCCATCACAGCCTTCAAGTGTTTCATCACAGCAACGGGAACAGAAGTGAAGACAGGGACCTTGGATAAAATTGGTCTTTAACATTAGTATTGAATTACCACTTGCCTGACAGTCTAATTCCAAAGGCCAACCTCTTATCCACTGCATTCAGCTGCCTGCCCTCGGACCCTCGAAACCAGCTTCCAAGTCTGGTAGCATCTCCTTTCTCCCCAACTGTGTTCCCTCCCTCTCTCTCTCTCTCTCTCTCTCTCTCTCTCTCTTTCTCTCTCTTTCTCTGTCTGTCTCTCTGTCTCTTTCTGTCTCCGGCTCTCCCTTCTCTACTCTTAAACTATACATTTAAATCTTCAGTAAGTGTAGCTCTATTATAGTCAAAATACTATGCTCAAGGGTTTGGTTTGGTTTGGTTTTCTAGTGTTGAGGACCAAACCTTGGGCCTTGCACATGCTAGGAAAATGCTCTTATTACTGAACTAGAGCCCCAGACCAAAGATGGGTTATTTTTCAGTTCCATTCTTCGCTTTGGTATAGTAGGTTTTCTTGAAGGAAAGGGACACAGGTTTGCATCGGAAGTTGCACACGGTGCATGTTTCATGGGGAAACATGCTTGGGCTCTGTTTGTGGGTGGGGGATGGGTGTTCAGCGGCAAATGAATGACCTGCAATTCCTTCATTTCCCAGGTGTGGAAACTGAGGCCCAGAGAGGTGATGTGATTTGCCTAAAGTCATGCAACTAGTGGCAGAGCCCGGCCTCGAAGCCAGGTGTCCTGGATCGCAAGATACCCCCCTGCCTGAGGAATGGAACAGGTAACGTACCTCACAATGGGGGTACGGGTCAGTCCTTGCAGCCTGAGGTGCCTGATGTGTATTGAGTAAGCAGAGGGGGCAGGCCCTCCCAATCTGACACACTGCATGGGGTTGAAGCCAAAGAATTGAAATTCAGCCCCTAAGACCCAGAGACAGCAGCTAACAGCCACACCCCCATGTCGCTATCCCCACCTGAAGGTGGTTCTTCTCTGGTCATACACATGTCCATCTCCAAACAGCTTGGCAGTGACTCGCCTGGCCATTCTGCTGCTCAGGCTCTCATCAGTGCAAGTCCCGGTGTCATAGAATGCAGTGACTGCTTGCAGAAGATGCGTGAGGAGGTCAGAGGGAAAGCAAATCAGGGACCCACTTGGAGGCTCCTCTGGAGATCCAGGAGGAAGCCAGAGAAAAGGCTCGCGATGGGGGAAGGGGGCACACGGTCTGCTGGTCGCCCTGGCATGCCGTGGTTATTAGCTGGTAAAATTGGTCAGTAGGAACGCTGCAAGACAGACAGGAAATAAAGCCCACCAAAACGGGAAGGGAAGGGAACCCTGGTTTCGTATATTTCCATTGGTTTCTATGAAGGAATTTCTTAAGCCAAGTATCGGCAAGGTCATATCTCACATATAGTAACCTGTAGTAACCACCTAAGTTACTCTAAGTGAGATGGAGCCTGAGTGTTAAATGTAAACCTTGATACCAGCCATTGATGCTATGTATCCATATCTCTTAAGAATTGTCATATTTTTCTATTCACTCAGTGGTTATTTATGTGCCAGGAATATATCAAGTATTCTATATAAATATCCTTAACCCCCCTGGAATTCAGTCAGAAGAAGGTGTCCAAATAAGCTAGTCTCTTGGACAAGTTAATGGGACAAAAAAGGCTTAGGAGAAATGACTCAATTCAATACTATTGATTCAGGTAAAAGCTTCAAAAGACTGTATTTGTAGGTTGACTTTGCCTAGGTCCCTTTGAGACTTTTCATTCCTGGTGAACACCACCGAAGACCTACCTGAGCTGATATCTCTGACTCTGGCGTTCCCGATAGAGCGGACACCTGGGTACACACGGCAGCCAGGAGACCCTGGGGAAAAGGCTTGTAGAACAGAATGTTACAAAGGAACATCTTAAGCAGGTAGTTAGGTGCCAAGGAATCACGGCATTTTGTTACAGGTGTGTGGTTACTCACTGAGGGAGCCTAGAAGCATCTACCCTCCATGTGATTGACAAGCAGGGTGTGAGCAGGAGGCAGTGGGCAGTAAGTGGTCCATGAATCACTTCTGACCTCTGCGAGAAGAACATTCTATGCCATACGAGGTGTTGGAACGAGGATTCAGGTAGAGGACTAAGGTGCAGCGACCTCGAAACGGGCGAAGAAGACAGGATTATAGGAGGCCAGGCACAAGCCTGAATATAAAGTCAGATTGAGCATCCAGAACCTCCAAGTCCCTCTTGAATAAGGACAGACTCCATCCCATTCACACAGAGGCCTGGGCTACAGAGGAGGGAAGATGAGGGAACACCCATCTGGAGGCATCCAAGCAGGAGAGGAAGAGGGGGGACGTAACACTTGTTGCTCCTTTCCTTTTGTCTGTACAAATCCCCACTAGTCCTTTCACGGTTGCCATGACAACTACAGCTCCTGAGAGTCCTCATTAATTAACCCAGGTACTCACTCCCAAACTCAAGAGGACGTTTTCTCGGCACTGTTGACCAGGGCCAGCTCTCAGCGCTAAGCTGTTCCGGGATCTCCGGCTGGCCATCTTGGGTACCCCTCAGATACGCACCATTCATTCACACATGTAGCTCTCCTGTCCTTGAAATTCATCCTCCACAACACAGTCTTTCCCTTTTCTACATCCCCCGCCTTCCAGTCTCTGTCATTCTGTTCCCTCTCGAGACTTACCTATCTCACTGACTTCGGGGCTTGGCACACTTTCTTAGCCACACTTCTGAACTGGAAACTCTGCTTGACTGTCTACGAGCCACCCTCGTCAGAGGCAGCACAGTTCAGTTAGGCTCCTGATACCGTTGTTTGGCTCTTCTTGCTGCAGAGTCAAAGTCCCAGAAGTCGGCATCTAAGGGCTCAGGTCCACCACCAGATGCTTAGATCCAGGGAGGTCCTTCCATTTGGGGGCAGAAGTCAGGTGTCTCACAATGTGTTCTTGTTTGACATAATCTCAGGAGCTGATTCTCCCAAGAAAAGAGGCATTAATAATGGGAAGTGATTTTAGCTTTACACTGCAGAATAAAATGAAAATATAAGCCTCCTATCATTCATGCGTGTATGCGTGCATTTATTTTGTAGTGCTAGGGACCAAACCCAGGGCCTTCAGCATGTCAGGTAAACGTTGTACCCCTGAGTCACAACCCCAGCCCAGCAATGTAATTTTCAAGTGTTTACTAGTTGTGCGTTTTCTAATGATAGAACTACATAAAATTAATTTAGGATTTCTATTGAATCTAGCACTCTAAAATACCATGGCAACATGTGATCAATATAAAAATGAGGCAGTAATATGTTCCTCTCCACTGCTCTTTTAAATCTTTGAAATCCAGGATGATTTTTTTTAACTCTTAACAGCTCAGTTCAATTATGCTGCTAAACTTCTAAATTTTCTTTGGAGATGTATGATCTACATTTATAGTCACAGCTGAAAAAGAATGACATACCCGTGTTGTTCTGGACATCTTCCCATTAGTGAGGCATTGCCCAGTGGACTTTTGTTTTCTGATATCTAATATGCATTTCCGTCATAGCCATCTTTGTAGCTCTTTTGTTTTTATTTTTGCTTTTGTTTTTCAAGACAGAGTTTCTTTGTAGCTTTGGAACCTGTCCTGAAACTAGCTCTTGCAGATCAGGCTAGCCTCAAACTCATGAACTGACAGAGATCTGCCTGTCTCTGCCTCCCAAATGCTGGGATAAAAGGTGTGCACCACCTCTGCCCAGCCTTTGTAGCTCATCTTTGTCACAATTGTTTGACCTTGTAGCAAAAGCTTGTCTGCTTCAGTAGGTTTATTTTATTTTAATTTTATATACGCTAGTGTATTGCCTGCATGTATGTCTGTGTGAGGGCATCAGATCCCCTGGAACTGGAATTACAGACAGTTGTGAACTGCCATGTGGGTGCTGGGAATTGAACCTGGGTCCTCTGGAAGAGCAGCCAGTGTTCTTAACCATTGAGCCATCTTTCCAGCCCATTTCATCAGTTTTAAAACTGCTTTTGTCCAAACCGTGTCAACACACTGTCTCTGACACTGACCCAACACTGAGAGCAGGGGGTGCAAAGGGGATCATATACAGCAAAAATACTCACAGCTTGTTTGTTTGTTTGCTTGTGTTTCTGGTTTTTTTTTTCAAGAAAGGGTTTCTCTGTGTAGCCCTAGCTGTCATGGAACTTGTTCTGTAGATCAGGCTTGACTCAGAATCACAGAGATCTGCCTGCCTCTGTCTCCTTTCAACTTTTGTTCATATCAGCAATATGTTCTTAAAAGTATTCTTGTTGATTCTGTAGAAAATTTACATACTAGTCGGGCAGTGGTGGCACACACCTTTAATCCCAGCACTTGGGAGGCAGAGGCAGGTGGATCTTTGTGCGTTTGAAGCCAGCCTGGTCTACAAGAGCTAGTTCCAGCACAGGTTCCAAAGCTACAGAGAAACCCTGTCTCAAAAACAAAAACATACAAGCAATATATAGATACATACATACACACATATACACACACAAATACACACACTGTTGACCCATCACCACTGAAAATATGCATATAGCTTCATGGATTTTTTTTAAAAAAGATTTTATAATATTTTATGTATCTGGGTGTTTTATCCAAATGTCTGTCTGTGAAACACATGTGTGCAGTGATGGTGTTGGAGTCCCTAGACCTGTTACAGACAATTGTGAGCTGCCATGTGAGGGCTGGGGATCTGGGTCCTCAGGAAGGACACCTGTGCTCTTAACCACCCGACCATGTCCAGCCCTGGATTCATGTTTGAAAGTGCACCAAATCATCCTAACTGATTTGCACCATGAAAGTTACATCTTAATATAAATTCCAATCCTTTTCTAGATAGGGAAAAGGAAATGTTTCTTTCCTTTTGAGCTTCATGGTTATCCTCTTCATGTCTACTGTAATATTGACAAAAATAACAGCAAGCGCCGTCATTTTCTGCCTTCGGCTATTAAGTACCTTTTTGTTTCAAGAAGATCTTGAATTGGAACTGACAGTCCCATGAGTCTTTGTGAAACCCGTGCACAATTCAAGCCGCGAGCGTTGGCTTGGTCCCAACGTTCCTCCCTTCCCAGCCTTGTACTCCCTTTGGAGGAGGTTCCATACATTGGCAGTGAGTCACCGCATTGTACATACACACTGAACAGTTTTAGCAACTGTATCCATGACACTTTCTCGTCTGCTCCTGAAAGCCACGCAGATATTTTGAGTATACATCATACGGTGGGATGAAGCAATAAAAGGAAACATCAGTCTCCCTCCTGTTTGGAGATCCCGATGAGTCTGCATTTCTGGAGTACCATCTGGCACGGCAGGAACAACTTTCCCATAGCGAACTGAAAACTCTTCCACACCGAATGCAAAAGATTACAACAATCCTTTCCACAATTGTGACTTGGCAAGGCTTCATGATAAATTTGGAAGATGTTTAAGAGTGAATATGCCCAATTTTCATAGGGCACTGTCTCGGTTTCCTTTCTGTTGCTGTGATTTGAAAACAAACCAGGGGCTGGAGAGATGGCTCAGTGGTTAAGAGCCCTGGCTGCTCTTCCAGAGGACCCGGGTTCCATTCCCAACACCCACACGTTGACTTACAACTTTCAATAATTCTAGTTCAAGGGGATCTGATGCCCCCTTCTGGCCTTCTTAGGTACTGCATACATATGGCGTATAGACATGCATACAGGCAAAACACTCACACATTAAATAAAAATAAGAAGTAAATGATAGTAGAGAGATAAACAGGAAGCAACCAGTATACTTTGGAGATGGCTCAATTAGTGCTTCACAAATGTGAAGACCTAAGTCTGATCCCCAGCACCCACTTAAAAAGCCACATGGGGCTGTGCACGACCATAGTCCTAGCAAGCAGGCTTTGTTTGCCAGGTTGCCAGACTGAATTGATGAGCTCTGGGTTTAGTGAAAGACCCTGTCTCAAAAAATAAAGCGGTGCATGATTGAGGAAGGAAGACATCTGACGTTAATATCCTGGCTTGGTTTCCTTATTTTTATTTGTTTGTTTTTGTCTATTTGACACAGCTAGAGTTATCTGGGAAGAGGGAACGTCAGTTGAGAAAATGAGATGTCTCTATCAGACTGGCCTGTAGGCAGCTCAGAGGGGCATTTTCTTGATTAACGGTTGATGTGGGAAGGCCCCTGGATAGGCAGTCCTGACTGGTGTAAGGAAATAGACTGAGCAAGCCACGTGGACCAAGACAGTCAGAAGGCTCTTCCATAGTCTCTGCTTCAGTTCCTGCCTTCAGGTTCCTGACTGAGTCTGGTGCCCCTCAAATAATAATATAGTGTGACAGGGACATGTAAGTTGAACACACCCTTTCCTTTTCAAGTTGTGTTTGGTCATGATCTTTATTGCAGCAATAGAAAGCAAACTAGGAGAGTTAACCCCTGGCCTCTGTACTTGACACATGTATAGCATGCAAATGCAACCCCCTCCCTCCCCCCCACACACATGGGTGGCTACCTCTGAACTTCTTTGGAGGGAGAAAGACAGCCCAGATCTACTTGGATTGGGTAAGAAGTTGAGCCTTCAAGTATTACTTATATAATTAAAATTAAGTTAGAAGAAAGAACTTAAGAAAGAGGAAGTCATGACAGAAGTAGGAAAATGAACAAAGCATCCAATTAAATAGAACTAATTGCAGCACACATTAGAAGGCGGCTAAATAAGTTATCCCGTGGCACAATATTTAATACAAATGTTAAAAGTAAGTCTTCAAAGGGAAGATACACAAATTACAGGGTGGCCTCTCCGTAAGTCGAAAATGGGAAATGCCAGGCAGTGATCAAAACTAATCTACGAAGCTTTTCGCCACCAGTACTTGGCTACCGGCCAGGGAATGCATCCCAAGCTACTGCTGCTGCAGAAACTCGCGACCGCAGGACCATAGGCATCCAGTCCCCCTGCTTAATGGTTCTCAGCCCGCACAGCGCTTGTTCCTGGTCCTTCTTTCAAACCCAGCCCCACTGTTCTTTCTTCCTTTGGCTTTCTCTTTTCTCATTGCTTAGATGTGTGTGTTGGTAAATGGTAATTGGGTAACAGAATCCAAACAACACAGCCTTCCTTCCGGGTAGGACAGAAGCAGGGAAATGGTTGCTAAAGCCTATATGGGACACGCATGGACGCATTTAATTTTTAGTTCAGACTCAAAATTACCCTAACCCCTCCTGACACTGACTAAATAAGTTAGCCAAGAATGGTAATTGAATTACAAGAGGCGTGAGAATCATCTTGAACTCTGTTGAAAAAGCACCCTGGACTCAGAGCTTCTCAGCGCGTTAGCTGAGTTGAAACGGTACTTTCCTCAGCCAGGATTGCGGTCATTCTGAACTCTCTAAGCCCAAGATGTGTGCCCGAGAGTGAGGCACAAATGGACAAATCCTAAAAAATAGAACACGAACACTGACAGCCCAGGACAGCGTGATTCATGCTGCAAACGACAGAGGGTTTCGACCTCAGGAAGGACAAAGCGCGAGGCCACCCAGTGGAACAGCACAGACGAGAGCCTTATATTGCTTGTTCTGCCGTACTTCCAGGCCTGCCTAATGCAAAGTGAACCAGAAGTGCCCAAAGACAAGACAAAGGATGTCTAAAATAACCAGAAGACAAAAGTAAAAGAAACAGAACAGCCACACTAGCTGGATGGAAGAGGACACGCACACAAAACATTCGAGACAGAGCGTTATTCCGTCTCGGAGAGTACATTCCCCCAGCATGGTAACATTCACAGAGTCTATTAGTGAAAAAGCGTAGCATTGACAGAGCTAAAAAAAAAAAATAATAATGGATATTGGGCAGGCGAAATGGCATGATGGGTAAAAGGACCTGCTGCCAAGCTGGACAGTGAGTTCAGTCCACTGAACCCCTGTGGTGGAAGGAGAGAACCACTCCCATAGGATGCTCCCTGACCTCCACACGCGTGTCATGTCATGGTATGTGAGCCCACACACATATACACAGGAACCCACAAAAATAGATGAATAAAATATCTCAGTAATAGATATTGTCCAAGAAAGTGCAATTCTATTTTTAAGCATATCTGCCATAATTGCTACATGTTTCTGTTGCAGGAGCAGTCCTGAGGAGCTGCTCCTCTTCACGTAGCATGCACTGAGCATTCTGAGAAATGTTTTCCTTACTCTGGAGCATGCTAAGACACCTGGTACCTACTGGAGACCAGACTGCTGACAACGAAATAATTTAATTGGACGTTTGGCAGTGATGGTTCATTTTGTTTACTTATTTATTTATTATTTGTTTCATTTTATTGTAAGTAAAGAGGACAAGGGAGATGGCTCAGTCAGCAAAATAATTCCACAACCTCAGTTCAACTCTCAGAACCCACATAAAAACCTGCCCGTGAGCTGGAGAGATGGCTCAGCGGTTAAGATCACTGGTGGCTCTTGCAGGGGGACCTGGGTTCTGCGTCCCAGCACCCATGTGGTAGCTCACAACCATTTGTAACTCCAGTCTCGGAATCAGAAACTCTCTGATTTGGCTTCCGTGGGTGCCAGGTACACATGTAGTTCATAGATCTACATGCATGCAAACACTCATATACATTAATTATATAAAAGCCTAAAAAGAAAAAGGGAAAAATCCTATCACTGGGGAGGTGGCAATAAGTGGATCCCTGGGTTCACTGATCTGGCTTTCTTGGTAAGCTCCTGGCCAGCGAGAAAGCCTGTCTCAAAACAAACAAACAAATAAAACAGCACCTGAGAAACAACACTACATAAACACATGCATGGGGACCCTTAAACATGCACACGCATACACAGAAACTGAAGACATGTGTCTTATACTGTCCCTTATCTTGAAGATGTCCTTGGATCCAGGAATGTGTACACAATTCATATACTGGCCGAGTCCATTATTACTAGATGCGTGAGAAGGCGCCACTCCAATGCCAAGTGTAGCTTGAGACATCAAGGAAGCATGCGCCTTTCTCCATGACACCCTTCTGGCAGGCCTGGTGTGCAGCTCCACGCAGAGTGCTTGCCTGACATGTGCAGATGGTTTGACGCCCACCCCGCTGCACCTCAAAGCAAACAAACAAGTGGATACCCTGGCAAATGCTGTTGTCATACCAGATGTTTATTGTTTTATTATTTTAACTTTGGCGCTGCTGAAACCAACTTCTGAAGCTAAGCGTTCTTGCCATTCTCAGACTTCGACACAAAGGAAGAAAAGATAGGAATACGTGAAAGTACATGGAGAGTTTAATTTTCTGTTCTGTAGCATCCAGCATAGTTTTAGAGTGCTTAGAATGTTTTGGAACTCTAGCCAGAGCAGGCGAGATGGCTCAGCAGGGAAAGGCACTGGCCTCAAAGACTGACGACCTGACTTCTGTCCCTGTGCTAGGAGGAGAGTCCCCTGACCTCCCTCTACGTACCGTGGCACACATACCTATGCATACACATGCCATAATTCACAATAATAGTAACTAAAAGTAAGCATTCAAAAATCTTCAGAAATCTCTTTAGATAAAAGTCCATGTTTTGTATTCTAAAAATATTTGGATCCCACAGCTTATATCTTAGAGGGTTTGGGGTGGGGCCATTGAGTTGATTGCCCCATGAGCTTCAAGTGAAGCCTTGACAAAGAACATCGAAATGTTAAAAATGTTGAGAAGTCCAAAACCAAGCAAGAAAGCAACTATTTCCAGTCAGACAGAACAGAATACAATAATGTAAATATCTTAAAAATGGAATCGACAAACACAAGATGATAGATAAGCAGCAAGAGTGTACATGCTTTTCAAACATATAGAACACATATAAACACAGGAATGTGTGAGGACGAATGGAAGGGAAGTGGTTCCCAGGGCAGATGTTAGAGAGTCAAGTACTAGATAGAAGCAAATAACAAATTATATCAAGTTAATTTTTAATTAAGAGAGTGTGTGTGAGTGTGTGTGAGTGTGTGTATGTGTGTGAGTGTGTGTGTGTGTGAGTGTGTGTGAGTGTGTGAGTGTGTGTGAGTGTGTGTGTGTGTGAGTGTGTGTGTGTGCGCACAGGCAGGCAACACGTGTGGCAATCAGAGGACAACTCTTTGGGGTCTCCTGCTACCTCGTGTGATTGGGGATCAAACTCTGGTCATCAGGCCTGTCTGTGTGCAAGTACCTTCACCTCTTAGCCATCTCTCTGGCCCTCGAGGTTTCTTGATGTTGTTGCTGTCGTTTGTTTTGTTTTTTAGAAATCAAAACACTTAAAAGTCTTGAAAAAAATCATCCAGGCCAGGCACAATGGGGCCCACCTGGAATTCTATATCCCAGACTCTGAGGCACAAGGATCTTGGGTTCAAGGCCAGTCAGAATGCAGAGTGAGGGAATGGGGGTTAGGAGAAGGAGGAAGAGCTCCGGAGAGAAGGAGAATGATCCAACTCTTGAGGAAACTAGAGCTACAGTTTCTGTTTTTGTAAAAAATGATAAAAAGGCCAGGCAGTGATGGTGCATGCCTTTAATCCTAGCACAGGCTGATCTCTGGGAGTTCCAGGCTAGCCTGGTCTACAGAGTGAGTTCCAGGACAGCCAGGGCTACACAGGGAAACCCTGTCTTGAAAAGCAAAATAAAACAAAAATAACATGGACCTTTCAAAGCTGATTAAGATGTAGACAATCCTGTAACCAGAGGCAAAATCATAATCTGAAATGTTTTTATTACGGAAGAATGAAAAGACAGGGTCAGGAGTGGCTCTGTGGGGAAGTTCTTACCGTACAAGCATGAGACCTGGAATCCAAATCCTCAGCACTAACAAAAATTCCTAAATGATGGGTGGGCATGAAGGCCCGCCTGTAACCCCTGAAGTGCAGGAAACAGGTTTCTCAGCATAAATTGGCTTCCTAGACTGGAAAGCTCTGAGTTCAAGTGAGAGATCCTATCTCATCCAATAAAGGAGAATTACTGAGAAAAGGAACTCGGTATTAACCCGTGGCCTCCACATGTCTGTAAACTCCAAGCCCCTGGCACATTCTAGTATACATACAAGCAGGCAGGGATACCAGACACAAAAAGACAAAAAGCAAAGATCCATGAGAAAGGACCAAAAGACTGTAAATGACAGGTAAACAGAACAACTCATGATGGAAACAGGCATTACTAACTTAAGTGATAGAGAGGAAAAACATTAAATAAAATCATAATCTGAGCCTTTGGTAAAAATCAATAAACTAAAACTAAAGCTCTAGACAGACTTATCAAGGGAAATGAAATCAATACAATAATAATATTTTGAAATAAAAAAGGGTTTTAGACACCTGCAGGGGAATAGTGAGAAAATATTTTGTAATACTCTGCTAATTAAATTTTCAAGAATTTTTTTCTTTTTTTCTTTTCTTTTCTTTTTTTTTTTTTTTTTTTTTTTTTTTTTTTTTTTTTTTTTTTTTTTTTTGAGACAGGTTTTCTCTCTGTGTAACAGCTCTGACTGTCCTGGATCTCACTTTCTACAACAGGCTGGCCTCGAACTCACAGAGACTCACCTGCTTCTGCTTCCCAAGTGCTGGGATTAAAGACATGTGCCACCACCACCTGGCTAAGATTTTCTTTCTTTTAAGGCAAAATAGGGACTTAAAAGGGAATGGCCCAGCAGGCAAAGCTTTTGCTGAGGAAGCTTGAGAACCAGAGTTTGGATCCCAGGAACCCACATAAATGCCAGAAAGATGTTGTGGCCCATCTGTAATTTCAGCAGAGACATGGCAACTCTGGAGCAAGCTGCCTAGCCAGACTAGCTAAAGGATGCACTCTGGGTTCATGCGAGACTTCGCCTCAATATATAACAAGGAGGGCAATTGAGGAAGGTACCATAGATCAGCCTTGCATCTCCACATACATATGCACACACATGACCATGTACCTACCCACATACATCTTTACAGGCATACATACCACACACATGAAAAGCCAAAACATAGAGTGAACGATGCCTGTTGGCACACTTACATTCGGAGTATATCCTACCTTCCTACATTCCTAGACCATGCTATGTCCCATGATCATGCTGTGTTTAGCCAGTATCATTTCTAAGTGATCATGGAGCAATAATTTTATAATGTTGTGGATTTTAATTTTTAGTTTTTATGTGGTTTTCCCAAAGAAAGAAAGAAAGAAGTCTTTGTTTTCTCTGTGCTCTGGTATCGTTGGTAAGAAAGTTGAATGGCCTGTTTCCGGAAGCCAACTCAAAGGAAGTTCTTCCCCAAGAAAACATGCATGGCTGATAGATTTTAGGTGGTGAGCTGGGCAGGGTTCCTGTTTACTTAACTCTTTAAGATGCCCAGGGCTGGGGATGAAGCTCAGTGGTTGAACACTTACCTTGCATATGCGAAGCCTCGGGTTCTACCCTTGAACCAAATAATAAGAATAATCAATAGTGGTAGTACTTATAAAAATTCACAGTAGTAGTCCTAGTTGAAGTAAAATTTAAGGACAACTCACTTTCAAGCCCCTTTCTTTGCTTCTCAGTAAATGTTACTCCATGCTCTTCAAAGAAAATGGTTCTGTGATTAAGAGCACTGGCTGTTCTTGCTGAGGACCCAGATTCAATTCCCAGCACCCACAGGGAACTCTCTGGAACTGGAGTTCCAGATGCTTTCTTCTGGCCTTCCTGAGCACTGCACTGGTATACAGACACATAAGCAGGCAAAAACACTCACACACACATTTTAAATAGTGATCAAATATGAACCAAATCTTGTGTTTATTCTCGTAATTATTTGTGTTGTTCTCGAAAAAGAGATCAATTTGATTGTGCAAAGTTTTGCAAAATATTGTCTTCCCATTTGGTCTGTAACAGTACCTACACTTCATATTCCAGGTGGTAAGTTTTTGAACTGTCTCTCTTTTTTTCTGATCGTTCAACTCATAATTTACCTTTTTCCAGATTTATTTTTATTTTTAATAATGTGTACATACACACTTAAGAGGGTCTTCTGTGAGAACAAGTTCTCTTCACCACCGAACCATCTCTTCAGCTCCCTTCCTCTTCCACTCTGTTCTTTCTTTCTTGAATCAAGCTTAGAAAAGGAACTTTACCATAGCTGCTTTTGGGATCTTGTTAAGATTTTCCTCCCAGACTGTTAATAGACTTCATTACTATAAAAATTCCTCAGGACCACAAACAATGTTGTTCTCTGTTGTATATTGTAGCACTTGACACTAAATTGCAAAGATGACCTTTAAAAATATCCACATTCAGAATGGATACAATCCACAATGAGAATGTACCTCAGTCCGCGGAGAGTTTACCTAACACACAGGAAGCCCTGAGTCCCATCCTCAGTACTGGGAGTGGTGGCGCCCACCTGTTATCTCAGTGCCTGGGAGGTGGAGGCAGGGGAATCAAGAGTTCAAGGGCTACCCTTGGCTACATAACAAGTTTGAAGACAGTCTGGACTATACAAGACCTGCTACAAAGTAATTAAGTAAGACAGATAGACAGACAAACTTTCTTTTGATTTTTCTTCCCAGACTGCTGGCCGGGAGTTGGTCCTTCAGGTCTGCTGAATTCTCTTCTTGTGTGGTGCTTTCCACATCAGTGAAGTTCCGCCCTCTGTGTTCTGACTCAGTATCCCTGTTTGTCTTGGTTGCCTTCCTTAGTCTTGGATCTAAATTCATCTGATACTTATAGCTCTGTGTTATCTTTTATCTGCTATGTGCTTGTTTAGACTTTTAATTCCAGTCTTATATTTAAAAAAAAAAGGTTTGGTGTATTCTTTTCAACCCAAAGCTGAGTTTTCATTTTAAAAAATTATTATTTTTATTTATTTTAGGTGTGTCTGTGCATGAGAGAGAGAGCAAAAGTGCAGAGAACAGCTAGTGGGAATCAGTCCTTTCCTTGTGCCCTGGGTTCAGACTCAGGAAATGAACTCAAATTGTTAGGCTTGGCACTGAGCCCTTTCATCTGGCCAGCTCAGGAGCTTTGTTTTGTTTTGAAATGTGCATTGGTGTTTGCCTACATGTATGTCTGTCTTCTACATGTGTATCTGGCACCAATGGAAACCAAAAGGGTGTGTCACATCCCCTGGAGTCACAGATGATTGTCAGTGCACGATGGAGTTCCCCATCCTGTCGGTGCTGGGAATCAAACCCAGCTCTTCTGAAAGAACAGTGGGTGCTCTTAATCATGGAACCTTCTCTCTAGTCCCCAACCGTGGGTTTGGTTCATATTGTTGTTGGTTGTAAAGGTTTTATTTTAGTGTGTGTGTGCATGTGTGTGTGTGTGTGCACGAGCGTGTGTGCACGAGAGTGCAGAGAGCAGGTGATTTGGGGGTCAAAACAGATCTCCCTCTCTTTTTATTAATTAATTAATTAAATTTTTTTTGGGGGGGGGGTTTCAAGACAGGGTTTCTCTGTGTAACAGCTCTGGCTGTCTTGGAATTAGCTCTTGTAGACCAGGCTGGCCTCAAACTCACAGAGATCTGCCTGCCTCTGCCTCCCAAGTGCTGGGATTAAAGGTGTGTGCCACTATCACCCAGCATCTTTTTTTATTGTTTTTATTGAGATATACGTTTTCCCCACTCCCTTTCCTTCCTCCCCTCTTCCCTCTCCGCTCCCACCCTCTCCCTTACTCAGGAAATCTCGTCTTTTTCTCCTTCGGCAGATCCATATATGTCTCTCTTAGGATCCTCTTTGTTGCCTGGGTTCTCTGGGGTTGTGGACTGTAGGCTGGGTTGCCCTTCGCTTTCTGTCTAATATCTGCTTACAAGTGAATACATACTTTATTTGCCTTTCTGGGTCTGGGTTACCTCACTCAATAGGCTTTTTTTCTAGCTCTGTCTCTTTGTCAGCAAATTTCAAGATGTCACTATTTTTTTCCTTGCTGATTAGTACTCCATTGTGTAAAAGCACCAGTTTCCTTATCTCAAAACAGATCTCTTAAAAAGGTGGAGCTTCAGGCAGCTGTGAGCTCCTGCTGTAGCTTTTACTTTTTTGAGCTCATCTGAATATTTTTCTCTTTATCAAATTTGAATTTGATCCTTTGGGGGATTTATATTCCAAGTTCATTGATGAAATTTTCAAATATTATTTGTCATAATTCGGTCATCTTGTGCTCTAACATCTCCTGTGTGTTCAATAATCTGATACAAGGACCGTTTGCTGTGCTGTACTCTGTATTTATTTCTGTATGCCGTTTTCATCTTTGTTTTAAATGTATTCCTTTAGAAAATTCAAATCTGCTCAGGCAGGAGTGGTGCACACCTTTAATCCTAGCACTCAGGAGGCAGAAGCAGGTGGATCCCTGTTTGTTTGAAGTCGCCCTGGTCTGGAGAGTGAGTTCCAGGACAGTCAAGGCTACAGAGAGAAACCTGTCTTAAAAAACTAAATTAATAATAATAATAGAAGAAGGAAGAGGAGGAGGGAAGGAAGGAAGGAAGGAAGGAAGGAAGGAAGGAAGGAAGGTTGATTTAACTCTGTTCCCAGAATTGCCAATTTTTGGAAATATCTATTGACCTCCAAAAGTAAAAGAAAAATAACTGTTTGCTGGTATACTGTATTCTGTTCAGCTTTCTCTCAGAGATAGGAGGAGCAGGCAGCAAAAAGAAACAGGTGATGAGCCCCTCTTCTACAGGTTTGTTAAACCCCGTACCTGGTAGGCTTGGCCCTGGGTGTTCCCTCCCCAGCCTTACTTGGGGGCTCCACCCTCAATCTGCTCACTAGGTGTGGTGAGGAAGTAGACAGCAGGGTGTCTCTGCCTGCCACACAGGCCACAGTCCCCCAAAGATGGTTATTTTTCTTGGGTTCCTCTTCTGTTTGGTCTCTTTTATGGAAGGCAATGGTAATAGCAAACTCCCTCTCAACTAAATAGTGCCAGATCTGGATGCCTTGTGGCTCTCCCTTGGGCCTAGACATGAGCAAGGGGCTGCTAGTGTTCCCACCCTCTGGCCCCTCTCTTTACCTGCTTCTCTCCAAATTGCAGGACCTGCTGATATTTCCAGGGTTGTCACCCTTTGCCTTCTGTGTTGCTTTCCGATTGCTGTGATGGCATACCTGGAAGAAACGCCTGAAGGGAGGAGGCTTTATTCGGGCTCACAGTATGAGAGCAAACCGTCCGTTCTGGAAGCCAAGGCCCAGTGGCTAGGACAGCTCATAGATGAAGAGGCTGGCTCCATTCAGTCAGCAGTGAGGAAGCAGAGAAGCTGAAGCTGGTATAGGACTAGAACCCATGAGGCCTGCCCTCCAGTGACCCATCCTCCAGTTAGGCCCCGACTCCTCGGGTGTCCCTCACATCCCCAGTTCCATGAACATCTGTGAACAAAACGTCTCTTGAATTGAGAAATTCCTGTGTAGAAATGTGTCTCGAGGTAATAATGACAGACGTGTCTAGTGCCTCCTCCCCAGGAATCATTGCTGGTCCATCTAAGTAGCCATGAATAGAGAACTGCAGGAGAAAGCTATAGAACTTCCATGCAGTAGAATCTATGTGGCCTCTAGTGGTGTGAGGATTGGTTAAGGAGCCTTCCCCTTATTTACATAGAGCCAAACAGAGGGATGCTGCATTTGTACAAATATGCTCACATAGCAGAGTTTCGCAAAAGGACAGACCATGCTGGAGCAAAACCATTATCACTAGCATCGAGTCCATGGGCAGAAGAAATTTGCGAATGGGCCACTTAGGAGACGGTGTGAGATCACAGGTGATCCCAGATGGTCGGAACCATCTGACCAGAAGCAAGTAGAACAGTTTCACTTACTCCAGCAGAGAAGGTGAGAAGAGGGAGGAGAGGGTGAGAAGACAGGTCAGAGAGTTCCTAAGACATGCCCAGCTTGATGGTTAGCTGCCAGAACTCCAGAGCTCAGAAAGCCCCTGAAGTCAGAGTGACAGTTTATGACAATGACGGATGCATACTAAAATCAGCCCGGGAAAGACATGCACAGGGCAGAGGTAACTGTACTTCATTGGCCAGTGTGGATGATGGGCGACCCTGCGAACTTAATGTGTCCAGGGCTGCTAAGCCATGCCTCAGCATCCATGGTTTTTATTTGGGATCAGGTACCCAGTCTTCTTAAGTTCCTGGGTCAATGGTGAACCTGATGTGTGTGTGTGTGTGTGTGTGTGTGTGTGTGTGTGTGTGATAGATAGATAGATAGATAGATAGATAGCACTGCCCAATGCCCCCATCATAAACCACACAACATGAGCTACTAGACATAACTACCCCATTCCACCCCACCCTGCCCCATCCAGCTGATTAAGGCTCTTAGCAGGCAAGATAGCCCCAGGGCTAAGAGGCTACCTCCCAGGAGCAGACCAAAGAGAAGTCCTTCCTTTGAACTGTTGCTAGGTTTGGACATCTTTCTTGAAGGAGGTATAAATGGAATCACGGACTTGTCGGAAGATACATGGTCGTGGTTCCCAGCCAACAACTCTTTCAGAAGAATAGGCTGTGAGAATTCCTGAAAAGGATTTATTCACCAAGGTCTGGTGGAGATTTGTGAGCAGGCAGAGTCTTGCATCAGAGAAAAAGTGTTTGACAGGGGGAAGGGTAGTAAGTGAAAGTCCCAACGAGCTGGGGAAAGCAGGTACGCACCAGATGGAATCAGGCATGAACTTAGATTGTAATATTAGCGGACAAGACTTGGAGGTGGGGAGGGCATTCTGACGAGAATGAAAAACTAACATAATACATGTGTGTATGCATATGTATATGTGTACATTTACACATAGTGCTATGTGTGGGGGTGTGCACATGGGTATATGTATATGTAGTGCTTTTGTGTGAGTATGTGTATGCATGTGTCCATCTG
The DNA here is from genome assembly GCF_018167655.1 of Microtus oregoni. NCBI lineage: Eukaryota > Metazoa > Chordata > Mammalia > Rodentia > Cricetidae > Microtus > Microtus oregoni. Next base: position 21,802,985 of record NW_024543075.1, on the reverse strand, counting down.
TTTCAGTTTAAGTGCTATGCATATGAACACCAAATGTCAATGTCAAGTGTTCCTCCCCAGCTGCTGTGTCTCTTCTCTCACTGGGGTTTGTTGATTAGGCTAAACTGGGTGAGCAGTGTGCTCCAGGAATCTGCCTGTCTCCCCCTCTCCAGGGCTGGGCTTACAAGCATACAGCACTGTGTTGGCTTTTAACACACACGCTAAACCATACCTCCCTGACCCCAGCATACATTTTAAAACATTATTCTGTCCATTTCACTTTGGGTGGGAAGCTACACGTGTGGTTATAGAGACATTGTAAGCTTCATGAGCATTCATGAGAAACACGTGTTAGAGGCGCAGCATGAGGGGAGGGCACACCTGGGATGAGCCCCAACGCTGGCATCGACTCTCTGACCTATCTTGATCTTTCAGTTCACTTTCACTAACCAAAGACAGTCCAAAACTTAATGGCGCAAACCCTCATGACTCCTAATTGTTTGTGAGTTCGTGGGTCAGCAAGGTAGTTCCTCTGGGCTGGGCTGGACTTCTTCATGTGGTCAGCTGCAGGCTGGAGACAGCAAGTCTGCTGATAGAGGCTGGGCTCTGCCAATGCCCAGGCCTCAGCTGGAATTGGGCTTCACTCTAACAGGCCTCCTGAGAAGCTGGCCTGATCTTGGATGTGTGGCAGTGGTCAGTATTCAAAAAGCAGATGAAACTGTGTATGGTCTCTTGCAACCTAGGCTTAGAACCAGCCTGCCATCTTTTGCCTGCATTCCCAGTCCACGTAGACAAGGCCAGTAAGGGAGAAAATAGATTCCCCTTTCAGTGAGAGAGAGGCTGCTGTCACTTTGCAGAATGACAGCGATGTAACAGGTAAGGAGGGGTGGAGAACTCTGATCATCCTTCCACCGTGGTTGTCTGAATGAAAATGGCCCCACGGGCTCATAGGGATTGGCACTATTTGGAGGTGTGGCCTTGTTGGTGTAGGTGTGGCCTTGTTGGAGGAAGAGTGTCTCTGGGGGCAGGCTTCAAGGTCTCAGAAGCTCAAGCTTCTGAGTATATTTTCTGAGTACATTCTAGCATATTTTGTATTCTCTTCCTGCTGCCTGTGGATTTAGACATAGAACTCAGATACCGCTCCTGTATCACGTCTGCCTGTGTGCCAACACACTTCCCGCCATGATGATAATGGGCGAAACCTTTGATCTGTAAGCCACCTCAATGAAATGATTTCCTTTGTAAGAGCTGCCATAGTCATGATGTCTCTTCACAGCAAAAAAACCTTAACTAAGACAGCTACCATGTGTGAGCAAGCTTTTGGGGACCTCTGAAGTCCTCAATGGCTTTGTCTACAGGACAGAGACAACGTCTCCCATCTCAGAATTGTGACAATTCAGTGGCTGGTGCCTGGGAAGATCCTGCTTCTAGCATAATGACTGTTACTCTGTGTGCTTCTTCTACTTGTTCATGTCTGTCTGTCTGTCTTTCTTCATTTTTCGTTTGGTTTTTTTTTTTGTTTTGTTTTGTTTTTTGTGGTTTTTCAAGACAAAGTTCTCTATAGCTTTGGTTCCTGTCCTGGAACTAGCTCTTGTAGACCAGACTGGCCTCAAACTCACAGAGATTCTCCTGCCTCTACCTCCCGAGTGCTGGGATTAAAGGCGTGCGCCACCATCGCCCATCTCATGTATTTCTTCTTCTTCTTTTAAATCAACTTTTTATGCTTAAAACCAGACTCATTATCAACACCACCATGGCTTTGAACTGTCTTGAGTACTGAATTCTCCTCACACGTATCAGCCCTCATACTGAACAAGTTCTGACCTGTAAAAGACGACTTCTTTTTGCTCCTATCTTCCAGCCTTTGTCCACAAGCTCAAGAACATCTTGTGTATTTCAAAGGTTGGGCTTAGGGGAGGAAATTGCTTTTGCTCAGCACAGTTAATAAGGCCTGTGTGACTCATCTTCCTTCCTGGGTACTGTGACTCCAAACTGGCTGGAATGGCCTGAGGGAACCCCACGAGGCCTATCTTGGAGCGTTCCCACATCTGTCTTCATTGCCACAGTCAGATGCACTGGGGTGCAGTGGGCTCTGGCTCCTGCTTCCCATCCACATCTCCCGAGGAGAGGTCACCCTTTGCTCTTCCTTGAGGTCAGCGGTGGCTTCAGGTAGAGATGCCCTGGAGACCAGACAGCAGTCCGTAAGCAGCACTCCCTTGCTGTGTCTCAGCCCTGATTAGTGGAGAGAATTACAGTTTGCTTTCACACCTTCTACAATTTGCTAGCTTCCCTTTTTAGCAGAGTCTCCCAAGTTCCTCTACGAAGAGCGCCCCAGCCAGACGTAATGATCCTGCGGGGACCCATGGTTTTTAACTTTCCCGCTTTCTTTCATGGTCCCTGATCCTAGCTTCACAGTTTCTTCGTGGTACTCTATGTTTCCTTTAGAACCACATTTAACCAATACAAAGGAATCGACTTAAAGGAAAAACAGCCTTACGTAAAGAATCGTGTGGGTGAACCCGCAGGACAAAATAAAGTGGGATGCTTCAAAGATCAGCTCGGTAAGCTCATTTAAGAAAAAAGTCTTAGCCGGGCGATGGTGGCGCACGCCTTTAATCCCAGCACTCGGGAGGCAGAGGCAGGCGGATCTCTGTGAGTTCGAGACCAGCCTGGTCTACAAGAGCTAGTTCCAGGACAGGCTCCAAAACCACAGAGAAATCCTGTCTCGAAAAACCAAAAAAAAAAAAAAAAAAAGATAAAAAAAAAAAAGAAAAAAGTCTTATAGCTACCAGCTAAAACATAAGCTTTCTTTCACTGGAAAGAAAATACTCAGAGCAGAAGATGTAGCTTGCAGAATGCTTGAGTCGGAACCACAGAGCCCCGGGTTCAGGCCCCAGCACCACATAAATCAGGTGAGGGGCATCTGTAAGCCCAGCACAGGAGGTAGGCAGGAGGATCAGAAATTCAGGTTTGTCTACATATTGGGTTCAAGGCCTGCCTAAGACCCTGTTTCAAAGACATAGTAGACAGCTGGGCTTGGTGCCTCCGGCCTGTAAGGCAACACTTCTGCGTTCCGTGGCTCTGCCTATAACTCAGCACTTGTTAAGGCAGGGGGACTGTGAGTTTAAGGGTAGCCTGGACTACATCGAGCACTCTTGTCTCTAATAAATAGTGGATTCATAGTTATCTTCCCCCTATTATATTCCCCAGCAGTTTGATGTGTCAGCCATGGTCTGCGGCTGTATGTGCGCAATACCTGTGTCTCCCCAGCCTTGGAGCCCCAGCTTCTCACTGAAGGGCTGTGAGGTTGGACACTCTGCTCCCCTCCGTGGGGAAGGACTGGCTACCAGTGACTCATGGTCATGCTTTGCCAAATAGTGTCACTACCACAGTGGCAGCAAAGGAGGTGGTGGGGCGCTAGTTGTAGTTGTGGGGTAACAGTAGCAGCCCCAGCCATGGGAGCGTTTCGGGGGGCGGGGGGGGGGGGAAGAGCTGAAGCAAGAGTATCAACCACACTACTGAGCGCCTAAGGGAGACCCGATATCCACACCACCCTCATCCCTGCGTACATTTAGTTCTCACCATGACCCTGAAGCAGCCGACATTTTTTTAGTGTCCACATTTTGCAGATGCGGACATTGAGGCTTAGCAAGGGAACAATAAGAAAGCCAGCACTGCACAGATGCAAGTTTGCAATACTTAGGTTCGCCTGGATGTCCAGGTTCATGGTCTCCCAGATGACCCCTCCCATAGGAATGCTGCTTCCGGGTGTGTAACTGAAAGGAACTCTGAGGCAGCTTGAATCTTTAACTGATGTCTCAGCCATGTGCAAATCTGCTTCTTCTCTTCCATCTGCATCCCCCAGAAAGTCAATAAAACCGTGGAGATGGATCCTGTCTCTCCTGCACCCCCAGCCCCACCAGTGCCGTCTGAAGCCTTCTGTGCTGAAGAGATTCAGATGGAAAAGTGCTGGCACCAGGTTGAGCAGGGTTCTCTAATAAAGACACTGCGCATCACACATCAGCTGCCTTTGTTGCTATGGTGACAGCCACAATTCCTCCCAGACAGCTCGGGTCTGCAGGGAGGGTGGACCCTGGGGGAAGCAAGTGTATTTCTCTAACCTGTCAGACCCTGTCACCTTTCCTGTTTCTCTCACCTCTCCCACCAGCGCCCCCCCCCACTTCCTTCCATGGGATGACAGGGGCGCTGGCACCCCCAGGCCGTCATAATTAGCATCTGGCCAGGAGCCCAGAGTTCTGGCAGCACATTCCTCACTTTCCTTGCCAGCCAATCTCCTTTCCCCAGCATCCCTTCAACAGCACTGCAGCAGCTGTGCGCAGACAGCCCCAGCCCCAAGGTCACCGCGGCACCAGCAATGACGAAGCATCCCCTTCCTCCCCGGGTGGGCAGGGCACTAGCTGATGTTTCCCTGTTGCCCTAGCCATTTGGAGGTTATAACCTTAGGGTTATGGAAAAAGAAGCTAGCCTTAGGAAGATGGAGAAGGCTAAACTCTGTCTAGTTCTTGGAGGGGTTAAGAGATTCTTCTGGCTGAGATTCACCAATTAGGTTCAGAGAGAGAGAGAGAGAGAGAGAGAGAGAGAGAGAGAAAGAGAGAGAGAGAGAGAAAGAGAGAGAGAAGAGGAGAGGAGAGGGAGAGGGGCAAGATATCCCAGAAGGTTGAGGAAGTAATCAAAAAGTCTGTATGTCAATATTCCTTGAAGTTTAAGGGGTTAAAGATGGCGGTGGCAATAACAGCCAAAGAGAGCTAGTTGCTATGGTGACAGCAGCACCACTCATGGAAGCTGTGTTCCAGGCACTGTACTGAGCACTTTACAGGCATTAGTTTGTGGAGTCCTGACCTTGACTGCATATGTAGAAAACTACATGGAGCTACTCTGGTCACTTCCCAGAAGGGAATATAAGGCCAGGAGGAGTTAGCACTCATTCCCTAGCAAGCAATCAGGCGAGCCGAGAAGTGGTACGCTCTGCAAGATGAGTCCCCTAGATCCTTCCAAACTCAGTGTTATTTACAAGTGGGTAAACAAAATTTGCCGGAAAAAAAAAATGTTAAGAGACATTAAGAAGGGGCTGGAGAGATGGCTCAGTGGTTAAGAACACTGTGGCTCTTCCAGAGGACCTGGGTTCAATTCCCAGCACCCACATGGCACAACTGTATGTTACGTGCAGACCACAACTGTCTGTAACTCCTGTTCCGGGAACCCAACACACTCACACAGACATACATGCAGGCAAAACACCAATGTACATAAAATAAAATGTAAAGAGAGAGACAGACATAAGAAATGTGGTTTATTCCACCAGATTGGAGTCTTACTGGAAGAATTTAAACCACCATAAAGAACCTTGAGGGATATTTGATGGAACACAGACTCTGCAGTGAGACAGCAGCAAGCGGTCATGATCAACGTTCCTTGAATGGGATTCTGGCATTGTGCTTATGTAGGAGAATACTATTTTTAGGCAATACAGGTCAAAATATCTAGGGAGATGTACAAAGCCTTTAATTACTGGCACATATGATGGTGTCTTACAGAGCAACACAGTGATATGTGTATTGTGTAACAAGGAGAGCACAATATTGACAATGGTTGAATTCAGGCAGGTCGAAAGGATGGAGCATTGGCCGCATGTGTCCAGGTTAGCTGACCTGTGTCCCAGATGACACTGGATAGCAGTGTCAAAAGCTTGGGCATAGTGAGATGGCTCAATGTTGCTCAAGCCAGGTCCCTTCAGTCAGATCCTAGAACCTAGAACACAGTATTGTCTGTTAGTCTGCCTGCCTCTCTCTCTCTCTTCTCTCTCTCTCTCCTCTCTCTCTCTCTCTCTCTCTCTCTTCCTCCCTCCTTCCCCCTCTCTCCCTCTCTCCATCCCTCCCTCTTTCCCTCTCTCTCCCTCTCTCTTCCTCTCCCTTGCCCCTCCCTCCTTTCCTCTATTTCCTCCCCCCCCCCTCTCTCTCTCTCACACACACACACACACACACACCACACAAAGAAATGATATAAAATAACTATTAAAAGGCTGATGCCCCCGAATGGCTCATCACAGGTCATCAGCAGCATGTCGTCAGAGCTCTTCCCAGAGAGAGGCCTGCACTCACCCAGGGGTGCCTGCTGTGTTCAGAGAGGAGCTGTAGTGGCAGCAAAGAGGAGAAGGGGGTGTGAAGAGCAAATTCATTCTCAGCTTCCAAAGCTCTGATCCATCTTTTCTAAATGCTCACTTTCCAGTATAAGGCTATTTGAGGTCCGGTGCTTGTCAAGGTCCACTTTGTATTTCCAGCATGTGATTCAGATAGTTGGTGGGGCTGAACACGGTGTGGCTCCGTGACAGAGCACATGCTTGGAGTGCCTAACGCCCTGGGTTTAATTCCTTGGCACCGAAGAATAAAATAATAACTAAATATAGTATTAAATGATTCCAGTGAACCTCACTCTGGACCTCCATAGAAAGGGACTTGCAGCATGACAGAGCCTGGATTTGAGATGGAGGTGGGGCAGCTCTTTCTCACTATTGCAATAGGACTACACAGACAAGCAGATAAATTCCTCAACGCGTTGATTGCAACGGATGGTGAGGTTTCATAAACCGATCCGTGCAGACCTTACTTATTCTCTTAAAATACAGACCCCTCACCCCACCCACACACACTCCCCATGGTCCTGATCTGCACAAGCATGTTAGAACAGTTGTCTCATAAAGGGTCACCGAAACGTTACAGAAAGGAAGCTAACACAATCCAACGTCTTCACTCAACACTACTGACTCCGCGCAGTTTTCTGAGTCCTCAGGAGAAAATGGGAAATGAAGAAACAGAGAGTCTGCAGATGGACAGGGATGACATATTGGAATGGGCAGAAATGTACAGAAAGATGTGTCTGCGTGAAAAATAAAATCTTATGATTCTCAATATGTATTACTAAGTGCAAAGGGGAGCTAGAGAAGGGGCGTTACTAAGAACAGCCATTATGACATGATTGTTTGGAAAGCAAGTAAAAATGAAAATACTGTTGCCGGGGAGGTGGCACAGGCCTGCCACCCCCAGAACTCGCCAAGACTACCTCCAGGGTGAATGCCCGAAGTTGCTCTAGGTCCTAGAGTCTAGGCCATGGGTACATTTTAACTAAAAGATTTGTTTCAGAGGGTGGGAAGATGTGCAGTGGTAGCTTGCTTGCTGTGCAAAGCAAACCCGAGTCAGGATCCTCCTCAGCGCCCACATAAAAAGCTGGGCAACCTGGCGGTGGTGGGCATGCCTTTAATCCCAGCACTCGGGAGGCAGAGGCAGGCAGATCTCTGTGAGTTCGAAGCCAGCCTGGTCTACAAGAGCTAGTTCCAGGACAGGCTCCAAAGCCACAGAGAAACTTTGTCTTGAAAAAAAAAAAAAAAAAAGCTGGGCACAATGGTACTCATGTGTGCTAAGGGGAAGGAGAGTGGAAACAAGATAGTCCCAGGGCTTACTGGCCAGTCCGCCTAACCTAATATATGAGCCTGAGTGATCTGTCTCAAAAGACAAGGAGGCCATCTCCGCACTCACTCAGGGACCAGCTTTGTGAACTGTCTTTGCAAGGTAAGGTGAGCCTTAACTCTCCCATCCACCCCTGTCATTATCTCCTCAGACCCACCCTACACCCCCAGCCTCAAACCGCCTTTATTCATGGGCTCTCTTTGCTTGATAAATGTAGCTCTCACCTCTCATTCAAAAAACCCTCATTTTTCGGCAGAGAGCAGCACAGACAGAAAGCCACCAATGTTCAAGATCCAGAGAGCAACCAAGTGCGGGGTGCCAGCCCCAGTGGACATCTCTACAGTGCAATCCCTACACCTGAGGCTCAGGGAACATCTCAAGAGGAGGCTGAAACATAGTGAGAGCCAAAGTTGTGACCTTGGCTGTGGGATCCATGTCTCCTAGAAATGCCCAGGAAACTGTACCCACTCGTGATACCACAGCAATGTGGCTGCCTAGACAAGACCTGAGCCAAGATAGCAACAATAGATTAGATTGCTAAAGTGGAAGGGGGGAAATCTCATGGGGCCCCCCACCCCTTGACAAAGAACTTCAGGAGCTGACGACTGCCGATAGAGGGGGGAACTAGTCCTTCAGGGGTGAATCTCCTAATTAATTATCCAGTATCATGTGGTCAGCCCCGAAATCCTATGCATCCCAGCAATGCTAAACAGATTCGTTCAACAGATTGTATTTATATATTTATGCATATGTAACAATAATAAAGAAAAAGAGGATATGAGTTTGAGAGGGAGTCGGGGGACAAAGGAGGGGTTGGGGAGGGAAAGAGAAGGGATGTATGATGTAATTATGTTTTAATTGAAAATTGTAAATTACTTAGAAAAAAAAACACGGTGGAGGGCAATCAAGAAAGCCATTGTCAACCTGTGCTTTCCACGTACATCCACCCAGAGGGAGGAGGGAGAGGAGGATGGTCGCTTCTGATTCTGAACATCACATCTGGGAGCTCAGACCATCTGCTGTTTGTGTTCTGAGAGCCTCTGCTTCGCTGTCCACTGGACATTTTGCTGCTTCCTGTCTCAGAGCCCAGCACGGGTCACTCTATCCCCTCTCTTCGCGAGCAGTCCTATTCACCTGGCCTAATGGAACGATGCATTAGGAGCTAAGCAAAGAGGAAGGGCTGGCAGCCTCCCAGACGCTCAATGCTTCCGGGAAGGACATTTCATTAGATAATAGCTCCTGTCCGGGCGTGTGTCCACAGGATGTGAACACTCCACACTGCTCTGCACTCAAACTCTCCATCCTCCCTGCCTCTCAATCGGTCCTTTCTTCTCCCCACTCCCCATCTCTTTAGTATCTCTCAGCAGGCAATGACCTCCTTTCTGGACTGATGGAGACACACTGGGTTCCTGCTGGTATTACTTACTCGGTCATTATTTTCACCACCAAGTCTCTTTACAGAATCCATGACACCCTTCCGGCTTCTCTGAGTCCTCCGTGGTCTTCTTTCTTCCTCTCCTCTTTTCTCTCTCCTTTTCTTCCTTTTTTTCCTTACAAATTACCAGTTTCTAGGCTCCGCGAGCCTTTTCTCTCTGCATTTACTGGAATGGCTTTAAATATGACCACGGCACCCCTCACTTACGGCCATCTGGCATCACTCCAACACCCTCCATTGCTGTCTGTTCTGCTCCTGAATATCACCTGGTAAAAAGAATCTTTAAAATTCTTTTTATTTCCATACTGAGAATTGAATCCAGGACATGCTAGGCAAGCACTGGGCCACTGAATTATATCGCCAGACCTTTAAACAAATAGTTTATGTTTTATTTGTTTGTTTATTGAGACAAGGTCTTACTGTATAGTCTGGTTGGCCTAAAACTCACTCTGTAGACCCGGCTGGATTTGAACTCACAGAAGTCTGCCTGTTGCTACCTTCTGAATGCTGGGATTAAAGATGTGTGATTCTATGCCCAGTGGGTGAGGGGGGTTCCAAAGGTGTGTGATTCTATGCCCAGTTAGGAGGGGGGTTGTTTGTTTTTATTTGTTTGTTTTGTTGTTTTGGGGGAGGTTGTTTTTGTTTTGTTTTGTTTAAGTTAAGGTCTTCCTGAATTGTCCAGGCTGGTCTTGAACCCTCTCTCTCTGTAGATCAGGCAGGTCTTAGACCTGTGACTGATTCTCTTCCTTCCTAAGTAGCCGGGGTGCTGGGCCTATGTCAGTGTGGATTCCTTAAATTCCACACAGCAGACGCCAGGGTGTATTAGCCTTCACTAGATCTAGTCTCCTCCCAGCTTCCTTTCTGCAAAGATAAGCTCCAGAATCCACCAGCTGCCCCTCACTCACCAGCATCCTACAGTCACAGACTGCGGTGATTTACTGTGAATGGCCTGAGGCCACTGCTTTGTTTCTTATGCCTTTAGCTTTTTGGTGGCCTCGGCTCGTCTCTGCCGACATCAAGGGGGCTTACATAGACATGAGGCCAGGGGAGCAAGCAGGCACTCCACACACATTTGTTGAATTAATGAAACCAGCTCCTGCCTTAGACAACTGATACCTCTTCCATTGTCCCCCTTCAAACCCACTGTTCATACCCACTTTGTGATCAGCTTTCTATGGCAGGAACCTAGAATGACTTTAAAAAAAAACAAAAAAAACAAAAAAACAAAACATGGTTTCTCTATATAGCTCTGGCTGTCCTGGAAGTTGCTATGTAGACCAGGCTGGCCTCAAACTCAGAGATCCGCCTGCCTCTGCCTCCTGAGTGCTAGAATTAAGGCTTATATTCCATTATACCCAAATTTTTTGTTTGTCCACTTTTGAGTCAGAGTCTCACTATGTAGTCTTGGTTGGCCAGGAACTCACCATGCAGACTGGGCTGGCTTTGAGCTCATAGAGACTTTCCTGTCTCCTAAGTATTGGGATTAAGGTATACCACCGCGGCTGGCATGTCTCCCTAGTGATTACTTTCTGCTATCCTTGCCCCTATAAAATCTCTCCCCCTTGAATGTGGGAGAGAGCAAGACACTTCTCATAAATTGAACCTGTCAACTTGATGAGATGCCATGTCCCTGTGTGGTGAGAAGGCTCTGGCTTCCTCCCTGGGTGGTCCTTCTTACTGGGTCTCTGAGTCAACCCCTGTGTTTCTCTGTAGCCTATGGAGAGGCCCATGTGTCAAGAGATCTGCCTGCATCTGCCTCCAGAGTGCTGGGATTAAAGGTGTGTACCACCACTGCCCGGCGAACAAGACAACTCTTAAAAAAGAAAGCATTTAATTGGTGCTTGCTTACAGTTTCAGAGGTTTAGTCCATTATCATGGCAGGGAGCATGGCGGCACACAGGCAGACATGGTGCTGGAGAAGTAGTTGGAAGTTCTACGTTTGGATTCGCAGGCAGCAGGAAGAGAGCCACTGGGATTGACTTGGACTTTTGAAACCCCAGAACTCATCACAAGTGACACACTTCTTCCAACAAGGCCACACCTCCTAATCCCTCTCAAGCAGTGCCACTCCCTGCCGACCAAGCATTCAAACATATGAGCATATGGGGACCATTCTTAGTCAAACCTTCACAGAAAAAGGTTTGAATAAAACTAGCTTTCCAGATAGCTCAGTTACTCCTGTGCCTCTTCCAGGAAACTTAGCTGTTCTTAGAGTATCTCTCAGTAGTCCTTACAGCTTATATAAACTTGGGAAGGGAGGGTCTTAGTAAATCTGGGACTTAGTTAGTTTCAGGGACTTCCTGAAGCTATTTTGAGTTGTATATGCCTACTCTTAACAAACTTCCCTGCAGGAAGGAGTGTTCCACCTCCATTCTGTCTTCATGAGCCTCCCCCTTAGATGGAGGTTTTCATCTCAGAGGAATCTGCTGCTCAGCGGAGAACAAGGAGTCTATGTGTCCAGCACAAACTCAACAAAGTAGCAGAATTTCCAGCCCCACCTGCAACTTTTATGCCAAATGAAGTAGCAGCTCCGGTAAGGTTCAGTGTGAGAGTCACTCCTCTACCTCCCCAACATCTGGCATATACCCTCTCCCAGAGAGAGGGGTACGGTGCTGAGAGCTAAGATTCTGGAGGCTCTAGTTCATAGCCTGGCTCTGGCACCTCCTATATTAATTGTTTTTCTAGTACTATGCTAAAACACCATGGCTAAGGCAACTTACAGAAGGAAGGGTTTATTTGGACTTACAGTTCCGGAGGGAGAAGCGTCTGTCATGATGAAGAATCATGGCAGCAGGCAGCAGGCATGGCGCAATACGAAGGATGCTGAGAGCTCCCATCTTGAGCCACAAGCACAAAACAGAGTGAACAGGGATTGGTGCTAGTCTTTAAGCTCTCAAAAGCCAGTGGCCAGTGACCTATTTCCTCCAGCGAGGCTACAGTGTTCACAAACAGCACCACCAGCTGGGGAACCAGTGTTCAAATACAGCTGAGGTTATGGGGACATTCTCTTTCAAACCACCACACCTGTATCAGGGCGGGGAAGGCGTGAGAGAAGAACGCAGCTCGCAGCATCAGGACCCTGCAGTGGAAGCTATTCATGGGCTGGCTGACCAGGAAACAGGAAGCGAGACAGGAAGGGGCCAGGGAGGATATTACCAAGGACTTGCTCCCCATGAACTGCTTCCGCCAGCCATGAGGAAACCCATTGCTTTAGACGTTAACCTAAAAGGTAATAATTTTAAAAAGACAAATAAACCTGGTGGGCACATTTTGACATTCAGCCTGAAGGAGCTAGCCCCTGGTCCATGGTGGGCATCCTGGCAGTGCCCGTGAACTTGTCTGTCTTCAGGGCTTCCTGAGTCAGAAGTGGAACAAACCCCACCTCTGTCAATTAGAAATTAATCTCCCTTGCTCCCTATGTGATCAAGCCTTTGTTTCTTCAGCACCTCTGGCTTCTTTTTCCTTCTCCCAAGGAGCCAACTTGCTCCCACCTGGGGATTTCCAGAAGCATCCCGTCTTTCTGTACCAAAAGCTGTGTGTCTCTGGTATCATCTTTGTCTCTTTCCTGTTATACTAACCGTGCTGGATATGGTGCCTGTGATACACAGTAGGTGCTTAATAAATGCACATTGAATTTAGCATCATACAATCTTTGAAGGTAGTGAATCATCAAATGGCTGGTGGGGGTGGTGGTTAATACTATACTGTGAGTCTGTACTCGGAACATTGTCAAAGTACCTTAGATCCTGGTGATCTTAGAAGGACCTCCGAGTCTCCGTTTCCTCACTGGTAAAAGGAATATCATAATAATGGTTGCTATGAGGACTGAATAAGTTAATAAATCCAAAGAAGGTAGACTCTGGCATACAGCAAACACAATATAAATGTTTAAGTCTAAAGAAGGTAGGATCTGGCATACAGCAGACACAATATAAATGTTTAAGTCTAAAGAAGGTAGAATCTGGCATACAGCAGACACAATATAAATGTTTAGGCATTGTCAGACTTCAGTTGCCGGCTGCGAGAGTCTGAGAAGGTCTGAGGCTGAAGTACAAAATGGCTGCTTCTTCCATCCCCCACACTTATGTTGCCCCAGGGACACTGCCTGGGCCAAGTAACCACTCAGCCCTTGATGTCGAGGGTACTTGGAGGAGAGGCCACTGGAAGTTTCTGGAGAAAACCAAGGTCTCACTGGCTAGGAGATGAGGCCACCACGGCTTGGTGGGGGTTAAGTCCAACCCGAGTGTGTTTATTTTCCCCTCTGTCTGGAAAGGCCTCTCTGGTCTCCATGGCAACATGATTTCCTGTCCTGGTTTTCCCTTGGAGGAGATACCTGCTAAATACAGAGGCTGAATACAGGGTGGAGGCCAACATGGGGGCTGCTTTCTTCAACCGCCTCCCCCATGTAAGCTGAGTGGCTAGCCTGGCCAGGGGCCATGTCACAAGAGCCTTTGTTTACGAGTGCAGACATCCAACTTGGGGTGACGTCATGGAATCTAGTCTGGAATCCTTGCTACGCCCCATTTTCTTTCTTTCTTCCTTTTGGAGGGCTTTGTTACTGGGGCCGAGGGCAGGCTCAGGCACAATCTCCGGTTTGCTAAGAATATTTTCAAATCCTCCTAGCCGCAGGCCATACCCGGGATCTGGAAGCTTCCCTAGCAGTCATTCAGTCATTCCTTCATCCAGTTTATCAGTTATTTAGTTCATTCAGCAAACATCTGGGTCGTGGTTAAATGCCAAAACTGTTGTAGGGTTGACGAAGCAGAGACGAAGAGACCTGGTCTTTTCTCTTAAGCAGCTGTGACCTTAGTGAATGGAGACAGGGTGAATGACTAGACCCTGCAGGAGGGCTGAGGCTCCCACACAGGCCCCGGCAGAGATGCTGTGGGGCTCTAGTGAACAGCAAAATCTCTTAGACCTGCCTGCATTCTGATTTGGTTCCTAGACTCAGTAGCCTTGATCAGATTCTGCCCCGAGTCTCCTCATCTTCTCGCCTGTAAAATGGGGACAGCAATGGGGGTAACCATGGGGAAGCAGTATACTGCATGGTGATTAAGAGTTTTCATTTTGCCAGGAGTCGGCTCAGCTCTTAGCTCTCCCTGGCCCAGCTCTGTGTCTTGTGGCAAGCGGCTTAGCCTGTCTGCCAGAAGTTGCCTTCTGAACTTGGCATCCTGTTCTGTGTGGTGCCTTCAGCCCTTCTCCACGTTCCCACTGCCTCGGGGCCTCCTGTTAGCCTACAGGAGCAATCTCCCGGCTCTACCTGAAGTCCTGGGGGGGGGGGGGGGGGGGCAATAGGAAGCAGATCCTCAGCAAAAGCTGGAGCACCTATGTGATTAGCCTTTTTCATGTGTATTTGGATGTATGCATGCATGAGCATGTGGCGTGTGTGTTGCGGGGGTGTCCTCACACACATGACACCCAGGACGACCTTGGGTGTCATCTTCAGGGATCTCACCTGCCTCCTTTGACTGTCTCCTTCCTTTGTCTGGAGCTCACCTGCTAGGCCAGACTGGAATCTGCCTGTCTCCCCCTCCGCATGTGGGCCACCACAGCCAGCATTTTTACACGGCTCCTGGGCATCAAACTGAGGTCCTCGGGCTTGTGCAGCAAACTCATTACCACCTGAGCCATCCTCCCAGTCCCCCGCAATTACCTCTTCATGTCATTATCTGGGGTTTTGTTGTTAGTGCTGCCGAGGAGGGGATAATGTTGTGTTGTGTCTTGCCGGAAATCCAGATCAGGTCCCATGCTTGCAAAGCCAGCTCTACCACTGAGACGTACTCCAGCCCTAACTATCTGTTTATTGCCTGTCCCTCCTCCCTGCCGGAAATAAGAAGCCACATGCGCCTCAATTTACCATCTTACCTCTACCTCCAAGAATGTGGGTGGAGCTAGAGATCAAGGAAGCGGAAGGGTGGAAATGACTGAAGGATGAAGTCAGCTCAGTGTGGCAGCTCACGCCTGTTATCTCAACACGTTGGAGGCTGAGGCAGGAGGATTATTGTGAGTTTGAAGCCAGGCAGGGCTACATAATGAATCCCAGGCCAGTTTAGGCCATCACAAAAATAAAACCCATGAGGAAGTCAAACTTCCTCTTTTACCATATGATCTTTCTAGTGCAATTTAAGACTCACCAGGCTCTTGTATTATGCTCTAGGCACACCAGTCTGAGAAGCCATGCAGCTGCACACTACTGAGCTCTCTAGAACAGATCTTCTTTCTTCCCTATCTGGTAGTGCTGTCCTCATACATGAGCTTACCTGTGTTCCAAACAACTGTTTGAAGGAGACAGTGTGCGGGGCGTGCTGCTGTTTATTCAAGGCCTTTCCCACCCCCTCTCCATCACTGTAGAGCCTCGTGAGGCGTTCATTGATCCTCAGCTCCAGGGAAGCAGGGACACTCTGGAGCCTGTTTCAGTGACAGATTAGGAAATCCAGACCTTGGGCAACTGGAGTGAGCTCTTCTTCTGACAAAGATTGGGCTAACGGTGGTGTGATGGTGATTAGATTATCACTTTAGTCTCCTAAAAGATGAGCCTCTGGGCATGTTTGGGAAGGGCTTTCTCGGTGAGGTTAACTGAGGTGGGAAGGCCTGTCCGGTGCCGCGGCCCCATCCCATTCATTCATGTGCCAGACTGAATGAAAAGGAGAAAGCAAGCTGAGTACCAGCATCCGTTTCCTCCTGCTTCCTGACTTTGAGTGTCTTGTGACCCTTAAGCCATAGCCACCGCTATGACTTCACCAAGCATGATGCGCTCTGCCCTGGAATTGTGAGCTGCTTCTGTCAACTTACACAAGTCACAAATTCTCAGTATGGAAAGAATATGTCGTAGTCCCATATCCTTGGACACGGTTGAGTGAAGAAGTGAAGCTATCAATCTCCTAAGGCTGTGTTCTCTCACTGAACCTCAGAGAGCTATCTACGAAGAGCCGAGCCACTGAAGCTAGTGACTATCAGGGTTGTCAGCTCTCTATCAGGGCTCCTTATGGCGTCAAAGCCAGCTGGAAATATGTTTTCTGGCCTTAGAAATGCCCAGGAACATTGTAAGTGATATAAACCTGTAACATGGGAGTAGAACCCAGATAGGGAGCTGGCATTCAAGCAAGTTTTAAGAGATGGCAAATGTTATTCATAAGTGACAGGATGGGGACAAGGTATTCCAAAAAGCCCTCTGGCGGCAGTGACAAGGTGGACGGTCTTTAGGACGAGAGGCAGGACCATGCTGTGAGTGGATGCGTGGTGTAGATGTGGTCAGGGCAGATGATGAGAGAAGACATTAGACAAAATGTACCCACTGCCCTGACCAGCAAGGTGGCATGTATCTCAGGCAGAAGAATCACTTGAGCCAAGGAGTTCAAGGCTAACTTGACCAGCAAAGCAATTCCTCCCTTTTATAAATATGTAAACTAGGGGCTGGAAGATGGATTCGTAGGTAAAGAATCTGCTGCACATGTAAGGACCTGAGTCTGGATCCCCAGAACTCACATGAAGTCAGACATGGTAGCATACATCTATACTAAGTGCTTCCACAAGATAGGAGGTGGAGACAGGAGCATCCCTGGGAGCTCACTGGTCAGCTAGCTTGGTATATGTGGTAGTGGATGATGGGGGACCTATCTCAGAGATAGTAGAAGGTGAGTACCAACACCTGTTCTTGTGGCACACATGCATGTGCATACACAAAGATAATTAATTAATATATTAATATGTTAGATGATATTATAACATATTAATCTCTATATAGAGATATATAAATTCTCCCTCTCACTCCAGATGCTCTTTGTGGGCCCAGAGAAAACTAGTGTTATTTGTTCATTCGTTCGTTCGTTTGTTCAGGGCTTTTCCATTCTGCTGGTTGCTAGGTGCACAGCAATGAATCAGACAGAGAAAACAACTGCCTTTTCCAAGCTCACAGATCAGTGAAGGAGCAGACAGTGAACAGGACGAGCAAGTGCACTCACCATGCTGGTTGGCTAGATGTTGATGCAGCCATGAAGACAAAGCTTTCAGGGGAGAATGAAGAGATGATCGAGTATAGCAAATGATTTAGCCATAAAGTTTCCAATACGTGGTCTTCAAAAACGAGACTTTTTTTTCTCAAACAAAATCTTCCAAAAATCATCCTAACAAACACATACACACAAACACTTTTTCTTTCTTCTTTCTTTCTTTGTTTTGTTTTTATGGTTTTTTTTTTTTTTTGAGACATGGTTTCTCTGTAGCTTTAGAACCTGTCCTGCCTCCCGAGTGCTGAGATTAAAGGTGTGCACCATCACCGCCTGGCTTACTTTTTCTTTAAACTGAAGCATTTCTTCATTATGCAGCTCTCGGTTGGTCTTGAACTCTCAATCTTCTCCCTACGTCCCCACAGCTGGAATCCTGGGTGTGCACCATCCACTTTTTAAAAAATTACCATTATGATTAAAACCATCTTTCTACATAAAAGCCAAAGCATTGACCAGTGGTGCACACCTTTAATTCCAGCATTCAGGAGGCAAAGGCAGGCAGAGCTCTGTGGGTTTGAGGTCAGCATGATCTATAGAGTGAGTTGCCAGGGCTACACAGTGAAACCCTGTTTCAAAAAGCCAACAAAACAAAAGCCAAAGCATTGATCCAAACTGTTTATAAATATTAATTTATTTATCTCCATTCTGTGGAAAAGGAACTCAAAAGTCTATGATGGACTATTAGCCAATTAAAATGTCACAGTGGTAAGCTGTGTATGGTAGGATATGCCTTTAATTTCAGGCAGAGGCAGATAGATCTCTGTGAGTTCAAAGTCAGTTTGGTTTATATAGTGAGTTCCAGATCATCCAGAACTACATGGTAAAACCCTGTCTATAAAAAAAGAAATGTCACAGCGGCTGCAGCTCAGGACTTCAGAACTTCCATCTAATTAACACACCAAAACCTTGAGACGGGTTATTGCTTGAGACAGGATCTCATGTAGCTTGGAACTCACTGTGTAGCCAAGGATGGCCTTGAACTTCTGTCTCCTCTTTCCATCTCCTAAGTCTTGGGATCAGAAACATGTGGGACACCACACCTGTTTTTACACAGTGTTGGAGATCAAACCCAGGGTTTGGGACTTGCTAGGTAAGCTTTCTACCAACTAAGCTCTGTCACCAGCTTTCTTGCTGTTTCGACTGTACAAAGCCCCAAGCAAAATGAATTTCCTTGAAGGCTGTGTTTGATTAGATAAGTGAAATCTTTCCAATGTGTTCCAAGAGACAAAAGGTTTTAAGCAGGTGACGTGAGTCAAACCTGCCTGCAGGACCAGGCTAGTCTTGTTGCCATTCTTCCTGATTAACACCCATTCTGTTGTCTTATATAGCTGTATGCTCTCTTTTTTAAAAAAATTATTTATTATGTATATAGCGTTCTGAGCTACCAGATCTCATTATAGATGGGTGTGAGCCACCATGTGGTTGCTGGGAATTGAACTCAGGACCTCCAGAACAGCAGTCAGTTCTCTAAACCTCTGAGCCATCTCTCCAGCCCTCATTTGTTTTTTAAATTCCAAAGTTCCAGTCTTCAAGGAAGGACTGCCTGGAATGCACTGGAGACCTGGTGTTTTAGTTTGGTTTTCTAGCGCTAGTTCAAAACAAACCAAAAACACCTTGGGGAGAAAAAGTTTATTTGGCTTACATATCCTGCTCACAGTCCGTCATCAAGGGAAGTCAGGAACCTGGAGGCAGAAACTTAAGCAGAAGCCATGGAGGAATGCTTCTTAGTGGCTTGCTCTACACAGCTTGCTCAGCCTGTTTTCTTTTACACCCCAGGACCACCTGCCCGTGAGTGGCACTGCCCACAGTGGGCTGAACCCTTCCACATGGATCATGGGTTAAGAAGGTGCCCCCACAAATTCGCCTGATGGTCAATCTGAGGTTTTTTTCTTTCCAGATGACCTAGACAACCCTAGACAATCCACACCTAACCAGCAGCCGGTTTGAGGGAGAAAACTGTTATGTACCATGGTTGTTGTAGGTGGCAGACGTTGTATTAAATTATTTGTCAAAAAATCTTAGACTTGAGCCAAAGTCTTTTACTTACCCAGTGGCAAACTGGTAACATTGCCATCTGTAGCTTGCAGAGAATAATGATAATCCTAAAAGATAATCACTGAAACAGTCACTACCTGGCACCGTCATTTTGTGAGATATTAATTCTTAGTTTGTTCCTGGTGGATTAGTCCCTCCCTTCATCCCAGAAGTAAAATGGCTCTTTGAGTTTTCTCACTAAAAGAGGTTCTGTTGACAAGGCAGGAAGTGGAAGCGAGTGAACAGCCAAACATGGTGTCACCCACCTGGAACCCCAGAACATGGGAGGCGGAGGCAGGAGAATCACTAGAAGTTCAAATCCATCCTGGGCTACAAGCAAGTTCCAGGCTAACCAAGGCTACACGTGGAGACCCTGTCTCACAATAGTAAGAAGAGAAGGGAAAGGAAGGAAGGGGAGAGAAAAGAAAGCTAGAATCTTCATTTCCAGTTTGGTTTTCAGAACGTTATTTATGGGGTGGCCACAGGTTGGGTCTTCCCTGAGAACAAGAAAAGGTCAGTGTCTCTCTCTGGTGGAGGGAGGTGGAGGGCAAGCCAAGGCAGAAGAGCTTCGGGTTAGAAACAGGTAGATCTAGGGAGAACAAATGACTCTCTCCACCTTTTCTACCTGTTGGGAAGCAGGCTGCTTCCCAGAGAAATGATCTCATGTTGGGCATTTGGACTGGGGCCTGAGGCTCACAGCCTAGCCTTGGCTCCTTGCCCAGGTGGGCACAGCAGCAGCCAAGCTGCTTATCTTCCAAATACCAACAGCACACGGATCCAGATACCGATCTGAACTGTAGCGAGCAAGCAGCAGACCTGCGAGCCCTTCCGCCTGCCGCTGTGACCGTCCTCAAGGACATTTAGTTCCTTCCGCTCACTGATGGCTGAGTGGGCGTGTCCAGCAGCTGCCCCCCATCCCTGATCCCCAACACACACTAACCCTTGCCCCCAGCCGCACTGGATCATGTGCTGAGCCCTTCCCAGACATCTTGTTCAATCTCATCCCGAGGGCTAATGTTTTTCCACTTTCGTAGATAAGGAAACTGAGGTTCAGCAATAAGCGGCCTGGGGTAGGGGTAGGTTCCACACCAAGCGGTCTCACCCCGGAAGCTGGGGCTGTGAATCACAGAGGCCCTGTGTGTAGCTAAATCCATGGAACCGAGGAAATCGGGATACCAAACTGATGGCTTAGCCCTGTGTAACTGAATCTATGGAACCAAGGAAATCAGAATACCAAACTGATGGCTTAGCCCTGTGTAGCTGAATCCATGGATCAAGGAAATCAGAATACCAAACTGATGGCTTGAGCATGGGTTACCCAGCGTAGGCAACTTTCCCATTCTTTCTCCCCATTCCATCTTCTCATAGTATGACTGTGTTTTCAGTTATGTCTGTGTTGTTCAAGAAGGTTGCCAGAAGCTTCTACAGCTACGGCTATCCTTGTGGATATGCAAGTCTGCTTCTTTGGTGTCTCAAGCAAAAGCACTTGTTAAAAAAAAAAAGCACCTCTTTAAAAAACAAAAACAAAACAAAACAAACAAAACCAGAGTCCCCTGTGTTGCCCAGCCTGGCTTAGAACTCAGAGATCTGCCTGCCTCTGCCTCTGGTGGCGGAGCTGATAGTTGATCTGGTCTGATCTGGTCACGTCACAAATCTTCATGCTCTGATTTTCTAATAAAGCAACTTTGCCCAAGAGTGACTTCCCCAGCAGAGTGACAGCCGATGGGTGAGGGAAGGAAAAACTGTGCTGCTCGGTGGAACCAGAGTCTGAGAGGCTCCCTTTAAAAAAATCTGTGACCACGGTGCCTATTTAGCTTGAAGATGAGGGGCCAGAAATGAAGGTTGATTCTGGGACCGGTGTTCAAATAATCGCCTACCACTCCAGCAGTGGCGCCAGAGCATCAGAGGTGGGAGATGCTGCGTTAGTGACCCTGTCATCTGGAGGGTGACAAGCGGCGTGCTGCTGGTTTTAATAGTTGCTTGCCTAGTGTCCACTTTTCCTTTCCTTGGTCATTGTGTTTGGGGCGAACTGAGCCAAGTTAAACGGTCCCTCATCCTTCTTTGAACGTTGGAGTGTGAGCAGGCTTTGTTTCAGGGATCCGGGTGTAAAATGCACCGTTGCAATAATGGGTCGCACACTCAGAACTTGTTCTTGCCCTTACCTGTCTCTTCTCTCTGCCCTAGTCATGGGCTTGATGGCTGGAGCTTAAGCAGTCCTTCTGAGGCCAGGAGACTCACACACACCGAGGCCCTGATAGCATGTGAACTGTTGAAACAATGGAGGAAGACTACTTATGCCTGGGCAGCTTTGTTTGCCTTTTAAGAAGTGTTTTAGAATTCATTATTCCATACGTGTGTTCACATGTAGTACCAGTGTGTGAATGTCGGTGTGCTCGTGCCATTGCGTGTGCACAGAAGTCAGAGGTCAACTTTTAGGAGTCGGTTCTCTCCTTCCCACATCTTTCTGTGGATAGAACTCAGGTCACCAGGCTTGGGTGGCCAGCACTTTGTCCCTGGGAGCCATCTTACCAGCCCTGCATTTCCTCTTACTAACCTTCTTTGGATCCTTTGTTGGTATGCTTGCTTCTTCTCTCTTCGCCTCACTACACAGATTTGTGAGAACGAGGAGCTCTCATTGTTTAGGGTCTCATAAGGTGAAGCGTGGTCTGTGGGCCCACAGCAGCAGCACCTGGGATCTAGACAGAGATGCAGCTTTGGGCCCAGCCCCAGATCCCAAACGGCACACACAAGCTCCTCAATGACCTCACGGTTGCGTTGAAATACAAAAGATGGGAAGTTGGGGGTGGGGGTGGTTCTACAGGTATCATCAATGCTTGCTGCTTAAGCATGAGGACCTGAGTTTGGACCCCAAGACCCAGGCGAAAACTCCTGGTGCACCTGTAATCTCAGCACTGTTGTGTCCCTGGGGTTGGCTAGCCAGCCACAGTAGCCAAAATGGCAATCACCAGGCCCCACGAGAGATCCTTGATGCAAAAAAAATAGTGTGGCGAATGATTGAGGGCATTCATTATTGGTCTCTGGCCTCCACACATATGTGCACCTCACACACATACACGTGCACACACATGTACATACACAGCTCATTGCATTCCTTTTCCATAGTAAACTTTTGCTAAAACTAAAATTAAGCAATTCTAAAGCACGAAGACCCATAAGTAGCTACAAACTGTGACTGATGGCCACCTCACTGATACAACGAGGTTGTTTGGACTCCACCAGATTGGATTAAGTGACATTTGTGGTAGATCAGCCGCGATGGTTTGAGTCTGAAATGTGCCCAGGCTTAGGAGTTTGAACACTGGCTCTGCTCTGGTGAAGCTCTTTAGGGAGGCCATGGAAACATTGGGAGCAGGAGATACATCTGGCAGAGATTTGTCACTAGGACAGGCCTTTAAAGGTTAGAGGCTAGCCCACTTCTGGTCGGAGCTCTCTGCTTCCTGTCTGCCACCACATTGTGACGTGCTACAAACTCCTCTCCACACCACACTGATGAAGCTGTCCCAGACTCTCCAATCACCTCCATTTTCCCAACACCGTGGACTGATATCCCCTAAAATGTGAGACAAAATAAAACCTTCCTCCTTTGAGTGGCTCGTGTCGGATATTTTGTCAGGGCAATGGGGAAAAGTAATTAATTTAATTGGCTTAGCTCACCATCGCCAGCGTTAGTGAAAGAGAAGGAACTCGTGGGGGCAGCCAGGAAGAAGGATGTGCAGAGAGTAAGTTCCTATACGGGTATTTACTATGTTCCAGGCACTGTGAGAAGCCGCTTATTTAGTCTCCCTGGCAACCGTGTGACTCATTCTATAGATGAGTAAGCCGAGGCACAGAAAGGGCAAGTTACCGAGCTGATAAGTTACAGAGCCAAGACTATAGCAGCCATATGGTCTCTGCAGAGTCTGGGTTGTCTTCCTTGAGCTTGGCCCAGTCTCTAGGGAGAGTTTAAGAGTACCTATGAGCTGGCAGAGAGAGCGTACAGGTCAGATAAGAGTTCATGTTTCTGTTTCCCCTCCAAGTCAGTGCTGCTCAGGAAGGGAGAGTTAGAAAGCGCTCGATTTTAAACCTCACCCCATCAGCATGCGCTTGCTGAGCACCTGGTGCCGTGAACTGGGGACTCCCACGCAGGAGCTTTCTTCTGCCGTCACCGACAAGGGGGCAGGTGGGCAGGTGACGAACGAGTCCTAGGAGGAAGCAGGCAGAGTGAGAAAATCCATGGGAACACAGACCAGGGACACTAGTCCTGGCTGTTTCCATGAAGAAAGATGCGGTAGACATTCCACTGTGCCCAGTGTGCCACTGTGCAGGGGGTTTGCAGAGGGGGTGATAACACATACAGAAGCTCAGAGGCGGCCAGGGGAGCCCTGTTTCTTATAGCCAGCCCTCAGGGGTGGGTTTGATGATCTTGCATTTTTCGGATAAGGAAATCGAAGTTCGGAGAGGTTTAGGAACAAGTCGGAAGCTAGTGTGGCCCAGGAAGTTCAGCAGCTGAAGCGGGCTCTAAACCCAGATCTGAGGCAAAGACTGTGTTGTTCCTTTCACATGCCACCCTGCCCCTTGCTGCCAGACCCCCTATGTTGTCTGTGCCTAGATACAATTCCAGTGCTGGGTGGCAGCCACAGTCCTGTGGATTTCTTTGCTTTCACCCCTTTCTCTTGACATTTGGAGCTCCAAGTGGCCTGGATCATGACAGTGAGGGTGTTCTGTGGCTGTGTTCAGTGAGTAGGCTCAAGATGTGTGACTGCTCCCTTGCCTAACTGGCTGGCTTAAACCAATAAGAAACCAGCAAATCTTATATTGAAGGGTGCCAACCCCAGATCCTTGACCCTATTCCTCTGTGTGTGGTTCACCAACTATCGTGCTAACATCTCAGGGTAACGTCTTAACAAACCACTATCCCCTACCACCCCTGTGCTATCAGATCCCTCTGCGGTTTTGTTTGTTTGTTTGTTGTTTGGTTTTGTTTTTTTTTTTTATCTTTCACTGTCCCAATGCAAGGAAATAATGAGATGTGTTACAGCCATTATGATTTATTATTAATAAATGCATGTGGTACAGAACCAGGGAAGTGGATTTGAGTCGGCCCTCACTAGGGAAGAACATTCAGTTCTGGGAGGAAGGATGCCAACAGGCCATCCATCCAGTGGAGGGTGTCCAGAGAGTGAAAGGCTCAAAGCCAAAACGAGTGAGTAACATTGAAAGCATTTGGGGTTGTCTGGCCTGCCTCAGATGACTCAGGAGGAGACCGCGCTTGCTCTGAGCTCTGAGCTCTTGCTCACGGGCCCCTGCACACTTCATTTGCTTACTTGCAGCTGAGGCTCCAGTGGGCCTCTCTCAGGCCTGCTTAACTTTCCTGACTTTCCTCCTTCGAGCCCAGGGCCCCGCTCTCTCCTCTCCCATTTACCACTTTCTTTCCTTAACGAGACAAACAAGAGGAAACAAAGTGCTGTGCACTGAGTGGTTGCTGTCTAAACAGATCCTCCTGTCCATCGTCTGTCCGTCTGTCTGAGCTTACAGAAGATGGCACCGCTTCTGCCTGTGTCATCCCCAGCCGACATCCATCTACATCCTCCCACTCTCCCACCCTTCTACAAGGAGGCTCCAATCTCGAGCTGATGTGACGGTTTAGTGAGGAGTCAGGGTACCTGCCGAGGGTCCTGATGACCAGAGATTGAGCTAGGAATCCACGTGGTAGAAAGACAGAAGCCATCTCTCAAAAGTGTCCTCTGACCTCTACACATGCGCCATGGCATGTGCCTGCCCACACACATGCATGCAAAATAAAAGAATCAGTGTACAAAGTAGGTAAGAAGCTTAATTTTTTTCTGTCTTCTAAACGGGCCCCACTCCCACCCCTCTGCTCACTTAGTTTCCCATGGTCCAGTGAAAGGATGTGCATGTCATTTTGTTTACTTATTTGTTTGTTTGTCTTGAGCCAGGTCGCACGTATAGCTCAGGCTGCCTGATGCTCAAAATCCTCCTGCTTTAGGCTCCTGGGTGCAGAGACCACCAGGAGTCCGTGCCATCATGCTTGGCTCCGTGCCAGCACTTTTTTTTTGCCTTCTTACCGAGCTAGCTCTGTTAAATCCTTCAGCTCATACCACAGAACCCAACATCCCACTAAACAATGGCACAATGTTTGATTGCCACTTCTGGCAACAGCGTGTTTGAACTATAATCCACAGACTATAAAAATTCACACATTTAAAAGCACGCAATGCAATGGGCTTTGCAATGGGATATTCATAGAACCGTAAGTACAGTGTGAGAACATTGTCACTACTATAACCCCATAATCTTCCAATTTCCTACCCCAGTCTTAGGTAACCATTAATTTGCTTCCCATCTCTATGGATTTGCCTGTTCAGAACAATTCGTGTGAATGGAATCAAGTGATAGCATGTACTCTTTCTTGTTTGACTTTCTTCTTAGCAAAATGTTCCCAAGTTTTATCCTCTTGATGGCACGGGTCAGTTGTCCCCTGGCTTTTGTGACAAGTAACTTTACTGAGCAGATCTGCTGCACATTCGTCTCTGCATGCCTCGGGTGATGGACTTTTGAGTGATGTGCACTCCACTCCTGGCCGCTAGGAAGAAAAGTGCAATACACATGTGTATGGTTTTGAGTTGGCACATGCTTGCCTCTCTCTTGGTCACACGCCTAGCACTGGTAGAGTCCAGGGAAAGTTCAGGCTTGGTTTTGTGCAAATCTGCCATTCCCCTTGGTAAGGTGGGAGGATTCTATTTCCCCCTGTTCTTGTTATTGCTTGCTATTAACTGCCTTTTTTCACGACAGCCTTCCTTGTGGTGTAAAATGGAATTCTGCTGTGCCTTTGGTCTGTGTTTCCATGATGACTCTTAGACCTCCCATTTTTGTCCCAGATCCTGAACATCTTTTGATGTTCATTAGCCTATGTGGTACCTCGTCCTTACAGACACACCATGCAGCTCCTTTGCATGTTTAAAGCTTTGGAGCTGGTGTGTTTTTGTTACTGTGTTGTACAGATTCCTCACTTATATTCCACATGCTAGTCTCTTACTAAAAATGTGATTTGCAAATATTGTCTCCCATAATCAAGTGATATGCTTTCACCTTATTAGAATTTCCTTAGATACATCCACTGTCTACTTTGGCTGATGTCCAGTTTACCTTTTCATTGCTGTTGCTTGTGCTTTTTAGTGTCACAGCTAAGGAATTATTGCCAAGCCTGGGACCATAAATATTTATGAGCCCAACATTATAAAGATCTATCTTTTCTTCTAGGGGTTTTGTAGTTAATAGCTTTCATCTCTGATCCAGCTTGAGTTAATCTTTATATATAATATATGGTATGAACAATAACCAAAGAAAGCAAAAAGCATAGTTTGTTGTAGGGCTTGCCTTCATTCTTTTGCTTTCGGATATTTAGTTGCTTCGGAGTCACTTGTTTAAAAAATACTCCTTCCTTGTTGAATTGTTTTGACTTTCTTATTGCAATTACATTGAGCACACGTGTGAGATTGATTTCGGGACCCTTGCCTCCATTCCTTTATCAGCGTAACCATCCTTATAGCAATCTCCAACTGTTTAGTTATTGTGCTCTCTTGGTAACCAGGAATACCAACTTTGTTCGTATGTGTATGGGAGGGGATGGAGAGTGGAGGGAGAGAAGGAGATGGGAGGGAGAGAGGGAGATAGGAGCAGGAGAGGAGAGAGAGAGAGACCCAGAAAGAAAGAGAGATTCAGAGAGAGCAAGAGAGATTCAGAGAGAGGAGAGAGATTCAGATAGAGGAGAGAGATTCAGAGAGAGGAGAGAGATTCAGAGAGAGGAGAGAGATTCAGAGAGAGCAAGAGAGATTCAGAGAGAGGAGAGAGATTCAGAGAGAGGAGAGAGATTCAGAGAGAGGAGAGAGATTCAGAGAGAGGAGAGAGTGCGTGTGGTGTGGGACTCTGAGTCTTCTCACACTAATCAAGTCCTCTACCGTGGAGCAACACTCTGAGCCCCAACTTTGTTAATAAAAGATTATTCTGTCCATTCTGGATCCACTAGATTTCTCCATCAATTTAAGATTGACTCGTTAATTTTCACAAAGAATCTAGCTGTGATTCCAACGTTGATGGAACCAAATAAATAAATTTGGTAAAGAAATTTGTGTTTTATCATCTTTTTTTTTTTTTCTTTCCAAGTCCTGGAACTGGCTTTGTAGACCAGGCTGGTCTCGAACTCAAAGAGATCCTCCTGCTTTGGCCTCCAAAGTGCTGGGATTAAAGGTGTGCATCACTACCACCCAGTTGAGTTTTCTCATACATGAGTGTATGTATTCTTGGATACCCACACACACATGTTTACACATACATACACAAAAAATGTTAAGAGAAAGAAGGAAGGACAAGGATCCCATAGTTTCCTCAAGAACACACCCCAATGACCTGCTCGCCTCCCATGAAGCCTCACTTCTTAAAGTTTTCATTCCTAGGTCTAGAAAGATGGTTCAGCAGTGGAGTGTGCACTGCTCCTGCAGTAGACAGAGCTCAGCTCTAAGCCCCAGCATGCAGTGGCTCAAAACCACCTGCAACTCCAGCTCTAGGGGATCTGACGGCCTCTTCTGCCCTCCGTGGGCACTCATACCCAGCCACATGCAAATACATAGAATTAAAAATAAAGGAAGTGTGTTTGTGCCTTTTAAAGAAAGTTTCCACAACTCGGTGGTACCAACCTGGGGGGTAATCTTTGAAGGAATACTAATGATCTAAACTATAGGACTGGCAGAAAATAAGGTGAAACACAAGTAATGGCCACGGGAACAAAAAGAAAACACTAGGGGACGGTGTCCCTACCATCTTGAATTGGGGGATAATTTTAAAAGTAAGATCTCAAAAGTCACACACTAAAAAAAAAGCAAAAAATTAATGCATAAACTTAAAATAACTACAGAACAGTAAAGTATCTGAGACCAAGCTAAAAGCACTGCTGTATGAGCTCAGTGGCAGAGTTGTTCTTAGCATGCCTAATATCTAGGGTGCTGTCCCCAGGACAATCATTTAAGGAGTTGAAAATTTTAAACAGTTTACTTAAAAATAAAGTTTACAGACCATACCATAAACAAAGAGACAACTGCTTTAATATACAAAGAGCTCTCATAATTATAAAGAATAGGAACTGCTCATAGAGAAATTTGGATTATTTATAAGTAGACACACACAATATACATTTAATGAAGAGTTTGCTGTGAAGCCATAAAGACCTGAGTTCAGATCTCCAGAACCCATGTAAAATCTGGTTGTGGCAGAGCAAACTGTAACCCTAACGTTGGGGCATAGAAACAGGTAGATCATAAGGGGCACTGCCGAGCCAGACTATCCCAAACAGCAAGTGCTAGGTTTAGTGAGAGACCCTGCCTCAAATACTAGGGTGGAGAAGTAACTGAGGAAGACATCCTGATATCAGCCTGCACACACATACAGGAAGGAAGGAAGGAAGGAAGGAAGGAAGGAAGGAAGGAAGGAGGGAGGGAAGAAGGGAGGGAGGGAGGGAGGGAGGGAGGGAAGGAAGGAAGGAAGGAAAGAAGGAAAGAAGGAAGAAAGGGAAAGGAGAGACTGATAACTAAGCTAATTAAGGTAAGGGAATGGATTGACAAGCACTCTTCACAATGGGAAAGAACATGGATGTGTTTCTAGTGGCCTACAAGGATCTGAGCTGGTACAATCCCTTTTGGTATTTGATACAACCAAACAGTCTATTTCTATGAGTCTCTGCCACCAATGTTTCAAATATATCAACAAATGTGTAAGCAAAAGGAATTTTAGAATAACTGCAAACTAACAGAAAAGTTTGAAGTACCCTAAAGAGCTCTTTCTTCCTGAATCAAAGGAAAATAAATTGCTGACCATCTAAAAATACATCCAAATGCATGCTAATTGCTTTGGGATAAAGTCACATCTGATTTCCTGAAAGCTGGGAAGTTCTAGTTAGTCTCACTACAACCACCAAAGGCAAGAAATTAACATGGACACCATCCAAGCCCCACATTTCTTTTAGTCTCTGGATTGCATTCACACAGAGGATCCAGTTTGCAATCAAACATTGCTTTTTAATATTTCCTTTCTCCTCTCCTTCTCCTCTCTTGACTGGGGGCAGAAACCAAGGGCTTACTCAGCTTAGGCAAATGCTCTACCACTGAACTACACCCCCAACCTTAAAAAAATTCCCTAAATTGCCCACACTGGCCTTGACTATTCGATCCTCCTCAATAGCAATCTCCCAAGTAGTTGGGATCTCAGGCCTGCTTCACCAGGCCTGGCTTTGGTCTTCAGTCAGCAACAGTTCCTTCATCTTTTCTTACTAGTTAAAGTCTTGACACCCTAAAAACCACCAGCTTGCTCTTGGAAAATTTAATTTGTGTGAGTTCTTCACGATCAGATTCAAGTTGTACATCTTGAAAAACACAGGAGTGCAGGGCGGCAGTGGCTCACGCCTTTAATCCCAGCACTTGGGAGGCAGAAGCAGATGGATCTCTCTCAGTTTGAGAAAAACCTGGTGTACAGAGCTAGTTCCAGGACAGGCTCTAAAGCTACAGAGAAACCCTGCCTTGAAAAACCAAAAAGAAGAAGAAGAAGAAGAAGAAGAAGAAGAAGAAGAAGAAGAAGAAGAAGAAGAAGAAGAAGAAGAACAACAACAACAACAACAACAACAACAACAACAACAAGAGAAGAAAGACACAGGAGTGATGCTATATATCTCTCGAGGATGCTGGGCTCGCATGTGTTGGCTCCTGTGATGCTAACTTCGATCACTTCCCTGAGATGGTATCTTTTTTTCCCCTTTTCAGTTCATAAGCAATTTGTGGGAGATATTTTAAAATTATGTAAACACCCTGTTTCTCATCAGAGACTTTTTGAAACAGCTTTATTGATTCGCATATTTAAAGTGCATAATTTGATGAGTTTTGACATATGTCTACAGCTGTGAAAACATCCCCACAATCACGCTCGCAAACCTATCTGTCATCTCCTAACATTTCCCCTTTTTCTTTCCTGTCATCCTTCCTTCTCATCCTTTCCCACACTCTTCCTATCTGCAGGCAACCACTGATGGCTTTTCTGTCACCACAGAATAATTTATGTTGTCTGAGACTTGGTACATTGAATCATCCGTTCTTTGTCGCCCCCTTCCCCCTCCTGTCCCCTGTGGCCTGGATTCTGTCACTATGATAACCCTGAAATTCCTCCACGTTGTGTATGTCAGCAGCCCACCTCTTTGCTGATACACACCACACCCTTCTGTGCAGAATTCACAGTTTCTATGCCTTGGTTGGGTTTAATTAATTGATTCATTTTTTTTAAACTTTGTATTAAAGGCACAGTTTTGTTTTTCATAGTTCTGGGGCTTGGGTCAAGATCAAGATACTGACTGTTTGGCGAGGGTTGCTTCCTGCTTTCCCAGGTGCCATCTTGTTGCTATTTCTAGAATCAGGAAACCACTGGAACAATTTTGTCTCTTGTTTCTCATCTCTCATAGATCACCATCTCCATTGCTTGATGTCTGCTGTTTTTAAAGCCATTGTCTCATAATTTGTCTAGCATTTTTTTACTTGTTTTTTTTTTGGGGTGGGGGATCATCCTAGCCAATCCATTTGGTTGGAATCATCAGACTTTGAATGAATGAATGAATGAATGAATGAATAGATTTTATGAATATATTTGTCTATTGATAGACATTTAATTTCCTATTGTGTTGCTATGATTCTTTACTACCATAATGCATTTTAGTGTTCAAATTATCTTCCACTTGGTCAGGAGGCATAAGCATCACTAATGTAAAATAGCATTTCTCTGCTAAAACCTATAGAGCGGGAGTGGAGGAAGGTAGCCAGGATGACAAGACAAGGGACATTATCAGAGAAAGGAGGGAACAATATTATTGCTTTAGCTGTAACTGTCTGAGGGACCTACTCAAAAGAAGAGGTACCCATTTGATCCTCACTAAAGCCACGAAGATGCCTGGTGGGTCTGGTGGCAAGCCATAGAACTATTGAAAGGTTGCTCTTTGTATTTGTAACATAAATCAAAATAGCAGTTGAAGAGACCATTGGGGAGACTAGACGAATCCTATTCCTGCCAGTAGTCCTGATGGTGACAGACGGCTGCCTGGCAGAAGAATGATGCTTCTTGACACTATTAAGGAAATACTAGAGAAGGGGAGGTGACATTTGTTCTTCTTTGTTCTAAAAATACCTTTAGTTAAATGGTTGGGCCTCCCAAGCACTTAGTCAGGTACTGGCAATACAGCAAATGCAATGGACATGCTCTACTCTCTGGGACCTGACATGTCAGGTAAATACGTTTAAATAAGATAACATAAGTTGTCTCATGAAAACACATGAGATTCCGACCCTGAATACGTCAGTTCTTTACAGAGAACTGGGCTCCCACTTCAATAGCAGAGAACTAGAATGATGCCAATTTACTAGTCGTACTTGACTCATTTCTGCATTCTGATGAGAATCAGAGAATCTCAGGGATGGTTTGCAAAGGAGATGGCATTTGAACTCGGCTTTGAAGTGGAATTTGTGAGGTAGACACAGTGGGGAGCAAAGGCCTCCCGTTCACACAGAACAGCATGTTCAAGCCACAGAGCTACTGAAAGACACAATAAACTGGCTGTAGTTCAATGTCACTGGATCACGAAATAGGGATTCTGAGAAATGGGGTAGGGTAGGCTCCTGAAGGCCTTTATGTTACGTGAGGGGTTTCAGATGGCGTTCTATAGAATGCAGCTATTCAGGAAATTTTTAGCCTTCGAGCCGTTCAAGAGCATTTAGCGGCCGTGGGAGCTCATCAGATTTACTGGCTAGGGAAACCTCTTTGCCAGCAAAATAGATACTTAGGTGAAGGAGATAAGCAGGTGGTAGGAAGATCATACGTTCATTAGCAAGAACTACAAAGAGCCTAATATGTACTAATATGTAATTCTTCTACATGCGGAGATTCGAGGAACAGGGCAGACATGTGCCTTGTTCTCCCAAACTTCCCAGAGAATCAGAGACTCAAAGAATAAACAGATGGCAAAGAAGTTTTGTTACAAATGTGATTAACGCTATGGAAAGTCTAGAATAGCCTCAGAGTACATGACTGGGAGAGTCAAAGTGAGTGAAGAGCATGAAGAGATGAGACGGGAGAAGGCAAGGCTTTCTTGAGCAAGGAGACGGGAGCCTTTTAGAAAACGAAAGGCTGAATGCTTGAAGCAAGGTGAACAAGGAGGTGATGAAAGGTCATGGCTAGGGTAATGTTGGGGATGACAAAGATACTACATGTGGAGCCAAGAGCCCTCAGCGCCTTGGCATTATTTTAAGATGGACCGTAAGAGGATGATGGTGTTTTTATTTAAAGTTAGAACATCCAGGCTGTTGGATGGGAATTGTCCAAACACACGGCAAACAGAATGAGCATGCGCACTGCTGGCGACAGCGAAATCATGACCCTTCACCCACTTGGGAATGCAAATGGGCACAGATTATTTTAATAGCATTCTGTTGTTTCTCATCCAGTTAAATATGTATGTATTCTGGGGTGCGGCAATTCTGTTCTAGAGGTATGCTAGTCAGCTCTCTTCTTACAAATACCTGAGATAATCTACTATGAGAATAAGAAAAGGGTTTGGTGTTGTTTGTTTGTTTGTTTGTTTGTTTCCAGCTCACCATTTTGGAGCGTTCAGCCATTGATCAGTTGATCCCATTGCTTATGAGCTTGTGGTTCAGAATATACTACTGCAGAAGTACAAGGCAGAGCAGAAATACCTTGTGGCTGAGAAGGCCAAGAGAAAAGGAACAGGGGTTCCCACTATCCCTGTCAAAGATAGATACACCCACAAAGACTTGAGAAGCTCTCACAAGGCACCTAAAAACTCCCCCATTTCCCAGTGGTTCCATGCTGGGGAAAAACCTTTACCACATGGCCTTTCGAAGGCATTTTGTAACTCAAACTATAGCACCAGGTATAGTTGAGAGAAATGAAGACATGTACAATTGTTGTGCCAACGTTTCCTGGGGAGATGCAAAATAATGTCTACTCATCCCAGATGGGGCATCTACCACAGACCAGAGTCATAGTGCCACCAAAGGCCAGCTTTAATAAACAAGGGGTTTACTGGGTCCCTTACAGGGATATAGGTGAGGAAGTACAGGAGCAGAGGTAACGCAAAGGCCACTGCATCACTGATAAGCTCACCTCACCCTGGATAACCGCTCAGGAAAGCTGCACCTGGAAGCTTTCAGAATGAACACATGAAACTCCTTCAGTTACAGTCTTTTCTCCCTGGCAATTGTTCATTGCTGATAGGACCTTGGAGGGTAACCTTGTGAACTTGACCGGTTTCAGCATTTCCCAAACTTGTGAGAGTTTTCTTCCTCCCTCCAGGAGGGAATGTTTGAATTCAGATGAAATTGTTCCACAGATGTCCACTGTGTAATAGTAATAGTCCCTAACTAGAAGCAATAACTGATCAATAGAAGGACTGGCAAGCAAGTTTTGGTATATCTATTCAATGGATATTACCCACAAAAAAGAAACAAATTTGGCACACAGAGCATATAAATAAATCTTCGATTTGTTCAGCTAGAGAAATCAGACGGAAAAGGGTATATAGGGCGTGACTCCATTATATGAGCTTCCAGAATGAGAGTACTGATTTGTGGAGATGTAAACTGTAGAAGTAGTTTTTAGGTGCTCAGTGTATGGGAGAGGATGGGAGAAAGGGACTGAGAAGAGGCACAAGGGAATTTTCTTGAGTGACAGAACCCTTTTATATTGATTGTGGTTGTGGTTACATGAATACCTTTGTCATAATACATGAGGGTTTCCCCTTTAAATGGGTGAATCATGTTTTGTGGAAAGCATAGCACCATAAGGAAAAAAGAAGAAAAAAGGGATTGAGAAAGGGACACTGGAGTTTTCAGGGTGTGCTGGAGGGGGTGTCAGTGAGAAAAGAGAGGAAGAAAAAACGAAGAGAATATTTCCAAAATAAAATGTCCTGCAGTTGCATTGAAAGAAGGGGGTGGTGGTGTTAAAATTAATTTTTAGGTCTCTAGTTGGGACAGCTTATGGACTGGTCCTTTTCCTATTGGCCTGCCACTTGACTCCATTACAACATGCTTACCCTGTTTCCCCCTCCCGTCTTGATAATTCTATCACTGGAGTATCAGGCTTTCTCAGGGTGCATTCCTTGGCTCTTTTATGGTATCATAGGAATGTTCATTAATGAAGTCTCTAGCTGGGGTCCACATCTTCAGCTTCAATCAGTTGCACATAGAAAGTACTTATGACAACGTTGCGTCAGTCCCGGGTACTCACAGACTTCTGTTATTATTTCCTTAGTAATACAGTTTAGTAACTCTTTGTGGATATTCACTTTGTACTGGGTATTATAAATACTTCAGAGGTGATTTAAAGTTCATAAGAAAGCCAGGTGTGGTGGCATGTCCCTTTAATCTCAGCACTCAGGAAGCAGAGTCAGGGGGGGATCTTGGTGAGCTGGAGGCCAACCTTGTCTGCATAGTGAGAACCTATCTAAACACAAAAGCAAAACTGCACTCACTATATAAGTGAATTTATTTTCTGTTTGCTCAGGACTTGTCTGTTCTAGAGCTATGGTGTGTGCAGTGTAATTTCGGTCTTTGAGGTGTAATTGACTAGCCTCTGCCATGTCAGTCTTTGTGTGGGGCACAGTTCCTCCATGGAGTCCTCAGAGCATTTACAGACTGAGTGACATTTGATTTCCTTTCAGTTACTCTGTCTCCTTTACAGCATATGTATGTATACACATATGTATATATTTAAAATGATTGTGTTTGGTTGATAGATTATATTATCTGTGATCATCATTTTTGGGTGGCAAAAGGTTGTAGTTATAAAGTATCATCAAAAAATATGTTAGGTCTAATGCATTTGAGATCTGCAATATAGTGGTTAGGAGGGGGCTTTAGAATCAAACTATATATACACACACACACATACATATATGATGTGGGAGTTGATGTATGCTGTGAATATGTTTTTATTGCTATTGGTGAGTAAAGCTGCTTTCAGCCAATGGCTTAACAGAGTAAAGCCAGGCTGAAAGAGATGTACAGAGAGAGTAGGCAGAATCAGGGAGAAGCCACGTAGCCTCCACTAGAGGAGCCTGCCAAAAACTTTGCCGGTAGGCCATAACTTCATGGTGATGCACAGATTAATGGAGATGGGTTAGTTTAGGATATGAGAGCTAGCTATCAATATGCTTAAGCTATTGGCCAAACAGTATTATAAATAATATAGTTTCTGAATGATTATTTCGGGTCTAAGTGTCTGGGAACAAATGAGCAGCATTCCAACAACAATTTGGCGCCACTAACGTGGTAGACTATATCCATGTAAAACACACACACACACATACACACACATATAAAATCTTAATCACAACCGGGCTGTGTTGGCACACACCTTTAATCTCTGCGGGAGGCAGAGGAAGGTGGATCTCTGTGAGTTCAAGGCCAGCCTGGTCTACAGAGCTAGTTCTAGGACAGGCTCTAAAAGCTACAGAGAAACCCTGTCTCGAAAACAAAACAAAACAAAAAAATCTTAAATCACTTATTACTTACGTGATTTTGGGAAAATTAATCACAACTGCTAGTAAAAGGGGTGTTAACACTCCCACCTCATTGGGTGTAGAAAGACAACAATTAGTGACTAATTAGTATTTGTAAAGTACTTAGAATAGTTTGGGATAGCACATTAAATACTGAAGAAATTGTAATTAATGATGTAAACACACTCTCTCCTGGAAAGCTTATCCATGTTCATGTTTTCAACTTCTTTCTCTTCATTACTGTGAAGACTTTCTCAATTTAAAAATATTGGTTGGGGATGTAGCTCAGTGGTATAGTGCTACTTAGCATACATTTTTGCTATGCTGAGCATTGCAAAGAAAAATTTGTATATATGAATGTTTTGCTTGTGTATATGTGTGTACACCACATGTGTGCCTGATGTCTGAAGAGGCCAGAAGAGGACAATGGATGTCCTGGAACCAGAATTACAGACAGTTGTGAACTACGGTATGGGTGTTGGGAACTGAACTTGGGTCCTCTGGAAGAGTACCAAGTGCTCTTCACTATTGAGCTGTTTCTGCAGTCTCCATTTTGGTTTTTGATAAAGAGGAAAAATTAATCCTTGCCTTCCAAATACATAATTTGTGAATTATTAGTCCAGTCATTTAGCCTTCTCAGTAAGGTAAGGATGAGAGATTGGAGAAAATTCGTGCTGAAGCAACCGTAGGAACTGAACAGAAAGACAAGTGAATAAATAGAGGAAAGGCCCTGTCTTAGTTTGCCTTCTTATTACTGTGATGGACACCACAATGACAAGCAACTTGGGGAGGAGAGGGTTTGTTTCAGCTCACAGTTTATAGTTCATCATACAGGGAAGTCAGAGCAGGAACTCAAGGCAGGAACTGAAGCAGAGGCATGGAGGAGTGCTTACTGGCTTGCTCCCAATGGCTTGGAACCCACTTTCTTTTTTTCTACTTTTTTTTCCCTACTCCCTCCCTCCCCCCAGAGTTTCTCTGTATGATAGCCCTGACTGTCCTGGAACTTGCTTTGTAGACCAGGCTGGCCTCAAACTCACGGATATCCACCTTCCTCTGCCTCCCAAGTACCTGTAGCTTACTTTCTTATACAGCCTGGGATTGTAGGCCCAGGGATGGTGCTACCCACAGTGAGCTGAGCCTCTCCACCCCCATCAATCAAGAAAATGCCGATAGATCCACCTATAGGCAAACTCTGTCGGGGTTCTTCTTCCTAGATGATTCCAGTTTGTGTCAGTTTAACAAAGAAACTAACCAGGATAGGTCCTATTTAACTTTGAAGCTGGGGATTTATGGTAAAGCACTAGCATTCAGGAAACAGAGGCAGGCAGACCACTGAGAGTTTGAGGCCAGTCTGGCCTACATAGAGAGTTCTAGGCTAACCAGGCTACATAGTAAGTCAGACCCACGTCTCAAAGCTTACTGGCCTTTACTTGGTACTCTTCATTTTATATTTTATAATTTTTTTCAAAAAATGTTTATAGGCTCATAAAATTAAAAACACTAATTTATTTATTTACTACAACACACATTTCTCCCAGAACAGAACAGACAGTGACATAGCTTGTTTCATGGGAGAGAGTGGAGCATCTCTAAGCCAGTTGGAGGATTTAGGACAGAAAAGAGCAAAAGGAAGTAATCTGCAGAGTGAGTTTTCTGAGAAAGCAAAAGGGAACAGGCTTTAAGTAGAGGAGAAATATGGCAATCACAAGAAGCCCTGTGTGCATCGAATATACAAGAATATATATACCTATGTGCACTTAATATACAAGAATATATGTACCTATGTGCACTTAACGCCTTATATTGCCTCATCTACCTGTAGGTCTGCATCTTATTGTATTTACGTTCAGGTATGCGCCTACATTGTACTTTTTTACAATTATTGCACTAATTATAGCTCCATGATTTATGTTGCTGTATCTTATTGTATCTATATATAGATTTATATGCTTTACGGGTATTTATCTTACAGTATTCACAATTAGGTGTTCACATGTTTTTCTGCGGACTAGTCTGGAATCTGCCTTTTCATTCTTTTATTGTAACCAAGTCCTCCGGCCGGTATTTTCCCACTCCACCTTTTCCTGCCGCCGCAAGTGGCTGGATGCTTTTCATGCCATCTCACGTCGCCGGACTTCGGAGCTAGTTAACAGTTTTCACCCTTCCCAGTGTCGTGAGTTAGTATCTTGACGATGAAGTACTTAAAAGCGATACCCCCAAGTGATTATTTCTTGAGTAGAAATGAGTGGAAGTGGAATTTGCTGAGTCAAGGGTGTGTAAAATTTTAGGCGTAAAATCGTATAGAAACCTCACAACCGGCCTCAGGTACGCGTTCGTCACCTGAGGAGAGGCTCGAGCAGAGAGGTTAAATAATCTGGCTCAAGGTCAAAAGTAATTAGAGGTGGGTGAATTTAAAAACGGGGCGGGCTCCTCCGGCAGCAGCAAGGGTGGAATTTGCGGTTTGGTGGATTTTTTTTTTTTTAAAGGCGTGTTTCTGTGAGGGAGGGGGGCCGGGCAGAGGGGAAGGAAACTTGTGTCGCAGTAAAGAAGGAGGAGGGGAGGATCGGACTCAAACCCGAGCCGGCCTCGGCGAGAAAGGCTGCGGTCTGCTGTCGCCAGGCCCCGAAGACATTTGCGGGGAGCCTCGGAGTTCCCCGACAGCTCCGGTGAGGTCCCGGCCGCGTCGGGCCGTTGCCAAGCGTCTGCCCTGTCCAGCAGGCCTAGTTGCTAGGGCCTCCATCTTGGGGCTCCGAGCCCCGCGCCCCCGGAAGGGGTTGCCAGTAGGGCATTCACTTCCGGTCTGGGGCCTGCGGCGGCAGCGGTGGCGGCGGCGGCGGCGGCAGCGGGTCGGTGTAGAAAATGGCGCTGGTGCAGCGGCTCGGGCCTGTCCCCGCGGCGCTGCGGAGGGCTTGAGGCTCGCGAGCCTCGTTCCCCGCGCCCCACGCGCTCGTGCACTTTACACACATGAGGTGAGCGGACCGGAGGGGAGTCTCGCTCGGGGTCGGGAGGCAGCCGTCGGCGCTGCCGCAGGACCCCTTGGGCTGCGGGGCGGCGGTAGCACGGGGCAGTCCCCGGGGTGCGCAGGCCTGGGTGGGAGGCCGCGGGCGGCCTGGGAAGCTTCGGCCCCGCGCGGGCTGCGGCGCTGGGCTCGGTCGTCCTGGGCTCGGAGGCCCGCAGCGCTGCAGCCCGCAGCCCCGCCCCTCCCCCACCGCGCGGGCGCTCTGCCGCAGAAGCTCTGTTTTCACGCGCATCCCCCCTCCCCCGTTTTTTTTTTTTTTGTTTTTGTTTCCTATTTCAGAGAATTGGAAGCTAAAGCTACCAAAGACGTAGAGAGAAATCTTAGCAGGTAAGATGGGCGAGCCCTCAGTCTCCCGCCCCCTTTATAATAGTGTGTTTCTACTCTGCTTCTGCTTCGCCCTTCCTGGGTTTACGGACTCTACCCCTCCCGCCCCCCCATCCCGTGTCATTTGCTTTCGCACGCAGGGAACAGACATTCGGGAGAAACGTCCTCAGGGAATATTGCATGGGGGGGGGAGGGCATTGCAGGGAGACGCGTAATTAAGAGTGTGTTCGTTCTTAAAAAGAAAAGCAAAAGGCAGTTCTTGTAAACTTAGTTAAAGCATTCTCACCCTTTTAGAATTTAATTAGGGGACTTGTGCATTAATTACTATTGTAAATGGTTGCAGGCATTGTGTGACTCATGATTGAGGCGGCCCTTATGGCGGGCTGTCAAACTGTTTTGGCTTCCCCGTTATTACTTTGTAGCTAAATTGTTGCCTTTATAAAAAGATACTATGTGTTCGCATTTTTTTCCTCTCTGTCTCTGCACATTGTAGTCAGGCGGATTCTGTTGCATTGGAAACAGTTTTGTCCTTGAACTTCATCGAGCATAAACTGCGTTTTGTTTTCTTTGAAACTACATTTTAGTCTGTGTTCAGTGTGTGCTCTTTTTATCAGCTGGGAAAGTAATTAAAAATCGTTCTCAGTAAGTGATTATCACTTCTGTTGGGCCTGAGTGCTCTGAGTGCTTTTTCACTGGTAACTTAAGCATCAAATACTACCTCAAAGAAAAGGGTTGTTTCTTGTCCCCCACCCCCAAGTGATGCATTTCTGGAAAACGTTTGGTTTTATTGAGCTGTAATTGCTTCACCATCAGGGAATTGTGCTATACTTAACCCTTTTTCAGAGCCATTTTAAAACAGGCTTTCCCTTCCCTATTCACTTTTTTCTTTTGCATCATATTTGGACTCAGAGAAACTTCGAGATTAATACAATCTGAACAGCTTCATTTATGACTTACGTTTGTTTGTTGGAAGTTCTAGGCTTATGTTGGGGTTATTAACACACTTGTAATTGCACAAATACTTTCCACCATGTAGAAATTATTCCAAATTTCTGGCTCTTTGAATTTATGTTAATCTGTTGGGGTGACTGTTAAAGAATCTGTTCTGTTGGCAAAGGAACAGGATTGGCTTACCCAGTGAGAGGTTTTCTGGAACTCTAAATAATTACGGAACCATTTAAAGGGACATTAAAGCTGCTATCAGTGGCTAAATAACTGTCATCTGTATGCTTAAACAAGTTATGTTGTCAAAAACTGGGAAAGAAATAATAAGATACACAGCCAAACAAAATAGATTGAATTATTAAGGTGTAATTTTAGTAACAGTGTAGGTGTTGGGTCTTTTTCTCCCTCCATTTTTGTTTCGGCAGGCAGCCACATAGGTCTTGTTTCTGTGAGGGTACCTAGACCTTAGGTAAACATTGTAATACAAGCATGGTTTTTACTTCATCATGATCGGGCAGAACTTGGACTCTCTTCTATTGGCCTTGTATCAGAGTTTGAATTCCAGCTCTGCCTCTTAAAATGACCTTGACTCTTGGCAAGTCAATTGGCCTTTCTCTGTCTAATCTATGAAATGAGAGGCTTGGTCCATCCAGTTGCTAAGGTCTCTTAGGCCCCTTGGGTTACATAAAAAGGAATCCATTGCTGTCACTGTCCATAGAAGGCATGTACAATCTGGTGGGGAAACTATAATATGTGCATAAATAATGGTAATACAAGGTAGGTGATGTAGGGGTCAGAAGGGGATGGTGGTCCACCATGTGCTTGAAGCACCTCAGTTGATCATATAATGTGAAAAAGAAAAATATTGAGATTTTTTTTAAAGCACTGTCCAGTGAGAAGGGAGCAATTAAGGTGCTTTGAGTAGAGAAAGAGGTGATTAGATTAGATGGACACATGCTTCAAGTAAAAAGTGTCAATCTTTGCCTGGTGGTGGTGGTGCAAACCTTTAATCCCAGCACTCGGAAGGCAGAGACAGCCTGGTCTACAAGAGCTAGTTCCAAGACAGGCCCCAAAGCTACAGAGAAATCCTGATTGGGAAAACAAAAAAACAAAAAAAAAAAATCAATCTTTATTAGTACCCTACTCAGGACTCCGTGGCAGGTAGTATTCATCCTAGTAAACTTAGCATTTTCTAGGAACCAGTGAGGGATGAATGTGGGTAAACTTAACAACTAATCATCATCTGCTTGCTGTACTCATCCAAAGACTTTGCATGCCTCCTTACCCTCAAGAGGCTGGGTGAATTAATGGTTCTTAGCCTTGCTTTACATATAAGAGGTTTGAGGTATAAAGAGGTTGAGTAACTACAGGAGGTCTTACCACTGGTAATTGCAGGAGTCATCAGCCTTCATGCTCTGTTTAAACTCTTACTGAAGGTAACACGCTTCACTTTGAAAAATTGGAACATTTCTTTTCAAAAGTAGACCCTACAGCCGCATGCGATATGTTTATCTTGGACCTTTTCACTATGGACACTGCTTATATTTTACAGCAGCTAATTAAATTATTTGAGGACTGTCCTTTGTAGTGTAGGATGTCCAGCATCTACCAGGAGTACTCCCTACTCAGTGTTTGTAATGATCAGAGTGTTTTCAGATTCTGACAAACATCTCTGGTAGAAGGTGGGGATGGGGGGCAGGACTGTTAGAGATCTTGGTTCAGGTTTTGAAAAGTCCTAAGTATATAAATGATGAATTCATATAAGCCTCTTTTTTTTGTATAATGGAAGCCCAGCAAACCCCAATATGTGTGTCCAGCTTGAAAGCTCTGTTTTGTGTGTGTCAGAGCTGTGTTGCCATTCTTCTTTCCAGGGATAGTGGCAAACCCTTACCAAGATAGTCCAGGTGTCCAGTGGCAGTTAAGCAAAATGGTAAAACAGACATTTTTCTCATTAGGTTAGCTAGCATTTAAAATTCACTTTTTGACCTTTAGAATTGTCTCACTTTGCAGTACCATGTACTTCATTCAAAAGAGGGAGCTGTGATGTCTAGATGAGGGTGACTACCATGGGAGTGGAGCTTAGGAATCAAATCCAAGTTCAGAGAGGATGTTAGAACAGAAGAAATGAAGACTCCAAATCCAGTAAGCATGTAGGAATTTGGTCTAGCAGAAAGAGCAAGTAATTAATCAGACTCTCTTAAGGTATGTTATCTGGAGGGCTTTGAATGTCAGGCTGAGAACTTACACATTTAGATGGTCTAAGGGGCCTCTGCCTGCCTTATGGTAAGATGCCAGTGTGATAGGAAACTCTTCTAGCCTAGCAGTTGTGACCAGGTGTGTACATGCTGGTAGAGAGAGGTGAGAAGATGAGTTACTGAGGAAGTGGAACCTGGGATTTCAAAGCAGATTAGTAGTGAGGGGTGTTCTGCATTTAGGGTAAATGAGAGATTGACCCAGTCTCCAATGAAATTTATTGAAATAGAAATTTATGTGAGGAGAAACAATGATAAGTTACAGTCACAGTTTAGAGGGGAGACAGAAACCCTCCATTAACTACTACAACTCAGTTGATGCAAAACAAACTTTTTTTTTTTTTTTTTTTTGCATGTATGGGTGTCCAGAAGAGGGAAAGGGAGTTGGATCCCCTGGAAGTGGTGTTACGGATGGTTCTGAGGTGCCGTGTGAATCAAGCCTGGATCTTTTAGAAAAGCAGCCAGTGCTTTTAACTGCTGAGTCATTCCTCTAGCCCCCAGTTGTTACACTTTTTGAAAGTATATTTGGAGGTTAAAGTTACAGAGTTAGTGAATAGTCAGAGCTAGATCTTAAGGCATCAGTTGGTGTCTATTACTTCTTAAGTGAGAATGCTGATTAAGGGACTATCTAGATTTACAGAACTGGGACTCCAACAGGTCTTCTCACTCAATTCTGGTCTTTTCATTGCACAGTAGATAAAACATAATGTACATTTCTGCTCTTTGGACAGAAAAACAAAACAAAACAATTATCTCACTATGTCTCATGCCCATTCTAGTGCTTTCTATAATTTAGGAGTATTGTGTAAGTAGAAGTTAGCAAAATTTGTGATAGTGATCCCTGCTCCCCAAACCAACTGTTAAATGCCATTGCACAGCAAATATAAAAGGTTGCCCGTATAGCATCTAACCTAGGATACTTTTGACTGAACCATGAATATCTGAAACAGATGCTATATCGCAAGAGACCCAAGACAACAGAAGTGAGCCAGGCTGTACCTCTCTCTAGATAAGGCTATTTGTTGTTGCTGGTCTCCAGTTGTTTAGGTGAAAAATCATCCTGATTTGCTAGGCTTTGCTGTTGTTTGCTCTGATGTGGTTTGTAAACTAGGCTTCTTTCTAGCTTAATTTGGAGATGATGTGGTGAATTAGCTGCTAGGATTAATGAATACAGACTTGGGGCTTAGCTTAAAACTGACTCTGCTCTGGAAAATTTGAACATAAACATTATAAAAAGAATAGTTTATAATCTCTTTTGAATTTTGGCATATTAAATATATCTGAAAGTATAATTTGAAAGGCATAAAGTCTTTTACAGTTTGATTTTATGACAAACTCAGAAGTATTCCCCACGATTGGAAATACTAAAATGGCATGCGTTATATGTATTCTTTTCAGTTTGGATACTCTTACTCCAGATTGAGATAGTGTTCACCAAATTTTCATTTTAAAAAAAAATTATTTGAGGGCTGGAGAGATGGCTAGGCAATTAAGAGCTCTTGTTGCTCTTGCAGAGGACCCAAGTTGCACTCAGTTCAGTTCTTAGTGCCTGAGTTGGCTGGCTCACAACCACTTGTAACTCCAGCTCTGGGGGATCTACTAGCCTCTTCTGGACTCCATGGGTACTTGGCACTCACATATGCACATGCACACATAATTAAAAATACAATTAATCTTAACAAAAAGTCATTTGTAACCTTAAGCAAAGGACCAAAACTAGCGTAACATGCTCGTGCTTTTCATGATTCTTTATCATTACACTCTATCCCCAAAATACAGCATTATAGTACATAACAGTCAAATGACCAAACATGTAACATTTAACTTTACACTAGGGTCTGGAGGATGGCCCAGCGGTTCAGAGCACTGTCTGCTCTTCCAAAGGTCCTGAGTTTAATTCCCAGCAACCATACGGTGGCTCACAACCATCTGTATGAGATCTCGTGCCATCTTAAGGAAGAGACCTGGTCAGTAGTCCTCATCAACTTAGACCATGTAATCATGGACAAGTTCAACAGAACTGCCGTATATGGGCTGCCCATGCATGCTTCAGCATTGCCAGGGCATAAATTTCATAGGTTTATATTTACTTATTTTCAGTTGTCATGGTGGGTTTTCTTTTCACCATTTCTTTTTTTTTTTTTTTTTTTTTTTTTTTTTTTTTTTTTAAAATATTTATTTATTATGTACACAATATTCTGCCTCCGTGT
The DNA here is from genome assembly GCF_018167655.1 of Microtus oregoni. Taxonomy (NCBI): domain Eukaryota; kingdom Metazoa; phylum Chordata; class Mammalia; order Rodentia; family Cricetidae; genus Microtus; species Microtus oregoni. The sequence continues at coordinate 21,758,682 of NW_024543075.1, read as the reverse complement.
ATGCCTGCAGGTCAGAAGAGGGCACCAGATCTCATTACAGATGGTTGTGAGCCACCATGTGGTTGCCGGGAATTGAACTCAGGACCTTTGGAAGAGCAGGCAATGCTCTTAACCACTGAGCCATCTCTCCAGCCCCCTTTTCACCATTTCTTGATCCAGGGTTGCATTAGCTGTCTTGTCTCTGAAGCTTCCTTGCTACCCCTTTTGTGAGAGTGCAATTTTTGATTAGTTGTTTTACATAATTCAATTTGGGGTTGTCCTATCGCTTCTGAATGATCAGATTGAGGTTAAATCTTCTTGGTTGAAGTGTGTCTCACCATTGGTGATGTATGTGTTCTCAGCACATCTCTGCAGGTGTTCTTGACCATTTGAAAGGAATTTCCTGTAGCATTATTCAACACTTGCACCTTTATGCTGGCCTAGTTAATGTTTCTTTCATTATAGGAAATGCTATAATTTCAGTTTAGTTTAAACTGAAACCCAAGTTTTAAAATTACAGAAATTTTAAATCTACTTTAAATTGACTAGTGGTTGTGATTGCTACTTTTTTTTTTTAAAGAGGGTATCTTTTTCTTTCTTTCTTTTTGTTAAGACAGGTTTCTCTGTAGCTTTGGAGCCTGTCCTAGAACTTGCTCTGTAGACTAGGCTGGCCTTGAACTCATAGAGATCCGCCTGTCTCTGCCTCCCAAATGCTGGGATTAAACCACCTGGTGTTTAAAAGTGTTTTTGAAGATAGCTTCCTTGTTAGTGGACATAAAGGTTGTTTTCAACTTTGATCAATGATGGTTGGTAAGAAAATGAAACATTGGTTAGGTTTGTAATTTGTATTCTATATTTTATTTATTTTGTTTTTGAGACAAATTCTCACTAGGAAGCCCAGCTTGACCTAAAATTTGGGATCTTGCCATATACTTCTCAGTTCAGTACGCTCTGCCTCATTGTGCTGGGTATTTAGATTATCTTGGCATTGTGGCCGCAGACAAGGTAAGGTGCTCATGCTGTGAGTGTACAGGGTATGGCAGCTGAAGAGAAGTACTTTGGAAAATTGATTATGTATTTGAACAGAACAACAAAACAAACACACTCAGAACCGAAGACTTGGTATGCATTAGAGTTAGAGGAGCTCGAAGAGGAGTTCCATGAACATAAATAGAGTTAAAAGTTCTATTTAAGATGTCTTACTTTAAATATCATTTGCATACTCTGATGAGTTGGCTAGGCAGCAGAAATCCTAGCATTTCCTTTCTTGTAACCAGGGAGAAACATTTGAATTTTCGGCAGTAAGTAGTGTTATGTGACAATGACTCAGCTTCCCATTTGAAGTGGAATGTTCAAAACAGATTGAAACCTAGTTGAAGAATTTTATACTTTGAACCTTAAGAGATATTTTGTGCAAACAGCAATTGATTGAATTTTGTATAACAACAAACAAGACTGAGCTAGTTCACTTGTTTTGCTGTCCTTAGTGCATTGCAATCTGATAGTGTTTATTGGGCAGTTTGCTGCAGAGATATTGGATGTTTTTGTAGGGATGATGTCTGTGTTTTTGTTGACTTTAGTCCCTTTTTTCTTTCTTTTTTTTTTTTTTTTTGTCCCTTCTTTCTTCTGTTTTGTCCCCTGAAAAATGCATATGTGAGCTAGCAGGAGGAAATGGTGCTGCCTGGTACCAAATATTCTCTGACCTGAAGAGCATTCTAGTATCGCTTACCTGTTGTTAATTGCCATAGAAGGGCAAGAGAAATGCATTCTTGTGAATCCTCAAGCAGGTGTGAGGCACGTACAGGAAGCTTAGTGAGCATGTAACAGGTTTATTGCTTATGTAGCTAAGGCTCTTCTGGATCCCATTCCTAGTGGGGTACACCTGTAATCTCAGCTCTTCTGAGGTAGAGGCAGGGGGCACCCAAATTCAAGGTCAGCAAGTTTAAGGCCATCTGGGCTACCTGAGACCTTGCCACAAAGTATAAAAATGGAAAGGGACGTAAATAAGCTTTCTCTGCATTGCTTACTGCAGGGTAGCAGTTGTAAGCCAACTACTGGAGACTTCTGATTCCTCAGTGGCTGTGGAATCAGAGGCAACTGTGCTCAGTACTAAGATTTTATTAGTGCTGTCCTGCTTTTGATCTATTCTCAAGTTCGTTTCTAAAGTGTCATTCTCTGTTCCTTCTGCTCCTCCTTGCATCATGTTGTCCTCACTGGCCCTGAACTCAGCCTCTCAGCTGTTTTTGTTTTGTTTTTTTGAGACAGGGTTTCTCTGTAGCTTTGGTTCCTGTCCTGGAACTAGCTCTTGTAGACCAAGCTGGCCTCGAACTCACAGAGATCTGCCTGCCTCTGCCTCCTGAGTGCTGGGATTAAAGGCGTGCTCCACCACTGCCTGGCTGACTCTGTTTTTTAATATTAGCGCTATTGAGATCAAATCGCCATGCATGTGAAGTATGTGTCTTATATTCATCACTTCTGTGATTCCAGACCATGTTCACACTCACACACCCTCTCCCCAAACCCCAAATACTAAGCAGTCACTCTTCATTTAGTGTGCCTTCCAGCTCCTGTCAGCCACTAGTGGAATTTTCTGTTCTGGGCATTTCATAAATATGGAATCACACACTAGAATTCTTCAGTGTGTGTGTGTTATTTGGTGCATTCTCAAGCTTTACCCATGGTGTGTCATTGTCACTATTTCATTCCTTTTAATGGGTGAAAAATACCATCCCATTGTGCAGGCCCCATTTGTCATCTTTTGCTGATATAAATATGTGATATTTTTGGTCTGAATTGATAGGAATTGAACTCAGGGCCTCAAATGCCAAGCATGTACTGCGTTGCTAAGGTGCGACCTCAGCACTGTGCCACATTGTATTTATCTCTGCATCACTTAGTAGGTGTTTCAGTTGTTTTCACTTAAGAGTTGACTAATGCTCCATTAACATTTGTGTGCTAGTATATTTGTATGGATGGTTTACTTCTATTGAATATCTACCTAGGAATGGAATTAATTACTGGGTCGTCTGGTAGCTGTAACCTTTTGAGGAACTGCCAGGAGGTGTACAATGTAGTCAAGTCATTCTCTTCACCAGCAGCTGCCCTTGTACACATCCTTGCTGACACTTGTCCTTATTAATTGGTAGGCAGGCATCTTTGTGGATGAAGACAACTCGTTGTGGTTCTGATTTGCATTTCCCTAATGACTGATGAAGTTGAGCATTTTTTCATGGCCTTTATTGGATGTTTGACTTGGAGAAATGTCTATTTATAGTCTCTGTCTTTAAATTCCAGCTTTGTCCTCTCCTCCCTTCACGGTCTCACTGCTACTCTGGCCTGGAACCTGTTTTGCTTTCTTTCTAAGTTCTGGGGTTAAAAATGTCCACCACCATGTCTGGCTTGTTTTTAAATTTTTAAGTGGATTGGTTTTCAGTTTTTTGAAGCAGGGTTTCAAGTAGCACAGGCTAGCCTCAAACCTGATATGTAGCTGAGGATGACTTTGAACTCCTTGACCTTCTTGCTTCTCCTCCTCCTCCAAAAACTGGGTGTATAAGCATGCATACCACATAAGTTTTGGGGTGTATTTTGTATTGTTGAGTTTTGAGAGTTCTTAATGTGTTATATCTATATATTATGTATTTATGCTTATGATTTACAAGTATTTTCTCCTATGTAATTTTTCACTTTCTTGTTGGTTCCTTGAAGCACAAATATTTAGGTCTACTTACCTATAATACTGTTGCTTGTGCTATTGGTACTCATTCTAAGGTTGCAAAAAATTTTGTTTCCCAACAGTTTTATGGTATGTATGTATGTATTTATTTATTATGTATACAATATTCTGTCTGTGTATATGTCTGCAGGCCAGAAGAGGGCACCAGACCTCATTACAGATGGTTGTGAGCCACCATGTGGTTGCCTGGAATTGAACTCAGGACCTTTGGAAGAGCAGGCAATGCTCTTAAGTACTGAGCCATCTCTCCAGCCCCAGTTTTATGGTTTTTACACTTAGGTCTGTCATCGCATTTTGAGTTGTTTTTGTGCATGATATGAAGGCTCCAATTTCATTCTTCCAATTTTCCAGTTGTTTGGCACCATTTGTTGAAAAGATGGTTTCTCTGGTGTTCTTGAAGGTCAGTTGCTCATTCTGAAGGGCGTTGTCTCAGGATTCTGTAGCTGTAACATTTGGTTGGTCAGCTATCTGTAGGCCAGTTTCCAGTCTCTTTGTTACTGTGGCGTTGTAGTTAGCAGGCTTGAAATGAATCCTCCATTCTCCTTCTCAGGAGTGCATTAGTTCCCCTTGTGTGAATTTTAGGATCAGCTTGTCAGTTTTAATGAAAAAGTAGAGTTTTTTTTAAGATCAGTTTGTAGATCAGCTTAGATAATATCACCATTTTAATGACACTAAGTCTTCTAGTTGTTCATAAATATAGAATCTTTCCAGTTATTTTGGCCTTTACTTTTTCAAAGATATACTGTGTTTTAAATATACGGTTTGTACTTCTTTTGTAAAATTTATTCCTAAGTATTATATATTTTTAATTGGTACCAAGGATCGACACTAGGACCTTACTAAGTATGCTGAGCTTGTACTACATCACAGCTATTCTACCGTCTATGCTATCTGTGAATAGAGATAGGTGTACCATATTCCTTTCTGATCTTGCTGTGTGTTTGAGTGAACCCTCCTTCCCTTTCACTTTGGCCAGCCAGCCAGCCTGCCTACCCGCGGCCTTCCTTTTTTCTTGTTATTTTATGCATGCGTATGGGTGTTTTGCCTGCAAGTGTGTCTGTGCCTGTGAAGGTCAGAAGAGGCTGTTGAATCCCCTGGCACTGGAGTTACAAATGGTTGTGAGCTGCCACCAAACTGGAGTTCTCTGAAAGAACAGTGTTCTTAACTAGTGTGTTATATCTCCAGCCCCTGTTGTTTTTGTTTTGTCTGTTTCGTATAGTGTTGAAAGACAAGTGTCCTAAACTCTGGGCTTTTCTGTAACTGCCCTCTGTCAGTTTAATGACATTTTCTAAATCCAGTTGGATTTATTTTCTTGGTGAAAGCATTTTTCATTTTTGTGACTGCTGCTCTTGTGTACTGATGGCATCATGTAGAGCTGTCTTCATTCTGTTAACATTGTAATTGATTTTGACTTGGAATCTGGGGGGTTAGCTGTTGCTTTGGGGTGTTTCATATGCTGCACTGAGTTGTTTTTATGTATTCATTTCTATTTTCTCTATATTCTTGCTCCAACTTCTTTCTGTCCCAGCTTGTCACTCACAGTGTCCTGAGTTTTCTGTAGCCTGATGATTAGTGTACCCTTACTATGTGCCTTCAGTTAGCACTTTATCTGTATTGCCTAATTTAATCTTCACAACAGCCTTTTCAGAGAGGTACAGCTGGACGTCACTAATTAGAGGACAGAGGCTTGTGAGATGTTACACACCTTTGGAAGGCCACACAAGCTGCTGCTGGAGTTGAGGGTTAACTTCTCCTCTTCTTGACATGGGCCCCAGAACTCTGCACTGCAAGCTGTGCTTAGAAAGGGCTGCTTTGATCCCGTCTTTGAAGAAGTAATATGTGGTGGGAATAAATGAAAGGAGCACAGTTAGGGAATGTTAGTAAAGGGAAGGAAGCAGGAATTGTTGTCTAATTAAGAGCCTCTCTCTGCCAGGGAGTACAGTTCAAGTAGAACTGGTTTTGTCCCTGGACCAGTAATTAGTCCTTTCTGGAGCAGTGAGATTAACATCTAAAATAATTAGACCATGTATATTGTTTAATTGAAGGTCAAGGGTGAGGTTTGTATTGGTTGGAAAGAAATGTGAAGGAAGTAGTAATTGAGCTAAGCTTCAGAAGGGAAGTGGGACTTAGGGATTTAGGTAGGCAGCTTTACCTTAGCCTGTACCTGACAAGCTATGGAAGAGTGTTTTTAACAGTCGATGGGAATGGAACTAGTATTTCAGGTTGTAGGTCCAAAATAAATAGTTCCAACCCTGTAGACTACAGAGTGCTGCTTTCCTCGTGGTGGGATATCTATTTGACTAACTTTTCTCAACCTAAACTTTCATTATTAGTCCTCCTTTTTATATGCATAGTATTTTTACTGCTTGAGAGAAACTTGCTTGTAACAAGATGCTCTTCTACCCCTAAAAGCTTGCATTTTCTAAAATCAAAGGTATTTTCTTAGTAATTAGAGTGCAGTTCTCATAGTTGGGGAAATAACACTGACATTCGTAATTGCTAATGAGAAGACCTTATTAACATTTTATGTATTGTTTCAGTAATGTTCGTCATATCAAGGCAAAAAGAAAAAATATTTATTTTATTTTTTCTGGTTGGAGAGTCAATGTAAGGCCACAGGTTATATTTGGTTTACCTGCCTGTACTCTGGCACTGGGTTGCAGTTCTTTGTTGTGCAGATTTTTGGTGTATAAAGAGTGAAGCTGTTTTGTAGGTTGACTCTCTGTTTCTGTTTGCCTGGAGCTCCTCATTAGGTCCAGAGCTGTGTTTTGGACAGAAGCAGCATAGGGGACCGAGGTGCTTTTCTTTGTGTGGGGAAATTCATGAAGTCACTTCGTCTCATTGCCACGGATGTTAACTGTACATCAGGTTTCGTCATACTTTGACAACATGTACGTATTCTTTTTCATCAGTGTATATTTTACAGTGAAGATCAATCTTCATTCTTTATTTACTTGATGATTCATCCACATCAATGTGGAATCACAGATTCTTTTCAGAGGCTTATAATTTTTTATTAATGTTATTTTATTGCACAAGTTCTGGGAGTAATGGGAGGTCTAGTGAGACCCGGATTATGTGTCACCTGGAGCCTCATTGCTTTTGGTTTGCCTATTGTCTCTTCCTTTTCTTACCTTACATAGTTTGAAAGAGAGTATCTTGTACTTCAAGCTGGTGTCTTGAAATCTCAGTGTAGCTGAGGCAGACCTTGAATCTTCCTGTTTATACCTTCCAACTGCTGGGATTACAGACATGTGTTGCTGGGTTTGACTTGTTTTTAAGTTAATATTTTGTAGTTTGCATGAAAAGTAATTCATTTGGATATGGTGTTTTCATACATATATGTCAGTCTACTCTGCTGCTCTTCCTCTTTCTCCCTCAGTGTCTTCTCCATCCCCCGTCCTTCCTTCGTGCTGGTCACCTTCCATCTCCACGTAGTATAGCCCCTTTTCCTTTCATTTCTTTTTACTACAGGAGTTATTGGAGAAACTGACTCAGCTGACTCATTCCCTTACCAGTTTATGCTGTGATTGGGTTTCCATCCTACTATCTGCTGATGTTAATTAGGTTACCAGTGACTTTACTGTCTAGCACTGACTAGTTTATTGATCAACACAGAAATCAAGACTGAGGAGAATGTGAAGAGGAAAGCAGTAAAGCCATGAGGAATGGGTGGGGGGCATCAGGAGAAAAGAGGGTAGATAGGGGTTTATAACAAGAGTGAGCATGCACTTGATGTGTGTGTGAGGGTGGCCCTGACTGGGCCATCAGAAACGTTACCTCTTGTTTCTGTTCCTACAGCAACTCTAACCACCCATCCGTGCTTCATTGTTGTTTTTCTGACCAACTTTAAAGTCTAGTTACCATCAGTATTTTTCCTTCATGCTGTCAGCTGCCCCACTGTGCTGGCTTTGCTTTTCCTTTGCATTGAGGTTTGGGCATTACACATTCACTTGGATTACTTCTCACTGTACATTCTGCTGCCTATTTTTACCCAACACTTACTTCTTGTCAAGATTCCATTGTGTATCAATCCTGTTAACCTGTCAGGCTAACCAGTCTTTATGCTTCCCGGGATTCATGTCATTCTGTGCTCTCTTGACTGGAAAAGCTACTTTTTTTTTTTTTTTTTTTTTTTTTTTGTCTGTAGAAATTCTCCCTCTCAGGTTTTATAGTTGGTGAGGAAGACCTACAGGATTCAGCATGTAGTTGTATGGAATATTTGTGCAGCCGTTACTGCTCAGGGATCCTGATCGGGTTCACTTTCCCTGACAATTAAATAATTAAAAGGCAGGGGGGAAAGTTTCGAGAATGACAAGTAGAAGTGGGGAAATTCTTAAACACAGTAGACAGACTCTACCAATAAAGGCTTTTATTGGGGAGAGAAAACACACACAGAAAGCACACAAAAATGACTGCAAAGCAAAGTAGGGACCTTGGAAGCTGAAGCCTAGCCTCTCCTTGAGTGGTGGGGATTTAAAAAGTTTTTGAAGGATTTTTTCCCCTAATTTAGGGTTGGTCAGTTTGAAGAAAGCCAGAATGGCTGATTGACCCTCAGTAGGGAACCAGTGGAGGGAGAAAATGCCCACAAGGCCTTTGTTTTAAACTGTCAGGCTTTTGTCCTAGGTTAGGAGGGTGAGGAAGAAGCCAGCCTTCTTGGAAGTTCACCACCTTCATTAGCTAGTCATGGATGGTCCCTCTCCTTGTCTTTCTGCCTATCAGGGAATATGTCTTAACTCCAGGTCCCTCAAAATGAAAGGAAATTGAAAAAAAAAATCAACAAAGGAAACAGGTATATAGGTTAAATCTCTGAGGAAACTAGGTGTCAGCTTCCAGAGTTCCACTCCATGCAGTTAAAGAAGATATGCTTAATTTTCCTCCTGTCAAAGGGAAACATTTTTAAGATAATTTGCCAGAGGCAAGGCTTGTTAGAAATTTATTGTCCTTGGGCTGGAGTGATGACTCAGCAGTTAAAAGCACTTGTTCTTGTGGAGGACTTAGGTTAGATTCCCACCGTCTACATAGTGGCTCACAACCACCTATAACTCAAGTTCCAGAGGGTGTGAAGCTGTCTTCTGACTTCCTCGGGTACCAGGCACACGTGCACAGACACACATGCAAACAAAAGCATTTGTACACATAAAAATAAATAAAAGTAGATAAAAAATAAATTTATTGCTCAAGGCTTCTCTTGGAGACTGGTTTCATGTCATATTTGGAGGAAACAATAAGGTGTTGAGGTGGATTGTAGTACTTGTGCAGTTCAGGCACCGGTACCTACTCTCATCAGTTATGGAATGAACGCCATTGAAATCCAATTTTCTGATATAGGCCAAGGATCAGTTTGTAGTTAACACCTACTGTGCTGATTTTATTAACTCATTTCAGCACACCATGCAAGCCTAGTTCCATCAACATTTAACTGTCTGGCATGCCTATACTATAGCTTAATGTTTTCCTCTGGATTAGTCTGCTGCTATTGTTTTATAGTATTCACTTATGTATTATTCCCTTTCCAGTGGCTTGGGATTAATGAATCACCTGAGAATCATCTTGAATGTGTAATGTAACACTGACACACTACTTAAAAAATAGAGAATCTGCAACTTGTGTTTTCCCTTTCCTACATTAGGGGCATTCCTTCCAGTGAGTAAGCAGATAGGCTCCTTTTCATTATGCTTTTCATGCAGCAGCGGCTTCCTCATTGATGGGACTTGCAGTGTTTGCTTTCAGAGAGACTTGCAGTGAACTTTCATATGCATATGCCTTATGCTCTAGTGCTTCACTGCTGTAAGACATCCTCAAGGATGGTGGTAGAATGATAGCTGTCTGTCTGTCTGTCTGTCTGTCTGTTATATTACTTGCCATACCGCTGCCATACTTCCAAAAAGTTTTATGATTTTGTGTTTTACTTTTTTGATTTTTATTTTGTTACTGTGTTTATTTACTGTGAGCACGTGTGTATGTCATAATGTAATGCAAGTCAGAGGACAACTAAGAAGGAGCCATTTCTCTCCCCTTTCACATGTGATTCCTGGGACTCAAACTCAGGTTATCAGTCAGGTTTGGTGGTAGGCACCTTTATCTGAGGTGCTATCTCACTAGCTCGTTTCTCTTATGTTTTTAAAACTCTCCAACTGCACAGGGCCAGATTTTACAGTATTTACTTGTTATGGTCTAGTTTGTCCCTTATCATTGTCTCATATACATTCACAGGAGAAAAAAATGAAATTTCTTAAAATTTTTAAAACCATTTATTTATTGTCTGGTGGGGGGTAGTGGAAAGGGGCAGGTCAGAGGACCACCTGCAGAAACCACTTCTCGCCTACTGGGTGGGTCCTGAGGATAGAACTCATATGGTCAAGCCGGGTGGTGGTGGCGCACGCCTTTAATCCCAGTACTCGGGAGGCAGAGGCAGGTGGATCTCTGTGAGTTCGAGACCAGCCTGGTCTACAGAGCTAGTTCCAGGACAGGCTCCAAAGCCACAGAGAAACCCTGTCTCGAAAATCCAAAAAAGAAAAAAAAAAAGAAAGAAAAGAACTCACATGGTCAAGCTTGGTGACACCCTCTGATTCATTTTGCTGGCCCCTGAAAGTTTAAGGTCCCTAGTGCTGCCTGGCAGCATACACATAAAATTAAAATTAAAATTAAAATTAAAAGAAAATCACATGGGAGATGCAGTTTATATACAATGACATTTACATTTTGATTCTAGGTAGTAGGTGTAGCAAATGTATACAGCTATATAAACTCCACTCCAGTCAGAGCATTTCTGATTCCTACAAGATTCCCTTTGGGCACTCAGAGGCTTTATATGTGGTGCAGGCTATAAGTAAGAATACTAAGTTCTCGTAGAAGGAGAGCCTTTCAGGGGGAGCCCAGTTTCTGTTTAGCAGCATGTAGATTCATAGAATGATAGCTTTGAAATATCCTCCTACTAGCCTTGAAGGGAGTATGACTAAAATATTGGAACTGTGGAACATGTGAAAACTGAGAGGGGGGGAGGGAGAGGGACAGGGACAGAGATAGACAGTCTGTATGTTTCTCTTTGGGGAAAGCATGAGTGGTAAGGACAGTATTGAATAACTTTTCCCCTATCCTTTGAATGCCAATTATTAACCCCTATTACATTTTGAGATCTGCAGCATGTGCCATAAATACTAAGAAGACACTTGCTAACTTTGGAAAACAAGTACTAAATAAAGTTTAAGAAAGGAGAAGAATCAGAAAAGGATGAGCTTGTAGTTGCCAGAAGGCCATGAAGAACAAATGCTATTAAGAGTGATATCTTGACACAAGTGGGGTCATTCTTTGGATGCCACTGGAGACCATGGTAGTTAATAAACACTCCTTATCTTAGCCTTGGGAAATACTGTGATGCAAACATGTTTTTGTTTTTTCTGATATAGGACCTACCTCACTATGTAGCATAGGCTAGCCTCAAACTTGTGATCCTCTTGCGTATGCACACTGGTATTTACAGGCATGTGCCACCATATGTGACTGTATCCCAGTTCTGACATGGTGACAGTAAGGCTTTTGTTTTTGAGTTCTCCCTATGTCCCTGTGGACATACCCTTATCTTTGTGTATGCCATTCAATCTGCCACTCTTGTATACTGTGGTCACCTTGGCCTTTGACTTTGTTGGGATGGTCCTTACATAGAATATAAAGGAGTCTAATTATGCATCTGGCGTGAATCTGTTATTTCAGTTGTGCATGATGCCAGTCTTTTCTGTTTTCTCAGTCTATTTACATCCCTCCCTCACTTCCATCAGAAAGGCTAGATTTAAGCTCTTCCAGTTTCCAGATTTATCTATCTTTCTGGTTTTATTTTGTTACATCCCCACTGTCATTCAGCCTTAACAAATGGTTATGTTTCCCACTGAACCTCTTCATGACTGCCTGTTGTTTATAGTGTGTCCTCCAGAAAACTTATTTAGGGCAGTTAGATACTGTTTTTGGATATGATGGTTTTCTTCAATATGCAGAACAGTTCTTATTCGTATTATGAAACTTAGACTCTAGGCTGACTAATGAAGGTAGCTAGAGAGGTTCCTCCGTATTTTCATAGCTTTCTTTTCTGAGTAGACTGTCCTTGAATGATAGGACTAATCCAAAGCACCATGTGAATGGACAGGCCCCACTTGAGTGATGGATGGAGAACCAGTAGCCTCCAATAAGGAGAGCTGTGCACTTTGGGAAGAGACCTGTGAGCCTCCTTTGGAAGTTTTAGTTTCCTTAGAGAGCATTCTTTTCAGTTTTAGGTAGGTTTTTAAAGCAGATACTTCCTGTAACCATGCAGACAGGAAGGACTCAGGGATTAGAGTTGTTGATGTGGTTGTGGCTGTAGTGGATCTGGCTTTTCTGTTCCTTATGTTGTCCCCCCTTCCCCCGCCAGTGTCTGCCTTTTCTATTCCTTATGTAATCCCTCCACCAATGTCTTTCTGCTCCTGTTGTTCCCGTCTTAAATGTTTTCTAGCGCTCTACTAAAGGGGTGGCAGGTATATCTACCTAAAACTTGTATGTTTATCATTGGACATGATTCCCTTTGTTGTAGTTCATTATTAATTTCTCTCTGAATTTCAGTGAGGTGGAGGGAGAAAGAGGAAGCAGTTTCTCTAGTCCTGATACCCTGAACAAGAGGATCTTTCTGTTGGCAACTTTGAAATTTTGAGTTTCTAAAAATTTAAACAAACTTAAATGAATATATTATTGTTTCCAAAGAAAGAATAGTTTGAGATTATTATAATGCTAAAATACATGTTATCTATTTATGAATAACTTGTATTTGAACAATGTGTATGACTGGGTGTGTAGCTCAGTGATGGAACTCTTGCCTAACATATGCAGGGCTCTGAGTTCTTTGATTCATATTCACAAAGTATGTTCACTCATGCACACACATACCCACAAACATATGCACACACTACTGTAAGAGAGCAGAGAAAGCCCATCCTAGGACCATCCCAGCCCATCACCATTAGGTACTGCTTGATAATTGGGACCCTTAGCAAGCTAACTACAACTTACACAGTGTTTATATCCTAGAATTGGAAGGAACTTGAATTTCCCAGTGTAAAACTTGTCATTTTTTTTGTTGCCTTCCTTGATATGACATTAAGATGAAAGCCTTCATACTTGTGAAGGAAGGCTATGTCAATTAAAGAAAAGTAAATTGTACTACATGGTAGCTGTGTGGCTAGGTCGCAAATTGTGTTGAATAAAGACAAATTTGCTCTATTTCTTATAAGTGAAAATGAACCTGTTTGCAACATTATTTTTATTTCCAAATCCATTTTGGGAAAGTTAATTGCAACTGTGTGGTTCAGGGATTTAGTGCAAGAAGAAGAACAGTTGATGGAAGAAAAGAAAAAGAAAAAAGACGACAAGAAAAAGAAGGAAGCTGCTCAAAAGAAGGTAGTATGTATGTGATAAACTTTGTTAAGCAGTTTGAACGTAGAGTAAAAGGAAATTACTCATGGCTTTGTTAAAGCATCTGCTTAAGTTTGTTAACTTCATTGAAGATTCATGTTAATATTTAATGTCTTTGAATGTGCATATATAGTAGTTTGCTGAATGTGTAATTCAATGCATAGATAATCTTACTGGTTTTGAGTTTTTCAAAGGTAAGTACATCTCATAGGTCTTTTTCTTTCAATTAGTGATTTCTATGTATTTCATTATAATTTTATAAATTGGAAGAGCACAGAATTTGTAGCTGTACAGTTATATATAACTTAGTGACTATGAAGATAGACATGGTTTTGAAGTCTTACTTGCTCATATACTCATAGAATGATGTGTCCATCAATTTTATTTAGACTTCCTAGGCCTCAGTTTCTTTACATTTTGTAAGTGTTGAGTTAAATGAGGTGATAAAATACATGTGCAAAAGTAGGAAATAATGTAAACTATATTTAAGCAAGTTTTGACAGGATAAAGAATAAAAGTCCCTTTTTATTTGATACTAGTCCTGACTTTATATATTTTCAGTTTAAATTAAGATACTTTAAAACAAGGCCTAAAGCATTTACTGGAGAGAAGAACTGTGGCACACAAAATACAGGATAAGAAGCTGACCCGAAGCAGAGCATGCCAAGTTAGCAAACCTAACTAACCCTCAGTCTTCTCTGTCGAAATTCTCAAGGACTTTCAATTGCTCTAAAAGACCCAGCAGTTACTGTTCATTCTTTTAATGAAAAAGTCCTGCTATGCTTTTACAGTGCATCCCTCTCTTAGGTGCTAGGAACTGGACTAAGTACAGCAGGGCACTTCGCTTCTCGTCATTCATTAAGAAACAGCACACATCAGGGCACATAAATAAAGTGTATCTTTATGGGCATCTCTAGAGGCACAGAGGAAGATCCTTAGCCTGAGATGGAGTGAGAGAAACAGGACATTTTCCTAGGATAGAAATGAGTCAGGTGATTAAGGAGCAGAAAAGTACCCGAAGCACAGTAAACTCAGAATGAGGAATTTGTAGTCTGTACATCCTAAAATGTGGAAGCTTGGTGTGAGGTGGGGGGAGGGTGTAGGAATATCAGGAGATGACTCAGAAGCAGGTAGTGGTAGGCAAATTCTCTTCTTGAGGAAGTTATTGACAATTTTTTAGTGAATGACATGAAAGTTTGTATTTTACCTTAGGAAAGTGTTGAGTTGCATTGGAAGGGATTGACTGGCTTAAGGGATTATTGACATAACCCATAGAATTTGCTTAGTGGCTATGAAGATAGAACATCTAGCTTGACTTTTAGATTCTGTATTGAGTGATGAAGTATATTTGGGATCAGTTAACCTACTTAGATAATACAGACCAAGGAGAAGTGATAAATCAGTTCTAGGTGGTGCACCTAGCAGGTATTCTGGGGCGGGATGGAGTACAGAGCTCTTTGGAGGACTGAGTGTGAAGAGGAATGGTAGGGGACACTAATCTGTCAGTCTAGTCTGGTTGCTCTCAGGGGAAGCAGAAAAGAATACATAGTATATGCATAGTATGAGTTTGTATAGGGCTCTTACGTTGGCTCATGCCATGGGCTTCCACCAGAGGCTTTTTGATATTGTATGGTCTTAGCAGTTTGGTCCATCTTTATTTGGTATTTATGAAAGAGTTGTGTCCTCTATGTCTAAGGTTAGAAAAAGCTTACTGTATTCTTGGGCCATGGTGTCATTTGCCCTTAAAAGAACTTCTGAAATAAACTAGAAGCTGGTGAGTAGGCTGCTTGGTGTACTTAATGTAGAATCTTGTTTGACAAGCGTCTTAGTGTTTGTTGCCTTAGGCCTTGTTGGTCCTAAGTAGTTCAAGATTTAGCTGGTAAGCTACAGTACAAAATATCTGGGAAAGAGCCTAAGTAATGTTTAGGCATATGTGTTTGGAATAAGCCCTGCTCACTGAGAAAATTCTGCAAAAGGAAGACATTTAGTAGAATAATTTCTCTAAGCACTATTTTGTAGTGTAATTTTAAATCATAGCATATAGAAATAATGACTCAATTACTAAAGTTTATTTTTTCCCCTCACAATCAACTTTTTAAATCACCAAGTCAGTAAAACTACTCCCTTATGTATGCATAAATTTACATGTAGCACTTGAATGGGATTTATCCTGTTATTTGGCATCTCATCAAATCTGCAGTGACAAGTTTTTACTCTTTTCCCACTTAGCTATTGTTTCCACCTTCACATTCTCATCATGTCCCACTAGAACCATCAGAGGCTGAGAGATAAAAATGTCTTGTTTACTAGATCTCCCACATGAACAGGTTATTGTGTGTATCCTATCTATCCACTGAACAGTCTAAAGGAAAGGCTAAAGCCCTCAGTTATTGTTAAATTTCGTTGTCTAGACTGTCACTGTAAATACAGCTTCTCTAAGTTGCAGAAAACTGAATTTGAATGCAACCTGTTGGCAAAATAAGGACAGCTGGTATTTCCATACACTGCTACCAAATAGTTCCTTAAAAAAGAGGAAACTTCCAGATTGGCTCATATGAAAGACCGTGAGTCACAAACTGTTAAGACAAGCTTTGTGGAGCTTTCTTTTTGTTTCATGTAGGAGCCAGCAAGTAAACTCCAGTAGGTGGTAGGAGACAAACATGAGTCAGGTGGGCAGGACCATTTTCACATGAGTATTTGAACATCCGCTCATCATAATCTGCCTGCTCTAGGATGTATTAGCCATGCACTCTCACTTCTGAAGACTTCAGCTGCTACCTGTTCTAATCTGTTTGTGTTCAGTATACGTGATTTCAGTGGCTAACCTTAGTTTCATCAAGGCAACAGAAGCAGAAGTAAAATTGAAACCTTCTTTTCCCATTAGGGTTTCTATTCAAAACTATCACAGCACTCTGCTTTCTATGCAGTGTTACCTTGTAAACTTTTAAATTGAGATATAATATATTAAGGAAAATTTTATAATAGGAGATAAAATGTAGTTTATCTTGCTACGAATACAGAAAACATGTAGATTTAATTTCCTAACAGCCCCTGTGTGCCTTTGAAATATAAGTTCATATCATGCGCTTTTTTTTTGCTTCAAATAAAGAACCGAGTAACACAATTTCTTTATTTGAGTGAGATATTAAACACAGCTTTGAGCCTACTAAGTAAGGAAGCTCTACACTAAACCAGAGTCCTATGCCCTTCCCCCCTTGATAGCTTATTAGAAACCTCAAAATTCACTCTAGTATTTTAACTATAAGTCTTTCTTATTTTGTTATTAAAGTATATGTTTAAATATTTAGTAAATTGGGTACTTTTAAAAATGACATTTTCTACCCTAGTAAATGAACATGGAGCTCAGTGAGTTTATGACTGCATTTTTCCCCCAGGTTTTTTAAAAAATTGTTTTTATTGAGCTATACATTTTTCCTCCTCTCCCCTCTACCCTCCCACTTTGCCCCCCATGCTCCCAATTTACTCAAGAGATCTTGCTTTTCCTCTTTCCTAAGCAGATCCATGTATGTCTTTCTTAGAGTCTTCTTTGTTGTCTGGGTTCTCTGAGATGATGGACTGTAGGCTGGTTATCCTTTGCTTTATGGATGACTTCATTTTTAACATTTTTCTGTTATAAAAATGTGGCTATGTATGTACAGTGCTTTTCATATAATGAAGAACCTTCTGATTCTTAGACCTAGAAAATAATTTGATGGCGCACAGGCATAGTTTCAGCCATTAAGAGGGGATAGGGCAACAGCAGCAACACAAGGGCTAGCACAAATCTCTCCCCAGGTTCCATTTTTAGAAGAAAAATTTCAAAAGGGATCTTCAGGGAACTGCAGTGAAGAAAAGGGAGGTTGAGAAATAGGTTAATTATGGAGGGATAATTTAGAATATCCTTCACTTAAACATGTAATTGTAGTTTCTAGAAAGCTATAATAGTGAAGGGTTGGGGAAAACAATAATACAAACTGGTATTTCCTGATATAAAGTATATTTTAACATTAATGCTATTTTAGTTGCTGTTACTGTTTGAATTGAAGGGACTTTTACAGGTTTTATGGATGTGAGTTACTAAAGCCTAAAAGAGACTTAGGTTGTAGAAACATCTAACTTCTTTCCTCCCTTTGGGGATAATGCATAGAGTCTCATCAGTGCGTTTCTCTGTAACCTTGGTGATAACAGGACCAGACTGAGGAGCACTCATTGAGGGCGCTGAAATGCTGTCCCTATGGCTCTGTCCTTTCACACCCCTGTTCTTCCTCAGACTAGCTACCATTTGCTAACTCATAGGAAAGACTATTGGGTAGTACTTACCTCATTTTTAAAAAGTTGAGCCTGGTGTGACTCAGGCCTTTAACCCTAGCACTCAGGAGACAGAGACAGGCAAGTGGATCTTTGAGTTTGAGGCCAGCCTGGTCTACAGAATTGAGTTCCAGGACAGTCAGGGCTACACAGAAAAACAGCAAAACCCTGCCTTGAAAAACAAACAAAAAAAAAAAAAGGAAGAAAAAAAGTGAGTTGAACTAGATTAATTCTTTATTCTTTTGTGTCTTTGTTACTTTAAAAAAAACATCATGACTGCAGTTTCTCCTCCCTCTTCTCTTCCCAGTTCCCTCACTCCACCCACCCCTCTGTTTCTGTTCAGAAAAGGACAGGCCTCCCATGGATATCTTAGTTACTTTTCTATGTGAAGAGACACCATGACCAAGGCAATTCACAGAAGAGTTTACCAGGACTCAATTCCAGAGGATAAGAGTCCGTGACCATCGTGGCAGGCAGACATGGCATTGGGGCAATTGATCCACAAGCAAGAGGCAGAGAGAGCTCACTGAGAAATGGTGTGGGCTTTTGAACCACAAAGCTTATTCCCAAGGATATATTTCCTTCAACAGTGCCTCACTTTTAATTCAGTTGACAAACTGGGGACCAAGTATTCAAACATTTGAGCCTGTGGGAGGCATTCTTATTCACACCACCACTGTTCAATTATAATATTGGGAAGGTGTTGTAGATGATCAGAAAGGAGAAAGACGAAGAACTGGCGGGGGCGGGGGGGGGTGTCAGCACATTTACAAATGTGAGAGGTAGAAATGAGCTAACGCTCAGGTAGGCAGTTTAGCTGACAGCAGCAGGAACGTATACCTACTGACTGCTCCCCAGTGTCCTGTTCCTTCATTTGAGCCAATCTGAAGTCCTGAGCCTCATGACAGTGCGGAGAGAAGGGCATTCGCCTCTGTTTTGCAGATGAGGTAGAACGTTAGCTAATTTAGAAAAGTTGAGTAGTTTGATTAAGTCACACATTGTCAGTAATAAAGGCATGGTTCAGAACCTGAGCCCCTATAGTTTGCTTAGACACTTTGAAAGTTAGGCAGGCACTGCAGAACTACTGGGAATGAAGCATCCATTGTCCTGTCCACTCCTATCTAGTGTCTCCATTTGTAGAATCACAACGAAAGATTGTTTTAAAGTGAAAAATGTTAAATATTTAAAATGCCAACTGTTTGCTTCCATGTTTGATTTGTTAGAACCTTGTAATTGTTTTGTAGAGTAACTATATCTATAATGTCATGTATTTTCCTAATCTAATCTGTAATGTTTTATTGCTTAATCCTCAAAATAATTCTGAAATATGAACTGGTAACTTCCCCTTTTGAAGAACTAGGAAGTGAGACTCAGAGAGTTGAAAAGGAAGGATCATTTAAAAGTAAAAAAGAAACAGTTTTTAGTCCCAGCACTTGGGAGGCAGAGACAGAAAGAAGCATTTCTGTTAGTTCCATGGCAGTCAGGGATACATAGTGAAACCTATTTAAAAAACAACACAAGAAAATATAAAGGACAATTCTAATATATTTATGTAATTTAGTATAGAGCCCAAATATTGCTGTTTTAATATATAATTCATACACAATATTTTTAATAAAGTAGCTTTTATTCTTTGAAAATTTTTCACTATTAGAAATCTGGTATATATTTTGAAGATCTCCACTTAAACTGGCCTTATTTCCATGGTCAGTAGTCATATGTATGACTAATGGCTACAGTTTAAGGCAATAGAGACAATCACTATTAAAATACGGGGCCCACTTGGAAACTCCCATTATAATAATTTGTTGATCATACTGTGTTCTTGGACGAGGTTCCAGAAACCTGCTTTAAAGAAGCAAAATTCTACCACTTGCATTTACTTCTCTTCAGTTGTAGGGAGCTCTTGATTTCTATTGCCGATGTTCCTTCACCCTGTTAGGTTAGTGTTTTCAGGGTTAGAGACCTTGGATTACCTCCTCAGGGCCATTCTCTATAGGAGACAGGAATACTGGTGAGGCTGTCAATTATTCTAGAACAGCTACTCTTAACCTGTGGGTCGTGACCCCTTTGGTGAGGAGGGTCAAACTCTTGGTTGCTTAAGATCATTGGAAAACACAGTTATTTACCTTATGATTCATAACAGTAACACAATTACAGTTATGAAGTAGTAATGAAAAGAATTTTATGGCTGGGGGTTCCACAACATGAGCTGTATTAAAGGGCTGCAGCAGTAGGAAGATTGAGAACCACTGCTCTAAACAACATAAAACTGCTTTCCCACACCAGCACAGTCGGGGAAAGTCACACTGGATACCTTTGGTTTTAATGTCATAATTTCTGCGTCTTGCAATGTATCTTCTTTGAAAAAAATATGTAATTTTTTTAGAATGACTTTGGGCTTACAAAGTAATTCTTATGCTGATTCTTTGGCTTTATAGTTATAGCATATATAACACTTCTAACACTTTGTAGAATTCTTACTGAGTTCTCTGAAGGAATTATTTTTTTTCTATAATCTGATTTTCAAAATTACTTCTCCCTAAAATAAATAATTATTGTCAAGGTAGTTGACAGGCCTCTTAGCATTACCCTTCCATCACTGTTTTCCTTTTAATTTTGATCCATAAAATATAAGATGGGCCTCCATTATTTTATATATCTAGTGCTTTAAAACTGGACATAGCATCATAATGAAGATGAACATTTGGTGTGGCTTCAAAAGTAGAGTAATTGTTACATTTTTTATTACATATATTTATAATGATAAAACTTAAAATGGAATTTTTGGTAGCTTAATAATTTTATTTGACAAAGCAAAATGAATTATGCCTTGAGGCAGTTAGGTAAAACTTTGTCTAAATTTAGAAATAATTCTTTGTTATTCAGCTACTAATATTTAGCCTTTCTAGTCAACCCGAAAATTCTTGAATCTTACTTTCAGGTCTCCATACCAATTCTGATGAGAAGGTGATTTTGCTTGGGGACATCTCTTGCAGATTCTTGTTCTTGTCAAGGCCCTTACAGTTTGAGCTGGTTGCCTATGTGAGCCTCACTGTCCTCCAGCCTTCTCCTCGGTGTTGGTGTCAGAGAACTAGCTAGTAAACATGGGCACAGGTTCAGCTGCTCAGCTGCTCATCAGTCATTTCATGAGACATTAGATGTGTCAGAAGCTACAAGTTAGTTAAAAAAGTTTTCTCACCTAACAAATATTGAAAAGTTGACTGTATTAACTATACTAATATATGTAATAAAATTTGTATATTATATAGATATATAATTTATATAATATATATTGTCTAGATATCTATGTATAATATATTGTATATAATTAATAATATATTAACTCGATATCCAGAAGTTTATTACAGATTTGGCCAAAGTGGTTATTTATAACTTTTGTAGAAAATATAATTAGTCTTTGATTATTTGAAGCTATTGAGACATACAAAATTTGTAAGAAACCTTTTTATACAAAGGTGATAATTACAAAATATTTTAAACATAACATGAGAAAAATATAGCTCACATTTGAAAAATTATAAGCCACCATAAAATGTCTTCTATGCTTTATGTCTAATGAATGATTACAGAAATTTTTATTACTAAACATAATATCAAGAACAATGGGGCACATCTATGGGAAAAGAATGCTTTGCATGTCTTTTCCTATACGGTTCATCTAAATGATAATTTCTTTAATAAAATGTATATCTTATATAGTAATATGAGCATTTTATCATAACAATTCATTTCTTTCAGTTTCATATTTACATTGTTTTTTGTTTGTTTGTTTTCATTTTAGGCCACTGAACAAAAAATCAAAGGTACGTTATTTAAAGCTATTTCTTCTTCTTTCATTGAAAGAAAGTTGTTTATGTGCATTTTTTTTTTCACTTTGGGACGGTAAAGAAGTTTATGAAGAAACCTGGGGTGGGACAGACTAATGCTGTGTGGTCACCTTGGTGTCTTCCTTTGGGGCTTTTTTATGGTAAATGTCACCATGTGGAAAAGGTACTGCCCTAGGGCTGTTTTCTGAGTAGTCCCGTTTTCTAATACTGTGAGAGTTTGGGGGCAAATGCCTTCCCTTCGGTCTTTCATTCTAAAATCTTATGTGCAGGGGTGGGGAAAGTTTCTGCCTGCTTCGTTCCTGTCCTCTGTCCTTTGTAAAGACATAGTAGTGACGTCTGTTCCTGTATTGCCATTTAAGTAATAGGATGCTAACCCAGCAGTCATTGAGCCAGGAGTCCTTCAGCTACCCAGCCCTGAGTACTGAGTAGTGAAAGTTGTACAGCTCAGAGACTGAACTTAATTGGCTCCAGCATACGAAATTGGGGTTTTAGCTGTGTCAGAAGTGTGTGTTATGGTTATGAGGTTAACACTATTTAAGATGACATCTATTAGAGTTTCTTGTATAAGAGTAAATAACAGATAAACCCTCTATTTTACTGAAGAAAGTGTTTACATGAACCTAAGGAAAATTTGAGAGACAGAATTTGAGGATTTATTTACAGTTTTGAAAAAAGATGGAGAGAAATCCTTAGTGTTTTGACACTTTGCAATACCAGTGTTGATTTATGGAAAAGATTCAACAGAATCCAAGAAATATGCATATGTAGATTCAGCCATGAATTTAGGTTAAACACCTCCTGGGAAAGGAGAAATGTCCTATTCTGTTCTGCTTCAGGGCTCCCATAAGTGTCCTGTCCTTACCCCACCTGGTAGTTTCTGGAGAACTTCTAGTCTCTGACTGGGAGGTAAGTCAGACCTGTATTGAACCTCAAGGACCCGTGTAAAGTACTGAGCATGGCAGCTTGCTTTTATAGCCCCAGTGCTGGGATGCAGGTGGGAATCAAGTCACAGTGAGCTTTATGAGTGTATTATGTAAATGTTATGCATTCATATGTGAACATACCAAGGAACTTGGAGTTTAATAGGCAGCTGGGAGCCACTAATAAAGAACTTAAATAAAGTGGCATGGCTTATTTATTTTGTTTTGAGACAGGGTTGTTTCTGTATCATAGGCTAGGCTGGAACTAGGAGCTCTGAATGGTAGACATGTGTCACCATGTCCAGCGTCTTTCATGTTTTCAAACTGTTAACCTCTATGTGTGGAAAACTGGCTGAAACATGAGTGGAGATTTTAAGAGTGCTAAGACAAATACATTTCTGGACAGAGGAGATTGGTAGACAAAACTGGTAATAAGGATGGAATATTTGTCTCTGCGTCGGGATATAAAGGGGATTGACGGCATACCAGCCTAGAGACGTCGTGATCACAGAGAAGGAAGACCAGAGAGGGATGATAAAGAATATAGGGTAAAGAGAAGAGATGCCAGGTATAACAGTAGTAGTAGCTGCTGAGCTGCTCTATGATGGCACATACCTTTAATCCCAGAGACCGAGGCAGGAGGAGCTCTGAGAGCAAGGCCAACCTGGTCTAAATAGTGAGTTTGAGGCCAGTCAGAGCTACATTGTGAGATCTCTGGTGAGAAGTCTTCATGTTACCTCTTTGGAATGTCAAGGAATCCGTTTTTGATGCTGAAGAACATTCCAGTGTGTGTGTGTGTGTGTGTGTCTTCCCATCTGTTTGTCTCTGTGTGCTCATGCACAAGTGTATGCTACAGTTTGTCTACTGACACATTCGTGTTTTGCCATATCTTTGCTAATGTAAGTAAGTCTGCAGTGGGCCTGGAGTCAAGGTGCTGCCTTTGTCTCTTTGGGTATGTACTTGAGGAGGTACTGCTGTGTCGTATGATGCATTTAGTTTTCATTTTAGAGATGCCATTTGTTCTTCTCTCTCAAAGATCAGACCTCATGCTGAACAAAGTTCAGGGACTTAAGTGATTTTGTAGTGCTCAGAGTAGTAAACAACCATCAGAAAGCTGTGGCTTCAAGCATGTAATATGGTGTAGGTGATTGAGGCTGTTGAGTAAATGGAAGTTGTTTGCAGCTGATGTGATACCCCAGAGAATCTGGTACACGTAGCTGCAGTTCATTCTGTCACTTAGGTGGGAGATTAATCCCTAGGAGAATTAGAGTAGTGGTGAGATTAGTCTGGCTTATTGTTTTGTGTACCATTGTTCTACTTTGTGAGATAATTTGGAGACCAATATGTGTGCTGACGTTTGAAACAGAACACAGATGATGCTGATTAAGAACCTCCTAGTGGCAGATTCTCTTCGTCCTGTGAGAGACGCTTTGAGTTGTGTAGCAAATAAGATTTGTAATTCTGTACTAACAAGATAGAAAAAAAAAATAGCCACCTACTTTCATGGAAAATAGTTAAGAAAACAATTTTGTTTGATTTTCAGAATCCCCATTTTTTTCCCCTTGCGAAGGAGGGAAGATGACTTACACACGTCAGCTTCGATTAATGTACACGGTACTTTCACAATAATTAGGACTTTCTCTTTTAAGCTTTTGAAGAAGAATTAAGATGAGTTAGTAAGAGTAGCTATATCAGTTATAAGTCCTCCAAGAAGACACACACCAAAACATTTCACCTGTATTAATATGTACACTTACTGTTCCTTTAATTCTGATAAAAGGAGCATTTATGTTTTAGATTGTATTCTGAATAAGAGCCCTTGTTCTGCTGTGTCCTAAGGGAAATATTGCTGGGATGGCCAAAGACTGAGAGCTTTGAATCACTGCTAAAAGACAGTAACTGGGAATGACTGTCACCTTTGCAGTCTTTATTTCTGTGGTTTTGGACAAGTTCCTTGATAATCCAGCCAATGTCTGTGTTGTAGAATGAAAAGGTAGTGGATTAGAAGCTGTAGGGCCTAGAGGCCGAGTGTTGGATAGGTATTGTGCATTCAGGTATGTGGGTAGAAAATTTGGGTTTTTAGAGAGCAGCACTTTGAGCTAAAATCTACAACTGTGGCTCATCCCTGTCAGAAGTGAATGCGGATCTTGGTTTGTTTTCCTTTGTTTTTCCATTAATGTTAACTCATTGAGCCCACATTAATGTCTTATTTTAATTGAGATGAAATCATTTTTAAAGTGGTTAGTCCATTATTAGCCATTCCCCTGTTAGAGAGTTTGGCTCTCTTTATAGTAGGGGAATGGCTATACTCTTAATTTCAAGTTAAGATGAAAGTTAGTGTTGTACACTAAAAATGACAATTGTTTTGGGATCACACTGATTTAACCTAGCTCTGTTTAGCATTTTACTAGATGCTTTTGCATGCACAGCTTGCTTCTGTGTCTCTGTCCATTTATCTGTAAAATGGGAATAATACCTCTGGTAATAATACCTCAATAGTATGGAATTATGATGAAAACAGACATACATTGGGTTAGATAGTCCTAGCCATCTTTCAGCTTTTTGAAATAACATGGTAGGAGATAACTGCAGCAGTTTCTGGGCCTTCCTACCCAGATAATGATTTGCTTTTTACTTCCATTAAAGTAGAGCCCAATCCATTCAAGGTAAATCATAGTGTATTGTGTATTGTGTTTACATTTAGGCATGAGTTGTATCATCTTTAACACTTGGGGGTGGGCGTGGGGCGTGGTAGCCAAGGCAGGCTGGAGAGATGGTGAGGTTAAGATTCTGACAGTTCTTATAGAGGATTGGATTTAATTTTCTAGCATCTATACTGCCTCTAAATCCAGCCTCAGAAGATCTGACATCTTCTGGTCTCTTGGATGGACGGGCAGACAGGACCCCCACCACACACACACACACATACACACACATACACACACACACACACACACACACACACACACACTCTCTCAGTAAAAGAGTCAATCTAAGATTAGTAGGTTAAGATTAGAATTTTCTTGCCTTTTTTAAAAATTATTTTTGTGGGGCTGGAGAGATGGCTCAGAGGTTGAGAGCATTGCTTGCTCTTCCAAAGGTCCTGAGTTCAATTCCCAGCAACCACATGGTGGCTCACAACCATCTGTAATGGGGTCTGGTGCCCTCTTCTGGCCTGCAGGCATACACACAGACAGAATATTGTATACATAATAAATAAATAAATATTTAAAAAAAATTATTTTTGTGTGCATTGATATTTTGCCTGCATATATGTCTGTGTGAGGGTATCAGATCTTGGAGTTACAGACAGTTGTGAGCTTCCATGTAGGTGTTGGGAATTGAACTCAGGTCCTCTGGAAGTGCAGTCAGTGCTCATAACCCTTGAACCATCTCTCCAGGCCCTTCTTGATTTTACTAATATTTACTGTACTAATTTTTAATGATTTGCCCATTCTTGTTTACCTGTTTAACTTTGAATTTTTGTTAGTAATTCACATGCGTTAACTGTACATGCTTATTTGTTATTGTTGGATTAGTGATTGCTGTATTTCTCACGTTATATAGAGTTCTAATCTGAGATCTAGGATTGTGGCCATGAGGGAAAAAATGCCATGTATCGAGAGAGCCATGCCTGAAGTCAATCTACAGATGGGAGAATATCTGATTAGGAGCACTAGGCCCCACAGACACACATACACAGAAAAGGAAAATATATACTCAAAGGGAAACAGAATCAGATAGCTTTTATAATGTTAGCTTTGACTTCCAGGTCTGAGTTATGTGGTTGTGTTGAATGTTTTCTTAAATTAGGCTTTCATGAAACTGAAACAGTGCATTCATCTTATGTCAGGGAAGGTGGGGATAGAGGAGGAAAAGAACAGATCCTTTTTACTTAAAATATATGTCTGTTTTAAAACTGGAACAATTTTATCTGGTTAAATTATATGTTTTTAAACCTTATTTCTTATTTGACTTTGTTTGTTTGTTTGTTTAGATAACCCACTTTTGATCCAGATTTCTGTTAGAAAATTTTGCCTATGATCCTAAAGATCGTGGAAACTTAAGCATTCTGTAGCATTAATTATTCACTAGGTATTTTCTATTAACTTCCAGCTGAATTTTTAGGTATTGTCACTTTATTTTTGAGTCAGAAAAGAAGTTAGAGCTCTGTTGGTGTTGATCTATAGTATGTTGTAGAACAGTTTTCCAGACTTGCTTGGACATGTGTACTCTGTTTCAAAAGCATAAATTTTGATAAGAAGTATGTCTATGAGGCTGAAGAACCTCGTGTAGTTAAATTAGTTCTAACAAATTTGGAGAGAGCTGTTGGAACTTAAGAAGGACAATGTGGCCCTTTTCTTCTCTAGGGTGTGCCTCTTGGTGAGAAGTAGATCTTTTATTATCTTTTTTCTGAATCTTACATATTTGGACAAGATTCAGCAGTAGTGTATATTGTGAACACTGTAAACAAGTTTCATGTCCAATGAAGCCCCTGTATTTTAGAGTAGACAGAGCTAGCCTTCTGTTAAGAGAAGTTTCATCCTGTGTTTAGCTAACAAGGCCACCTACAGCAGAGCTGTCAAGAATCTGCTACTTAAGGAATTGGGGGGGTGGGGAGGAGGCCTTGAGTAGGAAAGTAGGTAGAGTCTGTTTAGGGAGCAGAGCTGTTCTCTAGAATTTGTGAGATAAATTAAAACTAAGTGAACTCAATTTAATATTTTTTATTTGCTATTTAATTTTGAACTGGTACTTTATGTTATCTTGCTGTTTGATATTTTTCCTTGGGGACTTTTCTGTTCTTATTCCTTCAGTTTTTTGAGACAGGGTTTCTCTGTGTAGCCCTGGCTGTCCTGAAACTCATTCTGTAGACCAGGCTAGCCTCAAATTCAGAGATCCACCTGCCTCTGCCTCCCGAGTGCTATGATTAGGCATGTGCCACCACCACAACACTGGCCGGGCCCCTAGGGACTTCTCAGCAGAAATATTAAGGTTTGCTCATGCCTACATAAAATAAACTTTTAAATATTTTCTAACAGCCATTCAAGTCGTACCACTTAGTAAGAGTTAATTAGTAGGAGTTAGTGGATTGACAGGGAGCTAGTTCCTAGACTAACTCTTAAAACCTTAAAACACTACTTATCAGTAAAAATATTAGCATTTTATCTTAGGGCTTTCCAGTTTAAAGACTTTTTTTTTGTTGTTGTTGTTGTTTTTTTTGCATTCAGCATTTCAAAATTGGCTGGTTACTGCAGAATATGAAATTTTTGTTATGCTGGGGAAGTATCTGCAAGACAGTGTTGTTTATACCAGTATAGTGTTTTTCATGCTTTCGGTAAATTTGATTTATAAACTCATTTATATTGGTAAAAGCTATTTATTATTCTTATTGTTCAACTAATTGGCTTCTTTCCCTGTCTTGCTGTCTCAAAAATGCAAGGAAATGGAAGTTAAGAGACCATAGTACTTCTGAGGCAATAAACTGTTCAAATGCTTTCCCTTGATACCTTACTAAAAGATACAAAGTGGAAAAGCAACAGAAGTTGGAAACCCCTTTTACTGAAAAGTTTTGTTGTGGATACCTGTCTGATAAGTGTTGATATTCTCATTGGGTACATGTCATATGAAAGTCTGTGCTGAGGTTGTGGCTCTCGGGAGGTTGGAGAGATGAGAGGAAGAGCAATGTCTCCTTGTGAAGAACACAGAGTAGGGAAACAGCTAGAATAATTGACTTTGAGTGGTTAAGATTTTAAGGGGACACTGTTTTGTATTGGAGTTGCTTTTACACTAGGGAGGACCCATGTGGTATTGTCTGACAGCTAAATTTTGGATATGCTGTTTTGTTATGTGTTAACTTTCTTCTATCTGCAATGATCTTGTTTTCCTGACACAGAGTTTCACATAGCCCAAGCTGGCCTTAAACTACGTAGCTGAGAAGGACCTTGAACTTTTGAGTCTCTTGTCTCACCTCACCGTTGGGATTACAGATTATAGATGTGAGCCACCTACATCTAGTTTATACTATGCCAGGAATCAAACCCAGGCTTTATGTATGTTAGACAATCACTCTGCCAACTGAGCCACATTCCCAGCCCCTATTCTGTATAAAACTTTTAAAGAATATTTACAAATAGTATGTGAAAAAAATATATCATTTGAACAACTGTATTTTAAGATTTTTTTTTCTTTTTGGTTTGAGATAGGGTTTCTTAGTATAATAGCCTAGCTGTCCTAGAACGAGCTCTATAGACCAGGCTGGCCTCAAACTCCCAGATATTCCTGCCTCTGCGTCCCAAGTGCTAGGATTAAAGGTGTGTGCCATAGTTGTATTTTAATATTTTTTTTCAAATTTCTGATAATTTTATACATGTGTACAATGAAATGATCATGTCAACTAACTCCCACCACTACCCGGCTTAGGTTTTGTTTTGTGGTTTGTTTTTTTTTTAAGCTAATTAGGGGAACTTTCTGTATTTTTCATGTTATTTACATTGAGTAAGTGAACTTGTTTTCTACATATGACTTTAGATTTTATTATGATTGATTTGTTCAGCAAACTAGTGAACTTCATCATCTTTTTCCTCTTGATCATCATGTAGTTTCAGAGCTATTTCATGGTACTCTATGGATCCTGTACCTCATTATGCTGGATCTTGAACATTTTATTGAAAGAGGATTCAGTAACCAGCACTTGCAGACTATATATGTACTGCAGCCTCAGGATTTGTCTGAATGGTGGAGAGTAAAACTTTTGGTCCTAGGAAATAGTTAGAAGGCTGCTGTAGAGGGCATTGATGAATTGTTTTCTAGGCATAATGGGCAGAGATCTTTAAGGAAACTGTCAAAGTATTTTGGGCAGAAAAAATTGCATGGACGACCATGATAACTCATTTTGAGAACTGCTAGCATTTGGTACAGTGGAAGAGAAAGGAACTGTATTATGGACATAACAGTATATGGATTTGGAAAAATGATGGAGAGGATTCATTTCAATGAGTTAGATTCATTCTGAAAATAGTTTTATGATAGTTATGACTGGAGGCAGGTAGGTAGGTGATAGGCTTAGGGTGTTGTGAAAGTGTCTGGGGCAGGATAAGACCAAGCAAGTGTAGGAAGTTTTTGCAGAGTAAATTAATACACACCTCACTCACAGCAGCACCACAGGGGACATGAAGTTCATTTGCATCCCATCAAAGAGGTCATCTGTTGGACCTGCTTTGCTTATTAGTTAGATCTAGAGAGCTTGGGATTAACTGAGGAAGCTATCCTGTTTGAGCAACCATATCTACTGAAACAAACAGCCTCTGACCTTCTGCCTTTGACTTAACTTGTTCTTGTGATTTCTTCTCTTTGATTCATAAATCTCTTTTCTGTACCATACCGTTTTCATTTTATAACTCTTTAGGACTTCTTTTTCTGTCTATGTTGAATCTTAAACTTATATTTTTAGTTCAGTCTGCTTTGAATTCTAGGACTATATATTCAATTACATTGTATGCATGGATTTTTCTATAGTGATGGTGTTCAAAATTGAGTATAGGAACCCTCAAAGGTGCTCTAAAATTATTTCTTGAGAACTGTAAGAGCCCCAAGATTCTCTTCAGGATTCAGATTGGATGCTACAACAAGTGAAATGAATCTTTTTCGTAGAATATCTGGGGCAAATGTATGAACTCTCACACTCTGTGCTTTTCCAAATCAGTGTCTTTTTTTCTATTCTGCCTCTCCTATCTTCTTTTTAATCTCTCCTAGCTTCCCCTAGCTTCTTCTCCCTACAGGAGCTTTGAAGTGATTAAAAAAAAAAAATTACAAGAGTTAACTCTCATTAGTCAAAAGCACATCCCTAGGGTAAAAAGATAAGGAACTGAGCCTTTGCCGTGCCGTGGTAACCCAAGGTTACAGGAGTAAGACTGTGAGCAGACCCTAGACCAGGGGTGGGGGTGAGGGATATAAGGCACAGTGCCCAGTGACAAACTTTGAGACATAGGTCTATTGTCAGCAGACTGGCAAGCAAAGAATTGGCATGCTTTTCTTAAGATGCTTTATGTAGTAACCTTGGTTGGACATCTGTGACTCTGACTTTGTGCATAGCTGTAAGGTTTTAAACTCATGATCTATTTACAAAAAGCCTTTAGTCTACTTTTGAACTAAGTGAGCTAATTATGTGCAGTTAGCCTGAGCAAAAAGGAACAAAACAAACTTTTTTTTGAAGAGTCTACGATCTTCAACAGGCAAATAGATCTAGTTATAAAGCATGCCCCAGCACATTTTCTATAGACCAGAACTATACAGCTAAATGAAAAGTCATCTTCCTGACAATCCACAGATATATGTGCCCGTAAGATTGAGTTGTAATCATGAGATTACATATACACGTCACATGAGATTGCACACTACAATGCAGGTATTAGGGGGACACCAGGCTGCTTTAGCAAAAGTGAGCAACAGTTTCCAGAGTTGATGGTCCTGCAGGCCTTGCCTGGACAGGATTAACCTCCATCAGAATCACTCCTCTGGTGGGTTGACATCTGAAATCAGTTGCCATATGCTGTACATTTCCATGGTGTCTGACAGTAGTATTATATTGGTATTCTTTTACTGTGCTCTGGGACCATAAAAAGACAGATGCATGTGTCTTAAAGTAGTATAAGGCACACAAACAAAAAACACAGTGGTGTAGATAAATGACCCAGACCTAATGGGTATGTTCATAATTTTCTGTTTCTTCTATGCTAATTAGTTCACCTGTTTACTTTTCCCATTTCTTTGTTGGTATTAAACATTCCCTTCTCTAGACTTTCAACTAGCTACAGGGTTGAGGGTTTTGTTTTGTTTTAAACTTATTTTTAAATTTAATGTTATTTTTTTGAAATAGGATCATGAGTAGCCCAGACTGGCCTCAGACTTGATGTGTAGCCAAGGATGACCTTGGATTTCTGATCCTCCTGCTGAGAATCAAGCCCAGGGTAGCTTTATGCATGTTAGGCAAGCGCTCTGCCATTTGAGTCAAATACCCTGCCCTTGAGAGTAATTTTTAGAAAAGTTTTTTTTCATTTCCCTTAAAAATATGTTAACTGGTTGTTTTGCTGTAATATAATCAAGCCTGTCAGTTCACTTTATAATCATTGATTTCTGGACCTAGTAAGATGGCTCAGTAGATAAAGATGCTAGCTACTAAGCTCAACACCCTGAGTTTGGTCCTTTGAATCCATCTGATAGGAGAGAACTGATTGCCACATATTGTCCTCTGACTGCTGTGACAAATGAATAACCTCACATACACACAAAATGTAACTTTAAATTTTTTAAAATTGGTTTTTGTTAGTACTTTACTGATTCATTCTTTCTGTTGCCTTTAGTTTATTTGCCTTCCTGAGTTGTCTATTTTATATCTTGATTGTTCGAAATAATTACACTATAAATTTATCTTTGAGCACTAGCTTAGCTGAACCTCAATATGTTTTATTTTAGTGCTTTATACTATTTCCTAGTCTTGCAATTTTGGTAATTAAGGCAGTTTTATTTACTAGCTTTGTCATTTATAATGATGATGTTTTTGACCCAGAAAATTTGTTGTTTATATAGTTGTTTATATTTATACAGTTTATAACTTATCAAATGATTTCTTTGGTTTTTTTGAGACAGGGTTTCTCTGTGTAACAGTCCTAATTGTCCTGGAATTAGCTCTGTAGACTAGGCTGGCTTTAAACTCACAGAGATCTTCCTGTCTCTGCTCCCAAGTGCTGGCAGTGAAGGCATGCACCACCACCATCCAGTGAGGCTTTACCTTTAAACAAATGAACTTAACTCTTTCATATTTGTGGTGATTATACATATTATGAGGGCTTGTTCTTTGTATTTTAAGCATTTTATATTAATCACAATTTTGAAATTTTTATTTTATTTTCATGTCTTTTGAACATGTTTTTAGTTTTTTTCCCCCTTCTGTCTAATGGTTTGGGTTCTTACTGACATAATTAAGTATTTAAATATATATGTACAACAGCCAGAATTACCCACTACTGATTACCTATACCCTTTAAATTCATTTATTAGCTTTATTTTTTTGAGATTTAAAATTTTTTAAATCTAATATGTGTGGTATATCTATACACCATATGCATGTCTGATCTCTACAGGGGTCAGAAGAGAACATCCTGTTTTCTGGGCCTTACAGACAATTATGAGTTGCCATGTGGGTGCTGGGAATTGAACCTAGATCCTTTGGTAGAACAGTTAGTGCTCTTAACCACTCCAGTCCTGTGTTTTGATTTTCAGTAATATAATTGATATTAATAAACCCTCTATTCTAGGATCAACAGCTTACTTTACTAACTTAAGTTCACAGTCAGTTGTCAGATAGCATGTTGAATCCAGTATTAAGCACATTAAAAAAAACAAACAGACAAAACAGGCTTTTTTTTTTTAATGTTGCCTATAATTTCTAGTTACATTTGTTTTATCTTCCTTTCATTTTGGAGGCACTTTAAGTATTCTAATACTTTGTACTCTGTGTGTGTGTGTGTGTGTGTGTGTGTGTGTGTTAATGCATAGAGATCAGATGACATCTTGTGGGAGTCTTTTTTTTTTTTTTTAACCATGTGTGTTGTCAAACTTACTGAGCATAGGTTGTCAAACTTAGTGGCAAGCTTTTTTACTTCCTGGGCCACCTTGACAGCCATAAAATATATTTCAAATCACTAATCCTTCCATATTATTGTAAGATGCACAAAGGAATATATGTCATTATTACCTATTGAGACCATTATGTTAAGAGAAAAAAATTAAGACATAAATTAGATCAACAAAATACTTGGCCCAAATTATTAAAAGACTTGTTAGTAAGCATAAAAAATAAAAAGGATGGACCTGGAGAGATGGCTCAATAGTTAAGAGCATGCACATATTGCTCATACATACATATAGGCAAACACTTAAACATATAAAAATAAATATTCTTTTTGAAGACTGAAAATGATGGGGCCAATGAAATGGTTTGTGGCCAAACCTGACAAAACCTAAGTTTGGTCCCCAGGATCTACGTAGTGGAAAGTGGGACCTGACCCTGAAAGTTGTCCTCTGACCCAATAAGTTCTTGTGTTCTCTCTCTCTCTCTCTCTCTCTCTCTCTCTCTCTCTCTCTCACACACACACACACACACACACACACACACACACACACTCTGTCCTAGTCAGGGATACTACTCAGTGATACTACTGCTGTGATGAAACACTATGACCAAAAGCAGCTTGGGGAGGAAAGGGTTTATTTCGAGGCAGGAGGTGATGTATAGGTGCCGTGGAGTTGGGCTGCTTACTGGCTTGCTCCTCATGTCTGTTCAGCCTGCTTTCTCATAAAACCTAGGACCACCTGCCCTAGCCATACCTATAATGTGTAGCCCCTCTCCCATCGGTCACTAAGAAAATGCCCCAAAGCCTTGCCTTTAACTAAATCTTATGGAGGAGACATTTTCTCAATGAGGCTCCCTCTGCTTTGATGACTAGCTTGTGCCACGTTGACATATACTAAATAAATAAAATGATGATGATGATGGATGAAAGAGTTCCAAACAATAGAGAGAATATTTGTTAGTTTTTCATTGTAATTTCTCTTGGACTACAGTTTGCTTGAGTCCTGTAAAAAATAAAGTCACCTTGGAAAAAAAGGAAGACATGGTTTTATATTAGAAAATGTTAATGTGAGAGAGAGTCAATCAAACTCAGCAAGTCTTTACAGAAGGGAAATTAGTTTGGATTGCTGAACTAAAGGCAGCCCTGGAACTGATGGTGCAGAAGGAAGCTGGGTTGAATACTCTAACAACACAGAGAGCAAAGCCTCAGTCACAGCATCTTTACAGTAGAAACACTTGACAATAGCTCTTGTGAAGGCCACAACAATAGCATCTATTGAATGGTTACAGTTTGCTGGGTGATTGGCTTAGGCCATCCCTGCTTTATAGAATTTGTTTATAGAATAGAAACAAATGAGATTTCTAAGTTGGGCTAAGGGTGTTTTATTTAAGCCTTTACCAGAATTTTCTCAAGTGTCCTCACCAGAGTTTTATTTTGTTCTATAGTGGGATTGAACCATTGCAGGTATATAGAATGGTGTGCCAGCTGTCTTAGGGTTTCCATTGTTGTGAAGAGACACCATGACCACAGCAACTCTTATAAAGGAAAATGTTTCATTTTGGTGGCCCGCTTAGGTTTAGACGTTTAGTCCATTGGTGGGACATGACAGTGTGCAGGCAGACATGTGTTGAAAAGGTAGCTGAGAGTTCTACATCTTGATCAGCAGGCAACAGGAAGTGGTCTGTCTCACTAGGTACATGAAACCTCAAAGCCCTCCTCCACAATAACACATTTCCTCTAACATATTTCCATATATACTCCAACAAGGCCATACCTCTTAATAGTTCCACTCTCTTTGGACACTATTTTGGACCTTTTCTTTCAAACTACCACACCACCATTACAGAATAGCCAGTACTTAAACAGGCATATGTCCTGTGCTTTGTAATGACTAAAGCCGTTTGATACTGGAATGTCTTACAGCAGGTTCATTGAGGCTGAAGTTGAAGCCTAAGTCCAGATACCATGCCAATTGTGGTTTAGAGAATGAGGTCTATTTTTGCAGCTTTAAGGTGCTTCCATTAGTTTATTTACAGATATTCGTGCTGAACAGTTAGAATCACCTATCACTTTCCAGTCAATCATGCACCACACAAGTATTTTCTTAGATTTGTCTAAGGTGCTGTCCAGGTCATTCCTCACTCTTGAAAGCTGCACAGGTTCCATCCTGTCTCCTGCATTTGCATCCTGTTCTGAACTTGTTCTTTGCTTAGATATATTCACCAGTGGAAAATTCATAATTTTGCCCTTTATATGGAAATAAAGCCTTTTCCACCTGTATCTTCTAAATACTTAAAGTAGTGACCAAGTACAACATGACTATATCCACTTGTAACCCCAGCACAAGAATGTGCACCCTTGTGGATACTTGAGTAGCTTGTCAGGAGAAGTAAAGTTTGACTCTAGGCAGTGGCATCTCTTCAGAAATTTGAGCCTCTGAATGAGGCTGTTGTGACGCTTAAAGCTTCTGTTCGGGTTGTTTTCATAGTGCCTTTGAGTTTGAGGGTAAGGTGTACTTCACTGGCTAATCTTTTCCACCTCTGTTCTTTTGTTGGAATTAGTGCCAGAACAGATAAAGCCCAGTGTAAGCCAGCCTCAGCCTGCCAACTCTGATAACGGCACTTCCACAGCAACCAGCACTAATAATAATGCCAAGCGAGCTACAGCCAGCAATCAGCAGCCGCCGCCGCAGCAGCAACAGCAGCAGCAGCAGCAGCAGCAAGAGCAGCAACAGCAGCCACAGGCCTTGCCTCGGTATCCTCGTGAAGTACCTCCACGATTTCGCCACCAGGAACACAAACAGCTTCTAAAGAGGGGTCAGCATTTTCCTGTCATAGCAGCAAACCTGGGATCTGCTGTTAAGGTGTTAAACAACCAATCAGAAAGCAGTGCTGTAACAAATCAACAGCCACCAAATAACGGAGAGGTGCAGAACAGCAAAACCCAGTCAGGTGAGAAAAGACCTTTCCTATAGGACTCATTTTTGGTAGTGTAGTAACGTTTATAATCTCTGATTTTTTTTGGTGATATGTTTTGTATGGCAAGAACTCAAGAGCTGGGCTTTAAGAATCCTGAATAGGCCACTTGAGTGGAGAATTCTTTACTGCCAGTTACATACTTACCTTACTTAGAAAGTGAATATTGTGATTGTTTTCATCTTCTCTCAGGTCCCATATTTATTAAGTTTGTAGTTAAAAGTGAGCCCTCCCCACTCCTTGTGCTATGCGGTTATGTACATTTCCTCTTCTGCAGCCCTCCACAGGGTAGCTCTCATCATTATCACTGACCATCCCTGGTGACTATCAGTTGCTGCCTGGATGTTCTTTTATGTATGCCAAGCATTGCTCTGTGTTAAAATATATTGCCCTACTTCACAGCTAGTAAATAGTACATTTTGGACTCAAAGTTCTGTCTGATTCCAGAGCTATGCTCATAACCACCATGGTGCTCTTTGGCAATACATTACTTGTGATAGGAAAGGAAAAGGAAGACATTTCTAATCCATGTCTCTAGAGCTGCACATTATGAGAAGGACACACATAGTTATCATGATTAAAACTACTCCCTGTTCCCCCAAACCACTTACTACCTGTGTCAGATTGATCAAAAAGCTAATTCATGGGATCTTATGGAAGCATTTTCTCCATTGAGGTTCCCTCATTTCAGATAACTCCAAAACAAGATTAGTTAGCTTACTCTTACATTTATAGAAAGACCTTCACTTTCCAAAACAATTTAACATTGTATATAATCCAGGTTGTAGATAATTAAGAAGTTGAGGGGGCTGGAGAGATATCTTAGATGGTAACAGCACTGACTTATCTTCCAGAGGTCCTGAGTTCAATTCCCAGAAACCACATGGTGTCTCACAATCATCTGTAATGAAATCTTGTGCCCTTTTCTGGCATGGAGGTGTATAGGCAAGAGGAATATTGTAGACATAATAAATAAATCTTTTTTTTTTTTCAGGGTGAGGTTGAATGTTTATTCAGGGGGTTATGGAGGAGGATGGGTGAAGGGGGGCAGAGAGAGGGAGAGAGAGAGAGGGAGAGAGAGAGAAGAGGAGAAAGAGACAGAGAAGGGGGGAAGCAGAGAAGTGGGAAGAGAGGCAGAAGCGAAGCTGCCTCTCTGAGAGGAAGATGGAAAAGACAATAAATAAATCTTTATAAAAAGAAGTTGAATTTTATTTGGGAAGCCAGATTAAAAGAAAATGTATTCTTCATTGACATAAGCAATCTGTTACTAAGATCTTAGGAGAGTGTTCCTTATCCATGAAATGCCTGAGTCCCTGCTGTGAGCCAGGTAGGGTGGTATATGATAAACGGGCAGTGAAGGGACGTATATTTAGAAAAGTTTAGGTATGCCTCTTCCTTTTGGGAAAGGGAAGAATAAAGCTATTTTAAAAATGGAAACAATGGTAGTATAAGAGTTGTGTATCTCAATAAGTGTGGGGCTGGAAGGATGTTCACTCAGTAAAGTGCTTACTGTGCAAGCATAAGGACCAAGTTCAGATTTTTCAGCATCCCTATTTTAAAAAAACCAAATAGAGTGATACACATTTGTAATCCCAGCACAGGGAAGACATGGTAAGGGAGGATCCTTGGGACTTGCTGGCAAGCTAATCTAGCCAAATTGGCCATGTCCAGGTTCTGTGACAAACCTTGTGTGGAAAAATAAGATTGGAGACACCTAGCATTGGGTTCTGTCCTCCACATGCACACGTGCCAACATGTACACATACACAAAATGAGTATGGGTCAAAAGAGTCAAGTTTTGTAGATGCTCATTCTGATGAGAAGTTACCATGTGTGAGCATAGGAAGAAAAAGCCTCCAAAGAAATCAATGAAGAAGTCCGTGCTGCCTCCCCATCCCTACCTGCTTTTAGGAGGTACAGGCAGGGCTGGAGAGATGGTTCAGTAGGTCTGAGTTCAGTTCCCAGAACCCACATGGCATCTCATAGTTGCCTTATGCCCTCTTCTGGTATGCAGATGTTCATGCAGGCAAAGTACCATATACATAAAATGCATAAATAAATAAATTCTTTTAATAAAGAGCTTGGCAAGCAGCTATACATTTATTTGGAGGCATTAAATCCCGAAGCCATTAGGTAAGGAAGACTGAAACTTAAACACTCCAGAGAATAAAATTGGCACATTTGTCTTTAAAGGTTTATTTAAATTTTTTTAAATATATCTGTACATGTGCTCCTGCATGAGTACATATGTACTATGTGTGCAGGAGCCCACAGAGGCCAGAAGAGGGCATCATATCTCCTGAAACTTGAGATCAAGGCAGCTGTAAACCCCTTGTAGGTACTAGGAACTGAGCCTGGATCCCCTGCAAGAGCATTAAGTGCTCTTAACCACTGAGCCAGCTTTCTAGCCCTGGTACTTTTTGTCTTTAAAAGATATTTCTAACTCTCCTCTTGCAAGTGTATTTCATGTACTTACATTAATCGATCACTGTGTATTCTGTTTGTAGTGGTAGCTGAAACTTTAGCTATAAAACAGACCATGAGAAGTCAGTGAGCCAGAAAAGGTTCCTTGTAAGAATCAGATCTTACAGAGCTAATGGCAATGAGTGTGTCGATCGCAGGACTGCTCTTCACAGGGTGTGTGTCATGACTGTGTACAAGTGAGGTGCATATATTCTTTTTTCACACATCAGATAGTACCATATTTGTTCTACACATTAGGAAGCAGCCAACTAGTGATGGCAGTGTAAGTTACATGCTCAGACACTCAGAGACACTTTAATTGTGTAGATGATACAGAATTCAGAATTGCTTGTATTTAGCCTTTTTAGATTAGGAGTAGATTTGGCATGATGCAATACATAGAAATCAAATTCAAATTTTCATGGTCAAGAGGAAAAAGATGCCTCTCTTGTCCTAGTATATTCTGTGCAAAGAGTAAAATGAATACTTAGATGAGATGCAAAACCACCCTCAGGCTAGCAGGTAAGGGATATAAATAGTGGGTTCTCTTCTCAAGCAGCTCTGCACTTCATTTTTGTTAGGACCTTGTGCAATGCTAAGCCCTGACCTGTCATTATCTGATATAGTCTCCAACAGTGTGATTGATGGGGGATATCAAGATGGTTCATTAGGTAAAAACACTGGCTCTGCAAAGCCTAATGACCCGAGTTCAATCTTAAGAACCCTGTGAAGTTATTAGGAGAGAACTGACACCACAGAGTTGTCTTCTGACCTATAGCACACAGGTACTCACACTTACATAATGCACACAGTAGGAACAGTAAACACAGTCTCAGATTACCTCTTTGCACTTGACTCATAGCCTGCTCTTGCTCAATTAGCCTGAGTTAGAAGACTCTAGTGGTGGTAATATCACTCAGCAGCCCGGACAGAATAGTGTTTTTATGGCCAGAATGCTATAATCTCTCCTTCTCTTCTATATGGCATAATCCATGTGGTACAGTTACAAAGACTAGAACAGTTTATGTCCATCGTCTCTAGCCCAAGGGCTGGCACCACTCTTAGTTGACTCACTGTGTTTTGTTTTTTCTGTCACACACAGCACACATACATTATGGTTAAACCTTTTGAAGGTGAAATGGTGAACCTCATGGCACTTCCTCTTTAGTGCCCTGACACTAGGGGTAGTCTCTTCTCCAGCTTTGACACTGTTGTTTATATCTCCTGTCCACAGGACTACTAACAATTCATCAGTGTCTTCTAATAGTTGTTCACATTCCTGCTCGGCATTTCAAGGTAGCTTTGTTTGTTCATGGTATGAAATATAAAAAAGCATGTAAGATAGTACCATATTGTTTATGGATAAATTCAAATATAAAATGTAAAGGTTTTATTTGTCTATTGGCAAAATAGACATGTAGAGAAGAATGTAGGGAGTCTTCCCCTAGCACTCTGTACTTATTAAAGTGGTGTTACAGAAATTATTTTTTATCAGTTTCCTGTATTTGAAATATTCCCTCCCTCCATTTTTTTTATTTTTCTTTTTTAAAAGGAAGCTCAAAGACATTTAAGCTATAATGTGAAATGAGTAAAAATTTGGAGGGCATTAAGATTTCTGAAAGTGTTTGAAGATTGAAATGGTCTTACCCCTCCCGTTGGTCTCTTCCAAGGTAGCATGTATAACTTGCACTTCTAGTACCCACTGACCTTCCTTTCACCTGGGAACACTGTAATGTCTACTTGCTTTGAGTTTCTCTAAGTCACTATATTCTTGAGACTCTTAGAGAACTTTTGTCCTCCTATTTTTAGAAGTTTTACAGTAATGGCATACACTGCTATAGTTCTCTGCGATCTTCCTCTTGCTCACTAACCAGAGAGCTGTTGATACCAGGATGTCAGATGCAGACTGTTGAAAGTATTGAAATGTGAATTCTGTTTTGTTTTCAAAAGTCTCTTGTAAGTAGATGTTGTTGGTGTTGGGTTTTGATTTTTTTTTTCTTTCTAATCACTTCTTTCTTAAAAGCTTCATTTTTAAGAAAGTGATTCCGTTAAAATCAGGAGGAACAAGGCGAAGCTGTCCACTCTCTGCATGTCTCTTCAACATAGTTCTTGAAGTTCTGGCTATAGCAATAAGACAACAAAAGGAGATCAAGGGGATACAAATTGAAAACAAAGAAAGTCAAACTTTTGTTATTTGTAGATGATATGATAGTATATAAGTGACCCACAAACTCTACCAGGGAACTCCTACAGATGATAAATACCTTCAATTATGTGGTAGAATACAAGATCAACTCAAAAAAGTCAGTAGCCCTCCTACATACAAATGATAAGCTGAGAAAGAAATCAGAGAAACATCACCTTTCACAATAGCCACAAACAACATAAAATATCTTGGGGTAACATTAACCAAAGAAGTGAAAGAATTGTACAAGAACTTTAAGTCTTTGGAAAAAGAAATTGAAGAAGATACCAGAAAATGGAAAGATCTTCCATGCTTTTGGATAGGTAGGTTCAACATAATAAAAATGGCAATCCTACCAAAAGCAATCTATAGATTCAATGCAATCCCCATCAAAAATCCCAACACAGTTCTTCACAGACCTTGAAAGAACAATAATCATCTTCATATGGAAAAACCGAAAAACCCAGGATAGCCAAAACAATCCCGTACAATAAAGGAGCTTACGGAGTCATCACCATCCCTGACACCTATGAACACCTGATTTTTGTCAGAGAAGCTAAAATTATACAATGGAAAAAAAGCATCTTCAACAAATGGTGCTGGCATAACTGGCAACATGTAGAAATATGCAAATAGACCCATATCTATCCCCATGCGTAAAACTCAAATCGAAATGGATTAAAGACCTCAATATAAATCTGACCACACTGAACCTCACAGAAGAGAAAGTGGGAAGTAGACTTCAATGCATGGGCACAGGAGACAGAGT
The DNA here is from genome assembly GCF_018167655.1 of Microtus oregoni. NCBI lineage: Eukaryota > Metazoa > Chordata > Mammalia > Rodentia > Cricetidae > Microtus > Microtus oregoni. The sequence goes on along the minus strand of NW_024543075.1, from coordinate 21,717,433 downwards.
AACAATAATAAATAAATAAATAAATAAATAAATGAGACCTCCTGAAATTGAGAAATTGAGAAGCTTCTGTAAAGCAAAGGACACAGTAACACAAAAAGGCAGCCTACTGAATGGGAAAAGATTTTCATCACATCAGACAAAGGACTGATCTACGAAATATATAAAGAAATCAAGAAATTAGACATCAAAATTCTAAGTAATCCAATAAAAAATGGGGTACAGAACTAAACAGAATTCTCAACAGAAAAATCTCAAATGACCGAAAGACACTTAAGGAAATGTTAGACATCCTTAGCTGTCAGGGAAATGCAAATCAAAATAATTCTGAGATACCATCTTACACCTGTCAGAATGGCTAAGATCAAAAACACCAACGATAGCTTATACTGGACAGGATGTGGAGTAAGGGAAACACTCATCCATTGCTGTAGGAATGCATACTTGTACAATCATTTTGGAAATCAGTATGGCGGTTTCTCAGAAAATTGGGAAAAAACCTACATCAGGATCTAGCATTACCACTCTTGGGCATATACCCAAAAGATGCTCAATCATACTACAAAGGCATTTGTTCAGCTATGTTCATAGCAGCATTATTTGTAATAGCCAGAACCTGGAAACAACCTAAATGCCCCTCAAACTGAAGAATGGATAAAGAAAATAAAGCACATTTACACATTAGAGTACTACTCGGGGGGAAAAAAAAACAATGGCATCTTGAATTTTGCATGCAAATGAATGGAACTAGAAAATACTATCTTGAGTGAAGTAACCCCAGACCCAAAAAGATGAATATAGTATGTACTCACTTGTAAGTGAATACTAGTTATAAACAAAGGATATTGAGTCTATAGTAATAAGGTAAACTCTTAAGGAAAACATATAGATCTACCTGGAAAGTCCAAATAGACAAGATTGCCTGAAAAATTGGGAGCATGGGGATTGGGAGGGAAAGGAAGGTGGAAGGGAGAGAAAAGGGGAGAGGTGAGGAGAATTTGAGGGAACGGGATAGTCGAGATGGAGGAAGGACAGAGATGAGAACAAGGAAAGATATCTTGATTGAGGGAGCTGTTATGGGGCTAGCAAGAAACCTGGCTCTAGAGAAATTCCCAGGAATCCACAAGGATGACCCCAGCTAAGACCATAAGCAATAGAGGAGAGGGTGCCTGAACTGGCCTTGCCCTGTAGTCAGAATGACGCATATCTTAAATATCACTGTAGAACTTTCATCCAGCCACAGATGGAAACAGAGGCAGAGACCTGTACTGAGCTTGCAAAGTTTAGTTGAAGAGTGGGAGAAATGAGAATATAATCAAAGAGGTCAAGCAAGACCTTGATGGGTTCACCCACTGAAACAGTTTACCTGAGCTAATGGGATCTCCAATTCCAGCCGGATTGGGAGGGAAGCATAGGACCAAACCAGTCCCTCTGAATGTGGTTGACAGCTGCATAGCTGGGACAGAGTGAGGGGCCACTGGCAGTTGCACCGGGATTTATCTCTACTGCTTGTACTGGCTTTTTGAGATCCTATTCTCTTTGGATGGATACCTTGCTCAGCCTAGATATAGTAACGAGGGCCTTGGACTTTCCCCAAAGTAATGTGCCTGAGGAATAGATGGGGGCTGGGGGAGTTGTGGAGGGGAGGGAGTAGGAACTTGGATTGGTATGTATAATGATAAAAGATAAGTTTGTTTTCCTTTTTTTAAAAAAATAAAAAATGTTAAAAATCTCTGCATAATGTCTATCCTCTTCTTGTACCCTCTGCTCCTCTTGTGTATTTAACAGTTTCTCTGACCAGCTCTCAAGTTTTATTCCTTTCCATGTCTGTTTCATGTTTCTCCATGTTTCAGGGGCCATGTCATCTGGAATCTTCAGCTAATATTAGGTTCCTTTAAACTCAGTATGTCCAAACTTGAACTCATCTTCCTTCTTGATGCCTCTGTCCGCCACAGATTGGCACACCATTCATTCACAAACCCATCTAGAGTCATCAAAATCATTCTTGAATCTTACCTTTGTTAGTCATGACTCACGGTTTATCATGCTCTGCTCATTTTGAACTCCAGATTTCTGTTTCTTTTCTCCCCTTTTACTGTCAGTTGCTTGCTTAGTGGAAGGACATAGTCAACATCTGGTCAAAAGCAGCATGCTTTTCCTGACTAATGTGTTCAGCTTTCTTGTGCCTTCTCATTGACATGTTGTCTCATTAACTGATTCCAAGACACATCAGCAGAATTGAGTAGTTATCATAGACCATCTTGCCCATGAAAATATTTGTTAATTGGAGCAGAAGTTTGCTGCTCCTAGACCAACAGCTCAGAAATAGGTACTCTGAACATTATTTACTGAATCATCATCAGCCCTGAGTATTATTTACTTTTGAAGCTTTCTTCTGGTGAGACTTAAAATGTTTAAGTTAAAAAGGGACATTTAAGTATTTGAAAGGGGAAAAAACTATTGAATTTCCTTCAGCTTCAATTCTTGTTGAGAGTGTTGCTTCTTCCATCAGTCATTTAGCTGACATCAGCTGTTTTGACTCTGCTCTCTAGACCCTTTTTGCACAGGTATCCCCAATACGCTGTTTCATCCTTCTAGGTCTGGGTCAGCTAGCGCCTCTCCTAGAATTGTTTCTGAATGGGATGCTGATGGCATTTTTTGTTTGTTTGTTTTGTGTTTTCAAGACAAGGTTTCTCTGTGTGGCCTTGGCTGTCTTAGAACTCACTCTGTAAAACCAGGCTGGCCTCTTAAGTCAGAGATCCCTCTGCCTCCCCAGTGCTAGTTTTAAAGGTGTACACCACCATGCTCAGCACTGATGGTAATATGGATTTCACTTAGTAATGTGTAGCACCACACTGTATGAAAACTTTGATTTTACATTTACTCAGTAATGCTCCCTTCCTTCCTATAATACAGGGGTTTACGATCGCAGTGTTCCTCACTGTTTCTTGGGGCAAAGTCATGGTCATATTGTACTTACGAGCCTGAATGTTTTATTCCTCATTGCTTAGAGTAATGAGCATTGGTTTCCTTCTTCTACTGGACTTTTGTGTCTGATCAGCTTCTGACTGATTCCTGAGTTGCCATTTCCTTTTGCCACCATTTCTCTCTATATATGGTAGCATTTTCAAAATCAAAAATGTCTTGAGAAGTCATCTGTAATAATTCACTTTAGAAATAATTTATCAATTAGGATTTATTGAAAATATCAAGTATGCTACAGTTTCAAAATGGAATTTTAAGTCATAATTACTGAAGGTATCTCCATATTTTCCTAAAGTAATTAAGAATAACAGCAATATTAATTTTATTCCTAAAATAATTAAAATAACAACAATAGCAAACCATTAGATCACCACAAACATCTCCAGGCAAGGTCAATGTCGGAATCAGAGAACACTTGTAGTAGCATTAAAGGTGATGGAACCCCTTTGCAGGGTCAGCAGCTGCTGCTGTTTTCATTCTCTGTAAGAAAAAATTGGTTATTTTATGGTTTCTTTTTTTGGTGTGGGCTGGAGGTAGATGGTTTAGACAAAGACTCACTTTGTCACCCAGACTAGCTTGAAACTCTTCATGCCCTTGCACCAGCCTCCTTAGTACTGGGATGACAGCTGTAGCAGGGCTCCTGCTGTTAGCCCCAAACTCACAGAGACTTGCCATGGCCTGCCTGGTTTCTTTTCTTTGATGAATAAAACATTCTCTTTACCAGTAACTTGTTTTCCTCCCTTTTTAAAAAAACTTTAATTATTTGCTGGCTTTGATTTATTGTCTCATTTAAAAAAAAAAAACATTTTCCAAGTCCTCTTCTCCTACAAATTTAAAATGTTGACCTTTGCTCTAACTTTGGCATCTACTTGGTTCTGTTAGTAAGTTGGCTTCAGGTTTAGTAGTGCTTATACAGTCTCTTGGTGTACTGTGTTGTCTGTTATGTGATCCTGCAGGCTCCCACTGTTTGAGACTGGGGGCAGTTCTTGTACTTGTTAAACACACATGTCTAAGTTACTTTTAATTCTCTTATACATCTCTGGTTGAGCACAGAGTCTTGCTGCTTCATTCCTTCCAGGATTGAGTTTCTGTAGCAAGTTTATTTCTATGGATTGCAATAAAGCCTAATTATATAGGACTTTCAAGTATTTTTGTTACTTATTTTCTAAGTGATTTTATGACTTTTGGAAATCGAGATCTCTCTCTCTCACACACACACGGTATATAGTAAAGTCACTTTTTCTTGGTAATTTTTATTTTTTGACAGAATCTGTTGTGTAGCTCAGGTTGACCTCTATCTAGCTCATTATGCAGCTGATGATGACTTTGAACTTACGATACTCCTCTTTCCACTACCACATCCCTCCACTGCTGGGATCATAGACTTGTATTACCATGCCCAGTTTGTGCAGTGGTGGGAACTGAACCCAGGGCTTTATGTATGCTAGACAAGCATTCCACCAACTAAGCTATGTCCATATGATTGGGTTTTTTTGTGTCCTTGTGAATTTATCTTGTTATAATGTATCAGGTAGTCCTTCCAGCACAGGATTGAATAGTAGTGTTGTTGACATGTATTCTTTTTCCTTGTTGTAGTGGGAATGCTTTGGGCATTTTCATTGTTCACTCCAAGTCTATACTCTTATTTTCAGTGTGGGTAGTTTTATTGTTGATGCTCAGTGATTTTTTTTTTATTGCTGCTTATGGAAATGTCAATACATGATGCAGGTAATTGTAGTTGACATCACAGTGGTCCAAGGTGGGGATAGTGATGAAAACGGAGCTGCTCTCGATTTGGAGGGAAGGTTCACATTTAGGAATGGGTGATGGTTTTGGTTTATTGTGCACATGGAAGAATAAAAGCTAAGGCTTAGGTCTTAGCTAGTGGTTAAGAAGTCTTGCTGCCCTTTTGAGAAGACTAAGCATCTTCCCAACACCCAAATCAGGTTGGCTTACAGCTGCTGCCTGTGACTCCAACTCCAGAGGATCCAGTGCCGTCCCTTCTGACCTTCAGGAACACACACACCCCAGCCACACAAATGCATGACATGTTAAAAAAATAAATTTTTTAAAAATTGGAAAAATACTGCCGGGCGGTGGTGGCGCACGCCTTTAATCCCAGCACTCGGGAGGCAGAGGCAGGCGGATCTCTGTGAGTTCGAGACCAGCCTGGTGTACAAGAGCTAGTTCCAGGACAGGCTCCAAAACCACAGAGAAACCCTGTCTCGAAAAACCAAAAAAAAAAAAAAAAAAAAAAAAAATTGGAAAAATACTTAAGTATTTTTATTAAGTTAAGGGAAATTAGTAAAAAAGTTTTATACTCCACATATTTTCTAGAAGGAGGCATTGTCGAGGCGTAATTGTAGTAGACTTGACACTAGCTGTGATATGTGCTGTCATTTTGTTCTTAATGATGGTCTGGTAGCACAAGCCTTTGATCTCAACATTTCTATAGGTAATGCTGAAAGATTGTTCACAAATTCAAGGCCAACCTGGGCAACACTTAGAGACCCCATCTCAGCATTGGATCAGGAATGAAGCTCAGTGGTAGAACGCTCACCCAACATGAAAAGAGTTCAGTTCCCAGCATTCTTTACCCTCAAATGAAAATAACATAACCTCGTTTCACAGGTTGTTGCTCTCTAGCCGCTATGAAGAATCCAAGCTTGAGTCCTATTGTTGCTGATGTGCTCGTCGCGGAATTTTAGTTACTTTGATTTATGGAGGACTCTAACTTATTTTGTGTCTTAGTTAGGGTTTATGTTGCTGTCATGAAACACCATGACCAAAAAGCAAGTTGGGGAGGAAAGGGTTTATTTGACTTACACTTCCATATCACTGTTCATCATCAAAGGAAGTCAGGACAGGAACTCAAACAAAGCAGGGGCTGATGCAGAGTCCATGGAGGGGTGCTGCTTATTGACTTTGTCTCCATGGCTTGCTCAGCCTGCTTTCTTATAGAACCCAAGACCACCAGCCCAGGGATGACACCACCCACAGTGAGCTAGACCCTCCTGCATCAATCACGAATTAAGAAAATGCCATACAGGCTTGCCTACAGCCTGATCTTATGGAGGCATTTTTTGTTGTCATTCGTTTTTTTTCTTAAGAGTTTTAATCCCAGCACTCAGGCTAGGATTAAAGACCTGCACAACCAGACTTGACTTGGAGGTCTTTTCTTAATTGAGGGTGCCTTCCTCTCGTGTCTTAGCTTATGTCAAGTTGACGTGACACTATCCAGCACATCTCTTGCCTCTCTCATTCAGTTTCTATACGTATTTTAACTGTTGCCCCTTGGTTTCTCTCCTGCAAAGTAAGGACAATACTTGTGCTCTAGAATTGTGCCAAGGACTTGGTGCAGATGTTTGCAGAGCTGCTGCTGTGTAGCAATGAATGCTAGCCATGGGTTGGTGTTGCTGCTGCTGTGTGTTGCAGGATAGAATTATTTCTTCTCAGGGAGACTAGAAGACAAATGAAATTGACTGCTTTTGGCGGTGGGAGAAGGACAAGGTTCTGCATAGTCTACGTTTATCTCTGAGTCACAGAGCTCTGCCTCCTGAGGGTTTGGATTAAAGATGTGACAACACCCAACTTCTGATCGCTTTTTTGATAAAGTATTTCTAAAAGGGAGCAGTAGTCTGTGCTCTTTGCAGTACTTACTTGAATTATGCTCACTGGTTACTTTACAGGTTGATCTCTAGTTGCTTTTCTTGCCATTCTTAATCGCTCTTATTATCTACTTAGCATTTGTGCTTTGAGAGAAAATAGTAGAAGCAGAATCATTTTTCCATGGTAGCAAATCATACTATTAATGTGACTCCTTACTGCCTAGTCCATTTTCTCCCAAGTCAAGTCTCTGAGCGTGGACTGCCTTAATTCATCACTGCCACCTAGTCTTCCTTACTCCAAAATTCTTGGTTTGTTGGAATTTTGCCCATCATACATTTAGTGGGTATCCCTATGGGGCTTTCTGTTCCACACAATACTATATGGTGTCGAACAAAGCAGCACAATTCTGCCTGTGAAATTACTGAACATGGAGAATTGGTGGCTGGAAGATGACTAGTACCTCAGCTGTACTGCGGAGCATCTTGCTAATGTTGAGGAGCTACATGTATTTGTAATGGATCATCATTTTTCTCAGCCTACTTAATATCATTTTGGAAATGGTTTCCACTTTATAAATAGTTGTACTTCTCCTTTATTCTAGATATAAATCATAATACTTCAGGATCCCATTATGAAAATTGCCAGCGGGGACCTGTGTCTTCTACAAGTGACTGTAGCACAAGCTGTAAGAATGCTGTAAAGGACTTGTTGGAAAAAGAAGCATGGCCCTCAGCCCCTGGCAGTGATCCTGAGTTGGCCTCAGAATGTATGGATGCTGATTCTGCCTCCAGTTCTGAGTCAGAGAGAAACATCACTGTCATGGCTTCAGGGAATACAGGTGGTGAAAAAGATGGCCTTCGGAACAGCACTGGACTCGGTTCTCAAAGCAAGTTTGTGGTTGGTAGCAGCAGCAATAATGTGGGTCATGGAAGTAGTTCTGGGCCATGGGGCTTCCCCCATGGAGCCATAATAAGCACATGTCAGGTCTCTGTGGATGCTCCTGAAAGCAAATCAGAAAGTAGTAACAATAGAATGAATGCTTGGGGCACTGTAAGTTCTTCATCAAATGGAGGGTTAAATCCAAGCACTTTGAATTCAGCTAGCAACCATGGTGCCTGGCCAGTATTAGAAAACAATGGACTTGCCCTAAAAGGGCCTGTAGGGAGTGGGAGTTCTGGCATCAATATTCAGTGTAGTACCATAGGCCAGATGCCTAACAATCAGAGTATCAACTCTAAAGTCAGTGGCTCTTCTACCCATGGTACCTGGGGCAACCTTCAGGAAACTTGTGAGCCTGAAGTAAGTGGTACACAGAAGGTTTTATTCAGTGGTCAACCTCAGAATATCACCACTGAAACAACTGGACCAAATAACACTACTAACTTTATGACCTCTAGTTTACCAAACTCCGGTTCAGTACAGAATAATGAACTGCCTACCAGTAATCCAGGGGCCTGGCGTGTGAGCACAATGAATCATCCTCAGATACAGGCTCCGTCAGTTATGAATGGCACTTCCCTTTCTCACCTTAGCAATGGAGAGTCAAAAACTGGAGGCTCCTACGGTACTACATGGGGTGCCTATGGTTCTAATTACTCTGGTGACAAATGTGCAGGCCCTAACGGCCAAGCCAATGGTGACACTGTGAATGCAACGCTAATGCAGCCTGGCGTCAATGGGCCTATGGGCACTAACTTTCAAGTTACCACAAATAAAGGGGGAGGTATGTGGGAGTCTGGGACAACAAATTCCCAGAGTTCACCATGGGGAAGTGGAAATGGTGCGAATTCTGGAGGAAGTCGAAGAGGATGGGGAAGTCCTGCACAGAACACTGGCACTAGTCTACCCAGTGTTGAGTGGAACAAACTGCCTAGCAATCAGCATTCCAATGACAGTGCAAATGGCAATGGTAAGAAGTTTACAAATGGATGGAAATCTACTGAGGAAGAGGATCAGGGTTCCGCCACATCTCAGACAAATGAGCAAAACAGTGTGTGGGCCAAAACAGGAGGCACAGTGGAGAGCGATGGTAGTACAGAGAGCACTGGACGCCTTGAAGAAAAAGTAACGGGGGAAAGTCAGAGTAGAGATAGAAGAAAAATTGATCAGCACACATTACTCCAAAGCATTGTAAACAGAACTGACTTAGATCCACGTGTCCTATCCAACTCTGGTTGGGGACAGACTCCTATTAAGCAGAATACTGCCTGGGATACAGAGACATCACCAAGAGGGGAAAGAAAAACTGACAATGGGACAGAGGCCTGGGGAAGCTCTGCAACACAGACTTTTAACTCAGGGGCATGTATAGATAAGACTAGCCCTAATAGTAATGATACCTCATCTGTATCAGGGTGGGGCGATCCCAAACCTACTCTGAGGTGGGGAGATTCCAAAGGCTCAAACTGCCAGGGGGGGTGGGAAGATGATTCTGCTGCTACAGGAATGGTTAAAAGCAATCAGTGGGGGAATTGCAAAGAAGAGAAGTCTGCATGGAATGATTCGCAAAAGAACAAACAGGGGTGGGGTGATGGACAAAAGTCAAACCAAGGTTGGTCCATTTCTGCCAGTGATAACTGGGGAGAAACTTCCAGGAGTAACCATTGGGGTGAGGCTAATAAGAAATCCAGCTCAGGAGGTAGTGACAGTGACAGGTCCATTTCTGGTTGGAATGAACTTGGTAAAACTAGTTCTTTTACATGGGGAAATAATATAAATCCAAATAATTCATCAGGATGGGATGAATCTTCTAAACCTAATTCTTCCCAGGGATGGGGAGACCCTCCAAAGTGTAATCAGTCTCTAGGTTGGGGAGATTCATCAAAACCAGTTAGTTCTCCAGATTGGAACAAGCAACAAGACATTGTTGGATCATGGGGGATTCCACCAGCCACCGGCAAGCCTCCTGGTACAGGCTGGCTGGGAGGACCTATTCCAGCTCCAACAAAGGAGGAAGAACCCACAGGCTGGGAGGAGCCATCCCCAGAATCTATACGACGTAAAATGGAGATTGACGACGGAACTTCAGCTTGGGGAGATCCGAGCAAATACAACTACAAAAATGTGAACATGTGGAATAAAAACATCCCAGATGGCAGCAGCCGCTCAGACCAGCAAGCACAGATGCATCGTTTGCTGCCATCTGCAAGTGCTGTCTCAAGCAAGGAGGCAAGCAGTGGCTCTGGTAAGCGTTCCTCTTTGGAATACAGTGGTATTCTGGAAGCAAACTTTGTGTTGACATACTGTCTTAAGATTTGTTTAACAGAGCACTTGGATATGCACATCGAGGCCTTTCAGCTGTACTCTAGGAGTCATGTTCACCAGGCAACAACTTGGGCAATGTTGCTGTGAACCTTACATGTTCTGTTCTCCGTTAGGAATGTAGAAGGGGTTAAGTATACTTCTCTCAGTCTGAGTTAAGGCTTAACCAAGTGACTGAGTACAGTACTATAGGTATTTGGTATTAGACTTTAGAGGAATTTTCTAAACTAGGCCTCTAAATTTTAAATTAAAAAGTCCACATCCACTCTGATAACAGGGGATATAGTGTGTGCATCTAAAACATTGCACTGTATCTTTCTAGTATATTCCCACTTTTCCTCTCCTATACTGAGCAAATTCTTTTCTGTATAAATTGATATAGCAACATTTTCTTTAAATGTGACAGGGTCTGTATTTCCTTTTTTAATGGGGATTTTGTTGCGTGATGTTTCATTGGAAGAGAGATGGCAATATTTTCATGAATTCTTTTGATACTTAATTGTGGTTTGTTTGCTTGTTTTTAAATATGAGTCTAGTCTGATAATTTATGTTTAACTCTTAGGGCAGGCATCTTTGTTTTCATTCTTTAAATGAAAATTTTGTGGCCTTTTTTTGGTCTTAGACAACTTCCAACGTGATAGTGTAAACTTTTTTTCCTGTGTACTTTTAAATCAACGTTAACCAGTATGTATAAAGTGCATTGCTCACCTAGTGTAGTCGTGTAGTTAGTTGTTGTCTATTGCAGTATTGGGGGAAGGGCATCCCTCCCATAGGTGTGGCTGGTATAGCCCTTCCCACCACACCTGCTGCCTCAGATCACAAGCTTCTGTTCAGTTAGGAACTAACTTCATCCTCAAAGGAACAGGATTTCCTATAATTATTCAAAAGAATCTGCCCTAGCATCAGAAGGCAGTTTTGAAAGAAAAGGTTAAAACATTATACAGTTAAATTATATTAGTGCAGAATAATTTATGTTCTTTATATAAAGTGTGCCTCATCTCGTCGCAGTGTCATTGTTTGGTGTGTGACTGTGAAGTTCTTCGTCTTGTTTTCCAAGTATTTCCTTGTCCTTTATTTGTTATGCTTCCTTATATGCGTGTTGATGACTTCTTTTCCCATACTTTCTAAAGGCTGGGGTGAGCCCTGGGGGGAGCCTTCTACTCCAGCCACGACTGTGGATAATGGAACTTCAGCCTGGGGTAAGCCCATAGACAGTGGTCCCAGCTGGGGAGAACCCATTACTGCGACATCCAGCACATCCACGTGGGGCTCCACCTCTGTTGGTCCACAATCATTAAGCAAATCTGGTAAGTTATTTTTGATCTTTAGTAGCCATTTTGTAGTGGTACTGATGAACTCATTAACTATATTTAAATAATAGGCTAGTGCTTCTAAATTGTCACTGATGTAGCTTTATGATGTGGTGTATTCTATATGATGTTCAATACATTTTTCTCAAAACTGTAACTACTAATGACTTATATATCCTCCACCTAATCTAATTTCTTTCTTATCTCATTCAATTATTTAAAACTGACTTAGCTTTCATGCCATTCAACCTGAAAGACTAAATATATATATTTATAATATGTAGTTATTCATATATTATAAATAAATTATAAAATACATTTTATAATTTGTATAAATATTGATGATTTATTTATACAGTATAACAAATGTCCAAGCCATTAAATCTTAACTGAGAAGGACCCTGAGATACAGATGAGTGAATGTTGTTTTTTACCATGTTAGGGTTAGGATACCTTGTAGGAGCCTCAAGAGCTGTGTGTGTGGAGATTAATTGCTTACTACCTGCGACTTCAATACTCTTTGACCAGTCCTGTAGAAGCATATAAAACTAATTCTTTTGAGCCTCATCCATCCTCTATCCTTTGTGTCATTTTAAAGATCAAGAAGCTGCCATTGCCTGTGTCTAGTTACTCTCTGATTTGCCAGGTGGTGATGGTAACACACCTTTAGGCCTAGCATTCAGGAGGCAGAGGCAGGAGGATATCTGTGAGTTTGAGGCCAGCCTGGTCTACAGAGCAAGTTCCAGGACAGGTTCCAAAGCTACACAAAGAACCCTGTCTCAAAAACCGAAAAGGGGGGAAAAAAAGAAAGAAAGAAACCCTCTGATTTATGAAAACATGGGAAATTTCATTTGATGTTTTTTTCTAGTGAACTTTCAATGCAAAATAAACGTATGTTTTCTATTGCATGTATTTGAGAAGGTGTGTTTAGCTCCAATGTGCTAAATCTGCACTGTGATATATGTTTGCCCTCTTGGAAGAATTGTTTCATTAAAGTCTGTCTTTGTATCACAAATCTACAATTCAGGGCCCAAATCTATGCAAGATGGCTGGTGTGGTGATGATATGCCATTACCTGGAAGTCGCCCCACTGGCTGGGAAGAGGAGGAAGATGTAGAGATTGGGATGTGGAACAGTAACTCATCTCAAGAGCTTAACTCATCTTTAAATTGGCCACCATATACCAAGAAAATGTCATCAAAGGTAAACATTTCAAGACCTTTGCTCTTGAAACTTTAAATCTGAAAGGTAGTTTACTCACAGAAAATTAATCTATTCTGCCCATTTATGGCAGTCAGTACAGTCCAGGCAACCCCCAACTTAGGCATAGCCTCTTGAATGGGCAGCTACCTAGAAAAACATAAGACCACAGGAACTTCCTTTCTCCCCACTGCTACAGCTTGGGATTTCTCTCCTCCTCAACTCCACCAGTACTGCTTGGGGCAACCCCAGCCCCAGCCCCAGCCCTAGGTGGTCCAGCAGTGGTGAGGATGAAGAGAAGGGCAAATCTCCATGTTGACTCTCCATCTCCTGCCAGTTCATCTCCATCTTCATTTTACCTCCTCACTCAGAGTCCCAATTTTCCCCTTACCCAAAATCACCATTCTCTTTATTCACTGATCATCATTGTCCCTTCCTCATCCCTAAGGTCCTGTGATGAAAATCCCTAGGAAGGGCCCCGGTTCCAGGTTGTGTTCCCATACCTGGCTTTACATGAGAAATGGATTGTATTTGTTCAACACATAGTCTTTTATATTCCAAGGTCTTCTGAAGTTTTGGAAATTGCACCAGTTTGCCAAATATGTCTAATGTAGAACCAGGTTTAGGAACTATTGTGTCCTGGGGAGTAGTGTTGGGGGTTGGGGGGGCTGGAGGCAGAGTCTCCTGGGACATCTTTCAAAATAGGTACCCAGTCTCACAAGTGACTCTGAAATGTCCTCATCACCCTTTTTGAGAATGATTGTCTTTGAGGACCTTGATAAGTCATATATTTAGTGTATACCTGGCCTAGCTCAAGGCCAAGGTTATTCCCTTTTAATCCTGGGATTCAAAGTCTAGGACCTGCCATTTTCATTTTATAATTTTTTTCATTTGGCTGGATTTGCCTATTGATGCCTGGCCATGTAGCTTATGATGTGCTTTTACATGTTTTACATAAATCATTGATTCTCATAACCTTCTGAGATAGGACACTGAGGAGGAAGTTGAGACTGGAAAAGGTGGTGACTTGCCCAAAGTTGCATAACTAGTAAGTGACAAAGCAAGGACTTAAGTTTAGGTCTTGAGATTCAAAACCTTGTTCTTCCCACTGGACCATGCTGTTTTGTGACTTTGTCTTTCCTTACAGGGTCTGAGTGGCAAAAAAAGGAGAAGGGAAAGGGTGTGTAGCCTTTTTACTCTTTCTCCTTTGTCTCTACTAGTAAAATCTTTAGACAGCAACTGCAAACTCTTATTTAGCTTCTGCTGTGTGCCAGGTACTGTGCTTGGTGCTGGGGTTCCCATACACTGAAGAGCGGCCCCTTCAGGGGATCCTAGTCTCTGGCGGGGCATCAGGCGAGCTTCATGGGCTATCGAGCTCCACACAAATGTGTGCTGGGATGTGAAAGGTGCCTGGGGTGGCCTGATAGAACTGAAAAGTCAATGTCTAAAAAGAAGTGACAAAGAAAGCTGGCTCTGTAGTTAGATGAAGGAAAGAGAAAGTGTTATCATTCCAAATACTTGAGCTTCGTTATTTACTAAGTATGGAGCCAGTGAAATTTAGTAGAAAGCAACTTCTGTGGCTTTTTAAAAACTTAAAGAGAACTGTCTAACATTAGTGTGTAAGACCAGCTGGAGTAGAGGAAGGACCATAGGTAGGGATCTCAGGAGGCTACTACAGCATCCCAGGTGGCAAGGAGAAACAGTTAGAAATGCATTTAATAATGGAAGGGGCAGAGATTGACAATTGTTCAGACCATGGGAGGCAGTGGAAGGGGGAACAGGAACCAGAGATGCCTTCAGAATCTTTGGAAAGGGTTAGGTGCTTGCTTTAGAGCTCTGCCTTTGTGGGGAGTTAAGAAGCTGTGCTCTGTTTCACAGTCAGAAGGAACAGGTAGTAGCATTGGGAAAGAGACATTCATACCCAGAAGGTCCTTTGGTCATCACATCAATGTGAGGCCTAGATCTCTGGCTTCCAGCTTACCTCTGTGACAGCTGCCATTTATAGCCCTTTGGTTCTCTATGTAATTATCTGTACTGTGTAGCCCACCAAAGCAGCTCAGATGCTGCTCAGGATATTGTGTTCTTAGCAACACAAATTGAAAATTTTAAAGACATTATGATATATAAATACTTAGCAGGTACTTGGTGGGGGTCTTTGGTTTTTCAGCAGAGTGCTCATATTATGATTAAGTTGTAGATTAAATTGTTACGACTAATTTGAGAACCTATTTATTGTTTTTTACTTTGGTATGAGAATTCTAAAAGTCCAAATAATGATATATGTCAGAGAGCACGGTCCATTTTAAAGTCTTCCATTACACAGAGGCCCGTTTTTCTCTTCACGGGTCAGTAAGGCCCTTTGCTTTTGTCTTTTCCTTCTGACTGCCTGCCTTTAGAGATTTCTCTATACATTACAGCTATACCAGAGGACTGGAGCAAAGGAAGTTGAAAACCAAATGAGTTTATTTATTTAATTGCTAACAACTCTGGTAAGAGTTGATTGAAGGAGAAAATATTGGCTAAAAATGAGAGTTGGGAATTGTCTTGAAGTTTGATTAGTCCATCAGTATGTCCAGATAATTAGAGATGGCCATGGCATCTTCTCTACTCTTTTATTTTACAAAGGGAATGATGAAAGGTGGAAACAAACAAGAAGACGCATGGATAAATCCATTTGTTAAACAGTTTTCAAATATCAGTTTTTCGGTAAGTATGTTTTCTTAGCAGCCTCAACCTCTTTAGTGGTGGTTCATAATTTATCCCAGTTTTATTTTTTTATTTTCTTCACAATTATTCCTCATTGTTAAGTCTTTAAAATATGAGCAGAGTTAAGAGTAAAATTAGCCAGTCCTTAATTCTTAAATTTTATAATTTTCTGCACATTAAAAATATACTAAACCATAATAAATAAATAAAAACATAGGACTGGAGGGGCAGTTCCATGTTGAAGAGCACTTGCTGCTCTCCAGAGGGCCAGAGGTCTGTTCCCACCTTTTACTTGGGGGTGGTTAACAGCTACTTCCACTCTAGCTCCAGGGCATCTGAAACTATTCTGGCTTCTGCAGGCTATTCCAGACGTGTGCCAAGCATACATAAATGCAGACAAATTTAAAAAAGAAAAAAAAAAGTATGATCTGCTTGTAGTTCAGATGATGAAACACAGGGAAGTTCTTCACTCCTTGTTTTCTTTGGTAAAGTCTGCTAACACATTGCTTTTTCCAACTTCAGAGAGACTCACCAGAAGAAAATGTACAGAGCAATAAGATGGATCTTTCTGGAGGTGAGAGAAAATTAAATCATTCTGAGTTGGTATTTATCATTGACAAGCCTAGCTGAGTTATGATCTTGCAGAAAGTACCCTCACCCAGTGCAGGAGAGCAGCCCTGGCTGCTCACCACAGATTTGTTGTTGCTGCACTGTGTGAGCACATGTGAGTAAAGTAGGTTTCGCTGTTCCTTTAAGGGACACATCACTGTGCTCAGGTAGTGCTAGTGTCTGTCAGGCTCTGCTGTCCCAAAGTTCCATCAAGAG
The DNA here is from genome assembly GCF_018167655.1 of Microtus oregoni. Lineage (NCBI taxonomy): Eukaryota > Metazoa > Chordata > Mammalia > Rodentia > Cricetidae > Microtus > Microtus oregoni. The sequence goes on along the minus strand of NW_024543075.1, from coordinate 21,701,540 downwards.
TAGGGTTATTCAGCTGAAAGGTTTAGTCATCTGGATCAGAGGACGGTGTATAAAAAGACTTAGATAAATGACAGATACATCCTAAACCATAGTCAGAAATGCCAGCCAGGCCATGACTGAGACAATCAATCTAAACGTGGTGGTTTTAGGAAGGGAGGGCTGGGTAGTTGGTGCAGCCTGACTGGGGGAAGGTGCTGCATAATTAGATCAGGCTAAATCAAGAGTTGGCTATTTTTACTTCATTCTGAAAATAGGGGGTTAAAAAGGTTTGTTGTTGGGCTGGAGAGATGGCTCAGTGCTTAAGAGCATTGCCTGCTCTTCCAGAGGTCCTGAGTTCAATTCCTGGCAACCACATGGTGGCTCACAACCATCTGTAATGAGATCTGGTGCCCTTTCTGGTGTGCCGGCATACACACAGACAGAATATTGCATACATAATAAATAAATAAATATTTATTAAAAAAGTTCAGATTAAAAAAAATGTTTGTTTTGGGTTTTTTTGCAAATGTGTATTATTATAGTATTTTCATAAATATCTATGATTTCCTGTTGCTTCTGCTCTTCCCCCCCCCCACTGGTCCTTTCCCCAAATAGTCCCTCTCTGCTCCCCCCCACACACACACACTGAGAAAGACAATGGAATGCCTAGATTAATTCAGTGGAGACTAGGATTAGGCTTAAGAGAAGTTGATAATTATTATAAACAGTTGGCTCTGGGAGGCGTAGGAGATTTTGTGATTTCCACTTTGCCCTTACAGCTTACTAAATGGTAGTATAATCAGAGCGGAAGAAAGACAGGGGGCGTGGGGGGTGGCAATAAATGGAGAAGGAAAGATGAGCATAAATTACAAATTATCAACTGACAAGGAGTTAGAGTAGCAATGGGTTTGCCTGTAAAAAAAAAAAAAAGGCAAAGAGACTGAGATGGTACCCAGAAGAGCACCCATACCTTAAATAGAGCTCTTGGCTTTGTGCTAGCCAGTTGTGTTGTTGTGGTTACCACCCCAGTGTGATTGCATGATCCTCCCTCAGAGGAAGGGAAGGACCACTCTCAGGAAAATGTTAAGCTAGAAGCACTGCACTGCTGTGCAGAGCCAGGTGGCAGCTGGCAGCTTCTGCTGAGGTGAGCCCTGGGGGCCTGGGCTGCAGAAAGTGAAAGCATACTAGAACTGGGGGCCAGCCCTTTCTTGGAGTGTCTTTCCTGCACTCTTCACTTGCTTGGCTGCCAGCCAGCAAAGAGAACAATCATATAAAGAGCAATAGTACATTTCCCCCTTACAGTGAGAACAAACCCAAAATACTGATTATAGGAGGTGGGTACTGAGAGGACACCTCCCCTTCCATAGACATTCTGCTGTGCGTGCTTGAACTTGAGCACAGTGGTGAGACAACTCCATTGTCATCCCATACTCATTGTCCAACAGCTTGCTTTCTTGTGAGAAAGACAGGGTGCGCAATCCCCCAGAGCCATGTGCCACTGAGGAAATGACCCTCAAGCCAGTTTCTTCCTAAATACTACATTAGAGTTAACTTTCAGTAACTTTTGAATAAAGCATAATGGGAAAGAGAAAGGAAATGATTAGCCCATACAAATGTTCACACATTTCACAACTAATTGAAAACATGAGACACACTGTAGGTGGTTTCAAGTGGGACGAGAAGCATTTCAAATGTTGAAATTTTGTACTTGAGAATATTTCTGCAGCTGAACATCTGTAATCCAAAACCTATACTTTGGGCAATATTCAAGGTGGGGCTGCTAAGCCTGTGCCTCATTTTTATGTAGTTGCTCATAGCTCATCCTTTATTTTGGTGGTTCCTTCTTATATTTCTTACCCCTTCCTTACCAATTCTTAGCTGAGTTAACTAGTGGGCTCCTTCAAACTTATCTCCCAGTGGTTTCCATCCTCAAAAGTACTGCCTGTTTTTACTGTTGTAAGTATTCATGACCCTTTAGTAAGCAGAGAAGTACTAAGAAGCAATTCATAGACTCCCTGGGTTCCAGAATATCTCGACTGCCTTCACTCAGTGTCAGAACACTGTTGTCCACTCCATAATTCAAAGCTGTTTGCTCCAGCCCATAGACTGTTCCTGTACCTGCCTGCTTGCTTACATCATTTGGGGGGCAGACTCTCCAGGTGCCTGGCTTTCTTGTACATTTCATTGGAACCAGATTTGTCTTGTTGGAGGCTTTGTCCAGGACCAAGATCTAAAGAGCAGAAGCAGGAGTTTTGGAAGTGGTGTGGGTGTCACTGAAAGACCCACTACCTCAGACCTGTGGTTTCTGGCATATTGAGGCCCACTGACCATGTCCTGGAGAACAGAATTTATACTCTGAGGATGTTGCCTCCCAACTGGCATTATCACTGAAATCTTCAATAAGCTTTTCTACCCAGTTGGCTAACAACTTTCAGGTGATGCCCTGTGTGGTAATAACAGGTAACTCCACATCCTGAGCCTGTACCACACTTCTTTTGCTGTGAAGGAACTGATGGCCTGACACGGTACTGTGAGGTACCAAGACAGTGAAGAAGGCATTCTCTGAGACTGGATAGCAGAAGCTTTGAAGACAAGAACAGCTCATATGCAGAAGCTATGTCTATCCCCATGAAGGCAAATCTGCCACCACCATGGCTTGCCAAAAGGCAGAAAAATTATGATGTAGTTGTGGAACTTGCTGGGTAATACTACAGATAACATAGGTAGCACACCAAATACTGTTTCAGTGCTGTTTAAAGGTATGTGAAGAGCTGACCACAGTGTTTGCCAACCAACAAGGCATGAAGAAGCTAGCAGTGCTCTGGACCCCTGGGTCATGCTTTTCACTCCTCACTGACCTAGAAGCATCGTCTGGCAAAGCCCCAGTGCTGACTGGCAAAGAAACGGATAAATAGATCTAGATGTGTTTTTATAGAGTAGTCAAACAAAGTGAATTTGGAATGAAAGGACATATCAGCAGCTGGCCAATACTAACAGTTCTCTAACAAACAGGTTTGATAGGTGTCTTCCTTGAGTGAGAATAGGTACTGGTGTCTCTCGTTTGCGAGGGAGAATTGAAGAGGGGTATTACTTGGGATTATTGATGATCGGGATGGTTTTTCAGGTACCAAAAGGTAGACTATTAAGATACTTGGTGTATCTTAAGAAATTAATGGGGCTGGAGAGATGGCTCAGAGGTTAAGAACACTGACTGCTTTTCCAGAAGTCCTGAGTTCAATTCCCAGCAACCACATGGTGGCTCACAGCCATCTATAATGAGATATGGTGCCCTCTTCTGGCATGCAAGCATACATGGAAGGAATGTTGTATACATAATAAATAAATAAATAAATCGTTAAAAGAAAGAAATTAATGGCATTTTAAAAGGTGTTCTGTTTAAAGAAATTATTCCTTTTAAAGACTTTTTTACTTACTTGGAATAAGGGTGTTTTTTTTTTAAAGCCAAAAGGCATAGAAAGTTATTTTATTTGAATATTCTTAATCAGATTATTACTAATTTATTTATATTATGAAATAAAGCTAATACATAGTAAACTCATCATTGTTCAATAACATATTATTTAATAATCATTATTATTTATATCTTTAAAGATTTGTAAATTATAATCTAATTAGTACTGGGTTATTATATTAGAGTATTACTCAGCAGTAATAAGGGTGTTTTGATGCTGATAGACATCTCAACATTTGCAAAGAATCACTGGGTGAGATTCTAGGATTGAGGAACCTGTGTAGAACTAAGAGACGAAATCTTTGTGAAGAGATATGAGGTAGATCTGCTAAGTTAGCATTCAGAATACAGGCTTTTGTATTTGGAGGGTCACTTGAATGGGGACAGTGACATTGAAACCCCAGTAGTGAGTGAATGTTAGAGACACGTTCGAGTGCTCTCCACAGTGAGTACTGAGTAAACCCAGGTGTATATCCAAGGAAAAAGAGGTGATGCGTACTTGTGGAGAGGAAAAGAAAAGCCAGCCTTGCCAGTGGAATGATTAGGATAAACCACTGTTGAGTTCTCTGGGGTTTGTTGACTTAGGTAGGTAAATTAGAGGTAGGTAGGTAAATTAGAGGTTGGCAGTGTCCAGCAAAGATAAGGTCAGTCGGTCTTATGGCAGAGCAATCAGAACAAGAAGGGTAATAGGCAGAGAATATCTTGGGTTTTTTTTTATTTTGTTTTGAGAGAGTCTTACTATTATAGCTCTGGCTGTACTAGAACTCACTCTGTAAGCCAGACTGGCCTTGAACTCAGAGATCCGTCCACCTGCCTCTGTCTCCAGAATGCTGGAATTAAAGGTGTGCACCACCATGCCTAATCAGACAATATCTGATATCTTATAGAAGTGAAGACATTGCCCTTTCTGGTCTCTGGCTTCCCCGACTGCTTACTAGGGGCAATATATCAAGTTACAAACATATAATTAGTAAGACTGAAACATTTAAGTCCCATTTGACCCATAATAAGTATTCACTAGATGGTGGTTTATCAAAGTGGGAGGGATGTTTGTTATTGTTATCTTGTTACTTGCTAATGGAAATCATTTTTTTTTTTTATAAAAGCAAGCAGATTCAGGGTGGGAAAATGCTCAGTTGGTAAAGTTTTTGCTTCACAAACATGAAGACTTGTTCATTCCTCAGAACCCACAAAAGATACCAGGCATGCTGGCATGCACTTGTATCCCGCAACTGGAGAGGCAGGCACAGGAGGATTCCTGGAGCTGCCTAGCTAGCCAGTTTATCCTAACTGGTGAGGCCAAAGAAAGACCACATATACATAAAATACTAAGTGGATAAGAGATGATGTAAGATTTCTTAGGTTGCTTAAGAAGTCTGTAAAATGAGATTGTTAACTGCTTTCTGCTTACCAGTCCCTTTTCAAGTTAGTTGGTTCATAAAATAGTACTCTGTGTTTGAAATATGTTATGTATAACATACAGAATTTATGCAATAGAAATGTAGTTTGCTTTTGTTTTGTTTTTTTGAGACAGGGTTTCGCTGTAGTTTTAGAGCCTGTCCTGGAACTAGCTCTTGTAGACCAGGCTGGCCTCGAACTCACAGAGATCCGCCTGCCTCTGCCTCCCGAGTGCTGGGATTAAAGGCGTGTGCCACCACCGCCTGGCCTAGAAATGTAGTTTTTAACATGTGTTTATTGAAGCAGAAATTGTTTTATTTTGGAAATTGAGCATTTTGCTTTCTACGTAAATTTTTCTAAATGAAACAAATTGATTCTCTTCCTGCTGATAATAGTTTATTGCATTTATTAGGAATGTTACAAGACAAGCGAATGGAGATAGATAAACATAGCCTAAATATTGGTGATTACAATCGAACGGTCGGGAAAGGTCCTGGCTCTCGGCCTCAGATTTCCAAAGAGTCTTCCATGGAGCGCAATCCTTATTTTGATAAGGTACAATTTTTCTTCCTTCCTTCCTTCCTTCCTTCCTTCCTTTTTATTTCTTTCCTTCTTTCCCTCTTTCCTTTTTAAAATCTCCAAGACTAATCAGCCATACCTTTAATAGCATAATATTTTAGGAAAAAAAAATGTATGTAATATAAAATAAATATAAGCAAGTGCCTTTCCTATTGATGGGTTTTTGGTTTATTGTTTCATTTATATATATCAGTTTAGCATAGAGGTTATGTGTATATTTTCTTCTTAATCCCTTGAAATATGTGTTTGGCTCTTTTTATGTGCTCTAGAATTAACACTAATTTGATCTCTTCTGTTTTCTGCCTGTTTCCTGTTGGTGCTGGAATGTCATGTGACTTCTCCTCTGTTCCTGCAATGATTTCTCCCTTCTACTTGTTTGCTTGGCTGGTGTTACACATCTTTCTGTCTGTCCAATCAGGATGGCATTGTAGCAGATGAATCCCAAAACATGCAGTTTATGTCCAGTCAAAGCATGAAGCTTCCCCCTTCAAATAGTGCACTACCTAACCAGGCCCTTGGCTCCATAGCAGGGCTGGGTACGCAAAACTTGAATTCTGTTAGACAGGTAAGTCCAGATGTGCATTGTAGGCTTTCTCTTGAATGATCTGTCTTAGTAGTAATGTCTCTCTTGTGTATGTAGTTGCTGTGTTTAAACAGTAGTATCATATAGTAATGAGTGATTCCCTGAAGAATCACTTTGTTATTCTGTTGGTTGTTTTCTAGAATGGCAATCCCAGTATGTTTGGTGTTGGAAACACAGCAGCACAACCCCGGGGCATGCAGCAGCCTCCAGCACAACCTCTCAGTTCATCTCAGCCTAATCTCCGTGCTCAAGTGCCTCCTCCATTACTCTCCCCTCAGGTAAACAAGCTCTTCTCCTCTTTTCTGGGGAAGAACCTTGAATAAGTTTGTGTTTAAAGGCTGAAGTGATGGCTGTTCTTCTAGAGGACCCATTTTGAGTCCTACCCACATGGCAGCTCCCAGCTGTCTGTAACACTATTCCTGGGGAATCTGATGTCGTCTTATGGCCTCTTTGGGCATCATGCAGGCATATGATTCACTGAATACATGCATGCAAAACATTTATACAAATGAATTAAAATTTATGTTTGAGATGACCAGTGGACATCATAATAATTACTGACATCTTGGGATACTGCAAGTACCATTTGGCTGTTGCTGCAAAAGTGTGAGAGAAGGATTAAAGAATGGTTATTTAAATCTAAAATGTACACTATTTTCTTTTTCTCTTTTTTTTCCTGTAAAACCTCTTCAGGAGGACAACAGCAAAGTCAAATAGGATGGTTAGGATTTATCTTCGTCATTTTGACCTACTCTAAAAGAGTGTGTGTGGAATTGTTTCTTAGTTAAGAAAAATACACTTTGAGTGACTGTCACATCTCATAAAGGAGCTCACTGCTTTTAACTGCCTAATTGATAATTAAATTGCATAGTATGCTTAGCTAGTCTGAGATATTGCAACATTACTAACTTAACCATTGTGATCTCAAGGTTCCAGTTTCATTGCTGAAGTATGCACCAAACAACGGTGGCCTGAACCCGCTATTTGGCCCTCAACAGGTAGCCATGCTGAACCAGCTATCCCAACTAAACCAGCTTTCTCAGATCTCCCAGTTACAGGTAAGTATTTATTATCTGCTTGGTATGCAGCGGGGGTTCTGCAGCAAGCACTGCAGTAAACAGAGGCATTGCGTCCATAGCCTGCATAGAGCTGACAGCCTGTCAGAAAAGATGAAGAGTGAGCCTGCGTGGAAGGAAGTTCAAGATGTTATTCAGGGGAGATCCAGCAAGGGACTATAGAAAGGGAAGCATGATTAGGAAAAAAAAAAGCCTGTTAAAGTAAAGCTGGGGGGTGTTTCATTGGTAGAGGTTAACATGCAAAGCCCTTGGTTCTATCCATAGCATTGCAAAAGATAGATTGAACCAAAGACAGGGTTTTTGCAGAATTTCTGGAAACTAGATTGATATTCCAAGGAAGAGGTTTTTACTATGTGAGGCAGGACCTGTGTATGTAGTATAGTCCTATAGGTTCACTGACCGTAGTTACCCTTAACCATTCTAATCTGCAACAGCTCAACAGTGAGAACCCTTTTCCATCTTCTTTCAGCGATTGTTAGCGCAGCAGCAGAGGGTGCAGAATCAGAGAAGCGTGCCTTCTGCTAACCGACAGCAGCAAGACCAGCAGGTAGAAAAGCCCTCTCCACTGGTTAATGAAAGAATTTTATTAAAATTTAATGAAGTGTGCATTTTTAGTCTGCTGTTTGTCCAGAAGTTATAGTAACTATAGAACTTTGATTGGTGTCCTTCCTCCTGGAAGGAGGTGAGTTCAGAAATAAAGAGTGTGTACTTGTGAAGATTCACGCTCATAATTTTCCTGCCTATTTTGCTGTTTGAAGGGTCGACCTCTTAGTGTACAGCAGCAGATGATGCAACAGTCTCGTCAACTTGATCCAAGCCTGCTGGTGAAGCAGCAGACTCCGCCTTCTCAGCAGCCGCTCCATCAGCCAGCCATGAAGTCCTTCCTTGACAATGTCATGCCCCACACTACACCCGAGCTGCAGAAAGGGCCATCGCCAGTAAATGCTTTCAGCAACTTTCCTATAGGTGAGTTCCTGTTTGGCCACTACCCAGGTTACCTCCACTGCCTTTGCAGCACTATTCTTCAGCACAGCGCTGGCCTTAGAGATGCTACTTATTGGGGAGTAACTTGTACGATCTCCTAGATTAAGCTCATCTTCATGCTTCGGGGATGGAGTCTGTGTGTTCACAAAAACCACAGTATTTTAGAAAGTTGTTCTAATGAGAAAAGGATAGACTAGAGGACACATTTGTTTTCAGATTCAGACTGGGATGTGCAGGGACAGAAAGTCTGACGACAGTGTTACTAGGAAGAGAAATGATAAGCAGGTGCTGCTTATGGGAGGTACTGGGAATAAGCCCATTACGTTTGTATTGAATTAAGAAAATAGGTATGAGAAAGACTTGCCTCTTGTTTTCTCCTAGATCACCAGTCTTTTATTCACTGAGGAAATTCAATGCTTGCATGTTTTCTCTTCCCCGGGTTCCTATGTTTGGATTCTTGGTTAAGCATAGCTCATTAATTTTTTTTTTCTAATCCCTCTCCTGCCTGAACAATAGTTTCATGTAAATGAGCCATGTTGTTGTTAGCCCAGCTCTTCTGAAGACCTTAATTCTCATTACATATTCTGGGCTGTACACAGCAGCTGGAGTCTGTGTTGTTCCTGCTGGTATTTCTCTCTGACTGGGAGGTTTCTAATTTGGTTCTTCTGATGTTATGTAATAGACTCTGTGCTAGGGCAAGAGTCCTTGGGATTGTTAGCAGAAGCAGTCCCCATGTCAGTTACCACTGCTAAATACTTTAGAAGGTGCTGAAGGTGAAGGGAAGTGGTTCCACTTGACAGATACAGAACTATGGAGAGCAAGTTGCAATGTTTCATCTCCAGGTGGCCTTTCCATTCTGCTTCACCTACATAGATACTACACAATAGCCTGTGAGCAGAATTTGGCCACTGTCCAGTTTCACAAGGTTTTATTGGAACAGAACTATGTTACTTCTTTAACATAATGTCTGTGGCTGCTTTTGCATAGTAACATAGCGAAGGCTATACATATATTCCCCAAGCTACCTTTTGAAACTTTATGCAGAGTATTTGAAAATTCTTGGTCTAATTGACGGGTCTAAGAGCAAAAGTTTGTTTTCCACAAAAAATGAAATGTAGTGCTGAGCGGCGGGCTACGTTCCCGCCCGGCTACTGCATGGCTAGCTTTATACCCGAAATAACAACACACAAATTGTATTCTTTTAAACACTGCTTGGCCCATTATTTCTAACCTCTTACTGGCTAACTCTCATATCTTGATTAACCCATTTCTAATAATCTGTGTAGCACCACGAGGTGGTGGCTTACTGGGAGAGATTCAGCTTGTCTGACCTGGTGGCTGGATCCATGGCATCTAACTTACTTCCCTTGTTCCCAGCATTCTGTTCTGTTTACTCCACCCACCTGTGTTCTGATTTATCAAGCCAAGCAGTTTCTTTATTAATTAACCAATGAAAGCAACAGATAGACAGATGACCCTCCTCCATCAATGGAACTGGGAATAATTTAAAGAATTTATACTACAGTCCTAATACTGTATTTTAAGACCATTGAATTTCAAACTTGAAAATAAGAACTACTTGGGACAGTGTTTAGACTTTTGTTTCATGACAAACATTTGAAGTGATTCTAGTGCTCGTAGTACCTACATCACACTTTCAAAAACGCTGGCTTTCTATCAGTTTTCTGACTATATTTTATAAAGCAGAATTATCTGTCCTTGGGGCTGGAGAGATGGCTCAGCAGTTAAGAGCACTGCCTGCTCTTCCACAGGTCCTGAGTTCAATTCCCAGCAACTACATGGTGACTTGCAACCATCTGTAATGAGATCTGGTGCCCTCTTCTGGCCTGCAGGCATACAGACAGACAGAATACTGAGAATACTGTACACATAATAAATAAATAAATCTTAAAAAAAAAAAAAGAATTATCTGTCCTTAGACCAAGAGCTTATCTGAGGAGATCATGCTCTATCAGCAAAGACTCAAATAAATTGTGCCTAACAGATATGGGAGTCTTTCTCTCAGGTGCCATTGTTGGAGTTAGGATAAATAGCATCTTTTGGCTAGTCAGCCATCTGTAAAGTAATGAACTTGAAATCAAGAACTGACAATTGAGAGTGATCATACATTATACATGACAGTCTGGGAAAATAGTTAGAGTACAATTACAAACTGTATATAGTCCTCTTAAAACTTTTTTCTCCTATTGTGTGAAGTTTTTAAATGATAAAGCTTGTATGGATGAATAGTTTTACACATGTACAGCCCTTGTGATTTGAAAGCACAGTACTGTGTAATATTAGAGGACCTACTGAACCACACGCCTGTGATTGGACTGTATATGTGTGTTTGCTGAAGGACATTAGGCAGCATTGAAAACAGTTCCTGTATATAATTTTTAGAAAGTAGAAATTTGATTATGGAAGTAAAATGTCCTGTTTTATAATTTTTAAATTTTATTTTAAAGGCTTGAACTCAAACTTGAATGTAAATATGGATATGAACAGTATTAAAGAACCACAGTCAAGACTAAGGAAGTGGACTACAGTGGACAGCATTTCTGTGAACACATCTTTGGATCAAAACTCCAGCAAACATGGTATCAATTATAGTCTTTGACTTCTCTTGGGGAAAAAAAAATGTGGGGTGGGTATGGAGGTAAGATTGCTTAGTGGTTGAGTGTTTGTCACCAGGTCGTACAACCCGAGTTCAGATCTAGAACCACATGATAGGAAGAGAGCCAACTCCGACCCACTTGTCCTCTGAACTTCACGTATACGCTACACACAGAAACACATACGTATAAAATAAAATAAACTAAATAAATAATAAACCCGGGTAACACGAAATTTTGACCTTTATCTCTTTTGTGTTTATGTATTCCAGCACAAAGTTAGTAGAGATAGAGACCTAGCACTTGGGAGGAAGATTTTGTCTTCATCAGAATGAAGTATAAGCAGAGGGGCACAGAGAAAGGAAAGAACAGGAAATATCCTGGAGCCACTATGGTTTTCCACCCACTCTTCATGTGTGCTGTCTGTCACAGAGCACTGAGTGCTTCCTTTTTCTTGCATCTTTACATAATAAACTGGGCAGTCTGGTGCTTACATCCCTAATGAGAAGCTTTACTCCATTTGCAAAACTAAGAAGTGACTATGCCAGTGTGGCTTGCTTACATTTCGTCCTCATGGTTTTCTTTGTAGGTGCTATTTCAAGTGGTTTTAGGCTGGAAGAATCTCCATTTGTTCCCTATGACTTTATGAATAGCAGTACTTCACCAGCCAGTCCTCCAGGTTCAATAGGAGATGGCTGGCCACGTGCCAAATCGCCTAACGGCTCTAGCAGTGTTAACTGGCCACCAGGTAAGATGCTCATAGTGCCTCTGTGTTGTCTGCTTTCACCAGTGGTTTGATCTGGTTTTATGATCAGAAGTGCAGCCCTGACACAGTGAAAGGGCAAACATTGTCTGCATGCTCTGGTTCCTCTGCTCCAAGTAGTGATCATGGCATGGTTCACTGACCTGTGTGGAAGTCTCAGAGAGTCCCCTAGTGGGTGGTTGCTCTCTGGCTCTGTCAGAGGATTCGCTTGACACTGAGGCTCACTGGAAGTGCATCTCTGGCCTGCCTAAGTTTCTGCAATGCTATAAAGATAGAAATTTAGAGAAATTATTTCATTTGTATAAATAAGCAAGTTTATATAGGGGTATATATAATCCTGTTACCAGCCTGGACTTTTAGGAGGCATTGTTACATAGGTTTTAGGAATGATTGGATATTTAGTTTGTATTTTAAAGCCATGCACTAAATTTGAATTTCCATTTGCAGAATTTCGCCCTGGTGAACCATGGAAAGGTTATCCAAACATTGACCCTGAAACTGACCCTTACGTCACTCCTGGCAGTGTCATAAACAGTCTTTCGATTAATACTGTGCGGGAAGTTGATCACCTCAGGGACAGGAACAGTGGTATGTAGGGCCTGAGTTGTGCAACAGCATGGGATAAGAACGTCTCCAGGTGGCTGGTGGGAACAGGATTCCCTCATTCCTCACATCCACGGGGACTGGGACATAGAAAAGCAATTAACTGTGGCCACTTTTAAGATGCTGAGGATTTGTGGCTTGAGTAAGTGAACACCAGGGACATGCAAACATTTACTTTCTGATAACGCTGTCAGCGACTGCCAGATGGACAGTTCACTTATAGTCAACAGTGTTGACATGCTTTCCTCGGGAGAAACAGCCTGGGCTCTTAAGGCTTCAAACACTGAAACTCATGTATTTTCTAAAGGGCTGTCCAGTGAAATTACCCTGTAACTATCGTGGGGCTGTTTTCCACCTTAGGCATATGTGAATATTTTGTCTGTTATTTTGCACTAGAAGAAAAATTAATGAAATGAGTTAGTGAAACACTAAAATAACTGAAAACTTGTAGTATAATTTACAAAGGAAATTCAAAAGTGTCAACTGTTTATACTAATATGAACTTATTAAGATAGCAAGTGTTTGCCACATCATAGTGCTAATTGAAGAGTCCTATCATCCTGAAATGGCAGAATCTACCCAATAGCTGTGTTAGAGTTAGAGCCAAGACAGCAGAAGATAGTGATGCACAAGGCCAGGCTAAAGGGAGTTAGAAGAGTTGTTTGCTTATAGAAACTGCTTCTTTGAGGGTAGAATGTTCTGAAAGTTGAAAGGAAAGATGAAATTTGATATAAAAGGAAGAACCACCACTAAAAGGTTAGAGCTGAGGGCCCATGTATCTAAATGATGTGTAGAATAGACTCTATGGGAGGCTAGTCAGGACTGTCTTAGTGACCAGGTGACAGTCAAGTCTAGAGCTAAACTAGAGGAAAAGACTACAGAGCCCAGATATGGAGAAGGCAGAAGCCCTGGATCTTGGGTAGTGTGTGACAGGGTACTTGGGTGGCCTGACTTGCCAGTAGAAAGTTGTCATTCAGAGTCTCAGGCTAGGAGCAGCAAGAACAGCCTCTTCAGTGCCCAGTGCTTGTCAAGGAGAGCCTGGGTCTCCTAGTCGTTGCTCTATTCTTGGGGAGCAAGAAGGAAATGCCTATTTTGAGCCAGGGCAGAAACAATCAGCAGGAAGGAAGCTGCTGTCTTGGTTCCCATCTTTAATCTTTAGTCTTGTTGGCGTCTATCTTGAGGCATGCTGTGACCCTGCAACTTCTCAAACACTATGCCCTGCTCTGGGAGCTAATTGGACTCTCTTCTGCAGGGTCATCCTCATCCTTGAACACCACGCTGCCTTCAACTAGTGCCTGGTCATCCATTCGTGCCTCCAACTACAATGTTCCCCTCAGCAGTACAGCACAAAGCACTTCAGGTGGGCCCTCTCAGGAACAGCCTGGTGGTTACTTTTCCTCTTGTCTTCTCAGGTAGTTGGGGAATGTTTGTGATCCTAGGGAGGTGTTGCAAGCATTTTTTCTCCCCTTTTAAACTTGAAGTTCAGCGGTCGTGTAAAACAGTTCACCTCTACCACACATCTAAGCCTCCTCAGCCCTGTGATAAAGTACAGTTTAATCCCGAGCATACTGAAAGCCATCTGCATTCGTTTATTTAATTCTCAATCCTTCGCAGACTGATAGCTGTACAAAATGCAGGAAACAGGAATTTGTAGGCACTGCCAGAATGAGTGTGCCCTGGAGAACTAGGCCCCTGCAGGGAGCTAGGTGGCTGTAGTCCTGGGTTTTCACTATGAATCTGCTGTTGCTCGGGTAAACTGTGATATGGCCAGACTTCCTTCAGCCACACTTGGAGGAGCCATGACCTAATGGCCATACACTTTGTAATAACTCAGGTCTGAATGCTCAACAGTTGTTGAAGGGTTTCTCCTCCCTCCTCTCCCCAGTCTTTCAGTGTTGTTTATGGCACTGTTATCTCTCAGCTCCGTTACTGCACACCCACAGCTTTAGCTCTGCTCTGAGCCAGCAAGAATAGGTCGCATCCTGGTTGTTTTTAAGCTAGAAAGGGCCTACATTTGCACCCTAGCTGAACAGATCATTTGCCTTTCTGAGGACACACTGAGAAAGAGCCTTGCAGCCAGTGAGCATTTCCCACACCACTTTCCTGAATCGGGTGACTGCTGTAGCTCTTCTCCCAGGAGTAGATGATGAGCTAAAACTGTTACCTGCTGACCTTGCATCTACTGAGTAGCCCGGTCGGCCTGGGAGGCTGCAGATGTGAACTCTCAGTCGTCTCTTGTGATCTCAGAGAGCAGCTCTATGCTTGCATAATCTCTAGGCAGCAGATGAAGGTCCTGAGGAAGGAATTGCTGTTTGGGGGCTGTTTTTCTCCTTTAGGTCTTTAGTTGCGTTTAGGGTTTTTTGATAGTTTCCGTTTGTTTGACACACTTTTCATGGGATAGTGATATTATTGTATAAATTCTCTCTTTTTCTAACATTATCCCACCTTCTTCAGTTTTGTTTTTTTTTTTTTTTAATTTTCTTTTTTCCTCCTTTCTCCTTTGAATAGCCAGAAATAGTGATTCCAAATTGACGTGGTCTCCTGGTTCAGTTACAAACACCTCTCTGGCTCATGAGCTGTGGAAAGTCCCTTTGCCACCTAAAAACATCACTGCTCCGTCCCGCCCACCTCCGGGGCTGACTGGTCAGAAGCCACCCTTGTCTACGTGGGATAATTCCCCCCTTCGTGTAGGTGGAGGATGGGGAAATTCTGATGCCAGATATACCCCAGGTAGGACACAGCTGCTATGGTGGTTGATGATGAGCTGATTTCTGTAAGCTGGGAGGCCGCACCCTGGGAAGGCGGGATGAGCTTGAATAGGCTTTGTAGTTCATTGCCATGTTTTGCAATTTTCTTGAGGAGTCTTGACTAGTTTCCTTCAGAATGTTTACCCAAACTTGTATGGTGATACATGCCTGAAATCTTAGCACAAGGGGAGTGAGGGCAGGAACATTAAGTATAAGGAGGTTGGTATCATTTGTTCATGAGACCCTGTCTAAATAAGAACGCTTACCCAATGTTGATGGTAATGCAATGGTCGATGGTAGCGAGAGTGGGGAAGTAGCCTTTTTTCAGAAGTTCTTTGGGAAGGCATCTTAAGCGTCTGATGGTTTCCTGCTCATGGCAGGCTTGCAGAGCAAGGCTGCTATATAGAACATGAATTGCAGAGGCTGTATGGAGGACAGCCCAACTGAGCCTTGGAGAGTGGGCTTGTTTGTGTAGTAGTTTGGCCTATCCCAAAAATGACCATGCAGTTTGCTGTTTAAGCAGACATTTGAGAATGGAAGGGGGTGCTATTGATCTTTAAACTCAAGCACACATAGGTCAGATTATTCCAGGAGAACTACAGTGACGTGATTGTGAAATACCTGTAGGTAGTCACAGGCAGTTCTTCTGCTAGAGTGAAAGTGATGGCCATGGGGCCGTGTAGGAAGGCTAGATGGGGTACCCACATGGTAACCCAGACAAAATCAAAGACCGAACAGATCAGTCCCCCTAAAGCTTCCCATCTTAGGGTACATGCAGGGACACTTCCCTGAGGCCTGCCTCTAGGAGCAAATTTGGTAGAAACGATGCCAGAGAGGTAGAAAAGCGTTGTGGCTTATCTGCTTCACAGAAAGAGCCACCTGCAGTAGTGATCAATGCCCGATCCAGACTAGAGTGAGCTGACATCCCACGCCTGTTTGTTACAATAAGGGGTAGGCAAAGGAGATGGGAGCCCTGATGACTGGAACTAACTGTCATTTGCTTGGGCTGTGTCTCTCCTAAATAGTCACAGTGGTAGAGTGCTGACTTCCTTTCTCTTTGTTAGGTTCCAGCTGGGGTGAGAGCAGCTCAGGGAGAATAACGAATTGGCTTGTTTTGAAAAACCTCACACCTCAGGTAAGGAGGCACCTATCTGATATATGCGGTGGACACGGGAGCATGGGAACACTCTGCTGTTCCAGAACAGGGCCTGTCAGTGGTCATCAAGGCTGGGCCGAGCATGATACTCAGTTGCCTTGGGTCTGATTCACTGGTTTTCATGCTGTTATGTTTAGACGAGCCACAAAAATGCAGGTGCCTCCATCTCACCCAATGCTGACTGGGTAGTGCTGGCCTGGTGGCCTGGGCTTTGCAGGCGTGTTTGTGGGATTGTGCTGCACCTCCAAAAACCTTGGCTTGCCCCTCTATATCTGAGCATTTTCTTAGCCCCTGGGCTACCCGCCCAGCCACTCCCCTATAGGGCCTTCGGGTCCTGTTCTGGAGCAGGAGCATGGTGGCTTGTCACATAGCTCTAGGCCCAGTGGACATAAGAAAGGGGTGCTGAACCTGGCATTAGAAGGACCGGGGCACCTCCTGAAGCTCTTTCAAAGAAGCTCCTAACCTCAGCCTGCTCTGTCTAGATTGATGGCTCAACTCTGCGCACCCTGTGCATGCAGCATGGTCCACTGATTACATTCCATCTGAACCTTCAACATGGAAATGCTCTGGTCCGTTACAGTTCAAAAGAAGAGGTAGTGAAGGCACAAAAGTCTCTGCACATGTAAGTTGCCTAGTCTCCTATTAGGGAAGGTCTGGGGGAACTGTGAGTAGAAACCCAGCCCAGGATCCCTGTATAGACCTGGTCAGTGTGGGCCTGGAGAGACTGAGGTGGAGGGATCACTTGAACCCAGGAGTTGGAGGCCAATGCAGGAAATACAACAAGACCCTAGATAAAAAAATGAAAATAAAATCTCAAGGAAGTGGAGAACTGCTTGTGTTGCCTGCAGTAGACAAATCATGGGGTCTAGACACCCCATGATTCTTTCTGGGATACACACTGTGGGTGTGGAGCAGGCCAGGTTCCTTCTGCTCCTTCTTGATTTTTTTCCCCTCAGAGCAAGTCCCACTGCTGGTTAAGCTTGTGAAGCCATGCAGTCAGAAGGTCTTCTCATCTTGTGCCCTCTCCTCTAGGTGTGTGCTGGGGAACACTACTATTCTCGCTGAGTTTGCCAGTGAAGAGGAGATCAGTCGCTTCTTTGCACAAAGTCAGTCTCTGACCCCTTCTCCTGGCTGGCAGTCTCTCGGGTCCAGCCAGAGCCGGCTGGGCTCCCTCGACTGTTCCCACTCATTCTCCAGCCGGACCGATCTCAATCACTGGAATGGTGCTGGGCTGTCGGGAACTAACTGTGGAGACCTTCACGGCACTTCCCTCTGGGGGACCCCACATTATTCCACAAGCCTGTGGGGTCCCCCAAGCAGCAGCGACCCCCGGGGAATTAGCAGCCCATCCCCCATTAATGCTTTTCTTTCTGTTGACCACCTGGGTGGGGGTGGAGAGTCCATGTAACCGCATAGGTGTAGACGCAAACTGTGACCTCAAGAAGAGAAGGAAAGGAGCACTAAGTTGGGCTCGCCGCCTGCAGCCAGGGCCACCTGTGGGAACAGCTATTTTCTGCACATTTTCCACTTTGTTTTCCCCAGAACATATCAGTTTGAATACTTGAATCATGCAGGCCAATATTATAATGTGAAAGGGTATCTATCTATTTACACTCCCAAATAGCGCCATACAGCTAACCGTGTGGAATTGAGCTCACTTGTGGATTCATCATGTTTAGCCTTCAGATTCCTTCTTTCCTTCATTTCCACCCCCACCCCAACCTTTTATTTTTATTTGTTTTGTTTTGGGTTTTTTTTTTTTTTGCAAACATTTTTGGGCTGATGTATGAGCTTTTACCTTTGCACTGAGTGATGTTCTCTCCGTCTAATCGGCAATGTGGGGGGGCAGCTGTTCCAGTGTAAATGTTTACTCAAGGATGTTCTTAAAGGCGAGCGCTCTCTACTCTGCCTCATGTTGCCTACCTTATTGTGGTATCGTGGAGTTTAGAAGATCAAGTTAAGATACTGACGTAGGATTCTTAAAGTATTGCACCAGTTTTTTCATGTCGTAAAACTAAAGAATTTTCGCTCTACAGTTTGAGAAACTGTGGCCACCGCTGTGACCTGCAGCCCGCCTGCTGCCCAGGACGGGCCCTGCACTTTGAACAGGCTTTCCATGTTGTTTTGAAGGTTCCCACGGTGAACCTTCTTGTTTACAGATTTTTTGTTTGTTTTTTGAGAAAAAAAAATGTTTACTCTTCCATCATTTAAAAAAAATTTAAAAGACAAAAAAAAAAAAGAGGAGGGTGGTTTAAAAGACGCTTTCTATCTCTGGGAAAAAGAGCAGCATTTGGCCATGTTCTTCTGTTTTCTATCCCTATCCTAAATCAAAGAGCATGGTTCTCAGGAAACCAGTTCCCCGTCAAAAAAATCTTGTAGTTTCTTATAGGAAAAAAGAAAACCCTGACTTTTAGCACTGATATTACGTATTGCTCTGTTCAAGAATTTTCTCTGCCAAAAAAAAAGAAAAAAAGAAAAAGAAAAAAAAACCGCTTCGAGCTGGAGTTGCCGTCTGCTTTCAGATGCTGTCCTTTATTAGTGAGTGATGATGGTTTGCTGATAATCGCTAGGTGACTTTTTGTAACCCCATCAGTGGCTCTCCTGTCCCTGCTCTCTTGTGACCGTGTTCATGTTTAACTGTTGTACCTTAAAGCCGAGATCAGTAACTATGCATACTGTAACCAAGACATTGGGCTTACAGAGTTGTTTGTTGTATAAAAAAAATTTTAAATGTTGTTGCAAACTAACGAGTTACAGACCATTTTAAAATTTCTTTCCTCCCCAGCTCCTGTTTTTTTGCCCACAAATGGTATTATAATGCTTGCTTAGTCAAAGAAGAGAGACTAAACAAGGGTAAACTTTTAACAGTACAGAATATGCCATCATTTCATTGCCTTGATTCTAACTGTTTGTGTCCTAAGATGCAAAAGAGGTCAGTGGCTTTTAACTGTTTACAAATAGGATGTGATTGTAGATGTACAGTTTGGTTGTGTTGAATTATGAGATCTTCAGATAATAAACCATGACTTTTTTGGCTGCTCAACATTAATTGTCTCTTTTTTGTGAATTTATTTGTAGGCTTTTTATAATGAAAGTTACAAAGTCGCTGCACATGAGGCTCTTCTCATAGAGCAGCAGATTAAAAATCTAAGCAAATATTTGAACATTTTACCTGAACTTCTCCACAATCACCCTGAGATAATGTGAGAACAGTGGAAGCTGTAGCTTGCTCCCTCCTCCCCCGAGCATCTTTGGGATCTTGTTGCTCTTCTGTGGCTTCACCTTCCCCACCATCTGTGCCCATCTCAAGCCTCAGCGGGACCATTCGGAACATGAAGCTTAGTGACTTGACAACATCCTAGTGTTAACCTCTCATACCTCTCACACAGTGGGGATGCCTCCGTCGTGCCCCTTGCTCCCTGCTGCAGGAGCCCAGGGCAGAACTGTTTCTGTATCCCAGTGTATGAATTCAAATCCCGCTCCAGCTTGCCAGCTGTACGCTATTGTCGGACACCGTAGCCTAAGCAGATGTTCAGTGATTCATTCGGTGTGTATTGACTTCCATGCTGGTTTTTCCAAAACCAAAGGTAGCTTTGAAAAACCATGTGTGGAGATGTTCAGAACATTAAGCCGAGTGACCTTTTGGGGCTTTGAGTAGTATATAACTGACTTCATAACTTCGTTAATTGTATTGTTAAAAGTGTTTGGGAGTTTTTTGCGCTTGTTATGTGGAAATAAAGTGTTTGGTTTTAAAAAAAAATTCAGTGGTTTTGATATTTACCTCATTTTTTTTTTTTTACCTCATTCTTAATAGCTTCTCTATTCTCTTGTCATTCTTGAGTCATTCCGAATCCCTCCCCGTTACCAGTACCTCATTCTTGGCCATCGCTTCCCACTGTCCCGGCTGCCAGACCTCAAGTTCCCTGTGGCCTTTGGGAGTCAGCTTGGTGGAATGTGCTCCCATCCATCCAGCTGTGCTCTTAGTTCTGCCTGCCCTGAGCCGCCCTGCAGGCTGTATCCCAACGTGGCAGCCCTTCCTCAGACAAGGCTGTTTTCCCTGATTGTTGGCCCCCAGCAAAGCAGTCCCCTCCCACCTCTGCTTGCTACAGAACCAAAATTCATTGCTGATCATTGTGCAGATACAAGATCAGACCCCCAAGCATCCACTGAGCTCGCCTGTAACCTTCCCTGTCATATATCATAGTGCTTGTTGACATTGGAAGGCAGCAATCGGGATGAGACCTTGGCAGGTCAGAGCACCTGTAAGCCTGGGGTCTGAAGATGGGGCTGTGCCTCTGAAGATGGGGCTGTGCCTCTGAAGATGGGGCTGTGCCTCTGAAGATGGGGCTGTGCCTCTGATGACCGAGCAAGACTGGTGGCATTCAGCTGCCCACCCTCTACAAAGTTCCCCTCTGTTCTTGCTGATTGCTAGGTTAGTGACGCTACAAGGGTGTTTCTTAGAGCTAGAATCCTCCAAACAAACCTGAGAGACCCTGACCCCCACATGACTAGGGTTTGGGCCCCAGTGGGACCCTGGGTAGCCTTTAGAAAGTTCAGCGGGAGGGAGAGTCGCTGTGTGTGTAAGACACTGTATACACATGCCCTTGCTCAGCCTTGCTCTTGCTCAGCCTTGAAGCATCTCTGGAGAGCCGTGCTTCTCAGAATGTACCACTTGCCAGCTCCCCCGACTTCTTAAGCTTTTATTTACTTACTGTGTGCGTGTGGTGCACACACCCAGGTTTTCACACATGCCAGAGGAAGTCGTTGGATGTGTTCCTCCATCACTCCGCACCTCATCCTCTTGGGCACATCTCTCCTTCATGGGCACTAGGCAACCGGCCTCAAGTCCTTGTGGGCTCACAGAATGCACTTTCCCCACCCCAGCCTCAGTTAAGCTTTAATTTTAGGTCCAGCTGCATACAGATGTTGCATTCTGCTGCTGTTTTCATCTGAAAAATGCTGCTGTAAGTAGGTAGTTGCCTTGCTGTCTTTCAGAAAGCCCCCCTAGGACACTGGACAAGGGTGCTGCCTCACTTTTTTTAAAGTTGACTGTAGCCAGGTGTGGTGGTGCACACCTTTGACCCCATTTGGGAGGCAGAGACGGGTAGATTTCTATGAGTGAGAATAGCCAGGACTACATAGAGAAACCCTCTCAAAGGAAAAAAAAATGAAAAAAACCTGACAGGTAAAGTTGCTGAGCCACTGACTGTCGCCTTGAGCTTGCAGCCCTGCCCAAGCCTAGGATGCCTTGTTCTGGCTAGTGGAGCTGATCCGCAGATAGGAAAGCCGTGTTTAGGGGCACTGAAGGAGAACTTGACTTACAGCCCTATCCACATGGCCCTGGATGGAACAGTCTGTAGCCAGGCATGCAGTGTGGGGGCCTCTGGGTTGCTTCCCCGAGTCATCCAGGTTTTTGGTTTGCTTTGGATTTTTTTTTTTTGTTTTTTTCGAGACAGGGTTTCTCTGTGGTTTTGGAGCCTGTCCTGGAACTAGCTCTTGTAGACCAGGCTGGTCTCGAGCTCACAGAGATCCGCCTGCCTCTGCCTCCTGAGTGCTGGGATTAAAGGCGTGCGCCACCACTGCCCGGCTGCTTTGGATTTTTTTAAACGTACTACTTTATGTATGGGTGTTTTGCCTGTTTGTGTATTTTATTTGTGCATCATGTGCACACATGTCTGGTGCTTGTGGACACTCCCTGGAACTGGAGTTAAACATGGTGTGAGATACTGTGTGGATGCTGGGGATTGAACCCAAGTCCTCTGCAGGAACAGCCAGTGCTCTTAACTGTTGAGCCATGGCTCCAATCCCAGTTGCCTAGATTTTAATGAGTTTGATTGTTTAAAAAAAAACAAAAACAAAAACAAAAAAACGATGTCTTTGCAAAGGAAAGCTGGTGATACCTGACATAGAAGATCCAGAAAAAAAAAAACAAAAAAAACCCTACACTACCACCTTTTAAGGGTTGGCCTCCAAGCAGGTACCTAGATGGCATGCCACAGCAGCCACACCTGGCCAAAGAGCACCTGAGAGCAAGACCGGCCAGGAGGGCCACCAGGGAACAGATAAAGGAAGCTGGCTGGGGAGGGACTGAGCCAGGACTCTTGGACAGGAGCCATGCTTCTCAGTCCTGCCTGCCTGTGAGGAGTGCCCGTGTGCTGGTCCCATGCCTCATTTCACAGGGCACAAGGTTTCAAAGCTTTCTTAGTTTTACAAGCCATCACGTAGGTTCTAGCATTTTGTCTGCCGATTCCTGCAAGGTGTATCCCCAGGCCCAGCCTTATTTCCCACATTACTGGCCTGCCACCAGCAGCCCAGTTGTTGGTTCTGTGCCAGATCCCAGAGGTAATAGAATGCTTGTGTCCTGAGTTGATACTGCAGCATAAACAACGTAAACAACGTCACCATGGGAACGTCTGGATGAGGTCAGCAGACCAGCTGGGTGGGTGGCAACGTCTAGTTGTGACGTTAGACAGTGACAGATGTAACCTAGAGTCATTGAGATTCTTTATTCCAGTTGCATGTGGATCAACAAATATAAATAAAAATTTCAATTAAAAAATGTGAACTAGGGGCTGAGGAGATGGCTTAGTGGGTCTGCTGCTTGCTGTGTGAGTTCAGGTCCCAGTACACACCTAAAAGGTGGGGTGGGGCAGTGTACTCCGGTAATCCCAGCACTGAACGGCAGAGGCAAGCAATCCTAGGGACTTGCCCAGTAAGCCAGTCCAGCAGACTTAGTGAGCTCAAGGCTCAGTGAGAGACTCCGTCTCAAGAAATAAGGAGAAGGAGGCTGACAAATGGCTCATTAAATTTAAAAAGAAAAAAAGTCCTTGCTGTAAAAACTGATGACCTCATTGTTCATTGTTCAGTTTCTGGAGATCACATAAAGGTGTAAGGGGGCAACTGAGGCCACAAAGTAGTCTTCTGACCTTCACAAGAGTGCCACCACCTCATCTACACAAACAATAATAAAGAAAAGAAAGAAGCTAGGTAGTGACAAAGGGAGACGCCAAAAATTGACCTCTGAACTTCACAGCCACATGCACACCTATACACACATATTCATACACCACACACCCATACTCACTCCACAACATGCACACACCACCCACACTCATACACCACACACTCATAGTACGCCACACACTCATAGTACGCCACACACTCATAGTACACAACACACTCAGAGTATGCCACACACTCATGTAGAAGGAGCTGCGAGCTATGTTCCTGCCACCTGGCTCCCGGTTGCCTGGCTAGCTTATGCCCCGAAATAATTTTACGGAAACTGTATTCTTTTAAACACTGCCTGGCCCATTATATCTGGCCTCTTCTTGGCTAACTCTCATATCTTAACTAACCCATTTCTAATAATCTGTATAGCACCACAAGGTGGTGTCTTAATGGGAAAGATTCTAGTGTATGTCCTTCTTAGGCTGGAGCTTCATCGTGTCTGACCCAGAGAGGAGCGGTGTGGCGTCTGCCTCCCTTCCTCCCAGCATTCTGTTCTGTCTACTCCACCCACCTAAGAGCTGGCCTATCAAATGGGCCAAGGCAGTTTCTTTATTAACCAATGAAATCAACAGATTGACATATGACCTTCCCACATCACACTCATATGCCACACAGCCATAACCAGCCACACTCAGACACCACACATTCACATACATCACACACTCAGATACCACACACACCCATATGCACACACTCATACACCACATACACACACACTCCAGCTGGGATGCAGTTGAGAAGCAGATCACTTGCCTAGCATATTTAAGGCACTGGGAAAAAATAAAAATAAATTTTTCTCTCTTAATTTTATAGGTATTGGGCTGGAGAAATGGCTCAGAGGTTAAGAGCATTGCCTGCTTTTCCAAAGGTCTTGAGTTCAATTCCCAGCAACCACATGGTGGCTCACAACCATCTGTAATAGGGTCTGGTGCCCTCTTCTGGCCTGCAGGTATGCACACAGACAGAATATTGTATACATAATAAATAAATAAATAAGTATTTTTTAAAAATTATAGGTATGGGTGTCTTTCCTGAATGTGTGTCTGTGTACTATGTGCAAGCAGACCCAAGGAGGCCAGAAGAGAGAGTCAGGTCCCAGGGGACTAGAGTTACAGGTGGTTGTGAGCTGCCATGTGGGTGTTGGGAATTGAACCTGGGTCCTCTGGAAGAGCAGCCAGTGTTCTTAACCTCTGAGCCATCTCTCCAGGCCCCCAAATAAATATTGTTAAATTGAGTCTTGCTTTTGAAGTGAACCAAGCTTTAGAAACCGCTTAAGTGGGGCTGGAGCAGTTAAGAGAATTGGCTGCTCTTGCAGAGGACCCCAGGTTCAGTTCCCCACACCCCATGGTAGCTCACAACCATCTGTAACTATGATCCCCGGGGAACATACAAGGGATCCCTTTAAAGTCATCAGACAAGCACATGGTGCACATATACACAAGCAGGAACTCATGCACACCCATAAATAAGTGTAAATTTTTGAAAAAATAAATAAAAGCTCTCAGGTGCAACCCTGAGTGTCCCTGAGAGTAAGGGAGCAGACCAGGGAAGAGCTCTTGCTTCATGCCAGGCCCTGGGAGCTGGTGCGGGACAATCGTCTATATTCTGTCAATTATATTTTAAATAAACACTGATTGGCTGGTAGCCAGGCAGGAAGTATAGGCAGGAAAACCAGACAGGAAGTAGAGGTGGAGCAACGAGAACAGGAGTATTCTGGGAAGAAGGAAGCTCTTCCTGCAGTCCTGTCCAGACACCTAAGAAGCAGGATGTGAGCTACCCTGATGAAAAAGGTACTGAGCTATGTGGCTTACATAGATAAGAATAATGGGTTAATATAAGTTATAAGAGCTAATACAAAGCCTGAGCTAATGGGCCAATCAGTTTATAACTTATGTAGACCTCTGTGTGATTTTCTTTGGGACCTAATGATTGTGGGAACCTGGCAGGACAGAAACCCCAACAAAGCAGGCCCCTCATGTTACAAGAGCTAAGAACACGGATTCAGACACAGAGGCTTGCTCACCTGCCCCCAGAGCCACCACCACAGTCAAGACAGCATCTGGCCTTCTTCCTTGAGCTCAGTCCCGTCCCTCCCATGATTACAGCCCTCCAACAGCCCAGCTCAGAGGCCGGGACCCCCAAGCTGGTCTCCTGGTATCTGTGGCAACCTCTTCCCTCCTTCCTCAGAACATTTGCTCAACTGCCTGAACCACTCTAATCTCAAATGCACAGCCAGCTGCCTCCTGACTCCATCATAGGCTCTGGTACTAGCTGAGGGAACTCTTCCTGGGACTTCAGTGCAATGTTCCTCTCAACTAGAGGAATTTTGTCTCCATCCTTTCTGGGACGTTTGGCTTAAATGTAGTCTATAGTCTGTAGACTCTGTTAATGGAGAGAAGAGTGAGCTCCCTTCCCCACCAACAATGAGAAGCTAAATGTTGCTAAACTTAGCACGCAACAGGCAGCCTCAGAGAAAGCCCACAGTGTTGAGGACAGCAGCGATGGTTCATCACTCGCCGGCTGTCCACATCCTCAGTGCCATGCTGTTTTAGACAAAGCCAGTGCATCCCCGCCATCCATCGGCTCCAAAGGCGATGAGAATGACTCACGGAGGAACTCCCAGCTGCCAGGTCTTTGATATGTGCCCCGATCTTACCATAGCATAGGGGTCCCGTGTGATCTGCTCCTATAGTGGACTCCTGCCGGCAAGTTCAGCCGCTTGTTCATGCCCTCAGGGCTTCTAGCCCTTTCTTCTCTATTTGGCTTCAGGTTTCCTGGCAACTTTCCTGGCCCCAACACAGCTCCCTGTTTAAGAGACTGGGGGGAGCTACAGCCGGCAAGATCTAAGAGGCACCCACTTACTCACAAGGTAACCTGCACCTTCGGGAAAGGACCCCCACCCTGGAGACAGGAAATTAAAGGGATAAGGGCAGGGACTTGTGTTTGTTTTCCTTTTTGTCCTTTCGAGAGAGGCTCTTACTTGCAGCCCCAGGCTAACCTCCTACACACCATCCTCGGCCACAGCTTCTAGAGTGCTGGGCATACAGGGATGCACCCTGCTCTCGTTAGAGACTGCTCTTAACGCCCTGGTTAGAAAAGGTGGGCGGCTGCTGAGGCACCCTGGCCCTCTGTCCTCTGACCTCCCAGTCCTTGCAATTCACGTCGCATAATTTTCAGAGGCTGAGGATTGTGCTCAGCGGTGCTGGTTTCCAGGTTACATTGCGAGCACCATACAAACAGCGTTAAATGTGCTCAGAATCCAGCTGGCATCACCGACGAGCTTACAGCCCGTTCAACACTGTGTTTACCAGGTCTCCCCCCACATCCTCCACAAACTGTCCCTCCCTGTCTAGGCATCCCAGTTGGATGGGTGGAGGGCGGGAGCAGAACCATGAGTCAGACCCGAACCACCCAACACCCTGCCTCTGCACTGTGTCACTGTGTATGCTGGGCTGGTTTGTATTTCTTGATTCTCCTGCCTCTGCCTCCTGAGTGCTATCAGGGGGCGGTCACTTTGCCTGCCTAGTCTGGATGTTTCTATAACTGGAATCTCCCAATACACGGGCTGCTAGGTCTGGTTTCCTTGAAGCAGTTCATGTGAGTTGCAGCATTGGCACCCAGTTCTTTTTCACACCCTGCTCGCCGTCTTCAGCAACACTGCTGCCACCTCTTCACCTGTGTGGGCTTTTCGGTTCCTTCCCCTCTGACGCTGTTAAGGACAGAGCTTCTGTAAATATTCCTGTGTAGTTTTGTGCAGAACATCAGCTTTCCAAGAGAAGGGTGGGGGACCTGTTCTCCCCACCCCTCAGTACCCGAGATTGCAAACAGAGGCACAGCACCTATGTGACATTGTGATGGGCGCTTCATTGTTCCAAGTCTCTGCTTCCTCTGCTGGAGACACGTGTTATGAGGCCACATGTGTGCTGTTCTAAAGCTCCGAACACCAAAAACCTTTCGGTAGATTTGTGTTAAACCCATGTGGGACAAAATTGGCTGCATGGAGTTTGTGTAAAGGATTTGTTGTTACTTTCTTAGATGCTAACGATGAAGCTCGGGGCTTTACACACCTGCTGGGCTCTGTTCACCAAACGACACCCCAACCTTATTCACAGGCTTTATTTTTCTTGTAAAAGGTTTGTCTGGGGAGGGGGAGATGGCACAGTGAGGAAGAGAGCTTGCTGTGTGAGCATGAGGACCGGAGTTCAAATCCCTAGCAACTGTGTAAATAAAGCCAGGATTTGCCTCATGCAACTGTAACCCCAGTGGTAAAGGGCATGGAGACTGGATTCAGTGGCCACCAGCTTGGCCGAAAAGATCAAACTCCAGGTTCAGTGAGAAACCCTGTGGAAGAGGACACTTACATGGGTGCAAGCATGCGTACTGGCACGTGGTAGACACGCACACATAAACATCCTTTAATGGATAAATTAAATGGAAATAAGAAGTCCTGTTCTCAGGTGGAAACATGGCTGTGCTTGCTCCTGGAGGATTGCTGAAGATGTCACCAGGGCTAGTTAAAAAGCAGAAAGAACAATGTGTGTCCCTCCTCCCCCAATAATGCCACTTGGGCCAGGCTAATTTTGCTTGCTATGCAGTATTCCAGTAACTGAAACAGGTTTTGCAAGCGTTTGTTGGCCAGGTAGCCAAGCATGGAAGCAGAAACCCGGCTCTCCAATGCTTCTTCTCCCCCTTGTGTGCACATAGAATAGAGAAGCTGGTAACTGGAGGTGTGGGCAAAGGTGACTGCAGATACCCTGGGCTCTGCACATGCATCACCAACCACAGCTCTTCATGGGACCCCTGGTTAGGAAATAGCAGCATCAGCATATCCCACGGGTAGAGTTTGGGACCTGTGAAGTTAAAATGTCATCCACCCGTCACCTGCGAAGGCCTAAGTCAAGGGTTAGTGAACTTGACAAGAGTGATCATCAGGTCCCTGAGAAGTAATCTCGGTTAAGTGTTATCATCATAGCTCATAGGAGAGATGCTATCTATATCAGAGCTGGCAGGAGACTATGTCACACAGGGCACATGAACACACATGTAAACACACACATAGATGGATTTTTATTTTGTTCTATGTTTGAACAGGTAAAAGGCATCTGTCAACTTTATAAGTTTGTTTGGACTGCATAACCAAAGTGTAATATAAATCTCTACCCACACCGTATGAAAGTACGGCATGTAATAATAAGTCACGAGGCCTCTGTAGCCAACAAGATTTATCGTGTCTCGTCTCCTCCCCCTGCTGTTCCCTTGCAGAGGGATAGTTTACATGTCACCCGTCCTGTAGTCTCTCTTGGGTTCCTCTCATGTCTGTAGCCAAGATCCTCAGGAGGACTCCCCTGGTCAAATCTGATCATTATTAATTTTGAAGGAATCCACAGCTTTTCACTTCCTGTGGGAACAAAAGCGCAACCTCTCCCCCCAACACTTTTCATTCTGAACTTCCATTCTGAAGCTAAGACACCCATAAAGCATATAGGCTGGTTTAATTCAGCTGTCCCTTCCACAATCCAATGTCTCTCATTTCCTGTTAATTGACATTTAAAAAATTCAAAATTAACAAAGCTCCATATAAGGTCCAAACTCCCTGTGATATAATTTATATTTTCATCCTTATGTTACTTTTTTATATGACTTCATTCTTTCTCTGAAGACTTTATTACTTTTAAACTATTTTTTTTTCTATGACTGTCTACAGTTTTTTCCTGTCTGGACTTGGTTTTACTGGGTGCCTGCAGCATTCTCTGACCACAAGTCAAACTTTAAGCCCACTGTGTAGCTCAGCTCATAGGGTTGGTGACTCAAGCCCACAGGCAGTGGCCAGGAGACATGTCTCTGCACAATGCAGCCTGCCTGAGAGACTGCAGAACGAGAAAACCGCATCTGGCTCTGTGTTTGTGTTTTTGGAACTTTTGTTTTTAATCCCGTTCAGGTCCTATGTGGAAGTACGTGCCCCCATGGTGGACACCACATGTAGATGGAATTTTACTTGGGCTCCAGCTCAGAAAACATGATAACAGAGACTTATTATTAATTATGAAAGCTCAGCTTATAACTTAGGCTTGTCTCACTAGCTCTTATAATTTAAATTAACCCATTCAATGAATCTATGTTTTTGCCTAGTGGCTTTTTGCCTTTCCTTCATCTTGTACCTCACGTTTCCTCACCATGTCCTCTGGTGACTTCAACTTTCTTCTTTCCACAACTCTCTGTCCCCAGAAGTCCCACCTAACCTCTTCCTGCCTAGCTAATGGCCATTCAGCTCTTATCAAACCAACCACAGTGACACATCTTCGCACAGTGTAAAAGAATATTCCAGAACACATATACAAATACACATAAACACAAATACCCTCCCCCCACTTTTCCCTCTTTTGATTTAGGGGGCCTTAGGCATACAAGGCAAACACTACAGACTGACTGTATCCCCAGCCCCAAATTAGTGATTTTTAATGTCAACCTAGAGCAATTGAAGCCAGGACGTTGGTTCAAATTTCTCCTCTATCTGAGTAAGAAACACATGAAATCCATGATCCGATCAAAGACTTTGTGATCAAAGTCAAGACAAGATGGGATGTGAAGGCATGTTGGTGAGGAACAGCCATTGCCTGAAACCCACAGTTTGCAAGGTTTGAAGAGGTTCTGACAGAATTCATGGCAGGCATGGTGTGGTGGTCTGGATGAGAATGGCCCCACAGGCTCATGGGTTTGAATACTTGGTCCCCAGTTGGTGGAGCTGTTTGGAAGGATGAGGAGGTGTGGTCTAGTTGGAAGAAGTGCATTGCCGGGGCAGGCTTGGAAGTTTCCAAAACCCACGCTATCCCCAGTTAGCTCTCTCTGCTTCGTGCTTGTGAATCAAACGCGAGCTCTCAGCTACCATGGGCCCATTTCATACTCAGAGCCATGTCTTCCTGCCCGCTGCCATGCTCCCCATCATGATGGCCATGAACTGTGTGGTAGACAGAACGTAATTGGCCCCCATAAGCTCATAGGCAGTGGCACTATTAGGAGGTGTGGCTTTGTTGAAGGAAGTGAGTCTTTTTCTCTTCCTGACCACCAGCTCTCAAATAATGACGCAGAGACTTATTAATTATGAAAGCTCAGCCTATAGCTTAGGCTTGTTCCAAACTCACTTTTATAACTTAACCCATTTATATTAAATATAATATATATTATATTTACATTCTATCTGCATTCTTTCATGTGGTATTATCTCTCTTCCACCTTGCACCTCCTATTTCCTCTCAGTGTCTCATGGCTTCTCCTGTGCACCTAGATTCCTCTTCCTCTTTTTTCTCTCTCCAAAAACCCCATCTATACCTCCTGCCTAGCTATTGGCCATTCAGCTTTTTATTATACCAGTCACAGAAATACACTTACGGTGTACAAATATCCCACAACATTTGTGTGTCACTGTGGGGGCAGGCTTTGAGGTGTCTTTTGATTAAGTTTTGCCCAGTGTCATAGACCATTTCCTGTTGCCTTCTGATCAAGATGTAGCTGGTACCACGTCTGTCTGCACGCTGCCATGCTCCCTGCCATGATGATAATGGACTGAACCTCTGAAACTGTAAACTTCCATCTCAATTAAATGTTTTTCTTTATAAAAGTTTCTGTGGTTGCTGGGCAGTGTTGGTGCACTCCTTTATTCTCAGCACTCTGGAGGCAGAGGCAGGCGGATCTCTGGGAGTTCGAGGACAGCCTGGTCTACAAGAGCTAGTTCCAGGACAGGCTCCAAAGCCACCAAGAAACCCTGTCTTGAAAAACAGAAGAAAAAAAAGAAAAGAAAAGAAAGAAAGAAAGAAAGAAAGTTTCTGTGGTCATGGTGTCTCTTCATAGCAATAGAAACCCTAACTGAGATAGACTATATTCCTCTGAAACTGTGAGCACAAATAACTCCTTTATATACTGCCTTGGTCATGGTGTCTTATGGCAGCAATAGGACGGCAGCTGAGGTACACAGCAAGTGCATGGCAGGATCTCAGTCAAAATACCAAGCCACCCCAAATCTGCACAAACCAGGGCCTTTAGAAGTTTAAAATGCCGGTTCCAAAGCCAGCTGGTGGTGAGGTGGGATGCAACAAAGCTTCTGTGTGACTTCAGAACTGCCCAAAGAGCCCCTGTGTGCAACTCATGTCCCACTGGGCAGACAGACAGTAGCACAACGACATGGGGACAGCTTGGCTGCTTCTGAATAAACACATACCGACCACAAGTTCCGTGCTTTCATTTCCTGGCCACCCAGACCCAAATAATCACACACAAGCTATATTGATTACAACACTGTTTGGCTGATGGCTCAGGCATATTTCTAGCTAGCTCTTACATCTTAAATGAGCCCATTTCTATTAGTGTATGTATTGCCACGTGGCTTTGGAGTTACCTCATTTTCTACATGTCTTGTTTCCCTAGTGGCTGGCTGGCATCTGCTTGACTCTGCCTACTCTCTATATATCTCTGTTCAGATTTCTTGCCTGGCTTTACTCTGCTAAGCCATTGGCCAAAACAGCTTTATTCATTAACCAATAAAAAACAACACATATACAGAAGGGCATCCCACATCAGCTCCCTTCCCTAGTCATTACCGAGAGAAAAGATGTGTCTACATTGGTATGTCTACTATTGCTCATGGCAATCTGACCATAGAGGGGCCAATCCAAATGTCCGCTAGTAGAATAGCTGAGGAGCAAACTGTAGCATAGCCCTGTTGATCCAAGCAACAGGAACAAGTGCCAAAATCATTACGCCAAGGGAAGCAAGCAACACCCAACATGTAGAGAGTGTGTGTGTGTGATAGATACACGGACACATCTGTAAAGACGTCAATCAAAATCAGGGGTTGTGGTGGGGGTGAGGCATGGGGAGAGTGACAGCTTTCAGACACTAGAAGGGACAATGGCTGTTACCTTGTAGTGATGGTTTTGTCAGTACGTGAATTCTCCAGACTTGGGTTTTTAGCATGTGTGGTTGTCAGTCTCCATAGAACCACTTATTAATAATTTCATTTTTTAATTAACTCGTTAATTAATAATTTTTTTATTTTTCTATTTATTGTGTCTGTGTGACTTGGATCAGCTTGAAGAAATCAGTCTTCTCCTTCCACATGGGGTGGAGGATTGTACTCGGGTCATCCGGCTTGGTGTCCGGAGCCTTTACTGAGACATCTTTCTGGTCTTGTTTTCTGTTTTTATTGCTTTACCTTGAAAAGGGGGTATTAACTGATTGATATGTGTGTGAGCGCGGGCAAATGTGGGTGACTTGTGCTGTCTGACGTTTGCTGTGGTGCTTATCTGTGTCTAAGGAACCAGTTGCAAGATTTTTCCCTCCGGGACCCACTCTATCTGTAAATGGAGGAAGCAGCCACAGGGGGGCGCACCGAGATGCTGTCTTCTGATAAAAAGATCAGCAACCTTGTTTAGAAGAATGCTCAGCGGGCTTTCCCACGTGATCCTACTTGACCAACACTTGTAGATTTCCACCCTGGAGAGCCCAACAATTTCTCACATCTCTGACCTGGCTGACACACTCTCAGGAAAGCAGATCGCCTCACTCCTTTTCTGTCCACAGACCCACTAGGAGATTTTGCTTAAACGCAGGGCTTGGCTTGCAAAGTCAGGGATAGAGCCAGAGGGTGGACTACAACAGGCTTAGGCTGTAGGTCCCCATTGGAACCTTCTAGAGGAGGAGATTCATCCACAGAGAACTGGACCGCTGCAATCACTCTGTCTCTGGTTGCCCCCTGAGAATGGTCCAGAGATGCCTTACTCCTCTCCATCCTGGAGGGTTAGCTTCATGCACGGAGATCAAGGGAACACTCTGTCACTCCCCTGTCACAGTGGGAAAGGAGTCACTGGGGTGCTGGACAGCCTGGGTTCTCAGTCTCATATCAAGGGTCAGTGCATTCCGCTGGGCAAAGCGTCACACAGTGAGGCTATATGGCTTACTGTCCTCGTCACTGCCACATCCCCAGCTCTGTTTCTGGAGAAGATGGCACCGCCCAAAGAAGCATGCCAGCAGTACTTGCTGCCAGAGGGGGCCAGTTAAATAAACCACGGTGCACCCAGAAACTGGAATACTCAGACACCAGACAGTGAAGTACATTTATGGAGATGACAATAGGGTGTCGTTTTTTATTTTGAGGGAAAATACTATCAATGAGTCACACTTCCCCTCCAATGACTGTGCCGAATCTTAGAAAGCATATTTGGAGCTGGGGTGGGAGTGGGGGTGTGAAGGCCAGGTACAGTTTGGTCGCGGGCATGGTTGTATAATTGGAAAGGGGTCATAGTAATATGATAAAAATCAAACAGCAGCCCCTACCTCAGATCGACTCAGGATATCTGATGTCGGGGGTCGGAAAGATGGAACCACACCGGGAGTTAAAGCTACACCCGACCACACTTTCCAGTTAATACTTATCCAAGCCACCAAGCTGAGGCGGTGGGTCTGTGGACTCGTCTGCACAGCACACATTCCCAGTTCTAGAAACTCCAAACTGGTTTCCTTCTAGGAATAACGAGCGGGTGATCAGACAAAGCACATTCGGTCTCTCCGCTGTGATTGGTGCATAGTTGGGCATATGACCCAATGGGAACCAATGAAAATCTAGTCCAGCGAGTTAGGCCTGTTGTCAAATCTCTTACAGAATCTTGGCTTCCTACTGGCCTTGAACTTTTGAGGAAGTCCTCGATGCTTTTCGAGATCGAGGTGGAGAAAACATTTGCTCTTGAGAGAAGACAAGAGGAAGCCTAGACTGAGAAGCAACCCGGAGGCCGCAATCTGAGTGCCTGGAATCTGCAGCACCTGAAGCTTTGGATTCCGAGCTGAGTGAGCCAACGTTTTTGCTCAAACTAGTGTGAACTGAGGAGCTCACTCGCCTGCGCCAACTAATAAAGATACTTCGGACAATGATGCAATATCCCCATTGCCTGTGGGCAAAACAATGTTATTGTTGGTTTTTCTAAAACTTTTTTTTTTGAAAGAGCAGACAGCTAGACCCAGAGATTCTTCTCTTAGAAATATATTAACACTTCACTGCTCAAAAGTAGAAATTGTACCCGTGGGATAGCAACCTCATAGTGCGGCCATGTGCAGCTCCTCCCACAGGCAGCAGGAGACCACTTGAGACAAATTCCACCGAGAGAGTGATGTCACACGTCAAAGAACTCCAACAATTTTTTTTTTTTTGCATGGGTGGAGGAGTGGGCAGGTAGGCCCTCCCCACTGAGGTCCAGGCAGGGTTAGCCAAGTGCTAGTGACCCTCCTGCAGCTTGGCATTTTCAGAAAGCAGTAGTTTGCTGGAGTCCGGGGAAGCTGCAGCCTCATAGGACTAAAGCCCCTAGCAGACCATGGGGAGAACTATGGAGACCAGGATGGCCCCGCCTTCTGCTGTCAGTAAGGGGAGAACCGTTGAGAACCCACTTCTTACCGCTCGTTATGGGATGGAGCCTGTTGTAATGGTGAGGACTGTAGCATTCAGAGGTCACTGGCGCAGGTGTGGTACACTGGTCATCAGGAGGCTAAGTCAGGAGGATGACATGTTCAAGGCCAGCTTGGGCAACATTGCAAGTTCCAGGCTGAATTGGACAACTTAGTGAGACTCTGTCTCAAAACTAACACAAAAATATGTTAGAGGGCTATGTTATAAATTATGACCTACGAACATTTGCAACAACCTGCTTCTTCTGGCCAAGGGCAGAGAAGGCACCACTGTAGGACTATAGTGTCAACAGGTGCCTTGCAGGCAAGTGACGCTTCCCAGGGTGTGGCTGAGGGCCCCCTATCTGCCATCTCAGTCTGAGCCCTGCTTCCTATGGGGTGCGGTAACAGGCCTGGAGTCAGGTGTTTTGAACTGTCAAGATTGTACCTGAGAGGTTCAGGGGAGGAACCTAGTTATAAGCCAACAATCCCAACAGTACTAAAAATGATCGTGAAGGTAATTTAATACACAGGAAAAAAGGCATGTTTGTTTCTCACAGAGCAAAGCTCAGCAATTGGCTTGCCTTCTCTCCAGGCCTCAGCCACATATGGGTTGTTGATTCCTCTTTTTACAGATGTGCAAGTTTGAGTGGGTAAAGCAACTTTTTCCGGCCATACGCCAGCTGAGCCACAGGGTCTCTCAACAGAAAATGCCTGTGCAGGGGCCTTCCTGGTCTATTGAGATACCAGCACCTTCATTAATGCAGCCCCTGCGGCCCTTACATGTGTTCCAGCGTCTGCCCTTGTCAAAATACACTGTTGTTTGTGTGTATGCGAGTGTGTGCACACATGTGAAGCCCCACGGTCCATGTCAGGACCTCCATGCCTTTCCATCTTACTCTTTGAGACAGGGTCTCCTAATAGACCCAGAGCTTGTCAGTTTGGCTAGACTGTCTAGCCAGCAAGGCCCTGCCTCCTTTAGTCTCTGTCCCGCCTCCTCTACAGGGATTATAGGCACACACTACTGTCTCTGGCT
The DNA here is from genome assembly GCF_018167655.1 of Microtus oregoni. Taxonomy (NCBI): domain Eukaryota; kingdom Metazoa; phylum Chordata; class Mammalia; order Rodentia; family Cricetidae; genus Microtus; species Microtus oregoni. The sequence goes on along the minus strand of NW_024543075.1, from coordinate 21,666,114 downwards.
TTTATGTGGTGCTGGGGGTTAGATGGGGGAGTGTCATATATCAATCTGTTGATTTCATTGGTTAAGCAATAAAGAAACTGCTTGGCCCTCATAGGTTAAAACATAGGTGGGAGGAGTAAACAGAACAGAATGCTGGGAGAGAGAAGCTGAGTCAGGGAGTCGCCTTGATTCTCCCACTCCAGGCAGACGCAGGTTAAGATCATTCCTGGTAAGCCAGCTCGTGGGCTACAGCAGATTATTAAAAATGGGCTAGTCCAGGTGCGAGAGTTAGCCAGGAAAAGGCTAGATATAATGGGCCAAGTGGTGTTTAAATGAATACAGTTTGTGTGTTGTTATTTAGGGGCATAAGCTAGAGCTAGCCATGTGGGCGGCCGGGTGCTGGGGACGCAGCCCCGCCGCTCTTATTACTACAGGGGTTGAACTCAGGTTCTTCCTGGTACTCACATAACACGCATGTCACAGACTGAGCTATGCCACATTGTCACACATACCACGTGCCTCTGGGTTTAGGCAGGATGCCTGCCAGTATGTGCAGGACAGGTGCGGGCTTGGGCCAGTTAACAAGGGTACAGTGGTTCTCAGAGCTTTTGGCCTGGGGAACCCCTCACTCTGAAAGACTTCAAAGAGCTTTTGCAGTCAAACATCTGGTTCTGATTTACCCTTACACACAGGAGTTTTTGTTAGGTAAACTAGTTCCAGAGTTTATTAGACACTTACGAAGCTATTTTAAATATTTATTGATCCTAAGACCAACCTCCCTGCATGTTTGTTCAAATCAGTCCTGTTCCCCCAAAGTCTCAACAAAGAAAGTGTCACTGTCCCTAGTGTTTGCAAATTTCTCTTTCTTTTTTTCTTTTCTGTTATTATGTAACCCGAGCTGGCTTTGAACATCTGATCCCCCTGCCTCAGCATCCCTCATAGCACAATCACAACAACATTGGATTCTGCAAATTTCCTTAAGACTTGGCTTCATAGAAGATCCCTGGATTCTCACAGCCGCTGGAAAATTCAGCTGTGGGATAATCCTTTTGTACACTGTGAAGATTTGTTACTCTGATTGGTTTTTTTTGCTGACTGGCTGGTAGCCAGGCAGGAATTATAGGTGGGACAACCAAACTAGGAGAATGATGGGAAGGGCGGAGTCAGGGAGACTCCAGCCAGCTGCTGAGGAAGAAGGACATGTAGAAAATGAGGTAACAGGCTTTGAGTCACATGGCAGAGCATAGATAAGAAATATGGGCTAGGGGCTGGAGAGATGGCTCGGTGGTTAAGAGCATTGCCTGTTCTTCCAAAGGTCCTGAGTTCAATTCCCGGCAACCACATGGTGGTTCACAACCATCTGTAAAGATGCCCTCTTCTGGCCTGCAGACATGCACGCAGACAGAATATTGTATACATAATAAATAAATAAATATTGGAATATTATACAATAAACAACTGAAAAAAAAGAAATATGGGCTAGTTTAAATGTAAGAATCAGCTAGTAACAAGCCTGAGCTATTGGCCGAGCATTTGTAATTAATACTAAGCCTTTGAGAGTGGCTGCAGGACAGGAAAATCCTGCCTACATATGGTGCCCAGTGTGGGGCCAAATACATCCACATAAAACCTGAGAGAGTTTAGAAAAGGATTCTAAGCACACGAAAGAACAGAGTGAAGCACTGCTTCTTGATAGCAGTATTTTCTCAGGTGAGCTCTGTTTGCTGGGTAGGAGCAGAGGCATGGCTCCTTTAAGAGCCAGAGCTATTGGCCAAGCATTTGTAATTAATATTAAGTTTCTAAGTGATTATTTGAGAGCAGCTGTGGAACAGGAAAACTCCGCCTACAGAACTCCGTAGAATGTTCCTGAGCTGATGACGAAATCAGATGAGAAAGAAAGGAGCCCTTGGGGCTGGGAAGAACGTTATAGGCAGCATCTTATGGTATCTACATGGTGGAATATCTAGGTACTATTATCACACATCACTTCAGATGGGAAAACACTGGATACTTCAGGCATTTGCTCTTAGGCTCTGACCTCATTCACCTGCAGCTGCTGCTGTAGATCAAGGCACCAGGTCTGTGAGACCTTGAAACCAAACCCCTAGAACCGTGAGCACAGTAAATCTTTATGCTTCGTAAGTTATCCAGGCTCTGAAAGTGAGTTATAGCAACAACAACAAGCAAATGAAGATAGTGAACCAACAGCTTCCACCAGCACCAGTCTGGGTTAAAAACCAAAAAGAGTGTTACTTTCTCTCTCTGAAGAGAAAGAATATGCCTTGGAATTCTTGGCCCATCAGGGACAGTGCTAGAGAAAAGGCTAGCCCCTTGCAGGCTAGCTCTTCACACAGAGCATCTTTCTCACCATCATCACACCTTTGGGCACCTGCTACACTGTGGACATCCGTTTGCAAGGGAGTGTTTGGAAGCCTGCACCTGCAAAGTGGGTCCCTTAAGCATGTCTCATGACATTCATCAGAGGAGCTCACGGTTACTAAGTTGGAAATGTCCCATGTTTTACTCCCAGCTGAGACTCTTTCTCTCATGCTTGCCTGATATCTAGGGAAGCTGGTCTGTTTCAACTTGGCTGGCTCTTCCAGCGGCAAGAGACAGCAATGTCTGGAGAAAGCACGGTGGGGTGGTTGAAAGTGGATTTTCTTTCTTTCTTTCTTTGTGTGTGGGTGTGTGTTGCCTGCACATGAGTGTGCACATGTTAAGGTCCAGAGGAAGATGTGAATGCCTTCCTCCAGATGTGGATATCTTCCTCTATTGCTCTCCACCTTGAGACAGAGTCTCTCATTACACTGAAAACACACTGTTCCAGCTAGCCTGGATGGTCAGTGAGCTCTTGGGATCCATCTGTCTCTTCCTCCTTTCAATCCTGGAGTTACAGGCAACATGCAGCTATGCCTAGCTTTGGTATGAGTGCTGGGGATTTGAACTCTGGCCCTCAGATTTGCACCATAAGCAACTGTACACATTGAGCCATCTCCCAGCCCAGTGAAGATATTTTTAAAGATTGTAGATGTGTTGTATCCATAGCCCAGGATATGGATAGAATGCTCTTTCAGCATGCACAAGGCCCTGGGTTCTATCCCCAGCATCAGAAGAAGAAACAGAGAAAGAAGAAGATGTGGAAGCTTCAGATATTTTGAGAAGGAATCACAAGTTCATGCAAAGCTTAGCCTAGGACTTGTAGATTGAGAGACCAGGGGGCTCAGAGGTACAGCATATCCATGACAAACACTCTGTTTTAACTTTGATTAAGACAAAAAACTATATCAATGAAGAGAGTCTATTAAAAATAAGAAAGAAAGAAAATCCAGACCAATGGTTCTCAACCTGTGGGTCACGACTCCACCAGGGATCACATATTATTATATGTAAACATTATATTTACATTACAATTTATATTTACATTATAATTCATTGCTGTAGCAAAATTACAGTTATGAAATAGCATCGAAATAATTTTGTGGTTGTGGGGTTCACTACAATGTGAGGAACTGTATTAAAGGGTCACAGCAGTAGGAAGGTTGAGAACCACTCATCTAGGCTTTGGAATTTCTCTTGAAAAATCAGGAACTCTGGTTCCTCAAGACCCATGTTCTTAAGTAGCAGCGAATACCTGGGAGAAAAGAGCTTGAAAAGGACCTGAGCTGCCACCAACCTGGTACGAGAAACCACACCAGCCAGGCTTATTCACACTGTTGCTTCCACCTAAAAACCTTGTGTTGTTTTTAGTGGTGTGTCTTTGCCTGTGTATGTGTGTAGGTATGTGCAGGTTACCATAGAGACCAGAGGTATCAGATCCCCATGGAGCAGCCTGATGTGGGTGCTGGGAACGGAACTCTAGTCCTCTGGAAAAGCAGTACCTGCTCTAGCACTGAGTCATCTCTCCAGCCTTGCTCCCATTTGTAAAGGAGAATTTTAAATATGGCGAAATGCAATATCTCAACCTATTCATTGCTCAGTGCTGAAGGTAAGGAGCAGTGGGCAGGAATAGGTGGATCCCTGGAGCACACCGGCCAGCCAGCCAGCTGAACTGATAAGTTCCTGGCTCCTTGAGAGAGACTCTGTCTGTGAAGGCTGTTCTTGGTTATCAATTTGACTCTATCGGGAATGAACTATAATCCATAAATGGAGGGCACACCTGTGACCCAGATCTTGAGGCGAGGGGACAACCTGCCTTTGATTTGAAGAATCTTTGATGTGGAAGACACAGGCCTTTAATCCAGACCTTGAGCCCGGGATGGGTTAGGGGTGTGTGTGGCAGGGGGAGACACCTTTTATCCAGACCTTGAGGCTGTAAAGCACACCTTTAATCTGGGCACACCTTCTGCTGGAATCCTATAGAAGGACGATGGAAGAAGGAAGGATTTGTGCTTTGCTTGCTTGTCCTTGGGACCAGACAGCTTTTAGATTCTTGGGCTTTCCATTCACGACCAGTCATTGTTGGACTGCAGTCTGTAAGTCATTCTAATAAATTCTATTAAATTCCATATCTCTATCAATCTATCTATCTATCTATCTATCTATCTATCTATCATCTATCGCTATAGATGATATAGATATATGTAGAGATTCATTCCATATGTTCTGTGACTCTAGAGAACTCTGACTAATACAGACCCTGTCCCAAAACTAAGATGGAGAATGACTGAGGAAGACACATGAGGATCACACAGACAAAGACACATACTTTCTCTCTCCTCCACCGGTGGAGAGAGTGCCCCGAGTTCTACTTTCAGCCACTCCATTCTCCCACTGTGGTCTTCCCGACCTTTGAACTTCCTGTCCGGGGGGGTATCAGGTGTGCTCTTTTGTTTGTGAAACTCACTGCTGACATTGTGAGTCGCAGCGGTTTGTTCTTGGTTTGCTGTGTTTGTTTTGCTATGCTGGGGATGAAGTGCAGGGCCCGGCACTTGCCAGGCAAGTGTTCTGCCATGGACCCCATGCAGCCCCGTGGGATACCCCTACGCAGCTGTTTTGAACAGTATCCCAAGGTGCCTGCGCTGCTTCCTGCTCTCCTGTCCCAGGATGTCTGTCACTTTCCTGCTTTGCCACAACTCTGCTGTGCGTGGGTGTTTGCAGGAGGTGAGTTATCACTGCCCTTGAGGGGTATCTAGGGGAGGGACCGCTGTGTCACAAGAGACATGCCCACCTGGGAGGGACATCTGGACAGTTTTGTAGGTAACATACCTGGGCATTATGTTAAGTATAATAAGCCAGACTCAGGAAGGTAAACAGACGTGTTTTCTCTCATAAGTGCAATTGAGATTGGAAAAAAGTGTGCCTGTGTGTATGACAAGGTAGCAGAAGGAGCCATCCGGGGTATGGACACATTCATTCAAGTGGGAAGGAGGAGCGAGAGGGGGTGACAGAGGCAAAGAAAGACAGGTACCGCACGCACAGGTTTCTTCTCGTATGTAGAACATAGATTTAAACTTGTATATGGGGGGGTCTAGAAACTGGAGGGGGGATCTTGAGAACAGCTCTTTAACAGAAGCAGAGGGAAGAAAGAGGGCACATGTTACCCATCTGGGAGGAGGAAAAGAGTCAGCTGGAGGGGAGCAGAGGATGGCTTGGATGAGCACAATGCTGCAGGTGTGAGAACACCGTTGTGCAGCCCATCGCTTTGTAGGCGATCTTAATTAAGTTTTCAAGTGGAAGGAAATACATGGGGCATGCAGGGAAGGGGAAGGGTGGACAATGGGGGAGGGGAGACCGAGGAAGATGATGGGGGCTGGGGAATGAAAGTACAGCATACACACATATGTGAATAGCCTCAGTGGAAGCTATTAACTGAAAAACATAAAGCGAACCAAACAAAAACTAATAAAAAGAAAGGCCCCAGAAACAGGGAGGGGGTGCGGATCACAAACCCAAAGAGTTCTCTTAAATAGCTACAACATCATTCTAACCTATTCTTAATCACTGGGTAAAGGCAGGGAAACCTGGCCGTCAGAGCAGCTGTCGGAGGTGACAGCCATAGCTGAATGGGTCAGCCCTGGCCCTCACATATGACAATCATGAGCTTTGTAGAACATTACAAAAAGGTTCCTAAATTGTGACGCCACTGGGGAGTGGCTCCCTCCCATGGGGGTGCATTCTCTGAGTTGGTGGCAGCACCCCGTGTCCTGCTTTACTGGATATACGGGCTTCCTCTGAAAGCTCCTGGAACCTGTCCCCTCTCCCCAAATGTGCTCAAAGAAGTTAGGACTGGATTGGGGCTGCAATGTGTCATCCGCAACAACCCACTTCTGTCCCCGGTGCTGTGTCCTCCAGCCACAGAGTCTCAGCGGCTCCTTCTGAAAATCTCTCTCTCTGGCAGGCTCTGCCCTCAGGACCAACGAACGCATAACACCAGGTTCCCTCTGCCCAGCTGCATACACCTCCAAGCCACTGCCTCTGCCCTCTGAAGACTCTAGAATTCCTTGGTCTGCATTTACACCTTAGCTCTGCCATTTGTATTAGCTGGAAAGTCACCTTTCCCTACCTGGCTCCTGGCCAGGAAAATGGGCATACCAACAGGACCTTCCTCGGAGTCTGTTGGAAATACACACACACACACACACACACACACACACACCCCAAGCATTTAGAACAGAACCTGGTGTGAACAGACACAAGATTGTGTTTCTCTTGCCTACAGGCTACTCTATGCCAGGGCAGGCACAGAGAGAGAATGTAGCCACAACTACACTCCAGCCGTGATTGTCTTGTGGTGTATTGCCATGGACTGACTCTCTTGGAGATCGAAGACGGAGGGAGAACAGGGGTGAAGGCTTAGGAGAACCCAGAATTCAGTGAATGACAGACAGACACAACTCTAATGAGATTTGAATCTGCTGCAACTTTACTAAAATTCAAGCATCACTTTTAAGAGATTACAGAAGGAAGTTGGCAGACATAAAAGTTTCCATAGAAAAATGATTACAGACAATTCATTATTCTCAGCAAGTCTTGCGGTCAGGGCCAGGTGGGCAGAGCTGTTCTTTGAAATTCGTCTCACACCACTAACTAACTGTGCTTTCTCATGGCCCTAAATCATATCTGCCCTCAAGGTAACCAAGGTAACCCAAACACCATTCTTCAGGATTCCACCCCCAGGGTTTGTTCCAATATTGAATGGCTGGCTTCATGTTATCAAGAATAGCTTGCCTTTCTTTCCTATCTAAAATGTACCAGGGGTTTCTCATTCTGGCTAGCCTCTCCATAAATGGTAACTCATGCCATTCCATACATTTTCCTTCATAATTTGCCCATCTTCTACCAAATCTCCTATCATGAGCTCTTTCTGTTCTAGGGTATCTGTAAATTCCCCCAGAGAGCGAGCCAGAGTCTTAATCATAACATTAATGGCCTGAATCAAGGGAGGGAACTGCCGCATCCTCCGTATTCAAGGAACCATTGGAAATGTTTTCTGGTTCCTTGAACAGATTAAATTTTTGTCAAGAGAAAAATAGAACAGAAGAAAGGATAGCAGAGCCAATGCAAGAAACCATCGCCAGGAACAAAGTGAACGAGGTCGTTGAGGCTAATCAGGCACCTCAACTCGAGCAGACTGCCAGGGAACCACTGGGGGCCAAGCTCCAAGAAGCACGAGCCCCTCATTTTGAGATGGCCACTACCTGAGAGGCATTTTGTCACACAGGCGAGACAGCCGTGGATGTGGCAGTGTATGCCTGCCGTGGCCAGCTCTCTGTATTACTCTAGAAAGGAGGGACACTCAGGATAGAGTCTCGAGCTGTGCTTTGGGTCGCTATGACAAACGTAGCTGACAAAAGCAAATCAAACTGCAGTGATGAAGTCATCTGGCTTCAAAGCAGCGGATGAAGCAGCAGCAGCAGGAGGCACAAGTCATGTACCCACAGTCAAGAGGCAGAGAAGGATGAATGTGCTCTGCTCACTTGTGTGTGTGTGTGTGTGTGTGTGTGTGTGTGTGTGCAATGTGTGTGTGCAATGTGTGTGGGTGCACTCACCCTCACACGTGTATAGAAGCCAGAGGTTGGAGTCAGGTGCCTTCCTCTGTCATTGGCTATATGATGACGAAAGTCTTCAAAATAGGGTCTCACTATATAGCCATGACTATCCTAGAACTCACTGTGTAGACCAGACTGGCTTCAAACCCACAGAGATCTGCCTGACTCTGTCTTCCCAGTGCTGGGATTAAAGGCGTGCGCCACTACACCTTTCTCCTACCTTATTTTTTAGGCAGAGTCACTAAACCTGAAGCTCATTGACTGATAGACAGGCTGGCCTGTGAGCCCTGGGATCTGCCTGTCTCCTCCTTCTAGTGCTGGGATTACAGACATGCCCTTGATGCCCAGTTCTTTTCATGGAAGCTGGGGGTTCAAAGCTCAGGTCAAAACTTGCACAACCCTCCTCTCCTGCTTTCTTTTTAACTCATCCCATAGGACGATGTTGCCCACATTCAGGGTAGGTTTCCCGGGTTACACCTCTCTGCAAACATCCAGGCAGACATACGGACAGGTCTCACCTAGGTGGTTTTTAATCCAGGTACACCAATGGTGAAGGTTAAGCATAGCAATCTGCAAATGCTAGAAATGAAAGTGTTTGCAGCCCCGAGCAGCTGAAAGCCTTGCAGCTCTTCTCCTGACTACCCTGGAGTACTGCCTGCTATGTGCGCTTTGTGGCTCAGGGCTCAGCACTGCCTAGATGCCGTGTGCCTGCCCTGCTTCAGTCTGAAGAAATGAAAAAGCAGTTACGGCCACACTGACTGCTACTGTCAGTGGTTGGGGCTGGAAAAGTCCTTCTGGGCATGTCCCTTTTGTCTCCTGCACCCCCTCCTCCCCCTCCTCCTCCAGCTGTCCTAAGGCTGCCTACTCCCAGAGTGGAGGGGAGGCGGGAGAGTGGGGGAGAAAGGCAGCCCAGTGCCCAGGCTCCAGTCTCCCCTGTCTCTCCAGGCCATGGGCCCCCTGCCAGGTGAGGGCACTGGCGAAGGCCCAGTGAGAGCAGGGAAGGCCCCTTCCCTTGCAGGGGCCTGCTCAGAGTTCAAGGGTTCTGAGGAGATCATCCAGGCTTCCTTTAAAACTGCTGCCGCTGCCTAGGCTGGAGTTTGGAGTTTGACCTGTGCGGAACCTTTCTCAGCAACAGGCAAGGAGGCAGAACCCCTGCTGTCCCTGCCACTCTCTGCTGCAAAGGATAAGAAATCCTAGGGGTCTCCCTTCTCCCAGTCACTGCTTTCTGCCTCTGAAGTCCCTAAGAGCCTAGGGCGGCAGAGTCTGCGTCCAGAAGAAGGTAAGATCCCTCCTCCCTAAGACTCTCACTCTCCAAACTGAGAAGCCCCTCGGGTCCAAGGACTGGATAGCCGCTCTGACGGGGTCCCACCTGTGAACTTCATGGGAGTCAGAGAAGGTTCGTTTGCTCCTAGCCTGCAGAAGGTGGTTTGGGGGTATCAGTAGCAAAGGCCAGGGGCCCTCAGTTCTTCCACATCACCAAGTTCAGGGACACCGAAGAATGGGAGCCTCGGGTGCCTTGTCTGTCAGATGAGGATTTGGAGGTCAGCCTGGCCCAGCCCCCAGGTGTGGCAGAGTAGGTTCCAGAGAGCTAAGGAAGGGAAAGAGCTGCCGGGGGGTCACAGGAAGCTGGGCTGGAAGGATGTGTTACTGCTGATAATGAGCAAAGATGAAGTCATGGCCCACCTGCATGCCCACCTGCACTTCTGGGATCTCTTCCAACTGCACAGCTGCCAGGGAGGGTGGGTACACAGACAAACCCTAAGGCCATTGAATACACTCCAGGAACAGAGCTTAGGGCAAAGCTGAGAGCCAGCCCCTGTGGCTACGAGCTGGTCAGCTCTGGGAAATGGCTGATGAGTGGTTCTGGACCTCTGACTTGGAGAAATGCTGCCCTTGTTGGGATATTTGTTTGCAAGACCGGAGTTTATGGAGTGTCTGCTTTGGGGGCACAAGATGAAACAGACGAAACATCCCTGCCTTCCTGGTGTTTACAGTGCCATGAGACAAGGAGGTACAGGAGAGTTCTACAGATCATGGGCCACGCTTCATTAAACCACAGAGTCAAATCACATTTGGTGTGAAAGGAAATAACTTGGGGACCTGACAGAGGCCAGGAGAAGGCAATTGGCATCTAAATAGTGAGGGGGTAGAGGGAAAGTGTATCAGAGTGAACGGGTAACCGAGGACCCTGAGGTCATAGATAACTTTCACGGAATAGACAGAAGCCAGCAAGTGATCTGATTTATGTTCAAATACCTCTTTGGCTTCCATAGAAGGGAGAGGTGAAAAGGAATCTAAATTAGCAGTGGGTAGGAAGAGCAGAACTTGCTCTGGGCTGGACCAGAGTGAAGGTGGCTGGTATGATGGTGATTTAAGTGAAAGGAGCAGATTCGAGGTTTGTTTTGGAAGTAAAAGAGAATAGAGCTAGATTCAGGAAGTTGAGAAGGACATGATAAATTATTTGATGGATGTCAGTATGCTATGATATTTTTGGTTCTTGGACACAGTGCTTGGCACACCAAGTGCTCATATGTCACTTGTTGAATGAATGGTGGGGCATACTGATGGATGCACGGATGTGTGGATAGGTGGACAGATGGATTAATGGGCAGGTGGGTGAATGGATGGATGGATGGACAGATGGATGGACAGATGGAGTCTTGAGTGGGTAAACACATGAAAGAGGGATTAATAAGCTGGTGGATGATTGGATCCACGGCTGGACGTGACTTAAGGATTCTTTGGGCTCTTCAGGTGTGAGTGGCTAGTGGCATGGCCAGAGCGGCAGAGGCACCTGCTTTCCTGATGAAGAGTTTGGTCTCTGGCCGGTGCACACTAACTTTGACTATCTGTAGGTGTCTCTGTGAGATGCCACGTTGGCATTTGAATGACCATGTCCTGTGACTTCTACTCTGCTATTTCAGGGCAGAGCCGTGACTGAATGGGATAGGTGAATGGAGAAGACTCATCCAGTTCCCCTGCATGCCCATCTGTCGCCCTCTGTGGCCCATTGGGGCACAATGCCTTGCTCTGCCATGCTTAGAAATTCTCCCTTCACCAGCAGAGCTGTGGTTTTTCCTAATGGGCTGGGATGAGCCAGCCCAAAGTCTCAGAGTCTACCTTCAGCCCTTTCTACAGTCTACAGTCCTATGCCAAGCATCAAGAGGCCAGAAGCCACAGAGGCCGGTGAGCCCCGTCTTGTGGTAGCCCTAGGCCACCTCATCCTTCTTGGTCTTGCAGTGGTGCCACTTCCTGTAGCTAGGCTGGTCAACCACCCACTCCCTAGACCAGGCCAGTCAAAAGGCCAGCTTGGGGTTAAGTGACAGGTTCCTTCATAGCCATGACTGTTGAGGAGCAGGAAGGAGGGTATGAGTGGCTTCAGATCAAGGCTTGGTGTCACATCCAGGATTCTCCTGCCAGGGGTTCCTATCTGATGGTGGGTAAAAGTCGAGGAGTTAAACCCAGGCTGGGGCCTCGTTCAGTCATTTATCAGGGGCATGACCTCAGGTCAGGCCTTGGCTTTACCTGTGCAGTGGGAGCAAGGACGTGGGGTGGTGTTAATCAGAGGCCTGACCTCGTAAAGGTGGGTTACAAGTGAGATTCACTCGTAAGCGGCCAGGTCTCCCTGACGGCTAAGCCCGCGCTCTTCCTTCTTCCTCACTGCCGGCATTTGAAGGCTGTGAACACATCAAACATCCTCTTCTAAATGATGTGGCACAGCTTGTTTGTTTACTGTGATGGATCCCTGACTGTTTTCCCATTTTATAGTTGTGGAAACAGTCTTGGGGAGAGCTTATTGTTCGATGTCACAGCTAGAGGAAGCAGAGGTGAGATCCGAGCCAGCGCGCTGAGGTCCTGAAGTCTACACAGCTGGTTTACAATGACACATCTATTTCCCAGGAAGTCTTGGCCCAGAGTTAACATCTGTAACTAGATGGTAGCTGTCATTTTTTCTGTGGTGCAAGGGAACCACTTCCTGCCTCCCCTTTTGTCTTTTTTTTTTTTTTTTCCTTTTTCTTTCTGGGAAACTTGCCAGTGCCTTGGCAGAAGTATCAAGCTTGACACTTCACGTCAGGAGTCTCTCTAACATACAAGGGGGGCTGCGAACAGTAGGTCATGGGTAACACTTCTTTTCTACCCTTTGTAAAAAGTTTGAAACACACATAAGTTATAAATTTAAAAGAAAAATGTGACCCTCCTCAGCAGGCACACAGAGGGCCAGGCTGAGACAGAACAAAAAGGAGCAAAAAAGGAGGCTACCTGTGGCCCTGACCCGTTAGCCTGCTTGCCTGCTCTGGTTCTCTTGGCCCTTGCACTGTGGTGTGGAAAATTTTCACATCTCCCATAGCACAATCACTGTGTAAAAGGCCAGAAGGGAAGGGTGGGAGCTGTCCCTGTTTAACTGAGCTTCCTTTTGTGCTCTGGCCACTAGGCAACCTCAAGGGCAGCCTGTTCTGTTTGCAAAGAACGCCTTTGTCAGGACTCTGCCCTCACCCCACCCCTCAGGAAGCGAGCTGGCAGGGGCTCTGAGAAGAGAACCTCGGGCCCACCGTCACTTGGCCCTCTAAGGCAGGCTGGGATCAGCAACCACGGTGCTCTGCGCAGAAGGTGCTGAGCGGAGGCCATTGTACTGAGCAGTTCTGGGTAGCCACAGCATGGCAAGGGACTGCGGAGAAAACTCATGGGGATGGGAGCAAGGTTGCCTCCCTAGATGTGGAGAACTTGGCACACAGCTAGTACCTGATAAATACTTGCTCTGCTGAGCCCCCGAAGTCTGATAGAGCTCACCATGTAGGGCCTAACACAGAGATAATATCTAATGATGTTCCATTGAACTTCCAGGGCCTAACACAGGGCCTGGCACACAGCTGGTACTCACTAAATAAATGTCTTACTGAGGGGCTAGAGAGATGGCTCAGTGATTAAGAGCCCTTGCTGCTCTTCCAGAGGACTTGGGTTCTGTTCCTGGTTACCACACAGTGGCTCATAACATCCTATAACCCTGGTGCCAGAGGATCTAGCACTCCCTCCTGACCTCATGCACTTACACGGTACACATATGCACATACATGCACACAGACAGGCACACACACGTAAAGTAAGTAAATAAAACACTTTAACTATCTTACTGCATGTCCAGCGTATAACATGGCATAACATAGCTGGGGCTTGACAAATACTTTACTGAGTACCAGTTCTTAGCACAAAGAAGATGTAGTGGTACCTAATGAGTGTTTGTGGAAAAAGAGCAGAGATAAAGGAAGAAAAGGAGGGACAGGAGAGAAAGGTGTGGGGCGGGGAGCAAGACAGACAGTTGCCTGGAAGCACAATGACCTTCTACCTGACGTGATTTTCCGGTAGCACCTATGGCCTTGACTGTGGCACGTGCAGGGTTTGACCCGGCTCACTTTGGCCTCTTGATGTCTTGTTTCTGTGAGCTGAAGGTGTGACGAGGAGGGTAAAATGAGGGAGTGTGTGATATACTCAGCACCTACACTAGTCACAGTGAGGTCACACAGCTGTGTGCTGAATGTCAAGGAAGCTGCAGGCAGGCTTGCGGCAGCACTGCAGGGTTCCTAGCATCTGGTCCATCTCCTGTCCGCACCATGAAGATGCAGTCTCCTAGCTCCACTTCTGAATCACTTAGAAGCTGTGCCAGCCTCCCCTGCAGTGATGAAAGACTTGTTTATCTGCAGGGCCCCTCAGTGCCTGGCAAACAATGCACAGGAAGGGGCCTGGGGGTGAAGCTGGGGACACGGATGGCCCTGAGGGCTCAGAGCAGAAGACTGCTATCTCTCCTCCTTCTAGCTTCCCTCCCTTTCCAGACCTATTTTCTAGATCCATCTACCCCTTTCCAAGGTATAGCAACTATCCCAACCTGTAGCTACATCCTACGCTTACCCAGGATCCCCTGTTTTTGGAGCAGCCAATCAGCTGTGCTGGGCTCCAGGTCCACTCACGAGCTGTGTGACTTCAGACAGGATGCTTTGTCCCTAGGACCCACAGCTTCCTCACCTTTAAAGTCAGAGAGAACATTTTCTACCCAGTGGGGTTTTGACCCTTGAGATTGCACCCAAAGTCCATGGAGCTCCTCTCCAAGCCTCCAGAGTCTCTCCATGCTGGAACCTATAAAACCCCACCCCCACTCTAAATCCTGTCTCTGGTTCACACAATACCATGGCTCGGATATCATCATCCCATTCCTCAAGGGCCAAGGATCATACCTGGCTGGGCCTCAGGTGAGGGCAGAGCTAGATGGGCATTTGCCTACTCCTTCCTTACGTGTTAGGACACGAGACACAATGCCCATCTTTCCAGGGGCCTTCCTTCCTCCCCTTCTTGCTTCCTTCTTCGCCATAAGAGCTTATATCAGCACTCGCTCTTGTCTTCCCTTCCTTTGAGAGGGCCTCCGGGCCCAGGTCTGGAAAGCTGGGACCATCACGCATCAGAACTAAAAGCACGGTTCTCCCTAGGGAGAGACTGTCAAGGCTGGTCGAGGGGGCCTTGCAGGGCCTGGAGCACCCTGGAGGCAGCATCTCCTGTATGGATTCTTGCCAGAGACCTACTTTGGAGGGAGTGATTAGGGGTTCCAGTCTCAAAAAGGATGTGGGCAGGCAGAGCGGGTGGGGGGGGGGGAGGACATGGACACAATCTGAGGGTGAATCTGGAAGATATAAAGAAAATGGAATTTGGGAACTAGAGAGATGACTCAGCAAGTATAAGCATGTACTACTCTTCCAGAAGATCCATGTTCAGTTCCCAGCACCCTCATGACAAACCAGACAAAGACCTGGAACTCCACACATGAGTAGACACATGTACACACGGGTGTAATACAGGCACATACAACACATAAATAAACCAGCAGTCTAACATGTTAATAGCAGGCTGGGCCATGCTGATGCAGACTCCCAGCAGGTTCAGAGCCAGCCTGGGCTACATAGTGATTCAGGCTGCACTATATAGCAGGATCCATTCTAGAAGCAAAAGCAAAAGAAAGAAACCACTCAATAAGTCAATAGCACTGAGAAAGAGAAAGCCCGCTCTAAGGGCTAAGAACACCCTGCTAAGGTGCTTAGACCCATTCTAAAAGTCAAAGCAAAACAAGAAAACCACCCCAAAAGCCAATAGCACTGAGAAAGAGAAAGTCAGCTCTAAATACCAGGTATATCCTGCTCAGGTGACCTGGGCTCTGTGCAGCTCCCAGCAGAAGCAGGACCCCATTTCCCTGTCCCTCTTACCCCATCACCAGGTCTTATCAGCAAATTCCCAATAATTTCTCTACTCCTCTCCCTGTGCTGTGGTTAGAGTGTGTGTGTCTCCTTAAGAGTTCATAGGTCACAACCCAAGCCCCATTGCTATCTATAGTGATAAGGGATGGGGCCGTTGAGAGGTGCTTAGGTCATATAGCAAATCCCTCACAAACAGGATTGGTTTCCTTATAAGAGAAGCTTGCTGGAGGCTGCTTGCTCTTTCCACCCTGGGAGGAGGCAGAAAAGGCATCATTTAAAGGAGATCAGCCTTCGCCAGACAGCAAATCAGTTGTCACCTTGATCATGGGCTCCGAGGCCTCTAAAGCTGCAGTCAATGGAGTCACGCCATTGAGAACTTTTTCTGGGGGCTGGAGAGATGACCCAGTTGTTCAGAGCCCTTGCTGCTCTAGCAAAGCACCTGGGTTCAGTTCCCCCCACTCCTATCAGGCATCTCCCCCCCACCACACACACCTGTAATTCCAGTTCCAGCAGCTCCAGCACCTTCTTCTGGCCCTGCAGACAGCGGCATGCAAATGGCGCACATACATACGCTCAGGCACAAGTATGTACACATAAAAATGTATTCAGGCTTAAGGTGTTTTGTTATAGCAGCAGCTGAGGGTGAAAAGATAGGCTCAAGTAGCAGCCAGAGGTAGGCAGGAAAGTGAGCGTGAAGAGCCAGCCCATGGCTCTGCCTGGACGATGTATCTCTTCACTCTCAGCTGCTCACATTATCGCCTTGTTATTACCGTCAGCATTATACTGCAGGGCTGGGAATGGAACCTATGGCCTCGTGCACACTAGGCAAGTGCTCCACCACCGAGTCAGTTTTCCAGGCCCCCCGCTTCTTTATTAAAATTTCTTTGATGACATTCTTTTTAGATTCATTTTATGTGCATTAGTGTGAAGGTGTCAAATCCCCTGGAACTGGAGTGACAGACAGTTGTGAGCTGTCATGTGGGTGCTAGGAATTGAACCCGGGTCCTCTCGAAGGGCAGTCAGTGCTCTTAACCACTGAGCCATCTCTCCAGCCCCCTTTGATGACATTCTTTAGCCTGGAGCAAAGGTGTGCACTGGGGATATTGGTTTTTCAGGATGTAAGAGCGTTTTGATTGTGACAGTTTACACCACTAGATACGTAGTATGTAGAGACGTGTTGCAATGCCCAGAACTATTTCATAGCTAAGGTTTCCAGACATCCCAGACAGTCATGTGGGCAAAAGACATGCTTGCAATATCTAGAACCTTCTCCAATTCATGAGAGATATGTGTGTACTTGTTTTGGGTTTTTTTGTTTATTTGTTTTTTGAGACAAGGTTTCTCTGTAGCTTCGGAGCCTGTCCTGGAACTAACTCTTGTAGACTAGGCTGGCCTTGAACTCACAGAGATCTGCCTGCCTCTGCCTCCCGAGTGCTGGGATTAAAGCCCTGCACCACCACCACCCAGCCCAATTTTGGGTTTTTTGTTTGTTTGTTTTTTCTGAGATAGGGTCACTCTACATAGTCCTGGATGTACTGGAATTCACTACATAGACCAGGCTAGCCTCGAACTCACAGAGATCCTTCTGCTTTTGTCTCCCAACTGTTGGGATTAAAGGTGTGGGCCACCATACTCAGCCATGTACTTGTTTTTATTATTCATAATATCTTCTACAATATTTTTCCTAAGATTCTTTCTTAAATTAGAAGCATGGTTACCATAGTGATAGCGATAGCTCAGTTGTAAATTTGTTTTTCTTTCTTTCTTTCCTTCCTTCTTTCTTTCTTTCATTCTCTCTTTCCCTCCCTCCCTCTTTCCCTTCCCTCCTTCTTCCCTCCTCCCTCCCTCCTCCCTCTGGTGCATATACAAGGTCATGTATGCAAGTATGTGTGCACTTGTGTGCACATGCAAGTGGATGCTAGAATTCAAGTTGGATCAACTCCAAAAGTCTCTCTTCGAAGACCACACACCTTGCTTTTTTGAGATGGCGTCTCACTGGGATCTGTGTCTCACAATTAGGCTAGCCTGACTGGCCTGCGAGCCCCAGAGACTTTCCTGTTTCTGCCTCCCAAGAGCCTAGATGACAAGATCGGATTACTAAGCCCAGTTTTTGTTTTGTTGTGTGTTTCACTGGAATACTGAGGATCAAACTCGGGCCCTCACGCTCATATGGAAAGCACTTTACCAGTGACCACCCCCAGCCCCAGAGCTTAAATTCTTAACACTTTACTTGTTTGTTTCTTTGAGACAGGGTTTCTCTGTATGTAGCTCTGGCTCTCCTGGAACTCACTCTGTAGACCAGGTTAGCCTTGAATTCACAGAGATCTGCCTGCCTCTGCTTCCTGAGTGCTGGGATGAAAGGTGAGTGCCACCACTGCTTGGGCAAGAACTTGGATTCTTTAAAGATCTGGTTTGTCTGAGTCTCTCCATTTGTCATAGACTGTCACTGTCTTTGGGGAATTAGTTCCAGTACAGGACTGCCCACCAGTGACTGTCGGGGCTGGCCACTCCTTACCCCACAGTTTATAGGGAATGGCATAATTATGCCCATGCCCCAGTTAGAACCACCTAAGGGATTTTGCTGGTTTCTCATGGTTGCTGCAGCCTGTTATCCCAGACTCAGTGGCTAAAACAATCCACTCTTATTATCTTGAGTTCAAAGTGCTAGATAGGCCTTACTGGGCTCAAATCTAGTTGTCAGCAAAGACTGGGGAGACAGCTCAATGGGCAAAGTACTTGATGTACAAGCATGAGGACCTGAGTTCAGATCCCCAGTCCCCCTCTATAAAGCTGTGTGCTGCATGCCTGTAATGCATATAATGTATGTAATATCTGTAAGCTCTGAGAAGGTCAGAGACAGGCAGATTTCCGGGGCTTTTTGGGTAGCCAGTCTAGGCACTGGGTCAGCTCCAGGTTCATTGAGAGACCTTATCTCAAAAAATAAGGTGGAAAGCCCCAAAATGAAGACACCTAATGCTGACTTCTGCATACCCCCCCCCCACACCAGGTCTGTGCAGCGACACACACATAGGCCCATCCACAGCCTGCACACCTTCTACCACACACAGGCACACACATATGACTTGCACACCCTCCACCACACACACACAGGCCTCTGTAGTAGTATGGGGCGGCAGGGCTGCGTCCCCCACACCCGGCCGCCCACATGGCTAGCTTATGCCCCGAAATAATTACACGGACACTGTATTCTTTTAAACACTGCCTGGCCCATTCTCTTCTAGGCTAATTCTCACATATTAATTTAGCCCATTTCTAATAATCTGTGTGTAGCACCCCAAGGTGCGCTTACCGGGGAGATTCTAGCCTAGTCCATCCTGGGTCGGAGCTTCATCCCGGGAGCGGGGCATGGCGTCTCTCTCTGAGGCGTCTGCTCCTGAGAGAGCTGTGGAGTCTCTGAGCTCACTTCCTCTTCCTCCCAGTGTTCTGCTCTGTTTACTCCTCCCACCTATCCTCTAACCAATAAAATGGGCCAGGGCAGTTCCTTTATTAGCCAATGACCTTCCTCCATCAGGCCTCAGCAGAGCTGAGTTCTTTCTGGAGGCCTTGGGCCAGTCTTCTCATTTGCTTTGTCAGCTTCTAGAAGCCACCTTCATTCTTTGGTTCAGGGCCCCTTCATCCCGTGTCCAAAGCCAGCAATGCCAAACTGCACACTTCTAAGGCTGTCACCTTTCTGGCCCCTCTGATTCGGTGTCATTTGTGATTGTATTAGATGCTCCAAGGTACTTGCCTATTTTAAGGTCAGCTGGGTAGCAGTCTTATTTCTCTCTGTGAACACCACACAGTCACAGGTTCTGGAGATTAAATGTACATACCTTTGGGGTCATTATTCTGGCTATCAAAGGACTCTCTTAAAATGTCCACAGAAGAGCAATCTCCAGAGAAATGGTTTCTAATAGTAGTTGAAATCATGGATTCTGGAGCAAGGTTATTCAGGTTCAAATCCAAATCCTTCCACTTGAGCTGTGTTACCTGGGCAAGCTAGTTAACACTTCTAACTCCTTCTACAAAATGAGGATAATAACGAAAGTGATCGCTTTGCAGGGTGGAAAACACTTAGAGGGAGTCCAAGCAGGCCGCAGGTGCTGTAATGGGTGTATATTAAATGTATGCAATTAGGCCGAGCAGTGGTGGCACACACCTTTAATTCCAGCACTCGGGAGGCAGAGACAGGTGGATCTTTGTGAGTTCGAGGCCAGCCTGATCTACAACCCCCACCCCCAAACGCTTGCAATTAATGGGCAGATGCAGTGTTAGAACAAGACTGCTGTGTCTGGCCAACTCTTCCCATTTTACTCACTGTAAACTACATGCTTACCAAGTAGAAGAGTGTGCAGACTGTTTTTTTTTCTTCTTTTTTGTCTTTTCAACACAAATTTAGACATATGTAGGAAGAGGGACTTTCAGCTGACGCATTGTCTTCATCAGATTGGCCCTGGGGCAAGTCTGTGGGACATTTTCCTGACTAATGGTTGATGTGGAAGGGTCCAGACCACTATGGACAATGCCACCCCTAGGTGAGCAGTCCTGGGTGATCTAAGAAAGAAGTCTGAGCAAGCTAGGAAGCAGCTCCGCTTATGGCCTCTGCAACAACTCCTGTCTCCAGGTCCTTGCATGAGTTCCTGTCCTGACCTCCCTCGGTGACGGGCTGTAACATGGAAGTGTAAGCCAAATAAACCCTTTACTTACCAAGTTGCATTTGGTCATGGTGTTTATTACAGCTGAGAAAGCAAGCTAAGATACCTGGAAAGAGAGAAGCTCAGCTGAGGAATTATCTCCACTGGATTAGCCCATGGTCATACAAGATATTTTCTTATTTGCTAACTGACATGGGAAAGCCCAGTCGCTGTGGGCAGTGCCGTCCCTGGGATGTAGGCCTGGACTGTATAACAAAGGTAGCGCAACATGAACCTAGGAAGGAGCAAGCCAGTGAGCAGTGTTCCTCCATGGTCTCTACTTCTGTTCCTGCACTGAGCATCTGACTTTTCTTTCCTCAGTCATGGACCGTAGCATGAAAGACAAGATAAACTCTTTTCCAAGTTGCTTTTGGTCATGGTGTTTGCCACAGCAACAGAAACCAGACTGAGACAAAAAGCATGCTGGGACTTTATGTATCTTATTCTCTTTTTAACAGCATCGTGCTATTTAGCCCAGGTTAGTCTCACACCCAGTAATCCTTTTGGCTCAGTCTCTAGAGTTCTGGGATTACTAACCTGCCCAGTGTTGTCTGTACTCTTTGAATTGTTTGTCCTTTATATTTTGCTGAGCAAGAAGTTGAATTGTTAGCAAAACCAAACAAAGAAATCAACTGTAGCAATGTGAGCACCTTCTTTGTGTTTTCTAGGTGGGTGGATGGTAATGGTGTGTGTGTGGGGGGGGGGAGGGGATGGACCTGACTTCCTGAAGCTGGCTCCACCACACTTCCATGCAGGTAGGTCTTTGTAGTTGTTGCTGCTGCTCCATGGGGGGAAGCCACAGATGGAGTGAGGGAAGGGGCTCTGGGACCTGGAATCTAACTGCTTTGCTCTCCCCAGGACTGGGACGTTTGTTCAGCACCATGGAGAGTGGCACCCTCAGCCCTCAGCCTCCACAGTCTGATGCCCTGGAGGCTTTCCCCCAGAAGAGTCTGGAGCCCGGGGACATCGCTGTCCTGGTTCTGTACTTCCTCTTTGTCCTGGCTGTTGGATTATGGGTAAGCCAGGAGATGAGGTGAGAGATGGGGCGAGGAGGGAATATCTGGTCCAACTCCAAAATAAATCCTATCCTTTGGGAAAACAAGATACCAAGAGAGGAAGAAATGAACTACAGCAATTAGAACTTGAAGTATGTGGAAGCAAGTGATCTCTGTGAGTTCAAGGCCAGACTGGCCTATATAACAAATTTCAGACCAGTCAGGGATACACAGTAAAACTCTGTTTCAAAAAAAGAAAAATCCCCCCAAATATGTGGAGTGCCTGGAGTACAAGTCAGGGGTTAGAATACGGGAGGTTCGGGAATTTTTTTTTTCTTAAATGCACTGTATATTAACTGTGTTGGTCAGTAAGTCAATGCATGTTCACTTGTTATTTCAGGTAATTTGCAAGGAAGGTCTCTTTTTAGAAAACCAGTATTTGTCTTACTCTATGCACATGTGCATATATGATCATGCCCACAGAAGTCAGAAGAGACCAGAAGAGAGTGTGGGGTCCCCTGAGTTACAGAGGGTTGTGGGTCAGTTGATGTGTGTGCTGGTAACAAAATTCTGGTCCTCTGAGAGAACCATATGCACTTTTAATCACTTAGTTGTCTCTCCAGCCCCTCAATGAAGATCTTTTTTTAAAAAAATTATATATATAATGCATGTATGCCTACAGGTCATAAGAGGGAACCAGATCTCATTACAGATGGTGTTGAGTTGCCATGTGGGTGCTGGGAATTGAACTTATTCAGTGCTCTTAACCTCTGAGTCATCTTTCCAGCCCCACCTCAAGGAAGATCTTATATCATTTTACAAACAAAAGAAACCTAGGTCCAAAGAATTTAGATTTTTTTTTTGTTTTTTGTTTGTTTGTTTGTTTCAAGACAGGGTTTCTCTGTAGCTTTGGAGCCTGTCCTGGAAGTAGCTTTTGTAGACCAGGCTGGCTTTGAACTCACAGAGATCCCCGTACCTCTGCCTCCTGAGCCACCACCACCTGGCCAGAATTTAGATTCTTTAGTCTAACACTAAATTATGAGACTTGAAGCTAGAATCTGCACTTCCTTTACTTTGAAGCCTATGCTCTCATATACACACACATGTATATATGCATGTTGTATGTATATAAGTATATGCATGTATATATGTTCATTTTTATGGTAATATAGCTATAGTCACATGGTTCAAAATTAATAGTAGTTTAATAAATAGCACACAAAGTCCCACTGTGACCATTCCCTTCATAGGTGACCACTATTATTAACTTGTGAGCATTTGACATACTGTTCACTAATGTACTCCTCCAGGCTTAAAAGCAAATCAGAACAAATTATATGTACTTTGTAGCCAATGTCTTGCTACGTAACCCAGTCTAGCTTCAAACTTGTGATCCTCCTGCCACCGGCATGCCTTCCTTGGGCTGGCGTTAGTCTGCACACTCAGCAGTGATGTATGCCAGCCTGCTCACTCTTAGTAACAGTGCGTTGATTTCATTTTTGTCAGCCTGACACGGGGAAAGGATATCTCAGGACATTGCTAACATTCACTTAGCGAATGGGGCTGGACACCCTTCCAGGCAGTATGCTTAAGAAATCCTTATGGGGTAGCTGGGTGTGGTGGCGCACACCTTCAGTCCTAGAGGCAGGCAGATCTCTGTGAGTTCGAGGCCAGCTTGGTCTATAAAGCAAGTTCCAGGACAGCCAGGCTGTTACACAGGGAAACCCTGTCCTGGAAAACCAAAAGAAAAAAAAGAAAAGAAAAGAAATCACTTGTAGGATTGGGCAAGATGGATCAATAGGTAAAGGCATTGCTGCCAAGTCTGGCAACCTGAGTAGTTTGATCCCCAGAACTCACATGGTGGAAGGAGAAAGCTGACTCCCACAAACTGTCTTTCGATTTCCACACATCTGCCATGGCAAGTACATGTTCACACATAATAATGTGTGCATACATACACACACACACAAACACAAATGAATACATTAATAGCTGTAATTAAAAATTTTAGATAGAGCCGGGTGATGGTGGTGCATGCCTTTAATCCTGGCACTCAGGAAGCAGAGGCAGGAGAATCTCTGAGTTCGAGGCCAGCCTGGTCTACAAGAGTTAGTTCCAGGACAGGCTCCAAAGCAACACAGAGAAACCCTGTCTCGAACCCCCCCCCCAAAAAAAATTTTTTTAGATAGAAAAGAATTGCTAATGGGCTAGCTCAGTTAGTAGACTGTGTACCTAGCGTGTGTGAAGTCCTAAGTTCGGTCCCCAGTGCAGCATAAACTGGGCAGATGCACAACTATAGTGCTGACCCTTGGAGATGCAAAACTCTCCAGGATCAGAAGTTCAAGGTCACCTTCAGCTACACAAGAGTTTGAGGCCAAGTCTAAGCTACAAAAGGCCCTCGTGTTAGAATTTAACATTGTGTATTGGCTGTGAGAGGCAGATTTCAGTGAGTGGTTGTCCGGAGGGTGGCGGCCTTAGACAAGAGATGGGTACAGCCAGTCCTTTCTGTGCCCCTCTTCTCTCCTACCGCATGAGGGAGGACACAGAGAAGGCTGCATTTAGAAGGACAGTCCCTCTCCAGAGAATAAAGCTGCTGGCACCTTGACCCTTGACCCCAAGCTCTCCAGTCCTGTGAGAGAGGCATTTTGGTGTTTACAGATCCTTACCTCTGGGTACTGGCAGCTCAGATAGACTGGAACTTGAGCCACAGCCTCTTCAACTGTAATACCTGCCCCCAAACAGCGACCTCATAGGAGTGAGTGAGGATTAAAAGAAGCTGCTGTTGGCTGTGCATGGCACACACCTTCAATCGCAGCACTCAGGAGGCAGAGGCAGGCGGATCTCTGAGTTATGCCAGCCTGCTCTACATAGTGAATTCCAGGTCAGCCAGTGCTACATTGCAAACTCATCTCAAAATTTAAAATAAAAAATGTAATTCACAGCTGTAGCTTTTCATTACAGTTCCTAATTAATTTATTTAAAATGTAATTATTTTAAATGTATCTGAGCTGGTGCTTGTGAAAGACCTTACAGAAACATTTTCTAGAACACTAAAACAATGAAATCCATTATGAGTTGCCACTGGCAAACCACTGATCTGCAGCTCAGACGTCTAGAGGATCCTGTAGGTTATCACAAACATGTGAGCCGGGTGGTGGTGGCACACACCTTTAATCCCAGTACTTGGGAGGCAGAGGCAGGTGGAACTCTGAGTTTGAGGCCAGCTTGGTCCTCAAAGCAACTTCCATGACAGAATCTAAAGCCAGAGAAACCCTGTCTCAACTAATCAAACCCAAAACCAAACCAAACAAAAAACCAAACAAACAAAACACCAGCAGCAGCAACAACAAAAACAAGTGATGTGAGGACTGGCAGGGCTGCTGCACTGGCCAGAGATGAGGTCTGAGGTCTGCCTTAAGACATTCACATCGAAGTTTCAGTCAGACGAAATGAATCTCGCTCCATGGCCTCCCCATTCAGAGTCCCCAGCCTCTTCGGATGCCTGAGCACTGGCGTTCTCCTCACCAGCCCTCTCCTTCCTTGCAGTCCACGGTGAAGACCAAGAGGGACACAGTGAAGGGTTACTTCCTGGCTGGAGGCAACATGGTGTGGTGGCCTGTAAGTGGTCTCTGGTTGCGTTCCTCACTTGGCAGACTGGGAGGAGTTCTGTGGTGGGCGTTTGCACAAGGCTCTGCTTCCCAATCCAGTCATCCCTCAAAGACTCTTCAAGCCCTGCCATTGGTTTGCTCCATATTGTCTTCAGGTTGGAGTGAAAGCTAAAGGAAGTCTTGCTCCAATTCAAATTTATTTACACAAAAGAACCCGTCAGTGCACCTCTAGGATCGTTGCAGAGGCCCACTTTATCAATATTACCACAATCTGCTGACCTAGTTTCTCAAAATATCCCTCCACCATCTATTGATCTGCCATCTACCTTCATCTATCCATCCCTCAATCCATCCATCATCTGTCATTTGTCTGCCTTGTCTTCTCTCCTGTAAACGGAGACTGCTCGTTCATTTCCCAGCTGCCCAGACCTGAATAATCACACAGAAACTGTAGTAATTACAACATTGTTTGGCCTATTAGCTCAGGCTTCTTATTAACTAACTCTTACATCTTAAATTAACCCATTTCTATTCATCTGTGTATCGCCATGAGGCTGTGGCTTACTGGGTAAGGTTCTGTCTTCTGAGTCTTTCTCCTTAGGCCGCTACATGGCATCTCCTTGGCTCTGCCTACTCTTTCTCTCTCTACCTCTGTTCAGATTTCCTGCCTGGCTTTACTCTGCTAAGCCATTGGCTGAAACAGCTTCTTTATTAACCAATGGCAATAAAATATATTCACAGTATACAAAGGGGACTCTCATATAATCTCCCCTTTTCTGTCTAAATAAAAAGGAAACTTTTAACTTTAACATAGTAAAATTACATATAACAAAACAGGTATCAAGCAAGAATTGCAGTTAAAATATTTCTTTGTGAATCTAAAGTTTTATACCTAATTTATCTTTTATTATAACTAAGGAAAACTATAACTATCTGTTTTCAACTGTTCAAAGACCCCAGAAGGATATAATATTACCTAAGTAAACAGGAAGCGCATTGTAAGCAACTTCCAAAACTCTAGTATTGACAGAGACATTTGGCTGTTTGGTCAGTCACCCAAAGTTCTTCTGTAACATGGGGGCACCCATCTTCAGCCTACAGTAGCTGGTAGACTTTTCCATGAAGCAGGAAATCTGAAAGACTGCTTTGTCTATATTGGCAGTTTGTCAGTCACTTTCTTCTGTGTCCTGCAGAACATCTGGCAGACTCTTTCATGAAGCAGGAACCCCGAAGGACTGTTTCACCCTCTTTAGGCAACTTCAGCAGTCATTTTTCTATGGGTCCTGCATATCCAGTTCATACAGCATACCATCAAGCAGTCCAGGCAAGAGCAGTTTCTTGCCCAAATGGCTAACAAACTCTATAAAGAACCATTTTGATGCTCATCTTAAAGGAGCCGCACCTCTGTTCACTGCCAGCAAACAGAGTCTATTTTTAAAAAAATGTGGCTACTAAGAAGCTATGCTTAACTCTGTTCTTTTGTGTCTACAATTCCTTCCCAAGACCTCTTAGTTTTTATGTGGATATAGTTGACCCATATTGGGCACCATTTGTAAACAGAGACTGCTTGTTCATTTCCAGGCCACCCAGACCCGAATAATCACACAGAAACTATATTAATTACAACACAGTTTGGCCTATTAGCTCGGGTTTCTTATTAACTAACTCTTACATCTTAAATTAACCCATTTCTGTTAATATGTGCATCGCCACAAGGCTGTGGCTTACTGGGTAAGGTTCTGTCTGCTGAATCTTTCTCCTTAGGCAACTACATGGTGTCTCCTTGACTCTGCCTACTCTCTCTTCTATCTCTGTTCAGATTTCCTGCCTGGCTTTACTCTGCTAAGCCATTGACTCGAACAGCTTTTTTATTAACCAATGGTAATAAAACATATTCACACTATACAGAGGGGAATCCCACATCACTCTCCTACTGTAATATCTCAATAGACAATCAATTCCAACTTCATGGAAAACACCACTCCAGACTGTTCACCCTCTCCAGGCCCAGGCTAGCATGGGAAATGTTTTATCTCCTGACAGCATCCCTGGGAAATGTTTTATCTCTGATTACATCTCAAGTTCATCGTTGTACCATCATCACGGCTAGGGTAGACTGCTACACTGCCTGAGCTCCAGCGTAGCATGATTAATAAGAGCCCACAGGCTGAAGACCAGAAAAGCAAAGCCACCAATCACTAGAGAGTTCTTACCTCTATGACATCTTCAGATTGAAAGGAGAGTGAGCACTGTCTGTCAAACACACGTACACACACATACAGGTGCACACACACATGCATGCACATTTTGTTGAGTTGGAAAGCAGAGCTGGTTTGCGTCATGAAGCATTTAGCAGGAATCCTGTCCATCATGGATGCTACACACAGTTGTTCAAGCTGTGCCCTATACAAATATGGCATGTAGGATGGAATGGTCCAACATTCTCTATTTCCCCACCTGTCTTGGTCTCTTTGAAGAATGGTTTGAACTAGGAATAGGGACAATTTCCCAGGTCCAGCTCCAGGATCTTTCCCATTTGTCTCCGCACAGGTAGGTGCATCCTTATTCGCCAGCAATGTTGGAAGCGGACACTTCATTGGCCTAGCAGGGTCCGGTGCTGCTGTGGGCATTTCTGTTGCTGCCTATGAGCTTAACGTGAGTTTTGCCATGATACGGACATCTCCCCTTTGTTCTGCCGCCGAAGCCTGGGGAGGTGTGGGAATGCTTGCCACTTTAAACGTGAAATGGCATTTTTAGTTCAGCAAACAGGAGGTTTTAAATGTACTCCTAGCCAACAAAATTTATGTGGATCTCTCTGTATCTGCTTGGTGGGGACCCATTGGGCCACAACCCCCAAAATCAAGAGGTGAGGGCTCAGGATGCTTCCTCGGAGAAGTAGAAAATGACAGGTGACAGGAGGCATAGCTGCATATTTTAAGTGTCAGTTGACCATTACTGGAACAAAGTGCTCAGTAGGATGTGCCCCTCATGTCCCTAGAGACACGGAGATGTCCTATCAGGCCTCTCAGAGTGGCTTCTCCTGCATGTGGTTTTTATTTACAATCATGAGCACTTTTACAGTTTTTACAGACACCTTTGTCACATATACTCACATGGTAGGAGTCACGCCTCCAGGCTAGGACTAGGTGGCCTCAGCATTCATGTTTGTAAGCACTGCGACCTTGGTCAAGCTACACGACTTTTCTGGACTTCCTGGATACATTAGGGAGTAACCATGGGTCCCTGCCATGTAGTATCCACGTTTGAGTATTGATTGAACTCCTAACTGTGAAGGGTGTAGAGGAGATGCTGGCATAGGTTAATTGTTCCTTCAGTACCATTGGGCCTATTCTCCTGAAGCAATCTAGTGAGGCCCTCTGATGTCTAATTCATACGGGAAGAAGATGGCTCTTGAGACCTGTGGTAACTCTCCCAGAATCCTCAGCTCCCTTTTGGTATAACCCACCACTGCAGGGGAAGAGAAGGGGGTGCAGAGTGACCAAAGAGGACAGTGCTGTGTTTAGGAGACAGAATTAAATGTCCCCCAAGTCTTTTAGTCTTTTATTTCCATTTTCTTCTCTCCTGCTTTATCATCTTCTCTCTCTCTCTCTCTCTCTCTCTCTCTCTCTCTCTCTCTCTCTCTCTCTCCCTGTTTTGGGGTTTTTGTTTTGTTTTATTTTGAGGGCCTCACTATGTTGCTCAGACTGGTCTCAAATTCTTTGGCTCAAATGACCCCATCTTATCCTCTAAGAAGTTGAGGCCTTGGGCGCTCTGCCCTGTGCTGTTAACCTCTTGCCATTTTAAACATGGAAATACATAAAAGCCAGGAAAAGTGAACCACTCAGCAAGGAAGTGACCAATTCAGGGGCGGAGTGTAGGCTAGACCAACTCAAGACACAGGGGAAGGGCTCCATCATGTGGGCAGAGCTGAGTGTGTTCTGACTGTGTTCTTTTGAGCAGGGCTTGTTTTCTGTGCTGATGCTAGCCTGGATCTTCCTTCCCATCTACATTGCTGGCCAGGTGAGTGTGAAGGGAGTGGGGGACACAATATGGCATGGGAACACCCTTGGGAAGGCCAGCCTGCATCTCCTCCCTCCTGTGGATAGCCATCTGACAGCCATTAAGTCTCCTGGCACTGGGGACAGACGTTGAACAGGTGAGAAAGAACAAAGGAACCCCATCCCACACAGATCTGACAGGTACCCAGTATTTTCAGCACACACAGGGTACTCAGAGGCTGACCTCAAAAACATGTTTTAAATGTCAGAACCCAAAGATAAGCCTTACAATCCTTTACATGCATAAGCCATAACTTCAAAATTCATAAATTCAAGCACACATATATATCCATATGTGTGTATGTGATGCAGTGGTTCCTTTCCTTTATGCTCAAATCTATAAAAGCTATTTCTGACTGAGATGGAATGCCAATGCTGTGTTGCACAAACAAGAAATCTATGTATGTTTGTGTGTGTGTGTTTGGCTGCTGAGGATGGAGTCAGGACTGCTAACACTGAGCCACACCCCTAGCCTAGACTTGGTGGAAAGCAGTTTGCAAAGGCTTTCTAATGCCACTGTCAGCTGCTTGTCACTCATGTTCCTGAGGCCTTCTTCTCTGTCAGGTCACATGACATCATAACCACCACTGAGCAAGCAATAGCTGACTTTAACTTTGTAATATGTAAATTTAGAAATAGACAAAACGGGAGGAGTTTGGACATTAGACATTATGTAAAGTTAAAAAGTGGTAGTGTAGGGACAGAGGGATTCCCCTGGGGAGGTTGTCAAGAGTCTAAAGGAGGCTTGGATGAGCAAGGGGTCCTGGGTCTGCTCATGAACTCTTGCAAAATAGGTAAAATAGGGTGCATACACAAAATATCTCAGGTATTCCAACACGGGACTGGGAGTGATGAGCGTGAATGTGTGTGTGTGTGTGTGTGTGTGTGTGTGTGTGTGTGTGTGTAAGTATAAATGCGTGTGTACCATAGAATTTGTGCAGGTCAGAGGACAACTTTCAGGAACTGGTTCTGTCTTTCCATGGGTTCTGGGGATCAAACTCGGGTTGTCAGACTTGGGCTGCCAAGCACCTTTACCTACTGCAAAGCAATGGATTTTAACTGACAGACTGGGGCCAGGAAAGGGGGTGGTGAGATGCAGGTTGTTCATCAGAGTTGAAGGGGGATTGACGGGTGTTCTCAGCTGACGGATCCCATTTTTTTCTGGCCAGTAGAAAACAATGTCACCTGCTGAGGGGTTGGCTAGGGGGAGTGGGGTGAGATTGAGAAAAGCCACAAAGATCTGAGAAAACTCAGGATGCTGTAGCTGTTTGTAGTGGTGAACCCGTCAACAGCCACAGTGCCTTCCAATGAAGAGGGGACATCCTTTCATGGTACACGAGGCCAGGAAAAGGGACAATGAAAACAGAGCTGAGCAACTCTTCAGTTCTCTAACAAGATGAAATTGGGACTATGGTGCCGGCCAATGGTACCTTAGAAGCCCAGACAGATGAGGCCCTGGGTTCCATGCTCAGCACTACAAAATAAGGAAAAATAAAATAAAATGACTGGGAATTTTTTTTTAGACATCCTTTGGGTGGCATCTTTCAAGTATGCAAAGGGGAGAGTGAGCCCACGCTGGGTAAGTGCCACGGTACTGAGAGTGTAAACCACCATCCAGTTTGCTTTTACTGGAAGTCAAGGCAGGCGTGGCAACACATAGCAAACCTGCACAAAGCTATAAAGCACAAGCGTGTCGCTTAGCAAACTGTTGTAAAATGAACACCATATCCGGATGTGAACCTCTCTTCCAGATGCTTTCTTCCCCTTGAGTCCTAGCCACTCACAGCTTTGGTTATACACCCTGCAGAATGTGCTACCTTATCTGGCTGCTGTGTCTATTTCTTCGGCCCAGTCATTCAGCACCAGCAAGAGGGATGGTCCCTCTGTGATCCCTTGGGCTATGGTTTGTGTCTGTAGTCAGAGGAGTATGTGGCCTAGACTTTCTGACTCACTGGCCTATTTCCTGAATGGCTTGGACTTTAGAATAAAGGCTACCTTCAAGATCGGAAAGCTTTTTGTGTAGTGTGTGAATGAAGCAAGCTCTCCTTTGTTTCCTTCCTCCTCCTCCTCTTCCTCCTCTTCTCCTGTCTCTAGAAACTTCCTGTAGCAGCTATCCTCGATTGACCCCGGGGTCAACTGATAGTGAGAGCCAATGAGAGGAGTCTAGCTCAGGAGCCATGCCCAGATGGCAGTTGTCTTGTCATTGGCAGATTAGATAGTGGTTGTCCAGAGTGTCTTTTTTTGGTACATTTATCTGAATGGACCAGAGCACCCATTGTACTCCCTGATCAAGTCTCAAGTCCCAGAGTGTACAAGGCTTGCACTATTCCTACAGTGTCAGAACTCCGTATAAAATACTTCTGGAAACTTCCTGCTGAGATTACCTTGGAGAAAATCAGAAGACTTATGCAGGACATCCATGGGAGTCAGAATCCCAACTTGCCTTTTGAGGAGAAGAGATGAATAGAGAAGCTTTATTAAACCTGTCAAAACTATCTATTGTTATCTTTATTTTTTGCCAATGTTTTAATAAGAAAAATTCAAAGATGCATAAACATTTAACTTATCTCACTTAAAACACTAGAACATTCAGTAAGATTCTACTATTAAGTTACTAGTTTAACTTTTTTGAGTCAGGTTTTTACTAGGTAGTCCAGGCCAGCTTCAAACTGATAATCCTCCTGCCTCAGTCTCCAGAATGGCCACTCAGCCCATATTAATCATTTTTCATCACTGCAACATAATACCTGAGATAAACAGGGGTGGGGTTTATTTTCACATTTCCAGAGGTTTCAATCTCTTGTTAGCAGGCTCCCTTCCTTTTAGACCCATGCCAAGGCAGGAACATCATGGAGGGGAAAGATGGTGGGGAAGGCGGTTCACTTCATGGCCCCCAGGAAGCAGAGTGACAGGGAGGAGCTGGTGACAAGGTCTATCCCCCAAGTGACCCACCCTTCCAAACAGGTCTTCTTCCTAGCTCCCACCACCTCCCGATAATATCATTAAGTTAGGAACCCATCAGGAGATGAATTCATTGCTAGGGCGGAGCCCTCCGGATCCAAACACTTCTCTGGGTCCATCCACTGGGACCACGCCTTCCACATGTGAGCTTCTGGAAGAGGCTATGAGACCAAACGCAGCCTTTCCAAATGAAGAAATATGCCCCATGAGTGTCATTATCCCATCCTTCCCCATCTGACTCCTGGGACCCATGGAAGAACACCCGCTGGTCGGAGGTCCCAGAGTGGCACCCCAATCATGGTTCTCAGCAGCATGGCCATCCTGGAAGCATCCCACATGGAGTGACAGTCTCTGCTTCAGACTCCCATCCCCACATCCTGGCACTGCCAGAACTCAGTGCCTCTGGGATGAAGACGCTCTGTGCACCATTACTTCCTTCTGCATATTCTAGTCCCAGAATTCCAAAGGGAGGATGAGCAGATAGAGATTCCTGCAGTGATTTCTGTGCTGTTTGTGGGGCCAACAACGCCGCACCATGGAGTGAAACTCCTCTTTCCAAGGTCTTTTAGGGCTGTTTTTTGTTTTGTTTTTATCTTTTTGGTAACAGGGTCTTACTGTACAACCTTAAACTCTCAATCCTCCAGCCTCAGTCTCCTGAATGCTGGGATTACAAGCATATACCGCCTTGCTTGGTGGGTTTTGCCCCTTAAGTTTTGAAGTGAGTTATATTTTGCTCTTAACTGACATGCAATCACTGTGGGCGTTCATCTTATCAGGGGACAGAGAGGGCAAAGTCTCGTGTACAGCCTGTGTATCCTTAGCACTTCAGCAACGTTCTCTCTCGCTCCTCTCTTTTAAAATAAGAACATTATTCTTTGACAATTTCATGTTATGACCATATACACATTTCCTCCTCCAATTCCCTACCCTAGGTTGCCCCAATGTGTCCCCTTACGATTGAATGCTATTGTTGTCCCCTCCTCCTCCTGATACCCTGCTGCATCCAGTTAAAGCTGCGCAGCCGCTCATGGATGGCTTATCTCTGGCCCCATGAGCGGCTCTCAGCATCAGGAAGTTGCTAAAAGAGAACAGACGGCATACCTCATTGCTTTATTCTTCCCTATATTCATTTTTCTGGGTTCCCTTAAATTTGTAAATTTCCACTTACAGTAGTAATTTAAAGTTTCAAGGGTTGAAGTTAGCTCAGGGGAAGAACACTTACCTAACATGCAAGAGGCCCAGAATTCAATTCCCAGAACTGCTTTTAAAAAATCATTTTGGGGAGAGGGGATAAAGTTATTTCAGTAAAAAGATAAGTTCACTTAAATAGAGAAAACTAAGTTAAATCCAGCATACAGCAAAACTAGGCTGGAGAACAGAATGCCTCATGTTTATAAACACAGTAGTTGGGGTGTGTGTCGGGGGAGGGGGTTGAAGTGGCTCAGCCAGGAAAGGTGCTTGCTGCCATACCTAACAACCTGAGAGTCAACTCCTGCAAGCTGTCCTCCGACTTCCACACTCCTCCTGCAAGCTGTCTTCCGATTTCCATACTTGTGCACCCATCACACACACACACACACACACACACACACACACACACACACACATAAATAAATAAACCTGAAACAATAGTTAGGTTAGGTGCACAGCCCTGTACAGAACCCAGCCTGCCCCCTTTCCAAGTCTCCAAGTCTTCTTCCTCCTTAAGTCTGCTGTGGAGAAGCCCAAGATGATGCTCCATCCTTCTAAATTTGTGGGGATGGAGGAGGTGGGCAGGGTTGGTGGCCAGGCTGAGGAGGCAAATGCCCAAAGTCAGCTGAGTTTGATAAAGCTGTTTTAACTCCTAGGTAACCACGATGCCGGAATACCTCAGGAGACGATTCGGGGGCAAGAGGATCTCCATCACCCTGGCTGTGCTCTATCTGTTCATCTACATCTTCACCAAGATCTCGGTAAGGTGGACACATGGCCTGGCCACCCTCCTGCAGCACAGTGAGAAGCTGGCCTTAGTGTATGAGGGTTTCCTCCATATCTGTTTCTCCTCCCCTGGGGCTGGTTTGATGTTGGAAGTAGAGGGAAGGGGGTAAGATGGGCGGAAGAAGCATGTATGAAGGAGAGGCAGAGGCAAGGAATCCTTCCCGATGCCTGCCAAAGCTGGCTTGAATACATCTCAGCTTGACGGTAGGGTCACTGAATAGAGACACAAGAACCACTCCCACTCCCCTGCTCTTGGGTAGGACTGTGACCTTCCTCCAGAATCAGGGAGTGGTAAGATATTAATTGGAGGTTTTGAGATAGCCTGGGCCTGCCTCACCCTGACCTTTGGATGACCTCCAGGAAGGTGACAAAGAGCAGGTGCATTAGAACATCCAGACGTGGGCTGCTCACTAGGTTTGGCTCTGGGGGTGGCAATGATCTTGTCCCACATGGAGTAGGGGCAGAAGAGATTCCACTAAAGACAAACAGCAGCAACTGACTGTCCTAGCTGCAGACACAAGGTACTCCTAGGATGGTTACTTATAGTCTGGTAAGGGGTGAGTGTCATCTCAGGAGGAATCCACCAGTTGGAAATAGGGGTGCTGCCATGCCAGATGGCTGGACCACCACCGGTCAAAGCTGGAAGATGCATCAAAACATATTATGTTGGGAGACAGACTGTTTCTGAAAGCCCAGAGCCTTAGAAAATCAGAGTGAATAAAGGTTAAGCCTGCCAACTTTGAAGGGCTGGTGTAAGCTCTCACCCAGCTCTGTTGCGGATGAGGGGAAAGTCACACAAGAGCTTTAATGAGAGAAGGATGATGTCATCCTTGGTGGAGCATGAAGGCTGCAGTGTGGAGGAGAGCAGGCAGAAAGACCCACAGAAGAAGCAGGAAGGTCATGGGGCTGTTGCCAGAGTACAGGGCAGGCATCTCAAACTCAGTTGCCCACGGGGCTTCATTTTGATCCCCCCAGTTTAGGATGAGATGGATGAGGAAATAAATGTGTGTGGCTCTTCTGTATTAGTCAGAGTCTGGGAGAGAGCCTGTTCCTGGGAGTTGCTGCCGTTGCTGCCCATCATCAATTCACTGCTGCCTCAATCCACCGATCCATCCCATAGTCCATGCATCCACCCACTCCTGCCTCAATCCACCCATTCATTCCGTGGTCCATGTATCCACCCACTGCCTCCTCTATATCCATCCATTCTCTAGTTCATCACCCATTCATTCACCCATTGACTTCTCATCCTACAGGGAGACATGTATGAGGGTGCCACCTTCATCCACCCACTGATTTCTAATCCTACAGGTAGACATGTATGCAGGTGCCATCTTCATTCAGCAGTCCCTGCACCTGGATCTGTACCTGGCCATCGTGGGGCTCCTGGCAATCACAGCTCTGTACACTGTTGCAGGTATAATGGGACATGCATGATGCTCAGAGTTGATGGGCAGGGCTGTGGGCCACCCATTTTGTTCTGGCACACCTTCTGGTGTTCTAGTGTGCTAAGGCCATCTACTCACTAAATCTCATCCCACTACCCTGAACGATGACATTTTGTTAGCCATTATCCAAAGGAAAGAGGGATACTTAATAAAAAAGGAATTATCCAAGTGCACCACAAATGAGCCAGACAAGGTGGTTTATGCCCATCATTCCAATACTCAGGAGGCTGAGGCAGGAGGATTCTGTGTTTGAGGCCAGCTTGGGCTATGGACTGAGACCCTGTTTCAACAAACAAGCAAAACATCCCACAGCTACACAATGTTTTCCTATTCTATGTTCCAAAAGGACTAGTTGAAAACCCACTAAGTGCTAAGCATATGAGTCCACATGTATGATCCGAAGCTGGGCAATAAACAGCCGATTTTGAAGCCTGAGTTTAGGCAGCTTTATTTTTTTTTTCCTCTTAGATTTGTGACCAAGAAAGTGATTGGTGCATAGAGGGCTTTCAAGTAGCTGGGGTTTTTTGTTTTGTTTTGTTTTTTTAAATAGTCACCTGTTTACGCTGGCTTTGCCCTTCCTGCCTCCTCTTGGTATAATTCATCCCACAAATGTACATGCATATACACATATTCACGTTGTGGATCACCTACTATGTGCCAGGCACCATAGACAACGGAATGGGAAGGAACCAGAAAGACAAAGTCTGTCCCAGAACTTGGGGACCTGAGGTAGAAGAATGTTGAGCTCAAGGCCAGCCTAAGCTGTACAGAGAGACCCTGTTTCTTAAGAACACCATATAACAAAAGAAAAGCACCAAAACCAAATTAATAATAAACCCAAAACTCTTGTGTTCACACACGCATGTTCTCTCTCTCTCTCTCTCTCTCTCTCTCTCTCTCGCTATGAGGACACAAATGAACAAGGAAATCAATTGGTAATGTCAGAGTATATTATTATACTTGATAAAAGCTATCAAGGGTGACCGTGGGGCTGGGGACCAACCAATAAAAGGAAAGCTTTTTAAAACACATAAAGCACTCAGTCAAGGGCTCTCAAAGGCAATCTTTCAACCAAATTTAAATGGCATGAGAAGTGAGGAGAACCCCAAGCAGAGGGGAAGACAACTGTAAAGCCCGTGGAATGAAAGCACCCTTTCCCCAGCCATGGAATAGCAGGGGGGCGTCAGTGGCGATGACAATGCGCCTGTGTTCACTGAACTCCAGGCGGTGCTGCAAGAATGGTGTCCTCAGAACCTAACTGCAATGTCTCTGATGAGGAACCAGCTAGGAGGCAGGGACAGGACCGAGCTCTGGGGCAATATCAGGGAAGGGACACCATCCAACACTTGGCAGAGGCCCCAATACAGAAAGCCTACTGGAAGCCATGCACTCAGAACAGGAGGAGAGAGTGAGCTAATTGTCATGGCCAGTCCATCTTCGAGTTCCTTGTTTGGAGGAGTCGGTCTCCTCTGTGAGGCTGGATGTTGTATGACGGCAGGAGCATGCCACTTGGTGGGCACACAGAACCTGATAGCATGCTCGCCAGATATTCAGTGGCCAATTAAATAAAATGTTTAACTGCGCCATGGTACTTGGTAAGTAGGCGGGATTCAGTACGTATTGGTATAGAAATAAGATGGGCTCAGTGGTACCAACTGTGGACTTTTATGACTTCTGGCTCACTTGAGGGAACATCAGAGAACTAGGGTGGGATTGTAAACCAAGTCCCCCATTACTTGAGAGAGGGCTCCATTACTACTGACCAGGAAAGGGACTTTAAGGGTACCAAACCCTTCTACTTGCTTGTCTTTCTCTTTCCCTCTCCCTCCCTCCCTCCCTCCCTCCCTTTCTCCCTCTCTCCCTTTCTTCCTTCCTTTCTCTCTTTCTTCCTTCCTTCCTCCCTCCCTCTCTCTCTCTCCCTTTCTTCTTTCTTTCTTTCTTTCTTTCTTTCTTTCTTTCTTTCTTTTTCTTTGAGACAGGGTTTCTCTGTGTAACAGCCCTGGCTGGTCATTTTGTAGAGCAGGCTGTCCTGGAACTCACAGAGATCCACCTGCCTCTGCTTCCCGAGTGCTGGGATTAAAGGCGTGCGCCACCACCACCCGGCCTACATGTTTTTCTTAACTGTGTAGCAGTTGCCCTCACATAAACACGTTTATATCAGGTAACAGGTCAACGCCCCTTTCCCTTACGGAGGGGGACACTGGAGAGTGGCTGGGCCTAGTACTCTGTCCATGTCGATGGCCCTGAAAACACCACAAAGGTTTTTAGGGAGGGCAAGTTCAAGAGACTCCTCTTAGGTAACCATGATGGTTTCAAAGAAGCCTAGGTGGATTCCGGATACCTAGGACTCACATTCTTCTTCCAGCCTTAAAAATGAGGGGTGTTGGGCCAGAGAGATGGCTCGGGGGATAAAGGTGCTGACCACAAAGCCTGTCAGAGTGAGTTCAACTCCGGACCCCGCATGGTGGGAGAAGAGGCCGAGCCCCTCAAGCCTCCTCCTGACCTCCATGCACGCGCTGTGTCACGTGGGTACATGCACACGCACATAGGGACAAGGAAACACTGAAGCAAGGGAGAGGGCGACAGGGCACGGGTGACATGAAAGCAGAAATGAAGCTGTGGCGAAAGGGGGCCAGGGTGGTGTGGGACAAGAGGGAGAAGAGAATTCAGAACTAATTCTGTTTAAATATTCCATAATGAAACCTCATATTTGGCATGCTAAATGCTAATCTAACTTTTTTTAAAAGATTTATTTATATATTTATTATATATACAACATCCTGCCTCTATGTATTCCTGCACGTCAGAAGAGGGCACCAGATCTCATTACGGATGCTTGTGAGCCACCATGTGGTTGCTGGGAATTGAACTCAGGACCTTTGGAAGAGCAGCCAGTGCTCTTAACCACTGAGCAATCTCTCCAGCCCCTAATCTAATTTTTTTTTTTTTTTGTTTTTCAAGACAGGGTTTCTCTGTGGTTTTGGAGCCTGTCCTGGAACTAGCTCTTGTAGACCAGGCTGGTCTCGAACTCCCAGAGATCCGCCTGCCTCTGCCTCCCGAGTGCTGGGATTAAAGACGTGCGCCACCACCGCCCGGCTTTAATTTTTTTTTTTTTAATAAAAAAGGAAAACATTCAGAGTTAGGCCTGTGGTCCAGATCCACTTCCTGTATCAGTGAGGAACTGCTGTGTAATAAGCAAGCCACATGCCCTGTAACAAGACACCTATACAGTGAGGGGCTTAAACAATGGCTTGCTAATCCCCGGTAGTCTGTCGGTTGCCTGGATGGCTGATTTGATGGTCTTATCTGGCTTTGTGGAACTGTAGTTCAGTGGCAGCTGGAACAGCTGGCTGAAACAGATAGCCTCTCTCATGTGGTGGATGGTTAGCTTGGGCTGTGGAGAGCAGATTTCCTTCCTTTGAATTAAGTGGGGCTGGGGACTGAACCTAAGGCTTGGCAAGTGCTCTACTTCCAAGTTCCTTCCAGCTGCCTTAGACTTGTTTTTGTTATGCCCAAATCCATGAAGTCCCCCAAAAGCCAACAAGGAGACCGAGTCCCATATGTAAAAGCAAAGAGCCTTTGTTTTATGCAAGTTTGCAAACTCGGTCTGTCTGCATGTCCAATCTATTGGAATAAATGGAGAGCCCCGAGCTCAATTAGTGTTGGGTTTTTATAGTAGTAAAGGTGGGGGTAAGGGGTTTCTGAGTGAGGTTCAGGACCCCTGATTGGCTGACATTTGTCTAGGGGTGTCCTGGTGAGTGTGTGCTGGCAGGTGATCCTATCTACAGCAGTTGGAACGTTAGGCATTTCCTTGGGATGGTCTGTTCTTGGATGATGCTCTGGTAATCTCAGTTTGTGGTTCTTCCTGCAACCAGGTATTGCTTCAGGGTAAACTACTGAGACTCAGGCCTCCATTAAACTTATCAGTGGCTGAGTCCTATACTGGCAGGTGACAATGGTTGGAAGTAAAGAACTTCCTTTGGGTGATCTGTTCATATTTAGCTATCACGGCTGGCTCCTACAGTTTTAAGACATGGTCTTATGTTTCCTAACCTGGCCATGAGCAGCACAGAACTCCTGCCTCTCCTGCCTCTACTTTCCAAATGCTAGGATTCCAGGCATGCAGGACACAGTTCCTGAGGCTTCTTACAGCATACTGTTCTTTAAAAAAAAAAAAAAAAGAAAGAAAGAAAGAAACTAATCAAAATCAAAAAGAAAAGAAAAGAAAAGAAAAGAAACTAAGCATACTGTTCTCAGGGCAGCAAAATCCCAGCGCTCCTAAAGGGAGCCACATGCAAGCGTGTCCACTCTATCTATTCCTTTGATCACAGCAAGCAACAAGGCCAGGCCCACACCACAGAAGTAGAGACATCAACCTCAGCTCCCCATGAAGGCGCAGCAAAGCAATACTGTGAAATGTTCACGGGACACAGGGACCAGCTGAGGCAGCCGTCTGGGTGGGCCTCAGTCCTGAGAACTTGGTGGCATCTCCACCTTCTAGGCTCCCTCCAGCCCAGAGTAATCCTCCCACATGACCTGGCCCTAACCTGTGCTCCTCCCTCCAGGTGGTCTGGCTGCTGTTATCTACACAGATGCTCTGCAGACTGGGATCATGCTCATAGGGGCATTCACCCTGATGGGCTACAGTAAGTGGGGACCTTGTCTTTCATTACTAGGATGCGAAAACGCAGGGACCAGGAAACATACTTAGTTACTACCTGGTCCCTCCCATTCCAGTGGGGGAGGGGGGAGGAAAAGGGGAACAGAGAGAGAGAGGGAGGGGGGGGCATTTGCATGTACAACATCAGATTTCTTCTTTTGTTACTCTCCACCTTAATGTTTTGAAACAGTCTCACTGAGCTTGGAGCTCACTGATTCACCTATACTGGCTGGAGTTGCTTGTTTGCCCCTCCCCCAGGCTCTGGGATCACAGCCATGCCCCCACCCCTGAAATTTATTTATTTTCTTTTTCCTTTTTTTAGTTTAAATTAAAATATAATTACACCACCTCTCCCTTCCCTTTCTTCCCTCCAGCCCCTCTTGTATGCCCCTCCACTTCCTTTCAAATTTATGGTTCCTTTTTCTTTACGTATTATTGTTACACACATATAAGTATATAAATACAACCTGCTAAGTCTTGTATTTTTGTTGCCTGTGTGTATATGATTTCAGGGATGACCACTTTGTATTGGATAACCAATGGATCTACTAATTTTCAAAGTGAAAACTTTGATAGTTTTTCTGATAATGGTATGGATAAATGATGACATAAATCATTTATGAATGAAAGGGAGAAAGGGATAACTTTCACAGTCAGGGATGGTTTTGACCTTGGGAGATGATTTAGACACAGAAGACCATGACAGCAGGACAGTGTTTTCACACTCTGCACCCAGTGTCACCACTGTCTTACATGACACGTTCAAACACGACATTTAGATACATGTCCGTGTAAAGTTCGGGACAGTGACATCAGGGATCTTCATTATTCTCTCTCTCTCCCTCTCTCCCTCCCTCCCTCTCTCTCTCTCTCTCTCTCTCTCTCTCTCTGGTGTGTGTGTGTGGTGCATGCATGTATGTATACAGGCATATTTGCTTCTGTGTGAGCACATATGAAGGGGTTTTGTACTTGCATGTAGAGGTCAAGGTTGACATTGGGTATCTTGTGTCTTCATCTCTTCACATGAACTCATCAGTTCTAGCACAACTAGTCAGCTCGCCATGGAGGGTCGGTCTCCACCTATTACAGGCTGATGTTACAGATGAGTTATCACACCCAACTGGTGGGCATCCAATTCTGGTCCTCATACTCGAATGACAAGTGCCTTAGCTCCTGAGCCTTCTCCCTAACCTGCTCCTCTCTTAGATTGCAAAACTCAAAGCTTAGCTACTAAACAACCTAGCTGGTAGAGTAAGACGGTAGTCAGGTGTGGTGACGTACATGTGCAGTCCAGGTACTTGAGAAACTGAAGATGGCTTGAGCCTAGGCATTCAAGGTCAACTTGGACAACATAAAGAGACATACTATTTTAAAAACAAACAAAAACGTTCGGTAATTGGCTCCAGACCTCAAACCTCAATCATCTTGCTGCTGCCCGTGAAACTGGTAATACATCCGTGGAGATGCCGAGGAGTGGGTGCCCAAGGCACCGAAAGTTATTTGGCTTTTAGCATTGCGCAGGGCACAGGTCTGCATTTTGGATATACGTCACTTTCGACTTTCAATTGAGATTTCAAAGAAATAATCACAGAGTAATACATTTGTTTCATGATTCAAATGACAAAAACCACTTGCTAGCTTTTAGATAGATTCTTCTGCACTCTTGTGAAGAAGGAGAAAAAATATTCATTTCTATTTTCTCTCCCTCTCGTAGTAAATCTTTGTCTGTCTGAAAACGTCCCTGTTTATTGATTGCTTTTGAAAAATGCCTTCACTGTATATAAAAACCTTGGCTGTGGTTTGTCTTCCCGGTACATTAGAGGAGCCTCTGCTGCCCCTGTACTGCAGTAGGGAGGTCTGCAATTCTCATTTTTAGTCCTGTTACCCCGAGTCCCACCTCCTACTTCGGTTGCCTTGAAGGAAACGATTCTGCTTCATCTTTTTTATTTTTAACTTTTGACACCTTTTGCCTTTTTTCCTCACAACGTCGCTGAGGCTGGCCCTGAACTTCTGACCCTCCTCCTTCTCCCCCTAATCCCCCCACCCCACCAGTACAGGAACTATAGGCATGAGCCACTGTGCCCGGTCCCTTTACCTTTCATTTTCAGCCTTTCTAGTACAATAGATGGAAATGGGGGTTGTGTTTATCCTGATTGATTGGTTACTCCTGAGATTTGGAGAATTGTAATTTAAATCCTGGCTGTCCTGGACTTGCTATGTGGACCACTTTGGCTTCCATCTCGCAAAGACTCCCCTGCCTCTGTCTCAGGCTTGCATTACCACACCTGGCTAGTGTCTTTTACTCTTGGGACTCCAGTGTCACCAAATCTGCTGTATCCCAGCGCCTCACGGCCTCTTTTCTTTTGTATTTCACTTTGAGTTATTTCTATTCTCCTGTTTCCCAGCTTGCCGAGGGCTTCTTTGGCTGTGTTGTCTGTTAATGAGCTGACTGATGAGAGATTTGTCATCTCTGTTACCATCCCCATTATATCCTTTCATTGTTTCCTCTCTCTTTCCTCCCCCTTCTCTTCCTTCTCCTTCATTTTTTAGCCTCCGTATGTTGGCTAAGCATACACTCCGGCACTGAACTATGCCCCCCAGTCCCATTCAGTCCTTCCTCATGTATCTCTTTGCTGAGATTGTCCATCTAGTCATGAATATCGCCCACGTTCCCACTACAGCCTATAACCTATTAATCAGTTATTTTTCATTTCCTATCTGACAGTTGCAACATCTGGGGCACCTATCAGTTTGCCTTTATGACTTTGTTTCGTGACGGTAGGTCATTTTTCTTTCTTTCTTGGGTACCTCATAATTTTCTTGGACGTTGGACATAATCTATAAGACAGTAGAGATTGGGGTAATTTGAAGTTATGTTTGAATACGAGCATAGCTCTTTGGCCAAGTTGCTAATGGAGGGGCCAATCTGGTTAGGGGCTGAGCTGGAGTTTAGATTTTTCAGTGACTTCTCCGGTTGCCTTTCATGCACCGTCAGCTTCAGATGCCTTGGGCATTATCTCTGCTGTGGGGTCTGCATCTTCAGATGCCTTGGGCATTATCTCTGCTGTGGGGTCTGCGTCTTCAGAATTTGTTTCTTTTTAAACGGCTTTGTTAGCTTCCCCAGGTAATAGAATGCCTGACATGAACAACTTGGAAACAGGAAAGATTTGTTTCGCAAATCTGGCTCACAGTTTCAGAGATTTCAGTCTGTTATTGTGGGGAGGGCCCTGTGGGACACAAGTTTACATCATTACAGCCAGGAAGCAAGCAGATGACAGGACACAGCAGGGCAAGAGACAGACACCTTGCTTTGCTCATATACAGAGCGTGACATTAAATTTGATTCAAGAGAAAGTAAAAAAACCTTAATAGTCCAGTGTCTAAAGAAGTAGCCAGAACACTTGACACCAGAAGCCGTCCTAGGAAAAGGAACATTCTTATTACTTCATGACATATAAAATATATCTATTGAAATCAATGAGACAAAGTTATTATTTACAGATACTGATATGATCGGCTGTTTAAAGATCTGGAAAAATGACCTGGAAAGAAGTTGAGTAGATTCAGACTAAAATCAAAAGCATGATCCTTTATCAAAGTGAAACTTCACATGGTACCCTGACAGTGCCTGCACTGTTGCTACTCAGAGCACACTTCATGGACAGCAATACAGCGTCACCCTGGAGCTCATGATAGGAATCTCAGCCCCCAGCCTACCTGCTGAGCTTCAGAAATCAGATAGAATCCCAGCCCCTAGCCATCCCTCTGGCCCATGCATTGTCTGTACTTCAACAATCAGACAGAATCCCAGCCCCTAGCCATCCCTCTGGCCCATGCATTGTCTGTACTTCAACAATCAGACAGAATCTCAGCCCCTAGCCATCTCTCTGGCCCATGCATTGTCTGTACTTCAACAATCAGACAGAATCCCAGCCCCTAGTCATCTCTCTGGCCCATGCATTGTCTGTACTTCAACAATCAGACAGAATCCCAGCCCCTAGCCATCTCTCTGGCCCATGCATTGTCTGTACTTCAACAATCAGACAGAATCCCAGCCCCTAGCCATCTCTCTGGCCCATGCATTGTCTGTACTTCAACAATCAGACAGAATCCCAGCCCCTAGCCATCTCTCTGGCCCATGCATTGTCTGTACTTCAACAATCAGACAGAATCCCAGCCCCTAGCCATCCCTCTGGCCCATGCATTGTCTGTACTTCAACAATCAGACAAATCCCAGCCCCTAGCCATCTCTCTGGCCCATGCATTGTCTGTACTTCAACAATCAGACAAATCCCAGCCCCATGCCATCCCTCTGGCCCATGGTCTGCGCTTTAGAGATCACCAAGTGATTCATGCTAGCTTTAGGAAGCTGGACCCCACTCCTATTCTAACTCTATCCCAACTGCTCTATTTGCTGTTGTTTATCTGTTCAAGTTCACTTGCTTCTCAAAAAATTTTAATTTCTTTTATATGTTTGGGTGTTTTGCCTGCTTGTTTGCCTGTTCATGTGTGTGTGCAGTACAAGCTGAGGCCAAAAGAGGGCGCTGGATTCCCTGGACTGGAGCTAGAGATGGTTGTGAGTGCTGGGTATCGAACCCTGGTCCTCTTGAAGACCAGCAAGTGCTCTTAACTTCTGAAGCATCTCTCCAGTCCTCACTTGCTTTTTATATGGCTATCTTACATTACTGACAAAAACCACAGCCCCAACTGCTACCACAAAATAACTTTTCAGCTGATAATGATTAGCAATAATTATTACATATTTCAAAATAACTGGGAGAAAGGCTATTGAATAATCCTCAATACAAAGAGATGAAAAACTCTTTGACATGATAGGCATGTTTAATTACCTTGGTGTAATCATTATAGACTGTGCAC
The DNA here is from genome assembly GCF_018167655.1 of Microtus oregoni. Classification (NCBI taxonomy): domain Eukaryota; kingdom Metazoa; phylum Chordata; class Mammalia; order Rodentia; family Cricetidae; genus Microtus; species Microtus oregoni. The sequence continues at coordinate 21,621,636 of NW_024543075.1, read as the reverse complement.
ATACATATCAAAATATATTATTCCCATTAATATGTGCAATTATGTATCATTCAGAAGTAAAATAACATTTTTTTAGGGCAGTGAAGATGAACAAAACTCTAACATCCAATAGGTTTTGTTTTCTCCATGTTTTTTGTGCACCTGTCTGCAGGAATCCTGAGGGTGTGTGTCATCCCTCCCCACGTGCTCCTATGGAAAAGCAAACAAACAAGCACCCCCTCCCCAAATTCTACCTTCCAAAACCAACCATACTGAATCTTTTCAACAAATGAAGAGGAACAAATGATCTGCAGCTTTTACTAGTCTGCTTTTCAGAACTGTTGTGGCAGAGTCAATGCTAAGCATTTTGTGGGAATGACATCATTCTTCCATGCCCTGGCCTCAGGGGGCTGCTGCACAGACCCTACCCACAGCAGGGGAGGCTGACAGCAGAGGCAGGAAGTGGCTTGCTTAAGGCCACCTCTTGTGATACTATGGCAGATGAATAGCTGAGAAGTTCTGAGGCAAAAGGATACTTTCCCTAGCCTCAGGCCCATGGACCAGATCAGGGTACCTGTGAACTTGGATGGGAAAAAAGATAAAATAAAAAAGAAACACCCTATCTCTATTTCTATCCATTTCCCAATTATAAAGGTAGGTCACACACAACAGCAGTATTTGCAGGACCTATGGCTTTGATAACAAAAGATATCCCAAGTTTCTTTTAACTGCATTAGAGTTATTGCTGATTGTGTGTATGTGTGTGCATGCATGTGTGTGTGCGCGCATGTGTGTGTTATATGTGCACATGTATATGGGTGTGCTTGTTTATGAGTATATATGTGGAGGCCAGATGTTGATATTAGGTGTCTTCCTCAATCTTTCTACCTTTTTTCTTTTTCTTTTCTTTCTTTCTCTTTTTTGTGACAGGATCTCCCACTGAATGTGGAGATCAACTATTGGCTAGACTAGATGACCAGCAAACCCTTCTTTTTGCCAACCCAGTGGTATGGTTACAGATGTTCACCAGCATGCCTAGCTTGTATGTGGATGCTGGGGATCCAAGCTCAGGTCTTCATGAGCCATGTCCGCAGCCCACTGCTATTAGAATGCCTGTGTGAGTGTGTGTGTTCGCAGCTTCATAACTAAACCATTCTAAGACCTACTATTTTATTGTTTATCATTAGACCAATTATTTAATGGAGCAGGTAAATTATTGTGTCACATTTTTGTAGTTTGATGATTGCTTTCTACACACACGCACTCCTCTGTGTTATGTCCAAATCCATGAAGTCCCCCAAAAGCTAACAAGGAGACCAAATCCCATATGTAAAAACAAAGAGTCTTTATTTTATGCAAGTTTGCAAACTTGGTCTCTCCGCATGTCCAATGTATTGGAATAAACGGAGAGCCCCAAGCTCAGTTAGAGTTGGGTTTTTATAGTAGTAAAGGTGGGGGGTGAGGGAATTCTGAAGTTCAGGACCCCTGATTGGCTGACATTTGTCTAGGGGTGTCCTGGTGAGTGTGTGCTGGCAGGTGATCCTATCTACAGCAGTTGGAACGTTAGGCACTTCCTTTGGATGGTCTGTTCTTGGATGATGCTCTGGTAATCTCAGTTTGTGGTTCTTCCTGCAACCAGGTATTGCTTCAGGTTAAACTACTGAGACTCAGGCCTCCATTAAACTTATCGATGGCTGAGTCCTACTCTGGCAGGTGATAATGGTTGGAAGTAAAGAACGTCCTTTGGGCGATCTGTTCATATCACGGCCGGCTCCTACACTCTGTACTTCATATTATGCATTTAGAGTTGATCGTCAGGGCCAGTGAGATGAGTCAGTGGGTGAAGACATTTGCTGCCAAGCCTGATGACCTGGGCGCAATCCCTGGAATTCACACACTGGAAGGAGCACTGGTTCCCACAAGTCGCCCTCTGATCTAACCTTGACACACTGTGGCCTGTGCACATGGATACACCCATACACCCAAGTCTCTGCTAGTAAATAACTAAATTTCATTAAAAAATTATTCTGAGATACCATCTACAGTAGCTATCAAAGGCACAAGAGAAAAAGGACAGAGGTTAAGAACCCTTAAGGGGACACTGTTCCTCAATAGCTCTGCTCCCACTAGGCCATCATCTTGCGACAGGCTCCACGAGCTCCTGGCAACCTTAGGTTTCCTCTGCATCCTAGGTTTTGCAGCTGTCGGTGGGATGGAAGGCCTGAAGGACCAGTACTTTTCAGCCCTGGCTAGTAACCGGAGTGAGAACAGCAGCTGTGGGCTGCCCCGAGAAGACGCCTTCCACATCTTCAGAGACCCAGTGACCTCTGACCTCCCCTGGCCTGGGATCCTGTTTGGAATGTCTGTCCCATCTCTCTGGTACTGGTGCACAGATCAGGTACGGGAGCTGGCTGACCCCCCCCCCCATGCTTCTTTGCTGGGCTGACTGGCTTCAATGGTGTGGCTTGGCTGTGTATGTTCCTCTGTCCCCCATCTCATCTATCCCCTCCACTTTCTTCTGCTCTGCCTGCTGTTTTGCTTCTTGCAAATGCTAATGGAAATTCAGGAGCTACTGATTTTTGAAAAAGGGGGAACTTAATATACTCTACTTGTCTGGAAAGAGCCGGTCATAAGCTCAATCATACGGAAGATGATAAATTTCAAGATTTGCAATGAGCATCTTCTGTTCAAAAAATATACCCCAGGCATGCCTCTGGGCACTTGAGGAATCTGGAGTGATTGAGCTATCCTGTTACTGCCTGGGGAAGACAGAGAGTTGACAAATAAACATTTTTTGTGAGACATTAAAGGGTGAGGCAAAAGAAGTCTGAGTGAGGGGAATGCAATTTAAAATAGGTTGCAAGAAAGAGTGTGGCTGAGGAGGGACCTGAACAAAGTTGGTCTCTAACACACACACACACACATACACACACACACACGAAATTAAAAACAGAAAGAATCACCCAATTGCTACAATTTCTATCATTTTTAGAATCTGAAAGTCACAGACTGATGATGCCCAGTCATGACCAGGTTTTTTTTTTTTTTGAGTTCCCAATGGACGAATCCCTTGGATTTATGTTTCCTGCCAGCACTTACTTATTGTTATCTGGGAGCTGCATGGATCAACACCAGAGCCTTGCATACGCTAGGCAGGTGGTCTGTTTCTGAGTTGCAGCTCCAGGCCTGGGTCTCCTTAAGTATCAGACTTTGTGGGGGATATGGGGAAAATGGGGGAAACTCAGATGCTGTTGATGACCAGACATCAAAATATAGGGTTAAACCCTTACATTTGTCCACTTCTCTCTCTTTTTTAAAAATTGTTTTCATTGAACTCTATATTTTTATCCGCTCCCCTCCCTTCTTCCCACTTCTTCTACCCTTTCCCACAGTCCCCATGCTCCCAATTTACCCAGGAGATCTTGTCTTTTTCTATTTCTCATGTTGATTATGTCCATGTACATCTCTCTTAGGGTCCTCTTTGTTCTCTGGGATTGTGATTTGTAGGTTGGTTTTCTTTGTTTTATGTCTAAACCCACTTATGAGTGAGTATATATGATTAATTGTCTTTCTGGGTCTGGATTACCTAACTCAATCAATATGATGTTTTCTAGATCCATCCACTTGCCCGCAAATTTCAAGATGTCATTTTTTTCTGCTGTGTAGTACTCCATTGTGTAAATTTAGCACATTTTCCTTATCCATTCTTCAGTTGAGGGTCATTTAGGTTGTTTTCAGGTTCTGGCTATGACAAATAATGCTGCTATGAACATAGATGAGCACATGTCCTTGTGGTATATACCCAAAATTGATATTGTTGGGTCTTGAGGAAATTTGTTTCCTAATTTTCTGAGAAATCACCACACTGACATCCAAAGGGGCTGTACCAGTTTGCACTTCCACCAGCAATGTAGAAGTGTTCCCTTTTCCCCACAACCTCTCCAGCCTAAGTTCTCATCAGTGTTTTTGATCTTGGTCATTCTTATAGGTGTAAGACAGAATCTCAGAGTTGTTTTGATTTGCATTTCTCTGATGGCTAAGGATGTTGAGCATTTCCTTAAGTGTCTTTCATACATTTTAGATCCCTCTATTGAGAATTCTCTGTTTAGGTTTGTACCCCATTTTTATTAGATTATTTGTTCTTTTGATGACCAATTTGAGTTCTTTATATATTCTGGAGATCAGTCTTCTGTCCAATGTGGGGCTAGTAAAGATCTTTTCCCATTCTGTAGGCTGTCGTTTTGTCTTGTTGACCATGCCCTTTGCTTTACAGCAGCGAGAAATGCTTTCCTATAAATAAGATAGGCAGACTCAGATCTCAGTTCCACCCGTGAACTACACAGGGCCAGTGAACACACTGTCCTCAACTTCCAACCACCTCCACTCTGCTCCAGGTGATCGTTCAGCGGAGTCTGGCTGCCAAGAACCTGTCTCATGCCAAAGGCGGCTCCCTGGTGGCTGCGTACCTGAAAGTGCTTCCCCTTTTCCTGATGGTGTTCCCCGGTATGGTCAGCAGGGTCCTCTTTCCAGGTGAGGAGGCTGTTGGGGGCAGTGGTCATCGTCTGTATGCAAGTCTCAGGCTCTAGGCAATGTTCTAAACGCAGCACTCATTGTCACACAAGAACAGGACAAAAGGCTTGGCCTGGTGATGGGATGGAGGTCTCCCCATTGTCTACTGACTTCACACTGCTGTCCAGCACTGACTCAGCACACGCGACCCACTGGTATTCCAAGACGAGGGAGCAGATGCTTACAGGGAGCCTGACACTGTATTCTTCCAACCACAAAGTAGTCTAAGGTTATGTGGCTTCACATGCATGCTTATTCCCATAGAACAAGTCACGTGCCCATGCTTTAGGGTTGAAACTCAGTGTTCTGGTAACTTTGGTCTGATGGAACCCCTCCTGTAATAGTAAATATCAGGGGACATAAATAATCCTGCAAGGACACACACACACAAACACACACACACACTTTTCTTTTTGAGACAGGATCTTACGTGGCCTTGGCTGGTCTTGATCTGCCTCTCAAATGCTGGGATTACAGGTGTGCGCCACCATGTTTGGCTAGCTATTTTTCTTTAAATGCAAACAAGAGGTTTCTACATGTGCACAAACAATACTTAGGAGGGTAATGTGACCCGGAGTCTCTGGTGTCAGGAGATGGTGATCTACACAGAAAAAAAAATCTGTTTCTCTTTTAAACAGTGAGCATAAGCACCAAGGCTGTTACTAACTCAAAGGAGACCATAATTCAGAAAACATCGTCCCATCCCTTATCCCTGCAGGTTATACCAGTGGTTCTCAACCTGTGTCACATAACAGATTATGTGACATTATGACTTAAAACATTAGCAAAGTTACAGTTAGGAAGTAGACATGAAATAATTTTATGGTTGGGGGTCACCACAACATGAGGAACTGTATTAAAGGGTCACAGCATTAGGAAGGTTGAGAGCCACTGAATTATAGATGCAAAGAAAGAATAGAATGACCGAGTGGTGGTGCACACCCTTAATCCCAGTAGAGGCAGAAGCAGGCAGGTCTCTATGAGTTAGATGCCAGCCTGGTCTACGGAGTGAGTTCCAGGACAGCCAGAACTATACAAAGAAACCCTGTCTCAAAAAGCCAAAATAAAGTAGTAGGTTGCATGACCATTCATTAACCAGCCCAGTTAGGTCTAAGTCATTTAGAATCTTGACGAATGAAGGGGGAGTTGGAGGGAAGGACACCAACCACGGTGTTGAATTCCGAAAGCTTGCCTCTCCAGCCCTGATCGGGATCACAGGTCATGCCTCCATGCAGAGGGCACATAGCATGGTAAAAAACATGAGGGGGCAAAGCCCGAGATCCTGGCTTCTTGGTGATTTGATAGAAAGCACATGGCTGCTGAGTTAAACCTGACAGATAACACCAGACGTGGTTTAAAGCAACCACATTGACTGCAGACCTGCTAAGGGTCCTGCAGATAGACAGCGCTGATGGTGGGCTTCATTCTGGAGTGCCTATGCTTGAACCTCACTCAGCTCTGCCGCTCAGGAGCGATGTGGCCTTGGATACATCATTTAACCTCTGTTTCCTTTGTTTCTTCATCTGTAAGATGGGTGGGAGTGAAATCTATGTCAAGTGAGCTTATTTTTTTTTAAGATTTATTTATTTATTATGTATACAACATTCTGCCTTGATGTATGCCCACATGCCAGAAGAGGGTGCCAGATCTCATTACAGATGGTTGTGAGCCACCATGTGGTTGCTGGGAATTGAACTCAGGACCTTTGGAAGATCAGCCAGTGCTCTTAACCTCTGAGCTACCTGTTATGTATACGTACGTTGGTTAACTAACAGGTAGCAATGCTATTGAAGAATGTGTTAATTATCACAGGACCTCTGGAGTCAATTAAAACTTAGTTGAACCAATCAATTTCACCAAGGTGAACAATCTCTGCGTGTGTGTGCGCGCGCGTGTGTGTGTGTGTGTGTGTGTGTGTGTGCAGATGCGTATGCATAGCAACGGTTGACCTTACTTTGTGAAATGGCTTTATTGACCTTGGTGCTCACTGATTCAGCTGGACTAGGGGGCCCTGAGCCCCAGGGATCAGCCTGTCTCCACCTCCTCGGCACTTGGATTACAGACCTGCACTGTGCTCAGCTTTTTTGGGTGCTGGGCACCCAGCTCCATCCTCACGCTGTGGAGTAAGCACTTTACCGACAGGCCACTTCCCCGATTCCGGACAGACTACAGGAAGAACACCGTGTTCTTCACTGGGCGCGATTTGTAGACTTTGCTCCAGTCTTGTGCCCCATACTTGAAGGGTAGGAAAGCCCTTTGTAGGAAAAACCCTTGGGAATTAATGATCAACTAACTGTCTGAGAGGCCCCTGCTCCTTCCCAGTCTGTGGAGAAGGGGAGTCTCCCCAGAACAGAACAGAGCTACACAGGTTTGAACTTCAGCAATGGGAGGCTTCTGTGCCCCAGCAGTGAGAATGTTGAGTGTTTTCTTGTCTGCTGGTTTCCTCAAAAGCTCTTGATTTTTCTGAGGGGTGGGTGGGGCGTGTATACATGTGGCATATGGTGTATATGGTTTTACATGTGTGCAGGCACGCATACATATGTGTGCATGTACATGTGGTGGCCAAAAGTTGATATGGTGTGTCTTCCTCAACTACGGTCTTATTTTTAGTATAAGACAGGGTCTCCCAGAGAACCTGGAGCTCACTGATTTGGTTAGGACAACTGGCCAGCAAGCTCCAGCAATCACCCCGTCTGCTTCCCTAGCCCTTACTCTTATCCTGGCATTACCAGTGTGTGCCACTGCCCCAAGCTTTTCTTATGGGTGCTAGGAGCTCAACTCAGGTTCCCATGATTGTTCATCAAACATTTTACTCACTGAGCCGTCTCCCCAGCTCAATCTTAACCCCTTCTGAGGGACACATCCCAATGACCTAAGGGCCTCCTACGAAGCTCCACCTCTTAAAGGGCCCACCATCTCTCAATATTGCCCCACTAAGTACCAAAACTCCCAACACATGAATCCAAACCACGCCCTAGCCACAGAGAGGTGCACTGTGGAAACCAACTGGAGAACCAGGGTGGGTAGAAATCAGAGCAGCGCTAGGGAGGGAAAAGAGAGGGGACTGGAGAGGTGGCTGCTAATGTGCTTCCAGAGGACCTGAGTTCAGTTCCCAGCACCCAGGCTGGGACCCTTGTTGGCCTCTGTGGACACTGACATTCATGAGCACAAGCCTATATACAGACGCAAGCATGGACATATAATTCAAAAATAAGATTTTTTTTTTTTTAAAGAGAGAAGAGATACTCAGAGTTTGAAGCTCACAGTGAGCTTGAATCTAAACTGAGCAGCTGCACCTGAACTCTCTGAGCAGCTGAGGGAGGCAGGGAAGGGGGAAAGTATCGACAGGGCTGGGGTGCAGCTCAGTAGCAGTAGGGTGGACGCCCGCTCTGCACAAAGCCCTGAGGTTTAGATCCAACGCCAAGAAGAAAAAAGTTGAGTGTTTCTCAAGAAGTATCATGGAGGAACTTCACCATAGTTTTAATGTGCATGATCTCAGGCAATTGTTACGCTCTTTTTTTTTCCATTGACTTATTTTTAATTTTAGTATGTGTGTGTGTGTGTGTCTGTGCACACATATGTATGCCAGTGTGCCCTGTCACCTGTGTGAAGTCAGAGGACAACTTGCAGGAGTCACTTCTCTCCTATAAATGGCACATTAGGATGGAACTAAGGTTGCTGGGCTTGCTAGCCCTTCCTTTACTTCTGAACTGTGTGTAGGTCGGGGGAGGGGGTGTGGAGTGGAGGTACGTGTGCGTGTGTGTGCGTGCCTCATGGAATCCATGCAGAGGTCAGAGAATCATGTGGGCTTTGATTCTCTCCTTCGGCCACACGGTCCCTGGGGATCGAACGGGTTGTCAGCCTTGCCAGCCCTGTCGTTCTGACCGTGTGAAACTGTGTCTTAGCAGTATAGTTTCAGAGAACAGCCACGCTAATGTGATGAGATGGTTATGTCATCATCCCCTCCCCACACTGCTCTACAGACCAGCAGCGGGAGCCCAGAGAGCTGAAGGGGCTTGGAGTTGGGCTCTTTTCTACTTCCCTCAGCTCTAAGCTCATAGACCCTTCTTCTGGTGCCGGTCTGGTTCTGGCACACGGTAGCCAGGCTCAGGGCCTGTCTGCCTCACTCTGGCCTTACATTTCCTCCATAGATCAAGTGGCCTGTGCTCACCCCGACATCTGCCAGCAGGTCTGTAGCAATCCCTCTGGCTGCTCAGACATCGCATATCCCAAACTTGTGCTGGAACTTTTGCCCACAGGTAATGTCCCCTCACCCCTATACTTAGTCCCCTGAACCACCTAGAAAGGAGGATATTGTTTGGGTGCTGATATGAGGTAGGGACAAGATGTAAGAGCTACGGGAACCCCAAAGACTAGATTTTTGGGAGGCCCACAAAGTCTTGTCTGACTACCCCACCAGAGGGTCTACTTCAGAGCTGAGCCATCAGGATCAGCTAGCTTTAGGCCTGGGATGGCAGGGTCACAAGAGAAGGCAGAAGCGGTCAGCAGAAAGCCCAAGGCCTATAGACCTCCCTTCTGCCTCCCAGGACTTCGTGGGCTCATGATGGCTGTGATGGTGGCGGCTCTCATGTCCTCCCTCACCTCCATATTTAACAGTTCCAGCACCATCTTCACCATGGACCTGTGGACCCACATCCGGCCACGGGCATCTGAAAGGGAGCTCATGATTGTGGGCAGGTAAGGCCATATAGAGTAGGGACTCAGAAGTGAAAAGCCCAGATACCTAGCAAGGAGGGAATTGAGCTCACAGACAGGCAAAGCTCAGCCTCTGCCGTTGACTCTGCACGAGTTAGTCGCTCATTCAGGAGATGCTCTGTGAACACCTGCTGTGTTCCAGTACTTAAAACACTACCTAAAAATGTTCCAGCATTTAAAAACAGTCCTCCAGTACCGGAGCACAGCACCAAAAGATGTGCACCTGTAGGCACAAAGCTAGAGGTGGGGAAGAAGTCAAGCAGATGATTAAAGCCCTAATGAGTATTCCGACTGGGAATCAGGAGACCAAACTTTCAGACGGGAAGCACCAATCTAGGTTGGGATCTGGGGAATGGTAGGGAGTAGCTAGGTAAGACTGGGGGGCGGTGATTTCTATTCCAAGACTCCCACAAAGTCCTGACATCTAGTAGGAGAGCAGAAATGAGCGTCATGAAAATGTAATGGAAAATAGACACATGTAGAGAGATGTCTCAGCCATGCGTCAGGGAGAGAGGACTTAGACATGACCCTGAATGTTAACCCACTAAAGAAAAGCCAGAGCTGGGTGGTGGTGGCGCACGCCTTTAATCCCAGCACTCGGGAGGCAGAGGCAGGTGGATCTCTGTGAGTTCGAGGCCAGCCTGGTCTACAAGAGCTAGTTCCAGGACAGGAACCAAAAGCTGTGGAGAAAACCTGTCTCGAAAAATTAAAAAAAAAAAAAAAGAAAAGCCAGATGCACTGTACTTGATCACTTGAAAAGCACCAATAAAGAGATATAAAGATAAGTCACAGACTGGAGAGAATATTCGCAAGTCACATTACAGGCTTAATGTGTAATCTAGAAAATATGAAGAATTCTTGGAACATGGTATGACCAACCATGAAAACAGCTGAATAAACATCACCAATGAAGATGCAGAAATGACTATGAGCCCGGGACAAGATTCTCAGCATCATTTATTACACGAGATATCACTACATCCCACTAGAATGCCAGTAACAGCCAGGCATAGTGGTGCATGCCTATCACCCCAGCTCTTGGAAAGCTGATGCAGGAAGACCTTGAGTGTGAGACCAGCCTGGACCACATAGCAAGTTCTAGCTGTCCTCACATTTTTTTTTGAGACAGAGTTTCTCTGTAGCTTTGGGGCCTGTCCTGAAACTAGCTCTTGTAGACCAGGCTGGCATTGAACTCAGAGATCCAGAAATCTGCCTGCCTCTGCCTCCTGGGTTCTGGGATCAAAGGTGTGCGCCACCATAGAACTCTTATACACTGCAGATGGGATTATGAATGGTTATATTTTAAAAAAAATCCTACGACTTCTTAAAACATAAAGCATAAACTTATTCCATGGTTCAACAGTTTCCATTCCTAGAAATGAGAATGTATGTTCCAAAGACTTATACCCAGATGTGTATAGAAGTAGATTACAGTATCCAGATGTTTATAGAAGTAGTTTACTGTATCTAGATGTTTATAGTAGTTTACTGTATCTAGATGTTTATAGAAGTATTTTATTGTATCCATATGTTTATAGTAGTTTACTGTATCCAGATGTTTATAGAAGTAGTTTACTGTATCTAGATGTTTATAGAAGTAGTTTGCTGTACCCATATGTTTATAGAAGTAGTTTACTGTATCTAGATGTTTATAGAAGTATTTTATTGTATCCATATGTTTATAGTAGTTTACTGTATCCAGATGTTTATAGAAGTAGTTTGTTGTATCCATATGTTTATAGAAGTAGTTTGTTGTATCCATATGTTTATAGAAGTAGTTTACTGTATCTAAATGTTTATAGAAGTAGTTTGCTGTACCCATATGTTTATAGAAGTAGTTTGCTGTATCCATATGTTTATAGAAGTAGTTTGCTGTATCCAGATGTTTATAGAAGTAGTTTGCTGTACCCAAGATGTTTATAGAAGTAGTTTGCTGTACCCATATGTTTATAAAAGTAGTTTACTATATCCATATGTTTATAGAAGTAGTTTGCTGTACCCAAGATGTTTATAGAAGTAGTTTGCTGTATCCAGATGTTTATAGAAGTAGTTTGCTGTACCCATATGTTTATAAAAGTAGTTTACTATATCCATATGTTTATAGAAGTAGTTTGCTGTACCCAAGATGTTTATAGAAGTAGTTTGCTGTATCCAGATGTTTATAGAAGTAGTTTGCTGTACCCAGGTGTTTATAGAAGTAGTTTGCTGTACCCAAGATGTTTATAGAAGTAGTTTGCTGTTGCAAAGAAGGGGCAGGAATTCTGTCATAACTGCTGAAAGACAGTCCATGGGAAGAAGTGGTGTTCATGATACACTTTTCAGAAGCAATGGTCAGGTGAGATAGCACGACTGGTAAGGACGCTTACAATCAAGCTTGATGACCTGCATTTGATACTCAGGTACCACATGGGGGAAGGAGAGAACCAATTCCCATAAGTTCTCTGACCTCCACGTGAGGGTCATCCACCCTGAATGCCCCCTATAAAGTAAGAATTTCTTTTTCAGACAGGGTTTCTCTGTGTACAGCTCTGGCTGTGCTAGAACTCACTTTGTAGACCAGGCTGGCTTCAAACTCAAAGAGATCTCCCTGCCTCTGCCTCCTGAGTGCTGGGATTAAAGGTGTGTGCCACCACTGCCTGGCCCAAAATAAGAATTTTAAAGATTTATTTACTGTGTACGACTGTTTTGCCTGCATATATGTCTGTGCACCATGTGTGTGCCTGGTGCCCTTGAAGGCCAGAAGAGGGCACCAGATCCCTTATAACTGGAGTTACAGACAGTTGTGAGCTGCCATGTGGGTACTGAAACTTGAACCCCGGTCCTCTGGAAAAGCAGTCAGTGCTTTTAACTGCCAAGCCATCTTCCCAGCTCCAATAATTTTTTAAAAGCTCAATATAATATCCCAGTGAGTTAGAACACACACGAATTCCCAGCCCTTGAGAGGATGAGACATGAGGATCATATATTTAAGGTCAGCCTGAGCTACACAGGAAGTCCCTATCTTAGAAAGGGAGTATGAAATATGGGTATGTGTTACCCCTGATATGGACCTCAAAGACCAATATGCAGCCGAGTGAGCAGCTGAAGGCCACATTCTGGATGGCAGAGAGCATTTGTAGGGAGCTCCAGGAGAGGCGAGTGTGGAGGGAACAAGCACATTCATGACTACTCAGGGGTAGCAGAAACAAAGAATCAATGGGGAACATTTGGCACGAGGGGTGTGCTCAATGTTGACAGTCATTTGGGTTGCATAACTGCAAATTCAGTGAAGGGCACAGTATCATACGCTTAGGAGGGATGGAGCTCGTGTAACTATGGCTCAGTGAGGCTGCATGATCAAGGGGGGAAAGCAGGTGTTCAGAGGGGACAGACGCGTTGCTCTCTCTCCTTGCAGGGTGTTTGTGTTTGTGCTGGTGCTGGTCTCCATCCTCTGGATCCCCGTGGTGCAGGTCAGCCAGGGAGGCCAACTTTTCATCTATATCCAAGCCATCAGCTCTTACCTGCAGCCGCCGGTGGCTGTGGTCTTCATTATGGGATGTTTTTGGAAGCGTACCAATGAAAAGGTAAATCTGGGATCTGGAGAGATGGCTCAGCAGTTGAGAGCAGTGGCTTCTCTTCCAGGGAACCTGGGTTCTAGTCTCAGCACCCACATGGCAGCTCACAACTGTCTGTGACTCTAGTTCCGGGGGATCTGATACCTTCACACTGATGCACATAAAATAAAGTCAAATAATTTTGTTTAAAAAAGATAAATCTGGATTGGCAACATAATACCCAGGTACTGCCTGTGAGCACTGGGAGAAATGGTAGGGAATGGTCTGGCAGGGGGCCTGCCTGTGTGGGCTAGACTTGGGTGTCACCAGGGAGAGTGAGTTCTGTGTGGGAGACAAAGAAGGGGCCGTCAGGCCTTAAAAAGATATGATGGGAGTTCTCAGACGTGTCTTCATGTGTTTGCTTTTTTGAGTCAGGGCCTTCCTATGTAGCACATGTCTATTTCTGTGTTAAAACATCCTGACAAGAAGCGATGTAGAGGAGAAAGAGTCTCCATGAGCCTGCAGTTCTAGGTCACAGTCCGTGGTATGGTCAAGGTAGCAGGAATTGAAGCAGGCAGTCACGTTATATCCTCATATCACATCCAGTCCAGAGTTGGGAGTGTCTGAGTTTTCTACTGGTGTAAAGAGACACCATGCCACAGCAACTCTTTTTTTTTTTTTTTTTGGTATTTTGAGACAGGGTTTCTCTGTAGCTTTGAAGCCTGTCCTGGAACTAGCTCTTGTAGACCAGGCTGGCTTCGAACTCACAGAGATCCGCCTGCCTCTGCCTCCCGAGTGCTCGGATTAAAGGCATGCGCCACCACCGCCCAGCTCAACAAAGCAACTCTTATCAAGGAAAACATTTTATTGGGGCTGGCTTACAGTTCAGAGGTTTAGTTCATTGTCATCATGGCAGGAAGTATGGCCACACACAGGCAGACATGGCACTGGAGAGGTAGTTGGGAGTTCTACATCTGGATCTGCAGGCAGCAGGAAGACACTAGGCCTGGCTTGAGTTTGAGCACCTGCGACCTCAAACCCCGCCCCCAGTGACACACTTCCTCTAACAAGGCCACACCTCCCAATAGTGCCAGTCCCTATGAGCCTATGGGGACCATTTTCTTTCAAACCACCACAGGGAGGGTGATACAAACATGCTGAGTGTTCAGCTAGCCCAGGACTAGCCAGGCTAACATAGCCCAGGACCCCAGAGCAGAGAATAGCGCTGTACTTTCAGGCTGAGTCTTCCTATATCAAGACAATCCTTCCCCAGGCAGGCCCACCGACAAACCTGGTCAAGACAGTCCCTCACTGAGCCTCCTTTCTCAGATGATTCTAAGTTCTGTCAAGCTGACAAAACTAACCATTATACTCAGGTTGGCCTCAAACTCACAACCTTCATGCCTGAGCATGGGTATCAGAGGTTTTAACCACCATACTTGGCTTCATGACACAACTCTTGCCATTAACAGAGAAGCCAGAGTAGAAGGGAATGAGTGTGTCAAGTATAATCAGTTCACTATATATAGTTGGGCATCTACATCTGCTGTGAGCTCAACTGGACTCAACCAACAGCAGAGTGAAAATATTTAGAGAGAGAGAGAGAAACAAAAAGCCATGTCCTTCCTGAGCAAGTACAGACTTTTGTTCTGATGTTAACCTCTAAATCAATGATTCTCAACCTATGGGTCATGACCCCTTTGGGAGTTGAATGATCCTTCACAGGGGTTGCCCAAGACCTTCAGTAAACAGATATTTACATTAAGATTTGCAAAGATAGCAAAATTACAATTATGAAGTAGCAAAGAAAATAATTTTATGGTTGGGGTCACCACAACATGAGGAACTGTATTAAAGGGTCGCAGCATTAGGAAGGTTGAGAATCACTGCTCTAAATAATATAATGTACCAACTATTTACATAATACTTACATTGCACTGGGTACTATACGTAATCTAATAAAGCATATAGGTGGGTATGCACAGGCCATGTGCAAACACTATGCCGTTCCATACAAGGGACATGAGCAGCTATGGACTCTTATCTATGGGCCCAGGAACTGATCCTTCATGATACCAAAGGCTGACTGTATTTGTAGGAGATGAACAGGTACATAGCTCCGAACCTTTGCAATGGAGTGAGCATCGTGGGGAAGACAGACTCTTGAAATGGCTTCTGCAAGCTTTGCTGCCCTTGGTGTCCCTAAGATGGCTTTGCTCTGGTTTGCAGGGTGCCTTCTCAGGTCTGGTCTTGGGTCTGCTGTTAGGATTGGTCAGGCTGGCCCTGGACTTTGTCTATGTGGAGCCTCGGTGTGACCAGCCCGATGAGCGGCCATCGGTGGTGAAGGACGTCCACTACCTCTACTTCTCCATGATTCTGTCTTCTGCCACCCTCATCACTGTGTTCACCGTGAGCTGCTTCACAGAGACGCCCTCCAGAGAGATGGTACATTTGGGTTGATGGGCAGAGCCTCTGAGACTCATCCAAAGTGACAGAACAGGGACTCCAGGTTTAAGCAAGATGACTGAATGTTCAGAAAGTCCAGAGTGGGACTTTGGGGACATGTGGATGCAGAACTCAGAAAAGGTCACCAGACTCCATTTCTTACTTCTGCTTCAATTCCCAGGCCCGTGGAGAGCCAAGGAGTTCTTAGGGCTGTGCCCCTGCCCCCCCCCCCTTTTTTTTTAAAGTAAAGTAAAGTAAGTAAAGTCATAAGCATTCCTAGACCTGGCTCTTTTCAGCTCCAATCAGCTCAGGTGCAACCTTGTCCTTGAACCAGAAGAAAGGTTGAGTTGAAGGGCCAATCTGGTGACTCACACAGTACCCTAGGGCTAGGGCAGTTAGATGCCAGTGAGAGGATGCTATCAGAAGACTGGGGGGGAGGGATTACTGGGACGACAAGACAATGGATGCACACAGCAAGAGGTACAGCCTTGGGCTCTGAGGAATGCAGGGAATTGACTCTGCTTGGAGGAGAAGGCACTACAGCAGTGTCCAACATGAAGGCTGAGGTGGATGCTGGGTTAAGGGAAAGGAGGAAAAAAAAAAACCCTGGCAGCTTCCATCTGTGTCTCACAGTTACCTCTCTTCTCAGGTCAGCCGCCTGACTTGGTTTACTCGCCATGAGCCTGTGGTCCAGAAGGACCCAGTGCCACCTGCAACGCCCCTGTCTCCGACCCTTCCTCAGAATGGGACTACAGAGGCCCCCAGCACCAGCATCCAGTTGGAGACAGTTGAAGAGACTAAGAGCAAAGCCCGTAGCGGTGAGTTGTCGCTGGTCTCGGGTACAGGTGGGCTTATGAAACATTATGCATGCAGATCTGTTAGATCACCACCCAAAAAAGGGGGAAGGTTTTGAAATCCAGCATCCCCAGGCTCTGATGCCTTCCCCGCCTAACCAGAGGGGTCTCTCCAGAGACACACAAACAGCACACCTAGAGCCTAGCAGGACTTCATGCAAGCCTACACCATAAGCTGCATATTTCTTATTTCAGGCTAGCTTACTTTATAAAATGTGAGTTAACATTTTATTGGATATTTCACACGAGATTTCCAAGTTTCCATCTCTTGAATGATGGGAAAATCTTGGGACACCAGGCTTCCATGTTGACATGGCAAAGCTATATAACTCTGTGAGTTCGAGGCCAGCCTGGTCTACAAGAGCTAGTTCCAGGACAGGCTCCAAAGCCACAGAGAAACCCTGTCTCGAAAAACCAAAAAAAAAAAAAAAAAAAAAAAAAAAAAAAAAAAAAAAGCAGCAGGCTCATGGTGGCAGGTGCTTGTAATCCCAGTATCTGGAAGGTGGAGCCAGGCCAAAAAAAAAAAAAAAAAAAGAAAGAAAGAAAGAAAGACACCTCCTGAAGAATGACATGAGGTTGTCCTCTGGTCACATGCAGGCAACACATGTGTAACCACACACACGTGCACCTATAAATGCCACAGTATTTGCATATATCCTATGTACATCCTGTGTACTTGAACCATCTCTATACATCCCATATGATGTCGGTGCTGCATGAGTAGCTGTTATACTGAATTGTTAGGGAGGAATAATGAAAATCTCTGCACTCCTCTGAGAATTTCTGATTCACATGTGGTTAAATCTCCAAATACGGAAGGCTGGCTATGCCTTCCACAAGAACAACAGGGATTCCATGTCTCCGTTCATTAAAGCATGCTGTTAGTCCTCTTCCTCCTCTTGACCTTCCTTTGCTGGGTCCTTCCTAGACGATGTGACCCCCAAGCAGTCCAAGGTGCTGAAGGCTATCCTGTGGCTCTGTGGAATGGCAAAGGACAAAGAGGACCCCCCACGCAAAGCAGAACCTGTCATAGCTTCCTTGGAGGAAAACCCCTTGGTGAAAACCCTGCTGGACGTCAACTGCCTGCTGTGCATCTGCTGTGCCGTCTTCCTCTGGGGCTACTTCGCCTAACGCAGGGGGAGCCCTGGACTCGAAGCTCTCTGTGTGTTTTTAGTGCCTTGTTGTTGTTGTTTTTTTTAACAATAGAAAACAAAACGATAATAAAGCTTGTGTTTGTTTACCATGAAGCTTCAGAGGTGCTGCTGACGGCCCAGTTGGCATTCTCTTCTAGAAAGGAATGGCTTTCCCTGGAGCTCCTCTCACTGTGGCACCTGCTCCTGCTTAGACTTTATGGGAAACACACCTGTGTGCCAAGCCCTGACACTTCACGCACTAAAAACCAGGGGCTGTGTGGTGGCACATGCCTGGAATCCCAGCCCCTTCTGAATTAGAACTCCAAGTTTGAGGCCAGTTCGGGCTACGTGGCAAGACTCTGTCTCAAACAAAACAAAACAAAAACAAAAACAACCCTCCCAAAACAAACAACAAAACCCCTAAATAGTGGTGTACTTCTATAATTCCCAGCATCTGGGAGGTAGAGGCAGCAGGAACAGGAGTTTAGGGTTAATGTCAACCAGCCTGGGCAACATGAATATAAAATATAAAAGGAAAAAAAATGAGAAAATGAGGTAACTGTGTGCACTTCTCAAATTCCAGCTCAGTGGCTGGAGAGATGGCTCAGAAGTTAGGAGTCCTTGCTGCTCCTGCAGAGGACCACAGCTTGTTCCCAGGGTCTCCTAGCAACTCCAGCTCCAGGGATCCAATATGCCCTTGTGGCCACTTCCATGTAGTTGCATGCATGTACACATACACATGGACACACACACATGCATAAATAAAAATAAATCTTTCTAAAACATTCTGACACCAGACAGCTAGAAGGATCCATCTGCACAAAGCCTCCAACTGGTTGGGGGCCAGTCATGTCCAGGACTTTGTTCTGTGTGGAGCTCTTCTCTGGCAGCTTCTCTCTTCTGGGTCCTGATGGAATGGCTCAGATTCGCATTTGCTGTGTGGACAGCTAAGAGCAATACCACCTCTGAGGAATCCCAGGACACAAGCTGCCCAGACCTAATATAAAGGGATGATGGGTGTATCTACTTATGGGCCCCACCCCACTCTCCTGAGACTCCAAGTTCAAGGAATTTCAAAGGTAAATAGAAGTCACTTGGCCACCTACTCATTCAGTGGCCTGAGTTCCTAGGTGACAGTCACAGTGACAGGGACCAGCTGATCCAAGGGGAGAGGTTCGCCTGTGCATACCTTTCCAACACTAATCCAAACAAAAGACACCCTAAGCCCTCCCAGACAAGCACATTGGAGGTTTGTTGCTAACATAATTCCTAGTCAGTCCCATGCAAGTGAATTCTGGCAAGAGCCCAAGATGACTTGGGAGGCAAAAGCGTTCAAGGGTCAACAACACAGAGAAAAGTAAGTTTTCCTCTCCAGGAGCTAAAGGAGGACATGGGGAGGCGAAAGGACTTCCACTAGAGTCCTGTACTCGCTGCAATCCTAACCCCAGAGACCTCTACTGCCTCTTGTTGGAGTCAAAAGTAAGTTTCCTGGGGTGGGGGTGGGGGTTAGTTCTCACAGCTGTCATTCAGGACACAGACATCTCTCTCCTGAATTGCTGTCACCGGCCTTCTGACAGGCCATCCCACCTCTCTTTTGACCACTCGGCTGCCCCAGGCAGAGGGCAAACCTGGTTGACCAGGACTCCTTCTGGTTTCAGTTCTTAGCACTCTCCCTTGGGAAGTCTAAGTCAAGCACACTCACGTTCTCTCCTCTGTACCTAATGTAGATGGTGTGAGGGAGCCTCGGGAGTGTGGTCAAATATTGAACAAACAGGTCTTTACCCACACTCTTATACCAGCAGCCTCAACTAACTAAATTCTACTCTATGATTTAGCCGCGTACACAGAGACATCACTTCTTCTGGAAAGTCTTCCTTAATCAGCGCCCTCCCATGGCATATGCATTCAAAATGTACCAAGGGCCTGGGAAGATAGCTCAGTCAGCACTTCCGTGTAAACATGAGGGTCTGGGAACACATCCCCAGCACTCACCTTGAAAGCCAGGTGTGCTAGAGAGACAGACAGGAGGATCCTTGGGGCTTGATGACCACCCAGCCTACTTGAATCAGTGAGTCTCAGGTTCAGTGAGACTTTGCCTCAGAACATAAGAAGACACCTGGAACATCAGCCTCAGGTCTCCACATGCACATAGGTAGGCTTACACACGTGCAAAAACACAAGCATACATACATATGAAATTGGAAAGGAAAAAGAAAATGTCGAGAGCAGGCCTGAGGCAGTGAACTCCACAGAAGCAGGACCAAGCCAGCGACCTGGGTAGGAGCAGGCCTGGATGGTAAACTCCACAGGAGCAGGAGCGGATCCAGAACAGGGACATTTGTGGAGGCAGGACTGAGTCAGCAACCTAGGCCGGAGCACACCTAAGACAGCGAACTCCACAGGAGCAGGACTGAGCCAACGACCTGGGATAAAGCAGACCAGGGACAGTGAACTCCACAGGAGCAGGTACAGGGGAGCAACTGCTTAGCAAGTGGGCCAGAGCCAGAGACTGCTGTGGGTCCAGGTGTGAATCTGGAATCTTCAAGGGAGTAGACCTGAGCCAGGACCTCTGCAGTTAGGAATGAGTCTGGGACCTCTGAGGCAGTAGGCTTGAGCCAGGTCCTCTGTGGGTCTGGGCACACCCAAGTCTGGAACCTCCGAGGGAGTAGATTGGAGCCAGAGATCTTTGCAAGACCAATCCCAAGCCAAGGACCTCCACAGGAGCAGATCCAGACCAGGGACATTTACAGAAACAGGTCTGAGCTGGCAACCCAGGCAGGCCAGAGCAGGACTGAGGCAGCAAACTCCACAGGATCAGGACTGAGCCAGCAACCTGGACTGGAGCGGGCCTGGGATAGCCAAACTCCATAAGAGCAGGACTGGGCCAGCGACCTAGGCCAGAACAGGCCTGAGGTGGCTAGCTCCATGGAAGTGAGACTGAGCCAGCAACCTAGGTCGAAATGAGCCTGAGACAGCAAGCTCCACAGGAGTGGGAGTGGATCCAGACCAGGGACATTTGTGGAGGCAGGATTGAGCCAGTGGCCTGGGCCAGAGCATATCTGAGACAGCAAACTCCACAGGAGTTGGTACAGGGGAGCAACTGCTGAGCAAGTGGGCCAGAGCCAGAGACTGCTGTGGGTCCAGGTGTGAATCTGGAACCTTCAAGGGAGTAGACCTGAGCCAGGACCCTTGCAGGTCTGGGCATGAGTCTGGGACCTCTGAGGGAGTAAGCCTGAGCCAGGTCCTCTGCGGGTCTGAGCGCACCCAAGTCTGGGACCTACAAGGGAGAAGATCAGAGCCAGACCTTTGCAGGACCAACCCCAAGCCAGGAACCTCCACAGGAGCAGATCCAGACCAGGGACATTTATAGAAACAGGTCTGACCCGGCAACCTAGGTTAGAGCAGGCCTGAGACAGCAAACTCCAAGGAAGTGGAGCAAACCCCGGGAGCGCTGAGTGATGTCCTGGAACACGGAGTAACATGACTGTACCATGAGGAACAACCATCTGAGTCTTGGACCCACTGGCACCTAGCAGATTAATCACCAGAGTCACAGACAGACCCAAGTACACACATTAGAGGACAAGATGTGTAGACAAAGTAAGAACACACACAACACCACAAAGAGCAACACAATGCCAGTAAAATCTAGGGACCCCACAACAACAAGACTTGAACAACCAAACATAGATGAAGCAGAAGAAAATGACCTAAAAAATAACTTCAGGAGAATGTCTGAGACTCTTAAAGAGGAAATGAGAAATTTCCTCAAAGAAATGGAGGGAAAGACAAACAAAAAATTGGAAGATATCAGAAAATCCCTTAGAGAAAGCCATCACAGAGATCCCACTTGCCTCTGCCTCTCAAGCCTAGCATATTTTGTTTTGTTTCATTTTGATTTTTGAGACAGAGTTTCTCTGTGAAACAGTCCTGGATGTCCTGAACTCACTCTGTAGATCAGGCTGGCCTTGAACTCACAGAGCTCCGACTGCCTCTGCCTCCCAAGTGCTGGGATTAAAGGCACGCACCACCACAGTCAGACCTAAGCCTAGCACTTTTAAAGATTTATTTTTATATGTATGAGGGTTTACCTCATGTATGTATGTGTATCACTGTGGAAGCCAAGAGGGCTTCAGAACCACCTCAACCACACACTGGAATTACAGATGGTTGTCATCGGCCATATGAGCACCGGGCACCCAACTCTGGTCCTCTGCAAGATCAGAAAACGCTCTTAATCTAGCCCCTCCTTCTGCTCTGGTTTTATCTCATGACTCCATCTTCCTCTGACTTGAACCCTCACTGACTGAACTTATCGACACCACCCCCACTGATGCCGTCTGTCACCCATTCTCTTGACCGCTTCTCACTGATTCCTCCTCTGGTTGATTCCGTCTCCCACCTCTCTCTCCACCTGACACTCCAGCCTCATCTCCCTAGCCCTCCTCACAGCCACCCCTTCTTCATGGGTCATCCACTTGATCTTCAAGCTCTCTCTTTTCTCAAGTGCACTCTGTGCACAAAGAATGAGCTTAGATTTAGGTAGAAAGGATGGAAACAAGCTTGACGAGGCACTCCCCTTATCAAATACAACCTTGTGTGTCATTTGTGGTGACCTTTAATGTGCTGGCGGGTGGAACTGACGTTCAGAGGTCCTTTCCTGCCTTGTTCCCTTCCTTTGCCTGCGGGAAGAAACCATGACTTGCATGTAAACTACAGAATATGGTCACAGAATATGGGACGCCACTGTCCTGTCTTATGTGTAATGGTTATATTACACATGACTGTCTTGGGTTGAAGAGACAGCTTAGCTTGTCTAGTGCTTGACCTGAGTTTGAGCCCCAGAACCTGAATTAAAGGTGAGGCATGGGGGTAAACACTTACAATCCTAGCTCTAGTGAGGTGAGACAAGCTCACTGCTAGCCAGTCTATCCTTTTCAGAGAGTTTTGGACCATGGGAGACCTTGTCTTAACAAACAAGATGGACTGATCCTGAGGAATGTTAGCTGTCCTCTGGTCTTCATGTCTACACTCATCTGCACATACACACACACACCTGCACACACACACACTCACCTGCACACACACACCACACACACCTGCACACACACACACTCACCTGCACACACGCACCACACACCTGCACACACACACCTGCACACACACACCTGCACACACACATCACACACACCTGCACACACACCACACACACTCATCTGCACACACACACCACACACACCTGCACACACACTCACCTGCACACACATCACACACATCTGCACACACACCACACACACCTGCACACACACTCACCTGCACATACACACACACACCTGCACATACACACACACACCTGCACACACATACCACATACACCTGCACACACACATCACACACATTTGCACACACACACACCTGCACACACATCACACTCACCTGCACACACCACACACACCACACACACTCACCTGCACACACATACCACACACTCACCTGCACACACACACACACCACACACTCACCTGCACACACACACCACACACACTCACCTGCACACACACTCACCTGCACACACACACCACACACACCTGCACACATATACCACACTCACCTGCACACACACCACACACACCTGCACACTCACCTGCACAACACACCACACTCACCTGCACACACACTCACCTGCACACACATCACACACACCTGCACACACCACACACACATCTGCACACACACACCACACACACTCACCTGCACACACACACACTCACCTGCACACACACACACTCACACCACACACACCTGCACACACACACTCACCTGCACACACACACCACACACACCTGCACACACACACTCACCTGCACACACACACCACACACACCTGCACACACACTCACCTGCACACACCACACACACCTGCACACACACATTCACCTGCACACACACCACACACACCTGCACACACACCTGCACACTCACCTGCACACACACCTGCACACTCACCTGCACACACACACTCACCTGCACACACTCACCTGCACACACACCTGCACACACACCTGCACACATACACACACACACACACACACACACACACACACACACAGCTTGAGAGATGGCCCAGCAGTTAAAAGAACTTGTGTATGTGGAAGGCCCAGTTTTGGTTCCCAGAACCCACATGGTGGCTCACATCTGTAACTCCAGTGGGCACCAGGCACACATATAGCAAAACAAGTAGGCAAAACACTCATACTCATAAAATAAATAACTCCAAATTAAAAAAATAAAGACGACGACAACAGTCTTGTTAGTTGACTCACTACGGCGACTTCCTGGCTCAGTTGATGAAGCCACTGAGCTAATGTAATAGAAGCCGAGGAACTGCTGCAGCCTCCAGAAACTGCCACCTGCAAATGATGGCCAGAAAGAAGTCAGGACCTCAGACTTGTGGCCAGAAACGCAAAGAAATAAAGTTTGACATCCTGCCTGGGGGTGGCGAAATCTTCCTTCTCAGGTACGGCCTCCAGACGAAATCACAGCTCCTACCTGACCCTTCCCCACAGCCTTGTGAGACCTGGCGCAGGGGTCCCAGCTGAGCTTTCCCTAGTCCCTGACCCTCAGGAGCTAGGACGTGTGTGGTCCTCTGTCAGAGACTCATCACTGACAGGCATGAGGTGTGAAGGCAAAGGATGGAGAGATGGGGAGTGGGAAGCAGGGAGCAGAAGGCTGGGCACTTGCCCAAAGGTGTGTGGGGTGGGCTGGCCATGGCCTGCTGATGAGAAGCAGCCAGCTTCTTTAGACTAGCGAGTAGGAGGCATTTGGCTGGCTGTCATAGAAACAAACTCAGCCAACTTTATGGAAAACAGAAACAAAGCGATTTACTGTGAGGACATAGTACAAAAAAAATATATATAAAATAGTCCCAAGGACATGTGGAGACTCTTGGAAAACCCCTTCAGCCTTTGTACCTGCCTCCCATTACAATGGAAGATTGCTTCCTTCTAGGCGGGTTTTCTCTGGCATGTGTGGTTAGCTTCTGATTGTCACCTAGAGATCCTAAGGGGTGCGCCAGGAGAGATGGCCCTGCCTTCTGGATAAGAGGCTCATGAATGCGTACAGCTGTGCAAATCCACAATGGCCTGGGAGGTACAGCCACTGGAGTGTGGACAGTCTCACTGCTTGACTGCCCAGGGCCAGTGGCTTCCCCCTGAGGCACACTTCTCCTTCCTAGCTCCGATGTTACACGATAGAGATGGAAGCGGCTGATCTAGAAGCATCTAGTGGAGACTGAGTCTGAGAGCCCGTGTGGACTCTAACATACAGGGATGGAACAGCAGAATCTGGAAGAGGCTGGAGGAGCTACAGCATGGCAGGAAGCCTGAAGGCAGACGGCAGACGAACAACCGGAAGCAGCTTTGTCTTAGTATCTTCAGATGAGCTCACACTGGGAGGTGGAGCCCCAAGGGATCTCTTCCCACCAGGGAACCAGGTCAGTATAACCACCTCTACTCTTGAGTGACCACAATGTACACCTCTGACATTCGGTGGCCTTCATGAGCGGGATCAAGAGCAGGCTCCTTCCAGAAGGCCGAGTGGGCACTCGAGTGTGGCTCCGGAGAGGAAAGGGTCTGTGACCCTGGTGTTATGTGGGGCACAGAGCACTCTGAGCACCTAGCCTGAGCTCTTGAGAAAACTGCAGAAGAGGGAAACCATCTGAAAGGCGGATTCCAGAAGCATCTTTCTGGAGGCCACCATTTTTTCTGGATTGCCAGAGATGCCACCATGTATTAAGATGAGGCTTCTTCTGGACAGACGGGGTAAAGCACTCTGCCACATGCAACGTCACAAAGGGACACAAGCAGCTCCCCTAAAAGAGGCAGTGCAAGTCCTTACAGTGAAGGAGGACAGAGGCTGGGCGGTGGTGGCGCACGCCTTTAATCCCAGCACTCGGGAGGCAGAGACAGGCAGATCTCTGAGAGTTCAAAGACAGCCTGGTCTACAGAGTTACTTCAGGTCAAAGATACAGAGAACCTGTCTCAAAAAGCAAAGAGTTAAAAGTAAAAATAAACAAAATAGAGGTTAAAATAAAACGAACAAAGATGGAAAATACACAGAGATACTGTATGCTATTATGCTCTCTTTGAATTGTTTGAATGCTGAGGAAGGAGCAACAGCTGCTAAAAGATATTTATTTATAAATGCTACTGAACTAATCCAACATAGATATTTTGATGCCTTGACTTTGAAATTTGGATCTAAGGACATGATACTTTGGAAAGGAGCTTCTTATTTTGTTTTCACAGAGGGTGAGAGTCTGTGGATTGCTTCCATCCCAATGTGGTATGATAGACCACGTCCTCCTGAATGGTTCCTGTGCACGGCTTCAGAAAATTGCTTTGCTCAACTGCCAACTGAGATGAAACTAGCACACAGGTTATACCATGAAAGGCCTAGTTAACGACGCCCCCATTCAGCAGGAAGCAGTTTGGAGAGAAATAACTGCGCCCATATTCCCAAAAAATGTTTATAAATGTTCTTTTACATTTAAAGAGGGATATGATATAGGTATGAATAATTTGCATTAGTATAGATTTTGCTTTATTGATAGAGATTTACGGTCAATTTTGTTATATGTATATGTATTTCTGATATTGATTAAGGTATTGTGATTGTGTAGTTCATTATTAAAATGTAATGTACAATTAGGAAATATAGGTTGTTGATGGATAATCATAAATAATAGTCAAGTTTGTAGTCATGTTAGTTAATATTTTCTAGATGTGCGTAGATATATTTTTGATAGGCATTCTTCATACTTTTCAAAGATTATAGAATATGGCATTTTAAATGTTTTAATAACTTAGGACTTTTCATGACAATGAGACACTCTGCTCCTGGCAGCACCAATCTACTTCAAGAGGAAGATGGGCATCGAAGAGGCTCGTTATGGAGTTTGATAGCCATTTGGGCAAGAAACTGCTCTTGCATAAACTGGAAACAGAGAACCCGCAGAGAGAGGACTACTGAACTTGCCTAAAGGTGAGATGATCTTTTGGGGTTCCTGATTCGTGAAGGAGTCTGCAAGACATTCTGCAGGACACAACAGATAGTGACTGAACAGACTTTGAATTTTCCTGCTTCATGGAAATGTCTGCTGGATACTATGGGCCTGAAGGCTGAAGATTGATGCCCCAGCGGTGCAAAGGAACTTTGGGTGACTGTACAGGCAGCGAGATGTCTCTGTCATTTCTAGAACTTTGGACTTCTTGTTTGCTTAGGTAATATTATATCTTTCTGGAGTCTTTGATGGAGTTAAGAATAGTTAGTTATAGTTATAGTTTTCCTTAGTTATGATAAAGATTATTGTAACTTTTACTTGATAACTGTTTTGTTATATGTAATTTTGCTATGTTAAAGTTAAAGCCTTTTTTTTTTGTTTAAACAGAAAAAAGGGAAGTGATGTGGGAGTGTCATATATCAATCTGTTGATTTCATTGGTTAAGCAATAAAGAAACTGCTTGGCCCTGTGGGTGGAGTAAACAGAACAAAATGCTGGGAGGAAGAGGAAGTGAGGTCAGACTCCACAGCTCTTCTCTCTGGAGCAGACGCCTGAGAGAGACACCATGCCCCGCTCCTGGGCAGACACACGCCATGAAGCTCCGACCCAGGATGGACTAGGCTAGAATCTTCCCGGTAAGACTGGTTCTCACAGATTATTAGAGATGGGTTGATCGGGATGTGAGAATTAGCCTGTAAGTGCTAGAGCTAAAGGGCCAAGCAGTGTTTAAATGAATACAGTTTGTGTGTTGTTATTTCGGTCATAAGCTAGCAGGCGGCTGGGGTGTTGGGGCCAACCCCGCCACCGCTCTTATTACTACACTGCACTGACAGCCTCACATTCTACTTTTCCCAGGGGTCTTACTCTTAGACGGGCAGGAGGACATTCAGGTTACTGGGAAAGAGAATCCCCATGAAGTCACAGTTCCTGATGCACACGCAAGCCCTGGAAGTCACTGGGAGTCAGCTTGTCTGAGTCTAAGACAGTCTGGACAGACCAGAAAGAGACATTAAGACTATGCGACCCCAAAGCAGTCTAACCATGGGAGGTTGGTTGCTAAGGAACAACCAGGCAGCTGGGTCTTACACTTGTCAGTCTTTCCCACCAATGTGATTTTTGTCTCTAATCTTTCTTTCACCTTTCAGAGACAGGGTCTCATGTAGTGCTTTCTGGCCTATAAACCATTCTGTAGTTCAGAGACAGGGTCTCATGTAGTGCTTTCTGGCCTATAAATCATTCTGTAGTTGAGGACAAATGACCTTGAACATCTGATCCTTCTGCCTGTATCTCCCAAATACTGGGAAACGGGTATGTACTACCATACCCAGTTCCCCACCCCACCCCAGTCTTGCTATATAACCCAGGCTGGCCTCAAACCTATAGCCCTCTCCTCTCCAATGCTGAAAATAGCAGGCTAGCATCTTTCTATTCTTTCAAATTACACACCCACCCACACACACACACCAGAATTTGCCTCCAAGAATTAGCAAGTTTTTATATAAACCACAGAATATATTTAATTCAAATTAAACATGAAACTAGAATAACATTCGGTCTTTATCAAGTAGCAATTATATTGTTTTGTTTTTTAAAAAAGAACAGTATATTTCTCTCCATATTCTGGCAATCCACAAGGCACGACTCACATCCAGTTTGATGAGGCAACAGAGCCAGCAGTCGCCATCAATGCTCAAGGTTCTGGGGATGGGAGGAGACACAGACTGTATTTAATACAAAATGATTCTGCAGCAAGTCTGAAGGAACGGAAGCTCCCTCTGGTATGTGACAACCAAAGTCCGAGTAGCAGGAAGTAGGCAACTTGCATAATTAATGTGTTTTATTAAATAGATAGGTAAGTCTCTTCTTAGTCACTCCAAGTTGCTGTCTGTGTTAACAGCGCGGGCAAAGGCTTCCCATACATTTCTCAGCAGTAATACTCGTTCCACTGCAGGTATTTCTTTGTTCTATCATTTTTGGCATGATTTTCGTCCTATATAAAACAATCCAACTTCTTCCCGAGACAGGTCATTCAGCTTTGAGTACTGGCCCTTTACCTTCTCCTCGGGCCATGGGAGTCGAGTCCTGCGTGGTCAGACTTTCCTTCCCCCACTGAAAGCTTTCACTGTTTGTCTGTAGGGACAGAGGCTTGCCTGACCCAGTTCCGCTCACAGGATGGAGGGCCAAAGGCTGGCAAGTGGCTTTCTTCACAATGCGGTACTTTCTGTGTCATTGTCAATGTCCAGCAGAATGTGTCCAGGCACTTCTTTGCTTGCCAAGTCTGAATGTATTTCAGGAAAGACGCTGCGAAGTGATTCTGAAACCCTAGAATTGGTGTCTGGACAAAAACATGAAGAAGCATGGTATCAGTGAGGGTAAGGTCCAAGATGCCCCCAAAGGCACTGAGAAGAGAGGCTGGAAGGTTTGAGTCAGCCCACATACAAACACAGTCTCTTTCTAGAGGCTGCAGGAGCCATGAGAAGTGAAGCCCTTGAGAGTCTAGACACAATTGCCTACTGCAGTCCATGGGTACTCCTGAGAGCCTGGGCAGCCTCAGAGATGCGACCCTTGAAATATGCTTGCTTTGAGCAAAGGACATTCCACTCTCACCTAGATCTCCAATGACTAACTGTGGGTTCCTAACAACCTCTAAGTTGCAGGGGAAGAGCACCCTGGTGAGAACTAACTTCTGAGGACAAAACTACGACCTCAACCTCCACTGAGTCAAAGCTGGACTGAGCCGTTCTGAGTTGCAGGACTATCCTGGGCACTGCAGAAAGCTGAGAAGTCCTGGCTTTTACCCACCAGATGCTGGTGGCATACGGACTACTGACCCCCCAGAGTGACAACCTGAAATGTCTCCAGGCCCTGTTAAGTGTCCCCCATGGGGCACGCATACCACGCTGACAACTAAAGCAGACCACCAAATCTCTAATTACTTTCTTCTAACGCTAATACACTGAAATCTTTCCATGTCTTCTTGACGGAAAATTCTTTTGGCAAATATACGTTCCTTAAGCCACTGCTTCTCCCCTTCCATGCTCACAAGACCCCTTCGCTCACCACAGCTCTCTTCCAGACTACCATCTGCCAGGGCCTGATCTGCTTGCTGAGGACAGTGATAGTGGATGAGACAGACATGGCCTTGATGAAACCCACAGATAAGCCAGGAGACTGGTTTCTGTCCCTTCCCTGAAAGCCCCTCCTTGCCTCTGTCCCTGTAGTTTTGAGCTATGGTCTTCTTTTTCCTAGGGGTATACCCCTTTTCTCTCAGACTTCAGGATCAAGAGACTTGTCCTTGCACCATAACTGTGGGAAATGCCTAGATTATGGAGGTGCTGAGGAGTTGAAGGTCCCAGGCATTCAGTCAGTTCAGGTTTTACAGTAACTAGAAAACCAACGGAACAGGTTGAATCTCCTTGTTCAGAGATAGAGCAGCAGCAGTGTGCGTGCACAGAATCAGGGATGTCAGAGACTTGTGGCTCACCCCGGGCAAGGGCAGATCTGTCTCGTTCAGTGCCTTACAGCCATGATGGGCACAAAGCAGACACTATGAATCCTACAGCTGGGTAGCTGACAGGCAGATAGATAGTGGGCTGGTGCAAACATCCTTCCAACCCTCCCTTTTCACAGCCTCAGGCAGAGAGGTAGCCATGACTCAAAGGCAGCAGCAAACAAGAAAACCATTGCAAATTCAGTGTCTTCCCTGCTATCCTACCATGGATGGCACTGCCAGCTTAGAGAGTTCACAAAGACTAAGGAACAGGCATGAGCTGGTGGAGCATGCACAACGCAAAGACACACTAACCAGAGTTCTGCTTGTCAGTCTCTCTACTTGTGTGCCAGCTGTGAACCCCTTCTAGAGAACAAACTGGCTCTTTTTCCCCTCAACCATCAGACAGAGGGAGGTGCCCAGGGGCACCACTTTATCAAGGTGACAAGCCAGCATGAATCAGACATGAAGCAAAGCCAGCAGGTCTGGGCTCTCTGGAATTACATTTCTCTACCTCCCCAAGGACTGCGCTATTCCTCCATGAGGGTCCTGAAGAAGAAGACATCATCTGAGGAGAGAATGGCTAAAGTCTTGAACACCCAGTTCATTGCAGCAAAATAAAGGGTTACTTCAGAAGATACCCCAGCCTTCTTTTCTTCTCTTAATGCTTCTACACGTCTCTAGGTATGAATTTATATGCTTTTGGTATATAGCTTGGTCTATAAGTTTGCTGGTTGAAGTTCATATTACAGATAATTTAATAAATAACAAGAAATCCAGAAAAGAGCATCTGGTAACAGGCCTTGGCCTCAAGGCACAGTGAAGACAGTGTAATGAACTTGGGGCCCCTACAAATGGAACCCATTCTTTGCTGAATGAATATTTTTATTTGGGGGACAGGCCCTCCAGTGGGCAGGACTGGCATGCTAAAGTTTTGGGTATGATCTAGAAGAATTTTCACTCAAATAATTTTGATTATGTGCTTTAGGTTGTAACTCTTTTCTTAAAAAATGCTATTTTGATAATGACTCGTACAAGTATCAGATCCAAACACACCTGGAAAGCAACACAATGCAAAGTGAAACATCAAACACCATTGCCACTGCCCAGGCTCTCTCCTCGGTTCTGACATCAAACACCACTGCCACTGCCCAGGCTCTCTCTACTCGGTTCTGACATCAAACACCACTGGCACTGCCCAGGCTCTCTCTACTCGGTTCTGACATCAAACACCACTGCCACTGCCCAGGCTCTCTCCTCGGTTCTGACACCCTGGATCCTCCTATCCCTTACCAACTCTGTGAACAAGAGTCAGTTTCTCGCTACTCCAGCCCAGTGGTTCTCAGCCTTCCTGATGCTGAGACCCTTTAATACCGTTCCCATGTTGTGGTGATCCCCAACCATAAAATTGTTTCGTTGATGCTTCCTAACTGTAATTTTGCTACTGTTATGAATTGTAATGCAATCTCTGTTTTCCGATGGTTGTTTGGGGGTTGTGACTCACAGGTTGAGAACCACCGCTCTAGTCAAAGGGGAGATTATACTCACTCTCATTCAATATCTGACTTCCCATGAATATGCCGTCTACATATTAAGCTGCAATTAGAAGTAGAAGCCCAGCAAATGTTTAGCTACAGTCATAACAGCACACGTAGCTGGTGAAATAGTGAATACTATGTTACTATGTAGGCAATGACATGGGATGTAAAGGAAAATCAAAATGCTGGGGTAAAATCCACACAGGGCAAAAGAGATCATGGACCACGATGTTTTCAGAAAACAGAATAAGGCACCCTTTAAAGGCAGGCGATATGCAGACTTCCGCAACTATAATAAATAAAGATCTGAACAAGTGGCACCCCTAACCTCTGCCTCTCTGGGTCCTAGCAGGCCTAAGCTGGCACATGACATGACAATAGATAACTATCATTCACTCATCTGCTGCCTATTATGGACTGTCGGAACCTTTCTTAATCCATCTAATTTAATTCCTTTACCACTTGTGCCTTCCCAAGAATGTCTCCGACGCTACAGCACATGCTCTGTCTACTACATCTCAAGCCTGCTGGGATGCAAATGAAGGAGTCATGAGGCCAGCCCAGGACCACCTGTTACAAGTCTGTGAACACATTTAGTACTTAGAACAATGGACAGCAAGCACGGATAAGGCCAGCCCTCCTTAGTGCATGCACTATTAGTAGGGATGCAGGCAGGCAGGGTTAGGGTGACTGGTTAGTGACAGCCATTAGTGCACAAATATGATCATAAAGTAGCAAAAATGCTTTGGCCAATCAGTTGCCTTTTCCTTACCATTAAACATTCCAATTTCAGTTCTTACTGAATATGGCAGGTCATACATCTAAATTAATTATTAAAACGTTTGAATTAGAATACTCTTTGCTAAAATCCTCCTGCTTTGCAGAGTTACAGTGAGAGTTTGACATTCGGAATGACTGAGAGTCCTTCCCTTCTCCAGAGCTTTCCAGAGCCCCGAACTTTGGAGAGGGGAGTGGACTATTAAGTCAGTTTGGCATTCACCTTAGTCCCTTAAGCCTTACCCAGCTCTTTACAATTAAATAATTAATGGGTGAGATGTTCTCAGGAATCTTTCCAAAGTTCTCCAAGCTAAAGCATGTCGTAACAGACTGTGCTACAAAATCACAGGCTATCTCCAGGAAGTGTCGCTAACAAAATGACTGATGCTAGGGGATTCCTAAATCCCAAATGCTTGCCTTCTGTACATTTCCAAGGGTAGGCCAGTGGATGTTACGATTAACTTTATGTTAATGCTATAATAATACAAAGGGAATTGCAGAGGCCATGTATTTCCTGTGCTAAGAAAATTTACAGTAAAGATTAAAACAAATCGGTAGCATCTTAGATCATTTTTGAATGTAAAATTTCACCTATCTAACTATAAAGTATAGTGAATAATAAATCAATTAAAACAATCTGTTGGCATAAAACACCACAAGTGACTATGGTATTACAGAGTAGGCATAATTCTGGTTTGCAGTCTTCGTTCTAGTCTAGATAAAAGGACAGGTTTGAGTAAAATTTTGGTGTCATAAGTATTAAAGTGTTAAAAGGCTCAGCCTAAGCCAGGCAGTGGTGGCAGCGTGCGCCTTTAATCCCAGCACTCGGGAGGCAGAGGCAGGCGGATCTCTGTAAGTTCGAGGCCAGCCTGGCTACAAGAGCTAGTTCCAGGACAGGCTCCAAAGTAACCCTGTCTCAGAAAAAAAAAAAAAAAACAAAACCCAAAAACAAACAAAACAAAATAAAATAAAATAAAAGGCTCAGCCTTTTAGTTTAATCACTCAAATACTGGACTAATCCAGGCCCTGAGAAGAGCAGACAGATGCCTGTATCCTCCTCCATCGTTTCAACTTGAACTAAGCTGTATACGTCCTACAAAAGGCTAAGGGGTCTGATTAAAGCAACTGTACTGTACAGGAGTCTTCTGCTGGCCCACTATGTGCCCAAAGGGATGATCAGATGAGCCTCATTGTTTTAAATGCCCATACAGCTTAGGAAAGCAAAATGTAAGCACGCTGGAATGCAAAGGGACTTAAGGGAGTTCAGGGGAGGATTATTTGGGGAAGTTTGGAGGGGGCTGAGAATTTTAGACACCAATTAAGAAGCTCCATGCAGTTACCTTGCATTTAAGATACAAAATTAAAAATTAAAGCACAAAACACGGACGCACAATTTTCTGTGTGATGGTTCCCTGGCCCTCTTTGTTGGGCGCTGATAGGCCAGTGACAGGTGAAATGGTACTGAGAAGAGCAGAACACTGGGAGAGGCTAACTCAAATGAAAAATGGAACAACACAGCATCTTACTGAGGGTTTCAAACTGAGATCTCAGCCTAG
This sequence comes from Microtus oregoni, assembly GCF_018167655.1. Classification (NCBI taxonomy): domain Eukaryota; kingdom Metazoa; phylum Chordata; class Mammalia; order Rodentia; family Cricetidae; genus Microtus; species Microtus oregoni. The sequence continues at coordinate 21,587,985 of NW_024543075.1, read as the reverse complement.
GGACAGCCACCTCTTAGATTTGGGGCAAACCAAAGCCAAAAGTGCTTCTGATGGGACAAAAGGCGTAACTCTGTGTCACAGAATGGATGGCTGACTGATGGCTATGGCATGGCCACCCTGAGCACAAAGTCAAAAGCACACACACAGAACATGGCTAAGCAGGAGCGTTTGCAGCTGCAGTTCAAGCTGCTGAGGGGTTACAGACCTTAGTTCTGGAAACCTTCCCCACCTGTGAGGGCACTGGGAAGGGCATCTAGTGGGAAACAAACAGCAAACAAACCAATGTGGCTTTGTGCTAATCAAATAAACATCCTGTTGTCATAGGAACAGTTATTAAACTATTAATAACATATGTTAAACTAAGCATTATATTCCTGGAAAGGATCTCTCTGTAGTTAGCTGACTCATTATCTGGTGCAGTGCTGGGTCATCCTCTATTGAGAAGTCCACTGTGAGGGCGGAAGCACCGGAGTGCAGTCCATGTAGGACAGCCCACAGCTAGGCTGCTGAGATTAAAAGCAAGCTGCTGTTAAGAAATGCTGCACAGTTCAAATGACCATTAAAAACACTAAAGAACACTATCTTTTCAAACTAAAAAGCAAAATCCAGTACCTGGAGTAACAATATTCTTGATATAATAAAATAAAACAATCATGTTTTGTAGGATATCTATAAAAACATCCCTCAAAGTAGCACTACAATCTGTACAATCAACTCCATGCCCAGGGCAGATCCAAGAGGATGATGCAAAAATCTCCACTCATCCCTGCCAAGCCATTGGAGGCTAGTGTGGGTTTGCTTGGGAGATCTGCCTTCCCGAGCATCTGACTTAGCATATATAGTGCTTCCTACTACACCCACTTCTGAAATTCTGCACTTAGTATGTGCATTTTTTACTTTTAGAAAAGTAGTTAAGTCCAGGATGACCTGGAACTTGTTTTGTAAATAAGGCTCCTGATCCTCCCATCTTCAAGGATGGATCACCAAGAAAGAATTCACTAAGATCTCCACGCGTATGTCGTGTACAATACCTTCTATCTGGACTTAAACGCATTTACACTTTCCAGAATGTGAATGAAGATAATCTTACATCCAGAAGAAAACGACAGGCTTTATGATCTGTGTCATTGGTATTCATCTCTGCTGTCTTGGCATGAAAACAGCCATAAACGGCTTGACAGAGCAGGTGTGACTGCGCTCCCAGCATATGTGACTTGCACCTGGCTTGGGAATGACTGCCATCAAGGGAAGGCTGAGGGAACACTGCATCCCTTGCTACTCACCAGTGACGATTCTGGAGGCGGTGGGTGCTGTGGGCACGAGGCTGCCATCCCCTGTGTGGGCACTGGGAGGGTGTGGGGGGTGGCGGCACGCTAGGCCGGTTGCGGGGCTTGGGTACTGGCCGGGGCCTTGGGAGGGTTCCATGCGGTTGTGTGGTCTCGCTGTGCGAGGGATTCTGCTTGGCCAAGGGTGGGGTGCTGGGTGGTGTGGGGGTTTGCGGTGGCGTGGGGCCCGGCTCTGGTCCCTGCTCGCCCAGCCGGGGCTGTGTGGGGGGCTGCGGTGGCGGGTGGTTGGGCGCCTGGATGGGAGGCTGACTGCTGGAGCAGCGGCGCATGCCCTGTGCCTGCTGAGAGGTTGGTGACGGGCTGCGAGTGCTCGGCTTTGGTGAGGTGCCTGTGCCTGGGGAGCTCTGCCCACCAGGGTGGCCAGGAGGTGGGTTTCCTGGTTTGGGGGGTGCCGGGGCAGGTTTCTTCACAGCTGCACAGAAGAGTGAAAACAGGGTCAGTAAGGGGAGAATGCGGCTCAGCAGGCCCTCATGCCTTCCCCCATGAATCAAGAGGGGGTCTGCTGTGCGAGCCCCAAACCCTAGACCAGTCCACCCCCAAGAACATCTGACAAACAGCTATGGAAACCCAAGTAAAAACCGAACTGGACTCTTGTGCCGGGGAAGTCTCTTGGGTGGGAACTGGTATGGAAGATGGCCACTAGGAAGAAATAGAAAATTTGAACCCAGTGTGGAAGTAATGACTGCCGTCACTGGTGTCTCAGTTGTGGCAAATGCAGTCTGATGTTGGACGGTAACTGTGGGGGTAACAGGGCCAAGTGCAAGAGGGAACACAACTTCTCTGTAAACCTAAAGTAGTCCAACATAAGGAATTTATGTAAAAAGCTAAGAACATGATATACAGAGGCCTTTAGTGACCTGTCATTTTACAAGTTCAAAAGGAAGAAAACTGAAAACTGAGTATAACAGAGGCCACACACCCATAGAAAACAGCAAACTGTGGCCCCTCAATGGCCTTTTTCCAGAGTCCCCTCATGACTTCAGTGTGGAAACAAACCCGGGAGGGAAGAACAGAGAGGCAGCCCACCCACTCAGAACTCCACCCAAGGGAGGCGTGAGGAGGGTGGATGCTGGGCGTCTCCATGATGGGCAATCATTCTACTGCTGTAGGACTGGTTTTTACTCATGGAAATTCTACAAATTCCAGACACATTCTAGGTAGAATTAATTAGAAATAAGCCTGCAGCTGTTTCTCTAACATGAGCTGAAACAAATTCCTACTCTGAGACCAGCTGAGATCTGAACAGACTGTAGAAGGAGAAGATGGAGGGGCAGAGAGGAGAACCCTGGACATGTTTCTGTTTCTCCTGAAGTCACACAGACAGGGAGAAGGAATCAGAGGACAGAAGAAAGCGGTGCCCACTCAGCTGCACACCAGGCTTGCACACACTGCATGCCCATCCCTGGAGCTCACTGTGGGACTGGTCCACTCAGCTGCACACCAGGCTTGCACACACTGCATGTCCACCCCAGGAGCTCACTGTGGGACTGGCCCAGAGTGGAGAAAGGAAGCCCAGGGCAGGCTGGTTATTTTCTAAGCAATCACATACCTAATAAATGATGGAATAGATTCACACCTATGTCCTGTGACCTCCCTGGATTCTTTTTCTTCTTTCTCACACAGTTTCTCTTCCTATTTACAGGGTCCAGAATCCAGCGGTGCCTGCTCTGCTAAACTAGCCTAGAACTCCGAGCCCAGCAATTCAGAAAACCTTTCCCCACAGAAACAACCAGTCAGTTTATAAAGGAAAAGTTCTCTGGAATCAGTTACACTCTGGTTGATGAAAGCAATGAGAAGAAGAAAAAAGTTTGGTTTCCTGCTCTAAGCAGTACTAACTGTAAACTCACACTGAAGAGAAATTCACGTCTGACATTTACAGCGCAGGAGACTCAGAACAGGAAGCCTGAGAAGAGGGCAGCAGGGCCCAAGGAAGGGCTAGAGAAACAAAGGTCTTATCTGGGACCATGGTGGAGGCTCTAGCATGCAGAGGTGTGGCTGTCCTGTGGGGAGGCCTGGGTGTTGTGGAGACAATTCTCTGAAAGCAGAACTACAGCTGAGCTCAGGTAGGGAAGACTGTAAGCAGGACAGATGAAAAGGACAGCAGTTTAGGATAGGTAGCATAAGGATGAAGTGGGGGCCTGTAGCCATACCAGTACGGAGCTTGCCTTCTTGCCTGAAAGATGCGTTAATGTACATTAGCATTTGTGGAGTGCTTTTAAAAAGCATAGATACACAATGCCACAGGTGAGTGAGAGTGGCAAAAATTCCAGCACCCAGAAAGCTGAGGCTGAAGTGTTTAGGCTGTGTGAGGCAAGCCTGGGCTACACAGTGAGACCAACAATGAATCTAATACTTGTAACGCTCCTCCACTTTTGATCCTCCTATATCTTACTGCTCCTCATATTTTTATTTCTCCTGGATACATTAGGAAAGGTCAAGCTAGCATCCTAACCAGTGTGTACCTTTAGGCTAAAGCAGAACACATACTTTGGAGTCCAGGGCCTTGTTCCTCCTCTACAACAGCCTTGCATTAAGGGTAGCATCAAAGACACCTCCTGCATTCCTCTCCTGCAGCCGTTGAGCTTCCATGGGTCACTGCAATGGTCTAGTCAAACTTTCTGATGACACTGCCTGTGAACTGCCCATCATTTCCCCACCTCACCCGCCTCATCCCAAGCAGCTCCACTGCTTAGCTGCCCTGCTTCATTAACTGGCTTTGTGGGGAAAACATTCCAACCCTTCCTAACCTACTCACCTTGGGAGAGTCTGGACGCCTCTCCCAAGCAGTCAGTCCTGCGCCTCCCATGTTTCCCATTACAGTATGGTGCCGGAGACACGTGCTTACCCTTGAATGTGACGATCAAATGACAAGAGCATGGCCAGAAAGAAAGGGTACAGAGCAGCCAAGCAGAGTGGCCTGGCTGCTGCTCCTGGTGCCCTTGTAGCCCACATGCCTGAGTGTGAGCATCTCCCATGCTGAACACATACAGTTAAGGCATCAGCTGAAGAACTAAGATCTCTAGTAAGGGAAGAGGCTCTCACTGTTGCCCTGCGTTTTTCTAATGGCCTGACCCTGGACAAAGTGCCACAGCCTCTCTGGAAGTACAGTGGCTCCTCTTTTCTCCTAATCTGTCCCTCCCGAGGGTCGATATGCACACTCCCATGAGCACGTGTACAAGAGTCTATGCGATATTATCACAGGCCTAGTCCTATGACTTCAGTGCCCTGCCCCCAGGCTGTGTGTTGGTGTTGGGAAGCAAGGCCTAGTGGGAGGCCTGGAGAGGAGCCTCATGAATGGCTCCTTGCCTTTCTGGAGGGAATAGGTGCTCTAGGGTAGGAGTCTGGCTCCCCAGCTCTCTTCTGAAGCCCTCTCCCTTCTGCTTTGCACAATGCCCTCACCATATGCTGAGCAGAGACTGGCATCATGTTATCCTTGGATTTCCCAGCCTCCAGGACTAGAATCCCAAAGAAATCTCTTCCCTTTACAAGTCAGATAGTCTCAGTCCTAACACCCAGTTATCCTGGCGGTCCCGAGGTGTGACTTCCCTGCTGTATCATGTCTACACCCTCCTCATCCCTCCTAGGATTTCCAATGGTAAAGGACTGTCTTTCCCTAGTCTTAATTTCAGGGAGATGTAAACATGTACACACACACACACATACACACAAAACTCAGAAGCATATGCTTCACACATGTGCCCCTTGCTATGACAAATTCCCTGTCTCTTGGTAGCCACATTACAAGACCCTGTAAGGTGCGGATCTTTTACACTCTTGTAAGCACTGCTAGGGAACTCAGGACAACCCCGGCAACATGGAATTTAACTGGCTTGGCCTGGAGTAAGGGTGTGGCTTCCCTGGTACATCTCTTCTGGAACTTGCTCCTCTCTAGACTATGGTTCCTCCACTTCAGCACCACTAACAGATGGGCTGCACATTACTTCAGAAGACTGCACACTATGGTTGCTTAGTAGCATCCATGGCTTTTGTCCTCTAAATATATGTAACCTCTTTCCTTTTGAGACAACCAAAACCAGCTCCAGATATCAACAAAGGTTCAGCATCAAGGATTGTGGTGTTTTGAATGAAAAAGGTTCCCACAGGCTCATGTGTTTGAATGCTTAGTCACCAGTTAGTGGAACAGTTTGAAAGATTAGGAGGTGTGGCCTTGGTAGAGGAGGTGTGTCATTGGGGGTGGGCTCTTTAAACCTCAAAGTCCACCCCAGGCCCAGTGTATGTATCTCTATGTATCTATTGCTTGTAGATCAACATGTAAAGCTCTCGCTACTGCTCCAGCCCCAGGCCCGCCTGCTTTCTGCTATGAATTCATGGACTAAGCCTTTGAAACTGTAAGCAAGCCCTCAATGAAATGCTTTCATCTATAAGGGTTGCCTTGATCATGGTGTCTCCTAACAGCACTAGAACAGTGACTCGGGAAGGGAGAAGGTCAGTTCCAGGTCTTCTAATCTGTGAGGTACCAAGAGTCCAGACTATACGAGCTTGCTGAGTGCCATCTCTGTGGCAGACATACATAAGGACAGGATGCTGAGGTGCACAGACAGGGAAGACCTGAGCTCGTTAAGATCTTGGAGAGAATAATAAACAAGACTTAAAAATTCATGTCAAGACAAATGCTCGGTAGCCAGGACAACTCCTCAGGCAGGTAAAGCAGTGGCTATGCAAATGTGAGGACCAGGCACAGGAGCACACCTGGGATGCCATGGCTCCAGTGGAGGGTGGGAGGTGGAGACAAGAGACTCCCCACAAGCTCCCATGCAGCCGGCACAGCATACACAGTGGAAAAACAAGAGACCCTGTTTCAAACAAGGAGGAAGGTGAGGCCCAACATTCAAGGCTGTCTTTTGACCTCCAAGTGTGCACTGTGGCCAGGGGCTTGGGAAGATTAAAGAAGAAAGAAAAACGCTCTGACAAATATCCCCAGCAAAGCCAAAGAGCAGCAGGACAGAATGACTTGTGCCTGTAGCAGAGATGGGATTTGGTGACACAGCTCCTTTGTGTTTGAAGGCAATGGCCCTGGCTGCTGGGTTGAGGAGGGCAAAGGAGACAGATGGAAACTGTTTAGATTATGTTACTCCAAAACCAGAAAACCCTGTGCCCTGAAGCTCCAGTTCACAAAGCTTGGAAGCAGAGAGGTTGCAGTGGCTCCCAATCACAGCAAGACTTGGGACCCCAAACCCCTAGAGACCCAGGAGTGACTGTAGAGTCCTCTTCCTGCTGTTAAGCTTTAGCGTTCCTGTATTTCCTTTCTCTATTTTCTTCAGTTTCTTCCATGTTTTCCCTCTTTAACAACTGATTTTCCTGCTTGTTTTTTGGTAACAGTCATGAAAAAGATTTCTTAGGGCTTTCGTAACTGACTTTGGAGTAATTACAGGAAGTTCTTCCACCCTCCTAGGCACAAGGAGTGTAGGTCACTTACCTCGCCGCACAGTGTGAGGACTGGGACCAGCTGCACTGTGAGGTGTGCCCGCCGAGAGCTGATGGGAGCCGCCACCTGCCTGGGCCTGGTTTGGGCCCGTGGTCGCCTGGTTGTTGTTTCTTCCTGGTGCAGGGACAGCTGCAGATGCAGCGTCTTTGGGTTTTGGAGGGCTGAGAGGATAAAGGTGAAGTTAGATCTCAGGCTTTCCCTGATAGACCAGCTAAGCACTCCATAGAATAGTTGTTCCTTGGTACGAGGTTTGGGGTGGGAAGTCCCGGGACTTCCTACAGATACCAAAATTCAAGGATGCTCAAGCCCCGAATGTAAGAAGGCATCAGAACCTGTCAGCACCTTTCTGTGTACCTTAAGTCAACTCTCATAATTAGCAATAAAGTGGAAGAGCTACAGGAATGTCTGGAGAACGGCAAACAAAATGTTTGATACAGTGGTTTCTTTGTTTTTAAGATTGTGTGAGCTGGGCGGTGGTGGTTCACACCTTTAATCCCAGCACTCAGGAGGCAGAGGCAGGTGGATCTCTGAGAGTTTGAGGCCAATCCGAGTTCCAGGATAGGCTCCAAAGCAACACAGAGAAACCCTGTCTCAAAAAACAAAAACAAAAACAAAGAAAAAGTGTGTGTGCACATACAGGTGCTTGGAGAAGTTAGAAGACTAGAGTTACAGGTAGTTGCAAGCCTGTGGGTGCTGAGACCTCAACTCTGGTCATTTGAAAGAGCACCAAGTAATTTAAACCACTGAGCCATCTCTCCAGCCCTTTAGAAACAGTTTTTTTTTGTTTTTTTTTTTTTTTTTTTTTAATTATCTGAACCAGTCAGCTGCATCTATGGATGCCAGAACCCAGGAAGATGAGGGTTATTTGAAATTTTCAATAGCTTGCATTGGGCTAGTAAGCTGATAATTACTCAGAGACTAGACATTTTGAGATTCCCTGCAACAGACTAAGTTTCAGCTACTCTGCCACAGAAATTAAGGTCGGTCACTTCAGACCACGCACAGGAAACCTCAAGTTCTGTTCTGTAGGTACTTAAACTGGGCGCTATTTTAAGAAAATAAGGCTTGGGGATTTTTGTTAGCTATTGTACAAAATGAACACTGCAAAGTGACACTCTGATTAAGAAGGGCTTAAGTCACATCGTCTGGATCGAGAGAAGAGAAATTCTGAGAAGCTGCTCGATGACTCAGCCTAAAGCTGACAGCAACAGGGAAGGGTCAATTCGGGCTTCCTACTTCCTGGGTCACGACTTTCTATAACAAATATTACAGTCATTTTGTCAAGGTCACCAAAGGGCAGATGTGAAGAATGCAGAGAAATATCTCAGCATAAGAAACAAAGAGGAGACTGATGGTGGCTGGCATTCCACTCCCCCTGCAGTAACGACTAGCTACTTTCTTCTTTAGCTAAACAAACAGAGTCACAAGGAAAGGAAGATTTGTGTATTTGCTTATACTCTCTTTCTGACATAAAAATATCCCCTAAAGCCAAGCCATGTATGGAGGAGGGGTCACGAACAAGCCAGCCCGGCCTCTACGGCACATACATAGAGCTGGCCAAGGGCAAAGCTTCAGATTTCTTGACTGAGAGATGAACTTCCCTAGATTATGGGATTGGAGGAGGACTGAAGAATGCACAGAAGCACTGGGTCCAGCTATGGTAAGAGAATAAGAGTCCTATCCTGTGCTTCTGTTTCTGACGCTGTCTGCCATGTTTGAGACAAGGTCTCACCATTACCTAGACTGGCCTTGAACTTGTGATCCTTCTGCCACCCAAGGAACTGGGATAATAGGCGGCACCATCAGGACCAGGTATATTCCTATCGTATCAACAAGTTCACTTCCCTCAACCAAAAGATGCAATGAGAGGTTCTCCAAGGAAAATGCACCCGAGTGTGGTAAACTATGCATGGGGTAAGTGGTTTTGTTTTGTGCATACTCATTTCACCTTATATATGATCATTTGGCACTGTGTGGCTGGCCAAAGATGAGGACAAAAACAGTGACAATTAAAAAATGCACTCTCTGGCATGGCTCATCTTCTACACAGCCAGCCATCAGTTCTGAACCAGAGAAAACTGTGGCCTCTGCCTGATCGGCATGGTGAACTGAGTAACAGTAACAGAATGAAGGTCTCCTCTTAAAAGTGATTTACTGTGAAGGCTAACGCCAAGTGGCTTGTCAAAAGTTCAAGTGACTGAACAGGCCTTTTAAGGAGACATGGCACTTTATTTTCTTCCTTGAACCCATGTGTCAGCTCCCTGTACGACTGAAAGCCCTGAGTGGTGGAGGAACCCTTAGTTAGCCAGTGTGCTGGCAGCCTGGTGCAACAGCAGCTACTTGGTGAATCTGTGCAACTGAATGTAATTACTGAACGCGAGCATGGATGACAAATGCCGAGAACACTGTGACTCAGCTAGCTCACTGCTTCCAAATGCTTCTCAGCTAGCACCCTAAGTGACAGCAGGCAGAGTACATGTGAACACTGACAGCTGCACACTGAAGAGGCTGAGCACACCGTTAGACACCTGTTAGTCTCTACTCTGCAGCACCAGAGCACACAAGCAAGTATTGCTTTTCTCTGAAGACAGAAAAGCAGACAAGCAATCTGCAGTCTTTTCTCCCCTCTAACCAAAGGCATGAAAGCAAATCTGATTCATTCTCTGGGCATAGCTACCATGCCAAAGACTGCCACCTGGAAGAAGGCAGGGGCACCTAGCCTTGACTGCCAGCAGAAGTGGGCTCCTTACCTGCTGTCACCTGGGCTCAGCCCCTGCTCCAATATGCCCGCAGAAGAGGGGACAGGCCCACCCCCTGAGCTGCTGTCAGCCCTAGAGCTCTGAGAAGAGGGCTCTGGACCTGCTGGAGCCAAGGTGTTGCCATCTGTGGGCGGGAGTGGTGGCTGGAAAGCAGGGGATATATGCTTTCTATTTAGAGTGCCACCCCGCCGATGAGCCTGGAAGTCCATAAGCTTCACACCAAAGCTACACAGAGAGAAGAAATAGTCAGCACACCACGCAAGCCAACTAAAGAGACAGAAGCCCGCTGGTCCTCACAGGTTAAAACCACTAACGGGATGGCCGCCCACATTCCCCAGCATGCAGTTAGGTGGCAAGGTTGTATCAGTGGTCATCCCTGTTACCAAAGTGAGCGCTTGGATATGGCTTTAAGCCCCAGCAAAGCCAGCGCCTCACACTGATCAGGTTGGTGTATGCAGCTGAGAGCAAACAGGCAGGTCTCATGTGGAGTAACGCGATGTTCTGTGTCAGTTTCCCTCCTACCTGATTCCCACCTCAAACCTGAGTGTGGGAAAGAGGTGGAAGCCAAGCCCAGAAGCATACCAGTGCTGGAAAGAACACACCACACTGCTTCTCAGCTTGCATGGGATACAGAAACATTCACATGTACACATGAGGAAACAGCCGAAGGCTATGTATGGCTGGAAAAAATAGCTGCATTTGGGAGGGTGGCATCTGGAGGATGGGGCAGAAGGAAGACACTCTTCATTCAAGACCATTAATGCACAGACTTCAAAACCTTTTTTTTTTTTAAGTTTGGAAAAGTAAAAGATACGGGACTCCATTAACTGATGTTTACTGGAGAATACACAAAGCAGACAGCTGAGAATGGTGTGTCATGGCTAGTGAGTCTTGTAATGCCGAAACTTGAAATAGGGGACTATCTGTTCTACTAGGCCACCAGGGAACAATGGTAAGGCGCTGAATGGTGCTCAGGTGTCAGAACTCAATTATACAGGATGATGGTGGATTTATTTCAGAGAGAGACCAGGGAAGTAAAGCTGTCTTGAATAAGAGAAGGCCACTGTGAGACTCAGCTTGACAACTCTGGATGAAGACGGTGTGCTGCTTAACACAGCTCTTATGGGGAGCTACTGTAAGTTGCTCTCTAAAGGCAAGAATCATACATGGTCTAAATTAGCATTGAACATCTCATAAATTGTCCATAGACAATACGATGGAAAGATGCTGCCTCTAAGTTTAAAACATACGTTTTATCCCTCCAGAACTGTCAAATTCTGGGGCCTCTCCAGCTCAATGTTAGATTCAGCAGTTAGCAAATAAAGCAAGGCCAAGTAATGTCAAAAATATGCTTCTTTACACCTCTCTGGGAAATGTGGTTATCCTTATATGATGCTCAGCCAAAATCCACATGTGTTATTATATTTCTTTTCTCTTGTTTCCTAACACTCAAATACACTGGTGGATTTAATATGTGTGATGCCATTCCATTGTGGGGCACACAGGGCATCAAATAAAGCCTGACACACAAGGCATGGATGTTAACAGACAATCTACACCCCCGCCACACACACACTTTGTGGTCAGATTGACACCTGCAGAGACTGACAGTGTGGTTTCTGAATTATCTAGACTTTGTAAGGCAGGATTACACAGGGGGTCAGTAAGCCAGTACAGGATACATGGGTCAAATGTCCTCCGACACGATACCTACTACTTCTGTGGAAGTGACCAACTCCATACGTACCTCTCCTTCTTCACCAAGTCCCCTTCCATCACTGCCATGCTGGCAGGTCGCTTCCTCTCCAGAGTGCCCGAGTCAGAGTCATTTCCAGTGTGGGTTGAGTGATTAGAATTTGGGGTAGCAAGAGGAACAAATGCTTCTGATACATTGAATTCTATCTCTGCCATAAGAGAGACAAATAAATGAGAGACTTGGCACAAAGGGGAAGCTCTTCAACACCCCAGGGGAGTGACAGCCTCCATATTCCACAAGGGCAGCTCAAGCACTCTGATCTGAAAAACAGATCCTGACCCCAGTGGGAGGTAGGCCAAGAAAGGCCAGCTGAGCACACACTTCTACTGCTCTAAGAGAAATCCAAGAGTTTAGAAGGAAACAAGGACCATGGAGAACTTACTGAACCATTTAAAAAGGGACAGAGCAGTACTTTGATATAAAATAGGAACAAAAAGCATCATCAAATGCTCAATGTCTTTGGCATTTTTTTTTTTTTGCAAGAAACACTTTCTTGAAGGAAATCCCAGACAGCATGTTGATCTTCAGTCTCCTACTCATCTTCGCTAAGTAACTGCAATGAGTGATTCTTGAGGACAGGAAGACAGAAGAGAAGAACTTAGCCCAGCCCAGGCATCAGGAGCTTACACTGCAGTGGACTGGGCAGCTAGGCTGCACTCAGAAAAGTAGGGCTGGGACATGTGGACTCAACACATATGCAACCAGTTCCTGAAGAGGAAGCCATGGGAACCTCTGTGGATCCCAGGATTGCAACAAGAGAAACTGGAAAACTGACCAGCTACAGAATGAAAATGTAGCTCTCTGACTTCATAAACCAGGTCCAATCAGCCCTAGCCTTGCCTGCTTTACTTTGTATCTTTGCACAAACCAAACAACTATGCAGGTAGAGTCAAGAAGAAACCCTGTTCTCAGGGAAGGGCCTCTGGGCAGTCAGTATCACCCACCCCTGAAAACGGACCCTGGTTCCCTTTTCCCAGCATCCGAGTTTGTCAAACCTTTCTCTCTCCAATATCCTAATTTGCTATATGTTTTAAATTTATTTTATCTATGTGCTGCCTTCTCAGGGAACCCAGGTTCCTTCAAAGAAGACAGTATGCAATCATAGCAATGAATAAGCATTTAATATATACTGTGTGAATATGTTTTAGTAAAGTTAAAGGAAACAGAAAATAATATAATTACCATTATATCAAAATGTAAATGCACATGAATAAAATCCAAAGCAGTGTGAGAAAGTGAAACCAATTACATAATCATCAACAGGTTTTCTTCTTTTTAAAAATGTGGTATACTGTAGAAGAATGAAAACAGGCCCACATCTATCACCAGGCACAAAACTCAAGTCCAAATGGATCAAAGAACTCAACAAAAAGCCAGCCACACTGAACCTTATAGAAGAAAAAGTGGGAAATACACTTGAATGCATTGGCATAGGAGACCACTTCCTGAATAAAGCCTCAGCAGCATAGACACTGAGAGAAACAATTAATAAATGGGACCTCCTGAAACTGAAAAGCTTCTGTAAAGCAAAGGACATGGTCAACAAGACAAAATGACAGCCCACAGAATGGGAAAAGATCTTTACTAACCCCACATCAGACAGAGGTCTGATCTCCAAAATATACAAAGAACTCAAGAAATTGGTCACCAAAAGAACACATAATCCAATTTTAAAAAAATGGAGTACAGACCTTAACAGAAAACTCTCAACAGAGGAATCTAAAATGATTGAAAGACACTTAAGGAAATGTTCAACATCCTCAGTCATCAGAGAAATGCAAATCAAAACAACTCTGAGATTCCATCTTACAACTGTAAGAATGGCCAAGATCAAAAACACTGATGACAACTTATGCTGGAGAGGTTGTAGGGTAAAAGGAACACTCCTGCATTTGTTGGTGGGAATGCAAGCTGATACAACCCCTTTGGATGTCAGTGTGGCTATTTCTCAGAAAATTAGAAAACAACCTTCCTCAAGACCCAGTAATACCACTTTTGGGTATATATCCAAAGGATGCTCAATCGTGGACATGTGCTCAGCTATGTTCATGGCAGCTTTGTTTGTCATAGCCAGAACCTGGAAACAACCTAAATGCTCCTCGATCAAAGAATGGATAAAGAAAATGTGGTACATTTACACAATGGAGTACTACACAGCAGAAACGACATCTTGAATTTTGCAGGAAAATGAATGGATCTAGAAAACAATATTTTGAGTGAGGTAACCCAGACACAGAAAGACAATTATCACATGTACTCACTCATAGGTGGTTTTTAAACATAAAACAAAGAAAACAAGCCTACAGACCACAATCCCAGAGAACTTAGACAACAATGAGGGCACTTAAGAGAGACTTACATAGATCTAATCTACATGGGAAGTAGAAAAAGACAAGATCTCCTGAGTAAATTGGGAGCATGGGGACCTTGGGGGAGGGGAAAGGCAGGGAGGGGAACAGAGAAAAATGTAGAGCTCAATAAAAATCAATAAAAAAAAGTGGTATATTACTGTGATATAGCTTCATCAATCAATGAATCTGGAACCATGATTACCTCCAGGGAAGAACCAATCTGCATGCTGGATGATAGGTTCAATTACCGCCACCACGTGGACAGATGTGGCAGCTGCTATTTCAGCCAGTGTTCTGCAAGGAAGTTTACATAATTAAAATTCTCCACCATGGCAGTCTCATTTCTGCAGGCTGCCAGGGCATCTCAAAGATTGCTGATGGACAAAATACTTACACATAGATACAAAATTTAAACCCACAGGCCCTATCCTATGAGTTTGTCTGTAATGGCCCAAGAGGAAAAATTATCCAACTACTATCAATTCTTCCCCAGCAGAGTGGTAACCACTGCTGTGTCCAATGGGCGGGCACCAGGGCAGTGACACCAAGAATTAAAGATTCATCAGAGTTGGGTTTGAAATTGACTGGAAGAGGGCTTGCATTTCCACACTGTAACAGTAGCACCCCTGATAGGCAGACCCAAGATCATCTAAACTACTACTGCCCATGATGTCACCAAGCACATGGGTTCTAAGTATACTCATAGCCCCTGCCTTCTCATGGCAGGGCAACATACATATATATGCTCTGGTTCAAGATAATAGTCCAGATGCTGAAAGGGTTTGTTACTAGGGCTCAAGAAAAAAAAAATACAGTCACTATCACTGCCACCAAACATCCTTAAGCAAAACACTACCAAAGCAAACCACTTGCAATGTGCCTGGAGGTTACAATGCACTCACAAAGCCTTAGGTTCTCAAAAGACCTAAATTGATTTTAATATGTTATGGAGCTGTTATAGTTTAGACATAAAGTGTCCTAAGCAGTGGATTCAATCTTGGACAGGGACTGGAAAATAAGGGCTCTGACCTAATCAATGGATTCATAATTTGATGGCATTATGAGGAGTTGGGGCATGGAGGGAGCTGGTCACTGGGGTGTATGTGTCATGAGTTACTATCTTCTGAGTCAAGCAACATCCATCTTGGTGAGTTCAGCTGCCCCCACCCTCACCCTGGCAAAAGATCAACCCAGCAGGGTGTGTTGATGATGGTGTACACCCCTGCACAGAAGGGTAGATCAAGGAATGAGATACTCACCTGAGTGTCTAGCTGCTCTTGACCCACCTGGACCTATTTGACCAAGTGCCCTGGGGTGGGGTGGGGTGTGGAGCATTATACAGGCTGAGGAAGTTGGAGCTCCACCTATATGGCTATGAGGGAAACCCTTATCTCTGTTCAGTAAGGCTTTCCAGATGCAGCCAGTTGGGGCAGGAGTGCCCACACCCCTATAAGTAATCACTGCACTGAGGCTCTGTAAGAAAGCCCAGTAATTCACTGGTTCCCCAGAATATACTGTGGCAGAACCAAGCCTCGGTTTGTTACTGGGACATCAGGAGAAGAGACAGACGCTGTTTTACAACTTGAGGAAGGAATTTTATCAACAGTGCCTTTAAAGACTTCTGGTCCTTTTCTCTCTGGTTCTCTGCATCTTGGCCAGTGCGAAGTGGTGACACTTTCTGCCTTGTCAGATGCTCACAGCTATGAAAGCAGCTGATACCTGAGAGCAGGAGCCTAAATAAACCCTTTCTACTTTTGAGCTGTTCTCTCAGGTAACTGTTACCATAATGAAAAATCTGAGTCACAGATTTAGCCTGATTTAGGAATCAAAACTGGATTCCTAGAAACTTTCTCAGGTCTGACTGCCTCAAACCAACCTCTCCTGTCTTAATGTCACTTTAACCTCAGCCCCTATCAGACAGTATCACCCATTTTCTAACCAAGCAAAACATACAGCAGATTCTTTTGAATTCCAGCACGATGCAAGCTCTGCTGGCAAATTACCCTTTCCCCTTCCTCCCTGAGGATTCTGATCAGCTTTCATGCTCAAGTGCCCCACCACACTGGGAGACTGTCCACGTGCATTCTATTCCAGTGATCCTTTTAAAGGAGACTCTGCTGATTATTCGCAAAGCTTCCTTTCAGGCCTTTTGCAGAATTTTGGAGCTCCTTTCTAGCCTTTGTTTATGGCGTTTCCTGACAAGTTTCTGGGTGTTACAAAGTGTGTCTACTACTGTTAAATGTACTGACATTTAACTAACTGAGCCACACTGTTTTTTGAAGTTTGTTTTTTCCTTTGAACATTCTTCGTGCCCCCAGAGTTAAACAGCTACATCACTTTCTCTGTTGGTGTTTTGGTCGGGGTTTATCTGCTCTATGACCTCTGCAGTTAGCCTGTCTTCCTACTTACTTGTAGTTTTGCTTTATTACACTGTATGCTGACAACTATTTTTCAAAACAAGACTGGGCATACATGAGCAAGGGAATGACTGATTTGAACTGTGTCTTTGCAAAGCAGGCCAGCAGCAATGATGCAGTGACGGGTAAGGATACAGACTCTGACCAGTGTCTGAACCCCACCACTGCCCTGTCCTGTAGCCCTGGGCAAAAGACTGGCTCTCCTCAGACTCAGCATCCTCATCTATGGATCTGAGAGTAGCACTTACTGCACAAGATGATGTGTGAGGACAAGGACCATCTGCAGATGACAACCTGCTCTCCAGCTCATCTCTTGTGCCCACCTGTTCTACTTAACCCACACTGTTCAATGCCAGCAAAAGCTTCCTAAATTCAGCCCTGAAAAGTCGCTCTGCTTAGGATCCTATCAGTAGCTTCCACACCACTGTGACAGAAGGGCTAAAGGAAGCAGAGGTTTGTTTTGGCTCATGGTTTCCATTATACCAAGGTGAAAGAACTGTCATGGCAGTCAGAACTGTTTATGTGGAGGATGTTCATATGGTGGAGAACCAGCAGGCAGGAACCAGGGGCAGGCATCACCTTCAAAGGCAACCCCTAGAGACCTACCTCCCCCAGGCATGCCCCATTTCTCAATAGCTCTGAAACCCCACAAAATAGTGCCATGAGTGGGAAATAAATGTTTAAAATGAGCCCATGAGGAACATTTTAGATTAAAAACACAGCAGGAACCTTGACAATTCTCAAAGGACCCAGGAAAGAAAGTTCCAAACAAGCCAGCAGCATGCGCAGGCCCTTCATAGCCTGCCTCTGATCTGAGACATTTTCCAGTTACCCAGGACCATCCTCAAAGGGCAGACACCATGCTCTGCCTGCCTAGGGGGCTTTCCCTGGTCTCAGTGCCAGGGGCAGGAAACTATTCCTTCACTAAGGTGAACACGTGCTGCTCCCCGAGGCGGGTGCTCACCAGCCTCCTCAGTCTGCCACATCAGTTCACCTACACTGCCAGCCTGAAGGGGCAGAACACCCCCGAGGTACAGGGCTATTCTGAGGTTAAAGCATGTGGGAAAAGTAGATGCTAGAGGGAGCTCTGGATTTCTTTTCCTTTCCGAGGGCAGGAGATAACCTCGTGAAAAACACCTTCCCCACACCAAAGAAAAGAAACATTCTTGGCACCCATGACAGGCTGATAGGGCCAATCTGTACACATAAACTGTTGGGCCAATCCATATCTTCCTAGCACGTCTCTACACTCAACTGTCCAGCCTAAATCATCTCGCCACATGCTCACAACTACCACACTGCTCAGCTATAGCAGCACTTCCTGTTTCATGCAGAAACCTGTAGGTTTTTCTTCTGTGAATTTGTTTTATGTCAGTTAATTCTCAGGCACAGCTACAGACACTTAAGGGCTTGGGTCACAAGTCTGTCCCCCTTGTACTGCATGCACACAGATATGTGTCTAGCTTTTTACCACACAGGCTGTTTGACTGCTCAGGAATGGAGGCTCTCTTAGGACAGGAACAATGTCTCTCTGTGTGTGCTGCACAGAGGCATCACAGAGTTCACAGCTGTGTCCTTAAAACTCTAGTTGGATGAAAAGGCAACTTTGGAACACCCTGAAGTCACCTACAGTCTGAGTGTGTCTTTTGAACTCTACTGCTACCCATGCTAATTGCCAGGAAGGGGAAGTTTAGGCATGAAGTAAAGAAGAATCACTTACCCTTCTTGTTTGGCCCACAACAGGTTAGGGCCCAGCACAATGGCAATGTTGCTAGGAGTCATTTTATTAACATCACTGGTCTGGGCAAGCTTCGCAAGGAACTTGATTAAATACCTAGGAGACAAAACAGAAGGGCAGGAGCATCACCAAAACACTACGAGTGTCCCTGTGCTGCCTGCCTAGTTTGGCACAGGTGGCTCAGGTGCTTACTACAGGCTGTCGCTAAACTGGGACCCGGCTCATGGACAGTGCTACTCACACTTCTCGTGATATATATATATGAAATTTCAAAAAAGAAAATGTTATTTTTAAAAAGTGGGCAATGACAGAAAAAATATGTATTATGAATGTACTTGCACATGGGCACACACATGCATGTACGCACACAAACACGCGCTCTTGTAGTGTGGAAAGATACTGAGGAAACTATATATTCTGTATTCTGTATCTCAGAAGAACTAGGTGGCTAGGGACAAGAGATTGTTCAATGTGTATCTTTTTGAACTTTGGGACCATCAAAATGCCCCTCATTATTATTTTTTTTAAAAAAGCAAAGGTTATGGAGAAAAAAAAGAAACCAAAAGATCAAACACCAATATGCTAAGGTCTGTAACTGAGATGCCACATCGCACCAAACAGATTCCCATTATCTGCCATCTGACAAGGTATGTTATACTTTATCAACTAGCAGCTCGCAAGGCAAAGTCAATCCTTCAAATGCGGAGAGGGAATATCAGATATAGCTGAGATAAAGACCAAAACCAAGCTCAAGTCAGGTAGCATTTCACACAAATCACCTGCAAAGTGAATTTTAAACAAATCTCATACACACACACACACACACACACACACACACACACTACATTTATTCCTGTGTGTGTATCAGAGAGGAGAAGTGGGGAGAGACAAGGAGAGGACAGAAGGACACATCCTTCAGGAGTCAGTTCTCTCCCTCTTTCTCGTGGGTCTCAGGAACTCAGTTTGTTGGGCCTTTACCCACTGAGCCATCTTGCTGGACCCTTGGCTTGGTTTTAACTGGCAATTCCCTGGGGCTACCTTTCCTTCACACCTCTTCCAGGTTATAGAAGTCCAAGGAAAAGCAGCAGTCCCAGAAGTTTTCTTAAAGACATTATTTAATAACATACTGAAATATAATCTTCACTGTACAGTGACTTGAGCACATAAAAGGGCACAGAAACAGTAACTACTGATTAACTGTGCATTTACATAGGGACAGCTTGGGCTCCAAATACAATATACAGCCACTGAAGCTTCTCATAGCAGTGTTTCTGCTAACAGCTGCAGTGTCGAAATGATCAGACCATCTACATATCAGCATCACCAGTACACCAAGCAACCCACCCCATCCCAGCAGCTCCGTATTATTCTGCAAAGCCTTCTGAATGTGCCAAGCATGCTTGAAGTAGGGTCATCTCGGAAGAAACATATCCACTCCAGGGTCACTGCACCTTCATTTATAGAATCATATACACTCTGAAGGCTAATTTGATGTCAACCTGGCATACCTGGGAAGAGGTAATAACTGGGGAAAAGCATCTACCGGACTGGCCTGTGGGCATGTCTGTGGTGCTTTTTCTTGATTAATGACTGATGTAGGCGGGCCCAGCCTACTGCAGATAGTGCCATCCTTGGGTAGGTTGGCCCAGGCTATGTGAGCTAAAGAGTAAGGCTGGGAGTAAGTATAACACAGTGTCTTCCATAGTCTCTCCTTCATTTGTGCCTCCAGGCTCCTGCCAGAGTCCTGCCTTGGCTTCCCTCACTGATGGATTGTAACCTTAAAGACAACCCTTTTCCACCCCGGCAGCTTTTGACTATGATGCTTAGCAC
Organism: Microtus oregoni; assembly: GCF_018167655.1. Classification (NCBI taxonomy): domain Eukaryota; kingdom Metazoa; phylum Chordata; class Mammalia; order Rodentia; family Cricetidae; genus Microtus; species Microtus oregoni. Next base: position 21,568,342 of record NW_024543075.1, on the reverse strand, counting down.
ACAGCAAACTCAAACACATACCTAAAGTTAACAAAGTTTTGTGGTGGCAACTTCTGACACGTCGTCCATAAATATTGAAGTTTTTTGTCTTGATCCTGCACACTAGGAAAGAAATGTACACAAGAATTGATAAAAGCACACGCTATTGATCCCCATATTAATGTACTATTATAGCTCAGATCTGCAATGTCTCTCAGAGGCGCCTGTGCTAAAGGCTTGGATGACAGTCTGTGGTGCTAGCAGGAGATGCTGGAACCCTGAGGTAGGGTACAGTTGGAAGACTTGATGCTAGAGGGAGGTCTTAGAACTCCAGTCCCTACCTTGTGTCTACTGGCCAGCATGAGGCACATGCTTCTACCACCATAATGTATGGCGTAGCCACAAGTCTGAAGCAACAGGAACTGAACCTATGACCCCAAGAACCATAATAAACCTGCCCTCCTTTAAGCTGATTATGTCACATATTTCTTATAGCAGAAAACTAACGCATGTTCTTTATCAAGTGAAGCTTGTCTCTGTTTTCAAAACTGCAAGATAGCACTGATCTGAGAAATAAATAATTTTGGGGTCAAATCCCAGTTCCACACTATTAGACTGGGAGCAGGTACTTCATCTCACCAAGTTTTGCAGGACAGAGGAAGAACATTGATTCTGTTGAACGTTATTAAGGCTAGAGGCAGAATCCTGTGAAATCACAATGCCCCAAGCTTGGCACAAGCAGACGCCTACCACTGAAAATTCTAAGAATGTGTGTATTAATTAGCAGCATTATGAAGCCTAGCATTCCTTAACATAAAGGCAGCCTGATCACAGAACAATAGCCAAGCTCCCAGGAGCCCAGACCTCTGATCTTTCTTGGTGTCACCTCTGCTCCAAAGTCCAGGCTGGGGCTAATTCCTGTGTAGAACAGTTTTAAGAGCTCTGGTTCTACACAGCTTTGATGCACAAACTTCCATAAACACAAGATGGGAAGAAGAGAACCTACAAAGTCACAACTCTGTCCTCTAGAGAGTGCAGCAGGTAGCCACAATGCTGATGAGTTACAGTGCAGGAAGTCATCTGATTATACTTTAGAGGCCAGTTACCAAGCCAACAGGATGGCTTTTTCCAACATTTTTATGCTATAGCGTCTACCTGCCAGCAGAGAGACACCTCCTCCTTAAAAAAGGATTTTAGAGTCTAGGAAGCTAGAGGAGAGCTGAGGTGAGGAGACTCCCGATACAAGGAGCCCTATTGATGCTGACTGCTGACACATTTAACTCAGTCAAAAGACAGACTGAGAACTTGTCCTCGAACTTAAAACCTCACCACCTACCAGGGAGAAAGTCTCTTAGTCCACAGTGATCGCAGATCCCTGAGAAGTCACATAGATCCCATGATGGCTCTATCTAATCATGGTCAGCTGGGAAGGAAAGTGACAGGGTGAGCTGAAGGGGGAAGGGAGGAGGTGGAGGTGAAACTAGTTGGTCCTTCCTCAGGACTGAAGAATCAGACAATCCAGAGAGGAAGTGAGAAGTAACAAGATCACCTGGCTGGCCAAGGAGAAGCTGACGGCATCTGAAATACACTGTCCTGTTACTAGGCAGGCTAAGCTGAGGGTGGAAGACAAGATCAAAGAATGGGTAAAAACTTTGGGGCAGAAAAGTCTCCATCTGGATGCCAGTTCTGACAATTCCCAGTTCTTGTATCTGTACAATGAAGATAACAAGAATATGTGCCTATTCTGCATGCTCGATGCTTATTAAGAATGGCAGGAGGGAGTACGACAAAGCTTAGCACACAGTGGACACTGAGAAAAACACTATTACTGCAAGTAAGGGTCTTATTCTATTGCTGAAGAGCTGAACCTGCAAGCAGCCAGTAGCACAGGAACCCTATAATGCATGACCCAGTCACAGAGGGGTTTGAGATCAGCTCCTTCATTAATGCGGTGAAGCAATACTAGTTCAAACAACAGCACAATCCGTGAGCTCTTTATAGTAGCAATACTGAGTATGCTCACTCTGGATGCAGGTGGAACAGGGACACATCCTTATGCATGTATTTCAGTGTCCCGTGAATCCTGAGAGTACAAGGACTTACAAATGGGACACAGTATTTCATCATTGCTTTGAACTTTTAAAACTGAGCATTTAAAACTTACCTTGCAACTTGTGTCCATTCTTCATACAGATTGAAAGTCATCAAGGGCTCAGGTAATTCCCGCAAATAGGACTTCAAAGCACCTAAAACCATGAACATATTCTGAGCATGCAGTGGGGGCCAAAGCTGCATTGTTCTGCAAATGAAAAATATCTCACATACAGTCTTCCAAGATGCACAGAACAAATCATGATCTGGCAGCAGTGCTTATACAATAAAGCCTTGCAAAAGAAATTCAGTTCTTTGCAAAAATACATACACCAAGAGAGCAATGGAAAATAAAATTCACTTTAAGGTAATTCTATTAACATACAAAATTTCTCCAGGCAAACGTAGGTCATGGGTGTGACAGGAAGAAATATATCTTCAAAATAAATAAAAGCTACATCTGAGCACACTGTCTTTACTGAAAAGAAATTTACTCTAGCCACACAAAGCAGGGCTGGCCTCATGGGTAGAAGACAAGAAAGAGACTCCATCACGTGAAAGGACAATCCTTGGCATTCCAAACAAGTGTGCCGTGTTTGTCACAGCTACCTTCTTCACCTTTGCTTAACAGAGAGTGAGGGGGAGAAGAGAACCCAGAAAGAAGAGAAAAGGTGTATACATGTGCACACACAGTGCAGATTAGGAGATTCCATCAGTGACTTGATCAACCACTCCTCAAATGACAGCTGTTCTTTCTGCTGGCAATCTGAGCTAGAACTTGCTTCCACTAAAGACAGGTAGGTTTGCAAACAATCCTTGGAGCTTACCTGCTACAGCATGGGGGTCTGAATAGAATTCATCCAGGTGAGATGTAGAGCAGTCCAGAGCAGCTTTCAACTTCTTTAGCTTAGAGGCTCCAGCCCCAATCCGAAAAAGGCCCTAAAGACAGTAAAAAGCCACCAGCATCAAGTCAGAGCAGAATCTCACCCTGGGAATCTTCAGCTTGCTTGTGAGAGCAGCCACGGTGCCCATCTTACAACACCAATCCAAGGAATGAAGAGTGTGGTGTGTGCCCGGCGTATGGTGACAGGCAGAACAAAGACCTTCTTTTTATCTTTTTAAAATGATTTTATTGAACTATACATTTTCTGTGCTCCTCTCCCTTTCTCTCCCCTCCCCTTTAACCCTCTCTCATCTTCCCCATGCTCCCAACTTACTCAGGAGATCTTGTCTTTTTCTACTTCCCATGTAGATTAGATCCACATATATCTCTTTTAGGATCCTCACTGCTGTCTAGATTTTCTGGGACTGTGATTTGTAGGCTGGTTTTCTTTGCTTTATGTTTAAAAACCACTTACGAGTGAATACATATGATATTTGTCTTTCTGAGTCTGGGTTACCTCACTCAATATGATGTTTTCTAGATCCATTCATTTGCCTGCAAATTTCAAGACGTCGCACTTGCATAGGAGACCACTTCCTATATATAACCCCAGTAGCACAGACACTGAGAAAAACAACTAATAAATGGTACCTCCTGAAACTGAAAAGCTTCTGTAAAGCAAAGGACACAGTCAACAAGACAAAACAAGCAGCCTACAGAATAGGAAAAGATCTTCACCAGAACAAAGACCTTCTTAATGCTAGTTCTTGATCTCTGGAAAAGCTTTTATATGTCAGGGCATTGATTACTGACTACTACACCTTACAAATTTAGTTTATTCTTTTTAAAAATGACATCTCAGTAAAAACAGACCAGACTGCATGCTACTTTCACTGACCTCAATGTGACTTAGAAAGAAAGGAAGGAAGGAAGGAAGGAAGGAAGGAAGGAAAGAAGGAAGGAAGGAAGGGAGACAGACACATAGAGAACAAACCAAGAGTGGCAGGTATATAAAGGACAGTGGACCAGGATTTAGGAAACGGGCTTAAGCAGTAAGTGTCAGGTTTCTCAACACTTCATACACCCAGAGATTCTTCACTGGGAACCATCAGAAGAGTCACTGGAGAACAAAAGCAGGCCCAGTTGAGAAGCACAGATTGGGGCTTTTGAAAGTTGAGGTTAGATACCAGAAGCCAACAGGAGAGCTTCTGGGATGTTCTTAATTTGGGTTGGATTAAATACCAAAGTTTTATTTGTGAAAACTCACGTTATTGTTCACCTGCAGCGCCTCTGTTCTGCACGCGAGACTTCAACAGACAATTCTTTTTTTTTTTTTTTTCCAGACAGGGCTTTTCTGTGTAGCCCTGGCTGTTCTAGGACTCTCTCTCTCTCTGTAGACCAAGCTGGCCTCAAAGTCAGAGATCCAGCTGCCTCTGCCTCCCAAATGCTGGGATTAAATGCATACACCAGCATCACCCGGCTACAAAAGATTCTTTAAAGGACAAAGAATCTTACATTTTGAATCTAGCTCTGCCCTGGCATGAACTCTTTGCATGTTTACTTCTATGTATGGGGAGAAATAAGAGCTGTCCTGCTTGGCTCATGCAGGTTTTTTGGTATGGATCATATAAAATGCAATACATAAATGTACCCTTTAAAACCACTGTACACCACACAACGAAAGGTCATGGATGTTCTCAGCCACCAAAGCATTGTCCCAAACCATAAACAGAGATTGAAAGGAGACAGGACGGTGAAAGGTCAGAGCGCACTGCAGGCAGAGCGAGTGCACTGTTCTGTGAGGCCGCACTTTATCTATTAAATTAAGGTCCATGAATCATTGAAAAACAGGGATCATGGGGACAGAGGTTTGCAAGCCAATGGTCTATACCTCCACATTGGCTGTAGTATAAAAGTGCATGGGGGGGGGGGGGGCAGGTGGTAGTGATGTGGATAGAGGAAGGGTTAAATGATTTGGCAGGTGGAACCTGGGGTGCCTCTCACCTCCTCCTTCATGCCAGTCTCCAGCAACAACATGACACAGGCCTCAATAGGGAGCGCAATCTCACGACCACTCCTCTTCAGGTGTTCCTCCAGGGGTGTACCGAAGGCTGGCTTCTCTGCCCACTTATCTAGAGCAGAAAAGAGCTGGTAAGACCTCTGACCACCTCATGAATCCCTGAGAATTTTCTTTCCACAGAACCAACGGCTCCTTTGTAGACTGGTGGCTGGGGCTTGGGGAAAGGAGAAACACCCAGACATTTGTAAGCATAAGTGAGCACAGCCCATGTATCAGGCCGGGACAATCACTGGGGGACTGAGGCTCCTAGCACACCCTATGGCACGACTTGCCCAGGGGAGATACTGATGGTGGCCTTGAACCTGTACCACACACAGTGAACACTTGTGGAGTCAGAGGCCTTGCATTAAAATACAGGCTACATATGAGCACACCGTCTTTACTGAAATTGACTCTAGCCACGCAACGCAGGGCTGGCCTCATGGGTAGAGACCCCATCATGTGAAAGGACAATCCTTGGCATTCCAAATAGGAGTTTTTGTTTGTCATCAAGACCAAAAAAGGTCAAGGGGAAGGCAAAGTAGAAAACACACTGTGGTATGCAATACTGTCCGCTAACCTGTGTCTACTTTAGAAACCTCTGGGAGAAAAACTTTGATGTATGTGGTTCCCAAGCAGCTTGGGCTAAAGGCTGTGCTGATGGTGGCATCATTGTTTTATGACTTTTAGGTCACAGGCCCCAATTCATACACTACAGATCTGAGGCAGCTCAGCAGAAACATGCACGATGAAGCAGTCATACAAGAATTTGGAACATGGACATGCTAAATCAGAATATGAGGTGCTCGTTTGGCCTGTGGCGCCTGTGGGCACTACAGAGATCTAGTGCTGCCTGGAGAACACACGGAAACCAAAGAAGGAACCAGCACATGAGCCTGTGCAGCTAAGGAAGAGCACATTCTCCCCAGCCTCTGATGGATGGCCCTCCCATCACCACCCTACTGGAGGGCTGGATCTGGACAGGGCTGTCCAGGGACACTTCCCTCCCCTCCAAGCGTGGGATGGGGCTCCTTCCACCTATACAGAGAGGAAGGGAGAAAACAAAACACCACAGATGCACAGGCCTAAGAAATGATTGGAAGTTTAAAATGACAGTAAGAGGAAGTGAGGAAAGATGAGAGAAAGGGGTGGAGACAGAAGACAGCGAATAAAATCACAGACCAAGTATATGCCACTCTCAGCTTCTCACCTTTGGCCATGTCCTAGCCCTGTCCCAAGGAATTTTCTAACAGATAAAAGTGTCTGGACCAGTCCTGTCCCACAAGACAGATCTATGACAGTTGTCTAGAAGTCTAGATCTTATCAGACTACTCTGTCCCTTTTACTTAAAGCATTGATGGTCAACCTTGCTCAAAATGGTCATGAGACCATTTTCTTAGTGGATACAGGAGAGGCACTTGGAAGTTTTGCATATGATACCTATAATCACCTCTACAACATGTCCAACCCTAGACACTAACGTCAAACAGAAGACAGACAAGCTGGGAGGAAGGAGCCCAATGCCTTGCCTAACTCCTGCTTCCTGTCTCTGTATTCTATTATAAAACTATGGTCTCAGCCCTCAAACTAAAAATCCCAACTTTTTTTTCTTTTTTTTTTCTTTTTTTTTTTTTTTTGGTTTTTCGAGACAGGGTTTCTCCACAGCTTTTGGTTCCTGTCCTGGAACTAGCTCTTGTAGACCAGGCTGGTCTCGAACTCACAGAGATTCACCTGCCTCTGCCTCCCAAGTGCTAAAATCCCAACTTTTAAAAGAGCAAAATGTCTTTACTGAGAGTCATGAGTTCAATCACGAACCTTGAACAATCTCAAAAGGGAGTTAGGTAGGAGGCAACCAAAAGAACTGCAGCAGCATTTTTGTGGCTGTGTCTCCTGTCAGTCAGAATGCCCTGTGGTGAATGTCCTTGAAGTTGCTCATGGGTCATGACTGCTACACAGAACACTACTTCCCCACACACGTGTACCAACAAAGGCTCTGCATCTCTGCCCCTCAGTGAACTTGTCCAGAGCATCAGAAAAAGAACCATAAAAGGGAGATCCAACCCACCATGATTTGGGATGAGAAAGGGCTATCTTTCCCCATAAATATACCACCTACCTCATAAATATTTATAAAAACTTTAAAACCAATGGCACAGGAGCCACTGTGCTGCCTCTTGCCTTTGGGGCAGCCCACTGCAATCTCTCTTTGGAGTGCCTGTCCTGCCAAATGAACGTCTGCTTAAGCTTTTCCTGTCTCTCCACTCTTCTTTGAAAAGCCAAGAACTGCGACCTCCATATCACTGAGAGATGGCTACACTCCGTCCTCTCTTGGGATGCTGTAGTAAACACTAGCAGAGGATGGCTCACCACCCACTGTGGAGTGTCAGCAGCAGGGGGAACAAACAAGAACCTTCTGACCTAGACACAATTCCAAAGGCAAGTTCCAGTCCAAGAGCTGGCCTTCAAACAACAGGCCTACTTTGTGCCAAGTACTGCAGCAGGCACACAAAATTCTTAAGGACCCCTCCCCCCCCAACACACACTTTCACAGTAAGAGCAACTGAGCTATGAAGGACACATAAGACAGACACATAAACATGTAACAGCCATTAAACAGACAGGACATAATGCTAAGGCGTGGCAATCAATGGTATAGACGAGGGTCGCAAACGCAGATGTTGGGCCAGGCTGGAGAGGCTCTGGCTGCAGCCACTCTGAGAGCTGGATGGAGGTCTCCACAGTGGAAAGCATGCTGTGCTGAGATCTTTGAAATGTTGACGAGAAGCCTGAGGTCAGGACTGTTCAAAAGTGTCTGGTCTTTCAATGGTGGCAACTAATTTTTAAAATAAATTTGAATGAGCTATGGTTGTTTGCGACTTCTGGTGTAGACCATCAATGTGACAGCAATTGAGAGACAAAGAACTCAGTGCTCGCTGCAGTGGTTAGAGAAGGCTCCTCAAAGGAAGGAGTGAGGCAGGGCATCAAGAAGCAGACAAGCACACATAAGGGAGTTGGCTGGGAACAGCACTAAGGGACAAGGAAATGAAAGTGCAGGGGGCTGGTGGGACAGAAGGAAGGTGGAGCTCAGTGCCAACTACCCAGAACCCAGTCATAGGTAGGCAAGGGGATAGAATGATGGCTCTCAGGTTTCACAGTTGCAGAGTTTTGTGAAAAAGGCCAGTAAGAGAAGACAAGGAGGGAAAAACAGCTGAGCAGGAGGTCTTGGGTGCTGTCTACGGTCAAAGGTAAAGGAGCACAGATCAAAGGGAACTAACTGATGCTCACAGTGCAATGAGGCGGGAGGGAGCTGTCAAGATGCAAAATGTCTAGAAAGAAAAACCGGATGAGGGAGGAGAGGAAGAACAGAAGAATGGGAATGGACCTCAGAAAAGGCTGACTGCTGGGTGGTACAGGATCAAAGACATACGGAATCCTAACCGGGAAGGAAGAATGAAATCAGAAAGAAGATGTCCTCAGTGCTCACCTGGGCTGTGTCAAACACCAAGATTTGGGGGAAAGGTTGCTGTTCCTTGGGGAACTGTAATTTCCTTTAATGGTGGAGTGGGCACATAAACCAAACTGCAAAGGGTTATGGGTAGGAAGGTGGACAGCAAGGTGGATATTGGAGTTCTCCAGGTTTGGGGACAGAAAGTTCCCACTGCATAATTTTTTTTTTCTTTCTAAAGATATGCTGAGTCTTTCTGAGAGAAGGCCACTGAAGAAAAGATGGGCCCAAAAGAAAGGTAGGTACAAAGGCAGGTAGAGGCGAGTGAGTGACCTGGGAAAGACAGAGCACGCTTCTTCACAGTGATGCCTGTCACAGTCCAGCCTTCCCTCTTCTGTCCTGAGCTCCCCTCTGCTCCCCTGACTTTCTGTATATTTCTCTGAGGAAGAACACTGAACAGGGAAATCCAGCCTTCTTGCTTATGTTAATATTCAACTCTTCCCAATAGAGTTTTCACCATTCAAAGGCCAGAATGACACCTACATCTTGTCCCATGTAGGGCCCAACCAGCAGCGGACATCAAACACATGCTCTCAACACTCTGAACTTGACAGCATTTGCTGCTGGGACTCTGTATATTGCCCAGGAACTGGGAAACCATGACTTAGGAAGCAAGGGCAGCCTGTCCTGAAAAGAACGGCCAGGTAATGAGACACACTGCACCGCACATGGCATTGCTCCAGACCCTATGCTCACAGTCAGGCTAGAGGAGCTCAGAGTCCACAGTGTAAAGCATCCACACAGAGTAACTAACTCATCAGGACTTCCTGAAACTTAGGCGAACACATGGCATTCTCTAGGGGACCAGCCGCACACACATTTGTGAACACCACACATTTGCCACACTCAGCACCTGGCCAGATACCCTTGCAGTACCAGCTCAATGGCTCCACAGGGATGTACAGTCCGAATGTCAGCTCTCTGTAACTGTGAACTAACAAAGTCAACAACTGTAGACCAAAAGCCTCTGGAAAGGCTGTGGGCACAGGGCACTCGCCTCATATGTGTATGACCATTCGTTCTATCCTAGTACTACAAGGGAAAAAGGAGAAAAGAAAGAAAGAAAAAGACGCTAGAAAAGGCTGATCTGAACCGAGTATGTAGGGACCTTCGTTTTCTTGTCATTATTTCTCAAACAATGCTATTTTTATGTAGCCCTGTATCATCATAATACACATTGTAAGTCATCTGGAAATTAAAAACTGTGTGGAGGGTGTTTGCAAACACTATGCTGCTTTACATAAGGGACTTGGAAGGCTGAGACTTTTGTTCTAGAGAACCAATTCCCTCATGGACACCAAGAGACAAATACAGAAATCCAAAGATAACAGAATAATTTCTGCCTCAACAACTGCCCACATATGCTGATAACTATTCTATAGTAAATCAGTGAGAAATAACAGCAAGAACTGAGATTGGGGGAGGCTTTACATACCCAACTTAAAACTACACACCAGGGGAGAGTTCAACACACTGCTAGACAAAACGGTTACATGCTTCGGCAGAGCAGACAAAATATCAAAGCTGGTAAGAGAGCAAGAAATGGAAGAAAGAATCTTTCTACTGAAGGTTAGAAAGAGGCAGCCATGGCCTTGTGATTTGATTACAGTAACTGATGTGGCATCAAGGGCTGGCTTGTCAAATTCTTCCTTGAAAAATCTGGAATCCATTTTCTAAAGGAATGGACGCTCTACGGAAAAGACAAGCGCTGGAAAAGGCTAATTAGATGGCAGAGGCTTGCAAACGTCTTCAAGGAGCAGAGGCTGCTTATGTTCCGTGGAAGGTGTTGGAAAGTGCAATGCTCCGTTAGTGAGTTAATTAGGGTTTGGAAGAGATTAGAGGATGCAGCAAGAATGAAGTTACGCCGGAAAGCGCTAGGCAGAGGGGCTCATCTCAAGGACAGGCATGCGGAGGCAGGGTGAAGAACAACAGAGGCGGGGGAGGGGCGAGAGCAGGCATCAGCGGACACGCAGGTTACATTACCTTGATGGGCGCGCATTTCGGGAAGGGCCTTTTCTAAGACTGCTAATGCTTTTCTATGGTAATCTGCTTGGGCTTCTAATAACTGAGAACAGACCCACATTCAAAAACAAAAGTAACGTTAGCATTGGATGGACACAGACACAACCGTTGAGCAAAACTGAAAATCAACTCTTTCCATAACGCTTAAATCATTCAATTCTTATAACGTGCTAACATTTGGTTGAGGGAAGGTACTTACCGTTACAAAGAATCTGCCGTACTCTCCTTCTTTGGCCATGAAGTTGTACATATCTGCCGCCAGTTGATCCTGGGTAGAAGATGTGTCACTAACATCAGTAAAGAAACTGGCACCTGACAACCTCTGGGATTTCTTAGATTACAGGGGATGTGAGCAGCCACAGGTGAAATGTCTACTGACCGAGTTACTGCACTGAGGCCCGATGGTGCGACGGCTCAGCCGATAAGGCACCTGCCACCCTAGAGACGGCTTAGCTGATAAAGCACCTACCTCCCAAGGGTGAGGACTCGAGTACAGTTGGGTACTATGTATGCAACTGTAAGTCTGGTACTCCTACAGTAAGATGGTGGCCCACACGGGACAATCTCTGGAAGTTTGTGGGCCAACTAGCTTGGGTACACAGTGGTGAACAGAGCCTGACTCAGAGAGAATGGAAGGCAAGGAGCAACACCTAAGACTGTCCTCTGACACCTCCAAACCCACCCACCTATCACCACACAAACACCAAAACAGAAAGAGAAAAGAACAGAAAAATTTTTTGATTGGCATGGAAGGAAATCAGAATGTAAGGGTTAGTGTTAATTCTCAACGTGACAGGATCCAGAAACCTTTAAGAGACAGGCGTTCAAACACCGCCCCCTACCCACCCTTGAAGGAATGCCTTGGAAGGATTAAGTTAACCAGGTTGGGGTAGAAAGACCCACCCTAAAAGTGTTTGGGTCCTAGACTATATAAACCTAGATATTTGCTGGTAAAAATCAAAGTATAGACTATAATTTGGCATTTATTGCCATTTGGGCTCTGGATAACAAAAAGGAGGGAAAAGGTCATACTTCTATTGTCGTATAAATATAAAAATGTGTATGGAAAAACCCAGGGTGCTAGAAGCAGTAGTTTTCTGTTAGCAGCAGTAGGTGTGGGCAAAGAGAAAGAGAAATGGAAGCAAGACTTCACTCTGTAGCGACACTTTTTAATATGTGAACTAATGTAAATAATCGTTATGTAAAAATTGCTGTTATTTTTATTACCTTGCAGCACTGCACTGAATCTCAGGCCTTGTAGATTCTAGGTAAGTTCTCTATCACTGAGCCCAATTTCTGCCTTTTATTTTTAGACAGTGTCATTGATGTCCTAGTTGGCCCTGAGCACTTCCTGTAGCCCAGGCTGGCCCTGAACTTCTAATCCTTTTGTTTTAGCCTCTCAAGTAGCTGATATTACAGGCTTATACCATCAGGACAGAAATTTAAAAGACAGATTTAGTGTTTGAGTATACATTTCTAATGTTTTAAACATGTATCTATAGACATTCTACATGTATACAGAAAACCCAAATATTAGAAAAACGATACATACAGCCTGAGTGAGCTTTGATTTGCTTTGTTTTTCCGAGACAGGGGTTCTCTGTGTAGTAGCCCTACCTGTCCTGGAACTAACCCTTGTGGGCCAGTTTGAGGCTGGTCTCGAATGCAGAGAGCCTCCTACCTCTGCCTCCCAAGTGCTGGATTAAAGGCGTCTGCGCGCCAGCTTGAGTGAGCTTTTTAATGTATTATCTTCTGTTTTTACCACAAGGTGCACAAAGTTATATGAGGATTCTCTTATTCAGAAATGTACATGAAGAACAACATATATCCCTTTAGAATAAATGAGAAAGCAAGAAGTAGATTTCCTCAGACCTCGCCTTGCTCCTAACCAGAAAGGGAAGGAAAGAAAAATAATGAACAGTCAAATGCTAAACACAAACTAAAGCTGGGGACAACCTCTGCTGCCCAACACGCTGGAACGCGGCAGTCGTGTAGGCTCAAGGATCAGAAAATTGCTAAGCATGGAGCCTGGTGAATTAAGGAAGAACTATATACGCATCATGCATAACGACAGCTTATCTTTTCTTTTTTGAAACAGGGTCTCACTATGTAGGTTAGCTGTCCTGGAACTCACTATGTAGACCAGGCTGGCTTCAAACTCAGAGATCCGCCTGCCTCTGCCTCCAGTGTGATGGAATCAAAGACGTGTGCCACCATGCCCAGTTTGCTCAAAGACAGTATTTCTAAAGAATTATATCCCAACAGAGGGAACAATTACAGTAAGTTCACTCATCAGCACACGGAGAGAATGGAGCAGTGTCTGTGGGCCGGGCTGAGTCTAGGAAAGAACAATGCCTATGAGACACTCCTCCAGTTCCCAGAACCCCGGAGATAATGCCTTTCTCTACTGGTTTGGACATGTGCCCCTCTAAACATATCACACTTGTAGCAGTCTCGCTGGAATATGAATTTTTTTAGTATTCTTTTTTGTTTCTTTCTCCCTGAGTTAGAGTCTGTGTAGTAGCCTATGCTGGTCTCAAGCCAAAGATGACCCTGAACTTCTGATCCTCTAACTTCTACTTCTCAAGTGTTAGAATCACTACTCCCAGTATGTATGGTTCTGGGACTGAACCCAGAGCTCTATGCATACCAAGCTAGCATTCTACCTACTAAGCTATATATGATCCTTTATAAACATAAAAATTGTGGTGCAACTCTGTGAGGTACAGTTTCATTTTTACCTGTTTTATTCAGCATTTAACAGTTTGGAGAACAATAACTGCTATTTTTTTCCTTTTTTGGTTTTTCAAGACAGGGTTTCTCTGTGTAACAGCCTTGGCTGTCCTGGAACTCACTCTGTAGACCAGGCTGACTTCACAGAGATCCACCTGCCTCTGCCTCCCAAATGCTGGAATTAAAGGCGTGCACCACCAACTGCCCAGCAATAATTGCTATTTTAAGGGTGGGATTATAACATGGCCCAAACAAACCAAAATGTAAGAGTTCCAACACAAACTAGGAGGAAATGAGTATTTCTGGAAAAAGATGAGCAACAGCAAGAAAAAAAAAATTGAAGATCCTAAGAGTTACCAAAGACTTGCTTCCTTAGCACCTCTAAAAGAAGCGGAATAAGTATCTATTTTCATGACTAGACCTGGGGAGAAAAATATCAGTTAGTAATATAACCAGCATAGAATTTTTGAAAGTATTTTTGGAATTAAATTTTTGAGAGAAAAAAATATTATTCTCCTAAATTACAAACCAATTGTTGTAGAAACATTAAAAAAAAAATTCTTCCTGCCTGAAATGGTGGCCCAGGCCTTTAATCCCAGCATTTGGGAATAAGAGGTAGGGGGGAATCTCTTGAGTTGAAGTCAGCCTGATCTATAGTGGAGTTCAAGAACAACCAGGGTTACATAGTGAGATCCTGTCTCCAAACAAACAAACAAAAAACAAAACAACAAAATCCTTCCCTTATTAAAGTAAATAAGAGCAATTCACTATATAATAGATGTCATGTTTATATCAGAAAACCTATACAATACTGCTGTCTTTATACTGCCATCTGTCATTTTAATTGTAACTTTATATTATATTTAGTTTCTTTCCCTCTCTCAACTGATTTTTAAATAAGCCCAGTCAAGTTTTCCTTAAACATCCCACTTGCATTTTAAGATTTATTTTAGTTATTCTTAGGTTATTCCGTGACTGTGCTGTGTATGGGTATGAGCATTTGAGTGTGGGTACCTGCAGAGGCCAGAAGAGGATGCTGGATTCCCCAGAGATGTGGGGGCAGGTAGTTGTGATCCACCCAATGTGGGTGCTAGGAACTGAATTCAGGTCCTCTGCAAGAGCACTATGGACTCTTTAACCACTGAGCATCTCTCCAGACCCCACTTGGATTTAAAAATATATATGCTTTTGATTGTAAAATAATGTACAGTATTAGAAAATAAAAACTAACCTGTGGTCAGGATGTAGTATATGAGAGGAGAGTAAATAAAAATAATAACAAAATAAAAACTACTCTTCAATATCATTCATAGTATTCTGATATGAACTAGGTGAACACTGAAGAATTTATAACATGACATTTTGCCTATGATTTACAGAAAACAACAGGTGGCTGAAGGTCTCCCCCGATAAGGGACTCCCATACCTTGCACTGTTCAACTTTGTTCCCAGCTTCATCCATCTCTTCCTTTAGGGTGTCTATTTTGGATGGAAGCCCCTGAAAGTTGGTTCCTGAAGACTTGTGTGCTTGGTTCCACCTGCAAAACAGGAAGAGCCAGATTGAGAAGCAGTGCAATTTTAACTAGGAGGCAGGCCCTGAAGACAGAGACTTCCCTAGCTGACTCCCCTGTACTGGAAGCAGACTCCAGAAGGCCTTCTTTCCTAGGTGTGGCCTCCAGAACAGAAGCAGGCAAAACCAGGCACTGGCTTCTCCACAGGCAGGACTCCTGTGGTGCTGGGGGTGGCACAACCAAGAATATCCTATGTCACACAGCACCGCTGCTGGAACACAATCTGTGGACCTTCTTTTCTGCAGGGCCCAATCACTGAGTCCTTGCCATGAGGCACCCTCTTCTGGTTTGATCTGGAATGTTCCCTATATACTAAGAACAAGTCCCTGCTCTTGAGGACTCCGTATGATGCACCTTGTGACCATGTGAGACCTTAGCAGCAAAAGTCGGAACGTCAAGCCTGTAGCTATGAAAGCATTTCAGATACACATAGGAATAGCAGAGGGGCAGATGCAAATAATGGGTCTGTAACATTATTTCTGGTTTTCAAATATGCTTTGACCCTCTGAATATAGATATGTCTGGTCTTCTTGAATATTTAAATATCAATAGTATGCACACACAGAATGGAAACCTACACTAGCAACTTTTTAAGTTTCCCATTCTGCTGCCCTGCCCTGCAAATGCCATATTGTACCTATTCCCCGTCCCCAGTATGAGGCACAGAAAGCTTCCCATGTCTACAGAGGCAAAACAGTCAGTGCTGGGCTTGAGAAAAGCACAGAATTTGGAGTGTGACATCTTGTTTGCAGAGCAGTTCCAGCTTATGTAGCTGTGTAACCTGGCATCTAATCTCTGCCTAGGTTGTCTCATCTATTAGGTGAAGCTGATGAATACTGTCTATCTTGCAGAACTAAGAAAGGGAATAAAAGAAGGGACAAGCAGCCAGGCATGGTGGCACATACTTTAACCCCAGCACTTCCAGAAGCAGAGGCAGGCAGATCTATGTTGAGTTCGAGGCCAGCCTGATATACATAGTGAGTTCCAGGACAGTCAGAGTTACGTGAGACTATGTCCCAGAACTTCAAAACAAAACAAAACAAAACAAAAAAAAAAAAAAAAAACAAAAAAAAACCCCAAAAACAAAAAAAAAAAAAACCAAAAAGGAGGGAATAGGCACAACTGCTTGCAGAGCATGTACCACAGACTCTCACTGCATTAGATTCCATTTTCCTTCAGCAGAGCCACAGGAACAAGTAAAGGCAAACAAGGAATACTCACCCACTGCAGTTTCTCTGATACCCACTTCAGTTAACTAAGTGAGTATGACTATGGACTAAGAATCAGAGTTGGATATCCTAGGGCACATGTGCTTGAGATGTTCATGTCCTGACAGATAAACGTCTATGTTTTGCTTAGCCAAGCACAGTGAAGGGCACACACGTCTCAATTAACTAAGCAACAGACATTCTTTCTCCTGAGTAAAAACATATGTGGGGGGCATACTCTTGGTCTCGCTGTCTTGCAGGGCTCTAGATACACATGTATACATGACAAGGCCACAGCAGAACTCTCCGTCAGAGTACTAGTCCTGCCAATTGCTATTTCTAGGGCATGGAGTAAATCATACAGCCAGCATGTGTTGGTCTCAGTCTGTGAAACAATCCTCTTCACAGAAACAGAGGGTGCTTGTATCAACCCCATCCTGGCCTTTCCAGCCACTTACTCCTGAGGCATTGCTGGCAGAGATGCCTTCAACCCTGCATAGAGCCACAAGGAACTCACAGTGTTCCGTTCGTGAGTCCTTCCCTTCTTGATCATGGAGGTTTAAGACCTTATAAGCTGTCCGGATCACAGATCTATTATCTCTCAACTCCAATGTCTTGAGAGTTGTGATCTTGGAAGTGTCGGCCGCCAACCCTTTTCCTATTAAGAGCTTTAGTTTAGAATGTTCTAACAATATCCCCACTGTCATACTTGGAAGGAGGTACACACAGGTTGTGATCTGGCCACTGACAGAGGTGTCTGTCTGACTCTGCCAGGCTTGAATTCTGCTGCATTCATCACTGATCTCACAGCGTCACCTTACCTTGCTCGGACTGAATCCCAGTCCAACACCAGTCTAGCCAGCTGTTTCCTTTGTTTTTGGATGTTGGGAATCTCCAGCTAGAAGGAAGAAGAGATCATACAGTTACATCTGGGGATTTTAGATGAATTCTTCAAAGAAGAAAACTTATTTACAATGGATTTTTATTTTTTTCAAAGACACAAACTTCCCTTACTTCCCCAAAGAGTTCTACATTAAAGCTGATGCTGATTTAAATTCTAGGCCCACAATAACCATTTACTATCTGATCCCTATCAGGCCGGGCAGCACAAGAACCCACCTCTGCTATGCCATAGAGAGGGTCCACTATCTCCTTCTCAACAAAGACTTCGTGCTGGGAGAGCTCAAGAGCCAGCTGGTTCTCAGCATCACCACAGGTCTCCAGCATCTTCCTTTAGAGACAAGACACCAAACAACAACCATGCACTCATAAACAGGTACCAAGTGGTCACGTGGCTGCATTCTACTCTATGACAGGAACATAGCAGGGCACTTCCCAATGCAGCCATTACAATGTATGCACATGGGCTATCACCTAAAATACAAATCCAGATTTATGCTTTAAATGAAATGAACTGAGACTGAAGGGTGGCTCACTGATGCCCTCAGTTCTGACCTGACAACAGAGGGCTGAAGGGAGGAGGGGAGGACTGTCTCTGGCATATACTTATTGCATAGGGAGATAATGTGTGAACAGTGCAGCCAGAGCTCAAAGAATCAGGTTCTCATGTCAGGTGAAAAGAGTGTTCTCAAAACACCCTGAAAAATTTTAACATGTGCAAAAGGTCACTCACTACATGTGTCTGTTATTGCATCTGGCTTTAGCAACACTTCCTCCAGAGTTAACACCAAAACTGGGTCTCTAGCTTACCAAGTATAGATGTGGGTTTCTCCCCAGCACCACAAGGTTGAAAACAAGGTTCTCAACTGCAGATGAAGTGGCTGACTAAATGGGCCAAGAACACGGTGCTACTCAAACATCATACTTCCTTTTTGTTTTCCTTAAATACACAGCTGATATAGCCAAAAATATATGTGCAAATATGTAACCCCATTAGCTCATGCCTCCCTCCTGCCTGTCTTCTGCACCATGACCCTCCAGCGGAGCTCTTTTGGCTACAGAAAGGGTGTGGTGTGGTGAGAGGTGGCTGTGGTATCACAGCCAAGCTGAAGAGTTTGAATGCAGGCTTTGTACTCTGCAGCTGTGTGGTCTCAGGCAGTCTCCCTGCCCTTTCTCCTGCCAGCATCCCTCATCTGTAAAATGGAAACGTTAGTACTGCCTACTTCCTAGGTTGTTTTGAAGGCTAAGTGAACTAATACCTGGAGAGAATTCGGACTGGGCTTGTACGCAGCATCACTGCTGTGAGGAAAATGACATCAGCACAAGGAAGCAAAGATGGAGATAGGCACTGATTTTAATTTAAAAAATCTTGAAGAAAAAACTTAAAATTTTCTAAACATACACACAGTACGTGAGCACACATGTATGGTGATAAGCATTCCAATTATCCAGATAAAATCATTATATACCATACCACCATAGACCATAAGTATACAATTATATATATATCAATTAAAAATAAATATATGCTAAAAAGAAAATAGACTAGATATAACATTTTGAAGATAAAACAACTACCACATAAGCCACATAATTTAGGAAATGCATTCTTATGAAACCACCACCTTCTGTGTTTTGATGGCCATACTTAAAGTCAGTGACTCTGAAGGACTGAGAAGGACTTGTCAATACTAACTCAGAGCCTACATTGTCATCGGCAAGTGTACAAGTTCATGCATAAACATGGGGAACACTTCCTGACTCCCTGTGCATGGTTCCTTTTCTACCCAATTCCATCCAAACTCCTAATAGAGAAAGACATTCCCAGCACCCCAGCCCTGGGTGCTGCTCCCCTGATGAAATAGACCCCACTGCTGTGCTCAGAATTCCTACGGTGGCTGCCAGACATAGCAGCTGTGCACTTCCCCCAGACTCTGGGCCAAGGGCTCTCCAGAGCACCACTCTTACCCCAGAAGAGACTCTTCTAGCTGGGCTGAAGCCTCTTGCAAGTTCTGGGCGAGCGCTGTCAGAGGAAGCTTTTTCTGGAAGGCAAAGATAAGGTGGGTTTTTATCTGCCGTTCACAACCATTCTCATTGGTCTGCTTCAGGTCACTCTGGGTACCCCTGCCCTCCAGGAAATCTGTAGAAGGAAAAGAGTTGTCCCTGTAGCTCAGCCTGTGGCTGTCCTTGGACTAAATTAACTCAGGTGTCCTGGCACACAGGGTGTGTTCAGCACACGGAGTGTGCCTCCCACATGGGGAATGGCCAGCACGTGGTGTGTGTCCAGTACATGGGGAGTGGCGAGCATAAGGGGTGCTCACCTGGGGCTCAGCAGCTGCTACTGTTGCTGCTGTTGTTATTGTTACTAATTAATCAGGTGCATAGAGGTGCAGATAAGTATTACTTATCTGAAATCTTGGGACCACAAGTGTTTTAGATTTTTAGACTTTGGAATAGGTGCACTGCCTTTACTGATTAAATACCCTGAACATGAAAATCTAAAATGTGAAATGGTCCAAAATCTGTACTCATAAAGGTTTTAATTTAAAAACATTTTGGATTTTAGATTTTAATTTAATTAAAAATAAAAATCATTAAAAAGTAGTTCATTTGCGGTGTGTGGGAGGGTATACCTGCACTGATGCCAATGTGGAAGTCGGAGGACAATTTGTGGAGTCAGTTCTCTCCTTCCTCCCTGTAGCCCCCTGGAACTGAACTCAAGTCATCTAGCATGACGGCAAGCACCTCTACCAGCTGAGCCATCTTGCTGACCCTTGTTTGTTAACAGGGTCTCCTGTATCCTGAGCTGGCCTTGAACTCACTATGTAGCCAAGGATGCCTCTGAACTTCTGATACCTTTGTGTCAACATCCCAGAGTGCTAGAAATACAGGTAAGAACTGTCACACCCAGTCTGGTGCTGGGGACTGAATCAGGGTTTCATGCATGCCAGGCCAGCCAGCACTCTATCAGCTGGGTAGCAGAGTTTCAGGGTTTCAGATTGTGTTCTATGAACAGAACTTGCTCTCTAAATATCATCACAAGTAAATACAATAAAATGTTCAACTTCAAAACTTAAGCTAGAACATTCTTAATCTGGGTCTTGATTTGGCTATAATCCTAAAATTCAGCTTTAAATATTTAAAAATAGCTGAACAACTTTTGTGGTGTTTCTAAGCACAAAGCCAATCATTTTCCCATCAGAGATCTGTTCTTTATCAGCAACAGGATCATCTGACCAGGGGAATCAGACCCAGAGGTGAAATGGCTAGCCTGGAGCCTCCCAGAGCGCAGAAGTGCAGACCTCACTACTGATCAGCAACACAGCCCCAGTCTGGCTGGCATTATCTCAGAGCACACGGAGAAGAGGCCTGGAAAGTAACAGAGGCTGCTTCTAACAACGTGGAGCTTGCATTCTGTAAAGCCACCTCACTCTGCCTTCCCAGTGAAGAGGACACAAGGTCAGACATTGCCTATTGCCTGCTTGCCTGAATCCATGGCTTGTGCCACTTGGGAGTCCTTCTAGACAGCCATCCACGAAAGTACCAATAGTGGTGCTCTGTGGGAGGGAGGGGGTGGGAGAAACAGGTCTGGGACAAACTTCACTCATGTTCTTTTGCACATTCTGAATTCAAGTTTATCCACATGGCTGGAGAGATGTCTCAGCAGTTAAAAGCGCTTGCTGCTCTTCCATATGACCTGGGTTTGATTCCCAGCAACCGTAAGGAGACCACCACTAGCTGCCATGCTCTCAGAACAGAAAGATCTGAGCATGACTAAGGATAATTCAAGGTTTGGGTGAGCTCCTTTCAAAAAGAGATGAAATGTAAGATAAACATAGTAATCAAAAGAGACAGACTTCATGCAATTCTAGAACTCCAGGGGTCTAGGAGGAAAAAAAAAATCATAAAGAACGTATTTGAGAAGTGCCATTCATGATTCCTGACTCTACAGCTGTGATCCTGTTTCCTGAAACACATAAACAAGGAAATGCGCTGAACGAATGGGTGAACAGCTCTCCCGTCATCAGGGAGGAACCGAATAGCTCTCCGTTGATGACGTGTATGGCAACTACAGAGAGGCCAGCCGCGCGCTCTTAAAGGCTCACTTCATGAGTTCTGCTATGTCCGCTCGGGCTCACAGAGCTGAGAGAGCTGCTCTCCATCTCTCTTCCCACCCTCTGTCTCCTCCCATGTGGTGGAGCTATTGCTATGCCCTTGGGAGCCATCTGCTTCCTGGAGTCCCTCTCCATAGCATATGCTCTCCTGAGGACTCCTATTTTCTCATCACTGTCATGGCAACTCTTCTTGACTCTCCTCAGAGCCTTTCATTTGGCACAATTGCTTGAAGCTGTATATAAAAACAAAAAACAAACTAAGGTATCAAACATCAGAATGAAGCCCTTGCTCCTCTTGCTGGCATGCTCCCACCGCTACCAGTAACTCTCCTCTCTACAGCCCAGGCACTGACTACTCCTTTGCTATCTGTCCCCAGCCCTCCCATCGCATCCTACGCACGTTTTATTCACTATGTTGTTTTGCAATTACTCAGTGGTGGCATCCATCACCCAGCTGGGCCATGAGCACATTCGTTCAGTTTTATCTCTAGCACTCAAACACGCTAGGTATTTGATAAACATTCTGTTTGCTTTCAATGACTAGGTGTGGCGGTTGGGAAGACAACGGAAACAAATAGGACATGGCTGTGTAAAGGACAATGCTATATTTAGGGATTGCTGGTATTATGTGGCTGGACTGCAGTGGGAATGAAGGAAGCAAGAGACAAAGAAGCTGCAAAATGGAATTAGAATACAAAGAGGTTAAGGCATGCCAAAGAGTCTGACTGTATTCTAGGCAATGGTAACCAGCAGAGCCCCTCGAGAGGTCCCACTCGTTTTTCAGACCCCTCCTTGTATCCAGGAACACTACCAGTAGCACAGAATATTCAGTATCTTCCCACCTTGGCGACTGACTCTGATAATCAGACTGAAGCCTGACTAGAAAGGATGAAAACTGGAGGCAGGAAATGTGGTTCAGCAGGGAACCAGGACAACAGCCCACACAGTTCAGTTCAGGTATTCAGGATAACCAGGTCTCACCTTAAGGAGCAGGTAGGGATGAGGCAGGGTTGAGGAATTTTAAAGATATCCACAACGAGAGTCACAGGGCTGACTAGCAAGGCAGCTACAGGAGGGCGGAGACAAGGATGGAAGGTCAGCGGAGCAGAAGCCAAGCTAGAAGAGGAGCAGTGGGAACAGAAGCAATGACTCGGTCTGTCTCTGAGAGGCAGACCAAACCCAGAGGTGTATGCAAATGTCCACTCCATTTACATAATTGCAGAATCCTAACTATTGTGCAAGGCTGGGAAAACCTTATGGTCAAATGCCCTGTAAGTAACTGTGGGAAACAAAAGAAGCAACAGACACTAGCTTCCTGGTGCACCACTCAACTGTCATTTGAATGTGGCTCCAAGATGCATCTACTACTCACATGTCTCCTCTCGGCATCGGTGCCGTGCTGACCCTGGAAGCACGCTAGCAAACGCTTATGCGAATGGTGGCACATTGACCGCACAGTGTCCAGGCGCCGCTCAATCTGTCAAAGCAGAGACAAAAGGTCTTAAGGAGAAATCCAGCTTCTTCCACGTGTGGTGTGTGTACAGAGGTAGGAAAAGCAAACTGCAGTGAAACTTCACAGCTCTTGGGTGTTGACAGAGAGCCCCTATTCACTCACACCACAGTTCTTACTGCTGACACTTGAAAGTCCTGGGTTGCAGGAGGCTGTCCTGTACACTGTGGTTGTTAGCAGCATCTCTGGTCTCTACTTATCAGATGCAAGGAACACTCCCCTCCTCAAGATGTCAATATCTCCAGGAAAGCAAGAGCTGGCTTCCTTATACTGAAATGTTCTAGAATCCTCCAAAGCTGAACCTGTTGCAGCTAAGAAGACATTCATGACTATGCCTATGAGGCCAAGAGTGGCGGTCAGTTTACTGGCTAGAGCACCATCAAAGCTCTGGTCCATTCAAACAAACTCCTATCTAGGGTCACATGGGAAAAGTCAATTGGGACACCAGAAGCGCAGGCAATGGGGTCTTCCTCACAGGGCAGGAGACCCACAATCCACGTAGCACAACTGAAACAAGACCAGTATCAAAAACCTTCATACTAGGTTTCAGGTAGGTTTTGGTTTCTGTTTAAAGACTCCCCACAGTAGAATGGACACCCGGCAATAAGAAACACTGACCCAGGGACCCACACATCTTGAATAGTCTCCCAAAATAAGACTGCTTGGATATAGCTGTTTATGGCAAAGAGGACTGCTTGTTACAGGAAGGAATGCCAAAAATGTGTGTTCTGATGACTCATGAAGACTGAGAGCAAGCCTCAGGGATGCTTTCTAGCCTAACGAGAAATCAGCAAATTCAAAGCAGAATACATTTTGACCCCTAGTTGCTTTGTAGCTGTTTCTCAAAGGTACCGGGTACTAGATGCTTCTCTTTCAGGGCTGTGACATGCAGACAAGCTGATATTCAGGAGCATGTGCCAAAGCACATCCTCATGCACAGTGGCCACAGGTCAGAGCACCTGAGAACTAGCAGTCTCCATTTGCCACAAGAGCAAATGAAATAATTGAAATCCTGGCACTTTTTACCAACAAGTCAACTCCATGAGGACAGGAACCCTGTCTGTTTTGTTCACTGGTTTCCCCCAGGTGCCTGGACTAGTGGCTGCCACAGGATCAGAAAGGTCTCTACTTTTGACTATGGTAGACAAGTACCTAGTACCCTCCTGTGCCTGGTCTTAGAAAAGCAACAGGGAATACAGTCCAGTCTCTGCCTGCCGGGATTCACAGCCTCCTAGGGCAACACCATGCTACTAAAATAAAAGGCAGCTCTGGCAGAGAGATGGGGGAAGGAGGCAGTGTTACCTCAGAGGCAGGCTAGCAATCCATACCTGGTAGCCTGGAATAGAGAAAGAGCAAAACCAAACCCCTCTCTCAGGCTCCAGTGTCAGGACCTCCCACCATTTGGTTCATCCTCTCACTAGTTCTCCCAGTAAGCCCATTGGGCAGAGACAAGATTGGTGGAAACTGAGGCACTGGGGGACTAACTCAAACCTAGGCCACAGGGCCAGCTCGAGGCAGACCTGTAGTGGAGTTAGCAGTGGGAACCATTTTCCCCCCTTCAAGTTAAAAACAGTAGAAAAGAAAAAGGAAAAACATCTGTAGCACTTACAACAAAGAACAGTCTGTTACCAAACCAGGGTGGTCCAGCAGGGGCAAAGCTTTCACACTCCACAGACAATAATGAAGAGTTACCTCTGAGCGCTATCAGCCCTTGGCTCTCTGATCTCAGAACTTCAAGGATTAAAAGAGATAATGTGTATTACTGGGGCCGGATGGCATGAAAACCTAGCTAAGACTTGGCTGACACAAACAGTACTTCAGGAAGTCAGAAAATGAATTTAAAATATGTGCCCTGAACTAAGAAATGTCAAGAATGTAACTCTCTAACAAATCTTTTGTGTTGTTTTCTGACACAAGTTCTCACTATACACACACACACACACACACACACACACACACACACACCACGGCAGAGGCTGGCCTTGAACCTAGAATCTCCCTGCCTTGAAAGACTAGAGGGAGAACACAGGCTTGGCCTGCTCTAGGGTCCAATCCCCAGCATCAAACCCCAAATCAAGCGGCCCTCCACGTCTATGGTTTAACATCCTTATAGTTAGCCAACTACAGACCAGAAAACATTCAAAGCAAAAATGTTTTCGTAAGACCATGTGTGCACTTCTCACTGCCGTTCTCTAAACAACACAGCACTAACATCGTTCAAGGCGCTGAGTAACCAAGAGGGGATTTAAAGTGCAGACGAGGCTGGCATGAGACTCAGTGGCAGAGCACTGCCTACTATAAGTGAATAAATAAACAAATAAATAAATAAATAAATAAGAATGCTATCTAAAGGATGTTGTACAAGCTAAATTCAAATGCTGCATTGTTTTGTATGAGAACATCTAGAATTAATCTGTCCATGGAAACCGAGATGACTATATTCTATCTGCAGACTGCTGACACAATTTGAAATGTCTGGCAGGCTGTGATGAAGCCCTTTCCTGACTGAGGAAGGGATGACAGTCTGCGGGGGCCAGAGACTCACTGGAGTAGACAGACTGCTGTGTAAGTTAAGGAACCACAAGGATGAGCAGTTTAACAAAGACTCCATGCAGCCAAGGCTCACTCTCCCTGAGCCTTCTGTAGTGGGTGGAGATGTGAGCAGAGATGAGGCATAGAAAGGCCCCAGTGTCTTCTCCAAGACCAAAGACAGGGAAACATATTGACAGATGGACTAGAGTGGCCCTGGCCATGGTATCCTGGCAGGAAAATGGAGGAAGGTTAGAGCTGATGATACAATGTGTCCCAGACCTCCAGCTGGTTATGCTAGATCTAGCCATAAACAATACAAGCCTAAGTCCTGAGACCCGAGCAGCCCAGAGATGGGGAGAAGCAGCAGGAGCAGGAGAGTCTCTCTAGGTTAGAGCTCTAGGTTAGAGCCAATGGGGCCTCTAGCAGTGGGCAGGACCTGTCCCCTCAGGGGCAGCATCACAGCAGTGGATCAGAGTACCAGCCAGCCCAGAGCTTGTGGTCAGGCCACTGTGCCTGGGGACTGACTGGGCCCCGCCCCATCCCCAAACCTGGAGCTTGGGAGCAGGAACTCCCAAGATGACAGAGGGTTTCAGATCCCCTCCTCTCACCATCCCATCTCACGCTTCTCTGTTCCCACTCAACCCCACGCTAATTCAGTTATTCTGTTCCACCTAGGAAAGAGGAAGTGAAAGGCCTCAAAGAGCCAAGTCTCACCATGTCTACATCACCCCTCCCCCCCAAGTCCCCAAGTCTTCCCTTCTAACTATCTCCTTTGTTGGGTTTGAACCCAGGGCTTGTGCATGCTAGGGAAGAGCTTTACCAGAGTCACACTGCCAGCAATAGACTTATTATTTGTTTTCATTTCATGTCTTTAAAGAGATTGTTTTAAGACAACTTTATTTTGACAGGCCTAGAGGTGTAGACCTCATGGGAGGCTAAGGTAGAAGGGCCGACAGACAGTTCAAGGCCTGGAAGGGCTACAGAGTAAGTCTGAGGCCAGCCTGGGCAAAGCAGTGAGAGCTTGTCTCATAAATGACAATAGCTGGTGGTGTAGCTCAGTGCTAGAGCGCTCACTCAACATGCAAGCATGCAACTGACCTGGGATGTGATCCTAGTCAGGAAAAAAATGTATTTTGTTACCTGTAGCAGATCTTCACTCAGGACTTCTGTTTTCTCAGCTCTAAGGGAAAAATAAAATTCAGAATTAGAAGTGCAGGAAAAGTAACCTGTGAAACTTAAAAATGGGTAACTGGGGATTTCCAACCAAACAAGCAGGAAGAAACTTACATTACAGGGCAACTTAAGCAAAACCAAAGGAAAACAAACAAACATGCTGAGCAGCATCCCAACAGAAGGCCATGGTGTGGGTCTATGGGGAGTCTCACTCACAGCCTTTCTCCAGGGTTGGTCACACAGCATTCCAGACTGAGTCTGTGTGTCCAGAGTATGATCCTGCATTAGAAAGGCCCACACAGGCCATGCTTTGAGAACCACCTCCTTTGAGAACCGTCTTCTGAAGGTTCAACTTCAGGCACTAAAATGATCAATCTAAGTTTTCATGCCAGCCCTACTGAGAGAAGTCTGTCCTGAATCTCTACAGCTTGGACCTCACACACCACAGTGGCAAAGGCTCCTCCTTTCTTTAATGTCAAGGGGAAAGGGAGTTCTTTCCCAGGGCGGTCTTTGCAGGGCTCTGCTGTCAGAGCTCCTTCTGTCAATTACCTAGGTTGCAAAATAGGTTGACAGAAAATTAGAACACAAAAGGCACAAATTAGGAGAGATCGATTGTGGACTCTTAATGGCTTTCAAAGATTGTTAGGAGATATTTCCAGTCTAGACTAGCTGTTGGGATAACACCTGACCTAATAGTTCATTTAAACAAAACCTTAGATGGTGACAAAGACTTAAATAGTCCCAGAGAATTAACAGCTGAAGCGGAAAAAAGAATTGATGATAGTTGAAGAGAAATTACAGGAGGCAAAAGTAAATAGAGTGAATCCAAATCTTAGTTGTATTCTAGTCATATTGCCTTCCAGAATTTCCCCTACAGGAATTTTAATGCAGAGTGAAGATATTATCTTAGAATGAATCTTTTTACCACACACACCAAGGAAAAAATTAAAAACTTATGTCGAAAAGTCTCTGAATTAATTATAAAAGAAAAATTGAGACTTTGTCTACTAGCAGGTATAGACCCAGCAGAGATTATAGTTCCTTTTACTGCTGATGAAATTAGAAAATTATAGAAAGACAATGAACCTTGGCAAAGAGCTTGTGCTATTTTTTTGGGGAAAAATTAATAGCAATTATCCCAAAAGTGATAGAATTAACCTTACAAAGAGAACTACTTGGATTCTTCCCCAAATTGTATGTAATGCACCAATAACTGGAGCCTGGACATTGTATACAACTGCAAATAAATCAGGAAAGGCAGGTTAAAAATCAGAAGAATTAAGTAAGGTAGAAAAAAACCCTTATAATTCTGTCCAAAAGGCAGAATTATATGCTATTCTCATGGTGCTAAGGGATTTTAAAGAACCTCTCAATATAGTTACTGACTCACAATATGCAAAAGGAGTTGTCTTGCATATTAAAACTGCTGAATTTATACCAGATGATACAAAATTGACTTCATTGTTCATACAGGTTCAAGATACAATCATGAATAGGCTCTGTCCTATACACATAACACAAATCTGATCCCATATGGGTCTGCCAGGTCCTCTAGCACAAGGTAATACAGAAACTGATTATTGACTAGAAGTGTGCTGAAGGCCTCAGAATTTCATAAGAAACATCATGTCAATAGCAAAGGTTTAAAGAAAGAGTTTTCTATTACATGACAACAAGCTAAGGAGATTATAAAGAGATGCCCTACTTGCTCTTTCTATAACCAAACACCATTACCAGCAGGGAGTAACCCAAAGGGTACTAAAAGGAATAAGGATCTGGCAGATGGATGTGTTCCACTTTACAGAATTTAGAAAATTAAAATATGTATACCACATATCTTATTCAGGTTTTCAATGAGCAACTGTCTTGAGCTCAGAAAAGGCTGATTCAGTAATCACGCATTTATTAGAAGTTATGACCATGCCATCATGGGTATCCCTGCACAAATAAAGACAGACAATGGTCCAGTATATGTGTCTAAGAAAATAAACCGGTTTCTTGCTTATTAAAATATAAAGCATATTACAGGTATACCAAACAATCCTACAGGTCAGGCAGTTATAGAAAGATCAAATTGAACTATAAAGGATATGCTAAACAAATAGAAAGGGATGGAAAATACCCCCAGAAATAGATTGCATAATGCTTTATTAACCTTGAATTTTCTTAATGCTAATGAAAAAGGAACAACAGCAGCAGAGACATTGAATAATAGAAAAAACTTCTGAATTAAATCAGTCAGTATATTTCAAGGAGTGCTGACCTCACAATGGAAACCAGGAGATGTGCTACGTTGGGGAAGGGGTTTTGCTCTTATTTCCACAGGAGAAGAGAAGCTATGGATACCATCAAAATTGATAAAAATTCAGTTTGAAAAAGAGAAACCTCTTGAGAAAGAGAAATGACGGCTTTATCCACAGAGGTGACAATCATACAGGTGGTAAGAAAACCTCATAATGATTGGGGCAAGGTTCTGTTCTTGTCTTTGCAGGAAAATATTTGAGTAGAGAGACCTTGGACATCTAGATGCCTAAAGACAAAAAGATATCAACAAGCAAAAAGAAATCTGCCTTATGATGCTGTATTATCTACATGGTTAAATTTGATTATTTGGACACGTATACATCTCTACTTAAAATTAAGAGCTGGCTTTGGAGTTGGACAATGGCTATTCTCTAAATCCAAGCATGTTGTTAAAATTCAGAATTTCTGTCTCATGTGAAGAAAAATTCAGAATTTCTGTCTCATGTGAGGAGCCATCTGGTATGGGACAGAAAGAAGATAGATTTTAAGGAAATATTTTACTTGTCTCCATGCCCATTTTGTTTATATCATATCTTTCATTGAATATATGTCTATAGGAGTAAGTTCTCCACAATGAACAGTAGATTTTCCTGCAGTAAACTTTGAAGCTTCCAGGAAGAAGATGGGGCCCCATAACGACCTGGTTGATATGACGTCATGATGCTGATAGTGCTACTATGAGACTGGTTTTTGGGTACCAGCTGTGGAAATGGTGTACCTTCTTACAACGTTCTGGCCAGAACTCCAAATAAGAACTTCACAACAAACAAACAAACAAACAGAACCTATCGACTACTCATAGACAGAACATTTGTAATTATACAAAACAGCAATTAATCATCATTTTACTTTACAGGATCCTAAAGAAAAAAACATTGCTCCCATAATAGTAGGAAGCAATTCTAGAAAGTGACGTCCCCTCTCCCAACAAAGTTTGTCTTCAAGATTAGAGACACCATTTAGGGGTTGATTATTACTCACATGGGGTTAGGGGTATGAAAATTATGTAGGCCTAGAGATCTCAAAAAAAAGAAAGATTGAATGGGATAATAGGCAATTTAGTGTAAAACTTATTCACACTAATAAAATAATAATAATAGTGAGCAATAGAATGAATACTTGTGAGCTATTATTTATGGACAATTTACACTGGTATAGTTTCTTGTATATTGATACAAGTTCAAATTATATTTGTTATTTCTGTTTATAATATCTGTACATCTATGCAAAGTTATTTTGTCATATTGTATGCATTTTCTACCTCTGTTTAAGACATTTTGTATATTGATACAATTTTAGGGTATATTTATCATATTTCATTATATATTTCTACCTCTGATTAGATATTTATGCATTGTTTACATTTTGATGTTACTGTCCTCCTTTACTACACAGTTGTTTAAAGATTGTTTAATATTCTGATATGAATTCTTTTTTTTTCTTTTTCTTTTTTTTTCTTTTTTGAGACAGGGTTTCTCCGTAGCTTTTGGTTCCTGTCCCGGAACTAGCTCTTGTAGACCAGGCTGGCCTCGAACTCACAGAGATCCGCCTGCCTCTGCCACCCGAGTGCTGGGATTAAAGGCGTGCGCCACCACTGCCCGGCTTCTGATATGAATTCTTAATCTTTAGGTTATATAGGTATTAAGTATTATAGATCAATAGTCATTCATGTTTGTTATACTTTTAATCAGACTAATTAGGTTCTTTAGATACACAGAGAATGTACTCTGCATAGATAGGTAACCTTCAACCACTTCAACGATCTGTAGAACATGGCATTTAAATAATTTAGGATTCTGTTGCCATGAGACACAATTGTTCCTGCCAACACTGACCTATTCCCAAGAGAGTGTTGAGCACCAGAGACACTCCACTTGGAATTTGTCTTCTTCTTGGCACAACTGGCCTTTGGACAAGAAACTGCCTATGCCTTATTCACTGACAAAGTGCACGATGTCCGGACTGGACAAGCAGGATACAAGAAAAAAGACTGTCAAATCTTGCCAAGACAGGGTAAGATGGTTTTGAAAAATTCCCTGCCTCTGAAAATTGTCAGTTACTGTAGACTTAGCCAAAGTTGGTTGCTTTAACATTGCAAATGAGACTTTGGGTGATTGCTCAGGCAGCCAGTTGTCTCTGTCATCTACTGTACATTTTGGAAGCTGCTTGATTGCACTTCCTGCCTACTCAAGTAATATTATCTCCCTTCTCAGGCCTTCAGTGGGGTTGAAGATTAGATAGTCGTAGTTACCATCCTCTTATAGCCATTTCCAATACAAGATTTAGACTCCTTAGAATAGAATGTTTATTAAAGCATTTAGCATACGTTCCTTGCTTAATATTATTTATGCTGGTTGTAATTCTAATCTTATACTTGATATCCGTTCCTAGTATATATAGTTTTGTATTGGGTTTGGGACTCTCTTATTTAAACAAAAGGGGGAGGTGCTGTGGGAGCTCCTTTTGCTCCTTCAGCCAATAGCCTTTAAGATACCAGTCCACTTAGGCATGGCCTCATATACTATAAAGGCAGCTGTGAAGTGTGTGCTAACTCTCTTGCTTCCGGCTCTCACTTCCAGCTGCCAGACTCTGTTCCTGTTCCCTGTTTGTGCAGAGGACTATGATCTAGGACAGTGATCTGTGAGTCTCCCCTAAATAAATAACCCTTTATTATATGTAATTCTGAATTAGTGTGGGATTATTTTGTATCTTCCACCATCAGTGCCCAGAGCAACTACTAGATGGACTGAACTTTACAGAGAAGGGGTGTGGCCAGCTATCAGAAGAAGGCATGTTTAGGTTGTTGGAGTCCAAAGCTGAAGAAAACTGCCCAGAGAACCAGTTGCTAAAAGCTAGCTGCCATTATTAGGAGGATGACTCTTTAGGAGATAGGGGCCTAGCCGGAGAATTTAGGACACTGGGCACGCCCTTGGGTAAGATGTGGGGATTTCAGCCCTTTCCTGTCTCTCTCATTTTTTTTATACCATGCAGTGGTCAGATATTGCTTGTATTCTCATAATATTCTGTGCCATCATAGGCCCAAAGCAACAGAGAGAGCCAAGCAAACATGGGCTGAAACTATGAAGCCATAAGCCAAAATAAACCTTTCTTCCTTTTTTGTTGACACAGATATGTGTGTGTGTGTATGTATGTATGTGTATGTGTGTGCGTGCTATTTCCAAGTGTGTGGGACCACGTGTGCACAGGTGCACATGCTTGTGTGTAGGTACTCATGTGAAAGCCAGAAGTTGATGCCTGGTGTCCTCCTCAATTGTTCTCTACCTTTTAAATAGTGTCTCCCACTTGAACTCAGAGCTTAAGGACCCAGCTAATCTAGCAAACAATCTTGTCCTGAGGATGCCACATCAGCTACCACACTCACTAGCTCTTCAGCCACAGAGCCACCTCACCGGCCACCCTTTCCTCAAGTGGCAAGTGTTTTGTCCCAGCAGAGGATGCTTCTCTGCAATCCACAGGGCTGTTCACTGACATATAAAACCTAAAATTACTAGAGTCAAAGGTATTATTTTTGGAATTGTGGTTCAACTAGTAATTTGAGAAACTGTTTGCAATACCTTCCAAATTTCCAGTAAAGATAAACAAGAAGAGTTTCAAAGAAAAATAAAATTCTGAATAGTTGGGGAGTTTAGAAGAGGCCCGAATGAACTAGAAATCTGAGGCCCTCCCTCCTGACTTTCAAAACAGGGTATCACTATGTAACACTGGCTTAGAAGTCACTATGTACACCAGGCTGGCCTCAAATTTAGAGTTCTGCCTGCCTCTGCCTCCTAAATGCTGGGGCTAAAGCATGCACCACACACCTTGCAGAAATGACTTTTTAACAAACTATGGCAGAATGTTGGGCTGCATAATCTTAGCCTTGACCCAATATAAAAGGAAAAGCTGTGTCCAGAAAGTGGGGGAGATCATTACAATGACCTGAAAACACAGCTCAGATCAGGCCTATGTGTGAGCAAGGGAGAGAAGCATCAGTGCCCCTCTGGCTTCCACTTGGGACAGTGGCATGTATCACAATGGGCAGGGCTACAGAAGATTCTAGCATCAGGTGTGATACAGTGTCCCAGGTAACCTAGAGATGCCTAGAGAAGTGGCTCACTTATCAGATTCTGCAGGTCACCAGAACTCTGCCCTGATTCAGATGTCTCCCCACACCAGAGGGGCAGAAGCTAGAGAGAGCCAAAGCCGCAGTGAGCAGAAGCAGAGCTCTGATCTCCATGAAGGAGTTCCACAGCCAACAGTCTCAGCCTTGGCTTGAGAGGCTTGGACACTGCTGAAGTGTCAACACTGGTAATCACACCAGCTGGGGAAGCGCAACAGGGCCCCACTGACTGGGAGATCAAACGTACTTTAAGATGAGGCCTGGGGTCAGTCTCAAGGAGTGCACCTGGCATGAGACCCCCAGGTATGTGAAGTACCCAGATCCCTCCACATCTCTTACCTACAGCCTCATCTCTGGTAAAAGACCATCCTGGACTTTGACCTTGTTCCTCTCTCATCAGGACCTGTAAGCACCAGTCTGCACCTACCTCCACCCTGAAGCCACTTCGTCCCAAGGCTCTAAGCATTCTCACAACTCTAAATAAGATCATGAAAGTGAGAAGAGCCAATCTGTCATCTCACAAAATACCCAACACATAACCAGCAGAGGGAAGCATGCTCTACAACCCCACTGTGAGCGCTAGAAGTAGCTCAGAAGGATGGTTTAGCTGGTCCAGGAGAACTAACTGCATGTGGTTTTCTTCAATTCCTTGTTCAGTGACCTTCTATGGGTAGACTTGAAATCAACTATAAGGGCTGGGCACAGCTCAGAAACAAAGCCTGGCATGTGCAAGGCCCTAGGTTCAAACCCTTGGACTGAAGATACAAAACCAGAAAAACAAATATAATACAACCACCACAAACAATTCAAATTATTGCTTTGTAAATTTCTGGTTGCTTGGATTTGGGGGAGGGGGCAGAATCTTATGTAGCCCAGGCTGGCCTCGTTATGCAGTTAAGTATGATCTTGAACTTCTGGTTGTCCTGCCTCTACCTCCTAAGCATTGGGACTATGCAGGTATAATATCATACTGATGTTGCAGGGAGCGGGCCCTTTTGTCCCAGACGCCCCACTAGTTTACACCCAAAATAATCACACAGGAACTGTATTCATTCAAACACTGCCTGGCCCATTAGCTCTAACTTCTTATTGGCTAACTCTTACATATTAGTTTAACCCATCTCCGTTAATGTGTATCGCCACATGACTGTGGCTTACCAGCAAAATTCTAACCAGCATCCATCTCAGGCAAGAAATCCATGGCTTCTGCCACTCTTCCCTTCTTTCTAGCATTCAGTTCTGTCTACTCTGCCTACCTAAGTTCTGCCCTATCAAAAGGCCAAGGCAGTTTCTTTATTCAACCAATGAAAGCTACACATAAACAGAAGGACCTCCTACACCATACTGACCTTTATTAGAGTTTAGAGATATAGGTTTTTAAGATTTATGAATTTATAAGCAGTGATATAATAATCAAATATAAGTAAGCAAACATAAACAGAAAGCAAGTAATAACTTTTAAAAAAAACTAAAAATGAAAGACCCATTAGGAAGACAGTCACAATACATTACTACACTGAGCTGCAAACAATTAGCTCTAATAACTTAAAGATCAAATAGTAATATAGCCAAAAATTATACCATGTATTAGAAGGATGCAGAACAGAAGTAAGAGAGGTCTACAATAGTTCTCTAATCAGAGAATAGCAGTTTGTTTATAAACACAGATATAAATAGCTGTCACAATAAATGGCTATAATTCCTTACTGCTAGGCGGCTCAGCAGTCTCCACCTCCTCAGGACTGGTGTGAGATACCACATCTGACTTTCCTTGATGGTCCCTTCCTGTTTCTTAGCAGTCTCCTTTCTGCTTTTAGTAACATTTTGAAGGCATTTATCTTTACCAGAGATGTAAAACTCTTACCTGGGGAAAGGCTAGCAATTATTCAGAATATTGGCCAAAATGCACACTCAGGAAGGAGTAAACTAGCTATAAAATCTGCAGGATTTCCTAAGATGTATTATATTTACTGACTGTAGTGCTTTCTCACAAGGTAAATGTGAACTGTGTTAATTCTGACTGGTTGTCACTGTTTTTAACTTGTTAGAACAAAGATTGGGGACAATGATTGAACTAAGACATCTAAAGGTGAGAACAAAGAAAACAATTTTACAAAACAAGCCAGTTGTACAAGATGTTTGCTGAGTCTCACATCTTGCTACTAACTTCAACTCTGTACGGTCAGAGCCTCTTTGTGTCCAATGTTCTGTGCTTGAAAACACACTCCAAAGTTTCCTGTCTGTAACTGGAAACAATAACACTCAGGAAGGAACTTCCCACTCGCCATGCTACTCTGGGGCTTGTTTTTTCCTATGCAGGCCACTCTGCCATCTCACAAGTCATTCACACACGGCTTACTCCACACAGAGTACTTTTTCTTTTTTTTAAAATTTGTGTGTGTGCTATAGGCAGGCGTGCAAATGTGTGTATAGGGAGGCCAGAAAAGGACATTAGGTGTCTCTTACCACTCTCTTGAGACAGGGTCTCTTACTAAACCTGGAGGTCACAGTTTTGGGTGGCAATTAAGATCCAGGTCTCTGTGCCCCTTGCAGGGACTTTTATGCAGGTGTTGGGGATTCAAACTAAGGTCATATTGTTCAGCAAGAGCTCTGGTCTGCTGAGCCACTACCCTAAACACTCTCCCCAGGCAGGATTTTTCTTGAAGTTTTTCTAAAGCCCTAAGATTTCTCCTGGAATTCTTGAGGCCTCAGAGCAGGGTTGTGTGTGCCTTCACATGCTTCCATGTCCCGGGATGAGGTCTGGGAACTCAGCCCTCTATGGCCAACAGTAAGTTGTTTTCAGCCCACTGTCTAGGCAAGGAGAAAACATGACTATTTCCAAACTGAAGCGTTCAACTTACAAAACCAGAAAATACCCAGAGTCATGCATAAAACACTTCTAGTTGGCTTGACAATACTCACATGCAACCATGGACTCATGTCTGGCAAAGCTACTGTCATGGTGACACCCACACACCAAATACTACTGTTATAAACTGCCATCTTGTCTCCTGCAATGCCAAGAACACTAGCCTAGAACATCTGTCATGGAAACCACGGGCTTCCTAAAGACCCTGAAGTCCACACCATCCAAGTAACCTGTGAGCTTGCAATCACTGAGCACTGCTGACCAGACTATGGCATACCAGTGTCTGAGAGCAGCCATCACTCCTCCCATGCACTGAGTGCAGAATTCACCTGCCACACAGGAGGAGACATGGAGTAGAGGACTGCATCCCCAGTAAAACCCACCTAGGACACTATTTTTCAAAGTAATGAGCAGGGCAGTGTAGGCTTGAATTCAGTGTTCACAATGGGGAGGCTGGAGGCCAGGAGTTCAAGGTCATCCTCAGCAAGTTTAACGCCAGCCCTAACTGTATTAAAATTTTATCTATGCTTCCCTGTGTTGTTCTAAATTTAAGCTAGTGCTCCCCAACTAGAAGTGGTTGTCCCTTTACCACCTAACACCTGAGGGCATCTAGTTTGAGCTGGTGCTGGGAGGATGCAACTGGTGTCTGAAGAGTGGAAGATGAGTCGATCATCCCAGTGCGCTGCTGTCTCCTCACCAGGGCAGAGGACCAGGGCAGAGTGACCGGCTTGCATCTGCCTTAGTTCTCCTCTGCTGCTGGAACAGAGTGCTGCAAACTGAGTGGCTCAAACAATACACATGTATTAACTTGCAATTCTGGAGGTCAAAAGTTCAAAGCAGGTCTCTCTCACTGGGCAGAAATCCAGGTGTCAGCACTGCCAGGCTCTTTTCTGGACACTCAGAGGAGAATCCATTTCCTTCCCTTTCCAGCTCCTGGAAGCCACCCACATTCCTTGGCCTTTTTCTGTATTGCTCATGCCAGCAACATGCAATGTGCACTCAGTGCTCTTCTTCCCAGCCCAACCTCCTACACAGAACTGTCAGGGACCTCCTCCTTCTTCCATGATGACAACGGGTCCACCTGAAAACCCAGTGTAATTGCCACACATGCACAGGTTCTAGAGATTACAGTGTTGACACCTGCAGAGACAGCATCCTTTTGCCCATCCCAGATCCTACATATGGACAGTGCCAGGGCTGAAGAATCTGATTTCAATGACACATTCACACAAATATGGAGTCATGCATATATGACACCCACCCACACAGGTCCCAATGGTCAGATACACCTGAGAAGCATTCTCATGGGTCAGAACCCTCGGCCCTACCTCATTGTTTTCATGAGCTAGCACATAAATTCCTACATGTGCTGTCTGTTTAGACACACAGATCATCACTGAATGAAATTAAGGCAGTGTTTCCCAAGCCCTCCACTTTTCTGTGGAGTCTACTTGACTGTGACTTAAGACAGGTCCAGAGTGTCAACCTCTATATCACGAAAGAGTCCTGCAAGGGCTGTAGGACACCTCTAAGAGCCCTTCTGGTAGCTGAGACATCACAGCTAAGCTTGCTGGGTGCATCACAGGCCCGGATAAGCTGCCCCACCTCTGATCTCTCAGTTCTTGCTCCATTTCCCACGAACAAAGTGAGGCTCTGGAAGTAACTTGCCTATGGCCACAGCATTAGTGTCAAGACTCAAATTCAAACCCACTGTAACTCATCCTCAAGCGTTAGATAGTGGTTTATTACAGGGTTCAACAAGCTACATCTGCATGCCAAAGCCAGTCAGAGAAGCTAAGAGAGTAGTATTTTTCAATAGTTAAAAAAGGAGGAATAGAGCCGGGCGGTGGTGGCGCACGTCTTTAATCCCAGCACTCGGGAGGCAGAGGCAGGCGGATCTCTGTGAGTTCGAGACCAGCCTGGTCTACAAGAGCTAGTTCCAGGACAGGCTCCAAAACCACATAGAAACCTTGTCTCGAAAAATCAAAAAAAAAAAAAAAAAAAAAAAAAAAAAAAAAGGAGGAATAATGTTTGCTAGCACTTGCAGTTCAAATGTCAGCATGCGTGACTGTGTGTGTGTGTGTGTGTGTGTGTGTGTGTGTGTGATGGCGTTCAGCTTCACTTGCGACTACTTGCAACCCTCTTAGAAGAAAGCCTCCATAGAGGAATTCTCTAGATCAGGCTGGCTTGTGGGCGTGTCTGTGGGTGATTGTTTTCACTGTTGACTGATAAAGAAGGACCAGCCCATTGTGGGGAGCACCATTCCCTAGGTAGGGGATCCTGAACAAGGGGGAAAAGCACACCTACAGCAAAAGCAGCAGCAATAAGCAGACAACATGGGAGCAGCTGCCCCCTCTGCTCTTGACTGTGGATGTGATACGTTCTTCTGCTTAAGCTCACAGCTTGCCTTCTGCTCAAGGATGGACTAGAACCTGGAATTACAAACAATATAAACCCTTGCCTCCATCAAGCTGCTTCTGGTCAGGGTGTTTTATTACTGCAACAGAAATGAAGCTAGGATAAATAAACAGTCTATAAATAAAGTCTACTGGAGCACTGCGAGGCCTGGCAGCGGAGATAGTGTGTCATCAGAGCTCCAGGTACCCACTATCAGGACATTTACGGAAAGCGCATGCCAACCTGGTCCATACGAGCAGCTCTGACCGGCCTTGCCAAGACCCTGAAAGCTAGCTTTTGAGCGTCACTCTGTGGACTGGCGTATGGGGCTAGTCTCAGTTAGATTTTCTTTCTCAATATTCTGCATTTTATTCAAAATGTGCCTACCAACTACTGCGCACAGTGGTGGCTGAAATTCTCACACAGCCCCAAAGCAGACACAACTCAGGGCTGGATACAGTGGTGACAAACGAAATGAGGAGGTACGTGTGTCCTCAGCCACCCCGGTCCTTCAGGCACAGAGACAGTACACTCATTTCTCTCTGCTCACTAACAAACTTCAGGACACAACTGAAAAAAGCACAGCTCTCTACACAAAAAAGGGCCCAGCTAATTTTCTTCTGGAAAGATCGAGAGAGAAATATTCCAGGCTTGCAGACCACACTGTGCTTTGGTTGCTCAACTCTGCCAAAAGTAACCACAGATAACACATGGGTGAATTTGACTGCTAAGACTTCGCCAAATTGGTTCTTTCAGAGTAGAGGCTCCTATTTCCAACCCTGATGTGCTAACAGAGGTAAGCGAGTATACAGATGGGGTACCAATACTGATACCAAACACCAATGCCATCTCATTGCCTCTGAGATCACACAGCTGCCTTTGGCTTATATATTCGTATGTAAGATCACTGTCCTGTCCACACATCCATTTTGATAAGTAATAACAAGAAACTACCACTGAATGTTAAATTTATTTATTTATTTATTGTTTTTTTGAGACAGGGTTTTTCCATAGCTTTGGAGCCTATCCTAGAACTAGCTCTTGTAGACCAGGCTGGCCTTGAACTCACAAAGATCTGCCTCCTCAGTGCTGGGATTAAAGGTGTGTACCACCACTGCCAGAAATGTTGTAATAATTTTAATAAACTAATTTTAATTCTACTTACCCGGAAACAGATAAATGTATCTGTGAAGAACAAGGGAAGCTACAGCTCACCAAGGAATCGCACTGTTCTACACAGCTGCACGTTGCACACACCATCGACAGGGAATCACAGAGGCCAGTCTCACAGATAAGAAGTGCATTGCAAGCTGGCGGCGGTGGCTGAAGTTTGTTGGTGAGCAGAGAGAAACGAGTGTACTGTCTCTGTGCCTGAAGGACTGGGGTGGCTGAGGACACACGTACCTCCCAGCACTCAGGAGGCAGAGGCAGGGCAGGCAGTTCTCTGCAAATTTGAGTCCAGCCTGGTCTACGTGAGCTAGTTCCACGACAGCTAGGGCTGTTACATGGAGAAACCTTATGAAAGAAAGAGAGAGAGAGAGAGAGAGAGAGAGAGAGAGAGAGAAGTAGATTTCAATCCCTAGAAATTCAAGTTTTGCAACATTATCATCTCCTGATTCCAAGTCCCAGAGAACTGCAGGCACTGGGTAAGTTCTTACCACTTTCTTTCACCAGCTCTGCTGTCTTCTGAGCTGCTAAAAAGGAATCTACAATCTACTTAATTGGATTTTTAAAAATAAAAGCCCCTCTCATACTTTATACATCAAACAATTTGTTACACATTCCACTAAGTAGTTTCAAAGTCCTGAGTTCACAGAACTCTAAAGGGGTCACATGGGGGCACGGAGCTCCCATGCATGACATGTAAAGGGGAAGGTGC
The DNA here is from genome assembly GCF_018167655.1 of Microtus oregoni. NCBI lineage: Eukaryota > Metazoa > Chordata > Mammalia > Rodentia > Cricetidae > Microtus > Microtus oregoni. The sequence continues at coordinate 21,528,492 of NW_024543075.1, read as the reverse complement.
TTCTCCTGGGAAAGATCATACAGTAAGTATGTAAAAGGACACAGGCAAAGAGTGCTAACATTTCTATACTCTGAATGCCGAAGCATAGGGTTTGTTTAGTTTCTCTACAATGGAGCTACAACTATTTATTTTTACTTTAAAAAACACAAAGCCTTATCAATCTTAATCTTTTCAGACTATTACTTGAATCTCAGCCAATGACTAAGACCAACAGTGACATCTTATCGTTCTCTCACATACGTGAGCATGTCCGCAGTTTTCTGTTTGCTTGCTGGCCTTCTCACCTCTGGCACATGAAATGGAATCTATTTGCCAGCCCTATTCTAACCACGTGGCCCAAGTCTCAAAGCTTCACCAAAACATACTGCCTACGACAAGGTTCAAGGAATCTTCTGTCACCAGCACACTGCCTTTGTCTTGGGAGAAGAGACTCCTAGCGGACTCCCCAAGTGCCTCATTCCCTAGCCCACTTCAGCGGTTTGTGTCACCTGCCTGGGCCTGGAAGAGAGTTTCAGATTGCAACTTTTCTTCTAGCAGTCAGAAATGGAAGAAACACACAAGATACTGCAAGGCAGACAGAGCACAGCGCACCATGGCCTATGGGAAAAGTTACAAGAAGGGGACCTATTTATTGCTACGTAAGGCAAAAAGAGGCCTGAAGGAGCTGAGAACCACACACAAAGTCTCCAGCAGTCTGGGGCTCAGTGTCTAGTATAGAAGAGACATGAGAGCTCTAGGGTCTACACACAGACACAGACACAGGTGTGTGCACACACACACACACAGCCAAAAGACCACAAGTTTATGTGTTCAGCAGTCTACCCTAAGCTAACTCAATGCTGGTATCTTGACTTTGGAAAGTGAGTTTCCACAGAAATCAAGTTATAGATGACCACAGAATTCCCAACTCAGCTCACAAAGTTTTAGCTGATGTAAATGGTAGCCCTAGGAGGGGCCTACTGTTTCTAGTGAGCCACTTCAGACCCAGAGAATAGTGATGAAAAAAATAAAGAGAAAAACAGTAGCTCCTAACCTGAGGTGCTACTATTCTGGCACTCTGAAAATGGCCAAAAGAGGCCAATGACAGGGCAGTAAAGCGGAGCAGCGGTTGGCTAGGAGGAATGGTAATCGCGTTTCACTCTAAAAGGGCTTGAGGGATCATACTCAGGGTGAGGAGAAATTTGCTAGAACTCACTGAGTTGTGATGGAGGAAGGTCATTGGTTAATTAATAAAAAAAACTGCTTGGCCTCATAGGTTAGAACATAGGTGGGTGGAGTAAACAGAACAGAATGCTGGGAGGAAGAGGAAGTGAGGTAAGACGCCATGCTCCCCTCTCCCGGGCAGATGCGATGAAGCTCCGACCCAGGATGGACATAGGCTAGAATCTTCCCGGTAAGCGCACCTTGGGGTGCTACACACATTAACAGAAATGGGCCAAGCAGTGTTTAAAAGAATGCAGTTTGTGTGTTGTTATTTCGGGGCATAAGCTAGCCAGGCGGCCAGGAGCTGGGGCAGCAGGAACACAGCCCGCAGCTCCTTCAACAGAATGGCCCCCAACGTGTGGACAACTGCATCCACATAAAGCCTGAGAAAGCTTGGGGAAGAATAGAGTAAAGCATGTTGTCTTGGTAGCAGCAATTTCTCGGGTCTACTCTGCTTGCTAGAGGCAAACAAGTGCTCTCATCTAAGAGAGGCTTCCTGACTCAGCTTTAGCTGCAAAACTCTTCAGCTCTTTTAAGAGGTCCTGCCACGAAACATGAAAAGCTGAATGCATGCTTTTCGGTTTTCAGCCATAGCAGGAAATAAGTTGTGCTGTTTTAAAATGCCGGTTTTCTGGGCCGTCCTGCCAGGGCAAACTCTGACTCAGACTCAAGCAGGTAGTCTGACTGAATGTGGTCTGTGAGCAGAATGCTGCAGTTTGCTTGCTGGCGGGGACCTTAAAACACCATAGAGTTGTGGTGGTAAACATGGCTACAACCGGTACCTCCGCCATGAAGCTGGAAAGCTAAGGAATGGGCTGGATCTAGCTGCCAAAGCCACGGCTTTAATCCTACCCATATTGCTCTGTAATTTAAAGGCTCATGTGTTCAGAAAAAGGGAGATACAGTAAAGAGAGATTCAAAAACAAAGAAAACCTCTAAATGATTTACAGTGTGTTGAAAATATATGCAGACTAAAAGTTAAAGTTCTTAAAGTAAAAAACAAAAAAAAAAGGAAGAAAGAAAGTAGTTGGGTGTGGTAGGACACACCTTTAATTCCAGTGCCTAGAAGGCAGAGACAAACAGATCTCTGTGAGTTCAAGGTGTAGTAGGTACACCTTTAATCCCAATGCCTGGGAGGCAGAGACAGATGGATCTCTGAGAGTTCAAGGACAGCCTGGTCTACAGAGTTATTCCAGGACAAAGATATAAAGAAAACCTGTCTCAAAAAGTAAAAATAAACAAAATAGAGTTAAAATAAAGCTGCACAAAGATGGAAAATAAACAGAGAATTTTGATACTGTATGCTATTATGCTCTCTTTGAATTGCTTGAATGCTGAGGAAAGAGCAACAGCTGCTAAAAGATATTTGTTTATAAATACTGATGAACTAATCCAAGATAGATATTTTGAAAATACCTTGACTTTAAAATTTGGATCTAAGGATATGATGCTTTGGAAAGGAGTTTCTTCTTTTGTTTTCACAGAGGATGAAACCCTGTGGATTGCTTCAATCCCAGTATGGTATGATAGACCACGCCCTCCTGAAAGGTTGCTGTGAACACCTCCAGAAAATTACTTCACTCAAATGCTGACTGAGATGAACCTGGCACACAGATTATACCATAAAAGACCTAATTAACAGCGCCCCTATACAGCAGGAAGCAGTTTGGAGAGAAATAACTACGTCCATATTCCCAAATATTGTTTATAAATATTCTTTTACATTTAAAGGGGGAGATGATATAGGTATGAATAATTTGCATTGATATGGATTTTGCTTTAGTGATTTAAATTTAAGGTCAATTTTGTTATATGTATAAGTGTTTCTGATCTTGATTAAGGTATTGTGATTGTGTAGTTCATTTAAAAATCTAACAAATATAGGTTGTTAATGGATAATATCAATAATAGTCAAGCTTGTAGTTATGTTAGATTTTCTAGATGTACATAGATATATTTAGATAGACATTCTTCATATCTTTCACAGACTACAGAATATGACATTTAATATTTTAATAACTTAGGGTTTTTCATGACAATGAGACACTCTGCTCCTGGCAGCACCAATCTACTTCAAGAGGAAGATGGGCATCGAAGAGGCTCCTTATAGAGTTTGAAAGCCATTTGGGCAAGAAACTGTTCTAGCCTGGACTATTGCATAAACTGGACACAGAGAACCCGCAGAGAGAGGACTACTGAACTTGCCTAAAGGTGAGATGATCTTTCGGGGTTCCTGATTCATGAAGGAGTCTGCAAGAGATTCTGCAGGACACAACAGATAGTGACTGAACTGCCTTTGAAATTTCCTGCTTAATGGAAATGTCTGCTGGAAACTATGGGCCTGAAGGCCGAAGATGGATGCCCCAATGGTACAAAAAAATTTTGGGTGACTGTCCAGGCAGCGAGATGTCTCTGTCATTTCTAGAGTTTGGAAGTTGCTTATTTTTTTGTTTGCTTAGGTAATATTGTATTCTTCTGGAGTCTTTGATGGAGTTGAAGAATAGATAGATAGTTATAGTTTTCCTTTGTTATGATAAAAGATAAAGTAGATGTAAATATTGTAACTGTAATTCTTGCTTTATAACTGTTTTGTTGTATGTAATTTTTTTTTGTTTTGTTTTGTTTTTTCAAGACAGGGTTTCTCTGTGGTTTTGGAGCCTGTCCTGGAACTAGCTTTTGTAGACCAGGCTGGTCTCGAACTCACAGAGATTCACCTGCCTCTGCCTCCCAAGTGCTGGGATTAAAGGCGTGCGCCACCACCGCCCAGCTGTTGTATGTAATTTTGCTATGTTAAAGTTAAAGCCTTCCTTTTTGTTTAAACAGAAAAAGGGGAAATGATGGAGGAAGGTCATTTGTTAATTAATAAAAAAATTGCTTGGCCTCATAGGTTAGAACATAGGTGGGTGGAGTAAACAGAACAGAATGCTGGGAGGAAGAGGAAGTGAGGTATGACGCCATGCTCCCCTCTCCGGGCAGACGCGATGAAGCTCTGACCCAGGATGGACATAGGCTAGAATCTTCCCGGTAAGCGCACCTTGGCGTGCTACACATATTAATAGAAATGGGCCAAGCAGTGTTTAAAAGAATGCAGTTTGTGTGTTGTTATTTCGGGTAAAGCTAGCCGGTGGCAGAAGCTGGGTGGCAGAATGCAACCCGCAGCTCCCTCAACAGAGTTAGACATGTGTAACAAGTGACTGTTATGATCCATAGCAACCATGTGTCTTCTAACGGCTCATATAGATGATGGACCAATCTCCTGCATAGGGAAGGAGTCCCAGAAGACGCAACTAAAAGCTCCATCACTGAGGAACAGTGCACTGTGGAAGCATTTCCCACAGATTTGTAGAGATGCTGCTGCAAACATACCTTTGTGCCCAGCACAGGAAGACAGGGCACAACACTTGATAAAGGAGAATGGCTACCACTTTATGTATTTACTGCTGTTCTAGTTTCACTGCTGTACCTGTGGGAAAATACCCAGACAAAAAGCAACTCAAGGGGAGGAGACAGAGGTTGATATCAGCGTACAACTCCATCACTGAGGAGAATCCATGGCAGCTAATCGCAGGACACACAGTCAAGAGCAGAAAGAAACAAATGCACATGCTCACTTGCTTGCCTGCACTCAGCTCTACTTCTCCATTCTTACACAGCCAGGTACCCAAAGCAGTCTCGCTGGGTTCGGTCTTCCCACGCCAATTAAGACAACACTCTATAGACATGCCCACAGTCAACCCAAGGCACACAATCCCTCACTAAGAGTCTTTTCCTAGGTGACTCTAGCTTATGCCAAGTTGATAATTAAAACAAATCATCACACCTACATTTTCATTGTTATTTTAGAAAGTACTTCTGAAGCCAGACACGGTGGTATAAATCTTTAATCCTGGCACTCAGGCAGAGGCAGGTGGATCTGAGTTTGAAGCCAGTCTGGCCTATAGAGTGAGTTCTATAATAGCCAGGGCTACATAATACAGAGACCTGTCCTGGGGGGGGGGGGAGAAGGAAAAAGGAAAGAATGTACTTCTTCATTTACAATGGCAACAGCCTCCTATATCTCAAGCTTAATGATTCTCTTGCTCTGATCATGTTCTTTTGGGACTGATTTAATCTCATACATTATGTAACAGAAGAACAGGCCACACCACACAGCCCAGGTACACAGCAGGTCTATCATCTAGATGTGAAGTATACTCCATAATGATTCCACAAAGATGAACTCACATTATACTTCTGAAGTGCAAACCTGTCCTTAGGGGAACCATGGCTCAATATCCCCATGCCTGGATGCAACACAGAGCCACTGGGAATTAGCAGCAGATCTTACCTGCCTCCTCTTTTAAATGTTTATGGCATGAAAACATGTACACATGTACACACATGCGCTTGTGTGCAGCACTCTGAGCACATTTGGAGGCCAGAGGTGAATGTCAGGTGTCTTCTCTACAGCCCTGCTCCTTTCCTTTAAAGAGAAAGCTCTGAGCTGGTCTGCAAGCACAGCTGGCACGGGGAGACACTGTAGCAGAAGTCTCAGGGGAGGCAGAGTCAGGAGGACAGAGCAGTGGGACCCAGCAGTGAGCAGCTGCAGGTACAGCCAGCCAAAAGCCTCCCATACACTGGGGGAGAGCATACTCTTCCCAGCTCAGGGCTGCCTGGAGGACATCTCAAGTGTGTGACTCACGGCTGGATCTACTCTTGCCTTCTTTGCTTCCAGGAAGTCACTCAGCAATAAGAATCTGGCTGTGCCAGAGTCTGAGTTTCATTTCAGGGAAGGAGAGGAATTAGAATGTGACAGGAACCAGGAACTAGGTCTGTGGATTCAAGTACTCCTGACTTTGTGTGAGTGTCCATTTCACTGTTAAAATGGTAGTCATCATGACTCCAAGATAGAAATAAAATACCTTCATACTGGTTACTTAGAAACAGTCTTTCTCTTTTATTTCGTATGCATGTATTTTATGTGTGTAGGTACTTTGACTGCATGTATTACATATGTGAAAAACGCATGTGCCTGGTGCCTGCAGAACCATTACGGGAACTGGATCCCTTGGAACTGGAGTTAAGGATGGCTGTGAGTCAGCATATGAGAGCTGGGAATTGAACTTGGGACCTCTGGAAAAGCAGCCAGTGCTCTTAACCACTGAGCTATCTCTCCAGTCCCAAAACCATCCTTCTGATTACTTATCTCATTTACAATGGTCCTTGGTCTTGTCATGGGATTGTCAGCTATTCAGAAAAGTACAACAAATTTGAATACTCTTTGGACAAAAACCACGTGTTACTCAAAGGTTACCAAGCCAGTCTAGTTTCTCCCAGGAAGAAGGTACTGTGCAAACATCTCACAGTAACAAAAGATAACACTAACAGAGGGCAGGGCAGAACAGCTTCCAAGGGGAAAAAGGGATGGTGGTGGTGATGACACCTGTGGAATGGGAGCCATCAGAGAATCACTGGTACACAAGAAATAGGACATGGAGAGACAGGATTCGAGGGGCAGTGCTGTCCTCCATTAAAGGCTCAACATTTTAAGCTGCTGAGCAACACTGGCTGGAGGAAGCAGTTCCCAGGTGAGCGTTCACAGGGCCAGAGCCAGCTTCTTCCAGGAAGCACAGGGCCCAGAATGAACTTGCCCTAAAGCATTCAGATTTTAGATTGCTGTTCATTCACCCAGTATTTATGGAATACACAAAGGTCAAGAACTGAAGAGGGGGAAAAAAGAGACTGAAGTGAGTCAGTCCCCACCCTTGAGAAGTTTAAGAGAAAGAGAAATGTCAACGAACAACCCCATCCACAGGAGAGTAATGGTCTGTGTGTCCAGGACAGGCTTCTGAAGCAATTCATGCAGACTTCAGATGGGTCTAGGGAAAGGCGTGGAAGGGTCGGACTCAGCAGGGCAGAGCCCTAAGGGATCCGATTGTGGCGTTCAAGAACAGAGGTAGAGGCTGACTCAGGCCTCTGCAGCTATCGCAGACTCAAGAGCACAGACCCAGAGCCAGCTAAGCAGCTACTTATTTCAACAGCCCAGTTACCATAGCAAAACCACTGGTGCAAACTACACACCAGAGAAACCCTTAGAAAGAAGGGGAGGGACAACGGAACGGGACCTATAGACTAAAGACTGGGGAACTGGGATTCCTGGGCAAAGGGTGTAATTCAGCAGGCAGAATTCTTGCCTAATATACATAAAGCATTGAGGGTCTAAGCCAGAGGTTGTCACCCCCACAAACCCTTGTGGGGGGGTGTCAAACAATCACAGGGGTTGCCTAAGACTATCAGAAAACACAGATATTTACATTACGATTCATAACAGTAGCAAAATTAGTTATAAAGTAGCAATGAAACTAATTTTATGGTTGCAGGTCAGCAGAACATGAGGAACTGTATGAAAGGGTTGCAGCATTAGGAAGTTTGAGAACCACTGTTGTAAGCACTACATAAACCAGGTGTGCTGGTACAGGCTAGTAATCACACGATGTGGGAGGAATAGGTGGGAACATCAGAAGTTCAAGGCCAGCAGGAACTATGAGACTCTCTATCTCACCATAAAGCCACACACCCCACCCAAACCCAGAATTTCTATCAAGAGAGTACCCCACTTAATACCAAACTGCCAACATTAACATTCTGGAAGGTTTCAGAAAGGTAGAACACGTGGTTAGCACATACAAAGTCCTCATATCTACCCCAGCACCACAGAAAAGTTTAATAACTGAACATGCGACATTTGTACATTATCATCTTTTATGAGAACACTCAGTACACTAATAAAATGATAAGAACATTTATAGCCCAATCCTTACTTTCTGAGGCACACATGGCTAGAATCACACCATGTGACCAGCCTGAGCCTCAGAAAAAAAGGGACCTCAGCGTCACACAAAGTCGGGTTCCTCTTCTGTTTTCATGACAGATCCTGCTGGCAACTCCATCATGAACTAAGCATATGATCTGAAAATACATGCCTTCACCTTCCGGCCCTCATTTTATTCTATGTGCATGATCATTCTCACAGAGGCTACAATTAAATAGTCAAAAAGAGAATACCCAAACCTGCTTTGAAAATGCAGGACCATCTCTACATCTTCCAGATGTGAACGGCACTGAGAACCTGAATAACCGAGCTCATCTAGGTTTCTACAAAGACTACAGTCACAGAGGTAGCCCACAGAAAGTTCCAAGTCGGGCATGCTCACAAAATGAAAGGAAAATCTGTTCACTTGGAAAATCCGGGTGAGGCTGCTCTGGAGGGAGGATAGGGAAATTCTGGGTGTGGAATACTATAAATCTTGACTTGATTTTTCAAAAGTCCAGGGAGCACTTGGAGGATGAGAAATGTTGTAGACAGTCAAAATAGAAAACTCATTCAAACATGTGTTTGTTTATTTTTTCTCAGAAGGATCCACGGAATAACTTAATGGAAGCTGGGTGGGGCTGTGCAGCAGTGCTGAATCCAACCCCAGCTGCTATCGAGCATGCTCACCACAACCCTCTTGTGATTCAGTCACTGAATAAACATTTGTTCAGTTCCCCTCCATGAGCCATCATGAGTAAGAGATACGGCCCCTGTCCTAACAGACAGCAAGACTGTCGAGGAAAATGAGCAGTTTCTTCTAGGCAACGAGCACTCCAACAGGAAAGCTCATGGCACCCTGGACACTCTCTGCCATCACAGCTATCTACTGGACCCATTATTGTGGGCTCCATGTGACTGAGTTTCTCTGTCGGAAATAATCCTAAAATAACTCTGTGATGTGTATTCCCATTCTATCGGTAAGGAAACTGAGGCACAGAGAGGTAACTTGCTCAGGTATCACGAGTGGGCTCTGAAACTGGATGCCATCTGCAACGATGATCTTAACCATCTCATGGATTCACCTTTTACGCCTCAGGACAGCCTTGAAAGTATCACTATTACTATACCCAGTTCACAGATGAGACACCCAGATACAGACAAGTTAATTTACCTGCAGAACAGTGGGTGTCGCACAGTAGCAGAGTACTTGGCTACTCTGGCTCTAGGTTCAATTCTCTGTTAATAAAAATAAAAAATCAAAACCACTTGCAGAGAAAATTAGAAAACAGAAGGAACCTGAACACCGATCCCAGATATCAAAAAGGTTTTCTGAAAGAAGTGACTTCCGTTGTCTAATCTAACGGGAGAGTTGGAGACATGAACAATGGTAGGACAAGCAGACTGATAGTACCTAAACTGAAGGGCATGGGGTTGCTAATCTATTATCCTGGCCTTGTCCAGTACAGGGGTAGCTGCAACAGACCTCTGGGGAACTGGTGGCATTAACATACATCATCAGTTCATGAGGTCAAATGAGGTAAAGGGATGCAGAGCCTGCTGCAGAACAGTCGGAAACCTGAGAGAACACTGTGGGGCTCTGGACCTTAAAGTGAGGGGCAGGCAGCCATCCTCTCGGGCAGGGGGGCAGGAGGCTCAGCTCTCAGTGCATGGACACAGGCCTGATAAGCTCTGGGGAAGACAGAAGAGCAACAGACTGCCCAAGGGAGACTATGCAAAGCACCAACAAAGCAAGACCCAAATACTGCAAGCTAAATTAAGACATTAACAGCCTAGAAGGGGCATGCCATTCTTACTTTCCATACGCAGCTAGAATATGGTCACAAACAACTATGAGAGGGGGGACCAACCCAGAACACAATATGACGGTCAACAGAACTAGACTCAGAGACAGCAAAGGTACTGGCTGAAATTATCGCACAGGAACTTTAAAAAATATATATGATAGACATATAAAAGGGGTTAGTAAAAAGGTAAACAGAACACATGAGCAGATGAGCAATCTGGAAATGTACAGAAATTCTTCTGTCAAAAACAAAGGGAGAAAAAATTAGAACAAAGTGCCTAGGATCACCGGGCGGTGGTGGCGCACGCCTTTAATCCCAGCACTCGGGAGGCAGAGGCAGGTGGATCTCTGTGAGTTCGAGACCAGCCTGGTCTACAGAGCTAGTTCCAGGACAGGCTCCAAAGCCACAGAGAAACCCTGTCTCGAAAAACCAAAAAAAAAAAAAAAAAAAAAAAAAAAACCCAAAGTGCCTAGGATCTACATGACAAAATCAAGTCTATCGCTTATGTCATGAGTTCTAGGTAGGGAAATGAGGGCACAGAGACAGAAGAAGCATCTGTAGAGCCGACACCTGAGGATGTTCTAAAATAAACTAGGGAAGGCTGGAGAGACGACACAGTGGCTAGAGTATCTGCTGCACACCCATGAGGAGTGGGGTTCAGGAGGCAGAACCCACTTAAGCTAGGTATCCCATCTAGAATTGGAACCCTAACTCTGAGGGGGAGCAAAGGAGGATTGCTGGGGCTTGCTGACTTCCACCTAACAAAGGAAGTACAAGGCCAGGTTCAGGGAGAGACCCTGCTTCAAATGGATAGGTGGAGAGTGACAGAGGACCCCTGATACCTCTTATGACATACCCACCCACCCAAATACAGTCACAAGACATGAGTGGACAGTTTTTAAAAAAACAAATGAAGGACATTAACCTAAAGATTCAACAAGACCATGGTCAGGACAATTGTCTATATTCTGTCAATTATGTTTTTAAATAAACGTCGATTGGCCAGTAGCCAGGCAGGAAGTATAGGCAGGACAACCAGACAGGAAGTAGAGGTGGGTCAAGGAGAACAGGAGAATTCTGGGAAGGAGGAAGCCCATTTCTCCCCAGTCCTGTCCAGACATGGAAGAAGCAAGATGTGACCTGCCCCACTGAAAAAGGTACTGAGCCATGTGGCTAACATATACTACAATAATGGGCTAATATAAGCTATAAGAGTTAATAAGAAGCCTGAGCTTATGGGCCAATCAGTTTATAACTTATGTAGAATTCTACGTGATTTTTCTTTGGGACCCAACAACTGTGGGAACCAGGCAGGACAGAAACCCCAATAAGCAGGCCCTCATTTTACAAGACCAGAACCCCCCAAGTTGGATAAATAAAAAGAAAAAAATGTCAGTATTATAAAAACTGTTGTGTAAATGTTCAAAGCAGACAGAAGGGGGAAGGACATACAGAGAATAGAAAGGGGAAGGACATACAGGGAACAGAAAAGGAATGATGGCTGATTTGCAGAAATACGAAGACCAAGGGACAACAGAACAGCATCCTGGGGACCTGGAGAAAAATGCCATATTTAAAGAGGCAAAAGCCAAAAGGCCACCTCCAGGAACCCCTGTTCACCCCTGAAGTGGGGAGGGAAAGGCAGACGAAGGGAGGGGCTGGGAAGAGCGCACTGACAGGACTGCTGTGGGCTGGAAAGACTCTCAGGAAAGGACGGCAAAGAGCTCTTAAAGCACAGCCTGCTCTGCAGAGGCTGCATGCACTCCCTGAGAGAAAGCTCAGCATGGGAGGAGAGGGATTCTGCTCCAGGTTGGTGCTGTTGCTATCATACTTTCAGGCCCAGTTTACAAGCAGATAGTCTAGCAACAATCAGTTTAAAGACTTTATCTACTTTCCAGGAGAGTTTCAGCATGGTATGGCTTTTAAAAGATTACCAAGTTTCAACTCTCAAGACTTGAACTTCTCTGGTCTCTGAGGCCTTGGGAGATAGAAAAGCTTGGGCTGCTAGCCAGGTAGGCTCTTTAGAATTTTAGTATTTCTCAAACCTGACACTGCTGACATTATGATCTAGGTAATTCCTTCCTGTGGGGGCTGACCTGAGCACTGTGAAATACTTCATAGCATCCTGGCCTCTACCCACAGAGAAATGAGTGACAATGTGTTCTATTCTCTCCTTCACCCACAGTTGTCACAGAAAGAATGCCTGCAGATATTCCCAAACATCCCTGGGAGAAAAGGGGCCAAAACTGCCCTCAGCAGAGCATATTCAGAGAGGAGGTGTGTCTGTGTGTCGAGGTAACTGTAGTGGCCTGGCTGTTGGGGAGAGCCCTCAATCCTGGGAAATGATTGACTTTCTGTCCATACTCGATTTCCTCTTCTGAGCAGGTAAGAGTGAGTTAGTTGTTATTTTGCCTTCTGTTTAGTTGCCCACCTTTTGTTAAAGGCTGGGTGCAATGGCATTTTTGAAGTATGTCTAATGTCCCACTGTCCGGATCTGGACAAAGAATGAGTGAACAAACTGTACTTGATTTCCCTGGCCAGCGACCCCCTTCTTAATAGGCACACCTGGGACTTTTGCTAAATAGCTTCCACTACCTTTTTTTCCCTAGAACTTAAAAAAAAAAAAGTCTGACATTTAATGGATTTTAACAGGGGAGAAAAAAAAATAAACAGGTTCAGTCAATCATCTTAAACTAATGTAGTAGTTCTCAACCAGTGGGCCACAATGCCTTCAGTGGTTGAATAGCTCAGGAGTCGCCTAAAATCACCAGAAAACACAGACATTTATATCACAATCCATAACAGTAGCACAATTACAGTTATGAAGTAGCAATAATTTCATGGTAGGGGTTCACCACAACATGAGGAACTGTGTTAAAGGGTCGCAGCATGAGGAAGGTTGAGAACCACATGTTCATCAATGTTCTAGGTTCCCTCCTCACCGGGTTTGAGATGTACTGATAGACAGCACACCAATGTACTGTACAGCAGCAGCATGATATTGTTGGTCAGCATTTGCCTAAGACTTTGTCAAAAATAAATTTATAGCTGGGTGTGGTGGTATACTACGCGCCTTTAATCCTAACTCTTGGGAGACAGAGGCAGGTGGATTTCTATGAGTTTGAGGCCAGCATGGTCTATATAGTGAGTTCCAGGGCCAGCCAGGGCTACATAGAGAGACCCTGTCTCAAAACAAAATCAATTAATGAAGGGGGGGGCGAGCAGGAGATAGAGTGCTTGACCTCCAGGATTATTGGGAAATGTAGTGTTCCTGCATGAGTTATCTGGATGCTGTACAAAGAGGATATTAGTTTTCTCCTGCAACCATGAGAACATCTTCAAATGCTCTGGTATGGCTCTGGTCCTTGATCACGCTAAGCAGGAGCTCTCCTTCCCACCAGCCGTCGAACTCTGAAGGTGGAACCTAAAACATCCCCATAAGTCTATTTGGAAGCTCCCCCGACCCCCCTCCCCAGAAATGTACTGGCTCTTTAGGGTTGGGGAATATGTCCAATAAGCCTGGAGCCAAGTTCAACCACTACCTAAGACCTGAGCAACCATGAGCAAATTACTTGGTATCTCTGTGCCTGTGCTTATTACAAAATGAAGCTAGGAAGAATATCTTATAGAATTGAAAGATTCTAATTAATACATAGGCAAAGTGCCTATGTCCTAGAAAGCATGTAACAAACTGTTTTTGTTTAGTTGCAACATAAAATAGCTATGGCTCCAAACTCTACCAGGTCTGTGACCTCTGCTCCTGTCTTACCACTAAAAAGGGGCAACAGCAGTCACTTCCCAGGACTTGTTGAGTCTAAAACAAGTTGGTACATGACTAATATTTGGAACAGTACTGATACCTAGCAAAAATCTAGTAAGTATTAGCTATCATCATTGTAGCTGTTTTTCCAGAAAGTTCCTCCAGATAGTTGTGTGAAAGATGTGATGGGGATCACATATTGGAGTCTGTGTTGAAGAGTTTTATGTCAACTTGATAAAAGCTAGGGTCATCTGAGAGGAGGGAACCTCAACTGGGAAAATGTCTCCAAAGGATCAGACTACAGAGCTGGGAATAATTGTGCATGCCTTTAATCCCAGCACCTGCAAGGCAGAGGCAAGCGGATATCTGTGAGTTCCAGGACAGCCAGAGTTACCCAGCAAGACCCTGTCTCCAAAACAAAATAAATCTATCAGGCTGCATGCAAGCCTGTAGGGTATTTACTTAATTAGTGATTGGGGTGGGAGGGTCTAGTCTATGTGGGTGGAGCCACCCCCAGGCTGGTGGTCCTGGGTTCTGTAAGAGCACTAAACAAGCCAGTAAGTAACACCCCTCCATGGCCTCTGCCTCCAGGTCTCTGCCCTCTTGAGTTCCTGTCCTAACTTCCTTTGATAATGAACTATGATGTGGAAGCAGAAGCTGAATAAATTGTTTCCTCTCCAGGCTGTTTTGGTCATGGTTTTTCATCACAGCAATAGTAACCATGACTAAAACAGAGGCAAAGAAAATACCAAAGGCCATAAGAAGATGGGACTCAAGTGAGAAGGGGAGGGCCCATACAAATAGTCAGCCATCCTGCAGAGGGAACAGGAAACTGGTACAACCACGGATTGAGCAGGAACTGTCCCAATGGCGATGAGCAGGCCTCCGTGAGTGGGAAGTAGGAGCCTCACACAACCACCAAGAGCATCTACTTGATGCCTGCTGGATACAAGCAGTCTTCATTCTAAGGAAGTATCTGAAAGATCTGACAGGGTGGAGTGAGATCAGCTCTGGAAACACTGAGTTCCAGGGACCTGCAGATGGCAGGCCAGTGGGCACGTCCAATGGGATTCAGAGGCACCTGGACCAGAGGTGCAGCACGCTGTGGGTACTGGTAGCAACTGTGTATTTCGGGAGTTTGCTGTGACAGAGTCTCAGGCGTACCAGGAAGATCCACAGCAGGGAACAGAGAGACTCCCTGCAGAAGGAAGGGAAAGTGCCAGGAGACGGGTGTTTAGAAAGCAAGGCTGAGTGACAGGCGGCAGGAGAGTTGAGGACAAGAAGGCATGTGGGTGTGAGGCTGAGAGGAATGGATAGTGCACAGGAAGAAGAGAAGCACTCTAACCCCTACAAAACCCATTTCCAATTACTTTTCCCTATATTTATCCAAAATTAATATTGCTATCACTCCTTTTCTACAAAAGTCTAGTTTCTACAAAAACTGACTTAAAGATTTCATTTGGGGGCTGGAGAGATGGCTCAGAAGTTAAGAGCACTGATGATATTCCAGAGGACCTGGGTTCAGTTCCCAATATCCATAGGGCAGCTCACAACCATCTGTAACTCCAGTTCTGGGAGATATGATGCTCTCTCCTGGCCTCCGTCAGAAACAGACACACATGTGGTACAAAGACAAACATGCATGCAAAACACCCATACATATACAATAAAAGCAAATTTAAAAAGCCAGGTGGTGGGGCAGGTAGATCTCTGTGAGTTCGAGGCCAATTGGTTTGGGACTCATTCGTTAAAACAGTATCTTTGTTGGGCCTTGTGGATACAGAAATAAGCCAAATGGGTACCAGAGGTCAAGATTCAGGGCACTGACACGAAGGTAGGGGAAACTGTTATCAACTGGAAGACAGAGTTCTGTAGAAGAAAGGGAGCTGAGAAGGAAGGGCAGAGGAGGAAGGGAGTCAGGACCTCAGGAGGCGGGAGGATGAAGACATACCTGCCAAATGACAAGAACAGAGTCTGGTCAACTTGACCCTAAGGCTGACAGTAGGATCTTAGTTTTCTCTGGAAATTGGGAAGGCAATCCAAGGGGAGTGGGTGTGTCTGGGGTAGGGTGGAGCAGCTGTGAGAAGAGTGAAAGTCTGCCAAAGGCACTCGAGAAAATGAACTGGAAAGGAGCCAAGGATGGGAAGGCAGCACTACAGCCCAGTGGAGCTGGAGGTGGGGAGGTTTCGTCAGCCCCAACCTGCACAATTAGACTGTCTTTCTGGACTAAAACCCACATCCCAGGTACAAGAGAGAAGCCAGAGGCAAACACTTTGCAGAAGAGGTAAAGAGAAAGGCCAGCTGCACCGAGTTTTGACAGGGGCGTTCAAAAGGAAAGGGCACAACTGACTAAGGACACACAAGAAACTCAGAGGGAACTGCCTCGGAAGGGGACTCCAAGAAGGGACAGATTGTGATCAGAGCAGACAAAGGATCAGAGGGGAGCTTCTAGAAGTGGTGTAAATTACACTGACATTCCCACCAACAGTGTATGGCACAGGCTCTTGCCCTCCGGTGACAGCAGCATACCGTTATCTTGAACTTGGCCAATTTTACAGGCGAAAAATTGAGTCTTGAAGCTTTGAATTTCTGAAAAGTCACAGCAGGCATGGTGGCCACGCCTTTAATCCCAGCACTTGGGAGATAGGAGGACACAGCACTATGAATCTGAGGTCAGCCTAGACTAGTCATGCTTCGGGCCACCCCGAGCAAAGCCCCATCTCAATGAAACAAACAACAACAAAAAGAGAGAGAGAGAGAGAGAGAGAGAGAGAAGAGAGAATCTCCTCCATTCTTAGCTACCTGTACGCAGCTATGAACGTTCTGTTTATTGGCTCATTGGGCTAGTGTTTTTTAAATTGAAAGCTTTATACATTAGGATATTAGCCATCAATTATGGCTACTATTTTTGCCAAACAGCATTCAACATAGCATTATGATACCACAACAGACAAGGTGACTTATTTTGTTGTGCTAAGAAATAAACCTAAGGCATTGAGCACCTAGAAGTGCTCTACCCAAAATTTAATTGCTTAAATATGCAGTTATCTATTGTTCTTTCTCTGCACTTTTATACCAAATCACGAAGTACTTTACTTCCTATGATAAACTGCATTTATTTCTATTAATTTTTTAATGACGTTTTCCCTTAAACTGGGCATTGAACCAAGAGCTTCAAGCATGTTAGGCAGGTTCTCAAACACTGAACTGCTCCCAGGTGGTGTAGGAGGTCCTTCTGTTTATGTGTTGCTTTCACTGGTTGAATAAAGAAACTGCCCTGGCCTTTTGATAGAGAAGAACTTAGATAGGCTTGGAGAAGACAGAACTGAATGCTGGGAAGAAGGGCAGAGTGAGAGACACCATGGATCTCCTGCCTGAGACGGACACTGGTTAGAATCTTGCTCGTAAGCCAGTCATGTGGCGATACACAGATTAATAGAAATGTGTTAAATTAAGATGTAAGAATTAGCCAATAAGAAACTAGAGCTAATGGGCCAAAGAGTAATTTAATGAATACAGTTTCTGTGTGGTTATTTTGGGTGTAAGCTAGCCGAGCGGCCAGGACAGAACAAGGGCCCGCTCTCCGTGCAACACCCAGGCACTGTGTAAAACTCTTAATCCATTTGGGGTTTACTTTGGCATACTAAGGTGAGGTGAAATCTAACCTGACTGGTCCCCAACCAATGCTAACCCGTTGTCTCAGGCCATTTCCTCACTGTCTTGTGATACTTCTTTATCACAAATGCATGTCTTAAACATACCAGGGCTCATTCCACTGTGACATCAGGAGCCCCTGAAGCACAGCAGAGGCAGACCAGGCCAAGGTGAGAGGAAGAAAGGGGGCAGGGTAGGGAAGGAGAGAGTGGGGGAAAAAGGGGATGGAGGGGAAAAGAGAGGAAGGGAAGAGGGAAGGCGAGGTGAAGAGGGAGAGAGAGGATGTGCTGGCAGGCTGGAGATGGGCATGGGGGCACCTCAGCTCCTCAGCTCAAGTTCAGCACACTCACTACACACCACAGCCAGATCTTTAAAATACCTCAGGCAACTCGCCTGAAGAAAGGCGATTCTGACGGGAAATGACTTGATGACTAAGAATTCTCCTCCCAGAGGGAACACTTCTGCTTGGGGGGAGCTCACATCTAACATGTAAGCAAGTGTTCTAGAAACTGGTGAAAGAGCAGAGACCCACATGGAAGTGAACCTGCTATGGCATCTCTCCAGACAGCGGCCACAACATGAGCTCTGGATGAGCTTCTTCAAGAACTGCTGGGTTTGCTGAGCTGCCAGACTGGAAGAGGGGGAGTAGCTCACCTTAAAGCTCTTGTCCATGGCCTTGATACCTCTGGAGCCTGTGAAATTACAGACAGCTCCTCTTGGAGGGTGAAAGGAGTTCGGACCTGAGAACTGTTACAACCTCTACCTAAAATCTTCAGCAAAGCCTCTATTGAAGGATGCCCTAGCAGTCAGAGCCTACAATTAAGTCTATTGCCTTGTGACTTGCTAACTAGTTCCTTAAAAGCAACACTAACACACTACCACCAATAATCCATTGCAAGTGCTTTACCATTGCTCATCTTGCAGTTCCTTGTTTGAAGTTCACTGGTTTTCTCCATAGTCAGACTAGGAAAAACTCAGCATCCTGCCAGGCAGACACAGACCAAGTGGGCCATGTAAAATGGACTCGGCCCATGCGACTGTGAGAGGAAATGCACAGTTCACAGCTGACTACATTGGTGTATGGCTGCCATCCAAACACTTGGAAGGCTGAAGCAGAAGGGCTGCCAGGAGTTCTGGGCTAGGCCAGCCTTGGCTACATGTCAATCCCAGTCCAGCCTGGGCTACGCAGTGAGACACTGTCTCCGGCTCCGACCCCCATACACACACACAAGTAAATGGAATACATAGTCACCCTCTACCTTCCTATTAGAAACGCATATTCCAAGCCTCCGTCAAGAAATGGTTCCTAGAAAGAGCTGGATGAGATCACCTGGGACGTGAGAACTAAGTCCCAAAACGAGAAATGTCAAAAAGTGAGACGCAAACCTGTCAGTCCAGCTGGGGCCTTCTTCCCAGCGCACGCTACCATTTCCACTCTTCTGAGGACAGAGGTCCAGTCACCCTCATGAAGTGATGTGGGAAGGTCATTTGTCTATCTGTTGCTTTCATTGGTTAATTAATAAAGAAACTGCTTGGCCTGATAGGTCAGAACATAGGTGGGTGGAGTAGACAGAACAGAATGCTGGGAAGAAGGGAAGTGAGGGCAGACATGATGGAGTCAGCTGCCAGGTCAGACATGCTGAATCTTTCCCTGTAAGCCACCACCTCGTGGTGCTACACAGATTATTAGAAATGGGTTAATCAAGATGTGAGAACTAGCCAATAGGAGGCTAGAACTAACGGGACAAGCAGTGTTTAAATGAATACAATTTGTGTGTTGTTATTTTGGGGCATAAGCTAGCCAGGCGGCTGGGAGCTGGGTGGCAGGAGGCGGCCCACTGCTCCTCCTACAATGAAGGATGCTCTCTCTCCTAGTTTACAAACCTCACTTTCACCTGCCTCAGCATCAGACTCTATTGGCCCTTTTCTTCAGGTCATCTCAGCCCCTCCAAATGCAGGCAACATTTGAGAAGCATATCTGCTATGTTCATTCTCAGATTTACCCATAAGAATATCACATTCCAGTATGATCTGACTGGTCAACATGTTGGGCTCCCCTTTTCCCAATTGGCTCTGGAAGTATCATTAAGAGACAAGTTTGCTTTCTTCAGCAAAAATACTCACCTGCAAGCCTTATAGTTGGACTCAAATAGGGAGACACACTACACGCTGTGTCTTAAGGGAGCGATGCTTGCAGACTACATGAGTAACCCAGATTATAACACCTGCATTTCAGTAGGATTGGTGCTGGAGAGTTTCATGTCAACTTGATACAAGCTAAAATCATCTGAGAGAAGGGAACATCATCTAAAAAAATGCCTCTATAAGATTGGGCTATAGGGCGGTGGGGGCACACGCCTTTAATCCTAGCTCTCAGGAGGCAGAGGCAGGCAGATCTCTGTGAGTTTGAGGCCAGCCTGGTCTACAAGAGCTAGTTCCAGAACAGGCTCCAAAGCTAGATAGAGAAACCCTGCCAAAAAAAAAAAAAATTGGGCGATTGGGCTATATGAGCTGGAGAGATGGTTCAGTGGTCTTGAGTTCAGTTCCCAGCAAGAACATGGTGGCTTACAACCATCTATATCTGGTGTGCTCTTCTGTGGTGCAGGCATACGTGTAGGCAGAACACGGTACACATAATAAGTAAATCTTCATTTAAAAGATAATTTAAAAAAAATTGGTCTGCAGGCAAGTCTATGAGGCATTTTCTTTATTAGTGACTGATGGGAGAGGGCCCAACCCATTGTGAGTGGTGCCATACCAGGATCTTGGAGTCTGTAGGAAAGTAGACTGATCAAGCCATGAGGAGCAAGTCAGTAGCAGCACCCCTCCGTGGCCTCTGCATCAGCTCCTGCCTCCAAGATCCTGCCCTGTTTTGAGTTCCTGTCCTGGCTTCTGTCAATGGTGGACTACAACATGGAAAAGTAAGCCCAATAAACCCTTTCCTCCCCAATTTGCCTTTTGGTCATGGTATTTTACTGAAGCAATAGAAACCCTAAGTAAAACAGGATTCAAGTACTCCTGATGCTTCTGCAAAGCCAGGTAGGAATAGACTCACAGACCTTCCACACAACAACAATACAAATAAGGATACAGCAACACTTATCTTGGAGCCTGAACAATTAAGTAAAGGATAGGAAAAAAACATCCAAAGAAATAATAGGAAAAAGCCAGTCCACAATGATATGTTCTATGGCCTCGACTACTCTGAAAGATAAGGCAACAGGATCACACAGGGGCAGGAGCAGCAACTCTGTTCCCAAAAGGAGGGGAGGAGAGAAGACAGGAGAGGATGGAGGAAGAATGAAAGAAACAGAAGAAAAAATAGAAAGCACAAATGATATATATACTAATAAACCAAAGACACAATAAAAATATCAGTTGTAATAGTCAAAAACACATAGCACATTAATATCACCCAGGTTAACCAATAAAAGTAGTTAGATCCTCAAGAAAACACCTGGCAGTGGCGACGGTGGCGCATGCCTTTAACTCCAGCATGCAGGAGGCAGAGGCAGGTGGGTCTCTGTGAGTTTGAGGCCTACAGAGCGAGTTCCAGGACAGCCTGGATGATTACACAGAGAAGCCCAGTCTCAACAAACACACACACACACAGAGAGAGAGAGAGAGAGAGAGAGAGAGAGAGAGAGAGAGAGAGAGACGGACGGACAGACAGATAGATAGATAGATAGAATGAAAAAAGAAAACCTCTGGAAAGCACATAAAAGTCTGTATATATGAAAAGAAGTGCCATGCCCAGTCTCCCTATGACCCCAGGTAGATCTGCCTTTACCAAGTCTTCCTGAAGCTTTCAGCCCACAGATTACTAAATCATACATTTCTGGTAAA
Source organism: Microtus oregoni (assembly GCF_018167655.1). Lineage (NCBI taxonomy): Eukaryota > Metazoa > Chordata > Mammalia > Rodentia > Cricetidae > Microtus > Microtus oregoni. Next base: position 21,507,431 of record NW_024543075.1, on the reverse strand, counting down.
TAAATTAATTTATTTTTGTACCAAAATAAATTACGGCCTAGTCTTTAACCAACAACAACAACTTAGGGCTTCACACAGAGTAGGTACCCAATAAATACTACTATTGGTTTATTTATTTTATTTTTCAGACAAGTGGTCACTAGCTCAAGCTGCCAGGAATTCACCATTCTCCTGTTTCTGCCTCCCGCGTCCTGGGATTCTGGCATATACCACTACCACACCTAGCCCAATTAATATTTTAATGAGTGCCATCTCCAAACAATCAGAATTTTAAATTCCTTAGAAGCTAGAAAAGACACAAAACTGAAAATGATCATATGAAAAGGACTGGCTAAAATCCTGATTAAAAATCCCTACAGCAGATTGTGACCACCAGTCCCTGAGACAATGCAGAACTGGCGCTCACACATTTGCTGATCCTGAAGCAGTGGGAGCAACAGGGGCCAGCAGAAGACCATAAGAAAGAGGAGTACTAGACACACAACACAGAGGTGAAGAGTCATCCAGGAGCCTGTGTCAGCAAGGAGCAGCTGTGCCTCACTGTCCTCACCTCTCCCTGTCCTTGCTCTCTCTGCAGCTTGAACACTGTAGCACTGTCTGAGGTGCTGTCTGTCACCTTAGGTCTGCTTGTCCTCACCTCTCCCTGTCCTTCCTCTGCATCTTGAACACTGTAGCACTGTTTCCCCTATCTGAGGTACTGTCTGTCACCTTAGGTCTGCTTGTCCTCACCTCTCCCTGTCCTTCCTCTGCATCTTGAACACTGTAGCACTGTTTCCCCTATCTGAGGTACTGTCTGTCACCTTAGGTCTGCTTGTCCTCACCTCTCCCTGTCCTTCCTCTGCAGCTTGAACACTGTAGCACTGTTTCCCCTATCTGAGGTACTGTCTGTCACCTTAGGTCTGCTTGTCCTCACCTCTCAGCCTAGAGCCACAGTTTCCTAGCCATACCTGCTCCCAGACTTCAAGCCCAAAAGCATCACCTTCACTTTCTGAGCTGCCACACAAAAGGGCCCCCAAATCTGAATGCAGTAGTCTGCAAACCATGATCTCTTCAAATTGGAAAAGGAAATTAACAACAGGCTGCAAAAAGGCGCAAGTTATGAACACTGCCTGTCTCCAGGAGTTGGTGGTAGTGGTCAAAGACTATATTTTTCATCTTGACATCTGGGAGTTTAGAAGGTGTGACAAGTATATTATTACCTGCTAACATCCCCAGATGCAATCACAATGAGGGTCTTACCATTGTCTGAAGAGAGGTATAAACCTGCTGAAAACTGGGCAATCACCATCATGCATGACAGAGGACTCTGTGAGGCCCTGTTCACCATGAAGCACTGCGGGCAGTTAACGGCTGTTAGTGGAGGGGGTATCATTCTTTCTAGCCTATTCCTGCTCATGCAAACAATCATGATTAAGCTAAGTGGGTCACATACAAAAGCTATGAAAGTAGGGGCTAAGTGAAACCCATTATATACATGTATAAAATTATCAAAAATCTTCTTTTAAAAAGAAACAAGTACAGAAAATTAAAAGTGCACTACAATAAATATAATAACAACACAACAGAATTTCAATGAGCAACCAAATTTCTCCTGGGAGGAAAGATGTAATCAGTTAATATCAGGTTGGTTTTTTTTTTTTTAAGGACACAGCAATTCTAATGTTTCTGAAAGCTTCAAGAAGGAAGCTACACTCTACACTGTCAGTGCATGCCAACGGCCGTCCTCTACCCAAGCGACCATAAAACAAGTGCTAAGAAGCAGACACAGCTGTCTTTCTGATTTATAAGCAGAAGACATTAAAGGACAGAATATACAGGGTCAGGTCCCCTAAGTTTATGTCTGACCTGTTGCAATTCTGTTGTCACCTACTATCTCCATGAGTCTGTATCCAGAGAGGCCCTAACTGAACACGTGCCCCTCCAGCCACATGTCAGAGATCTCTGCGCTACACCCAACATCCTCAATCCTAGACACCCCCCCCCATATAAAGTGAGTAAAGTACTCCGGTGTATTCCTTCAGGTATGGCCGGGTTTGGTTTCAATCAGCCACTCCAGCCCATACATCTGCAAGTATCCAATGACCATGTGAAATCCAAGCTGGTGGACTTCTAAATGTGTACACTGCCGAGTGACAGGCAGCTGAAAGACCCTCCTTGCATCTCTCAACATGCGTTGATATAAATATTTGTGTTCATCTGAGTCCCTCTTGACTTGTCCTGTGACTTATGATGTAGGGCATTTATAAAGCACTCTTTGACCTGTGTGACAGAGGAGAAACTAGAGAAGAAAAGCTGATGAAATATTAAAGGAGAGACCAAACGGATGGCTAGACAAAGCATCTCTGATAAGGCAGACTGTGGGGAGGGAGGAGAAGACAGAAACTTCTTCAGCAGTCAATATCCAGTAATAGGGAAACCCAAACCAGGAATCACTGAAAGGGCGTGGCCCAGAATCTCCAGTCCCTACCACTAACTGAAAGAGATTGGACACTGTTTCCACGGTAAACATGCTCTCCTGCACGTGCAGCAATTCGGAGCTACCCACTCAACACAGTTCCTCATCCGATACAGAAGCTTTCCACCGATCTGTTCTATCTTCTGGAATTTGCCTTAGCTGCAAACTAGCCCAGAGCACATTGCTCTGCACAATTTATTGCTGCGCTCCCTTCGGCAGCAAAACTAGTTGGAAGACAATCCAGTTCAGGAGAAAAATGAGAGCTGACTAAGGTGACAGGAAGGACAGAAACCACGTGAAAGGATCAGAACAGGAAGCTGGGGGGCAGCGGGGGGGGGGGGGGGTGGGGGGGGTGGGGGGGTGGGGGTGGGGGGGTGATAACTTTAATCCCAGCACTTAGGAGGCAGAGGCAGGCAAAGTTCAAGGCCAGCCTGGTCTACAGAGCCAGTTCCAGGACAGCCAGGGCTACAAAGAGAAACTCTGTTTCAAGAAACTAAAACTAAAACCAAAAAAAAAAAAAAAAAAAAGAAAGAATAGGAAGCTCATGACAGTGATAGCAGGATGTAAAATGTAGGGGAGAAACAGGACTTGCAGAACCGCTCGCTGGGGGCTGTGATGGCATTTGTGTCCTTGGAGAAGGAAGAAAAATTTTTGTTCTGTTTTATGGTCAATGGGGACAGAACTCTGGGCTTCACATATGCCACAGAAGCACTCACTGGTGAGCAGCATACCCAGCCCAGCAAACTCACTGTAAACTCTCTGGATTCTATGGGCCAACCAGGTCACCGTTCTAATGACTCAACCCTAGTATTGTAGTGTATGACTATGCTTGTTGCAAAAAGCCTCCTTTGACAAAACAGGATGGATTAGATTCAGCCTGAGGCAAGTCTGGAGATCCATCGTGTAGGAAAGTTAAGAAAATGAGAATTTAAGATGAAGGTCATGATGAGTTCAATTTCTGCAGCACACTTAGCCAGAGATGTTCAAGACTAAGATGGCAGTATCAACTGGGAGTGAAGTGAAGCCAGGACCAGATCTTAAAACTACAAACCATCAGTCAGGCGGCGGTGGTACACACCTTTAATCCCAGCACTCAGGAGGTGGAGGCAGGTGGAACTCTGTGAGTTCGAAGCCAGCCTGGTCTACAAGAGCTAGTTCCAGGACAGGCTCCAAAGCTACAGAGAAATCCTGTCCCTAATAACAAACAAACAAACAAACAAAAAATTGCAAACCATCAATCAAGAAGTGAGAGTTATGGGGCTGAGGTCACCCAGGGAATGGTCTGGGAGGAGAAGCGACCAACAGCGCTTCCTGGTGCCACTATAGTTGGCTTTCCTCTGTATTCCCATGTATGGATTCAACCAACCTGGGTATGAAATACTTCAGGGAAAATTACTTTCATCCTCAACAGATTTTTCCTTTACGATTCTTCCCTAAAATATACAGCATAACATTTATATAGTATTTACAATGCACTAATTATACTAAGTAATCCAGAGATGATTTAAAATACATAGGACAATAGCAATGGCATTTTCTGAGACCTGAGCATCCTAGACCAATACTAAAGGTACCCAGTGACAAATATACGAGTGTGCAGTGTTTTCTAGGACCATTATGCTCCTGGAAATGGAGGAATAGCATAACACAACCTTTCTTAACTCATTCTTTTTTTTTTAAAGGTTTCTCATTTTTAAAGATTTATTTTTTATGTTTGTGAGCGCTTTGCCTACATGTAGTATGTATGTATGTATGTATTATGTATCTACATACAGCAGGTGTATGCAGTGTCCAGGCCAGAAGGGGATACTGGATCCCGTGGACTAGAGTTACAGACAGCTGTGAGCAGACCTTTTGGTGCTAGGAACCCAGTCCTCTGGAAGAGCAGGAAGTACTCTTAAAGTCTGAGCCCTCTCTCCAGCTCCAAGGATTCCTCTTTTTAAAGTAGGCTTTCATTACCTTTTCTAAGGTAAATAACTTTAAGTCCAACTGGCTAGAAAATAAGGCAGTTCTAAAATAAAATACCTACCAACATTTTTTGTTTTCTTCTTCTTAGAAGGTATTTCATATAAAAGTAACACATACGTAAAAATAATATATGACTAACAAATTAGCCACCTACATCTTAAGAAGTAGCTAACTACTACCACCTGACAAATTTTCATGCCACAAGTATCAGTCTCTAAGCTAGAGGTCAAAGCAGATGGCCCAAAGCCAGATAAAGTTTGCAGATATGTTTTCTTTGGCTTACATGGATAGAGTTTTTCTTTTTAGTTGCTAACACTTAGGTCTCATAAAACTTTACAGAAAAATCAGCATTCTGCTGCATCATTGAAAATGGGAGATGCGAGGGGGCTGGAGAGATGACTCAGGATAGGTAAAACCACTTGCTGTTCTTGCAGAGGACCTGGGTTTAGTTTTCAGTACCCACATGGTAGCTCACAGCCATTTGTCACTCCAGTTCCAGGGGATCTGGTGCCTTCTCTGACCTCTGAAGGCTCCTGCATGTATGTGGTGCACATATATATGCACAAGCACTCACACTTGCAGAATACATGTCTGTCCCTCTCTTTTAAAAAGAGAGATGTATGTACGTTTACCAAGGCAACAATTGGCTGAAGGTAAAAAGTAACCCCCTCTTTAAATGGATAAGTGTTCAATAGCCCCCAGCACTCCCTGTTCTCAAACCAACTCCCACTCCATTTCTTTATCTGCCCGGGCACTTGAGTTTGTGATCCCTGCTCATACACTATTAATTGTAGTTTCTGATCTCTTAAAGTAAGGAAAGCACTATTTGAAATGAAAGACTTACAGTCATTCATATAGGTACATTACTATAACTAGAATAGATCCACAATCCTTTACATGGCGGTGGGGCAAAAATAAAATAAAATTTGAAACTTACCAGGCATACTTGAAATCCACTGACTATAAACTTGACCTGTGATGACAAGAAGCTACCATGGGCAGCTACAGTTTTCTATGTCCTTTGGGATAATTATATGTACACGTTTTGCTACAGAAACAGGATGGGTTTGAAGCTGTTACTCAAGACTCAGCTGGTAGTTATCTATAATACCAGCATATATGCACACTACTCCAGGGCCTGAAAAGTTCTGAAATCTGAAACTTGTCTGAAGGTGACAAGAAGGCATGCCTGTCATCACAGCACTTAGGAGGCTGAGGTAGGACAATCAGGAGTTCAAGGCCATGCTGGCCTATAGAGCAAGACCCTTTTGTCAAAACAAAAACAAAGGCTTCAAGGGTTTCACATCTGGAACCATGGGTCCTTAGGCCTTTAGGAAATTAGATGCCAAGTAGATGGAATGAAATAACTTGTTTCAGTGGATTTTTACTTGGTTACCATGGTATCCACCTACGTTTAGAAACAGAATGATACATACAAAGTATTCCATAGTCGGCATGGTGCACCCTCCATTACAACTGCAAACCATGCAGGGTGGTGCCCAGCACTAGGAACTTGTGTCATGGGGTGATTCATGAGTCCCATGTTGTCGTCATAAATAAAGCTGATGCTAGGTGACCACATCCTTCTGTGGCTGTTTTTAACTCCCCCGACTCCCCAAAGGGAGATGGATTGTCATACACCTGTAAATAGGCTGATTAGTATTCTAGAATTCCTCAACCTGCAACCCACCCAAGGCGACCTCAGATGATCCAACCAAGAGGATACCAAGATGTGGATCTTTTCCCCACTCCTGCTGTATTGGAGGCTGGGTGGAAGCCACTGAGCTTGGTACCTAGCTTTCCTTGGGTTCAGAGATCTCTGGGGGAGAGGTAAACTGAAACCCAAGGAGAGGAAAGAAGCCGTTAATTAGTGAGGAGCAGATGCTATGGCAGGCAAAGCAAGCAGCTGGTGTGTGAGAGACACGCACAGGAAGTGCTGCCTCACAGAGTTTTATCAGAACGGTGCCAGGGGACCACTGTGACATCAGCAGGTAGCAATGTCTTCTGGCTAAAGTGATTCCTGCTGCTGTAACAGACGGCTGCCTCTGCTCCTGGAGAGACTCCTTAGAACTCAATGATGAGGAAGAGGTCAGCAAGGACTATAAAGAGGTAAAGCCCACCAGCTATGGGCTGCGCACGTGGGGAGTGGATGCCTACAATGTGAAAGCTGCAGCTGGCTCCAGGACCTGTACTAGACAGGGATAGTTGATACTGACAGAATTTCCAAGATTCTTCTAGAAGAAGCACAAGATCCATATTTTCCAGAGGAAAAGCACTAAATCTTTAAAGTTAACAATACATGAATAAGCACTGAATAAAGTGAACAGAATGCATCTATGACCTGAAAGCCGATAGTCTGCCACCTTGGGCTGTGACCACTCACATACCCAGAACACTGAAGAGGACTAAGTCGGGTTTCTAAACCTCCGCACCAATGCAGCTGGTACTGTACAATTCCTTGCTGTTGGCACTGTTCAGGACTTGCAGCCTCAACCCACCAGATGCCAGCAAAAGATGCCAGCAGCAACACTGTCCCCACCTACCCAAGTCATAACAATCAAGGCTGAATAATGGCTCAGTGGCAGAGCTCTTGCCCTCAGCAAAGCCTCTAAAAGCCTCCAGATAGGCCCAGAGTCCCCTGAGGAAAAACAGCCTCAGGTTGCGAGCCACTGAGTTACAGCAGCATCGCGCACAGCTTCCGAGATCTGATGGAGGCAGCTCTGAAGATGAATGAAGCACCACACATGTCCGCTTCAACAGCACAAATCCAGTTTGGAGCCGCAACTCTGTCACGGACCAGCTCCATGACCTCTTTGATCTCTGGCTTCCTTATTGTTAAATTGAGAATGAACACATCACTCCAGAGCTGCTGGGAGAATTCAGGGAAGCTCCTTATGAGAAGGAGGGCATTGGCTTAACGATCATGGAAGATGTTTAAGATGTTTGTTCATAAACATGACACCCTTCCGGGTGAAAGGGCAGCCTGAGTTCTGTGGTCAGAAGGACATGGGCTGCAGGGGCAGAAGCCCCACACCATGTTCTGCATGGGTCACTTAGTCGCTGTGCCAACCAGGCGAGTCATTTGTCCTCCTTCATAAAATATAAATGGTAAGCGCTGTGGGTGAAAACCAGGCCAGGGGGCGGGGCACAGCCCTTGGTAAAAACACGCTGCAGAAAGGTGAAATAATTACTGAGGCCCTAATAAAGGTCTCGGCAAAAGAAAATGAGCTCCCCAACAAAGTTAGAGAACCAACGATGCCATGGTATCAGGTAAAGAAGGAACCAAAAAGGGGTAACTCCCAGGTCCTCTGAGATAAGCAGATGCCAGCACAGAGCCACTGACCACACAGTTTTGTGTCGTGTCGTGTTACAGTGCTTGTTTAACTTGAGTTAAATGCCATCTAATGGTCACCAAAATCTACATTTCCGGCATCTTCCTGAGAACTCCAGAAGTTGAGACCCACATTCCCATAGTCCCCATATCAGAACTTGCCTTCCAGGTTCTCTGCAGTCCTTCCCCGGCCCTGACTTAGCAACAACAGCACTCGGATAACTCCTGTGGGGCAGACTCTGCCAGGGATGTGCTCCTAACTACATCCCTCCAGTTCCTCTCTTGACACACGCATCTCCTCACTTCATACTTCTCATCCTCCGGGACAGCCTCCTCAGCTCCAGACAGCATTCTCCATCCGCCACCATCCTGATCCCCTGGTGCACCATCCGTCTCCATGAGATTAGCTGAAGCTAAGAGTTTTCCAGAGAGAATGCCTCTCTGTTTCCACAGCAAGACTGGAAAAGCCCTGTGGGGTTTTTCTTGCTTGCCTAATCAGGGTCTGCCCATTCTCCTTCTGCTTGTAACAGCACCCCAGTTTACCTTGGGGAACCAGCACTCCTACACTCTCTGTTTGGGTGGGGTTAAGTCCATTCCATTTCCCAGGAAAGGCCTGTGACCCAGAAAGAGAGCCAATCCCGGGGCTTTGGTCACAGTCACAAAGTATTCTTTTCCTCTGAGACTTGTGCTGAGGATAATGGAAGTCTGTGAACCCAGCCTGTCTAAAGAGTAAGCCTTCCTGGATGCTACCAAATCCAACACTGGTGTGGCTGGGGCAGGAGGACTGGGACTCCTGGGCTACGCAGTGAGACTGTCTCAACAAAAGCTGCGCTGTCTGGACTCCGGCTCACAAGTCAATGACTTCCTTCCTGCTCAGGCACCTTGAATTGTGTTTTCTCATCACCAGAAGAGACCTAATCATTACAAGAAAATCTGAAAGAAGTACTGGAAGGTAAAAGGAAACAAAAGGCCCTGCACATCTCCTGTGTGCAGCTTTTGTGGCCTCCTCCAGCCAGCGGCAGACAGGTTCTCCTCTGGGTACTAGCTCTCCTCCGAAAGTGCTTATCTTATGTTTACAATTATGTGGGGCTTGCCTATCTCTTCCACAGATCTACTGAGCAGCTCCAGGGCAGAAATCCTGTATTTATCTGATTCTTTACTGTCTCACGACGGTGTGCAGTAAGGTCTCAGTGTCCACTGAATATCTGACTCACCAAAGAGCAGGTGGGCAAAACCAACCCTCCCCATTACTCTTCTTTAGGGCACCCACATCATAAGCCTTGCTCACATCACCAATAGACTCATCCATCCTCTGTACACACATTGCATCATGATAGCTCATCCTTTCTTGGCATTACTAATCCTCCACCTGCTGGTCCCATGAAACTTTATGGTGGAGCTACTCCCAAGTATTCCATCCTAGAGGAATGCCTCCCTGCAAGGCGCCATCTAGAACTCTACAAACTAACAGTGGGCTTTTTCATATATATATTCCTTCTCTATACAGATCACGGCTGGGAGAAATCTGTGCTAGAAAAGCATTGATCTTTGAACTAAATTACACCCATGTCTGCTTCCGGTGTCTATCAACCATCTGGCTCCATTCAATAATAATTCTCAGCTCTGTCCTCCTTTTTTTTTTCTACCACGTAGGGTTAAACAGGAATACATACACACACACACACACACACACACACACACACACACGAGAGAGAGAGTGAGAGCGAGAGCGAGAGAGAGAGAGAGAGATCAGCCTAGGAAATCATCGACAGCAAGAGAGCAACAGGTTTTCTCCCCAGTAAAAACAGATGTTCTGACTTGAGTCTCACAGCTGCCACACCCTTACAGCTCGGCAATAGCTGCAGCTTCCACTGGCATCTAGTAATAAAGATTTTTAAACAGAGTCAAAGGTCAGGGCCAGAATTACTGTCCCAGTATGAATCACCACCACTCTATCCTGTTCACATTTTCCCATACTTAATCCCACAGCACCGGGCAATGTAGTCAAGAGCCAGACTCCTGGAATTAACCATTTCGACAGGCCATCTGTCATGGGATAAGGGTCACAAGTCTTGGGAATCAAAGACACACACAGGAAAGACACTCAGGGTGCTCAGTCCGACAGGCGACGCAAGCAGGTAAGGCTGCAGTTTGATTATAGAAAAGCGGTATCATGACGGTGCCCATCTGGGGCATCATGGATCTTCACAGGACACGGAGACTATCTATCGCCGAGAGACCTGAAGAATCCCTAAGAGGTGTCTATCAGCTAGATGTGAGGAAAGAGGCTTCCAGGATGTCCAGGAAGAGGATAATGCTTAAAGGGCTCTCAGGGAAACTGAAAGTGGGTAGGCATGGCTGGAATGTAAAAGTAGGAAGGGAGGCTAAGGGGAAGCAGGAGTCCACAGAACTCTAAATAGCTTTAAAGATAGAAAGCTCTCAGAACTTTACATAGAAACAGCAGTTATCCCTTTTCCCACACAATACAAAACCTAATAAATTAATAATTAAGAAATAAAAACGATCTAACAAATAATATATCTTGGTATTCACTAAGTTTTGATTCTGCCATGCGTACTGCTGAGAAAGGGGTACAAAACATAAATTATTATTTTTATATAATATTTTTGTTTGAGCCATTAGGATTATTTGCCTTGATCTTCCTCTTTCTTAATTCTACAAGCAACAGAAAAATAGACATGTGTGGGTTTAAGGGGCAGGATCTGATTCTGGATAAAAGATAATGCATACCAAAATTACAAGACGGGTTTTTTTTTTTTGAAACTTCATAACAAAACTTAGCAGAAAGTTGAGGGAAACGAAACATTCTAAAAAGCAAATTTAGAAAACTCAAGAGGAAGTAAAAGTATTTTCCTACACATAAAAAAAAGAAGTGTCTCACGTGCTTCAACCAAACCAAACTCCCCTTAACTGTCAGGGGAGGAGGGAAAGCGCGAGAGCTACGAAAAAAATTCATCTATCTCCGTGCAGAATAAACAGCAAATTGGTTCAGCACGGCTACCAGGCTATCCGCCCTGCAAGACCTTGAAATATTTGTTGCAGATAGCACAGCACACGACAACAGCCTCCTGGAGCTCTAAAAACCGCACACATCGTTCCTGTTCTACAGCCACCCATGTGCAGTCCCTCCTGTATTCTTTCATTAAAAAAAAAAAATCAGTGTTTCCTGTCAAGCACTCCTGCAGTATCAAAGAAACACAAAATATCTGTTTCCACATCCAAGATGAGAAAAGACATCCTTTTCCCTTTCCAAACTTCTGAACGTCAAGAACTAGCAACAAGTTCCCAATAGTCTAGATTTTGAGATCGCACTTCTCGACTCCTTCACAGGGAGACTGAACTTCTCTGGTCTAACACCCCTTCAGGTCTTCTGGGAGGAGAAAGGCTGCAACAGCGGGTCGGCGGGGAGAGCCTGGGAACGCCGCCCCCAAAGCTGCGCGCCTGGCACTGCGTTAGGAACACAAGTTTGCGGAGTTTTCGCGGCAGGCGGAGAACTCGGGCTGGCGGGGACACGGGGCAGTAAAGGTTCGCGGGGGGCTCCCGAGGGCGATGTTTCTCTGGGTAGGACAATGGGCAGCGCCCAAGCCGCAGCTTGGCGCAGACCCCCGCCCGGCTGGCCCAGGCCGGGCCGCGCCCGGTTCTCCCCGTTCCCCGGCTCGTCGCGCGCAGGACCGGCCCGCCCCCCGCGCGCCCTCCACCGGCGCGCCCCGCGCACTCGCCTGCCGACAGTCTGGTTGGCCAGCTGCTTCATGCGGTTGAATTGCTTCTTCATGGCGGCGGCGCGACGGCGGCAGGCCGCGGGGCTCTGGCCGGGGAGAGCTGAGGACTGTCTGGCGGTTCCTACATCGCTTCCCGGCCCGGGAGGCGGCGACCGTGCCTACAGTTCGGCCCCGCCCTCGCCGCGTCACTTCCAGCTCGGCCGCCCGCCCCTTCTGCTCGACCGACCGAGTGGAGCCGAGCCGAGCCGAACGAGGCCGAAACTAGAGGGGTGGAGTCGAGCAGGTGCGAACGGACCCGAGATGGGTGGAGCTAAGCCAATCAGGGCGGGGACCCGTGAGACCCAAAGGAGGTGGGTGGGGCCAAGCCGAACGGGTCCGAAATCAGATAGGTGGAGTCGAGCTGTGCCGGTCAGAGCCGGGCCGAAACCAGAGAAGTCTGGCCCAGCAAGACCTAGGGAAGCTAGGCGAACTTAAGGGTGGAGCTGAACTAATCGTCGAGCGGAGAGGGGTGAAGTTGAGCCAATCGGGGTAGACGAGCGTGGCTCAACCAAGAAGGGCGGAGCCAAGACCCGCGGGGGACCCTGAATGCTGGCCATTCTTAACTAGAGCCCAGCGTTAAAAGCGTGCGGAGCCGAGCTTGGGTACCTACTCTAGAGGGGTCAGCTAGAACTCGGGTGAGCCCAGTAGATCCGGGCCTGGTCGCTCAAGGCGGAACACAGAGAGCTGGGGCCTTGTCCAGCCGGACCCGCGAGCCGAGCCATCCTAGAAAGAGAGGAGCCGGGCCAAGCCAAGCCGAATAGAAGGTGTGTTCCTAATTGAGTGTGCGAGTCAAGCGAGGGAGAGCAGAACCGAACTAAGTGAAGTTAAATTGAGCTGGGTAGACCGAACCTAGAGCGGTGGATCAGACCAAGGTATATCCTAGCAGAGCAGGAGCGAGCCAGCTAGAAAGCGGAGCGAAGACCTCTGTCCTGCTCAAAGGGCAAAGTATCGAGAGAGAGAGAGAGAGAGAGAGAGAGAGAGAGAGAGAGAGAGAGAGAGAGACAGAGAGAGAGTGTCATGGAGGCCTGCGACTCTTTTCAGTAGCTGCTCACTGGTCCACGATAAAGGCTAAAAGAGTAGGATCCATCAGATAAGGACCACCCCTTGAGTATACACATAGGACCTCAGCCAAAGGAGACTGGTCTTCACTCTGCACTCACGAGTCTCTGAGTCCCTGCTGCCTTAAATGACCATAGCCCCACAGGCAAAGTGAGGCAAGAAAACTTGCTGGGATCATTTGCTCCAACTGAACCAGGTGCATTTTATGACCTACAGCCTTGTTCTCTTTGCTCTGCAGCCCTTGATCCGTTTAAACAATACTCCCTGCATCCAGTGGGCTGTGGCTTCCTTCACAAGCTTTGTGATACTTTAAAGTGTCAACAGGATCTAGAATCACCTTAGAAACAAATATCCGCCCATGTCTGTGAAGAATTATGTACATTAGGTTAATTGAGATGAGGAGATCCACTCAAAATGTGGGCCACAGTGTTCCATGATCTGTGGCCTCAAGCTGCCTGGAAAGGAGAAAGCTAGCTGAACCGAGACCATCAATGCCTTCTGCTGTCTCTGACCATGGGGACGTGTGGCCTACAAGCAGAATCATACTCCTACTCCTTCCTCATCATGGCCGACATCAGACTAAACCTTTCCTCCCTCAGATTGTATCTTGTCCAGCATTTGCTCACAATGGAGAGCAAAGTAACTATAATACAGGGGGAGAGCAAAGGACCAAGAAACTTAAAGATCTGTAGCAAAAGCCAGGCGATTGTGGCACATGCCTTTAATCCCAGCACTCGGGAGGCAAAGGCAGGTGGATCTCAGTAAGTTCCAGGCCAGCCTAGTCTACAGAGTGAGTTCTAGGACAGCTAGGACTGTTACACAGAGAAACCCTGACTCATAAAAAGGAAGGAAGGAAAGAAGGAAGGAAGGAAGGAAGGAAGGAAGAAAAAAATCTGTAACAATCACAACTCAAGCGTGGAGCCTTGAGTCAGGCAAGTCATCAACATTAGTTACAACAGAAAGAGTTGAAATAAGGTTTTGCTTCTTGAGAAGGAGTCTCATGCAGCTGAGGATGGCCTTAAAATTTAAATCCTCTTGCCTCCACCTGCCAAATGCTAGAATCACAGGCTTATGCCACCCCACCCAACAAGACTTATTAAAGCAAGACCTGCTGGGGCTTCTAAATCATTTGCCAAACGTGAGTCAGTCATTGAGTCACTACGTTCAGATGCTACCACGAAACTAGACTTTGGTGACACAGGCCTGAAATCGCAGCTACTCAGGAAGCTGCGACAGGACAATCACAAATTCCAGGTCAGCCTGGGCTGCAAAGTAAAACAACAATGAAAAACAGATGCTCTCATTATATTGGGGACCACTGGACAGTCTTCTTTCAGTTGTGGTGAAGGGTTGGTTTATTCTTTATTTAAAAAACAAAAACATGGGCTGGAGAGATGGCTCAGCGGTTAAGAGCATTGCCTGCTCTTCCAAAGGTCCTGAGTTCAATTCCCAGCAACCATATGGTGGCTCACAACCATCTGTAAGGTCTGGTGCCCTCTTCTGGCCTACAGGCATACACACAGAAAGAATATTGTATACATAACAAATAAATATTTTAAAAAAAACCCTCAAGATTCAGATATGGGGTAAAAACCTGAGTGATCAGAGAAATGGCAGAGAAACTACCTCCTCTCCCCTTCCTCAATCCAAAAGGACTGAGAATCTTTCTAAACCCCTCCCTACTACTTGCTGTGTCTCTCTATATGTTCTCGGTCCTCCAAAACCTCTATGGCTAACTTTGGTGGACTAGTAACAAGCTCCACCCTCTGATTCAAAGTAAACTTTATTGTCAGTCTCAGGAATGCAATCAAAATATCCCACAACATTGCGATACCTATCATGCATTAGCTTTACAAGTGGATGACGTGATTTTTAATGTCAGTTTGGTCATAACATTGACAGATGAAGTTCCTTTTTTCGTTTGTTTGTTTGTTTGGTTGGTTGGTTGATTGGTTTTGATTTTTCAAGACAGAGTTTCTCTATATAGCCCAGGCTGTCCTGAAACTCAATATGTAACCAGGCTGGCCTTGAACCTAGAGGTTCTGCCTCTGCCTCCTAAGGGCTAGGATTAAAAGCATATGCCTGGCATGACAGATGAAGTTTTAAGACGTGAGTCTGAAGCTAACCTTTAAGGTATGTTGGTCAGACTCCTAGTATAGAAGGGAAAGCTATTAGGTGAAAAATGGAGTCTACCAACAATAAAAAGACATCAAATTGAACATAAACAGAACAGAAGCTAGGGTATTGTCAATCACCAAATTTAATCATCAATCACAGGCATCCAGAAACCTCAGTGACTGTGAACCAAAGACAGAAGAGTTAGAGATTATCTTTCAACCAAGTGGTTCAGAAACTGAAGTCACTGATCTCTAAACCTCAGACTGCTAAACACTGGTCTAGGGCCAGAGGGATAACTCATCAAATAAAGATGCTTGCTGTCAAACCTCACAAACTGAATTCTATCCCTGGAACCAACATGGTAGATGCAGAGAATTGACTGCAGCAAGTTGTTCTCTGACCTTCAAGTGCATACTGTGGCGCACACACACACACACACACACACACACACATACACACACACATACACACACACACACACACACACACACACTCTCTTAGAAATTTTTACTTATCTACCTACAAACAAAAGAAGAGCTAAACCCCAAAACTGAAGAACTTGAAGACACAGTTAAAGTCTTAAATAAACTATTATGCCTTATAGTGATGGAGGAGGGTCTATGTGTTACTTTCATTGGTTAATAAAGAAACTGCCTTGGCCTTTGATAGGCCAGCCCTTAGGTGGGTGGAGAAGACAGAACAGAAGGCTAGGAGAAAGAAGCCGAGTCAGGCAGTCGCCATGATTCTCCCACCCGAGACAGACGCAGGTTAAGATCTTTCCTGGTAAGCCACCACCTTGTGGTGCTACACAGATTATTAGAAATGGGTTAATCAAGATGTGAGAGTTAGCCAATAAGAGGCTGGAAATAATGGGCCAGGCAGTGTTTAAAAAAAAAAACAGTTTCCGTGTAATTGTTTTGGGTAAAGCTAGCAGGCGGCTGGGAGCCCTCCCTGGAGGCGGGAAGCAGCCCTCCGCTTTATACTACACTATAGAATATAACACATAGGGTTTGACACAGGAAGAACTCATCTCTGTGCAAAAAGAAACAAAGTTTAAATATAGACCTTTGAAAGTACAGACACTATAGAGCAAAGTGATGGAGTGGAAGAAGAGGGGACATCTGAAAAACCTAAGAGAGGTTCAGAGTTTACAGAGGAATTTAATATATACTCCTAAAAAAAACAAAAGTTATAGCAAAGCATAGGAGAAAAATGCCTTGCATTCACAACTGGAACAACTACCTGAAGAAAATGGAAGAACACCTCAGGGAACGACAGAGTGGAGTGACTCTGTGCCTAACCCTGAAGTGCTAGATGCTGTCACAGAACTACAAGCCATGGTGTGTCGATCAAATGTTAGAAAGATGCTCTCAAGGAGGAAGCAAACGTCGGTAAAAAAAAATACTGAATATAGGGGCTGGAGAGATGGCTCAAAGGTTAAGAGCATTACCTATTCTTCCAAAGGTCCTGAGTTCAATTCCCAGAAACCACATGGTGACTCACAACCATCTGTAATGGGGTCTGGTGCCCTCTTCTGGCCTGCAGACATACACACAGACAGAATATTGTATACATAAGAAATAAATAAAATATTTTAAAAAAATACTGAATATAAAAAAAGCAGTGTAAGATGCCTGCACTAGTCTTTGAAAAGAAGGGCAGGGGTTAGTTTAAAAGCTAGCACGTGAATAACTGTCTCTCCTGTAGCCAGCTCTTTTCAGAGAAGAGTCAAGAAGCACAGCAGGGACTGCAGCTCTGCTGGTAGAGTGCTTGTCTAGCTCGCATGGGGCTCTGGGTTCAGTCCTTGGCACTGTGCACATTGGCTATGGCGATACATGCCTGTAATTCAGCAATTGGAAGGCAGAAAGAGAAGGGTTGGGACTCCAAAGTTATTTTTGGCTATATACAGAGTTGGAGATCAGCCTGGGCTACATGAGACCCCGTCGCAAAAAAAAAAAAAAAAAAAAAAAAAAAAAAAAAAAAAAAAAAAAAAAATTGTAATTTTCAAAACACAGTAGAAAGATAAAAAAATTGACTGCAGGAAAAAGATGGATTCCAACAGATTTTCATGTTTTTCAAAGAGGGAAAAGTCCAGTATCTGGATATAGAAACTAATGGAAAAGGAAGAAAAAAAAAACAATCATTCCATTGTTCAAGTTGGAAACTCTACTTGCAAATGAAGAGAATGTGTCTCTCATGAACAACAACCACAAACAAGATAAGGCTCCTAAATCAGCTCGAGTTAGACGACCTGACTAATTGCCTGCTGGGAGATTTAAAGGTGAAAGGTCTTCATTAGTTCATGTGCTCACACCTAGGCCAGGGCTCAGCACTGAAGAGCCTGTGAGCTTAGAGAGACATGAGGAGCCTTTAGAGCAGGACTCCTAGAACTTATTCTGCTTGCAAACCTCACCTGAGGAATTTTTATGCCATTTGCGTATCGTATGTATATCATAAAGAGTATATTTTAAAACACTTTTTACCACTTGTTAAAGATGAAAGCAAATTATACTCTAATGATTAAAAACTAGCTCCATTTCAAATTAAATGTTAAACTGTTACTATGTATAAAAGAAAAACCTAGGAGTCAACAGGACCTTATTCTTAACCTAAGGATTATTAACCACCAGATGTCTGGACCATGACCCTAAGGGCAGCCCTGTCAGCAGTTGAGTCTTGACAGCAATCTAAAGAGGATGCTGATCTCAGAGTCACCTGGCTCATTTCACAAAGTGTTCCCCATCCCCTTATTGTATAATTGTTATCCTAAAATACTAACCTGATGCTCGTTCTGCTTCTGTAATCTCATTTGACCACTGCTTGCTCAGAAAAAAAAAAAAACATAAAATAAAACAAAACAAAAGTATATAATGCTTCATGGAACAGAAAATCCCCACAGCTGAGACAGTTATGTTTGTGCCTTTGAAAACTCCAGCCCTGTCCTCACCTGTGTAGCAGCTATCAGATTGTCAAAGGAGACTGTTGTTGCAAAGTTGGTATTAAAATAAGCTTGTCTTTTTGTTTTTTAAATTGAAAGAAGTTTTGTCTGTTAGAGTCTGTCCATGGTGGTTCAAACTCCACAATTTTGGAGGGCCCAGCAAGACTCCTGGGAGACCCAGACTCAGGTCTGGGCATCAGGAAGAAGCTCCAAGACATAGGAGTGTAGGGAGCCTGAGATCATGGCTGCCCCAAATCAATGGTCACTAACCTGGGATGGGTTCCCACGTGGGAGCAAGTCCAAAGTAGATTTGATAGTCCCTAGGCAGGAGCCCAGTCTGTCACCATCAACAAATTCCCGAACTGAAAGCCAGGCATTGGTGACACATGCCTTTAATCCCAGCACTCGGGAGGCAAAGGCATTCAGATCTCTGTGAGTTCGAGGCCAGCCTGTTCTACAGAGTGAGTTCTAGGACAGCCAGGACTGTTATATAGAGAAACAAAACAAAGTAAAATTTTCTGAATTGAAAATAAAAACAAGAATTGCTGACCACAATGTGCATCTGAAACTCGGACCAATCATTGTCCTGTTTTGTTCCGTTGTGGAATCTGAACAGTCTGGGGGAGGTTTTAGGGTGGATTGGATGCTGTTGTGAACCAGCCTCTGGGCAGAAGAGAAGGTGTTCTCTTATCCCCTTGGTTAGGAACTGTTAGGTGTGTGATGAAGGTGGCAACTGCATGTTTGTTCTTGTTTGTTTTCCTCTGACTGCATGCATGAATGTTCTGTCTCTTTAAGTTATTGTTTGATGGATCTGTGTTTTCTGGTGTGCCCATAAGTTTTGTTGCAGACACGGGAGCCATACCGAGCAAGCAAGGGAAAGTTGGGGTGGGGGCAAGCACAGCTGCACCAAGTGTGCCCCTCACTAGTTCATCTCTCAGCTCCCTCCTGTAGTGTCCTCTGTCTCTAGCCAAGGCTGGCTTGTCTCTCCTCATCTCAACCTAGGAGCACCCTGATCTGTCTTAATGGCAGCTCTGGCTGCTGCCTCCCTCTGCGCTGACAATTCTTCAGGTGAGGCTCCCTACTTAGGTGATTCTAATTTGTGTTACATTGACATTAAAAGAAAGAAAGGAAAAAAAAAGAAAGAAGGGAGGAAGGAAAGAAGGAAAGAAAGAAAGACCCAAAACAGTTTCTTACCTGTAGACAAATGATGGTAGAAAAATATTAAAGTCAGTATTGGATTTTATTTATTTATTTATTATGTATACAATATTCTGTCTGTATGTATGTCTGCAGGCCAGAAGAGGGCACCAGACCTCATTCCAGATGGTTGTGAGCCACCATGTGGTTGCTGGGAATTGAACTCAGGACCTTTGGAAGAGCAGGCAATGCTCTTAACCACTGAGCCATCTCTCCAGCCCCCAGTATTGGATTTTAACCTCAAGAATATTATTACAATGGGCCCTTTCACAACTGTAAGCTTTGATGATGTTGGAGCCTTCTAGGGAGCAGGAGAATTAACCAGCAGGTACTCTGCCAGGTAAGGGAGGACCACGGACGAGATGGACTAACTAATCAAATTTGGGCTTTCATGATGTCTCCCTTTTGGTCTATGCAGATAATCAAGGGAGCTTTGTGGCATTGTTGCAGAGACTGTGTGTGCCCAGCAGGCATAACTGATAACTGTCAGGTGAAGGGTGGGAAGGTTTGGAAGTGAGAGTAATGTACAACACCGTGAGAGTTTTGGAGTAGACTATAAACACCTCTTGGTCACAAGTGGAAGTTTCAGTGAATGCTTTTTTTGTGTTATTGGGTTTTTGTTGTTCGTTTGTTTGATGTTCATTTGTTTTGAGACAAGGTCTTTGTCCATAGCTCAGGCTAACTTTATATATCTCAGGTTAACTTCAAACTTACGATTCTCCCTCCTCAGCCTCTCAAGTGCCACCATGCAAAACAAGCTCCCTGATCATGAGCACTGATGTATGGGACTCTGAAGACAATGGGAGTCCTCTGGCAATGCTTTATGTCATGGCCTTAGAGAACGCAGAGGCAACTGTTACCTTGGCATATGTTTTAAGTGTGTATCTGTAAGGCGAGAGATGATCTGAGGTCTTCACCCACAAGGCAAACTCACGATGCTTGAGTTTCTGAAAAATATTCAGATGGAGCCACTTGTTGGGTGGGACATTGCCACAGTTTTAATGTTTGAGTTTAATTCAAATATTGAGATCTTAAGCCTTAAGATAATAATATTCGAAGGTGGAGATTTGAGGATATGATTAGGTAATTTGGACAAAAAAAAGTCCTCATGATGGGATTAGGGGCTCTTGTAAAAAAAAAAAAAAAAGCTCGAGAGACCCCTGATGCTTTCTCCAAGTGAGAAGACAACGAGAAGGCATGATCTGTGAACTGGAAAGATGCTCACCAGACACCAAATATGGTCATTAGCTTCCCAGCCTCTAAGACCGTAAGAAACAACCTTGTCGTCTGCGAACCACCAAATTTATGGTCGCTTGTGAGAGCAGACTGAATGAACTGAGACAGCACTCAGCACACAGATGACTACCTGGAGTTGGGCGATTGTGCCCACCGTTGTGTATTGTTTTTAATTTTATAAGCCTTATTATTAAAACATTGAAAATAAAAACATCACCTCCATGATTAACCAGACCCAATTTTTACAACTCAATGAACTTTTATACAGTTAGAATTGTCATTCAAAACAAATCTGTGGATCTTCACATTAAATTTTGCACTTTTTCTGGGGAAGGGGTTTGAGACACGGTTTCTCTGTCCTGGAACTTGCTTTATAGACCAGGCTGGTCTCGAACCCACCGCCTGGCTAAATTTTATACTTTCACTGTCTCATTTTTTTAAATTTTTTTTTTTAATTTTTCGAGACAGGGTTTCTCCGTAGCGTTTTGGTTACTGTCCTGGAACTAGCTCTTGTAGACCAGGCTGGCCTCGAACTCACAGAGATCCGCCTGCCTCCCGAGTGCTGGGATTAAAGGCGTGCGCCACCACCACCCAGCTCACTGTCTCATTTTTATTGAGGATATGCTAGCTATGGGGGAAACAACACTGCGATGAGCTTCATCAACTATGATGGTGGATGGTGACAGCAATGTTCATAAAGCACAAACACTCATTTTCTTTCTCTTTTGGATTTTTAAGACAAGGTTTCTCTGTGAGGCCTGGCTGT
This sequence comes from Microtus oregoni, assembly GCF_018167655.1. Taxonomy (NCBI): domain Eukaryota; kingdom Metazoa; phylum Chordata; class Mammalia; order Rodentia; family Cricetidae; genus Microtus; species Microtus oregoni. Next base: position 21,486,584 of record NW_024543075.1, on the reverse strand, counting down.
CCTGGAACTCACTCAATAGGTCAGGCTGGCCTCAAACTCAGAGAGCCACCTGCCTCTGTCTCCCGAGTGCTGGGATTAAAGCCATTATTGCCTGGCTGCACAGACACTCTAATGGGAGTTCACTCAGTCGATCCCCAGGTTAGAAAGGGGTCTATGGGAGGGGTGATTCTCCAGTGCCACCTCATCTAACAAGATGCTGCAAACAGGAAGGCTACCCCTAACATCAGGTCAAATATGCTAGAAAATTCCATTTTGGCTCCAATCTGTAGGAAGGACGTCTTCTTCATGCTTAGCTGTGCTGATGCTTCCATGGCCCAAGGGCTAATGTGTGTCTTGTTTAGGGTCACAAAATCAGGGTGTGTGTGAGCCTCCACTGCCAGAAAAGCCCAGAGTGTGGCCAGAATGTGTGCCACTCTATTGGCAGTAGTACACGGCCAAGAAAGTGATTTGCATTAGAAGTCCATAGACAATTTATAATCACGCTGAGTCACCCAGAGCCCCCAGGAAACATGGGTGGATATCACTAAGCTCACTGAAGGAGTTTCTGATAGTACAGCAGGAGCGCCTGTTGGTTTCATTTTAGAGAAAGAAATTCTAGAGCTTTTTGTTGGAGGAGCCTATCCACGGCAGGCTAGGTTGTTAGTAACAGCACAGCTGTGCTTGAGTTCAATTTGTAAACAAAATATATTCTCATAATAATCCAAAAAGGACTAGAAAATAGTGATTAGTTATTATTATTATTGACACTTATTAAAGTGTTTCTCTGGAGGTTGTCACAATGCAATGTCGTCCTGTGTTGTAGGAGAAGGCTTGTTTGTTTCCCATCCACCCAGACTCCCGAAATAACCACACACACACTGTATTAATTAAATCACTTCTTGGCCTATTAGCTCTAACTTCTTATTGGCTAGCTTTTACATCTTAATTTAACCCATTTTCATTATTTTATATTTTACCACGAGGCTCGTGGCCTACCGGCAAGGTTCCAGCATGTCTGTCTCTGGCAGTGGCTCCATGGCTTCTCTCTGACTCTGCCCTTCTTTCTCCCAGCATTCAGTTTAGTTTTCCCTGCCTACCTCTGCTCTACTCTATCACAGGCCCAAAACAGCTTCTTTATTAACCAGTGGTATTCACAACACACAGAGGGGAATACCACATTAGTACTGTACTCTTGGAGAAAGGCAGAGGTGTTAGGGTCATCCCAACAAAGATTATGTCTAGTGGCAGGGTTGTTCAGGTACCCTGGGGGTATCCTGCCCCTTTCAAGGTGAAAGCAAATTGTGACTGAAGGGCCATTCAAAGAGGTCCTTCAATTCTAGACCATATGGGACCGCTATCCCAGAAAACTTGCTGTCGATGTATTTATTACCTACCAACACCAGAGGTGATATACACTGCCAAGATGGGACACTAAGCCTGTGATGTGCTTTGCAGGGAACCACTTCAGGAAAAGGCATGTTTGTTCCCTGTGGTGGTTAGTGTTAAATGTCAACTTGACAGAATCTAGAATTTCTTGGGACACAGGCTTCTGAGAATGTTTGTAGATGATTCTCTTGTTATTATTTAAGTGAGAAAGACCTACACACCATGGGCAGCACTATTCTCTGGCTGGATCTTGGGTTATGTAAATAGAGAAAGGGAGCTGAGCCCCAGCAGGCATCCACTGCTCTCTGCTTCCTGACTGTGGATTCCGTGTGACCAGTAAGCCTCCTGGTCCGGCCAACATGCCTCCCCTGCCCACTCCCATGTCTTCCCTGCCATTGATCCCTCTGGAACTGTGTGATAGTCTGAATAAGAATGACCCCCATAGGCTCATATATTTGAATGCTTGGTCCCTAATTGGTGGAACTGTTTTAGAAAGAATTAGGAAGTGAGACCTTGTTGGAGGACATGTGTTACTGGGGGTAGGCTTTGAGGTTTCAAAGGCCCATAGCAGGCCCAGGCCCAGTCTCTCTCAGTCACTCACTTGCTTTCCCTCTGTCCTTCCCTCCCTCTCCCTCCTCTTCATAGAGTCTCTCTCTCTCTCTCTCTCTCTCTCTCTCTCTCTCTCTCTCTCTCTGCCTCCACCTTTCAGGTGAGATGTAAGCTCTCCTACTGCCGCAGCACATGCCTGCCTACATTCTCACTTGCTCACCACCTTGATGCTCACCACCATGAATTTAAAAATATGAGCAAGCCCCTAATTAAATGCTCTCTTTTATAAGCTGCCTTGGTTATGGTCTCCCTTCGCAGCAGTAGAACAGTGACTGAAACAAACTCTAAGACAATATTAAGTGTTTGTCCTTTAAGTCACTTTCGTCAGGGTACTTTATCACGGCACCTCAGGATTATCTCCTACAACATATCAGAACTCCAGTTGTTCCTATTGGCATTTTCCCTGGAAGTTATCAGTGATTACCTGTGCCTCCAGTAAATAGAAAGTAAAACCAAAGATATGAACACGCATATTGATTTATTATTTTTCTTTTTAACAGACTGAGTCAGGGTGTAGTTCAGTTGGTACAATGTTTGTCTAGAACGCACAAGGCTCTTGGGTTTGAGCCTCAACAGTTTACAAATTGTATGCGGTGCTGCATACCTACAATCCCAGTACTGGAGAAACGGGGGGGGGGGGGGGGGGGGGGGATTAGAAATTCAAGGTCATTTTTGTTTACACAGTGAGTTAAAAGCCAGGCTGGGTTATAGGAGAAACTACCTACAATTTTTTAAAAGTTGAAATGTAGTCTTGCTATATTATCCAAGCTGACCTCCAACACGAGGCTCAAGGGGTCCTTTTGGCCAAGCTTCCCAAGAAGCTAGGACTAGAGGTGTGGATCATGATGACTGAGTACACGCGTGTGTGTGTATGTGTGCGTGTGTGCGCGCGCGCGCGTTTCTGGTTTTAGACCCAAAACCTCGGGAAGGATAGGCAAGTGTTCATCACTGCCCTATCTTCACACACCTTTTATAGGCGTGATTCAAACTTCATAAAACTAGAGTTTATCTTTTACTCACTCCCAAACAACAGGCAAAAATAAACCCTTCAGTTTTATTTAGAAGGTGTTTTATAGTGAGTGATCCACCATGAAATACCGGCAATGCACATTTGAAGGCGCACAATTACCAAACATTGGCGAAACTGAACTCCCTCTCTAGCTTCACAGACCTCTCCTTTTCCCACCATTTTATGCCATCTAAACCTTGATTCCTATATACTCCTCATGTACTATTTTTTATTATATACATTATCTAAAATTAGTTTTGCTTGGCATGAACTTTATAAACATGTAAAAATATCTCTCACGGCCGGGCGGTGGTGGCGCACGCCTTTAATCCCAGCACTTGGGAGGCAGAGGCAGGCGGATCTCTGAGTTCGAGGCCAGCCTGGTCTACAAGAGCTAGTTCCAGGACAGGAACCAAAAGCTACGGAGAAACCCTGTCTCGAAATATATATATATATATATATATATATACACACACACACACATATATATGTATATATGCATATATATATGTATATATATATATATATATATATATATATATATATATCACGGAATATCTGCTGTTTCTGAAACAGAAGTCAAGGAATTTTTATCTCGCCACAGCCCCCACACAAGCCCTAGTTTACTGTCACGGTTATGCAGTTTTCCATTCCATTTTTTACAAATTTTTCTTCTCGGTTGTCAAGAACCCTAACCAGGCAAACGCTCTGAGCCACTTCCTAATATTTCAAATCATGGGACCTGCCACAGTGTTGACTCTAAAATTTGTTACATTGTTGAATGACACTGAGAGGCGACAGAAAGTAATACTTTAGACTTGTTTCTTCTCCATGGATTCTCTGCTCTTTGTCCCAGGGCTAAGGATCCTCCGCACTTCTGCCCTGAGTTCACCATACTTATAAAAATTCCTGACCAACAATAAAGCAAAAGAAAACCCCAGAGCACCTAAGACTACATATCCCAGAAAGCACCGCGGCTTTCCTAGCCTCTCGGGGTTACCTTAAGAAACTTCCGGGGTTTGTGGGCGGAGCTTAAAGAGCCTTACAATGGGCCGCTCCGTGGTCTGACTGGACGAGGAGCTTGGTCTAATAAACGTCATGACCCAGGCGCCAATCAGCAGGAAGGTGGCAGGGCGGCCCGCGGGGGCGGCGTCACTGGGCTGCGCCCACCTAGCGAGCCCCTAGTCCTGCAGCTCTGGTCCTTGTCTGTGTTTTTTGTCGCGTCTCCCACTGCTCGTCGCCCCCGTTTCCATGTCCCTGGTGGGTGCGGCACCCCAGAACATCCCACGAACATGGCCACCAGCTCGAGGGAGTCCTCGTTCTCTTCCTGCGCTTCGAACTCTGACTTGGATGACGAGGGAGTGCGCGGCACCTGCGAAGATGCTTCTCTTTGCAAGAGGTGCGTGGGGGCGCGGGGCTCGAGATGGGCGCCGGGGTCCCGGGCCTAGGTGGCAGGCAGGTCACTGTCCAAAGCCCACGTTTGGACACTGGGGGAGGAGCTGCCGCACCCACCTGGAGCGGACCTTTCTTTACGCCTGGGAAGTGCACGGAGCAGGGAGGGGTTCATTTAAGTCTTACTGACCGAGTGTGTGTGAACCTGGGGTACCACGACTGGGAGTAAGGAGCTGAACCAAGCTTACTTGATCTTGGCCTTCAGGTAAGACGGGCTATGTTGCAAGTATTAACTACAGCTTTGATGGGTTGGAAGTGCAAATTTTCTTGCTTTGTAGGTTACAGCCTGTAAAAATTGGGCATGATTCCTGTGCTCTTGGAACTCAGTCCTCCGAGGGGTAGGTGGTAGGTCCTGGGCCCCCGCAGTGTTTGTTTGTAGAGTCGGTACCACACACAGACCACCGTATTTGTGGAGTGGTAGCAGATGGTGGTGGGGGCATTGCCAGTGCAGGTGTACCTAGAGAAAACACAAAGCTTGCATGCCATCCATTCATTTTTTTTTTCTCGAAACAAAGTTATTGAGACATTACATTGTGCTAGTTGGCAGGGTTTCAGTGATTGCGAATACTGGTGGAGCAAAGCAGACTTGGCGTGGACCTACTAGACTCGCAGCTCAGCTGGGAGGAAGAGTAAGCTCATCCTTTAGTTTTGGGCTCTTAGAGAGTCAGCAATATCTTTAGAGTGTGGAATTTTTACAGGGATGTTTAAACTGGCAAGAAAAGACGGAAAGAAGGGAGTAGGACAATGTTTAGAACAAGGGAGGAGTGGGGGCTTTAGAATTAGGACAATGGAATAAGAGGAGTGGGCTGGGGGCCAGAGAGTATTTTAACAGTGTGGGGAATACAACCTTTTGAGTGAAGTCTTAGGGATTTAAAGGACCAGTTCTGGAGCCAGACTCTGCCAAAGTATAAACTTGCTCCTAACTTAAAAAAAAAAGTGTGTGTGTGTGTGTGTGTGTTTGTGGTGTATGTGCACACACATGTGTGTGGATGTATATACCTGTGGATGCTGGAGGGGGACGTTGGGTGTCCTGCTCTGTCACCCTGCCTTGTTCTCTTGAAGCAGGATCTCTCACTGAACCCAAGACTAACCTTTTCAACTAGACTTTAGCAATGTCAGCAATCCGCTCTTTCCTGCAGCTCTGGGAATACTAGTGTGTGCAGTCATACTCCTTTTAATGGGTTGCTGGGAACAAAAAGTGTTCTTATCCACTGACCATCTCATCAGCCCTCTAAGGTTTTTTTTTTTTTTTCCTTTTTTCTTTTTGCTTTAGTTTTCTTGTCTCTGAAGTAGGGTTGGTGGGGCTGGGAAGATAGCTTCATTGGTGAAACGCTTGCTGTGCAGGCATGAGAACCTGAGTCCACATCTCCACCACCCATTAAAAAACTGGGCATGGCATGCCTGTGACCCCAGCCTGGGGAGGTGGAGACAAAGGGATCCCTGGAGCTTACTGACCAGCTAGTCTAGCCAAGTTGGAAAGTTCCAGGTTCAGTGAGAAAACCTGCCTCAAAACATAAGGTGGAAAGTGATAGAGGAAGATACCTAACACCAACATAAGGGCTGTGCATATGTATATTAGCGTAAATGAAGGCAGACAGAAATTATAAGAATATATTCAGCTTTAATTAGGGAAAGACTCACAGAACCCATGGTTCCAGCGGAGAACAGGAAAGCAGAAGGGGCGGGGGAGAGGACACCAGCAATATTTATTAGTAAAAAATCTCCTCAGGCGACCCTGCCCTACACGCAAGGTGATTGGCTGGGGTTACCCCTACACATGTGTATGTGCATGCAGAGCCGTACACACCTGCACATGCATGTGCAAACACACATGTATATCACACAGAGTAAAAATCAAAAATGCAAAAGACAGTGGAGATGCCAATGCTGGTTTCTTAAGTGCTTTTGAAGATTCAATGATGCTTACTATCAGTAGAGTGTTTAGAGCCATGTGGGCACATGGTGGGTGTTGCTGGTGGTTGTGTTATGCATTCAGAGGTATTTTGCACTGGGTCCTTGTCTGTGAGAATCAGTATATTTTTAAAAACATATTCATATCTGAGTTGTGTGAGTGCACACTGTTGGCAGGCAGGAGTTGCCTGCAGAGGCCAGAAGAAGGTGTCAGGACCCCTAGAGCTGGAGCTATAGGCAGTTGTAAACCACCCAGTGTGGGTGCTGGGAGTTGTACTTGGGCTTCAGTACTTGATCTTAACCACTGAGCCATTTCTTCAGCCCCCATAAATTAATTCTTAAATATACATGAGGATTCATTGTCTTTGCTTTCTGTGATGCTGTGATCAGCATCTTTGAAAATTTTTTAAATTGCATTTTTTCACTTTGCATATGTGTATAACAGCAGATAGTTTAGACCAGTGGTTCTCAACCTTCCTAGAGCTGCGGTCCTTTAATATAGTTCCCCATGTTGTGGTGACCCCCACAACATAAAATTATTTTCACTGCTACTTCATAACTGTAAATTTACTATTGTTATGAATCATAATGTAATTGTCTGTGGTTTCCAATGGTCTTAGACAAGCCCTGTGAAAGGGTTGTTTGCTGCTCACAGGTTGAGAACTGCTGGTGTAAGCTGAGTCAATTCTTTCCTTTTTATCCAGTGGATCCTGGGACTTGAACTCGGGTCATTAGATTTGGTTGCAAGCTTCTTTTCTTGCTGAGCCATCTTGCCTGTGAGATCAACGTCTTCATGTCACATAAAACTGTTCAGTCTTGCCAAAAGTTGTGATATCACTTGATTGCTTTTGGGACATATGAACAAAGTATTCTTCTCTTTGCCTAAATCTTCTTCCCTATCCCTTGCTTTTAAAAAAAAATGGTAATAAGGGGCTGGAGAGATGGCTCAGAGGTTAAGAGCACTGACTGCTCTTCCAGAGGTCCTGAGTTCAATTCCCAGCAACCACATGGTGGCTCACAGCCATCTGTAATGAGATCTGGTGCCCTCTTCTGGCCTGCAAGCATACATACATATAAAACACTATATAGATAATAAATAAATAAAAAAATGGTAATAATAAAGTTAACATATCTTTTAGATGTGAGGTTTAAGTGAGATCATGGATGCAAGTTGATGCAAAAAAAGAAAATTGATACTAATGTACCAATTGATAATTTGGTACAAAGTAAAGTTGTCAAAAACTAGTAATAGTTTGGATTTGGGTTTGTTTTGTGTTTTTCTTTTCTTTTTTCTTTTTTGTTGAAGCTGCTGACCACATTGTAGCTGGTTCCTGCCACCCTGAGTTACAGCATCAAATCCTGAAACAACATTTAAATAGTCAGCCCGCCTCCCAGGGCCCCTACAGTTCTGTCACTGTGTTTTGGTTCGCTCCCACCTTTGGTGCAGAGTCCTGGAACAGTGGTGAAGTTGTCTGTGTCTGAGGTTGTGCCGAGGATGAGTATGGAGTGTTTTCAGCCATAGCAGGTGTTTCAGGTTGGATGTTATTGCCACTTTCACCCACGTCATCATCAGGCCGCCAGCCTCCTTTGATACCAATGCTAGCAGCAGTCAATGGAAGACTGACTGGCTATCATAGCCAACTCTCCCTGTGCTGTTGCTGAGTATGGTTTATCCCCTCCCAGGATGGCAAGGCTTGGTTCTTGATGTGTCACTGTGGGAAATCATACCTTTGAGAGCTGTAGAGGCCTTTAAAAAGGCTTAATGCATTTCTTTTCTTTTTTCTTCTTGGTGTATATGTGTGTGAATATTTGCTTGTCTGTGAGTGTTGGTGGTGTGTTTGTGCGCACACACACGCCTGTGAAGACCAGAAAAGGATGTTGTAAATGTCCTTACTCATACCCTTTTCCTTTGAGGCGGGGTCTCTTGCTGAACCAGGAGCTTTTGGTTTCCAATCAGGTTTAGAACCCGTAAGCCTTCCCACCCCACCCTGGGATTCACGCATGTGCAAGACCAGGTTTGGGTTTTTATGTGTGTGCTGAGATGCTTGCTTTTAACTACTAAGCCCTGTCTCCAACCCTGGATATTATATTTCTTGAAAAAGGGAGTTTTTATTCTTTGGGACTTGGTTGGTTGTTGTGAGAGTGGGCTGTCATGAAAACCCTTGTTTCTTTCTTTTTTATATGCCTCTTCCCCATCCACTTCTCTCTTACTACGACACAGTCAGGGGGTCTTGCCAGGTTGGTGCCTTGCTGTTTGGATCTCTAGCCACCAGAATTATTTGCCAAATGAATGTCTTTGCCGTTTAAGGTACTAAACACAGTTGTTCTGTCACAGCAGCAGGAAAGAGACTCCGACTCTCTTTGTCCTCTCTTTGTGTTAGTAATGCTGTGCTGCCAGGCGCCCTGTTTTTTGTTTCCTAGCATCTGCAGTACCTGTACTATTTCCTCTGGGATGAGTGCTCCATGTCCATAGCCCCCTCCAGTGCCTCAGCCTCTGTAGCCATTCCCTGTGCCTAATGTTGATGTTTCCCTAGGGGTGTCCTTTACTCGAAAACTTCCCAAGTGTTCCCTCTTGTTTCTCACCTATAGCCCCAAGGATCAGGTGTTTGAGGATATATGAGGTGTTCGTGTTCTCTGTGCTATTTGTTACCCTTCCCGTTTTTTTGAGGTTCATTATATCCATCTGGATTGCTCCCCCTTTCCCAGTTACTCAGCCAATTCCTTAAAGACCTGGGTGCATAGCTGACCTCTTCTAGCCTTCCTTATTTCTGTCTTTCTACGCATGGGCCTTGGGGCAACCTCTCCAAATCCCACAGCTGGTTTTTGTATCATCCTTTATAGGGTCTGATATAAGATATGGAGCACTTCAAAATTCCTGTATCATCTGTGCACAAAGGCCAGACTGACCTCTGTGCTGTTGCAGTTTTAGAACATGTGGTGCTGAAACACGCACCTCCTGTAATTCTTAATATAGTCAATATGTGAGCTCAGTGTCCCTGTGAGCACCAGTTTGCCTAGAGGTACTCAATCCTTTGTGACCACCCTTTCCCACCATGATACCGTGATTCTCCACCCTTGGGTACAGTCTTCCTCTTTTGCAGTTGGTTTGTTCAGTTATTGACGCTTCACCCACTTTCCTTGGGGCCATGGCTTTCCCTATCCTCAAGTCAGAGCCCAGAGTTCATAGTCCACCCTTCAGCAGTTGGTTGGCAGTGCCCGTATCTCTCTCGTCCTTTGGTCTTAGTAGACTTCTTCAGTGGATTAGGTGAGCCGCTAGAAGGCAGACAGTAGCAAGGAGTGGTCCTGCTGGGTGTGGTGGATCTCAGAGAAATGTTACTGCTTCTGGTTTTCATTTCCTCCTGGAATATTTGTAGAACACATAGTAGGGCAACTTGATACTACTGTAAATGTGTATCTGTCAACCCTGTCTGTGCCCCTAACAGCTTGTCCGTCAAGAAATTCTGTCTGTGTCTGCTTGTGCACACGCACTTCCACGCATACACATGTGTGTGCTTATGTATGTACTGGTGCAGTGCATGTGTATGTGCATGTGGACATCAGGGCTGGATGTCAGGTGACTTCCTCTATTGTATTCTACTCTAGTTTTTGAGGAAGAATTTCTGACTGAACCTGGAGCTCACAGATTCAGCTATATTCTTGGCCAGTGAGCTCCAGGGTCTCCTTATCTGCCTTCCCCCAGAACTGGGGTGGCCATTGCACAGTTTCTGGCTTTGTACATGAGCGCTGGGGATCTAAACTTAGGGCATCTATTTTGCTTGCACAGAAAGAGCTTTGTTTGCTAGGAACACTAGGATTATAGATATTCATGCTAGGTGTCTGACTTTTTTGTGTGTGTCCTGGGGTCTAGGAACTAAAACTCACACCCTCATGCTTGTATGTCAAGCACTTTTTACCTGTTAAGCCATCTCCCTAGCACCTGGTTTGTTTGTTTTTGAGACAGGTTTTATTGTATAGCCTAGACAAGTCTTGAACTCCTGTCCTTTGTCTCAGTCTTGTGAGTAGCTGGGACTAAGTTTCCTAACACTGTATCTACTTTCAGACTTCCTTCCCCCTCCAGTATACTGTTTAACAGAGGCCACAGAAGCCTTCGAATGGCACTGCATTAATGTCCCTCTAAGAGCCTTAATAGTCCTTCCCTGTGGTGACATTTGCCTTTGCCCTGTAGATCACACCTGAAGCCAGAGAAGATGAGTTTAGTAGCTTGTACTCTCTCAGCAGGAGGGGAGAGAAAATACTTCTTCGGATGTGTGCGTCAGCCTGGTTGTTTGTAGGAGGGTCCATGGAACAGATTTTCTATGGCTCAAGTGCTAATAGGCGAGGCCAGGCAGTTCTACTGGGGTGGTGCCCTCAGGCATGTTGGAAGGTTTGTCAGAGAGGGATTGAAACCGTGAGAGAACCTGGTCACTTGAGAGCTGGAAGAGGGGGATGTCTGGTACTTTTATAGGTGACCCAGTGCCTGTGCTGGATAGTTTTTGGTCTACTTGACACAAGCTCGGGCCATCTAGGAAGAAGGAACCTCCACTGAGAAAAGGTCTCCATGAGATTGACTTGTAGGCGAGTCTGTGGGGGCATTTTTTGGATTCATGATTGATGTGGGAGGACCCAGTCCACCATGGACAAGTGACAGTGCCACCCTGAACAAGTGGTCCTGAGTTGTTTAAGAAAGCAGGGGGAGCAAACCCTGGAGGGCAAGGACACAGTAACACCAGTAACTAGTGTTCCCCAGAGCTTCCGCTTTGGTGCCTGCCAACTTTCATTTGTGATAGACTGTGATCAGGGCACGTAAGCCGAATATATCCTTCTCCGTAAGTTATTTGTGGTCATGGGGTTTCATCACAGCAATAGTAAACAAACTGAGACAGTGATCTTATTTTTAATCAGTGCTTAGAATTCTGCATTGCGCATATTCTGTGTCGCTTGTTACCCTGGCGGATGCCTTGTGTGAGTGTTCTGCAAGGTTGCTCACGTCCCGCAGGAAAACAGCGCGGTCTTGCTGTGGGTGCCAAGCCAGCCGACCTCAGGTGAAGACCCGGCTCCTGCTAGCCAGCCAGTTCCTAGAGGTCAAGGCTGCTTTCCGTGCATGCTGGAAGAGGCACTAGGTATGAGCAGAAGCATTGGCCCTGAGGCGGAGCAATATGTTAGAACTTGCCAGAGATGGGCAGTGGGCAGCAGGAGAGGCTTCTGCAGGAGGATGCTGGGGAGACCCACAGAGGGAGGATGTAATGGGTGCACTGACGTGCCTCCATTTGTCATGCAGGAGATGGGTGGTGACAAAGGGGGCCTTCTGTCCGTGCCACAGCCCAGTGCTTCACCTCCCTCCCTCAGTCCCCTAATACATGTCTGTATTCTACCTGCTAGTCAGGGTCATTTTTTATAATCACAAATATTATTCTGTCACTTGAAAATCTAGATCTTTATCAGCCACAAAGTACAAATCTCCAGTGTGATGTTTACCCACTGTGCCTTCCTGTGATCTGCTCACTCTCCATCGACATCTGTCTAATTAGAAATCCCCACTCAGCTGTCTCAGAATGGCACCCGATGCCTACTGCTAACTCCCAGCTAAAGATTACCCTGGCATGTTCTTCTGCTGCCCATCCCTCAGCACAGTGACCCCTGGTCTTCAGTTCACAGATGTGGTATGTTCTGTTACCTTTTCCTCCCAAAGTGTTTCTGGAATCTTCTTCCTTCTTCTGCCTCAGCTCCTGGTTTCTCAGTGCAAGATGAGGCCCGGTGTGATCAGAGTTAAGGCACCAGTCTGCCTCCTGGGCTGCCTCGGTCGTTCTTTCTTCTAATATGTGTGTCCTAGTGCAGCCAGAAGTTTGTAAAAGGCTGGCCTGGGTTAACGGCTTCCTATTGATAATGACCTTCCCCAGTCGGACTTGTGTCCCAGCATCACTTCGTCAGCACCACTCTGTCTTCCTCTGTGCTCCCCTTCCTCAGAGCCGCTCAGCTTGCTGGTCCCTCTGCTTCAAATTCGTTGGGTTCATGTAATTTTACAGATCTGTACATTCCTTTACCCAGAATTCTATCAGTACAGACGTGAAAAAACAAATGGACCTCTTAGAAACCAGACAGGAAACTAGCCACATACCTGTCATGCCATGTGTGATTTGTGTGTTGGGGTGTGTGTGACTAATGAAGGCTCCACTGAGAAGATACATCTACAGTAAACACTTGGAGAAGTTGAGGGGGTGAGCCCTGGGGACATCTGAGGAAACAGTATCCTAGGCAGAAAAAGCCCCCCACCCCACCCAGCATAGCCTGCTGCTGGACCTGTTCCATAAGCAGCAATACAGAGTGATTGAAAGAGAGAAGAGTCTGTGCATGATAGGTTCTCATAATTAAAGCAATCATTATTTTATGTGTATGAGTGCTCTGCCTACATGTGTGTATGTGTACCACATGCATCCCAGGTACCCACCAAAGTCAGAAAAGGACATTGGATCCTGTGGGACTAGAGTCACAGATGGTTGTGGCTGATGGAAATCAAACCTGCATCTTCTGGAAGGACAGCAAGTACTCTTAACCACTGAGCCAGCTCCCCATCCCCTCTTATAACCTTTCTCTTATGAGTTAAGAGCCATTAGAGGATTTTGAGCTGGAGAATAAAGTTGCCTGATTTGGGTTTTAAAAGGATCTGGACAGCTTCCCTGTGAAGAACAGACTGTAGGGGGCAAAGATGAAAGCAGGGAGATGAAGATCAGGAATACCTTCAGTGAGAGCTGCTGGCGTTCAGGGCAGGCTGGTCGTGGGGACAGGACTGCAAATCGATCACATTCTGGATGCTTTGGGAAGGAGGAGCAACTGATAGAGAGGCCAACAGATGGATGTGGGTGAGACTGAGTACTCTCAAGATGATTACAGGATGTTTATCTTAGCTCAGCTGGGATGGGGCTCCCTCAAACAGGTGCCTCTGATACCCACATGCTATGACCTGCATGGGATGTCTTGATTGGGGTGATAGGAGGATGAAGAAATGACAGACTCATAGAAATGTACAAAAAAGCTGAAATTAGAAGGGCCATGCTCTCTGAAAGTACACCAGCAGCCCAGACACTCTGTGTTTTTATTATGTACTGCTAAAGGAGTCAGGTTAGCTGATCTTTGTTAGGAGAGCAGTCTCGGGCTGCAGTCACCCCAGAGGAGGAATTTGTCAGCATTTGTACAGACATAAGGACCAGAAGAAGGCCTTGCCGTTCCTCCAAGCCTGACCTGGGGAAGTCCTTGCCAGTACCATGAGTCTGAGGCATTAAGGTTCGTGACATGGCTGTTCCCATATTAGCAGTGCACATTCACTCAATGCTGCATCTGTTCCCATACCTTTGTTAATTGTTTATCTAGCACTCTGTGTGTTTTCTTTGTGGTCAGCAGCTCAGGCATAGTTTACAAATCCATTGCTTAATGTTGAGTCTCCAGGAGAATAATAAACTCCTCAAAGAGCAGGGATGCATACCTTTGAGCCATGTGCCACAGGAGCAGGTTACAGAGTTACTTTCAGGCAGAGCTACATTTGCCCAGAGGGCTTTGGCCCAGGCCTTTCTGGTGCACTGATTACATCTTTAGAACTGTGCACCAGAGAGCAAGGTGGAGATTGTGATCTAAAATATTTCCAAAGTAGGTTCTACTTTCCATTTCAAGAGAAAATATACTATTATAGAAGTGGACCATTCTACTGAAGATAAATGAGCTTCACAACTTGCCCGTGAGTGAAGTAAATTGCCACTTACAGGTGGGTGCTCCCTCCCACCCACCTGTCTTCCTTCCCTCCTTCGTTCCCTTTCTCCTCTTTTTCCTCCTTCCCTTTCTCTTTCTGATTTATCTCTGTAGCCCGAGATGGCCTCAGGTTTATGACCTTCCTACCCCATACCTCACTCAGTCTGCGGTTGTGCTCTGCCAAACCTACTTTCTCTTTTCTTTTTCTTTTAAATTGCATTTGTTTGTGTATGTGTGTAGATGCATCGGAACAATGGAACACATGTAGAGAGGTCATACTCATTAAATTTCTAAAGAATAGAAAGGAGAAAATCATCGTATTGTGACCACCACCACTTTTCCATATGCTTTCCAGTAAACGATTCCTGGGGTGTAGTTGCAGAATCATCTCAGAAGAGGGTTGTGTGGGTTGCATTCTTACGCAAAGTGAACATGTTATGAATTACGGAATCGCCTCAGTTTCTTAAGTTGTTTACCAACTGCCAGGTAGAAAATATTCTCTCCTGTTAGTTTCTGTTGAGTAGTAGCTCCTATTTTAATTTATATTTACAACTTAGAATGTTCATTTTTAATCTGCTGTCTGTTGGCTTTATATGGATAGTCACCATTTCATTTTTTCTTTTGGGTTGTCTATTTCCTGTTCTCTGGTTTGGTTTTGTTTGCACAGTGTTGTAATTGGACCCAGGGCCTTGGATTAGTGCTAGGCAAGAGCTGCATTGAGCTACATCCTTCTTATTGGTTATTTATATTTTTATTTTTGATTTTTAAGATTTTTGAACACTAAGAATCGTAATTTTTCTTCTGTATTTGATGAGGTATTTTCTGTAAGGCTGATGTGTGTCTTTCAGTTAAATTTGTTTGGTACATTTCATAATAAAGGAAGTTGTTAATGTTCATGATGCTATTTCTGACACTAGTTAGGTGTATGTGTGTGCATGAATGTGCTCATATGTGCACACACCCTCTCACGCATGTGGAAGCATGGAGATGTCAGGTATCTTTTTTTTTTTTTTTCAAGACGGAGTTTTTCTGTAGCTTTGGGGCCTGTCCTGGAACTAGCTCTTGTAGACCAGGCTGGTCTCGAACTCACAGAGATCCGCCTGTCTCTGCCTCCCGAGTGCTGGAATTAAAGGCGTGCAACACCACCGCCTGGCTGTCAGGTATCTTTTCTTGATGGCTCTTCACTTTTATTTTTTGAGACAGGACCTTATGGAATCTGAAGCTCATTGATCAGTCAAGCTCTGGCCAATGAGCAGCAGGGATCCACTTGTCTCTGCTCCACCCAGTACTGAGGTTACAATATACCATTGTGCCTGAGGTTTACCATGAACCCTGGGGATCTCGGCTCAGGTCCTTATTGTGCATGACAGGCATTTTATTAAGTGAGCCACCTCCCCAGTGCATTCTTTACTTGGGAAAGCCATTCCTGTTCATTGTAAGGGTTGCTTTTAGCATTTTGGTGGGTTTTGTTTTTGTTTTGAAATAAGATTATATTATATGTGTTATAAGGTTACATTGTTAATTTTACCCCTTATCTGCTGACTTTGGTGACTTGAACCGCATGCTCTGTATGTACTGAATTTTCATATTTAGTGTGTATATGTCTACTTTATTGCTTTTGTTCACTTTGATGACTTAAATCATTGACTTAAAAGTTACTTAATTGTATGTTATCCTGAGCCCTTTCCCTTGTTTTCAGGATAAGGAAAGTTTATAAAATTCTCCTAGTTCATTTGATCAGCAGTGGTTTAGGAAGGAAAAGCAAAAGGAGAGGATGGTGGCTGCAGATATATGCCGTGAGCCCTCTTTCATCAAGGGGGAAAACCTACCGAAGAGACTTCTTTTTGTTTTTGGGGTTTTTTTAATATTTATTTATTATGTATACAATATTCTGTCTGCATGTATCCCTGAAGGCCAGAAGAGGGCACCAGATCTCATTACAGATGGTTGTGAGCCACCATGTGGTTGCTGGGAATTGAACTCAGGACCTTTGGAAGAGCAGCCAGTGCTCTTAACCGCCGAGCCATCTCTCCAGCCCTTTGTTGTTGTTTTGAGACAGGGTCTCTTCATGTAGCCCTGGCTGCCCTGGAGCTTTCTATGTAGACCTCGATCTCCCGCTCTGCCTACCCTCCCACATGCTAGATTTAAGGCATGTGCCGTGATCAGAGAGCTATATCCTCAGCCCTAGATTAGACTATTCTTGGACATTCTACAATTAATCATGTAGTATATATTCTTTTTTTTTTTTTTTTGACATAGGATTTCACTGTGTAACCCTGGCTGGCCTGGAACTTACTGTATAGAACAGTAACCTTGCACTCAGAAAGTGCTGGAATTAAAGGCTTGTTCTAGCATTCAGTGTATTCTTTGAGTTTTATTGACGTGTATATCATCAAAGATATACAGACACAGACAACAAAGTAGATTTTAATCAGGAAAACTCCTGCATTCCAACTTGGTCTAGCATGAACTGAACCAGGCTTCCAGTTCAATAGAATCGACTGGCTGAGTGTTTCAAGGAAGAATGAGAAAACACCGAGGTGTGCAGAGGCTCAGTGGGGTTAGGGAGCTGGGGCTTACAAACCCTGGGAAGGCAGGGTTGGCTCATGTCAGACCTGCCTGGTTTTGTTAACTGATGTTTGTGATGTCAGCCCTCCCCCACCCGCCAGGCCAGGAGACAGGCAGGGCCCAGCTGGAAGAACAGTTCGCTCCTTGTAGCAGCCTCAGCCTTTCTTAGACAGGTGCCCTAAGGTGGGCTAGGGTCGTCCTGGAGGTGGGTCCCTGAGCTGTGAGCAGTAGTGTTCGTGCAGCTCTGGATAGTCTGTGGCTAAGGCCTGGTCAGCAAGCGAGCTTAGGAGTCTGCTTGGTCAGAAGCCATCCGTGTCTGTTTCTGTTGTCTGATCTGTTCACTCACCTGCTGATGGACAT
This sequence comes from Microtus oregoni, assembly GCF_018167655.1. Classification (NCBI taxonomy): domain Eukaryota; kingdom Metazoa; phylum Chordata; class Mammalia; order Rodentia; family Cricetidae; genus Microtus; species Microtus oregoni. Next base: position 21,469,573 of record NW_024543075.1, on the reverse strand, counting down.
TCAGTGGGTCCTTTGCTCAGCGTTCTTTTTTCAGTCTTCATTTCTCTCAGATTTTTTTTTTTTTTTTGGAGTTGCCTAGTTGTGGCGGTTATTTTCAGTAATCTGAAAATATCTCTTACGTTCTAAGAGACTGGAACTTTCTCTGGACCACACAGCCAGTTAATAATACACTTTGAAGTCACTTAAGACCAAAGACTGATAGCCTCCTGTGTACTCAGACTGTCTGTTTAACCTGCCTTAAGGAGAACAATGGAACAATCAACCTTACTTGCCTTGGATTCCGGTGAAGTCAGCTTTTACAACCTTAGCCAATGCGCAGCTGCACTCTTCAGTTCTGTACTCTTCTGTTTCCCTGGCCAGAGTAAAGCACGCGAGTCATTAGCTGAAAGCAGCAAATACAGAAACTGGAAGCAGCTCCCAAAGATCTGCCATAAAGGTTGAAAGCACCCATTTATGGATACTGGTTGGTAAACAATATTTGTTGTCCAGTCAGGTGGGATCAGTTGGAGCCAGTGACTTAACTCCTTGTAGAACTCTGTTAAAGATTTCTGTCAAGTATCCCATTCCTTCTCCATGGGATGCTTTCTGTGCTGTTCAGTAAGTATTAAACAAAGGCCTTTGTGAGGGACAGACACACAGACACAGATAGACACACAGAGAGACTTAGTTACACACAAGACAGACAGACACACACAGACAGAACATGCAGGGGACAGATTCACAAGACAGCCTTTGGCAGGCACAGATTGAGACTCATACACAGACGACAGAGGACACAGGGAGCACAAAGTAGAGAATTCAGATCTGGCCTTGGTTAAATGACTCCAAGGGGAAATCATTTTATTTCTTTTCTTCATGCCATGGTGATTCAGTTAATCACTAATGCGTTCTAATTGTTGAACCCAGTCATAGTGTGGGCTAATTTTCAACCACCACGCCGATTTCCCTCCTGGCTCATGTGTTTACAAGTCCCTCCAGCGATGCACTAGAATTCCATTCTCTAGATTGTTGTTACATGTGGCATGCCTGTATGTGTGAAATGCGTCTCATTATGGTTTTAAATTATATTTTTCTGGTGGCTAATGACATCAAGCTCTTTTTTTCATGTACTTATTGGCCATTTTTACATCATTTGTCTGGTGTGTTCAAATATTTTACCTGTTTTTGTTGATGTTATTTTTCATTTGTTGGAGGTCACATTATATATTCTAGATAGAATCTTGTTAGGCAGATATATTGTATGTGCATGTATTTGCATGCACAGGAAAATAAACTACTAGAATATCATTTATAATAGGACAGAAGATAAACTCTGCACAGTAGGAATAAATCTAATGAGAGACATGAAGCCTCTCCACACAGACAGTTGCAAAATATTGCTGACCAAGATTAAAGACTTAAATGGAAATGTGCTTTCTCATATTGGAAGATTTCTGAGTCAGGTACGAGATAATGCACACTTGTAATCACAGCATGTGTGAAGTGGAGGCAGGAGGATCGGGAGTTTCAGGCCATTTCAGCTACATAGTGAATTTAGAGTCAGTCTGGGAACATGTCTCAGAAACAAAATAAAACAAAAAATAGGTTTTTGTTTTATTCAAATTGATATATAGTCATCGTAGTCCAATCAAAATCCTGTCCATCTTTTTTGAAGAAATAGCAGGTTCACTCTAAAATGCATATGGAAATACAAAGGATCTGGAAAAAAGATCCAAAATGTCTTCTTGAAAAGATCAAAATTGGAGAATTTCCACTAACTTTAATTATAAAGCTTACTGTCAAACTGTGGGATGAACAGTGGCATAGTACAAACAGTACAAAAGCCAGGCAGCAGAGAGAGATGAACATTGGTACTCAGCTTGCTTCTTTTTATTCAGTTTAAAACTCTAGCCCATGAATGGCAAGGGCAAGGAAAATAGGCCCTTCCTCCCAACCCCTTGCTTCTGCGACAAGACAGGCAGGAGCACCGACCTGGACCTTGGGAGCTTGAGATCTGGCCCTGCCACTCACCAAGTGCAGCTATCTAGAGAGCAGGCCCTGCACCTTGCTCCTGACTAAACAGTAGAGCTGGCCCTGGTGTTATGAGTGTGGGTGAGCTGAACCCAAGGCTGTGAGCTCTCCTTCTGTCTGCTACATTGGGTGAGCTAGCTGGGGCTGTGTTGGGGAGCATCATCACTGGATGGTGATGATGAGGGAAAGCTGCCAGGCTGACGAGCTAAGCTACCACCCAGGCCCAGAACCAGGCCTATGAGTTAGCCCCCCTCCACACCCATCTCATCTATGAACTGCTGGAGCTTGTGAAGGGGCTGGACCTACAAACTCAAAGCTTCAGGATCTCCATGCACAAGGCAACAGTAGGATATCCGAGAGTCCCAGTGAGGGCCCAGTATCGAGAGTGTGGCAGAAGCCAGAGGCCTTGAACCAGACCAGTGACTCACTGCAGTGACACAAGTACAGATGTGTGGACTAAAGGGTGTACTGTGTAATTCACTGGGCTGCACTGAGATTTTGTGTTGTTTGTTTGTTTTAGTGGTTTTATTCTTAAATTTTGTTTTGCGGGGGGGGGGCAGCTTGCAAGGGCAGAGGGTGGAAGCAAGAGGACAGGGAGAGATGAGTGGTATCAGGATGCATGATGTGAAATCCACAAAGAATCAATAAAAAGTTAAAAAAACAAAAACAAACCCACTCTGGCCTGTGGGATGGTGCTGCCCACTTATCTCAGTTAACCTAGTCTGCAGACTCCCTCACAAATGTGCCCAGAGGTTTGCTTCTGTGGTAATCCCCTCCAGTTGACAGTGGATTGACCATCACAGCATCTTAGCATTGTATTACATAGTGACTCTTCCTTTGCTGAGTTGGAGACACCATACCAAAGAACCTTTCTGGTTGAACTCTTGCCATTTGTATTAAGTGATGCTTTCAACAGTGCATGGGCTCCTTTTCCGTGCCTAAATTGGCTGGTGTAGATAACTGAAGGGGGGAGCGATTTCTTTCGGCTCCCAGTGTTAGAGGGCACAGTCAGTACTCAATGTCCTTGCCTCAGAAGCCTGAGCAGGAACATCATGGTGGAAGAGAAATGTTCCGTCCATGGCAGACCAGGAGGAGGGGAATGCCAGTGCTCACTTGACTTTTCCTTTCCCTCCTTTAATTTCATCCAGGCCCCCAGGATGGCCTGGCACATCCCACATGTGTGTGGGTCTTCGAGGTATATATTTCCTTGTATGCTTCAAGAAGTTAGGTCTGGCAGGTGCACTCAGCCCTCAGAACATGCTTAGGTGTGGCCTGTCACCCTGAAGATGCTGCTTCCTGCTTTCTATATATAAAGCAAGAAGATGCCCAGGCAATGGGATGTAAACGTGGAAGTGAGGGAAGTGAAAGAGCAGCAATAAAATGATAGCTGGAGGTAGTGAGAGGCCTTAGAGACCCCAGCACCATGCAGTTCACATCCAGGGTTGAAGTTTGCAGCCAAGAGTATATGTGCTGTTTACATCTCTAGACAGACACACGCGTGCACAAAGACAGACAGATACACACACACTGATTTTCTACATTCCAAGAAGCTCACAGCTTGTGATGTGCACCTTACCTGCTGCCTGTAAAGCAGTACCACCTTTCAAGGAGAGTGTCAACATTTGCAATAATGCCTAGCATGCAGTGAAGATTTAAGGAGCGTCCAAGTGGAACTTGAGGCACCAGCCTTGATTCTCAGGCTGGAAGATGAGGAGGGCCTTACGCAGAACCCAGTCGAAGGGATTTTGCACCTCTCAGATGAAGGACTTGTTGTAGTTGACACTCAGGCAAATTGGATGTGGTCAGTAAACATTCCTTGAATGAATAGGTGGTTGGACTAGATTGGTGTTTCCCATGGGAATGATGTGAGGTGGTTATAGGTAGGACAAAGACATTTTACATCTTAGTAAGTAAGTGTTTATTACAGTGTGTGTTAGAAGAAAATACAAGCGAGCAGTTAACTGTGAAAAAGAAAAGCGAGTCATTTAAAGACCTACTGTGTTGAGCAGGCAGTGGATGAGTATTTGGAAGTTAAAGCAGGAGTGAATTAAATAAAGACTGGGCCACTGTTCAGTGTCTTTCCAAGTCGGAGAGCTCTGTCTCTTTGGATATAGGCATTGAAAAGAAAGTTGGGTCTACAGAGAAGTGTTCTAGGGTTTTTTCGGGGGGAGGGGAGCACAGTGGAACTGGCAAGTAGAGTTGGTTGTTAGCATCGTGGGCGGTGCAGATTAACTGCTGCTGATAGCGTTGCAAGCGTTCGCTATCTATGGGGCAGTCCTGGGTTCCTGGGTCAGTTAGTTCTTAACAAAATTGGGACATCTGCATGTGGAGTTTCCATAGCCAGTGTTCATGCGGAAAACTGTTCCCATTCTTGGTTATTTTCTGAGGATAAACCCTGAAGTGGGATCGTGGGCTCATCATGTGTGCGTGTATTCCATTGCACAGATCTTGTGGGCTCATCATGTGTGCGTGTATTCCGTGGCACAGACCTTGTGGGCTCATCATGTGTGCGTGTATTCTGTGGCACAGCACCTTGTGGGCTCATCATGTGTGCGTGTATTCTGTGGCACAGCACCTTGTGGGCTCATCATGTGTGCGTGTATTCCGTGGCACAGATCTTGTGGGTTCATCATGTGTGCGTGTATTCTGTGGCACAGCACCTTGTGGGCTCATCATGTGTGCGTGTATTCCGTGGCACAGCACCTTGTGGGCTCATCATGTGTGCGTGTATTCCATGGCACAGATCTTGTGGGCTCATCATGTGTGCGTGTATTCTGTGGCACAGACCTTGTGGCACAAGTGTGCCTGGTCACCACCTGGCAGCAGAGCTTGAGTGCCCTCTTCCTTCTCTAAACCCAAGGTCTACTCAGAAACAATTTTGATGCCAGTTTGAAAGAAGAAAGAGCACTCTTATTTGCGCTTTTATTTTCCCTTTAAAAAGTATTATTGAGACTAAGTTTTTTGTGTTTGTTAGTTAGTTGTATTTCTTTTGTGAATTGTCCCCAAATATGGCTTTTCATCCATTTTTGTTTCTTCTGGGAATTTGGGAGTGCTTCCTCCCTAATTTGTGAGAGTTCTTTATTTTGTGAGGATATAAGTGTTTTGTGGTGGGCTTCTGGTAGTTCTGGTTTAATCCTTGCCATTTAGGTTTATTGGCTAGTCAGGCTTAAGTGTCTCTCATGGGGAAGGCGGCTCTTTGATTCTATGGTGCGCAGGTCTTTGCACTTTACTCCTTTGGAGTGAGATCTCTTTATCCTGTGTGTGTCTCACGGTCTTTTGTCAGTAAGGGCTGCCGTCCCCTGTGCCGCCAGGTGCGGTAGGTATTTGCTGGCTTGGCTGCGTAGTTTCCACTATAGCCACAAGTGCTTTTCTCACTGTGGCGGTTAAAGACCATTGAACATAGACCTGAAACTATGTTTTGATGCCTTCTGATCCAAGTCAGATGAAAGGGCCAATATTCAAACTCACAGAGTGAGAGTCAGAACTTCAAAAAAAACCCTCAGACAATACAGTGACACTTTCTTTTAAAAAGCCCCCTGTAACTAACTCATGGATTCTGTGCCCTGGAGGCCAGTAAGCATTTCTTTGTGTGAATACGCCAGTTCATTTAGTTAATCTCACATTGGTGACCTGTAAATCCCAGAATCTGACGCTCATCCTCCTTCCTTTAAGCAGCCTTCTTTTCCTTCTTCACCTACCGTGTGTTGTAAAAAGTCCTGTATGTTGGCTGTCTGCCCGGTCAAATGGTGAGGTCCTGATCTATCGACTCTAGAACACTCCCTTCTCCTTTCCTGTGGTAAGGATTGGAAAGAATTGTGGTTGCTTCAGCTAAAGATACGCTTTTGCCACTAGATGGCACTACAAGATTCCTCTGAAAACAATCTCCACAATGAGAAGCTAGCTCACTGCACCTCAACATGGACCTCAAAACTTCCGGAAACAGTCTTCATTCTTCCTGTGTGTAACACATGGTGCTATTTTCTATTTTTATTCTTGTCTTCATAGTTAAAAAAAAATGAAGATTTTTCACAGTGTTCAAATTGAATTTGATAGTAATGAGGCACACACTGTTGAAATCCATACTGTTTAATTTTTTTGTTCTTATTCATTTATTTTGTGGTATTAGGATTGAATGTAGTGCCTTAAGCAAGAAAGGTTCCACTGAGTTGTTTTGTTTTGTATTTTTGCTTGCTGAGACAGGATTTCATTACTTAGCCCCAGCTTGCCTGCCTGGAACTTGCTATGTAGATCAGGCTAGCCTAGACCTCTCAGATCTGCCTACCTCTGCCTCCTAAATGCTGGGATTAAAGGTGTGAACCACCATGACTGGCTCTACAACTGAGCTTTACCCTTTGTCTACAGACTGAGTAAACTCACTGTGGTCAGACTGTAAGTGTGTTGTTTGCTTTGGACTGTGTAGACTCAGGTAGCAAGGCCTGGCCATTAGTGAGCATGTTTGCATACTGTATTAAACACCTCACTCCACGTGCTTCCTCATGGTACCTGCACATGTGCAAACACCAGTGAGAGACAAGCCTGTACAGAAATAATGTCACTTACTAGGGCAAGGCAGAAGTCAGTCTTGTTACCTAGTGTAACACATCTGTAACCTCAGCCCTTGGGAGGGTGAGACAGGAGGAATGCAGATGCTGAGACCAGTCAGGATATATAGGAGACCTTGTCTCAAAACCAAAATCAAATAAGAAAAGGTGTTTTTTTTTTTTTTAAAAAAAAAGATGTATTTATTTATTATGTATACATTGTTCTGCCTGCATGTATTCCTGCGGCCAGAAGAGGGCACCAGATCTCATTATGAATGTGAACCACCTTGTGATTGCTGGGACTTGAACTCAGTACCTCTGGAAGAGCAGCCAGTGTTTTTAGCCTCCGAGCCTTCTCTTTAGCACAAGAGAAAGAAGTCTTATTGGTAGTTACAAGGAAAAGATGTAGTGTCTGCTTCTGGGAGCTTAGACTGCAGTGTGATGTACTTACTGCACACACCCTTTAGTCCTGACTTAGTTTTAACGAACATGGGGTTAGAGGTGTAAAGATTCAGAGTAGGAGTTAGGAAATTTTCTGTTACAATTGATAATCTTGACATAATGTTTACCTAGTGAACAGATGATCATAAGTCCCTGTGAAGGGTGAGATGGGTTATTTTTATTTAGGGTCCTGGGAAAGGAATTAGCGATAAGAAGAGAGGTGAAACATGATTGAAGTGGGAAACATTCATGGTGGTGTCATGTTAGTGTGAAGATGTCAGGTGGGTCTTGTTAAGGGGGTTGGGAGGCAGTCCATGTGCATTTATTGGCCTTTTGAAGTAGTTATTTTTTCCCTACGTGATTCTTGGGAACTTGACAGTGATACATCGGACTGAAAAATCTATGCTCACTGCCTGCCTTTTCGACTTTCCCAGGTTTGCGGTGAGCATTGGCTATTGGCATGATCCATACATCGAGCATCTTGTGAGGCAGTCTAAAGAGAGGAAGGCCCCTGAAATTAACAGAGGTAAGTGACCATCTGCCTTCCCACCATCTCAGCACCCTGAGCCCTGAGGCTTTACCGATTTGCTCTTAGGGAGCCTTCCAGGGTATATGCTTCACAAAGCATAGGGAAGGCCTTAGTTTCCAGTGTTCTCACGAACCTGGGATTCTATAAAACTTTCTCATCTCAACCTGATCATAAAAATGGTGTTACTGAAATTTGTTTTCTATTTCCTTTGTTTATAAAAGAGATTACATTTTCCTGTTTAAAATCTGTTAATGTCTACAGATGTGGCTCATTCATAGAGTGCTTGCTTAGCATGCACAAGTTCAGGGGTTCAGTTTCTAGTACTGAAAAATATGCGCGCGTGCGCACACACACACACAACCTCTTTATAAGCCAAGTGTGGTGGGGCATGCCTGTATTTCTAGCACTCTGAAAGTTAAGGCAGGAAAATAGTGAGTTTAAAACCATCTGGACTATACAATAAGGCCCTGTCTCAAAACAAACAAGCAAAAAAACAACCACACACACACAAAACACTAAGCAAAAGAAAACTATCATGTATCTTTCACTATGAACTGTCTGCGTGAGGGTAACCTTTTGTGCCTTTTTATAGCGTTTAACACTGTTGGGCTTTTAAGTCATTTCATCAAGGGTTTGAGGCAGAAACATGGCTTACTTTCTGTCCCAGTGAAAACTAACTGAGAGATCTTAATTCAGCTGTGTGCAGTGTTGGGGAACTTTTGGCTCCTAGCGGTAGATCCTTGCAGATAGTTTCTGTGAGCCATGCAAAGAGATTTAAATACCACGGTTCCCCAGGTAAGGCCATGCTAGTTTCCTTGGTGTTCCTCCCCGTGGTCTTGAGGCAGATTTCCTGATGAGTGTTTCAGAGCCAGTGACCCTTGTGGCACCTGGTTCTCTGGAGGCTGTGAGGGACAGTGTGTGTTGTCCCTGAGTGACTCACAGCTTGTTTCTCTGGAACTCTCTTGAAGGATATTTTGCTCGAGTTCACGGCGTCAGCCAGCTTATTAAAGCTTTTCTCCGGAAGACAGAATGTCGTTGTCAAATTCTCAACCTTGGGGCTGGGATGGACACCACCTTCTGGAAGTTAAAGGTAATTAAAGGTTCTACTACAGTTGCTCCAGTTTAGTTCTTTGGAGATGATTACTTAGTTTAAACTTTTAAAAAATATATTAGGAGAGGGGACTGTCTCAGCTGGTAAAGCAGAGACCCAAGTTCAGTCCCTGGGATCCACATAAAAAGCTGGGCATAGTGGTTTGCACTTGCAACCCTACATTGGGGAGTTGGGGTGGGGCAGAGACTGGTGATCCCTGGAAGTTCTTGGGCCATCTAGCTTAGCGTATGGGGGTTTCCAAGACAACGAGAAATCCTGTTTTGAACAAAAAGTAGAATGCACCTGAGAGGAATGACATTTGAGGTGGTCCTCTGCTCCACATGCATGTGCAAACGCAGTGATCGTGCAAACACACGTGTACAGATGAACATGCATAGAAATTAAAAAAATAAATATATTGAAAGCTATTCAATAGGCTTTTTCATCCCATTCCATCTGCCTAGATACATCCCATAGTCACCCCTACTATAACTGTCAACCCTTTGTTTTTCCTCAGGGCCCAATAAGTTAGATGGTTTCTAATTGTTTTTATACTAAAATTCAATGTGTTTTCTTCTGTGTGTTGATATACAGCATGAAGAAAAAAATTTTTCACCAGAATCACTGAGACCAAATCTATAAATTTATAAATTTGTAATTTTGGTAGTCACTATGATCTGTTGACCATGTAATGTCATTTAGGGTAAGAGTCAGAGATTTGTGAGATGGGTATGCAGGGTTGTTCTGGTTGGAGCTCTGGCTACTCTGAGGGGTAAAGAGGCAGATCTGATCATACTCACAAGGAAGGGACATGACTCTGCTGAAGTTCTGCCTTGACTCCATGATCTTGGTTTTTCTGTGACATGTCCTCTCTGTCACGTGTCCTTTCTGCAGGTTTGTGCAGATTTTCTGACTTCTCTGTGAGGTCAGTCGTGTGTAGTGATGGGTCTGTACATTTCCCTAGATCCTTGTAAGTGTAGAATAAGATAAATAAGAATGTCTGCACATAACCCAGTCTGCTTAGATCATTGGTCTTTAATCAGTTCACCTGATAAGGACTCTGGTCATCAAAGCACCTAGCTTTTGTTTTATGTGAGAAACCAATGGCCAGTGTGATCTTGGTGTTCTTGTTTGCATTGATGAGAGCTTTTATGTGATACAGTGTTACAGTGAGAGCGCTGTGAGGGGTTTCACAGATGGAGGAAGAAGGCCTGGGACAGAGTGTCTTCTGGGATCCAACAACCTGTGGCTTAGAATGGGGACACACATTGCAGTGAACTCAAGTCCTTGTTTACACACAGTGCTTTGGTTATTTGGGGAGGCCTTATTAGTGACATCATTTCCGCAGGCCTATTTTGTCTTTGTAGCAGAGTGTCACGTGGTTGGTATAAGGAACTTGAGCAGATTCTGTGTAAGGGTGTTGCTCTTGAGAGATCCCTCCACTGGGCCTGGGATCCTTTGATCACATGGGTTGCTTTCTTCCTCTTTATTGTAGATAACTTGATAATTATAAATTTGAGATTTTTACTTACAAGCAAAGTTTACTTCTTCTAAGAAGAAAAATTGCCTGTCAGTAGTAAGAAAGAAAATGGCAGAAAGTTTGAAAGTCCTTTGTGGCAAACTTTATATTTTTATTGATAGTCATGTTGATCTGGACCACTTTTTTTCTTAAATCCAAACTTCCTTTTTTAAAATATTTATTTATTATGTATACAATATTATGTCTGTATGTCTGCAGGCCAGAAGAGGGCACCAGATCTCATTACAGATCCACCACGTGAGCCACCATGTGGTTGCTGGGAATTGAACTCAGGACCTTTGGAAGAGCAGGCAATGCTCTTAACCGCTGAGCCATCTCTCCAGCTCCTCCAAACTTCCTTTTTAAGGATATTGTAGATATTTTTCTTGTTTGTTCTTTTATTTTTTTTTAAATTTATGTGTGTAGGTGTTTTGCATGCATGTATGCTTGTGCATGAAGTGCATGCCTGATGTCCACAAAAGCTAGAAGAGGCTGTCAGATCCCCTGGAACTGGAGTTAAAGATGTGGGTCCTGGGAATGGGTCCTGGGAGTTAAACCCATGTTCTTTGGAAGAGCAGTCAATGCTCTTAACTGCGGAGCTTTCTTTCCAGCTCCCTGTTTGCTCTTAGAGAGCAAGAGTTTTAAAAAAGTGATAGGCTAAATCTGGCCCACCACCTGTTTTTATAAATAAAGCCTTATTAGAACACAGTCACTTCCATTTGTTTGTATAGTGTTCATATTTAGCAGCTTTATGACTAGGATGACAACAGAATCCATCTGACCAGAAAAGATTAAACTCTTTTTTTTTTTTTTTTTGGCTCTTTGCAGAAAAGAATTACAAATATATGCCTTAGAGATAATATGCCTTTCCATAAAAGCATAGAAAGAGCTTATCCATGCTCTTACTGTGTCTTTTACCTTCTAGCTAGAAAGGCTGAATCTGCAGAGGTGAAGCTACTACTATGGACTTCCTACTCTTTCTGTGTGTTCTTGGGGAACCCAAGACCCTTTGTATAGATGGGGGTTTCCTGTAGACAAGAAAACTGGGACTGTCACAAAAAGAATGAGGGATAAAGGGTAAAGCCTCTTAAGGTACCTCACCTTCTTAATGTCTCTTTAGTCCTGTGGAAGGAAACAGCATTGACTTTGGCAGTGTGTGAAATGGTTAGCTGTGGTGGCTTCCCTCTGCATCTAAGTGATGCTCTTCCCGGCTGCCCTGCCCTGGACTTGAGGCCTCTGTATCAGCTGATTATCTAGGAGCTCTTTAGGCTTGTGGTGTTAATGCACAGGGAATCGGAGCAACAGTGATTGAAGTATGATTTGCCACAGCTGTTTTTCCTTCAACTGGAAAGGATGCTGGGTGGCTCAGGAGGGCAAGTGCCTGGACTAGCCTTGGAAAGAGGACACTGTCTTATGAGTTATAGGTCATTGTGAATTACCATGTGGGTGCTGGGAATCAAACTTTGCTCCTCTAGAAGTACACTTTTAACCACTTGAACCCTCTCTCCAGCCCTTGTAAGTGTTCACTCCTTGGCCAATTCAGATAAATAGTGGCGCTGGGATCTGGAAGAACAGTTATTGCTCTTAACCACTGAGCCTCCCCCCCCCCCACCCCTGTTTTCACTTTTGGCCCATTCAGATGAATGGTGGAGCTGGGATTTGAGTGTTGTAAGGAGGCCGCTAGTTGGGTTCCTGATCCCCCAGCAGCTCAGTCGGTGGCACCAATTGTGAGAAGGAGGCCACTTGTTGGTTCCTGGATGCTCAGCCCCAAAATAATCACACAGAAACTGTATTAATTAAATCACTGCTTGGCCCATTAGCTCTAGCTTCTTGTTTGCTAACTCTTATATCTTAATTTAACCCATCTCCATTAATCTGTGCATCACTACGAGGTCGTGCCCTACCAGCAAAGTTTCAGTGTGTCAGTCTCTGGCATCTGCTCTATGGCTTCTCCCTGACTCTGCCTTTTCTCTCCCAGTATTCAGTTTAGTTTTTCCTGCCTAGCTAAGTTCTGTCTTGCTATAGGTCCAAAGCAGTTTCTTTATTAATCAATGGTATTCACAGCATACAGAGGGGGATCCCACATTATTTGAGCCTTATTCTTCATTGGCTTTGTTGCAGCAGCAAAGAAATGATCCTAACCCTATTCATGGGATGCTTCTTCATAGTAACTGTTTCATTCTAAATGAATCCCTAAAATGTCGGGCATTACAGATTCTACATTGACTTCATGATGGTCTCTAACTGTTTCAAGTACTTTTGGAAGAATACGTACTGTGTTTGGACACCTCACAACTCCTTCCCAACCACCTCAGTTTCGAGCTCTGTAAACCTTACCTGGACAAATACAGAAACCTCTTTGTTTTTCTTGTATCTATTTTTAAATGCATGTATATGTGTGTGTTTTTTGTGTGTGTACATGTATATATGCGTGTGTATGTGTACGTGTGTGTGTATGTGCCTGTGTATACAAACACATATAGAGGCCAGAAAACAACCTTGGGTCATCCTTAGGAACACCATTTACCTCCTCTGAGACAGGTTTCTCACTGGCTTAGAGCTTAACAGTCAGGCTAGACCACCTGACTAAAGAGCCTCAGGGACCATCCTGTCATTGCCTCCTCAGCACTGGGATTACAAACTCACACCACCATGATTGGCATTTTACATGGGAATTACACTCCGGTCCTGGCCTTGTCAGACAAGCACTTCGCTGACTATCTCCCAGCTTCTGTATTTACTCTTGCTCTTCTTGAATACATTTTCAATGAGACCATGGTAATTTGAAAATGCTCTTCTGGGGCCGCAAAGATGGCTTACTAGCTAAGAGCACTGCTGTTCTTGCAGAGGACCCAGGTTCAGTTCCAGCATCCACATGATGGTTCATAACCATCTTTATTTCCAGAGGATTGAATGCTCTGTAAGGGCAGAAGGCACCCACATGTTGCACAGGCGTTCATACAGGCTCAGGGAACATTCGTGCACATGAATAAAAATAAATAAAACACTTCTGATCATGTGAGTCTCCTGACCTAAAATCCCCAAGTACCGCCATTGCGGTTAGATAATTAGTGCTGGCTCCGTGCAGTGACTACGTGTGTTAAGGATGCTTCTGTGTGCTTTTCTCCAGGATGAAGGTCTTCTCCCAAATAAATATTTTGAAGTCGACTTTCCAATGATAGTCACGAGAAAGCTGCACACCATCAAGTAAGTGTGGCTTTGTTGGGGGACAGTATGTCAGTTGGTGGAGACACAGCTCATGTGTAGTGGCTGGATGCGAGCGACTTCACTGGTCTCTCCCTTCCCTTCCCTGGAGCCAGCAGCCCTGCATGTGTGACCGTCAACATTCAGTGTACATTCTGGGCGACTTTCCTTACCCATTAAGGAAACTTCTCTGAATATTAAAGATTGGTCTTTGCAGAGCATAGTTGAATACTCTGCATTTTTTTGTGTATTTTGATTATTGCTTTATCCTGAGATATAGACAGTAACCTGGCCCCAAATTGATGTAGTGTTTTTTTTTTCTTGATTTGAGTGTGTGGAATGCTTGATGGCTGTTCTGAGGGACTTGAGGAGCTTTAGATGCCTCTTGCTCTCCGGTTTTTTTTGTTTTTGTTTTTGTTTTTGTTTTGTTTTTTTTTGCTGGGGGCTTGGGGTGACTCACTCCTCATGGTAGACTTGAGAACTGAGTTCTCAGAACCCTTTTTGTAGATGAAGAATCTCCTGCTCAGAGATTTTGACTTGCCCAGGGTCACCTGACTAGCGTGGGTGGAGCTAAGATCTAAACCTGACTTCAAAAGCCCTCTTTCAGGACTTAATAGGGTTTTTTTTTTAAATTATTTTTTATACTCTTATCCCACTTTAAGTAGTTATTTTTCAAAAAGCCTAATTATTATATATTTTAGAATTCCATAGACATTGAAACTTTGAGTTTATTCTGTAGAGCTACTACATCCCTATGTGTTGGGAGTGTTTTTCGCTTTCCTGTGGTCTGTACTATGAGTTTTCCAGTTTTTCTAAATATTAGCTACATTTTATATTTTTTTAATGATGAATGGTGACTCTTGGAACTGTATAGTTCTGCTGAGCTCATTCGAACTCTGGGTGAGGTGGGCGTGAATGGGCCTTCGATGAAGCTCAGGATGACTTCCTGGAAAGAAAAACAGGCTTTACTTGTGCATAGTTGTGTGGTTCTCTGGTTTCTGATTTTTCTTCATTTGCTGGATTACAGGAGTTATATTATAAATATTACTGAGCTTTTATTCATGACAAAGAACAGACAGGATCATAAGATACAATTTTGCTCGAGAATAAGCAAGAACTGGAGGTAGCTGGGAAATCCTGGACCTTTTAGAAAATTTGTGTTAGCCTACTTCTAGTTATTTTTAAGTCAGTTACTTGTGATCATTGTGTGATTGAAATGCCAGCTGCAACAGTGCAGAGCTGACGTAACCTGCAGCCTGTGTGAACTGCTGCTGTGCACACAGGGTCAAGTGCAGGTAGACTGAAGAGAGACTTCCAGAGTGGCCCTTGTTCTGCACATTAGCAGTGCACCAAACTTCCCTCATCCAAAAATACGAAATAAAAATGCTCCAGAATCAGAAATACTTTCAGCATTATGTTCAATTAGGGAAGTGTTACAGTAATTTATGCAAATATTTCAGAATCTCACAGACATCCCAAATCTGTACAGTTTCTCGTCCCAAGCATTTTGGATAAGGAGTATTCGGTATGTGCTCACAGTTTGTGATAGACGTCTGCATTTGGCAGTAAGTGCACTCATGTGTTAATTGACTCTTTTCTCCTCTTTCCCATCTTCCCATAGAAACAAGCCACTTCTGTTCAGACCCATCATGGAGTTACACCCAGAGGACACTCTGCAATTAGGCAAGTAGCCTTGCGAGCCGCACAATGGGATCATAACACATTTTGCTTGTTGAGACGCGGCCCTCTCTGCCGTCCTTTCATTATGCTCATCTGCTCAGCTCTGTCTGTCCATATTGCTGCTCAACAGTTTTTTCTTTTTGGTAGTGCTGGGGGTCAAATCTAGGACCTTCTATGTGCTAGTCAAGCCTGGTACCACTTAGCCACATCCCTGAACCCCATGTAATTGTAGTTGTTCCTGACATGTTCTCTCAGTGCCGAGCCTTCCGGATTGTGGGTATTTTTTAGATCTCTACCAGGATTTTCCATTGTGTTCAGTTGTGATTGACAGAGAAGGTCAAGGGGTTTAATAGTCTTTCAGACTCTGAGAGTGGTGTTTTCTAATTATCCACATAGTAGCCTTCAGGCACCCAGACAGACCTCATTTTGTGCACACCTGCAGAGCCATAGTCGAGTTCCCTGTGACCAGAGTCTTGATAAAGCTCCCGCATACGTGTGTGTGGCTGCCAGCCTTTGTTTTCCCATACAGACTGGCTGTACCTGTTGCGACTATTCCCTTTTCTGTAGCAGTTACTGTAAGCTTGGTTAATTGGTGTCACATCAGGATCTGTCGTGAGCATCCTTGTATTTTGCGTTACTTTGATCAACAATGTAGAAGTGTATGGAGTAGAACCTCTTCCCATTGCACACTCTCAATGCAGCATTACCATGCTTGTTATGTTCATTTTTCACCTTTCTTTTTGAATTATGAGCCCTATGATTACAAGGGGTTTATTGTTTGTTTTTGTTTTTTCTTTAGGATCCTGCTGGGTAGCTTGGGTTGAACTAGAACTTAGGTATCTTTTACCTATATCTCCTCAGAGCTGGGGTCACAGGCAGTGCCATCATGCCCAGCTTAGACCACATCTTCTTGGGCATCTTTGTATTCCAGAATTGGCTCAGTGCCCTATACATAATACCAACAAATTATCAGATTGGTGGGCCGATGGGTAAATTAATCTTATATATAGTGAAGAAATCCACCTGAGACGGATTCCCTCTTACTTTAAAACTTTTGTTTTAAAAACTCAAGTGTTCTGGGAAAATTTCTTATCTAAAAAGTCTCTCACTGAAAAGGTCATGGGTTTGATTGGTTGAGTTCAGCCAATATCAGCTTGCCTTTTAAAAAGCTTACTTGAAAACACCAGTACTGATGAGTCATTCTTTGCACATGTGTGAGTGTTATTTATAGACTATGTACCATTGCTCACACCTTCTCTTTGCTCATGCCTTTTCCTGAACTGTAGCTTCAGGCAGCAGTTATCACAGCCTTTATCAGTTACCCTTTGCTCTGTAACAAACCACTGCTAGCCACGTGGCCCAAGGCAGCTTCCGTCTGCTTAGCTCACAGTGTGGCTTGTCTCTTTGAGTTTGGTTCATTTGGATAGAACTTCTGAGTTGGGCTCTCTCTTAGCTAAAGACCTCCAGTGTGTCTCTACGCATTGAGCTAACCCTGTCTGTTTAGAATTACAGTTCCTTGAAGGTCTCAATAACTTGACAATACCCTAGGCAAAATATATTTTCCACACTTCAGTTTATTAATTAGTTGTGTTCAGACATCCGAAATATATATGTTGTAGCAATTTATTAGTCATTTAAAAAGCAACAGACAAGTTGGACAAGCACAATCTGTACAATCATACATTTAGACAAGTCTTGCTGTGCAGTCAAGGCTGCCTTAAAATTGCCATCCCTTTGCCTCTGCCTCACAAGTGGTAGGATTCCTCATGTGTAACTGTTTCTTTCTTTAAAAACTGCAGTTACTAATGAGACCTGTGTACCTGTTTGATACTGTTAGGAAAAAATCTTAAGAAGAGCCTCTCTGCTGATGCAAAATAACTCCAATTAAATCAGATTAGACCAAATAAACAATGCCGACGTTTAATAAATGCCACACTCTCAGGTGGCCAGGAGCAAGGTGGAGGGAAGACTAGCACACGTGGGTACCCTTACCAAAGATGGTGGTGAGGTTAAAATGGCGGCTACCCATGTGTTTGTATTTTTCAAAGCTGCTGTAATCTGTAGATATAAGTTTTACTGATCTTAACATAAGAACACATGGATACAGAAAATTAAATTGAGCACATCACAAAAACACATTTACACATTCACATAGACATACTGTGGCCACATCATTCTAACAGACAGATAAATAAAACACTTGGAAACCTGTGCTAGGGAACGGGAGTGTGGGGGTGAAGGGAGCAGGGAAGCGGGGAGGGAGTGCACATCTAGGAACTGCGTACTTTTAGAGCGTTGTTTGTTTTCGATAGCCCCCCTCCCAATGCAAAATAACTCCAATTAAACCAGATTAGACCAAATCAAAAATGCCCACGGTTAATGAATGCTGCACTCACAGGTGGATCAGGGCTGCACGGCAGGGCGAGGAGCCCAGTCAAACCCTGGAGACCACGTGTTCCTTTTTCTGGCACAAGCCTAAATTTGGTCCCTGGTCAGGACCAAAGCAACTCCCAGGCCAGCGGCTGGGGTGAAGCTTCCAATCAGATACCTCACAACTTCACCTTGGAATCAGGTTGGGCACCACCTTTGTCCACATTGTAATTCACAGTGTTGACTTTTTATTCACAGTACATAAGAGCTTAGCTTCCCAGAGGGATGATAACATTGGAGGAATTCAGAGTGATTAGTATTGAAAAGTTTTGGTCTAGTAGTTTGCTCATATCTGACTGATGTTGAGTATCTGTTTCTTGCAGAAATTCAATACATTCTGCTTCACCCCTGTGAATTTGCTATGCCACCCAATGCATCTCAGTACACATTTAGAAACCTTGAACTCATCAGTTTAGCATCTTCAGTACTAAATATAATCATTTGAGATCAGTACTATCCACATTTTACGATTAAAAGATAGTCACGTGGATATGTTATTTGCCCAGAGACATAAGGCTGGCAGTGGGCTAAGTTGAAATGTGCCCATTTTACTTGAAAGAAGGTTTTTTTTTTTTTTATGATCTGCATAGACCACAATGTGTTGTGTGATTCCTCCTCCTTTTGTTTGTCCAGGCTGATGTTGAATTCCAGGGCTCAAGCAATCCTTTTGCCTCAGCCTCTTGAGTGCTGGCACTGTGTGGTAGTTACTGCATGACTTTTAAGAGTTTACTGTTGACTAGTAGATCTTGAGTTTTGACGCCTCTCTTTATGTCAGGGTCTCTGTGTCTTCATTACTGATATTTCAGGTCTGATTCTGCTGGGGTGGCCCTGCTCTTCATGGGATACTCCCACAACACAGCCTTCAGTCACGACAAGCAAGTGTGTCTTTAGATATGCTACATGCTCCTGAGAGGCGAAGTTGTTCCCGGTTGAGAACCTCCACTTAGGCTGAAGAATGACTGAGCTTATGTAATGAGAATTTTCATAATTGTTTCTTCATTTTGGCTATGTATAAGCTAGTTCTTAATTTTTAAGCCTTATCAGTTGTATTTTCAAAGCTTTGCCTTTGTCCCCTTAGCAACAAGTCCTCTAAAGGAATTTTGATTATAAAACTACCAGTAGTAATGCATAGGTGTCATTTTTAATTTTTTTTCCCCTGAGACAGGTCTCATGAAACTCGGGCTGTGTTCTGTATTAGAAAACTGCATGCTTCAAAATTCTGTTGTGTGTCTTTTGGGTTTTGGTCAGGAATGGAAAAACTCATTCAAGATTTCTTGCCATCAATGTATTATTTTTTAAGAAGGCATATAGGCATATGGGAATTGTTTGTTTATATTATAGGCAAACAAGTGTTTTGCATTCTTTATATTATTTTCTTGAGCCAGCACTGTGGTACCCTGGGACTGACTCTGGGTTCCCTGTTTGTCCTTTATTGCTTCACTGACAGCTAAGGGGTTCCCAGGATATGTTTATATTTTCTTTCAGTGTGCTTGAATCAGCCAAATGGGCTGATGAAGATAAGGGCACCTGCTTACTTGCTATAATTTTTCCCCCTTAGTCCTGGGAATTGACTAGAGGGTTTTATACATGCTAGACAGATGCTCTGCCATTTTCAGCACCTTTTGTGAGGGTTCTCAGAGCCAGAATGTGAATCAGTAGCAGTGGTTCAGGATGGCTGTGGTCTCACCTTCCCACATGGTCTGTACCGGTGAGGAGACAGTAAAATAAGGTCTGTGTAGAGATATAATAGGTCTGGCATGGTGACACACACCTGTTACCCCAATAATCAAGTAGTGGGAGGATTTCTGGGAGTGCAAAACCAGACTGCGCTAAAAAACAAACAAACGCGTCATTCAATAATTGAAAGAGTTTCTAAGGACACACCAAAGTATCATGACTACATTGATGACCCTCGAAGCTGGGGTCATTGCATTTGTAGCCATTGCTTTCTAAGTGTAGGCTCCAGACCAACAACTTCAGAGCCACCTGGGAATGTGCTAGAGATGCAGTTGTCTGCGGTGGGGAGGTCTACACAATCCTAACTCAGTGCAGCCCTCAGGGAGACTGTGATGGTCCTAAAGCTTGAGAACAGTTGCAGACACCATTCCCACCTCTGGCACAGCTGAAAACTCAGTTCTTACTCATTTGTAAATTCATTGCTACATAAACTACTTTCTTTTAAACGTAACACATTACAGATGGCGTAGTGTTTGTAGAACCACCCACTCAGTATTTCAATAACTCAATCTTGGACTTCTTAATTCCACTCACATTCCTGTGCCTTGAAGAAGTAACTGATAGGTACTTCATCTGTGTATGTATGATGGAGGAAGGTCATTGGCTAATAAAGGAACTGCCCTGGCCCATTTTATTGGTTAGAGGATAGGTGGGAGGAGTAAACAGAACAGAACGCTGGGAGGAAGAGGAAGTGAGGTCAGAGACTCCACTGCTCTGCTCTCGGGAGCAGACGCCTCAGAGAGACGCCATGCTCCTGGCTCCTGGGCAGACGCACACTATGAAGCTCCGACCCAGGATGGACTAGGCTAGAATCTTCCCGGTAAGACCGGTTCTCACAGATTATTAGAGATGGGTTGATCGGGATAACAGGATTAGCCAGTAAGGGCTAGGGCTAAAGGGCCAAGCAGTGATTAAAAGAATACAGTGTCTGTGTAATTATTTTGGGCATAAGCTAGCCGGGCAGGCGGCCGGGGGTGCTGAGAACGCAGCCCTGCCACCCCTATTATTACATATGTACCAGAGTGCTCATTAGTGTCTCAAAGGGAGAAAATTTGGCAATACCATGTGTCTGGTAGTAAGGGATTGGCTGAATATGAGGTGTTTTAGTTTGGTGATCCCATGTGTTCTGTAGTGAGTGTGGGACCCTCATCCCTTATTCTCAAAGGGGCAAGAAGAAATTTCCTAGCAGAATGTTTTCCCAGGAAGATAGTGGCCTTCCCCTCTCCCACCCAGGAGATTCTGAGCACAAGGTCACTTAGCTCTCAGCCCAGCCAGCCACCTGGTACAGGCTGATAAAGATGGCCTAACTCAAAAACAGTGGCCTTGCTCTAAAAACAAGGAAAAAGCTGACTTAAAATGGGAGGGAGCAAAAGTCCTTGTACCCATGCCAAAGCATCTTCAAAGATTCTCTTTGTAGTTACGCCTTTAAAAGCTTACCCCACAGAGGAGATACAACTCCTCTCTACCTTGTGGTAACAGGGATGGAGATGAGTTCCAAACATGTTTGTATTATGCTGATTAAACCTTGCTTATTACAGTCTGGGCCTCTCTGGTGGTCTCTCTCTGGGTGTCGTAATCTGGGCACAACATATGGTGCGTTGCCTGGGAACCCCAGAGATTCCACCAGGATGATGGAAGTCCGGAGGTTTATTAGCATCTACCGGTGAGAGAGCACTCTTTGTCTTTTGTCTCTTGTCTCTTTGTCTCTGCCATTTTGTCTTGTCTGTCTGACTATGGCTGCTTTGGTTTTGTACCGGTCGACCAATTTGGGATTTTGGTATTGACAGGTGTTCTCTGAAGTGGATGCACTTGTACAGAGACGCTGGAGAAGCAAGGGACACCTTGTCTTCCATTTCCAGATAGGGATGGGAATTCTCCCACTCCCAGGTCATTTTCAGACAGGGAGTTTTGCTCCCGGGTCATTTCCAGAAGACAGGGATGGGAATTCTCCCACTCCCGGGTTAGTTCCAGACAGGGTCCTTTCTGGCTCCGGGTCATTTTCAGATAGCGATGGGAATTCTCCCACTCCCGGGTCATTTCCAGACAGGGAGTTTTGCTCCCAGGTCATTTCCAGACAGGAACCTTTCTGGCTCCGGGTCATTTCCAGACAGGGGGAGTTTTGCTCCCGGGTCATTTCCAGACAGGAACCTTTCTGGCTCCGGGTCATTTCCAGACAGAGGGAGTTTTGCTCCCGGGTCATTAGACAGGGGCCGACATTCTACCTACAGGCCCTGGGTCATTTGCACCTACCTCAGAGATAGCTGTTTGGGTTTTTCCCACGATGGGAGAAAATATGTCTTGTCCCAGGAATTTGTCAGAGTCCTTTTATATTATGGTAATTGTTGCTTTGTTTTTTTCTCTCTCAACTTCTATCCTGGAGGCTCCTATGGAACCTGTTAGGGATGGAGAGGAGAGAGACAAAATCTTGGAGAGCACCAAAAAAAAAAAAAAAAAAAAAAAAAACCCCAAAAAAAAACTGGGCGCAAAGAGGGTAGGGAGTACATGCCTGTGACTTGAAATGTCTCTGGGGCCACTACATTGGGTGCATGGTGATCCCCTGGAGTTCCAGAAAACTGTTGTCTCTTTGTTTATTATGTTTAAGACTGGACTGACGAGAAAAAAAAAAAAGATAAAACTTAAATGTAAAGTGCAGATGACTTGACAGCAGCCCATCTAGGGTCTGTATCCCTAGCCCTGAGCCAGGTCTGATGGCAGAGAATACACTGGGTGCTGAGAGCTAAGCCTTGAGACTGCAGGAAATGCAATGTGACAGAGGATCTGGGTGGGGGCTGGGGGGCTCTGAGGCCAGGGAGCAAGGACACCTGAGATGGAGCGGGTGGCAAAATCATCGTGCACCCGGCTGAGGGAAGAGGAATGCTTATTCAAAAGGCAGGCGGTGGAGCTAGTGACTGAGAGGGGCCGGCTGCAGCAGAACAGGGCAGCCCCTTCTTCCTTGTTCTCTCTCTATATCTTGAGGGTCTTTGCCTTAGGCAGGAGAGAGGGACCTGATGCAGGTGGCAGGAAATTGACCACTTACAATTAAGAAACTGTGCAAATGTAAAACAAAAAATCTGAGATCATGGTCAAAAAGCTAACAACAACAACAAAAAACTTTTTAAAAAAGCATTGACAGCCAAGGACACTCTCTGTGCCCACTGCTGCTGCCCCCTCTTTTCTTTTCTGAGCCAAGTTCTTTAGTATGATAACACTCACAGTCTCTTCTGCTGACCAGCAGTTTCCCGTCTTAACCCGTTCCTGTTCTGATACTGCTTATAAGAAATTTTCAATTATACCAACCTGTAACTTCAAAAAATGTTAATTTTAAAGTAAATGTCAAAAGATACATTATGTTTAAAAATGTTTTTGTTTACACAGGGAAAAAAATATATATGGGTTACAAATACTTATCACCTTTAGTTAAGATGCATATTTCTGCTTTTGTTTTATGCAATGTTCTGTTAAATAAAATCACAAAAAAGACTTTGATAAAAATTTACACATTGTCAAAAAGGGTTTTTAATAGAGGTTTTTATGTTGTCCAAAAAACAAAAAAAAGACAAAAGACTAAAATAATAATAATAAAAATGTTTGTCTAAAAATGTCTGACTAAACCAAAAAAAAAAAAAGAGAGCCAGACTTAAAATTATAAAAGGCCAAAAGATGTTCGCTATAATTTCTTTTCTTTTTTTTTTCTTTTTTTTTTTTTGGTTTTTTCGAGACAGGGTTTCTCTGTGGCTTTGGAGCCTGTCCTGGAACTAGCTCTGTAGACCAGGCTGGCCTCGAACTCACAGAGATCCGCCTGCCTCTGCCTCCCGAGTGCTGGGATTAAAGGCGTGCGCCACCACCGCCCGGCTTCGCTATAATTTCTTGTACCTAAATGTTTAACAGTTAATTTTGGTTTTAAAAAGCTTTGTCTTGTTAAAGGGTCATGGTTATTTCTTAAAAAATTACATATGTTTATTTTGTTAAAAAAATTAGTCTTTGGTAATTATAAGTTTTGTACTTGTTATTTTTCTCTGAGCTCTGGTCATTAGATTCGGGTTCACAAAAATTTGAATGTCTTTTTGATATAGATAATGTTAAAACTGTTTTATGCTGTTCTTTATTGATATACAAGAATGTCAGTTACCACCGGGAATAGCTGAAATTAGACACCCAAAGGAAAAAAAAAAAACAGCTACAAAGAAAGAGACATGTATTGAGTGGTTCCATTTTATTACATGTATGTGAAAGAGAGGTGTTTCGCTATGTGAGTTTAAGCATAAAGGAAAAAGGCTACAATGTTATACTTACTACGTTAGAAGATGTGGTTTGGATTAATTTTTTCTCTCCTATGATGTGATTTATTTATGTGTGTATGGTATTGGGGTCCAGCACCGACATAAATTATTTTTTGAACCAGAGTGGAGGTGTGGGAATAAAGACACAACTCACGTGACTTTATCGGGAGGGAGTTTTCAGGGATCCTTTATGATGTCCGAATTTGCATCCTGAAAATCATCTGCGTTTATCTTTCAAACAGCTTTTATACCAAAATGGGAACTGAGAGGGAAGTTCATTAGCATTCTGTTTCCTAGGTAGCGGGAAGAATGACTGTGGTCATGTCCACCTTATCCATGTCCATTTTGTCATGTCTTCCTGTCTATCTTCCTGCTCTGAATGCTTAACTCTGTCATGTAGACTGAATTAATACCTCTTCCCCAGGTGACCTCCCAAATTACAAAGAAGGAGCAGAGTGACATTAGCATATCCTGACCACTTGCTTTGGATGGTGTCAGTTTGTCTCAAAAGGCTAGGTGACCACTTTTTGTGTGACAGATAAAAATCGTGCTCTAAAATTCTGGCTGCCATACAATGTAGAAATATGGGCCCCTATAGTGTGGATGTGCGTTTGAGGCTGCATGTGCCCATGCGACCAGAAGAGGTGTCCTCTTCTAGCCTTATCCACAGGGTCTTTCACTGAACCTAAAGATTGCTGTTTCAGTAATAATAGTAGTAACAAAAATAATAATTGCTTTTATTATTTTAACTAATAATAACAACTATTATTCTTTTGTTCTTTTTTGGGGGGGCTACGGTTTCTCTGTGTAACTCTGGCTGACTTGCTATGTTGATTAGATTTACCTTTAATTCACAGAGATCTATCTGTTTCTGCCTCCTAGGTATTAGGATTAAAGGTGTGTGCCACCATACCTGGATTAAAGTTACTCTAATTTTGAAAAAGCTGTATCTAGGTTTAAGGGATGGCTCAGCATTAAGAGCACTTGCTGTCCTTCCAGAGGACCTAGGCTTGGTTCCCAGCATCCACAAAGAAGGCTCCAAACCATCTGTAACTCCCAGTTCCAGGCGATCTGGTCCCCTTTTCTGGCTTGCGAAGTCACAAGGCTTGCACATTATATACAGCCATACATGGCAGGCAAAACATCCATACACGTAAAAAAATTTAAAATAAAGTAACCTTTAAAAAAAAAAAGGAAAAGGCCATGTTCATTAAAAGAATGATGTCATTGACTTGTGTTGAAATGAGATTTTATTTTTATTTTTTGTATTTACAGATGGGCACATGCTGGATTCAAAGAGATATGCCATCATTGGAGCAGATCTCCGAGACCTTTCTGAGCTGGAAGAGAAGCTAAAGAAATGTAACATGAATACACAGTGAGATTTTTTTTTTAACCCCTTATGTGTTTGTGATTTTATGTGAGTATGAGATGCAGTTAGTCATGGTGTAGCTTGTTACTTGCTACTGGTCTTTATTGTATCATTTCTACCTAGTGTAGCTTTTTGAGATTTTTGTTTTCTCATTTGTTTTTGTTTTTCGAGACAGGGATTCTTGTGTGACCCTGGCTGTCCTGGAACTCACTGTAGACCAGGCTGGCCTCAAACTCAGAGATCTGTCTGCCTCTGCCTCCAGAATGTTGGAATTAACGGCGTGTGCCACTACTAACTGCCTGGTGTTTTCTGAGATTTCTAAGCATTCTTTTCCTTGTCTGCTTTTCACCTATGATTCCTTTTTAAAGTGCTGGCCTTAATATAATAAACTAAGTGTGAGAGAGCTTATAATAACATGTAAAGAGAGAGCTAGTTTCATAATTCATGGAGACTAACATGTACCAGGCTTTTCTCTTTTGGGCCACCAACCAGCTCCCAAATCATGACATCGAGACTTATTAGTTATGAATGCTTGGCCTAGCTTAGACTTGTTTCTGGCTAGTTCTTTTAACTTTAATTAACCTGTTTCTCTTTATCTACCTTTTGCCTTGGGGCTTTTTACCTTTTCTTCCTGTATTCCTACTTTTCCTGCTCTTCTGTGTCTGGCTGCCTGCCTGGCTACAGGTGTGTCTCTCTCTTTCTCCCTTGTTCTCCTCTCTTTTGTTCCTTCTCTTTTTGGCCTAGACTTTTCCCTCCTATTTATTCTCTCTGCCCCCCAGCCCTGCCTATCCTTTTTCTGCCTAGCTATTGGGCATTCAGCCTTTTATTAGACCAATCAGGTGCCTTAAGCAGGCAAGGTGAAACAACAGTACATCTTTTCATAATTAAACAAATACAGCAGAAACAAATGTTAGCACACCTTTACACAGTTAAATATTCCACAACACTAGTGCTCATGAAAAGTGCTCCATAAATGACCAAAGTGACAGAATTTCAGGATATATGATATATGCATATCATGCAAGCCACAGTAGCCTCCAGATGAGCAGGGCTATCAAACCACAGTAGCCTCCAGATGAGCAGGGCTATCAAACCACAGTAGCCTCCAGATGATCACAGCTATCAAACCACAGTAATCACCAGATAACCAGGGCTATCAAACCACAGTAGCCTCCAGATGACCAGGGCTATCAAATCACAGTAGCCACCAGATAACCAGGGCTATCAAACCACAGTAGCCTCCAGATGACTAGGGCTATCAAACCACAGTAACCACCAGATGACCTGGGCTATCAAACCATAGTAGCCTCCAGATGACCTGGGCTATCAAACCACAGTAGCCTCTAGATGACCTGGGCTATCAAACCATAGTAGCCTCCAGATGACCAGGGCTATCAAACCACAGAAACCATCAGATGAAACTCTGGTTTTTCTCCCATCAAGGGGGGAAGAATGTGTAAATCTGACTGTATATAGTGTTGATCAGGATGAGAGTGGTGGGGAGTAGGCTGTAGTGACTTACTTACCATGTGGGAATGAACTGGCTACAAGCCATGATGAGGAATAGTGGGAAGTAGCTAGCAGAGTTGAAATGTGCGATTCAAAGGTTCCATTTTGGGTATATTTTCCAAACAAGGTGCTTCATGCTTAAGGTAGGTGTTAATTACAACAAGCAGAATAGAGGAAAACTGGAAATGCCCACTAGAAGGATAACGGATGAATAAAACATGAAGTGCATGACTCAAATCAACATGGAGACAACTCAGAATCTAATGATGAATTTAAAATGATGAAGTTGCAAAATAATGCCCTCATTGTGAGACCAGATATGTAAAGCTCACATCTCCAGACTACTGACTGTCTTTTCATAAGTACGCTTACATTGCAGAAGTGGCTCATAAGTAACAAGAAGGTTCCTCCGTCCACACCAAGCTTCTGAGAGCTCTCCTCTGTGGAGATGAGGGAATGAAGTGTGGATTTAGAACCAGGATGCTGGTCAAAGTGAGACTGCAGTTCAACACATAGTGGGAGGTGTCTACACAGATGAAGATGACATTGGGGTGAATATTTGAAGTTAGTATACAGAAGTACATTTAAAGGGAAGAGATGGTCAAGGGAATGCTGCTTAGAAAAACAAAGCATCCACTGCAGAAAGTTAAAGAAATGAGCAGCTGGAGAAATAAGTGCCAGGACAAGTGTATTGGGGATAGAGCCTGGCTAAGCTTAGCTGTCCCTGGAGCAGGGGAAGACCTCTGTTCTTCTGAGGAAGGTGGGAGGATGTGAAATACGGGCAAGCTCTGGAAGAAGGGATAGCATCGAGTCTTCATGGGTTTTCTAACATGTCTGCCACCGCCAGTGTGGGAACGGGGTCTTTGCACACTGATGATCTTCTTGACCTGTTCAACCCACACTCAGCAGCAGGGTTATTCTCTGTAGAACTTGTAGACCCACCTGTCCCATGCGAGAGATGGCTCTTATGGCCTAGTGCTGCCATGGAGTCTCTGGCTCACTGAGAATTCAGAGAGTACTGTTGGTTCCCAGGCCGTGGTGCTGTTAGGAGGGATGGAACCTCTAGGAAGGGGAACTGGGTAGGAGTTACTTTGGGAGCATGCTCCTGAAGTTGGAGTCACAGTCTGTCCCTCTGCTCCTGGTTATGAAGTGTACCTTATTTTGCCATTTGTTTCTGGCTATATCGAGCCTGGCCTTGGGCCCAAAGCAACAGGGCCAACTGGTCTTGGATGGAAAACTCTAAAACTGTGTGCCAAAGTAAACCTCTTCTCTTTATGGCTTTCACATATGTGTTAGAGGATGAGAGAGAAGTGAGTCAGTGAATGCCGAGTTCATGCCTCTTGTCCCTGGGATTTCCTACTCACAGTTCTCAGACTATAGCATGTAGCGTATTCTTCTGTCGGCTCAGTGCACATACTGATATTCAGGGACACTGGTTTCCTTAGGTTTGTGCTTTGAGAGGATGCCAGTAAGTAACTCAGCGTAGACTGATTGGCTTGGATGCTCCTAGGTAACCGTGGCTCCCTCATCATCAGGAGTCTTAGCTCAATCAAGATATCCCACAGGCATTATCAGAGGCCTGTCTCCATGATGATTCTAGATGCTGCCAAGTTGACAACACTGTCTTTTTGATGAAATTTCCTTCTAGTCATAGCTTATATAATAGTGATAAAACTTTTGCCACCAAGTCTGGCAGGCTGAGTTGATCTTTATGACTTACATGATGGAAAAAGAGAACCGACTCCCACAGGTTGTCCTCTGACCTCCATATACATACTCAGAAACGAATGTGATTAAGGACTCTTTTCTAAAGCTTGAGCAACTATATCTCTTCAGTCATTAATTTATTAGATGAGATATAGTAATATGGTTTTTCTTCCTTTTGTAACATTTCTAATAATATAATAGGAGATTTTGTTTTGTTTTGTTTGTCCTGTTTTTTGACAAGGTTTTCATGTACTCCATGCTGGCTTTGAACTTGCTATGCAGCCAAGGATGACCACAAACTTCTGATCATCCTTTCCCTACCCCCACCCCCCAGACCCCCAGTGCTGAGATTGCAGGCATGTACCACCATGCCTAGTTTATGCACTGCTGGAGATCCCAGGGGATGCTAGCCTGAGCTGTAATCCCATACCATATGACTTAAGGTTGTAGAATTAGATCATGGTGTTAATTTGGAGAGACAGTCTTCCTTTCAGCGGTTTACTTTCTGATAGTCACCGTGTTTGCAGCATAGACTTACTTCTGTCTCTTTGATTCAGGGTTTGCTTTTCTGTACTGTCATTCAGCTGCATTGGGTTTGAGACGTCTGGTGGAGCTGGGAAGATGGCACAGTGGTATGAGGCTTGCCATGCACATATTTGGACCTGTGTGTGCCCATAACCTCAGTGTGGTGGCGAGGAGACAGGTAGATCCTGGTAGTTCATTGGCCGGCCAGCCTAGCCAAAATGAAGAGCTTCTGGTTCTGTGAGAAGCAGTAAGGTCAGAGTGATAGAGGAAGACACCCAATGTCCTCTTCTCCCTGCCCACCCACATACACACACACGTGTATGGAGACTGGCCAGTGTTCCAGTGAGCACTGGGTGTGCATCTTAGCCAAGTGGAGGTGTAGATAATTTCACTGTTTAAAAAGCCAAAATGGAATTCTTGGGAACAGAGTGGCTGGTTGGCACCATCAGGTCAGTGCTAGACTTTGCTGTGGACACCATTTCCTTTCTCATAACTGATGTATGTTATGAGCATGGGTGCCGTGTCCAGTTATACAGATTGGACTTCTGATAGCATGTGTACTAGGGTGTGATTGTGAGCAGCTTATTTCACTGCTGTATTTCTGAAGTTTTCTCTTTGAGTACTGGAATAATATCAGAACCCAGCAATCCATGTTACAAGTTTATAGGAATGATAGCTGGTTTTTAAAAATCTGAGCCAGGGTGTGGGTGGCGCACACCTTTAATTCCAGCAGGGCTGGAGAGATGGCTCAGCGGTTAAGAGCACTGACTGCTCTTCCAGAGGACCCGGGTTCAATTCCCAACACCCACATGGCAGCTGACAACTGTCTGAAAATGCAGTTCCATGAGATCTGACACCTTCACACCAATGAACATAAAGTTAAATCATTTAAAAAAAAAAAGAATGTGCCTTTAATTCCAGCAGAGGCAGAGACAGGCGGATCTTTGTGGGTTCAAGGCCAGCCTGGTCTACAAGAGCTAGTTCCAGGACAGACTCCAAAGCTACAGAGAAACCCTGTCTCAATAAACCAAAAGAAAAAGAAAGAAAAAAAGAGAAAAAGGAAAGTGTTGGACTCTAGCGTCCAAACACCGAGGAGTCGCCTTCAGAGACCATCTCACACACCACAGCCGATGCAAAAGCATGAGGATTTTATTAATTCTTTCATGACAGGGTCCCCCAGCATTCGGGAAGCCGAGGGACCTCGAATAGCTGGTACAGTCTACTTTTAAAGGGGCCACAGAAGCAAGGGGGGTTGTTCTTTGACTATTCTGATTGGCTTATTTGAAAGGGCTATTACCAATAATTGACTGGAGAGCTGTTGCCAGATCAGATGAGGTAAGAGGTCATTTTGACCCTGTTTCCCAGGGGACCGAACCAAAGCATACGTATATAGGTAATTGTTCAGGAACTGAGTACGTGCGAGTGTAGCTGTTAGGTCCTTGGTTCCCAGGGGAGGAGGGGAAGCACTATGGCACAGAGGCTGAGAGGATTCAGAATTGTCAAAAATGGCTTCAGGATTGTCTTAAAGTCTTACAAAAGAAAAAAAATCTGAGAAATGTGATTGGAGATATAGGATTGGGGACTTGCCCAGTGTACACGTGGCCCTACGTTTAGTCCTCAGTACTGAAAAAAGAAAGGGGGGAAAGAAAGGAAAATGAGAGAAATGGTTAGGTGTAGTGGTGTAGTGTATACCTATAATACTAGCCTTAGGCTGGAGGATCATGAGTTCATCACCAGCCTGGTCTTCAAAGTGAGAACCTGTCTCAAAAAACAAACAGAAAATCTGAGATGCTATTACATTTCTATAATTTTAGTTGTTGCTTATGGTGATTAGGGGAGAAGTTATGAATAACTTTTAACTTTGGTATGTAGAGATTATTGTAGTTTTGTAGTAATATGATTAAAAGATATACTATGTTCTTTTTTTATCAGTTTTTTTTTTTGTTTGTTTTGTTTTTGTTTTTCGAGACAGGGTTTCTCTGTGGTTTTGGAGCCTGTCCTGGAACTAGCTCTTGTAGACCAGGCTGGTCTCGAACTCACAGAGATCCGCCTGCCTCTGCCTCCCAAGTTTCTTATTTTTTATCATTTGATTTCATGTAGTTTATTTGTTCCACAATCTAAAATTAAAGACAAAACAGGTCAGTTAATTTTGGAGAAATAGCCAGTCCTGAGACTCATATGACTTACAGTGAAGGGAAGGGATAGGGACCTAGCAGAGGAGTCAGAAGGACTGCAAATGAATTAAGAAAGGACCAGTGGAGGAGATGTTCTAGAACCACAACAGAGTATTGGGCAGAATGGTGGACGTGGACTCACCCTAAACAAGTCACTCATACCACCCTGCTATGGCTTAGGGTGTGTTGAGGAAGAGGGAGGGTGGGAAGTGTGTAAGAGCCACAAGATAGGCTAAGCACTAGGAGATGCCATGCTGGACTTGACAACCATTACAGTTATTAATTCACATCAACTGGTTTCCTGCACCAATCCACACGGGACCACTCCTGTCAGCAGCCAGTCGAGGGAGGAGGAGGGGCTCACAGAGCCCTAACCTTTACCCTGGACTACTGGCTATTGATAGATTTTGGAAAAGGAGTGATTGCTGTTTCTAATTGTCCCTCTGCTGCTGAGCCCATCAGGCTGCAACAGACGGCTCCAAAGGCATTCTCACAGCGATGGCCCTCAGGAATCTTGGTGGATCATAAAACAAAGAATAGTCATGAACATGAGAGAGATTTGTTGGAAGTGGGGGAGAGGAGAGGATTGGTGACAGAGGAGGTGAGAGTAGCCAGTATGCAAGGCATATGTATGTGAAGTCATAAAAAGGTTTTTGCAGCTACTTTGTGTCTGGTAGATCAGTATGTGCTATTAATGGAATCTTGTAGAACATAACCATTCAAAACAACATTGTTACTAGCTTTTTAATTTTATTTGGTGTTGGGGATGAAACATAGGGCCTGATACATGCTAGGAAAGCACTGAGCCACTTAATAAAAACAAACAAACAAACAAGCAAATAAATAAATAAAAGGCTTAGGTATTCTAAGCCTTTATTTTTCAGCTTTTTATGGGAGACCTTCACTTAAGAGGAATTAGAGTCTGTTAAGTGAATATTGTAATTGCTGCATATCTCAGCTAAGGGGTTTGAGACAACTCACATGTTGCTAAGGATGCTGTGAGTTGACAGTGGATGCTGGACTGAACTGGGTGCCTATTTCTTGGGGCCAGGCATGCAGATAGCTCCAGGGGCCTGAGCAACCAATGGATGGGCCAGCTGGCAGCCGTCAGCCATGATGCTTTCTCATTCTCCTCCCATCACTTGGCTGCCTGGAACCCATTTATTTCTATCAGGATTCTGTTTTAGGAAAAGGTCAGGCTAGACTGCAGGTGATGGCCACACTGTCTTGTGTTTGCTGCTGCTCATTGCTGTGATGGCCAGAGCAAGGGCTTAAGTTCCCGGGAAAAAGAATAAACTCCTGTGATAGGAGAATCTGCAGGGTGCCATTGCCCCAGGTCAGTATGTGCACGGCAGCAGCAGGTCTGGCTCCTTTTCTGCATCCCACCCCACGTACTGAACTGATTTTCATAGAGAGATAGACCTCTGCTCCTGTGCTCTTCTCAGGAGTTACGTCTTTTGACACCTGAACTAGACATTGATCATACAGTGCTTGCTGCGTCTGGATTTCTTGAATATGAACCGCCAGTGCCACCATGTTTGTGTAAATCGATGCCCTGACTTGATGAAAACATACTTACTTCTTTTTTTTTTTCCTTAAGATTGCCAACACTCCTGATAACTGAATGTGTGCTGGTTTACATGACTCCAGAGCAGTCAGCCAACCTCCTAAAATGGGCAGCCAGCAGTTTTGAGACGGCCATGTTCATAAACTACGAGCAGGTAAGAGTTTCCCAAGGTGGATTCTGCATGGGCTTCCAGTGTAGCTTTGCCTCAGTTCTTCCTTGTTCATTCCCTTCTGTCTGCAGCCATCGGTCTGTTCTAGCAGTTCCTTTTCTCTTGGTTTCTTGACTTCCCAACAACTATTAGCATTGGAACTTAAATATTGGGAAAAGTTTTAAAATTTTTTATTTTATCATTCTATTATCTACAGATATCTATAGAACTTGAGGCATAATGGCATGAGGTAATTTTGACAGTATTAGCAGGAGGAGCAAACTCAAAGGCCGTTAGACAAGCAGGGATGTGAATGGAAGGCGCTGACTGTGACTGGTGTAGAGGATGGAGACTAAGGGACCTGGGGCTGCCACTCAGGAGTCGCATGGAAGGTGTGGCCTGAGGGGGCTGGGGAGGTTGGGGACAGAGGTAGCCTAGACTGGCTACTTGTGAACCACATGGAGATGGGGACTGATGGACTCCTCAGGTCCAGCCAGGAGTTTCATGTGGGCATTTGACTTAGAGTTGCAAGAGCTTCTAATTTTGTAAGGGAAGTTTGATATACTCCTATATTGCAGCATAAAATGCCCTAGTCCTACGATCACTGACATTGGTCTGGTAGCTGCAGGGGAAAAAAACCCTCTTGGAGCTTTGAAATGGTCCTGCCTGTGTCTGAATCCTGCGTGATGAGGACAAGTTGCGTCCAGTCTTTGTGCCTGTTTCCTCGCCGAGAACAGTAGCACCCAGCTTCCTAGTGTGTTGTGAGGCACACATGAGTTAGTATATGCATTTCCCCCTCCGCACTGCCTCAGTTCTCTAAGTGTGGGCTCTTGAGAGTCTTCTGAGCTCTAGTTGTGTACTGCTGGGAGAGGTGGGGGTAATGATATACCCATGTGCACCATGTGGAGGCCTCTGTTGCTCTCTCTGTCTTGTTCCTATGAGATGGGGGTCTCTACACGGAACTTGGAGCTTGTCCTCCATTTCCACCCCCCTTCCCCAGCACTGAATTATAGTTGCTGTAATGGTTTGGATAAAACGGTGCAGTTCCTTGAGGTGTGGCAGTGGGCCATGAGGGGCAGCTGGTCCCACCACCCGAGGCCTCTGTGTGAGAGGCAGCGGGTGAAAGATCTTGGCGGATTGGCGGGGCAGCTGGTCCCATGAGGAGCCACAGTAGGTGAGAGATTGATAGACATCATGCAGAGAGAGACAGGAGAGGGAGAGGTAAGGGGGGAGATGAGAAGAGGCAGCAGTCACCTCTTCTCAAGAGAGAGCCCACTCAGGCTGAAGATCTGCTTGCCCCAGGGAAAGGGGGGGCAGGGTGGGACTTGTCTCTTAAAGGGACAGGACAAGCCAACAGCAGATCATAACATTTCCATCTCTTTTTTATTTTTTTATTTTTATTTATATATTTTTAAGATCTATTTATTTATTATGCATACAATGTTCTGTTAACATATATACACCAAAAGAGGCACCAGATCTCATTATAGATGGTTGTGAGCCACCATGTGGTTGCTGGGAATTGAACTCAGGACCTCTGGAAGAGCAGCTAGTGCTCTTAACCTCTGAGCCATCTCTCCAGCCCCTCCATCTCTTTTTTATAATAAAAAGGCAGGAAGTTAGGCAAACAGATGAAAGGAATTGATTAGGTAAAGTGGCACAGTTCCACAAGGGGCAGTGGGTACAAGGTGGGGAATGGCCAGTTCCAGGAGGATCTGCTGCACGTGACCTGAGACCTGTGGCCCTCAGTGTGTGAGAGATGGATAGACACACTGCACAGACTGTGGGTATAGTTTATTTAGTGGGTTATGGAAGGGAAGGGGGGAAGAGAGAGTGAGGTGGGAGAGGAGAGGTGGTGGGACAGAGAGAGCCCACTCAGATGAAAGTCTTGATGGAAGGGGAGCAGGCGGGGCTTGTGTCTTAAAGGGCAGGACAGACCATTACATGCCCATCTCTTTTTTATAATAAAAAGGCAGGAGATTAGGCACAATAGGTTAAAGGAATTGGGATGGCGGGTTATCAAGATTGCTTTCTGCTTATTTGTGGGCGTCGTCTTGGGGGGAACCTGAGAAAGCTGGATGCTGGTCACATCCTGGGGTAGCTGGTCACTTTACTCCTATCCAGGGTTTGTGGTATAGAACTGTCCAGTGTCTCTTGGACCTGTTTAAGGTATTGGCAGAACAAAGGACAAAGTTAAGATTAGGAAAAAAAAATTTAGGACCAGGGAATTAAGAGGGGTGTATCTGACCTGTTTAAGGTGGATCCTTCAATTTGGCTCCTTGGAACTCACAAGAATTCTTTGGGTTTGTAAAAACATAAGTTTTAGACATATATATTGTATAAACGGTCACATATTTATGTCAGAATGACTGTGACAGATATTTTTGCATAATGAAAAGTATCTTTAAGACTGTGGAAGGCAACCTGAGAGAGAATTTTGTTAACTTGTAGCTTATTGAAATTTGCTTGGTGAGGCTGTCCTTTTAAACAACAAAACCTCTCAGCTGTCAAACTGCATCAGAGATCTTTGAGAAGGATAAAGTTTTACTTGAGTTATTGATTTAAAAACGACAGAGAACTTACTTGGTTGGTACCTAGAGCAGTAGCTTTACTCCTCAGGGTCCTCCATGGTCGCTGAGAGTCATATTTGCCTTTTGCTGTCTAGCGCAGGGCCTGCCAGGCTTCAAAAGATCCTGTGGGCTAAGAAATCTGTAGGAAGACAAGCCTACCTTGACTTGAGCAGCAAGGCTGTCAATTCTAGCAATTCTGTCCACTGTGTGGAGATC
The DNA here is from genome assembly GCF_018167655.1 of Microtus oregoni. NCBI lineage: Eukaryota > Metazoa > Chordata > Mammalia > Rodentia > Cricetidae > Microtus > Microtus oregoni. Next base: position 21,434,324 of record NW_024543075.1, on the reverse strand, counting down.
TTCAGTTTAGACAAAAGGCAGTTTTTCCCAGTGGTCAGTGCTTGGCAACTGAAGCAAATTGCAGATGGACATTATTTTGTGCCCATCTGTCTTCTGTCTTCTTGGTAGGAGGTAGAGTGCTGTTGCTAGGAGCCAACCTGTCTCTTTGTTTTGAAAAGTCTTTTAATAATTAATTATTTAAATACCATATTCTCCAGATCTTTGAGCAGTTGAGGGCTGTTTGCCGGGTATAGATGAGTTATAATTACAGTATAGAATCTGCCTGAAGAGCTGGGTCCAAGCTTGACTGTACTGCCTCTCAACAGGTAAGATTTATACTTGTAAAAGACATAGAAGAAAAAACTGCTTGCAATAGAAGCTTAACAGTAAAACTGACAATGATAGAGAACAGCTTAATATATTTTAAAGCAGGGTTGGATTAAATATACCGTATTTTTGTAAGAGACTTAAAAGTACATACCAATTTAAGACATGGGACTTACTGCTTTTTTTTAGTCTGGAATGAGATATAAAGGACAGTTATAACATTTAACAGTAAACATGTCACATGTATGCACACATACACACACATTAGAGTTAACTCAAGTCACATGTACATACACATACACATACACAAACAGGAGTTGGGCAAAGTGGATGCTTTTGGTGGGCCCCATCAAAATCATGTCCCTGTGTAAAACATAACAGAATCAGTAAGAGGAATTTAGAGACAAAAACATAAGTAAATCAGGGAACTAGGCATGGAATATCTCAGTAAAGATGGTGGGACTTGGTCACCCAACCTGGACTTCAGTTAAGATGGCGGTAAGGTGAGGTCACCTGACCTCAGTTAAAATGGCAGTTGTCATGTGTTGTACGGAGAAGCCACATTTTTTGAGCTGCGGGAGTTTTAAATTGATAACAACAAAGACATAGAGGCCGTGTAGAGCATACATTTAAAACAGAATTACATCTGTGTGGCCACACCATTCACACATTCTTTTATATATGAAGTAAAGAGAAAAATTGCTCAGTACCATGATCCACCCTGTCTCCAAGCTGCTGAGCCACAAGTCACAGCGGGGAGCAAAGGCTGAAATTGAAAGCAGCTGCCTCGTGGATCCGACTAATCTTGTTGGTTTCTACTGGACCAGCAGTAGCAGTGGCAGGGATAGAATAGAAGGAAAAGAGCATTTTCAGATAGGTGGCAAAGGGGCTGCGCAGTGAAAGGAAAACGGAGCCACGGGACAGCGGCAGAGGCGTGGGTGGCTGATAGTTTCTAAGGGTTTGTTTCCCATGCCGAAACCGTGAAAACCCTCGAAAACAGCAGGCACCTCAAGGCCTGTAGGGAAATGTCTTCTCTCAATAGGCAGGGTGATAATGTAGCCTGGCTGACTCTGGTCCATGGTGATTCGGATGTCAGAGGCTAGAGGCTGCCCCAGGTGGTCTCTCACAGTGGGGACCACTCACATGTGGTCCAAAAGACAAAAACAAAACAAAAAATATCCGAGGGCCCCCTGGTCTCAAAGTGAACGCACCACTCGATGTGTGCAGTGCTACTGTGGGAGGACCTCTGGTGGTCCTGTCATGGTTTTAGCTTGGAGAAGCAACCATAGATGAATGTCAGTGAAGGATTCAACTGTAGTCATGAAGGCCATGGTTGGGGGCTGTTCCCCCATTTGTAGGAACACCAGAAAGTTGCCAGGAGTTCAGCGGTCAAGGCCTCAGGTTTGGAGAAACGGTTAAACTGATAGAAGGGGAAAACTCATCAATTGAAGCCGCTGGTGTGTGTGTGGGGGGGAGGGGGGGTCAGCATCCAGGCAGGTAGCCAGTTCCTGAGCCCAGGGTTCCACGTGTCCTCACCCGGCCCAGGGAGGGAACGCGGAGAGAGCCTGGCCGAGTCACAGAGCACCAATGTAATGGTTTAGATAAAACAGCACAGTTCCCTGAGGGGTGGCAGCGGGCCACAAGGGGCAGCTGGTCCCACCACCTGAGGTCTCTGTGGGTCCCAGGTGGGTAGGAGGCTACAGGTGAGAGACCTGGGGGATTGGCAGGGCAGCCAGTCACAAGAGGAGCTGCGGCCCTGGGTGAGAAACAAATAGGCATGCCATGCAGAGAGAGTGTGGATGTAGAGTTTATATAGTAGGTTATGGAAGGGAAGGGGAAGGGAGGAAGGAAGAGAGAGAGAGAGAGAGAGAAACAGAAAGAGGAAAGGAGGGGAGAGGAGAAGCAGTGACCTCTTCTGAAGAGAAATGGGACAGAGAGAGAGAGAGCGCGCGCTCAGGCAGAATGAGGGAGTGGGCGCAGGACTTGTTTCTTAAAGGGACAGGACAGACCATTACAGTTGCTATGTGGTCAAACTGACTTTTATGTGGGTTCTGAGCATCTAAACAAGATATTCAGGTTTGTGTAGTAAATGGAACCACCTTCCTAGTTACAGTTCTTTGCTGTTTAGAACTTACCTTATAGAAATTCATGAAATGCTACATAGCACCAGGCAAGTGTCGGGGACCAGCCTTGACAAAAATACCTCTTGCCAGGTAAGGGTGTGGGAATTAGAAATATAGTAAAGTATATGAAGAATATGAAGACACAAATGAAAGTAATAAAATGCAGAAACATATAGCATTGGGAGGGAATTTTTTAGTGAGTACTGAAATTTGCGTTTAATTTCCAACTGCTTAAAAAGGTAGGAGTAAGACAAGAGACTGCATTAACATTCCAATTGAAAGTCACAGGCTAAGTTCATAGTTAAGCATTCTGTTACTAGAACAAAGCAAGTTACCAAGTCATGCTCACACCCTAGACCAAACACTTTGTAGGCAAACCACTCCCTGGGTGGAATCCCAAGTTATTTCCATAAAGGGCACTGGAACTTAGTTGGATTCTTAGACTTTTGTTTTAGGTAGGAACAAACCACTTCCCTATTCCAGGAGTGCAGGGCCTGGCAATTAGCCACACCTGTTGACAATAGCTTTGAGAGAGCAGAACTCTGATTTACAACTAGGTGGGAGCTTTGTGTAAGGCAGAAAGAAGCACAGTAACCTTGAAGAACCTAGAAACAAGTCACAAACTCTGACCTTTGGCCTTTTGGGGCAAGTAACAAGCAGAATGCGTGCTAGCTGTTTTTATTATTTACTTACTTAGATTTTTTTAAGACAGTCTTACTGTGTACCCTGGCTAGCTTGGAACTTGCTATGTAGACCTCATACTTGGGTGATGATCCTGCTTCTGCCTCCCAAGTGTTGGGATTCCAGATGTTCACCATCATAACTAGCTTTTTAAAAAATTATTTTCAGTGGGATCTCACTTTATAATTTCCTTTTTAATTCATTGCATGCAAGAGCAGCGAGAAGACTTGACCAAGTAGTGGAGAGGTCCAGGCTAGATTGGGGTTCAGTATGTCCTTCTCCACTCCAGCCTGGGTTCAGTTTCTTGGTTGGCTGACTGTCCTCCTTTCCACTTTACAACTGCAAATGTTCCTCAGCCTGCCTTCCCTCCAGGACCACTGGCCATGGAAGCCAGCCCTCAGCTTTTCTCTGGAAGCATCCTTGGTATGGCCTGCATACCCATGGAGAATGGCTGCTGTAATGGTCTGCTCAGCCCCTTGCTCAGATAAACCACACCCCCGCCCCCCAGGCAAGCTGATCTTCAGCTTCCAGCCTGAGTCCCTCCCTTTCCATCTCTCTCTTGAAGAAGCAGCTTCTGTCTCTCCCTTCTCCCCACTTCTCCTCTTACCCCCTCTGTTTCTCTCTCTCTTTCTTCCTCTTCATCTCTCCCCCTCTCTCTGCTCTTTCCCCTTCTCCCCTTTCCTTCCATAACCCACTGAATAAATATCCAATTTCACTCTGCATAGCGTGCCTATTGGTCTATGTCTCTCATCTGCTGGGACTGCAGCTCCCTACCTGGGACTTGCTGCCCCTCGTGGCCCCCACTGCAGCCACTTGGGGAACTGCAGCATGGTCTCATGGCCTGCTGCCTACAGCCACTTCGGGGACTTGTGGCGGACCTGCTGCCTGCCGCAGCCACTCGGGGATCTGCAGCATTTTACTTTTACCATTACAGCCACCACATGTCGTGTGTGTGCTGCTTTGCTCACTGGCCTCTGCACTCTCTGTCCAGAAGCATTTATCTAGCACTCTCTGGAAGGTGGTGGGCTGATTCTAACTCAAGGCCTTTTACTCGGGAGCACACCTGGGACGGCGCCAGATTTCAGTGCCCTGCCTCCAGCTGTTCCTCACCTGGTTCAGCTCCCACCATCTTCACTTTGTCAATAGAAATGAAACTTAAATCAACAGTCCTCAACCATCAGCAGCCTCACAGTGTAGATTAGTTGCTTATGTGCTTTTCCCAGTAAATGGTTTACAGTGACAAAGCCATGTTGGTGGTCGGGTGGGCAGCACCCACTTCCCTTCCCACATATTCTGTGCTCAGCACTGCTGTGTAAGTTCTCCACGTCTTTGTTTACTTCACTGTCATATAAATCCCTAAGGTTGGTCTTAGTACTGCCAGATAGACTTAAATTGCCCAGCTTCTCCAGGGTTACAGCTACTGTCAAGCCAGGATTCAAACCCAGGCAATAAAATGAAGAAGAATGTGCTCTCAGACACCTGCCCTGAGGCACAGGAGAGAGGTTAGCATTGCTGTTGTCTGGCTTTGTGTGTGACAGGTACTGGTATGTGTGCTGTGACATGTTTTCTGGCACTCGGGAGGCTAAGGCAGGAGAGGCAGGAGGAGCACCAGTTTAAGGCTCGCACAGACAAAAGACTATCTCAGAAACAAAATAAAACCAAACAATCAGAAAGGTTATATCGAGACAAGCAGATCTCTCTCTGACCCTAGACCTCAGTCTTCTGCTTGGGAAATAGTGCTGCCTGCTCTCTGTTAAATGCAGTAAAGACAGGTTAGCTTGTCTCTTGAAAGCACACGGTAACATTCTGTTCACATTTCTCTATTCCTTGCTTCTTCTTAATTTTTTAAATATTTATTTATTGTGTATGATTCTGCATGAATATGGCCACACATGTGCCATGGGGAGTGTGTGTATGTGTTTGCTACTACTTCTTCTTTTTGGGGGAGGTGGTTTAGGACAGGATTTCTTTGTGTAGCCCTGGCTGTCCTGGAACTAGCTCTGTATACCAGGCTGTTCTCAAACTCCACTTGCTTCTACCTCTTAAGTGCTGGGATTAAAGGTGTACGCCACTGCCTGGCTATAATTTGCTCTTAAGAGTTTATCTTAAAATCATTCTGTGCCTATCTCTATATTTTTCTTGTCTGCTTTCACAGCTATATGGTATTTCATTTTATGAAGGTAATAGGATCGATTGAAGTTAACAGATAATTCTCCCCACATTCCAGTTACACTTAACATTGCATCTTTGCACATGTGTGTGAGCCTCTCTGCCAACAATAGAATTGTTGTACTAGGTAGGCATGTAAGTGGGTGTGTGCTGCCCTTTATGGGGGATACATCAGCTCAGTTTTTTGTCACACACCCCTCCTAAGCTGCTCCCGTGTGTCTTTCCAAATGTCAGCCTTGACTGGATATTATATTTTGCTTATTTAGGACACAGACCTTTAAGGTTGTGGCTAACCAGCGTTTTCCCTTCTCAGGTGAACATGGATGACCGGTTTGGGCAGATCATGATTGAAAACCTCCGAAGGCGACAGTGTGATCTGGCAGGAGTGGAAACCTGCAAGTCACTAGAGTCCCAGGTCTGAGCAGATTCTGAGCACTTGCTCTCCGTGGCAGCTACACCATGAGAAGCCCTGTTATGTCTGTGACACAGGCTCCTAGTGGTAGGAGAACTCAAGTCCTGTCTGTCCCCTTGATAGAGAAAACACAAATTGACATTTCCCTACAGTTTGTTTTCATTATGCATATTTTTTGTATAAATCACTTTGTATTATGCAGAATTTCAGACATGCATAAAAGACTAAGATTAGCAAACACCCATATCCTATCAGTCAGCTTCAGTAATTGTCAGTATTTTGTTACTGTTTTCTCACCGCCCCCCACGATATTATTTGTTGGTGTCATCAAAATATTTTTCCATATTTGCTAGACAATACATGTTTCCACGCTAAGTGCTTGTTAAGGGCCCTCCTACTGTTGAGCTTTCTTCCAGGGTAATGTTACCACAATCACTCCCTACAACTGAACAGTAGCTCCTCTATGCTTCTGCTTCCCAGACCGGCTTCAGTTTGTCTGGTAGATTGAAGGCATGTTTTATAGTGTGTTTGACTTGGCATCTATCCATGGTCTACATTTTATAGGTGATTAATACAGCTTTGTGTTGCTCTTAATCTTTGGTAGGCCCTTTAAAAAGGAAAAAGGCATTTGTTTGCTGGAGATAACCTCCCATACCTGCCACCATTTAAATAAACTGTCACATGACTACTAAGTGGCATGTTGCTCACACCTGCAATCCTGTCGCTTGGTAGACTGAGGCAGAAGGATCATATGTTTGAGACCAGCCTGGGCTAGCGAGCTCCAAAACCTGGCAAAACTGAAACCAGTCAGCCATCGGAGCAAACAAATAACTGTTGTTTGTAGGAGAGATTCTTTCATCGTGTCTCTCTACTCCGATGGGTTCCCAGGAAAACACTGCATGCGCATGTAGAATAGAAAAGGGACTAGACATGGGCTTTTGGAACGGAACTACTCTCAGAGAAATCCTGTGTGCTTCACGGTCTCAGGTGTACATGCTGGGGATCACCCATGTCTCTCCACCCCCTTTCAGAAGGAACGGCTGCTATTGAACGGGTGGGAGACAGCATCCGCAGTGGACATGATGGAGCTGTACAGTGGGCTTCCACGGGCAGAGGTGAACAGGTATGTGAGTGCTAAGCCCAGGCTTCAGATGGTTGCCAGTGAAGAGGCTGACCGTCTGTGTTCTTTAGTGTGAACACAAGGCTAACCTTAGCCAGGCAATAAGGTAAACATTGGTTAAAGCTTGAGAGAGTAACTCATTAGCCACTGGCTGAGAGAGCGCCTTTGCCAAAGCAGATGATTTGAACTGAAATAAGTAGTTACTCCCGGAAAATCCCCAGAGCCACCTCTTTGTAGAATCCCTGTCTTAGAGAGAAGATGATGTTACCCATGACTTCTAAGGGATAAGACCTCGAATGACATCTTTAAATGGACTCTTTCTTTGTTATAAAAGAAAGATATAGTCATTGTTCTAAAACTGTTTCATGCTGAAGGCATGAAGTCTTATATATTTACATGGTACAGTTAGCTCTTATTAACAAGTTGGTACTTATTAACAAGTTGGACCTGTTCTCCAATAGTCCTTTACACAGATAAATATTTATTGATACATAGACTCTGCTTTCTAAATCAAGGGGTTCATACTATACACGGTGGTCACAGAAGTCATATTCCCTTTTTAAAGCTTAATGGATTATATTTATATTTGTAATATGAAAGTCTTGAACCCTTCATATTTTGTTTACATGCTTGCATAGCAGTGTAGATAACAATAACTAATATTGTGTTAATTGTAAAGAAATTTAAAGAGGGACAGTTTGGACATTTACTCGTGTGGTCTTGTAGCTTACTTGTTTTAGCATCTCCAGTGCATCAGTACTAGGGAACATCACTGTGCCTGCATAGACCTGTGTTGCTACCTGTTTGGTTCACTTCTTAGTTGTTCTGTGCTTCTTCATCTGTCCTTCCCCTCTCCTTTGGAGACCTTGAGGTACAATTTGGGGTCTGTTACAAGATCATGTGAGGAACTTTTGGACTTGCTCGTCCTCAGATCTTACTGACATTTAGAAAAATATCATTTCTTTTGTGTTGTTTGTTTTTTTTGTGTCCAAGTATCAGTTATGTAGGCAGTGAACGCTTTGAGAGTGCCCTCTCATAGGTTGATGATTTATGGGTTCTTGTGGAAGCTTCTTTTTTTATATAGGCTAGCTTCCACTTCATAGGTGTCGAGGTGATGTTTTGAACATCTCTGGTCTGACATGTAATGCTGTTGCTCTGGCAGATTTATTCTAAGCAGCCAGAGGGGAGTCTGTAATGAGCATCAGCCACAGGGAGAATAACTCCCTTCTGGGCGGTCCTTTGTCTCATGCAGCCGTGGTCTTTTGTAGACAGCAGCATGTAACCCTAACAGAGACCAGGTGTGACAGGAGATGGCCTTTGCTCCCTGAACAGGCCTCCTGACTCTGAATGTCGCATGGGCTTTGTGTACACTTTCTTGTCTGCACCAGGGATATTGGATCAAAACTGGTCCCAAATCTGCCTGTTGTTAGGAACTCGTGGCTAGTGAATAGCTTCAGTTTGTACTGAGTCCTGTCAGTTGGGTTCAGTTAATCTCCATTCGTCATTAAGGCTTTTCTTTGTCCTTTATGGGACTTTATTCAGTAATGTACCTAGATGTTTTGTTAGTCAGTGTTCGTTACTGTGTCACATCTGAAATCAACCTAGAAGAGATGCATTTTGCTTCACCATGTGGCGATTCGTCATGGCTAGCAGGGCCATTCCTTTGGGGTGCGGATTGTATGTAGCAGAGCACATTCGTCCTCTCATGGCCAGGAACTCAGAGAGGCAGCTGATGCAAGCAGGGCAAGTTTGCATTTGTGTCTGTACGTCTTTGGACTGTGGCGTCTGGGATGGGCCTGCAGACCGAGACTCTCTTTGATGTGTCCTTCCTGTGATCCCTGTGCAGCACTTTTAGTTTCTTTAGTCAGGTGCTAGGAACCGTACCTTGGGCTCAGCTATACTGGCTCTTTTTCTGTCTAGCCTGCCTGTTCTGTTTTTTTTTTTTTTGCTATTAGATACTTTCTGTAGCTATGATAAAACACTCAAACCAAAACAACTTGGGGAAGAGAAGGTTTGTTTGGCTTATACTTTCAGGTTGTAATCCATCCTTGAAGGAAGTCAAGGCAGGAACTCCAGACATGAACTGAAGCAGAAACCATAGAGGAATGCTGCATACTGGCTCATTCTATCCCAGGTCCATGCTCAGCTCCCTTTCTTTACAACCCAGGACCACCTGCTTAGGGACTGTACTGCTCATGGGCCTGGGTCCTCCTACTTCCGTCAGACATACCCATAGGACAGTCTGGTCTACACAGTTCTTCGAGGTTCTCTCTTCTCGGGTGACCCTTGATTGTGTCTAGTTGGCAATAAAAACTAACCACACCATTTTTTTTAAAATTATGTCTGTGTTTATGTATGCTCTATTTGCATGGGTGCTTGTGGAGGCCAGAAGAGTGCATAGGATCCCCTGGAGCTGTATTTGCAGGTAGTTGTGAGCTGCCCAGCTTGGGTGCTGGGAACTGGATTCTGGTGTCCTCTTGTAGTGAGTGCTGATGAAAGACCTGGATAAATCCAGACCATCCAAGCAGAAAAAATAGAGCCAAAATCTAAGCAGGGAGAGAAGAATCAGAAATCTAGATTAGCCGGTTCAGTGACTCTGTTTCAGGAACTAGCTGAAGATAAGTTAGATTATAATTTTGAGAATAATCTTGAGAAACAGGGAGTTACCCCCTTGTGATTATCACTGGTATTTTCGGAATTTTCCAATGATGCCCTCCCTACCCTCTTTGGATTATTGGGTTGTGGTTTCTTCCCTTAAATACCCCTTCTCCCAGCTACTTGAGGTCGAACTCCTCCCCTGTATGGGATATGAGTCTCGGTCCCAGCGCTGGTACCTGTCAATAAACCTTGTGTGATTGCAGCAAGGACGGTCTCTCGTGAGTTCCTTGGGGGTCGTGTTATTTCGAGACTTGAGTGAGAGTCTCCCCACACTGGGGGTCTTTCACTGAGAACTGGACTCAGGTCCTGTGGAAGAGCAGGAAGCAGTCTTTCCTAATGAGCATTTTTCCGGCTCCTGGACTGCATTCTTTGTGAATATCTCCTCCGTCACATTGGCTTCTGCGTCTCACTGCACAGTCCTGCTGCTGCACACCATTGCCTTGCTCCTGTGACGCCTCCGCCATCAGATAAATTCGTCGTCCATTATTTTGCATCTCTGCCGCACAAAGTCCCTGGCATGGGCAAGATGCAATCAGGTTGTTTGCCACAGAGTGACAGGGGTGGCCTCATATCCAGTTCCTAGTCCATTTTCATTTCCACCCTAAACTTCCCCAGCATTGCCATGTTTTCTGGGTTTTTACCAGCATTTTGGCCTCACTCTGGCCTGCTTCTCTACACTTCTTTGGCACACCACACTCCAAAAGCCATGCAGTAAGCAGGTCTGTGGCAGCAGAGAAACCTGTCTTACTTTCTGTGCTAATTTTCTGCACTAGTTAGCTTTCTGTTACTATAACAAACACTTAAGGTTAAGTGAAAATATTTATTTTTCCTCAGAGTTTTAGAGTCATTCACCCAAAACAGGTGCACGCTGCTTTCTTTGCACTGGTGGTGTTATACTAAGCACACATTCCTTGCTAAACACCCTGTCTGAAATGCTCCAGGGTATGTCTTGGAATTATCCCATATTAACCCATGTAGATCTGCCCTGGTTCATAGTCTGGCTGTAGAGACCTGAGGTATGAGCATGTTTTAGTTCATGCATATGGTCTCCTATAGTTCAGTTTTTGCTTGTTACCAGATTGGAACTGCTGCTGTAGAAATGCTCTTGACCATTTATCTTTGCATGCAGGGTAAGCTCTTAAAGAGGCAGATTGATCGCAGGATTAGAGGATGTTCTTTCTTTGTGTTGAGAGAGGCTAAAATGCCTTCAAGGGAGGCAGTCCTCTTTTATCATATTGCTAGCAATTGAGAAAGTGCCTTTTCTTCTGTGTTCAGCCTTCAATCTTTGTCTGTCTGAGTGTTGAAAAACTACTGTTCTGGCTAGTTTTATGTCAACTAACACAAGCGAAAGTCATCTAAGAGGAGGGAAGGATACAGAAATACCTCCATAAGATCAGGCTATAGGCTAGCCTGTAGGGCATTTTGTTAATTGAGGTTTATGAGGTAGGGCCTAGTCCATTGTGGGTGAGTACCATCTCTGAGTCCTAGATTCTATAAGCAGGCTGAGCAAGCCAGTAAGCAGCACCCTTCCATGGCCTCTGCATCAGCTCCTGCCTCCAGGTTCCTGCTCTGTTTGAGTTCCTGTTCTAACTTCTTTGGTGCTGAACAGCAATGAGAAAGTATGAGCTGAATACTCCTCCCCAAGTTGCTTTTGGCCATGGTCTTTCATACAGCAATAGAGGTCTTAAGACAACTATCTTGTGTTTTCATTTATATTTGTTTTCTCGTAAATGAATTTGAAGATCTCTTGTTTTTCTTTTCTATTGGACTGTTCTTTTCTTCTTCTTTTAAATTATTATGAAAGTTTTTCATGCTGAAGTTCTATAACTCTTTATAAAGAGTTGCAGGGCAAAGAAAGTAGTCTTTTGCCATTAGCATTCCAGAGACCTTTCTAGTTCATTTGTCTTGACCTTTGAGGTAACCCTTCTTCCTCTTCCTCCTTTTCCTTTCTCCACTAACCCTTCCTTGTTCTCCGGCCCTCCCTCTCTTCCCATTCCTTCCTTACCCTCCTTCTCCTTTCTTCAAGACTGCACATTCCAAGTGTGTACTGTTCCCCTGAGCTAAACTTCCTGAATTCCTTCTTCTTTTTGAAAATTTATTTTAATTTCATGTGTGTGAACATCTTTTTTTTTTACAAACAATTCTTATGGCTTAACAACTTTTAATTTTTTCTTGTAATTGATTTTATTTGTAGTGTTTGTCATGGAACAATTGAGGATGAGTCTTTATTTAAATATTTAAAGACATATTCGCAAATGTCTTTAAAGATAATAAATCTTAGTTTAAATTTATTTTTTTTTCTTTTGAGCCCTTCTCAGCTTTCCCATCATACTTCTTTTTTTTTCTATTGTTTTTATTGAGCTATACATTTTCTCTGCTCCTCTCCCTTCCTTCCCTCCCCCTTGTACTCTCTCCCATAATCCCCACACTCCCAATTTACTCAGAAGATCTTGTCTTTTCTCTCCGTCCTATAAGATCCATGTATGTCTCTCTTGGGTTCTCTTTGTTGTCTAGGTTCTTTGGGGTTGTGGACTGTAGGCTGGTTTTTCTTTGCTTTATGTCTAAAAGACACTTATGTCTAAAAGACACATATGACATTTGTCTTTCTGGGTCTGGGTTACCTCATTCAATATGTTTTTTTCTAGATCCATCCATTTGCCTGAAAATTTCAAGATGTCAGAATTTCAAGTATTCCATTGTGTAAATTACCACATTTTCTTTATTCATTCTTTGGTCGAGGGGCATTTAGGTTGTTTCCAGGTTCTGACTATGACAAACAATGCTTCTATGAACATAGTTGAGCACATGTCCTTGTGGTATGATTGAGCATCCTTTGAGTATATACTCAAACGTGGTATTGCTTGGTCTTGAGGTAGATTATTTCCTAATTGTCTGAGTAATCGCCACACTGATTTCCAAAGCAGCTGTACCAGCTGGCATTCCCACCAGCAATGGAGGAGTGTTCCCTTTACCCCACATCCTCTCCAGCAGAAGTTGTCATCAGTGTTTTTGATCTTGGCCATTCTTACAGGAGTGAGATGGGATCTCAGAGTTGTTTTATTTGCATTCTCTGATAGCTAAGGATGTTGAACATTTCCTTAAGTGTTCTTTGGCCATTTGAGATTCGTATTTTGGGACTTCTGTATTTAGGTCTGTACCCCTTTTTTTTATTGGATTATTTGTTCTTTTGTTGTCCAGTTTCTTGAGTTCTTTGTACATTTTTTAGAGATTAGTCCTTTGTCCAATATGGGGTTGGTGAAGATCTTTTCCCATCCTGTAGGCTGCCATTTTGTCTTGTTGACTATGTCCTTTGCTTTACGGAGTGTCTCAGTCTCAGGAGGTCCTATTAATTGTTGCTCTCAGTGTATGTGCTACTGGGGTTATACATAGGAAGTGGTCTCCTATGCCAATGCATTCAAGTGTACTTCCCACTTTCTCTTTTATGAGATTTAGTGTGATTGGTTTTATTTTGGTCTTTGATCCATTTGGACTTGAGTTTTGTGTATGGTGATACATATAGATCTATTTACATATGAGTGTTTTGCCTGCGTGTGTGTGTGTGTGTGTGTGTGTGTGTGTGTGTGTGTGTATGTGTATGCATGCAGTGTGTGCCTGGTATTCCCAGAGGCCAAAAGAGGGAGCCAGATCCCCTGGAACTGGAGTTAAATACAGTTGTAAGCCTCCATGTGAGTGGGTGCTGAAAATTGAACCTGGATCCTCTGGAAGAGCAGCAAGTGCCCTTAACTTAGCTGAGCCATTTCTCCAGACCTTCCCCATTCCCCATTTTTCTTAGCCACAGCATGCATACTGTTGTGTATCGAAGTTCTTTCCATGTGGTATCATGAACATGTCATTACTGCGGACTAGCTCTTCCTAACTGCGATCTCCATCTCCTGTTCTGACTTCTGCACAGAATAGAATCCCTCGAGTTCCTGGATGAACTGGAGCTTCTGGAGCAGCTTATGCGGCATTACTGCCTCTGCTGGGCCACCCGTGGAGGCCAAGAACTCGGTAAGAGAGTGCCTCTGTCTGTCACCTGGGCCGGAGGCAGGACAGCCTTCTCCCAAGAATGAAAGGTGCACCAGGCAGTTGAGGTTCAGAGAACTAGAGAAACATGGATGCATACCCACAGAGTGTCCAGAGAAGTCATCATTTGTTCTTCCAGGTTTTTATAGCACGGAATTAGGCAAACTCTCTAAACCACAAATCCTCAACCAGCTAGCCAGCCCTCGTCAGGCCTGCCGTAGGATTTCCACATTTGGGAGGTTGAAAGCCTTGAGAGTTTAAGGTAATAGTCTTAATAAAAATAACCAGCGTTTGCCCTTTCACCAGCGCACAGCCATGTTTGCTGGATACTAACACATGGATTGTTTGGTTTCTAAAAGACTCACCCAGTTTCCAGGGCAGTTTCTCCCTCCTATCTCTAAGGTTGAGGCGTAGTTTCCTGACAGAGGCATGCAATACCTCGAGGCTCAAGGAGGGACCTGAGCACCTGGCTCTCAGGTTTGGATCCAGCCTCCGCTGACTCCTGCCCCAGTTGCTCTTGCTTCCCAGGGCCTGGTTATTCCTGAGCAGAACAGCCCGGCAAGACCACATCAGATTCCAGGTCCCCAGTGCCTTCCAGCTTCTCACAATGTGATCCGATGGCAGCCGGTAGTCCAGCCTGCTTGGGCTCCGCAGTTCAGCCTACAGAGTCCTTCCAACATGGTTTTGGGTGGAAATTCCTTTATTGTTGTGTTTTATATTAGACTCTCCTCTAATAATAAAGGAAATTGTAGTTGGAACTTGGGGAACTTGAAAAAGGTAGAGCACAGAAGCTCTAGTCTCAGGCAGCCTCTTAGTGATGCTTCCTCTGCTGTGTTCTGGATACTTTATTTATTTAAAAAATATATTTACACACACTCATATATAGTTTATTTATTTACCTTTTTTGTTTGATTCTTTGAGACTTGTAAAGCATCCTGGCCTTAACCTTGGCATTCCTCCTACTTTGACCTGCCAGAATTACAGGTGTGCCCCTGGAACCTCATACATGTGAAAGCAGAAAACCCATGAGGAGAGTGTGGCCCTGCCCTGGCCTCCACCCTCTGCCCCTTTGCTGGACTCTGATCTTATCTTCAGTAGAGCTGACTTTACATGTTCCTCTAACTGGACTTCTGAGCTTTTCCAATTTCATCATGTGACATAAGCATTTTATCCCTTGCCACCAAACTTCTCAAAGAACATAATTGCAATGAGTGTATTAAATCCTATCACAAGACTGTGTCTGAATGTATTTAAACTTGCCAAGATTTGGGAACTGCAGGTTTCTAGCAGGTTTAAGTTACCTGTCATTAAACAGTAAGTTGAACTGCTTCTGTTTTTGTCCCCCCACCGCCTTTTTTGGTGTGCTTTGGGAAGGGGTCTGAAACCCAGGCTGGCTTCCTGCTCCAGCCTCCCGAGTGCTGTGTTTACAGATAGACACCAGCACGCCCAGGTTGGGATAATAAACATTTTAATGTCAGAGGCTTCTTCAGTGTACCAGCACACAGTGAAGAACCAGCTCTGTGTTTGTTCAAAGGTCAGCAGTTAGCAGGTAGATTTTGGACATTTACTGCTGAGAGCCCATAAATTGTTATGAGATGCTTTCTTAATCTATTTTAAACCACCCATAAACAAAAGCTAGCTTGACCTCTCACTTTCTTTTGAAATCTCGTTTCACACAGGAAGGGTTCGAGGTCCAGCAGTGAGCTGTTCTGGTGCCCAGGGCCAGCTCTTGGACATGTAGCAGTGTCGTGCTCACCCCCACCCCCTAGCTTCTTTACTCCGCCACAGGCATCTGACTGTATCTGTGTTTCCTCCCCTTAGGTTTGAAGGAGATAACCTATTAATCTGTGATGGTTCGTGCTGAGGTGGAAGTCCAAGTCTCCAGCCGAGGGAGTGCCCTGGGCCCCCTGAGGGATGGGTAGCTCATCTCTCTTGTGGGCCCTGTTGCATATCCAGAACCCTTGGTTACAAAGGTGGTCACACCAGATCCTGCTCCTGTCACTATCATTGTTTAAATAAATCTCACTTGCCATTTGTCTGTGTGTCAGACTTGGCTGGCGTCTGTTCACCTTCTTTGCTCTGTGGGTGGACCAGGGTTCACATCCATGGCAGCTAAAACCCAGGAGCCTGCATCTTACTTGGACCTTGGTTTGCCCTGTGAGTCAGAATCCATTTGGGAATTTTCTCCTCCCTGTGCTCTTTATTGCGACACCTCATGGACCCTGACCCTTGACCTGCCACAGATGCTGGAGCTCTTCTGTGGTGTTGCTGCTGCCGTGGCTGGGCTAGCCTGCTGCCTTGCCTTGTTCATTCCAGTTGCCATGGCAGGTTGTGTAACTCCTCCTTACATACCCTGGCTGCTTGGAACCTGTATGCATGTCACCTTCTGCGGCAAATGGGCATTTGGCCAATGAGATTAAGATAAGGGTCTCAAAACAAGGTTGTTAGGGGTCATCTGGGGCTCTGATGCAATCACAAGGATCCACATGAGCCAGACAAGAAGACACAGCCAGACAGTGGACATTGACTGAAGGAGATTGCGGAGGGAGGGGTTTTGAGGATGGTGGGAAGGGCCAAAAGATAAGGAATATAAGCAATTTCTATAAGCTAAAAGAGACAAGAGGCTGGAGCGATGACTCAGGTTAAGAGCACATGCTGTTCTTACAGAGGAACCAAGTCCAGTTCCCAGCACCCATACTGGGTGGCTCCTGACTGTTACTCCAGCTCCAGGGGGATCTGAAGTCTCCATTCTCAGTGGGCACCTGCACTCACTTGCACACACCCACACATGGGTGCACACATACTTACATCACTAAAACTAATAAAAATTAAGTCTTTTAAAAGGCCGGGGGTCCCCAGAAAGATGTCCCCCATCCCCATACACCCTCAAAAACTTGACAGACTAAAGTTCCAGCTTTCTTCTTTCTGATCTCCAGAACCATAAGTAAATAAATGTGTGGTGTTTTTCAGGCTCTGGAGTTATGATAAGCCACAGCAACAGTAACGAGATTAATACGGTCATTATGCTGCCGATTAGGGCCCCACAGTTTAGGGGGAAAAACTCCAGCCCTATGCTGGAGCTGCATGAATAGACATGGCTGTGGGGAAGCTCCGGCATGGTCCTCAGCTGAGGTCACAGTTCCCTGCTCCACTTGGAACCAGTATTCCCTGGGCACTCAGCTGTGCTCCACCTGTGGTGTGCCTGTCATTGGAGTAGTGCGTTTAGACAGCCTGAAAGAAAGTGAATTGCCCAAGAGAAGGCTTTTCCTTTCAATCTCAGGACAGGAAAGTCTTGGGTTTGGAATGGTGTGTCTTATTTTCTTAAATATTCTTAACACAGTGTATATGGAACCCTGGGGCCATAGTGGGAAGCTCAGTTTAGTGGAGCAAGTCTGTGATTTAATAAGATAAGGAATGGAATGAACATAAAGGCACATCATCACTGGTAAATGTGGGCATTGTTTTTGCTTGTTTTTGTAGCCTGTGATGGTTTGAAAGAAAATGGATCCCAGAGGCTCATAGGGAAGTGGCACTTTTAGGAGGTGGCCTTGCTGGAGTCGGAGTGGTTTAGTTGGAGGAAGTGTGTCACTAGGGGGTGGGCCTTAGGTCTCTGATGCGCAAGCCACACCCAGAGTGGCATTCTCTTTGTGCTGTCTGCAGATTCAGATGTAGAACTCTCAGCTCCTTCTCCAGCACCACGTCTGCCTGCATGCTACCATGCTTCCCATCATGATGATAATGGGCTAAACCTCTGAACTATAAGCCAGCCCCAGTGAAATGTTTTCCTTTATAGGAGTTGCTGTAGTTATGGTGTCTCTTCAGAGCAGTAAAACCCAGACTAAGAGATAGCATAGCTTTTTTCATTTTAATGTTTTAAGTACTTAGTTTTGAGACCAAGTTCAAGTTCTCACTATATATATATATGATATATATATATCATATATATGGTATCAAACTTAACGTAGGACTTATTCTTCTTACATGACAAAAAAATCGCCCCACTATCCATCCTGTTCCAATTCTATGAACTAATTAACCCTAATCTACTGATTTTATCAGCCATTATTTCAGTATTGATTGGAGCGTGAAATGGACTTAACCAAACACAAACACGAAAAATCCTAGCCTACTCATCCATCGCCCACATAGGCTGAATAGTCTCTATTTTACCGTACAACCCATCACTAACAACCCTAAATCTCCTAATCTACATCATTATAACTGTCCCCATATTTCTTATCTTCCACGTCCACTCATTTACACCTATCACTTCCATGTCACTCATATGAAATAAAATACCAATAGCTCTACCTATAATCTCATTAATTTTATTATCAACAAGAGGACTGCCACCACTCACAGGATTTTTACCTAAATGAACTATTATCACTGAACTCATACAAAACAATAACTTATCTTTAGCCACATTAATAGCAACAGCCGCCCTAATCAGTCTATTCTTTTACACACGACTAATTTATTCAACCTCACTAACCACCTTCCCAAGCAATAACAACTCCAAAATATACATTCTCCAAGACCATATAAAAAGCAACAACATGCTATCACCAATAATAATCATCAGCACACTGATACTTCCCCTGTCTCCCTTACTTCTATAGCAGAAGTTTAGGATAGTTAGTCTCAGAGCCTTCAAAGCCCTAAGCAAACCCACAAAGTTTAACTTCTGATAAGGATTGCAAGACTACATCTTACATCTAATGAGTGCAAATCAATTGCTTTAATTAAGCTAAATCCTCTACTAGATTGATAGGACTTAAACCTATAAACTTTTAGTTAACTGCTAAACACCCTATTCTGGCTTCAATCTACTTCTTCCGCCTATCAGAAAGGTGGCGGGAGAAGCCTTAGTAGAATCAGTTCTCTACACCTTTGAATTTGCAATTCGATGTGATTATCACCTTAAGGCTTGGTAAAAAGAGGCTTTGTCCTCTGTGCTTAGATTTACAGTCTAATGCTTTGCTCAGCCATTTTACCTATGTTCATTAACCGCTGACTATTCTCTACCAATCATAAAGACATTGGGACCCTATACCTATTATTTGGGGCCTGAGCAGGGATAGTAGGGACAGCCCTTAGCATCCTAATTCGAGCAGAACTTGGTCAACCAGGCGCCCTATTAGGTGATGACCAAATCTATAACGTAATTGTCACAGCCCACGCGTTCGTAATAATCTTCATAGTTATGCCAATGATAATTGGTGGCTTCGGCAACTGACTTGTCCCACTTATAATCGGAGCACCAGATACAGCATTTCCCCGAATAAATAATGTAAGTTTCTGACTTTTACCCCCATCATTTCTCCTCTTACTGGCATCATCAATAGTAGAAGCCAGAGCAGGAACAGGCTGAACTGTTTACCCTCCATTAGCCGGCAATTTAGCACATGCTGGGGTATCAGTTGACCTAACCATTACACTTAGCAGGTGTGTCCTCAATCCTTGGGACAATTAACTTCATTACCACAATCATCAATATAAAACCACCAGCTATAACACAATATCAAGCCCCCTTATTTGTCTGATCAGTCCTAATCACTGCTGTACTTCTACTCCTTTCCCTCCCTGTTCTAGCCACAGGAATTACAATACTTCTTACAGACCGTAATCTGAATACCACTTTCTTCGACACAGCTGGAGTCGAAGATATATATATATATATATATATATATATATATATATATATATATATCCCTAGCTGGCCTAGAACTGACTATATAGACCAGACTGCCCTTGAACTCACAGAGATCGGCCTGCCTCTGCCTTCTACATTTATGCTGGAATTAAAGTTGTGTACCATCATGCAAGACTTTTAAAAAAATTTTACTATAAATTTTAATGATATAAAATATTAGAGACAAACATTAAGAAATAAAATGTGATGACTCAATTCAGTTTTTTTGTTTGTTGGTTGGTTGGTTTTTCTTTTATTTTTATTTATTTATTTTTCGTTTTCAGGACAGGGTTTCTCTATAGCTTTGGAGCCTGTTCTGGGACTAGCTGTTGTAGACCAGGCTGACCTCAAACTCATAGAAATCCGCCTGCCTCTGTCTCCCTAGTGCTGGGATTAAAGTTGTGTGCCACCATCGCCTGGCTTCAATTCAGTTTTTAAAATACATCCATGGGGCAAAGGGGTTTCCACAACCTGATTTGCAGCTGTTCTGTCTTCTGAGAACCATACTTCCAGTTGAATAAATGTGGGCAATGGAATGTGGCGATTGTCACAGATATGCTGTTTGCTAGCTCCTACACATCAAGTTCCCAAATGTAGCATAAACTGTGACATTCTGCACTTCTTATGAAGGCCTTTCTTCCAATCTGGCCAGAGGCAAATGGACATGGTGTCCGTGTCCACTTAACTCTCAGTATATCTATGCCTCAGGCTCTGCATCACCAGCATAAACAAAAGCTTTTTTCTTTTTTTTTCTTTTCTTGAGGCAACACCCAACTAATAGCACTGATACGAAAAGAAATGCGGCAAATCTGTAAGAACGGAGGCTCTGTAGGCAGCTAAACCTGAAAGCTTAGGAGAAAGTAGTTGGAGCTGCAGGCAGGCCTGCTTTTCGTCACCACCATCCCCCCCCCCCCCCCCCCCCCCCCCCCGGCTCCCACAGGCTAGCTTAGCCCCAGAAATAATAACACAGAAACTGTATTCTTTTTTTTTTTCATTGTCCTAGCACGTTTTAATCTGTTATTGGCAGTTGTCAACAGTGTGGCTTTACAATTAGTTAGTAACATCCCTCTCATTTCCTTAGAAATGTACTGAATCAGAAAACTCTCCATTTGTGTTCCTGTCACCTGCTATCACATTTTTTCATGTGACTGTTTCACACAGTAACAACTAGCTGAGCATGATGTTACACACTTATAATCCCGGCATGCAGGAGGTTGAGACAGAAGAATTGCCTCAAACTCAAGGCCAATTTAAGCTATGTAACAAGCACAAGGCCAGCCATGGTTGCATAGCAAGACAATGTTTCAACACAATCAAAACAAACAAAAAAACTAAACAATATTGGTATAGTCATTTCCAATGAGATTTAAGATATTTCTCCATTTCTGTTGCATCCAGTTTGAAGAAAAATCTTAGTAATGTTTGCATCTAATTTATTTTATTTATTTATTTATTTATTTATTTATTTATTTATTTATTAAGGATTTCTGCCTCCTCCCCGCAACCGCTTCCCATTTCCCTCCCCCTCCCCCGATCAAGTCCCCCTCCCTCATCTGCTCGAAGAGCAATCAGGGTTCCCTGACCTGTGGGAAGCCCAAGGACCGCCCACCTCTATCCAGGTCTCTTAAGGTGAGCATCCAAACTGCCTAGGCTCCCCCAAAGCCAGTATGTGCAGTAGGATCAAAAACCCACTGCGATTGTTCTTGAGTTCTCAGTATTCCTCATTGTCTGCTATGTTCAGCTAGTCCGGATTTATCCCATGCTTTTTCAGACCTAGGCCAGCTGGCCTTGGTGAGTTCCCGATAGAACATCCCCATTGTCTCAGTATGTGGGAGCACCCCTCGTGGTCCTGAGTTCCTTGCTCGTGCTCCGTCTCCTTCTGCTCCTGATTTGGACCTTGAGATTTCTGTCCAGTGCTCCCATGTGGGTCTCTGTCTCCTTTCATCGCCTGATGAAGGTTAATATTCATGAGGATGCCTCATCTTCCTTAGCGATCAGGGAAATGCAAATCAAGACAACTTTATGATACCATCTTACACCTGTCAGAATGGCTAAAATAAAAAACACCAATGATAGCCTTTGCTGGAGAGGTTGTGGAGAAAGGGGTACACTCACCCATTGCTGGTGGGAATGCAAACTTGTGCAACCACTCTGGAAAGCAGTGTTTCGGTTTCTCAGGAAATTCGGGATCAACCTACCCCTGGATCCAGCAATACCACTCTTGGGAATATACCCAGGAGAGGCCTTATCATACAACAAAAGTATATGCTCAACTATGTTCATGGCAGCATTGTTTGTAATAGCCAGAACCTGGAAACAACCTAGATGCCCTTCAACGGAAGAATGGATGAAGAAAGTATGGAATATATACATATTAGAGTATTACTCAGCAGTAAAAAACAAAGACTTCTTGAATTTTGCATAAAAATGGATGGAAATAGAAAACACTATCCTGAGTGAGGTAAGCCAAACCCAAAAAGAGGAACATGGGATTTACTCACTCATATTTGGTTTCTAGCCACAAATAAAGGACATTGAGCTTATAATTCATGTTCCTAGAGAAGCTAAGTAAGAAGGTGAATCCAAAGACAAACACATAGGCATCCTCATGAATATTAACCTTTTTTTTAAGATTTATTTATTATGTATGCAATATTCTGTCTGTGTGTATGTCTGCAGGCCAGAAGAGGGCACCAGACCTCATTACAGATGGTTGTGAGCCACCATGTGGTTGCCCGGAATCGAACTCAGGACCTTCAGAAGAGCAGGCAATGCTCTTAACCGCTGAGCCATCTCTCCAGCCCAGAAACTGTATTCTTTTAAACACTGACTGGTCCATTATTTCTAGCCTCTTCTTGGCTAACTCTCATATCTTGCTTAACCCATTTCTAATAATTTGTGTAGCACCACGAGGTGGTGGCTTACCGGGAAATCTTAACCTGCGTCCATCTCGGAGAGGAGAGCTATGGTGTCTGCCTCACTTCCCTTCTTCCCAGCATTCTGTTCTGTCTACCCACCTATGTTCTGACCTATCAGGCCAAGCAGTTTCTTTATTAACCAATAAAAGCAACAGATAGAAGACCTACCTACATCAGAAAAGGCTACTCAGCTCCTTTTATGGGCAGTGCCATGTACTCCATGAAGTAGGACTTTCAAACTCTTCAAATGTCTTTGAAATAAGTTCTCATGTCCAAGCTGGTTTCAGACTCACTACTGTAATGCAGGGTTTGGCCTCCCAGTTGCCAGGGTAAGGGGTGTGAGCCTCCTTATTTTCTGACTCCTTTTGAAAAGCAAGGTACAAATGACCAGGTATTAACAACAAAACTGAATGAAAATCAATTTTACATTTGTTGAAGCATGTATTTTGAAAAAAAACCTTTAAAATAATAGATAATTGTCAGATTTATTAATCATAGTTTTATATTTTAAAGTTTGACTAATAAGGCTGAATCTGAATAGTATAATTTTCAGCCTTGAATATGGTGACCCTTCAACCTCAGGTGCAGAAGCACGATGACAAAAGGAAGACCGTCTTTTGGGAAACATCACAATAAGATGCATATTGTCCTGCTATTGCAAATGTGGCTGTCCTGCCCTGCCAAGTGCAAGAGAAAGTATAACTAGGGTGCTGAGACTAGGAGATGAACCGCTGCTAGGACCGGGCAGATATGACACCTAAGATTTGTTTATTGTATATTCAGACATGAATTCTGTGTTGGAGCAATCTAAAGCCAAGAGGTAGCTGTTGCAGCATTCAGTTCATCTTGAAGAGTCCAACAATCATTCAGGAAACAACTGTTCTGGTTTGAAAAGACTTTCATTTTTAAAGACTGTGTTTTTAGGGTTGTGTGAGTGTGTGTGGAAGTTAGAAGACAAACTTTGGAAGCTGGTTCTTTCCAGAGGGTACCAGGGATCAGGTGAGCCATCAGGCCTGGCATGGCAAGAGCTGCATCCTCCAGGTCATCTCACCAACTTGCCATCTCTTCACATGTGCATTTGTGTGCTTCAGGAGTAGACACTATGTTCTCCCCGTACCCTCTACTGATGGGATGGGTAGGTCTTGTCTCCAGCCTTGGTCCTATCTCCCACCCAGACAGTACCTAGCTAAAAGTCAGGAGCCTAACATGTTCATTTTATTTCTTCTTTGCCAGTACTCCTCAAATTATTTCACAAAATAGATACAAATGGAACATTGCTTAATTCTTTCCATGAGGCCAATGTTATTCTGATGCCTAAACCACATAAAGACTCAATGAAGAAAGAGAATTACAGACCAATTTCCCTTATGAATATATATGCAAAAATTCTCAATAAAATACTTGTAAACTGAATCTAAGAGCACATCATAATGCTCATTCACCATAACCAAGTAGATTTCATCCCAGACGTGCCAGAATGGTTCAATATACATAAATCAATAAACATAATTCATCACATAAAAATACTAAAAGACAAAAACCACATGATCATCTCATGAAATGCAGAAAAGGCCACAAAATCCAACAGACCTTCATGATAAAAGTCCTGGAAAGAAAAAAAAAGTCCTGGAAAGATTAGGGATACAGGGACACACCACAAAATAAAAGAAGCAATTCACAGCAAGCCCACACGCAACATTACCCTAAATGGACAGAAACCTTAAAGCATTTCCACTGACATCAGGAACAAGACAAAGTTGTCTACTCTCTCCATATCTATTTATATGGTTATTCTTGGTTGTCAACTTGACTACATCTGGAACTAACTAAAACCCGAAATGGGACACACCTGTGAGAGATTTTTGCTTAAAGAGGGAAATTTGCTTAATTTCAATTCCATCCTTTGAGATGGGAAGACGCATATTTAATCCAGACCTTTTGAGGTAGAAGACCTGCCTTTAATCTGGGTTATGACTTCTGCTAGAAGCCTAGACAATAATATGGAAAAAGAAGCTTTTTCTCCTTGCCTGCTTACTCTTGCCATTACTAGCAAGTTAATTTCTTCACTGGCATTTGAGTCTATTTCTTTGGGATTCCAGTGTATACTGAAGACAAGCTGAGGCATTCAGCCTGGTAGACTGAACAACTACTGGATTTTTGGAACTTCCATTCACAGGCAGATGGGCAGCCATATAATCTACCTATCTATTTATCTCTATCTATCTATCTATCTATCTATCTATCTATCTATCTATCTATTCTATTCTATCATCTCTGTTACTCTTGAGAACCCTGACTAATACAGTATAATGCCTGTACTACTATGTGTACTGGGGTTTTGTAGCACCAGTACTACGTGTACTATGATACTATGCCTGTAGCATACCGCCTGCACCTGCACTATGGGATGGTTCACTAGTCGGGCAAGGGCCTGGAGATCGAAGTACACACACATAGACAGAGACACAGGTCATCCTTGAAGGAAGAATGCCAAGAATGCCAACTTTATTGTATTCCAGGGCAGCTTTTATAGTGCTTTCCCTGACCAATGGCCACACCCTCGCTCTCAGGATTCTTCAGCTGCAAGCCACCCGAAACCACTCCCCTGCCATCAGGGTCTCATGCTCAGAGCAGCTGCAAAACAAGTTGTTTGCTCAGAGCAGCTGCAAGCATAGGAAAACAAGTTGTTTACTCTGGCAGGCAGGGTCATAGAAAATTCAGGGTCTGATGGTCTACAGTCCCCAACAATATAGCATCTTCAACAAGCAGCGATGCTTAAACTGCATGGCTGCATGTAGGATAATGCAAATAGATCCATATTTATCACCCTACACAAAATGGAACTCCAAATGGATCAACGACATCAACATAAGATAATTTGAATCTGCCGGGCGATGGTGGCGCATGCCTTTAATCCCAGCACTCGGGAGGCAGAGGCAGGCGGATCTCTGTGAGTTCAAGACCAGCCTGGTCTACAGAGCTAGTTCCAGGACAGGCTCCAAAGCCACAGAGAAACCCTGTCTCGAAAAACAAAAAAAAAAAAAGAAAAAAAAGATAATTTGAATCTGACAGAAGAGAAAATGGGAAATAGGCTTCAAGTCATTGACACAGGAAAAGACTTTCTGAACAAGACACACACACACACACACACACACACACACACACACACAGAGAGAGAGAGAGAGAGAGAGAGAGAGAGAGAGAGAGAGAGAGAGAGCCTGGCATGGGCTTTTGAAACCTCAAAGTTCACACTCAGTGACACTTTTTCCAACAAGGCCACACCTTCTAATCCTTCTAATCCTTTTAAACAGTTCCACCCTTTGGTGATTAAACATGCAAATATATGAACCTGTGTGGGCCATCTCATTCAAACCACCACACCATCCCTGATGCTGCTCTGATGGCCAGAAACCTAAAACCAGATAGGCCAGGGACCTAGGGGAAAAGCAAATGCTACTATTCTAAAAGTACATAGCAATAAAATGACATCTAACTACATTTTGCTATATCCATAGTCTAGTGTCTCACTTAGCCATCATCAGAGACCATTCCTCCAGGAGTAGATAGGAACAAATACAGAGACCCACAGCCAACAATGTGCAGAGAACGGGAGACCTTCAGACACTCAGTCCTAAATGGGATGTTTTTATCAAATCCCTCCCTCATGGCTCAAGACACACTGTAGAAGAGGAGGTAGAAAGATTGTAAGAGCCAGAAAGGATGGCACATGCTAAAGAAATAAGGCCTTCTAAACACAGTAGGACCAACACACATGTGAGCTAAGAGACTGTGGAAGCATGCACAGGGCTGACATGGGTCTGCTCCAGGTGGAATTCCAGCACGAGAGGAGGGAACACAAGCCCCCATCTCGAACCCAAAAGCAATCTACAACTGATAACTACTCACAGATGAACTATTAGTTTTCTCCAAGAGTCTCCTGGGAATATAACGGTAGGCCATGTGCCCAGCAGTAGATGGCCAACACAAGGTGAGCTCTGGTGTCTTCAGAGGCTCTCTGTCTCATGTTAGTCAGGGTGTTGCTTTTTTCCCCTTCCTTCCTTCCTTCCTTCCTTCCTTCCTTCCTTCCCTCCCTCCCTCCTTCCTTCCTTCCTTCCTTCCTTCCTTCCATTATTTCTTTCAACTTTACAGTTCTTTGTGCATATATTATGGCTTCAGGTTTTCTGGTTTTGTGGGATTCCTATGTGTACAAACGTGTATGTCTCTATGTCTATGTGTGTTTCTTGTATTTTTTTCCTTTGGCTATTTTTTTCTGTTAGCTTTGTCCTATTCCAGTTTGTTTTTGGTTTTATCTTATTTTATTATTATTCTTTAGAGGCCTGTTTGTTTTTTAAGAAGAGATAGGAAAGGCATGACTTCAGATAGGAGGGGAGGTGGGGAGGATCTTGGTGGATTTGAGGGAGGAGAAACCATAATCTGAATATATTATATAAAAAATAAAATTTCACTTAATAAATAAAATTAAAAAAAATAAAATTTCAATAAAAGAAGAATAGGGAGGGGAAAACTGTTTCTTGGTTTCTGTTTCTCCCTAAGAATATCCTTCCCAAGACCGTAAACAGATGTGTCTGTGTGGTGTTATGGGTGACTGAGAACAATGTCTTAAAACCTTCTTAGAGGGGTGTTTTTCAAAGAGTCTGAGAAACTCTGCTTTACCCATCTCCAGCCCCTCACCCTTGTTCTGTACCCCCAACCCCATTACCCCTCTTTTCCCACTTGGCCCCTGTCTTCACTGCAGTCTTTTGCTCTGTTGTTAAACAAGACCAGTGAGTAGTTAGAAGCAGCAATGTAGACACAGCACTGTTCACAGGATAAAGATCACACTAAAGCTCCAGCTTTACTTATCTGAATCCTCTCAGTACAGTGCTGGGGGCTGGAGTTCCAACCCTGGCTCTCCAGCATGCCGGGTGAGCACTCTGCCACAGAGCTACGTACACAGCCCAGGAATGCTCTTTGCTTTGTCGAGGGAGACTATGATAGAGGTGTCAGCTTGATTAAATTTTTACATACTAGTAGGCCACCGTACTGGTCAGTCTTCATTGTCAACCTGATGGAATTAGAATCTTTAAAAACCTGCACTCAGGGCCGGCGTAGTGATGCATGCCTTTAATCCTAGCACTGGGGAGGCAGAAGCAGGAGAATCTCTGGGAGTTCCGGGCTAACCTGCTCTACATAGTGAGCTTCAACGCATACAGGACTACTGAGTGTACTGACTGATAGAGAGATCCTGTCTCAAAAACAAGACAAATAGAAAGCTCTACACTCACGTTAGGGTTTTATTTGGCAGAACATTGGGAAGACCTTGGCGCATCCACTCATTTTCTTCAATTGTATGGTGTTTCATTCCTTAAAAATTTTTATTTTATGTGTATGAATGTTTTGTTTGTAGATATGTAAATGCACCATCCAGTGCCCACAGCAGCCAGAAGAGGACACCGGATCCTCTGGAGTTGAAGTTACAGGCAGTGTGAACTTATTTTATGTGTATGAATGTTTTGTTTGTAGATATGTAAATGCACCATCCAGTGCCCACAGCAGCCAGAAGAGGACACCGGATCCTCTGGAGTTGAAGTTACAGGCAGTGTGAACTTCCTGGTGGGTTCTGGAAACTGAATCCAGAGCCTCTGAAAGATTATTCTGTGGGTGCTCTTAATCACTGAGTCCTGTCTGCAGTGCCCTGTAGTCCTGTATGGCGTTTCTTAATTGAGGGGTAGCAGAATGCAGTCAACAGTTGATAAGTTCTATAACTCCCCCCCTTTTTTTTATTTCATGCATAGCACTGCAGCAGATATCTCCGAAGCTGTAATGGGAAATTGAGAAATAGGGTCACTGTAATGGGGGAGGGTGTGGTTTCCATTCTGAAAGACGCTCCCCCTAACTTTCCCCTGGTAAGTACGAGTTTTTCACTAAGGTGGTTTGAAAACACGTTTTCTTTGTTTTTATCACCATGTAAAAATTACATTAAATACCAAGTTGCGTTAAGTGAGCATAGTGGTGCATGCCTGCAATCCTAGTACTCGGGAAGCAGAGGCAGAAGGAGCAGAGGTTCAAGACCATCTTCAGCTGCATAGCGAGGCCAGTCTGGGTTACATGAGTCAAGGAAGGGAAGGAGGGAGGAAGGAAGGAAGGAAGGAAGGAAGGAAGGAAGGAAGGAGGAAGGAAGGGTAGGGGGAAGAAGGGAGGGAAGGGGAAGAGGAAGAAAAAGAAGAGAATGCCCAACTGGTTGAAGAAAAAAGCACATACTGCTCTTCCAGAGGACATGAGTTCAGTTCCCAGCACCCTTGTCAGGTGGCCCCCAGCAGCCTGTAACTCCAGCTCCAGGGGATCCAATGTCTCTGGCCTCCTCAGGCCACCACACTTACATGCAATACCTCCCCCTGGCCCCATAATTACATGTAAATTTTAAAGTAAATATTTAATCTTCTTTTTACCATTTTATTTTGTGTCTATGGGTGGGTGTGCATGTGGAGGTCAGAGGACAACTTTCGAGAGTTGGTTCTCTGCCTCCACCATGTGGGTCAAGGGACTGAGCTCAGGTAGTAAGGAAATCTTTCATTTATTTATGTATTTTTTATGTGCATTGATGTTTTGCCATGGATGTTGGGTCCTCCAGAACTAGAGTTAGAGATGGTTGTGAGCCACCATGTAGGTGCTGGGAATTGTACTCAGGACCTCTGGAAGAGTAGCCAGTGCTCTTAACTGCTGAGCCATTTCTCCAGCTCAGTATTTATTTATTTTTGTTTTTCCATGCCAACCAAAGTTTCTCCTCCCTCCCCTCTACCCACCTCCATCCACTCCTCCTCCACTGTTTCTCTTCAGATGCAGGCAGGCCTCCCTTGGATATCAGCCTGTCCAACCTCTCCACTGGAAGTCGTGCCCCGTTCTAGGAGATGGCTGGCTCAGGCGCTGTATCCTTCATTGCCAGGAGTCTTCACTAGGGTCACACTCATAGATTCCTGGGGGTTTCCACTGCTCTGGGTTTCTAGCTCATCCCAGAGATGCCCCAGATTCCAGTTGTCTCTCCCAGTACTCTCTCCCTCCATCCTCCCCCTACCTAATCCGTTTCCATCCCCATTCCCCCTTCTAGACCCTTCCCCCATCTACTGGCAATACCCATTCTATTTCCCCTTCACAGTGAGAGTCATGCACCCCCAACTTGAGCCCCCTTTATTACTTAGCTTCTCTGGGACTCTGGATTGTAGCATGTTGCTCTTTTGTTTTACAGTTAAGATCTGCTTACGAATGAGTACATACTGTTTGTTTTTCTGGGTCTAGTTACCTCACTCAGGATAGTCTTTTCTAGTTCCATCAGTTTGCCAATAACCTTCCTAATGTCATTGTTTTTAACAGCTGAGTAGTACTCCACTGTGCAAATGTACCACATTTTCTTTATCCATTCTTTGGTTGAGGGACATCTAGATTGTTTCCAGCTTCTGGCTGTTACAAATAGTGCTGCAGTGAACACAGTTGTGTGAGTGTCCTTGTGGTACTGTGGACCATCCTTTGGGATTTCATCTCACACCTGTCAGAATGGCTAAGATGAGAGACAATTCTCTCCATTTGTGTTCCTGTAACCATGAACGAAGCTAAGATGTCATGAATGACATTGTGCAGCTTTTTAGGGTCATTAGAGGCTTATACCTCTTTTTTTATTTCACCTGATTAAAATCTGGGTTACCTTTAATAGTGTGTGGGGACTCTCCAAATTACAGAGTGAGTCAGGCCTGCTTCCATTGTGTGCAAATATTATCCTGATTTCCACTTATTTTTTGTTTTTGTGTGCTTTCATATGTTTTGCATTTTAAATGAAATTTGGGTTATCTTTTCCAAATCGGGCTTTCATTTTGAAATAATTACATATGGCATGCATTTGTAAGAAAAGATTCAGAGAAAGCTTGCGTAAGCTTTACTCATTTCTCCTGGTGGTAACATTGTTCTGTTGGTTTGTTGAGATCAGATCTTTCTACATAGCCCAGGCTGGCCTCAAATTCACAATCTTCCTACCTTGGCTTCCAGAGTGTCGGAACTGAGGAGGTATGCCATCACACTCAGTTCTTGACCAATGGTAATTTTGTTGTTGTTATTTCTTTTAGAATAGGTGTTACTATGTAGCCTGGCCGGCCTGGCACTTGCTATGTAGACAAGACTGGCCAAATTCACATAGACCTGCTCATCTCTGCCTCCTGAGTGAGAGCCACCATGCCCGCTGGTAAAATAAGAAACTGTAGCACAATGGTACAATTAGGACACAGACAATTTCCATTATCCAACCATCCCTCTGGGTCTTCCTTATGGCCCCAACCATTCCTTTCCCAACACAGCTCCTCCTAAAACCATGGCAATCACTAATTTCTCTCAATTGCTCCCATTTTCTTCATTACTCCCTAGCCACAGGCCCTTGACCTCCTCTGATGTTCTCAAGGGCCTGTGGTTAGGGGAGTAATAAACTCTAGAGGGAGCTCCTACTGTCGTTGTTTTGCTAAGTGGACATGTCCGGTCTGCTTTCTAAATAGTTACCTTTCTAGCTATAAATTGGTGCTGTTCTCAGCACCTTTTTAAAAAGGTATAGGTTGGTGGGTAGGTGCGGTGTCTCTGCAATCCCAGCACTCAAGAGCTGAGGCCAGAGGATCCCAAGTACAGGCCAGTACGAGCTCCCTGGGGAAAACTGTCTCAAAGCAAAGCGACAAACAAAAGAGGAGCTGCAAGCCGGAGTCTGAATCACTAAACTTTCAATGTTAATGCAACATTGTGATTATAACCAATACACTAACTATCATTTGCTGTGTTTCCCTAACTCTCGCTCTGTGGTGTGTAGGGTGGGTAAGAGGGCTCTAACACCACACCCTACTGTGCATGGCACCCATTTAGATTAGCCTTCAGTACCATTCAAAGATGCTGACTGTTCACAGGCCACCATGTTCAGACACCTCTCTGTGCAGGCAGTCCCATATTGAATCTGCATTCAGTTTGCCTAAATGGAATCATATGGCGCCTTCTGTTTTATGAATTGGTTTCATTGTTATTTTGTTGCTTTCCTTCCTTTCTCCTTTTTCTCGGGACAGGCTCTTCCGTAGCTCAGGCTAGCTCTGAACTTACGATGTAGCTCCAGCAGGTTCTCCTGCCTCTGCCTCTCACTGTGGTGATTACAGATATGCTTCCACACATCTGGATTTATTTGTTTTTTTTTTCCAAATAGAGTCTCATTATGCAGCTCGGGCTGCTCTGAGATTCGCTATGTAGTCCAGGCTGGCTTTGAACTCATGATCCCCTTCCCTAAGCCTCCTAAGTTCATAGACTGTCTTTTTCCTCCAAAATTCCTAAAAATACGTAGAGATCAAAGCCAGAGATTAGTAGCTCTCCCTTCCCCAGAAGTCTAGATAGTAAACAGCTTTGATTTTATGGGACAGAAGGAAGCTATATTTTCTTAATAATTATTTAAAATGTAGAATCCTTTCAGTTTATCGTTTATAACATAGCAAACCTGCTCTCCACAGTTGACCAACAGCCGTAGTTCACCAACTTCTAACACACATGGTCAGCTGCACGCCCCTGACTTAGCTGCTCCGTGTGCTGTGTGCAGTGATTCTAATTCATTACCGTCAGTGAACATCCTTGTGTGGACGTCAGAGATGGACCCTAGAAATGGCTATTGAGTCAAAGTGTGTGGTATTCTTCTCTTTGATTTCTGCTTATGCGTGTTTAGACTCTGGTCAAGTACACATGAGAACGCCTGTCTTACCTGGTCCTGTCTGGCCTGGGCATTCATCACCTTTAAGTTGTCAAGTCCAGGCAGCTCCCCAGTGTTTGTCTGCTTGTTCTTCATTTAGTTCCCAAGGCTTCTTGTCACCCGTGAGTTCATTACTGATCAGGTCCTGGGTTGTGTCTTTGGCTTGTTTGCCCCGGTGGCTTTTTTCATAATTTATAAGATTTTCATGTGTATGTGGGGTGGGGGGATGGTGTATTGCACAGGGACATGGTAGATGTGGAAGGCCGTAGGTCCCAGCCAGTGCTTCCTCCATCACCCTCCACCTTACCTTGGAGATAGGCCTCTCTTTGCACTTGAAGCTAACTGACTCAGTCAGACTAGTTGCTTGGAAACTCCCAGGATCCTTTGTCCTCACCTCCTCAGCCATGGTTTTTTCCATGAGTGCTGCGAACTTGGACTTGGGTCCTCCTGCTGCGGGACAAACATTTTATTATCTCCCTTGCCCCGTTAAGAACTTTTTACACAGTAAAGATAACAACACTGTGTCCATTTAAAAAAAAAATAAGATTGCTCGAATACTCCCAGATGGTTTTCGTTTTGCAAAGCTATTTTCCCTAAAGTTCTAGAACGCCCTGTTTCACGATGATGCTAGTTAGAGGACCAATATCTTGAGGATTCCCAGATGATTCATGCCTTCACAACCCTGAACCTTGGTATATAGTACTTTTCCTCAGTTCTTGGCCTTGTTTCTGGGGATGACTCTTCTGATTTACAGGTTCTGTTTGTGGTCTCGTGAGGACCGATGGACCCCTTTATGAGAGTGCCTCACTTTCAGGGCACACCCTCCGCCATCTTTATAGGGATGCTCTCTGTGCTTTATCCCCTTACATGGTGACCTTTGGTTCACTTCGCATTTATTTTGAAATAAAGGATGAGATTCAGCTTCTACTTTGATTTTTTTTTAACCAGGCAGCCCAGCTTTCCTTATACTATGTAGGTACTTTAGGCACTAACTACAAACCCAGTCATTTCCATACATATTCTTGAGCCTTAAAGGACTCATTTTTTTAAAATCCTTTAAGTTTTATTCATCCTGGCTTTAAGTCGAGAATTCTTTGAAAAGCAATGCATGCCTTACCTTTGGCTGAAAGTCTTATATGCCAGAGAGCTTTCGTCTTGTTGCTGTTCAGGTTGACTGGATTGCTTGCGGTTCCCCCTAGGCAGTGTGAAATTGAGAACCTTGCCCATACATACTATCAAGGGTCTCTCTTGCTCACCCTCTCTCCACCAATGTGGCAATGGAAACAAATGGTTTGCAGCACAAGTTCTAAACCTGATGAGGTCCAAAGGAAGCAGATTGCAAACCTGCATTTTACCAAGTCAGACAGACAAAAAGGATGGGGTCTGGCTTTGGGGGCCTTTCCCTCTCTGAGCCTTGACTCTATCCTATGTCAAACAAAAGGAATAATCATAAAACCCACCTCCCATGGAGGACTGGGTCCAATAAATGAGGCCATAACCCACTGGGTCTGGGTTTATCCATTGACATTCATGTATCCCCACCTCCATTTGCCTCTGTGTGTGGGCTCAGGTGTGTGCACGTGAGTGTGTGGTTAGAGACCAGACATCAATGTTGAGTGTGTCTTCCTTAGTCTTTCTTCACCTTGCTCTTTCTTTAAAAAATTTATTTATTTTTATTTTATGTGTATGAATGCTTTGCCTCAATGTAGGCATGTGTGCCATATACGTGCTGGTGCCCACAGAGGTCAGAGGAGGGTTTGGGGTCCCCTGGACCTGAAATTATTTGTGGTTGTGAACTGTCATGTGCACGCTGAGATCGAACCCTCTGGAAGTTCAACAAGTGCTTTGAATCTCTGAGCCATCTCTCCAGCCCTCCCTCCACACGTACTTTAGTTTGTGAAACAGAGTCTCTCTCACAGAACCTGGGGCTTGCTGATATAAACCAGCTTGTTAGCGAGCTCCTCAGTTCTTCCTAGCTCCATCTTCCTAACACTGGGATTAGAGGCCAGGCCCAGCTTTTCTTCACAGGGACACTGGGTGTCAAGCGCTGGCCCTCATACCTGTACTTGTAGCGTACTTCACTGACTGAGCAGTTGCCCACCGAGTCGTCTTAGTTTAGCCTTCAACCCCATTTCCCATTGGCACCTCACCTCCCTTCAGCATCTGGCTCTTCTTCACGAGCCAGCTCAACTACACAGTGTACTCAGCTGAACTCTTGACCCTTTGCCCAGTCACTCCTAACTGTTGCCTGGAGTCCTGCTCTCCTTGAAGACCAGGGTCACTTCATTTCCAGTCTTGTTGGGAAAGTCTTGACCCACCCACAGTGAAAACTTGTGGCTTCAGTCAGAGGCCACCACACCCCTAAGGTCCCTACATGGGACCTTGACAACATTCCTTCCTTTCTTGACCTATGGTACTGGGGCCCCAGATGGAATATGGGTTATTATAGTTTTTTAATCCTCATAGGGGACATTTGCATCTCTGAAATGATGATGGAGAATGACTCCTCATGCTGTCAGCATTCCTGAAAGTGTGACAAAGAAGGGTGTCAGGCCTACTGTTGACCCTGGAGTCAGGTCGCTGATGGTGTCACAAAGTCCAGGGCAGTTTCTCTGAGTGTGGCTTTTGCTCTCACCTTCTACCCCATGGAACAGCTAGTTATGTTACTGAGCTGCCTATAAACTCCTGAGATAGCGTCTGTTACTCATCTTTCTCCTGAAGGATGACTAACTGTAGCCCTTCCCTTCACCTCTGAGCAATGTTGGTGGTCCAGGAGATGAGGGGCTTGCCTTCCTGCTCTGATGTGTCTGGCTTAATGGCTCCTAGAAATTCTGAAATCTGAAAATACAATGGTAGCTATGGGAGAAGAATGGATGCAGAAAGTGGGTGTTTCCTTTTTCCTTTTTGCCAAGAGAAGCCCCCAACTTGAAGTGACTTAAGGAAGGGGCCTGAGCAGAACGGATGGCTAGACCCAAGGTCCACATGGGCCAACAGTCTTGTTCTATACATAGCTCTTCCTTCCTCTAGCATCTCTGGCCTTCTCTTTTTCTGTCGCAGTGGTGAACGTGACTTCCAGCCTCCTCGTTTTCACCTTCTGTCAGCAAGTCACAGAGAAAGGGCACTTTCCACACCCAGAAATCCCGAGTCAGTGAATGTGGCCTGAGAGATGGAATGTCTGCTGAGCAAGGTCCTGCGCCTCAAAGGTTGGGGAAGATACTGTTTTGGGGACTGGTGGGAATGGGTGGCAGTGCTACCCAGCTCGTGTGAACTGGGGTTAGAGGAAGGACGGTTTCCCCAAGCATAGTCAGGGTGCTATTGTTAAATGAAGGAAGAGGTAAGTCTTAGCAGATACCTGTCAAAGAGAAGGAACGGGAGAGAGACTGTAAGAGAGAAGAGGCTGCTGAGGGTCACAACCATTTCTACTGGAACGAGACTAAAACCAACGAAGGGCATACCTGTAACCCTATGGAGGCTTCAGCAGGAGAGTTCCAAGAGTGAAATGTGGCATATATGATTCAATGGACTATTATTGGTC
The DNA here is from genome assembly GCF_018167655.1 of Microtus oregoni. Classification (NCBI taxonomy): domain Eukaryota; kingdom Metazoa; phylum Chordata; class Mammalia; order Rodentia; family Cricetidae; genus Microtus; species Microtus oregoni. The sequence goes on along the minus strand of NW_024543075.1, from coordinate 21,398,936 downwards.
ATCAGAAGAAGAGGAATGCTGAGACCTGCAGCATGGATGAACCCTGGGGACAAATATGATTCCACTTAGACGAGGTGCTTAGAGCAGTCGGGTTTGCACAGATGAAAAGAACTGTGGCCTCTGGGGACCTGACAAGGGGGAATGGGAAAGTATATTAAATTTGCTTTATGAGTTTGACTTTCACAGGATGGGATGGTTTTGGAGATGGATAATGGTGATGATTGTACGACAGTAAATGTACTTAATGCCATCAAACACTACACTCGAAGAAGGCTAAAATGTCAACTGGCAGCGGTGGCCCACAACCTGTAGTCACAGCACTTGGGAGGTGAAGGCAGGGGATCAGAAGTTCAAGACTAACTTCGCCTATATAGCGAGATCAAGGCTAGCTCACACCACATGCGGCCCTGTCTCAAAAAGGGCTAGTGATGGTATATGCCTTCAGTCCCACATACACAAGGGCTGGCAAGCTGGCTCAGTGGGTTAAGGCACTTGCTGCCAAGCCTGAACACATGAGTGGGATTCCTGGGGCCCACATGGTTAAAGGACGGGACTGACTCCTGCAGATTGTCCTCTGACCTCTACATGTATGCAACGGCATACTCAAGCATGTGTACACACGGCCACACCAACAAACACTTAATTAATGAGTGAGCTAATTAATTAGAAAAGAAGAAAGACTTTTCACTAGATATTCTGGTTTGCTCCTTTAATCTCAGAAATGGAGAGGTAGAGGCGGGAGAGTCTATGAGTTCCAGGCCAGCCTGAGCTACATAGTAAGACTCTTTCTCAAACAAACAAATGAACAAACAAGTTAAGACGATGAATTTTATATTATACAATGATAAAATAGATGAGCCATTCTAGCTGGGTCTGGGAAAAAGAGCTACGTTTGCCCTGTGCCTTTAACAATATGTTGATCTAGAACTCTCCTCATGGTCTACAATCAGAAGAGGCCGAGGGGTGCTGGATGGATGTGGCAGAGTAGCTTAGATCCCCCAGCCCCATGACCACCATGACTGAAACTGTTTCTGAGCCAACAGTGAGATCATCAACTGCAAAACACCAGGTCACTCTCCCTGGCTGCTGGGATCTGCATGGGGACACAGACTCAGTCACTGGGCTGTGGATATCAGAAAAGGAGCCTTCTGCAAGAGTCAATTCTCCATATTCTAAACAAGTATTTTGCTGCAGGCAGTAAGATGTGGAGTGTGTGTGTGTGTGTGTGTGTGTGTGTGTGTGTGGTCTAGTTCTGGTAACCCAGGGTCTTTTGTATGCTAGGCAAATGTTCTACCATCAAGCTATATCCACGTTCTTGTTTTTTCCCACCCTTGAGACAGGGTTTGTCTGTATAACAGCTCTGCAGCCCTGGCTGTTCTGGAACTCAGCGTGTAGACCAAGCTGGCCTTGAATTCATAGAGATCTGCCTGCCTCTGTTTCTGGAGTGCTGGGACTAAAGGTGTGTACCACACACACCTGGCTCATCCCCATTCTTTTAAGAGACCATTTTGGCTGTCATTACTGGGAGATGCTTCTTGCTGGCATCTTGTTAAAAACAAAACAAAACTAAAAAAACCAGGGAGGCATCCAAACATCCTAGCACACACAGTCAGGTCTCTCATAAGGAAGACTTTCCCATTCCTAAATGTGGACAGTACTCGCATCCACACGCCCATACACACTCACGCCCTCACCTATACCCTCCTAGGTGCCTTCCTGGTCTTCGTTAATTTTCAATGAATCACAAGAAGTTTATAGCATAAAGATATACTTCTAAAATTATCCTGTTGCATAACACCCTTTAAAGCTAAGTCAGGCAATCGGAATGAGTGTGTTTGGATCTGGCTGGGGTTCTGCTCGGGGCACAGGGCGGCGGAGGGAGGGCAGAGGGGCACCCGTGAACTATTCCCTCACTAGGGTGCAGATATGAGAAGTTTAACACACAACAGACTTTCTGGAGGCTGTAACGAGCGTTGGGGATAAGGACTGGACGACATACAAGGAAAAGAAGGCTAATATGCTGATATGATATTTAAATGAATACTTGACATTTCTAAGTTTCTGGAAAAGCACCACCATCTGAGAATGCTGTAGTTGGACACATTTGATCAGAAACTGGAATTTCCATTTCGTTGACCAAGATTTTCTGTCAAAAAAGTCAGAAAAATAAAAACAGAACCAGAGAAGTGTAATTGTTTATTCTCCTCCCTGCTTCTCCTCCCTTTTTGCTTTTTGGATTTTGTTGTTTGTTTGTTTGTTTGTTGAGACATGAGTTGCTTATGCAGTGTGGCTGACTTCAGGCTGCTGATCCTCCTGCATCAGCGCTGGGATGACAGGGCTTCTCCACATTCAGCTCTCCCCGCTGCATCCAGGGTTTTGCCCTAGCCAGCTTCTGTACGGATGCGTGACGCTTGTGTGTTTCAGCTTCAATTCCTTCCTAAAGTTGTGGGTGGGCATGTGCTCTGGCATGGATGGAGAGGTCAAAGGGTAACGTGTGGGGATCATTTCTCTCCATTGGCCATGTGGGTCGTAAGGCCAAGCTGGCGGGCCATTGCCTTTCTCCCAGAAGTCCTCTCACCAGCCCTGGTTTTGGTCTTATGTTTATTGCCCTACCAGAGCTTCATGTACTCAGGTTGGCACTGAAGTTTTTATGTAGTCAAGGCTGGCATTGAACTCCTGATCCTCCTGCCTCCACCTCCCAAGTGCTGGCATTATAGCTATTGCTACAGTACCTGGCTGAATTTTTTTATTATTATTTTTTGAGACAAATAAGGTCTCATTATGTAGTCATAGCAGGCTTGGAAGTTGCTCTGTAGACCAGGCTAGCCTGGAACTCAAAGAGATCCACCTGCCTCTGCCTCCTAAGTGCTACGATTGAAGGCGTGTGCCACCATACCCAGCCCAATTTTAAGTTTTTATTCATTTTTTGTTGTTGAGACAGGGTCTCATGTGGCCCAGGCTGGCCTTGAACTCACTCTGTAGCTCAGAATAACCGTAAAGTTACGCTCCTCCTGTTTCTGCCTCCCACCTCCTGGGCTTAATGGGCAACCGCCATCTCCCCCAGGTGTTATACCCAGCAGCGGTACTTAAACTCACCAAGTAGTTCAGTGAGCCTTTTCACCTTTCCATTTTAAAACAAGTCTAGGACTGGGGAGATGGTTCAGTGGATAAAGTGCTTGCCAGTGTTCATACCTCCAGAATCAGGATATGAAGACAGAAACGTGTCCAGCATTGTGGAGGCAGAAACAGGGAATACCCTGGGCAAGCTGGATGGGTAATGCATAGACTAACTGACCAGCAAGTCGAGAGATCTTGCCTCAGTAAATAAAGAGCAACATCGGAAGACAGCCAGTGTTAACTTTGGGCCTACACAAACACACTCATGTGTACACACCACTTACACATACACACCAAGGAAAAGAAAAAGTCTAAAAGGCTGATCTGGTTTTGGTAGCACACGCCTATAACCCCTATACTTGGAAGGCAGAGGCAGAAGGACCAGGAATTCAAGATCATCTTCTGCTATAAAATAAGTTTGAAGCTAGCCTGAACTACACAAGACCTTATGTCAGAAAATAATGGCAACATCAAAACCTTCCACAACACCCCTGAAATAGTCTGTCTTCAACCATTTGACTTTGCGATCCTACATTGTCATCTACAAAGTCCATAGTTAGAAATACACAACCAAATTTCCCCTCAAAATTAAATTGAAAACAAAAACTCGTAATGCTTTATGCCAGTTTTCAACATTTTGCTGGGCCACATTCATAGCTCTCTGGGGTGCATGTGGCCTGTGGGAGATGTGCCAGGAAGGTTGTCTATGCATTCATTGTTCATGGGTTTATAGACCCTCAGTCTATTATTTTTTTTTAAATAAGAAGCCTTAAGACTTAACATTTATTTTTTCCATTTGCCATCTTTTTTTCCATTAACCAACCTTTTTTCTATTATTGGGATAAAATATTAAACTCTTCTTTTGAAGAAAAATGTATTTTTCTCATTATGTTAGACTTTTTTTTTTCTGCAGAGCTTGGAGATTTTAGAGAAGAAAAAGAATAAAATAAATTTAGAAGCTGGCATAGTGTCTCTTACTTGCAATCCCAGCACTCAGGAGACTGAGGAAGGAGGGTCTTGAGTTCAAGGCCAGCAGGGGCTCCAGAGTGAGGCCCTCTTTCAGTAAAACAAAGCAAGTGTGTAGAGGCAGCTAAGCTCCATGGGAGAGCCATGGAGATGGCATCTGGTCTTCAGTGAGCGGCAGTCTCTGAACCTTGGCTCCCTGTCTGGCTGCCTCACAGGACAGGCACGAGGAGTAAGTAGGGTGGTGTTTGTTAACTGCTCTGTGCAGTAGACTTGGCTCAGGACTACTGATCATTAACTGGTATTGCTATGTTAACAGTGTAATGACCGCAATAATAATAGGCATAGCAAAGGTGTCTGGTTTTCCATTCTTTTTTGAGAGAAATACAGAGGGAGAGAGAGAGGGAAAGAGAGAAAGAAAAGGAGAGAGAGGAAGAGGGAGAGAAAGAAGGAGAGAAAGAGGGAGAGGAAGAGGGAGAAGAGGGACAGGAAGAGGAAGAGGGATATTTACTCTATGACTCAGGATGGAACTTTTGTTGATTCTTCTCCATTAGCCCCCTGAGTGTTGAAATTACAGGCGTGAGTAATTACACCTGGCTGAAGGACTCTGATTTTAAAAGATGGGTTTTCACTGTGCAGTTCTTCTAATTTATGGGGATAAATATTGCCCTCAATGGCTTCAAAACTGAATTCTGTACTCTCTTCTTTGAGGCTATACGTTTACCTCTAGTGTCCCTCTTTATGTCCAGAACGACATGCCCAAAATAGAAGCAGTGTGTATCTAGAATCTGACTGGGGTTATTTTTAGCTCTTTACTGAGGTGAACACACCCAGAAAACCTGTTGCCACAGCATTGTCAGTTGTCCCACAGCAAGCACACCCACCCACCATCCACACTGTGCCACAGTTTCCATGTGCTCTGGCCTGGTGACCTCCAAAAACCTACAGGACTGCCAGCTTTATTCAACTGTTGCATTCTGCGGTCTACGGGATGTCTTCTTTTGTGACCGCCTTCTTTTTCTTCATTTTGAGATTCATTTACTCATTAACTAAGACGCAGGATCCTCACTTCCCCTAATGCTTCTCTCATCAAAACATTATCATGTTTATGTGTGGTATCACATGTAGGCCGCAATAAAGCTGTTAATATTTATTAAGTCTAGTTGAGATTAAGTCTAGGTGAGACCTGGAGAATTGGAATAGGCTTTCACCAGAATCGGGGAACAAGGAGGTAGAGGAAACAGTCTGTCTACAGCTTCAAAGGAAGAGTGGAGCTCAGGGGTATTGAGGACCCCGACTGTAGTCAGGCTTCTGGAGTAGACAGGCCATGCTCTGTCCAAATATTTTCCGAATTGTCACACCCCAGCTGTGCCCTGTGTTTTTCTATGAACATAAGAATACATGAATAACGATGTCATCACTATTCAACTGAATATCCTCTTGCATCTGGGAGGTTTTTAGGGCACGTATAAATGTATGTGTATATATGTGTGTTTGTGTGTGTGTGTAAGTTTGTGCATGTACACGTGTGTTCTATTACATGTACATGAAGGCGTGTTTGCTTGTGTGTGCAAGCAAATGCAGAGGCCCGAGGTTGACACTGGGAGCCTTCCTTGATCACCCCCCAAACACTCACGTAGGCAGAGCTGGCCAATGCAGTCATTCTGCTGGTCAACTTACTCCAGGGATCCCCCTCTGTCTTCTGAGCACTGGGGCTACAGGCAGACTACATGGCTATGCAGTGTTTATGATGGTTCTGAAGATCTGAACTGTGGTCCTCACACTTGCATGGTACGTGTTTAGCTGCTAGCTGTCACCCCAGCTCATGGGAGTTTTATGTCTACAGATTTTCAAATCTGAGACTTGTTGAGCCTGTGCATATATACACCCACATAGTTAGTAAATACTGCAAGGCTGTGTTTCAATGTCTGCCTGTGCCTTTCCCCCCATTGTACAGCATTGGTTGGTGATTGCTTTAAAGTCTACCAATCTAACATTGAAAAGGTTATTTTATTTTTTCCCATGAAAATGCTGCCTTTTTATGTTTATTGACCCTTTGGTCTCTCTTTTCTTTTATTTCCTTTCTCCTCCATCTGTGCTGACCACGGAATCTTGCCCAAGCCTTCAACCACTGAGTTATTACCTCGAGTCCCGACTTTGGATTGCATGGAAACGCTTACTCCGCTGAGCCATCTCCACAGTCCCTACCATTCATCCTTCCTTGTCTTTTGTGAGACAGGGTCTCACTATGTATCCCTGGCTGTTCCAGAACACTGTTTGTAGACCAGGCTGGCCTCAAACTCACAGAGACCCTCCTGCCTCTGCTTCCCAAGTGCTGAGGTTAAAGGTTTTCACCACCACCCAGGCAGTTTCTCAGATTTTGTAATCAGACTGGGCATGGCTATTCTCATTTCTTCTTCGTTACTTTTCATGGGAATTTGTTTTCTTTTAAATAATTTTTAGCTCTTATTTTTTTTATTTACTTGGACATCTGTATGTGTCTTATGAGTGTATACAGTGTATATGTAGGGGTGGATGCCAGAAGAGGGAGTGGGGTCCCCGCCCCGGCCTCCGGCTGGATTACAGGCAGATGTGAACCACCTGACTGAGTGCCGGGACTTGAACTCAGGTCCTCTGGAAGAGCAGCCAATGCTCTAAACTACTGAGCCATATCACCAACCCCAGACATTTGGATTTTTATCATGGTGACTGCTATAAAATCAACTTCATGAAGAAAGAGATCCACCGCCATTAGAAGGCAGGGGAGGATAGCCAGACTGTTGAGCTGGATGGAGTTGTCTTGAGCTAGTCTCAAAATAGCGTCTGAGAGACACTGAAGAGGATCACTGTGTTTTCTCTAGAATGTTCGCAGCCTTTCTGTGAACTTGCAAGAGCTCCCCCGGTCATGCCCCGGCACACAGTCTGGCGACTGCAGGGTAATCGACTAGATCTGGAGTGGATAGTCCAGGGTTTGATCTGGTGTCGTGGTCATGATGTCATCACAGATCTGACCACATTCTTGCACGAGCAGAATAGCTGTCCGTGCAAGAAAAGCGGAGGACAATGTCCCCTCAAATGCTAACTGCTTTTGAGCTCCACCTGCGCCTGGTGGTGGGGTACAGAGACATTTTAAGGTAGTAGCATCTAAATAAGAGTAAAATAGAGGCCTTGGTTCTATATCATCCAGCTGTGAAGTCACTGGGAAAATCTGATCACCCTAGCCTACTAGGATCTTTGTGGTTTGAGAGACCACACTGCGCGTGGGCTCTTCCAGACACTTGGCAGTTCTCAGGGTGAAAACATGCTGCTTAACTAGAGACTCCCCAGCCACTTGCTTTGGAGTTGTGGGATCTAGGCTTGCCTTGAGTGGGGGAGGGGCATGTTTAGAGGACTAACAGCTGGTTGGCCCGGGCAGGAGTGAGAGAGGATATAGTCTGATGTTTGAGGGAGCTGAAGTGGGTCAGAAGAGTCGAAGGAGAACAGCAGGGCCAGGCATGAGAGCACGGTGTGTGCTCAACTGTGTGGGCCCTGTGGTGTGAGATGAATCAGGGCATAGGGTGGAAGGGCTGTGTCGCTGGCCAAGGGCTGCCATTTGAATGTGAAAAGCCTCCTGTGCTCTCCTGTGTTTGAGCTCTTGGTCCCCAGCTGGTGGGGCTGTTTTGGAAGGCTGTGAAACCTTTCTCGAAGGTAGGTAGCAACTTGACACTGAGCCTTTGGCCCACTTCCGGGCCTGTTCTCTGCTTCCTGGTGGCGGATGTAATGTGACCAGCCACTAGCAATCTGCACAGTGCCTTCTCTGCTACGACAGATGGTGCTCCTTCCTAACTGTAAGCTAAGATAGGCCCTTCCTCCGTTAAGTTGCTTCTTTGTTGGAGACAGTCACTGGACGGACAGGGCAGGGAGCAACCACGCTAGTGCTTACACAGTGCCTTTCTTTGTCTTCCCGGGCCCATAGCTGGGCTGTTTCTCAGATCCTTCTCCAGTTAGGTGAAGTCAGGTAACCAAGTTCTAGCACATAGGTATACCTGGAAGAGACTTATTTCCAGACCCAGCCCATAGCAATCTCTTTCAACATTTACTGGAGGGCATCCCAGGGCAGCAGCATGGGGAGCTCAAAGATGGAAGTATCCTGGTATCCCAGTGACCACTTAGTGGAAAACTTTGTAACAGTTCTGTCAGCAATGAACCCATTATTATTATGTTAAGGCATTGAAGTGTTGGCGGACATGTTTGTAATGGCACTTAACGTACTCTCACAGAAGCCATAAAGGCTACTATTTTCTTGGGCCCTATCTCAATGTATTTGTACAACAAGCCTATGGGAGTGAGTCCCTCCCATATACTAGAAGGGGGAATTGGACCCATGCTGGCACTGGGTGAAGAAGAGTATTCTGCTCCTCAAATACAGACCCAAGTACCAAACTGTGCCGTACTGGCTCCCAGCAGTAAAGGAATGGATGAAAACCAGGTAGGCATGGGGACTGGGTGAGGAGTTACTTCAGTCTGTCTGTCTGTCCGTTTGTCCATCCATCTATCTTTCTGTCTGTCTATGTGTATGTCTCTGTGTGTGTGTGTGACAGATTACATGTGGACAGCCTTGTGCGTTATTCTGCATCTTCTACTTTGCTCTTTGGAGACAGGGTCTTTTCTTATTGGATGCCTTGTGTACCAGGCTCGCCAGCTCACTAATGTCTGGGGATTCTCTTGCCTCTGCCTGCTGTTGCTGTCCTGTTTCTGCCTCTCTGTGTTGTAGGAACTTGGAGATTAGAAACTTGCTGGACCACTTCAGGTTTTATGTGATTTCTGGGGATTCAGACTCAAGTTTCACGCTTACCCAGCAAGGCCTTTAGTTGCTGTGTCTTCTGCCCATTCCTAGTTAGAATTTTTAGAACAAGCAGTGGCGCTGGTCTGGGAGGAAGCAGAAGAGAATTGCAGTGGGAGCTGCATGGGGAGAACGCGTGGTGACTATCTTATCTTGCTGCTCACAGGAACGCAGAAGGAAGGCCGAAGAAGCCTCTCGTACAGTGTGATGCTGCGGGGGGAGGAGGCAGGTCACAGAATGGAAGATAATTGGTTGGCATGAAGGTAAGGCCAAACCTTTGGCTACGCAAAGATGCTCAGGGGAGGCCTGTCGGGGCTCTGGCTTGCAAGGCAGCCGACACACTGCTCAGTCTTTGTCTGGGTGTATCCACTTCTGTCCTGGAGTGGATACTTGTAATCTGCACCACTGTGTTCAAGTTCTTTAATCTCTTTGTGCCTCCTTCAATCATCAAAAAGTACGGACAATGAGTAACAAGACTTATCTCAGGTCTGCTGTGATAAGACTCAGTGTGCCAGTCACGTGTAGTGCGCTCTTGGCAAGGGGTAGAAATGGCCTTTAGACTCCCCAGCCTTTATTATTAGTCTTCTGTCTCTGTGCACAGACACTCAGATTAGAGCTCTCAGCCCAGCAGAATCCCAAAACTCAGCGGTTAGGACGGTGATGGGTTCACAGTAGCTATTTAAATATCTGTGAGACAATCTAAGAAGAAAGCTCATTGTACCTTCTTCTTTCCCTCCCCCCTTTCCCTTTCTCCCTCAGCCTCTCCTGGACTCTGTTAGTCCATCTGATGATCTACTTTTCTTCAAAGCTGACAAAGTAAACCTGAGCTTACAGTCTTTCCTTCCAATAGTGGCAACGTATGCGTGACATAAAATGTACCTCTTAACTATCACAAGTGTGCAGTTTAGTGGCATTGAGTATCTCTAACTGTTTCATCCATCTCTGCCACTCATATCTAGAATATTTTCAATCCCACAACAAAAACCCAAGTTCTCATTGAACAATAACCCACTCTACTCCAGGCTCTGGAAAACACTGTTTTTTTTTTTTTTTAAAAAAAAACATTTATAGATAGATAGACAGACAAACAAACAGAAAGACAGACAGACAGTATTTGTCTAGAGGTCAGAAGACAACTTGCAAGAGTTGGTTTCCTCCCTCCACTTTGTAGGTCCTGGAGGTCAAACTCAGTTATCAAGTTAGGAAAAAAACGACTTTACCCACTAGGCCATCTTGCTGCCCCCTCTCCCCTACTTTTTTTCTTTTTTTAAGACAAGATCTCATATAGGCAGGCTGCCCTCAGACTTCCTCTGTAGCCAAAGATGGCCTTGTGCTCTCTCCTGTGCCCACCTCCCACGTGCTGGGATTACATGCGTGTATTAGCATGTCTGGGTCTGTGTGGTGATAAGGAGAGGGCCCAACCAGGGCTTCCTGTGTGCTAAACAAGCCCTTAGCCGAGTCCCATCCCGGCCCCATTCTTCTTTCTTTCTGTATTTATAAATGTGTCTGTCTGGGTGCATAATATGAGAGGAATTACACGGTCCTTTTGTAAGATCTCACTGTTTTTATAATGATAGGCTATGGCATCCCGAAAAAGCACTTTCTCTTCTGTGGCATGCCGTACGGATAGTACCTACATCATGGAATATTCACCAGGTGAACGCGAGACAACCTGTACAAGGCTGTGAGCCGGTTCCTGTCACATACAAGTGTGCGGCGTAACATCCAAGTATGTAGTCTCAAGTTGATGGACATTATTATGTGTGCACTGCTTCATACGATTTTTATGATAGGTCTTACAGCTCTGAGGAGAAAGGCTTCCCCTACGGAAGTGATACAGTCTTGAGGGGAAAGACTTCCCCAATGGGAGTGTTACAGCTCTGAGGGGGAAGGCTTCTCCAATGCAAGTGTTAAGCTCTGCTTGTGTGTGTGTGTGTGTGTGTGTGTGTGTGTGTGTGAGGGGGATGGGGGTGGGGTTCCCCACTGCTCTGAGAGGAAAGGTATCCTGACAGTTGGTATCCAAAGAATACCACAAAGTCCCACTGCCCAACAAACCTCATACAAGACACTGGGAGAATGACTGACTGCCTCTGCTCAGGTGAGAACTGAGCAGAAGACAGGGTTTACATAGGCCTTCTTGGGGAACAGAGCTTTCCAGGGTGGAGATTTCCAGGTGGAGATTTCCAGGGTGAAGATTCCCAGGGTGGCATTACAGGGATTTCCAATCTTGATCTTGGGCTTTCTATTCTGTGGGGTGGAGCTTGGCTGTTTCTGGAGCGGCTGGGGTCTTTATGGCAGTTAGAGATTTTGTGGGCAGAGCCTGGTTGTTGGAGGTCCTCAGGGGCCGGGGCTTGGCCACTTGTGCCATGAGGGGCTTCTAGACATATTCGGAGTTAATTCGGGAATATATCTGGAGCTGCCTTGAGCCCTTCTCACGTCGGTTCACCCAAACCTTGTACGGATGCCGTGACAGGGTTCAGTCCCTGTCATCTGCAGATAAAACAGCCGAGGGGAAGGAGTTGAGTGGCACTCAGTTGCATGACTAGCTCCTGACTTCATACTGGGCTGGGGGTTAGATGCAGGCGGTCTGAGTTGGTGGGGGAGGGGCGGGGAGGGCATCTCATTGGTGGTGCCCTGGCTTCCAGTATGTGAGGCTGTAGGTCCCACCCATCACCGGGTTTCCAAAGCCCACCAGCTTTACCACACACAATAGTGTCACATTGTGTCTACTGCCCCAGGCAGCCAGCCGTCATCTACACACACACTTGCTGGATCAAGTTATGAGGATGAGCGTGGAAAAGGTCCTAGGTGGCGAGAGGACCTTTGAGGACAGAACGATAATGGTAGAGGGGTTGGCTGCTACTGACTGTGCAGTTCTCTCCTGGTGGGGCCCTCCTCATGCCTGTGCACACACGCTGGCCACCTTTGGACCCTGGAGAGAGGAGGCACCATGGAAGGGGCCATGGAGAATGCTCAGCACGTGATGCAAGCAGGCCACACCTTTCCCGTGTTTGGCACCAAGCCCGGCAATCATTGATCCCACGTGGCCCTTGCCCTGTTGAGATTAGAAAAAAAAAAAAGTTTACCCTTCTGGGGCACCTCCCATCCAGGCTTTATTGCTTTCTGGACACCTTTGGGGAACGTCCCCAATCCTTTAAAAGCTGCTGTCTGTAGCGGACCGGTCTCTGTCCTGGAGATAAGGGCACACATTCTAGCGTAGCTAGTGTGCTGCTCCTGGTAGTTCCGGCTTGGACCTTCTTGCACTGATGTCTGGGGAGGTGAGTTTGTTGCCTGGGCAAAGGTACCAGGGTTGGGGATGGGGACTTCAGATTGGGGGCCGCTGCCACCCGTGTTTCCTCTCTTTTTCCCTACGGCAGACGCCGATGTGTGAGGTGGACCTAGGTGGGGGCAAGGTGAAGGAGACCAGCATGGCTAGCAGATGCCGTGTGTCCTGTTATGAACGATACGTACAGCCGTGTATGGTGGAACTTTTGGGCTCTGCCCTCTTCATCTTCATCGGGTGTCTCTCGGTCATTCAGAACAGTCCAGACACTGGGGTCCTGCAGCCTGCCCTGGCTCACGGGCTGGCTTTGGGGCTCGTCATCGCGACCTTGGGAAACATCAGGTGAGACCAGCCCCCAGCAGTTAGCCTAATGCTAATACGAGGAGCTCTTGGGTACCCATTTGGGGGTCTTACAAATATGGAGTGGGGTCATCTAGCTCGGCAGCCTGTGATTTCTGTGGGCAGGTCACCCTCCAAGCCTGTTAAATGGAAATAATACTGTAACTGTATTTCAAAGTTATTTTCCAAGCCAACACACACCTATTACTAACTACGCCTCCGCTCTATACCAAGCCCCCTTCTGATGCCATTCTGTTCTCATAAACCCATGGAATAGGTCGTGTTATTTCCCCTGTTCTGTTTGTTCTTCTTGGGGCAGGGGAGTGTTTTGTTTTTGCGAAACAGAAAGTCCACATCATTGGTAAGAGGTACATGCTAGAGGGGGTGGAGCCAGGAGTCAAGTTCAAGTGTCTGACTCTAGCTCCCAAGGCTGAGTGCCTCAGGAGAGTGTGGGGTGCTGTGGAAGTGGATTAGGAAAAGCACAGCAGCATAGAAGATCCAGCCAGGTTTTGTTTATCCACTGTGGTACACAGAAGGCCACTGGGGCTCTACTCCCACAAGAGGGTTTTTTTTTGGGGGGGGGGATGGTAGAAAGATGACCCTTCTCTTGTTTGGCTTTTATCTGGCTCAGTGGATGGGTTGGAGGGAGGAGTTTCCTAAAAAAGCCAACTGTAATAGTGGATATCGTGTTTGGGGCATCTGACTGGGTGAACTGGGATAGGGTTATTCTCTGTCTAATCTCACTCGAAACCAGATCTGAGTGAGGACAGTGACACACTGTTCTCTGGAAAGCAAGAATGACCACTCTGCTGTCTCTTTAAATGTCCAAGGGAGGCTGTGAGTGGGATGGAAGGCACGTAACCCATCTAGGTGGGCCTTGTGGTTTCCTGGCTGGGTGAAAAGGTGAGCCACCAAGCCTGTGTGCCAGACATAGAAGATGGCAACCGCTGGGTTCAGTGAAGCCCCGAGTATGACTAGCAGGCAGAGATTCACACTGAACACACACCAACGTCTTGGTTTTGCAGTTTACTATTGTGGTGTGCCGATGTGGATCCTGGCCCCGTTTCTGGAGGACTGGAGCAAGCTCTGAGGGGTCTGGGGGAATTCGTGGATGTTCTCCCTATGTGTTTGTCCCCAAGGCCACCTAGGGTCTGTCCACCCATCCCCAGCTCCCTCTGAGCCTCCATCCCACCACAAGGCTCTTTTGGGAAAATGGGGGATTTGCTGCAATTCTGCTTACAGCAGGGCTCAGACGGTCCAGCCTGCAGGCCCAGCTTGAGGGACAGGCTAGCGTACATAGTCTCACCTCATGGTGAGCCTTGGACCTGGCCTCAAGGCTTCCTTCTCCTCTTGGTTGTAGTGGTGGACATTTCAACCCTGCTGTGTCGCTGGGAGTCACCCTGATTGGAGGCCTCAATGTCATGCTGCTTCTTCCCTATTGGATCGCCCAGCTGCTTGGGGGACTGATTGGGTCTGCCTTGGCTAAGGTTGGTGATCCCCGCTGGAACTGGTCTGCTGGCTTGTCTCCGATGGGATTCCCTTCACCTCCCCAACTCTTGGGTTGATGTTCAATTTATGCTTGAAATCCTTCCACCAATCAAAAAGGCTAGTCCTGGGGCTGAGGAGATGGCCCAATGGTTAAGGGCACTGAATGCTCCTCTAGAGGATGTGGGTTTGATTCCCAACACCCACCTGGCAGCTCACAACCAGCTGGACCTCCAGTTCCAGGAGTCCCGCATCCTCTTCCTGCCTCTGTGGTTTTCAGGCATCCATCTGGGACACAGACATACATGAGCACAAAACATTCATACACACAAAGATAAATAAAAAATATTTTTTTAAAAACCAAGCTCTTCTTAGCTGCAGGCTCCCCATCCGCCAGCACTGGCAATGGAATGTAGGGCCTTCAGTATGCCAGAGAACTGCTCTGCCATAGAATGCCATCCCCAGGCTGGGCCAAAGATTTTGTAGCTCTACACATAATTCCACGGGCTTCTTCTGCCTGCTCTCCCTCCTTATCTCCTACCTCCCCTTCTTCCTTTCCTCCTTCCCTCCCTCCCTCCCTCCCTCGGTGCTCCCTCCTCCTTTCCATTCTTCCCTTCCTCCCCTCTTCTAATGCAGCAGTGCCTGTTCCCCTGAGGCTGACCCTTTCAACCCCTCACTCAGCCTTCCTCAAAGCCTGCAGGTCCTGCCTGACACATCTTCCACTTCCAGAGCTCATGAGGCAGGCCAGTTTTGTGCTCTTTCCCTCAAAGGGGATTATATAAAGCAGCAGAGGCTTTTGGACACAACACCTGTTAACCTCAATTTTTAGATGAGCAAAGCAAGGTTCAGAGAGGTCTTGTAGCTCCCAAAGTCACACATACAAATGAGAGGAACTGGGTGCTGGCGTGGATATGTCCAATTGCAGTTGGGTTGGAGCACATGCCTGCTTGGTAGACCCCTGTGCCCAGCTCCCAGCGTCTCTCTGTCCTAGACTGAGTGGTTTTTCTCCACAGGCGGTGAGTCCCGAGGAGAGGTTCTGGAATGCAACTGGGGCAGCCTTTGCAGCAGTTCAGGAGCAGGGGCAGGTGGCAGTAGCCCTGGGGGCAGAGATCATTCTGACGATGCTGTTGGTATTGGCCGTGTGCATGGGTGCTGTCAACGAGAAGACCAAGAGTCCGCTGGCCCCATTCTCTATTGGCTTATCTGTCACTGTGGATATATTGGCAGGGTAAGTGTCCCTCAGCAGTGTGATGACCATGCCCAGATGTGGGCCCACATCAGGGCTGAAGACTACATCTTCAGTTGCCAACAGGGGCCAGGGAAGCGTGGCAAATGGAGACAGTGGGCTGGTTTGGGGCAGGAGACGGGCAGTGGTGGGGTATGTGGCATCAGACAGTGCTAGGTGATTTTTGGCAGTGTGGGAATGTGGTGACCCTTCTCCTTCAGTTAGGGCTAAGTCAGAGACCTGGATTTTTATAAAAGTTCCTAATTTCTGCAGTAGAAATAAAACATTTCCTCAGGACATCAGTCTTACCAAAAATTTCCTCTACCCACCTATTTTATTTTGAGCCTCTTGTTCTGGGAGGCATTAAGGAGACAAAGTTGGGTAAGGAATCATTTTTCCCTTTGTTCAGGTAGCCCAACAGGTTCAGAAAGGCAAGAAATGACGTAGGGTCACGGAGAGTCTAAATAAAGTGACAGACCTGGGACAGTCACCCACAATCTGATGACGTGTGTAAGAGGTCACTTCCAAAAGTTCAGTTCCTTCCTTCCTTTTGGAGACAGAACCAAACTTTTCTCAGTGTTCAGGTCTCTTTGCTACCTTGGGTGCGCTGGGAATGCAGATCAATAGTAGCGGTGCTTTTCTGCCCTCTAGTGGCACTTGCGTTACTTACAAGTGTGCTCTACCACTCGGACAGGCTTTGGGTACAGAACCCAGTGAAGGCTGCAGGGCCCAGCCTGAAGGCATGGGGTCTGCAGACAGAGCCCAGAGTTAGAGGCACACCTTGTAATCAAGCCTCCTCTGATGAGCCTGGGGTACATGCCCCCTTCTGGAGGAGGAGGGCACAGATCTGTGGCATGAGGACCTCAATGGGGCCGTCACGCTACAGTGAACATCAAGACACGCACGTTTTGTCATCTATTCCTAGCTACAGCCTATGGGCTGGGCACTTTCATTTCATGCAGAGAGGTTAGACAAAGGTTACAGAGTAGAATTGCCTGGACTGGACTTTGAATGTAGGTCAACTGGATTCCAAAGTGAGGGATGTTCCTCGAACTTTGCTTTATAGACTTTGGAAAGGGATGTTTCCATTATTAACTCCTGTCATGACTAAGCAGCTGTTTTTTTTTTTTTTTTTTTTTTTTGCTGGCTATTGTTCTAGAATGTGTGGGGAGTGGCCTGTATGAAGGTCACATAGGAATCACCCTTTGCCTTTTACAGTCTCTGAGATCCACCCAGGAGCCCCTGGGAGTTTAGAGGGGGTGTCTGGGTGGGTGAACTGTAGATCTGATTAAGGGTGTGGATTTGAGGTAGGCCCTTCTGAGATGCTGGTGTATCTGTGTCTGCAGGGGTGGAATCTCCGGAGCCTGCATGAACCCTGCTCGTGCCTTCGGACCCGCCGTGATGGCTGGCTACTGGGACTTCCACTGGGTCTACTGGCTGGGCCCCCTCCTGGCTGGCCTCCTTGTAGGACTGCTCATTAGGTAGGAGGGCGTCAGGGAGTCTCCAGCTGGTAGACTGACCCTCGCTAAACTGGCCCTGTCTCAGGCCATTGGCTCCAAGTGACAGAAATTCTCTTCATAAGGGGACTGACTCTTGGAGTTAGAAGTGATGTTCATGAGTGGCTCTGGCTCCAAGTAGTGCTCAGACATATTTCTGGGGACTTGGAATATCTCATAGATTTTCCTTTCCCATGGGTGGGCTTCACATTTAGACAGTCTTGAAATTTTTTCTTTCTTTCTTTCTTTTTTTTTTTTGATTTTTCGAGACAGGGTTTCTCCGTAGCTTTTGGTTCCTGTCCTGGAACTAGCTCTTGTAGACCAGGCTGGCCTCGAACTCACAGAGATCCGCCTGCCTCTGCCTCCCGAGTGCTGGGATTAAAGGCGTGCGCCACCACCGCCCGGCGAAATTTTTTCTTTTTCTTTCTTTCTTTTCTTTCTTTCTTTCTTTTTTTTTTTTGCACAATATATTTAGATCATACTCTTTTCCCCTTGAGGCACCAACTCCTCCCAGGTCCTTCCCATTTCCCTTGACTGCATCTAAGAGGGTTGGATCTGGGCTGGCTGTGTGGCCTTCTTGTACAGCAGCACCCTGCAGTGCAGTGGCCTCAGGCCATGCTCAGGGCCTGCTGTAAGACACCACTAATCACTCTGTTGCTGATTTCTGAATGGCCACCACAAACGTCCTTCTGCCTGAGGGGGCTGAGCTCAGGGAACCACCTGTATACAGAGTTCTGGGCCCAGGGATTGGTAATGGGAGCTGGGTCTTTCTTCCAGGGGAATGGAGACCTTACAGGACAATTTATTTTTAGGCTCTTCATTGGAGATGAGAAAACCCGCCTAATCCTAAAGGCAAGGTGAAGCGCTGCTGGTGGCGTCCTCACTGCCTGGTGTCCTCCTCATTGCCTGGTGTCCTCAGCTGCCTGTCCTGAGCCAAGGACAGGACAATCGGATCCTTTCCTGCAGGGCTGAGCTCAGAAGAGCTACTATGGCAACAGCTGACCTTGGCCTGGCTTCTCAGGCAGACAGGATGCTGCTATGTCTTGCACATGCTCCCAGAACTTGGATTTCCTTTGTGTCCATGGATTGCAACTGGGAATGGATGGGCCAGCAAGGCCTAAAGACAGGTGGAGACCACACAGAAAAAGAGTTTTTCTTCAGAGGGCAGGTCACAGGGGAGATGAGCATGTGGAGAAAGTGGTTGCTAAAGCAAACTGCTCTCTCTCCCTCCCTCTCTCTCTCTCTCTCTCTCTCTCTCTTCCTTCTCCCCTCCCCCCATATATATATGTTGGGTTTGGAACCCAAGGTCTTATGCATACTAGGTGAGCACTTTGCTACTGAACCTCCTGCTCTCCCTACCCTCTTTCCCCTTGATCCCACTGTTACAGAGGGGATTTCAGGAACCCAAAGACCTCCTGGCTTCCCCACCTGCCAATGTGACTTCGTATTAAATTAAAAGTGTTTCCTTCCCACTGTCTTGTTGACAACTCTTTCATTGAAGACATGGATACGGATTGGGAGGAAATAAAAGCCTGGTGGAGCTGCAGAGTCTGGCTAAGCCTAATGGAGGCTGTTTTCTAGAGCCAATGTAGGTACTTAAGTCTGGTCCCACTCAGAGCCTATCTGCGCTCAGGCTGACCCACTGTACACTCAGCCTGGAGCACCATGTTTTTTTTTCTTAGACTCTAGCCAGAAGACCCCGCTGAAACTGAAGGTAGAGCCCAGGGCCTTGATGAATGCCCAGTGCTGTCTGGATATGGACCAACCCACATCCATTGCACTCCACTGGGGTGAGGTGGGGATGGGGCAAAGCTGAAATTAAACTGAAAATCCAGACGCAGTTCACATACCTATGAACACCTGAATTTTGGCAAAGAAGCTAAAAATACACACTGGAGCAAAGACAGCATCTTCAACAAATGATGGTCAAACTGGATGGCTGCAAGTAGAAGAATCATGTAGATCCACACTTATCATTCTACAAAACTCAAGTCCAGATAGACCAAAGACCTCAACGTAAACCCAGATACTTTAATCTGACAGAAGAGAAAGTGGGGAATAATTCTGAGCTCAGTGACACAGGAAAGGACAGCACAGGCATTGAGAACAACAATCAATAAAAAGGATCTTATGAAACTGAAAAGCTTCTGTGTGGCAAAAGACACCTTGATTTGGACAAAGTAGCAGGCCACAGAATGGGAAAGAGCTTTACCAATTACACACCCAGTAGACCGTTGGTGTCTTAAGTATATATAGAACTACAAAGACTGGACATCAAGAAAACAAATAAAAATGGGGTACAGGACTAAGCAGAGAGTTCTCAGAAGATGAAACACAAATGGCTGAGAGACACTTTAAGAAATGATGAATAAACCAGGAGTGGTGGCACACACCTTTAATCCCAGCACTTGGGAGGATCTCTGTGAGTTTGAGACCAGTAGGGAGTTCCAGGACAGCCAAGACTACACAGAGAAGCTGGGAAAGAAAGAAAGAAAGGAAGAAAGAAAGGAAGAAAGCCATTTTCATTCCAACTACCATTTACATAGCTAACTGAACACAGAGAAGTCGAGCTAGTGTCTAACTAGAGGTTTCACCCCCACTTCTAGTAGTAGTGTTCACAGTACTAGAAGGTACCAGAGGAGAGAGGTAACCATCACCCCAGCTGTAAACCCTGAGATGTACAATAGTGGCCTGCCTGCACGGAATGCCGGTGCACTAGTGGCACAATGTTGTAGGAGTAACCAACCACTTTCTGATTGGATTTAAGGCCCATCCATGAGGTGGAAGCCATGTCTGACACTGCTCAGGTGGCCAAGAACCTGAGACTAGGTCGGACAGTGGCCTTGGTGAAAACCAATGATTTTGTTTTGCTTAAGGAATTTAGCAATAACATGACTTCTAATGATGTTTTGCTGTCTCCAAGGGTCAGGGCCTTGTTCATCATCAGAGAAGCTTCCTCTTGTAGTGTAGATGGGAACCAACAAAGAGACTTACAACTGGACAGTGTGCAGAGAGTCAGAGATTTTGGAAAACTCAGTTCTAAATGGCATGTCTTCATCAAACCCCTCACTTCAGGGCACAGGAATCTATGTAGAAGAAGTTAGCAACACTTTATTTTTATTTGTTTGAGTTAGCAACATTTTTAAGAGCCAATGGGGATGGAGGACTCCAAGGAAACAGTGTCCTCCAGACACAACAGGACTGATGTACACATGACTGCACAGAGACTGTACCCAGCATACATAGTGCCTGTAGTTTCAAGCTGAATGGGGTCCCAGTGTTAAAGTGGGGAAGTGGACATGGGCTCCTCCCATCCCTAAATGAGAAGCTATCTGCAACTGACACTAGCTTGCAAAGTTAAAATTAGTTTTCTCCAAAGGAATCTCACTGGGTATTTTAATCATACTTCAGGGCAGGCTTCATGCCAAGAATTAGATGGCCAACACAAAACTAACTCAGTGGTAATTTTGTAGATATTTGGTTTCATATTGCTTTGTTTGTATATTTTTTGTGTTCTTGATCTTTTGCTCATATGTTATGGTTTCTGATTTAGTGTTTTTTTTTCCTGTGTGAGTTTTTGTTTGTTTTGGAAATAAAGAGAGAAAGAAAGGGCATGGAGTTGGGTGGGTGGGTAGGACCTGAGAGAGTTGAGGGGGAGGAAAAGCATGGTCAGGATATATTGAAAAAAGTTTTCAACAAAAAGGAAAAAAAATTTTAAAAATCATGGGTCATTTATGAAAGAAAAGCATTTTGATACTATGGAGAAGCTCCAGGGAAAGACCATTTCAAATACAACAAAAATTCCCCCTATTTCTATAGGTTAAACAAAGTCCCCGGGGTAAAAGTGGAGGAAAGTCTCCATTACATTGGTGAGTACAAAGTCCACACTTATGCACAAAAATCTCCGTATCTATCTCTCTATCTTTAAAGTACCAAAATTCTGGGTGGCCATCATCAGCATCTTCAGGAAAAGGGCTGGAAATTAACAGGGCTTCTGAGGCTGGCAGGGTTCCTGTCTACCTGGACCCTCAGAATATGATCTTATTTGGAAATAGTCTTTGTAGATTCAAGTAAGGGACCTATCAGTATGAGACTATATTGGCATTGGGTGCTAAATACAGTGAGAGTTCTTGTAAGACAGAGAAAATGACACATGTCACATGGAATGCAGTTATTGAGCACACAGGAAAATGGGGAGACTGTCACAAGTCAACAACATGTGGAACCAGCAGAAAAGGGAGGAGGCAGGAAATCTTTCCTGTGGAGCCTTTGGAGGGGTCAGATCCTTGCGGATACCTCAACTTTATGTCTCTTGACTTCTAAAACTGTGGAAGAATAAATCTGTCATTTTACGTTCCAATGTTGACTGGGCGGTGGTGGCGCACGCCTTTAATCCCAGCACTCGGGAGGCAGAGGCAGGCGGATCTCTGTGAGTTCGAGGCCAGCCTGGTCTATAAGAGCTAGTTCCAGGACAGGAACCAAAAAGCTACGGAGAAACCCTGTCTCGAAAATCAAAAAAAAAAAAAAAAGTTCCAATGTTTGTGGAAATTTTTTTATAGCAGCCCCAGGAAACAAATGTGGGCAGGCACTCTTATTCTCCTCTTCCAGCAGCATTAAGAGACTTTGGAGCTACTCAAGGTCACAGTATATGGACAGATCAATTTGCTAAGATGAACTATGTTTGACTTCAGGGTCTAATTTCTGTTTCAGAGTAAGGGATTATTATGTCTTCTGCCTTGGATCTTGTCCATTTGTCCTCCATTAAAATGGGAACAGAAAGACATATATTATAACTTCGCACTTTAAGTTTACAATTGAGTTTCACAATCCAGTTTCCATTTTGTTTTCTTAACTATAATCCCAGCACGGATATGAATTCATCTTTTTAATTTCACATTATGTGGTTTAGTGTTTTCTCTATAGAAGGGTCTCAGAATGCACCACTCTTAGACACTTGAAATCTTGTATTCAGTTGCTATACTCAAGCTCTGTACTGAAAGGGAAGGTCAGAAGAACTGCCATACTGAGCTACACTTTTTGGCCACTTACTACAGAGACACATCTAGACACTGGCACTCTGTAGTGACCCAGCAATCAAAAGTCTTGAAGTCTTTGGATAGTATTGAAGTTTGTAGCACAAAGCAGCAGGTTATAAAATCCACGTGAGTCGGGTGGTAGTGGCAGTGCACGTCTTTAATCCCAGCACTTGGTAGGCAGAGGCAGCTGGATCTCAGCGAATTTGAGGCCAACATGGTCTAGAGAGCGAGTTCCAGGACAGCCAGGGCTATGCAAAGAAACCCTGTCTCAAAAAAAAAAATCCATGTGATGAGTGATAGAAACCCTTCACTTTGAATCTACTCTGTATTTAGTGGTTGGACTAAGCCATCTTACTGTGCCATTCTTCTTATGGTTTCTGGTTGTATAACTGAGAATATACATGCACAAAGCAGCTGACCTTCTACATTGATCATGATTGTTATGGTGAGAAAGGCTAATGGAAACCATAAAACTCTTCTATCAAAGCAGTGGTCAAGAGCAAGACTGTGAAAGGTTTGGTAGCATTCATCTGAGTTCGAGGCAAACCTGGGCTACATAGATCCTGTCTTCCATTCTCCAAATTAAAAAAAAGTGCAATACTATAAAGAATGACAGACTTATCCACCAAAAAAGGAACAGCATCCTTTTTTTGCATAGGATGTTTTGGGATAAAAGCACTTGGGAAATAGCTTAGCGAAAGAGGGAGTGTTCTGACAATTCTTCCA
The DNA here is from genome assembly GCF_018167655.1 of Microtus oregoni. Taxonomy (NCBI): domain Eukaryota; kingdom Metazoa; phylum Chordata; class Mammalia; order Rodentia; family Cricetidae; genus Microtus; species Microtus oregoni. Next base: position 21,376,444 of record NW_024543075.1, on the reverse strand, counting down.
GAAGAGGAGTGAAAGATTTACCTATGTGAAAGATGCTCCCCTCACCAAGATGAGAGATAAGGAATTGGGGCTGAGAGATTTCTACACAGATCTTGTCAAAACCATGTGTCTCCCCGTGGCTCTCTCAGCCTAGTGATGTTGCTGAATCAGTACCCTCTTTCTCCTGGGTGGTAGACAAGCACTCAGGCTGTTATTTTTGGGGGCCTTTATCTGGAAGACCCTCCCACATACTGTTGCTCTTCTGCCATCTGTTTTATATTCTACCCTTCAGGCCCAGCGGGAGACACTAAGAGAATAAGTCTTCATTTTCTACAACTGTAGCTTTAGGGAAACAGCTAAGATCTCTTCCAGTTAATCTGGCATGCGACTCTTGTAGAAGCACATGTAGTATGTCTGTCCAACATCAGTTTTACCGTGGGAGTAAAGCAAACTATTGTTTGGGATAACGGCAATGGCAGTTGGAGGACTGCTGTATACGAATTCACATGTCCCTTCCTGCTGGCTATGGAGGGCAGATGTGAGCTGGCATGAAACTCAAGTTCTTTTTATTAGTTAAGGATTGGCCTTGAACTTCTTAAATATTCATTTTTATAAATAAAGACATCCTTCACATTATAGCAAACCAAAGATAGTCATTTATTTTAGACATTCCACATACAAGCTCTCAAGAAGACATCTAAGTAAACATTAATACAGAACGAAGACAGATGTCCATTTACACTTGCTCCTCGGATTAATTCAGGTGGAGATGGAGGCTTTGGACCACATGAATCATTGAGCTGCTCCTTCCACAGGGGTTTCCCTAATCCATGTATCTTGTCTGTCACTGAGCGCCAGAACTCACAAAATACTTTCTCCAATCAACCGATCCACCTTTGCCTTGCAGGGTGATAGGGAGAGGGAAATTTTCCTGTTACTGAACACAAGTGGCTTGTCCTTCCTCCTTACTAAGCAAGCTGGGCTGGCATTGCTATCATCTTCTTAAACCAGGAGATGGACTCAATGTGGCCCAGAGGTGGCATACAGTGGGTATGAATCTGGCCTTTCTATTTCTTTCATTTCATTTCTATGATGTTCCATGGCTTCATGAACATGTGCACTCCTGAAATTTTGGCAGTTAACTACTCAGAAAGAGAAGTTGTGATTTATCCAAATTCAGGAAGTAGTTACAATACCAAACTTCTTTTGGCTTCTGATCTAATACACATTCCTTGGTGGCAGGAAGCCCTGATCTATTTAATGCATGAGTTTTCTTCTTTACAAAAACATGTTTCTTTCCAGGTGAAAGAATTAGGCTGAAAATGTAACATAACCATCAGTAAGAATTAGCAAGGTATTTGTGGAAATTAATGAAAGCCTAGGCAGGAAATACAAACACAGTTTCTAAAATGTCTTTGCCAGAATGCCAGAAAATAAAGAATCTGTTTATACATATACCATTGTTCAAAAATAGGACTTGAGACAAGCTCCCAAAAAATATGACGGAGTAAAATAAATAGGTGTAGGTAGTTGGCTGAGGTGAACTGTTCTGTCGAGATTTCCAACATCCAGAGCAACGAAGCAGCAAGTTATAAAAATCACAGTGTTTCTAAGATTTAAAAAAAAGACCTGTTTTCTTCCTTGAAGTCCTTGGTATTGAGATCTATGGATCATTACAGAGTTGTGATAAAGATGTATTACTCAGGATGTGATCACTCATCCTAACTTTCATGCATTGGTTGACAAAAGAGAAACACACAAGCACCTTGGTTTAAGATGGTAGAAAGATCTGTTTCTTAAGAACGGAGAAAAGGACCACAAGATTAACACACATCCTAACAGATTGTTTAAGATTAGGATTACAGGTAGTTGAACACAAACCTATCTAGCTGTATCTTAGACACAGGAGACAATCACTTTGTCATGGTGGAGACAGAACAGGCCCTGGATCTTTCCTGTTGCTGGGAAAATGTATCAAAAAGTGGTGCTCAAACTGGTTTTCTATTTGCAATTTACAAAAGGTCCAGATGGGGTGACTGACCATCCACATTACCAAGGACTTAACTAGATTATTTTTTGCTGTAACACTTCCTTGCTGGAGGACAGTCACATGGTCCCCATCATTTTGTATGCCTCTCTGAGGTTACAACATGGTCTTCTATATAACAGTACATAAGTATTGGTGAACAAGCCATCTACTTTTTGAATCATGCTTCCACATAAGTATCAATCCTGTGTACATGTTACTAAGTGGCAATTTATACTAATGTGCATCTTTTCTAGAGCTGGAATTCTAGAACATCTACACAATTAAAAGCACAAGCCTACTGGCACCACACAATCTTACTGGTCTAGGCAGAGCACCAACATGAAGCTGCATGTACCATTAGAAGTCTCTAATTCAGACAATACACAGGAAATAAGCTACTGAGGTGTCAACAATTATAACATTTCCAACAAACACACATCACAAACAGTTACCAGCATTTACCTGAGTCACTTGCCTTCCAACAGGCTACATCCTATGTTGGCACCATAAAGTGCTTTTCTTTCTAGTGTCTACCCTCTTTGATACTTTGCTGAACGGGTCTCAAAAGATTCAAATATACTCACACAAATATCATCTCTAGATGTTATCAAACAAGAGAGCATCTGACAGGAACACAACCTAGCAAGAGCCCTGACTATGGTTCTCCTTCTACTATACTTGGGACTTCTTCCTCCCCAAAGCAAAGCTACACTGGGTTACCTATGTATTAAAGGTATGAATGCCACAGGCCTCATCTTCAAGTAACTGGTTTGGGAAGATCAAATTCTTGAATTTCATCTGTAATTCTATGAGTTAACTATTTACCCACCAGAAACTTTCTGGCAATATTTAGCTGATTAATGCCAGGGGTTATCAAAGACATTTCCCCCAGATGAGGAGGGAAATGGGGAAAATAAGGTGATTCTCTGGAGTGGAACTTTATAAACAGCTCTACCTTCACTGAGTGAACCACAGAGCTGTGGAATGATTTAGAACTCTCTAGTCAGGTTTATGATCCTAATAACAGGAACTAGAAGCTTCAGAACCAGAGGCTAGTACGTGTGACGTCAACTCTGGAAATGTAGTCTGGACTGAGGTAGTAGCTCTTTGATTTAAAGCAGGCCTAAATAGTCCATTAAATATTTCAGGTCTCACATCCTTCTTCCTTATAATCTTAAACTTTCAGAAATACTATTATATGACACTGAAATGTAGAGCTAGGCAGTTTAAAATATGCTAGCATTATCAATAGGTCTTCTTATAGGTTAAGAATCAGAGAACTGATAGGGTATAACTAGACTCTGAAGTCTGATTTTCTCTTAATGAGACAGCACTACCATGCATCCCCTCCCATCTGAGTGGGTCAAGGTAGTCTAAAAAGGTCAGGCTAGAGCACCTAGAACAATTAAGAGGTAAGTATAGACTTGTGATGAACAATGAAAGATTACTGGTCCCTGGAGAAGCAGCAGCCACTGGAGTTAAGTCTTCAGGAACAGAGAGGGAGATGAAGGGTGGGTAAGTGCTTCTCTTGGTGGGGGACAAGGTATTAGCAACATGACTTCAGCAGCGACACAGGGAATTAGGATCAACTTTCTAATGCAGACTTCTGAAGGACGTTGTAAAACTTTCATTCTTGTTTTATGCCCTCAAAACCAATATTGATCTGATACAGTTTTAGTCAAACTCCTAAAAGTTCTACCCAGATATAAAAATCCATTGTCAAGTTGCTGCTAAGATCTCATATGGGTGATAACACTATAAAATGTTTCACCATTCATATATTTGAAAAGAACTCTCACCCACGTGCAAGAGTTTTGAAAGTTGCTGGACAATAGCATTAGCCTCAACATTCTTATGGGAATTTTATTCTCAACTCAAAAAAAAAAAAACAAAAAACAAAAAACCAAAACTTATTCTCTCACCTTACTGAAAGTCAAGACTCATAGGAGAGAGGCAATCTGAGCATGTTAGAACATGAGGTGAGGGTAGATGAAATAATTTAGCTTACTTATATTCTCAGGCCTGTCTTGGGAACTGCAATTTATAGCTAAGTAAAGACTGCTTTAAAGAGTGGGAGGAGTAGGGTAAGATGGCTAATGGGGCGTGTGGAAAAAGGTCTTCCTGAATTCATCACTCTTCCCCCTGAGCAGGCTCTCTGGTGAGCACCCAGAGGGAGAGTATGGCAGTAGTCTTTCTCTCATGTGGACTTCCCGGTGTTTGGTGAGGAAAGAGCCTTTACTGAAATGTTTGCCACACTGGGCACATGTGTAAGGCTTCTCTCCAGCATGGATTCTCCGGTGTTCTCGGAATCTTGTGCAGTTATTGAAGCTCTTCTCACAATCCCCACATTTGTAGGGATTCTCTCCAGCATGGACTCTGCGGTGGGCACTGAAGTGAGAACTGTTGGTGAAGCTCTTCCCACACTCTCCACACTGATAGGGCTTCTCTCCAGTGTGCGTTCTCTGATGGATGATAAGACTCGAGCTCTGACTGAAGCTTTTCCCACACTCCCCGCATCTGTACGGCTTCTCTCCAGTGTGGATTCTCTGGTGGGCTCCAAAATTTGAGGAGTCATTAAAGCTTTTCCCACAGTCAAGACATTTGAAAGGCCTTTCCCCCGTGTGGATTCTTTGGTGTCTGATTAGGCTCCTGCTTCTACCAAAGCACTTCCCACAGACACCACACTTATGAGGGTTTTCCTTCTGGTGGGTCATCCTGCACAGAAGACGAGCACTCCTTCCAAAATTTTCTCCATATTTGAGAAGTCTGTATGGTCTCCTTCCCACAAAAGGCCTCTGATGCACAGTAGCCTTCCCTATATCTCTAGGTTGAGACATCAGTTTTCCCTGTCTAATTCCTTGAAGGTTTTCCCATTGTCTTCCTGAGATGTATTCCCTTTTACAGTATCTACTGGGGTTGGTATTTAAAACAAATCTTTTAGACTTTTCTATTAATGCTCCGTGGGGATCTTTGTTCTTAAATATTACCTGTGTTGGATCCTCCTTAATACTACTTCCAGTTTCAAAATCTGGAAAAGGAAAAGACAGTAAAATTTCACAAAACTCCAACATTAACAAAAATAATTTAATAATTAATCATGCCTACAATGGTTATGATCCTCTAATGTTTATGGCTACACACTGTGACTTACTGATACACCATGCTTTAGCCTCTTTCAGTTCTATAAAAAGGTCAATGACATTTGCTACCATGTTGGTTCTCAGAACTGTTTTGAACTGAATTGCTATTCAAGGTACCATTCCTCATCTTATCTTTATTAACTCAGCAACAACTTGGTTTATCTCTCTGAAGTTGTAAACCATTCTATTTTCCTTCTTTCACATCTACACTAAAATATTACACTATACCTTATTTGAATATTTTCTAATGGACAACTCCAAATTCTTCAAGATATTTCTAATTCTTCAATAGCTAGTCAGGTTCTAGCCTAGGGTACTCTTTTCCCCATATGATCTTGTAGCTGGTTTTTCTGGTTACCTCATGGACCACAATAATACAAATACTTCTTTATAATACTTCCAAAGCTAAATTTTCATTACACCCCATTCACTATAAAGTACATCTTAGATTCCACTTCTCTGTGGATTTTATGGGAAGCATGACATAGTGAAGAGCCAGAAGCTTTGTAATGACATAGTTTGGTTCTAGCAACATCCTGGTCTCTAGTTAACTGTGTTTTTGTTATTAACTTTTAATTATGGGAAATTCACACACACAAAAGAATGAACAGTGTAATGTGTATAAAGAACTCCCATGAACTATTTACTTACTTTAGCAATGATTTATTATTTATGGCTAATCCAGTGTCATCTCTATTCCCATACATTTCCAGGTCTCTATCCAGACACTTTGATGCAAATTATAAAATACATATTATTGTCTTTCATAAATATTTCACAAGCTGACTATCTTGGGCTAAATCAATCTAGTTTTGATCCCCCAAATCTTTGTGATTAAGTATATACGATAACATCTTGTTCTTAATTGTAGGTATCAACTGACTTCCCTTCCACATATTCAAGTGAAATTGCTGGTTAGAGGACTAGCTTTGGCATGGGTGAGGAAGAGAAGACAGTCAACAGTCAGTTCATTAACTTATATAAAAAGCTACAGTAATGCTACTTTTGATTAGTACTCTTTTTGAGGTTTTATTATTGGATTCAATATTGTTCTAGGATTTAGAGAAGTTATAACCTATTAGTTGACTCAGACAGTAACTGGTAATTTGATTACATTCTGAAAGTCATCTAAAAATAATATTCACCGGTATTCTTTTCACAGTTATTAAAAAGGAAGTTGGAACTTGGGATATGACGCAGTAGTTAAGGACATGGGTTGCTTTTCCAGATGAATAGGGTTTATGGCTCACAACTATCTGTAACTCTAGTTCCAGGGGTCTGACACCCTCTTTCAGCTTCTGTGGTTACCAGGCATGTACATGTGGTATATGAGGGAAAAAAACCCCAAAATAAAAATAAATAAATAACATTTAAAGAAAGAAGTTATATTGGACTTACTTATTCTTGTTTGAGACAGAGTTTCTCAACCCTGGCATTGGGTGTTGTGGAACTCATTCTGTAGACTAGATTGGTCTCAAACTCAAGAAATCTGCCTGTTTTAGCCTCCAGAGTACTGGTATTAAAAGTGTGTGCCAACAAACCTGGCTTGATTTACTCTTTATGATTTCTCATATAAATATCACCAGACAGCATATGTACAAAGTCCTTGCTCTGCTGTAACTGGCTGGACATTAGCTCTTCTTAATGAGCTTCTACAACTAATTCAGGTATTGTGATTGTGTAGTTCATTTAAAAATGTAATGTATATAGGTTGTTAATGGACAGTCATCTATAATAGTCAAGTTTGTAGTCATGTTAGGTTTTCTAGATGTACATAGATATATTTTTTATAGACATTCTTCATATCTTTCAAAGACTACAGAATAGGACATTTAATGTTTTAATAACTTAGGACTTTTCATGACAATGAGACCCTCTGCTAGTGGCAGCACCAATCTACTTCAAGAAAAAGATGGGCATCGAAGAGGCTCCTTATGGAGTTTGATAGCCATTTGGGGAAGAAACTGCTCTTGCCTGGACTGTTACATAAACTGGACACAGAGAACCCTCAGAGAGAGAACTGCTGAACTTGCCTAAATGTGAGATGATCTTTCGGGGTTCCTGATTCATGAAAGAGTTTGCCAGACATTCTGCAGGACACAGCAGATAGTGACTGAACTGCCTTTGAAATTTCCTGCTTCATGGAAATGCCTGCTGTAAACTATGGGCCTGAAGGCCGAAGATGAATGCCCCAGCAGTACAAAAGAACTTTGGGTGACTGTCCAGGCAGCGAGATGTCTCTGTCACTTCTAGACTTTTGGAAGTTTCTTACTTCTTGTTTACTTAGGTATTATATCCTTCTGGAGTCTTTGATGGAGTTGAAGAACGGTTAGTTATAGTTATAGTTTTCCTTTGTTATGGTAAAAGATAAAATAGATATAAATATTGTATCTGTAATTCTTACTTGATAACTGTTTTGTTATATGTAATTTTGCTATGTTAAAGTTAAAGCCTTCTTTTTTTTTTGTTTAAACAGAAAAAGGGGAAATGATGTGGAAGTGTCATATATCAATCTGTTGATTTCATTGGTTAATTAATAAAGAAACTGCTTGGCCTGATAGGTTAGAACATAGTTGGGTGGAGTAAACAGAACAGAATGCTGGGAAGAGAGGAAGTTAGGCAGACGCCATGCTGCTCCTCTCCAGGGCAGATGTGATGAAGCTCTGACCCAAGATGGACGTAGGCTAGAATCTTCCTGGTAAGTCACCACCTCATGGTACTACACACATTAATAGAAATGGGCCAAGCAGTGTTTAAATGAATACAATTTGTGAGTTGTTATTTTGGGGGCTAAGCTAGCTGTGCGGGAGCTGTGCGGGACGAAAAGCAGGCCCGCCGCTCCTTCTACATCAAAGTGTTTGGTGCCAGAAGATAAAGTGTGGGAGCTGAAAGAATTTGGATACACAGATGTGTAGAGTATAATATGTTCAAGGTGTGGGTGGTTCGGGAGAGATCATGAACCGTGACTTAGATATGAGAAAGCTTACGGAGCATGTAGAACACAGCAAGAAGTTTTGTTTCAGGAAAGCATAGAGAGAGAAAATACTAGCACATATGCCTTGAATGATAGGATGAGCTCAGATTAAAGATGGCTCAATCAAAACATGGGTGAGAAGCAGGGCAGGATGGCGCATGCCTGCAATCCCAGAAATCAAGAATTAGGGGCAAGAGGATCATAAGTTCCAGACCAGTTTAGGCTACAGTTGGGACCTTTCTCTCTCTCTTGGGATTTCCCCCCTTAAAAAGTATGGTTAAAATTAGGGTTTGAGACTTTTATAGTCTAGGCAAGAAACAGAAAGATGGAATAGAATAATGGCTATCTATGACAATGAAAGCAGGGGTACACAGAATTGACAGTCTACTTAGCTAGTAATGTCATCTGCCTGGATGTAAATGCTGAGTGAGGAGGCCGGAAAATGAGCTTTAAAACTTGTGGGGTTTTACTACATTTAATGCTTGATCTGGCAGTTAGATGCCAGTGAGGACAGCCAATGGGCAAGAGCAGGCTGCTGAGCTCAGGACCAGGACAAAGCTTCTCATCTTGTCCCTGCCCATCCTTTTCCTCATGCACACTACACAGCAGTGAAATGCTTCGGATTTGAGCTTACTGACCTTCCTCCTTCAAATTTTTTTTTTATTTTTTAAGGGTAGAATCTCACATTCTTCTTTAAAGTATTTCTAGAAACAAAACACTGCCTGACCACCAAGACAGAAACTAATGCTAAAGTCCCCAAACCTGAGTCAACAGAATATAAGTAGCGTGGAAGGGAAGGACCACAAGAACAGGACCCACTTTACTCAGTTCTACTTCCCGTTTCTCTAACAGCAAACGGCATCCAAATATCTGAGTGAATCAACACGCACGAGCCATGTGCCAGGTGTACTGGTTTTTCAAGAAGTCACATTTTCTCCCCACTTTGACCCAAAGCCCCGATGACCCTTACCTGTTAGGCTTTGAGGTAAGTCTGTAGGTTCTTGGAACTCTGGCTCTTCTATAATTTCCTCCTCACTCATTCTCTCACTACTAGAATCTTCTAACACTGCTTCCTGGGAGGTCTCTTCAGGTTCCCAGATTGTAGGATCCTGGGGTTCAACCTCAATGTGTCCTCTTTCTTGCCTTGAGAGTGGTGGGATTTCTTCTGAGGTGTTGGTGGAAAGGGCAGATGTTCGGCAGTTAACGAGGGCATCCATCTCCTTGTAAAATGCACAGGACTCCAGTACATGGCCATTCTTTACTTTTCGGTAACTCTTTTGAAGGCTTTTGAACTTGGTCCGGCATTGTTCTGGTGTCCGGAGAAAGCCACACTCTCGAAGCTGTTCAGCCACAACTCCATATAATTTGCTCTTCCGGTGACAGGCTTGAAGTGCTTCATAAAACCGAGTCTCACGAAGGATATCAAGAAAAGTTTTAGTTTCTTCATAGCCCCAGTGCACACCTGCCATTCAAGGACAAAGTTTAAAGATATAAAGAGACTGGAGCTTCTCTATTACACACACTATAAATGATAGAAAAGCCCTATTCTGGGAGAAAAACTGTGAAACACCATCTTTTGGACATGATAGTGTACTCACGAACTCACAGCAGGTATGGCTACAGAAACTCTACACAGCCAGCCAAAACTCTAGCATAGGGTTGTGTGTGTGTATGCATGTGTGTGTGTCTGTGTAGCACTTGACAACTTCTGGAGGAAGAACTATTCTTTTTTGAGTGTTCCCACTGGTATGTTACCCATGCTTCATGGGATGGCCCCATACCCACATACGCATGGGGAACACCTACTGGATTTAGTGTGTTCATAAATAAATGATGGGTAGTTAAGAAATACATGAAGTTTGGATGGTGAGTTGGGGGAGGGTTGGAAGGAAATGGAGGTGGATATGATTATATTTCATTGCATACATGTATAAACTTCTCAAGGACAAAGAAAATTATAATTAAAGTCTTACGATAGCAACAGGAAATATGGAATATACAGAAACAAACTTTGTAAAACACAGTAAAGTCTATGTTTAAAAAATCTGTAATTCTTTATTCAAAGATTAACTAGAAAAAGTGAGATGCCGTGTTTCTAGTTACAAAGACTCAAGTTGCACAGATATTGATTTCAAATGAATAGGCAAATCCCAAAAGCAGCAGTTTAATTGGAAGAGGAAGTGGTCTTCCACACTGCCATTGCTATGGAGACTAACTGAAGCACTTAGCCACCTAGAGTGTCTTTTCCATGTAGTTCATTCAGAACACTGGATTATAACCCCAAAAGAACAGCCTGAAATCTCCTACTAATTCTTTTACTAGTTTTCCTTGAGAATTAGAGTCATGTCCAAGTAGTTCTAAGTCTGATAACTCATCTAATCTTCTAATTCGAGACAGAGTATAATCTGTATGGCACAGACAGCAAAATACAACTTTTCTTAGTAGTTTGTTAAACATGCTTTTTGTTTTGGAAAAAGTAGTTGCTAGCCTCAATATTTACTGGATACTTCCAGTTCCATCAATAAACTCCTACACTTGAGACCATACCCAAGAGCCTTATCCTCCTGTTTTCAGATTTGTAAACACCTGTGTAGGCATGACGATCCTTCCATTTGTCAGCAGATCTGCTTATTTTAGGCACACATCCTCATGAACACACTTCTGGCTTTCCTAACCTGATTTAGTTTTCCATTTTATTGATGAACTTATCACCTTTATTACAATGAACTAGGAAAGACATCAGTAATAAGAATGATGCATTTTAGCCTTTTAAGAGTACCTTTACCTGTTATGTCCTGCTGAACACCAGTAACAACCCTGTGAGTTCTTACTCATATATTCCACAGGGGAAAACTGAAACCCAGTATTGTTACATGATGCAGCTACTGTCAAGAGTTATTAACTGGTTGTTTAATTCTGTGTGTTTTGGTCTCCAAATATTCAACAGTAGGTTCGTATGGTGCATCTTTCCTTTTCTTTCTTTGTTTTATTTCTGAACAAGATCTCACAGTGTAGTTCAAGTTGGTCTCAAACTCACAATCCTGCCAGGTCCTGAGTGCTGGGATTATAGGTTAGCAGCAGCAGGCCTAATCTTCTTTTACTTTAATACCTGTCTTCTATAGACGGTTCATCTCCTATGATGAGGGGTGTGTGGTTTTTTTTTTTTTGGTAATGTGTTAATCTTGGTTCAGTGAATTTGTAATTAGTGATATATTTACATTTATTTCTATCAGAATGAGAATAGCTCCCATAGACTCCCACAGAGAATTCCTGGATCCCAGTTGATGGAACTAAGCCAGATTAGTCTCGGAACAGGGTACTGATGTGATAGGTCTGACCGTGTAGTTTTTTGAAGAAATGTGGAAAACTTTGGACTAGGGAAGTGGCTGAATGCTATAAGTGAGGTTTAATGGGCTATCCTAGAAAGAACATGGAAGACAGTGGTGTGTTGACAGCTATGTATACCATGGAGGCTTGTATACTCAGGAGGTTTTAGAGGGGAACAATTATTAGCTAGAGACCATTGAGCTAGAAACCATCATTATATTTTTGCAAAGAATGTGGCTGCTTTTTGCCCTTGTCTTAAGAATCTGTGTAAGGCTAACTGAAAAGTTTTGGAGTATGTATTGGCAGAGATTTTGGGGTAGCCTAATACTTACTGTATCATGTGATTACTAGTAATCACTTTTATGTGGGTCTATGATGAAAAGGAGCAAGCAGAGCAAAAAAGAAATACAAACTGTACAATCTGAGGAGAAGAAAAGCAACAGGAAATTTAATGCTGGAGCCAAGTCTTGCGTTCTAAGACATGAGAACTTTAAAGACAGGCCTGATGTGAAATGGAATAAAGAATAGTGTCCTCAGGACAACACCCCATTCAGCTAAGCTTCCAGCCTTAGCTGGAAATGCCAAGGATTTTTCTGCTTCTGAAACAAAGGAAAGCTTATGAACAAATGAAAGCAATAAATCAAAACTTATGCAAATGTAATTTAAGGAGGTCCAGATTCCACCCCAAACTTGCAGTAGTATTTGGCAACTTCAGCCACAGGATTCTATCTTTTGAGTCATGAAAGATATAGTAGTAAAGGAGCTGTGAATCTTCCTCCCCAGTTAAGGAAAGCCATTAGGGACAGACATATGGCAGGGGAGTCCTTGTATGTAGGTGCAGAAAAGTCACTTTGTGAAGCTGTGAAAGTGAAGACTGGATTGTGTTAGAGACCCCAGGATGTTGGAGGTACCAAAGTCATGAGATGTCTGCCAGGGAGAGCTGCATATAGGGAATGATACCAGCTCAAAAAAAGAGAAGTGTTTCCAGTTAGCAAAGCTGGAAGGGAAAAGTCATCAAAGGCTTTTAGCATTGGACACAGAACTACAAGACTAGGGGTTTGCCCTGCTGGGTTTTGGTCTTGCGTTGGTCCAGTATTTCCTCACTATGCTCCCATTCCTCCTTTAAGAATGGTAATATATATATTCTGTGGTATTCTATGTTGGAAGTATGTAACATGCTTTTTTTTTTTTTGCAGTTGGTTCCAATTAAGAGACTGCCTTGACTCTCAGAAGAGACTCTGGACTTTTAAATACTTTTGAGACTGAAAGATTATGGGGACTAAATGCATTTTATTATATGGCAACAAGCCTATGGGGGCCAGGAAGTAGGATATGGCAGTTTGAATAAGAATGTCCCCATGGTTAGTGGAACTGTTTGGGAAGGGTTAGGAGGTATAGCTTTGTTGGGGGAAAGCTTTGAGATTCCAGAAGTTCACACCTTTCCCGTTTAGAGTTCTCTCTCTGTCTCTGTCTCTCCCTCCTTTTCTACTTGCTGATAAAAATGTAAGCTCACAGCTACTACTCCAGCACCAAGACTGCTTGCCTGCTGCCATGTTCCCTGCCATGCTGGTCATGGACTCTAATCCTCTGGAACTGTGAGCCCCAACAAACTCTTTAGATTAACAGAAAAGTAACCAAGACATATGCTTCTGTATTTATTTATTTAGAGAAGGGGCTTTGCTATATGGTTCAGGCTGGCTTCAAACTCTTGCTGTTTCTGTTTCCCATGTTCTGGGGTTATAGCTGGTGTACCACCAGGCCTGGCTCTTCCTATTACTTTTATGTGACTCATTGTTTTGTGTTCTGTTTACTCTTCTTTCTTGCCTTTTAAATTGGACAGAATAAAGTTTGTATTTCATTTCCTCTTCTCCTTTACACTGTTTGTAACTAGCCATACTGTGTGGACTAATAAGATATCCTTCATCTATTACAAACTAACACAACTGGTTATACTAATCCTCAAATAATATTAGACACTTGAACTCTTTAGCTCCACTTACCTTCCTTCCACAGGAAGGTATAATAAATATGATTTATGATATCCCTTCCATAGGAAGGTATATAATAAATATGATTTATGATATGTGTATATATGAAAGTCTGCATCTGTGTGTCTGGTGCCCAGAGGCCAGAAGAGGGTGTTGGATTCACTGGAACTGGAGCTACAAATGGTTATGAGCTACCATGTGAATGCTGGAAACTGGACGTGGATCCTCTGTAAGAGAAGCCTGTGCTCTTAGCCACTGAGTCATCTCTATACCCTGACCACCGAATATTTAAATGCATGCTTAGCTCTAACTTGAATAAGAGCTTGCAGGCTTCTCAGAGTTGTTACTCAGGCTGTGGTAGGGACAGCAACAAACACCTAAGTGCCCTTTTAGTTGTGGGGCAATATCATAGTGAAAGCAGCATCGAGTGCGATAACCCTCCCCAGGATTAGTCTAATCTACTACTTTCTCCACAGGAAACACTTCTATCTTCACACCAAAAAAAAAAAAAAAAAAAAAAAAAAAAAAAACAGCATAATTCTTACCACTTAGGTTTTGAAACAAGACAGGGGCAGAACGAATTTCAGACTTGCGTATAAACTCAATGCCCACTTCATCACCATCAGAGTCTTCAGCACCTTCTTCCTCCTCCTCCACCAAACTGACCTGTTCTTTAGCACCAATGCCAATGCTCTTTAGTCTGGGGAGAGAGATCACGGCCTTTGTCTTATCAGTAGATGAAGTATGGGCTGTAGGGTTTAACAAGGCATCCATGTCCTCAAAGAAGGCACAGGGTTCTAGCATGTGGCCATTTCTCACTTTTCGATAACTTTTCTGAAGACTTTTGAACTTGGTCCGGCACTGCTCTGGTGTTCGAAGGAAGCCACATTCTCGCAACCATTCAGCCACAGCACCATATACCTGGCTATTTCGGGGACAAGCCTGGAGTGTTTCATAAAAGCGAGATTCCTTGAGAATTGCAAGAAAAGTCTTGGTTTCCTCATAGCTCCAGTGTACACCTGCAATTTTTTCATCTTCTAAACCCCATTGTTGCTGTTCTCGCCACACTTTCCCTGAATTCCTTGCCGGGACTTGAACCGCATGCACTGATTTCTCTTTGATGTAGTTGCTTGTCAGAACATTATTCTTCTTATTTGAGGAATGTAGACCTACAGTCCATGGTTCCTTTCTCTGTTCCAACTGGGCTATCTTGTTAGATGTAGACACAGTGCCTCCTACAGTAAGAGAAACATGTTTCACAGTAGGCACAGATGTCATTATTACACACCCCAATCTCCTGTTGAAACATCTCCTGGACTCTTTGTTTACAGCTCAGCATTCCTCAGCCAGGACCATGCACACTGTAGTTATTTACATGATGTCTTTAAGCACAGAAATTTAGAAATGCTATCTTACTATCATGTATATACTGCTTTTATCTAGTTAATTCTTTCAGGAATACTCTCAACAGTAAGACATATTTCTCTAGTTTTGACTCTTTCTTTTGGATGACACTATATCACACTGTAGATTAGGCTAGCCTGAAACTCACTGATGGCTTCAAATTCATAACAATCCTTCTGCCTCAGTCTCCCGAGTGCTAGGGTGTAGTCCCAGAGTCACCACAGCTAACTTAGTATTTGTTCATTTTACTTATATATGTGCCCCAACACACACACACACACACACACACACACACACACACGCACGCACACACCCATGCATGCATGCACACAATACACAACTGGGGCTATTAGTGAAGTAAAGAATCTGTATTAAGCTATATTAATCACAAAGTCTGGTATTGCCATAAAACAAAGAAAGTAAACTTGAATAGACAGCCCTGAAATAAATCCATCCACATATGGTCAACTAATCTTTGATAAGGGAAGAGGAAAGTATGTTCAATGAATGGTGCTAAGAAAACGGAGTATCTACATGTACAAGAGTGAAACTGGACTACCATCTTATACTACTTGCAAGAGTTAACTTGAAATGTATTAAATGCTTGTGGGGCTGGAGAGGATGCTCAGTTGGTAAAGTGTTTGCTATATAATCATAAGGACCTGAGTCTGATCCCCAGCATCCATGAAAAAGGCAGGCTTGTTGATATGTGCTTGCAATCCCAGCAGAAGGATCTCCAGGATATAAGCTCTCAGCTACTGCTCCAGCACGATGAACACCAACCCAGAGGGTTAGAGTCCATGACCATCATTGCAAGGAACATGGCAACAGGCAAGTGAGAGACCATGCCTCAAAAAGTATGGAGGAAGACAACAGAAGAAGATACCAGACATTGGCCACTGGCCTTTATATGTACACAAATACCCTGTACTCCCCCACATGCATGTATATACATGAGACCTAAACATAGGACCTGCAACCATAAAAGTCCTAGAAGAAAGAAAGCATAGGGAAAAAGGTAATTGACCCTAGTCTTGGAAATTTTTTTTTTTTGCTGTAACAATGAAAGAGGCAATAAAAGCTTTAGCATAGCAAGAAAAATAACCAACAAAGTAAAGAAACAGCCTGCAGTCTAGGGAATATACTTATAACCATATATGTTGTAAAAGGTTGAAATTTAAAATGTACAAGGAACCATATAATTCATAGAAAAACAGCTAATAAAAACGGGCAAAGAATCTGATGTGCAAATGACCAACAAGTGCATGAGAAGGCACTCAACATCATTAATTAACAGAAAAGAGCAAATCAAAATCATAATGAGTATGACTTCACATCTGTTAGAATAGTTAGCATCAAGAAGATAAGATAGTAAGTGCTGGCAAGGATGTATAGAAAATGAACCCTATGTACTGTTGGTGGGAATGTATATTCATCCAGCCATTGTGGAAAACAGTATGGATGGAACTTGAAAAATGAACTTGAAAAATTACTTGGGACTACTGTCATGCACCCCAGCTCTCTCACTTCTGTATATATTTGTAAAGGAAGCCAAATTACAGCTGAGGCACCAGCACTCTGGAATTCACTGGAACATAATTTACAAACATAAGGAAAATTATGGCATAAACAAAAAATTTTTATCAATGGATGAATAAAGAATATTTGAAAATGGCTCAGTGGTTAAGAGCATTGGCTACTCTTCCAGAGGACCTGCATTTGATTCTTAGCACCTATAAGGTAGCTCACAACTGCCTATAATTACAGTTCCAGGGTATCTGATGCTCTCTTCTATCTTCCCTGAGTGAGCACTAGACACACAGGTGATGCATAGGCATACATGAAGGCAAAATACTCATACACACAAAATAAAAGTAATAATAAAGGATATGTGAAAATCTATAAAATGGAAAAAAGAAAAGAGAACTATAGAAAGAATGAGTTCTATATCTAAAATTTTTAGATATCCTGGACTCAGCGTGTATGACATCATGTGAAATAAGCCAGATAGTGAAAGACAATTATCATACTATCTGAGCTTTAAGTAGAATCTTAAAAAAAACTCAATATATATAGGAATACAACAGTGGTTTCTACTGGTTTCTGCACAGTTTGGGGTAGGTAATACAGGCACATATAAAGAACGAATTGTAGCTATATACAGGATACATTCTGGGATCTAGTGATGCCCATAGCTTACAATAGTGTACTTCAGATTTGTCACTAGCTGAGAGTAGATTTTAAGTATCCTTCCTGTTAACTATGTGAGGTATGGTGTGTTAATTGAGGTCATCACTGCATAATGTATATAAAATAATAAAATTTCACATCTTAATTTTACAAAGTTTTATTTGCCAATTATACAATAAATGTTTGGAAAAATTTGGCAGAAGAAACAAATATTCAAACAAAAACTTTGGTGTAGATATATCAAATAAACAATGAAACCATTTTGCTTAAAGAGATTAAGAGGAGGGAAGATAAACCTTATAATTTAGCTTCAGGGTCTGAGTCATATCAAACGCCTTTCTCTATACCAAAGAAACTACAATCTACTTTCTTTTTCTTGAAGTGGAAAAATAATCAATGAATTCACCCCCCCCCCCGAAAAGCCCTGACTGTCCTGGAGTTTGTTCTGTAGACCAGGCTGACATCGAACTCACAGAGATCCACCTGCCTCTGCCTCTCAAGTGCTATGATTAAAGGTGTGTGCCACCATCACATGACTGAGAGTTCACTTTTAATTGGTACAGATATAGGTTTAGTGAGCACTGAAAATAAATAAATAATTTCATTAACTAAAAAACTCTGTTGATGGAAAGAGGGCCTGCTTTTTGTCCTGGTTGCCTGGCTAGCTTACACCGCAATAATCACACAGAAATTATATTAATTAAATTACTGCCTGGCCCATTATCTTTAGCCTCTTATTGGCTAACTCTCACATCTTGATTTAACCCATTTCTATTAATCTGTGTGTCACCACGAGGTCATGGCTTACCGGGGAAGATTCAGCCTGTCTGACCTGGCAGCTCCATGGCAGCTCTCTGACTCTGCTTTCTTCCTCCCAGAATTCAGTTCTGTCTTCTCTGCCTACCTAAGTTCTGCTCTATCAGGCCAAGCAGTTTCTTTATTGATTTACCAATGAAAGCAACACACAAACAGAAGGACCTCCTACACCAAAACTCCAAACAAGCCCATCCCATCAATGTAATAAAAACAGTAA
Organism: Microtus oregoni; assembly: GCF_018167655.1. Taxonomy (NCBI): domain Eukaryota; kingdom Metazoa; phylum Chordata; class Mammalia; order Rodentia; family Cricetidae; genus Microtus; species Microtus oregoni. The sequence continues at coordinate 21,358,380 of NW_024543075.1, read as the reverse complement.
GAACATGAAACAAACTGTACCTGCTGCTCTAAGTCCTGAGAAGAGCAAGTGTCTCCAATGGAATCTCAGTCACACTGCTGACTCACTGCTTGTTTCACTTTTTGGTGGGGGGAAAGTTTCCTTTCATTTTTTTTTTCGAGACAGGATTTGTATAGCCCTGGCTGTCCCAGAACTAGCTCTGTAGACCAGGCTGGCCTCCAACTCACAGAGATCTGCTTGCGTCTGCCTTCTGAGTATTGGGATTAAAGGTGTGCACCACCACCACCAGGCTGGAGGGCAAGTTTTTTTAACCTCACTGTATCCTGAGGAATAACACCATCTGTTCAAAGACTAGTGCACAGTTTTCCACACAGTATCCAGTATGTATGCAATGGACTTTAGCTTTCTTCTTCACATAGCACACACAGAAAGTTTGCAGGATTTTCCTAGAGAAGCCCATCAAATCACACCCTTTCTGAGAAGCACTGGGGATGGAGACTTGTTCTTTACTTCTTATGTGAGAGAAGTAGAAGAGGAGGCACATGGGCTCAAGCACTCCGAAGTTCTAGGAAGGCGAGGCAGTGAATGGGCGGCTAGAGCAGGACCATGGCAGTTGAGCCTTTGGCATGGTTCTGGTCAAGTACCGCCATGTAGGAGGTGGGCGGGCTGTTTCTAAAGCCTCATTTCTAAGAAAAAATGTAAATTTTTCTACACTAACTTTAACTAAAATATCATGCAGACCAAAATATCTACAGACCATATTTAGTACATAACGAATTAATCTACAATCTACAACAAAAGATTGGGGCAGGTGTCTCTGGGCCTGGGTTGTTTCATATGAAATTGTATAATAAAGGAGATAGGCTGAACTGGAATTCTCAAAGTATAGTCCCTCTTCACTAATGGCATATTTTATGAGTGACTCAAAGCAGACAATAGGGTGCCTGATAATTTTTGAGGACCACCTTGTTAATTTTGTGATACATATCATTTTTTTAGAAAGGGTTTCTCTGTGTAGCCCTGGCTGTCCTGGAACTCTCTTTAGACCAGGATGGCCCCGAACTCACAGAGATCTGCCTGCCTCTGCCTCCTGAGTGCTGGGGTTAAAGGTCTGTTCCATCACTGCCTGGCAATGCTGTGATATTTTATACTAGTAATTTTTTAAAAATTTGTTTTTTTAACAAAAGATAATTATTGATTTGCCTTTATCCATTTATTTATCCATTGTTTATTTTATAATCTCAGTACTTATATTTTTTATTATTTTATGACTCAATTAATTAATGTATGTGTGTATGTGAGTGTCTGTGAACCACAGTATGGATATGGAAGTTAGAGGACACTTTCTGGAAGTTGGTTCTCTTTTTCTACCATGTGGGCTTTGGGATGGAACTCCCATTGCTTATCTTAGCAACAAATACCTTTACTCACTGAGTTATCTCATTGGTCCTAATTTCTGAACTTCAACGATTATATTTAGTATTGTCTAGTAGAACTTTCTGTGATGATGAGTGTAATATTAATTGTGCCATCCTATATTGCAACTGAATATCTTAAATATGACTACAAAGGAATTTAGTTGCACCGAATTTTAATTAATGCAATAAACTTAACACTTGTTTAAATTTTTTTAAAAGACTCATTTTTTAAATCTTATGTGTGTGTGCACATGCTATGTATGCATACCATATATGTGTAGTGCCTTCTTAGAACTGGAGTTACATATGGCTGTGAGCTACCATGTAGGTGCTAGGTAACAAACACATCTGAAGAGCAGCAAGTGCTTTTAACTGGTAGGCCATCTCTCCAGCCACAAACTGAAAATTGAAACGTATGTATGGCTAGCGTTACTCACCAGGTGGTACAGAATTATAGTGTTTATAATGTATGCTCTATATACATTGGTTATAAAATTGGTATCAGTACACATCTGCATGAACAACCTGTGTGTATGTGTGTGTGTGTGTGTCTGAGCATAACCCCAGGTGTTGTTCTTCAGGTACAGTCCAACCCTGTATATGTATGCGCAGGAGCACTTGTGTGTATATATGTGTAGAGGTCAGAGGCAAACCTCAGGTGGCATTCCTTAAGTACTGTCATTTTCTTTTCTTTTTTTTTGAGACAGGGTCTCACTGTGCAGCTCTGGCTGGCCTGTAACTTAACTCAGAGATCTGGCTGCTTTTGCCTCTGAGAGCTGGGTTTTAGAAACTATGCCATTTCTATCAGGTTTCTAGCCATAAATAAAGGACATTGAGCCTATAATTCATGTTCCTAGAGAAGCTAAATAAGGTGAATCCAAAGACAAACACATAGGCATCCTCAGGAATATTAACCTTCATCAGGCGATGAAAGGAGACAGAGACAGAGACCCACACGGGAGCACCGGACAGAAATCTCAAGGTCCAAATCAGGAGCAGAAGGAGACGGAGCACGAGCAAGGAACTCAGGACCACGAGGGGTGCACCCACACACTAAGACAATGGGGATGTTCTATTGGGATCTCACCAAGGCCAGCTGGCCTAGGTCTGAAAAAGCATGGGATAAATCCAGACTAGCTGAACATAGCGGACAATGAGGAATACTGAGAACTCAAGAACAATTGCAGTGGGTTTTTGATCCTACTGCACGTACTGGCTTTGTGGGAGCCTAGGCAGTTTGAATGCTCACCTTAGGAGACCTGGATAGAGGTGGGCAGTCCTTGGGCTTCCCACAGGTCAGGGAACCCTGATTGCTCTTCGAGCAGATGAGGGGGGGGGGGACTTGATCGGGGGAGGGGGAGGGAAATGGGAAGCGGTTGTGGGGACGAGGCAGAAATTCTTAATAAATAAATAAATTAAAATAAAAAAAAAAAAAAAAAAAAAAGAAACTATGCCATTTCACCTGGCTTTCTATTTTATATTTTTAGAGAAGTTCTCTCACTGACTTGTAACTAACCTAGTAGGCTAGGTTAGCTTGCCAACAAATCCTAGGAATCCACTTGTGTCTGCCTCACTTCCAGGACCAGGATTATATGAATGTACTACTACATTTAGTTCTCTCTCTCTCCCTCTCTCTCTCACAAGGGTACTGAGGATTGAATTCAGGTTCTTAAGCAAGCACTTTACCAACTGAGCAATCCCCCTAGCTTGTTCACCTTTTTCATATTTTAGGGGATCAAGTATACCACTGTCGGGCTGGGTAGGCTACACTGACTGGTTAGTGAGCTCTTGGGATCTGCTTGTCTCTGCCTCCCCATCATGGGTTTACAAGTACATTCTACCACCGCTCACTTTTTCAAATGTGGACTTTAAGGGCCAAATTTGTGTCTTCATGCTTCCAAGCACTTTCCTGACTGAGATGCCCCCCCCCATTCTGGTTGTGATATTACTCATTAGTCTTTGCCATTTGAATTAAAACTCACACATGAACGAATACTATTTCTCTCTCCTGTGAAGTAGATGGAGACAGTCCTCTGAAAACTTGCCTGGAGAGTGACACTACAGTGGTCATGTAAGCCTTCACACTTGTCTACTTAAATAATTCACCAAGGTTACTAGATTTAAATCACTTTTTATTCAATATTTAAGATTTCGATCCACCCGTTAGGCAGCTCTACATTAGCTGTCGAGGTCATTATTGTTAAATAAAAACAAACTGTAGTAATACCTGGTGACTTCACAGACCTTTAGGCTGATGAATGTAAGTTTGTATTTCCTGTACTATAAATATGGTATTCATATACAACTCCTGTTAAGTGTTGTAACTACTATTATAATGTTCTTTTTGGAAAGAATACATGAATAAGGAAAGGGAAGAGATAAGTAACTACAGCAGACAATCCGTGGAGATTCTTTAAGCCAGTGTTTTTCAACTTTCCTAGTGTTGTGACCCTTTAATATAGTTTCTCATGTTGTGGTGACCCCCAACCATAAAATTATTTTTGTTGCTATTTTGTAACTGTAATTTTTCTACTGTTATGAGTCATAGTGCAAATACCTAGAGACAAAAGTTTGCCAAAGGGGCCATGACCCACAGGTTGAGACCTACTGCTTTAAGTACTAACATTTACAACTATTTATCACCAGTAGGAATTAAAATATAAGAATGCTTACCCAGGGAAACCATGCTCCCTGCACTTTCCTTCCTGATTTCGTGGTGGAGATCCCTGTGAGTGGGACTCTGATGTACACTCTTTCTGTAGGACAAGCTTCTCATTGTGTGGACATCTTTCACTGGTTCCTGTAACAACACTAACACCAGTGACTACCAAGACAACTGCAAAGGCTTTAAATTAGGAACAGCCACGGATGAAGCAGAGGAGGGCCCTAAAGAACTGAGTAGAGGAAACGTGTGTCATGTGTCGAGGTAAGTGGAAGATATGGTAAATAATGAGGATGCGATAATGTAAGAGAGCTGGTCCAGCAGAGTTCATTACTGAGAAGACTGAGTCTAACCTCTTCTGGAAAAGAAATGAAGGGAGAAATCTCTTTGGAAGAAGTGTAAACAATGCAGGCTAGTAAAAGCATGGGAAATAACTGTGACTGAATTCCCTAGAAGGAAGGCCAGGGAGGAGGACAATTACAATTAACCTGGGAGTAAATTACCTGGGTTGTCACCTCCTGATCTACAGTGTTCCATTCATCACTAGGGACAGGAACCCAGAGAGAAGAGTGAGCTAGAAAAAGAGAAGAAACAATTATGGTATACAGTAGTCTGAATTGTGGTGCTTTAATTCATGCTGCTTCTCCTTTTAATAAACGAGAGCACAGCTGGGCAGTGGTGGCACACACCTTTAATTCCAGCACTTGGGAGGCAGAGGCAGGTGGATCTCCATGAGTTTGAGACCAGCCTGGTTTACAAAATGAGTTCCAGGACAGTCTGTTACACAAAAAAACACTAACAGAGAAACACTGTCTCCAAACAAAAAAAGAAAGGAAGGAAGGAAGGAAGGAAGAAAAGAAAAGAAAGAAAGAAAGAAAGGAGAGCATATCAAAATCTACAATAGGAATGGATGATTTTTTCAATGAGTTTAGAGCAATGCCCAAATCTACCTTATCCTAATGCTGGGCTCACAGCTTCAATGCTTCTGGAGCAAGCAGGTAATACAGTGCACGAGGAGAAGGCTGGGACTGGGGAACTGGAGAGAACATGCTCCACTGAAGAGCACAGCCTATGCTTGGCTCTTGATGGTGCTTCAGCATGAGACTGTGACATTTGAAGACTCAGCATTTCTGATGTTTCCAATAGAAGCCAGATGTGCTGGCTCATTTTTATCTAAACCTGACAAGCTAGAGTCATTTGGGAAGAGGGAACCTGCATATTGAGAAAATGCTGTCTGCCCCCACTGGCCTGTGACAAGCCCATGGGGTGTTTTCTTGATTGATTACTGATCTGGAGGGTTCAGCCCATTGTGGATAGTGTTACCCCTGGGCAGGTGGGTATAGATGGTATAAGAAAGTAGGCTGAGCAAGCCTGTAAGCAGCACCCTCCATAGCCTTTGCATCAGCTCCTGCCTCCAGGTTTCTGTCCTGTTTGAGTTCCTGTCCTGACTTCCTTTGATGTGGAAGTGGAAGTGAAATAAAGCCTTTCCTCCCTGAGTTGCTTCTGTCATGGTGTTTTATCACAGTAACAGAAACCCTAAATAGGACACCAGAAACCTGGGACTTTTGTGAGATATCACATTTTTAGAACAAAGAGCAAAAACAAAAACTCCAAATCCTAAACAAAAATTCTTTGTAGGTAAAATATACAAGTCCTATTTGATGTACAAGTTACCGGTTTGTCATTCCTAGCATAAACTAATAGTTTAAGAATTGAGAATTTAGTTCTCAGCTAAGTCCTGCCAACACAGCAAACTGTACAGCAATGGGTATAACGAGCTCTTAAATAACTTCTCAGTGCAGGAGAAAAGAGAACTTTTTATACAGCAATCTCAATGGTCTATCTCCTTCTTTGAGCTCACCTTCAAGAGTAATTTACATGTGAGCAGAGCTCAGAAGCTTGCTACGCCTTTCTATAGAAGTAAAAAAATCACTTAAAATTATGTGTATTTGTGTGTGTGTGTGTGTTTCTGTCTGTCTGTCTGTCTGCATGTGGGTGCCATGGTCTGTATGTGGAGGTTGGGGAAAAAAACTTTCAGGAATTGGTTCTCTCTTTCCACCATAGGGATTGAATTCAGGTCATCAGGCTTGGCAGGAAGTGTTTTTATCCGCCAAGTCATCTTACCAGTCCCCAAATAATTTTCTTGGAAACATCATGGTCTTTGAAAAGTTTATGGCTGAAATCGCATTCCTTCATAGTTAATTATCTTTCTGAGATATCCAGCCCTCAAATTTCTGTCCTCCTTCCTCAGTCTTCAACAGACTTTTTTTTTTTTATCCTTTTGAAATTATCACTATGGATGGCCATGTCCAGAAACATTATGAATAGGTATTTGTTATCACACCAAGTTTCTCACTTAAAGTTACTGGAGCCACCTAACTCACATGATAAAGGGAGCTCTGATACAAAGAAATACGGAGTAATTCAGAGTCCACTAATATTTGCAGCACATTCTTTTATATAGGATTGGCTACAGCAGAGAGCCACTGTGAATCTTTTCTTTCAGTGAAAGCTGTTTTGACTCATAGCTGAAGTTTAAAAATATTTTTTTCCATTATGGGAGAAAATAAATTAGCATTTATTGAACATTATTATGCATGCACTGGCTATTTTTCATGGCCCATTAACAACCTTGCTATTTTTCTTTTACAGATGAGAGGATAGAAAGTTTGAAAAAGAACCTAAGTCCACAAAAACAAAACATAGGAGAGCTGGGTTATGAACTCAGGTCTGCTTGCCTCTTTCAGCCCAAGATCACAGTGTGGGGAGAAACAAGAAATAAATGAAGTCTTTAGACAGGCTCTTTCCAGATCTCTCTGCTAGCCTATGAAGTGAAGTGAAGTGAAGACACATTTTGGGAGATGGAAAGGTAACTGGGCTGGGGAGACAGCTCTCTCCCTTCTATCTGACTTCTTGTATCCATATGGACACCAGTTAGGTGTGGTATCCCTTGTTTAGGAAATCTTACCATTTCTCCCTCTCATGCAGCATTCTGAGATGCTTTATCTTGTGAGTGAAGTTTTGGAATAAAATATCTTGTTTCCATTTCTCAACAGTTTTTCAAGTTGCTTGTGGTCAGCTGAGAGCACATACACACGTGGCATGACTAAAGTGAATTGAGCGGAGGATTTTAAAACAACTGACCAGACTCAAAGCTGCCCTGGGCAATCTAAGTTTCCCTAATTTCCACCTTTATGATCCTAATTTACTTTGGTAAGCACATATTCCTGACTCATTTATTTATTTATTTATTTATTTATTTATTTATTTATTAAAGATTTCTGTCTCTTCCCCGCCACCGCCTCCCATTTCCCTCCCCCTCCCGCAATCAAGTTCCCCTCCCTCGTCAGCCCAAAGAGCAATCAGGGTTCCCTGCCCTGTGGGAAGTCCAAGGATCCCCCACCTCCTTCCAGGTCTAGTAAGGTGAGCATCCAAACTGCCTAGGCTTCCACAAAGCCAGTACGTGCAGTAGGATCAATTGAGACAGGGTTTCTCAGTAGCTTTTGGTTCCTGTCCTGGAACTAGCTCTTGTAGACCAGGCTGGCCTCGAACTCACAGAGATCCGCCTGCCTCTGCCTCCCAAGTGCTGGGATTAAAGGAGTGCAACACCACCACCTGGCTTCCTGACTCTTTAAACAGATGAAAAATTTCTTTACAAGTATTCAATTTATTTTTCAAATGGATATCAAAGGTACTTATACTGAGCAAGCCATAGTCTTTGGGATACTATGTAGGGATACACGGTCTCTGATCTGGGTGTACTCTGAATTCTTCTTACCATTTTTGGGTAAAGGCCTATACTCTCTTTGTTGGCTCAGCTGTTCCTGGTATCCTGAGTGGAGGCTTCCAGCTTCTTCCTGAGGAACAACCCTGTGCTGGGTCTCCAGTTGCTCTGGCTCAAAGTCAGCTACTTCCCACACAGTTCCAGGTGGGGCTTGCTTCTCTGAGGGTAGGGGGCCACTGACCTGCAAAGTAAAGTCAACGTCATAATGGACGCAGAGGAAAAGACCTGCAAACCAGGGCATTAAAGGACAGTAGAACTGAGAAGGAATGATGTCTCTGCGGACTGAAATGGACTCATAGGAGTTCAGGAACAGGAGAGCACTTTTTAATTGCATTTATTTTTGTGCACGTGGGGTGGGGTGGGGTGGTGGTCATTACTACAAAGACCCTGTATCTATCAAGTGCACACAAACTAATCTGAACACTAGTTAACTGAAAACTTATAAAACGAACTCCTAAACACATCCCGTGCAAGGTGAAACCACAAACCTGGCAAACACTGCAGGATTTCATGAGTTGACAAAAGGGAGTTGAATATGACTATACCAGCATGCAAGGATGCTGAAAAATGACGGTCTGGCAGTTAAACTGGATGAATGCCAAGGACCATGGCACTAAGTGCACTTCACAAGACAATGGCTGGAAGAGTAAAGGATTAAAAAAGATTCTCAGGTACCCATGACATCTCCCCCTCCCACCAAACACAAACCCTGTGATGCATTAACTATTTAATACTGTCTAGATAGTTTTGGTGGAAAGATTTTCCCATCCCCTTCATTCAAAATCCTCTCTCACCTTCTTTCTCAGTCTTCTGGTCTCTTTCTCCAAATGCGCTACCAGGGCCACGGCCTCCTCTCCACTTTCTGGGCACTGCTTCTGTGCCCAAGCCTGAATCTTCTCCGGGAGAATGGTGAGAAACTGTTCAATTACCAGCTGCTCGAGGATCTGCTCCTTGGACCGCATTTCTGGCTTCAACCACCGGCAGCAGAGTTCCCAGAGTTTACTGAAAGCTTCGTGGGGTCCCGTCACGTCCTCGTAGGAGAACTGCCGGAAGCATTTACGAAAGGACTCACATTCGGTGCTGCCCGATCTCGCCAGAATGGGCTCTGATGCCCACGCCGAGTCCTTTTCCACTTGCATTATGATGCACTCCTCAACTTCCACGTCGACCTGAGAGTCCAGGACTGTAGCCATGATCCAACCAGGACCAACAGGTCTAGCTCCAAGGAAGGGCCCAGAGAAGCTGCCGAGTGTCCCCCTACTTAAATGCCCTTGGAAATACAGTTCGGGAGGGAGATAAAAGATAGCGCGTCAGCCGGAACAAGGAACTCCAGGGCTGATTAATCAAATTTTTATTAGAATCTTGAAAAGGTGAATGTGCACCCACCCCAAAAGTCTGCAAACCCGCCCTCTTCTCCAATCAAGAGGTGCCCCCTCCCGTGAGGTTCGTTCTCTAGGGGCCAAGGTCGGGACGAGAACCGGACGCTGGGCTGGGAGGGAACACAGGGACTGAGGACTGGCTGGGCTGAGGCGGCGAGCGGGAGGGGGTGTGTCCGCGAGGCACCGGGAGGCGCGGCCGGCCCAGGGCTCTTGGTTCGGGTCCAGGCCGCCGCAGGTGTTCAGCCGGGGCAGGAGTGTCCGAGGCCGGGACAGGGCTCTTGGCGGATCCCAGCAGCGCCCGCGGCACTCCGGACTCCTCCACACGAGGCTGCCGAGGGCCTCGGCCAGGGTTGGGGGTGGGGAGGAGAAGCAGCGGGACGAGGCGAGGCCTCGCGGGGCGAAGAGCTGGCGCGCAGCCTCGTCAGCTCGCCCAGCGGGGAGCGCGGGGGGCGCTGGGAGGCGCGGGGCCACGCATGCGCCGCTCGCGACGGGGGGGGGGGGCGGGGGTCCGCGTGAGGCTTCCTGCGAGGGGGAGGCTGCGTGGAGGAGTCTCGCGAGAGCGCGCGGCACCGTGACTGGCCACCGAGAGACTTTAGGGGTGAGGGTGCGAGGGATGAGCTCGGGGCGGAGGGACACGTTGAGGTCGGAACCCGTTTCTCCAGAGGCCGTGCAGCACGGCGCGAAGCGGCAGTGAGCGTCCTGCCACAGGCCCTGGAGACGGCCCTGTGGAGTGGTTTCCTTAGTGAAAGGGGATGCGAGTGTGTGTGTGTGTGTGTGTGTGTGTGGGCGTGGGGAGTGGACTCCTTTGTTTGGCGGAAGGATTACAGCCAGGGTTTGGCCATACATATTTAGAGTGCTTGCTGTCTGGGATCGTTAGAGCCATCAGTCCTTCTGAGGAAGAATATGTGCTAGACTCTGTTCAAATGTATGGTCTAGAGAAGTCTCATTTTTCTTTTTGGGAATCTCTTAATTGTGCAAGGCTCTGGGTCTGAGTGGGCAAGCATGGTTAAGTGGGCTACCTGGTACCTAATAAACCAGACCTGGATTTCTCTGCTGCTGCGAAACTCCATAGCTAGATGTCCCAGAACCCGCCAGTTCATGAATACGTATCCAGTATTTATGGAGTGCCTGCCTATATGTGACAGTGCTTTAGGCTCTTGACATTCATTAGTGGGCAACGCAAATCTTATTCTCAGAGTTGGCAGCTTATTAGAAAACAGGTCAATGACTTATTAATCAGGGTTTTTTCCCCACAATTTGACCAATTCTGACATTCCAAAGGCATAAAACATCATATGTATACAAGGCATAACTTGAAGGAAGGCCAGCCATAGTCCGTGGGTGCACCTAGTGTCTGCCAGCGGATAGATCAGAGCCAGCACACAGCTTGTCTTAACTGCATTTAAAAAATAGTATACATTGTGTACTAGCTTCTGTAGTAATAGGAGCGGTGGGGCTGCGTCCCCAGCAACCCGGCCGCCTGGCTAGCTTATACCCCGAAATAATTACACGGACACTGTATTCTTTTAAACACTGCTTGGCCCAGTATATCTAGCTTCTTCTCGGCTAACTCTCGCACCTGGACTAGCCCGTTTCCAATCATGTGTGTAGCACCCCAAGGTGCGCTTACTGGGAAGATTCTAGCCTACGTCCATCCTGGGTTGGAGCTGAACCGCGTCTGCCCGGGAGAGGGGAGCATGGCGTCTCTGCTCCAGAGAGCAGAGGTGTCGAGTCTGAGCTCACTTCCTCTTCCTCCCAGCATTCTGTTCTTTTTACTCCACCCACCTATGTTTTAACCTATGAGAGCCAAGCAGTTTCTTTATTATAATTAACCAATGACCTTCCTCCATCAGGCTTCCTAGCAGACATGGTGAAGGGGGTGAAAATAATCAGGATCCTCTTACCATTTTTGAGTTTTCAATCTGGGTATGGAAAACATCAACAAGCCACAAATAATGTTCTCTGTAGCTGTGGTGACTTCTTCCAAGAAAAGAAACACATTTGAGATTTGGTCTAGGTAAGAGGCCTGGGTAAATTTCTTGGAAGAAGCCTTTCTCGGGATGAGATCCAAAGGACAGACTAATTACGGATCGAGCAAGCCTTGTCTTGACAAAAATCCCGTCCAGAGGATGGGGGGTGCCTCCAGTTATAGTTCAGAGCACTCAGACCTCAGTAGGGCAACGCAATTGCCGAAGGTGATGGATGGGAAACCGAGGTTCAGACTCAGACAAGAAGAGGGCCCTTCATTTTTGTGGCTCATTTATGGTATTAAGCCAGGTGTGTATCTGAGCATCTCAAAATCACGAAGGTTTGCCACACTCAGGGAGATGTTAGCTTGAGCTGAATGGAGCAGAGTATAAGACATGAGGGAGCTGGATGAAGTGGTGCTTGCCTGGAATCCCAGAACTTGGGAGGTGGTGGAGGCAGCAGGATCAAGAGTTCATGGCCTTAAAGCAAGATTGAGGCCAGCCTGGGCTACATGAAGCCCTGTCTTATGAATTGAGTGGGGGACATTAGGGAATGGTGGGGACTGAATAGGTTACATTTTCCCTCTTAGGAGTAGCTATTAGATCTAACCTTTGCTACTAGACTGGAAAAGGGGTCAAGACTTGCCAGGCCAGGTTAATTAAAAGAAGTTGGTTAGCAATGGGATAATCACACTTTTGAACAACTGAGAAGCACACCCATTGTTTCTATTAGGATGATAGCTTTATGAAATAGGATGTAAAATATTTTTTTTTTTGAGAAAACCTTGCCAGGTGGCCTTGTCTTGTGTGTGGTCTTTCTGCTTCTACTTCTGGAGCGCTGGGATTCCAGGCACTCATCCCCATGCCTGCATGGAAGTGTGCCTCCCTCTGCCTCTGGATTTGTGCAGGTGCTTGTCAAGGGAGGTGCATGGAAATTTTTCATTTGTTTTTGGTTAAGAAATTGCTTTCCTTAGGTCTTGCTTCAGAAAAAAAAAAAGATCATTTTCTTTCTCTGTTACCTTGGCTTAATTAAGTAAGGCAACATTTCAAGCCTGTCTTTTGAAGTTGCAACCTGTCTTCTGTAAAAGTTCTACCTTGAGTAGAAGACATTTGGACTCACCTTCATTATCTCTTAGGTGTGGAGATTATTATACTTTCTGGTCTTTCAGAAGTATATACCCATATCTCAGAGGAAAATTTCAGAGGTATACAAAAGTAGAATTAGCTCATGTTCTTGCCATTCAGCTGTAACCGTAATCTCTCTACTCTGTACCTCCATCCAGTCTCCTGATCCAGAAGTGTTTTTGAAGCAAATTCTGAGCATTCTGTGTATTCTGTGCAGGCATCAGAATGTATTGCTGAAAGTCAAGGGCTCTGATTTGAAGCAACTTCAGTAACATCATAAGCCCACCTCAGGCACATCAACAGTTCTTTTGAATAGAGGCTTTTAAAGGACAACCGTTGTCCCCATGTTTGTTAATTAACCATTATTCTGACTTCAGCACGAGTGTTTGTGTCTTGAGAGCAGAAGAGTAAGTGCTATTTTGACTTCAGCATGAGTGTTTGTGTCTTGAGAACAGAAGAGCACATTTGTCAACAGAGAAGTACATCCACACACAGGTCAATAAATGCAAGCTGGAGACACTGAAGAGTAGTTATCTTCCTAAGATCACAGTCCTCTGAGTAGATCGGAGACTTCTTTCTCTGCGATCCCCAAAAGAGCAGTTAACCCAATTGCTTCTTTGGTAGACCATCTCACCATGGGCTGTCATTTCATAACCCTTCCTAGCTGTTTTGGCACTGCTCCCCTGTCCATGGTGCTGACCCAGTAGCCCTTTGGCTAGCCATCTGAAGACCTGAAACTTAGTTTGGTTAATATGATTTAATGTAGGATTACTGTAAAAGTGATCATTAAATATGCATTAAACAGCTGCAAGAAGTGCTGTTTAAACATGTGCCAAGTAAAAACTAACCCCACATTCCAAGCTGGAAAGCATCCCAGTAATACTGGCTAACTTTCATTTCTTTTATGCCCTCATAAGAGAAATAGCCAGATTTAGACAAATACAGCATGTGTATTTGTGTGTCTATCTCAGAAATGTATTTCAAGTATTATTTTTTAATCAAAGGTAATTAATTGTTCATTTTACAAATTAAAAATTGCCTTCTTACTGGATAATAACAGTAATTGTCAGAATAGTGTAAAATATCCTAGTTCTTAGACTGTTGAGCAAGACAATAGCAAGGAATGTTCAACCATTTTCCCCTTCAATGCAGACAGAAAGGCAGAGACAGCCAGAGGATTAAAATTTTTTGTGCCAGTCAACTTTCCTACCACTGTGTCATACTCTGAGCCCTCAGCTATTTCTTGATATATTCATGTAGTTCTCATTTTTTTTTTGATGTGGGCTGGAACAATGGCTCTGTGGTCAAGAGCACTGGTTTCTCTTTCAGAAGATCCAAGTTCAATTCCCAACACCACCCAGTGTCTTATAGCCACCTTTAATTCCAGTTCCAGGGGATCCATCTCCCTTTTTTGACCTTCTTGGACACTAGGCATGCATGTGGTACACAGGCAGGCATACATGCAGACAAAGCACTCATGCACATGAATAAAATACATTTAACAAAATTATAGCACCATGCTAGTCACTATTAGGACAGATAGATAACATGACTTAAGTCTTTTACTCAAAGCATTAACAATTAATACTAAAATGGAGAAAGTCAGAATTAGTATTTATTAGAATAAATGCGATTGAGGTATGTAGAGTGGCCATATTACAGAGCAACAGCCTGTGTAGGTGTCTCAGCTGTGCCTCCCCATGTATATGTGTGCATGGAGCCTGGAGGTCAACCTTAAATGTTTTTCCTTAAGAGATGGTCATCTTGGTTTTGGGGGTCCAGAGCTCACTGATGAGGCTAGCCTGACTAGACAGGAGCCCTCAGGTGTCTTTCTGTTTTGCAAGCATGTGCCATTATGTTCAGTTTTTTTCTTTAGTTAAAAAACTCATTGTTTGAGAATTCCATACATGTATGTAATGTGTTTTGATCAAATCCACCCCACTTCTCCTTCCAATTCTGCCTCACCAGTCCTCTTCTTTCTCAATCTCATGTGTTCTTTTAATTTTTAGGTTTTAAAATTTTATGTATATGAGTGTTTTGTCTGAACGTATGTATGTGAGACACAGTGTGCCTGGTACCTGAGGAGGTCAGATTCCCTGTAACTGGAATTATGGAGAGTTTTGAGCTGCCACATGGGTACTGGGAACTGAACCTGAGTCCTTTGAAAGAAATAAGTGTTTTTACTGCTGAGGCAACTCTCTAGCCCCTGCTCTACTTAATAAAAAGACCCCATTGAGTGCTGCCTTCTGTGCAAATGTGTAGGTCCATCTACTGGAGAATGAACAGCTTCTCAGGATCTCTGTCCCTAAAGAGAACTGGCTCTTCTCCCCCAGGAACCCTTAGGTGCCAATAGCTCCTCAGCTAGGGAGGAGCTAGCTATTCACGTTAGGAGTTGGGCTGACCTGATCTTGTGTGGATCTTGTCCAAGTGTGCAGTGACCCTGCCATGTTCAACAAATATTTTACTGTAGACACCCACTATTTCTGACTCTTAAGATTGTTAGGTTTCAAACCCTGGGACAAATGACTGAGGTGTCTATTTAACATACCAAAGCAGACACTGGCCTCCATGTTCTCCCTGCATCCTTCATTCCCTACCTGTTTCAGGACCCTTTTGGCTTGCATACTCTATTCCCTATCCTAAACTTCTCCATCCCAGGGTCTGGGCTGCTCTTTCCCCAGAAGCCCTTTCCTATATAATCCAACCATTTTGGTTACCTGGTCTTTTCCATCTATTCTCTTTGGACCTCCTGGCTGATGCACCTGGTTCCCCTCCCCCCATTCCCGCCCACTTTCCTCACATGGTTCACAATCATATCTACTCTGGACTCTGCCAGATGTTCCTGCCTCTGTCTATGCTCTCCATCTTATCTATAATAAACCTTCTCTTCCACAATATCTAGGAGCAGTCATATCTATTCCTTTTTTATTTCTTTTTTTCTTTCATTTGTTGCTAAAACCTGGGACCAGCCATGTTCTTTTCTTTTTATTTCTTTTTTTTTCATTCAGAAATTTGTCTGCCCCATCTTCCATGAAATATCTGAGTCTTGGAGGGAGGGGGTATGATAAAGATGTCAAATTAAGAGTTGAGTATTACACATTCCCTTCTTTTCTACACATTGACCCATTGTAGATCTCTGTATTAACTGCCATCTATTGCAAAAAATAAGCTTCTCTGATGAGGGTTGAGAGATGCACTAATTTGTGGATATGGAAAGAAGAACTTAGGGGGAAGTTCTTTACTATTTCCCCTATGGGGGAAACCTAAACAGTTAACAGTAGTAGGCACAAATTCCATCTGATGGAGCAGGTTTTAAATTGAACCAGAAACAATCCAGTTACTTCTATAACATTCATGCCACCATTGCAGTGGTGGGCATACCTTGTCAGGCCAGTTGTTATTGTAGAATGCAGAGAAAGTGCGCATACAAACTTCTAATACCATGAAAGCTGCAAGGATGAGGCTTCTAGATTGGTACCAGCTTGATTTCTCCATGTCTTATAACTCAAATATCTTATATCTTTAGCAGTACAGTCTGACTGTCAAGTCTGGAGGGCAACTGTAGCCTCATATAATAGACTTTCCAACACTATTTTCCTGAGTAACCCCTGTCCCCATAGAGTTTTGTTTACACCCCTGGGAGGAATGCATCTGTCTGCCAAGGAATGCCACTGGCAAGAAGTTCCTCCCTACCCTCACCCCTCAGCAATATGACTTAGCTCACTGAAGGGCAATATGCAGGCAACCCCCCATTTAGCCAGGAGACCTTGATATATGCAGACTTTGTGGAAGAACATTCTTGGAAATAAAACAAGTGTACATAAAATCTTTGATGTGGGAAACATTGTGAACTCTTGCGCAAAATAAAAGAACATTATGGCTGGAGAATAAAGAACAAGAAGATAAGTGGAACCAGAGTACATTATGAGACAGGCAATAAACAGGCCGCAAGGGAGATCCTGCAAGCCAGGCTACTGGATGTGTAATTGATACTACGAGTGAGTTTCATTTTACATTTTCACATGTATTATTTTTGTTCTAATTCATCCTCTCCCTGAATGCACACCACCCTTTTTTTCCTGGGGGAGATGTGGACAAGCAGCTGTTCACTCCAGGTAAGACATCAAAGAAATGATTCTGGTATGACAAACTGTGTGTTCACTGGGTGACTCTAGGACAGCAGCATCACCAGAAAGCCCGCATCAGCATGGAAGAGGACTCTTGAAAGCTGCATCTCTGGATCTCCTGTCCAACCTGTAGGCAGCTCCACTGTAGAGTCCTCTCCCCAGCAAATGCTTACTGCTTATATAACCTCAGGGGGTGGTATATCCTATGAGTCTTGCAGTTTTCTCAGTTTCCAGAGTCTAATTATTTTATAAACTTTCTGACTTTCATAAGCTTCTTTCTGTCCACTGGGCGGGAATGTTTCGAGTCCAAGAAAGTAGTTACACAGTGTTTATTCCCCTCTACCCCCTCTTGCTTACTGACACAGTAGCTCACTGTGTAGCACAGGATGGCCTGGATCTTATTGTGTAGCCCAGGTTGGACTGGAAACCCTTGCTTCAGCTTTCCAGTGCTAAGATTCAGACATGTATTACCACACCTGACTTTCAGAAACAGATTATCTTGGCAAGATATTCTTGAGTTTGAGGATGTGGGATTTCCCCACTGTCCACCACTGGCCCAGGATTGATATAACCATGGGTAGGGCTAACCAGTAGCCCTCTTTTTCTTTAGTCCACTTGGCACATTGGTTCACATGGGAGATTGATGATCAAATCTAGAATTCAGATTCCACTGTTGGAATCCCCAGGCTTCTATTTTTCGGGAAGTTAGGCAGAGTCAGTCTGCCTTGTTTAGCTTGGGGGTCAGAGGTCCAGCTGTGTATGTGGATGTTTACAAGCATATGCTGGAGTCTGAGTAGGTCTCCATGAGAATGGGCTAGGGGTGTTACTCAAAGTGGGGTTCACACAGTGCATTGTGGTTGCTGAGATTGTAAACTTACTTTTTACGTTGTTGGGTGGCCTCCTGGCTTGCCATTAGGAGAGTCTGCCTGAGAATGAGACCAAACGGAGGACAGAAGAGGCATAGAGTCACTTGAGCCCCTTGATCCATCTAGCTGAGACTCAGACACTGGTCTATCTGTTTTGTTTTGTTTTCCCAAGGCAAGGTTTCTCTATATAACAGTCCTGGCTGTCCTGGAACTTACTCCATAGACCAGGCTGGACTTGAACTCACAGAGATCCACTTGCCTCTGCCGCCCAAGTGCTGGGATTAAAGACATGCACCATACCCAGTCTTTTAGATTTGTTTTGTTTAGTCAGCAAGTCCCCTTGTTTTGTTTAAGTCACTTTAGAGAATTTCTGTCACTTGTCACCCAACTAGTTCTGACAAATATGCTTAGCAAATGTTTCAGATTGTCTCTTGTGGCTTAAAAACACCGTGCTTCATAGATCAGGGGTTGGTAGCATAGGTTAGTCTATGATCTTCATAGGTAGGCAAGGAAGAAGCTAGGACCAGACATGAAGTTTCACTAGAAAGCAAAAGATGAACATTCCTTCCTAACAATTATAGAAATAGCTGCAGCTTGATTACCAAGAAACACCAGCGCCTGTGGTTCAAGGCCTCTTGGAGATGCTGTTGGGTGTCAGAATTAGTGAACTGTCAGGTAGACTAGAGCTGTTTATAGTGTTTGAGCTTGCAGTTTGTGGGATTTCATAGTTTTGTTTTCCTTGCCATTTTGCTAATGCGATTTTGTAAGCAAACACTGCCTATAATCTAAATCTTACACACACACACACACACACACACACACACACACGCTCCTCAAAACAGCTCACAGTCCTCTGCTTCTCTGACTAATCACATGTGTAAAGCATCATGTTCACAGGAAACCTACAGGTGGCAATTATTGCCTTGGAGATTTGCTCTGGAACAGCTGGAGCTGCCACTTAGGGTGAGAATATGTTAAGAAGCAGCAAAGTGACAAGCTCTCATAGAGACGAATGTGACCGGGGGCTGCTGAGTGCACAACACTTGGTGGGGTCTGCTTGGTCTGCATCGCAGATGACTTGTGGGTCTCCCTTTCTTCACAACACGCAAGAAGCAGTCTATGATGGAAACGTGAGATTGTTGCTTGACTTTGTTAGAGCAGCCTTTAAAAGCACTCACACTTTTCTCTGGACACAGGTAAGCAGTGGGACCAGTGTACCAGTCCTTAAGCTTCTGAATGATTTCCATACCAGCTGCTAAACAGCTGTTACTTGGAGCATCCCGAAGGTCATGCTATAGCCATCCTGATTGGCAACCTTTCCTTTTCAGGACCCAGTGGCTCAAATGTCACAGCCTCAGCTTTGCTCTTATGCTAATTTCAGAATCTATACTGATTGGCCAAATGCTTTTGGTGTCTGATTAGTCCATATGTTAAATATCTGCAGTAGCATCCTCGGAGCAGTCTCTGTAGAAGGCAGGGACACAAAGATGGGCACTACGCAAGCAGGAAGAAGCTCCGTGCATGGCTTATTTTATATTCGATGTGTTCTTCATCAATATTTGAAAGACTTGTCAACACATAATAGGTATGTATGTGTTTAAATTTACATCCATTTATTTAAGTCTGTATTGGTATGGTTTGAATGTACATCTCAAATGTTTTGTGTTTGAAACTTAAATCCTAAATCTGCTAATGTGTTTGGAGGAGGAGACTTTGGGAAGCTATTAGTATTTCCTGGGCTTATGAGATTGAGCCCTCCTGATGGCATCAAGTGCTTTTATACAAAAGAAAGACCAGAGCTGTCTCACTCTGTCTTTGTGGCATCTGAACTCTTGGTTTGCAATCGACAGCTCTGTTTGGGAAGCATAGAGGTATGGCCTTATTGCAAGAAGTGTGCTCTAGAGTCAGGCTTTGAGAATTTAGATTTGTGCTTACGTCTTCTTAGAGGAACATAGGTAGGGAAAGCCAAGGCAGGCTCGCTGAGATGGTGACTTCATGTTCCCAGAAGACTCTGTGAGGAGAAATGACAGGAAGGCACAGGGATGGGTGTCTAGACAGGACCATTAGAGGAAAGAGGAGGAACTGGGGCCCTATAAAATACCCAAGAGCGCCACTGCCTCCCATTTCCCTCCCCCTCCCCCAATCAAGTCCCCCTCCCTCGTCAGCCCAAAAAGCAATCAGGGTTCCCTGACCTGTGGGAAGTCCAAGGACCACCCACCCCCATCCAGGTCTAGTAAGGTGAGCATCCAGACTGCCTAGGCTCCCACAAAGCCAGTATGTGCAGTAGGATCAAAAACCCAGTGCCATTGTTCTTGAGTTCTCAGCAGTCCTCATTGTCTGCTATGTTCAGAGAGTCAGGTTTTATCCCAGGCTTTTTCAGACCCAGGCCAGCTGGCCTTGGTGAGTTCCCGATAAAACATCCCCATTGTCTCAGTGTGTGGGTGCACCCCTCACGGTCCTGAGTTCCATGCTCGTGCTCTCTCTCCTTCTGCTCCTGATTTGAACCTTGAGATTTCTGTCCGGTGCTCCAATGTGCATCTCTGTCTCTGTCTCCTTTCATCGCCTGATGAAGGTTAATATTCAGGAGGATGCCTATATGTTTTTCTTTGGGTTCTCCTTATTTAGCTTCTCTAGGATCACTAATTATAGGCTCAATGTCCTTTGTTTATGGCTAGAAACCAAATATGAGTGAGTACATCCCATGTTCCTCTTTTTGGGTCTGGCTTACCTCACTCAGAATAGTGTTTTCTATTTCCAAGCTAGCATCTCTTAACAGATTTTAAGTCTTAGACTTCTCATGTCCTGAATGTATAAAGTTGTTACTTTTCTTTTCTCTGAGTCTTTGTCTCAGTCTTTTGTGGTCCTTTAATTCCTTGGCAATCCCCTCAACAACTGCCATTACCCCCATAACAGTGCTATTTCTAGGTCACTTACTTGCTTTGTGCTTGCTATTTAACATGTGTGTTCCCAATGGCTGCTCCAACCACCTTACCTGCTGCTTGTCACCTCTGCTCACCATCACATACACTAACCCTCTGGCGCAGCAAGCCCAAATAAACCCCTTCTTCTATATGTCTCGGTCATGGTGTCTTAACATATCAATAGAAAAGTAACTAATATGGTCTCACCATGAAATCTCACTTCAACGCTGTGATGTAGCGCAAGGCCCTGGCCAGTTGTTGAGCAGCTGCTAGTGCTGTGCTGTGCCCTACACCTTCCAAGTCTCCGGAACTGCACTAAGTAAACTCCTGTACTTCATAAATGACCAAATACTTTATTATAGCAACCAAGGAGCCACATATAAAAGTCAAATATGAATCTGTTTCCTCTTCTATGCCTGAAGTGGCAACATGGATCTGAATTCCAGCCCCTGATCTACTATTTGCTATCAGTGTGACCTCATAGGGAGATCTGCTGAATCTCAGCCATGGCTACATATTATACACACACGGGATATTTTACAAATACATGTAGTTGGAAAACACCCTCAGAGGTTCTGATCCCAGAGGTTTTGGGGGAGGCCCAATTATCAGATTTTATTTTTAGCATAACTTATTTTCTAAGCTTTAGTTCCCAGTTTTTGGGTGCCTATCTTAGACTGTGGGCGTGGCCTTTTACACATTTTGACTTTCTCTTGATTACAGAGGTAACAAGTAAATTCATCCTTGTGACCAACAATTCAAGCAGCACAGAAGTCAAGTAAAAAGTAATAACAAGCATTTCTAGCTCTTGGACTCGGAGAAACACTGCTAAGCTTCTTTGTGAGTCCCTCCAGAGATGTACCTTGTCTTCTTTTACATTGTAAGTGTCTAATCATATGAGTAGGGTAATTTACACTGTTCTGTGATCTCCTCCCATTTGGCCTAACAGTCGTTCTTCATGTCAGTAAGCACACATCTACCTTGTGGTCTGAATAACTGCATCTGTTTCACAAACAATGTGGAGATCTCAGCACTAACCACTCCATTTACCAGCCAGCATTTAGAAAGGTCCCAAGTTTTCAGTCTTCCGAGCAAGCCTACAAGGAATGCTTTTGTATGTCCACCCCTATGGACATGGATAAGTTTTTCTTTAGGTTATTCCTATGATTTCTATCTCTGGACCAGACATTATTACATGTAAAAGCATAAATTCTAACAACATTGACCTTCAGAAAAAAATCTGTGTTCATTTTCACGTTTAAACAATAGTGAATGAAACTGCTTGTTTTTCCAGCTTAAAAAAATTTCTTATGCTTTCTGGAAATAGTTTTGTTTTAGGTATGTATTTATAGCCCATCCAAATGAGGAAGTTGGGGAGAGGGCTCAATGGCTGAGTTCTGATTTTCGGCACCTATGTAAAAATTAAGCATGACAGTACATGTCTCTCATACCAGCTGTAGTGTGCGTGGAGACAGGCAGATTCTGGGGGTGCCCTAGACAGCCACTCTAGCTGAAGCTAAGTGTTGTGAAATCTGAGACTGCTAATAAAGTTTATTTTGCATCAGAGGGTGGAGTCAGTGATTGGCTGACTGGAATTAGTCAGAGAGATTTTTGGAGGACCCAGATAGGGGGCTCAGGAAGAGATAGGTATGGCCTTAGAGAGATTTGTGATCTTTTTGATCTAGGAAGTGTGGAGAGTAAGGATCGGTCAACTAATCGCTTCTCCACCTGTTCTTTGGATCTACCAGTTTCTCCCCTCCCCCCTAATATCTGACTCCTGGGTTTTTATTGCTATTAAAATAACTTAGGTAAACACATCAACTAAGTGCAGTTTCAAGAGAGACCCTCTTTCAAAAACAAAGTGGAAAGACACTTTAGTCACAGGACGTGAGGAGATCAGGTTGACACCAGCTAGCAAGTATCTTTCTTACAGTCTAGCTTTCATAGCACTGAAAAGTGCTACGTAGGCTGTTGGGGTAGAAGAGACTTTAGCAGTCTTATACAGCTGTGAATGCTGTGAGCTACACTGACGGCTGGGGTGGCAAATACGCTGAGAGGTGCAATAGTGGCACGAAGGCTATGGGGACAACCAGCTACTTTCTGAGTGGATTGAAGGCCTGCTATGATGACTGGCACAATTATATCTGCCAAAAGCTTATGGTTGGAAGCTCATAGACTCCAGGGATGAGCCTACTATTATTTTGTTAGACAAAGTATCAAACTGCCCTCTAGATTTATATCCCATAGATTGGTGCAGCTCTCAGACTTCATAAAAATGCTTCCTTGTGCAGTGGGTGTTTATTAAAGAGCAACCAACAGCTGACCAAGGCACAGAGAATAAGTGGAGTACTCAGTCACAAACAGGACATGTGTATCACACCCAATCCCCAAAGGCTTGGGGACTGCTGAGGAAGAGGGTATGAAAAGATTATAAGAGGCAGAAGTCAGTAAGGATTGGAGAGAAACAGTATCTGTCTTACTTATAAACTCCTGGAAGTTATGTTAAGACTTGCACGAGATGTAAGCAGTCAACATTCCAGCATGGAGAGGGCAAGAGTTTATGAGCCCTTCCTCCTGTCTAGGTGGCTACTGACAGTTGACAGCTTTTAGGAGAAGAGCCAGTTTCCTTTAAAAGTATGGCTCCTGTTAGGTCTATCACCCATCAATGTATGGCTCAACAGTATTGAGTATATGCGAATCATGAATTGATCTCAGTGGGTTATTAAAAAGCAAAACAACAACAACAAAAAAGAGGACACAAAGTTGGGGGAGTTAGGGAGTGGGAAGTGGATCTGGGAGGAGCTGGGAGGAAGAATGGGGATGAATATGATCAAATACATTGTATGAAATTCTCAGAGAATTAAGACAAATAGTATATTAAAATAAAGTGTGTAGCATGTGGGCCTGCTAGTTGGGGTTTCTGTCCTGCCTGGTTCCCACAATCATTAGGTCCCAAAGAAATTACACAGAAGTCTATATTAATGATAAACTGATTGGCCCATTAGCTCAGGCTTTGTATTAGCTCTTATAACTTATAATAAAAGTGGGAAAGATATTAGTGCCCTCAGACAAAGTGGAGAGTACTAGAGGAAGACACATGATTCTGACCTCTGTCTCCCACATATGCTCTCCCTCACAAATGTTCACACATGCACACATCACACATAAATGCACGCAGAGAAACATACAAAGAACAAATCTGCTGCTTGCATTTACTCAATTACTTACAACATTGCAATAAGTAAATAAAGTTTTTTTTTCAAGTGTTCTGCCTTTTAAAAAGTTGTGGAGCAATTGGGCTACTGTTGAGTTTGAAATCTCCTTCCTGAGGGCATAGGGTCTAAAGGTTCTATGCACACTGCTAAGAGAGAAGAACAAGCAATAGTCCTATCTGTCTATAAAGCTCACACAAATCACAGCAATGCCCACCATGGCAAGATATCTCCAATGGTGCAATCGTGGTGCTAATATCTTAGTGGCAACCAGCAAATGTCTAATTGGACTTAAGCCCCAGTACTGGAAACTCATGGTTGGTGAGGTCATAAAACCTAGAGAACTTACTATGCCACTGTGCTAAACCAGTATAATCTCTATATTCCAAATATTACTCTTTTACCCACAAGTAAGTAAGTGTAGCTCTTACCTCTCCTCAAAGAAGCCCTTTCTCCCTTTTTTTGGGCATAGACAGAGTCCATTAAAGAAATCCACAACTAGTCAAAATTCAGAGAACAGCTGGCCACAGATGCCCAACCCCATTTGGTATATGTACAACAATTGATACATTTATCATTCAACTGAAGATAGCCCCTACACCTGAGACTCAAAGGACATGGAAGACAGGGCAGAAAAATTGGAAGCAACACTGGACTGAGGCATCTTCTGTGAGATAGTATCTTATATATGTGTTGGCTAGTTTTATATTAACTTGATACAAGCTACAATCATCTCTGAGGAGGGAACCTTAATTGAGAAAAGGTCTCATAAGATCAGGTGTGGGCAAACTTGTACAGCATTTTCATAATTAGTGATTGATGTGAGAGGGCCCAATCCATTGTGGGCGGGTGGTCCTAGGTTCTATAAGAAAGTAGGCTGAGCAAGCCATCATGAGCAAGCCAGTAAGCAACATCCTTCACAGCCTCTGCATCAGCTCCTGCCTCCAGATTTCTGCCCTGCTTGAGCTCCTGCCCTGACTTTCTTCAATTATGGATTGTGATGTGAAAGTGTAAGCTGAGTAAAGTCTTTTCTTCCCAACTTGCTTTTGTCCACAAGTATTTTATCATAGCAATAACAACTCTAACTAGGACAATATATGGCAGGGAAACTCCACCCATAAAACCTCAAGAATGTGGTAACCTAAAAAGATCTGTACCGTGCCAACACCAATTGATATGTCAATATCAACGGAGAAAGTGTCACAAGGTCCTACACCTAGCTACAGGCAATTGCAATTAATGACTTATGGGAGTGCATGAGAGAATCAGTCTTCTCCAGAGATGAGTCTCCTGACAGGTTATCCAGGTACAAGTGGTCAGCCTTAAACATGTATACATATAAGTAGCACTAAGCAGATCCAGCAGGTTATATTTATATATACACACATATGTGCATCTGCATATAACAATAATGAAGAAGAGGTCTTAAATTTGAGAAGAAGTGAAGGGCAGAGGAAGAGCTGGAGTGGGGAGAGAAAGGGGAGAAATTATGTAAACATAGTACTTATGTATAAAATTCTAAAACATACAAATTCAAAAAGTGTGGCTTGGTGCCTTTTATTTTTTTGGTCTATGGCTAATTTTAAGTTGTTTTCTGGGTATGTTAAGATAGAGGTAGGGGTTCTTTCTTTTTTTTTCCAGTCTTGTTTTGTAGCTCAGGCTGACCTTGAAGTCATGAACTTCCTGCCTTAGCTTTCCAAGTACTAGCTCTGTGGTATATGTAGCTATGCTTCGTGAGGTAGAGATTCTTTTAGAATTTTTCTGTAGATATTGAATTGTTTCCACATCATTTGTTAAAATGTCTTCTCTTTCTGCACAGCACTGACTTGACACCTTTGTTGAAAACAGATGAATAGCAAAGTGTACAGGATTGAATCCTTATCCCCAGTCTGTTCTCTTGATCTATTTGCCCATCCTTGGAGTCTGTCATTCAGCTGGAGATTATCAATATCCTTTGTTGACTCTTTCTATATATCCCAATTTCCTTAAACAGGAGCATTCTCTTTCAGCAGCAGCAAGGGAGGAGGAAAGCAAACAAGGCAGCGAGCTGTCTGACTGCTAGGAAGACAATTCCCAAGGCATCAGAAGACTCCACCCTGCCCATGTGTGCTTCCCTTGCACTGATCAGTGGCCACAGTTAGATAATAAAGCAACAGACATTTAATCACTACTTCTACCCAAGTTATGGCTGTGCCAGTAAAAGGTAAAATAGGGCCATAGAGGCCAAGAGTTCCCTAAGCTTCTGTTTAGCCCAGTGCCTTGAATTTATTCCCCAAACCCATTGCCCACTCTCACCATCCATGGTTTAAAGCTCCTGCTCCAGCCTTGCCAAGAAAGATCTGTTGGGAGCATCCGCTTCCAGGAAAGATCTGGTGAGAACACCCACTCCCAGGGTAGATCTGGTGAGAACAAACACTTCTGGAGAAGATCTGGTGAGACCACACACTGCCAGGATAGATCTGGTGAGACTGCACATTGCCAGGGTAGATCTGGTGAGACCACAAACTTCTTTTACCAAGAACTTGTGTATTAGTCTGCTGGGGCTACTGTAAGAGATGGCAGGCTTACACAGCATAAGGCTTAAGTCTAAGATGAAGTTGTTGGAAGTTAGGAGCCCAAGATCAGGGTGTTTGCGGGCTTGGCTTCCATGAGGTTGCTCTTGTTGACTTGCAGGTGTATGTAAGCTCCTTGTATGGCCTAATCATAGGTTAGGCTTTTAGTATTTCCCAAAGGCCCATAGGCTGAAACTTTGGATGACAAACTGCAGTGGTATTAGGAGAGGGTGAAGCCTCAGGAAAGTATTGCCTAGTGATTGGAAGTTTGGTCATTAGTGACATGCCCATGAAGGAGATACTGTTATCCTGGCTGCTCTCCCTCTCTGCTTCCCTATGGAACATATAGAGATGAGCAGCTCTGACGCAGGTTCCCCTCCATGATTTCTGCCTCCCTCACTACAGTTCTGCAGCAAAGATGCCAAGTGATTGTGAAACTGTCAGCAAACACGCTTCATCTAAGGTGAATGTCTCGGGCATCCCGTCACAATGATAGAAAGTTCTCTAACATGTCTTCTTTCAATAAACACCTCTGTCCAGATTTTGTATTCTTAGGAGACCAGTCATGCTCGTGGAAGGGGGGGGGTCAACCCTAATGACTCCATTTAAATTTTCACCTTCAAAGACCTTATCTGCAAACACAGGCACATTCTGAATTGCCAGGGCTTAGAACATTACCATGAGAATTTTAAGGGGACAGTTAAGCCTGCAGGATCCTCTAATGGAGTGATCACAGCTAGACTCCCTGTGGTAGCAGGTTATGGTCTGCTATGGTTTTGGCTCAGCACACCCTGATATCCTAGAATATCCACCCCTCTTTCTTCCGACATCTCTTTATTTCAAAGTCCTCCCTAAATTCACAGTTTAATTTTATTCCTGTTACCATGAACACACACAGTATATCTAAGCCCTTTACCAAATCCTTTGTAAATGTCTTTTAATCTGTTTCTTGTTCTCAGTATATTAGCCGACTTCCCAGTCAGGAATGTGTGCGTGTGAGTGTGTGTGTGTGTGTGTGTGTGTGTGTGTGTATATATATATGCCATTATAGCATCTGTTTTCTCTTACTTCCCACACTCCCCTGCTTCAGTCTACCTCTTTCTCATCCTCCCGCACATTGTTGCACTGATTGCATTTCTTTGGTTCATTTTTTTCTGTATTGGGTTTTGGAAGTTATAGATCCTATTCTATTCTTCAGTGGCTGCTCTAATATTTTAACACATTAAAAAATCATTACGAAATTAAAACACAAATATGCGAAAGCTAAGTAGTATAGAAAGGCTGGATCCTCCTTTTCCTTCTTCGTTCTCCAGAACAACCACGTCTTAACCATTTCTCTTGTGACTGGTTCTGGCTGTTACTTTCACAACTTGAGTAAACAGCATTTCTAAACCCCAGCTTAGTAATTTCTCATCTACACCCATCTTTGCAGATGTTGGATTTTGAAGCTGCAGAATAGTTGCTGTGGGACAATGGTCTGTACCCTGTCATTTGTATTTTAAATAAACACTGATTGGCCAGTAGTCAGGCAGGAAGTATAGGAGGGGTGACTAGGCAGGAAGTAGCCTGAGCTACTAGGCCAATCAGTTTATGATTAATGTAGGCCTCTGTGTATTTCTCTGGGACTGAATGACTGCAGGATTGGGTGGGACAGAAACCTCAGTCAACAAATGTGGGACCTGGTGGGACAGAAATATCAGTCAACAAATAGTCTTACTTGACATCCTGTCCCCAGACTGAGCTGGCCAGTCTGCCATTTGTAGTTCTCCATTATGAATCTCTCATATTAAGTAGGCCTTTAAATACGTATTTCTTATTCTGTGATCTGTAGGCAAAAATTTCTTGGTACAATATTTTCATATGTGGAAATTTGGAAATTAGTATTCCTACTTTTTTTTCCCCTTCATTTTCCTGTTTCATCTTGGCTCCTAATGTACAGACATTGCAAGGTTTATAACATTTACATTTTGTTAATAGGTTTAAAATAGAAATTGAATATGAACACATATTACATAAAATATTATGTTAATACAAATGTCTTCCATTGCATAGTTAAGTAATATGATTATGTCTGTAGAAAATTAAATCTATGTTGATAACCCTCATGCCTGATGGTAAATGTTTCAGAGAATCAGTTTGAAGAGGATTTCTTGCCCCAGAATCCATTATTTGTTCAAAACCATCCATTCTGTGACTGGTTATGTGCTTGTTTGGAGCCTGGATTTCATGTTCTGGAATTTCATATGACCTTTCTTCTGTGTTGATTCTGGGGGTCAAACTCAGGTCCTTGCACTTACAGGTCAAGCACTTTACCCATTTACTTACTATCCCAGCCTTAGGTTTTCCTTTACCCATTTACTTACTATCCCAGCCTTAGGTTTTCCTTTTGTAGACTTTTTACTTTTTTTTATAACGTATTTATTTTTGTATTATGTGCATTGGTATTTTGCCTGCGTGTATGTATGTGTGAAGCTGTCAGATCTTGGAGTTACAGATAGTTGTTAACTGCCACGTGGGTACTGGACTCGAACCCAGGTCCTCTGGAAGAACAGTCAATGCTCATAACCAGTTGAGCCATCTCTCCAGTCTCTAAGAGTTTTTTTCCCTAATAAGTATCTAGTATAAAGATATTTGGGAAATGACATTATTAAGATGTAGATAACAGAGTAAACCCAAATCATTAGAAAATAGGAAATATTGAAAAATGTTTTAAAGTAAGCATGACTTTTCTCTTAGGAATAACTGGAGAGTTGTGGTTACCACTTGATAAGAGAACACTTGATTGACGTGCACTAGAACTGGCTTGCACCCCCAACACTGAAAATGCAAACATTCTTAAGAGCTTTCATAACACATTTCATAGCCTGGTGTAAGAAGAACCATTGGCTTCCCTGATGGGTCTGTGGGAGTATTTCCAGAAAAGACCAGTTGAAGTGGGGGTGAAGTATGTCCTGAATTTGGACCGTATCATTTCATGACCCAAGAGCCTGAATGGAGTAAAAGGATAAAGCCAACAGAGTGCTGACCTTTCCTTCCTCTGCTCTCTGACCTCCCATGATGTGAACTTTTCCAGCGCCTGCTGTGAAGGACAGCCTGTGAAACCATGTTCTGCTACATCAATGTAAAAAATCACGGAGCATTCCCATAACCCTGAGCACACCTTGTACCTCTTGGCGCCTACCTATCTCCTAACAAAGGGAGCCAGGGCTTCTGGGGGAGGGGAATGCCTGGCTCCCAAAGAAGGGTGGGGAAAGGCAGTTTGAGCCTGAAGTGCCCTGTCCTTGGAAGAAGGGAAAGTTCTCAAGTGATGGGGCTATATCAAAATGATTCAGAAGTCATTTCAACACCCACAGCCAAATCTAGGACTATATAGTACTAAAATAAATGTTAGCATTGGATTATAGTCTAGAGACTAATGTAACCCACAAATTCATATAGATTTAAGTAAATACATGGATAAAATAAACAAATGGGAGAAAGGAAACACTTTGCTAACAGTAGAATCTCGATTAGTAAATCCAGAAGCCACCAAGGAATTAGAAAATCAACACTTGGTAGTCTCCATAGTAACAATTGTTTCATGCAAGAATCTTAAATGGATGTTAAAGTCAGTAAGTAAATATATAACAAACAGAACATTTACATGGTCTCAGAGCATCTCCTAGGAGGAAACACAGAAGCTTTACAGTGGGAAGCCAGCCAGCATCATGTCAGCCTGCAACCACGCCTCTGCCTTTTTGTGCTCTGAGTTGTGCAAACACAGGGATGTATATTTTTCTCACACTGTGAGACAGTGATCTGAACAGCCATTCGGCATCTTGAGAACAGGGGACGGACTCCACACTTGCTTTTGGACTGGTCTCGTCTTCATAAGCCTAACTCTGTTAGCTGTGTTATATATGCACTTTGCTTCCTTAGGTTTATCAACACCATCTTTCATGCCTGAGAAAACGAATCTGTTTCTGCCCTTGCATCCAGTCTAATGTTTCTTTTTACTTTGTCAGTATTTTGAGAATATGCTGTTTGGTATGTGCATGTTTGTGGTGGTCAGATCTTCATGACATCATGACCAGAGAGTACCTCTTTTCTTAGCATATTTCCTCTTCCTCTTTTCTTTTTTCTGCGCTAGGTATCAAACCTAGAGCCTCAGTCATGCCAGATAAGCACTTTGCCACTAAGCTATGCCCCAAGCATTTCTTCCTTTGGTAACTCACCTCACAATAACAAGCTTGTGTTGTGTTTTTGATATACACACAACACACACACACACATACAAACACATACACACACACTTCTTTTGTGTATTGCTTGTGTTTTCTTGCTTCAGCTAACATGTTTCTCTAGAACTCACTGTGCCCTCATCTACGGTGGCTCATAGCATCCATGACTATTTGGGTTTCTGTTAGCCACAGGGGGAGAGTATGTCTTCTCTTGTCTCCTTTCCAAATGACCATTTCACCTTGTGAAAAGCCTGTCAAATTTTCCAGTGAAGTTAGTCTCTCCACCCACCATGTTCCTACAACCGTCTATTGTATTTAACATCCATGTGTTCATAGGCACTTAGGTCCCTATTGTGGCTACTGTGAGCAGTGCTACTGCAATAAATACAGGCAGTGTGGGCTCTTTGTCCTGGTCCTTTCATTTCCTTGGGTGAGGATATAGTAGGGGGACTTTGAGATGATGTCACTTCTATTGTCATTTTTGAGGTCTCTCCATAGAGTTTTCTGTAACATTTGTATTAACTTGTTTTACTCTGTTTTTTTTCCCCATCTTTTGATCAGCTACACCACTACTTGCTGTTTCTTCATAAACCCTGAAAGCAAACACCTCCTCCCCATTTCTGTGGACAGTGTGGACCTTGTGGGAAATCTTGAGGTAAAGCATTGGTTTGCGTATGGATCACAC
This sequence comes from Microtus oregoni, assembly GCF_018167655.1. Classification (NCBI taxonomy): domain Eukaryota; kingdom Metazoa; phylum Chordata; class Mammalia; order Rodentia; family Cricetidae; genus Microtus; species Microtus oregoni. The sequence continues at coordinate 21,327,483 of NW_024543075.1, read as the reverse complement.
AGAAAGCTTCGGTCAATGGCTTGTCCTCAGTCTGGGATCCTATACAGAGGCAGGGATTAATGGCAGCAAGTGAGGTCACTGTGAGCGAGTGTTTGGTCTTTTCTTTCCCTCCTCTGCTCCTCAGCCCCATGAGGCCAACAGGCTCCCTCTACCACAAGTTCCTGCTAGATGTTACATCTTACTGTAGGCTTGAAAATTACAGGCCAAGAAACTGTGCACTAACTCATAAGCCAAACTAAACCTTTAAGTTGATTTCCTCAGACATTTTGTCGCAGTGATGGGAAGTGGATTGACATCGAAAGCAATGGGATAGTATACGACTCCAACACGGCTGCACCTTCAAAAGTCTTCTTCAAGTTGCCTTCGTTGCTTCCAATGTGCTGGGCTCTCGCCACCTCCCCTCCCCCATTTTCCCAGTGATGTCTTCTTTCTTTGTCTCAGATTTCTGGCTGTTAGTTGTGAAGTGTGAACATTTAATATTGCTTTCAGAGTCACCAGAAACTGGTTTATAAGGATAAAGGTCGTTTACTGCTGGGCTCGGTGACATTGGCCTTTAGTCTCCTGCACTTGGGAGGTGGAGGCAGAAAACCTGCCAGCCTGGGGCATATCCAGTAAAAAGTCCTTCAGGTCCACCTTTTTCAGAGGGGAAATGGGGCTGGAAGTAAAGAGGGGTCCAGCTGTCCCTTTGTTGCAGTGTAAAGTTCTAAGAGAGGCTGTGGCCCCTGATGTATGGATCTTGGTGAAACCCATAGAGGTTTTGTTTGTCTTAGAGGAGGTAAAGGGATTTGTCTTAAGTCCCTTCTGCATCAGGTGGAAGGCACTATTAGAACACCGCTCCCGGCTTGCTGTTGAATCATTCATACTTTTCATAACTAAGAATGGTGAATGTTCCATCTGCTTTTGGTTTACCAAACTGACCGGGGAGTTGTGTTCTTCCATGTTGCTCCCCCTTATGACAACCAGGGCCAGTGGGGGAGGGGGACATGGTTAGCAGGTGTATCCTAAAGGGTGAGAGTTCACACTTACCTGTGTTGTCCATCAGAGTTCCTGCCTTCTTCTCAGGGTCCAGAGGGGCTCTGCTGCCTCCAAAGGTAGCAGGGTACAGTGCATCACTGGTATGGGGCACCATCAAGTGATATAGGTTTTATGGTTGCCCAAGGCAGGTGCTCAAGTCCACCAAGGCCTGCCCTGTTACTGTTCATGCTCAGCTGTCTCAGAAGCTTTCTCTCCAGTGATTCCCTTTGAGCTTCGTGGGCTTAAGATCCCCTAAAGAGCAGGGTCAGTGTTCCTTTCTCATGCGTTTCTGCTCTAACAATTCCACCCTAAGCCATGGGTAAAGAGCATTTCTGCTGTCTGAAAAATGCAGAGGACAGAAGGAGCAGGAGACACCCAGGAGGGAGTTGTGGGTCAAAATTAAGAAAGTTACCCAAAATACACAGGGTGACATCTGCCCACTGTCTAGGATTCTTCCTGTACTTCACCCCACTGCCAAAAGCTGTGAAAACTTTGCATCCCAAACCAAAGACTGGGCTGCATGGAGACTTAGGACAGCAGGAGGGACTACGAGGATACTTTGATGGACTCGTGCTAAGTTATGGCTTTTAATTCTGGACTTGCCATTTTAAATTTGCGGAGCAAGCCGTCTATTCTCCTTTTATTTGCCCTTGAGAAGAGGTTGAAGGTTCTGACCCCTACTGTTTTTCTATGCATTGGTCAAGGAAGCAAAGTGCCTGCTTTGTAGCATCCCTCAGCCTCAGTTTTTCTCTCTGCAGAGTGGGCCTGCGATGCCCACACAGCCCTGCCTGCCGCGTGTGGAGAAGCCAATGAGAGAATGAGTGAATATTTGAGGTTTTTTTTTTTTGAGACCTAATCTTTCTGTAGCCAAGGCTGTCCTCAAACTTGTAATCTACTTGCCTCAGCCTTCCAAGTGCCAAGATTCCAGGAATGTACTACCACACTGTGCCCAAGAGCTGAGACTTAAAAGCAGCATGCTATGTTTTGCCCTTTCTGGAATGTCATTTAGCTGGAACACACAATATATGTAATCTCTTCTTGGATTCCAGGCACAACTAGGGAGGTGTGTGTGTGTACAAGTGCTCAGGTATGAGCATGCTGGTGGAGGCTAGAGATTAGTGCTGGTGTAGGGATTTGAATAAGTTGTGTCCCCACATAATTAGGCATTTGAGTACTTGATCCCCCAGTTGGTAGGGACCTTTGGGAAGGTTGAGGAGGTGTGATCTTGGGTGAAGGATGAGTGTTTCGGGGGGTGAGACTTAAGAGATCGATCTCCTGTTACTTCCAGTTTCCTCTGTTTCAAGCTTGTGGCTGAAGATGTGAGCTCTCTGCGTCCTGCCCCTGCAATTGTGCCTGCAGCCTGCTGTCCCACTTCGACCCCAGTGCCCATAAACTGCAAGGATAACAGATGACCTATGCAGAGAGGCACAGATTCAATCGACAAATCCAGAGGACTCAAACCCTCTGGATTTGTAAGCCAAGATAAATGTCCTTCAATAAGTTGCCTTTGGATGATGTTTTTCTCATAGCAACAGAAAAATAACCAATATAGGCATCTTCCAAGTCACTTTCTTTTTGTTGTTTGTTTTTTGAAGCAAGCCCACTACTAGCCAAGGCTGGCTTCAAACTCTCTTTGTAGCTGGAGTTGTCCTTGAACTCCTGATTCTCTTGCCTCTTGTCTCTCAAGTGCCAGGATTACAGGAATAGATCACCAGGCCCAAGATTATTTTTGGAGAGAGGTGTTTCATTGAACTTCGAGCTCACTGATATCTAAGTTGAGCTGGCCTGCAAACTCCAGGAATCCTCCTGTCTCCACCACCCCTGCGCTGGGATTACAGGCACACACCATGTTTGTTGTCTTGCTTTTTACATGAGTGCTAGTGATCTAAAATCATGCTTCTGTAGCAAGCACTTCTGACTGAGCTATTTCCTCAGCCCCAACAGGAGTTCTGGGTAAACAAAAGGATGTTTGGCAAAGATTGGAAGGTACAGGTATGTAGGAATAAACAGGTGGAAAATAAAGGGTTCTTATGGGAATGGAGCTGCTCTATATGGTACCGAGTTGGTGACTACAGAACTCCACATTTGTCTAAGCCTGGAGAACGTATACACCAAGGATGAACCCTCACATAGACTGTAGACTCTGCAACAGCGAGTCAGTGCAAGCTCATCAGGAATAGCAACTGTCCTACACTGGGGGTAGGTATTGGGGATGCCTGAGGTTATGGATGTGTGGGGACAGGGAGCAGCTTACTTGTTTTAGCTGCTCTAATGAAATATCCGACAAAGCCACTTGCAGAGGAATTTGCTTTGGCTCACAGATTGAGCATTCAGTAGGTCATTGTGGGAAGACATGGAGGTGGCGGTGTGAGGTGGGCAGTGTGGAGGTGTGAGGTGGGCAGTGTGGAGGTGTGAGGTGTGAGGTGTGGAGGTGTGAGGTGTGCAGTGTGGAGGTGTGAGGTGTGCAGTGTGGAGGTGTGAGGTGTGCAGTGTGGAGGTGTGAGGTGTGCAGTGTGGAGGTGTGAGGTGTGCAGTGTGGAGGTATGAGGTGTGGAGGTGTGAGGTGTGAGGTGTGGAGGTGTGAGGTGTGCAGTGTGGAGGTGTGAGGTGTGCAGTGTGGAGGTGTGAGGTGTGCAGTGTGGAGGTGTGCAGTGTGGAGGTGTGAGGTGTGCAGTGTGGAGGTGTGAGGTGTGGAGGTGTGAGGTGTGAGGTGTGCAGTGTGGAGGTGTGAGGTGTGGAGGTGTGAGCTCGTGCTCTCTCTCCTTCTGCTCCTGATTTGAACCTTGAGATTTCTGTCTGGTGCTCCAATGTGCATCTCTGTCTCTGTCTCCTTTCATCACCTGATGAAGGTTAATATTCAGGAGGATGCCTATATGTTTTTCTTTGGGTTCTCCTTATTTAGCTTCTCTAGGATCACTAATTATAGGCTCAATGTCCTTGGTTTATGGCTAGAAACCAAATATGAGTGAGTACATCCCATGTTCCTCTTTTTGGGTCTGGCTTACCTCACTCAGGATAGTGTTTTCTATTTCCATCCATTTGTATGCAAAATTCAAGAAGTCCTTGTTTCTTACTGCTGAGTAGTACTCTAATATGTATATATTCCATACTTTCTTCATCCATTCTTCCATTGAAGGGCATCTAGGTTGTTTCCAGGTTCTGGCTATCACAAACAATGCTGCTATGAGCAAGGAACTCAGGACCGCGAGGGGTGCACCCACACACTGAGACAATGGGGATGTTCTACTGGGAACTCACCAAGACCAGCTGGCCTGGGTCTGGAGAAGCCTGGGATAAAACCGGACTCTCTGAACATAGCGGACAATGAGGACTACTGAGAAGTCAAGAACAATGGTAATGGGTTTCTGATCCTACTGCACGCACTGGCTTTGTGGGAGCCTAGGCAGTTTGGATGCTCACCTTACTAGACCTGGATGGAGGTGGGGGTTCCTTGGACTCCCCACAGGACAGGGAACCCTGATTGCTTTTCGGGCTGAGGGGGGGGGGGACTTAATTGGGAGAGGGGGAGGGAAATGGGAGGCGGTGGTGCGGAAGAGACAGAAATCTTTAATAAATAAATAAATTAAAAAAAAATACAAAGCCTGGGGATAGAGTTCAGAGGTAGAGGGCTTGCTTAGTAGGCAGAACTCGCTAGGTTCCGCTCCCAGTGCACAAAAAGTCTTCACAAGCTGGAAAGGGTAACACACAGATGTTGGTGGACGTGTGGCAGTTTGGAACATGCTTTCTCCCAGTGTTTTGTGTTCTTGGGGTTTCCCCAGACACTGGTGTGATTACTGATCGCGTACTGACTGGGACGGTGAGACTGTGGGTGCTAATCCAAAAATTAACAGCAGAGGGCAGCCTGTGCCCAAAGATGGCAGCGCTCCCCGCAACAAGCTCCTCCAACGCAGCTGCCAGGGACATTAGCGATGTACAAAATCGGCGGGAGCAGCTCAGGACTGCCGCTAACTTGGGGTCCGTGATTTGAAAATTACCTCCTTGAAAGAACGTACAGCAACAGAGTCAGAAAATTAGAACTCTACCCGAACCTATAAAACTCCATGCGGGACTCTAGGTCCTCACACAATCTGGCTTCCCCTTTGCCCCTCTGACTAAAGAAAGTCTTGCACTCTCCACGGGGGCCAGCCTACTCCTGAGAGGTTTGCTTTGAGGTTTCCTCACACTGGAAGGCTCTTCTATTAGGAGGCTCATTCCCTTACCTGTGTGAGATCTTAAGTCACAGACCTTAAGTCTGATTCCCCCCCCCCCATTAACCCATTAACCTCTGTATCTTCATTTGAAAGGCAGCCAGGGTAGTCCTTACCCTTGTTGCTCACACAAGCGTTTTCACTCTGTAACTGAAATAAGCAGCTGCTTAGCCAGAATGTAAACTTCCTAAATCAGAGCCATACCCAACCCTTTCATAATTGTTTGCGGAATGTAGCTGCATCACAGCGCTACTTACGAAAGACGTTGACCCTGCAAGGACGAATATGGTGGAATAGACTGCTCTCTCTAATGGGCTCTAGATCCTAGGGTTTGGCAGTTTGGGGTGAGCTCAATTGGGTGTCATTTCTGATGTCTAACAGGTGCTCTCAACTGGATCTGCCTATTCCTCTCTAGTTAGCCGCCAGGCCTGCTGAGGCACCTCAGTTTTCCTCCACCGGGCTTTTGTCTTCTGGTATTCTGCGTAGGGGTTGTTTACACAGTGGCCTCAGGTTTCCAAACATGGCAATCCAAGAGCTGTCCAAGTGGCTCAAGTCCCTGTTGGCTAACATCCCTGTGGCCTAAGCTGATCTCCTTACTGACCTGCAGTCCTGGATGGGAGGGGCTACCAAGTCACACGCAAAGCAGGTGAATTCAGGAGGAGATTGTCTGGCCCTTTTATTTGCAACATGCCACGGCAAATAAGATTCGACTGCTTATAAGAAAGTAATAAAAGTCTTTCCATTAGTGCATTAAGGTGCTCTGTTAGTCATTTCACATTATTACAGAAAAAGAAAAAGGTTTATTTAGCAGTTTAGAATCCAAGGTAGGGCAGGTCCTCTGATTCAGACCCTAGTGATGAGGGGCTGGCTGTGGTTGCATAACCTCATGTCCAAAACATATGAAGGAGAAATGTCACATTATGAGATGGAAAATCCAGGAAAGAAAGAAGGGCCAGGCTGGACCCCTCTCCATCAACCTGTTCATGAGAATTTAAGGGGCAGGCACCTCATTGACCAAAGGACCTCCCACTAAGTCTCAGCCTTATTATTGTTTTTATTATTATTTTAATGCAGGACCTCACTGTGTAGCCATAGCTAGCCTGGCACTCCCAATCCTCCTGCTTCAGCCTCCCCGGGCCTGGAATTAAGGTATATGTACCACCATACCTACACCTGGGTCCCACCTCTTAAAAATCTCGCTGTATCTTCTCGTTCTTCCATCCTGACAATCAAGTTCCAAACCATAACCCTTGGGGGCCACCCAAGCCATAATCAAATCACAAAAGATGCCCATTTCTTCACGATAACACCAGCTGTGTTTTACCACATTTACAATGCAGATAATGAAAAGCTGTCTTTTATTCAAAAGACATCCTTAAGGTTGCATAATTGGTAATGGGGAGAAGCTGACCTCAGTGTGGGCTCTTATACAGCTGGTTATGCCCTCCTGCTGTGGGTGGGACATCAACCCCTGGTTTCGACTTGGGGCTGGCCCTGCAGTTTGCTTTGGCTGATGGTGTATTAGGAGGTGAACTGCAATCAGAGACTTGAAATAGTCTTGCAGGTTGGTGCTGGCTTTCTCAGGGACTTCTGCCACTGCCATCAGAATGTGTCCACACTAGTGTGCTGGGGATAGACACTTGGAGCTGAGCGGAAGCAACTTAGCTATCCATCAGAGGCTCGTCCAGACATGCAGAAGCTAACGGATACCCAGGCATGTGGGCAAGTTGCCCAGAATCAGCAGAGCTTCTCGCCTGACCCTTGGCTGACCCAGGTATGTGCACTGATTGCTCCCATCTCACTTGCCTCTCCACAGAGGATCTGTAATCTCCCTAAAGGATTTAAGAGGTCCCACAGGTCTAGATTACAGACCTAGACTCGAGTGGACTTGGGCACTCTACTGGGCCATCCTTCATAGAACTGGTGATCTCTGGTAACATCCCCTCTGATGGGGGAGAGGCTTTTTGGCTCCTTTAGGAAAATCTCATTCTTGCTGATAAGCTAGCTCCATCCAGACCCTGGCATCTGATAGAGAGGGTCATGAACAGCAGAAAAGGAAGCTGGCTTCTGCTGCCCAGAGCCTGCCTGCAGTGATGGATGGGAGGCCTGGCGGTGGGAGAAGAATGGTGATGTTTATGTTTCCTAAGGCAGGGCATTTCCTCCCAGGGCACAGGGTCAATGGAAACAGGGTCAGAACAAATCACTGTACATTTTCTCCCCTGTTATGTATTCTTCATAAGAAATAACTCTATTCTTGAGACATGATAGGTCCGGGAAACTGCATCAAGGTTACATTCTTAGACAAATTTTTCTTATAATTTTAATTTTTTAATGGAAAACTGAACTCTCAGAGATGGAAAAACATTGACCCATTTCCCCATAAAAATGCTCATAAATATGAGATTTTACTTAAAATGTCAAGGGATTTATCATGTCTGTGAAACTCACTTAGGGATCTAGATTGACTCTGGGAGAGTGTGAGAGTTAAAGAGGGAGGGGGGTGAAGGAGAGAGAGTAGGGGTGCTGAACATGTGGAGGTCAGAGGACAGCTTTTCTAGTGCTGATTCTCTTAGACACCTTTGCATGGGGGATGAGCTCTGGGGACTGAATTCAAGGTCAACAGGCTTGTGGAGCAAGCACCTTACCCACTGAGTTATCCTGCAGACCTTCGGTTTTGAATTCTTTCAATTTATTCATAGGCCACCTTCTTCATACTAAAAAAAAAAAAATTGCCAGTGTGGTTGAAGGAAGAGCATGAACTGGTTCTGATGTAACTATTTCACTCTACAATACCAGACATAATTCCTTCCCATGGTGACATCCCTAAGGTCTAACCACCTCCCACTAGGCTCCGCCTCTTAGATCTTCCATACTCTTAATACCATATTGGGAGATCAAGCCTTCAGCACACACTGTCCTCTTGGAGGATGTACTCAAACCACACCAAACACTTTCAACCTTCAAAACCTCTCCTCCCAAATCCTTCCTCCTGTTCCTCCCTCCTTCTTTAACTTTCTCATTTGTTTAGAACCAGTCACTCTGATGGTAACTGTTGAGCATCTGGACAAGTTACTTAACACTACCGAGGCTCAGCTTCTTCATTTGGATTCTGTGAGAGCCATCTCTGCCCTCGAAGTCAGAGAGATGCTTAAATGTACTCGTGTCTATGTGTGGTCAGTAAATAATGGGTGAGTTGAAGAGCCCATGTGAGGTCCCTATGTCCAGATGCCTCAAATTCATCTCTGAACACACCTATGGTTCAGGCTTCACTGACAGAATGCATATTTCACTGTAAGGAAGAGCAAGAAAGACTTACCACCTGTAAGGGGGCCCTAGTGCTGGCCCAGACTCTAGAAGTTCTAAGTCTACTTTAGAGACACCTTTCCCCCTTCCCTTGCATCCTCTGGATACCCCCACAGAACAACAATAATCTCCCTAGAACACCGATTCTAGAATGCCAGATTGGCATTTACACTTTTTCTTTAATGCCCATTGATAAGGTCAAACTATTCAGAACTAACAGTAATAACAAAATAAACAACAGTCAAGGTTTTTTGAATCCTAACTGAATAAGTAGAAGCTGATCCGGACCAGCAGGACACTCTTTAGTGACAGGATCCTAAGGGGAGGGCCAGGGGACTAGATGGTAAAGAATATAGGAAAGCTTGGAGTCAGGAGGTCTAGAATGAGTCTTATGTCAAACAAATCTTATTAAGAAGCACAGCATCTTATCACAACATTTTTAGGAATAAAATGGAACAGAGTCAGTAGAAAACTATGATACAATGGGACAAAATCAGAAAGAAGTTAATCAAGCAATGTTGCACAAAAAGAACACAGCGAATCTCAAGTGTGTCATTGACCGTGAACACAGGAGCTTTGAGATTGATAACAGTAGCCTCTTAGGGTGGGAAGAGTTCTTGGAAACTGAAGCTGCAGCTCCTCCAAGTGCTGTAGGATAATGATTTTATACTCTGTAAAGATTTGTCACCCATATTAGTTTAATAAAACACTGATTGGTCAATAGCCAGGCAGGAAGTATAGGCAGCGTGACCAGACTAAGAGAAATCTGGGAAGAGGAAAGGCAGAGAGTCAGTCACCAGTCAGATGAAGAGGAAGCAAGATGAGAATGCTTTACTGAGAAAAGGTACCAAGCCATGTGGTTAAACACAGTCAAGAATTATGGGTTAATTTAAGATGTAAGAGTTAGTTAGTAATAAGTTTAAGCTGAGAGGTCAAACAGTTTGTAATTAATATAAGCCTCTGTGTGTTTCTTTGGGACTGAACAGCTGCAGGGCTGTGCAGGACAGAAACTTTAGTCTATACACAAGGCCTTGGCCCCAGGCCATTACTGGTCCTTCCAATTATGCACCTGATTTTAGACAAAGAATTCAATTCCTTCTCTTTATATCAGGCCCTAGGGAAAGTCCAGGACCACCCTAGCTCTCAACAGAGGCAGAGTATTGGGAACATGGTGTAGTATGTAGGGTGTACTATTTTTTATGTTTTTTTTATTTTTCCATTCAAAATTTCCGCTTCCTCTCCTCCTCCCATTCTCCTCCTGCTCCCCCACTTCCCCTCCTCCCTCCCCCTCTAGTACTAAGAGAGGGCAAGGCACCTTGCCCTGTGGGAAGTCCAAGGCCCTCCCTGCTCCATCCAGGCTTAGGAAGGTATGCATTCAAACAGACCAGGATATGCAGTAGAAACAAGTCCTGGTGCCATTATCAATGGCTTCTCAGTTTGCCCCCATTGTCAGCCACATTCAGAGAATCTGGTTTGATTACATGCTCGTTTAGTCCCAGTCCAGCTGGATTTGGTGAGATCCCATTAGATCAGGCACACTGTCTCAGTGGGTGGATCAACCCCTTGCGGTCCTGACTTCCTTGCTCATCTTCTTCCTCCTTCTGCTCTTCAATTGGACCTTGGGAGCTCAGTCCAGTGTTCCGATGTGGGTCTCTGTCTTTATCTCCATCCATTGCCAGAGAAAGGTTCTATGGTGATTTTCAAGATATTCATCAGTGTGACTATGGGACAAGGCCAGTTCAGGCACCCTCTCCTCTGCTGCTCAGGGACCTAGCTGGGGACATCCCCGTGGACACCTGGGATCCCCTCTAGAGCCAAGTCTCTTGCCAACCCTAAAATGGCTCCCTTAATGAAGATATCTTCTTCCCTGCTCCTATATCCACCCTTCCTCCATCTTAGCTCTCCCACTCACCCAAGCTCTCCCCAATCCTTCCCTTCTCCCTTCTCTCTCCCCCTTCTCCCCTTCCCCTACCCCACCCCTACTCCCATGCTCCCAACTTTTGCCTGGTGATCTTGTCTGCTTCCAATTTCCAGGAGGATTTATATATATTTTTCCTTGGGTTCACCTTATTATTTGGCTTCTCTAGGCTTGTGAACTATAGGCTCAATGTCCTTTGTTTATGCCTAGAGTCCACTAATGAGTGAGTACATACCATATTCATCTTTTTGGGTCTGGGTTATCTCACTCAGGATAGTGTTTTCTATTTCTATCCATTTGCATGCAAAATTCAAGATGTCATTGTTTTTTTTTTTTTTTTTTTTTTTTTTTTTTTTTTTTTTTTTTTTACCACTGAGTAGTACTCTAATGTGTATATGTGCCACACTTTTTATCCATTCTTCCATTGAGGGACATCTAGTACATTGTAGGGTGTACTATTTAAGTGATTGCTGTGAAGATGCTAGTGTTGCTGGTGAAACGATGATGGTAGAGGTGGTGATGACAATAAGAATAGTGGGCATCAATTTGTTTAATCTTCACAAATATAAAGATTTTTGCCTACCTCTTATAAGTAGAAGAAATTCTGGGTAAGTATCTCCTTTAAGTCCTTTCTTTAGTGGGCACGGGTTAGGGATGTTGTGCTAGGATGGGAAAGATAATTTTCATTAGATGATGATACTGCTTCCTCCTCTAGTGTTTGTCCATCAGTCAATGGCTCACAAAGTGTTTTTATATCAAGGCATCCATCCATTCATTTATCCCAATATACCTGCAGAGATAGTATTATTGTTTTTGAAATAATACTCCCCCTCCAGGTTTCAAGAATCACATCTGTTTCCTAATGGTCTCTGAGTGTTCCTTAGAAGATCTGATGCTGGTTTTCCACTTCCAAAGTTGGGAGAACTTGGGTAGAAGTCCTTTAAAGAAATTCCTTAGAGCTAAATATGGTGGTGCATGCCTTTAATGTCAGCACCAGGGAGGCAGAAGGAGGCCAATTTCTGTGAGTTTGAGGCCAGCTTGGGGTACATAGTGAGTTCCAGTCCAGCCAGAGGTACAGAGTTAGACACTGTCAAAAAAAAATCCTTAGGTAAATTATTGAGTAGTCAGACACAGAGCAATTGGTCTATGTTCTAGTCACTGTACCTCTGTGGTGGTTATCTCAATTAACTCTGTGGACTAAGGGATGCCTGGGGGCACATCTCCAGGAATGAGCAAGAATGCATTTCCATGGACAATTGTTTCAATCCCTCTATACGTTATGATATGACAACAGTCCTGGGAGGTGGTGAAAGTTAGGAAGTGGGGCATATGTAGAGGAAGCAGGTCACTATATGCATGTCTTCATAGGGATCCTTGCCTGTTCCTCTTTCTCTTTGCTTTCTAGCTACTGTGATGTGAACAGTTGGCCTCTGTCACATGCTCCCACTGCCAAGATAGGATGTTCTTCCCAAGTACAAGACAAACAACCATGGACTGAACCCTCTGAGACCATGAGCCAAAATAAACCTTTCACATTTAAGTCAGTCTTTGTTACAATGATGTGAAAACTGGATAATACAGCCTCTATCTCAGACCTCCTTTTTGGGCTTCAAAGAACCTACTTGTTTTTTCTTCTTGCCTGTCTCTGGGAATTTCTATCACATGTCCAACACTGAGATCCTGATTGCCCAACTCCTCTCTTTCAAGCTATTTATCTTAAAATTTCCATGTTGTCCTTTCTCTCTCTCCCTCTCGCTCTCTTTTCTCTCTCAAGATCTATTTTTGTTTTATTTGTCTGACTATTTTGTACACATGTATACGAGCCATGTGCATGTAGTACCCACAGAGACCAGAAGATGGCATTAGATCCCTTGGAACTGGAGGTATAGATAATTCCATATGGGTTCTGAGAATTGAACCTGGGTCCTCTGCAAGAGCAGTAAGTGTTCTTAACTGCTGAGCCATCTCTCCAGCCTCTCTCTGTTTCCTCTGTCTATCACTAGGTGTTGCTGACCTTGCTTTCAGGTTCATCTGTGCCTTCCCTGTTTCTTGCCGTAGCTTTAGCAACTGTGGTCTTTATCATCCACTCTTCCAGATCATTTACTGCAGTGATCTCATAAACTTTCCTTGCCTTAATCTTTGCTCTCATTCAAAGGATTTAATGAGTGATCTTTAAAAGAAAGGCATGAGATAATTTCATTTTCCTTTCATCGTTTCCTAAGTCTCATGTCCAAGGGATTTTTGGTTCATTCTTTCTTTATAAACCCTCTCTGTCCATTCCTTTATCTTACTTATGTAGCTTCAAATATCCAGACCTTCTTTTCAAACCATTCCTTTATCAAAGCCCTTGCTGTTCTTTTTCCTTTGATCACTCTTACTCTGGATTTGAGAAGCCTCTTGCTCTGGGTCTCAGCATGTCGAATATCATCTTCCTGGAGTCTCTTGCCTACAGTCATTCCTTCATTGTCTTCACTAGGAAGTGTTATTCTCATTTTGTCTCTTTGGCTTTTTGGAATCTTTCTGTTCCTGTTCAACCATGTTGAAGGGAGCTGCGGGCCTGTGTTCCTGCCACCCAGCTCCCAGCCGCCTGGCTAGCTTATGCCCCAAAATAACAACACACAAACTGTATTCATTTAAACACTGCTTGGCCTACTAGCTCTAGCCTCTTATGGGCTAATTCTCACAATCTTGCCTAACCCATATTTAGTAATCTGTGTAGCACCAGTCTTACTGGGAAAGATTCAGCATGTCTGACCTGGCGGCTGGCTGCATCGCGTCTGCCCTGGAGAGGAGTGTGCACCTGCCTCACTTCCTTTTCCTCCCAGCATTCTGTTCTGTTTACTCCACCCACCTATGTTCTAACCTATAAGGCCAAGCAGTTTCTTTATTAATTAACCAATGACCTTTCTCCATCATAACCAATCAGATTATGAATGTGATGAGGATAAAGACTGAGAATGCCAGATGTACAAAATAAACAACAGCAAACTAGGAACAACAACAACAACAAAATCCAAGTTGTTCAGTGAGATTTGCATTTCAGATAAACAATGAATAAGAATTTGGTCTAAGTATAATTCAAGAATGGCACAGGACATACTTTTACAAATTTAACTTAGCATTCTTTATTTTATCTTGCAACCGCACCTCTAGTAACCATTGTAATACTGACTCACAGGGGTTTAATAGGCATTAGTCCAGTGTGAGGAAGTGTATTCAGAGGAAGCAACGATCTAGGAAAGGAACCTTTCCACCTTTTTAGTCACATTGAAACATCCACCTCCACTATCCTTAGCTCATAGCAATCACTGGTATACTTGCTATTTCTGAAATTTTGTGTTTTTGAGAATGTTACTTAAGTGGAATTATAAAACATGCATCCTTTTGAGAATAGCTTTTTCTTTTGTCCAATGTAATGTCCTTGAAAGCTGTTTAAATTGTATCAATAGCTTATTGATTTTCATTGCTGAGTGGTACTGTTGAGGGTATGCATGTAGCACTGTTTGTCTAAGTTTCATAAAATTGTTAAGAATAATTGTGTATAGATTTTCAAGTGGGGATAAATTTTATTTTAATTTTTAAAAATAAATTCCTAGGACTACAATTGCAGGGTCATTCAGGAGGTACATACTTTATTTAAAAATTTTAGTTTATTTTTCTTTTTTATTTATTGTGTGTAGAGGTGCATGTCACGTGTGTGTGTGTGAATATAGAGAACAACTTTTGGTGTAATCCCTCAGGAGCATTCTACCTCATTGTTTGAGACACAGTCTGTTTTGGGAACCTGGGCTCTGATGGGGAAAGTCTTGTTAACTAATAATCTTTAAGAGGTGGGTCTTAGTTAAGGCGTGGCTTCATTGGGACCCAGGTAAAAAGGTGTGCACTTCTGTATATGTGCTCTCTGTGCCTTTTTCCTGCTGTGCTTGGGTTTCTCGTTTCCTGTTTCATGACTTTTTCCCCTTATAATAAATAAAATATAATTGTTTTATCCTTAGCTAGCCTGGTTACTTCTACAGTTGGTGCCCAATATGGGGCTACTAGAGTCTCTGGTGGCTCTGGCCAGCTGTGGACATGCTACCTTTAATTTGGGTGTAGATTTTCCCCGCACAGCAGCCCTGATTAGCTGCTACTGGCTGACTTCCGGGTCCAGTTTTTTTTTTTTTTTTTTTGCATTCGCGGATGCTCAGGCAATGCCAAGGGTGTGATAGGCAGAGAGACATGGGAGGCCGAGGTGGCAAAGGCTGAGGAACTTGCACCCAGCACTGCCTTTGCCGCTGGGGGCAACGTAGCCTCTGTCCTGAGCAGGAGGCTCTGCCTTCCTCTGTCGACTGTCTCCTGGGACCTCTGGAGAGTATGCAGGAGAAAAAGAGCTGTGGATATCATAAAAATTAATACATATTTGAATAAGAAAAATGTGGTTTTGGTCTTTACTCTCTGTATGTTTCCTCATTCCTGAGATAGACAAATATCTATGCCTTGACTTTGTCAGCAAGCATAACATAGCACAGAGGTTAGGAATACAGACTTCAGAATCTGGCTGCCTGGGCTCAGGTCCCAGCCCCAATCTCATGTACATTTCATGGACTAAGTTATTTATGTCTTGTGCTCTAGTTGCCTTACCAGCTAACTGGGAAAAGTAAGAGCAGCTACTTCATAAGTTTGCTACAAAAGTGAAAGAGTTAGAATAGTATCTGGTACTAGAGAAGTGCTTTTGTCGTGATATTTATGTTAAACCAGATGTACTTAGTGCCATTTAGATGCTTAGTGAAACTTTGATTCTTAGTTTCATGATAACTAAAAGAAATTAAATAGCATTAATTAGAATATATAAAAAGCACCAATCTTCTCTACCTATCTTTTCTGTTCTTTGGAGGCAACCATTTTTAACTTGCTGAGTTATGGCAAGGCTGTCTGAATGAGAATGGCCACCACAGGCTCATGTTTGAGTACTTAGCCCCCAGTGGATAAAACTGTTTGGCAAGAATTAGGAGTTGTGTCACAGGGGAGCAGGCTTTGAGGTTTCTAAAGCCCACGCCATTTTCCACCCCACCTCTATTTGTCTCCTTCTTGTGGTTAAAGATGCAAGCTCTCAGCTATTGCTCCAGTGCCATGTGTGCCTGCCTGCTGCCATGCTGGTCATGGACTCACCCTCTGAAACTCTAAGCCTCCAGTAAACTCATCTATAAGTTTTCTTTGTTCATGGTGCTTTCTCACAGCAGTTGAAAAGTAACTAAGACAAGTACTTTTTTTTTTAAAAAAAAGCTTGTAATTATCTTCCTTATTCATTTATTTGCTTTTGCATATAGTACAAAGAAAAGCAGTTGGAAGCATTTTATAACTTGGACAGATACAAAAATTGAACATGCAGCACTTTTTAATCTTTAATATTCATAGTGAATTAAGTTATTATTGCCCAATACTACTAAATGTTTCAAGGCATTGTAAAGTCCATTATATGTACAAGTAGTGAAAAGATATGGATATTTTTTTTATAACAACTACCATTACTACTAGTAAGGTTATTTTCAGTAATATAGAGCCAAATATTCTTGACTTGTTTTTAATGCTTGATTTTTCCAATGAAACCAATTTAAAAAGAGAGAAGAAAACACAAGCTATTGTTTTTAGATCCTAGCTTGCATTAACTTCCCCTTTCCTTCCTCAAAAGTACATTGCCCATGTCCCCCCCCCCCTCCAAGGCTACACTCTCTTGTATCACTCTGTTTTACATTAATAACAGAGGTTATCTGTGCGTTATGAAATTGCTTTCTTCCTTTGCCAGACCTGAACATCTATGGACATAGATAGTACACGGTGATGTAATGTGCTCCTGATGTATTGGCTTCAGGTATTATCTGTTTACATCGTGAAATAATGGTGGGGCGCTCCGTTCTTCAATACTACTTACCTTCTGTTCTCCAATATGATGAGATGATTCTTTACGCCACCAGCAACTGCTGAGACAGAAACAAACCAAAGCTGTGCTCTCGCTATGTTTTTCCCCTGAAAAATTTACTTCTTCCCACTATGCAGGATTTATAATGGTCTTGTTTTATTTTCTTGTATTTGTGCTGCTCGACTTTCTCATAGACACAAAGCATTTACAAGCTTCATCATGCCCTTCACTGTAAACAGCACTCCCTTAACATCTGGTCTTATATTGCTCTCTGTTACATCACCACCAAGACAGTAACAAGGCAATTAACCCTTTTCTATTCTTATTCAGCCCAGTACCACTCCTATTGGCAATCATCACCTGCCTGTGCTCACCCTTTTTCCTTTTTCGTCTTTCAATGATTTTGGTCATTTTGCATCCTTTTCCTAGCTATGTTCTTTCTAGGTCACTCATTTGGACTTCTCAACAGTCCATTCAAAGCAGCATTGCTGTTACTCTGTCAGCTTTTGGCTCATTACAGATTAACATGTTGAAGTGTTCTCATTCACATAGGGCACCCCAAAGATAACTTGATCCATGGCCAAAAGGCCACTTGTTGTAATGCATATATGATTGAGACAAAGCTCTGGTGGGGAACAACAAGCTAAGGGCTGCTGATTATAATGAAAGGCTTAAGTAAGCTACAAATGCTTCAGGCATGACAAGAAACACAGATTGAAAGAATAAATGGTTGATGCCGGAAGAAAAACCTCTCCACGAGCAGAGAAACCTTTCCCACAGCTGTGCTGGTCAAAGTACGGGCTTTAGGAAAGCGGGTTCCATTGTTTTAAGAGCCAGTAGCCCACTTTGTTGACAAGTCATAAGTCAAGAAACCGGCTTAATAAAGAATGCATTGAAAACATCATTTTGACACAAGGCTATAAAGTAGGCACCAAAAGAATGGGGCACAGGGAAGTTTTTTTTAAAACATATTACTGGTTGATATGAGATGTTGAACTTGGAAGTCTACATATTTCAGATTTATGAAGCAATGTGTAAGCATTAAGGCCTTGGCTCTGTCCCAAAATTCCATGTATTATCTAAATGAATCCACTTAGATCAATTGTGTACCCCTTGGCTTTTATTGTGTATTCTGTCTTCATTAATTCCTGTTGAGCAAGAGCTTAAATTACCTCGTCAGATCGACTAGCACCCTTTCCACACCTGGCTTTAACCCTGCTGGGTTGGGGGTCTGGGATCCCAGGTTGCTTCGTAAAGTGAGTGTGGCTTTTCTGTTTGCCGTCTCTTGGGATCTAGTCAATGCTTTCTGGCTTTACGTGTGACATTTCCACTCTCATCTTGGGCCCTTTCTGGGATCTATGGAGCTTTGGTGGGAATTTTTGCCTTTTTCTTGCTCTGTGAAACTGGCTGGTTGCTGATCTGGGCATCAACAGATATCAACCATAGTACAGATTTTCCCCAACTCATTTTCTCCCCTGCCGCATGAAGGGATTCAGCAGATCCTCTCATTCACCCACCACGTGCGTAGTCTAATACTTTCTCTTCTCTTAGTAATGGAACCTAAGAATGGAAGAACTTTGTCATGAAACTGTAATTGAGGACCAGGAAAGACTTTTGATAGAAACACCTTCGTGATTCAGAAGTATGGTTCCTTTCCACACGCACCCTGCTTTAGTCTTCTTGTGCACCGTTAACAAAAATAAGGTAGACTAAGCAATTCCTAAAGAATAGAAAGCTGTGTAGGGTGGAAAATCCTACGTCAAGATTCCTAGGTCAGCATATCAGTTTGTGATGAGGACAGTTCTCGACTTCCTTCCCGAGCCCACAGTTGCTATCCTCACACAATAAAGGTAGAAGGGTGACAAAGACTAGCTGTCCATCTCAGGATTAATCATATCCATGAGTGCGGCATTCTCATGTCCTATTTTCCAAAGCTCCCTCCCTTCACCAATACTGTTGACATAGGAATTAAGTTTTGGAGGATATATAAACATTCAAACTACAATACACCTCAGTCTTGAGAATTGCTGAACTCAATTTTCCTTTTGTTCTTTTTTAGGCTTTCTGTGGGGGTAACAACAGGGACCAAAATGATGGCAAGAAGTGGGGGAGGCTGCACATGAAAACCAGCTTGCTGAGCGCTGTAGTGGGAGAAAACAGGTGGAACTGAGCGCTCTGAGCTCCATGAACTCAGAGGTGGGAACTCGTCTCAGCCAACACCCATCGTCTCTGCACTTCTGGTGTAATCTCCTTCATTTCTTTGAGCACCGCAGGCTCACAGGTTAGTCCAACAGGTGAGACAGGAACCATTAAATTAACCAGCTCCCAACAACTTCAGAAATTCAAGATTTCTTTCTCCTGTAAGAGAGAGTTCAGCAACTCTTTTCTTCCTGCCTGAAAAGCAGACAGTATGTTCTGTCTCTCGGAACTCAGGGGAAATGGGAATAATCTCTCTAGCCTCACTTGGTGTTAGCTGCTTGCTTTCCTCACTGATTTTAGAAGTGGCTTAGCCAAACAGTCACATGATAGACACCCCGCTAGCATTAACTTTACTGTGGATAATACTTCTGATATGTGATCCCCTTGGTAACATTTTGAAATTGGGTCTGGAGACTGCCTTGTCTAGCTCAAATTAGTTGAAGTTACCAACCCTGTCACTTGGGCTGCACAGAGAAGTGTGATATCAAAATTCCATCAATAGATGCTCATGCTTGTGACACCGTCTTCTGAACATGTATCTCATGAAGAACCGTAAGCGCAATTATGCATGAACAGACCACAGATATGTCACTTTTCCTTACCTCTAATCACGTTTCCCCATGCCTCAGTTCATACTTATTATACTTCAAATATTCCTGCTCTCTGGGAGGCAGATGTGTGACTTTCCCATTGTCTGTGGTTCGTGTTCCACAAAGAAGTTCTCCTTTGTAAAATTCACGGCTTCACTGGCTAGCCTATTATATATAGAGAAAAATGAGCCTGGTTTAGTAGCACCAGGGAAGGATTTCTCCAACCAGATTCCTGTGAGACATCTGCTATTCTTGCTGGTCAAACATCTGTTCTTCATTTTAACAGCATAATCTTTATCTTCCTGGGGGAATCACTCCTTTCTTCCATAATAAGACTGGTTATTATTTTTTAGGTAGTTGTGTGATCTCAGTGTAGCTTCTAGGGATTCCATTTCCTCTGGCTGAAGGCAGTGTTAATTTAGGAAGACACTGAACCTACTTCTCCAACTAGACCAGGTTACTCTTGTAATTGAGATGACTGGAAAACAGACATGTTTTTGTTACTGAGGGGTCCTTCAAATATAATAAAACTGAGACTGTTGGAAGCCAGGAGGCTTCTATGAAGGGTCTACTTGCTTGATAAAGCACACAAGTTGAGAAAAGCAAAGCCAAGAGATGAAGACATTAAGTCCAGCTCCTATCACATGAGTCTTGGACTTCATTGTGCCTGAATCTAGAGTAGCTACCACTTACTGTATAGATAAGTGAGACCATGACATTGTACTTTTAGACTTAAGTTTGAGTTTTTGCCAGAATCTAAAAGTTTCCCATGACTAATTATTTCATTTAAATCCCTTTCTGAATTCTAGCCTGTGCATATTCGCCAAGCTTTGTAGCACATTGCCAGGCGTTTGTTCAAAGTTCTTCCTTCCAAGGATCATATCGAAACATCTCAACCATGCTATGCCTACGACCCATGCTCTCAGCATTGACAATGCCCTTGGGAATCAGAAACACACTTCACTCATGTTTCTGAGACAGTTGGTCTTTCATGTGTAAGAATTCACGATGCACAGCTGGAATTCTGAAAACATGTGGGCTGATACAGAAGTTTATTATCCTACAACATCAGCAGTTCTCAGTTTAGGATGAATTTATGCATTTCACCAAGGAAACAATACTATATGGGAAGTGACTAGGTTTCTAGGTAAGCCCACAAGACTAACCTAACCCACAAAAGAGGTAAATAGCAGTGCAAACCTGTCCCTTTTTCAGAATCAGTCACCCTACTGGATTTCCAGGGCATCTTAGCTAATTTTCTATTGTTATGACAATACTTCATGACCAAGGCAAATTATAAAAGAAAACATTTAATTTGGGGCTCATGATCACAGAGGTTAGAGTCCATGACCATCATGCAGGGAGCATGGCAGTAGGAAGGCAGGCATGGTGCCCAGAATTTTTATCCTGAAATATAGCCACGAGGCACAGAGAAAGCTATCTGGGAATAGTATGAATCTTTTGAGACCTCAAAGCCCACCCTCATGACACACCTCTTCTAATAAAGTCACACTTCCTAATCTTTCCTAAGCAGTTCCACCAACTGGAAACCAAATATTCAAATATATGAGTCTACGGGGCCCATTCTCATTCAGACCACCACACTGGGTAACCCAGTCTAAGCTCTACCTGAATGGAGAAGGAGAGGAAGAGAGAGAGGGAGAAGCAGAAGGGGGAGGTGAGAATGAGGAAGGAGACAAACAGGGAGAAGGTAAAACTGTTCCCCATCTGCATTCCTATCAATCTGAGTATGTCATTCTGCCTTCCACTTTTGACTTCAGAATGCCACAGAAAGCCCTGCATTAAATCTTGAGGACTTAGGGGCTGAGGAGACGGCTTACCTAGTGAAGTTGATTAGATTTAAAGCACACTTCACAATAGATAACTCAAACTCTATGTTGTAAACCCAGTCATTACCCCATGGCTAGGGATACATCCCAGGTGAAACTATTAGTTTATTTTGCTGTTCTGATGTGTTGACAAACTTCCTTTAACTATTTATGTTCACAGCCACAGATTAGTGCTATTCTCAGTCGTGGTCAGTTTTTTTTGCAGGGTCTGTCTGTGACACTTGGCTGGTCTGGAATCCAGTATGTAGATCAGGCTGGCCTTGACCTTCTGCTGCCTACATTTTGAGATTAAAGACTGTGTCATCATGCTTGGCTGAGAAGTTTCTTTTTTACAATGGGCAGCAGTCATTACAGAGATTTGTAACTAGGCAAAATGCTGAGAAGCAATAACCAGTGAGCACTCAGTCCTAAAGTGCACACACATATCACGCCCTCCACAGCTCATAAACCACCACAGAAGAGGCAGCGGAAAGAATGGAGAGGCTGAAGGATGGGAGGAGTATTATAGAGCACTGTCTTCTAGACATGACGTGGCGACCGTACTCGTGAGCCCACAGCCCCTCTGGTTACATGCATAAGACCTGCACAAGTATGGGTCCCTCAACATTCCTTAGTGAATAGGGAGATAGATTTGAGAGGCCCTGTCACTCCCTCAGGATCCCATTTGGCAGTTCCTGGGTCCTCAGGAAAGAGTAGCCATTTTCTTCAGTGGTATAGCACTGCTACCTGCCCATCCAGCAAATAGTCACCTAAACATGTTCATGTAAGAACCCTCATTAAAGTCTGTGGATCAAGTATGCACACATAAGCATAACATTACAGTGGGAAGTGAACTTGTCAGAAAGAGAAGTCGATGGGAATGGGAAAAGGGTGAGAGTTATAGGGTGTATATGATCAAAACCCATTTGTAACATTGTCAAAGATTAAATATGGAAAAGGGTGAGGGAATTACAGGGGTACATATTATCAAAATGCAATGATAACACTGTCAAAGATTAAAAAATAATTAAAAGTATCATGGACAATGAATGAGGACAATCAAAGTTGGCCTCCAACCTCGGTGTCTATTTGTACATACATATAACTCCCATCATGTATCCCAGGACCTACAATGTTAGCACTGTCTTCTGCTACAATGATACCGTTCACAAGTTCTCCACTGAACATCACACATATCTGTCCATATCCATACAGGAACATGAAAATCAACATATAAAAATATCCTTATGCCCCTTTCTCTCCTCTGCCATTCACATTCTCGATCAGACAGTACATTGACCCAACTGTGCAGGATAGAAACCAGTGAACCAAAGAAGGCATTAACATCCACTTTAGACATTTGCTTTATACCAGTCTGTCACTATGTCCCATAGATTCTCACTTTAGATGGTGGGCCCACTGGGTTTCGCCCTCCAAACCCCACAATGACATTTTTTGTTAAGGCTTTCATAGCATCTCATGGGGGTCTCAGCCTTCATCTGTGAAGTAGACTGTTTGCCCTTCTGAGTTCTCTTCAGCTTCTAGAAGTTCTATGCAGATCCTCTTCATACTTCAGCTAGACAGATCATCCCAGAGCATGAAATATGATCACACCATGTACTGACCAGGTCTTTGTGGCTCTTCTCGGATTTACTCTGAGGTTCTATCACCTTATCTTAACACACACACAACATCTTACAATCTCTCTCTTGGCAATGTCTCTTTTGCGTTAAATATTTCATGAGCGGATTCACCCATTCAGCATTTATCAAGTGGGAGGTGCTATTGTTTCTTGGCACCTGGAGTGTAATAGTAAATAGAAGGCAAAGTCTGACGTCATCTGTATCAGAAGACAGTACATTGAGTGTATTGAAACAAATTCAGAAAGGAGTGAGGAGTGAGAAGAGTGTGGTGCAATTGAAAAGATATAAATAGAATAGTTCATTAAGGAGGCGCTATTTGAACCCAGAATGGAAGAGGCAATGGAGCAAGTCATGTGGATAGAGAAGGAGGCAGCAGATGTAAGGGTCCTAAGATTATATCAAAGGCTATCAGGCTAGAATGACTGGAGCAAAGTTGGGAGGAGAAAGAAAATGGGTCAAGGGAAAATACATGGGGATTTTGCAGACAGTACAGTGGCCAGTTTCTGTCTTCAGTAAGATGAAAAACCACTGGATTGTTCCGAGCATAAGTTATGTGTGGCGGTATTTTGTTTGTGCTATAACAAATAAAGCTTGCCTGAAGGTCAGAGTGCAGAGCTAAGCCACTAGTTGGCCACAGAGGCCAGGCAGTGGTGGCTCACACCTTTAATTCCAGCACTCAAGAGGCAGAGGCAGATGGATCTCTGTGAGTTCAAGGTCAACCTGGGCTAATCTAGATTGATCCAGTCTCAAAGAGCCAGGTAGTGGTGTCTCACACCTTTAATCTCAGTACTTGGGAGTCACAAGCCTTTAATCCCAGCACTCGGGAGGTGGAGACAGGAAGGGATATGGCTGGGCAGGTGGAGACAGGAAGGGATATGGCTGGGCAGGGAGAAGACAGGAGCTCGAGGCATTCATTCTGAGGATCCGTGGGAACAGGATTGTCCCTTTGGTCTGAGGATTCAGCAGAGGTAAAAACTAGTGGTTAACTGCTCTGTTATCTGGTCTTCAGCATTAACTATTTGACTCCAGGTTTTTATTATTAAGACCAATTAGAATTTGTACTGCAGTTAAGTACTTTGACTTGGCTTTAAAAATGAGCTACCCATCCCTTAGATTGTGTTGTGTATAACTCCTTCTGCCTTCTTCCCTTAATCCACATCCATCTTCTCTCTGCCAACATGCCCTTCCTTCCTTCATCTCTTTAAGGACTGTGTGGTAGCACCCTCTCTAACCTCTGTGTTTCAGTAATGTTGTCACTATGAGTGTTTGTGGGGTAAGTGATGGTGACAGAGGCCCCTCTGTCAGAAGGCAGGGAAGCATGTCCTTCCCTAATAACTCATGGTTTTCAAGTGTGCATTGTCTGCTAGGCTGTTCATTAAGTGCTTCTGGTGGGTGATGGTGTTCAGTCCTGCGAAGAACATTGTGATGCTGATTCTATATAAGTTTGTTTTACAGAGGAGGAGACTGATTACAGGGAGGGGCAGGGACTATCTAAGGATAAATAGCCAGGGTGAAGGCAGGACATGAACCATGCAGGCAGAGTCTATGAACCTGGATGTAAGGGAACAACTAATTTTCCATGTGTCAGACTTGGGTTATAATTGCGCTCCTATTTATTTGCCAGCCTTGGAACTCGGGGAAGTAACTAAGTCTTGTGTACTCAGTTTTCTTATTTGAAGAATGAGATTGTGATCATGTGTAAAGATTAAATGTTATTTGATTCAGCTCTCAAGTCTCACAGCGAGACAGCTATCAGATCCTAGCCATTCCACATCTGTCTGTATTTTGAAATAAAATACAGGAGCATCAAATATGTCACATAGGAAGTTCTCTCTCTCCCTCCCCCTCCCTCCCTCCCTCCCTCCCTCCCTCCCTCCCTCCCTCCCTCCACGTCTCTCTGTTTATATGTTCACATGTGTGTGCACATGAGTGCACAGGGCAGAGGTCAACATCAGGTATCTTCAATTCTCTTCACCTTAGTTTTTAAGATAGATCCTCCCACTGAACCTGAAGCTCATGGATTTGGTTAGACAGTGCACTGGTTGGTACTTTTCAACACAAGAACTATCTGGGAAGAACAATTGAGAGAATGCCTCCATTAGATTGCCTGTAGGAAGTCTGTAGGGCATTTTCTTGATTACTGATTGATGTATGAGGGCCAAGTCAACTGTGAGAACTACCACTCCTAGATGGGTGGTTCTGGGGTATATAAGGAAGCTGGTAGAACAGCCAAGAGACCAGGCCAGTAAGCAGAATTCCTCCAGAGCATCTGCTTTAGTTTCTGCCTTGGGTTCTTTCTGTGACTTCATTTCAAGATGAACTGTAAGCTGTGAAATAAGATAAGACCTTTCCTTCTAAGGTTACTTCAGTCTTGGTGTTTATCACAATAGAGACCTAAAACAGCGTGAGTGGTCACTGAAGTCTTCCTGCCTCTGCCTTCCCAGTTCTGAAAGTATAGGTGGTGTGTGCGTTAGTGCCTGGCTTTTTTCCTGTTTTTTCAGATTATGGAAACTGAATTGAGGTTATTATGCTTTTGTGGCAAACCTCTTACCAAGCAGTCTAGCTCTCCACCCCTCGTGGTTTCTTTTTTCTTTCTTTGTTCCTTCCTTCCTTCCTTCCTCCCTCCCTCCCCTCCTTCCTTCCTTTCATTTTTTTTGACAGAATCTCACCATCTCACTATGCAGTTTTTCAGCACCTGTACTGGTTGTTTCTGCGTGTCAACTTGACACCAGTTAGCATCATCAGAGAAAGGACCCTCAGTTGAGAAGATGCCTCAGTGGGATTTTCTCATTTAGTAATCAGTGGGGGAGGGCCCAGTCAATTGTGGGAAGTGCCATCCCTAAGCTGTTAGTACTGGGTTCTAAGCGAAGGTGAGCTGACAAGACAAGCCATAGGAAGCAAGTCGCTAAGCAGCACCTCTCCATGGTCTCTGCATCAGCTCCTGCCTCCAGGATCCTGCCCTATTTTTTGTTCCTGTCCTGACTTCCTTCAGTGGTGAACAGCAATGCTGAAGTGTAAGCCTAATAAACCCTTTCCTCCCCAACTTGCTTTATGCTCATGGTACTTTGTCACAGCAATAGAAACCCTAACTAGGACAAATTGGTACCAGGAATAGGGTATTGCTGTGACAGACCTGGCCATGTTTTGGGGAGGACTGTGGAAGGACTTTGGATCTTTGGGCTAGAATAATCATTGGGTATTAATAACTCTGTGGGATACTCTTTAGGAACTTGGATGATAAGAATGTTAAGAGTATTGCAGAAGGTGAAAGCCTGGCTTGTAAGTTTCAAAGGGAAGTTTAAAGACTCTATTGGGCCATTTGTTATTTTGAATTAAGATTCTGTGGTTCTGGTTAGCTGGAGCTGAAGAATCAGCTGTGATGAATAAGATACCAGAGCTACCGAAGTGAAACCTTTATGTTACTGGGACAATTGATGCTGGTCAGCTGTAGCTAAGAAATTAGTGGTGAATAAGAAGAGACCAGCATCACTGAGGTGAACTCTTCTGGGAAGTGTTTCCTGAGAACACAGAGAAGCTGTGTTCCAGAGGTGGCCAAGGTGGCCAAGCTCCTCATGCTGGGAGCTGGACTTGGTAATGTGGAAGAGTCACCCAGGTGGTACTGGTTTTGAAGGCATGATGGGGTCATGGACAGCAGCTGAGGCTTGGCATTATGGGAAGCTAAGAGCGGCCATTGGTGAAGGTGCAGCCTCAGGGGCAGTTGAATGCCCAGAACTAAAGAGCTCATGCAAAGAAACTGAGGCCTGGCATCATGAAGAGAGCCTAGAGGGGCTACTGATGAGAGTGAAGCCTAGTTTTAGTGAAGACCCCAGCATTTTGGTGATGCCAGTACCATGGATGACCACCACGAACAGCAGCAGCAGTGGAGTGGAGCCAGTCAGAGCCTAGAAGACAAGCTGTGTGTACTGCAGAGGGCAGAGCTGGAGAAGTGACCCAAGCCCTTTGCAGGAGCCCAGAAGATGTGAGTGGAGTCCAGATAATCAGACATTGAGTTATTTATACTGTTGGAATTTGGTTTTGCTTGGTTAAGATTGTGACGGTGCCCTGGGTCTTCTCTCTTGAAGAAGGTATTTAATTTTTATTTTTCAAGGAGCCCACAGGCGAAAGACTTGAACTTTTAAGAGTTTGGACATTTTAAAAGGACTGAAAATTTTAAAGACTGAATTTGTAAAGACTGGGACTTTTGAAAATTATTTATGATTGTAGTGTGAGATCTTGGGGATGAGTAAGAAAAGAAGGATTGTGGCTTAATAGTGATGCCTGTGTGTCAAGTTGACACAGGAAGAGTCAACAGAGGAAAGAGCCTCAGCTGAGAAATGGCCTCAGTGAGATCCAGCTGTAAGGTGTTTTCTCATTTAGTGATTAATATGGGAGGGCCCAGCCCACAGTGGGTGGTGACATCCCTGGTCCTGGGTTCTATAAGACAGACAGAGCAAGCCAGGGAAAGCAAGCCAGTATAAGCAGCTCCCCTCCATGGCCTGTGCACCAGCTCCTACCACTGGGATTCTGCCCTGTTTGAGTTCCTGTCCTGACCTCCTTCAGTGGTGAACAGCATTGCTGAAGTGTAAGTCACTTTCCTCCCCAACTTGCTTTATGTTCAGGGTGCTTTGTCTCAGCAACCGGAACCCTAACTAAGACAGTCCCCCCCCCCAAAAAAAAACAAAAACTCTGGGATGACAGTCCTGTGCCATCATGCTTGGTTTCTGGACATTTCTAAGTCTGCTTATGTTTAGAACTCGAGATTGGGGGAACTGCCACCTTAGCAGAAAGAAACCTAGATGTCCTGAGGGGCTCCTTAGTACCTCACAAAACCCTAGAAATGTGGTCCTAGAGAAACGCAACCCTAGAAGAAAAATCTGTGTCACATGGGCTGTGGGATATGCTCAAACTCAAATGTCTGAATCAAGGCAGATTTAAGGCTGGGATTCAAGAAGTAATCTGAGCACAGGACATAACTCTGCCTTATATTGACCAGGTAAAGGAGGCTGGTCCCCTGAGAGAGGATTTCTCTAGGGATGAAAACTCAGCTTCCTCTGGTGCTGGGTGAAAGAAACGCATGTTCTCCTAGGGAAAACCAGTGAAATCAAGAATGATCTACCAGAAAGGACACTGGGACTTTTACATAAGACAAGAAAAGTGACAAGCAGAGTCTCCCAAGCCATCGGGAGCCCAAGGGAACAAATTGTAACCCAGGGCTCCCAAGTTGTTTCTAGTTCCTACTTTCTTGTACTTACCAGCTCTGTCTTGACAGTCACAACTCAAAGTTCCCCAGACAGAAGGTGGTACCCGAGTCATGGTCCTAATCAACTAGAAGGTCATATAGGAGGGTCACCTTGATGGAGAACCAGTTCTGTAGAAAAGGGACTTAGAGAAATATATGGTGAGGGACTCTTAGAATCTTGGGATTCTACTGTAAATCCTTGTCAGTTATGCAGACAAAAATAAATCCTAAATATAATAATTAATAGTTAACTGACCATGGCTATAAACACTGAGAATCCTCAAGTTCAATTCCTTGACACAGTTGAGCATATGAAGAGTTTTATAGAGTTCGGGTTGATGATTAGCAGTTAATTTGCTTCTAATTGTGCTGCTAGGACTTGGGAGAATGTTGATTCTCACAATATTCTGGAGGTTAAGCTCAATGGGGCACAGATCTCATGGTTTGAACTTCAAAACATCTCTAAGTTAAGTCCTCGCTGGAGAGTGTCTTCAAGTTCCACAAGAAGAAGTTTCAGTGACTTGCTTTCATGTATCGAAGAGAAGGGATCGCTTCATTTTTTGTCTTAGTTAGGGTTTCTATTGTTGTGACAAAACACCATGAACAAAAAGCAAGTTGGGGAGGAAAGGGTTTATTTGGCTTATCTTCAGCATTGCTGCTCTTCACTGGAGGAAATCAGGACAGGAACTCAAACAGGGCAGGATCCTGGAGGCAGGAGCTGATGCAGAAGCCATGGAGGAGTACTGCTTACTGGCTTGCTTCCCCTGGCTTGCTCGGCCCCCCTTCTTTTAGAACCCAGGACAAACAGCTTAGAAGATGGCATTTCCCACAATGGGCTGGGCCATCCTACATTGATCACTGAGAAAATGCCTTACAGTTGAATCTCACTGAGGCATTTCCTCAACTAAGGCTCTTTCCTTTGATGAGTCTAGCTATTGTCAAGTTGACACACAAAACCAGCCAGTATATTTCTTAATTTCTTTATTAGTGTTAATGCCCATAACATCCTGCTCAGTTTGCATTCTCCATGCCTTTTCTTTTAGAAAGAAAATACTTCAGCTCTCACACATCAAGTTTTCCCTTGCCTTCCTTTATTTTTCCTTCCTCCTTCCGTCCCTCCCTACTTATTCCCTCTCTTAGGTCATTTTCTCCCTTCCTCTCTCTGTCCCTCCCCCCTTTCTTCTTTCTTCACTCCTTTTCTTCCTCTCTGTGTTCTTTCCTCCCTCTGTCTGTCCCTTCTTTTTCTCTTCCTCCTCTCCCCCTCCTTGCTCTTGAGTCTTTCTCTCCTTCCCTTCTTCCTTCTCTCTCTCCCCCTCCTTTCTTTCTCTCTTCCCTCTTTTCTTTTCTCTCTCTCACTTTATCCCTCCTCTTCCTTTAACTCTCGTTTTTGACACAGACTCTTTTTTGACACAAGGCTGGCCTGGACTCACTGTGTAGTCTCTGACTTTGGACTCATAGCCTTCTGGCATTAACCCCCTAGTGCTGGGATTACAATTGCATGTCACCATGCCTGGATCAAGTACCTTTTTTTTTTTTTTGAGGTAGAAGAAAAACATTTATTTAAAGATCTATATCTACCACAGCAATTTTCTCCAATCTTTCCCCCAAATCTTAGTTATTATAACTTTCTTGTTTAAGGTTTATTTCTATGACTTTTTTACTTGGAAAAATAATGCTGCATTTAGCTCATAACTTTTGACACTATATGATCTGGAAAAAAATGTCAGAAACCAGCTTCAACAAAAATACTACTTACTAGGGTAGGGGCATGGGGATTAGAAAAATAGTAAAGAGAACAAAGATATGAGTGAAAATAATAAACAGAAACCACAGAATAGTACCGGGAAGGAGTTCCAGTGAATACTGAAAACCTTCCATGCTTAATTTCCATTTGTTTAAAATACCCCAAGCCCAAAAGGTAGGAATAAGATTTTTTTTTAAATTTATTTATTTATTAAAGATTTCTGTCTCTTCCCAGCCACCGCCTCCCATTTCCCTCCCCCTCCCCTAATTAAGTCCCCCCCCCCTCAGCCCGAAAAGCAATCAGGGTTCCCTGTCTTGTGGGAAGTCCAAGGAACCCCCCACCTCCATCCAGGTCTAGTAAGTTGAGCATCCAAACTGCCTAGGCTCCCACAAAGCCAGTGCGTGCAGTAGGATCAGAAACCCAGTGCCATTGTTCTTGACTTCTCAGTAGTCCTCATTGTCCGTTATGTTCAGAGAGTCCGGTTTTATCCCAGGCTTTTCCAGACCCAGGCCAGCTGGTCTTGGTGAGTTCCCAGTAGAACATCCCCATTGTCTCAGTGTGTGGGTGCACCCCTCATGGTCCTGAGTTCCTTGCTCGTGCTCTCTCTCCTTCTGCTCCTGATTTGGACCTTGAGAATTCAGTCCTGTGCTCCAATGTGGGTCTCTGTCTCTGTCTCCTTTCATCGCTTGCTGAAGGTTAATATTCAGGAGGATGCCTATATGTTTTTCTTTGGGTTCTCCTTATTTAGCTTCTCTAGGATCACTAATTATAGGCTCAATGTCCTTGGTTTATGGCTAGAAACCAAATATGAGTGAGTACATCCCATGTTCCTCTTTTTGTGTCTGGCTTACCTCACTCAGGATAGTGTTTTCTATTTCCATCCATTTGTATGCAAAATTCAAGAAGTCCTTGTTTCTTACTGCTGAATAATACTCTAATATGTATATATTCCATACTTTCTTCATCCATTCTTCCATTGAAGGGCATCTAGGTTGTTTCCAGGTTCTGGCTATGACAAACAATGCTGCTATGAACATAGTAGAGCATATACTTTTGTTGTATGATAAGGCCTCTCTTGGGTATATTCCCAAGAGTGGTATTGCGGGGTCCAGGGGTAAGTTGATCCCAAATTTCCTGAGAAACCGCCACACTGCTTTCCAAAGTGGTTGCACAAGTTTGCATTCCCACCAGCAATGGATGAGTGTACCCCTTTCTCCACAACCTCTCCAACAAAGGCTATCATTGGTGTTTTTGATTTTCGCCATTCTGACAGGTGTAAGATGGTATCTTAAAGTTGTCTTGATTTGCATTTCCCTGATCGCTAAGGAAGTTGAGCATGACCTTAAGTGACTTTTGGCCATTTGAAGTTCTTCTGTTGAGAATTCTCTGTTCAGCTCAATGCCCCATTTTATAATTGGGTTGGTTAGCCTTTTACAGTCTAGTTTCTTGAGTTCTTTATATATTTTGGAGATCAGACCTTTGTCAGTTGTGGGGTTGGTGAAGATCTTCTCCCAGTTAGTGGGTTGCCTTTGTGTCTTAGCGACAGTGTCCTTTGCTTTACAGAAGCTTCTCAGTCTCAGGAGGTCCCATTTATTCAATGAGGTCCTTAATGTCTGTGCTGCTGGGGTTGTATGTAAGAAGTGGTCTCCGGTGCCCATGTGTTGTAGAGTACGTCCCACTTTCTCTTCTATCAGGTTTAGTGTGTTCAGACTGATATTGAGGTCTTTAATCCATTTGGATTTGAGTTTTGTGCATGGTGATAGATATGGATCTATTTTCATTCTTCTACAGGTTGACATCCAGTTTTGCCAGCACAATTTGTTGAAGATGCTCTCTTTTTTCCATTGTATACTTTTAGCTCCTTTATCAAAAATCAGGTGTTCATAGGTTTGTGGGTTAATGTCAGGGTCTTCTATTTGATTCCATTGGTCGACTTCTCTGTTTTTATACCAATACCAAGCTGTTTTCAATACTGTAGCTCTGTAGTAGAGTTTGAAGTCAGGGATGGTAATGCCTCCAGACGCTCCTTTGTTGTATAAGATTGTTTTGGCTATCCTGGGTTTTTTGTTTTTCCATATAAAGTTGATTATTGTCTTCTCCAGATCTGTGAAGAATTTTGATGGGATCTTGATGGGGATTGCATTGAATCTATAGATTGCTTTTGGTAGAATTGCCATTTTTACTATGTTGATCTTCCCAATCCAGGAGCAAGGAAGATCTTTCCATTTTCTGGTGTCCTCTTCAATTTCTTTCTTCAAAGACTTAAAGTTCTTGTCAAATAGATCTTTCACATCCTTGGTCAGAGTTACCCCAAGATATTTTATGCTATTTGTGGCTATCGTGAAAGGTGATGCTTCTCTAATTTCCCTCTCTGTTTCCTTATATCCTTAGTGTATAGGAAGGCCACTGATTTTTTGGAGTTGATCTTGTATCCTGCCACATTACTAAAGGTGTTTATCAGCTGTAGGAGTTCTTTGGTAGAGTTTTTGGGGTCGCTTATGTATACTATCATATCATCTGCAAATAACGAGAGCTTAACTTCTTCTTTTCCGATACGAATCCCCTTGATCCCTTTATGTTGTCTTATTGCTATTGCTAGAACTTCAAGCACTATATTGAAGAGGTATGGAGAGAGTGGACATCCTTGTCGTGTTCCTGATTTTAGTGGGATGGCTTTGAGTTTTTCTCCATTTAATTTAATGTTAGCTGACGGCTTGCTGTAAATAGCTTTTATTATATTTAGGTATGACCCTTGTATCCCTAATCTCTCCAAGACTTTTATCATAAAGGGGTGTTGAATTTTGTCTCAAGTACCTTTTTGAGCAATCTGGAGAAGGATGCAAAGCAGATTCTCATAAGATCCCCTTCCAAAAACTCCACTGAATTCACCCATCAACTATATATTTGTGGGCCATACTAGGTCCTGGGCATTTTAGTTGGGCAGACCCTTGGGGCAGCTGATTTACTATTGTGCTGCTGCGGTAATAGATGTTCTTAAAAACACACTCACATTTTCTCAGGCTTTCTACCACACACCGTAGTCTGTCAGCACAGTACATCACACAGTTGGTACCCTTGTGATTTCGTGGCTGATTGCGAAAAGACCAAAACTGATTGGACATATAGTTGCTCCTGACTGTATAGTGACTATGCTTAATCCTAAGGTTGAAAAATTCTAAGTTGAATGACAGTAAATCAAGGACTGTCTACACAGTGACTTTCCCAAGAGTGGTAGCTGGAAAGTTCAAAATGAATTGTGAAGTCTCTGTAGCTACCTCAAGCTTTCTAAAAGGTCATATACCAAAGCTTATGCTTATCCTTTTCAAATGTGTGTTTGCCACCTACCTTCCTTCAGGGGAAGAGGCGGAATGTGTGGTCCATGTTCACAGATAACTTGCACTGTCTGCTCTATACCCGTCATCACTTCCTGCCCAGACCCAGACATCAGAGACAGTTCTGGTGGAAGTCATGCTGAAGTCAGAGTGGTTCCAGTCTCTCATGCACTGAAGCAGCAGGCAGCCTTCTTCATTTGTGTCTTGTCTAGGAGAAATTCCCCAGGAGTTTCCTTACTCTCCTTGCTCAAAGGGGAAGGTTATTGAAGAAGTTGGCTTCTTGCCAAGTCCTCTGGAAAATGTCTATTTACTGAGCTTCATGAAGAGACGTCAATGATTGACTAATGATGCTTGAGTTCTTGACTCTCATCTGTAGGGGATGCCTCTTTCATTTGCCACCTGAAAAGCTGCAATTACCAAAATTGCTTATAATGCTTCTCCTTTAGGAGCTCACATTAGGGATCCCTTCAGGAGGATTCATTGATGCATTCATGCATGCATACGTTCATTCATTTCTCTCCCCATGGCCATTTAAGTGAGCACTCCTCAACCTGGAGCCTGCCTACTAAAAGAGACAACTAAGAGATTTTGATGTTCAAGATCACCCGGGATGGACTCAGCGGTGTTCTGGGAAATATTTGACAATTAACTTACTGAAAAAAAAAAATGAAAAACTTCTTATTGTCATGTTTGCTGCTTTCTCTGGTATAAATACTCCCAACACGGTCAACTTGAAAGTAACAGTATTGTGTCACCGAAGGCATGCGTAGTGCTCTCATTAGTCATAGGAGCCAGGTCTAATGCACCAAATCTCTACCCTCTCCTCTAGCACAGACTGACCATCTGCAGCTCACACAAGAGGAGATGGTAGGTAGAGTGAAGACGACATTCACAACTGAGAAGCGTCCCAGGAATTATGAAGTGTGAGGACACTGGTCCGTGTCAAGGGCATGCCTATGTTTGAACCCCAACACTACCCTCCCCCATTGCATTACCCTTACCTATTCATTATCTTGCATCTCCTGTCCTCTCACCTTTAGGGCAGCAATCCTCATTGGGTTACCCTTTGCTTAAATAGACTTGTATTTGTGAAGTTCTTAGAATACTGTCACTCACACAGTTACGTGTTGTACAAATGTTTGTTGAATAAAGAAGACTGATTCTACAAATATTTACCGAGTAGCTCAGCTGGGTCAAGCACACGTATCCAGGCACTGTGGGTATGGCAGGGACAAGCAGTGACTCTTCTCTTAGGGATTTACAGTGTGAGTGAGGCATGGTGGCATACACAGAGGCAGGAGGATTGTGAGTAAGGCCTTCTTAGGCAGTCTGGAGAGTTCGAGGCTAGCCTGAGGCTGCAGAGCAGGACTGTCGTGAAAGTAGGGGTGGTAGGGAATACAGCATATGACTGCCTGATAGAAAGCTACAGTAATCTCTCTTTTC
The DNA here is from genome assembly GCF_018167655.1 of Microtus oregoni. Taxonomy (NCBI): domain Eukaryota; kingdom Metazoa; phylum Chordata; class Mammalia; order Rodentia; family Cricetidae; genus Microtus; species Microtus oregoni. The sequence goes on along the minus strand of NW_024543075.1, from coordinate 21,293,125 downwards.
AGTGTCTTACAGTTTCATTGTACAAGCCTTTTGCTTCATTAGTTAGAGTTAGTCAATTTTTTTTTTTTACTAATTAAAAGTTATTTGGGCAGTGGTGGCACATGTGCTTGGGAGGCAGAGGCAGACACATCTTTGTGAGTTTGAGGCCAGCCTGCTCTACAGAGAGAGAGAGTTCTAGGACAGTCAGGGCTATACAGAGAAACTGTGTCTTAAAAAACAAAAACCAAACCAAACCAACCAACCAACCAACCAAGCAAAAAATACTTGGGGGTTGGAGAGATGGTACTCTTCCAGAGGACCCTAGTTCAATTCCCAGCACGTGGCAGCTCACAACTGTCTGTAACTCCAGTTCTAGGGATTGGACACCTTCATAGATACACAAATACAGGAAAATCACCCATGCACTTAAAATAAAAATAAATATATTATTAAAATTATTTTATTTTATGTGTGTTTTGCTTGCATGTATGTCTGTGTACTACATGTGTTCTTATTGCCTTTGAATTGGACTTATGGATGGTTGTAAACCACCATATGGATGCTGGGAATGGAACACAGGTCCTCTGCAAGAGCAAGTGCTCTTAACCACTGAGCCATCTCTCTAGCCCCAAATACTTAATTTTTAAAGGCTATTATGAATGGTATTCTTTCTCTGATTTCTTTCTTGGTATGTTTGTTGTTGGTTTATAGGAAATCTATTGATTTTTGTATGTTAATTTTGTATTCTAATACTGTACTGTGTTTATCAGCTGTAGTAGTTTCCTGGTGGAGTCTTTAGAGTCATCATATCATCTGCAAATAAGGATACTTTGACAGTTTTCTTTCCTATTTATATCCCCTTTCTCTTATCTTATTGCTGTGGTTAAGACTTTAAGCCCTTTATTGAACATGAATGGAGAAACTGAATATCCTTGTCTTGTTCCTGATTTTAGCACAAATGATTTGAGTTTTTCTACATTTAGTGTATTGCCTTTAGTATTGCAGTAGATGTCAACTAACACAGAGAACCACAACTGGTCAAAGAGCAGAGAATGACAGACTCTAGGATTATTGGCCCTGGATGGGTCTTCTGTATCAGACACTCTCCTGGCAGGGCTCAGAGATCATCTAAGATGGGGTAGAGAGAGTGTAAGAATCAGAGGCAGTGCATACCTACAAGAGACCAATACTTTCTGGATACATCAGGATAGTTACACATATGGACTCATAGTGATTGTGACAGCATGCACGAGGACTGCACAAGGTCAAGCCAGACAGCATCTCGGACTCAGGGGAGGGACACAGGCACAGAATCCCACCACTCGCCGAGGAGCTATTGATAACTGATAGCGGCTGGGAGAGGGGGAGTCAGTTCTCTGTAGGAGTATGGCCTCTGTTAGGTTGAGCACATGTCACTGGATAGCCACACAGCCAGGAGAACATGCGCAGCACAATGTAGATTTATTTTATACAAAAAGACAACATAAAGTTGGGTAGATAGGGAAGGGGGTTGGAGCTGATGCCGTCAAAACATTGTAAAAAAATTATCTTAGATCTGATAAAGAATTAACAAAATGATAATAGCTAACTGCAAATTATATGGCAGAAAAAGGATAATCCTTTATATTTACTACTTAATCTTACCTGTTCATCACTTCAGAGACACCCTTATATGTAAAATTTGCATTAAAAGTTTATTAGTAAAATAACCAAACATTACAATTATTTGGCAATTTCTATTTCTTTTACAAGATACAGACTATCTTTTGCTGCCTGTTTTTGAATGTTATATTCGTATTTAAATTAAAATTTCTAGGCTTTGTATTATGGAGACATATTTAAATAAACCCAGAGACAGTGTTATAATGTACTGTTACACACCCAGAGACAGTGTTATAATGAACCCTTATATACCCTACCACTCATGGCCACCAATTGTCAACATAGACCACCTTTAATTAATTAATTTATGTGCCTGCTCATTTTCTCCAGTTAGATTGTTGAAAAGGTTCTAGGCATCATGAAATTCCATCTATATTATAGAGAAGTCAAACGAGCCTTGGCGAGTTGAAATTAGTTGATTAAAAATCACACAGATAGTAAGTAGAAAAACTGAGACCTGAACCCTGGGCTATTTTATTCCAAAGTCCACACTTTTCACCAGAAGGCTAACTTTTAAGGCATGTTGCAAGTGTCCTAAATAAATACAGAAGCTCAGAAAGGAATGCAGGAGAGCTATGCAAAATAAATGGGCTGACTATGCTAAGTCAGCCTTGAGTTATGCTAGTAAGAGTGAAGGCGATGAGTGTAGAGAGAGAAAAGGTTTATTAGAACACAGTTCTGGAGCCTCTAGTTAGCACCATGTGTCGACACTGCTGTGAGCCCTGAGTGGCAGTGACAGAAAGTGTGTGGCAGAGGAAACGATGAACCTTGAATCTGAAAGCGCAAAGTGAGAAAGGATAGGTTGTGGTTGGAGTGCCTTTCACGGCTTATCTCCTTCACCCGAAAACCCTCTGACTTGTCGGTGCCGCCACCAACCAATAGCAGTTTCTGGGGTCCAAGTCTTTAACACGTGGGCCTCTGGGGGACATTGAATATCCAGACTTTAGCATGAGGGGGAGGTTGTCCAGAGCAGTGTGAAGCCTGCTGTGAGACCCGGAGAAGGTTACTGAAGGGGTTAGGAGGTAACTCATTCAGATCCATCTGGGAGAGAGGATTGCTCACAAGGCTAATTCCTGAAGTTGGGGGCTCTGGGAACATTTTTTTTAAAGACAGGGATCTCACTATGTAACTCTGCCTGGCCTGGAATTCATTATGTAGACCAAACTGGCCTTGGACACAGAGCTCTTCCTGCCTCTGTATCCCGAGTTCTGGATTAAAGGCTGTACCATCATGTGTGATTCTGGTCTAGTGTTAAGAATCCCCTGTGATTCCCATCTTATATTGTCCCATATAGTCTGAGAACCCAGCTGAGCTGTTAGCTGTTATTCAGCAGTTTTATCTTCATATCACAGTGAATGCTCAGATCACTTTGGAATGAAGTCCCCAGGGAGCCCAGTGATTTTCCAGGTCATTATTAGTCCCTCAGTTTTTCAGGCACCTCAAACTGTAAAGAAAGACTCATTTCAGTAAATGTATATAAACTTCAGACTTCAGTTAAAGGTCTTTGAGAGGTGAAAACCCCTCTTCCTGTGTGACGGTGTGCTTTGAGCTGGTAGCTCCCTGTCGGAAGCGAATTTATATTTTTGCTTTCTGTTGCAGCCCAAAGCCTCTTGGGAATGAGAGGGTTTATTTAGCTTACATATCCTGATCACTGTCCATCACTGAGAGAAGCCAAGGCTGTGACTTGAGCAGGGCAGGAACCTGGAGGTAGGAACTGAATCAAACAGAGGCCATGAAGGAGTGCTGCTTACTGGCTTACTCCCAGGGCATGCTCAGATCGATTTATCTTTCTTTCTTTCTTTCTTTCTTTCTTTCTTTCTTTCTTTGTTAAAAAACTTTATCTTTTAACTATTCTTTGTGTCCATCTCCCATTCCCCCCCCCAATAAAACAAAATAAAATTTAAGAGGAAAAAAGAAGGGACCACCTCGTTCTGAAAGCTGCAGTGTGACATAGTGAGTCATGTAGTAAACCCCTGCTAGGGGAGAATGCTCTTGTACACTGTAAATATTTGTCACTCATATTAGTTTAATAAAACACTGATTGGCCAGTAGCCAGGCAGGAAGTATACTTGGGGCAACCAGACTAAGAGAATTATGGGAAGAGGAAAGGCAGAGAGGCGGTCGTCATCCAGATACAGGAAGCAAGATGAGAATGCCTCACTGAGATAAGGTACCAAGCCATGTGGTTAAACATAGTCAAGAATTATGGGTTAATTTAAGTATTAAGAGCTAGTTAATAATAAGCCTGAGTTAATAGGTCAAACAGTTTATAATTAATGTAAGCCTTTGTGTGTTTCTTTGGGACTGAATGGCTACAAGACTTTGCGGGATGGAAACTTCATCTACAAACCCCTTTATCCATACATTTTTACATGTAAGCATTCATCACAAAGAACCATTGGTCTGATTCAAGGCCCCTGGTCTCTTCTGCACTATTGATGCTCGGCCCTCACTGGGACTCTTCCTGGACATCCTGTTGCTGCCTTGTGTCATGGATGTCCTGTAACCCTGGGTCCACAGGACCATCCCACCCTCCACCTGTGCTCCAGCAGATCACAGACGGGGTGGATGTTGGGGTGGGCCAGCACATTACTCTGGTTCTAGGCCTGGGTAGTTGCAGGGTCGGTCAGTCCTCTGGTTCTCCCTTTACTTGGCCACCAGGGTGAACTCTCCACCATTGCCCTGGCTAGTTCACCCCTTGCACTGACAAGCATGGGATGGAACCAGTTCTCTGGATTTCATGTCCTGAGGGTTGTTTCTCCCACACCTATACCTTCAGGGCCAGCTCTACAGTGTTGCCCTGGTGAGGTGTAGGAGCCACTCTCCCGAGTGCTGCAGGTGATGAGGGGGCAGGAACAGTTCTCCTGCTCTTACGACCTCAGGGTCAGCTCTTCCACCTGCCTCAGGTGTTGATGAGTGGAAGCATCTCTCCCCCATCCCAGCTGCCACATGATGTATGAGTAGTGGGCCAGATCTCCCAGGCTCACAACATTGACACTGGCTCACCCACACATACCTCTGCCAACAGGGTCAACTCTACTGTGCTGCCCAGAAGAGGTGTAGGGCCCAGATTTATTTCTTATACAACCCAGGCCCACCTTCCCAGGGGTAGGACCACTTGTAATGGGTTGGCCCCTCCCACATTAATCATCAACAAAGAAAATGCCCTGCCGACTTGCCCAGAGGTCAATTTGATGAAGACATTGTCTCAGTTGGGGTTCCCTCTTCTCAGATAATTCTAGATTGTGACACACACACACACACACACACACACACACACACACACACACTACTAAGCAGGACAAAGGAGATCCACTTCTCACTCTTTTGATTCAGGTTTCTCTTCTTGCCTCACTCATCAGCTGCCTCCGAACTTTCCAGAGCTTCCCCAGAGGATGAAAAAGTAGGAGAATCTGGAGAGTACATTAATTCAGTTGTCCAATACCTGCACTGGTCTAATGTATTTTCCCCATTGCTTAACTTTTTTTTTATTGTATATTTAATTGTAGGAAAGATTTCTTGAAACTTACAAGCTCTCAGGCCATCAGCCTCACTTTTAGAGAGTTCAGAATATATATCTACTCAACATCTCTTAGTGTGTTAGCCTTCCTCATTCCAGATCCTGCAGTCAGTTCTGGGTTTTTTAGTGCCAGTCCTTCTGTTTGTTTCACCTCCCACCTCTCCTTCATGCTGTTTGCCTCAACGATTTGATTGTCTAGACTGATCAGTGTGGTTCCCTTAGCGCAATCACTGTGCTCCAGCTGTGAGCGCAGACTTTGATTACAGGGGACTTAGTGCAGAAACACACTAGATAGCTAAGTTTCCTGTAGGTTTTGGAAATTTGGGATTAGATATTGCTCTAATTAATGCTATGTAGTGAATACTTGCAAAACTTAGCCATTAGACAATAATCCCTTATTGTTTTGTGAAAGAACGAGTGGGCTGCTTGGGCTCAGCTCTACTTGGCCTCAGGTGGGTTCAGGTGGGTTCCACTGTCTCTCAGCCTGGGCCAGCAGCCCCAGAGTGAATTTGTCAGCCATATGACATGAATTCAGGAGGTCAAAACAAACCAAGGAAGTTCACATACAGCCTCTGATTGACTCATCTCATTTATATTCAATTGGTCAAAGCTAATCACAGGCTATGTCCAACATGAACGAGACGAGGCATGTAATTCTTTTACATGGAGGAAGTGGAGATTGATCAGTGATCTCATCAACAACAGCTGGTTACCTCAGCTGAGCCCAGTGGTCTTGGATGTCATGAATGAGAAAGAAAGGGATGGGGTAGATGACCGAAGAGAAAGAGAAGGACTGCATCCTTTGAGCCTTCTTGGTCTTGCTAAAGGTGTTGGGTCCTATCTAAGAGTCATGCAAAACAATTGGAAGTATTTAAACATGGACATTTGCGTATCAATTTACTTAAAGAAGATCCTGTGTAAAGGGTAGATGGGTAGAAGGAAAAAAAGCAAAGACACAGAGAAGTTAAAGCTGCTCCGATAAGTTACGATGGTTTGGGCAGGTGGTAGCAGAACAGAGGTTCACTGGTTTGAGGTGTGTTTTCAGTGTGGTTATGTTTGTTCAGGAGTTGAACACAAGTCTGAGAAGGTCTGAAGGATGACCTTGGACACCCACCACCTGTGGCAGATGAATTATGATGGGAGGATCCAGCAAAGGGACTTATTTGAAGAAGTGGATTAAAAGTTTGGTTTGAGCATTCTGAACTCCATATGCGTATGGGACAATACTCATAAAACATCTTCAGATAAACCTAACAGGCAACATGCCAGGTCTATATGAACGAAACTATAAACCTCTACTGAGGGCCGTAAAAGGAGATTTGAATCAATGGGGTGTCAAACTTTGCACCTGGGTGAGAAGACGCCAGCTGTAAAGACGTCAGCTCCCCCTAAATAAATCTATACATTCAATGTGGTTTCAACTCAAACCTCAATACCGCTTTGTCCTTAAGACTTGGAACAATTACCAGGAATGTTCTCTGAAATAAGAATAATGAGAACTTATTCTGCATCATATGTTACGGCGAGTTATAAAACAATGAAATTTACAGCAGCCGCAGCTGGAGGGATAGACAGATAGATCAATGGCATGGAACAACGTGTAGCAGTCCACCCAAGGATGGATGAGGATTTAGTACGTTACAAAGAGAGCACAGGGGTGTGGGAGAAGAGGCAGATTATTCAGTAAGTGGTTTAAGGACCGTTTGGAGAAGCATTTGTACATCATTTGTGGGGCACTGCCTCTCCCTTTATGTCAGCTGTATGTAGTTTCATTCTAGAATAGTTCAATAAGCTATATTCATATTAAGAGGCCAGTAAGTTGGCTCAGTGGAAAAGGGTTCTTGCTTTCAAGATGATGACCTGAGTTCCATCTCTAGGACCCACATGATAGAAAAAGAACTGACTCCTATGAATTCTATTATGACCTCTACAGACATGCTTGTATACATGTTCACATGCACACACACACATACATACATACAAATAAGCAGACTTTTAAATGTTATATTCACCTTGATATATTTTTAGGGTTTTCTGGTTTTCTTACAAACAATAGCTTTAGAAGATGTTTAGTTGCTGGAGAGATGGGTGTGTGATTAAGATCACTGGCTGCTCTTCCAGAGGACTGGTAGATTTCCAGTACCTACACGGAGGCTCATAGCCATCTGCAACTCCAGTTCCAGAGGATGTGATGCCCTCTGCTGGCTCCTATGGCCATTGCACACGGTGTAATACATACAAGCAGGCAAAACTTCCAAACACATACACTGGCAATAAAAAAATTTAGAAAGAAAACGTTTACATACCATCCTTAGGCAAATGTGTGAATTCCTTTCTAGGATAGACTCCGAAGAATGGGTTTGTTCGTAAAGTATGTACTTACGAAATGTTTCTAAATGTCCCTTTGAAATTGTATACTACACCACGGCTTCAGTGAAGAAGGAAAGAAAGAAAAATCAAACTCAAATAAAATAGATCAAGTTAATAAAAATGAAAGCAGAAATAAGCAAAAGAAATGAATCTTGAGATCAATAAAAGCCAGAGTTGGATTTTTGATAGAATGTCAAAACACATAAATTGTTTGTTAGGATGGTCATGGCAAGGACAGAGCGTCTGGAATACAGAGGCATTTTCAAAGAGCTGGGGGCTGTTTTGCCCAGCACTCAGCTGAAGTCAGAAGGTAAGACAAACCCCCTGGGATGGGAATGTCCACGGGGAGGTCTTTGGAGGCGTGTGTGTGCTGAGGGTGGAGCAGACGCTCTGGAAACTCTGGCTTCTGTTCAGCTTGGACTCTCAGCACTGCTTCTTAAACTAGGGTAGTTTACATGAGAAATGCCTTTAAACTACACTGCCACCCTTGGGGTGATGAGATCCCCAGCCGGGATTGGGATCAGCCAGTTTACGTTGCTCTGGTGAAACCCCGAGCCTCTTATTGGAATATCAGGAGGGATGGCATACATGCTTTAAAATGCTAGCCTCCCTCTCCCCTTTAAAGAAATATATAAAACATTTAATGGAGCATGTATAGTTGAAAATCCACATATAATAAATGTATGGATGATGTGATTCAACTATATAACTTTATACCCATCCATTTGAAAACCTTAGATGAAATGGACAAAAATGTCAAGGAAAATATAAATTTCCAAAATTGGCCCAAGAAAAACCAATAGAAAACACTCATAAAAAAATAGAGACGGCAGTTAAAGGACCATCTACCAATCTGCCCTTCCTTTCTGTCGTCCACAGCACAAGCCCTTGGTAGTTATAGGCGGGTTCTCTCTGATCCCAGGAAAGAACCCGGTTCATCTTATATTGTAGAGCAGAGAAAAATGTAGGAACTACCTCTCTTATTTTATAAGGCCAGTTTATTTCTGATACCAAGACGAGAAAATAAAATTACAGGCTAATACAGGAGGAAACAATTTGATAAAATACTAAGTAATTGAATCTAGCGGCCCATTAAAAGCATAGTATGTCTCATTCAAGTAGAATTTATGTGAGTAACTCAAGCTTTGGGACCAGTGAGGACTACCTGTGAGCATCACGTGACTTACAGACAGAAGGGAGGCAAACACTGCCTGCGATGCTCCACAGTGAGACCCAGATAAAAAAGTACCCACCCTAAAAATATACAACCAATGCCACACAATCCAGGGAGCATATTAAAAATATTGTCTTACGTAGAAAGCCTCATTTTGCCACCTGCTTTGATTACCTGGGGTTGCAGTTCCAGTGCCCGCCTAGCCAGCACTATGAGAGGAAGTATAAGGGAACATGCTGGGCAGGCGTGTAAACCTCCCAGAACAGTCTAAGTGGGAGCCGTGTTCTCTGTGTCTACCTGGCAATCTTCACACTCCCTCAAACACAGAAGGAGCCCACTCTAGTTCCTCTCCTGTAACTCAGTCACAAACATGAAGTAACCTCCCCTAGCTACACGTGTTATGAGTTCAGTAGCTGATTTTAGCCAGGTCTCCCACGGTGAGCCTTGGGTTTTGTCTATTTCTTGGCTGCATGCAAAGCTTTTTCGCCCGTGTCGCTGTGTTCCCAGGTTCATTTCCACATCTTGAACTGCTAGACTAAAAAGAGCCCAGCTGCCCAGCAGATGGGCAGTTAAGAAGATTATGGTTTGATCTGAACTCCGAAGCAACCTGGCAAAGGAAAGTGATTGTTATTCATACATGTACAACTTGGATGCATTGAGGGAGTTATACTCAATGAAAAAAAATGTCATGAAATCCCGAATGGTACGATTTCATTTATGCAGCAGTTAAATTGTACTTTTTCCCCAAATTTTTTGGAGTACAATTGACAGATAACACACACACACTTAAAAAAATCTTTTAAAAATGATTTATTTATAAATAATTTATTATTTTATAATAATACGTTATTATTATAATATAATATTATAAATAAATATTATAAATTTATTTATAATCCTTCTCATTTTAATTGTCTGGATAGAAATGTATTATACATTTATCCCCACCCCTACCTTCCCCCCCCCTCCCCTTCCACCCTACCTCCTGTTCCCCAGACTCCCAGTTTACTCAGGAGATCTTGCCTTTTTTCCCCCCTTCCTAGACAGATCCATGTATGTCTCTCTTAGGGTCCTCTTTGTTACCTACTTTCTCTGGGATTGTGGCCTGTAAGCTGGTTGTCCTTTGTTTTATGTCTAATATCTACTTATGAGTGAGTAAAATTATGTTTGTCTTTCTGGGTCTGGGTCTGGGTTACCTCACGCAGGACGGCTTTTTCTAGTTTTGTCTGTTTGCTTGCAAATTTCAACATGTCATTTTCTTTTTTTTTTTTTTTACCACTGAATAGTACTCCATTGTGTAAATATATTTTCCTATCCATTCTTCAGTTGAGGGGCATCTAGGTTGTTTCCAGGTTCTGGCTGTTATGAATAATGCTGCTATGAACATAGTTGAGTAAGTGGACCTTGTGGTGTGAGTGTGCATCCTTTGGGTATATACCCAAGAGTGCTATTGCTGGGTCTTGAGGTAGATTGATTCCCAATTTTCTGAGAAATCACCATATTGGTTTCCAAAGTGGCTGTACAAGTTTTCACTCCTACCAGCAATGGAGCAGTGTTCCCCTTACTCCACATCCTCTCCAGCATAAGCTGCTATCAGAGTTTTACACTCTCTCTTGAAGTATACAGTGTGATGTCTTTATATGTATGTATTACGAGATGATTATGGATTATGGCCTATTGATTTGTCGATCAGTTTGTACAGGGACTTTTTTTTGGGGGGGGGTGAGTATTCAAGACTCACTTCTCTTAGTAAATTTGTGGTATAGATACATATGCACTAACTGTACTTTAGGTCATAAGAATGCATAACTTATGCTGAAACTTTATGCCATTTCCTTAGCAGTTCCCCACTCCACCATCCCAGGCCTTGCCAGTAGTTATTCTGCTTGTGTCTATGAACTCAGCCTGCTTTGATTCCACATGGGAGGTCATGCAGCATTTCCTTCTGTTTCTGGCTTACTTAACTTAGGTGTATTTGCACATTACAAAGCACTTGTCTTTTTAAAAGTAGCCTAGTACTCCATCATGTGTTGATGTCTGTCTGTACCTATGAATCTCTCAGCCTGCCCATTACATTTTCCTCATCCGCCCATCCATCTATCCCTGCATCATTAGCTGATTCCTCATCTTGGCGACTCTGAAAACCACTGCAGTGAACTCTGTGGTATAGCGCTCTCTGAGATGCTAATTTCTTGTTCTTTGGATTCGTACTCAGAAACAGAATTCTGGTTTACATGGTAACACTCTCTAAACTTTTGAGGAGCCCCTCTGTCATTTTGCATTCATAAATTTATGCTCCCAGAAGGAGTGAGCAACGGTTTGTACACAACCTCACCACATTAGTTGCTGCTTGTCTTTTTTCTGGGTTACTGATTTTGACGGGTATGCAAAGGACACCTTAGGGTTGTGTGTAATTGTCATCTCTTTCAGCAGCTTTGACCAGTCATCCCACCCAGACATTCTAAGCAGAATGACCAGTGAAGTCTGCAGGGGCCTTGCCTGTTTCCTGTGTGTGCAGAGATGGGCATGAACCCCAGGTTCACTGGGGCAGACCTGCTGCTTGGATTTTAGGAGATGGGACCTGGATCTACCGAGGTTGGTCTCAGGAAGGGTCTATGGGATCTGATTTGGAGTTTGCATCCACTGGAGCGTAACTGGACTCCGGGATGCTACCTTTCACATACTAAGTGAATCCTCTCATGAATTTAATACATAATTCATCATTATTTTTGCATTTCTAAAAAAATCTACTCGTGACTTATTCTTTTATGTTTCATTGAACATGACTTATTAATATTTTATTCAGGAATTTTGCATCCATTTTAAACCATGAAAATGGCCACTGGCTTTTACTCTATTTTGTTTCCGTCTTAAGGCTTTGTATAGTGGAAAAGATTTGAGAACTCTGGATTGTAGTAATATGAGCGGCGGGGCTGCATCCCCAGCACCCCAGCCGCCTGGCTAGCTTATGCCCCGAAATAATTACATGGACCCTGTATTCTTTTAAACACTGCTTGGCCCATTTCTATCTAGCCTCTTCTCCGCTAACTCTCGCACCTGGACTAGCCCATTTCCAATCAGGTGTGTAGCACCCCAAGGTGCGCTTACCGGGAAGGTTCTAGCCTACGTCCATCCTGGGTCAGAGCTTCATCGCGTGTGTCTGCCCTGGAGAGCGGAGCATGGCCTCTCTGAGGCGTCTGCTCCCGAGAGGAGAGCTATCGAGTCTGAGCTCACTTCCTCTTCCTCCCAGCATTCTGTTCTGTTTACTCCACCTACCTGTGTTCTAACCTATGAGGGCCAGCCAAGCAGTTTATTTTTTTAACCAATGACCTTCCTCCATCACTGGATAAAACTGAAGGGCACTTCTTTAAGGTATGTGCATGAGTGTATACATCTAAGTGTGCACTTATGCATATGATCATATGTATGAGAATGTATGCATGGGGGTGTTCATGTGTATGTACCATGAAGAAGCATTCCAAGTAACCAGTGGGTATAGAGACAGCCTAGGAGCAGGGAATCTATATACAGGTGACACACAGTATATTAGTGATTAAAAATATCAGCAGTTTAAGACAATGCATATTTATTCCCCCAGTTTGTGTGGTGACAAGCCTTGCCATAGCTTAGGCAGGTCTTTTGCTTAGGAACTCACAAAGCTGAAAAGAGATGTCTCCAAGGGTTTGGTCCATGTGCTCACGTGTGTATGTGTGTATGTGTGATATGTATATGTGTGTGTGTGTGCATGTACACATGCATGTGCAGAGGCTAGCTAGAGGAGGGCGTGGAGTATCTTGCTTTATTGACATCTGCCTCCATTCTCTTAGCTCAGGACCTCTCACTCGGCCGGGTAAGTAGAAATCCAGTCTACCACCAAATATTTGCCCACAAAACTTGTTATTTTTATAAAGTATAAGAAAAAACCCAAATGTTCTAGTTTGCTTTCTCTTGCTGTGATAGAACACTGATGAAAGCTGACTTAGAGAACAGAGGGTTTATTTTCTCTTACAGGTTATGGTACAGTCATCAAGGGAAGCCAGAGCAGGAACCTGAAGGCAGTAACTGAAGCAGAGACAATGGAAGAATGCTGCTCACCCTTTTGCTCCCCTGGCTTGCTCAGCTGCTTTTCTTATACACCCTATGCCCACCTGCCCAGGGATGGCACTGGTCACAATAGGCTGGGCCCTCCTCTATTTACTTTTTTTAAATTAAATTTTTAATTTTTTTTACATACCAACCAGAGTTTCCCCTCTCTCCTCTCCTCATGTTCCCTCCCTCCACCCCCTTTCTACCCTCTCACCCAATCCACTCCTTAGAAAGGGTAAGTAAGGTCTCACATGGGAGTCAACAAAGCCTGGCATACCAAGTTGAGGCAGGACCAAGCCCCTCCCTGCCTGCATCAAGGCTGAGCAAGGCATCTCATCCCACCAAAAAGTCAGCTCATATGCCAGGGAGAGATCCTAGTCCCACTGCTAGAGGTCCCACTCAACTGTCGCCCACATGCAAAGGGCCTAGGTTTGTTCCATGCAGTCTCCCTAGTTGGTCTAGAGTCCATGAGTTCCCACAAGCTCGGGTTAGCTGTCTCTGTGGGTTTCCCTATCATGATATTGACCCTTTTGCTCATTTAACACCTCCTCCCTTTCTTCAACTGGACTCCTGGATCTCAGCCCAGTGCTTAGGTGTGGATCTCTGCATCTGCTTCCATCAGTTACTGGATGAAGGTTCTATGATGATAATTAGGGTAGTCACCAATCCGATTACAAGAGAGATCCAGTTCAGACACACTCTCCACTATTGCTGGGAGTCTTAGCTGGGGTCATCCTTGTGGATTCCTGGGAGTTTCTGTAGCACCAGGTTTCTTCTTAGCCCCATAATAGTCCCCTCTATCAAGATACCTCTTTCGTTGTCTATTTACAATTAATAAGATACCCCAAAAACATGTCCATAGACCAATCTGATGGAGGCAAATTCTCCATGGAAGGTCCTTTTTTTTTTCCAGGTAAATTAAGTAGACAACCACAATTAGCCACCACACCAAACTCTTGCAAAAAAGCCCAAATCAGAAGAGAAATTTCCAAGTCACTAAATGCAAAAATGACCAACTGAAAATTGAGCTCAAGAGAATATCATTACTCAGTGGTAAGTGGTATTCAGAGATCAAAGACGCCATCAGAATTCTAAAAACTGCTAAGCAAAATAGAACTCCATAGCCTATAATGTTGGAGTATTTTCACAGGACATGAATCACCCAGCAAGAGGCATGAGGAGGTGAAAACCGAGTTAGAAAACTTGGCACAAAGAGCTCTTCCAGAGTGCAGAACAAAAAGATGGAGAAATGTAAACTGTAAGTCATGGGCTAGAATATGGGAGGATGGACTGTTTGCTGTGTTACAAAATCAGTGTCCTGGCAGAGAAGGAGGTAGCAGAGACCAGAGGGAACAAGGACAGAAGTGAGGGGAGACTTCCAGAATGGGAGACGGACTCCCGGAATGCTGGGCAGCTTCCACAGTGCCATGCTGATGGATTAGTGAAACTCTAAGAATAAGGAAAGCATTCTGAACTTTTCAGTGGGAAGAAACAGGGTCTCATGACTATAAAGAGAACGGGATTGGCACCAAACTTCGCAGCAGCGATAATGAAAACGAGGAGAAAAATATAACTAAAAATTCTAAGAAAAAAACTTATTTTCTACCTGAATTTCTGTCAGTTAAACCATCAATCAAATGTGGGGAATGGAAAGTTTTCATAGACCTGAGTGTTTAAGGATTTTATTACTCAGGGCTCTTCTCTGGGAGCATTAATTAAGGATGTATTCCCACAAAATAGAAATAAATGAAAGAAAAAAAAATCCGAGACACTACAAACAAAAACAAAACTCAGTGTTGACTCTATGAATCAATAAGTTTAACACATCGGGGAGCAATTGGGAATGAAAACCCAGCTGTTTCCAGTAAGGAAGTATGAGTTTAAACTACGAGGCAAGAGGAAAAAGACAAGAGCTATCAAGGTCTCAATGTTGATTAACTACCACCAAGGAGAGAAGAATATATAGTTTGGAGTCAACTTAAGGATACCACTAGACGGGAAATGTGTCTCTCTGTGTGTATGTGTGTTTAAATAACTAAGAAAAACTGAAAAAAGAAATGTCAAAGGGGAGGGTTCCTGGGACCTGACCCCTCCCTGCTGATAGAGTCTAAGAGTTGAGGGGTGTCACTGTTTTTAGTTGTGTACCTGTTAGTGAGCCCCCAATCTCCAATGTTCGGAGGCAAACTTGTGGTCACACAGATGGCCCTGGTTAAACTCAGTGGGTTACAAAACTAACAAAAAACATGAATATGGGAAAGGACCTGTGAGGAGGAGGGCAATGGGAGGGGCGATCAGAATATATTATACATACAGGACATACATGAAACTGTCCAAAAACAATTTAAAAGAAAATACCATCAGTCCCATAGAAGTTAGAAAAAGTATATATAAGGTCAAAAAGCATAATAATAGCAAATATGAATCATGATTCCTGGTGGCCAATTAAATGAAAAATTAGTATTTAGAGTAAATGTAAGCGAGTTAAACTCTTGCTTTAAAATGTGGACAATGCAGCCACAATTTACTGAGTATTAACCTTGATTTAAATGCTGCACAGGCCACTTTAAATGGATAATTTCATTTAGAGCCCACAATAAACTCGGAAAGCTTCTCTTTTCAGTTTTATAAGAAAGACACAAAGCCGAAGGCAGGGAGGGGTTGAATCATTTGCTCAAATGCAGAAGTCAGCCACAAAGCAGGCTTTTCAGAGCTTAGCTCCGGGCCTTGTTCCTCGGCACTCGATTCGCATGTTATGTGTAAGATGTAACGGCAAAGCGACGTTAAAGTCGGAAAATAAAGCACTGGAGAAAGGACCCATCAGGTGAATGCTCAAAACTGAGAGGCAGGGCAGTCGTTAATGCCCATGTCCCGGGTGGGTCCTGCTATGGTGCAATTCCGCCTGTCTTAAACATGTGAGTGAGAAGTCCATTGTGGCAAGAACGACTGTGTATGTAGATGATTCAAGTTGCTGTTTAAGGCCATTTCAGTGCTGCAATTGAAAAAGATTTAAAAGATAAGGCACGGACGCCATCCCTGGTATATAGAAAGTTATCCATTAAGCCGGGAGTCGATAGGCTCTCCGGAGTCTAATGCGAATCAAGAGCGGGAAGGAGGATGCTGTGAATTATGTTAGGTGAATACGAAACTCAGCCCTAAGCATGGAAATAAAATGGGGAACGCTTTTCAATAGAGGTGTCACCCAGCACCTTCTCTCATCACACTTTGACAATTTCCCCTTTCTGTGGGAGTGATGAGGGTGTGGGACCAGGAGGCCCTGTTCAAGACTGACAGTGTCAGTCACATGCCTCCTGTTCAAAGCGGTGAGATGTTTTCAGCCAGAAAGGAAAAGGAAAAAAAAAAAAAAGAACCCTCAACTTTTCTTATTTCATCCTAGCTGGGTTGTCTGTCCCTTTGCAGTTGCTATGACAACAGCTGCTCTCCTCCTTCTTCATTTGGATCTATTTCCAAATGGAGAACAATGAATGCAAAAGATCAGAAAATGGGAAAGGCAAGTAGGCATTAAAGGCATTAGAATTATTTACTCTGGAGAGGAGAATGCTAAGAGGTGGCAATTATGGTGTTCTGGGCTATTAAAGGTTACTACTACAGAAGTAGTTCCCTGCTTGGGCCCAAGATAAAATCAGATTTATGATAACTGTAGGAAAATAACTTTAGGGAGAAAAAGTCCCTTAGCCAAAGTTCTGTGGGCCTTTTTGCCTTGGCGGGGATACACACATATAGAAAGGTATGTGCGGGGTAGAGATCAATCTTAGGAATTTTTTTGAGATAGGATCTCTCTCTGGCATCAGAGGCTTGTCTGGTAGCCTAGGCTGCTGGGCAGTGAGTACCAGGCAGTCTTCTGTCTGTCTTCCCTGGGCTGAGGTTAAGGGTGTATCACCAAACATGGATTTTTTTTGCATGAACACTGCTAGGGATCAAAGTCAGGTCCTTATACTTGTGAGACAATCACCTTGTCTGTGGAGATATATCCATAGCGCTCAAGTGGATTATGATCTCAGTCTCTGCAGAGACCCTGTAAGGGGGGCATTACCATTATCTCCATTTTACAGCTGAGAAAACTGAGAGTCGGAGAGCTTAGTTATTTGCCCAAGGTCACATAGCTAGTGAATTCAGAGCTTGGACTTGGGCCCAGCAAGCCTGTATTTCTCCCTAACAGCAACTTCTCTCTTGGCTCCTATTTCATCGGGGACTAGAAAAGAATGCTGGGTAAGGCCTTGGCTAACATGAATTCTAATCTTATTTATTCACTAAGTGGTCATTTAACATCTATTTATTTATTTAATATTTATTTATTTATTGACTTTATTGAGCACCAACTCAGTTGAAGGGGCCACAGCACAGTGGCTGTGCTTTCAGAGAAGTCTGACTGAGGGAAGGCAAAATGACTCAACTCATTGATTGAGGTTTTGGTCAAACCACAGGAGCCACAATCTGCAGGAGAAGATGAAAATGATGCAGTCTGTCTGTGCCTCAGTGTCCTCACCCATAAAATAACCAGGATAAGGGTTACAGTAAGTATTAAATGAGTCTGTAAGTAAAGGCTCTCAGGACAATGTCTGGCTTATAAGGGCTAAGTGATAGGTTTAATCAGGCCCTCGTTTCTTCCTTAATAACAATCAGGAATCTAGGAGTAGGAGCTATTTGTTGGGTGCCTACCATATGTAGCCAGGCCTGGAGAAAGCAGCAGAGATCAGGAAGCACAAGGTCTCCAAAAGCTTGCAGTCTCATGCGGGACCACTGACAGCAAGAAAGAAATAAATCAGAGTAGGTTCCGGTGCCCATCAATGCTATGAAGAGGAAAGACTAGGCAATCAAATGAGAACGTGATGGAGGGGTGTAGCAGAGAGTAAAGGATGCACTTCAGTCAGGAGGGTAGGGACCACCACCGTTGAGGAAAGAATTGGCCATGGGTGGGTTTAGAAGTGTCATCAGAGCAGGAGGGCAGAAAAGGTAAGTTTGGAGTGAGCTTGGTGGTGAGGTAATAGGTTTGGAACGCAGACGTTGGTATAATTAATCTGGTGTTAACTTGACTGGGCCGAGAGACGCCCCAGGAGATGATACAGTGCTGGATTACACATTGCCAGATGTGGGGATTTTGACCTAATGAAAGGATCCCTTGACTGATTCATAGTGTGAGGGTATATTGGATGGTAGTGCAGGGTAGGCGATGGAACCTTTGGAGGAAGTATGCCAGTGGAGGGGTGCACTTGGGGCTATGCCTTGCCCTGGCTCCTTCCTGTATCTCCTGCCAGTTCTTCCTGTCAGGTGAGATGTGAAGAACAATCTCGCCACACCCAAGCCCATGAGGCCTATCTACCATGGACTGAACTCTCTGAAACCATGAACCAAAATAAATCCCTCCTTTAAAAAGTTAATTCAGCATTTGGTCACAGCAGTGAGAATGGCAATTAACCAGCAACCCAAGTAGTGTCAGCGGTAGAAGCTGAGGCGTGGCTTCAGGTGAGCTTAGAATTTGGAGTGAGACACAGCATCACACGCAGGGCTTACTGCTGACGCCCAGTGGTCCAGGTCGTGGATGCTCTAAGCATACTGCAATGCATGGACAGCTCCAACACACATGATGATCCATCTCCAAGGTACCAAACTGAGAAACCCTGACACCCCCACGCCCTGCACCAGGACTAGAGCTTATAGACCAAAGAAAGGGGGCCTGGACTTTGCTCGGCAGGAGAATCTGTCAATGGTTTGAAACAGTGTAGTGTCTTGATGGGACTTCCATTTCAGAGGACAGGCGGCTGCTGGGTAGGAAACGGATAGCAGTGCATCCGGAGTGAGAAGCAGGGAGACTGATGGGGATTTGTGTGTGTGTGTGTGTGTGTGTGTGTGTGTGTGTGTGTGTGTGGTAATGGGGATTGAACCCTCTGCGGATGTGAGGGAATCACTCTCATTCTGATTTTTATTTTATTTCTTATTTTGAGACAGAATCCCACAGGGTGGCCTTGAGCTTGCAGTATTCCTACCTTAGCCTCTGAGTAGCTGGAATTACAGTCCTGGGCCACCAGGCCTGGCTATTGGTGGCACACGTAGATCAGATGAATGGAGATGGTAGCTTGGGTTAGTGGAGCGGTGGTGGAGTTAAGTACAGTTGGCAAGACATGAAAGGCCAGCTATTCATGTCTCAGGAAAGGACAGGATGTGGGGACCTGGGTGAAAGACAAGAGTGACTGTCAGGTTGTTACTTGAATAGCCCCGCAGGTCAGAGCCATTAACCTGAGGGTGCTGGGCAAGACAAGAGCTCTCTCCTTGATATTAGGACTTGACAAGGCTCTTAGTTGCTCAAAAAGTGATATCATATAGGCTGTGGTCAGTGCAATTGTGTAAGTGACCCTTGTGGGACCTTCTTCTCTTTCTCTAGGGCATGAGCAGTGAATGGCCTCCAAAAGTCTATGATCCTAGTGTTGATAAGAAGTGGTATACTGATTTGTGTGTGTGTGTGTGTGTGTGTGAACTTGACACAAACTGGGTCATCTGGGAAGAGGGAACTTCAGATGAGAAACTATCTCCATCATATTGGTTTGTATGCAGATCTTAGAGCATTCTCTTCATTAGGGTTGAGATGGGAAGGCTCAGCTCACTGAGGGCTGTACCATGTGAGTAATCCTATGGTTTTAGGTTGCATAGGAAAGCAGGCTGAGCAAGCTGTGTAGAGCAAGCCAGCAGAGTTCCTCCGTTGCCTCTGCTTTAGTTTTCTGTCTTCAGGTCTTAAATTCCTGCTCTAACTTTCTTTCACAGTGGACTACAAGCCCTAAAATGGAACACTCCCATTCCACCCTAAGTTGATTTTTGGTCAGGGTGCCTATCACAGAAAGAGGAGTCTAACCAGAGTACCTGGAGAGGAGGGATGGGGCTTTGCGGGATTTGATAGGCTCTGAATCCCCCTGTTCAAAGAGGCATCTGCATTCACTGAATTTGCCACTGAAAGTTCTCTATTGAAAAAAAAAATGACAGGAATTGAGAGAATGAGACCTATTATGTAGAACCAGCGTGAGTTGGGAGTTGAGTGCAAGGGAGCACTCCAAGAACTAGATCTGGGATCCCCAGTCACAGCAGGAGGTGGGTAGAAACAGAACACTGTCCTGCAGCTAAAATGGCCATTTCAAGCTCAGGGAGAAGATGGAGCTGGAGGAAGGTCCAGCTCAAGATCCGCGTTAACCTTTTTCCCACTGGTGTGACCCTCTTCTCCATATTTCCTCTCAAATCCACACATGCGTGTCTGTGACAAAGTCTGGAAATACGAAGCAGGCACATGTCTTGTTAAATTCCTGAGCTGTTTTCCTGGTATATACCCACAGGCTGAAGGTTACCTGGAGCCAAGAGAGCCGAGACTTCTGTTGTCTTTGCAGAAATGAGATGCTTGAGAGGAAATTTCTTTCTGTTTGTATTTTTAAGGGGCGTATAGTCTGGAAGGCACCCACTCTCTGATTGTGTGCAGGAGGGGCCAGGAAGCCCCCTAGAAATCACCAGCTGAACGTCTGGTAATTAAAGGGAGACAGTCAAGTATCCCAGAGGACCAGGGCTCATGGGAAAAGCAGAGTGTGATCTTTCCTGGTAGCTACTTACTGGAGATAATGAAAGGAACCTTGTCTTCATGAAGTGTCTTGAAGCCAGTGACAGAGGCCAGAAAGAGCACTGTTTCCACATTTTG
The DNA here is from genome assembly GCF_018167655.1 of Microtus oregoni. Taxonomy (NCBI): domain Eukaryota; kingdom Metazoa; phylum Chordata; class Mammalia; order Rodentia; family Cricetidae; genus Microtus; species Microtus oregoni. The sequence continues at coordinate 21,272,647 of NW_024543075.1, read as the reverse complement.
CTGATTTTATTGATTTTATTGGATTGACAAAGCTCGGAGTGAACCTTAGTTGGCCAGGCATGGTTGTGCATGCCTATAATACCAACACTGGGAGACAAAGGCAGGAGGATCTCTAGGTAGAGCCCAGCTTGCGTTATAATAGGGAGACCCTGTCTTTTTTTTCTTTTGTTAAACTTAGAATTTTTTTTCATAAAATACATTTTGATTATGGTTTCCCTTACCCCACTCCTTCCAGCTCCTTCCTACCTCCCCTCCTGTCTGGATCCACACCTTTTCTGTCTATCATTAGAAAACAAACAGGCCTCTAAGGAAAAATAAAAAATAAAACAAAAACAAACAACTCGGAATAGGACTAAACAAACAGAAGATGAAAAGAACCAAAGGAAAAGCCTAAGAAATGCATAAACGATGAGATACATATGCTGGCACACTCAGGAATCTCTAGAAAACACAAGACCGGCAGCCAGAATAGACACACAAAGACCGGTAAGGTTAAAAAAGTGCCTTACACAGCATTATGTGACAAAGACCCTTCAAGGATGCCATTGAGTTCATTTTGTGTTGGTCATCTACTGTTGGGCATGGGGCCTACCCTTAAAAGTGGTCTGTTTCCTGAGCGAGATTCGCCTAGAACAAACCAAGCCCTTATTTGTAAGTGATTACCAATTGGAGATAGCTTCTGGGTTAGGGATGGGGGTGAGCACCCACTTCTTTCGGCTCAAGGACCCCATCTGGTGCAGGTGCTGTGCATGTTCTCTCAGTCTCTGAGGTCATATATATGCTGGTCTTGTTGTGTCCAGAAGGTGTCCTCCATCCCACCCCAGCTCTTTCTGCCTCCTCAGGTTCTGAGGCCTGAGGGGGCTGGGAGGGATTTCCGGGACATCCCATTTAGGACTGAATGTTCCAAGCTCTCTCACTCTGCACCACATTGTCTGGTTGTGAGTCTCTGCATTTGTTCCCCTCTGCTGCAGGAGGAAGCTTCTCTGATGATGACTGATCAAGACAGGAATCTATGAGTTCAGCAGAATGTCAGGAGGAATCATTTTATCACTACATTCCTTTAGCAGAACACTAGTACTTGATTTTCCCTTAGGTCCCTGGCCTAGCTAGAGCACTGCTTGCTCTCCTGAAGGTCCTAAGTTCAATTCCCATCAACCACATGGTGGCTCACAACCATCTGTAATGAGATCTGGTGCCCTCTTGAGGAAGAGACACGGTCAGTCGTCCTCATCAACTTAGACCATGAAATCCAATATGGGCAAGTTCAACAGAACCGCCATATACTGGCTGCCTGTGCATGCTTCAGCATTGCCAGGGCATAAATTTCATTCATTCATTCATTCATTCATTCCCTGGCCTATCTAGTCTCAGGTTCTTGGCCACCCAAGCAGCTTTGGGTGTAGATTCCACCTCATGGAGGGGCCTGAATGCAAATAAGAACCCTGTCTTTTTTAAAAAAGCAAATCATTTATGGGAAAGGAAAAAGGGAGATTAAAGTTGAAAAATATTTTTTTTCATATACTGGTTATCTTAGTCACTGTTCTATTGCACACCATGACCAAGGCAACTCGTCTAAGACAAACATTTAATTGTGAGTTTGCTTACAGCTTCAGAGGCTTAGTCCATTATCATCATGGTGGGGAACATAGCAACATGCATGCTGCCTTTGGAACAGTAGCAAGAGCTATATCCTAATCCATTGGTGCATACACATACACACACACACACTCGTGGGGGCTGGTGGGATGGGGTTTTGAATCTTCAAAGTCCATCCCCCAGTGACATGCTTCCTCCAGCAAGGCCACTCCTCCAAATCCTTCTCAAACAGTTCCACTCCCTGAAGAGCAGAACTATACTCTTATTCAAGCCACCACATCAATATTATGAGAATGAATGTCACAGTGAAATTAGGGTCTGAGGCCGCTGTGTTAGCTTTCTAGTCCAGGAAGTTTCTGGCACAAATACCTAATCTGTTATCGTGGCAGAGAAGCACTCATAGGCAGGTATAAGTGAATGAGTGTGACTGTGTTCTCGAGAAAGTGTTCTCTTTATAGAAACAGATGACAAGCTGTGCTTAACCATGTGAGCAGAGGTTCGCAAACCCTGGCTGCAACACGGTGGATGCTTCATAGCCATGGCGATGCCAGTTCTATTTCCAGGAATTCTAAGTGTGATCTCTGTGGGGCCTGGCATGCATCCATTCCATTCAGATAATTTAAGGTGCAACCAGAGCTTAGTTATAATGCGATTGGACTTGTAGGTTTAATTAGTTACACCAAGGATTTGCATATGTGCATGTATATGTGTGTGTGTGCGTGAGAGAGAGAGAGAGACAGAGACAGACAGACAGACAGAGAGACACACACACAGAGGGGAGGGGAATACTCATTCCTGGCACAATTCTTAGAGATATTGACTTCATTTGTCTGGTGTAGTCTAGGGATCATAAATTTTCAAAGTCTTCTATGTCAGGTTTCCATCACTGTGACAAAGCATCCAAGAAAATCTATTTAAAGGAGAAAAGATTGATCTTGCCTATGGGTTCAGAATTTTCAGTTCATGGCCACTTGGTTGTATTGTTTCTGGGACTGTGGGAAAAGCAGAGCATCAAGGCACGCTGTAGAGCAAGGACATTGGTCAGGAAGCAGATAAAGAGAGGGAGGGGGCAAGGGACAGAGAGGAAAGGTTGATCACAAAAATACCCTCTAAAGGTAACACTCCAGAGACCCACCTCCTCCAATGAAGCTCCACCTTTTAAAGCTTATAACATTCCTCCAAACTGTTAAGTTATAAATTTCCACATGAATTAATTCATTGCTGGAATTATAGTGCTTATAACCCAGTCACCTTCCAATGACACCACCTCTGAACATTGTTGCACTGGAGTCCAGGCTTTTTGGGGGGCATTTCAGATCAGAATGATAATACCCCCCAATTAGTTTTATTGTGAAACCAAAGCTGAAAACCATGGACATGGATGATGAGACAAATGGCGATTTCAATATTGTCTGATAATTGCAGGACAAGAGTAATTTCCAGAAGTGAATTGTTTGTCACCTGAACAAACATTTATGTGCTCTGTGCTTTTATTACTATTTATTACTATGTGCTCAGCAGGCATAGTGTTTATTTTCTAAGACAGAGATTATTAATCTCACTCTAGAGTCAAGGCAACCGAGGCACGGAGAGCTCATCTGGGACAGGAGATAATGTTTCAGGGAAGCTTTTGATGAGAGAGCATGATGCACCAGGGAGCGGACACCCAAAGTTTACACATAAGAGATCCAAGTGAATATGGTGGAGGAGGGTAGGAGAAAAAACAGGACAGCCTGTGCCCATCCCAGAGAGTGACAACTGTGAGCAGTGAGGCAGAGGTTGACTGGGGTATACACGAGCTGTGTCCTTGTTAACCTCAACGCGAGCCATTTTTAGTGGACCACTGGGACGAAATCATTTAAGGAGTGAACGAAAGGAATGAAATAGAAATTTGATGTGGGCTGATTCTAGATGAAACTTCCTTTGAAGAAGAAAAGAAATGTGGGAAGGTAATAAAGAATGATGGCATGGAGGACGAGAGTGGCTTAAAGTGACAGGCACTCGAGTTGGTATGAAGTGTTAGGCAGAGTGGGCATAGGGGCAGGGCCCTGGTGATGAAAGACACCAGACATAGCCTGGGTGAGCAGCTGGGCCATGAGAGGCAGACATGGGGTATAGAATGTGGGGGCAGCTGTTGGGGGCAAGATTTTCTTTTTCTGGGAAGAAGATTGTAGAAGTGGAAATGCTTTGTAGCTGAGTAGGCGGGGAGATGGAGGAAGACCTGGAGGATGGGTCTTCCCCCCTCCCACGATGAGACAGTTTTGGTTCTCAGAAACAGACACTATAAACTCACTTGAGAGAGTTTATCAATTAAGAGTGTGGACAGAAATCTGAGTATAGGTGCTGATCCTAACAGGTATCCCCTAGTTCTCAAATATTTCTGTAAAGATGGGAAGTTCAGAGATGGCATTGGTTCCTGAATTTAATCTCTTTCTCGTTGTCGTGTTCAGCATGTATGTAGTTCTTGCCTTCATGCCTTTATGCTTGCTGAAGCTCAGACATTGTGTTAACTGCAGGCAGGAAGGGACCCATGTCAGTAGACCAGCTCTCCCCTCCCTCTTCCTCATCCCCTCTCCTCCTTCCTCTTTCTCTCTCTCTCTTTTTCATCATCATCAGGACCCCCACCCCGCACCAGTGATCTAAAAATTGATTACCATTTTTAGATTTCAACCTCTTTTTAAATAGGTTGTCTCTAACCCAGACCTGCTTAGAACCAAGGAGGACCTTGAACTTCGGATTTTCCTGTCTCCATCTTCTGAATGCTGGGGTTACAAGTGCACATCATCAAGCCAGTTTATGTGCTGCTGAGGACCGGATCCAGCATCAAACATATTAGACCAACACACTACCAATTGAGCTCCATTCCAGCTCGACTGTTCAAGCATCTTATAGATAATGGATTTTTCTAGGGCTGTATAATACATGAGATAATTCCTAGTTTAGTTTTATGAATTCATCAGAGGGAGAAGATAAACATAAATCAAATAATTATGAGGGCTACATACAGTTTTTAAAAAGATATTTATTTTTATTTTGTGTGTATGAGTATTTTGTCTACGTGTATATCTGCACCAAGTGTGTGCTTAATGCCCAGGGAGGCCACAAGAGGGTGTTGGATCCCCTGGAATGATAGTCACAGATGATTGTTAGAGACATGTGGGTACTGGGAATCAAACCCAGTTCCTCTGCAATAATAGTCAATGCTCCTAACTACTGGGCTATCGTTTCAACCCAAGAGAAATGGAGAAGTCATTGGAAACTCCAAAAGGAAACACACCATATTTCTCTTTTCTGTCCATTCTTCTGTCTTCTGTTCTCCTCCTTGATTTTTATTTTCACAAATTTACCCATTTTCAAGGCCTTCACTTGTAAGGCAATTCTTTTGTAAAAGATCACCATCCTGGAGTCATAGGTTACGCCTTAGCCTTCCAGTGACCATGATGCTGGGTCCGGGGTCAACTGATATAGTACCTGGCTAGGTCTTCACTGGCATGTGAAGTCACAGTTCTCAGTGGGACACTGTCAGCGGATGTTGGGATGGGCGTGGGCAGCGTCAGCTATGCCTTCATACTCCTGGTCAGTCGGGTTGTCTCCCCATCTTCCAGCCCCACTGTGTTTAGGTGGAACTGTCGTCTGTATATTCTGCCTTATTTTGTGTGCTCATGTTTTTCTCTTATTTTCCTATAAGCTCCTGGAGGCAGGAACTATGGCTGATTCATTTTTTTTTGTCCTTCCGTGGCTTAGCAGAGGTGCTGTCACAGGGAATCTATTTACTCAATAAATGGTTATGGAATTGAATTGTGGGGGATACCATCGCTCCCCAGGGCGCTATTAAACTAGGTCCATTCTTCTTCTTTAACACCATCCAAACATATTGTCAACACATTGTCATTGATTCAGAGAACTTGTTTCCAGAATTTTATCTATTAAAATTAAGAAATTTGATCACAGCAATAGATACACATGACGACAAGTCTCAGAGCTTCGAAGCGCTTACCAAAAGCCACAGCCTTTACCTCACCTGCAGGCTTCTCTCTGGAGGCAGCGCCTTTTTAAACCATTTCTGCTTTTGCTTCTTCTGTTTTGTTTTTGTTTTCTATCCAAATTCTCAGTCATGCATTTACACCTATTTTTTCTTTTATCTACTTCAGGAAATCTTTATGTCTTGCTTTCTGTGAAAGATGAAGATTTAGTTCAGGTGCACCTACCCCTTCCTGCTACTCTCAGTGTCGGATGCATGTTAACGTTCTCTTGGATACCCAGCAGCACAGCGCACAGCCAGGTCCTCCTCTCCCCACCCTCATCTCCTCAGTGCCGTTCTCCTCAGCTGCACAAGGTGAGGGCATGGGTGTTTCCTCTCATCTTCCCTTCTGCCTCTGTTGGCTCCCCTCTCTCACTTTACCCAGATGCTCTCACTTCCCTGTCATCTCCCTGTCCCCTGCACAGCACCCTCTTAGTATTCTTTGAGCCACTCAAGTTGTTTTTCTCAATAGAGCGACACTAAATGTGGAACACAAACCTAAGCTTTTGTTACTATGTAAGTGCCATTCATTCGCAGAGGAAGGGTTGACCTGGGATTATTTGTCTTTCTATAGACATAAAGTCCCAACCCCTCATAGTATAGGTTTCAGAGGTAAATGAATCTTTAGCTGGGCATAGTTTCACTCCTTTAACCCTAACACTTGGGAGGTTGAGGCAGGAGAATTACTGTGAGTTCTAGGGTAACCTGGACTACATAGGTCAGCCTGGGCTACAGAGTGAGGCATTGTCTCCAGTAAACAACAAATATGTGCACGCATGTTTACACACATACACACGGCTTAAATCATGGTCATGGAATATTTTATTCAGTGCTAAGGCTTGAGCCCAGAATCTCATGCATGCTAGGTACCTTCTTACCTAAGGAGCTTCACCACAGCCTTCTTTTGGTTTTATACTTGTTTGAAGTCTGGACTTTCTAATGACTTTTCTACTTGCCCAATGTATAATGCGTCTCTATGCTACCTTCAATCTTCTCAACCTCTTGACAAAACCATCTCTGAGAATAATTTTCTGGTATCTTCTCTCTTATAAGAAGCACTAGGGAGATGGGAGTGGAAGATGGTGGGGTGCTTGAGCTGCCATGCTGAACTCTAAGCTTTTTTTTTTTTTAAATCTCATTACCAGGACCTTGTAACCACTAGGCAAGCATTTATCATGTTCTTAGCCCTCTTCTCCAGTTCCAAAATTTCTTTTTTTTTAAAATTATGTTTGTTAAGTGGAATTATGACCAGAGATTATCCTTGATTCTGAACATTCCACATGCCAGGTCAGAAAACTAATCTGTTTCTCTTTGGCTTGTTTCACATTGAAACTTGCCTTTTTTGTGTTTTTGTTAAATGAGTATATGGTATGAGCAGGAAAGGTACCTCACAGTTTGCTGTACTCTGGGCTTGGTTGCCAGGTGATGGGCTCATAGGAAGTGATTGGATTTCGAAACTATGGCCTGATCGGATTACTCCATTGATGGGTTTTAGTATGATGGCATTACTGGGAGGTGGCAACACATGAGAGGTGGCGCTTAGCTGGAGGATGTTCCATGCCCTCTACTTCTTTCTACTTTTGAAAGAAGTAGAGGGCATGGGACATCCTCCGACAGCACTTTCAGCACTCATGGTTCTCCCTCACCTCATGCCTAGAGGGATGGAGCAGAGGACAGATAGAAACCTCTGAAAACATGAGCTCCACTGAAGCTTCCCCCATTGGAAGTGACTCATCTCAAGTCCTCATCACAGTGATGTAAAACAAACACAATGATGTAAGAAGTCCAAATCATATCACAGGAAAAATGGCCAAGGAGTATAATTCTGAACCTTCTTTTAGGGAAAAACATCTTATATGTGTGTTATATTACAAAATTATTAAGCTTTTTAAGAGAAAATAAAAATGGTACAGGAGCAACCACCTCATGGGGAGTGTGAGGATGCTGCAAAGGGTCCAAGCACCATGCTTTACGCCTTCTTGATGTTGCTTGGATTGGAGCATAGTCTGATATCAGACTGAGGACCAAGTCTTCCCAGTGCCTGTGGGTGGAGTGAGGAGGCAAGTTTGCATACCTTGTTAAACCATGGTTCCCATTCCTCCAAAGAAGTACAATTTGCTCCTATCTTCATGTCTAGGAAAAGGCTTCAACTACAGAGAAAGAAAATAAACCCAAACTACAAATTTTATCTCAAATGGAGTAGAGACATCACCAAATCTATAAGATTGAGTCCCTATAGCAACAAGCACAGCATCCTCTAGATCCATGCCTAATGCCACAGAAAACTCTAAATGGCCTTCCTAATATTATGTATCTGACCTTAAACAGTCCCTGCAGCAAGGAAAAGGGGATGCTCTTAGATCACCCTTGTCTAGTCCACATGCTCATTCCAGGTCCTACTGAGCAATGTCTCATTGTCTGGAGAGTCAGTCGTTGTTGGAAAAACAAAAACGAAGGGCAATAAGGACACTGAACATTAGACTAGGAAAAAAGATTTCACTTTAAACAAATCTTGTATTTATTCTTTGATCTAGACACACAATGATAATGCTTAAACTCCAATGTTCCCAACTCTGGACCCTTCTCAAAGTATATAGAAGTGAAATATTGTGAAGAGTGACTTCTCTCTATCCCCTGACTTGTCCATATCCTCCATGCTGTTACCTTCATACTGAGTAGCAGTGAAGAAAGCACAGGCTGACTTCGTAGCTGAGTGGAACTGTGTTTTAGATGCCTTCTAGTTTGGCTCTACTGAGTGGTTTGCAGTCACTTATGTGTGCAGATCAATTACCACCAGGCATCCCATGAGGGAAATGACTTCCCTATTTGCTTCTGTGGTGATCTGTACGGTGATATGATACAACAGGAGAGGGGATACATCCTTCACTACACAGCACCAGAACATGGAGGTGGGTGAGAGGGAGAGTTTACAACGCGCCAGCCCAAAGCTGTTTCTGGAACTCTTCCAAGCGCCGCAGCTCACATATTGATGGAATTTAACAGGGTTTCTGACCCACAAACATTTAAAACAGGTGCTTGACATTACCAATTATAAATTATGAAACTTCAATAAACAATCAAACTAAACCAGGTCCAGTGAAATGACTTAGCGGGTAGAAGCTTTTCTACCAGGCCTGATAAACTGAGTTCACTTCTCAGGACCCACATGGTAGAAAGGAGAGAACGGCTTCCTACAGGTTGTGTCCAGAGCTCTGACCTCCACAAGTGTGCTGTGAGCACACATGGACACACATGCATGTACGCATGCATATGCACACATGCGTGCGTACACACACACACTCTACATAAATGTAGAAAAGTGTGTTTGTATTTGTATGCGTGTGGTATATGTATTTGATAGTGTGTGTGTGTGTGCATGCACGTGGTGCATGTTGATGTTTACCCATGCATGTGAGGACAGAAATCAGTATCTGGTGTCTTCCTCAATTGTCCATTTTGTTTTTTAAGATAGGGTCTCTCACTGAACCCAGAGCCACAGTTGGATCAGACTGTATGACCCGTGAGCTCCAGGAATATGTCTCTTTTTAAAAATTTCTTTTCTTTTTTAAAATTGATTTTATTGAGCTATAAATTTTTCTCCGCTCCCCTCCCTTCCTCTACCCTCCCCTTCAGTCCTCTTCCATGGTCCCCATGCTCCCAATTTACTCAGGAGACCTTGTCTTTTTCTACTTCCAATGTAGATTAGATCTATGTATGCCACTTTTAGGGTCCTCATTTATGTCTAGGTTCTCTGGGATTATGAATTGTAGGCTGGTTTTCTTTGCTTTATGTCTAAAAGTCACTTATGAGTGAGTACATATGATATTTGTCTTTCTGGGTCTAAGTTACCTCACTCACTATGATGTTTTCTAGATCCATCCATTTGCCTGCAAATTTCAATATATCGTTATTTTTTTCTGCTGTGTAGTACTCCATTGTGTAAATGTACCACATTTCCCTTATCCATTCTTCAGTTGAGGGGTATTTAGGTTGTTTCCAGGTTCTGGCTATGACAAACAATGCTGCTATGATCATAGTTGAGCACATGTCCTTGTGAGCATCCTTTGGGTATATACCCAAAAGTGGTATTGCTGGACCTTGAGGAAGGTTGTTTCCTAATTTTCTGAGAAATCATCATACTGATATACAAAGGGGTTGTACCAGTTTGCACTCCCACCAGCAAAGTGGGAGTGTTCCCTTTATCCCACATCCTCTCCAGCAGAAGTTGTCATCAGTGGTTTTGATCTTGGCCATTCTTACAGGTGTAAGATGGAATCTCAGAGCTGTTTTGATTTGCATTTCTCTGATGACTAAGGATGTTGAGCATTTCCTTAAGTGTCCTAAAATGGGGTATAGACCTAAACAGAGAACTCTCAACAGAGATCTAAAATGACAGAATCTGTCTTTTCCAGTGGTGGGATAACACACACACACACACACACTGCCTAGCTTCACACGGATGCAGGTGATCCAAACTCAGCTCTTCAGGCTTGTGCAGCAAACACATTACTGACTGAGCCTTTTTTCCTGCTTCAAATAAAAATAAACTTTAATCAATCCATATAAGGGAAAATATGAGTAATCTTTCTAATGCTCCATAGAAAACTGTTTTCAAAGTTGAGAAGATCCGAGTAGGCAACCAAAGCATGTGCAGACAAACGAACAGGTAAAGAAACAAATATTATAATTTTTCTGGATTTTGTGATTGAAGGTATTTAAAAAATATGTAATTAGTTATGATGTGCTTATTTCTTATTTTTATTATGGTAAGAACATCTTAACTTGAACTTTTTCCTCTTGACAAAATTGCAAGTGTCCAGAACAATGCTGTAGCTGTAGACACGAAGAGGCCAGGAGTTAACTTGTGTTACTAGAATTTTGTATTTGTTAAATGAATTGGATGGCAAGAACACCCAAAGCTTGCAGTTTGCAGTCTTGGTCCCAGAGTGTTACTACTGGGAGGAAGTGGGACCTTTAATAGGTGGAGCCGAGCAGGAGGCCTTCCAATTTGTGTATTATTAAAGGAGATTGTAGGACTCCAGTCAAGTCCTCTTAACTTCTCTGACCATCTCTTTTAGTCCAAGCATTTTTGGGGGGTATTTTGAACAGGACTTCTCTTTGTGTAGTCCTGGCTGTTCTGGAACTAGTTTTGTAGACCGGCTGGCCTCGAACTCACAGAGATCTGCCTGTCTCTACCTCTAGAGTGCTGGAATTAAAGGTGTGCGCCACTATTGCCCGGCTCCCAGCGTTGTTTTAAAAGGCTGAGTAATTTCACTGTTCATATGCACACAATATTGTCTTTATTCATTTAGCTATAGATGGACATTTATGTAATTTCTGTAGCTCAGATCGTGTGAAAGACACTGTAATGAGTGTGGAGTAAAGCCAGCTTTGGGAAGAGGGCAGAACTGTGAATGCAGAAGAGGAAGTGTGGCGCTGTGTGGCAGCACTGCTTTCACTTTCCTTTGGAGCCCATGTCAAGTTTACCAGTGTGCACTCCCACTACTGTGCACAAGGGCTCCTTTCACCTGAGCTCCAACGTCTGTTTCCCCTGTTTAGCAATGGAAGATGCAATTAATACTCTTAGTACACTTTTATTGTGTGCATGTACTTAAAACAAAGGTTATCATTGACTCTACAGAGCTTTCAGTCTACGCGGGGAAAGAGGGAAGAAAAGAAGGAGGAGGAAGAAGAGAAGAGAGAATGAGAATAAGAGTATGAGACACAGAAATAAGCAAACCAGACAAGTGAGATAATTGCAAGTTACGGCAAGTGCTGTAAAGATAATTAATAACCATGAGTCCGAGATTAAAGAATAACCATATGGAAATAAAGTGGAAAAGATGAAAAAAAAAAGAATGATTTGGGGAGATGAAAGGGGTGCCATCTTGGATAATGTGGTCAGTAATATTGGAGAGAAAACTGGAGTTGTCATGTGACCAGTGGGAAAGCATTTTCTGGTGAGTGAACAAGTTTCACGAAGAACTGGGTGGCATGTCTCTGTGGGTCTGAGTAACTGAATCATCACGCGATTGGCGAGTTATCAAGGGAGTTGTCAGGGGGGTCAAACCCTGGTAAGGAGTTGGCTGTTCCTCTGGATACCCCTCAAAACTCCTGTTGAAATGTAACTGACATTGGGACAGTTTTAAAAGATGAGACCTTAAAGAGGTGAGCAGGTCATAAGAGTGTTTCTGTATTAATGTCTTCACCCTCAGCGTGGGTTCCTGTCAGAAGGAATGACTCTCATTTCTTCCCTCAGACTCATGTGTGCTTGCTTGCTCCTTCAACACACGGAGAAGACCCTTATCAAATGCTAACACCATACTCATGAGTTCCTGACTTTCAGAACCATCAGAAGTGGATCTTTCTGCTCATAAATTAAAGTCTGTGGTATTATCTTATAGTAACAGAAAATGGACCAGGACACATGGTAAGGCATTTAAAGCTTTTTTTTTTTAATAGAGTTGTCTCTAAGATATTTATTTATTTATTTATTATGTATACAATATTCTGTCTGCGGGAATGCCTGCAGGCCAGAAGAGGGCACCAGACCTCACTACAGATGGTTGTGAGCCACCATGTGGTTGCCGGGAATTGAACTCAGGACCCTTGGAAGAGCAGTCAGTGCTCTTAACCTCTGAGCCATTTCTCCAGCCCCCAGGCATTTAAAGCTTTAAGTCGGGGAGAGACAAGATAGCATTTATGTTTTGAGAATATTCTGTGTGAGGAAGATATGTCTGGGCAGCTTTACCCCAGTGCAAGTCCCTAAGGATCTTCCACTGGCATCATCACTGATGTAACCGCTATGTGAATGGTAGCTTAGGGGTGGTTCCTTGAAAGCATCCTTCTAAACAGGCAGAGTGGGAGGGGGTGAGCATGTCAGACAGTGATTCTGGGTTACACATTTAACATTTTATTATTACTATTATTTTACTTATCTGTTTATTTATTTAACTTATTTATTGTGTGTGTATGCATGTACACACACACACACACACACACACACACACACACACACACGCACCACTGTGCACATGGGGAGATCAGAGGACAATTTGTTAGAGTCAGTTCTCTCATTTCACCACATGGTAGTCAGGGATTGAATTTAGGTCATAAGGCTTGGCGTCAGGTGCCTTTTCTTATTGAGTAAGTCATACCCCTGATCTTTTGTTACACATTTTATCCCTTGGTGTAGTTTCTAAAGAACTCAGGTGTCCAGCTGTGTCTGTCACTCACTTAGAAACCTTGAACAGCAGCCCGGCTTTTGCATGTGGCTACTTCGGGAAGATCTAGTTAATGCTGGACTACTCAGGAAGAGAGAATGGTACTAGCATGAACAATAACAAGAGAAGGTAAGGTGTGTGTGTGTGGGGTGAATGTGAGCCAAATGTGATGATGTACATGATGGCAGCATCCAAGGGAGACCCATTATCTTACATATTGGCTAGAAAAGGAACATCTGCTTTGAGATGTTGTCATAATACCTCAGGAAAGAAACCATTGCCACTCGCTCTAGGATAGTGACAGAGAGAAAAGGAAGACATGGGAGATTTTGAAGTAGGACTAGATAGGTTTAACTGGAGGTGTCTGGTATAACACAGCATGAAGAACCAAAAGTCGTTCTCAGGCTTCTGGAGAGGCGCTATATGAACAGTGCTTCGCAAGCTCTAGCACGTTTTAGAGGCATGCAGGAAATTTGATAATTTGCTCTGCCCGGGCCCGACCCAAATGTCTCTGACGCCTGCACGCTGCTGTTCTGGAAATCTTCCGGGTGCTGCTAGGGCCATCTTGCTACTGTTAAAAGTCACTAGACTACTGCTTGAATTCCTAGCGGTCTCTACAAACTCCCAATGAGGCCACAGAGAGAGGAGTTAAATGACAGTCTCTGAGGTAGAGACCAGGAACACAAACTGGGACCTTGTTCTATATCTTCCCGTGTCTGGCCAATCCTCATATTCTGAGTTGTCTGGTCTGGTTTATTCCAATTCACGTGTCAATATCTTTGAGAAAAAGTCATGTGCTAAGATGGCTACAAGTGTCTTTTATGGGGGTTTCAGAGTGACCTACTTCAGAGGAGTTTGCTGGCACACTGCTTTGGCATGTGAGGCTTTTATAACATATAGAACTTTGTTGTTGCAAATGCAATGGTGCAAAGCTTCCAACGATCTAGCTACCAGCTCCAAACTACAGTTTTGAATATGCAGGCAATGGGAAAGAGCAGGACATATTCTTTCTTTCTTTCTATCTATCTATCTATCTATCTATCTATCTATCTATCTATCCATCTATATTGGACAGGATGCACACACACACACACTTCCCCTGGCATCAGCAGAGCCCAGCACAATGCCTAGCTAGCACCAGATACCTATTTGTTAGTTAAATAAATTACATCAGTCTATGAAATCATCAGAAGTTTGAAACCTTACTATTCTACTTGTAAAAAAGAGTTGGCCAGTCTTACCCATCTATGACACCTGTGTACCACAACAATGATGCCATGTGAAGATGACACGCTGGTGACATGCATCCCTTGGGCCTGCAGCTCTCTAAATGGACTTAAGACCAAGAGGGTCTTGCCTGGTACTGGAAACCTAGCCAAGTACCCAGGGCCAGTGAAGTCATGGATCTTGGAGAAGAACCTACAACTACTTCTTACTAAGCCAGTGTAATCCCTGGCAACAATCTAAACATTCATCTTTCTCCTCACAGATAAGTGCAGTATTCACTCCTCATCCAGAAAAGTTCTTTCTGCAACAGTTGGAGACCAATACAGAAAAACACAACTGCTCAAAATACAGAGTTGCGGAGCTCAGTTTTAATGGATACATTTATAAAGAATTCCTGTACTGATGACTCAGGGAAGACTTCATAAGAGGGAGGGAAAGATTGTAAGAGCCAGAGATCAGGCTGTGTGACTGTGTCTCCTAGGAATGCCAGCAGCTACTCCCATAAAGTCTCACCAACATGACTCCTTAACCCTGATCTGAACAAGGACAACAGTAGACATGCCGAAGTGGACAGAGGAAGTCCATGAGACCTCGGCCCTACACAGAGAACTGTAAATAACCAAGGGTTGACGAGAGTGGGAGAAATAGACTTCCCCAGTTTGTTATTCAATACCAATGATTAGCCTCAGACACATGCATTGAAGTAACATTATGCAGACTGGATTCCTTCTGCAACATGCTCCAGTGAGCTTGGGTTTTGATTCCGCAGTTTCCAAGCCTTGAGATGTTATAGGGAAGTTTCTCCAGAGAGAGAATGTCCTGGGAGCATTCCAGGGGAAGATGTCAGGTTCCCCATCGGTGTCTTTACTCACCATCAAAGTCTTCTAATGACATAACCATGTGTTCACAGCCAACATGCAGGGTATGCAGGAAATGTCATTTTTATTAAATGAACTTCACACTGAGTCCTCTGCTAGTCAGCTGGTAAACACTCTGTACTGTCTGTTTGTACATGCGTGTATACATGTACATGCATGCAATTCTGCTCCCCTAGTTTACACCAGTGAAATGAAACATTTTGGGATGTACCTTCTCATCTTGTTTTAATTTATTTTAACTAATAAATTACTTGGTACCTAGTACTGTGGAAGCTCAGGTATTACTCCATGTCTAGGGATACACATTTTCGCTGGGACTGAAGGTCTGGTGTGCTGGTAGTCTAGCCTCTCTGGGATCACTACAGTCATTCTCCAAAGTCCTGATAGTTTTGTTGGGCTGTGGGTTAACAACTTTGTTAACTCTACCACTGGAAATCCTATTTAGCTCTTTGAGCATGTGCCAGTCTCCCATCATCCTCCAGGAAGCTTAGCATCACTTTCAGCATTATCTTCTTGGTGATCCTAAGTTTTTATAAAAGATGGCAATGAGAGATGCTGTCCATCACAAATGTTGACTTTGAAAATGCTTTGAAGAAAGAGAAAATACAGGCTTGGATGCAGAGAGAGAGAGAGAGAGAGAGAGAGAGAGAGAGAGAGAGAGAGACAGAGAGAGACAGAGAGACAGAGAGACACAGAGAGAGAAACACACAGAGAGAATATCAAAATCAAAAGAGCAAAAGTACCCTTATTGTTGTAATTCCTCAACATGTTAAAATCTCAGAATGTTACCCTGCCACAAGTGAGAACTGGAGCAGAATCTATCTCCAGCATCAAATCATTCCAAAAGTTAATATGGTGTAACTGCCCAGGGCTTCTGTGGCTGTCAAGGGGGACAATGCCTGAATCTCCTTGACTGTGAGTAATAAGATCTCTGTTGGTTAAGAAGATTTCTTAGAAAATCACCAGTCATAACCCTTTGCAGGTGAAATGTTCCAGAACCTTCTCTTAGCATTAAATTGGCATTTCACCAAAGCCTCTCTTGCCAACTTTAAGTGTTTCTAGGCAAAGAAAATACAATCTAATTCTGTTTACAAAACGGGCTAGATTGCATGAAGGAATCTTTCCAGAGGAAAGATTTAGACCAGTTTGGGAATTATTAGTAAAGTTGGCTCCCCAAAACATTTGCTGGGTGTCTTCTGGGCATCAGGAGCTCAGAAGTCCAGAAGAAAATCAGCTTCTTTTTATGTAATGGGGGAAATAGCAACAAACTCTGATATAATGTGAGGTGATAAAATATGGATAAAAGGCTCTGGGAGCTTGGCAGGAGAGCCAATAGAAAATTCATAGAGGGAATGACATTAGTTTGGGTTCTGAAGGACACATAAATATTTTCCAGGTGAGGGCGAGAGAGGCAGAGGCAGAACAAGGCTCAAGGGCACGTGTGCACACCAGTGTGAGCCCTGCAAAGTGAACAGAACTGGTCAGAACTGAATTTGGAAGATGCAAGGAATGAGTTGGGGTCCAAAGGGCTAGCCTAGTCTCATGGCTAATGTGCAACTCTTCCTGAGTTTCTCTAGCCCTGCCGCCGTTTCTGACATCCCCCATAGCTACTATTGTTGTACTCCTGCTGTGCCCAGAGCTGAGGACCTTGGAAGGATTTTCTCATTTGTTCTTCACAATGGTCCTCGGGATAAATTCTTCTGTGGTAATCATTTTATGGAGGTCATTTCCCCTCTTTCCTTGACTCTGTTTTTTTTTTGCTAATATTCCAGGTGCTTGGACAATTCATATATCCTTGTACAACTGGCTTACTTCTGTGGAATCACTTAGTTCTTCTTCTTTCTTTTAGAAGTTAAAAGGCAAACTGATGTGACCGAGCATGGTGTCCACAGATGCCCTATTACAGGGCATTTTGACCTCAGCATGTTGATCCTTCCTTTTTGACTTTGAGAACAATTTCTCCTGATCTTTTTGCTCTGAGAACATTTTGAATTTAACAATTTTAATTAGAAATATATCAACTTAGATGGACTTTTCAACCAGACAATATTTGCCAGAGTGATTCCATTAAGTCAATTTAATCTCTTGATCAATTTTCTGCATAGCACAGTTAGGCCATTTCTAAAAATGTTAACTCTCCTGCAATCATTTTCAGTCGGGCACATTTTTTTCCACTTAAACCCAGAAACAAAATTTGATGTATTGATTAGATATTGTCCATATCAAATTTTATTGATCCTTAATTTTACTTTATGTAATATTCATTATGTCAAGTCTGTGCTTTATTTCTGAATCAAAAACTGTAGCTCCTATATATTTTTTAAAAGAAGTTAGATCTTTTGTCAGTGTATAACAAATAGCAATTTTGCTGGATGCAGCAGTCTTAGATACTGATTATTTAGGCTAATAATCTTCATGTACATTACGGTATTAAAATAATGATGCTTTTTGTATATTTTTATTAATGAGAAATGGGTCAGTTTTTTGTGTACAAAATTTTATAAGAGGAAGAAAGAATAAAAAAGAGTGAAGGAGAGAGAAAGAGGGGGAGAAAAGGAAGAATTGGTGAGGGAGACGGGGAACCAGTGACAGATGTTTAGAGAAGAGCATGTTATTTTCCAAGCTCTCAAATATATTGCAGAGGCTGTAGCCGGGGAAGGATAGCCAGGATGTGCCTATTGTGGACAGGACATGCTTATCATTGGTTTCAGTTAAGCATGGCAAGGTTGCTCTGAAAACAGACAGAAGCTGGGAATCCCATTAGTCTTAGGAATGAGCCCGGGAGAGTGCTATGGAGGTTCTGAGCTCTGCTGTGGCCATGTTTGGAGTCCTGATGTGTGTCTGTAAGCAGCATACAGGCATTGCTTGACAGATATGGCTCCCTGGCATGCTGGCGGAGTAGAAGCCACTAGGCAGTATTCTGATCACCTGAGCAATATGTCCTGTAGAAATCTGCAGAAGAAGGTCTGGGATCTCCAACATCTTCTTGGTTTTGAAGACAGGAGGTAGTCATATGTCTTCCTGATGTGTCTTCCACATTAGTGGAGAAAAGGGCTAGCTTTTCCCACTGCATCTTTTTAATGAATGTCTTACTCATTGGTCACGCCCAGTTCCTTGCAGTGTAGAATACTGGATCCTTTGCAGTCCCGCTGGTGCTCATATCTCAAGCCTCTACTCTCTTTACTCCTGTCCCATGCACATTTTCACTTCAGCACCCAGGCTTCACTACTTGCAGAATATTTCAAGGCCTTTCTGGTTCTCATGCTGGTCTTGCCTGGACACACTTTCCAAAGAGGCTGTCTGCTTTCTGCCTTATGCAGGGGGCTGAAGAGAGGCGAGGGGAGCTGTTTGGAATGTGGAGCACGGAGACCTGATCTTGGCGCCAGGAGAGCCAACATTGGGATCACCATGGATTAAAGTTAGAATTCAACAACAATGCTACCCCCAGAAAGCCTACAAATTCATGGAAACTGAACAGTCAACTACTGAGCCATACCTGGATTAAGGAAGAAATAAAGAAAGAAATTAAAGTCTTCCTGGAATTCAATGAAAATGAAGAAACAACATACTCAAACTTATGGGACACTATGAAAGCAGTCCTAAGAGGAAAGTTCATAGCACTAAGTGCCCACTTAAAGAAAACAGAGAAAGCTCACATTGGAGACTTAGCAGCCCACCTGAAAGCTCTAGAAAAAAAAGAAGCAGACTCACCTAGCAGGAGTAGAAGACTGGAAATAATCAAACTGAGGGCTGAAATCAACAAAATAGAAACACGGAATGTGGAGCACGAGGGAGTGACTAGTGGAAACGATGTGCATTGGCCAGACGGAGCCTTGGAAGGGATAAGGACTAGCAGGAAAACTCAGCAGCAGTCCTTTGAGAGGGGTTGGGGAAGGGCTGGGGATGTGGCTCAGGGGCAGTGTTTGCCAGCAAGCACAAAGTTCTAGAGTTCAAACCACAGCACTGCCAAAAAAAATATCGAAGAACAGAAGAGGCTGGAGAGCCTTAGCTGTGGAGGATGCTATCGGAGATGGAGAAAGCCCATAATATCGTGCTAGGCTTTGAGGATGGTTTGAGTGTGTCCCCTGAAAACCTGGTCTCCAGTGTGGTGACTGTCAGAGGTAATGGGACTTTCCAAGTGCGAGATGAATAGGTAATGAAGGCATTTCGCTTGTGACAGATTAATGCTATCCTTGTGGAGTGAGCTGGCTCCGGTGAGAGCAGCTGTTATAAGAAGAGCAAGACTGGCCCCGAATCTGTCAACACGTGACTGCTTTATCTTTCTCTCATGCTTCTGAGATGATGTGAGCACCACATTGGGTAGAAGGTGGAACAGAAATAGCCACCTGCCTGTGGACTTTTGGTCTCTAAGTCTGTGAGCAAATAGAACCATTTTCTTTACAAAGTACCTGGCCTCATGTATCTTATTATCAAATGAACCCACACATGCCTTCCTGTGTTCTTTACAGCACTTCTACTGTAGTCCCACATGCAGAAGCTCAGGATGTGTTAAATCCCTGAAGTCCTGTTTGAGAAAAACATGCAGTGACTGAGTTTTCACTGTTCTGGTGGGAACTCCTTGAAAGGAAGAGGTGGAGTTGGCGGCCAGGGTCCAAGCATCCTTTTTGGGAGGCACCTACTAGTTTTTCCTTGGCACAAGTGCCATTATGTCACAACTCATGCAGTTTCAGCATTAGATCATCTGTCCCTATGGCACGAATCTCTTCCTTATAGCATTGTTCAGAAAATGGATGCCACTTGCTGGGGGTTCAGGTTGTGAGACTGGAGGTTTTTACGTGAGTTTGATTTTGAACTTAGAGTAGTTTCCTGGAGGTCTGGGCTGTGCTCCAGGCAGGCGGGAATGTATATTTGTTAAGAGTTGATAGCTGGGTTGAGTGAGCACACATAGTGTTCATTCACCTATTTCTAGGTGTCTATGGGTGTCTTCTGAACTCTCTATATAGAGTCTTGTGTGACCTCAGGTAAGCTATATAGTCTTTCTGAGACTCAACATCTATATCTTCAAAATGTTAAAATAGTTATCTCCTGAGATGTTGTAATAGATAAATGTGTTATGGTACATTTAGTACTTGTTTTTTCTATTTAGATTTCAATTAAGTTTCAATTGATTTTTGTGTGTGGTATAAGATTGGAATTTACCCTAATTTTTTCTGAATGAATAGACAATTGTACCATAACACCACTTATTGACCTATACACTCTTGCTCTTACCAATGAGAAATTCCACTGTCCCCTGAAGATTTTAAATTTATTTAATTTTATGCACTACCCAGATATTGGGCACTCTTAGAAAAAAGGATTTTTCTTTTATCAGATGTTAAGTTCTGACATCTATTTCTAGTTCTTTTCTGTCCCTTACAGACACATTATTTATAATACTCCCAAATTGGATAGCCAAATTTTCATCAAAAATAGAATGGATTTTCTTTGAAACTATACCTGTACAATGAGATAACACAGCACAATAGGAGGGAGATAAGTGTTGAGAATGAATGCATTCCAAGGGCATAATGTTGAGTTAAAGAAACTAAATGCAAAGGAATACATAATGCACCATAGTTGTGAGATTCTGTTTATACAGTTTTCAAAAATGGGCAAAATGAGTGTGTGATTTTAGAAATCATTATTGTCATTATTTCTGGAGAGACAGGAAAAGGCTGACACTCAGCTGGGGGCAGGAGGAGATCTTGTACTGTGCCCTGAGCAGTGTGTTCACTCAAGAATAATTAACTGGCTATAGGGTTCATACAGAAAAATAATTTACTTAAAAATTTCCAGGACCTCTTACTGGGGCCCTAGTTCTGACATGAAGGAGTGGACATGTGCTTCCATCCCTAACCAAGAAGCTATTTCCAACTGATATCCACTTTCTAAGGGAAAATTAGTTTTCTTAACCACACTTAAGGCAGACTCAATGCCCACAGTAGATGGCCAACAAAAAATAAACCAAAAAACAACTTTATAGATCCTTTGTCTCACACTGTTTGGGCATTTTTGTGTTACTGGTCTTTTGCTTGTGAATTATGGCTTCTAAAATTTGTGTCCATGTCCTTTCTTCCTTCCTTCCTTCCTTCCTTCCTTCCTTCTTTCCTTTCTTCCTTTTCCCTCTCTCTCCCTTTCTTCCTCTTTTTTTTTCTTGATGTGTATGTTTTTAATTATGGTTGTGTTGTATTTTCTGCTTATTTGTTAGAGAGAGAGAGAGAGAGAGAGAGAGAGAGAGAGAGAGAGAGAGAAGAGAGAGAGAAAATGGAGTTGGGTGCATGGGGAGTATCTGGGGGGAGTTTTGAAAGGGTAACTGTGATCAGAATTTATTGTATAAAAAAAATTAAAAAATTTCCAGGATATCTTCGGTGAACTCTGAAACACAGCTTGCTCCAACACTGAGGGGAATAAAGAGGTGAGTGAACAGCCACGTTGCGGGACACTCCACAATATAGGACCTCCACAGTGGGATAAAACCCCGGGCTCTTAACCCCAACTCCATTAGCTTTACTAGCCAGCCAGCAGGAAAGTTCCCTGCAGGTAGGCTCCCCTGATACCCAACCCCATCCACCTGACCTTCCAAGCTACTAGCCCCACCCCACCCCCAAACACGCCTATCCTCCTGCAACCTCGGTGGAACACTGAAACACAGCTTGCTCCAATACTGAGGGGACTTAAGAGGTAAATGAACAACCACAAGGTGGGACACCTCACTTTTTAGGACCTCCACAGTGGGACAAAACCCCAGGACCCTTCTCCAACTCCCTTGGCTTAGAAGAAAACTTTCTCAAGCTAAAGAAGGATATCCCTATGAAGGTACATGAAACTTACAGAACACAAAATAGACTGGATCAAAAAAATAATGTCCCCTTGCCATATAATAATCAAAATGCAAAAAGTACAGAATAAAGAAAGAATATTAAGAGCTGTAAAGAAAAAAAGTTAAGTAACATTTAAGGGAAGTCCTACCAGAATTACACCTGACTTCTCAATGGAAATGAAATCCAGAAGGTCCTAGGCTAATGTGCTGTAGACACTAAGAGACCACAGATACAAGCCCAGACTACTATACCCAGCAAAGCTTTCAATCACCATTGATGGAGAAAACAAGATATTCTATGACAAAATCAGATTTAAACAGTATGTATCCACAAACTCAGCCCTACACAAAGTACTAGAAGGAAAACCCCAACCTAAGGATGCTAACTGCACCCACAAAAACATAGACAATAGATAATGCCCCACCAACAAAACCCAAAGAAGGGAAACACACAAACACTACTACTGAAAAATAATAGGAATTAATAACCACTGGTCATTAACATCTTTTAATATCAATAGACTCAATTCACCTATAAAACGGCACAGGCTAGCCGGGCGGTGGTGGCGCACGCCTTTAATCCCAGCACTCGGGAGGTAGAGGCAGGCAGATCTCTGTGAGTTTGAGACCAGCCTGGTCTACAAGAGCTAGTTCCAGGACAGGCTCCAAAACCACAGAGAAACCCTGTCTCGAAAAAACCAAAAAAAAAAAAAAAAACCCCAAAAAAAGCACAGGCTAAGAGAATGGATATGGAAACAGGATCCAGCCTTCTGCTGTATACAAGAAACACACCTCAACCTCAAAGATAGACACTAACTCAAAGTAAAGGGTTGGGAAAAGGTATTCCAATCAAATGGACCTAAAAAACAAGTGGGTATAACTATCCTAATATCTAACAAAATAGATTTCAAACTAAAATCTATCAGAAGAGATGGAGAAGGACACTTTATACTCATAACAGGAACAATCCATCAAGATGTAGTCTCAATCCTGAACATCTATGCCCCAATACAAGAGCATCCACATATGTAAAAGAAATATTACTAAAACTTAAATTGCACATCAAATCCTACACACTAATAGTAGGAGACTTCAATACTCTACTCTCTTCAAAGGACAGATGAACTAGACAAAAACTTAACAGAAAAATAAAAAACTAACAGATCTCATGAATCAAATGAACTTAACAGACATCTATAGAATACTCTATCCAAATACAACAGAATATGCCTTCTCAGCACCTCATGAAACTTTCTCTAAAATTGATCACATACTTGGTAACAAAGCAAACCTCCACAGATACAAAAAAAATTAGAGTAACTTCCTGTGTCTTATCGGATCACCATGGATTAAAGTTAGAATTTAACAACAATACTACTCTCGGAAAACCAACAAACTCATTGAACGGTGAACTACTGAACCACCCCTGGGTTAAGGAAGAAATAAAGAAAGAAATTAAAGACTTCCTAGAATTTAATGAAAATGAAGGCACAATGTATCCAAACCTATGGGACACTATGTAAGCAGTGCTAAGAGGGAAGTTTATATCATGAAGTGCCCACATAAAGAAAATGAATAAGGCTCGCACCAGTGACTTAACAGCACACCTGAAAGCTCCAGAACAAGAAAAGCAGACTCACCCAGGAGGAGTAGAAGACAGGAAATAATCATATTGAGGGCTGAAATCAATAAAATAGAAACACAGAAAACAATACAAAGAATCAATGAAACAAAGAGCTGGTTCTTTGAGAAAATCAACAAGATAGACAAACCCTTATCCAAATTATTCAAAAGGCAGAGAGAGAACATCCAAATTAACAAAATCAGAAATGAAAAAGGGAACATAACAACAGACACTGAGGAAATTCAGGGAATTGTTAGGTCATAATACAAAAACATGTACTCCACAAAATTGGAAAACATAAAAAATGGACAATTTTCTAGACAGATTCCATATGCCAAAATTAAATCAAGACCAGATGAGCAATTTAAATAGTCCTATAACTGCAAGAAAATAGAAGCTGTCATCAAAAACCTCCTACCCAAAAAATATCCCAGGGCCGGATGGTGTTAGTGTTGAATTCTATCAGAACTTCCAAGGAGAGCTGATATCTATACTCCTCAAAATGTTCTACATAATGGAAACAGAAGGGGACATTACCAAATTTTTTTTTATGAGGCTACAGTTATCCTGATTACCAAAACCACACAAAGATTCAACCAAGAAAGAAAATTACAGACGAATCTCACTCATGAACATGGATGCAAACATACTCAATAAAATACTGGCAAACTGAACCCAAGAACACATCAAAAAATCATCCACTATGATCAAGTCAGCTTTATCCCAGAGATGCAGGACTGGTTCAACATACAAAAACCTATCAATGAATTTATTATATAAATAAACTGAAAGAAAAAAACGTATGATCACTTTATTAGATGCTGAAAAAGCATTCGACAAAATCCAACACCCCTTCATGATAAAGGTCTTGGAGAAATCAGCGATACAAGGAACATACCTAAATATAATAAAAGCAATATACAACAAGCCAACATCAAATTAAATGTAGAGAAACTCAAAGCAATTCCACTAAAATAAGAACAAGAAAAGGCTGTCCACTCTCTCCATATCTCTTCAAAATAGTTCTTGAAGTTCTGGCTATAGCAATAAGACAACAAAAGGAGATCAAGGGGATTCAAATTGGAAAGGAAGAAGTCAAACATTCATTATTTAAAGATGATATGATAGTATATATAAGCAACCTCAAAAACTCTACCAGAGAACTCCTACAGCTGATAAATACCTTCAGTGATATGGCAGGATACAAGATCAACTCAAAAAAATTAGTAGCTCTCCTACATACAAATGATAAAGAATCTGAGAGGGAAATCAGAGAAACATCACCTTTTACAATAGCCACAAATAACATAAAATAGCTTGGGGTAACACTAGCCAAAGAAGTGAACAACACTATTCAACAAGAACTTTAAGTCTTTGAAAAAAGTTACCAGAAAATGGGAAGATCTCCCATGCTCTTGGACAGGTAGGATCAACATAGTAAAAATGGCAATCCTACCAAAAGCAATCTATAGATTCAATGCAATCCTCATCAAAATCCCAACACAATTTTTCACAGACCTTGAAAGAACAATAATCAATTTCATATGGAAAAACAAAACTGGTTCCTGGGTAGAATATCTCTCTAGCTGTCTTAGTCAGGGTTTCTATTGCTGTGAAGAGACACCATGACCACAGGAACTCTTATAGGGAAAACATTTAATTGGTGTAACCAGCTTACAGTTTCAGGGGTTTAGTCCATTATCACATGACAGTGCATAGGCAGATGTGGTGCTGGGAAGGAGCTGAGAGAGTTCGACATCTTGATCCAGAGGCAGCAGAAATGAATGACTTGAGCTTCAGAGACTAGAAACCCACCCCTTAGGGACATTCTTCTTGTAGTAAAGTCACACCTACTCCAACAAGGCTATACCCCCAAATAGTACCACTGCCTATGGACCAAGTATTCAAACTCAGGAGTCTGTGGATGGTATTCCTATTCAAACCATCACAGTAGATACTGGGAGCTGGCATGAAGGAATGGGGATGGAACTTGAAGGGGTCAGAGGTGGAGGAATTCCACAGGAGGGAGGAAAGCAGAGTGTGCCACCAGAATCTGCTTAGTCCCCCAGGAATGGGGTTAGAGAGGGAGGAAAGGCCACAACAGGCAGTCTGCTACAGAGCTGGGGATGAGGTGAGGGAGTGCATTTGGGGGAGAGAAGGAAGAATGAAGAGCTGAAGATAGCTTACTACTTTTCTGGCCTATCTGCTGTGATGGCATGACCAATGAGTTTCCAGGGAACTGTGGAAATTGGAGGCCGAGACAAAGGGATGGGATAGTGAGGAGGATGTCGGAGAAGATCTGTGTGATCTGCTGCAGCTGCAGCAGGTGGTCTGTTCTAGCACTGGGGTGAGACTGGGGGATTGGATTTGAAGGAGAGGAGGGGAGTGTGAAGATCACTTACTTGCTTCTCTCCATTTCTGAGTTCTTAAATTTGTTCTATATATCTATTGGCTGATTTCTGGGCTGGTGCCACATTGTTTTATTATTATATCTTTATTATATATCATGGTATGTGATCTTTTATCACCATTCTTCTCTCTTAAGATCTTGGCTGTGTGTGTGTGTGTGTGTGTGTGTGTGTGTACGCACGTGCGCATACACATGCACTATTGCATTCATATGTATAATCAAATTACTAAGTTCCAAAATTATTGGGGCTCAATTTTAACCATGTAGAATAGGCTCATACATGAATTTAAGGAACGATGTCATGTTTTTGAAGTAGTGACTTTTCCTAATTTAGACAATGATATATGCTTCAAACTAGTTCTAGAGTTCTCATTTTTGTCTTTTGATTTAAAAAATATAATTCATTCATATTTCAAATTAGGCACTCTCATGGCTAGAAAATATTATGATTAGCGTCTCTCTCATTTTGCTTTTCAAGTAGATATTAAACACATTCACGCTGAGTGGGGATTCTGCCTAGTGCCACTTCCCTCTTCTCTGCCGTGCTCATTCTTGTCACAGAGATTGCCATATGAGGGTTATATAACCCTGAGCCCTGGCAACAGTTCATTCCAATAAGAGACCACGTTTTAGTGTTCGAACTCCACCACACTGGGATTGGCTGCTGCTGAGGACAGCTGGCCTCTCTGGTATCATGGGGTCCCAGAAACAGGGATCACTTAAGTGGGTAGAGTTAGGGCAAAGTCGGATTTGTATCCTGACTCCATAAGGTGGCCTCTAGATACAAGGAAGAAGCCTAGGTTTGCAACTAAGAAGCCAGCCTGACAAAATCTTCAACTTAGCCTGTGACATGAACAAGAACAGTCAAGGATGCAGAAGCAGCCAGGGCTGGAATGGGACTGGGAAAGATGACCCATGGCAGTGTTACAGCATGGTATGTGGTGCCTTGTGCCTGTAGGTTCGAGTCCATGGGAATCTAAGGTGATTGGTAAGAGACGTAACAGGCAAGGTTGGCACTGACCTGTGTCTGGCTTGAAGATGCTATCCTTTCTTCTCTGTCTGGTGCTGGCCAGGAATGTCTCCTCGACACCACGTGCACACCCACTCTATTTCCTTCCACACCTCCTTCCACTTCTTGTCCTCTGCTCGCCCCTCCTCTATTCAACTCTAAATCTCTGTCACGCTTCATTTTGGTGGTAATGGCAAACCCTATGGCAGCCTAGCTTTTCCTGGTTTGGGGAGAGTTCTTGACACCAAAGAGGAATGACTTCTTCCCTCTTTATCTGATTTTCTCCTAGCAGCAAGTAACTTAGAGTAAATGTTTTGAGCCAACTGCAGCAATAGATTGTTCCACAAGTGACATATAACGCTAAAATCACCCTCATCCCCTGAAATAACAAGGATACACACACCCGTGTATTCCATGCAATGTGCTGCGTGAGCCGGGCCTGTCCATTGAAGTCCAGGCAGATAGTGCAATTTTCTTGTCTGTCCTTCTGACCACAGCTTAGCCACAGGAACGAGGTGCTGTCATTTTCCTGTGCTCCTTGTTTCAGGCTGTGATTGTCCAGGTCACACTGACACTTGATGGAACACCTGTCATTAATGCGTCACTCAGGGTAGCACAGGAAGGGAAGTGCAGATGAGCCTTGTTTATTGAGATAGATATTCAACAGCCAGCCTGGGTTCTTGAGTGCTTACTATTTGTGCACTGTCACTCAGGACAGGGCATCAAACTTGGATAGGTGATTCTTACCTTAAAAAGCTCGGCTGTTTGCAGGGGCAGCAATCATTAGGCAAGGACAGAGCAATGTGGCAAGCGTGTTAAGGAGAACGTCTGCAAAACACTCTGGCCATCGGTTGGAGTCAGAGAGGGTATCTGAAATACGCTTGACAGATAGAACTGGCTGCTAAGTGCTCAGGTGAGCAGCATAGCAATGCCTAACCAAAAAATGGAGAGGAACATGGGCAGAAGTCAGTGGCCAGCAAGCAGGCATTAATTAAAAATGAAGTACTCTTAAGCCTTCAAAGTCTGGAAAAAGCTGAAAATGAGGGCGGGCTTCTGAAACGGCAAGAGTGCCAAGAGACTCTTACATTTTCATGTACCACGGCGGAAATGCAAATTGTCACGGGCCTTTTATACTTCATAATCATGCCGTGTTCAGCGTAAAAATACACAATGTGTTTGTTCTGAGCTGTCCTTCTTTTGGCAATCGACCCTATATAATAAATGAAGGTATTTGTTAAGACAATAAATGGAGGAGCTTAAATAAACATGGCCCTTTCTTACTATGAAATATTAAGTAGTTAAGGATAAAAAAGTTAAACCTATGATTTCTTTTCTTTTCATGCCAAAGGGATGCCTGTTATATGTTATTAAGGGACAAAGCAAGTTACTTGGAATGTATGTAGTATAGTTTTGTTCTGGTAAAAAATAAACAACAGAATTTCTTTCTTTCTCTTTCTCCCTCTCCCCTTCTACACCCTCTATCTTCCTCTTTGTCTTTTTTACCCCTTCCCTTTCTTCTTCCATCCCCTCCTCTCTCTCTCTTCTCTCTGTAAATAGGCACAGAGAAAGAGGAGCCAGGTGAGGCACCAGAAGGATCATAGGGAGGTTGAGGCTGGAGGATCTTGAGTTCTAAGCTACAAACCAAGATCTTGTACAAAACCAAATCAAATCAAACTAACAAAGCAAAACATACAGAAGTATGGACTCCAAATGGCAAAGTAGATGACATTTATTATCTTTTTGTTTGGGCATAGCTGGTTTCAGAGCTCTTGTCTCTGAGAAGTTGCAGGCTATGTGCTTTACCCATTCAGTATGTGGACTGCAGAAATGTCTCAGTGGTAAGAGACACTTGCCGTCAAGTCTGATGACGTAAGTTTGATTCCCAGAACCAAAATGATAGAATGACAGAACAGACCACAGACATCTGCATGCCTGCTATCACATACACACACGCACACATACAATATAATCTCTGGAGCCCATTTAGTGTTATTTGTATGTAATATATTTAATGATGACCATTTGGGATAGGATAGCTCATTGGGGGTTCATCGCTGGAGAAGACTGATTCTTCCTCTTTTAGTGGCTATCAATCGCCTGTAGCTCTTCAACTAAGGCTGAGGCCTTGTGAAAACTTCCCCATCCAGAATGACATGTCAATTGGTATGTAGGTCTTAGACAGTCACATTGTTGAAAATTCTTGCATGAAACCTCCTTCTCACATATAGAGGACACTGTTTCACACCAGACATCTGGGTCCTCTGGCTCTTACTGTTTCTTCCCACTTTTCTGAGCCTTTGGTGTAAAGGGTGCATTGTAAATGCATCATTTAGAGCTGGGCGCCCCATAGCTAGCTGTCCCCTGTCTTTTCACCAGCTGTGAATTTCTGTGTTGTCCTCAGTGTGCTGCAAAAGCAGCTTCTTTGATGAGGTTGGGAACTGCACTTATCCATGAGTGTTAGACTATGCATCACACACGGTCTTGGGACTGAAGAACCCTTGGCTAGAAATACCAGGGGAAGATGGATAAAAAGAGCCCACTAGGTCCTCCCTCATTCTGCATCCTGTGCAGAAACAAACTTCCTCCCCAGAAACACTTCACACCAAAGCCACTTTACGGCAGCCTAAAGCTCTCAGACACTGTAGCCTATTTGCCAAACTGCTCCAGTGAAGCCTGAGTGAGGAGCAAGACCCTGCTTTGTAAGACATTAGCAGGATGCCTAGGTCCCACTAGCATGGACTCAGAGAAGACTGATGGCAGAGCTGTCATGGAAACAGAGAACCACTGGCTGTGGGCACTCATCTCCAACTGGTGCATCTACAACATACCTACTACACCGAAGGCTCAGAAGAGTGGGAGGAAAGATGGTAAGAGCCGGAGGACCAGGATCTCTGCTGTGAGACGGTGTCTTCTAGATGTGAGAGGGAAGCTACACCCATGAGTTACACCAGCCAGAAGCAAGATTCCCCATGCCACCTTGGACTTGTAGTGGAGGCCTTGTGAAGAGCCTGGACTCCACCCCCACTGGCAGAAATGGCTGTTCGTGCTTTCATAACAAAAATCTAATACCCTGTAATTTATAAAGATCAGATGTGTCTAATCATATCTCTTGTGAAGGGCAGATCATCTAAGATGAAGGCAGTGACAGGTACAGTTGTCTGAGAGAGTACACCAGTCTGTATGCTCCATGGCAGAAGGAAAGCAAGCTAGCAAAAGGCTGTATATAAAGCATATTCCTAAGGCCTTTATGATACAATGAGGGGGAACCTTCATGATCTAATCATCTCTTGAGGACCTTAAATATTGATAACTGATAAACTTTGGAGGGGGCACATTCAATCCATAAGAAGTGGTGATGCTAGACTCCTCCTTGGGTGCCATGGCCTTTACCACTGGAGATAACAAAGCCAGTCTCAGCAGGGTGCTTGAGGAGACCACATGAGAAGCAGGAATTTGTACCCTCAACAATGATGATAGTAAGTAGGAATGATCTATTAGGATGTCCAAGAGATTGAATGGGGACCTGCAATCCTTCCTTGGTCTGGTGAAAATGAGGTGGCCTGAGAGGCAGGGGAAGAATTCAATAAAAGCTACAGGTTTAAATAAGAGCTGAAGCCACCACAACACAAAAGCACTGAGGTTGAAATTGAAAAATCACATGTGGTGCTAAAAACGTTGTAGATTTTAAGCTGAATGAAAAGGACAACCAATCCATTCTGGCATCAAATTACAGAGATGTCAGACTTATTAGCTCAAAATTGAGGTATCTCTGATAAAAAAAAATACTTCAGTGGTAACAAACACGCAAGAAAGGAAACAAAAAAAAAAAAAAACAATGAGGGGGAGGTCACAGGAAGAGCCCCAGGGTCACAAAGCCTCTGAGGAAGAGAAAAGTTCCATGGAGAGCTGGAGGCAGAATGGGAGGGAAAGGTGGAGGAATTAGTGAATCCCCATGGAGGAAAAAGAGCCTCAGGGTTCCTGTGGAAGGGTTACTAAAACAAACCCTCTGACATTTATGTGGTAAGTGTCACAGAAAGACAGGGCATGACTAAAAAGTAGGTTTTTTTTTCTTTCCTTTTTTTGGGGTGGGTGGGTGGATGGGTATTGAACTTAGGGCCTTATACATGCTAAAAAGCCCACGATGAATGAGCCAGGCCCAAAAATGTTTTGAAAGAAACAACAATGAGGCCAGAAATGGGGGCATAGGCCTGTAACACCAGATTTCGGATGGTTGAGGTAAGTGGATCATAAGTTCAAGGTTGGCCCCCAACTACAGAGTGAATTCAAAGACAACTTAGTAATTTAGTAAGGGTCTGTCTCATATTCACAAATGAGCAAGGGCTGGCGTTACAGCTCCGTGGTGGAGTGTGTTCTTAGAATGCAGGAGGCTCTGGGTTTAGTTTTCTGTACTGTCTAAAACAAAACAAGACAACAGCCACCAAGGTAACAGAAAGACAGAGTGGCTACAACAATACCAGGTGAAGCCAACTTCAGAACACAGTATCCCCAGAGTCTGACCTTATGCAGTGCTAAATGGGTCAACCTGAAAGACAGCAACCGATGTTCTACCATCAAACAACAGAGCGCCAAGATATGTGCTTAAACAACTGAGTGATCTCAAAGGAGCAGCAAAGAAGGTTCTGTTAGCCCTGAAGTCTTCTCCAGCAACTGCATCCACAACTAGCTAGATAATCAGAAGTATGTGCATAAAGTCAAGAGCATCACCAACCAGTGTGTTCTGATCAACATTTATAGATCTCTCTTTGAAACATAGACTTCTCAAGTGCTCATGAAACCAAGGTGGACCATATCCTGGCCCATAAAATAAACTTAAGAGAGAGAAAGAATAGTGTGTCTTCCAACCAGGATGGAATCAAACTAGAAACCCAAATAATGACAAATAATTTATCTAGAGTAGAGGCAGGAAAAAGGAATAAATACAGGTCAGAAAGTGTGAAGTCTTGATTATGAGATCTCACTCGTGGTCATGTGTTGAAGGCATGACCCCCTACTGGTGCCACTGTGCTAGGTGATGACAGAGACTGGAGGGATGAGTATAATTGGAGACTTTCCTGTGTTTCACCTGGTCCCACTGGACTGGGTTCTTCTTCTGCCCACATGTCCCTGCAGCTGCTTAATCACTCAGAAGCTAAATATTACATCCTCCAGTTAGGCCCACCTGATGTGGGATGCCCCTCTGTATGTTATGAATATGTTTTATTGCCATTGGTTAATAAAAAAAAGCTACTTTGGCCTATGGAAGGGCAGAACATATATTTAGGCAAACAGAGATACAGGGAGAAAGAAGGCAGAGTCAGAAAAACACCAGCAGCTGCCTGAGGAGTAAGCTGCCAGAGCATCACTTACGCTAAGCCACGGGGCATGTGGCAATATACAGATTATTAGAAATGGGTTAATTTATAGGCAAGAGCTAGCCAGTAAGATGCCTATATGTTACAGAACAGTGCAGATCAATCACAGTTGAGTAGAGCTACCATGGAGGAGCCACTACTATATTACCAACTGTGTATTACAGTACAGTGCTGGATCAGTCACAGCAGTGCCATCATGGTGAGGAGAAACCACTGCCATATTATATAGTATATACTATAATATGTTACTGCATTCATCACAGTGTGGCAGACTAGTGGGTCTCAGAATATGGAAGGCTGACCCCAGGGTGTTCCTGGGACCTGCTCAGTGCCTCAGTGGATTACCTAGGTTTCTCACTGTTGTCATCAAGCATCTGACTTGGGCACTTGTGGGATGAAAGCATTGGTTCACAGGTTTCAGGAACTGAGTCCCTCATGGTAGGGAGTGTGGATTCATTCTGAGTTAAGAAAAATCAGGTTTGATCAAGGTAGACCACCTGAGAAATCCCCAGCCTGGATGTCTGAGTTCTACATCCAGAACAGATTCAAGATGCTGCCTGAGATGATCATGCCTCACAGGATAATTCAGTCAGGACTTGATCATAACTCTAAATTTTCTTTAGGACCCCATAAGATAATCAGTGCCCCCAACCAGCTGGAAGTAGCCTGGAATACTACGCCCACATTCCCCAAAAATGGATTATGAATATTTTCCTTTGTCAAAAAAAAAGAGGAGGAAGTGGTGTGGGAGAATTGTCTGTATTCTGTCAATCATATTTTAAATAAATGCCGATTGGCCAAGCAGAAAGTATAGGTGGGTCAACCAGACAAGAAATAGAAGCGGGGCAATGAGAACAGGAGAATGCTGGGAAGGAGGAAGCCCATTCCTTCACAGTCCTGCCCAGAGTACCGAAGAAGCTGGATGTGATCTGTCCTGCTGAAAAAGGCACTGAGCCATGTGGCTAACATAGACTAGAAAAATGGGCTAACATAAGTTATAAGAGCTAATATGAAGCCTGAGCTAATGGGTCAATCAGTTTATCATTAATGCAGACTCTCTGTGTGATTTTCTTTGGGGCTTTCTGGCTGTGGGGAACTGGACAGGATATAAACCCCCAACGAGCAGGCCCTCATATTACAGGGAATCATAGGCACAGAGGGAAGCAGGAGCTTCCATGCTCACATCTCTGGGTCAGAAAACAGAATGCTCACCCTAGCGTCAGTTATGCATTCTGTTTCAAATCTTGTTCTCAGAGACTTGCTTCTACTTGCCACACCTTTATGATCTCTCCATAGAATACCACCAGGTGACCACATGCCCAAACTGTGAGCCTGTGGGGAGCATTCCTGACTCAGGCAAAAACAACCAAAGAGATAAAGAAGACATTGACAATGGAACAAAAGCCATCTGACAGCAAGACTGACACTTGCCATGCACCCAGGCCCCTCTCTGTCAGCAGTCACTCTGGAGTGGTAAAAAACATTGCTAAAAACCTCAAGGCTTGGGTATAACTGTCTTTTGCTACCCTGTGTGATGAAATGGCATGTGTCTAGCCGCTGCTGCAACCCCGGTATTATGGTTGCCTTGAGAAGAGGCACTTAGGCAGGGGAGTGCCAAGCCAAGGGCTAAGAACTTTCAAAATGCTCAGCACTGTTGTCCTTCTTATTCAATCATTTGTTTGGAAAACGTAGTTATTTCTGATAAACTGCCTGCTTTTTCTTGAGGCCCCACCCCTAGCTGTAGAGTTATTGGCAGCCGATGGCTGCTAGGGAGGGGCGGTCATTTTTCTTTCTGGGTGTGGCCAGTGGTGGGTCGCCATGTTCCAGTGGATGGCCCCACATATGGACAGCACTAATTGGACTCAGTAGAGTCTAAAAAAAATCTGACAACACTTTAACTTGAAAACACAACTGAGAGACAGACAATGGTTCTTGATATAAGTATTTGGTGTACAACTTTCTTCTGGAGAATGGCTGAAAAGAGCCTGGCACTTTAAGAAAATGAAGCAGTATTTATTGTAAAATCTGTCTTCCAGGGCAAAGCTACAGTTTTGAAGCATGTCTGCTGCAGTTAGTGTAACAGCCTCCTCATTGGTAGAGATGTTTTGGATAAAAATAGGGCATTGATTGTTGTAATTTAAATTGTATATATATGAAAATGTGTCAGCATTTGGAAGATCTTCATAACTCAGTGAACCAGCATTCCCCAGATGACCAATGAATTGACGTTGCCAATCATGCAGTTTGAGCATCTATCAGGTTGCAAGACAGTTCAACATCTTTTATATAACAGAACATTGAAGTTCACTTGCAGAACCTAATATTCTACACTGAAAATAGCCTTTAAGAAAATAAGCACTTGTCAAATTCTAGTAGAGTTTCAAAGAGGAAATAGCCGCAGCCAACTGAAAACATTAATTATAACACTCTTCTCTTTTTAATTACACATCTCTGTGAGGCCGAATCGTCTTCATTTTCTTCAACCAAAGAAACATATCACAACAAAATGACTGTAAAAGCAACACAAAAATCTAGCTCTTTCTATTAAGTCATATATTTGCAAAAGTATATAAAATAATTTCATTTTTTCTCGACAAGTTTTGTTTGTCTAGGGATGGTTTGTTATATAACCTAGCCTAACTTAGCCTGCCTAATACAGACCTGTATTTCAGGGAGATAATTGTGATACTAATGTGAATGGTTGGACATGGATATGTGGATTTAAGCTGAGAGAGAAAACAGGAAAATGTATCCTTGAACTCTTTCAGTGGTCTAGATCAGGAAGGGTCTGCAGAAGCTGTGGTGTATGGAGGAGGAGGAGGAGGAAGAGAGAAAGGAGAAGGAGGAGGAGGAGGAGGAGGAGGAGGAGAAGAAGAAGAAGAAGAAGAAGAAGAAGAAGAAGAAGAAGAAGAAGAAAAGATGCTACCAACCCAGAAACATCTGCTTTTGGTCTTTCAGACTGTGGAGGAAAGGAGAGGTGAGAGAGAAGGCTTAAGAAATTGCATTTTGCTCCTGGGAAAATGCTGAAATGGTTAGTAGAATCAGTACCTCAGTGTGAGGAGCAGAAAAAGATACAAGGGATTGCATTTAGACCAGTTAGCTGTGAGTTCCTTGTTAGTCAAGATAAGAATGATCGCAACAGATGTGCATACAGCTCTTGCTGTGTGCTGCTCATCATTCCAGTCTCCAAACATGACAAGTCATTTATTATACAAACACCTTAATAATGAAAGTCTGTTAAGACAGGGAAACTGAGATATGGGCATGGAATGGTTTGTCCAAAGGTCACCTTTAGAAAGTGACAGACTCTAAACTTTCAGTTAGCTATTCTACGTGTTGATGCTCAGTAGCTGGTCAATAATCTGAATCTAGGGATGGAGAGGGCTAGGGATGGGAGGGGTGTAGACAAAGGCTGCTTCTATGTTTCTAAGCCACCCAGACTCAAATAATCACACAAAAAACATATTAATTACAATAACTGTTTGGCCGATGGCTCAGGCATATTTATAGCTCTTACATCTTAAATCAACCCATTCCTATTAATCTTTCTATTGCCATGAGGCTGTGGTTTACCAGTAAGGTTCTGGTGCCTTTCTCCTTCAGCAGCTACCTGGCATCTCTCTGACTCTGACTTCTTTCTCCCTGCATTCAGTTGAGTTTTTTCCACTTACCTATATTCTTCCCTACCATAGGCCAAAGTAGCTTCTTTATTAACCATTGGTAATAAAACATACTCACAGTGTACAGAGGGAAATCGCACATTGGGGGGATCCATACCATGATTTTTGTTTATTAGTTCTGTCAGAAGTTACCTTATTCAGGTTTTCCCCATTGTATATAAACCCGAGACAAATAATTTATGAGGAAAGATTTAATTTGGCACAGAGTTTCAGAGCTTTCTGTCTGTGGCAGCTGGCTCCAAGGTTTCATGACCAAAGGCTGTGAAGAAGCAAAGTTGCTCTCCCACAGTGTCCAGGAAACTGACACAGATGAAGGGGCACATAACAGGACAGAACCCCAAGAATAAGCCTCCCAGAGACCTCCTCAATCCAGCTAGGTTCTAGTTCTGAATGTTTTCACCCTGACTCAATAATGGCATCAAATTCTGATTCCATCAATGGACTAACCCATTGATTAGGTCAGAGTCCTCAGGATTCACTTGACAGTGATGGGATCTTCTAGCTGATGACCCAGCCTTCAGTACATGGTCCTCTTGGGGGGGAAATACTTCATGTTTACATTGTATTCATTAATTTTCCATTGCTATGATAAAACACCATGACCAAGGCAACTTACAGAAGGAAGAGTTGATGTAGCATATGGTTCCAGAGGGACAAAAGAGTCCATCATTCCTAGAAGATTGCAGGCCTGGTAGCTGGAACAGGAAGCGGATGCCTCACATTTTGAACCACAAGCACAAGGCAGAGAGCAAACTCAGATAACACAATTCTTACACCTCAAAGCCTAGCTCCACTGACACACTTCCATTACAAGGTCACACCTCCTGAGCCACATCAAAGAGTGCTAACATCTCAGGACCGAGCATTCAAATGCCTGAGACTATAGGGGAATCTCATTTGAACTGTCAAATACATTGTATCTGTAAGAATTTTTCTTTTCATTTCATTTCATTTTTTTTCTATTTTTCTGTTTGGCCACATTGGGTCAAAGTTGAGCACACTTTATTAAACATTCTCTGTAGATGTCCATAT
The DNA here is from genome assembly GCF_018167655.1 of Microtus oregoni. NCBI lineage: Eukaryota > Metazoa > Chordata > Mammalia > Rodentia > Cricetidae > Microtus > Microtus oregoni. Next base: position 21,235,752 of record NW_024543075.1, on the reverse strand, counting down.
GAGGATGTGGCAGAGCCTCTTTGGATTGCTCTTCATGGTAGGAGAGTCCAACCTGTAACATGTCTGCACTCAAGAACCATAAACTTCAAAACTGACAGGGAAATGCCTGAAAAGAGCTAGCTATAGATATGAGGCCTTCCAAAGAACTGCAAGAGTGTCCCACACTGGTGACCTGTCTGTCACTGGGATCACAGTACCTGGTAGGGAATGTTTAAGGTGGGAAAGATTTGTTATGGGTTCCTGGCTTCAGTTCATCATGGCAGGAAGGTGTGGAGCAGCAGCTCAGATCATGGCGGTGGGAACATACGGAAGGTTGTTCCTATCATGGCAGACCAAGAAGTAGAGCGAGCCTGAAAGTGGGCAAGGACAGTGCCTTTCCAAGGCCTTGCCCTGGTGATCTGCTTCCTCTAGTTAGTCCTTATCTCCTAAGGGTTCCAGCTTTTTTACATAATACCAGGAACTTGGGAACAAGCATCCCGAATGTGACTCTGTGGGGGTCATTTCAGGTTTCAAGCGTAACACACATTTCTCTAAAATCCTTGAGACTGATGAAGGTGTGTAATACCCTGCACACTAATCTTCAGGGAGCAGCACACACACAATGTTCAGCCGGAATGGTGTACTCTTGAGATGCCCCATGAAGGACAGACATTTTTCTTCATCCACTAACATACTTCTGTGTCCTAGTGCCCTGCGTCCACTTTGGGGTTCTGTTCCATGTCAATGTTTAGCTTTACTTCTTGGGTTAACTTGGAAATGATGAAGTTCCTTCTCAGTTTTCCTCTTACCCCATCAATCACAATTTGGAATTTAGCTCAATTCGACAAGACATGTCACCATGTTTTGGTTTTGTCACTTCTATTTGGTGCTGACAATATAGTGCAGCTTCCTGACTCAGCGTCTGGGAGGGGTGAAGACGAAGGAAGATAAGAATGCTCTTAGAGTCTATGTGAGGCTTCCTAGGTATCTGGGAGGGAGCCTTGGATGGAAATGTGCCTTTCTTTTATGGGTCCCCTTGGAGACATAGACAGCAGGTCCTCAGGAGTTGAGTGTGGCCTCAGGTTCCCGCCAACCATATCCTGAGAAGTTTCTATTACAACCAGGATGAAATCCCCAAGAGGTTTATTTCAAGATGTACTCTAGAGTCCTTGATTTATGGCCCAATTCAACTGAAGACAGTCAGCTCCATCAAAATAAGTGTAAAATGGACAGATGTGAAATGCCGGGGTGTCTCATTGAAACCAAGGCATTATTTCTTTGAGACTTGGATCCATATGTATAGTGTACTTTTTATTTCCAGACTTTTACACGACACATTTTTTGAAGTAATGTATTCCAGATGTTTTAACTGCCTGGATGTTCCTAAGAGCTTCTGCATACAGGATTCATCTTGTTATTTGAAATTTAAATAAAACCAGGGTTAGCCTGATAAACCTGCATCCCAATGGGAAAAGAATGGCAGGATTAGGAAGCTAATGCAACTTTCTTTTTTTTTTTTAAATTTATTTATTTATTAAAGATTTCTGTCTCTTCCCCGCCACCGCCTCCCATTTCCCTCCCCCTCCCCCAACTAAGTCCCCCCCTCCCAGACCGAAAAGCAATCAGGGTTCCCTGTCCTGTGGGAAGTCCAAGGAACCCCCACCTCCATCCAGGTCTAGTAAGTTGAGCATCCAAACTGCCTAGGCTCCCACAAAGCCAGTGCGTGCAGTAGGATCAAAAACCCATTGCCATTGTTCTTGAGTTCTCAGTAGGAGAGCCATGGTGCTGAGCTGTTTGCTCCTGGGGAGAAGGGAAGGAGGGAAAACCAGTGTTGTTGACAGCTTAATTTGCTGTGGAGTGGGAGAGGCAGCAGCGGGCAGGTCAACCAGGGCTCTTCTGGCCAACCAGCTGGGGGCCAGGGAAAAGTACCTGGCTTTCATTCTGATTTCTTTAGGAATTGCTGATGCCTCCCAATGACTAAACCCTTCCACCAGTAGAGGACAAATCAGTACCTGGCAATTCAGACCATGGGTGTGCTTGCCCTCCTGGGGCACAGGGCAGAGCAGTGAAGGTGGTAGACAGAGCCAGTGCAAGCTCCAATCTCTTCCACAGTAGACTGAAGCTAGAAGTCAGAAAGGAGCCTAGAAGAAAATAGCTTAAATGGTATAACACACAGCCTCCGCATCTTGTAATGCCTGAGACAGAGAGTTTATTTATTGCTGTCACGTAACAATTAAGGATGAAGGGTTGACGTGAGACAGTCACACAGGTGCCGTAGCTGACAGTACTGTATGTTTCCCTGTTCCAGAGGCATAATGACACGTTAGTGCTGAGGATGAGAGGAAATTGTGCACGTGATTTTGGCTGCTTCATCCCGGAAGTGGCAACCGTCCTCTCCATCCCATTGGCTGCCCCTGGCTCTCTTGCTTTAGTTCCTTATTTTACTTTAGATTCCTCTCCCCTTGGCTAGTTTTCTTCTCTTCCTTTCTAGTTAATTTAATAATATGTTTCCTCTCATTTCTTGTCGAGAGTAGCATTATTTTTCTTACCCTAGACTAATCTAGTGATGATCAATTTGTCAACTTGAAACAACCTACAAACACATGGGAATAGAGTCTCATTGAGAGGCTTTCCTCTTTAGTTTAGTCTATGTTGACTATTTTAAGTAATTCATCTGGGAAGACTCGGCCCACTGTGGGTGGCACCATTCTCTAGGTAGGTAGATGAGAGTCAAACTGAGCACAAATAAGCAATAAAGTAAGCATAAATTTATTCATGTGTCTCTACTCTTCATGGTAGATGTGATGTGAGCACCTTGTTGCAGTTTCTGCCTTGTCTTATCGGGATGACGAACTATAATATGGAATTGGAGAATGAATAAACCCTTTATACCCTATGATAATTTTTGTCAGGGTATTTTATTACAGCGACAGAATGAAAGTGAAAGACGAGGTTAGTTTAAGATGCTTCATTCATAAACAAAACTAACCACAAGACCACATTCCTAAGAATGGCTAGCCATTGCTCTTATGGATAGAAATTCTGAGGTTAATGCTCAATCATAACAAAGGACATGAGTTCAACTATGTTCATAGCTGCATTATTTGTCATAGCCAGAACTTGGAAACAACCTAAATGCCCTTTGACTGAGGAATAGATAAGGAAAATGTGGTGCATTTACATAATGGAGTACTACACAGTGGAAAAAAATAATGACATCTTGAGATTTGTGGGCAAATAGATGGATTTAGAAAACATTGTATTGAGTGAGGTAACCTATACCCAGAAAGACAAATATAATATGCACTCACTCATAAGAGACTTTTAGACATAAAGCAAAAAAAAAGCCAGTCTATAATTCACAATCCAAAAGAACCTAGACAACAAAGAGGACCCTAAGAGAGACATACATGGATCTAATCTACATTGGAAATAGAGACAAAATCTCCTGAGTAAACTGGGAGCATGGCGACCATGGGAAAGGCCAGAAAGGGAGGTGGAAGGAAGGGAGGGGAATGGAAAAAAAATATACAGCTCAATAAAAACGATTAAGAAAAAGAAATTATGAGGTTAACTCTTAATAAAATTTAGTTTTCATGACATAATCTCTCCTCTGAAAAGCGACAGTGTTGAGAATCAGAGGGGGGGAGTGATTTACCCATGATGACTCTGGAGTTGCCTCATTTCCTGGTTCTACACTCATAGTTCCTTCTGAAATTGTATACTCTCCTCTCTGTGTATTTTCTTCTTGCAGAAACTAGCATTCCTCTTACACAGGCTGCTAACTTCACTTTAATCTTGTGTAGTTCAGTTCTGCATATAAAGAAGCCAGTACCTTGGTGAAAATCATTAATTTTCAGAAGCTTTTGTTTCAGCAAGTCCAAAGATAATTGCTAAATATAGGTATATTCCCTGCAAGATGCTGTTAAAATGAACTCATTTTGTGGTTAGGGTTCCCAAAGGCAGCAAGGATGTGCTAAGAATTTGAGTATTCCAACAGCTGTGACAAATCCCTACCACAAACAAACATACCGAAAATGATTCCACTTCTCAGAAGCAGCCTGGGTGCTTTGTGTCAGGGCCGGTGGATCCAGATATCTGGAGACACCCCAGTAGGCCCAGGCTTCTTTATGTTTCCATGAATATAGAGGAGAAGGGAGAGCAGGTGCCAAGGTTTCATTCCTGCTTCCTGGCATTTCAAATGTCCATGATGTGCTCTCTGTATGGGAAGCCTTCAGCTGACATAGAAAAGGCCCTTTGGCATCTAGAGGAGACATCTCAGATAGCAGAGGATCCAGGCCTGAAAGCAATCAGTGGCTGGGTTTAGGCAGGCACCATTTCCGTTTTTCCCACAGTCCACTTTGTTCATCCAGGGGGCAGTTCTTCCAAAGCCTCTGCATTCTGAGATGCATGAGGAGGAGGCTGGTCCACTGGGGCGGAGCTTGGTTTATTTCTCACTGGGTGTTCACATGGACACCTCTTACATTGTTCTTCCCGCTCTGTCTGTGTCTTTCTCCTTCCACCCATCACTCAATTACTCCCCTTCCTCATGTCTCTCTTCCTTTCTTCTTTAGACCCATCTGTTCCCAAGGGCAGCAAAGTTCAACATCTATTCCCCCCTGTAGAACCTAGGCGGCCGTTTCTGTGCTCGCCATAATTCTTTCAGCTTGCAAACCAAGTGGAGGTGCTAGCTATTCTTCTCATCATTCGGACCAAAATACTAGACAGAAATGACACTAAGGGGAAAGATTTATGTTGGCTCATGGTTTCAGAGGCTCTCAACCCGTTGTGGTGGTCAAAACATGGAGGTGGGAATGACCGAGTCTGTGCAAGTGAGAGCGGCTTAGGTCTACAGCTAGACCCTACCTTCTAAAGGCTGCATAGCTTCAAAAGATGTCACAAGGTGGGAATCTGTATTCACAACATGGAGCTGTGTAGATATTTCAAATATAATCATAACAGTGAACCACACAGATATCCAATTATTGTGGACCACACAGGTATCTGGCTCTAATAACAATGGGACCACACAGGTATCCAGTTCTAGATTGTAGAGGGAATCCCATGATGCTTTTCAGTTCAGTTCTATAAGAGAGACAAATTCTGCTCCAGGTCGTCTTCTTTCTCTCTGCATCTTTCCCTCAAATTACTTGGAATCTATAGTCCAGGTTAGGGGCTCAGTCCCACAAAACTGAACCTCCCCTCAACTTGAGATGCCCCTTTTAAGTGTCTGGTGCTAGATTACCCCCGTTTTTGCATGACTTAGCTAAAAATCAGAAGTTTATGGGACTAAACTCCTAGATTTGATAACTTACCATGCTATCTTATAGAACTCAGGGACACAATTTACTTAGTACCAGTAGTTTTATAGACTGGCTACATATGAACAGCCAGGTGATACATTGGGTAGGGTGTGAGGGCCAGTAAGGTCCTCAGTGAGCTGCTGTCTGTCCTTACTCGATTTTCTAGAACATGGGGATATTCACCAACAAATAGTTCTCTGCTTCTTTTGTTTAGGGTTTTGTGGAGTTCTACATAGGCATCGTTGGTCAAATCATTCGTATTGGTGGTTAACTAAGTCCCCAGCTCCTGCTGTATGGCCGAAGGTTGCAGTACAGTGGAATTGAAAAATTCTAACCCTCTACTTACTGGCTGTCTGTCTCCATCCTGAAACCATGGAAGTCTACCAAAGGCCACCTCATTAGCAAAAACTCAGCTATGACTGGAAGAGGCTTCTATGGCCAACAAAAGATGTTCTCCTTACCTCTGTCATTTAGGAAATTGCAAAGGTTTCAGGACTTTTGTGCCAAAAACCTGAGACAAAGACCAAACACATATTTCATGTACTATCTCAATGTTACAGAGATGTTTCTAATTGATAATATGCTCTAAGTAGCCTTAGGAGAGTTGATATTGGGAAATGGAAACTGTAGTAGAGCTGAAGAAACTTGTATTTCCTGCGTGCAAAAACTCGACAGACTCGGGGTATGCAGTAGAATCCCCCTCTTCTAATACTGATGCTTCAGGGACCACAACCTTGGCCTGCTTCCTATTTTAGATTTTTTTTGAAGGGGCAGTTCTCATGGGACAATGTACTTGAAGGGACCAGCACACTCCCGTATTTCTATGCATTCTGAGGTTATGGAATACTGCAGAAAACTCCCAAGTATCAAGTCAGCAAACTCCTGGGTGTATCTTAATGGATTAAGAAAGATAAAGTCTTCAAAAATCCCAGCTTCCCATGCCTCAGAGAGACAGCATTCCAGAGTGCAAGGACCACTCTCCTGTAGGTTACTGTTGTTATTGAGCAGTGAAGTCTACTTTGTCTGCCTTATTGACACTGCTCCATGACTGTTGCTTCTGGGAACTGTTTCCCAAATAATCTCACTACTTCACAGTCCTCAGGCACTGCTATTGGGGACCCAAAATTAGGATGCTAGGTGATATCTCATGAGTCGAATGTCTGTGCACTATGTGTTGGCAGGTGGAAATTCGTGAACTCCTCTCTTCTTCTGCCTTGTTTTTACTGAGAATTCAGGGCCTATGAAGGTCAAGTTCTGGGGAAGTTTGCGGTAGGAATACAGTTCTTAAAGCTATTTCTAAAAGAGCTTGAGGAATTAAAACCCAAGAAAGATAGGGCCCAGAATGCTAGCATACAATGGAGGCCATCACTTGTGTGTGAATTTTGGAGCAAATTCCTGTGAGGAGCCTAGAAATCCTTGAGTGACTGTCTAGGGACAGATGAAGTCCTGGGGAAATGTGTTGTTTGACACAGCCATGTCAAGGATTAAGGCCTTGAACAGGGAAGAAATTGGCAAAGCTTCCTTCTCCCCCAAACCCTCATAATAAACATGGTGAGGTTTTGGGTTGTGGTGTGTTTGTTGCTGCTCCCTAGAGAGCATATGGCCTGCCCGGCCTAGCTTTCCTGTACTTGTGTCTGTCCTTTTCTTCTTTCTTTTACTGCTCCAAGTCTTGTTTACGGGACCTAGAAGAGCAGGATGCTCTAAGAAGCAGGGCTGGGATCTTTCCACCTTCAGGTACTATGTGAGTTTTTAAACATGTGACAGCTTAGTTATATGAGGCAAAAAAACAATGACAACATATTGGTTGTCTTATTTGTAGTAAACATTGTTTAGATTCATTGATCTTACTCTATGTACAATGGTGCTTTGTTGCCTGTATGTATGTGTGCCATGTGCATAACCAGTGTCCAAGGAGGTCAAAAGAAAGCATCAGATACCCCAAAATTGAACTTATGAATGATTGTGAGCTTCCATGTTGGTGCTGGGTATTGAATCCTGGGTCCTTTGAAAGAGTAACCATCTCTCCAGTCCATTTTAATTTAATTAATTAATTAATTTATTTATTAAAGATTTCTGCCTCCTCCCCTCCACTGCCTCCCATATCCCTCCCCCTCCCCCAATCAAGTCTCCTCCCTCCCTCATCAGTCAGAAGAGCAGTCTGGGTTCCCTGCCTTGTGGGAAGTCCAAGGACCTCCCACCTCCTTCCAGGTCTAGTAAGGTGAGCATCCAAACTGCCTGGGCTCCTACAAAGCCCGTACGTGCAGTAGGATCAAAACCCAGTGTCATTGATCTTGACTTCATAGCAGCATTGTTTGTAATAGCCAGAACCTGGAAACACCTAGATGCCCTTCAACGGAAGAATGGATGAAGAAAGTATGGAATATATACATATTAGAGTACTACTCGGCAGTAAAAAACAATGACTTCTTGAATTTTGCATGCAAATGGATGGAAATAGAAAACACTATCCTGAGTGAGGTAAGCCAGACCCAAAAAGAGGAACATGGGATGTATTCACTCATATTTGGTTTCTAGCCATAAATAAAGGACATTGAGCCTATAATTCGTAATCCTAGAGAAGCTAAATAAGAAGGTGACCCCAAAGAAAGACAGTCCATTTTAATTTATATTAAAAAACCATAGTTAGCACAGGCATTTGATTTGTTGTATTTATTAAATAATGTTAATTTTTCTTTCTGTAACTTGGATATTCCACAGATTACTTACAAAACTCCTTTGAGGAAGGATATTTTGACCAAGTTTTACCACATGCATATGAAAAGATACCCAATCTTCCCCTTCACTGAGGTATTGCAAATTGAAAGAACAATATCATTTTCTCTAGATATTTTCCTGTTGTAAACATCAAAAGACTCAGAAATAGCCCATGTGTATAGTTTTTGCAGGGTAATTGGTACCAAGATTGGCAGTGAAATTTGATATATTGGTTTAAAGGGCACCTGAGCAATTTCTATCAAAATTTAAAACATGAATATCCGTTGTTGCAGAATTTCATAAAAATTCTTCTTACAAATACGCTACATGGGACCATAAATATTATGCTGTGTAGAAGTGTACTTGTGCATGCGTGTGTGCTTACATACACGATTGTCTATGCATGAAGGATAGAGAATGAGTCAAGAGAGAAAATTAGTAAAGATGTTGACTTCTTCAGTGTAACCCTAAAAATTGTGCAGAAAGGAGAGAAAGGTTCATGAGTCCTAGACTCTAAGTAAACTCTGAGGCTCACTTGGAGAGGGAGAAAGGTCTTGAGTATCCAGGCACCATGGGTGGTAAACAGGCAGGGTGGAAACTTTCAAAGATGGGTCCTTCCTGTTACTGCAGGGTGGGAAAGCTCCAGAGAGGCAACTGGACTGGCAGTGAGACAGGTTGGAGCGGAGTGGGGGTGAGGAGCTGATTCTCAAGAGCTTAAGGGAGCTGGCTGTTGTGTACCTAATCCCTGCAGAGGGAGTGAGCCCATAGAGGATGGGATTATCTGCAGTCTTAAATCTGGTCCATTTCTGGAAGGGCAGAGGGAGGGAAAGCTGCCATTTTCACTCACCAAACCTCTAACCGTCCCTGTGTGTGTGTGTGTGTGTGTTACACCAACCTATGCTTCAGATCTCTAGATATCAATTCTATGTTCAAATTATGCATTATTTATCTGGGGCTATGCCCCATCTGGGGACTGATTGTACTTTTGACCAACTGTGTATACGTTGAGGGCTCTTCTGAAGACTTGCTTGGGTTTGGCAAACTTGCCAGAGTGGCTTGCCAAACTCAGGATTGCACTTTACATATGCTCATCTGTTACCACAGGTGAATAGTCACGTGGAAGGGGTATATAAGACAGGGTGTGGGAGAGGGGACAGCACACCCATGTGCTCCCTGGCTATCCCCATGCCCTCACCAACCCGCAGCCTCTATGACCCTCATTGTTTAGGTACTGTTACAGAGGTTCCTTTAAGTAGACATGATTGGCCAACCTATTGGTCATTGGTAATTAACTGAACCTCTAAGCTAAGCTCTCTAACAGACCCGGAGGTTGAAGGGTGAGCTCCGCTGATCCTCTGAATCTCAGACATTTAGTGACAAACCAAGGCTTGCTCTGTAACAAACTCAGTTGTGATGGAAAAGGGCTTGTTATAAACAAGAAAATATTCTGTCCTCACACCCTTCCCAAAGAACCCTACAATGTCAAGAGTTCTATTCCTGCGTCTGAAGATGAGGACCCAGTGTGAGGGTTAATGTCCTAACAACCTCAGGGACACTGCAAGGATGCAGAAGGAAAGTTGACTTGACTTTCATATCTGTGGAAGCTAAGGAACTCCACAGACCAAACCTGTGGGCACCTGCCACCTCCAGACAGCAGGAGAACGGACCTGCAGATGGACTCTTCCATCCCCAAAGCTCACCTGTTTCTGAACCCGATGCACCCTGTTCCATGAATGCATAGTCTCTCCGTCTCCTGTGGCAGTTACTTCAGTTGTTCTGATTAAGGGAACTATTCTGTTTCTGGAGATGACTGCCAGCTTTCTTTTAATTCCATGTCACCTCCAACGATCCCAATCTAACACCATGCTTATTTCTTATTATACCAGAGTATCACAGAGATAGAAGGGAAACGGTGCATCTGAATGATTATCCTGGGCTCTCTGACCTATACCCTGGGTCACCAGTACAAAGCAGGGCCTGGCCAGGGATTTGTCATCTATTCAGTCTGCTCTCCTTCCTTATCAAGCATAGCAAAGGTGTAACACAGTTCCAGAAGATGGTGAATTTATAGGAGAGATATCAAAACATTTAATAGTTTTGTTTTTGTTTTTGACTTTTGTTTTTCGAGACAGGGTTTCTCTGTAGCTTTGGAGCCTGTCCTGGAACTAGCTCTTGTAGACCAGGCTGGTCTTGAACTCACAGAGATCCGCCTGCCTCTGCCTCCCGAGTGCTGGGATTAAAGGCGTGCGCCACCACCGCCCGGCCCTAATAGTTTTTTTTAGTGACAGGAAATGGATGTACCATTAGACATAATTTAAAATAAAAATCAGGGGCTGAGGAGGTGATGCAGAAGCTAAGAGCACTGGCTGCTCTTCTAAAGGACCTGGACTTGCCCGGCAACTGTCTGAAACGCCAGGTTCAGGAGATTTCACATCCTCTTTTAACTTTGGGTGACACAGACATTTATGCAAACAAAACACTCACTCATGCACATAAAATCAGTGAAAAGGAAAGAATAAAATCAGGTAAATGGATATATTGAAAAAGATAAGTTATTAGAGACATGAAATAGGAATATGAGCTATTTGAAGATTTGGGGCACGAAGCATATTGTTAAAATGAACATTATCTTGCCTGTGGAGCTATCAGATGACGGAATGAACAGAGCCCAAGAACAAACCAATGAATGGGAGGAATCCGCCCATGAGCTCTCCCAGAAAATATCTGAGAGTAAGAAATTTGCAGAAGAAAAGAGGGGGAAATCTAGGGACTAGAATTCCACCAGGAATCTCAGGAGAAGGAAAAGCAGTCGGATCATAGGTGATAATTTTCCAGAATTAAAATGTGAGAGGGTATAGGCGAACAGGACCTCGGAGCCCCAGGTTCCTGCAGTGTCACCAAGAGCCCTAATCCAGACTGTCACTGCAAACCACAGAGGGATCTTGCGAATATTCAAACATGGTAATTTATTATTATTTATTTACAAGAAACAGCTTGTCCTTTGGCCTCTCCTTCCTGCAGGGCCAATTCCAAGCTATTGCTGAAACAGCTTCCAGCACAGGCCAAGAATGTAAATTGTGCAGCAATTTCCAGTCCCGAGACTCCTGGTCAGGCTTTGATGGATAAAGGATTGCAAATGAGGCCCAAGACCCTTGTTAAGCACTGTCACCCTGAGTCACCCTGTGCGGATCTGGGCTATCAAGGCAGCAGGTGTTGCTTTTAACCCATTGATTCCCCAGTGCCTTCGCCTTGAGGGTTTTTAACTATATATTCCTTCATTTAAGTGTGACCCAGTCTTTCTGCTACCTCTCTTTTGTTTTTCTGCTTCTTCTTTCCTCCTGGTATTGCCACTGTCTCCCCTTCTTCACATCCATCCACTCCACAGTTATACTGAGCCCTTGTCATGTTCCAGGCACTTTTGAAGACATTGCTACACGAGTCCTTTCTAGAGAGAAGGGCTGATAATGAAAATTGTGGTAAAGAAAAAGGAGAAGTAGAGCCGTCTATAGATCCTAACAAATTCAATGACGATAACTGTGTGTTACACAGATTTTCACTGAGTTGGGTAGGGGAAGCCTGGGATGAGCAGAGGTGTCCGGGTAAGTTTGAGGAGGCAGTAGTTTAACTAGAGCTGAAAGCTAGGGAGGGAGTCATCAGCTCTGTGGAGACCCGGTGGGCAAAGCACGTGCAAATGCCCTGAGGTTCTTTCTTCTGTCCTCTCCTCTTTGGTCCACCTCATTTGCAGTAAAGTTCAGAAAAACACATCCACACTGTTGCGAATCATATTTTCACATTCTTCATTTTCTTCGATTTAGCTTCTGTTCCTGCTTGCTTCTTGTAATTGCTCTCTTGATGGCCACTATGTCACTGCAGGTGTGATGATGACTTGAGAACACAGAGAAAAGGGACAGAGCATGTGGGGTCCCCTTGTCCAGTTGGTGTGCATCCATAGCTCAGCCTTATTCTGTGCAGGAGTCAGATTTTCCAAGAGCAGAGACTACAAGAGGGTCCTTGTTACTGTGTGCAAGCTGTTGGTGACCTCTGTAGGCTCGGTGCCCGTCTTTTTATCTACTGCTTACTAGCCCCTGCTTGTGGAATACTCTTTGCCTGTGAGCTTTGCAGGCGTCCTATATCCCATTATTCAGGCTGTGACTGATTGTGCCACTGCCCCATGCTCGCCTTCGTAATGATATTATACATTCACTGTCATGGCCTCATGGTGGGTGGAGTTTATTCTCTGCCTCTTGGTGGTGCTTTGGTCATTGGATGTGAGTGAAGCTGACGTACACAGAGGTTTGGGATGCATTGGTAGGTGGACTGGCGCTCCTGCATTCTTGCAATTACTGTAGGTGCCTAGGACCTCCCTGAGAAATGACAGTTAAGTATAGCTACATGAATCCAGCCCAGCAGATGTGGTTTGAATCTGCAATGTTCCTTATAAGCGCATGTTTCGTCTGCCATATCCTGGATGGTGGTACCACTGTGAAGGCCTCTAGGGACCCCGTTGGTGGAAGTAGGTCACAGGGGTGTGCCTGTAGGGCCAGCTCTGGGTTCTGGATGCAGACTCTGCTTCTGGGTTTGTGAACAGTTGTGCCCCTATACTTCCAGGCATTCCCTGCCACGATGGACCCAAATCCCCTGCAACTGTGAGTTCAAAGAAGCACGTATGCCCTTAAGCTATTTCCTTCAGGTATTTTTTTCCCAATGGGCAAAAGTGATTAACCGATGAGATGAGAGCTGCTCTCATGAGCAAGAACTTGATACAGCTTTCACACAAACCAGCTCAGTGCGTGTTTATGAATGGCCAAACACGGCTCCCACAGATGTCCCTGATAGCTGCAGTGGTTGACTGTAGGATCCTCACAGGTGTCAGTCTGCAGATGTTCAAGCCCTTCATAGAGAATAGCATATTTTCCTACAGTCCATGTATAACCTCCCCGAGCTTTCAATCACCGCTGGATCACCTATGGTACATAATGCAATGTAAATGCTATGTTAATGGTTATTATGCTGTATTGTTTAGGGAACAATGACAGGAGAAAAAAGTCTGCAAATAATCAGTCCAGACACAACCACCATAGGTGGAACTGCCGATTACAGGAGCAAGATGTATGCGGAACAATACCAGGCCAAGAAGGCTGGGGAGCTGCCAGGCATCTTTGTCGTGATGGGGGCTGCAGCAGGGTGTGCCTACAAATTATTTCAATTTGTTATCATTCAGCCTAGCACTTCAAATATAACAAGTTTTGAATTTTGGGACTTTCTAGAGCTTACCTTTTCCCAATGTTTTTAACCTGTGGTTGGTTGACTTTAAAGAGGCAGAACTTACAGGGGAGGGGCCTGCTAAACCAGGGTTACTTGTTTATGTTAGTCTGTGAACCCTTTAGCATTTCTGCCATATTGAGGGCCAGGTGAACAGAAGGCACTGAAATTTTTTAGGATTGTATTGGAGGTTTCTTCAGGGGACTATCTGGTAATTTGGGTTTCCATGCCTTGAATATTCAGGCAGAAGCAGGGCAGACTCAGGGAATCCTTGGTATTTCAGAGCCTGGTTCCTTGAGCTCAGATTTTATGGGCCTGCTCTCTCATTGGCATGGGTTATTTTGTTTGTTGGGTGCTTTGAGAAGCCTGTCTCAGGCTGCTTGGTACCCAGGACGCACCCCAGAGCGGTCTGAGGTCTGCATGGTGATGAACAATTTGATGTCTGCTCTTCATGGAAGATGAGAGGGACAGATCCATCCCACCTGTTCCTTGGCAGTGGTAATGCCACCTGATTTACAGCTATCCATGGTTCTCCCACTGTGTATTAAAGTGTCTTTCAGATTTGACTTCAGGGTCTTGCTCTGGCCTTGAGGATTTAGGAGAGGAATTGATTCGCATTGACTTTGTTGGCCAGACAAAACTGGGTGATGATTCTAAAGCATGCTGTCTTCACAGAGAAAGCTAAGACATCCCTGAATTAGGTGGAAACCCTTTTTTTCTTTTGTCAAACATATTTCCTCTTTTTTTTTCTGGAAATAATATCCTGCATTTTCTTTTGAACAAAGAACCTTGGCCAGTGGATGTTGCCTTCCTTGGTGGGGCTGACTAATATGCATTTGTTTTAATTTGTTGCTACATTATATGTGTGTGTGTGTGTGTGTGTGTGTGTGTGTGTGTGTGTGGTGCTACAACAAAATACTGAATACTGGAACAAAATACTGGAACCAACTGAAAGACAAACTACTGGGCACTCTTGTGAGAGGTTGTCTTGATCAGATGGTGCCAAGCAGGAAGATCCGCCCTAAAACTGGAAACTTTGCTTTCTGTTTGCTTGGCCCTCTCTTTATGGAAAGTTAATCTATTCTCCTAAAAATAAATGAAAAACCCAGTGGGTTTTGATCCTACTGCACGTATTGGCTTTGTGGGAGCCTAGCCTGTTTGGATGCTCACCTTCCTAGACCAGGATGGAGGGGGGAGGATCTTGGACTTCCCACAGGGCAGGGAACCCTGACTGCTCTTTGGACTGGAGAGGGAGGGGGAAAGGAGTGGGGGTAAGGGGGAGAGGTGTAAAGGAGGGGGGAAGGAAATGGGAGGCAGGGAGGAGGTGGAATTTTTTTCAGTAATAATAATAATAAAAAGAAAGCAAAAATAAATAAATAAATACTTAAAAAAATAAATAAATGAAAAAAGCCAAGGGTGGTGGCACATGGCTTTAACCCCAGCACCAGGAGGCAGAGGCAAGTAGATCTCTGTGAATTTGAGGCCAGCCTGGTCTATACAGTGAGTTTCAGGCTAGCCAAGAACTACAGAGTAAGGCCTCGTCTCAAAAAAAAAAATTAAAAAATATCAAAACATCAAAACAAAACAAAACAAACCCAAGAAGTCAGAGTCAAAGTGGGGATAGTTTTGCAACACCCAAGTAAGGAAAAAAAAAATGTCAGTGCTCCTAATATGCCAAGATTTTACATGAAACAGATAACAATGCACAAGAACTATGGTGACGTCCCCGGGCTGGTCCCCCAAGCTGTCATCCACATGGTTGATGGGTTCGAGGATGCTCAGAAAGTAGCACATTGCATCTGGGTGAGAAACCAGTGTCTAACTGGAAAGAGAACAGGAGACAGAAGCCACCTCAAGCTGACAAAATGTTAGGAAAGAAATACATCCATAAATTGCTAGTATGAAGATAAATGCAACAAATAATATTGGGAGCATTTAAGTAGCTGTTAAAAATAAGCCACATAGACGTCTTGCCTAGCAACCCTGCCTTATGGATCAGTTTATGTAAATAAAAGCATCTCTCTTTGAAAAAGAGAAACTTCAAGGATGTTTGTGATAAACATTTCCTTGGTGGTGGGGGAACGGAACCAGCTTGAATGTTCTTCAGAAGAGGCAGTCCTCTGTGTGCTCTGTGGAAGACACTGCACTCATTGATTCTATACGAGCAAGCTGGGTTACACTCATATGAGGGAAGACAACTTAGCCATAGAAAGGAGCGCATAATACAGCCCCACTTTCGTAAGCACAAATTGCCAAAACGTCCTTTCCATACAGGACTGTATGTGCGTAAAATGTTTCTGTGACTATGGACAAGAGGTAGAAGCACACTCCAGGTAGCTGTAGTTGACGGTGGTTCCACCAGAGAGGCAGGGATGGGAGAGGAAACTCAGAGGTATTTCTTTCCACAGTTTTTGCATTATTCCACTGGTTATAATGAATAAGTAATATGTTTTTAATTAAGAAAGAAAAGGATGCAAAATTAATAAAAGAAAACTAAGAGGTAAAAGAGAGCCAGAAAGGAGGCGTATAGGCAGGAAGGTGAAGGTCTGGAATGTGACTGGCAGAAACGTGACCTTTGGTTTGCAGGGTTCAGGGGTCAAAAAGCCCGTATGGTGCCCACCAGATGCGGATGTCAGGAAGGTTGGCGCTGCAGAACTGAGGGAGAGTCGCAGACCTAAGAATGAGGACCAGCTGTCATTTAGGGGACGCAAGGCAGTTTCTTTGGCTTTTGTAACCTTTTGTTTTTTAAAAGGTGACTTTAATTTTATTTTTTTCTATATTCTAATTTTTAAAAATATATTTTTATTATTTTGGGGAATTTTATATATTGTATTTTGATCACATTGACCCTCTCCTCCAGTTTCTTCCAGATCCACCTCCCATTTCATTCTCACCAAACTTTGTGTTTTCACTTTAAAAAATTAGTACTGCCTATAAACTTTTGGGTGTGTGACTGCCCAGCTACAGTGTGTTCACCTTACTGGGGGCCACACACTTAAAGAAATCTCTGTCTCCCTCTGCCTGCAGTTATCAGTGATCAATAACTCCTCACTTAGTGGTGGGACCTCTTGCCCATGTGACTTCTCAGTGATGGGATCTGGTCTGGCTTGAGCTTGAGCAGACCTTGTGCGTTGTGTCACAACCTCTGTGAGTTCGTGTATGCAACTGTCCTGCTATGTCAAACACACTTTTCACTATAGGTGTCCACCACCTTGCCTCTTACGATTTTTTTCTCTGCCCTCTTCTGAAATGATCCCTGAGCCTTGGGAGGAAGAGGTGTACTACAAATGTCCCATTTATCTCTGTTAATGCAACCTACTTAAGAAAGACACAATCGTAAGAATAAGTTTCTCTGCTGAGGTTGAAGAGCTACACTATCTGTGGTATAATGTTAATTCATTAGGATTGCTTTAGCACGATGCCCCTTCAGCAGAATAATAGTAGGACGTTTCCCCCTATGGCCTATGGCCTGTCTAGCTTAATGACATGTCCAGTTCTTGGCCTGATACCTACATCCAAGTCAAGTTTCTATCTCATTTAGCTGTCCTTAAGTTCAATCACAGGGGTTGGCTACTCCCATAATGTATGTGCCACTGTTGAATCAGTGGGCATATCTTTCCAGCCTGGTTGCTGTTGTAGTTCCTAGAGTTCACAAAAGGGATGATGACTTTTCTCCTTAATAATGTGCATAGCATCTACCAGCACTGTGAAAACTCTCCAGAAGGGATGAAGCTTCTATGTGAGTACCAGCTTGATTTCTCCATGTTCTGTGACTCCAATACATAGCATCTTCAGCAACAGAGTCTTGCCATCGAGTTCTGAAAGGTAACCAGTAGCTATGGCAATGGCCTGTAATGTTTTGGGGTCTATGGAGCCTCAGTGGTCAACAAGTCCAAAGGTGATAACCCATTCCTGGTCTGTGGTGCCTAGCAGTGATAAGGTTGCCACATTATAGGATAACTTCATTTAAACACACACACACACACACACACACACACACACACACACACACACACTTTAGGAAGGTAATAATTCCAAGGGTCATGAATTTGATGTATGGGCCATGTAGCTCACCTTCTCATCATTCATCTTGTCCATTGTTCATCCCTGCATCCCTGCATCTAGGAATCTATCATCCATCCTCCATCATTTTTTTTTTTGATTTTTTGAGACAGGGTTTCTCCGTAGCTTTTGGTTCCTGTCCTGGAACTAGCTCTTGTAGACCAGGCTGGCCTCGAACTCACAGAGATCCGCCTGCCTCTGCCTCCCGAGTGCTGGGATTAAAGGCGTGCGCCACCACCGCCCGGCCATCCTCCATCATTTGTAGAAGGGCTACTGTGTTTGTAATTAAGAGACTATAACATGTTTATTTCATTATTTTTTTAAGAATTTCAGATGAACACTGTATATACACTATTTTATATCATTATCTATCCCCAACTTTTCCCATGTCCACCTTTGACAACTTTAATTACTATATCCTCCTTAATTATTATAATTTCATATATATGTAACAATGATGTATATAATTATAGTAATAATGTGATGATAAGATGAAAAGAGGTGATCTTTATGACACATACAGAGATCAAACCCACAACCTCAGCATTCCAACGCCATTCTCCAATCAACTGAGCTAACTGGGTCGTGATATAAAGGGGGAAAGGAGAATAATGGATCTGGATTGGTTAAATGGGGCGGAGGATAATAGGGCAGGGTAGAGGAGGAAATACAAAGAAAGATATATATTCATATATGCATGTGTGTGTGTAATATGCTGGGTCCATTTAGTGTTGTTTATATGCATGTGTGCTTAGGGATTGGATAACTTATCAAGACACTCATCCTTGGAGAAGATGGATTATCCTTTTTTTTTTTTTAGCAGTTATTAACTACTTTTAGCTCTTCATAAAGGGGTGAGGCTTGATGAAATCTCCTCCATTCACGCACACAACTGGTATTGTCATTGTGCAGGTCATGTTTAGGTGACCATATTGTTAAGATTTCATGAGTGCAGTTCCCTGTCATGTATAGAAGACACTGTTTTGTGACAGAAGTTTTGCTCCTCTGCCTCTTACTGTCTTTCCATGCCCTGCTCTTAAGTTTTCCCAGAGCCTCAGGTATAGAAGTTGTGTTGTACATACATGTTGGGGCTTAGTCACTATGCGTCAGCTGGTTTCCTCATTTTGACCAGTTGTGGTTTTCTATGATGCTCTCAGTATGGCATAAAAAGAAGCTTCTTGAAATGGGTGAAAGCTATGCTTATGCATAGATATAAAGATAGATGTTTAGAATGCCATTGGGAATTATGCTGGTTTAGAAAAATGACAGTAGTAGGTTTTCCTTTACAGTCCATGACCTCACCAACCATTGGTACTTGACTGGGTTTACAGTATCAGGTATGACTTCCCTGTTGAATGGGTTTTAAGTGCAGTTAGGTGGCTGTTGGTTACCGCTGAGATGTAGATGCCATGACTGTATCTTTGGATATTACCCCCAAGATGTAAAAGCCATGATTACATCTTTGGATATTACCTCTGAGATGTAGATGCCATGACTGCATCTTTTGATGTCTTATGATGCTGTTCACTATTGCTGCTCATAGACCTTTTAGCTGTGTAGGGCTTTGATTGTGTTTTTTCCTTGACAGCTTGCAAAACACTTTTGGATACTCTGAGGGCTAGTCCTTGGGGAGGAGGCTTCCAGACCAGTTGCCACTTAACTCTTCCATGTCCTGTTTCCAAATTAAATGATGTCTTCAACAATAGGGTCTTCAAGATCTTGGGGGCAACCAAAGGGAATGGCAACAGCCTTTGAGAGTTTTTTGGACTTCCCCAACCAACAACTCACAGAGAAGTTTCTCATGCTTGGTACTGGGGTGTTCATTAATAAAATATTATGTATGTATTTTAAAGTAAACATAAATACTATTTTCCTGTGGCATGTTCAATCATTCTTAATGCTCTTTGTAGTGTCCCTCCTTCCCCTCCCTATATAAAGTCCCTTCTCATTGTCCCTTCCTAGCACCTTCATCATATTATTCCCCTCTCTAGAGCTCCTTCCCTGACTCCACACCATAGTCCCTCTTATACAGTAGTTTCCTCCAAGATCCATCCTGCAGGGAAGCTACTTAAAACAGAAGGCAAACAAATAAAAACAGCTCCAGGAAGTCCCTAAATCTGACCAGATTCACTAGGCTCCTCCCCTTCAGAGTAAACAATAAGGGCTACTAAGAGTCACTTTCAGAAAAACCACATTGCAGAGTGATCCCACTGAGAGCACAGACAAACTAAACCTGTTTCTTTTTTCAGTTATATAACATAAGCCCAACTCCTTTGCTCAGATGTATAAAATAAACACACTGAGGTTCAGGGCTATAGTCAGTGTCCTCCCTCAAAGCAAGCACAGCCCATATGATCCCAGCTTTTCTGTATGTGTGTCTGTTCTTTCTTCATTCCTTTTTACCCCAGTTAGATCAATCTCTGAAGCCACCCAGAACAGCTTGTCTAAATCCACCTCTGGAGATCTCAGGATCTGGAGACAGACCTTGTAGACTGGTGTCACACTGTCTTAGAAGCTCTCCAGCTCCCAGCTACAACTTGTTACGGCAATGCTCCCAATGCAGGAGAAGAATCTTTAGATTTCTCATGTTCAACTCTCAGAACTCCTTGTGTGTCATTGAGCAGGGCTAATAGCACATCCAGGGACCCAGCTTTCCGATCTATTAGCCAAGCACAGAGAGGGGGTTGTGCTAATAGATAAAAAGCTCTTGAAGCCATTTGTTGTGCACTTCATTATAGTGTATGGCAATTATATGGTGACTTTGGTTGTACATATTAGATGAAAAACCAATCTACAATGTACCACTCTACACAATAGAAGATGATGAGCAGCCCGTATAACACTACATCACAACTATGTCCACATGTGTGTATGAGTATGCATATCTGAGCATGCGTGTACCAGTGTGCATTTGTGTGTGAGTGTGCTTGTACACGTGAGGGTGGTTGTGTGTATGCATATGTGTGTGACTGTGTTTGTCTGTGTCTGAGTGTGCTTATGTATATGAGTGTGCATGTATGAGTGTGTGAGTGTACACATGTGTGAAAACATGCTTCTGTACATGAGTGTGCTCGCATGCATGAGGTGTGTGTATGAGTGTGCTTGTGTGCATAGGAATGCTTGTGTGTGTGAGTGTGCTTACATGTGCGAGTGTGTAACTATACATGTGGAGACAATTCTATAAAGACACTTTCCAAATGCTTAAACGGTGATAACACCACAGAGAGGAGGACTAGAGACAGGACTACAAGTAACAATTTAACTGTCTTCTCATTTCCTTTCCTTCTGTGGTGTCTGAAAATTTGTTATTGATTTATTCTTTCTGTAATATAAAAATAAGAATAAATGAAAATAATCAGTAGATTTTAAAATGGAGGTAAGGCCGCTCGGGCATCTCTTCTTTCTGTGTTCTGTCATACTGGTTCACAAAGGTAGCCATAAAAAGTATATAAATGAAATTTCTGGTCCTAATGTGAAGGTGAGATTTGTCTGCTATAGATCCATGAGATCATTCTAATAAATCACTCTGCTGGTTGTTAGGTTAGAAATGAAAAGCCTGGAGATGCCATTCTCCCTCGATATGCCTGTGGCTCCCCAGACACCACTAGTTCTGATCCGCAGGGCTCAGACTTGAATGAACCATGTTCATATAATCTGGGACTAGACATGGCTCTCCATTCTGCCCTCTTCTGTTTTATGTCTGCTCCCCAATCTTAGTTTGCCTTTGGTACCCAGAGACAGTTTGCTATGGTGGATGGCACACACAGGTTTTCTTAGGTCCCTCAAAAAGCCACAAAGCATGTATCAAACACATGGAAGGAAGTCATAGCTACTATAGAGATGGCAAACAGGTTCTCAGGTAAGAGCTCAAAGTTGGGGACAGAAACAATTGTATCCATTACCATAGAATAGGGTTCTTTTAGGGACAGACTCATGTTCTTACAAATCACAAGAAATTCCTATTACAAGAAATTCATGACTTCTGCAAGGAAGGCGAAAGAACTATTGTAACGGCAAGAATTCTCAGATCTGAGCGTCAGGATGCCTTGTAGATATTAAAAAACTTGGAAAATGGAAAAAAGGTATGGACCACATGATTGCCAAAGACTATTTGGGGTCAACTTTTGAAAGCAACATGTTAAATCCGAGCTCCACTATAAGCTCTGGGACCCTAGATTTTAGGGAAAAACTCTCTGGGGGCTTCATTTGGCATCTGGATGGTAGAGGTGATAGGACCACTTTAAAATGAATTCTTAGAAACAAACTTTGAGATGAGTTACAAGCTGAAGCTTGCTGGGAAGCTGTGCTTGCAAGAAAAATGAGATTTTCAGGATTAGATAGAGGGGTAACCTGACCTACAGTGTGGCTGTAATCTAGTCTTTTGGAGCTTGGATGGGAAGCCTGAAGCTGGGATGGCCCATTGGTGATGTCTCTTTTGGGAAAGAAGGGCTGAAACTGTGAACTCATCCCAGCCAATAGTCAGCTGTGTACCATCCCCCAGGAGTGGTTAACACTGAATGATGAAGCTCCCTGTAGCTAAAGGCAGTCTCTATTGAGAGGTCCAGCTCTGAGCTTCCGGTCGTCTGTGTTCCCAGCCTTCAGGGTGCACTGACTTTGATCTAGGCTCTCAGTACCCACTACAAATACGTGTTCTGTAGGTGTGCAGACAATATAGAAGTACTTTGTGTACTGTCAGGGGCACCACAAACTGTAAATATAAACACAAATAAATACAAATATCAGCTATTTTTTTCCCACTTGAGACATATTTCTCAGTGACTTTGGAAAAAAATAGAGGTGATTTCCTTGCTTTACCCTAAACCTATCCATCTCAGTGACTCAAAGCCCCGCGTCCATCAGAAGCATGTCTTTGCCATGGAAAGAACAAAACCCACACTGACAAACCACTTAGTAGCTAATCGCCTTTCTCAGTCACCACAGAACCCACAGCCTCTCTCCACAGGTAAAGCGAGTGGGCAAGGTTTGCTCTCATATCAGCAATGCAACTACTATTGTTCCTTCCATCACTACCTCGGTTGGGCCTGGTGACTGCATTATCCCCTGGTCAATGTATTTTATAACGTACTGCCAGGAAGTTGAAGGTAAATGAAGAAGCATGCATCTGAGATATGACTAAGGTTACTCATTAAATATTAATTTTTAAAATTAGCTTCGGTAGCTAAGGGTCACCTCTGTATGACCTTAGCTCAACGTTTCAGGGAAATGTGCCAGTTAGAAGTCATGTGCAGATGCTTTCAGGATGCCTTTGCCTCCTTACTATGGATGCCTTTGCATCCTTACTACATGTTTATGCTTTCTCCTTTAGTACTCAGCCAAGTCCAGAGAGGTCTAGAGAGAGCAACGATGGGCATGGCACCTATAGCTCTTGCAAGTCTGGAGTGAGTGAAATCGAGGGGAAGGATAAATGGTGAGGAGGGTTCCAGCTCTGAAACTAGCATGTGAGTTTCCATCAGCGAGCAGAAGTATTGGAATTTTAATGGGATGAACCCATTTTGTGATTTAGATTTTATGGGTTGAGAGTGAGTAAAAGCTCAGAATAATTTAGGGAAGACAACATATCTATGCACAAGAAACACACACAAAAATACAAAACCCATAAAAAATAAAATCAGAAAGCTTAAAGTACAAACAAAAGACCAGTAAGACAACAAATGCCCAAAACAAAGTAATAAGAGACAAGAAATATCTCCAAAAAATAGTATAGAGTTCATTTTGTGTTGATCATC
Organism: Microtus oregoni; assembly: GCF_018167655.1. Classification (NCBI taxonomy): domain Eukaryota; kingdom Metazoa; phylum Chordata; class Mammalia; order Rodentia; family Cricetidae; genus Microtus; species Microtus oregoni. The sequence continues at coordinate 21,212,684 of NW_024543075.1, read as the reverse complement.
TCTTGCTGGGCATTGGGCTTACCCTTAAGTGTGGTTATTATGCCCAGTGAAACTCCATTAGAGAAAACAAAGTTTTCCTTTGTAAGTGGGTATCAATTGGAGATAGCTTTTTGGTTAGGGATGGGAGCTTGTAGTCCCCCTCTCAGTGCAGGAGCTCTGTCTGGCTTGAACTTGTGTAGACCGTAGGCATATTACCATAGTCTCTGTGAGTTCAAATGTGTATCACTCCTAATGCGCCTGGAAGACACTGTTTATTTGGAGTTATCTATCCCCTCTGACTCTTACTGAGCCATGAGAGGAGGGATTTGATAAAGCTATCCCATTTAAAATTGAGAGCTCCTACATCTCTTTATTCCCATTGTTCAATTTTGGGTCTCTGTGTTAGTTCCCATCTATAAGCATCTCTTATAATGGTTGAGCAAGATGCTAATCTATAGGTATAGCAGAATACTTTTAGGAGTCATTATATTGCTATGTTCCTTTAGCAGAACAATATCATGTGGTTTTCCACTATGCCTATGGCCTATCTAGTCTAAGGCTTTTGACTACCTGAGCTGGGTCAGGCATGGGTTCCATCTCAGAGATTGGATCTTAAATCCAATCAGAGAATGGTTGGTTACTCCCACAACATTTGTGCCACTATTGTACCAGCATATTTTGCAAGCAGGTCACCATCATAGGTTGCAGGGTTTGTAGCTGGGTTGGTGGTTAACTTTCTTCTTTGGTAGCATGCAGAGTATCTTCTAGTACCATTAACACTAGTAAGCAGGGGTTAAAGTCTCTAGTTAGGTAACAGCCTTATTTCTCTGTGTTCAATGAGAATGGAAGTGCTGTCTGCAACATTAGGGCCTTATCATCAAATGGAGAGCTATCAATAGCCTGAGAGGTTTGGGGTTTTCCATGAGGTACATTTGGCCAACAACTCAATAAGATGTAACCTATTCCTGGACTGGTTTTACAAAAGGTATCTTGAGGGGGCTGGAGAGATGGCTCAGAGGTTAAGAGCACTGGCTACTCTTTGGCTGCTCTTCCAGAGGTCCTGAGTTCAATTCCCAGCAACCACATGGTGGCTCACAACCATCTATAATAAGATCTGGTGCCTCTTCTGGTGTGTATATGTTAACAGAACATTGTGTGCATAATAAATAAATAAATATTTTTAAAAATGTCTTGTTAGGCACTGTCTCCTCCATTATTTGGTGACTCCATTTAAATTTTTTTCATATACATATATATGTATATGTATCTGTGTGTGTATCATCATCATCATTTAAGCCCCAGCAATACTTAAGCATGCATGGGAAGCCGATTATGGTGGTTTTTCCATTGTTCCTATCCTGAGCAATCCTAGATGCTTGTGTTATTGTCATACCGAAGGTTCCACAGTCTTCCTTTATGCTGTCTATCCAGCATTTTTTGGGCTTTCCTCTTCTTCCCTTACTTCTCCTCCTCCTCCTCCTCCTCCTCTTCTTCTTCCGGTTCCCTTATACTCTTTCCATAAGTTGGGCTCATCAGTTGTTTACGATTGATCTTCCGGTTTGTCTTGCCTGGCGTGCCTCGCCTAAGTTTCAGATGAATGTTGGCCATAACAAGTTGGTGATCTGACCCTAAGTCAGCACTAGGAAATGATGGACTGTTTTGGATGCTAGATAAGAGTTTCCTGCTGACAGAATGTAGTCAATTTGGCTGAATGTGCATTTGTCAGGGGGTTTCCATGTCCAGCATCTTGATCATTTGGCCTGTTTGAATTTTGTGCTGGATCTGTACAAATCATTTGGGTAGCAGAGGTCAAGCAGTTGTTCCCCTCCATCATTCCTTCTTCTGAATCCATATGTTCCCCTGACACTATAGTCCATTTTCTCCAGATCCCACTCTTGCATTGAAGTCACCCATAACAATTAGTATGTCATTCTTATGTGCCCTGTTGACCTCGTTCTGTAGATCTGTGTAGAAACTGTTGATGACATCCTCTTCTGCTTCTGCTGTTGGTGCATACACCTGTATGATAGTTACTGGATGTGTCATTGTCTGAAATCTGGCTGATATAATTAGGTCATTTACAGGTCAATACCCAAGCATGCATTTTTGGGCCAAACTGCATAGCACTAAAGCTACACCTGCTGTGTGTTTTCCCTCTCCACCTGAGTTTATATCGTGCATTCATTTACTACAAGTTCTTGTGTTCCTGTTCAAGGCATTTCTGCCAGTCCAATGACATCCCACCTGAAGAGACTGAGCTCATGCATGAGCAAGCCGGTTCCCCTGACTGTGCTTAGTGTTCTCATGTTCCAGGTCCAAGTGCCTCTCCTGTCCATTTCTATCAGCTTCCCTCCCCACTTTTGGCTTTAAGAGAGAAGCATTATCTGCCATCACTTAGGACATGGAGATACTGAGGCACTGTCAATTCTGGGACTTTAACCCAGGTGTTTCTGTTGAACTTGTCCATACAGGGTTTAATGGTCTGAGTTGATGAGGATGACTGATCAGGTTTCTTCCGCTTCATGTGGTAGCCTGTAGCTGACCAGCTGGACCTCTTTGCACCCACGTACTAAACTCCCCAGGTTTCCAGAGGATCTAGCTGATCGTTTCCAGTCTCACCATCAAAGAGGCAGTTACTGGGAGACCAAACTCTATACCAACCCTCTGTGGTTATACAGATTATAAAATGTATACTAAAGACTAAAGAGCTAACATCCACATATAAGAGCAGACAGGCAATGTTTTTTTTTTTTGTGTGTGTGTGTGTCTGAGTTACCTCATTCATGATGATTTTTTCTAGCTCCACCCACTTACCTATAAATTTCATAATTTTGTTTTTAAACAGCTGAATAATATTCCACTGTGTAGACATAGCACATATTTATTACCCATTATTTTCCTTTTATCCATTTATAGGTATCTAGACTATTTCTAATTGCTGGCTGCTATGAGTAGAGTGGCAATGGGCATGGATGGGCAAGTATCTTTGTAGTGACACGTAGAAGCCTTTGGGTATACGCTCAAGTGGCATAGCTGGATCTAGAGGTGTATCTGTAGCTTCCATAGTGGCTGTGAAAGTTTGTACTCCCACCAGCAATGGAGGAGTGTTACCCTTTTCCCACATCCTTCCCAGAATGAGATGTAATTCAGTTTGTTGATCTTGGCCATTCTGACAAGTATAAGATGAAATCTCAAAGTAGTTCTGATTTGCATTTCCTTAAATGCAATGATGCAAATGATTAAAGAAGTTGGACATTTTTAAAAAAAGTGTTTCATAGCCATCTGTGTTTCATATTTTGAGAGCTCTTTTTAGTTCTGTACCCCATTTTAAAATTGGGCTAATTGTTTTTTGGGTGCCCAGGTTTTTTTTTTAGTTTTTTATTTATTTTAGATACTAACTCTATGTTTGGTGTGTAATTGGGTATCTGGTTTTATGTTGAGATCATTGATCCATTTAGTGACGAGTTTGTGCATGATCATAAATAAGAATATATCTGCATTCTTCTATGTACATCTATCCAGTCTGAACAGCACCATTTGTTGAAGATGCTGTCTTCTTTTTCAGGGTGTATTTTTGATTTCTTCATCAAAAAATGAAGTGTCCATAGATATATGGACTTACATCTTCAATTATATTTCACTCATCACTGTGTCATTTTTATGCCAAAACTATGTCGAGATAAATGGATTTTTAAGAGTACAATTCTATTTTGTACACAACCACTCCAGTAGCACAGATGAAACTGGGTCTCACAATTAGACCACAGCCAAGAAACCCAGGCAGTTCCTTCTCACTTACTTCTGTTTCTATGTATTTGCTTTGATATTGGACATCAAAACACATTCTCAAATTCTTTGACAATATTTATTTTTGAGTCAGAGACCTGTTGTGGAGTACAAACTGCCCTTGAACTTGGAGCCTCTTGCCTTAGACTCCCAAGTGATAGGATTACAGACATGCACCACCAGGACTCTCTGTGAATTCTTTCTTCAGAAGGCAGAGTCTCGCTGTGGGTGGTGGCAGATGCGTGTGATTCTAATACTTGGGAAGTAGAAGCAAGATGATAAGGGGCTCAAAGTCAGCCTTGGCTGGGTTGCAAGCTTGAGATCAGCTCAGGGCACATTACACCCAACATCAAGCACACAAACAAAAGGTAGACCTGTTTTTCCTCCCATTAGGTGTGGGCTGGACTTAATGACTTACTTCTAATAATTCGGATATTTCAGAGGGATGCTTTGTGGCTTCTGAGATGGTGCATACAAAACATGGTGGCTTTCACTCTTTCCTCTTGAAATACTTGTTCTGGCAGAAGCTATGCCACGAGGAAGCCCAGCATTTATGAAGACAGGACTATGGCCTGAAGCTCCCTGCTATCATGCTGGTTGGAAGAAGATTGTTCAGTTCCGTTCCAACCTTCAGATGCCTGGAGGTTCAGCTTACCCCCTGAGAGAGTTTTGTGATCACATTGTAATGGACAGCTAGTATTCAGCTGACAGTAATCAGTGCTAATAGCTCCCACCCCCCAGGGAGAGAGGGGAAACTTATTCTTTTTAAAAGATATTTTATTGTTTTTTTTCTTGATTTTATTTTGAATATGTGTGGAATGGACACGTAAGTGCTATACATATTTATAAGACACATTATGGAATTTCAATGTGTGAGCAGAAGGCAGAGATCAGATAGTCAGCACATCTGTCACCTCCAATGTGCACTGTTGCTGTGTGTGCAGACACCTGAAATCCTCTCACCCAGCCATATTGAAACAGTCAACTAGCTGCTATCATCCACCATCTTCCGACCGTGCTAAGACATATTAGGAGCCATGCCTCCCACCCGGCTGCACTCATGAGCCCATTAACCATCCTCTGAGATCTTAATCTTACTTCCAATTTCTAAAAACCGATATTTCAGCTCCACAACTTGACTCAAGAGGTCAGATGAAAATCAAAAAACCGTGGGTAAGATAGTGGGAAACACCAAGTCCAGGAATTTCACTGTGACCATAAACTCATAGGGTGCTCTAATAAAAGACATCTAGGAAAAGCCAACATAAATTCCATACTGTTGTAGACTTTATTTCTTCGCTCACTAAAATGTTTCTTAAAGCGGTTTATTTTTAACTTGGATGTCCTACAGTAGTTCGAACTCAGGTGCCAAATGTCATGTATGAGGTATAAATGTGGCTGGTTTTTTACCTGTCTGCTTTCAAAGGTTGTTACAAGGCTTGTGCTCTGGTGGCCTGCCACTGTAGTCTGGCAGCCGCTGGTGCTCACACAGCCCCATGGCTCCATTTATGGACACTTTCTGTTTGCAGAATAATTTTCCAAAACATCTTCTGATAACTGTAGTAGAAGCTTTTCAAAAATATCTCTTACCTCTTATGGTGTGTGGTAAAACTTAAAGTCACTTAGCTTTGCCTGCTAGGACCCCACACCCCCATCTGTGTGTGTGTATGCGCGCGTGTGTGTGCGTGTGTGCGTGTATGTGTGTGTACATACACACATATGCATATGTCTGGTCTTTACCCAGTGATTTATGTTAATGCTAATCTCATCCTGAATAATCCTCACAGATTTACCAGAAACAGTATTTTACCAACTATGTGGTGAACATGTCACCCGGCAAGGAGAAACATAAATTAGCCATCACAACAGATAATTCAGGAATAAAAATATATTTTCTGTATGCTTATGTATTTCCTTTTCTTTCTCTCCTGCCTGTGGATGTATTAGGAGAAAGTCAATGCAATGAGTATTGACGGTTTCTGGTTCATAATGAAGCCAAGTCACTCACAGCGAGTGAGTTAATTATTGTTAGGCTGGCATGTACTACAAGTCCCGGGTAAATGAACTTCTTCCCACATAATAAGCATCACAACAAAGGAGAAAACTTCTCAGGAGAAACCTATTCACAGTGTCTGCATTTGAGGCTTTTACTGGAAAGAAGAGGACACCCTTGGGGATAGTGAAACCTCTGGGGAAGGAAGGGTCCAGGAGGCGGTTCACAGGCATGAGGGAGAGGGAATTTAAATGTGCTGAGAATGAACTTTCACTTCCGTCTAATTAAATATTTATACACCGAGAATCTGCCAGGCAAGTGGAAGCAGTCTCCGGATTAGCCTTTACTAGAAGCATAAACAATAATCCAGTGCCTGTTTTCTGTACTGCGCTTAGCAGCCTTCGCGTCCTCGTCTTTTCCAACAGGCTAGCTTGTGAGTTAGTAAGGCTCTGCTGTCGTCCCAGAGCAGGCAATGCATTAACAGGGATTTTTCAAATAGAGATTTCTGTCTGTTTCTCCACTTCTCCTTGAGACAGAGACCATTACAGGAAACCACATCTCATCAAAACATGCAGAACCAGACATCATGAGGTGCCTAGTCGCAACTGATACATCTACAACACAACCCTTGTCCCTAAGGCTCAGGGGTCATAGAGCAGGAGGGGACAGAAAGGTTTTCTAAAATTAATTATGTTTAAAAAGCTATATTTTTTTCATTTTACATATCATTCCCAGTTCCCATTCCCTCTCCTCCTTCCACTCTCTCCACCTTTCCTCCCATTCCACCCCTCACCCACTCCTCATAGAAAGTAAGGCTTCCCATGGGAAGTCAACAAAGTCTAGCACATTGCTTTGAGAAAGGACCAGGGCCCTCTCCACTATGTCTAGGCTGAGCAAAGTATCCCTCCAAAGAGAATGGGTTCCAAAAAGCTAGTAAAACAGTAGGGATAAATCCTGATCTCACTACCAGTGGCCCCATAGTCTGCCCCAGCTATACAACTGTCACCCACAATCAGCGGGCCTAGTTTTGTTTCCCTCACCTCACTGTCAGGCCAGAGCTGGTGAGCTCCCATTAGCTCAGGTAAGCTGTTTCAGTGGGTGTCCCCATCATGGTCTTGACCTCTTTGCTCATATTCTCACTCCTCCCACTGTTCGACTCGACTTTGGGAGATCAGCCCAGTGCTCTGCTGTGGATCCCTGAATCTGCCTCCATCAGTTGCTGGATGAAGGTTCTATGGTGACATTTAAGATAGTCATCAATCTGACTACAGGGCAAGGCCAGTTCGGACATCCTCTTCTCTATTGCTTAGGATCCCAGCAGGGGTCATCCTTGTGGATTCCTGGGCATTTCTCTAGTGCCAGGTTTCTTGCTAACCCCGTAATGGCTCCCTCAATTAAGATATCTCTTTCCTTGCTCTCCATCTCTGTCCTTTTCCCATCTTGACTATCCCGTTTCCTCGAGTTCTTCTCCCCCTTCCCTTCTTCCCTTCTGCTCTTCTTTCTCCCCCAATCCCCATGCTCCCAATTTTCTCTGGAGATCTTGTCTATTTTCCTTTCCCATTCGGATCTTTATATGTTTCTCTTAGGGTTCCTTATTAGCTTCTGGGGTCATGAGCTATAGGCTCATCATCCTTTACAGCTAATATATATCCACTTATCCACACCATGCTCATCTTTCTGGGTCTGGGTTACCTCACTCAGGATTTTTTTTTTCTCTAGTTCCATCCATTTACATGAAAATTTCAAGATGTCATTTTTTTTTTCCACTGACAGTACTCCATTGTGTAGATGTACCATATTTTCATTATTAATTCTTTAGTTGAGGGGCATCTGAGTTGTTTCCAGGTTCTGGATATTACAAATAATGTTGCTATTAACATAGTTGAACAATTGTCCTTGTGGTATGATAGAGAATTCTTTGGGTACATGCTCAAGAGTGGTGTTGCTGGGTCTTGAGGTAGGTTGATTCCTAATTTTCTGAGAAACTGCCATACTGATTCCCAGAGTGGTTGTACAGTTTGCACTCCCACCAGCAATGGAGGAGTGTTCCTCTTACTCTGCATCCTCTCCAGTATAAGATATCATTGGTGTTTTTGATCTTAGCCATTCTGACTGGTGTAAGATGGTATCTGAGAGTTGTTTTGATTTGTATTTCCCTGATGGTTAAGGATGTTGAACATTTCCTTAAGTGTCTTTCGGCCATTTGAGATTCTTCTGCTGAGAATTCTCTGTTTAGATCTGTACCCTTTTTTTTTTTTTAAAATTGGATTATCTGGAATTTTGATGTCTAATTTCTTGAGTTCTTTATATATTTTGGAGATCAGTCCTCTATCTGATGTAGAGTTGATGAAGATCTTTTTCCATTCAATAGGCCACCTTTTTGTCTTATTGACTATGTCCTTTCCTTTCCAGAAGCTTCTCAGTTTCAGGAGGTCCCATTAATTTATTGTTGCTCTCAGTGTCTGTGCTACTGGTGTTATATTTAGGAAGTAGTCTCCTGTGCCCATGCATTGAAGTCTACTTCCCACTTTCTCTTCTATCAGGTTTAGTGTGGTTGGATTTATATTGAGATCTTTGTTTTTTTTTTTTTTTTTTTTTTTTTTTTGGTTTTTTTTTTTTTTTGGTTTTTCGAGACAGGGTTTCTCTGTGGTTTTGGAGCCTGTCCTGGAACTAGCTCTTGTAGACCAGGCTGGTCTCAAACTCACAGAGATCCGCCTGCCTCTGCCTCCCGAGTGCTGGGATTAAAGGCGTGCGCCACCACCGCCCGGCTCTATATTGAGATCTTTAATCCATTTGAACTTGCGTGTTGTACGTGAGGATAGATATGGATCTATTTTCATTCTTCTCCATGCTGACAACTATTTATGCCAGCACCATTTGTTGAAGATGCCTTCTGTTTTCCATTGTATAATTTTAGCCTCTTTGTCAAAAAAATCAGGTGTTTATAGGTATGTAGATTAATATCTACGTCTTTGATTCAGTTCCATTGGTCAAAATGTCTGTTTTTATGCCAATACCAAGCTGTTTTCATTACTGTAGCTCTATAATAGAGTTTGATGTCAGGGATAGTGATGCCTCTGAAAGTTCTTTTATTGTACAGGATTGTTTTGGCTATCCTGTTTTTTTGTTTTAAAATTTTTTCCATATGTAGTTGAGTAATGTGTTTTCAAGGTCTGGGATTTTGATGGAAATTGCACTAAATCATAAAAGAAGGATTTTAAGAATCAGAGGATCAGGAAATTTGCTGTGAGGTTGGGTTCTCCTAGAAAGCTCAGAAGAGGTTACATCTATGAAGTCTCATAAACACAGATCCCTCTCTCATAAACACAGTGAATATAGATGCTGTCTGATTCACAAATAAAGGCAGTCACTTGAAATAGACGTGGTCATGGTGTGAGTTATAATGATACTAATTTAATTGTCAGTGCTAGCTTAGATTCCACTGGGAGCTTTCAAATTTTACTGAGACGACTGTGACAGTTAATACAGAAGAAATGAACATATTTGGAATCCTTTGACCCTTATTTCCACATAGCTCCAGAATAGTCTATATCTCAGGAACATTACGCCAATTACACACCCACAGATAAGTAGTGATGGTGTGTATTTATTCACTTCCCATGCTCAGAGTCTGCTAGTTTAATGTCCATTAATGACATTTTGGTCATTCAGTTAATTGGTAGTTTGATTCTAAAAGTGAATATTTTCACTATTAGTGTCACTGAAATAGTCTCTGAAGCATAGGTGTACTTGGAATTCTCCAGTAAACTAGAACCTGTTAGATAATAAGTGTATGAAAGCCAGAGAAGCTGTATAAGAAGACACCTAGTAGGAAAATTTTCTCACATACGTATGGAGCTTAAGAAGTTCTATGATAGGTGGTCTGCCAAGCATGAGTTCTGGTAGTGGGATTCAGTATGAGGCTCAAGGCCCTAAACCAGAGAATCAGGAGCTGATGCCTGAAGGCAGAAGACAGACATCCTGGAATAAGAAGATGGAGAATTCGCTCTCTGCCTTTTGCTTCTACCTGAGGACTTCAAATGAATTAGACAACATTTTCTCACATTGGCAAGACTTATAATTTTTACCCTGTCCACTGATTTAAGTGTTATTAGCTCCTACAAATACTGTTACAGACCCACCGGAAATAGGATTTGCTGCACTGTTAGTGCTCGACACTTTGATACCCTAATTGATACATCTACAATACAATCCCTGTACTTAAGGCTCAGAGAGCATCATGGGAAAAGGGGCAGAAGGACTGTAAGAGGCAGAGGACAACTGCTGAAAGATAGTGTCTTCTATATATGACAAGGTAGAATCATCCATGACATCTTAAGCAGTTGCTTAAACAAGGCCTGCACAATGACAACCAGGTTGCCATGCCAACCTGGATGGGGGAAATATCACAAGATTCCACCCTTTGATGAAGAGTTATAGCCAATTAATGACTTCCAAGAGAGGGAAAAAAAATCAGAAAATGTTCTCACAGGCTATTCAATCCTAGGTGATCAGCCCTAAACACATATGCATACAAGCAAAACTAAATGCACTCTGTATATGCATACATACACACATTCATGTACACATACACACATATGTATATACAAATACAGTAAATGAACTCAGCATATGCACATGTGTATATATAAATACACTAGATAAACTCAGTATATACATACACATACACACATTTGTATTATATATAAATACAGTCTGCTGAGTCCATTTAGTGTTGCTCATATTCAACAATAGTAATAAAAGAAGAGGTCATAATATGAGAGGGAGTGGGGGGATATAGGAGGAGTTGGATGGGGCAGAAAGTGGGGTTAAAATGATATAAATATAATACTCATATATCAAATTCTCAAAAGAATGTAAAAAAAATAGAAAGGAACTTAAAAAAGTGAAATAGTATTTTACCAACTCCATGGCTAACACCACGTATGTTTTAACTGAAACATAACAGTACCAACAAGTAACTCAGAAGCAAAACTCATTCCAGAACTTCATTGTGGGAATTTGTTTGCTCTGTCCTTGATTTTCTACTTTATCAGACACTATACAGATGTTTTTATTCAGTGTGATACTGAAGAATAAGATTATAGTGAAGCATTGACCTGGATTAATTTCCAGATTTGCTTAGTTTTATTTTGAGTAAGATATTTAACTCCCTCGGCATCAGTTTTCTTAGATATAAACAAATGATAATGCTTATGATTCTGGTGTTGGATTTTGCAAAGATCAAAATAGTTAATTGTCTTAGTTAGGGTTTCTATTGCTGTGAAGAGATGCCATGACCATGGCAGCTCTTACAAAGGAAACCATTTAATTGGGGCTTACTTATAGTTTCAGAGGTGTGGTCCACCATCATCACGGTGGGACATGGCAGTGTGCAGGCAGACATGGAGCTGGTGAAGGAGCTGAGATCTTGATCCACAGGGAGAAACTGTCCCACACTGGGTGTGGCTTGAGCATAGATGAGACTTCAAAGCCTGCCTCCACAGTGACTCACTTCCCCCAACGAGGCCATACCTACTCCAAGAAGACCACAACTGTCACATGTACAAATAGCCAGCTCTGACTCCAAGCTTGGTAGCCAGTCTTTCTGAGACCCATTTCCAATTGCTTCACTTCACAATATACTTGACTTAGATGGGCCAGAGAAGTAGACAAATGATTTTGTAATGAGTACATATTTCAGCACTTTCTCTGTGAGCACTGATGAAAAAGACATTTCTCATTTCATAAAAATAATAATCTTAGAGTAAATGGCTAGAAGGAAAGATGATTGTCGGAGGATTTAAACAATACTGTGAACTTCCTGCAGGGGTTTGCGCATCATCGCAGCAAGCAGAAAGAGTACGTTCACTTGTCAGATAACACTAATCTGCCAGTAGTGACGCCAGTGTCTTGTTATTATTAATGTCCCAGGAGAGTCACCCTGCATGGTATTTAGTCTTTTCCTTTCCTTTTCCCTACAGAATACATTAGAGAAAAAAGTGACTCTTGATCCATAAAACAGAACCAAACCCCTCTTCACTTACTATTTAGTCAGCCTTAGATTAATAAAAACAAAGACAGGACAATAATACAATAATAAATAAATAATACATAAATAATAATAATAATACAATGATAAATGTAAGAGCATAAATGACACAGTATTTAGTTCATCATTTACCTTCTGTCATCCCTTGTTGTCTACATTTCCTTGATAACGGTCAATCTTGCTTGTGAGCTTGATTGTATTGAGAGATGCCTGAAAGACCAGTGAAATCATACTTGTAGGAGTGCCATGAGGTTTCTTCAGGGAGGACTGACATTTGGGACAGTATCTAAGGGAGAAACACCCGCACTGAGCACAGGTAGCACCTGTCCCCATGTGGTCACTAGGACAGAGCATCTCTGTTCTGTCATACCCAGCCACCATGCTGTACCGAAACCTCTGAGAACCATGGGCCCAAGTAAATCTTCCTCTAGTTTTGTCACTGTACTGTGAAAGTAAACTAAAGAGTCTGTCCCAGGTATGAACGTCTGGCTAACACATGTAGCTTTGTTCAATCATCCGCTGAGATGGTATCTGTAAAACCTCTGCAAACCATCATCGTATTCTGAGAGCAACTACAGGGCTTTATCTATCCATCCATCTCCTCTCTATGCAGTACAGAGGAGTGGGCAGAGACTTGTGGGTCCGGCAGGGAGGGATCTCTCCCCTGGCAGTCTAGCCAAAATGGCCAGCTATAGTTTCAGCGAGAAAAGCTGTGTCAGAAAGCAAGGTAGACCACGATAGAGAAGACATCCAATTTTGATCTCTGAATACACACATCACAACTACACACACAACCACATATCAATAAATGATAAATGAATAAATAGAGACTAGAATAGAACAGAGAATACTTTTGTGCCTTTTCTAATGTTTTACTCCTGCAATTGAGGTGAGTACCCACTAGATGGTGATATTAGGCTGTCGGAGACCATCTACAAACACTGTAATTCACTATCAGTCTTGGGTTTTTGTTTTCGATATAGGGTTTCTCTAGCTTTGGAGCCTGTCCTGGAACTCACTCTTGTAGACCAGGCTGGCCTCGAAGTCACAGAGATCCACCTGCCTCTGCCTCCCGAGTGCTGGGATTAAAAGTGTTGCCCAGCTTCACTATCAAGCTCCCAGGATTGACCCAGACGTCCATCAAACAGGCAAGCTTGCACCAGATCTCCCACAGTCCTTGTCACCTCTTTCCCCAGGTTGTGCTCAGTCATGAGCACACTACTGCGCTTTTCTCCCTCACTGCCTCACACTCTCATCCCTACACTTTCACAATCTATCTTTCCTGCTCTGTTTTTTTCAGAGACCACATGATCAGCGCTTCAGGACAAAGGAAAACAGAAGAACCACGTGTATATGGAATGCAGCATTTTCTTCCTTCTTATGTTGTAAAAGAACCCTTATTTCTTAACCTAGCTGAAAAGATTTTCTCTTATTTGCTCCTTTTCTTTCTCCACAGACTCAGCATCCAGAGAAGAGATGGTACAGTGTCTTCAACTATGAAAGTTTCCCAAATTAGTCGACTTCAGTTCTACATAACATGAATCCCCAGAGGATTTATTTAGAAATACTCCTTAAATTATTGCAACCACTTTAGGGACATTAGTAGTCAAATCTAATATTCATTTTATATAGTTTCTTTATCAGTTATGTGTAGGTTTTGCTGGATGGTTCAGGAAATTAAAAGTCAAGATGCTAAGAAGAGAAGTTTCATTGACAGTCATTTCACCTTGGAAAGTATCCAATCTCTGATCTTGGAAGCCAAGCAGGTGCAGTTGGCCTTTGGATGGAGAAGAGATGTTTCTGTCTCACGTCAAAGATGTCTTCTAGACATGTTAGGTCCAGAAGAGCTTCTTCGGTACTAACCCAGATGCCTTTAGTTCTCAGATAAATATAAACTAGTCAAAGACTATGGTTCTTGACATCAACAGGGTTAAATATTCCCTTGATCTTTAAGATCTTATCTGTACTTCAAGGAGGAAGAATGCAAAAAGGAAGACAAAAGAAGATGTGTCAGGCTCCCGCAAGCAGTTTTCCTAGAGAGAAATACTAATACTTCTTTGGCCAGGACACAATTATATGGGCACATTTAGCTTTAGAGAGTGCACAAACTAGTGTTTCAGGAGCCTACTGTTAGAAACTGTTTTTAAATTCTTCCCTCTCTCTACTCCTTCTCTCAGCCCTCTTTCCTTCACCTCCTCCCTTCCTTCCTCCTCCCATCAACACTTCCTTTCTTGGGGCTAGAACCCAAGACCTTATGCCTACTGGATAGGCACTCTTCCCCTGGTCTACATCTTTGTATCTTTTGAATGTCACCTCAGGTCAAACTTGTTTCTCATTTTGGAAATGCTTTCAGGTAAAGCATGCATTTTTGTTTTCTGATTAGCTATTTTCTCATGCCCATAACCCCAAGATACATGCTTCATAGTTTTTACAATGCTGCAAACATATTAGAAGTCTTTTTAAATAAATCATGTATTGGGCAATAGTTCCTGGGAAAGTTGGGCTACACACGTAAATTTGAAAGCACACAAACCTCAATCATCAATGAGGCATTTCATTTATTAATTTCTCTTAACTGGTATTGTTTGGATCCCATGGATGTTCTTACTAAGACACACTTTTCAATTACAGTGCGGCTTCTACTAATACAGTGGGTCCTGCTGATAATAGTGGCGATGGCATTTGGATTTCGGCAGTCTTTACATGGGTGTTTCCAGGTCCTTCAAACTGCTCTCCTGAGCCATCTGTGTATTCACTGTGGGGACTGAGCAGATTCCAAGGTACAGAAGAGACATGTGGGAGCTAAGAGTAGTAGGTGACTTCCCCCCCATTGCCCCCTCCCTGGGGTAGGAAAGAAGCACTGTAAAGACTAGAAGCAAACATAATGCCTCCTTTCTGAACTCCTGCCACGGCAAGTCTCATATGCTGGGAACGGTGGAGGTTGTGATTGCTACTGAAATCATTTTCCCAACTCTTTAGATCTTATAACTATTCATTAGAAACCAGGAGTTGCTACCATTGATCAAATTCAGCCTGGAAATGTGGCTTGTATAACGCTGAACGATTGGTTAGCATTGTTGTGAAATAGGAGATTTTGCGTAAAAATTTAGAAACCTTGCTTTTCTTTTCCTAAAAATAAAATCAACTTATCTTGTAGCTGTGGCCAAATACAGTGGAAATTGTATCTTGTAGCTTGGTCAGCAGTCCACACAGAGGAAATTAATGCATGCTATTCATATTTCTCATTGCTGTGCTAACTATCCAAGAGAGACATGTCAAAGAAGGGAATATTTATTTTAGTTCATGATTTCAGAGGTTTTAGATTACAGTTGGCTTGCTCTATTGTTTGTGAACTGTGGTGAGGCAGGGCATTATGGTAAAGAGTATGGCAAAGAAAACTGCTCACGTCAGGGCAACAAGGAAGGAGACAGGAAGACAAGGAGTGAGGGGAGGAGAGGAGAGGAAAAGGGAGGTGAGGAGAGGAAGGGAAGGGGAGGAGAGGAGAGTAGATGATTTCATGGACTCTCCAAAAAGTACACTTTATACATCTTCTAGTTCTCTCTTAATTCAATCAAGTTGAAAGCCAAGGCTAGCCCCCCAGAAGGGATCAGTACCCACTGCCCCTTGTACGGGAATATGCTGTCCAGTAGGCATGCTGCACTCTTCCGTGGCTGTTTGGATATTATGGACATCTGAGTTGTGTTCCTATGCCTATTCTTTTAGCCTGTCACAGCCTGCCCACAGCTAATCACTGTGACTCCGCCTACTCCAAATATTTTGTATGTCTCTAGTCTTTCCCTTACCATTTCTGACTCTCCCATGCCTGGCTTCATTCCTAGTTTGTGGATTTGCTTTGTTTCAGTGGATGGGATATTCACAGCTGATGTCTCTGAATTTGACTTTCAGTTCAGTGTTGTTGGGCTATGGGGTCTTTCCACTTCAGGCCACCTGCAGTAATAAAATATCTTAACCCAAGTTAACACCTCTAGACCCGACCCTGGGTATTGTTCTATTGGGTTGGTGTCTAGGATGGGTGTCTCTGTCATCCAAAATGGGGAGATTCAAATGATGAACCAATAACTACAGAATGGCACCTGAAAACCTAGATGTTATAATTAGTGAATCCATATGGTTCTTAGTAGTCCTGTAAGAGGCTACATTCACCTGGAAACTTACCTCAGATGCTACCATGCTGTGGCACTCTGAGAAGTGTTGGCCAGAGAGACCCAGGGGAAAAAGTAAGTACGAAAAAAATGAGTCAGGCGATGAAGTGAGATAGTGGCAACCAAGAAAGAGAACAACTTTGTCGGTTGATGGGTTTGAGGTCTGTGTCCATGAAGGCCAGATGCTCCCCTCCCCCCCTGAGTGCCGCCACCAAATCTAAGGGAAGCTAGTTGTTAGTTGTGAATGGCAGCCTAGCTAGGTCTTTAAATGCCAATAACACTACAGATGCTTTTCTATGTCAAAGTACCAGGCTTTCATAGAAAATTGCTGTATTTATAGGAGAAATAGACTTTCAGGTATCTTCAATAACAATGGTTCCAGTCCTAGAGAGGTGAGGGCTTATTTCCCAGCATATTCACAGAACAATTAGTCAGGCTGATTCATATAAGCTATAAGCTCTCGCCTGGTGACAGCCAGGTTACCATTTCCCATTTCCTCCCCGTGTGCTTTCTATGCAAATACGTGAGCTTGTGTATGTGCTTTTTGATTATTTGATAAGTGATGAATCAAGTGATAGCTCTGAATTTTAATCGTGTTCTAATATGTGTGCATTTCTCTATGTTGTTAAATATTTTTTTTTAAGAATAATTTTAAGGGTTGTTTATTTCACCATCTGGATTTGATGTGATGTGTGTGATCATGCTTTCACTGTTAAAGACATAGATTATTTTCATTTTTCTCACCAGTAAAAATAATGTTGAGACGAGACACTCCCTGTCACAAATCTTTGACTCTCTGAATATTTCTTTAGATAAAGTTTAAGGTAAAGAACTTTATAAAATATTGTTGGTTCATTTGCCTGAATTCCAGGTAGATAATCATGCATGCAAATGAGAAATGTTGCCACTTCCTTTTCAATAATTACACCCTTTATTTATTTATGTTTCTTGTCTTATTGCATTGGCCAGACATTTCAAGGCAATGCTGAATAATTAGGCGCTTAGCGGGCGTTCTTGTTCTGTTTCAATTTTTAATGCAGCAGCTCCTGGTGTTCATTGCAATATTTCACATGCTTATATTTTATTTAGGGATTTTGCATTTATATTCATAGTTGAAATTGGTCTGTAGTTTTCTTTTTTGTGGTTTTCTTTGTCAAATTTTGTAATAGGGTTATGTGAGCTGTGTGAAATATAATAGGTTTCTCTTCTGCAGAGACATTTCCTGTGTCAGGAGGAGATAGCAATTTCCAACAGGCAAACATGCTAGATATTTGACAGCCTGGCTGGGCTGTTTTCTTTCAAAGATGCAGACAGAAGATGCATAATTGAATTCCCACACCCAGCTCAAACTGGTTATCCTGTCAGGAAGCTGGCGTGTGAGATGATGTGCAATTGCTTCAATTACAAGAATTGAAGCATTTAGACAATTCTCCCTCTTCTGTTTGAGATGCAGCCTCAGCCTTTGCGTTTGAAGCTGTCAGGAGTCCAATTTAGCCACTTTCCAACCCAAGGAGTTTGCTGTGGGCCGTCATTGGCTCTGTTGCTACAACAGAGTTAATAGAGACCTCACTGGCCATTATAGCATTTTGTGTAGGTCCTTCCTTTGTGACGTTTGTTTGGTGTGCTGGTAGAAAGGTATTAAATAGACAGAATTCATCTCTTTGCAGGATCCTCCAAGTTACCTCCTCCAGGACACATCTGTACTGGCTTTCTAAGACCCCGGGCAGTTCAGGCAAAGGTGGGCTCTACGCTTTTGCCATCACAGGGCTGAGACTATGTCCAGTCCAACTTTGTAATTTGCTAAGCGCCATGCATGCTCCTTCAAAGGTATGGCAGGAACATGTCATCTTCTTTATGTCCCACCTCATTTGGATGGTAAAAATAGCACAGCTGGTCCATTCTTTCCCTTCCTTTAGTTTATCTATCCGAAAGTCAGCTGCAATGATGGATCTAAAGCACCAGAAAGTTCATCAATAAATGAATTTGATTTCTTTTAAAAAATTTTAATTAATTGATTCTATTTTGTATTTCCCACCGTGTGTGTGTGTGTGTGTGTGTGTGTTCGTGTGTAGGTGAATGTGAAGACCCAAGTTTGATATCAATGATCATTCTCAGCTGTTTTTCTTCTGTATGTGTTGAGGTAGGGTCTCAACTAAACCCACAACTCACCTATATGGCTTGTCTCCCTAGGTAGATTACCCTGACATCCTGTCAATGATTTCAGAGACTAGAATTACAGCAAGGCTGCCATGCTGCCCCGGCATTTATGCGAGTGCTGGGGACCCAAAATTGGATCTTCACACTTGTGTGGCAAATGCAGTAACCAGTGAACCAGCTCCTAGCCATCTTTTTGTTTTGTTTTTAGACTGTAGCGATTCTCCAAGGGATTCTAAATATTCCTGGGCCCATCCTACACAGCCATCTGAACTCTCACTCCTACCTCACCTTCTAGCTCCATCTTTTGTCATCTGGAGAGAGATGGTGGCTTTTTATATTTCTGTGCATGGCTCTCATCCCTGCCGCAAACTTTTGAAATGTCTGCTGAAGAACTCCTCCCTGGTAAACATCTATTCATCATTCACACCTTAACCCGGACGTCACTTTTCAAGGATGTTTCCTGGCCTTCTGAGTTTGGTGCCTTACTCTTTTCATTATACTTATTTGGTGGCACACGTAATTCTACACTCTACTTGGATGCTTGCCCAGATACGGAAAAAGCAGAGAACACAGGGCCATGTGCTCTGTTTCCCCGATACATAGCACATTTCTTGGCATACAGCAGGTGCTCAATAGTACCTGTGAAATTAATAATTTACACATCTTTGATAAGTCTGTATTTACCCATTAGAAAGTTGGTTTTTCTTCTTAGAAGGCGATCCCTAAGTGGAAAGAAAGTTGAACTAGTCTTTCACTTTTAAATTTGAGGGATAAATTTATAGGTGTTAAATAAGTAAATGGGCTATAAGGTGGCATATATTGTATTCAATGCCTACAATAATGCAATAGAAATTTGAAATTAAAAGACTGGGCTGTATCCCAATATCCACGTGTGTGTGTGTGTGTGTGTGTGTGTGTGTGTGTGTGTGTGTGGTGTTTTGAGAGAGGATCTTGCTTTGGAGAACAAATTGAGGCCAGGAATCCCAGATTCTCCAGCATCAGCCTCCTTAGTGCTAGGATTACAAGTGTGGGCCCAGCTTTTGGCTTTTGCATAGATGGTGTCTGAGCATGTGTTTCCATTCATCACCACCTCTGTGTCATAGTCCCAAAGACAGGCCCAGGATTTTAGCTTGCGTATAGGGTTAAATGTAAGTGTTGTGAGGACTGAACACAACACAACAGCGAAGCATTAGTGTTTTAAGACAATGTGACATACGAAACCAAGCAGCTGTTTGCTGAGTGTTTGCTATATAAATACATCTACAACAATCGTCATTTTGTAATCTTCTTGCTCGTCTTGTTCAGAATATGCCTTTCTTTCACCCGTGTGGTCCCTGAAGCCCAGAGAGGTCAAATAACTCAACTAATTGTCACAGGGTGGATAAATGACTGCCCTCAGCTTCCAGTGTACTGGAATCGCGGGAAAGACGGCAGGAATTGGTCCCAGGGTACTCCAGCTCCAGTCTTGTTTCTTTGATTTGCTAGTTGTGTTATTCAGAGACTCATCTCTTAGACTCCCGAACCTCAACTTTCTAATCTTCCAAAGGAGGCATAAAATATTTACCTTATAGGGCTGTTGTGGGGGCTGCAAATAATTTCACAATTTGTTGGACTCTACATATTAGCTGTCTGCTTCATCACTGATCATTTTTTCTAGAACCCAATGGAAATAGTGACTGTTTCAGTACGAATAATTTTCGTTCCTTGCTTTTTTTTTTTACATCAGATATTTTTTTTTTTTTTTTTGTGTGTCACAGTGTGAGAACTGTACTGTGATAGATTCAAGTTCTAGTCTTAGTCTGGGCCTTGACTGCCTTGAGTACATTATTTAACTTCTTTATGCTTGTCTTCTCTCCTTACATGGCTCGATGTTTTAGGATTGTTTGCTGTGACATTACACAATGAAACATGGGCAGCTCTTAGCAACGACACTAAAGGCAATACCCAAATATGAAGTCACAATAAGGCATTATGCATTATACCCATTCCAAAAACATTTTACTGAGAACTAGACCAATCTGAGTCTCAAATTAACTCAGACATGGATATTATTAGTTTCACTTTTTATAAATGAAGTCATCATTGCCTGGCAATTTCCGTAATTTCTTCAGAGTCACCCCACCAGGAACCATCCATAGCTAAGAGTTTTCTGCATTGAGAGCAATGCCTCATCCGTGTTGACACAGAAATAGGAAGCCAGAGAGGATTTAGAGGCTCTGGGGGAAGATGAAATAAGTGAAATTCACTTGCATCTTCTAAGGAGCCGCTCAGAGGTCAGAAGCTCCCCAGCAGAGAGCAGGCTGGGTATATTAGTTTCTTAAGGATGCTGAGGCAGTTACTGAACTGACAAAGCATAGACAATAGCCCTATCAAATGACCTCTTTTCTTTCACAGTCCTGTCCTCAGACACAGAGGTAGCCAGGTGGCTGGGGTTTTTTTGTGGGCATCCACATGGCATTGTGCAGACCCATCCTTGGCCATTAACCCTGCTCTATAAACCCCATGTTTGGGCAAGGTCATGGTAGTGGTGGAAGAATTTCAAGGATGGCTAAAAGACCATCAATAGCATACATGATTGCATATATTATTTTCTTTTTCTTTCTTTCTTTTCTTTTTGGGATGAGGTCTCACTGTATAGCCCCAGTTGGCCTGGAACTGTGTAGCCTAGGCTGGCCTCAAACTCACTGAGATCTACTTGCTTCTATGTATGAGTGCTGGGTTTAAGAGTGTGTGCCACCATGTATGGTTATGTCAGTATTTTCTGAGGCATTTTAAAGAGAACTCCACTCCTTGGGAGTTGTCCTATATTTTCTTAATGCTGTGTACCTTAATGATTGACTGAGAGAAATCATCAATAAGACTGACGTACTTAAAAATACAGTTCTTTGATAATTTTGTACAGTCTATTCTGATCATATTACTTCTTCCCAACTCCTCCCAGATTCATTTCCCTACCCACCAAATTGTGTGTATTCTCTTTTCTTTTTATTAAAAAAACAATTAAGTCCAGTTTTTGCTGCCTATTTGCTCTCAGAGATGTAGCATTGCACTGGAGCCTTGTGGACTTACCAAGGGGCTGCACCCATAAAGAAAATGAGCGGACTCTACCTCTCCCATCAGCCAGCAGTAACCAATAGGTTTTCTGCCAGGAACAAGACTCCATGCCCACCTCCCCTCTCCACACTAGAATTTTGCCTGGCTTAAGCTTTGGACGGGTCTTATACATGCTGGTACAAGAGCTCTGGGTCAGCTCAGACTGCCGTGTCTGGAAAATGCTGTTTCCCTGCAGTCATTCATTGCCTCTGTGCCTACTCCTACAATGAACCCTGAGCCTTGGGAGGAAGGGGCATGAAAGGAATGACCAGTTTAGGGCTAGGAATTCTATAGTTTCTTATTCTCTGCATTTTTGATCATCTATTGAAGAAAGATACCTCTTTGCTGAGGGCTTTAGATGCACAAATCTGGGTCTCTGAGTCACACTGAGTTAGTCAGATTGAAGTCTTCTTTGAATGAGAGATAATGCTATTTTGTCAAGGCATTTCCACTGCTCAGCAGTGAAGCCAGCATTTAGTTTCTGCACTCAAATTCTGTAGGTGGAAAGGAGAAGCTGGAGTCTCTAAGGCAATTTGCCATCCTTGAAAAGAGAGAAGCACTGGCTTTGAAGTCTTACGGAAGGTCTAACTCCCCCACTTGCTAGCTGGGTCTTTGGTAATTGATTTGAGTCTGTAAAACCTCTTCAGTGAAAAGATTATTTCAACGTCTAAGGTCCACTTCAAGTACTAAAGATGAAAATGCATTTCATACAGACATTGACTTAGAACCCCAGCACTTGAGCTTCAGATAAGCAACTGGGATCAGGAACCCCCAAGCCATCTAGCTTCAGAGCTCTCAGTACGAGCCTGACAAGAGCAAGGAGGGTATATGCAGAAGGGTGGGTAGAGAGAAGGGTTCCAACGTGAGTGACCTTCTAATGTATCAACAGCAAATGCTAAGGCATTAAAGGACTTATTTCACCTCCATGAGCATCCCCTGGGTGAAACAGGTGGTGCTGGTTTATTGCGAATACCACATTTTAGGTGAGCAACTTGTCATATGAGAACATTGGAGGATTTGCTTCATGTCATCACATAAGATATGGAGTCAAGTATCATGACTGGGGAATGTACTAACTAGACAACCGCACTAGACTGCATCTCTAGTACTCATGGGAGTTTCTAGTACTCAGTGCTATTAACGTTAATCCTGACGAGGAGATTCTTCTTTGTCAGGGGAGCTGTCCTGGAAGCTACAAGTTGTTTAGAAACATTCAGTGGCAGTGCCGTCACCCCATCCCAGCTACGAAAACCTCAGATGTCTCCAAGTTTTGCAGCAGGAGGGAGCAGCATTGATTGGAAGCCTGGCTCAGTCATTTGCCACCTGCGTGACCTCAGACAAATCATTTCGCTTCTTTGAGGTTCCATCACCTCCTACAACAGACAGACATTTTAGGTGAGAAGATCGGGGGTTTAAATTAAAATAATACATGCGATATTCTTGAACATAGTAAGTGCCCAACAAGCAGTGACACAATGCTAGTTAATGCGTAGTGGCATCACAATGGACGTGCTCCATCCTGTGCTCACAGATCCTCCTTAAGCGTATGAGACAAATGGGGATTAGGAACCCCCTTCCAGAACACGATACTGGAAAACCCTCGCATAGAGAAACATGACAATCAGCCAGATAGGCCACACACAATTTACATAATTTCTCTCTAGCTGTTTACCTCTGTAAAATGGAATGGAAATCTTCTTTTATGTATGGAAATCGGAGCAGTCCTCCCACTCTGATGAACTATGAAAGTGGGTAATATTTATTGAGTCTTTACAATAGATCAAAAACTGTGCTTAACTTCTCTTTCATTCACGTGTTATTTGTTCTTTACAAAAATCCTGCAATTATCCTGGTAGTGGGTTGATTTTAGTAATGGTCCACATTTGCGTATGCCTGGCGCTCGGTCTAGCTGTGCTACATTCATTCCTTTTGGTGGATGCCTTCCCACACTCGTGAGATAGGGCTTGATCATGTGACTGCTTTGCTGATGGGAGTCTGAGAGTCATGATGAGAAGACAGACTTGGAAAGAGCTTCTGTGCTGGGACTTGGTGTCCTGCTGCTTTTTGAAGTCTGGGCTGCTATGGGAACAAGCCCAGACCACCCTGCTGGCTAATGACTGTCTTTGCTTTCAACCAGCCGTCCCCTCAAACTAGTGGCTGACTCCAGCTGCATGAAGGATGTTCACTGAGACCAGAAGAGCTCCTCAGATTAGCTGGGCCTCACTTGCCATCCTGGACTCATGATGTAATAAGTACAGGTTGATTTCAGCTCCTGTATGTGAGAAGTTTTACTGAAGGCACTGGAAAAGCTAACAGCAATTATTCCTTTTCAAGTGAGGACAAAATGGGTCTAAAAGCTTAAAACTGTTTCTTTGCTAGAAAATCATAGCAAATGGGAAATGAGTTGGTTGATTCTGGTATTCACACTCGGGAAACAAATTTGAGAGTAAGAAGAACAGAAAACAAACCAAGCAAGAAGATCCCAGTAGGCAGAGGTAGGCTTGGGGAGATGGGTAGGGAGCTCTCCATTCTCAGCTTCTTCTACTTTTCCCCAAATGACTGGAAAGAGCCTTGCAATTAGAGAGGAGCTGTCCACACAGACAGCTGTAACAGGAATGGGGCTTGTTTGTTGGGGTTTTTGTTCTGCCTGGGACCCCACAGCTGGCAAGCCCCAAAGAAAATCACACAGAGATCTCTATAAGTTATAAAGCTGACTGGCCCATTAGCTCAGGCTACTTATTAGCTCTTGTAGCTTATATTAACCCATTATTTTGATCTGTTTTTGCCATATGGCTCGGTACCTTTTTTAGGTCACATCCTGCTTTCTCGGTGTTCTGTGTAGGACTGGGAGGAATCAACTTCCTCCTTTCCAGAATTTTCCTGTTCTCATCACCCCACCTCTACTTCCTGTCTGGTTAACCCACCTATACTTCCTGTCTGGCCAATCAGAGTTTATTTAAAAACATGATTTACAGAATACAGAAAATTTTTTCTCCGGCACCAGACAGCAGGACACATTCTAGGGTCATTAAGTTTCTAATTTGTGGCAGGCAAAAAATGGATGGTGGAGGATCCTGGTCAGAGGCCAAGAACTGGCCTAGAACGTGCCACAGCATCCCTGACAGAAGTTTAGTGCAAAGGTTGCCTCCTAATATTGTTCTTAACCTCCACATTTCCCAGCGTGTCAATTATTCTGAGCATCTCACTTCCTCAACAACAGCACCTCTGCTGCTTCCATTTCCTGGTTCTCTAAGAGATGGGGAGGGGTTTGCTCTCAATACTGTATTCTTCCTAGTGTTCCCCAACCATTAGAGAAAAGTGTACACGAATCACATTTATTAGTATCCACAACGTTGGCACCAGTGGGTGTGGCCACTCTAAAGCACTCCCACTTGTGGGCATTCTTTCCCGTTTTCCTTTCAGTGGAGATCCAGGCTCCACACTGTCTACCTGTTTCTCTGTCTTCTTTCTCCTACCTTTGCATTTGATTTTGTTCACAGCAAGTTCTCAAATGTTATACAGCACTAATTTTCCTCTCCATTTGTTGAAACTGGCACAAAGGCGGATGCTAGTTTCCCACATGCTTGGAATCATGGTGCACACCAACAACTCAGGACTCTGTGGGTCTAAGGCCAGGAATATCGAGAGAGTCAGAGCAGCCTGGGATATATTGACAGAGTCTGGTTCAAAGAACAGAAACAATAACGCAACACAAAATGAATACGTGACTAAAAAAACAAGAAGAAAAACAAAGAAAGCCTTGTGAGGTGGAGCCACTTCCTTCCAGCACCCTCTTGGGGCACAGTCCCCCGAGGATGGGCTCATTCTTTGTTTCCAGTAGGACATTTAGACTCAGTATACTGCATTGTAGTCGAATTCATAGTGGACTTTTATCTCTTCCAGGTCGTTAAGTTTGCTGAGGCTTTTTACTTTTATGTCTTCATTATCCATCCCAGAATATAGAGAGTATAGGATATAGATACTGAACATTCCTTCAGGGAAGACCAGTGTTCAAATCCAGACTCAGCTTCCTGGTTGAGTGACACTGGTGTGTGGGAGGAAGTTTTCTGGGTCTTATTTCTCTCAAGAAGAAACTGGAGCTAATTGAGACTATTTGATGGGGTTTTTGTGAAAATGAAGTAAAATCAAATATTGTTGGAGTGCCTGGGACTCTGTAAACATGGGAAGGACATTATTTATCTTTCTTCCATGCGAGCTCACTTATTAATGGGATGCTGTAAGCAGAGACTGCACATCCATTTCTTGGCCTCCCAGACCTGAATAAATCACTTCGAAATTATGTTAATCACAACACTGCTTGGCCAACTGCTTAGCATCTTACCTAGCTCTTATATCTTAAATTAACCCATTTCTATAATCTGTGTATTGCCACGAGACTGTGTCTTACCAGAAAGGTTCTGGGTGTCTTTCTCCTTTGGCAGCTACGTGGCATCTCCTTGACTATACCTTCTCTCTCTCTATGTCTCTGTTTGGATTTCCTGCCTGGTTTTACTTTGCTAAGCCATTGGTTGAAACAGCTTTATTTATCAACCAATAAAAGCAACACATACACAGAAGAATATCCCACATCAGGGGATGAAGGTTGGACTACATAGAATGTACTAGAGTACTGGGCTAGTTCTTCTGCAATTATGTCTCACTAGATGCTCCTCATTTGCATGTATCTATTCCACCAATAAAGTACCACTGAGGCTGATTTTCTCTTTCACTTTTATTAAGTCCTGTTTTCCTAGGTGCCTTCTCTGCAATGGATGACTGCAGAATTGCTGGGGCGAAGCAGGTTGGTTTTTCTTGGGTTCCCTTTTGCATTTGTAATCTTAGTTGCAATCTGCCTGGCCCTGAAGGTTATTAAGCATTCTATAAGGAAAGTGGTCTCTTTAAAGATGGTTTTAATTCAGCCATGATTGAGAAAAGCCACTCACTCCTTCTTTGGAGTCCTGCCTCCTTGTGCATGGTCCAGCTAACAGTCACGCATGACCTTGGCAAAGAGGGGGCAGCTTGCCTTGATTCAAGTCAATTATTGGGAGCCAACCTCTGAAACCTGGTTAAATAGGGTTTCTCATTCCTGTTTCTCTCTCTCTTTTTCTAGCAGACAAAGGATGCGCTGGATACAGCAAGGACAAATACATACAATGAGGAGGAGAGTGTTCAGTTTTACTGGAGAGAGAGCGTGCAACCATCCATAGAACTGCACATCCTGCCTTCTCACACAGAGCTTCAGAAGCCTGGCTCCAGAGAGTTGCTCACGCACTGCACGGCTCATTGGTTTGTACAAAAACCTAACACTTGCTTTCATACTTATAAATATTTTACCTCTTCCTTCACTTTGGATCCTCAGCTTCAAAGCTAAACTCTTCTCACTTTGTTATTAGAATTGCACTTTCTCCGCAGCCTCCGAGCAGGTTTCCTTTCTGCCCAAGGCTTGAGTTAGGGGGAAATGTGTCTTCCTTTCTCAATCGCTTTCTGTCGAGCAGATCTCCGTGAAAGTCCAGCAAAATTTTCAATCTCACTTTGTTTTTATCTTCCTCGTGCCTTAAAGGCTCAGTTCTTAAATTCTCTTTCTGTACAATATTTAGTTTATTCTCCTGCTTGCACTTTCGTAGGGAGGTTGATTCAGCAGACATCAATCGGTTCTTTCTCAGTCTCTGTGCTAAGGCACATATGCATGTATACACAGACACAGATATACACATATCCAGAGATAGGTATATATCATATATTTTGATATATGGAGATCATGGAAAGCTTTCTTCTCTATATATGTCATTAAATTTTGTGTTTTTGTATTAATCATCTGTGCATGTAGTAGAAAGATATTGTTGTATAGAATGGATAACATATAAAAACCACAGAATATTCTGGTAGCCTAGAATGTAGCACAGTGAGAAATAAGGGATAGCTGAGGACAAGGATTGCCAGAGGAAATGATGGCAAAGGAGTAGAAGAGAAAGCGGGACTCATTTTAGAGTCTTTGCATATTGGACTAGAGTATTGAGCTTGATAACAGGGAAGATGACTTGGTAGGTAGAGTCCCTGCCACACAGGTGCGAAGACCTGAGTTTGGATCCTGAGTGCCCACATAAAGGCTGTGCATGGTCGTGTGTGCCTGTGTCCCTAGCCCTGGGGGTCAGAGCCAGACAGGTTTACTATCCAGTCAGGTTAGCTATGCAGCAAGCACTGTGCTCAAACCCTGTCTAAAAAAAAATGCAGCTGGGCAGTGGTGGCACACGCCTTTAATCCCAGCACTCGGGAGGCAGAGGCAGGTGGATCTCTGTGAGTTGGAGGCCAGCCTGGTCTACAAGAGATAGTTACAGGACAGGCTTCAAAGCTACAGAGAAACCCTGTCTCAAAAAACAAACAAAAAAATTGCATGTGCATTGCACACATACAAACACACACACATGAAAAACTGAGCTTGAAATGAAATCAGAACACAATATTCTGTACCCTTCCAATTTGCCCAGTTCTGAATAAAATTTCTTACAAGTTTTTGAAAAATAAGCTAATCAAAAGATCAATCAACCCATGTCCTAGAAATCTAAAAACAAAATGCAGACTAAACGTTGCATGGAGATTTCAATGATGTATACACACAAAACGAGGGCTGCAGCAGGCATCTGATGTGAGTGGCTGAGCTCAGATCCTCATTCAGCTAGGACTTGGTAGGTCTGGCTTGGCGACCTAAGGCCTTGCAGACATCTCATGATCTCCATGTCATTTACTCAAACTAGTGAGTTCATTAGGGTCATAATGATGTTAATTGGGGCAAACACTTATACCAGTTGTTTTACAAAATATATTTTAAACTCTGGTAGATGTTGTTCCCATCAGCCAGTATTTGGGATTGTTTATGACGTCCTCATCAGTTCTCCTAGGAGGTCATAAGTCTTTCTTATATTCACAGGATTTAGGCTTGTGTTTGTGTGTTACAGAATTCTTCATAACCCATTGCTAAATGTGGTAGGGCGCACTTATGAAAAACACATATCTCCAACCAGAATACCTGGTCTTATATCCTGAGAGCCATTTATAAATTAGTTGCTTTACTTTTTTTTTGTTTTAGTTTCTTTGTCTGCAGAATTGAAGTAATGTTCCATACAGCACCTTGTTATAGGGACAAAATGAGATAAAGATGGGAAAAGTACTTAAACCGAAAACAAGGACGTAGTGCGCACTCAGTAAAGTTGCCATGATTTTTCAAATGATCTAATTCCTTTATGTTTTTCATCTTTGTCATGACATAGAGTATGTGAAAAAAATGATATGACTTGAATATCTTATGGGGATAAATGTACGAGGGTTCTTATGTTTGTGATGACCAAGATGAAGGACCTATCATACCTTAAGACCTTCAAGGTTTGTCTGATGGCTGCAGGGATTAAACTTTCATCTCATCTGTCACCCATGTTATAAAGTTAGTCCATGGACTAATACTCATAGGCCATTGAGTTTGTCTGCTTTATGTTGTAGTTGGGGAAACTGAGGCCAGCAACATAAACACATTGTTCCTCTGGCTGTATAGTAGCCTGAAACCTCTGTCAGTACCTCTCTGTGCATTGGGTTATCTGAGGTTCTGTTTAGTATTTGTGCTGGTTAGTTTTTTTTTTTTTTTGACAACTTGACACAAGCCAGAGAGTCATTTGGGAAGAGCAAACCTCAACTGAGAAACCGTCCTCTCTGGATTGGCCTATGGGCAAGCATGCAAGGGATTTTTTTCTTGATTAATGATTCATGTGGGAGGGCCTACTATACTGTGGGCAGTGTCACACCTGGGTTGGTGGTCTGCTCCCCTCCCTTCCTCTCCTTTCCCCTTCAACCATCTCCCATGGTCCCCATGCTCCCAATTTACTCAGATCTTGTCTTTTTATACTTCTGTTGTAGATTAAATCCATGTAAGTCTCTCTTTGGGTTCTCATTTATGTCTAGGTTCTCTGGGATTGTGATTTGTAGGTTGGTTTTCCTTGCTTTATGTCTAAAAACCACTTATGAGTGGGTACATATATTTGTCTTTTTGGGTCTGGGTTATGTCACTCAACATGATGTTTTCTAGATCCATCCATTTGCCTGCAAATTTCAAGATACTATTTTTTTCTGCTGTGTATTACTCTATTGTGTAAATGTACCACATTTTCTTCATTGGGGGCATTTATGTTGTTTCCAGGTTCTGGCTATGACAAACAGTGCTGCTGCGAACATAGTTGAGCACATGTCCTTGTGGCATGATTGAGCATCTTTTGGGTATATACCCAACAGCAGTATTGCTGGGTCTTGAGAAAGGTTGTTTCCTAATTTTCTGAGAAATCATCATACTGACATTAAAAGGGATTGTATCAGCTTACACTCCCACAAGCAATGCAGGAGTGTTATCTTAACACCACAACCTCTCCAGCATAAGTTGTCATTAGTGTTTTTGATCTTGACCATTCTTACAGGTGTAAGATGGAATCTGAGTTGTTTTGATTTGCATTTCTCTGATGACTAAGGATGTTGAGCAGTTCCTTAAGTGTCTTTCAGCCATTTAAGTTCCTCTGTTGAGAGTTCTCTGTTTAGGTCTATACTCCATTTTTTAAAAAAATTGGATTATTTGTTCTTTTGATGACCAATTTCTTGAGTTCTTTGTATATTTTGGAGATAAGTCCTCTGTCTGATGTGGGGTTGGTGACAATATTTTCCCATTCTGTAGGCTACCATTTTGTCTTGTTGATCATGCCCTTTGCTTTACAGAAGCTTCTCAGTTTCAGGAGGTCCCAGTTATTAATTGTTTCTCTCAGTGTCCGTGCTACTGGGATTATATTCAGGAAGTGGTCTCCTGTGCTAATGCATTCAAGTGTACTTCCCACTTTCCCTTCTATGAGGTTCAGTGTGCCTGGCTTTATGTTGGGGTCTTTGATCCATTTGGACTTGCGTTTTGTGCATGGGGATAGATATGGATCTATTTTCAGTCTTCTGCATGTTGATATCCAGTTATGCCAGCACCATTTGTTAAATATGCTTTCTTTTTCCATTTTATATTTTTTGTTTCATTGTTAAAAATCAGGTGTTTGTAGGCGTATGGGTTAATATCCGGGTCTTCGATTTGGTTCCATTGGTCCTCCTGTCTGTTTTTATGCCAGTACCAGGCTGTTTTCAGTACTGTAGCTCTGTGGTAGAGTTTAAATTTAGGGATTGTGATGTCTCCAGAAGTTCCTTTATTGTATAGGATTGTTTTGGCTATCTTATAACCCAAGAATAATTCTAAGACAATTGAGCTTCATAGTTTCATTAACATTGGTTCTGGTCTTACTTTCAGAAGTTATTTCTTAATTGTTTTTTAATTTAGGAAATAAATAGCAAACTGGAGCCAACCTTTGTGAATTCCTGTCTAACCTCCCAACCCTAAGACTGAGGAGGGCCAGTCAGCTTTTTTTTTTTCTTACTCAGTCTTCTCTTCCCCACAGGAACAGATTTGCACTGAGGCTCTTGCCACCCACCAGCAGCTTCCCTCCCTGAGTTTTTCACAGCCGGCTTTCTTTTAAGAGCCATGGACAGCAGGAAGCCCAAGACTTGTATGGTTTTCAGTTCCTTACCAAGGGCAGAGCCCTGAGACAAATGGCTCAGCGTAAAAGACAAACAAACACCAATTTGGATGCAACTGTCACTTACAGTTTAGAACAGTGATCCTCGCTTTATAAAGACAGTCAAGTCTGAAGGCATGTGTCTCAGAGCAGAGTGACACTGTGTAGCATGTGGCTTCTGTCCTATTCTGGCACCAGGAGAAATGTACTTTGGTTTCTCACAACCATATGGCAGTTCTAGCCAACAGCCCAAAGAGAGAAAACAAAAACCAGAGAAGTTTGTGCTTTCATGTTTACTCCTGGTGCTCTTCCCGTGAGAAGCCATGCACCATTTGATACCTTGTAATGGTTGCTGGCCCTCTGAAAATTCTCATGGAATCTGCATTTGACTGTACTAACCAAAGGAGGAAAATTCCATGTGAAATTGAAGGAAGACATTTCTCTTGTATCTTTAGTTGACTACATACAGAATCCTTGAGGAAAAGACCTTTCATTATCTAGAGTTGGTGTTTCCAATTGACCAGGAAGAATATGTCTTTGATTTCTAACCCACTTTGCCTCTTTAGCTATATTTTGAAACCAGACATGAACAGTGAACTCCAATTCCTTGACTTCTTTTCTTGTCTGCATCATACTGTTAAGTACACAGGAAAGTCAGGGTTCACACTTAACTTCATAAAAACCTCAATGAATACATATGAATAAAATACTTACAGAAAGAAATGTACACATTGGTTTTGGCTACATGGAGTTCAGGGATCATGCTTTTTAAAAATGATTTATTGTTTGAGAATTTTATACTTGTATACAATGTGATTTGATCACATCTGTCCCCAGTTCTCCCCAGTGACTCTTCCCGGACCCCTGCCTGACTTTATGTCCTCTTCTTATTTGTGTTTAATAACTCACTGAGTCTAATTAGTGCTCATAAGTGCATGGATGCACGGACCCTTGCTGAAGCATGGACAATCTACTAGGAGCCAAACCCTTGAAGAAAACTGACTCCTCCCTTCCTCAGCAGTCATCAACTGTTGTTGGCTTCTAGAGAGGTGTGTGGTTCCCTCAATCTCTTCCCCATCCATGCTGGGATGTTGACTGGCTTCATTTTGTTCAGGTAACCATAGCTCGTTGTTCAGGAATGAAGCAGTTGATCATGTCCAGAAGATACAATTTTGTAGCAGTCCTCCCTGGCTGCTGGTTCTTACCATCTTTCACCTCCTTCTCCCACTATGTACCCTGAGCCTTGTGGGAAGGAGTGCGGTGCAGGTGTTCCACTTAGGGACTCAGGGCAGAGCCCCCACTTAGGGTTGAGCATTCACCATCATTTATTCCTGCATGTTGACCATTTGTGGGTATCTGTATTAACTCCCCTCCACTACACAAGCAAGCTTCACTGATGAGGACTGGGAATTGCTCTAACCTATGAGTACAGAGGTTAAGTATTTAGAAGGTAGTTTGATACTAAGTTCATTTAGCCTAATACTAGGCTATCCCTAATGCTTGGGCTAACTCTTAGGAGCGTATTTCTCATACTGGATTGCCTTTGCCCAGCCTCAACATAAGGAGAGGTGCTTAGTCTTCTGCAACTTTATATGCTATGCTTTATTGATTCCCATGGGAGATCTGCCCCTTTCTGAACAGAAACAGAGAAAGAGAGGATTGGAGAGGGCAAAGGGAAACTGGGGGAGGGAATGGGAGGACAGGAGGGAGGGAAACCAGTTGAAATATAAAATAAATAAAGTAATAATTAAAAAAGAAAGCTGTTGCTTTCCCCTCAACCTTCATGCCACAATTGCATGAAGGCATATTTTACTAAGCTAGTTTTTTTTTTTGTAGCTTGTGGGGTTCACAGTTGAATAAGACTATTGATGGATTTTCTCCCCTAACAACCCTGCAGAGGACCTTCTGGCATTATGAAAGCTAGTTAGTAGGGAGGGGACACTTCCACGTCAGCACCAGCATGATTTTTCCATGGCCTGTGATCAAAGTGTGTGGTGTCTCACCACCAAGTGCATTTTAGTGACCAAGAGTAGTGGCAATAGCCTGGATTGTTTTGTGTGGAATCTCTGGGAACCTTCTGATCAACAACGCAAATGTAAGTAGCCCACATCTGACACCAGTCTTCTTGTTCAATAAACCATGTTTTCTTAGAGGAGCATCAGTACCTTGTATAAGGCAATGGCAATTCAATGTGTTTGTATGTGTGTGCAAGCATATGCAATAGTAGGTTTCCATATGGATTTCCCAAACATCATTAGTGTTAGCTGTCCCTTAGCTACCTCTCCTTCACGTTACCTTCCCATGTGCCTTCCCACTTTAATCTTCCCTGCTAGGCAGGCCTCGTAGAGTGATGGAAATCAGACCAGAAAGTGGCCAGGGAGCACTGCATTGTGAGAGGACAGCAGGAAGTCTAAACTGCTCCTTTAATCAGCTAAAATGTGAAACAGAGAAAATACAGGGCACTACTTCAGGAAAAATGGAGTAAAATTTCACTTTACAACACAGCGGAGTCGTGAGCATTTGAACATGTTTCTGATGTTCACGCTAACCTACTTAATATCTAAAATCTGTTTCATGAGTCATTAGGATGGAGTGATTAGTCAGCATCTCATCCATGGATGAAAAAGCACGTGTTCCATACTATTCAAGGAGCTGGACCACAAGCTAGATAATCTGAACAAAGAGAAAGTTGATCATCAAGACTTATCATAATAGAGGTAAAAAGAGGTAGAAAGGCCAGCTTTCCAGTTATAAAGAAAGTAAACACAAAATTCAGATCAATACCAAAAAAACTAAAACCTAGGATATCTGTATTAGACTGCACCATTTTTACTGTCATCGTTAGAAATCCAAGTCCATCTAATTTAAATATCAACCACAAAGACAAAAGCAATAAGCAAGAAACAGGAAAGTATAAAATTATTTAACTTTGATGTGAAACATATTATTTGGTAACATGAGTGTTTGTATCCAGGTAGTTAAAAGACAGCTGTTGGTTTTGCTTTCTTCTACATGGGATTCATTCCTAGGCATCCTTAGCATCTTAGTTTGTGTTGTCTACCCACTTCTACCATCACCCACCACCCTAAGCAGATATTTCAAATAGTGGTCACTTGGGAGATGTTTTGGGCAGGAAAGTATGGTGTGCATATGTTCTGTGCAGGAAGCACAATTGACCAACAGCTCTGCCCTTACCCTTTTTGGTTCACTGCCACATTCAGGCCGAGAACATATTCACTACTGGCAGCCCTCTGCTATTAAATGAGCGTGGTGAGATCAACAAAGCAGGCTCATTCTTGCAAGCCATCAGAGAACTGAGAACCGACTAGTGGCTTTGGTTTGAGAATCTTTCCGTGTATTGGATAAACGTGTCCTGGAGCTGTCCATGGCCTATGGCCTGTCTTGCCTAGCTATTCCTACTTGCCCCTTTCCTTCACAGTGTGAGTCCTTTACTGTGGGCTAAAGGCAAGTCTTCCCATCCTTTCTCACACCCTCTCTCTTTGCTATCATGGGGATGGGAATTTCTCTAGTAGAGATCATTCTTGTGTGGACAACTGCTTCTCAAAAGCTGAAATAACACAGAAGATGCTCTTAGGAAGCAAGAGAGAGGAAGCAAGAAGAGTGAGCTAGAGATGAGAGCAAATTCAATAGATATATTCATCATCAGGTGACCACGCAGGCAGGTCATGCTGATATCTTAGCAACCTTGTGAAGTATGCCTGGGATTGCCCCACTGAAGGTAAGGTCACTTGGGGATTTCTTTACTGTTTTCCATTTCCCATTGGCTGACAGTTGGTGTGGGAGGTCCTTCTGTCTATGTGTTGCTTTTATTGGTTAATGAATAAAGAACTTCTTTAGACCTATAGCAAAGCAGAACTTAGGTAGGCAGGGAAAGCTTGGCTGAATGCTGGGAGAAAGAAGGGCAGAGTCAAAGAGAAGCCATGGAGCTGCCGGAGATAGATGCTTGGAACTTTAGCCAGTAAGCCACTGTCACATGGCAATACACAGATTAATAGAAATGGGTTAAATTAAGATGTAAGAGTTAGCCAATAAGAAGTTAGAGCTAATGGGCCAAGCAGAGATTCAATTAATATAGTTTCTCTGTGGTTATTTCGTGTCTAAGTTAGCCAGGTGGCTGGGAACCAACAAGTAGACCTCCTCCAACAGATAGTTGCCTGAGTACATCAACTTTCTCACCCTTGAAAGTTGCAAAAGAGCTTTTCTGGACTACAAGAGAAGAGGCCTTTGGGTGAAGAATCGAGGTTATAACTCTATGTGGCAGATGTATTGTTTGGCATCAAGAACATCTATGAGGTGTGTGTGTGTGTGTGTGTGTGTGTGTGTGTGGCGCGTGTGTGCGCGCGTGTGTGTGCGTATGCATGTGTGTGTGTGAAGAGGGTGGGGAGAATGAGAGGAGGGGGAGAGAGAGAGAGAGAGAGAGAGAGAGAGAGAGAAGAGAAGGAGGAAGAGGAGAAAAAGGAGGAGGAGGAGGAGGAGGAGGAGGAGGAGGAGGAGGAGGAGGAGGAAGTATGAATGAAAATCAGTTTGTCCAGGTCAGAAATTTTAATGAATATATTCTTTCTTACGAATTCAATCAAAAGCTTTAGGGTGCCTCTGATTGGTTGAGCATGTGACATATGACCACCATCGAGCCAAGGCTTTTGGTTAAGGAAATGGAGTGCTCTGGCTCATTATAGGTGTGCTTAAGCCACCTCTCCAAATCATCTATTGAGAGAAGGGCAAGAACAAACAACTCTCTAACTGAGGCACTGATCAGATGAAAATTTCATGATCACTACTGGACATTCTTTTCACTTGGAAGATGGAAGAATGTTCTAGAAAGCAACCCCTTTCAGGGTCCTCTCCAGAAGTGCATGCTGATTGTTGTCCAGAGACCCTCAATATTATAATGGTTCTGATGAGTTGAACTCACTTCAAGGTAAAGGAAGCAAAGACAAGATGCCAGTTTCTGATGGGGAATGGGTTCTGCTACCTGCACTGAGGTCTGTTAGTGGGGCCTGCATTGACTGGGTCCTTGTGCTTTCAAAACACGGGAGCTGGTGCTTGCCCCAAGTATCTTTTCTCCACTAGAGTCGCTAGTTGACAAGCCTTGAGGAGAACCTGAGGTGCATTTTATCCAGTTGCTCTCCACACGTTTCTTCAGGCCATGAACAGGGGCCATGTTTGTGTTCGGTTGGGAAGTGGCCTCAGCCCAGCACCCTGTGGTGGGAACCAGGAGACGTGTACAATTAGCAATTAACAGCTTCATCTCTGTTCACATGGAGGAGACATAATTAGCTGGTTCCATCTGTTACTGATACCTGCAGGAGTCAGCCATTCACACTTTCAGCCAGATATTATTCAGAGTAGGAGGGCTTGAGAAGGAAACATTGCAAAAATAGCTCACGCTTTTGTTGCTGAAGACATCTTGCCCCTGTGGATTCAGTTTCCAGCATCGGTTCCTTCAGGTGTATATGGTTTGCTGTCAGTTGTCAGGGAAAGGTGTGAGCTGAAGAACAGGGAGCTGATGGTATATAAGACTTTCCCGGGAGCTGAGAGCTTGGATTTAAAGAGGCAAAGTTTAGTATCCATATTTTGGCAGCAGTGGGGGTACTCTCCTAATTGGGGTTATGTCACGATAGAGTAGTTGAATTCAGATAGTGACATAGAAGGTACTTTCAGAGGAAAAATATCCAATTTTAGAGGGACCAGAAAATGAGCCAACAGCTCTTGTCCATCTGAGTAAGTGACTTGCTCAAATTTACTCAGCTAGGGACAGGAAGAGCTGGGGTTTGCAGTCAAGTCTTTCTAACTCCTGAGCCCTCTCCTCCCCTCCTTTCCCCTCCCCTCCTCCATCCCTCCGTCCCTCCCCCATCTTTCTTCTTAAGACAGGGTCTCTCTACATGGCCTGGGTTGGTATCTGACTTACAGAGCTCTGGGGCTCCAGCCTCTTGAGTTCTGAGTTTATAGACATGCGCAGCCACACCAGCTCTAAGTCTGTTTTCTAAATCACTAGGCTGAGTTTTGCAGATGTCACAGATTCATAAGAATTAGAAAAAGCTATAACAACCTTTATTCACATATTTATTTTTTTGAGGCCAAAGTAGCCATACAAAAATGAGCTATTTAAAAGAAATGTTTCCGTTTGCATAATTAATGCTTTTGATGTAAAAAAAAATACACTGTACTATATAGTTGGGGCAGCCGCGTGGTAATGAACTGGGTTCATGAAATATTAATTCATTGTATACTACCAGGGCTGAGCCTGGATATATATTCAAAGTCTCAACAGGTGGTATCTGCAGAACGAGATGATTGAAGGATAATTTATTTTCAAGAGAAATTTTGGCAGATGTGCAGTTGTAGGGGATCCATAAAAGACAATGCAGTTATCTGGGCTGGTAGCAGTCAGCCAACTATTACCGCTGTGAAGCTGAGGTGTCCGGGAGAGGAAGAGAGGAGGAGGGGGGACGGGGAGGGAGGGAGGGAGAGAGAGAGAGAGAGAGAGAGAGAGAGAGAGAGAGAGAGAACAGTGGAGTGCAAGTGCATTGGGCATAGTATTCATCCATCAGGAGCTACAGTCTCTGGGAGGTGGCCTTAGAGGTGAGGATTCAGGAAAACAAGCACACGACCCTTATATGCTGGATGGACCCTTATGCTCATCTTCCTGATTTCCTATTAGATGTTCCCATCCGCAGAACCAATGAGAATCTTGAGGGCCTCTGTGGGGCTTTGAGGTAGGCTATGTAAAGAAGGCCTTTAGGGATCAACCCTTAAAGAGGCCTCCATTCCCAGGATTAGGCTTGGAGCACTTATGTGGCTCTGCAAGTCCTGGCTTCCTTACGATCAGCACCCAGCACCTTTTGTCTCATCCTTGTCTCAGCCAGGAGGCGGGGTCTGCTAATGAGCCCATAGTGTTTGCCTTCAACAGTCGAGAATGGATCCACAGGAGAACCCGAATTTTCCTAACATGGACAAAGATTTAAAGTTTAAGATAAGCATTGTTCCCTTCCATGTTTCTGAGATGCCGTGATTTTGCACCTCATTTGGCCAAGAAAGTCAGAAATCTGAATTTGAGGTGTCCTGATTTCTCCCTTTTCCCTGTGGTCACCTTGATGCAACACTAGGAGCTGCTGGAAACTCAGCTCTGTCCCTTTAGGAACATGGACTACCGGAGAGAGAGGGACCTTGTGCCCAGAATGCCCTGCTGGGCTTATGCTCCCTCCAGCCAAGCACACTTCTATTTCTCAGCTCCTGTGGGGGTCTCAGAGCATCCATCTTACCCTCAGCTTGGCTTTCCCAACTGGCTCCCAGGCCTGGCAGTTTAGGCCATTCCTTGTCCTTCAGCCCTTTTGAACATCTAGCCTTCTTCCCAAATGCTTTATTTCTTCCATCTCTCCTCCTTCTGCCTATTGTCTTTTGCCTGAGCCTAGCGTGTCTGCCTTTGCCGGGCCATTTGCCTCGTGAGCTTTTCCTACGGGCTTTGTACTGCATCACTCAGCACTTAAGTCCTCGACACACACGCACAACTCCGAGTCCTGTTCTGTTTCTCTTTTCCTCCCACACACTGAACTTCTGTAGATCAATAGGGGCTAAGTTTAACGGAAGAATTTTGCTTTGCACAATAAGTGCTGCTTTGTTTCCATTTTTTATTTTATTTTTTTACAAAAAAAAAAAACAGAAAAAAACAAAAAAACAGCCCATGGAGAAGTATGCGGAGTCAGAGAGTTCCAGAACATACCATGCAGGTTTGCTGTCTAGTGGAGTGAATTAGTTCCTTTTCTAGTTGTTGTAGCAAAGTATGGAACAGAGCAAGGGAAGAAGGATTTATTTTGGTGCATGGTTTAAACAGGCAAAGCCTGGCATCAAGGATGACCCCTGTGTATTGTAGTGGGAACTTGAGGCAACTGGCAGATAGTCAGGAAGCCAAAACAAGTCAGGCAGAAACAGACTTATCACCTTCAAGATTTATCACCTTCAAGGCCCACCCTTATGACTCTCTCTCTTTTTTTTTTTATGACTCTATTTTTTGTCAGCTAGACCACATGCCCAGCCAGTGGCGCATCTGGGGACCAAGTGCTCAAACACACGAGCTTTGGAGGACAATTCACTTTCAAATGGTAGCATGGACCAATGTGTTTGATTATTGCATTTTTCATTTCTACAGGGCAGACATGTCAGCAGGGGGGAATGAACAGGTCAGCTATTTATACGACATTGGCAGTGCCAGCTCTTAGGACCTGGAGACCCTGGACCACATAAGAAGTTGTAGTGCATCCTGCCAGGGCTGGGAACATGTTCTTGGTCACATGATGCAGCCTTCCCGCCCCAAGAAGAAGAAGAAGAAAAAAAACTGACCTCAGACATCTCTTTGTCTAAGGAATCCAGATTAAAGTTGTGGGGTCACTTTGAGTCAGCGGGGCTGTCTGCGCCACAGCCCTAAATATTTAATGCAATCCTGTGATGGGCAATGATTTGACAGTAGAAAGTACGTACAGCCGTGATATGGAAAGAACTGCTTAACGAGGGACAAAAATATCCCAAGGAACCTACACGTTGACTTCAGACTGACCTTCAGCAGCTTTGGAAGCTGCAGTCAGCTGATAGAGAGTCTTATATGGTCTGCTGAAATATCTCTCAACACTCACGCTAAAAATAGAAAATATAGTGACAATTATATCCAATTTGCTTTTTTGCTTATTGGGAATAATGACTCTCCACACCTGCAATGTGTTATTTGTGCAGAAGTGCTTGCAAAGACCAGCAAGAAACCTTTCCTTTCATCTTACCATTTAGCACAATTATATGTAAAAAATTAGCACAAAATTTAGAATTCAAACACCAGTTCATAAAAGGAGCTTTTGTCTCATGTTGCTGCTTTCTTGCAACTTAGTCAAACTCAGCCAGAAACCAACTGAAATATTTTTTTCTTTTATGAATAATTTAAGCTAATTCTGCAAGCTTTATATACATGTTGAAGGGGGACAAGACAGAATCCATTTTGATAATATGAAGATGGAGACATGGCTTTTGTAGTGTGCTGTTTACTAATGCTATGGTATAATGCACTATTATCACCACATTTTATTTTATTATATTTTATATGTATGGGTGTTTTATTTGCATATATGTATGTGTACTGCCTACAAGCCTGATATCCAAGGGCTGGAAAAGGATGTCAGATCCCCTGGAACTGGAATTACAAATGGTTGTGAGCCACCTGGTCTGGGAATCAAATCTGGGACCTCTGGAAGACCAGCCAGTGCTCTTAACTGCTGAATCATCTTGCCAGCTCCTAGATCTCTTTTAAAAATTAAGTTCTTATTTATCAATGCTGAAACTATAAAAAAAAACCTCCAAGGGCCTATAATAGTTTTAATCTATTTTTCTTTCTGAAAGAGATTGGACAAAAGCCACTGTTGTGGGAAAAGGCCACTCATTTGTCAGCTGCTTGCATTTGAGCAACTTACTTAACGTCTCTGATTCTTAATTTTTTTCCATCTTCCAAAAGGAAAAGTAAAGCTATTTTGCAGGGTGGTTTGATGATTACACGAACTATGTGAAGGACTTTGAGGGGAAGAGGTTCTCATTAAATGCTAGTCTTTATTATTCTCATTGATTCATTCATTCATTTAACACCTTCACTGAGGACCTATAATATGTCTACGGGTAACTTGAGTTAAAAGCATGAAAGATGAAGCCCCAGCATTCCGGTGTTATACTAGAGATAACAGTATGTGCAGTACGAGAATTGAGCAGAACTTTTCAGCCTATTGATCAGGAGAGATTGTGCTGACAGTCCTAAATACTACTAATACTAAGGACAGATAAGGTGTGGGTGTCTCCGATGTGCCTACCACTGTGTTGAATGTTTCCTTGTCCTGCCGCAGTAATAAGATACTGAACGTCATTGAATGCTATGAGTGTGGTTGCCATCCTACAGAAAAAACCCTCAAAGCCTGAAAAGATGAAACAAAGACTAAAGAGTAGAGCTGTATGGAATCCTAGGAGTTTGGGTTCAAACTTAGTGTGTTTAACCAGAACACAGTAAGCTCAGTGTATTGTTGAGGGCACAACATCTCTTAAGAGCCCAGGCTGGCCTTGAACTTGCCGTATAATTCAGGCTAGGCAGGAACTCATCATCTTTCAACCTCAATTTTCCAAGTTCTGTGATTACAGTTGTGTACCGTGTACCACCACTCTTGCTTGGGGTGTCTTTGTGTGTTGTGTGTGTGTCTGTGTGTATATGTGTGTGTTGTTTGTATGCCAGTGTACATGTGTATGTGTTCACCTAAGTGTGGAGGTCTAAACCTGATGCTGGCTGTCTTCACCAATTGCTTTGCACTTTATTTACTTAGACATGCTTCCTCACTGAACCCAGTGCTCATCAAGTTCAGTTGATCTAGTTAGCTAGTTTGCCCTAGGGATCTCCTGTCCCTGCGGAGTGCTGGGATCACAGGTGGACCACCATACCTGCTCTGCATTTATGTGGGTGCTGGAAAAAATCCAAACTCTGGTCCTCAAGTTTTCTTGACAAGCACACTCTATTCCCTAACCCCAGGAGTGTCTTAAAGGTTAAGGAGTTTGTATAGAATTATGGTTATGGAACTGCTTCTAGGAACAAGGCTCTAAGGGGAGGGATGGAGTTGGGGTGTTTGGCATAACAGG
This sequence comes from Microtus oregoni, assembly GCF_018167655.1. Classification (NCBI taxonomy): domain Eukaryota; kingdom Metazoa; phylum Chordata; class Mammalia; order Rodentia; family Cricetidae; genus Microtus; species Microtus oregoni. The sequence continues at coordinate 21,171,218 of NW_024543075.1, read as the reverse complement.
TTAAAGAGTTGATGATGGCAGGGATGTGAGGACAGGATGGAGTGAGTTTGGGAAAAGGAAGCAGCACTTTCAAAGTTTTCATAACATTTTAGGGAAGTGAGAAGCAGAGTGAGGAGCAGCTATTTTGAGAGTAACAGTGGAATAAGCAATATATATGCAGTAATAACAGGCAGCCTACTGAACTTTCTAGGGTACAGAACTGTGACAGCACTCTCATCTTGACAATGAACACTGGATGCATGTCTGACAGTTGCTGCTAAAACTGTAATATTTTTACCTGAGAAGATACTCTGGCATGAAAAAATAATTCAGTATATTCCTGTGGAAACCCTCAGATCTGTCTGAAATATGAGCTAGTTGTTGGGACTTGACAAAACCTCCAGCATACAGAACTGTGCTGTCCTGAAATCTCATGCCAGGTCATCTGAAAAATTAAATTGTGTAGTAGAACCAACTCGGAGAGAAAATGGGGTCAGAAATTAAAATAATTGGTTTATCCCTTTAAGGAGAACAACTTTTGTTATGATTTCAGCCACAATAAGGCTGATGTTTCTGGGTTCCAGGGCCATGCATGTACAGACAAGACCTCAGGTAGAAGTGCTTAATGGCCCTGGGGCCCCCACATGACCCATGTGCATGCGTGGTTGCATCATCCACATATGACTTAGCTCAGCCCTGTACGCATGCATGAACCCTGTCATCTGTGTGTGATGTAGTCACGTCAAGCCCCTCTGCGCATGTGCTAGGCAGCTTTTAAAGGCTGGACTCTCTCTCTTTCTCTCTCTCTCTCTCTGCACACTGACATCCCCAGGCCTGTACACACCCCCTCTAATAAACTCCTAAGCGGTTTTTTTTTTGTATGTTCCGTGTTTCCATCTCACTCACACCAGGTAATTTCAACTTTGAAACCCCCAAAACTAATAAGCACGAACACTGTGAATTTGTGAGCAAGATGATCTTGAAAGAGCATGGTTTGACTTGGGAATATGCATGTCTGGACCCGTGTGTCCCTCTTGATCCAAAGCAGGGTCTTTGGCAGTGACTCAAGCTTATGTTTCCGTAGAGTTTTGAGGAATGCATTTATCATTGTGAACTCACATGGTCCTCAGTACCTAGGGTCTTAGAAGGAGGGAAGGAATATCCCTTGTCAGCATCCATGTGGGCTCTGATTGGCTACCTGATCAGTTTCGTAGTGACCACTGGACTTGATGGGTCAAGATATGGTGTGAGGACAGCCTGGGTCACATACTTACCCTCTCATCAGATGAGAGATGAGAGAGAGAGAGAGAGAGGGAGAGAGAGAGAGAGAGAGAGAGAGAGAGAGAGAGAGAAAAGAGACAAACATAGACAGAGACACACAGAGAGATAGAGAGATGCAGAGAGAGACACAGAGAAAACAAGTCCACTGAGAATGACTCCAGTCTTTTGAAATCCAAAGCCAGCCCCGATGACACATCTCCTCAGACAAGGCTAGATCTCCTAGTCCTTCTCAACTTCTCAAACAATTCCACAAACTAGGGACTCAGCTGTGATAAACTTAGGTACAGTGGGACCCAACCATGACAAGCTTAATGGAGGCTTGAGTCTCAGTAGTTTTCCCGAGGCAACACCTGGTTGTAGGAAGGACCACAAACTGAGATTACCCAGGCACCACCCAAGAACAGACCATCCAAAGGAAATGCCCAAGGTTCCAACCATTGTAGATAGGATCACCTGCCAGCACACACTCACCAGGACACCCCTAGAAAAATGACAGCCAATTAGGGGTTCTGAACCTTAGAAATACCTCACCCCCATTTTTATTACTATAAAATCCCAACTTTAATTGAGTTTGGGGCACTCTGATTATTCTAATACGTTGGACACACGGAGAGACCGAGTTTGCAAACTTGTATAAAATAAAGGCTCTTTGCTTTTATATATGGGACTCACTCTCCTTGTTGATTTTTGGGGGACTTCACAGATCTGGGGCATAACAGGAACCAGCTTTTCAAGCATATGAACCTTTGTGGGTCATTCTCATTCAAACTGCCATAGAAGACACTATCCATCAATACAAATTTCATGTGATGTATTTTATACTTTGATCTCAGTGGTTCTGGTTTCTTTTTCTTTTTTTCATGCAACAGGTCAGGTATCACTTAGAAGCCCATCTATTAATGGCTTAAACTCATTTGCTTTGGATCTATTGGCATCATTCCTGGAGAAGAATGGAAAGAGAGGAGGCGTGTTGTTTTTCTACAGCCAAATGCAGGAGAAAACCAATTTCTAAGGTAATCACCATGTCAGTGCCCCACACATGGCTGGAGAGCACTCTGGTGCCTTCTGGGCCCTGGGCCACCAGAGTGTGGAGAGAATGTGCTTCGTACCTGGGAGATGGAGGCAGCACATTTGGTGGGCAGCCTCATTGTTTATGTGCAAAATCTACAGGAAGGTTATGATATAGAAGCTTCAGGAGGAAGCTCAACCATAAGGGGGCAAGGAGGGACTCTTTCACATCCACTGAGGCCTGGCTTCCTGGGAGGAGAGAACAGATCTCCCTCTAGCAATATTGCAATGCTAATCACTCTTGTTCAGGGTCTCACCATGTTGCTAGCAGAAGTTTTAAAGGGAAGATCTCTGTGGGCTCTCTGGGTTGTGGTGGTGGCAAACTTGCCATCTAAATCTTTTGCAAGCTTGCTCATGAGCAAGGGGATTGACTTTCCTCCAGTGATGAGAGCTTAGGGCTAGTTTTGAGGGATCTGTCTCCCAGATTCTAGTCTTTTGTTTTCTGTGTTTCTCTGGATGTAACCCTCTCTCCGCCCCACGCACTATGCACTGTGTGGACTATATTGGTGATCTCTCTCACACCTGTGATGGAATGCTGCTTAAAGGAAAGAGTCTTTTGGGCTCATGGTTTCAGAGGTCCATGTTGCTTGAGTTCATCACAATGAAAAGACAGTTTGACCAAGAGGCTGCTTCACTTCACTGTAGACAGGAAGCCCAGACAGGGAATACAGGAAGAAGCTAGAGCAAGATATACTGCTTACAAGGATACAGAGCCACCGACCTACTTCCTCCAACTAGCCCCCATCTCCTCCCTTTCACTTCCCCCACTTATGCTATAGTTATGATCCATCAAGGGGTTATCAATTCATAGGTCAAGACAATCATAGTTGTCCCTGGAAGCTCCCTCACCAACACATGCAAAGGTGAGCTTTGCCAATGATCTAGAAATTTCTTAGTCTAGTCAAATTAGCATAAACATTAGCTATCACACAGCCTTTTTCATTTCTCCGAGTCACTGTTTTACAGAAAACTCACACTCCTGTGGATACCTTCTTACAGAATTACCAGTATTTTGAGTAGTTCATTGATATCAATTGGGACATGCTCATTGTGTTCGCACCATATGCCAGGGCACTGTTGACTTACAGAGTAGGGTTCCATGTGGGCTCTGTCACTGAGATTGTAAGAATGCTGTTGAATCTCTCTATGTCCACTGCCTGTGCTCTGAATGTTGAGGGGAACATTGCAAGCTCCTTTGTGATAGTGTATCTAATGTGTAGATTACCTGTTGCTGTGGGAGAATGCTCTTGTACACTGTAAAGATTGTTCATTCATATTGGTTTAATAAAATGCTGATTGGCCAATAGCCAGGCAGGAAGTATAGGCAGGGTGACCAGACCAAGAAAATTCTGGGAAGAAGAAAAGCAGAGTCAATCAGTAGCCAGACACAGAGGAAGCAAGATAAGAATGCCTCACTGAGGTACCATGCCACATGGCTAAACATAGATAAGAATTATGGGTAAATTTAAGTCATAAGAGCTAGTTAGTAATAAGCCTGAGCAATAGGCCCAACAGTTTATAATTAATATTAGTCTCTGTGTGCTTATTTGGGACTGAATGACTGCAGGACTGGGCATGGCAGAAACTTCTGTCTAATTGGGCTAGACAGCTGTAAGGCCTAGAGGATTCTCTTGTAGTTGGAACTGCTGGCATCTAGTGATGAGGTCCTCTGTGATGCTCTGGTTTACATTACCCCCTGCTATAAGGAAAGCTCTGAACACAGATCTGGGAGTGTGGTTGTGAGTGGGCTCCATTCTTCTCTGTGCTTCTCTCACAAGTCTTCATGGCCTGTAGGGCTCTCTTTGCATTCTATGGCTTCATGACTCACCCATTGAAACAATTCCTTTGTTTGGGTCTTTGTGCAGGAGGTAAGGGATGGGCGAGCACCTCTACTCTGTCACCTTAGAATCCCTTTCATTGCTTCTTGTTAGCTTAGCTTATTTTTATCTCATTCCTTAATATCAGATTTTATCCCTGAAATGGTGAATGAAATTCTTTCCCATTATGCCATTTGATCGCTATTAACTCATCCTTGTTCCTGGGTCTGTTTTTGTATTACTCAGATCTATGTCTTCCACAAATTTGGAGAAAGTCCTGATTTCCTATGCATTTGCCAACAATACGCACATAATTTTTTTTAGCATCTTTGTTGAGAAATACTTGGCCAAAGATGAATAAACTGGATGTTCTGAATACCCCGAGGGGTTTTGACATTGGCCCCCGTGGATCTGCCCACTCACTAAGATAAGGAACATAGTCATTATCCTCAGATGCCCTCACATAATGTTTTTTAATTCAGTTCTTTGGTCCCTTCTCTGCTCTCTCCTCAGGTAACAGTGATTTGCTTTCTGCCATTATACACTAGATTTTATTGTAGAAATATGCTTAACATTTTTAAGAGGCAGTAAACTCAAGTTGACTATATTGTTTTAATTTGTCAGTGTGCAAATTTCTCCATACACTCATAAACAGTGGAAGTCTTCAAAAATGAGAGAAAGAGAGAGAGAAAGAGAAAGAGAGAGAGAGAGAGAGGTGGTGCTTATTAGCATACCAGAGCCCCTGATGGCCTCATGCTCCTCAGTAGCACAAGGACCTGTTACACATTTCAGAGTCCATGTCACTAACCATCCTGGTTCTTCTCACCTCCTTTCCTACCCTGAACTCCCCCAGCCCACAGGCTTCCCTTCCCCAACTAATTATTCTCCTATGACCCCAGATAGTCCCACTATGCTCTCCCTCTGTCTCCCCCTTCATACCCCCTTCCCCTCTCCCACACACTCTCTCAATGCTCCTTTCTCCATCTCTCTGCTCTTCTGCTTATCTAGTGTCCAGGTCCAGTCTACTGGCCATGTTCCATCTACTTCTTTCTCTCTCTGTTCTGGACTCTTCCAGATGCCTTGGCTGTGCTCTCTTATAGCCACAATAAAAACCTTAACCATATCATGGGGCAGACATGTCACCAGTATGTGAGAATGGGGTGGGGGGAGAACAATGCATCACTGTACCAGCTCTCTGTTGTTTGTTCAGTGAATGCCAGGTTAGCTGGCCCATGGGCCTCTGGGGATTCTTCTGTCTCCCCTATCTCCTGGTGGGAGTGCTGGGCTTACAGTTCTATGCACCCACACCCATCTTTTACATAGGTCCTGAGGTTTCATACTTGGCTGGAAATCAATAGTCCTCACTTTGCTGTTTCCCCAATTCCAACACTGGGACTTTTTAATTCTACCTTTTGTGATAGATATGCAACCAGATGGATAAAAATTCTGGTTTTTATTTTCATTTTTCTAATGATGAGTGTTTTTTTTAATATGCTTGATTTAGATCTATGTCTCTTCCACTTAGATTAGATAACCAATTTTAGGGTTCATCCCTAGGAAAGATTATTTCTCTTACTCTCAGCATTCCTTAGCTGCCTGTAGTTTTTTGTCTGTTGATAGGTGATTCCTCTTCCATTTTAGCATGTCTGTTTCCTTGTTCAGGTCTTGCTTAGGCAGCCATGTTGTTGAGTATGATGGGTGAAACTTCCTTGTTATGGTTAAGAAGCATAATCTCACAGAAGGTTTCTTGATCTTCCAAGTCAAAGTCTTTTGACCCCCTGGCAGTTGTGCTACAGACCTATCAACTGGGACTGGGTATCCCACGATCACTTGTTATCTGTATTTTTTCCAGATGCGGTTTCTGTAATGGTCTCTGTTGTAAAGAGAAGCTATTTTATCTGTGAATGTAAGCATAGGTATTTAGAATGCAGTTAGGCACTAGAACAGGGGCAGCAGTAGAGTCTCCTCTAAGCCCCAGGATGTCCCTTGCCCTAGGTAGTCAACTCTAGGTATGAGTTTTCTACTGTTGGGAGATATGTGAGCCCAATTAGAGAGTCTGAGTGCCACTATTGCACCCTTATGGTTATTGTATCATTTATTGAGGAAAAAAATGTTTCATATTTAATGAAATACATTGTATAAACATATTCTTACACCGATAATACTTTTGTTGTAGAAAATTTATTCTTGCAGAATTAGTGCCCAAGAAAGCTTTGTACAACTCAAGATCATGGAAGTTTTCACCAGTGATGCTTTCCAGATGTCTTTATAGTTAAACGTTTGCATTTAGGCTTGAAATTCTGTTGAGCTAATTTTTCTATCATGTAAGATAGGATTTGCAATTTATTTTTCTACACATGGATATCTAACTTTCCTACTCACTGAAAAAAAGTAGCTTTTCTATGCTGATTCCCCTTGCAGCTGTTGACACATAGTGTCTAAAATATGCTTATCTGCTTGTATATCTACTCAAGTCTATTCCATTGGGTTTTTTTGTTTATTTTTTTTACCTTGTGCCCATACCACACTGTCTTAACCATTATGTTTTTATGTTAAATCTTAAAATTAGTTAATATGAGTTATCCTCCAAATTTAGCTTCCCTTTTCAGCATTGCTTGGATTATTTTGTGTCATAGAATGTGACCATGTAAATTCAAGGATCTGTATGAGCCATTGTAAATAGAGTCGGTGCCTACCATTGCCTAACTGCAAAGTCTGCAGAGATTTTCAGAGGGATTATATTGAATCTGTGGATATATTTGGGTGAATTGATATTTTAAATTATTTTAAATGTATTTTATCTTCTGACCCACAAATACTTGGTTTCTTCACTTAGTTTAAAAAAAAATGGTTTTCTTTGTACAAGTCTGGAACATTTTTTTTCAGGTTTACATTTAGCTATATCATGTTTCTTAGCATAAGCCATGGCATATGACTAGCATATTAGGATACACCGGCTGTTTATGGTTGATCTTATATTCTGAAACTTTACTAAAAGCACTGACCAGCTCTGGTAGGTTTTATGTAGATTTTTCTACATTCTGTCTTTTGTGGAACAAGACAGTTTTCATTCTGATTTGAAAGTCTTTTGTTGCTTTCATTTAGGGCAATGCTGAATGGAGGGGTGAGAGTAGATGTTTTTATCAGAAAATATTTCATATTCAATCATTACAAACAATATTAGTTATGGACGATTTTTGTATAGGCCGTTAATCAAATTACAGAAGTTCCATTCTGTCTGAGTTAAAAGGAAGACTAGAGAAAGTTTCTCTGAAGTGAGAAGTGGCTGTTGGATTTTATCAAATGCCTATTGATATGATAATATGTCTTTCCTTTGTAGTTTTTTAACCTTTATTAATTTTTGAATGTTAAACCAACCTTGCATTCCCTAGAAACTGTATTAGCAGGCTGTATTGACCTAAATGTATCTTGTTGAATCTGATTCATGAACATTAAAAAGTTTGTGCATGCTCTGTAGATTCTTCTGGCACTGCTTTGTAGTTAGGGTAATGTTGGCTTCATAAAATCAATTGTGAAATATTCTCCGTTCTTTAATTTTCTAATCAAGTGGGGGTAGACTTGCTATTTTTTCCCTAAAATTTGAAAGAATTAATCATAACAGCCATTAGAGTCTGGCATTTGGTAAAGTTTCTAACTACACTTACATTGTTTTCCATAGTCTTAAGGCTATTAAAATTATGTGGGTTTCTTGCCTAAGTCCTGGCAGGCTAGTTTTATTTTTAAGAGAATTAATCTGTCTTATCTAATTTGTCATATTTGCTGGCACAAAGTTGTCTAGGGCTTTTTTATAATCACTCTTCAAACATCTGAGATGCTGCAGCATTTCTGTCTCCCTCTGTCCTGATGTTAGTTTGTACCTTTTGTAGTATGTCGTGTGTGTGTTGTGTGTGTGTGTGTGTGTGTGTATGTGTGTGTGATTCCATCCCCCCTCATCAGTCTAACTTGAGTTTTATCAATTGTATCAGTCTTTTCAAAGAACAAAGTTTCCTTCCTACTAGGTTTTTGTTTCTCTGTCTTGCAGGTCTCCATTTTGTTTTGATTAATACTTTTTAATGTCATTTATTTTGGATTTAGTTCGCTCTGTGCTACTTTTAAAGATGGAAGCTAGCTATTGATTAGAAGTGGTAATGTACATTTTCATTTCTGATTTCTATAGTAATAAAGCCTTTCTTTTTAACACTGTCTCATAAATGGTGAAAATTAGAGTTTAGAGAATTTAATTTAACTAAATTATAGGATTGTAGCCTAGACTCGTCCGATTTTGAAGTATTCTTTACCTTTCCTGTCAATCAATAAGCAGACTAATATCTGGAATATTTCCTAACTATATATAATAAAAGAGTTTACCCTATTTTCCAATAAGAAAATGTGCTTTTACCCCCAGAGGATATAAGTTCAATATTCATCTCACTCAAAGAAGATGTACACCTAGTGCATATTTAAACTTTGCCTTATTCAGATTTTGTTGCTGTAATGAAGTATCAAAGCTTGGTACTGTGTTAAGAAAAGAGGTAGAGGTGTATTTGGCTCATGGCTGTGGAGGCCAAAAGCTTGTCATTGTCATCAGCTTAGATCTGAGGTTTCACGACAGTGTGGCGTGGGCATCATGGTGCATATGCAAGAGGGGGAGAAGCAACACACTGAGATTAGAAGCACTAGGGACTCATGGACTGGAGGCGACTATTTCTATAATGATTAGGGCTCACAGGAAGGGAGGGAATCAGAGTCCTTAAGAACTGCACTAACCTCCTTTGAGGATGCTGCTCCCAGCGACCCCATTTCCTTCCACTCTACTATGATCTCTGACCATCCTGTATTGAGAGTCAATGCCCTCAGGAGGAGGAGGGTGTCACATCTTCAAACCATGGCACAGTTTTTATGTTAGACTCCTTCCGTATTACAGAAAAACAGTAAGACATTTGGAATTATGTGATGTGGGACCGAGTCAGTCAGAGTCGCCAGGATTCTCCTGCCGGACACAGATGCAGGTTAAGATCCTCCCTGGTAAGCCACCTCGTGGACTACACAGATTATTAGAAATGGGTTAGATCAATTTGTAAGAGCTAGCCAATAAGAGGCTAAAACTAATGGGCCAAGCAATGTTTAAAAGAATACAATTTCCATGTAATTATTTCGGATATAAAGCTAGCCATGCAGGCGGCCGGGTGCCAGGAACGCAGCCCCGCCGCTCCTATTACTACAATTATGTATCTCATTGAAGACATCTTTCTTCTACCCTGTCTCCTTGCACGTGCGCACGCAGACTCACTTCTCTGGCAGTCTGACTAAGCTCCATACCCTTTAGTTGGAGCAAGACATCATCAGCCTTTAATTTAAGGCAAAATGGTGTATTTATTGAGCTCTCTCTCCTAAACTCTTCCAACTTTGCTTCCCCCATCAATGTTGCTAACACGCAAATATGTTGTCAAGAAAGTATCATTAGGGAAGCTGTTTCACCAGCTGTATTTTTTTTTACTCGAGGCAGAATGATGCTTGGTATAGAGGATTACAATAAGCTGTGCCCCTGTAGTAAAGAATTTGACTATCGTCCAAAGTTGAACAAATTTCCTAAGCTATCCTCGATGCATTGTGAAGTTATGGCATTGAAGCTCACCCTACCCATATGTCTCTCTCTTTGGGAACTTCTGTCCCACGCCACAATGACGGATCTAGAGGCCATGCACTCTGCTGCCGGGTGACAGCTAATTGAGCTGGGGTGGGTCACTTGGTTTAAAACGGTGCAGTGATATTAAATGGATTGACGAGACTGGGAATTGGCTTTAGAGAACATGATTTATTTTTCTGCTGATTATTTTAAAATAAGAGTATGCAAATTCAGAGTTACTGGGCAGCCGCATTTGGCCACCTTTGACTTTGGCTCTCTAAGTCAGCAAGCGCTGGTCTGAGAGGTAGGATAAAGTAGGCATGTGGAAACAGAGATGCAAGGCCATCTGGCATCAGGAAAGCAGCGCAAAAGAGGAAGAGTGGGAGGTAGGGAGAGGGAGAAAGAGAAACAGGAGGGTTGGGGGAGAGAAGATGCTGGATGTGGTGAGAAGGGGACACCCACTGGTGTTTCTTACGGCTTTCCAACTTCTGGTTCCAAGTCCTTGTTGGGAAGCTTGGCTGTACTGTGTAACCTTGAGATTCAAGCCATGCCCCTGTATCACTCTCCCTTTGGTTTGAGGCAACAAAAGAACCTTGATTAAGACACGTTTGTGTTCTATTACCTCTCCAATTGTGGAATAGCAAATACCCAGACACCGTGAGTCTTCTGGACAAGGCTGTGTAGGGACTAGGCTTACACACAGGCGCTTCCTCTCGCCCAACTGGAACTACTGAGTCTTTTCTTTATTTTCACTTGCAGAGCACATTTTCTGGGAGGGGGGTGTTAGAAATTTTTCTGGTCCTGCGCAGAAATACATGGCATGTATGGACACGTCCGCACAGCAGATGGCTGGCCCAGTGGAGGGAAAAGCTGGATAGAGCCTCAGATACCACCTCCCCCCTTGTGTGTGTGTCCAGAACAGCCAATGGGAAGAGCATGAGCTTAGAGTGGTCCTGTGATCTTATATCAGAGTCCTTGTGAGTTGTGGATGCCTTGCTCGGAGCTAAGGAACAAGAAGTTTTACTAGGCAGAGTTGTGGTGATGCTTCAAACCCCACACATTAGGAAGCCACAGTCACTAATAATGGTGTCTACAGGGAAGCCTTAGGGTAATATGCAAGAAATATCTTGTGTTGCTCCAAAGGCAGATCAGATTTTCAGCGTTGACCTTCAAACCATAAATCATGTCTTCCTCCAAAATATGTTTGAGATGGCCTCTTTCTCTAGCAATGTTTCTGAACACTCTTTGTGAGAGAAAGAAGTCTTGTATCAAAGCAATGAAGTTCAAAGTGTTTTGTAATAAGCAAGTAAGAACACCCAGTAGTGCAAAGTATAGGGTCAGACCCTTTACACCCATGGCTTCCCTTACAGAATTAGAAGGAACCCCCTGACATGTTTCTTATCTCCCTAATCCGACCCTTTGGAATTGACTCCACAGATATGCTGTCCTTTGTTTTTTGACCCTCTGTGGTTTTTCCTACTAGTTAAGCCTCTTGTGGTATGTGTCCATAAGACCACTGTCACAGAACCAGAATATTTAGATTGGAATAGGCTCTGGGGTATGATCCCATCACTGGAACTAGTATCTCATTAAAGCTCTTGGACAGACCTCTGTCTTTGAACAGCCAAGTCCTCCCAGGCCTGGAGTTTCCTCCCAGTGCTGACCACCCACCGCTATAAGCTTTTGATTTGCTCCCCCCAGCTTAAATACTGCTTTACTGGAGATTGGAGTCTCGGCCTCTGGAAGCACACGATGTAATTCAACTCTCTGGCTGATCGCAGAAGCCAGCTCGGGTATGTTCTACATTTCATGTGGTCTTTGGACTCTATTTTTCCCCGAGCGTATTCCACTGTACTCATGTCCCCTTTATAAGACATGCTATTTAAAATTGGACACCGGCTTCCTGGGTTGTTCAGAAAGCGAGACAAGTGTGACTGCAACAGCCATTAATCGGAACATGACACTATTTCTATTAATGCAATCTAAGCTTGAATTAACTTCTTTTCCCCTTTGAAGTAATGCAACTTGCTGGCTCAATGGAAACCCTGCCATTCCTTTCACACACACTTTTATTGCATTTTATCTCATTCCTATGAAGTGGATATTTTAAGCTCTTGTTCATTAATCTATTTATTTCTATTACAGATTATTTCCTTTGTGTGTCCTCAAAGTGTTTAAAAAAAAGCTCAGTATTAGTGTACCCTGCAGTTCCGGGCTTCTTGCAAGATAACATGGTACTGTAAGGCCTTTGAACGCCAGAGAAATTCTCTCATGACTTGAATTTGCATCATAACATTAAGCTCTTTCATGCCAGCCATTCTAAACTCCAAGCAGATCACCAAACACATACGTCATCATGTCTTTGCCTCATAGAACATGCCCATGTTTTCTGTGTGTCTTAGTTAGTGTTCTATCGCTATGAAGAGACACCATGACCATGGTGAGTCTTTATAAAGAAAAGCATTTAATTAGGTATTGCTTGCAGTGTCAGAGATTTACTCTACTATCAGCATCGTGGAATGCATGGCAGCAGGCAGGTAAACACGGTGCTGGAGGAGCTGAGAGTTCTACATCTGGATTCACAGGAGGCAGAAGAGAGAGTGTGTATGTACCATGGGGCCTAACTTGGGCTTCTGAAACCCAAACCCCACCCCTAGTGACACACTTCTTCCAATAAGGCCACACTTACTTTAACAAGTTCATGATTCCCAATCCCTCTAAATAGCACCACTCTCTGGTGACTAAGCATTTCAATATATGAGTCTATATATATATTTAGGGCCATTCTTTTTGTTTGTTTACTCTTTTATTATTTTTTAAATTTATTTTTCATACCAACTACAGTTCCCCTCCCTCCTTTTTTCCTATCCCCTCCCCACACCTTCAATTCCCCCTCCTCTGCCCCCATCCACTCCTCCTCCATCTCCATTCAGAAAGGCTAAGACCTCCAATGGGAGTCAACAAAGGGACATATCAAGTTGGGGCAGGACCAAGCTCCGCCTCTCTGCATCAAGGCTGAGCAAGGCATCCCACCAAAGGGAATAAATTCCAAAAAGCCTGCTCATGATCCAGGAACACGCTATGGACCCACTGCTAGGGGCCCCACAAACAGACCAAGCTACACAACTGTCACCACACACAGAGAGTGTGTTCAGTGCAGGCTCCCTAGCTGTTAGTCTAGAGTCCCTGAGCTCCCACAAGCTTGGGTCACTTGTCTCTGTGGGTTTCTCTGTCATGATCTTGACCCCCTTGCTCATATAATCCCTCCTCCCTCTCTTCAGCTGGACTCCTGGAGCTCAGCCTGGTGCTTGGCTGTGGATCTCTGCATCTGCTTCCATCAGTTACTGGATGAAGGTTCTTTGATGACAATTAGGGCAATCACCAATCTGATTATAGGAGAAGGCCATTTCAGGCATCCTCTACTATTGCTAGGAGTCATAGCTGGGGTTATCCTTGTGGATTCCTGCGAATTTTCCCAGCCCCATGTTCACCCTAAGCCCACAATAGCCATTTGGGGCCATTCTTATTCAAACCACCACACCATGGATGCTGGTGAACACACACTCATCCTTAGAAACCCAGCTCCAGGAGACCTTGCAAGTCTCCACTCCACTCCCTCCAGGACAGCTTACAGCACGGCCTTTTGCTATCATGTAAAGTTGGGATCACAGTTGGATTCATGTGTAAGAACAGTCATTTTCCTGGATTTGCCTGTTTCTTGTGATGATAACGGTATCCGGTATTAAGAACAGCATGCTTTCCTCTGTGGTGGGCAGCACCAAGCATGCCATTCTCACTGCGAAGCTCTGCTCTGTGGTGAGTGCTGTCAGTGGGCCATCTGTCCCTTTCAGCCCGAGGCTTTTCGCAGGCCTCCAAAGAAGGCTCAGCCCATACTGTTCAGGACAGGCTTAAAGTGCAGAGAACCAATACCTCCATGCAGCTCTCAGCTGGTAATAGACAGCAGTTGGTGGATGGCAGAGACATGCTCAAGCTCCTGGCTTCTTGGGTAGGACAACTCCGTGACTCTTCTCCTTGTTTTCAGAGGTCCCTAGAGGATGGAGCCCAGTTGGTCACAGTGGTCACCTGCTTACTGCTAGGCTTCTTCCTGTCCCCATACCACAGTTTCGCTGTCTTCCTTGTGTTTTGCTGTGTTACCCTCTTGTCAGCAAACACAATGGAATGCCAGCCTCCAGAGAGAACCCACAAAAGGCCACCCCTGAGCTGCAGGTAAGGGAGCTAGGCATACACACAGCATGAGTCATCAAACTAACCCTTCTAACAGAGCCAGGTGTGAAGCCTCGCTGAGATGAGAGCTCACTTACGACCCACCTGAGACTTGGAATCTGGGCCGCTGGATCTCAGCAATCCCCAAGGGAGAGTATTCACAGGTCCGAACCCCACCAAGATTACCCATTCCTGCCTTACCCGCCACCACTTGCACACAAGCCAGTGCACAGTCCTCCGAAGGGCGGTAAAGTGACACTGAGTAATTCAATTCTGAACAAGCCAGACTAATGCAAATATCTGACAAATTGATTTAATTGCATTCACATACAATAAGGCTGAGCTCTAAAAGGTCAGCCAGAAAATGGGAAAGGACCCCTGGGAACTACCAGAGAGAGGCTGAGTTTAATACACATTCATCACATTTTATCATCTAATTAGTCCACACAATGCCAAACTGATAGACGTAGGCTTCAAGCGGTGTATTGATTGATTATTTACTTGGCATCTATCATATTACCTTAAGGCTGCCCCTGTCATGGACAGGCAGAAGTTATTCAGTGGCTCAGCAGAAATGGTCGTGCATTTGGAGAAATTGTTTTTCTATGAGGGAGCTGAAGCTCCAGAACCATTTTATTCAGGCATGGAGGCATCCTCTGGGGGCTACTATCGAATAGTTTGCTCCAAAGGCGGACACCAGAGCCAACTTTCTCTCACCTCCTCCTTTCCGCAGAAGGGGTATTTATAAACAGTGTGGTACAATCTTCCCTGTTAAACTGTAAAACAATTCAAGTAATTTGCTAGTCCCAGCTTTGCATGGAAGTACCAAGGCAGAGAAAATGTTGTGGAGAAGTTAATAAGGAAGCCAAATAGATCCTGCAAATTTATCCCATTGGAAATGAGAAGGTAGGTTTCAATCTGTTTACACGGTAGGTTTGGTCTCAGTTAAAATGCTGCCTTTACCTTGCTCTCCTCAAAAGAAGAAGGGCCTTAGTGGTGGGGCTGTGCCTAAGCACGTTGTGGTCAAAATGATATGGTAATTATTTTCTTCCATTTATCCCTTGGAAACCTCTTTCTTTCTTATCTCTCTGGGCTTTCGTTTCCTCATCAGTAACACTGAAATGGCCTACTGAGGTGAATTTGAAATGAGCCTATGTAGGCAAAAATCCCCTTGAATTAAATTTCCATAGAAATCTGAGTTATCATTGCTATAGGAGATCTATAGCTTCTATATACGGTGGATCATTGTTTAAGAGATTTTCTTTAAAATGATCCCCTCTCCTACCTTTTTATTAGTCTTTCTATTAATAGCCAGTCATCTTTAACAGTTTCTCTATTTGCCAACCAGATTTGGAAATGTTCCGTTCACATCCCACCCCTCTGATATCGAGGCTCTCCTTCCTTCTAGTTTCTGAAACCACTCTCATTAGGGTTATCAGTGATTCCCATGTTATTTAATTCAATGCCAGCTTTTGAGACCTTATCACACACCACTTTTCACTGGGCCATGCTAATTAGCTCCCCTTAGAGAACCCTCTTTGTCTTTTAACCATTGCTTTGTTTATTTCCTTCTCACTTCTCCAGTCTTTGCTCTTCATTAACCATTATAGGATCATCTCTGGCTTTTCCTTCTGTATTAGTAAGCATTCTGTTGTTGTGATAAAATGGGAGCTAAATCACTTAAAAGGAGGTCATGCTTGTTTTGGCCCAGGATTTCAGAGTTTTCAGTCCATGGTTCTATGCTCTGAGGTCCCTGGGTGAGGGCTGAGGCAGAACCGTGTGGAGGGGAGGACAGAGAATGAAGCAGAGTAGAGCTGTTCACTGTGGATTCTAGGAAGGAGAGAGAGGGAGAGGAAGACTGAGGACAAGAAACTGGAGGGGGTAGGGGCAGGGGGAGAGGGAGTGAGAGGACATAGCTTGAAGTCCAACCTGGCCCCCACCTCTTCAGCCTCTCTTATGGCACATTCACTTTTGAACCCATCAATTGCAAAATGCCTTGGTGAAATCAGAGCACTAGTGATACAATTACACCCCAAAGGCTGCACCTTCAAACACTGCTCCACCTGGGAACAAGCCTAAATAGAGTTTGGGGGGACATTTCAAATCAGTATTCCCAACTTGGGGTTCCCACATGCTTCCATCCATTCTTATCACTTGACTTGTCGGTGAGCTTGCGTCTGGCTCTGAAGTCCTAGGTCTTTCTCCAGCCTTATTTCCTAGCCGGTGGCCTATCTTAGACCTCACCAGAGGACTCAGCGGGATGTCCTGTCTGTCCTCAGCTTGAGCAGCTTCTTTTCTCTAAGCTCTTCTTCTTACCTGATCCTCCTGAGAGTTCTTGTTCATCCAAATCTAGATGTTGATATCATAAAAGCGTTTTAACTTACCTGCTCTCCCTGAAACCGATGGAAGACAAACATTCTTGAATCAACCAATGCAATTCTAGATTCAACAGAGCTAGAAAGGACACAAAGTTTCGACTATAATCTACCACGAGTATCTGCTAAATACAGTTAAGTCTGACCAAATTGAGTCATCCCATCCAGAGGAGATGTAGCACCACACATTTCAATCAGCATGTTGAGTTCTCCAAATATAAGCACTGCATATGGTCTATGAAAATCCAGGGGTATGAGTGGGCTTGAGAACCATCCCCGAGTCCACTAAAATGCCACACAGTGGTGGGAGGTGATGTAGGAACTGTGTAGGCATGCAGTATCAACAAGAAGCAAGACATGGGTGTAGCAGAGAGGAGGGAAGGAGGGAAGGAAGGAGGCAGAAGAAAAATAAATACTAAGTCACAGATTAAAGCTGGGAAGATACACTGTTTTATTGCAAACTAAGTCTTCCCAAATGCATATAAGTAGAGATACCCTCCGAAAAAAGGAATAAGATGCAGATAAGATGGAAAGGATGCCTGTAACCAAAGTTGGAAAGAATGTTCTGAGACAGAACACCTAATTCTAAATGGCCAGCTGTCCTAGCTCACTCTCCCAGCCTGCCCCTCACTCCACCCATTAGCCCACATCTTCTCCACAAAATATAGCTTCCTTCCAAAGATAATAAAATCTGGAAAGGAAAATAATGTGAAATGTAGGCCTGGAAAAATGTAGTTATTCAGAGAAAAAAGAATATGACTATTTCCTCCACAAAATCAGACTAATTAATGAAAGTCAAATAAAAGAAATGATGGTTCAAAGAAGATGCGTCACAATAGAAGAAGAAAGGAGCCGAGGAGATGACAGTAGTTAGGAGTGTGTGTTACTCTTCTGGAGGACCTGAATTTGGTTCTCAGCACCCACGTTGAGCTGCTCACAATCACCTATAGCTCCAGTTCCAGGGCATGCAATACTCTCTTCTGGTGTCTGTGGGTTCCTGCACTCACTTGCACCTACCCTACCCCCATCACATACATATAACTAAAGGAAAGATAGGTGAAGAAGTTTCACTACTCTTGGGTGTGTGCTCAAAGGAGTTTAATTCCAACCACAGAAACACTTGCTCATCCATGTTTATTGTTGTACTGCTCCCAATAGCTAGAAATAGAATCAGCTTCGATGTCCATCAAGAGCAGATAAAGAAAATGTGGCAGAGAGAGAGAGAGAGAGAGAGAGAGAGAGAGAGAGAAGGAGAGAGAGAGAGAAAAAGAGAGAATTCTATTTAGTCATAAAGAAAAGGTGGAATTGTGGTATTTGCATAAAAATTGATGTAACTGGACATTATTATATTAAAAAAGTAATAAAGATTCAGAAAAAGAGATACCAGTATTTTTCTCATATATGGATGCCACCTTTTAATTTTTATATATGTATAGCATGTATATGGGAGGTAGGTATAGATCACGAAACTAGAAGAGTACAATGAAAGGGGAAAGAGAGTTCTTTAGGTGGGTGGGGAAGGTGACATGAAGAGGCTAATAGAATGTACCTGACATGAGAGGAAAGGGAACTGCTGGGGGCAGCAAGACCTGGGAGGGCCACAGCGGACAGAGCAGCACAAACAAATGATGCTCCGCGGTGCTACAGTGAAACCCAGTGGTTCACATGCTATTTTAAAACACATAAAAATTGTAAAATAATTTTTAAAAGATAGAAGCGGAAGAAAAATATAAAAGTAAAGATGAAAGAAGGAAGTGGGAAACCAAATGGCAGAAGGCAAGATGAAAGCTTCCAGAGAGAAGAGCTAGCATTAACCCTTAATACGAACAGTCATGATAAAGTACTCGAAGCTAAGCACGAAAGGCAGAGAGATGATTGGAGGAGGACGGAGCTGCGACATACATAAAATTGTCATCCCCAGATAAAGTTTACTGAATACATGGAAAGAAAAAAAAATCTCAGCAATTTCATAGACAAATTTTTCCTGATTTAGGAAGAATTGGCCTTTTGTCTTAGCAGTGTGAATTCTGCCATTCTACTAGAATGCTGACAGGGGCTGGCATTTGGAACTGCAAAGGCACAGTATTCGTTAGGAAATGTCAATGGCAAGCAGTCAGGATGCCTTCAGACACAGTTACTAGGTAGCAAGTAAGAAAAAAAAAGTCCTCAGGACCTCTGTGAACATTAGGAAAAACCCCTAGAACTGAGAAAGAACAGGAAGGAGGTTCAACTTCCTGTATAAGACTTACTGGGTGTGATTTAGAAGCATCCGACTAGAAAGATATGAAACCCTAGAAAAATAGAGTTGTGATATTTAGTCACAAAACCAGTTGTCCTTAGAACACAAAGTTGATTAAAAAACAAATATGCAAAAAGTATGAACATATGATATAAAACAAATTAAGAGAGGAAAATGATAAATTTTATAAAGTTTCTATGCTTTCACACCAAATTAAAAATTTGCATTGTATGAAATACAAGAGTATAAATTACAGGAAAATTTAGTGAAAATGTTTCTTGTTATGAGAAAATCAAAAATAAAAATTCTGCATGAAAGTGAGAGATTTTATGGAACAGCCTAATTGTCCTACAACTGATAAATGGATAATGAAAATATTATATATATGGAATACTATTGAATACTATTTCAGCTATAAAGAATATGAAATCATGAACTTTGCAGGTAAATGGATGAAATTAGGAGAGATCATACTGAGTGAAATAACCCAGATACCCAGATCCAGAAATGTAAGCACCACACGTTCTCTCTCATTGGAGTTAGGAACTCTAAATCTTCAGATGTGAGTATATAGCTTGTACTAACTACAAAAACAAGGCAAGTAAAACAGGACCATTGCTAGGACAGGGAGACTGGGGAGGAGTGGAGAGAGGCATAGCAGGGAGTAAGTCATCTGATCAGGGCAACGGGAAAGAAGGGGCTTTTTAGGAGAGAAAGAAAGTGAGAGAAGGGTGAGGAGAAATGGGAGGACCCAGGTAAGCTGAAAAGGGAAATGGGGCAGGAAATTCCTTAGGGAGGCAGGAGAGAGATAGAGATGATACAGAAAAAAAAAGGGAGGTGGGCAAAATAACCATAAGGGTGGCTGAAAAAGCCACAAGGAGTCTTACTATTAACTATTTGCCTAAAAAACTCCTATAATATACATAATTCCGTGTATAAATATACATACACAGTTTTAGTGAACTTTTCTCATCTGTGCTGAGGTTGCTCCCTCCAATAGCCAGAGATCACCTAAAACCTCCAGTACCAGACATGAGACGTTGGCAGGGGCTGTCCAAACATACAGTCTATTGCTGTTTCCTTTGTTTGTCCCTGACAGATGGAAGGAAAGCTGGTGTGTTTTGTTTGTTTGTTTGCTAAAGACACCATTTACTTCAGAAATGGGGTTCAGAGACAGAACTGACCTAATACCTCTCCCTGAAGACTAGATTTCATGGTATCAGAAGGCACCATGCAAGCTTCAAAAGGAGGGAGGCAGCCAACAGTCCTACCCAGCTAAACTGTCTATGAGCCACATCAATGGTCAGCATGGCACTATAACCCTAAGAGTTGCAGTAGTGGCACACATTCCTGGGCAGTAACCAACAGCTCTCTAATTGGACTTAAGAAGTGATCACCAAGAGGAAAACCATGCCTGATCCTGGAAACCTAGCTAACTGCTTGTGAAGTCATGGTTATTGGAGGAGAATCTACAACCACTAACTTATTAAACCATCATAATCCCTAACAACAATCTATAAACATTTGTTCTTCTACCCACAGATGAGTGCAGTCTTCATTCTTCATCAAGGAGGCTTCTCTTTGTAACAGAGGCCATTATAGAAAACCATAAGCAACCAAAATGCGGAGTTGTGGAACCCAGTCCCAATGGATGCATCTACAAAACACGCCCACAACTATAACTCAGGGAACATTGTGGAAGAGTAGGCATGAAGATTATAAGAGCTAGAGGGTCAGGGAATTTGCTATGAGACTGTATCTCCCAGAAATATCAGAAGCTAAGTCCCTAAAGTCTCATCAAGATGGCTGCTGAAATGTGGACTGAAGAAGGATGACACCAATTGGCACACCAAAGTGCAGGACTAAAACCCCACAAGTCCTCAGCCCTACACAAAGTACTATGGACAACTGAAGAAAGCTGTTAGCAGGAGAGGTGGTCTTCCCAGGGGAGAACACATCAATTGTTTGTCCAGTGCCAAATGGTCAACCCTGAAAATATACAGATAGGAAACATCATATGGTCCGAACAGGTTATATTTAGAAATATATACTGTGTATACACTTATGCATGCAATAGCAGTCAGTGAAAAAAGAGGCTATGAATTTGAAGGAAGAGTGGGAGAAGTATTTCAGGGGGCTTAGAGGGAGGAAAGGGAAGAAAGAGATGTTGTAACTATAGTCTCAAAATAAAATTAAAAAGTGAGAAATTTTGATGATCAAAATACTTTGTATGAAATGCTCAAGGAATAAAAATGCCCTTTTAAAAAGTGAGAACTTTTGATAGAATACATTTAAAAGTTGTAGCTTAGCAATATTAATGTACAGAATTGACAGGGAAATTGAACTAAAAATGAAGATGACATATTTTAGAAGATCTCTTGTTTACAGAAGAAAATGGCAAGGAATAAGAGCTAAAAATAGAATAAAATAATAATGAGAATTTAAAAGTAAGGGCTATGTAGGACAAAGGAGTTTTTCAAACTACTGAATTTTCTTAGTTTTCTAAGAAAAACTCAAACAGTTTAGGAGATTCTCTAATCTTAAAAATTAGGGAAGATTGAGTTGAGAGAAATCAAGATGTCAGATGGTAAAAGGCTTGTCAAAGTGAGGACACTGGAACCATGTGCTGCTGGGACAGCCATTGAGAACCCATCAGTGACACGTTGTCACACTAAGTATATATGTCACATGACCCACCGTTCCAATTTCTGGGTGCTTTTGCAGAGATTATCATGTCAGTTTTCAAGGTGACCGCTCTGAAGCTACCCATCAGAGCATTGTTTGGGGTAGTGACTATTTAAATGTGATCTAGCTTCAGGAATCTAAGTACAAATAATAGGTAAACAGCCTAGTATACTTCCCAGGCAAGAGTATTCAGGTTAGAATTCAGACTAAATGTTCCCAGACTGATGTGCTGCCAAGTACGAAAATGTGAACAATAAAAGAGGTCCATTTATGCAAATGAAATGTATGTGTACATAAAACAGCACTGTCAGTTTTACAAGGACACACAGAAATGAAGGACCACACATCCAACACATCTGAATGTTGCCAAAGGGAAGGAGAAGGAGAGGGAAGTTAGAGGGGATATAAAAATGAAAGAATAAACAAATATGTTATGCAAAAGAAGAGACTCAGCAGACTGATGATAAAGATGCATCAGATAATGAAGAATATGCGCAGTCTGAACCTAAATTCCGCTAGCAAAAATAGAGGACCCAATAGATGTTAGAAAACAAAGCAGTTGAATTTTATTTTTTTAAATATTTATTTATTTATTCACCTATTATGTATACAATATTCTGTCCGCATGCCTGAAGGCCAGAAGAGGGCGCCAGACCTCCCTACAGATGGTTGTGAGCCACCACGTGGTCGCCGGGAATTGAACTCAGGACCCCTGGAAGAGCAGGCAATGCTCCCAACCACTGAGCCATCTCTCCAGCCCCAGCAGTTGAGTTTTAAAGATAAAGAATACAGCGGCTGTCAAACAGAAAGGAGAAAGAACCTGTTCAGATTAAGAAAATAAAGGCAGACTTTAGATTGTGCAAGGGTGGTAGGGGATAACCCTACTTGCCTTCCACAGCCTTCTTGCATGACAAGGGGCTTTCAAACTAATTTCAACATTTACGACCCCATATTCCAAATCCCCTATTCCTCCCAGACCTCTGATTCTCTTCCATGGGAAAGGAGACCACAACCTGGCTACCAGGGGTACTCAATACTCCTGAGTTAGCCATTGCTTCTAGACAAGTTTTTGGATAATGCTAGGACCTAGGTATTTTTAGAGATGAACTATAGAAGTTTATTATGAAGTCAGGTCTACATGGGTTTTTGTCTGGTCTCATGTTGTGTGACACTTTTCCTTGACCGATATTGCACAAATATCTGTTTAACCCAGATAGGGAGTGGTCATAGACTGAAGAGCAAATTGGCGAGCAGATTGGTGTTACTTACAGGAGTATGAGTGATGGGCTTTTGCTGGAGCATGGACCACTCAAAGGCTGACATAGCACTGAAAAGCCCACCTCCATGCAGGTCACAGCTCGGCTCCTAGAAACTGGAATCCCGATTGTCAGTATGACTTCCAGGCAGCTCCAACAATCTCTTCTTGACCGTTCAGGGGGTGGAGCACCTCCTCCAAGCTTCTGGCCCTCTTCTTTTCTCTCCTGGAGTTGTTTACTGCTCTGTTGACTTGGGGAGGAGCCTCTTGTATATCTTGCTAATTTCTGGGCATTCTGGAGTCTAGAGGAGGATCCCTGCAAGATGGAAATTGCTGCGCAGACCTCACAAACCTCAGATACCTGTACAGCCTCTGAATCAGTCCCAGTTGTCGCTTTACTGGAACAATGGCACCAATGAAAACTCCCTCAATGCTACTGTGAAAACAGCTGGAGACCTTTCTTTTCTCAGCTTTTTGTTCTTTGGATCTGCTCAGCTAGGGATGCAGAGTGAATTTACTGGGCTGGAGAATGCTGCCTTGTTCCCTTTGTGTTGAGATTAGCTTGCCCACTGAGGCCTCACCTAGCTAGGTTCACTTGCTTAAATGCTTCTACAGAGTCGAGCACTGTATTTTTCTTTGTTTAGTTTTCTCAATATGTACATTATGAACAGGGTCATAATGGGTCAAACATGGGTCTAATACACGGTGTATTCAAAGAAGTCTATTTCAGTTCCTAATTTTTCCAACACATTTTATCTCTGTCTTGTTTTAGCAATTTCAGGTTTCCTATGTTTTTGACGTGAAAATTGTAATTCAATATATTTAGCATATAATGACATAGATAAATGAACGGTGTAAAACATTAATATGGCATGATAATATTAAGTAGTATGTAAATTGATATAATCTAACATAATATATAATATTATATTAAAGGAGTTGAATATATTATAATGTATTTAATACATGTTAATGAGTGAGATAGAATATGTGTGTGTGTGTTTGTGTGTGAGTCTCCTCTTTCCTTACATACATGGTAGCAAGCTTCACATATATTCCACTAAATTTCCACTAAATAGTATTTTTATTTAACAGCACATGCGAGTTACCCCATAAATATGGTCACTCCATAGCGATGGCCACTCCATAGCATACAGTTTTGAGGGGGTGGGTGCAGTCTCAATGTGGATCTATTGCTTAAATTAGAGTGCAATAGAAAGAAAGAACATTTCTAGATGCGCAGTGTCCTTGAAATATCTTATTATAAGAAAGCCAACAGATGAACAAGCTCTGAAAGGAACTTTTCCGTCTAGTATGTGGATGAATTAAAATGAATAAATCTTAGAAAGGGAAATCTGAAGCCTGAAAGGATGGGCAGAAAATGATGGAATCAATTGAACACAGAGATAATGGACAAAATTGTTGTCAATTAGCAAGATGCAAACATGAATAAATCTGAAGGATTTCCATAACGAAACAGTAAACTTTAGAGGATGGGAACGTGAGTTTAAAACTTCAGATAATAAACTGGGGGAAATAAAGGAGAATAATGAGAACAAAGTATGCGATTTTCTCATCTACAGATACGATACGAGTGTTCTTGATTTTAATAAGTGAAGCAATAGATACTCAGTTCTTAAAGCCGAGCTGTGAGCATGCTAAGCCAACAGAGTGTGTGCTGCAGAGGGTTTCTGGGGGGCCCTGTGGGGATGGAGCTGGACTATCAACTATTTCTCAGCTCAAAGGTTGCAGTCTGTCTTCTGGTGTATCTCTTCAGCTCTGGGTGATGTCTGCTGCTTCTGGATCTTTCTCCGATGCTTTTGATTCCTGGGGTACACTTGAACTCTAGTTTGTGATCTATCTGGAATGTTCCCCCCAATACTCAGGTTTGGGTTCCTGCTTATGGTGTTGTTGGGAGATAGTAGAATCCTTAGGATGTGGAACCGAAAGGGAGGAGGTTAGGTCATCATCTGGGAGTGCTTACGGGACCTTGGCCCCTTGCTGAAGCTCACTGCTTCCTGGTTCATATGTGGTGAGCAGCTTTGTTCCACCGTGCAGTTCCTACCCCAATCCTCTGCCTTACCAGAGGCTCAAAAGCAACAGAACCAAGTGTCCAAGTCCTGAGGTCTCTGAAGCCACGAGTTAACACAAACGTTCTTCCTTTTAAGCTGATGCTCTTCAAAAGTTTTGGTGCAATGGCAGAAAGCCAATCAATACTGGCATTAACTACTGATAAATGACCAAGTACCTCTTTCACCCACCAGAGCACCTTCCTAAATTCTGGGTTTGCAACCTTCTCTGGGATCATGTGACTGAATGCTGTGAAAAATTTGAGAACAGCGGAAGGTTTTTGAATGTGCAACGAGCAAAGATGAAATCAAACACGTAACGGATCTGAGGTGTTTCTGGCGCTGCTTACTCTTGCTGCTCTGTGTTAGTTTTCTGTAGCCTTGGTTCTGAACACACAACACATGTGCTTCACGGTGCCTGATGTTACGTCACACCGTGTCACTGGATGTATTCTGAAATGCCTCAGCTCAGATTGGAGACTGTTGGATTAAACCTTGAACAAACTCTGCAAGACCCTAACCAATGAACTTCCTGTCCCCCTAAGGTTTTCTGAAATCCCCCACCCCTGTGTTGACACTCCAGGTCTTTCGGCCTCACTGCCATTGCCTGACTCAGTCACCCACTATCACCCACTTCCTGATAGCCCGGCCAGGGCGTTTCTAAAGAGATATTGCCTCTGGATGAGCAACTCCAGGAAGTAGAGACTGTAGACTCCCACATAGGATCCCTGAGGTTGTATTTAACGTGCCCAGTTCCACAAACCCCCTAAATAAACTTCAACTATTTCTTTCCCTCTTGGCTGATATCCGTTCACTGTTCAAATAAATAATCCGGCCTCCCAACTCAAACTTTGGTCTCTTTCTGCCTTCTGTCTCTTCTGCTGCCTCATAAATCTAAGCGACCACAGTATGAGTTCCAGTGCTTTTGTTGTAAGTAGGAAGTTTTCTGCTTTTATAGAAACAAAGTTTAATTATGAAAAACAAAGACTTTTCATATTTTCTTAGTGTCATTCCTCAACATAGAAGTATCAAGTTAGCATATCTCTGGAATGTATTGTGCTAGAATGTTTGGTTTTAGAGATTTGCTATTTGAGATGCTGCCTCGAATTTCATAAACATCTTTAAATGAATTTTGGCTTCAGATTAGAACAGAATTTCCATCTATTTCTGAAATAGTCCTAAACCGACAACTACTATTTTGTACTACATGTTTATTTGAAGCAGTATGTGTTCTCAGGATTGATGCTTCTAAAATCAAAACATTGCTGAACTTGAAAGGATTGAGGATGTGGATCATCCTATAGTATCAAATATTCAACCCAAATTGAATTCTATATAAAATTAAGCATTCAGATTCCTCTCATTGGTAAGCAAATTTGTTTTTACCTTTCTTAAATGAAGTCATGTGCAAGAAAATGATTATTTTTCTTTTTTTAAAATTTAATTGGCATATGTGTGTTTGAGTCTTTTGCCTGAGTTTATGTCTGTGCACCACATGTGTGCCTGGTGCTAGCAGAGGCCAGAGGAGGGCATCGGATGCTCTGGGACTGGAGTCACAGGCAGTTGTAAGCTGCCATGTGGATGCTGGAAACTGAAGCCAGATCTTGCACAAGGTCACTGAGGGCTCTTAACTGTTCAGCTATCTCTCCAGTCTCACAAACATTATTTTAAAATAAACATCTTTATGATTTATTGTCAGTGAATGCTTGATTAGCATATTTAAGTCATAGACCTACACACCTGGGGCTACTAGTGGAAAAGGTTTGAGGAGCCCTGCACAAGTCAGGCCAGTGGGGCAGCCCTGTGACTTCAGCTACTCAGGAGACTGTGGCAGGATGGTACAATTTCAAGATCAGCTTGGGCCACAGAGTGTAAAAAGTGGCCTAGCATATACCTTAGTGGTAGAACTCCTAAGTTCAATTCCCAGCAACATTTCCCCATCCCCCAGCACACACCCACATCCATGCTGTAGGAGTTTATGCCTCACTGAAGTCAGACATGACAATAACAGGCGTGGCTTCAGTCCATCCTTTTGCGCTTCAGTGTTATGAAGGTGACAACCTTCAGGCGACACTTGATTCTGTAATTCGATGTATCATGTATGTATATGCATGTTGCACATGTATGTGCATGTTTGGATTTGCTACACAGTGGAATGAGGACATGAATATACACCTGTGTTTATTCTGGTGATTATCTTTGACTGAATTCTGATTTATATGTGTTCTCTGTACTTTAGGTGTATAAGTCCATTAGGGATGGTTTTTTTTTAAGTTTAGAAAAGATTTTATTTATTTTTTTTATAAATTTATTTATTTATTAAGGATTTCTGCCTCCTCCCTGCCACCGCCTCCCATTTCCCTCCCCCTCCCCCGATCAAGTCCCCCTCCCTAATCAGCTCGAAGAGCAATCCAAGGACCGCCCACCTCCATCCAGGTCTACTGAGGTGAGCATCCAAACTGCCTAGGCTCCCCCAAAGCCAGTACGTGCAGTAGGATCAAAAACCCATTGCCATTGTTCTTGAGTTCTCAGTAGTCCTCATTGTCTGCTATGTTCAGCAAGTCCGAGACAGAGACCCACATTGGAGCACCGGACAGAAATCTCAAGGTCCAAATCAGGAGCAGAAGGAGAGGGAGCACGAGCAAGGAACTCAGGACCGCGAGGGGTACACCCACACACTGAGACAATGGGATGTTCTATCAGGAACTCACCAAGGCCAGCTGGCCTGGGTCTGAAAAAGCCTGGGATAAAACCGGACTTGCTGGACATAGGGATGGTTTTGACTTGATAATTTAAGTTAGGCTTGCTGTTTGTCTGGTAGAAAATGAACAAATCCTGATACTCTGTGACCGTCAACTTCTTCGCTGTCTTATGAGGGATTGGTTTGACTAAGTTTCCAGTTCGTGGGTTTTCTCTGTACCCTTTCTTGAAATCCACAGATGGACTGTAAAAACATAACCGTGGGCAGCTGCCAGCGCCATGAAATTAGGCGGGGCAGAATACAAACATTAAGTGTGTCTTACATAGTAAAGGGGGCTATTGCTTTGCTTTCGTTCATGTAATCTTTTGACTTACTAGATTATCTTTGTTAGTGTGTTTCCATTGTACAACATAAGGGGTGCCATCATGATGTTCCCCATGTGCGTGCCGTTGCTTACATCATAGTCACCCCCCCTTGTTCTCCCCTCCCACTGGTTTCTAATCCCCCAAATTTTTATTCTATTCCTTCCTTTCTCATGTTGTTTTATTTTTTAGAACAATCTCTACAGGCGAGAGTTGATGTAGTGTTGTCTTCTAAGGCAGGCTTATTTCACTTAGCATGGCAGTCTCCACGCTCATCCATTTCCCTGCAAATGTCACGGCTTCATTCTCCTTTGTGCCTGAGTAAAACCCTGTTTTTTTTATTGCTTTTATTGTGCTGTACATTTTTTTCTACTCCTCTCCTTCCTCCCCTTCTACCCTCTCTCATGACCCCTATGCTCCCAATTCACTCAGGAGATCTTGTCTCTTTTTCCTTCCTATGTAGATCCATGTATGTCTCTCTTGGGTCCTCTTTGTTGTCTAGGTTCTCTGGGGTTGTGGACTGTAGGCTGGTTTTTCTTTGCTTTATGTCTAAAAGCTACTTGTGAGTGAAGACATATTATATTTGTCTTTGTGGGTCTGGGTTACCTCACTCAATACTGATTTTTTTCTAGATGAATCAATTTTCCTGCAAATTTCAAGATGTCGTTATTTTTTTTTACCACTGTATAGTACTCCATTGTATAAATGTACCACATTTTCTTCATTCTTCAGTTGAGGGGCATCTACATTGTTTCCAGGTTCTGCTGTGATAAATAATGTTGTTATGAACATAGTTGAGCCCATGTCCTTGTGGTATGATTGAGCATGCTTTGGATATATTCCCAAAAGTGGTATTGCTGGATCTTGAGATAGATTGTTTCCTAATTTTCTGAGAAATCACTATACTGGTTTCCAAAGTGGTTGTGCAAGTTTGCACTCAAACCAGAAATGGAGGTGTGTTCCCTTTACCCCACATTTTCTCCAGCATAAGTTGTCATCAGTGTTTTTGATTTAGCCATTCTTACAGGTGTAAGATGGAATCTCAAAGTTGTTTTGAATTGCATTTCTCTGATGGCTAAGGATGTTGAGCATTTCCTTAAGTGTCTTTTAGCCACTTTAGATTCCTCGGTTGAGAGTTCTCTGTTTAGGTCTGTACCCCATTTTTTTTTTATTGGATTACTTGTTCTTTTGATGTCAAGTTTCTTGAGTTCTTTGTATATTTTGGAGATCAGTCCTCTGTCTGATGTGGGGTTGGTGAAGATCTTTTCCCATTCTGTAGGCTGTTGTTTTGTCTTGTTGGCTGTGTCCTTTGCTTTACAGAAGCTTCTCAGTTTCAGGAGGTCTCACTTATTAATTGTTGCTCTCAATGTCCATGCTACTGGGGTTGTATTTAGGAAGTGGTCTCCTGTGCCTTGAAGGCTACTTCCCACTTTCTCTTCTATGAAGTTCAGTATGGTTGTTTTTAGTTGAGGTCTTTGATCCATTTGGACTTGAATTTTGTGCATGAGGATATGTATGGATTTATTTGCATTTTTCTACATATCCAGTTATGCCAGCAACATTTGTTGAATATGCTTTATTTTTTCCATTTTATATTTTTAGCTTCTTTGTCAAAAATCAGGTGTTGGTACGTGTATGAATTGATATCTGGGTCTTCAATTTGATTTCATTGGTTCTCCTGTCTGTTTTTAATGCCAATACCAGGCTGTTTTCATTACTGTAGCTCTTTAGTAGAGTTTAAAATCTAGTACTGTGATGCCTTCAGAAGTTCTTTTGTTGTACAGGATTGTTTTGGCTATCCTGAATTTTTTTGTTTTCCATATGAAGTTGAGTTTTTTTGAGGTCTGTTAAGAATTTTGCTGAAAACCATGTTTTCTTAATCCATTCATCTGTGGATGGTTATTGAGACTGGTTCCACACTTGGCTACTGAACAGTATTGCAATCAACACAGATGTGCAGGTGTGTCTGTGGTACGCTGCCTGGGATTCCTTTGGTTGTGTGCCCGGGAGTGGTCTGGTTGGGCCATATGGCAACTCTAATTTTGCCTCCTGTGGACCCTTCATGCTGATATCCAAAGAGGCTGTACCAGTTTACAACTTCATCAGTAGTGGATAAAGATTTATTTCTCCAAGGAAAATATTTCTTACAACTGGGGAGAGGGATTAGTGTGATATGCATAGGTTATAACAGAAAGCATACATTTTAAACTTTTTTCTTTTTCTTTTTTCTTTGTGTCTTTTACATCATGCATCTTTATCCCATTCATTTTCCTTCCCTCTGTGTCTACTCTCTGCCTTGCAACCTCCACCTCCCACAAATAAAATATTATTTAATGAAAAAAGAAGGGAAAATCTCATCAAGGAAGTTGTAGTCGTTTGAGTCACGCACTAAATCATTTTGTCCAAGTATCTTTACTTGCAAATGTTCAACACTGGTTCGAGGCCTCTGGTTTCTGCTACAGTATAGATGCTAGGCCTGCCATGGGTGGCAGAGGGGCAGGGGGCAGGACATCTCCAGTCCCCACCAGCACCATATGGCAGATGAGTGGCAGGGTAAATCTTCCATGATCACATTCTCGAGGCCAGCCCACCTGCACCCACACCCCATTAATAAGGTCAGCTCTACTGTGCTGTCCAGGGGAGGCGCAGGGTCCACTTTCCCAAGGGCTACAACTGGTAAGGGGGAGGATCAGTTCCCTTGCCAATCATAGGTGGCATGGGTAAGGGGGTGCAGATATCTTTCCCTTGCCCTCACAATCACATGGTAGATGGGGTGTGTGTGGTCAGTTATCCTACTCTCTCAGGCCATCAGGGCCAGCTCACCTGTACCTCTGCCAATGGGGTCAGCTCTACTGTGTTGCCTAGGTAAGGATCAGGGGCTGCTTTCCCAAGTGCTACCCTGGTGAGGGGAGGGTCAACTCCCTTGTCTGTCGCAGGTGTTGCAGGTGAGGAGAAAGGAGAGGCCCTCCCACATTGTTACATGACAAAGTAGTGTGGACACCTATCTCACAATCACAACTTTGGGGCTGGCTCACCCGCACCGCACCTCTGCCAACAAGGGTTGGCTCTATTGTGTTGCCCAGGTGTGGTGAAGGGTCTGCTCTCCTGAGTGCTGCAGCTGATGAGGGGCGGGGCAGCTCTCCTACTCTTACAACCTCAGACCTCAGGGCCAGCTCTCCCACCCACCTCAGGCATAGAGTGGCAGGGGAGTAGGGGGATGGCATCTCTTCCCAGCCCATGCCACCATATGGCAGATGATGGGTGGGGTGGATCTCTTACACTCACGTTCTTGGGGCCCAATGTCAACAGGGTCAGCTCCCCTGTGTTGCCCAGACTGATGTGTGTGTCCTGCTTTGCTAAGTATTAGGATTGGTAAAGGGGAGGGTCAGATTCCTCCCCAGCGGGAGGCGGTAGGGGCTCCATGGGAGGGCTTCTTTCTCTCACTCCCCACAACACACTGCAGACAAGGGAGGTGGTATGAGCTATGCCCGCGCACATTGTCAGGGCTGGCTCACCTACACCCTCTCTATAGGGTCAACTCTACTGTACTGCCCATGGAAGGCACAGGGCCTGTTTCTCCCAGTGCTGCAGCTGGGGAGGAGTTGGGTCAGGTCTGCTACCTGTTGTAGCTGTCAAGGGGTTGAGGGGAGGAGGGAATCTTTCCCTCATGCATGCCACCACTACACAACAGGAGAGGCTGCATCAGGGCCATGAACCCAGACAGACATGGGTCCAGGGAGCAGTCCAGGCCCAGACATCACCATGGCCCTGGGTGGCAATGAAGCTACCTACCTCAGCCCATTCCTCACCGCTTTCATTCTCACCACAGGAAATGAATTGTTATCTCTCTCTTCCATGCCACACCGTACATTTGCTCATCATAACAGTGTCTGTGATTTCTCCTCAGAGCCTGGGCAGATCACCCTGGGCCTGCGTGTGGATCGATTTGCCCCACTCAGTTTGTCATGGTGCTGAGTAGGACCACACTTCCTCCTCGGAGCTAGGGACAGCCATAAAACATTTTTCTTTTCTTTTATTTTCTCTTCTCTTCTCTTTTCTTCCCTCCTCTCCTCTCCCCTCCCCTCCCCTCCCCTCTCCTCTCTTCATTTCTCTTCTCTCCTCCTTTTCTCTCTCCTCTCTCTCTCTCTGTCTCGTTATTCAAGACAGGGTTTTCCTGTGTAACATCCCTAACTGTCCTTGAACTAGATCTTGTAGACCAGGCTAACATTGAACTCACAGAGATCTGCCTACCTCTGCTTCCTGAGTGCTGGGATTAAAGGCATGTGCCACAACCCGGCAAAACGTATTCCTTATTGGTCAATCAAGTCAGAAGAACTTGAAAGGTGTTGCCTTTTGTGATGATCAGACAGATTGTACCTTGAATCTAAAACCACAAGTTTCCTGCATTCCAACTAATTCTGAAGGGGTGAGGTCAGAAATATATTCCCAGCTTTCCCTTTCCTCGGTGTGGAAGTGTTGGAATATGCATGTGAACCACACAGCATTTTCAGTTTGAATTACCTATCAACATCAAAAATTTCAGAGATTAATCAAATCCAAAATTACAGCTTCTCTTAAACAAACAAACAAGCAGACAAACCCAAGTTTCTATTTCTCATTTTGTATAAATCAGGTAGAAATGAGTAGACATTTATTCTCTTCATCAGTTTGTGTTCCAAAGTGAAGGGTTTGCCCATGATTTAACTATTGTAGACCAATGGAGGGGGAGGTGATTGCCATCAAAAAGACAATTGGTTGCTTACATTTCCCCAGAGTGAAGTTTGGAAGCACTAAGAGGTGGTCAGGAGACAGAGGTTCTGGGGGCTGATGTGGGCTTTGTTGGGCTTTTACAGTCAAAGACAAAGCAGGACTAGCTAGTCTGAATGATTGCAGTGGTTCAAAGGTGTAGGAGCGATTAAGGCAAGATAATAGAGGCCTAGAGCAGGATAGCTTGGTGTTTGGGCTCAACAGAGCTGTTTGGGTGGTAGGGATTTGGGACTGGTTAATCTGCATATGAACAGAACTAGTTCTGAGTGTTAACTGTGTGTGTAGCAATAGTTCTGGGGTCAGCTGTCTTTGCAAAGCCAGCAAGGCCAGAGTGGGAAGCAGCAGAGCATAGCATCTTCTGATGTTTGATGGACAGAGCTCAGGTCTCTCTGACCTCTCACTAGCTAGTGATCCAATGCCAACGAGGCAGAACAGTCTGGCTAGATGACCAATGAGGGGCAGATTCCTTTGGGCAATAGCTGTTGTTGGGCAATGCCATCCACAGCATTACTCAGACCTTTGGTTTTTGTCTTTCTTGATTGGAATTGGTACTCAGAATCACATCTTTTGCCAGTATTGGAGCCTCTAGAGAAGGAAGGAGTCAGCACTTGAAGACTTTGCTCAAAGAATGACGCTGTGCCCAGATGCCACCCACCTCAAAACACGTCTCACCATCCTCAGAAACATGCATTTGCAGACATGTTAGATAGTGGAAACCGGGAGAGATACAATCATTCCTTCCTTGATTTTTATTCTAATAGAGTGAGAAAAGTCATGCTGTTTAGCAGGTGCACACAAGGACACAGTTCAAATCCCAGTTCTTGTCACATCTCAATATTGTGCAATTTACTTAACTTTTTTTTAGTTTGTTCATTAACTCTTCAATTACAGCAATAATACCTAAGTGGGCTGCTTGAGGGTTAACCTTGGCAATGGGAAAGCTCCTATAAAAACTGGTAAGAAATAAGCACATCTTGAACAAATACAACTATAAAGTTCTTTTGAGAGGCACAAAAAAAAAAAAAACCTTGAATAGCCAGAGCAGCATAGATTTGTCTCTACAGTCCCAATAGCATTTTGACTCCATGTAAACTTTGTAAACAATATGAGCATGAACCTATTTGTAAGGCCAGACTCAATATCATTCAAGGACTTCTAGTCATTAGAATATAAAATCATCCATTTAGCCCTGTGATTTCTGAACTTGTCTACAACAAAAAAGACTGAAGGAGCAGGGGCAAAAATAGGGACATCTCTTGTTCCTCTTCTATTTGTCTGAGTTTTTATGGGACCGCGTCTGAGGAGGGAATCTAGTACTGAGAGCATCAGACAAGTCATCCCTTCAGCCCTTGCAAATGTGGGACTGTACTTAATTTGCTGAAAGAAAGATAAAGAGATTGAACATCTTTTGTTTTATACATTGTAGAGCAATTCTTATCGGCTACTCCCAAAGAATCATGACTCTTTGCTAAGTCCAAGGAGACCCTGTAATTTAAAATCAATGCTTCAGATAAAGCCGCAGCGCCAGCAGTATTTTGCATAGCTAGCTACTCTATAATATAGACGCTTAGAATACACAAGCCTCTGGGCTGGGGCTGGGGTGGTAGAGTACCTGCCTAGTGTGCAAAAGGCACTGGATTTAATCTTATGAAAGAAAAATTAAAAGAAAACTAAGAACATCCAGCACTTACTTCATGCGTGTGGGTCTACAGCTTGGTTGTGCTTTTTCTGCCAGAGCTCCGTGCTCCACGCACTGTAAGCAAACCGTGTTCAGGTTTCTCCCACATATCTCATTTGGGTTAGCCACTCCCTGGAGCATCCTCCTTCTTGTCATGGATCATCTAAAAATGAGAAGAAGAGGAAATACATGGGACCTCTTATGTTTTGACTTGACGCCAGCTCACACAGTTTGTGAGATAAATCCAATCAAACGACTGAGCCCAAAGTACACTCTGCCTCCAGAAGAAGCTCTGCCAATCATCTGATCTAATACAGCCAACACAGGGACTATTGGGTTTAAATTAAAGACTCTTAGTTTTTTTTTTTAAGTGTTATTCAAATTACATGTTCTTTGTTGAGACATTTCTAAGGATGGTGAGAATTGGACTCAGGCTTGTTTCGAATTCCCAGTAGAATTCAAAAGTGCTCATTAAAATGCCACCTGTAAAGTACTTTTCACAGTCGCTTCACCAGGGACAATTACAGCACACTGGCCTGTGAATCCACAAGCTGAGTATTCTGAATAAACATTACTTTGCTGCTGGTGGCTTTGGGACACTCCAAAGCTACCAGGCCTGGAGTGGACACTGCTGAGGCCGACCCTCAGAGAATGGGATCACAGAAAGACCATGATTGGGTTGGGGGAGCTTTGTGAAAATGTTGGCTGTGTGCTATGGTTTGCCCTCTTAAAATTTGCTCTTGTTTAAGAAAATTCATTGTTTGAAAGAATCTGCAAGAAAGCATTATTTTATAAGTTTAACTTAAAAAGCATATGTGTACACATGCATATCTATCTATCTATCTATCTATCTATCTATTTATCAATCATCTATCTGTAATTGAGTTATACCAGTATGTCAGATGGAGTGATGATACTTCCCCCAAGAGTCATGCACTAACAAAAATTCTAGTGCCAGACATGGAAATTTTTCCCTTGAGGTTTTGGTCGGGAAAATATAAGTGTTTCCCAAAAGAAAACATGGGCTATTGCCATCGCTCTTGGTTGCCTTCCGGAACCTGAAGTAAGATGCTAACCCATTGCTGGAAATATTACAGACTGCACATATAGGACCCAGGGAATGAAGCTGAGACTGACCTGGAAACCTCCTCCACAAGGACCCTTTCTCATAGTATCTGAGATGCCAATGTAAATGATCACACCCAGGTGTAAAGCAGCAATGACTGAATCAGCAAGAAATCCTCACTGGAGCAATAGAGGCACTTTTATCTTAGAGGTAACCAGGGTAAGTTGTCTAATTGGACATAAGCCCTACTGTGGTAGTTAGAATCTAATTGGCCCCCATAGGTTATAGGGAGTGGCACTATTAAGAGGTGTGATCTTGTTAGAGTAGGTGTGGCCTTGTTAGAGGAAGCGTGTCTCAGTTCACTTCCTGCTGCCTGAATATCAAGATGTAGAACTCTCTGCTCCTTCTCAGCACCATGTCTTCCTGCATGCCACTTACCATGATGACAAGGGACTAAACCTCTAAACTGTAAGCCTGCCCCAATTAAATATTCTCCTTTATCAGAGTTGCTGTGGTCATGGTGTCTCTTCACAGCAACAGAAAGCCTAACAAAGACACGGACTCAGTAGGTGGGAATTCATGTCTGCTATTGTAAGCCTAGCCACGGTTTGAGAGGTCATAGACCTGAGAGAAGAACCTACTACTCCTGCCATTTTCCTAAACCAATATATTTCTAATCGAATCCTACACACATAGACCCACAGGTAAGGGTGCTTCTCATCCTTCATCAAAGAGACTGCTTTTTGTAGGAGATGGAGAGCAAGTCAAAATTAGGTAAATAAGGAATCGTGGGCTGACCTGATCTTGTACGTATCTTAGGTATGCAGCCCTAGCCATTCACATGCGCCATGTCCCTGCCGTGTCTGGAAAACTGTTCGCTGCAAATAGCCACTGCCTTTGGCCCTTACAATCATTCTGTCCCCTCTTCCATAACAGTTCCTCAGTCTTTCAGGGAGAGGTGTGATATAGATAGCTCGTTCAGGTATGAGCACTCCTCAATGTCTTATTGTTTGCACACTGAGCAGTTGTGAGTCTCGATATTAACTGATATTAATTGGAAAGAAAAAAAGCTCCTCTGATAAGACTTAAAGGCTCATAAATTTATGGGTATAAAGATAAGTATTTAGAGGGCAGTTTAATACTCTGTCTATTTAGTAGAGTCATAGTGGTATGTTTTCCTCTGAGTCTTGTGACATAACCAACCAGAGATTCTTAGCTCATTGGACAGTACCAGGCATGAGTTACATCTTTGAAACAGGCCTTAAATCTCATCAGAATATGGTTGGTTACTCTAAGGACACTTGTTCTACTGGCACTGCACTAACTGGACAGGTCTTTCCAGGCTGGTTCATGCTGGATTTGACCTCTCATGAGGTTACCGTAGCTGTGGCATTTAGTGGCGGAACCTCTGGGAGGTGATTTGGCTCAAAGTCAATTTAATTCTGGTGGCTTTGTAAGGAGAGATTGAGACCAAGGAATACATGCACGCACACATCCTATCTTCTGCCACATGCTTCCCTGCAGCATCTGAAGACTCTGTCAGCAAGGAAACCAACCCTTGATGCAGCCCCTTGACCTGGAGAATCCAGGACCATGAACTAAAATAAACTTCTCTTATGTAGAAATCACCCAACCCCTGGTATTATGTTATTGGCCATAAAAAACATACCAATACTCTATCTAGGTCTTGTTTAGCAATTTAGTACCAATTCTTTTTTCTTTTTTCTTTCTTTCTTTTTTCTTTTTTTTTCTGACTCTCCATTGCTCTTGAGAAACTGCAACTCTGCATTTATTTTCTAGGAAGCCCAGCTGAAAGTCCAGAGTCCAGAGCACAGCAGACTGTGTTTCTTCCCAACTGGGCAAATACTCTGCAGGCAGGCATCCTCCAACTGCATTGCGGACAGGTGCACTCTACCATCTAGGCCGTGCCACCCGCACAGTGGACAGGGATGGATTACTTGCAAATATGCAGGAGGGGACGTGGGTGGAGATTGGATTCCTGGTTCCCAGGGCTGGCAATGCCGCTTGTCCTGTTTCCTCATCTGTGAAATGGAGATAATAATAACTGCTCCAGTTTCTCACATGTGAAGACAAAACGAGAAAAGCATGTGGCAAAATAAGAAACACTATTCAAATGCAGACAGTTTTAGACTCTTTGATTGCTCTCTGAATTAATAATAGCCCCGTGGAGTTTGTGTAAGGCCTCCGTTTTCAGAGTGTTCCCACTTGCTTTGTCTTTTTTCCTTTGCGCCGTAGCTCTCAATGTTTCAGGAGATCCCAGGGGTCGAAAAGGTCAGAGGGCTTGCCCAGGGCCATCTTGTAAGAAACGGAGCTGGGAGAGCAGCCCAGATTTCCCAGTGTTGGCTCTGTGCTTCATTGATCAGAATCTACTGCTTCCGCTTCTCCGTCGAAGCCACCAAAGCTCCCTTGATAAAGTATTTGCGGGGTCAGTGCTGCTAGTGGCTGCAGGGTAGACACGGTGCTTGCAACCACCATATGGGAATGTGAACATAAGGCTAAGGAAAGTAACTCCTGAGCCTCTCCATGAATGATGGATGGGCATGATCAAACCCCTTGGTCATCTTCAGGTTCTTCTCCGTGTCTTCTTAAGAAGGTAGGAAGATGGCCATCTTCTCAGAAGTCAAATGAGGACTTACTAGCTTCTTGGCAATGGGAAGACTCTTCAAGAATACAGAACTATCTAATTCCTTACAGTGGAAAGAAACTTAGAGGTATTTCTATTCCAGCTCTCTCATTTTATAAGAGTAAAATGCAGGGCTGAAGAAGGATAGAAGATTGTTCATGGCGAGAGACCAGGTTTCAGGTTATTGTAGATCTGAGGGTCTGTTCTTAGCTCTACCACTTGCTGTTTGAGGACAGGAGGATTCACTGAGGTAAATATGTTTTTAGTATTGCCAGGCACCACAACTAGAATGGGGTCTAAATCAGTCATTGTGTTTGGTTGCCAACAGTTCAGTTAACGCATGTTTACAGGAAAGGTCTTTAAGATTAGTTACTAGGAGCTTCTTTCCGGGGGTTTAGTCAAATATGCAGGCTACAGAGAAAGGAGCGGAGTGCACACGTGTGGCCAGCCCGCTCCAGGATCATTAAATCACCACCGAGGGCCTCTGCCAGCAGCAGCCTCTTCAAAATAAGTCAGGATATTCTCAGCAAATGTCTTCTAGGTGGCACCCATTACCAAGAATCCTTTTCATCTAAACCCAGATTTCAGAAAGGTCACATGGCTATGCTGTAGTTACAAGGGAGTCTAGGAAGGCTATTTCTGAAATTCTTTAGGGGAAAGGAGAGCCACTCATGATGTGGAACATTCCAGTACATAGGAAGAATTTCCAGAATATGATGGGAACTTTAAAAATAAGCATAGACATTTTCTGTGTTTCCTTTGTGCTTGTCCCTTTTTATGTGTGCATGGTATACTAAGTCACTTTCTTATGCCACACATGTCCCAGTCCAGCCGGCCTGCATAGTGGCCCGGCTAACTTTATTTAATGCACCAATTGCTTTGAACCTATGTAGGGTTGAGCCTTCACATTCTCTCTCACACCTGCACTACAAACCCCAACACTAGGCTGCAAAAATTTCCCCTCCTAGTAATTTTGTTTTTGCAACGTGACTCTTCACAACTCCATGGTATTCTAGAATATGGATGTGTCAAAATTTACACAACCAATTCCAGGGTGTGCCTGAAAGCTGGGAGATGCTTTCCCCTTGAAGTTACATATGACTCAGCAATGCAGACTCTTGTGCAGTGAAAGAAACCCTTCAGTTTGTTTTCCTGTAATGGGAGGGCTAGCTCAGAAGGACTTTAAAGCCTCTTGGCAAATCTTGCCAAGTTGAGTACCACTATTGGGATATGAGTTTTGTCTTCCCAACCTCTGTGGAAAGAGGTAAGTAATTATACTTGTGCAAACACTGAGAATGCTAGTCTTAATCTTTACTAACTTTATAGTGGAAAATGTCTCTCATTATTTTGATGCAATATTTCTGCTATTAGTGATATAGAAATTTATTCTAATTACATTTTATTAACAGAAATGTATAATTATGTAGTCAAATTCATATTTTTTCTTTTTCAGCATTTATGTTTAGTAGGCTCTCCCTCTACTGAGAGCCATCTTTTTGAAAAGCTAAGCTTCTGCTGGTGTATATTTATTACATAAAATAGTGTTTTTTCATTTATGACATTTTCGTAGGTAAATAAAAGGTACTTTAATTCTATTTAGCATTTCTCTTGTTGACTACACTCATTCTCCTCCACCTCCCACTGGTCCCCATTCTTGTCCTTAATTATCACACTCTACTTTCATTTTCTTTTTCCTAGATTCATTACAAAAGAAAACATGCAGTACTACTTGTCTTTCTCTGTCTGGCTTGTTTTGCTTAACATGGTGATCTACAGTTCCATCCAATGTGCTGTAGACAGCAGGATTTGTTTTGCTTAACATGATGATCTACAGTTCCACCCAATGTCTTGTGGACAGCAGGATTTTGTTCTTTTTGTCTGAATAATGCTCCATTTGTCCATGTCACATTTTTGTTACCCTTTTCTACTGTCTTATCTGTCTTATATGCTCTTTCACATATGTTTAAAATATACACAAGTGTTCGTTCATCCGGAATATTTTTTCCAGCTGTGCTATCAACTACCTTCCCTGTTTTTCTTACCATCATTTATGAAACACACAGCAGTCTTCATAACCCTCAACTGTTCTCCATGACACACAACCCAGGCTACTTTTCATGTCTGATGTCCCATTACCTTATATTCGCTTCACCCATTTTACAAAGAAAATGGAAGCCATAGGGCGGTGTATCTGCCTCAAGGTACAAAAGAGTCCACATCATCTCTTTCCCCCTTTCCTCTCTTGTCACCATGATTTATTTCTTGGTCTGTGTTCTGGATCTCATTGCCTACCACCCCCTTCCATCAGGAACATCTCACTCTGTCCTTCAGCTGCTCCTTCCCTGGTTATCTTTCAAGCTCATCCCTTGTACTCCAGTCACCCCCACAACATACCTCAAACCATCTGACTCCATGTTAATTTGAGCCATGACATCTGCTGCAGGCTGACTTGCGTCCCCTCCCAAATGTGTGCTACAGGCCCAAGCCCGGGTGCCTTAGAATATCTGTGGTTGGAGGTAGAGTCATTGGAGGGATGAAGAAGAAGAAGAAGAAGAAGAAGAAGAAGAAGAAGAAGAAGAAGAAGAAGAAGAAAAGAAGAAGATTTGGACATAGATGCACAGAGGGAGACTAAGAGAGGCCAAAGGCAAAAGACAGCATTCCATAAGCCAAGTAGAGGGGCTTCAGAAGCCTGCAGAAGAAGCCTTACAGAACGTGAGACAGTGAATTTCCACTCTGCAGGCACTCAGTCTGTGGTGCCTAGTTGTGGCAGCCCTAGAGAGATAATGCATCTAATTGCCCCCTTTTCAAATTTCTCTTTTTTAAAAGAGAGAGAAAAATTCTATTCACTCTGGTAACTAGGAAAAAAGGTCATACATAGACTGAAAGGGAAACGTCTTTGGGGAATTTCTCTAAGTTGAATTGCAAAGGAGAAAAGCTGAGAGAGGCTGCATAAAGCCCATGCTATACAGCTTATGGGCAGGGCATGGGCTCTGAGGAGAGGGACGATCACAAACCCCACCTACTTGGTCTCCCTGGAACAAGCAGAGTTTGAGGAAGGCTTGAGTGTTGGGCAAATTAAAAGACGCCAAAGATTCCAGTTCTTCACTGCTCTTCCTAGTCCGTTTCTTTCCAACTCCATCCCTATTCTTTCTCTGGGCACTTAGATTTAATAAAAGTGATTTGGATATGTTCTCTAGCACAGGGAGTCTTGGAGAAAGAAATTTTCTCCCTTAGGCTATAAGGGGCTGGGCTTTCTCTGCAGAGGTGGCATCAGCTATGAGGAGAGAGAGGGCCCCTTGTGGCACCAGCCTCCTGGTCCATATGTTCCAACTCAGCTTACCCAATGTCTGCATTAAGATTCAGGAGCTGAGCCAGATTAAACAGTAGACTGTTATCTCCCCTGTATTTTCTGTTCATATTTTTTTCTGGCATAAGTATTTCTTCAGTTTCTGATAGGGAAAAATGATGGTTCACAGACAGAATTCGGATGCTCTGGCTATGATAACATCCCAAGAAACCTTTTATAGTAAATTTACCCTTCAAACTCAAACAAAGGACATTACCAACCATATGTACCCAAGATGAAGCTTCAACAGTTGGGCAATCTTGTTTTACCTATTCTATGATTGTGGAGTTATTTTTTAATTTACAAATGGTCTCAAAGTAAAATCTATAGCACATAGTCTATTTGATGAAACATAGTTTGTATCAATATCTCTTGTTGTTAACACTACTTGAAAATGGTTTTGCCTTCTCGCTTGCTTTTTGTGAGTATTTGCTTTTCCCAGTGGCATGTCCTGGAGACCATAACATAGATGTGCACACCTGGACTTCTTTCCAGAGCTTCACTGTACCCCTACTATGTGTAGCTGCATCATAGTTAGACCAGTCAGACTCCTGTTGGGGATCTACCTCCTCTTTTTAATTTAGGGTCTCACTGTTTAGTCCTGGTTGGCTTGGAAGTTGCTATGATGAGCAGGCTAGCTTTGACCTTATAGTAATCCTCCTGTTCCTGTCGCTCAAGTGCTGGGTCTTAAGCGTGTGTGACCACATAACACTCTCTTTAAAATATGAACAATTATATGATTCCTTTGTCTATGTTCTTTCAGTCCTTTCATGCAGTTGCCCATTCATGTTTGAGATGGATTCTGTATTAGCCAAAATTCTCCAAAACAAGAGAACCAATAGAACGTGTGTGTGTGTGTGTGTGTGTGTGTGTGTGTGTGTGTAAAAAGGGATTTATCAGGTTGGCGTCTAGCATATGGTCCATTTGGGTATTACACCAATGGCTGCCTCACACTAGTGGAGTGGCCGAAAATTCTGTAGTTGTTCAGTTCCTGAGGCTGGAAGTCTCAGCAGTCCTACTTAGATACTGAAGGCCTGAAGGTTTCCTAGAGGGCTTCTGTCTTCAGTCTATAATGGAA
Organism: Microtus oregoni; assembly: GCF_018167655.1. NCBI lineage: Eukaryota > Metazoa > Chordata > Mammalia > Rodentia > Cricetidae > Microtus > Microtus oregoni. The sequence continues at coordinate 21,128,958 of NW_024543075.1, read as the reverse complement.
GCCAGAAGTTGATTTTAACATTGGGGAAGGAGTGCTATAGCAACAGGGTGGACAAAGAGATCAACTTGCCAGAGAAAATGAGCGCAGGGAGGGAGAAAGTTTGCTTCTGCTGTATCCTTTTGTCTGAATTGTTGCCAGAAGGAGTGGGCCAGATTTAGGGTGAGTCTTCCTGCTTCAGATAGTTTGATCAAGAAAATCTCTCACAGGACTGCCTGGAAGTTTCTGTTTTAGCTGATTTAAGATGGATGCACACATACAAACACACATACACACACACACACACACACACACACAAGCTTGTTGATTCTATTTACTATTGCTGATCACTTGGGATTGGATAACCAAAATATAAATGTCTCAATTAACGTATGTTAATTATACACAACATTGGGTTTCATTTTGACATTTTTATACACAAACACGAAGTGTCTTGATACTATTCATCTTGTTGTTATCCTCCCATGCCGTCTTTCCCTCCCCAGAGTGTCCTTCTTTTGAACTCACCTGCCTTCTACCTCCACGCCCTTCATGTGTCTTTTGTTTATTTTCTCCCATGAGATGTAGTAGGGTTGCTTACAAGAGCAGGGGTAAAATGTTTGTTTGTAGAAGAATGGACACCTTACCATTGGGTGTACCACTGAATAAAATGTCTCTCTCTCCAATCAACCATAAGTCCATATAAATTCAAAGAAAAAGCTGGGGTGTCACGAACACCCCCTCACTTCCATGGCAGGTTTTTGGTGGGCTGTCATGTGCAATGCAAATATTAAAAGAAATATTTTATTGGGGACTGAAGAGATAACTCAGTAGTTAAGAGGACTTGTTACTCTTGTAGTGGACCAGGTTTGGTCCCCAGCACCCACATAACCATCCACAACTTCCTTTTAAGGGGATCTGATACCATCTTGTGGCATTTGTGGGGACCAGGTGCATATGGTGCACATACATATTTGCAAGCAAAATACTCATGGGCATAAAAACCCAAATAAGGAAGTCTAAAATCATTTTAATTGTTTGGTAATTTTATATACGCTTAAAATGTCTTTTGATCAAATCAACACCCCATTCCCTCCCTTGAAATTCCTCCCATCTTTCTTTCCAGTTTTATGTCTTCTTCATTTTTTTTTTTAAAAAACTCATTGAGTCCACTTAGTGCTGCCAGTATCAACATGGGAATGAATGGGGCCATGTCTTAGAGCCTGGGTAGCCTCTCAGCAGCCACATCCCAGAAGACAACTGACTCTCTCTCTGGTTGTCATCAATTGTAGTTAGCTCCTCCCCAGCTAGGTGTGGGATTTCCTGACCACTTTCCCCTCCTTGCTGGGATTTTTTTCTGGCTTGACCTTGTGCAGGTCCTGTGTATTTTGTCATTGTCACTTCTAGCTCACATGGAGAACTGCCCTGTGGTGTCGGGAAAGCAATACTTTGTGGTAGTCTTCTACTGCCTCTGGCTCCTACTATCTTTGTGCCCCCTTTTCTGAGAGATATCTGCGAGAAACTTCTCTATACAGTGGAAGATAATTAATACAAAGACCCACACTGACCAGTGTGCAAAGGGTAAGAGACTGTGGAGTCCAGTTCTAAACAGGACATCTGCATCACACACCCTGGCTTCAAGGCTCAGTGATCGTGTACAGATCTTATACAAATACAGTTAACCACAACTATTCTGAGTTGAAGAGTGCAAAGGTCATGTTATGCCTGGAAGTTAGCATCCCACACCACTGTCTGTGGGATTTTATATTATTTTTGTCTTTTATAACATCCCTTGAGTCTTGAATGGGGGACCTATTTGTCCCACTTATGCCAGGGTGTCCAAGTACCACTAATTTGGAGTATTTCCACATTACAAGTCTCTGTAATGGCTAACTACTAAAAAAAGAACCATTTCTGACTAAAGCTCACAGCAGCATGAATGTATTGGCATAGTCATCTTTATGTAAAAGGCAACTGGATGAGGACATTGTGTCATTTAGTAAGCGGTCCCCCCACTGGCGCCTATGACCTCCTCAGCCATGGACTTCCGACTGGACTTAGAGTACCAGATGTGAACTCCTCCCATGGAGCAGGCATCAAGTCCAAACAGAAAGTTGTTGGTTACCCCATAACAGACAGGCCGCTCTGACACCACTGGGCTTACTGTGCCTGGTTACTTAGTGTCGCTGTGCACAGGATCTGCATCCAGTTATGACAATTCTACTACAGCAGCTTGCATAGCATCTTCTGGGACTGTGAGAGCTACCCTGGAATTGGAAGGTGTTAGCCAAATTCCAACTTGATTTCTGTACTAAGGTATTTAGCACCTTCAGCAATAAGGTCTTCCCATCTATTCCTGGCATGCAGGCAAGCAGATACAGTTGCTGGTATTGTTTTGGCGACTTCATGGGTCTTCCTGACCAAAAATATAGGGAGATAGCCCACCACTGGGGTTTTTGATTAATAACTCGTGGCTCCTGAGAGGAGCTCTTTCTACTCATGCAAGGCTCAAATTATTTTTTGAAAATATTTTAAAAAAAGTTTTATCCTGGGGCTGAAGAGATGGCTCAGGGGTTAAGAGCACTGGCTGTTCTTCCAGAGGTCCTCAGTTCAATTCCCAGCAACCACATGGTGGCTCACAACCATCTGTAATGAGATCTGGCGCCCTCTTCTGGCGTGCGGACATAGATGGAGGCAGAATGTTATATACATAATAAATAAATAAAAAGTCTGTTTAAAAAAGTTTTATCCTTTGACTAACTTAGCAAGTATCAAAATTTCTTATGACTTAGAAAATGTCATTAGTTTTGGCTGATTCTATTTCCCATGCCTTATCAAATTCTTATTTAAAGACCAACCAACCAACCAAACAACCAACCAAACAAACAACCAAACCACAGCAAAAGAAATAGAGAAATGAAGTTCTCTATTTCAAGTTGATCTTTTCATGCGTTCTCCATGATAGCTGTCTTATGATTTCCCCAAAGATCTTTACTGCATCAGCTAACCCTCCTGTGGGTAGTATGGGTCAGTATCAATCTATTTTAACAAAGCAAGGAATTGTTTCAGATTGAACAATGGGACATGAAAAGATATTTTTTGGGAGAGTTTTAATGAATGTATCTATGCAAGAGTAATTTGCACATAACGTTATTTCTAAATGCATCAAGTTAAATGACCATAATTTGCTAGAAACAAAGACCTTGCTGCCCTAGCACATGATTGGATTTGGGGACACGATGACGGAGAAGATCTAGCATGCTTTAAGCACCTTAAAGATCAGAAAGAGAAGACTAGGATGGCGTGTAACTCATGCATGCATAACTGGAATCCCGAGCCATGTGGGAAAGTATGAATAAAATTACATGAAGCCATCCATCTCTCTATGTTTGACCTCTGCTTTGGGTTTTTCTGACTGAATTAAAAATACAAATGTTTAGTATGAGAACAATACAGATCAGAGATGTAGAAAGACTCCGAATCACTATATGGTGACTATACCTGAAGAAAAACACAAGTTTAATGATAACTTGTTAGCATAAAATTAGAACTTTATGCATGTAAAAATGCAGTATAAATATATAAGTAAAATTAAAAACTAAATAGTCATCTTTGAAAAATATCTGCGACATACATAAAAAAATAATTAAATTTCTTTATATTTGAAGTACATCAACAAACAAGAAAAGGCAAAGAATTCAACAGAAAAATATTAATTACCTAATATTAAAAGTTCATAAACATGACAAATGGATTAGTTTTGGAAGACTGGAAGCAAATATAAATTTAAGAAGTGAGGTAACATTTTAAGGATATAACTCTAAGCATAAAGTGGTATGATATGAGACTTGTGTAATTTCAAGTTTAAAACATTTGTTGTTTGCAGTGGTGGGGGTTAAATCTACAGCCTTACACATGCTAGACAAATGCACTCTTGCTGAGTTCTATCCCAAGCTGTTTTAGAAAGCTTTATATTGGAAATAGGGTATCTTCGTTTGCTTTCCTATTGTTATGATAAAACACCTACCAAAAGCAACTTTAGAAGAAAAAGGTTTATGTCAATGTATGGTCTATATTCCTTCAGTAAGGGAAGTCAGGGCAGGAACTCAAGGCAGGAGCGTAAGGATAGGAACTGATGCTGAGGGCCTGGCTTGTTCCTCAGGTCTTGTTCAGCCTGCTTTCCTATAGCAGCCAGGACCACCTGCCCAGAGGCGGCACCTCCTAGAGTAGGATAGATCCTTTCACACCAGTCATCAATCAAGAAAATATCCCACAGACTAGCCCAAAGACCAATCCAAAGGAGGCAATTTGTCAACTAGATGCCCTCTTCTCAGATGACCCCAGCTGCCTCAATCTGACAATCAACCGACGAGTGCTCAGGGGTCTCATGGCACTGCTTAGCCTGGCCTAAAATGTTCAATCCTGCCTCAGCTTCCTAAGCAGATGGGGTTATAGGCTTGGGCCAGCAGGTTTTAAAAACAGCGAAGTACCTCAGTTCTATCCTGCCTTCTGTGCTTCTGTTTTCTGTGGGACTGGGGATTACCCAGGGGATTTCATGGTAGACTAAGCTGTATCCCCAGCTCTCGCCTTTCTGTTGTGAGTAATTATCTCTGAGTTGTGGGATTATGGGTACTTTTCTTTCTATTTAGCCTTATGTAAACTGTTTTCTACAATAAATATTAATTTCATTGGAAATAGAGCAACCGGTTATGTATGTTCTCTCGTTTTAATTAATAGAATCCAGTGCTAGCATCGCTGTTCCTAGCCGGTTATTCTCAGGCTCACACAGTAGAAATACAAATAAATTTAATATTTCCCCAAAGCAATTTGTTAGGGAAGCAGTCTTTAAAGATGACATACTTTTCACATCCATGATTCATATTCTCTCTCTCTCTGGAAATAGTCTTACTATGTATCCCTGGAAGGCTTGGAACTCACTATGTAGACCAAGCCAGCCTTGACCTCACAGAATTCACCCTTTCTCTGTCTACAAGTGCTAGGACAAAACACTTGTGGTATTGTGTATGCCCAGCTTCTCAATGCCATTTTATTAAACAAATCTTAAATTATATGAAGGTATGAGGCATAGACCCAATCATATTTACGTCAGTGCTGATGTTTGGATTGACATTGTGCATCAGAGTAAGAATATATAGCAATTAAGAGGATTCTGTAGAGTGATTTTAGATCACCTCAGAAAAGTCAACCATGATCAAATGCACTCCAGGAACACCCCACTCCAGGAACACCTGTGGAACAGAGGTAGAACATATTTTTAGTGGCAGGGTTTTCTGACTTTGGCGGCATATGTGCATTGTCATGGTTCAATAAGCAGTGTTTATTTTTGTCTCAGTGTTTCTGTGTGCCTCTTCTGTAGCAGTGCTTGGAGGAGTCAGGCTTGGAAGCGCTGTTGTCCAGAGTCCCTGGAATGGTCCCGCAGAGGAGCCTTTCACGGCACAGTGAAGAGTTCACAACACCCATCAAATGATAACGCAGACTACAGAAGACCAGGTACAGTGACGTCCCGTTAATGGAAAACTGAGTGCACAGAAAAGAGACTGGATGAGAACATTAGCTGCCAAATATTAAAAGTGGCTACTTCTGGGGTAATGGGAAGTGGGTAATTTTTATTCTTTTCTTGGCTTGCACACATTGAATAAGATTTCACAATGAACATATATTACCAATGAAATAAGGAAAATGATAAAAGTTATAAAATGATGCGGAAGGGTATGTAATGTATTGTTCAGCTGTGTTCCCTGGAAAGAGGAGATTGTAAGCAGTGTGTTTATTGCAATTTCTCTTTACAAATGCTTACTCTTATGGACAGCTGTGCAGAAATGGGGTCGATACACCAGCATATTAAGTTATCTGGGAGCATAGATAGTTTTCAAGACATTTGAGGGAGAGGATATATTAATTTTTTTTCCTACAATGAATATTTCATATATTTTAGTTAAATATAAACATAAATATTTCTGGAAGTATGTAAATAGAACAAGAAGCACACATCACCTACTCTTTTCTTTCCTTTCTCTTTTGAATAATATTTTTTTGAGAATTTGACCTATGTATACAACGTATTTTTATAGTATTTACCTCAACTTCCCCTCTCTGACTCTTCATGTAGCTACCTCCATCATGCCTCCTCCCAACTTTATGTGCTCTTTAAAAAAAATAAAGCCCACTAAGCCTAACTAGGGTGACTGGTACATGCATTGGTGTACATGCATGGGTGTGGAGCTGTCTACCAGAGCATGGGCAACCTCCCAGGGGCGGTGACCCTGGAGAAAACCAACCCTCCCTCCCTCTGCAGCCCAGCTTGGCCTAGCTCTGGGACTCTCGGTATATGCTGCTGCTCTGGACAACATGTATTATTTTCTTTTTGGACTCTACAAATAAAATGTAAACTTCTTTTCATCTTCAAGGGTGTTCTTCCAAAGCAGAGTACAGGCATCCAGGGAGCGAGGGAGAAATTATATTGACTGGTTGGCATGCTATGCTAGTATCCATATTGATTTTTCTCACTTTAAATCTATGTTTTTGCGTGTATAATAATGTTCATACTACATTAATAGTTCTGACTGTGTAGAATTAATAAATATATGTATTTATACTAGAAAAGTAATATCTATATTCTTACATATGATTTAAAAATCTTTATTAACTATAAATTTGAATCACTGAAATACTAGCAAATGCCATCTTTGCCTATATTGCCAGTCTTCTAGAAGGTTCTCTTTTGACCATATGAATTCACTCCAGTCACCTGTCAGCTCTTGTCTTCTCTCTGGATTTGCTGATCACAGAATTGGCAGGTTCCAGCTTTCCTTTCTTTCCATTAGCAATGGAGGAGTGATCCCCTTACCCCGCATCCTCTCCAGCATAAGTACTTATCAATGTTTTTGATCCTGAACAGTTTTATAGGTGTGAGATGGAATCTCAGCATTGTTTTGATTTGCATTTCTCTGATGGCTAAGGATGTTTGCATTTCCTTAAGTGACTTTCAGTCATTTGAGATCCATCTGTTGAGAGTTCTCTGTTTGGGTCTGTACCTCATCTTTTATTAGATTATTTGTTCTTTTGATGACCAATTTCTTGAGTTCTTTGTATATTTCCGAGATCAGACCTCTGTCTTATGTGGAGTTAGAGAAGATGTTTTTCCATTTTGTAGGCTATCATTTTGTCTTGTTGACTGTGTCCTTTGCTTTACAGAAACTTCTCAGTTTCAGGAGGTCCCATTAATTAATTGTCACTCTCAGGGTCTGTGCTACTGGGGTTATATTTAGGAAGTGGTGTCCTGTGCCCATGCCTTGAAGGCTACTTCCCACTTTCTCTCCTATTAGGATCAGTGGGGTTGTTTTTATGTTGAGGTCTTTGATCTATTTGGACTTGAGTTTTGAACATGGTGATAGATATGGATCTATTTGCATTCTTCTACATGTTGATATCCAAATATGCTGGCACTATTTGTTGAATATGCTTCCTTTTTTCCATTTTATATTTTTAGCTTCTTTGTCAAAAATCAGTTATTTATAGGTGTGCGGATTTATATTCGGTTCTTTGGTTCGATTCTATTGGTCTTCTTGTCTGCTTTTATGTCAATACCAGGCTGGTTTTATTACTGTAGCTCTATAGCTGAGTTTGAAGTCAGGGATTGTGATGCCTCCAGAAGTTCTTTTATTGTACAGGATTGTTTTGACTATCCTGGGTTTTTGTTTTTACATGTGAAGCTGAGTATTGTTCTTTTAAGTTCTGTGAAGAGTTTTGCTGGGATTTTGATGAGCATTGCTTGAATCTGTAGACTGCTTTTGGTAAGATTGCCATTTTCACTTGTGTTGATTCTATTTACCGAAGAGCATGGGAATCTTTCTATTTTCTGGTGTCTTCTTCAATTTCTTTCTTCAAAGATTTAAAGTTCTTGTCATACAGGTCTTTCACTAGTTTGGTTAGAGTTACCCCAAGATATTTTATGTTATTTGTAGCTATTGTGAAGGGTGATGTTTCTCTGATTTCTTTCTCAGTCCGTTTATCATCTGTGTAAAGGAGGGATACTAATTTTTTGAGTTAATCTTGTATTCTGCTACATTACTGAAGGTGTTTATTAGTTGTAGAAGTTCCCTGGTAGAATTTTTGGGGTCACGTATGTATACTATCAGAAAATAGTGAGAGATTGACTTCTTTTCTGATTTGTGTTCTCTTGATCTTCTTTTGTTTCCTTATTGCTCTAGTTAGAACTTCAGATATGATATTGAATAGATATGTGGAGTGGACAACATTGTCTAGTTCCTAATTTCAGTGGAATCATTTTGAGTTTCTCTCCATTTAGTTTGATGTTGACTGTTGTTGGCTTGCTGAATATTGCCTTTATTATGTTTAGGTATGTTTCTTGTATCCCTGATCTCTCTAAGACCTTTGTCAGGAAGGGAACTAAATTTTGTTGAAAGCTTACTCAGCATCTAATGTGATGATCATGTATTTTTTTTCTTTCAGCTTGTTTATATGGTGGATTACATTGACAGATTTCCGTATGCTGAACCATTCCTACATCTCTGGGATGAAGCTTTCTTGGTCATGGGGGCTGATTTTTCTGATGTGTTCTTGGATTCGGTTTGCCAGTATTTTATTGAGTATTTTTGTGTCAATATTCATGACTGAGATTGGTCTGTAATTTTATTTCTTGGCAGTGTCTTTGTGTGGTTTGGATAACTGTAGCCTTATAAAAAGAGTTTGACAATGTTCGTTCTGTTTCTATTGTGTGGAACAATTTGAGGAGTATTGGTATTAGTTATCTTCTTTGAAAATCTTGTAGAATTCTGTGCTGAAAGCATCTGATCCTGGACTTTTTTGGTTGAGAGAGTTTCTATTTCCTTAGCATTTATAGGTCTATTTCATTTGATTATTTGGTTTTGATTTAATTTTGGTGAGTAATATTTATCAAGAAAATTCTTCATTTCCTTTAAGTTTTCCAATTTTGAGGAATATAGGTTTTTGAAGTATGACCTGATGGTTCTCTGGATTTCCTCCACGTCCGTTGTTATGTCCCCTTTTTTATTTCTGATTTTGTTAATTTGGATATTCTCTCTTTGCCTTTTGGTTAGTTTTGGATAAAGGTTTGTCTGTTTTGTTGATTTACCCAAAGGCCCAACTCGTTGTCTCATTGATTCTTTGTATTGTTTATTTTTTGTTGTTGTTTTGTTTTGTTTCTATTTTGTTGCTTTCAGTTCTCAATTTAATTATTTCCTGCCTTCTAGTCCTCCCGGGTGAGTTTACTTCTTTTTGTTCTAGAGCTTTCAGGTGTTCTGTTAACTCACTATTGTGGATTTTTTTCCAGCTACTTTATGTAGACATTTAGTGCTAGCAACATTCCTCTTAACACTATTTTTATTGTGTCCCATAAGTTTTGGCATGTTGTGTGGTTATTTTCTTTGGATTTTAGGAATTCTTTAATTTCTTTCTTTATTTCTTCTTTCACCTAACGGTGATTCAGGTGAACATTGTTCAATTTCCATGTATTTGCGGGCTTTCTGAAATTAGTGTTGCAGTTGAATTCTAACTTAAAGCTATTTTTTTTGTATCTGTTTAGGTTTGCTTTGTTACAGAGTATGTGGTCAATTTTTGAGAAGGTTCCATGAGGTGCTTGGAAGAAGGTACATTCTTTTTTGTTTGGATTGATTGTTCTATAGATGTCTGTTAAGTCCATTTGAGTTATAACATCCCTAGGTTCCCTTATTTCTCTGTTAAGTTTCTGTCTGGCAGACTCGTACATTAGTGAGAGTGGGGTGTTGAAGTCTCCTACTATTAGCATGTGGGCCTTAATATGTGGTTTATGCTTTAGTAGTACTTCTTTTACATATGAGGGTGTCCTTGTATTTGGGGCATAGATGTTCAGTATCGAGATTTCCTCTTGATGGATTTTTCCTGTGACAAATATGCAATGTTCTTCTTTGTCTCTTTTGATTGATTTTAGTTTGAAGTCTGCTTTCTTAGATGTTAGAATAGCTACACCAGCTTGTTTCTTAGGTCCATTTGATTGGAAATTTTTTCTCAACCCTTTACTTTGTTTGTCTTTGAGGTTGAGATGTGTTTCTTGCATGTATCGGAAAGACGGATTTTGTTTTTGCATCCAATTTATTAACCTGAGTCTTTTATATGTGAATTGAGTCTATTTATATTAAGGGATATTACTGACAAGTGATTGCTAGTTCCTGTTATTTTTATTTCTACTGTTGGTAATGTTATTGTGTGTGCATTTCCATTCTTTGGGATTTACTGCTATTAGATCATCTATTGTCTGTGTTTTTGTGTGTATAGCTAACTTCCCTGGTTTGGAATTTTCCTACTAGTATTTTGTGTAGGGCTGGATTTATGGCTAGGTATTGTTTAAATCTGGTTCTATTGTGGAATATCTTGTTTTTTATATTTATGGTGACTGAAATTTTTGCTGGGTATAGCTGTTTGGGCTAGCAGCTGTGGTCTTTTTTTTTTAAATTTATTTATTAAGGATTTCTGCCTCCTCCCTGCCACCGCCTCCCATTTCCCTCCCCGATCAAGTCCCCCTCCCTCATCAGCTTGAAGAGCAATCAGGGTTCCCTGACCTTTGGGAAGTCCAAGGACTGCCCACCTCCATCCAGGTCTAGTAAGGTGAGCATCCAAACTGCCTAGGCTCCCCCAAAGCCAGAACGTGCAGTAGGATCAAAAACCCATTGCCATTGTTCTTGAGTTCTCAGTAGTCCTCATTGTCCGCTATGTTCAGCAAGTCCTGTTTTATCCCATGCTTTTTCAGACACAGGCCAGATGGCCTTGGTGAGTTCCCGATAGAACATCCCCATTGTCTCAATGTGTGGGTGTACCCCTCGCGGTCCTGAGTTACTTGCTCGTGCTCCCTCTCCTTCTGCTCCTGATTTGGACCTTGAGATTTCTGTCCAGTGCACCAATGTGGGTCTCTGTCTCTGTCTCCTTTCATCGCCTGATGAAGGTTAATATTCAGGAGGATGCCTATATGTTTGTCTTTGGATTCACCTTCTTATTTAGCTTCTCTAGGATAGCGAATTATAAGGACATTATAAGCTCAATGTCCTTTATTTATGGCTAGAAACCAAATATGAGTGAGTACATCCCATGTTCCTCTTTTTGAGTCTGGCTTACCTCACTCAGGATAGTGTTTTCTATTTCCACCCATTTGTATGCAAAATTCAAGAAGTCCTTGTTTTTTACTGCTGAGTAATTCTCTAATATGTATATATTCCATACTTTCTTCATCCATTCTTCCATTGAAGGGCATCTAGGTTGTTTCCAGGTTCTGGTTATTACAAACAATGCTGCTATGAACATAGTTGTGCATATACTTTTGTTGTATGATAGGGCCTCTCTTGGGTATATTCCCAAGAGTAGTATTGCTGGGTCCAGGGGTAGGCTGATCATGAATTTCCTGAGAAACCGCCACACTGCTTTCCAGAGTGGTTGCACAAATTTGCATTCCCACCAGCAATGGATGAGTGTACCCCTTTCTCCACAACCTCTCCAGCAAAGGCTATCATTGGTGTTTTTTATTTTAGCCATTCTGACAGGTGTAAGATGGTATCTTAAAGTTGTCTTGATTTGCATTTCCCTGATTGCTAAGGAAGTTGAGCATGACCTTAAGTGTCTTTTGGCCATTTGAAGTTTTTCTGTTGAGAATTCTCTGTTCAGCTCAGTGCCCCATTTTATAATTGGGTTGATTAGCCTTTTACGGTCTAGTTTCTTGAGTTCTTTATATATTTTGGAGATCAGACCTTTGTCAGTTGCGGGGTTGGTGAAGATCTTCTCCCAGTCAGTGGGTTGCCTTTTTGTCTTAGTGACAGTGTCCTTTGCTTTACAGAAGCTTCTCAGTCTCAGAAGGTCCCATTTATTCAATGAGGCCCTTAATGTCTGTGCTGCTGGGGTTATACGTAGGAAGTGATCTCCTGTGCCCATGTGTTGTAGAGTACTTCCCACTTTCTCTTCTATCAGGTTCAGTGTGTTCGGACTGATATTGAGGTCTTTAATCCATTTGGACTTGAGTTTTGTGCATAGTGATAGATATGGATCTATTTCATTCTTCTACAGATTGACATCCAGTTTTGCCAGCACAATTTGTTGAAGATGCTCTTTTTCTTCCATTGTATACTTTTAGCTCCTTTATCGAAAATCAGGTGTTCATAAGTTTGTGGGTTAAAGTCAGGGTCTTCTATTCGATTCCATTGGTTGACTTCTCTGTTTTTATGCTAATACCAAGCTGTTTTCAATACTGTAGCTCTGGAATAGAGTTTGAAGTCAGGGATGGTAATGCCTCCAGACAATCCTTTATTGTATAAGATTGTTTTGGCTATCCTGGGTTTTTTTGTTTTTCCATATAAAGTTGATTATTGTCTTCTCCAGATCTGTGAAGAATTTTGATGGGATTTTGATGGGGATTGCATTGAATCTATAGATTGCTTTTGGTAGAATTGCCATTTTTTACTATGTTGATCCTCCCAATCCAAGAGCAAGGGAGGTCCTTCCATTTTCTGGTGTCTTCTTCAATTTCTTTCTTCAAAGACTTAAAGTTCTTGTCAAATAAATCTTTCACTTCCTTGGTCAGAGTTACCCCAAGATATTTTATGCTATTTGTGGCTATTGTGAAAGGTGATGCTTCTCTGATTTCCCTCTCTGCTTCCTTATCCTTAGTGTATAGGAAGGCAACTGATTTTTTGGAGTTGATCTTGTATCCTGCCACATTACTAAAGGTGTTTGTCAGCTGTAGGAGTTCTTTGGTAGAGTTTTTGGGGTCACTTATGTATACTATCATATCATCTGCAAATAACGAAAGCTTGACTTCTTCCTTTCCAATACGAATCTCCTTGATCCCCTTATGTTGTCTTATTGTTATTGCTAGAACTTCAAGCACTATATTGAAGAGGTATGGAGAGAGTGGACATTCTTGTCGTGTTCCTGATTTTAGTGGGATGGCTTTGAGTTTTTTCCATTTAATTTAATGTTAGCTGTTGGCTTGTTGTAAATAGCTTTTATTATATTTAGGTATGACCCTTGTATCCCTAATCTCTCCAAGACTTTTATCATAAAGGGGTGTTGAATTTTGTCGAATGCTTTTTCAGCATCTAATGAAATGATCATATGGTTTTTTCTTTCAGTTTATTTATATGGTGGATTACATTGATAGATTTGCGTATGTTGAACCAGCCCTGCATCTCTGGGATGAAGCCTACTTGATCATAATGGATAATTTTTCTTATGTGTTCTTGGATTCGGTTTGCCAATATTTTATTGAGAATTTTTGCGTCGATATTCATGAGTGAGATAGGCCTGTAATTCTCTTTCTTGGTTGGGTCTTTGTGTGGTTTTGGTATCAGGGTAACTGTAGCTTCATAAGAGGAATTTGGCAATGACTCTTCTGTTTCTATATTGTGAAATACATTAAGGAGTATAGGTATTAGTTCTTCTTGGAAGTTCTGGTAGAATTCTGCATTGAAACCATCTGGTCCTGGGCTTTTTTTCTAAGGGAGATTTTTGATAACAGTTTCTAATTCTTTGTGACTAACAGGTCTATTTAGATCATTTACCTGGTCTTGGTTTAGCTTTGGTATATGGTACTTATTTAAAATAATGTCCATTTCTTCTGTATTTTCCAGTTTTGTGGCATACAGGCTTTTGTAGTAAGATCTAATGATTCTCTGAATTTCCTCTGTGTCTGTGGTTATGTCCCCCTTTTCATATCTGATCTTATTTATTTGTGTGTTCTCTCTCTGTCGTTTAATTAGTTTGGATAGTGGTTTGTCAATCTTGTTGATTTTCTTCAAGAACCAACTTTTTGTTTCATTGATTCTTTGGACTGTTTTCTGTGTTTCTATTTTGTTGATTTCCGCCCTCAGTTTTATTATTTCCAGTCTTCTACTTCTCCTGGGCACATCTGCTTCTTTTTTTTCTAGAGCTTTCAGGTGTGTTGTTAAGTCCCCAATGTATGCATTCTCCGTTTTCTTTAAGTGGGCACTTAGTGCTATGAACTTTCCTCTTAGCACTGCTTTCATCGTGTCCCATAGGTTTGAGTATGTTGTCTCTGTATTTTCATTAAATTTAAGGAAGACTTTAATTTCTTTCTTAATTTCTTCCTTGACCCAGGTGTGGTTCAGTAGTTGATTGTTCAGTTTCCATGAGTTTGTCGGCTTTCTGTGGGTAGCATTGTTGTTGCCTTCTAACTTTAATCCGTGGTGATCAGATAAGACACAGGTGGACACTGTTATTTTTTTTTTTTGTATTAGTGGAGGTTTCCTTTGTTTCCAAGTATGTGGTCAATTTTTGAGAAGGTTCCATGAGATGCACAGAAGAAGGTATATTCTTTCCTATTTGAGTGGAATGTTCTGTAGATGTCTGTTAAGTCCATTTGCTTCATTACCTCCAATAATTCTCTTAATTCTCTATTAGGTTTCTGTCTGATTGACCTGTCCATTGGAGAGGGAGAGAGAGGTGTGTTGAAGTCTCCTAGTGTGTGTGGTTTGATGTCTGCCTTGAGTTCTAGTAATATTTCTTTTACATACATGGGTGCTTTTATATTAGGGGTGTAGATATTCAGGATTGAGACGTCATCCTGATGAATTGTTCCTGTTATGAGTATAAAGTGTCCATCTCGATCTCTTCTGATTGATTTTAGTTTGAAGTCAGTTTTGTTAGAAATTAGGATGGCCACACCTGGTTTTTTCTTAGGACCGTTTGCTTGAAACACCTTTTCCCAACTCTTACACCTGAGTAGATGCCTGTCTTTGTGGTTGAGATGTGTTCTTGCAAACAGCAGAATGATAGATCCTGTTTTCGTATCCAATCTCTTTGCCTGTGCCTTTTTATAGGTGAATTGAGCCCATTAATATTAAGTGATATTAATGACCAGTGGTTGTTTACTCCAGTTATTCTTATTGCTTTTGGTAGTAGAATTTGTGTGTCTCCCTTCTTTGAGATGTGCTGGTGAAGGGTCGCTAGATGCCTGAGTTATTGTAGGCAGTGTTGGCAATGTTGGATTCCTTGGGTTGCGATTTTCCTTCTATTACTTTCTGTAGGGCTTGTTTTGTGGCTACGTATTGTTTAAATTTGTTCTTATCCTGGAATGCCTTGTTTTCTCCATTGATAGTGAACAATAGCTTGGCTGGATATAGTAGTTTGGGTTTGCATCCATGGTCTCTTAGCTTCTGCAGTACATCTGGCTTCTGGCTTTCATGGTTTCCATAGAGAAGTCAGGTGTAAGTCTGATCGGTTTACCTTTACCTTATAAGTTACTTGCCCTTTTTCCTTTGCAGCTCTTAATATTCTTTCTTTAACCTGTATATTTTGTGTTTTGATTATTATATGGCAAGGAGATGTTTTTCTTTGATCCAGTCTGTTTGGTGTTCTGTATGCTTCTTGAATATTTAATTGAATATCTTTCTTTATGTTGGGAAAGTTTTCTTCCATAATTTTGTTAAAAATATTTTCTGGGCCTTTGAGCTGTGACTCTTCTCCTTCTTCTATCCCTATTATTCTTAGGTTTGGTCTTTTTATTGTGTCCCATATTTCCTGAATGTTTTGTGTTGAGAATTTGTTGGCTTTGCTGTTTTATTTGATCTGTGCGTTTATTTTCTCTATGGTGTCCTCAGAATCTGAGATTCTTTCTTCTAGCTCTTGTATTCTATTGATTATGGTTGTTTCAGTAGACTCTGCTCATTGACCTAGATTTTCCATATCCAGCTTGTCCTCAGTTTGTGTTTTCTTCCTTGTCTTCATTTCAGTTTTCAATTCTTGAGCTGTTTCCATTACCTGCTTGATCGTTTTTTCTTGGTTTCCCAGGGTATCATGTACGTAGTTACTCATTTCTTTAAGCTTTTTGTTATACTTCTCATCCATTTCTATAAGGGCGTTTTTTACATGTTGTTTAAGGGACTCTATTGCTTTCATAAAGTCAATTTTTTCCACTTCTTCTGTGTTAGGGTGTTCAAATACTTCTGTTGTAAGATCATTGAGTTCTGGTGTTTTCATGTTGTTTTTCAGATTATTGGGTGAATTCTTGCCTTCGCGCCTGCCCATCTCCTCCTATTGATCCTGTCTAACGGGTCTTTTAAAACCGGATCAGGTTTCCCTGCTGGCCAAGGGCTCCACTTACAAAATGCCCTCGCTCTGTTTCCTGGTTCCTGTTGCAGGCCAAGAACCCTCTCACCCCTCCAAAGGGTGTTCAGGAACAGGACCAGGCTCCCTGTTTGCCAGTGACCTCGCCAACTAAAGGCCTACCATCTCTGATTTAATTGTAGTGGGGCGATCTGCTCTCGTTATTGCATGCCCGTCCGCTGCTTGTGTTTGCTGCCGCGCTGGTCCCCGCCGCTTGCCCGCCGCTTGCGTCTGCTGCCACGCTGGTCCCCCAAAGCCTATCCTGATTGCCGAGCCTCTCTGCTGTGTCTGTGCCGCGCCTCTCCCCAGCTGTGGTCTTTTAATGTCTGCATAATGCTTGACCAGGACCTTCTGGCTTTCATGGTTTCCATTGAGAAGTCAGGTGTAATTTATATGTTACTTGGCCTTTTTCCTTTGCAGCTATTGATATTCTTTCTTTCTTCTGTATGTTTAGTGTTTCGATTATTATATGGCATGGAAACTTTTTTTTTTTTAGTCTAGTCTATTTGGTGTTCTATAAGTTTCCTGTACCTTCATAGACATATCCTATTTTAGGTTGGGAAACTTTTCTTCTATGATTTTGTTGACTATATTTTCTGTGCCTTTGAGTTGTTTTTTCATGGTGTCCATATTTCCTGAATATTTTGTGTTAAGGTTTTGTTAGATTTAACATCATCTTTGATTGATGAATTTATTTCCTCTATTGTATCTTCAATACCTAAGAGTCTCTCTTCCATCTCTTATATTCTGCTGTTCATTCTTGCACAAGGTTCTTGACCATTTACTCAAAAGTTATGTTTCTAAAATGCCCTCAGTTTGTGTTTTCTTTATTGTCTCTATTTTGCTTTTAAAGTTTTTCGATTATTTCACCTGTTTGTTTTTTCTTGGTTTTCTTTCAGGGATTTGTTGATTTTTTTGCATTTTTTTTTTTGTTTGTCATTACCTCTACTTTTTAAAGGGAATTTTTCATTTCCTCTTCAAGGGCCTCAAACATTTTCCTAAAGTTATTTTTAAAGTCTTTTTTTTTTTCTGCTTCATCTGTGTTGGGATGCTCAAGTCTTACTGTGTAGAGCCACTAGTTTTTGTTGGTTCCGTGTTGCTCTTTGTGGTTTTGAGTGTGTTCATTCCTTGTTGTTTAACCATCTTCTCCTCCAGTTGGTGTAGCTGGGGCTGTGTTTCCGGTGATCACTCCTCCAATGGATCCAAGGCTCAGATGGTCGCTCCTTGTGGTGGAGTCAGGGCCATGGTTCTAGTCATGTTGGGGATGGGGGTGGGGTTGCTCAGGTGCTCTTAGAGGTCTCTCCTTTCTCCTGGAGGTTGGACCTGCCTGACCCACTCCCGCCCCTGTGGAGGTTCATCAGGTCTTACCTGTGCCACAGAGATCAATTGGGCCTCGCGTGATACTGTGGAGGTTGGTGAGACTTGCCTCTATATATTCTTCTTCTTTTTCTTCTTCTTCTTCTTCTTCTTCTTCTTCTTCTTCTTCTTCTTCTTCTTCTTCACTTTTTAAGACATGGTTTCTCTAGCTTTGGAGACTATTCTGAAACTAGCTCTTGTAGACCAGGCTGATCTAGAACTCACAAAGATCCTCCTGGCTCTGCCTTCCAAGTGCTGGGATTAAAGGTGTGCACCACCATTGCCCAGCTCTTTATATCTATATATTATTTTTAAATAGTTATATAAAACACTGTTTCCCTATAGCTTCTAAAAGCATCCTTAGTGTTATTTGTCTTTCTCTCTGTGCAGTTTGTCACTATTCCTCTCCCCTCCATAGTTAATCCCTCGTTTTCCTATTGACCTCTTTGTAACACCTGTCTCCCACTATCCTGTTTGTTTGTTTTTTTAAAATTTCTTCAGGTTATGTACTCAAATCTAAAGATTTGGAGCTAGGACTTAGGATTTAAGGAAGAACATTCAGTATTTGTCCTTCTGGGTCTGAGTTATCTCCCTCCGTGTAATACTTTCTAGTTTTATCCATTTTCCTATCCATTTTAGTATTTCAACTCTTTCCTCTGCATACTATTCCACAGTAAATGTATCACATCTTCATTATCTATTCATCCGCTGAAGCATATCTAGGTGCTTTCCCTTTCCTGGCTCTTGTGGATGCAGCAGCAGTGATGGCTGAGCAAGTATCTGTGAACTAGGAGGTCAGGTTCTTCCAGCATATGCCAAGGAGTGGTATGGCTGTCGTTCAGCAATTTGTTTTAGCTTTGTGAGAATTCTCCACACTGATTTTCCCAGTGGCTGCCACAGACAGCAGTCACAGCAGTGAATAATCCCCTCTTCGCTGCCCACACCCCAGCAGCCTTTGTTTCAGAGTGGCTGCAAAGGTTGACCTTTGTAACAGTGAATGAGGCACCTCCTCCCCCACCCAGCCTTGTACACTTAACTGATTACTTCCTTAGCTGTAGAGAACTTTAATTTTATGAGGTCCCATTTGTCGCTTGTTGGCCTTAAATTCCTGGGCAAATGAAGTTCCATGTAGACAGTCCTTTGCTGCCCTTATGTGGAAAATCTCTGTTTCCGCCTTCTGAAAGATTGGGTACAAGTGATTTCAAGCATCATTTCCATGCCGCTGCTGAATCAGTGAGCCATGTGTCAGCAGGAGATGCATCTGAGCAAGCAAAGGCCACAACATGGAGGTTTTTACATTGTGCCTGGGTTTGGGTTTTCCAGAAAGACCCCTAATAATAGAATTCATTCATAAGTTATGAATAAACAAAACTTTTTAGGGCCTATGGAGATGGTTTAGTAAGGTACCTGCTCTGTAGGAATGAGGACGAGAGCTTAGATTCCTAGCTGGTCATGGTGGCATGCTTTGCAACTCAGTGAGGGCAGGTGGGGGTGGGGTGGGGTTGAGGTGAGTGGAGACAGGTGTATCACTGAAGCTCTCTGACTGTTCAGCTTAGCCAAATCTGTGAGTTCCAGGTTCCGTGAGAGACTCTGCCTCAAAGAATAAAGTGGAGAGTGATCAGGCACAGTGCTCACTACAAATCCAGGTTTGGAGTTCACCTTCAAGGTGACAGGGAAGACAGCCAGGATTTTAGCGAAAGACATTGTGCTTTCTTTTCTGTTTGGCTGTGCTCTCATTGGCAGCCAAAAATGAAGATACCATTCTGATACTGTACTATAATGCTTTAGGGAAGAGGCAACAAGTCTTGGGGAAGGAAGGCATGGGTGCAAAGACACATTTGTGTGCAAAGTCATGGTGGCAACAGAGCATAGAGACAGATACAAGAGGTGATCTTCCCCAGCAACGCAAACACTGCACTTTGTTTCCAGACAGCTTCAGAAGTCACAAAGAACTCATTCTACCACGTGGGCATCAGAGAGGGAGATAACTTGCGGGGGTTGACGGTGGTGGTGGCAGTAGCAGCGGTGATGGCGTTGGTGGTGGTGGTGTTTAAGCAGGTAGGAAGGACTATTGAGATGTGAGGAGAAAGCTGGGGGAGTGCTGTGCTCCAGACCCACAAAGCAGAGCTCATGTGGCTGTTTTACTCCTCCCCACAGGTCTACTCTGCACTGATTTTTTATTACGTATCCACTCCAAGAACCTTGATAATACATTGAGAGTTGCTTCCATTTCAAATTTAATGTAGGATCTGAGATAAACAAATAATGCATGCGCCACAGTTTGGGGAAACAGAAGCTTCTTTCTGCCGTCATTTCTGCACCGTAATGCTCTTTCCTCACCCTGCTCCTCTCTTGGTTGTTTTTTGCCCTCTTCCTTCTCCAGTCACCATTTTGCTTTCCTCCATTAACTCCCTGGGTCGTTTACCATCTTGGTTAAAAGTTTCCTGGAGTCCTGCCTCTGTTCGTATTCCCTGTGCTGCCGTTGTGGCTGCTGCTTAACTCTGCAGAACCTGTACAAAGCCTTTCCACCAGATCAAACCGTGCGTGTGTCTGCATTGATGCTGTCTATGTTGGCTGTGCTCCCCCGAGAGCCTGAGGCCTGAAATGCCGACTTTGATATTCAGTTGACACTGCTTATGGGGCTGAGGATGTCCTGTGTCTCGGGTGTTCAAATGACAAGGTGTTTAGCTTTCAGAGAACTGCAATTTCTCAGAAGACATGCAGAGTTCATAGTGATCATTGCTAACTACTGCATTTTCCAGTTCCTGGATCCCCTGGGTTCTCAAGCTTCTGCCTGTGCTCATGGTAGCCAGCTAGATGCTTATCCCTGGAGCTCCCCTGGGGAGGCAGGCTCAGAGTAGGAGCAGAGTCGGCAGAAATGCTGCTGGAACCCATTGGTCCTCCAGCAGGCTCCCTATCTGTAGGCTTTTTATCCCTGAGTGGCCTCAGATGCTCCTTTCTGCCCTGTTTCCTTCTTGTTCATATCCTGCTCCTATTCAGACCTGCCTGCTTTTTTTCCTGTAACTTTCCGTAAGGCCTTACAGGAATTCTAGTGAGCCGCCTGCAGCAAGAAGTCGCAGGGCAGGTGCCTTTACCTCTTAGCCATTAGCCACCTCCCACTCTGAAATGAGTACTGCGAGTGGTCTGAGCAGCGCACAGCAGCGAACTCTGCTTGTGACCTGCTTGCTAATTAGCTACAGTTAGTTTCTGTCCTTTTATGTCTTGTCCAGGTCATGAGGGCTTGCTTTTCCTCTTGTGGGTTCATTAAAGCAAAACTCTCAGCTTCCTCCGGTCACGGTGGCTAGTAAACAGCAGAAGATGCGGCTTTTGGCTGAGTGTGAGTAAGGCTGCTTTTCGGGAGGTTTATCTGAGAAAGGAAGACCCATTCTACATGTGAACAACACCAGTCCTTGATCCTAGATGGGATAAAAAGGGGTGAGGGGAGGAAGTGAACTGAGCTCATCTCTCTCTGCTTCCTGGCTGTGGACTCAGTGTGTCCTGATGCCTCGCACTCCTGCCGGCATACCTTTCCTGCTACGATGGACTGGATCTCCTCAAATTATGAACTCAAATAAACCCACCCTTTTCTCGATCATTTGGGTTGGGTAATCTGCCACACGGATGAGAAAGAGTAATTCATAGATATGGGATGGTAAGAAGCTCGGGGTTATTTTGTAGGTAACAAGAACAAGTGTCAAGTGCCACTTTGGGCAACAGTGTCATTAGAGGGGACTGAGTTTCCTCATGTACAAAGGTGCCACACATATTTCTTTCATCTCCATTTTGACCTCACCACTGAGACTTTAACCTCAAGAACTGTAGCCTTTCTCATATATTGTGATCGTTTTCAAATATGTGGATTTTGTGTTGGGTTTTGCTCTCCCCAGTTCCAGCCATCCCTCCCGTCATTCCCCTCCTGCATTGATCTGTTGGACTTCTGGGTCTAGACTCTCCCACAAATGCCCTAGCAATGCGGACACTGTACATTGTTTCCAGACAGCTTCAGAAGTCACAGTGAACTCCCTCTACCACATTCTGTTAATCACAAATGAGTCAGAGCCCAGATTGAGACCCGGGTGCATAGATTGCTCTTGCATATGGAAAGAATACCAAAGAGTTTATGGCCATGTAAAGCGGTCACAAAACATTGTTTTTAAACATCTTGTCTTATGATATGAATCTCCTTACTTCTAAGAAGCACTGTTTCCCTAAATATGGAGAGGCAGTGGACTGTGCAAAAGAAAATGCTCCCACCATTCAGAGGCCCTGATCCCTGCCCCACCCCTTTTTCCAAAGGAAATGATAGCTTAGCAAAAAGGTGGGATTGTTAATAGCACTCTGCCAGTCAGATAGGTCTTTTCACAAATCTTGAAGTCTGTCTTTGTACTACAAAAGCCGCACAACATATAAACCCACGAGCATGACTGTGTTTCAGTAAGACTACTTAGATGTGCTTGCTAGGTCTCAGTCTGTTTCACTCTTGGTTTAGGCCATAGTTCTTTCATTTTGTGCTAGATCAGATATGGAGGGGGCATCACACAGAGACAGAGGTCTGAAGGCAATGCTGATGTCTACAAGACCGACTTGAGTTAACTCTAGAAACTGTGTTCTTTTGACCTCTGGGGGTAGTTAATTTAGGGTCTGAAGCTAATCCTTAACCTTCATTGTGGCCAATATGCTGGACACTTCCATGACTTTCAGTCTTAGGTGTAGGACAAGGAAAAAAGTTCCTTTTTTGGGTCCTTAAATCATCTTTTGGAATCACTCTTAGTGAGGAGTGAGAGACATGTTTGAGTTCAGGGCTTTAGCCCCAAGGAAATGTCTTGGTCAGAATAAGGCAGTACCTCTGTCTCAAACTTTTAGTGGGGGCCAAAGAAAAAACCCAGCCCTGAGACTTAGGGAAGGACAGCAACTGGTAGAAAGGATATTGGAGCAGTCAGTGACTCGGAGCGAGGACCCAGCTCAGCACCCACCAGCGTCTGGGTCAGGTCTCACCCTTTCTGCTTAGAAATCTGAGTTAGCGAGAAGAATTCCAAGTGACATTAGGCTTAATGTCACGGTCCTTAGCCTGCTCTAGCTGAACTCCCGAGTTACAGCAGCTCGTTATTCATAAAGTCTCTGGGGCCGTGTTTCACAAGAAAAAAGCTTCACCCTTATTTATGAAGCTAACACGCCACACCCTAGCTGCACGCTGCCACTTTGGCACAGCATTTCGTTCCCGCTCACCCTGCCAGTTTCAGAGCAGGAACCACGGACTTGGACCACGGCCTCACAAGGAGCCAGCCTTCTTCTAATGGCCCCACTTGCCCTTTTCTTTTTATGTTAACATGAAAATATTGAGCACGACCCTGATTAACGTCAGGCATTCATCAGCTGTTGATAGAACTAACTTGTTTCTGTGCTTAAAAGTTAATTGAGATTCCTCTGAAATAGACAATGATGGAGGGAGGGGGAGGAAGGGGGAGAAAGGATACAGAGCAAAGGGGAGGGGGAAAGAGACATGTAGAGAGGTTTTCTCTGTCCCACCAGCCAACTCCCAAATCGTGACTTGGAGACTTATTATTAAATATGAACACATGACTGATAGCTTCGTCTTGTTTTAAGCTAGCTCTTAAAACTTTAACCCATTTCTATTAACCTATGTGTTACCCCAAGTCTCATTTACTCCATCTATGCGCTATTCACCCTGTTTTCCTGCTGCCTCTGTGTCTCCTGGCAACTCAGCCTTTCTTCTTCCCAGCATCCTCTGTGCCTGGAAATCCTACCTAGCCATTGGTCACTCAGATTTTATTAAACCATTCAGACTGACAACATTTTCACAGCATACTAAAAGATTATTCAACAACAGGGACACAGAGAGAGAGAGGGGTTGGGGGGGGGGAGAAAAGGGGAGGAAGAAGGAGGGGAGAGAGAATGGCCAATGTGCAGGTGACCTCTGTTCAGATTTGTTCTTATAATCATTGATAAGTGTATGTGACATCTATCCAGTGTCTGATTTCTCCCAGTCTTAGTTTCTTTATTTGTCAGAGGGGTAGTTGCATATAACACATAGGCACTGCATTTAATAATACTCATAAAATACTTGTTGTGGTGTTGGGTACGACATATCTCCTCGATAGCAGCAGATTTGCAAAGTGTGGTGGCTATTCAGTGTATAACCAGTTCCTCATTCTACCTTGGTCTTCATCAAGTTATGATATCCTTGCTTCCTTAACTTTGGGTTCTGCTGAATATACATCTTAGGCTAGAACATTTTTTGTTAGAGAGAGCGCAGAATTCTCAGTCTAGGCTTTAAGGGTATTGTATGTCTGTTTGTTGCTCTGGGATCCTATTGACCACCATTATGAGTAGAATACACTACAAGTAGCCAGGGTTCTTTCCCCCAGATGACCCAGGCTCCAGAAAGGGAGAACTAAATCAATTCCAGTTGATCTGAACAAGACTTTAGCTTTGGGATGGAGCCTAGGACAATGCAGCTGATGATATTGGCACCCTGTTGATCAGCAGGCACACACGAGAAAGAGTGGCTTGTTGTTGCCCACCACCGATGGTTCATGTTTGTTTATTATACAGGAACAGCTAATGGATACAACCAGAACCATTTATTAAGTAGACAATGAGCTTTTGTCTAGAGATGAATGTGATGGAGGAGAATCAGTGTATCCAGTTTGTCTCACTCTGTCAAAAAGCTGCCATGTGACCTTGAACATAAACTCTGTTGATCTGACTCTGATTTCCTCTTCCACTGTAAGGAGGTTATTCTCCTTACAGTACCATGTGGCTTTTTAGCTATAAATTTTTAGTGTTTCTGTGAAGATGCTGTCCTATAAATACACACTACTCAGTAATATTTGTTCAGAATCACAAAAGCTGAAAGCAGCTAAGATGGAGGTCAATAAGCTCACAAGGGACAGGGATTAAACATGACCTTATTCCTAAATTCTTGGCACCATGTCAAAAAGGACCATGAGATATCTGGTAGAATCTGACTTGGGGCCAAAGAAGAGATCAGCTTCTTTGAGGGGCTCAGATTGATAAAATGGCCAAATATATAAATCTGTAGCTTCTAAGGGTGATGGATGAGCTTCAGTGGGAAGGGCAGTGTTTTTAAATGAAAATAATTTTACTTGTCAGCATATAGGAATAAGAGGGCCTATATAAAATCCACTTATATGGAGCCCTATTCTGTTGAAACAGTTAATTCTTGGACAAAATGGACCCTCTGTTAAAACAGAACCACTTAAGTAAAAGCCCTTTCCTTTTGGTGGCGTATAAACCCAGCCCCTTCCTCTAACAAGGCTTCACTATTACGTCACAAACAATCCCACACCAGTTTGGAATTATGATTAATAGAATGGTTATTTATTTAAGGGGGGAAAACTTACAGATCACCGTCCCAGACAACAGCCCTCTGTGCAATCAGGAAGGGAGCCTAGTCGTGGGAAGCCAGAGAGCTAATGGAGGGCAGTGGCTGCTTTTTTAAAGAGAGAGAGACCACACCCCAGTGGGCCGGTATCTCAGCAGGTTTTGCCTGAAGGAGCGGAAGGAGCTCATGTGTATTCTGTGCTGGCCCTGAAGTTGCAGCCACCTGACCTCAGTCTCCCATGTGCTGGGCTTACTGATGTGTGACACAATGCCCAGAGGGACTTAAATTTTTCACTGATAGTTGAGCTGTGGTCAAAGGCAGTCAACCCTTTTCTAAGGGGCTCTATGGAGTCTTCCTCCAAAACTAGCACAGAGGTTGACTTCAGGAACTTGGCAGAAGCCACATTTTCCTGACTCACAGTTGGAAACAGAATGGCCAACCCTACATCCTAGACTAAGCCACTGTCTCACCTAACTTGTCCCTTCCCATGATTTCACACCGTGGCCAATGGCACCACCTACTCACACGGGCAGTTCTTGAAGGCTGTTTCCAATTTTCTGCTTTCTTTACTCCACGTTATCCAAATTCATACTCAACTTACCAGCTTCCCTGAAAACTCCCTTGTAGGTGTTTTTCAATTTTTTAAATTAAGATTTTTAGCTTAGTGTGCAAAGTACTAGGTTCCATTATGGCATTTTTATACATGTGTGCCACTCTCTTTTGTTCTCGTGAGTCTCTCCCCCACTATCCTCAAATGTCTCATCATCAACTAAAGCTGGTTGCCTTTAGTTCCGCTTTCCACTTTCTTTCCCGTGTATTCCATCACTCCTCTCTGGTTCCCACTCCTCTAGGTCTTTATCCTCACCTCTAACAATCCTCTTTCTAACTTAATGACTTACAGACGTCCATATACAAAAACATTCACTCGCGGACATATACATGCATGTAAAAACTTAAATCTAAGTTCTGCATGAAAGAGGACACAGTGGTGTTTGCCTTTCAAAATCTGGCTTATTTTGCCTAACATAACTCTCATTGCATCCATTTTTCTGAAAATGGCATGGCTTCCTCTTTCCTTGCTGCTACACAAAACTCCATTGTGTGTATGCAGGACATTGTCTCTGTCTGCTCCTCTGCTGATGCGTGCCTGAGCTGGTTTCATTTCCTGGCTTTTGTGAGCAGTGTAGCTCTGAAACAGGGGTCTGTGGGTATCTCTGTGGTGTTGATTCCAAGAGTAGTACAGCTGGGTCATACGGTCGTGCTTTTCTATTTTTTTTTTTTGGAACTTCCATACTGATTTCCAGAGTGGCTTCGCTGGTTTCCATTCCTACCATCAATGAGTAAGTATTTTTATTTCCCCACATCCTCCCCAGCATTTATTTAATTTGTTTTCTGATGACAGCCACACTGACTGGGCTGAGAGGAAATCTCAAAGCAACTTTAATTTGCATTTCCCCAATGACTAGGGATGGATGCGTTTTCAAGTATTTGTTGGCTATTTGTGTTTCTTCGTCAGAGGACTGCTTATTCAGTTCATTTTCTTCAGTTCGTGTCTTGAATGACAAGATGACCTTTTTGAAAGTTTAATTTTTGTTGTTCTTTGTGTATCCTGGATTCTAGTCCTCTGTCAGCTGCATGGTCAGTAAAGAATTTTCCGAGTCCGTAGGCTGTCCTGGTGACTGTTTTCTTTGTGTGTAGAAACTCCTTGATTTCTTGTAACCCCACTCACCAGTTTTCTTGTGAGTATTGAGTATTGAAGTTTCAGTCAGAAAATATTTCCCTAGGTTTAAGTCTTGAGTT
The DNA here is from genome assembly GCF_018167655.1 of Microtus oregoni. NCBI lineage: Eukaryota > Metazoa > Chordata > Mammalia > Rodentia > Cricetidae > Microtus > Microtus oregoni. The sequence continues at coordinate 21,102,317 of NW_024543075.1, read as the reverse complement.
ATTCTCCCCTCACAATGTCTAAGACTCATATCTTATATTAAGGTCTTCCGTCCATGTTGAATTGATGTGTGTGTGTGTGTGTGTGTGTGTGTGTGTGTGTGTGTGTGTAATGTGAAATATTTGGGTCTAGTTTCATCTCCTGCCCATGAAAATTCAGTTTTCCCAGCACTGTTGTTAAACAGGCAGACTTTTTCGCAATATACTTTGTTGCCAGACATTTATAAAAATGTAGGTGACTGTAACTATGTGGATTTATTTCTGGGTCTTGTATTTTATATCATTGGTCTGCATGTCTAGTTTTTTATACCAATACCATGATGGTTCTGCAATATTATTCAATTTTGAGTATTGTAATACCTCCAGCATTGCTCTTCCTGCTAAGGATTGCTTTAGTTATTCAGGGTCTTTTGTACTTCCATAAGAATTTTAGTTTTGAATTTTCTTAGATGTGAAGAATGCCATTGGGATTTTGATAGAGATTTCATTGTAGAGATTGCATCTGTAGAGTGCTTTCAGTGACACAGACATTTTCAGGATACAAATTCTACCTATCCATGAGCAGAGGTCTGGCTGTTTTCTAGTGTCTTTAACTCATTTCTTGAGTGTTTCAAAGTTTTCACCTCCCTGGATGAGCCTATTCCAATGCATTCCATTGTTTGTGAGGTTACTGTGAGTTTCTTTGCAACGAGTTTGCTATTCTGATAAAAATGATTGTCAGTTCTAAGAGTTTGCTGGAGTAGTTGGTAGCGTCTTTTAAGTATAGGATCAGGTTGTCTGCAAACAGTGATAATTTGGATTCTTTCTTTCCTATCTGTAGCCCTTTAATTTCTTTCTCTTATCTTATTCCTCCATGACTTTGAGCACTGTGTTGAGTAAGACTGGAGAGAACGCATACCCTTGCTTCATTCTATATCTGTCCTGCTTTCGCTTGAATCTGTTCTCACAGCCTGGGGTTAGCACAGATGTATACCTGGGCTATGGTAGCAACTAATTATTAGTCCTTTCTGTGCATTGCTATAACATTCAAACTTAGTATGTGTTAGGTATTTTTCCATAAATGACCAACCTCTCGCCGATGCAATTATTCCAATCAGAACAAATTGGACCAAATTAAAAGACGCCCATGTTTAATGGCTGCCAGCACTCCCGGGTGGGCCCCTGGGGGAACAAGGATAGGGAAACAGAGAACCGAAAGACCATGCAGTGACATTGGGAGACCATGTGTTCATTCTCTGGGGAGCAGTTTAAATAGCTTGTGGGAGTGGTCTTAACCTTCCCTGGGGAAAGGTCACTGTTTGGCAGGCTTTCTTGACCCTCCCTTGGTAGGGGTCACCATTTGGTGGGCTTTCTCAGAGGTGGAGTTTGGACTGAGGCAATTCTCAGAGGAGGGAGCTTATACAGTCCAGACTTTTTGGATAAGGATGTTAGGGGCTGAGGTGATGTTTTTAACTAAATACTTTTTAGACTCCTTGTATATATGGATGCCAGGGGCTGGAGTAAAGCTCCTGGTCAAACATTTCAGACTCTTTGGATAAAGGGGTACCAGTGAGCTGAGGAGATGCTTTTAACCAGACAGTAAGATTTCTGAAATGTTTATCAGTGGTCTCCTGTCACTTTCCCCTTACAACGCTTTTAACTATTGGTTTTATATTTCTCACCAAATATAAGCTTCTTATATTGTATTCAGGGTTATTCAAGTTTTTATTCAAGGATTTATTTTATTTGTTTAAAGTTTTAGTTCCATCTTAACTCTTTTAAAGCATCCTTTTTATTGCTGATTCAGGTCAGTGTACAAAGCACTGAGTTTCATCATGACATCATCATACACGTGCGCCATTATCCTTCCTTCACATTCATTCTCTCCCACATGCCTTCCAGCTAGTTCTCTCTCTTCCCCCATTAATCCCCAAGTCTGCATTCATACCACGCATGTTCTATTATCCTCTCTCTATCCCACCTCCACTCAGAGCTCTTCCTTTTCATCATGGTCCTCTTTCTAGTTTCATTACTTACCCCCTAAAAAAACCCACAAATGCACATGCATACACATTATACAAACACACATATGCACAAATACATGTACACACAAATGCACACATTACACACCCCCTCCCACACACTTATGCACATATATGTGGTTTAAAAACAGGTTCCACATACAAACCATTAAGTATCTGTCTTTCTGAAACTGGCTTGTTGGACTTCATGCACTGATTTGCAATTGCATCCATTTTCTTAAAATGGGTGATTTCACTGTTCTTTGTGATTGTAAGAAATTCTACGCATCTCACCTCCTTAATACTAGCTTTTGCTGCCCTGTGACACATACCTTACGTCATGGCCACTGTGACACAGTTGTCAACACAAACTCTTTGTGAATGTGTCTCTATCTTTTCATATCTTTCTCCCTAGAATGTCCTACCTTCCATGGCTGTCCATTCCTGTGTCTAAGTTCAGCTCAACAGTCACCGTCTCCTTGAAGTCATTTCTGGTCCCCTTCCACCACAAACCAAGTACAACCCCATCTCCTCCTCACTTCTTAGCAGCTCTGTAAAATCTCAGCAATAGATTTACTTTCATTGGAACAATTCACTTTGTTATATAGTTTTTCCTGCAGTATCATTGACTTTTGAAGGGCAAGATCTTGCCTTCTAAAGTTTGACTCTACTCCCCATGATAGTGCTGGGCAGCTTGTAGGCCTCAGTGCTTGCTCAAGAGATGTGTGAGTGCAAACTTATCTTGTCTCCTTGGTAGGGCAAGGCTGAAACAATAATAGTGAATCTTAGCTGAGGCTCACAGAGCATTGGAGCCCATTTAATGCAGCCTCGGGAACCCACTAAGGCCAGCTGGCCTGGGTCTAAAAAAGCAGGGGATAAAACTGGACTGGTGAACATAGCGGACAATGAGGACTCAAGAACAATGGCAATGGGTTTTTGATCCTACTGCACGTACTGGCTTCATGGGAGCCTAGGCAGTTTGGATGCTCACCTTACTAGACCTGGATGGAGGTGGGTGGTCCTTGGACTTCCCACAGGTCAGGGAACCCTGATTGCTCTTCGAGCAGATGAGGGAGGGGGACTTGATCGGGGGAGGGGGAGAGAAATGAGAGGCGGTGGCGGAGAGGAGGCAGAAATCTTTAATAAATAAATAAATTAAATAAAAAAATATGGTGTCTCTCATCCTTGTATTCTATTTATCTTCCTTTTCCTATATTTAAAAAATGTTGTTTATTGCATAAAGTCTGAGTGTACAATTCACTGTTACTGTAATGCACTAGGACTATGTCTATTCCACAAATTTGTATAAAATCTTCCTTTAATCCTCTTTATTTTCCAGTACTCAAGTAGGATTGCTCAATCAATTTGCTGTTTTTAAATTTGGGCCATGCTATGGATTGAATCCGTATCTCATACATTATATGCAAGTGTTTTACCTTTGAGTTGCATCTCTCAGCCTGCCCACTCAATTCTGGATGCACATTAGGATCTTCTGGGAAACACTGCTTTTTTATTAAACTTCATTTTACCCACTGGGACAGTGACCTGAGTGGTCTGAGGACAGGCTGGGTGTCAGTCTCACTGTTCTAAGTCTTAAATTGGTGCTTTCTTCCGTCTGGTGATGCAGTGTTATTTGGTCCTCTTTGTGTCAATTGCCTCGTGTTCTGGTTTCTGGTTAGTGTTGATCAGCTCCCCTCTGTGGAATGGGAATTTAATCTTGGAGTTATAATAAAAATATTGATAGCTGTTGTTCATTATTTTTAATTTTAAATTTTCTTGATATACAAACCAAACCTGATCCCATAACGTTTCTGAATCTTTTCACATTCTTCATTTTTTTTCCATTTTTTATAGAAAATGAATTTGTTTGGGGGCATGGGAGCCAAGGCTCTGCTGTCTGTGTTTTACTCAACAAAATTTCTACGTTCCATTGAAAACTGATACCCTTTTGCTAGGTATTAAAATCACATATTAGGAGACTGTTCAGCTTCCAGCTTGTAAGCAGACTGAATCTTAAAACTAACTCTCTGTCACAACATGGTCAGTATGATCCAGGGATCTTTTCAGCTCAGATCCAGTAGAAAGCTCCTGTGGATAAGGACAAGCACTGTGGATGTTGCTGGATGTCTGGGAGTGAGGACAGCTGCGTGAGAGTGGAGAAGCAAACCCCAGTGCTTTCTACAGAACAAGAGTTCTTTGCCACCAATCAATCTCTCCCAGGTCTTTTCACCATGCCTGGCCTTGAGGACTTTTATAGGGTAGGAAAATGCATTGAAATTCTCAGTACGTTTCATCCTTAAATAGGACTGATAAAGTTCTCTTTCATAGTAGATAATACACAAACAAACAATCAACCATTCACACAAAGTCAAATGCTGAGTGGGTGGAGAGAGTTCACTGAGCAGACAGGTCCGCAGTCTGGATGATTTCCCGAGTAGGTCACTAATGACATTGTTGAGAAGAAAGGGTGTGGCCAGTAGATGGAGAAATTTGTAGCATTACTCTCAATTTATAGAAAGCAGATATGATCATATTTATGGAGGAAAGGTAAGAGGAAATACTTCACAGCAGAGTGCTGCCAAGTAGACAGAACGTGAGTGTGTCAAACTTAGCTTTAATAAGCAGGGAGGGGACCTACAAGCTCACCAAGGCATCTTCTGCTTTTCGTCGTGTGGCACCGCCTCTCTTCTGTTTATTAAGGACATTCAAGCAGGATCGAGAATTCCTAAGTCTTCATCAGCTGTCTTTTTTCCTACTGTACAAAAATGCAGGCAAGATCAGGAAAATCCCGCTGCTTATTTCCGTAGAAACACAAGCTCTTAGTCTTTAAGGGTTCCCTGTAGAAATTGGGGGAAAAAAAATCAAAACATGTAATTTCCTGGGCTGCACTCCAAACTTCCTGAATCAGAATTTGCAGGATTACAAACACCCACATTTTCAAAACATGGCCAGAGAAGACTCAGATGCATTTGGAGGCGAAGGTTATTATTGCTGGACGGTATTTTCCCCAAACGCCTGTTTAGCTTTTGAGCGAGTGGGTTCAATGAGGGTATATTTAACACACGTTTCCCAAAGATGACAGAGAGAATGAAGCCTAGAAGGAAACTTTCCAGAGCCAAAGAAAGACGTTACCTCTGGATTTGAAGAAGAAGGAATGAAGAAACGACCTATGTGTGGGTGTTTTTCACTGAAATTTCTGGACACTAAGTATAACGACATCTGGAGCGATTCGAGACTCAGGTCACTTGTTTTGGATATCGCTTAAGTATTGCACCCATTTCATGGGAGGAAGCTCTACAGAAGCCTCATGGTTACTCCTCGTGACGTGCCTTGGTTTCCCCCTGGGAAGCAGAAAATCTAATTAGGAGAGTTAAATGAGCAAGGTGTAGGACATTCTCATTTCCTGGCAGTGAGAGCTCAGCAGATTTTTATTACTGTTACTGCACGAAAGTATGATCAGATGAGTAGACGTGTTTATTATGCAAAGAACACGGTGTACTTCAGTGACTCCGGGGAGAGGGAGCATCACTGCAGCTTCACCAGTTTTGCCGTTGCTGTTGTGGCTGCGCCTCTAAAAGTGCCTTAGATTCAAGGGAGTCCACATTGGATGACCCCATGGTCCTGCTAGGAGGATATGAAAGATGCTTCAGGTGGGATCTGTCTAGATGGGATAATGTATTCTAAATCTAATCAACTATTTCTAGCTTCTAGGTCTGAACATAAAATGCGGGCGTGAAGGCAGGAAGCAAGAGCGTGACTTCCTGAAGTGTTCTGCTCCCACCAGGGAGCATCTGAGACCCCGGAGGAGCCTGGCTCAGGTCCATAGGATGAGCCAGAGAGCCTCGTTTACGGCATCCAGTCTGCAGCCAGATTGATGGAGCACTGTGGGTGTTTGGGAACAATCCCGGGAACTTGGCAGCCTGAATGTACTTCAGTGACCTTCTTGAAACTGATGCTTCACTGGAGCTCGGTGTTCCGCTCCGCTCAGTCTTTCACCTACAAAGCTCAGAGAGAGTTTCGAAATTCATTGTTTCTGCATAAGACCCTAGCCTTATAGTTTGTGGTCTTCAACAGACATAAAGAGATAATTTACTACTAGGAATCGAGGAAGTCATAGGAGTGGCTGGGACTGTTTTCAATCATCCATCTCCTGCCCCCCCCCCCCACATTGTTTCCAGTAGAATCAGGTTTGATAAAATCCAGGATGCTAATCAATGGTTGGACCAACGTTTGAATCTCAGTGTTCCAGAGGTAAACTGGGCAGTTCTTCTGGGAGACTGGAGAATGTGCAAGAATCAAATGAGGCAGAGCATCTGAAAGCCACCAGGAAGGAACTGTCAGCAAAGCAATTGAAGCATTAGTTTGTAAATGGCTATGTTCAGCAAGAATCTCAGAGGCAGGTTGCTGAGGGTGAGGGTGGAGTTTGAAACACACTGTGCTCTGAGCTCTTCACTTGGCCATGGTGCTCCCAGCTGTGTGTGCCGTGCCTGGAAAACAGCCCCAGATTTTTATAGTGGTCTCCCTAATGAGAGATGGTTTTAAAAAGGAAGGAGCTACCGTCCACTCAGAGCCAGGATCTCGTCAGGGCCGAAGCTGTTGCCAAGGGCTGTCGCAGGGTCCATGGGCCATCTCAGGGTTCATGAGACAGTTGTAGCAGGTGGTGTGTGTTGATGTTTGTGGTAAGTGGCACCTCAGGAGGCCTTGGGAATCATGCTAGATGCAGCTATACTGAGCGGGGGCCTGCCCATCATTGCCTTGGGAAAGCTGACCTTGCCTCTTGCAGCTCACTACAGCGAGAGAGCTGGCCCCTGCACTCGGGAGAGAGGGCCCGCACCCCTCACTTCAGGAGAGGATGAACCTAGCCTGAGTTCATGCATGTAGGGGAGCTGACCACCACTGCACTGGAGGCGGGTGGCCCTAGTGACTCGATCTGACCCGCCCGGCTAACACCCAGGCTCACAACTGGGCTTTGGTTTGGACCCATGCTATCATCTACCCCATCTAGGTCCTGCTGGAGCTCATGGAGGGATGAGTCCTTCGGAACGATACCCACAAAATCTCCAAGACCCAGGATACCCCAGAAGAGCTTCGGTGAGGATCCAGTGAGGATGGTGTACCAAAACCCAGAGGCCTTGAGCCAGCTCAATGACTCATTGCAGTGAACCCTTGCCAATCAAGCTGATGGGACAAATGGGTACGCTATATGAAACACTGAAGCCCCCAGTTCCACCAGGATGGATGAAGAGGTGATGGAGAGACAGTAGAGAAGAAGAAGCAGCAGCAGAGATTTTGCTGTTTTTGGTGTGTTTTTTTGTTTTGTTGTGGTTTGGGGGTTTTGTTTGTTTTTATTCTTGCTTTTATTTGCTTGCTTGCTTACTTTGTTTTGTTTTTGCTCGTAGGAGGGGATGCAATAAGGAAGAGAAAGAGTATGAGGGGATGGAGAAGAATTGGGATACATGATATGAAACCCCCAAAGATTCAATAAATGTTTTGGAAGGAGCTAAGCATCATGAACAATACTATCGTCTATATACAACATGTTTATTTCTTGGTTGGGCTTTATACTGCAAACGTTTGGAGTGGGTTGTGAAAGTTCATGGTCATGGACACTCAGCCTCCTACTGGTTTCCAGGTACTGTGCTAAGCAGAAGAACAGCACAAGAGATTTTCCCTTGGGAAAGTCAAAGTTTCACAAAGTGAACAACACTCTTACTTTCCACTTAATCAGCATGGGCTTTCCAGGTAAAGGAAGAGACAATATTCTGAGAAAATGGAACTTTATGTTCTCAAATTCAGCTGCAAAAATATGCATAATTTGTTTGAAATTGTGAGAAGGGGTGGTAGAAAATGTGTTTACAAGGTAGATAGATTTAGGCCAATAAGGAACAGGCTTATCTTTTATAGCCCATCATGTTAAAGTTGATAAATAGCAACAAGACTCAGGTTTTTAATAATTACTTTGAGTAAACACACAGAAAATGGAATCTCATGATGAACACTAGAGAAGAAAGCTCTGTTATGGAACCATAACATTATTATTATAATTATGATTATTATTGCCCATATTCAGAATGATGAAACTCAGAAGACTATCTAAAATAGGCAGGGGACAAGGAGAGTCACTGTACTCTCTGTTTAAACCTTGGGATCCAGAAGATTTGGTGCTTGCTTCAATGTGGAAGACCTCAATAAGCCTCTGAAATTTCTGTCTTTGGGTGGTGATGTTGCTCACCTTGCATTAGAAGGAGACAGGGTCTTTCTATACAGCCCAGGTTGACTTTGGGTGGTGATGTTGCTAATCTTGAATCAGAAGAAGGCAGGGTCTTACTATACAGCCCAAGTTGACTTTAAATCATGACCCTCCTGCCTCAGCTCCTGAACAGCTGGGTTCTCAGGCATGTGCCATCATGACCAGCTTCTTGTTTTGTTTGTTTGTTTTCTATAGCTATGTTCAAGTGGCCAAATATTAATCTGTGGAAATATTTTTTACAATGAAATAATATTTTACTTTTATAGTTGTCATGTGATTTAAAATATTAATATGATACAGAATATTACAAAGTTGGCTCACAAAATCAACGATGATCCACCAGTCATGGATAAGACTATCACTATCCTCTTCTCTTTCTAATACATTTTCCTCTTTGAAGTGAATTCAAAATTGTGTCCAAACAAGTTTTTTTTTTCTTTTTTGATTCTTTTGGATTTGCTCATATTTTGAAGGAAACTCTAGGAACCATGATTTTCAGGAGAACTGTCATTTTCTGTATAGTTTGTGGGAAGGTAACATAACCCTTTTCCTATTAGGCTGTCCGTTAGTTGGCCCAACAGTGAACATCTTCTGGAGAAATCTTTTCTGTCTACAGTTAGCCTTCTGAAGAAAATCAAGAGCAGCTATGCTTACCTGAATGGTCAGGAAGGGCTTCATGATTACACTATAAATGTAATACCAGCTGAACTGGGCATGTGCCTGAAGGAATCAGCAGCCAAAGAGGTACTGATGTTGAGTGTGTATTGAAATGTTATTTTTATTTATTTTTATTTTTTTATATATATATTTTTAATTTATTTATTTATTAAAGATTTCTGTCTCTTCCCCACCACCGCTTCCCATTTCCCTCCCCCTCCCCCAATCAATTCAACCTCCCTCTTCAGCCCAAAGAGTGATCAGGGTTCCCTGCCCTGTGGGAAGTCCAAGGACCACCCACCTCCATCCAGATTTAGTAAGGTGAGCATCCAAACTGCCTAGGCTCCCCCAAAGCCAGTTTGTGCAGTAGGATCAAAACCCAGTGCCATTGTTCTTGAGTTCTCAGTAGTCCTCATTGTCCACTATGTTCAGCGAGTCCGGTTTTATCCCAGGCTTTTTCAGACCCAGGCCAGCTGGCCTTGGTGAGTTCCCGATAGAACATCCCCATGTTCTCAGTGTGTGGAAACAACCTAGATGCCCTTCAATAGAAGAATGGATGAAGAAAGTATGGAATATATACATATTAGAGTACTACTCAGCAGTAAAAAACAAGGACTTTGTGAATTTTGCATGCAAATGGATGGAAATAGAAAACATATCCTGAGTGAGGTAAGCCAGACCCAAAAAGAGTAACATGGGATGTACTCACTCATATTTGGTTTCTAGCCATGAAATGTTATTTTTAATTGTCAATTTACAGATCAACTAGATGAGTATCAACAGAGGAATGGATAAAGACAATGTGGGGTGTTAGTCAGCCTTAAAGAACAGCAGAATCTTGTTAATTTGGTGGCCAGGTTGGTTTGGAGATCATCATATTAAGTGGAAGAAATGACACAGAAAAACATTTATCACATTTTCTCTCTATGTAGGGTGTAGCTTTAGATATAATATTTATTACTGTATCATACATATAGGTATGATTCTAGCATTATGAAACCAATGCTTGTGCAATGAATCTATGCTAATAGAGAAAGGAAAATGAGCCCCTCAAGAAAAAAAAATTTAATGTGGGCTTAGAGAAATTGAGTATTTAAGCTAGACCATGGACACAGAGGGCCACACAGTTGGTAGTTTAGCTTTTTGAACTCCCCAGTTATAATTGCACTGTCTGTGCTGGGTGAAGGAGGTTGCATATGACCTGGCACAGTGTTGGGATAGAACACTCTGTTGGGATAGAACTTTGGGGTTGGGGGAACATTACTGGAAGATCACAACTGGCCATGAAGTTACCAAAAGTAGTCACAAGGTGAGACAAACCTCTGGGTTAGAGTTCAAGGGCATGTCTGAAGAAAACAATCTTTGACATGAGCGATCAGAAAGAGACGCTCTTAGCAAGGATGATAACAGATTGCTTTTTGAATTATCTTATGCTATTATTTCCTCAGAGGTATTTCAAGCCTGGAAAATAATGACCTGGGTCTCTTCACCAGTAAGGCTTCACTAGTGTTCCATATAGACACTAGTAAGAAGTGTGCTGCCTGATTTACACACATTCCATTTTGACAAAACTGCTCCCCTTCCTCCTCACAGGGTCAGTCCTAAAAAGCACTACTCAGCTGCAATGCTTTCTTCAGGAAGAAACAAGAAACTTTCTTTTTCTCTACACAGAGATTTGCTGATTCTGTCCCTTAATTGATACCAACTATCCTCCTTTGTTCTAATAGGCAAGTGGTCCCCAACTGCTGGGGATTTTTGCCCTTAGGTAATACTGACAATGTCTGGAGAGATTTTTGATTGTTACAGGTGGGGGGAAATTGCTGCTGGTCTTTATGACAGAGTCACCTTAGCTCAAACTGTCAGCAGTGCCAAGTGCCAAGTGCCAAGGCCAAGATACCCAGTGACAGAATGTGGCTTTGGCCACTGGCCACACTATAGTCTCCTGTCATTTTTTTTTTTTTGGTTTTTCGAGACAGGGTTTCTCTCATGGCTTTGGAGCTTGTCCTGGAACTAGCTCTGTAGACCAGGCTGGTCTCGAACTCACAGAGATCCGCCTGCCTCTGCCTCCCGAGTGCTGGGATTAAAGGCGTGCGCCACCATCGCCCTGCTTCTCCTGTCATTTTTAAGTGACAGCCTTGCTGCAGTGATGTCTTTTTTTCTCTGCTGTTTTGCACTTATTTTTTTCCTATAATATTGAACAGAGAGAATCATTTAGATACGATAACTGTGAGAAAATATACATCACCTAGAAAGTAAAGATGTGAAATCGGAATAGGATATCAGTGACAATTTTTCTGACATGTAGACTGAAAAACAGAAGATGTTGGAGGGTTGAGATGACACACATACCCAGGAAAGAAGAATGAAAAGACTGTTGGCCATGAATGGAGTAAGGATGCTTACATGCAAATGCACTAAGACCTAATACCCCAGTAAGGAGCAGGAAGATTTAATTTTTTTTTTTTTTACAAATACATCCTGTGATGGTTTGAATGAAAATGGCCTCCATAGACCCAGGGAGTAGAATTATTGGAGGTAAGACCTTGTTGGAGAAGGTGTGGACTTTTTGGAGGAAGTGTGTCACAGGGTTGGGGTTTGATGTTTTAGATACTCAAGCCAGGCCCTGTCACTCTCTTCCTGCTGCCTGCTGGTCCAGATGTAGAACTCTCAACTACTTCTCCAGTGCCATGTCTGCTTACATGCCACCATGCTTCCCGCCATGGTGATAATAGACCAAGTCTCTGAAACTGTAAGCCAGCCCAAATTTAATGTTTTCCTTTATAAGAGTTACCACGGTAATGTTGTCTCTTCATAGCAATAGTACACTGAATAAGATAGATGCATTTTATTTTATGTGTGTGAGCGTTTTTCTTGAATGTATGTATGTGTACCACATACATGCCTGGAGCCTGAAGATATCAGACTAGCTCTAGTGGAACAAGAGTCACAGGTGATTGTGAGCTAATATGTGAGTACTGGGACCCAAATCCCAATTCTCTGGGAGCACAACAATGCTCTTGACTGGTGAATTATCTCCCTGGCCCTGAGTGTTAAGATTGTTAAACAAGTATCCCTATAGTAAATATTCTTGAATATATTTTTTTTAAAAGTACATGGACAGCATTCATTAGTAAATGTTTTAATGTCAGCACTAAGTCAAAAGATATTTCAATTAAAAATTGTTTATGGATTGTAGATATAATTCAGTAATAGAACATTTGTCTAATGTGCAAAAGACCATGGGTTCTATCCCTAGCAGTGGAAAGAAAGAGAAAAAAAATGAAAAAATGGAGAAGGAAGAGGAGGGAGGAAAAGAAAGAGGAAGGAGGAGAGGAAGAAACCGAAGATAAAGGAGAGAGAAATGGAGGGTCTTAAAATCCCAGTGGTCATGGTGGTGTAGGCCTGTGATCCAGGCACTTTGGAGGTTGAAGTAGGAGGATCAGGAGATTGAGGCTAGTGTGCACAAAATAATACAAGCCTATGTCAAGATAAACAATAGATTCTGTAGTATTTTCCTCTAGAACAAACATATTAGTTTATATCTTCGTTAGCAGCTATTGGAAGATGTCATTTCTCCACATCTGTTGACACAGCAGGTTTTATTCTTATATGTATGTGTGTTCCTGGGGGTTGAACCCCGAATTCTATAAATGCTCACCAAGTGCCTTACCCAGGACCCTACACATGCTCAGTGTTTTCTGTCCTCAGGACTCTGCACATGCCCAGTATTTGCTCTACCCAGTTCCCTTAGACATGCTCAGTTGCTCTTGCCACAGTCCATTCTTCAGTCCATATAGCTTCAGGGTTTGTAGTCTAAGCAAAGCTCAAGGGTTCATTTTAAACTTGAAATTTGTTCAATCACTAGTGAGGAATGAGTGCCACATATTTACTATTGATTTGTGTTTCTTATTTCGTAAGTTGCCTCATGATTTTTGGTATGTGAGTTCTTATTTTTTAATTTTTTGTCTATGAGTGTTTGTCTACATTTAAATGTAACAGGTGCCTGTCTGGTACCAATGGAAGCCATAAGAGGGTGTTGAATTCCCTAAACTGAAGTTCTGGATGGTGTGAGTACCATGTGTGTGCTGAGAACTGAACCCATGTTTTCTCGTAGAGCAGTAAGTGTTTTGTAGTGCTGAGCCATCTTCCCAAGCTATACACTTCCCTTTGTAGTTGATATTTTGCTGTTGACTTGCGATCATCATTATTTGAGATATATGTTCTTTATTATGTGTGTTGCAACCATTTCTAAATTTTTGTTTGATTTGTATTTATTTTGTTGTGTGTGCGTGCATGTGTGTGTGTGTGAGAGAGAGAGACACACACACAGAGACAGAGGGAGAGAGAGAGTGAGAAAGCGAGAGAGTGTGTAATCATGAAGGTGAATGCAGGGTGCCTGTGTAGTGCAGGGTGTTGGTTCTTGCCATCCACCTTGTTTGAGAATGGGTATCTTTGTTTATTCTGCTGTATACACCAGGCTAGCTGGCCTGTGAGTTTCCAGGGTTTCTCCTGTCTCTCCTCCCATTCCCCCTGCAGAATCGCTGGAATTACATGTGCTTATCATACACATCTGTATTTAAAAGGTACTAAGTAAAATATAATTATATAATTTTCTTTTCTTCCCTCCAACCCCTTGCAATGCTCCCTACTTAATTTCTCTCAAATTACTGGCATATATATATATATATACAATTTTATATAGTGTATATATGAAATATATATATATGTGTGTGTGTGTGTGTGTGTGTACATATACACACCAGCAAGCTTACACTCACACATGTGCATAAATGCATAAATATGTAAATATAACTTGCTGAGAGTCCATTTCGAGGCTGACCACTTGATACTGAAAAACCAATTAGGAGCTTCATCACCGGGAGAGGCTAATTCTCTCTCAGCAATCATTAGCTGCCTAAAGTTCTTTGTCTGGAGTGGAGCCCTGTGAGACTTCTCCCTTCCCAGTGAGCCTGACTGTTGGTGCTGTCATTGTTTCATTGTCTGGCAGTCACATTGTTGAGATATCACAGTTCAAACGTACCTGTCATTTCTAGGAAACGACACAGCAGGTTTCTTGGTCCTCTGGCTCTTTTTTTTTTTTAAATTCTTCTCTCATACATTACATCTCAACGCAATTGCCCCTCCCTCTACTCATTTCAGTTCTCCTGCCCATTTCTCCTCTCCCACAGATCCACACCTCCATTTCCCTTCAGAAAAGATCAGACTTCCCAAGGATATCAACTAAGCACAGCTTAGCAAGTTCCAATAAGATTAGGCACACATCCCAATAATATCAAGGCTGGATGAGGCAACTCAGGGGGAGGAAAATGTTCTCAAGAGCAGGCAAAAGAGTCAGAGACACCCCCACTCCCACTGTTAGGAGTCCCACAAGAACACCAGACTACACAACCATAACATATATGCAAGGGACCTAGTTCAGACCATACAGGCTCCTTGATTGTTGCTTCTGTCTCTGTGAGCCTCTACATGTCCTGCTTATTTGATTCTGTGGGCCATGTTCTCCTGATGCCTTGACCTCTCTGGCTCCTACGATCCTTCCTTCCCCTTTTCTACAGGGTTTCCTGAGCTCCACCTAATGTTTGGCTATGAGTCTCTGCATCTGAACCCATTAGTTGATGGATGCCATTCCTCTGATGATGGACAAGGCACCAATCTATGAGTATTGCTTAATATCAATAGGAATCATTTTGTTGACTTTTTTTTGCCAGTCATGTTTTGGTTCTATCCTAGTTCTCTGGGCTATCCAGTTTCTGGTTTCTGGCCAACCAGTCAGTGTCAGGCATAGGATCCCTCCCATGGTATAGGCCTCATGTTGGACCACAATTTCTGTGCCACCATGACTCTAGCATACCTTCTAGGTAGGGAAAATTGTAGGTTGAAGGTTTTGTGGCTAAGTTGATGCTCCAGTTCCAATTACTGGAAGGTTTACCTGGTTACAGAAGATGCTTGTTCAGGCTCTGTATTCCCTATTACTAGGAGTCTTCACTAGGGTCAGGGAAGACTGTGAGAGCCAGAGGACCTTTCCTTTTCATGTTCCTTCCACTTTCCCATGATGCTCCCTGAGCTTTAGGTGCAGGAGTATGCTGCACATGTATCTAGTAGGAGGGGGCTCCCTGTGATCACTTGATCTCTGTATTTTTACCAACTGTAATTTTCTGTAAATGGGGACTTACGTGCTGCAAAGAGAAACTTCTTTGATGACATGTTATAGCCACCCTTATTTGTCAATATAAGGAAAAGTATTTGGAATTCAATTAGAGATTATGCTGGTCTAGTAAAATGGTGGTGATAGGTTCTCCTCTAAGGTTACCACTAGCCCTGGGTAGTTGACTAGGTTTCCAGGACCAGGCAAACGTCCCCTCCCATTGAGCAGGCCTTAAGTTCTAGCAGAGAACTGTTGGTTACCACCAAGATATGAGTTGCCACTATTGCACCTCCAGTATCTTACAGGGTTGGTCATTGTTGTGTTTTTTTACATATGTCCTGCAGATCTGAACTCAGGCACCCATGCTTGTGAGGGAAGCACTTTTACACACTGCCCATATGTTGGGAAATGCAAACATTTTTAAAGCTTATACAGTCACATTTTTCCCCTAAATTTTAATGTTCAAATTTCCTCCTTATGACAGATCACACAGGCTTATTTTATTCTGGGATTAAGAGTTTTTACTTTCTAAGACTCTGATTCACATGATTTTGAGTTGTGGTATGACGTGATTGTTCCTCTTCCGTAGTTTTTTGACTTTTTGGATTTCCCACGCGCCATCATTTGCTCCCAAAGTTCTCCAGATCCCATCTGTGTTGGATCCTTGGAATGCATCCCCCTTTTCACCTCCAGCTTCCTCACCTTGGCCAAGAACTTACTATTTTTTGAACCACATTTACCACAACAGCCTTTCAATTTGTTTCTCTGATTCCAATCTTGGAGTTGCGAAATTCAGTCCCAGATGTTGCCACAGTAGGTTTTAGACAGAGCTGCTGGGGTTTTTCCTGGAGAAATTTTGATTTGAGCAGAGTCATTTAAACTTCCCCTCTAATTATTCATGAAAAATACTAGCTGAATCCATTTAACTGCTCCATAGAGTGTAATTCTACCATTTTTTTCTGAACTTTTCAAATTAAATTTAAATCTTAGACAGACCCTGTTCTTCAGATGTGTAGAGTTTGATGCTCTCTTGCCTTGATTCTTCTGGCTTAACACACAAGGAAACACTGACCTAAAACAGCCCCAAGAGAATGAGACACTATAGTGATATTTTATTTACGTTTTAATAAATAAATCTTGCTTGATGATCAGAAGGTAAAACTAAGCCACTAGAGGCCAGGCGATTGTGTCTCATGTCAACAGAATCCTAAGTTTCAAATACCCATATTCTACAGTTCTTTGAAGTATTTAAATATTATCTATCTATGCAGAATACAATCTCTATGCATCTAAAGAACCTGATATATATACGTCCACAAACTCTACAGCTTACTTGATGGGATGTCTGTCTTTTTAAGGGGGTGCAGCTTCATTGGTTCACAACCATTTATGGTGATGAAGACCTTGTCCTGGGTTGCCAGTGTCTACCCTAGAGGCAGGGCTGGTAGTTGCAGCTCCTGCCCCTCCCTCCCCACTTGGTGGCAGTGGTGGTGAGGCCGCTCCTCCCCAGCATGGCATGGATGCCATCTCCTGTTCCTCTGGGACCAAGAAGAAGCCCCAGGAGCCAACATCCAATTATTCCGTTTTACTGTTTCTTTCTACCATAAGATTGGGCTGGCATGGATATCACATCCTGTCTATCCTGAGTCCTGTAGGACTCCTGGGCCCAGAGTTTCAGACAACTCCCAGGGACTCAGAATAAGGGTAAGGACCTAATCAGACATTGACATCATTTGCTTCTCTAAAACAACTCAACCAGATTCTCAGGAGACCTAGCTGGAGCTGCCAGCTTTCTTAAAGATCAGAGTCTAATATGGTCCATTTCTTCAGCCGTACTTTGCTAATCAAGGAAGACATGGGCTAGCTCCAACTCAGCAGGTGTTAAGTAGATGGGGATGATGGCCCAGGAACTTGTGATCTGTTTTCATCTCTCACAATCTTTGTTTTAGTCACAAACACATACTTCCCATACAATATCTTTCAAGACCGCAAAGCTCCATCCCATCATGGAACAGACCCAAATCCAACGGCATCACTACCTAAAGCAGGAAGCATTGCCTAAATCCCTTTAGATGTGATGTTCAGAGTACAGTTTTCTTGGTCTGAAGACCTGTGAATTAAAGAGATTAGCAATCTGTCTCCCCCAAACCCAGGTAATATTTACTACAAAACATAGATAGCCACAGTGGATACTTAAAAGGGGAAGATGGGCACAACAGTTACTCATCCACAGCAAATCTACAACCAAATCAGGAATATGAAACTGCTTGCTAGGTGTGGGCCCATATTACTCCCTGGTAATAATGGTTTTCTGTGACTCTTAGTTTCTTGTTCTGGTATTTTTTTCATCCCATGAGAAAAAAAATTAATCATGCAAACAAATATTATTCTCAGATTTTTCTTTTTGCTCCAAAGACCTCTTTTCCATTTTCATTAAAAAATTAGAATGTATGTGTGTGTTGCAGTGTGTGTGTGTGTGTGTGTGTGTGTGTGTGTGTGTAGGTACTGGTGTATACACTCATGTGTACACATGGCACATGTCAGGAGATGTTGTGAGAGGCTGCTTGTTTGTTCCCGGCTGCTCAGCCCCAAAATAATAACACAGAAACCATATTATTTGCAATACCTTTTGTCCAATAGCTTAAGTGTATTTCTGGATAACTCATATCTTAAATTAACCTATCTCCATTAATCTGTGTATTGCCATGAGTCAGTGGTTACTGGATAAAATTCTGGCATCTGATTCTGGCGGAACTACATGGCTTCTCCTGACTCTGCCTTCTTTCTCCCAGCATTCAGTTTAGTTTTCCCCACTTGCCTTTATTCTGCCCTGCACAGTCCCAAGACAGTCCTTTATTAACCAATGGTCTTCACAGCATACAGAGGGGAATCCTACATCAAGGGGAAGAAGACATTAGGCACCTAATATGGTATCACTCTACCCCGAGTTCTCTTGAGACACTCCATCATTAAATTTAGAGCTGGGTGAGTGGTCATACGCCCCAGAGTTTCTCCTCTCTCCCCCTACTCTCCACCACAAGCATTGGGGCTATCAGTTGGTGTTGGCACAAATGGCTTTTATGTGACTTCTGGGGATTTGAACTTAAGTCCTCATGCTTGTGCAACAAATGCTCTTACACTCTGAGTTATCTCTCCAAGCCAATATTTTCATTTTTGACTTTTCTCTCTTTCAGTATGGTGTTCAGGTACTCTAACCAATTCATTTAAAGACCATGTGAATTCCCAGCCAATCTCGCCAGGCTCACTCCGCTTGGATAAAAGCAGGCCTCCTAAATATCTTGCCACAGCTCCCTCTGATTTCATTCAGAGTTGGAAAGCTGTTAGGCAACAGCCTGAAGATGTTTGGGGTCCTTTTTCACACGGTTGAAAGCAGCCCCACAACTATCGCTGAAGTATTAACAAAGGGTACAGCTTCATCCTCCAAAAGTCTTTGCCCCAGGCCCTTTCTTGTGATGAGATATTTTTACTGTTTGAAAGTATCCAAATGAAGAACTATCTTTATTTTTAAAGTTACAGGTCTTGTTCCCTCAGAATTCTCAGGGAAATTGGAACTAAAAAGTTCCCTTTCTCAGTTCATCTCCCTCTCTTTGAACCTTGTTGTATGTAGCTAAGAAAAACTGACTTGCATTTTCAGCCTTATTTCTGGGAATCTCCTTAGCTTGTTCTATACACTTATCATGCACACTTTCCACATCACCTCAGGCAAAAATGCTGGTGTTAAAGAGACTGCCCCTTTCCTCCAGTGCTTTGAACACATTCTTCCCGAAGCTCCAAGCCTTGCAGAGATCTCCTGAGCTCTAACATCTCCACGGGTCTGTTTTCCTTAGCTTGATTGCAGCTGCTACTGAAGTTCCCAACTGCATCCTGGTCTGTTGCTGGTGCTTTACCAACCACTCCAAACTCACAGGCAGAAAATGACCACTAGTGTATTCTGTCAAGATTATTTGGCTTAGGAGTTGTACTGGGGTACAACAGCGAACCCCTTTCCCTGCCCTCCATTGTTTGGGGGCTCAATTGGAGAGACTCAGATGGTTGAGGACACTAGGGTGACTTAGGTGGGGCTATGCGTGGAACGATATGACTGTTACCTTGGATTCACTTTTTCTTGAATCACTTTGTCCTGGGACTAACTTGTGTGTCATGACACCACAAATAGGAGAGGCCGTCATGCTAGATATTCAGGCAGCCTGTGGAGACAGCCACATAGCAGGGAACTGAAGCTGCCAGCATTCACGTGAGCCATCTTGGTAGGGCTCTTGCATGTAGTCAGAAGAGTGACTTCAAAATGCCTCAGTTGAACCTTTCATATGGCCACAGCCCTGGACCATATCTGCATTATTACCTCATGAAAAACAGCCAAAACCAGCCAGCCACCCCTAGATTCCTGATGGAAGGAAACAGGTAAGTATTTGTTATGAGAGCCTGGGTTTAATCTCTAGCAAACACACACACACACAGACACACACAGACAATTTATTTTGCTAAACTACTAAGTTCAGAGTAATGCAGCAACGAATGATGTTATTTCTCCTTTTCTTGTCATACAAAGTACTATAGTTATCTGGGCCAAGAGGTGCTATATTTAGCCCTGATCATGGGCTTTGGCCCTGTCATGGTTAGATTTCAAGGTTCACCATGTTTTATGTTATAAATGCAAGAGAAGAAACTGTACATCCATGAAGAGAGTGCACTATGGGGCGTATCAATATTTATAACTCAGTCCTGTCCATTCCATGCTCTTGGAGAGGACTGTGCATCACCCCACCGATAGGCAATAGGATAATTTTCTCCCATCAGTGAATTGTGAGCAGAATCGAAGTGTGCCATTTTGAGCAGGAGTATCATAGCCACATCCAGACACTTGGCTTTCGTCCTTTCCCTTTGCCATGAGAGCAGGCTGTTCCACACCAGGACTATGTCCTCGTCCTTGAACCTGCAGTAAACATGCATTCAGTGTCAGCTTCTTCATAGGCATGGGATGTGGAAGAGAAGTCACCCTCTGTTCCCCACCAGTCATAGAGATCTCTGGCCGACTTCTCTTAAAAATCTTTTCTTTTCAATTGAAAGTAGATTCTTCTTTCATACAACACATCCCAACCATGCTCCCTCTCCTGACTGCCCCAGATCCTCTCCTGCTCTGCTTCCTTCAGAAAGGAGCAGGCCTCCAAGAGACAACAAACAACGAAACACAACAAAACAAAGATACAATAAGATAAGGCAAGGTCCCTCATGTCAAGGCTGGGCAAGGTAACTCAGTAGGAGAAAAACAGTCCCAAAGACAGGCAAAGGAGTCAAAAGATTCAGAGACACACCCCTCCCCTCCTGCTGTTAGGAGTCGCACAGAAACACCACACTAACAGCCTAACATATACACAGAGGACTTTGTGCAGATTCATGCAGGCACCGAACTTGTTCCTTTAGTCTCTGTGAGCCCATATGAGACTTACTTAGTCAATTCAGTGGACCGGGTTCTCATGGTGCCATCCATCTCACTGATGCTCACAATCCTTCCTCTTTTTTGATGGGTTCCCTGAACTACAAGGGGTGGGGCCTAATGGAGACCTCTGATTTAGAGTCTCTCTCCACATATTGTCTGGCTGTGGGTCTCGGCACCCACTGCCATCTCCTGCCAGAGGAGGTCTCGCTGATGAAGACTGGACAAGGCACTGATTTATGAGTATAGCAGAATATCATTAGGACTCACTTCAGTGATTTTTATTGTTGTTACCCAGTCATATTTGGTTCTACCCTGGGTCTCTGGGCTATCCAGTGCCTGGTTCCTGGCCTCCCAGGCAGTGTCATCTGGCCTATTTCTTATGCAGCATCCTTCATCCTGACCAACACACTGGAGTTCTATGCTGTAACTGTCTTGGAATTGCCTTTGGTTTTGTGCCCCTGTGGAGGAAATGAGCTCTTGAAGACCCTCCCTGTACCAGATTTTCAGTGGGACCAGTAGGTGAGCATTATCCCAGCATGCTTCTGTGCTGTGGGAAGGACATTTTAAGAAAACCTCAAGTAAGACTATTTTAATACAAACCTCTTCTCCTTAAATATTGATTCTACCTTTATCCAAAACATTGATATTGGTTCATCGTGGATTTTTCCATAAATTTTGTTTTCTTACAGTAGCACTTTTGCAGAAGAAATAGCTCAGCTATTAGAGTACTTTCCCTACTGACACGAGAACCCGAGTTTGATCTCTAAGAACCAGTATAGAACAAGCCATGTGAGGTGTTGTATGTGTGTTATTCTAGCACTGGGAAGGCAGAGATGGCTGGACCCCTGGGGCTTGCTGACCAACTAGTCCAGCACATTTGGTGAGTTTCAGGCCAACTGAGTACCTGACAAACATACCAAAAAATATTGTTTATCATGACTTGCATTTTGGGAAGACCTTCTTAAATTTCATATCTACACATTCCATTCTTCTTACCTTAACCTCACCCTTGCCTTGAATCAATCAAACTAATTCAATTTTGTTCTTGAAAATTCATATACCTTGACTTTATTATCTATTAAAAGCACAGGTTTTTGAATCCTGAGATGTTCGGAGTGGAATATTATAGCACCTTGAAAAGCATAGAGCCTTTGGGATTTATGGGTAGTAAGTATTGGTGATAGAACATTTTAAGCCTTTCTGTTAGACAGATTGAAATGGAGACTCACAGGGATCCAATATTCTGGATAAAGCCACACAGCCAATTAATTCCAGACCTTGTGTCCAAACACATTATATTTTGCTCAAGTTTAGAATTTATTCTGCTACAAAAACTCTCGTCTCTGACTCTTTTTCCTCACAGAACAAATCATGTCCTTGTTAAATTTCACTTGGGCATTTTTTTTGGGGGGGGGGAATTGCTGAGAAATAATAAATCTGGAGTTCCCTCTGACTCTGAGCATGGTTTTATTCCATCTGACTCTATAAATTGACATGGATTATGGGGTTGTGTGGCATTTAGCTTTATGATAATTGCCTATTTGAATAGCTGATAAGAGTTAATTTATCCTGAAGACAACTAGGAATAAAAGAATAATTGGGTTATAAAATTAAAGCAATAACATCTGTACTTTCTACTACATTGAACATATTTGATGCAGAAAATATTTCAATTAGGCTGAAAAACCTGCAAATACTTTTCCTTCTTTACATTTTTTTCCTCAAGAGGGGAAAAACAAAGCATAGCACACCAAAAGAAAAATCAAAAGTGTGAAAGCTTGCACACCCTTGATACAGGCATCCTTAGCTGGAAAACTTGCACACTTTGCACACCCTTGACACAGGAGAGGAAGCCTTAGGAAGTCTGCCATGGCTAATGAGAGCTAGGTGTGCAGTTCTCTGGGTCTTTAGTTTCAAAAACTAAGTGATCGATTTCTGTACAATAGCCATTTTACTAGATCAGAGAGTTGGGGGTTTTAGTGCAGACACATAGACTCCAGCTTCTTAAGCTGTGGGCCGTGACCACGTATGGGGTTACATAACTGAATATGGGGGAAGTCATGAAAATTTGGGCAGTAGTGTAGATTTTTTGAACAAGAAAATGACCAGAAATTAGTTTAAAAGTAAACACACAATGAGCTCTAAGTGGGTGGTGATGTGGGATGCCTCTCTGTAAGCTGTGAATTATGTTTCATTACCATTGGTTATTAAAGAAGCTGATTTGGCCAATAGCCAGGCAGAATATAGCTAGGCAGGAAATCCAAGCAGAGAGGAGGGGGGAAAGAAGGTAGAGTCAGAGAGACACCAGCAGCTTCCAAGGAAGCAAGATATGAGTCTTGTAGTATAATATATACTAGTAAGAATGTGTTAATTCAAATGTAAGAGCTACCCAATAATAAGTCTGAGCTAATAGGCCAAACTATTTGTGATTAATATTAAGCCTCAGAGTGGTTATTCACAAACTGTTAGGCAGGAGAGAATCCTCCAGTTACAGGGTGGTGCTTACTTGTGGTCCCTATAAACTGTTGCTGCTGCAGCCTTGTTCTAAACACACATGTGCACTTTGTATGTCCATGTTCTGTCCTGTGCTACCCGCCAATAGAAACTGCCTGAAATGCTTTAGTTTAAATTCGAGGACTGGGGGCCACTTTATGTTGTGAACTGCAGCCTTTTGACTGTGTGTACAAAGTTTTCTGCTCTCATAGAAACACAACAGTGTAACTGCAGAGAGCAAAGACAGGATTTTCCTACCACCATTCCTCGGCATTGGAAGCATCTCATTAAAGTGTCTCTGGTTTGTATCATGCTAGGATATTTGATTTTTTAAAATACTGTTAGAACTGTTGACTTGAGTTTTATAAAAAGAATTAATAGATAAATTTTAACTTGAAGTTAGGAAAGATTTTCCAACAATTTCTGTAATGGTCCTAAATATACTTTGTCTACTTTGTTCTATATATTTGTGAGCACTATGATTGTAAAATCAAAGTATCAGTCAACTCATAAAACCACTGGAGAAACCGTATGATCTGGAGAAACTGCACATTAAATATTCAGCTCTGATTCAATCTTCATGTGAAATAAGCACAAATGTCCATATCAATATGCACACTTCCTTTTTTGTTTAGTAAATGGTAAAACCTTGTATATATACTAAAGAATAATCCTATAGCAAATTTCTTCATGAAATTTTATATACCTGTATACCCAGAGTTACATAAAAATGTCTTAGGAGAAAAGAGATTGCAAGCAGGAAAAATCTAAGAAGTCTTGTTACAGGTTTACACTCTGTGGCTTAAGTTAAATTGCTTAACCTCTCTGAGCCTTAGCTTTCTGTTTTTTTTTTTTGTTGTT
Organism: Microtus oregoni; assembly: GCF_018167655.1. Taxonomy (NCBI): domain Eukaryota; kingdom Metazoa; phylum Chordata; class Mammalia; order Rodentia; family Cricetidae; genus Microtus; species Microtus oregoni. Next base: position 21,078,435 of record NW_024543075.1, on the reverse strand, counting down.
GTTGTTGAATGGAATATTAACTGATATAAGCCTCTTTGTTTCAGATGCTTTGCCGAGCCTGAAGGAGAGCAGAATAACATCTGATCTTAATCAGGTCATGATAAAAGGTAGGTACAAATGCCCCCATGAGATAACATTTGAGAAATTATACCTACATGGAACAAAAGAGAATAGACGGACAGAGGAAGGGACACATCCATTTTGTCAGAAGCAGAAGCTTTACCATGTGGGATTAGAAGGGGACAGGAGAGGGAGAAGTTGGCCTGGCTGTGAGTTGTTAGAGGACACAAACCCTCAACCACACACACCTCTGATTCAGTCTCTTCCTATCAGGGCTGGCTCAGGATTCTAGTCATCTCAGTGACAGAGTGACCAGTGACCTCTGGGTAGGGCACTGTCTGGTCGACTGAAGAAAACAGCCAAAGAAGGGAGCCTGACTTTGGAGCATGCTAGGATCCTCAGTATTTATGGAAAGCTCTAGGTGACCTTTCGAGGCAGGTAGAGTTGAAATTTAAAGTTACATTACACCTCATTGCTTTAGGGTTAGGGTTAGGGTTAGGGTTAGGGTTAGGGTTTCAGACTTTCTATAGTGAGTGTGAATATTTGCACGTCTATCCACTAGCATTTTCATCAGCAGCATTTTATGTGTGCCTTTAAAAAATATATTTATTTATTACATATACAGTATTCAGCCTGCATGAATTTCTGTACACCAGAAGAGGGCAACAGATCTCATTATAGACGGTTGTGAGCCACCATATAGTTGCTGGGAATTGAACTCAGGACCTCTAGGAAGAGCTTCCAGTGCTCTTAACCTCTGAGCTCTCTGTCCCGTCCATGTGTTACTTTGTAATTCCAAGAGAAGTTAACTGGCTAGAGGAAGAATCTGCGTGAGGCGCCAGGTTGTGCTGGGCAGTAACTAAAAGAAGTCTTGTGGTTTTGTTTTGGGGATGGAAGAAAGTAGAAAATTTGAGAAAAATAATAATGGGAGCAGCGTTGGAGTGTGTTGTCTGAAGAGACACACTGGAACCATGAACTCCACACAAGGCTTTCTCTGTTTCATCTCCTCTAAGATCAGTTTCAATAATCCAGGTAAAGTAAGAAGCTGGCTCCCTCCTTCTTGCAGAGCCTGTATCATATTTAAGGTGTTGATTTCAGAGACAAAGGTGAGCCCTGTTTTTTTATTTGAATCTTGGAGTCGCTATACCAATGATAACTATCAGGTGAAGATGGATATGTTGGTGGAAGAAAGAGCTCTGGGCACAGCTCTCTCTCTCTCTCTCTCTCTCTCTCTCTCTCTCTCTCTCTCTCTCCTCACTGCATGGTATAGCCCTCAGCTATTAGAGCTCTGCTATTAGGTCAGCTTTTGTCCTTACTTTTGCCCTTCCTTACGAAAAATCCCCTTTGGAGTCTGCAGCTTCATCATGGTGTAAGGCTGGTGTGAGACACAGGAACAAGCAACTTGTCTAATGTGATTCATGGTCATCTCAGTGGGCACAGCCTTGGCAGGCCTGAACTGGGCACAAGCAGAGATACTCCTTGCTTTTTGTTTTTGTTTTTTTAATTATCTTCTACCTTTAAAGCTTAAAATAATGAATGCCTAAATTGTCTGTCTGCCAGATCGGGGTCGGGAAAGGATGAGTGGGCTGGTCCACATTATCCCGATTCAGGGACGATTTGGAACAAATGTTAAGGGAGCTAGCTTATATTGAAAACCATGATTAGCTGTGGTGTGACTGAAACACAGACTCCATGTGGTGCAGAAAAGAACCTCTGGGTAGAGAGTAAACAGGGAGGGCCGTGTGAAGGGAAAGATAATGGGAAGTATAGTTAATATTTTAAAGGGCCTTTTATAAAAGCTAATGGCAGTGGAGACCTTTGCAGGCTATAAAGCGGAGCTTGGTAAATAACATTAGGAACGGCAACATAGTGCATTAGTTAATTAATTTTTTGCGGTTCTGGGGATCCAAAGCAGGTGCTCACATATGCGAGGCAAGGTCTTTCCCGCTGGGCCGGATTTGTGGTCCCCTACATGTTCCTAAGATGACAAACCTACTACTCATGAGTTTGTATGGTATTACTACTTAAGGCTATAAAGGTTGGACTTTGTAAGGAAAAAGAGCATCTTGGCCATCGTGGTGCGTTCGCTCCATCGTACGTTGCCACCCCTGTTTCCTCCAGCACAATCAAATTGGCATGGCAGTTTTATGCGCTCTTGGAGGTAGAAGGCCCAGCGCAAGAGTCATTCCCTCATATTTATCTTCACGGGAATTGCCCATGGCACCCTGCGCGCATAGAGCGCAGCCTCTGCCGGCACCTCCCTCCTTTGTAGACAGGATTTTTATAGAAAGCCCTATCAGCGCACGAGCTCTCTCCACACACTCCGCATATGCTGATGCCTTCCTCCTCTGTTCCTGCTCTCTAGAGTCTGGGCATGAAGAACGCTGCCTTAAAATGCAATAACTTTCTGTGACACTTTATCATCCCAATAGCAATAAAATGGCCAAATATGGCGTTTTTATTTGTTCCTGCATAGTAGCAAGGGAAACAAATTCATGGGCACATCTCCTTCTCGGAGAACAAAGCTGGCTAAAGGACGCTGTTTTCCCTTTTTAATTTCAGGGTTGCCGTTTCTGTTGACTTACTCTGTTTTCAAGGTCTTCCTTTTTGACCCACATCATCAAAGGACTATGGTCAGCGGCTTGGGCTGCAAGCATTCTGCTGAGTTAAGTACTATGCAGGAAAACGTGGATGTTCTCTAAGCATCTCCAGGTAGAATTTGTTATTATGTCTGGGAGGAGTGTGAGGGTTCACACATCCTGCCGTCTTACTTTTAACAGTCCATCCAAATAGAAATGACGAGCACTTAGCTCTGGTAATCTCTCTCTCTCTCTCTCTCTCTCTCTCTCTCTCTCTCTGCAATTTTTATCAGGAAGTGTGTGCTTTCAACTTTTGTATCTCTAAAAGTGTCTTTATTTCTGAGGATATAGGTCAGAGCTTTCTTGGCATACACAAAGTCTTCTGTTTAGTACCCAGCCCTGCAAAAGAAAGCGCCCCTTCTCTTCTTCCATCTAGTGGTAATTTAATCACCTAGGGGTCATAGTTTGCAGTTATTTTCTATCAGTGCAGAGAAGGTGCTGTATGACTCCACTGCCACCTACCACCAGTTCTGGTCAGTGAGAAGTCTGCTGAGTGTCAAATTGCCGATCTTTGTAGAATATACATTCCTGGCTCAGTTTCCTTCCCTGCTGCTGTGTTAGGACAATCCTCATAAAAGCAACTTAAGAGAGAACAGTCTTATTTTATCTCGGAATTCATAGTGGGGAATTCAAGGCAGAGAGATCTTGAAGCAACTGATAATGCAGTATCCACAGGCAGGAAGGAGGGAACAAATGGATACTTTCTCCATAAGTACCATCTAGGATCCCAGCCATGGAATACTGTCCATAGTGGGTGGTTCTGCCCACCTTAGCTGACATCCTCAATGGATATGCCCACGGCATATCTCTCAGGTGATTCTAAGTTGTCAACACCAACCAGCACAATTCAATTTCTTGAGGCTTTTAGTGTCACCTGCTTTCCTCCTGATACACTGAAATTTCCTTAAGGTGTGTTTGGATGTGCCCTGGCTTCCATTTAAATACCCGGATTGAACACACCTTTCAATACATCTGGAAGACTCTTGGTCATTGCCTCTTGAAGCGTTTCTGTTCTGTCTCTTCCTTTATCCCACTGTTTTATGTCTTCCCCCGGACATACTTTGCAGTCTGTACAGTTATTCTTCATATCTCTTAAACATTGCTTAATGAAAAAGTACTTTTTATCTTTTTAATGTATTCTGGCTAAATTATCACAGTACCTTACAATTGAGCCATTCTTCGGGGGCAGTACTCAGTTTCATCTACCAGTTTGATACATTTCAGTGACCGCAGTTTTAATTTCTAATGTTTGCTTCTCCTCCCCTTCCATCCTCTCCTTCTTTGCTTTTCTTTGTCTCACCCTCCTTCCCTGTTTCTTTCTGTTGTAACACAGCCTCTCCTGACGGCACCCACACTGTATCCAATCCTCAAGTAATTCTCCTACTCGAGGCTCCTAAGTGCTGAGGTTACAGATGTACAACCCCCATACCCAGGTCATTTCCTTTGTTTCCAAGAAACATTTAAAAACATGTTCCATTGTCATTACCATCTTCTGTGTCTCCATGTACCTTTGGAAACACAGTATTTTCCTTCATTTCTTTCAAGGATATGAGGCATGATTATTTTAAAATTAGCTTCCACTTCCCCTGGTACTTTCATTAATGGTTTCCCAGGCTTTGAGTGAGTAGGACCTCTCAGCTCATGTTGGAACTCACCGTGTTCTACTTTGAATCATAAATTCATGTTCAGAAAAAGTTCTCTTTTTGGGGGTGGTGCTGGTGGTGATCAAGTGAAGGGCCTCCATATGCGAGGCAAGTGCTCTCTCACTGAGCTGTACTAAGTCTGCAGCCCCTACATTCTCTAATTTATCTAGTAAGGGTTTCAGAACATGATCCTCAGAATCCCCCTTTGGCATGACATCAACACTGTATACTTTCGTGGGTGCTGCAATTAAACCCAATGACGTATGCATATCAGACAGGTGATCTACTACTGAGTCACCCCATACTGTGACTCATGTTCTTAACATGGATACATGTGATGGATGCTGAGGGGAACTGCCCAGATTCTCCCTCAGAATTGAAGCCCTTATTCCCAAGTGCCAACTACCTACTGGGCAGAGGTGAGTCCCTGCTCAGAATGTTCTTTCTTCAGCTTATAGGAGCTGCTTGCCCAAGGTTACAGTCCTTCCTCAGAAGCGACTTGGATGGTGTTGATGGAGGCTGAATCCCTTTGTTTCGATTCAGGACAGTGACAAAGAGCCACCCTGGACCCAGAGCTCCCTGGGAGTTGGCCTCAGGTTTCTGTTTTAGTTCTATTCCGTCCTCATATCCATCTTCTTCCACTTACCCCCTTAAAGGTGCTAATTTCAAAATGCCCCCAGTAAGTCTGCAGCACGAACTTCTGAGTCTGTGTCCTGAGGAAACCAATTTAATTTAAGACACCACTGTGTAGATGGAGGACATGCAGGCCTCCCTCAGGGCCTGGCCCACCTGCTTCCCCATAGCAGACACTCAGACATGTCTGTGGAATGACCCCACGCATGAAAACAGACCTGCTCAAATTTGACCGGCTCAATTTTCTCAATCTACATCATGTTTTCACGTTTTATTAATATAACTTGGACCGTCTAATTTAGACCATCTACATCTGGGAAATTAATCTTGAGTTAAGGTAACATAAACCTCTTACAATCCTAAGTTTCCATTTTAACTGAACCATAATGTCACTCAGATGAGCCTAATGTGTTGACATTTTTGTAGTACGTTTGAAGACGAATTGCCCGAGTGCGTGGTACTCTTGCCGGGGGGGGGGGGGGGTGAAGACAGACAACAGCATGATCCAAAACAAAGCATAGGCTATAAATTGAAGTTTGGCACCAGGAAGGAATGGCAGATAGGCAATAAAGACAGCTACCTTTCAAACATCACTGGGGTTGGTCCAGGATGACCCCTTTGCCTCCCTCAAAGCTGACTCGAAGTCTTTGCTGGGCAGGCTTCTCTTGCATTGACAATTAAGATCCTTGTGGCAATGTTCATCTCAGAGGGCCTATTAAACCAAGGGTGCCCTCTATAAAAGGATGGAAAGTTAGATTGATGGAAAAGCCCACATCCAGAGACTCTGCTGTATGGTGATTGAAGTATTTCATAAATGTGCTGTCAGGTGCCTCTCAGTTTTCTAAGAGAACATTCAAATGACATAGTGCCAGGTTTAATTAACAGTAATTAAAATATAAGACTGCCTTGAGCTATTAAGATGACCGCCCATGGCGGATGCTCCTGTTTGCCTATCCTGAATCTTATTTCCCATGTACGTGCTTTCAAATCCTCATTGATTTACCAGCTGTTCCTACCTTCCTCAGCCCATGGTCTAAGGGCAGAGTCGGGTTTCTCTGTATAAGTTTTGACATTCCTGTTTCCGTCGGAAGTAATTGTTTTAGATATCCAGATCAAGATAACTCTTTGGATGAATGGCTGCCGAAGACAGGGCAGGAGGTGTGTTCAAATGGAGATGGAGTCAGCAGGTAGTTCTTGCACTGCAGGTCCTCAGAGCTGCAAGACGCCAGGTGCAGGGCAGGTGGAGTTGCATGTGGGGCAGAATGCTGTGTGGGCAGTCTCTACACAAAACAGTCAGACTCTGTCTGTGTTGGAGGAAACAATGAGTCAGGCTTCTATTCCAGGACCCAGAGAAATGAAAGGCCCTCATCAAGAGAAACGAGCAGAGGAATGTTCTTCACACGTGCCATTTACGGGCTGTCTCGACTCAGTTGAACTATTGTAGCAAATACCATAAACTGGTTAGTTTAAAAGTAGCAGAAGTGTGTTCATCACAAGTCTAGAGGATGGAAAATCTATGATCAAGACATCAGCAGATTTGGTGTCTAGTACGCCTAATTCCTGAGCTCTAGTTGGTGCTTCCTTGCTGTTCCCCTCATGGCAGAAGTAGAGAGTGAGCTTTCTAAGTGAAGGATAAAGGGTAAAAACCCTACTCATGAAGGTTCTGCCCTTGGAATGTGGTTGTCCCCAGTGTCCCTGCTTGCCAATATGATCATATTGGCAACTGGGTTTTAATATATCAACTTTGGGGGAAGATGCAGCATTCACATCACAGCAGAGCTACAAATTCATTAGCTGCCTTAAGAAGAAAACTATAGCTTAGAACAGGCTGGCAGAACCAGTCACAGCTTCCCCTGGTCTGTTAGTGCTTGTCACAACATGGAAGAACAGCATCAAAAGAACGGACATGACATAGACTGCTGGAGGAGAGAGACATCATGCAAGGGACAGGAGAGGCAATGAAATACATTCTAATGTGTTTTCTCAGTGAGATTTAATGAGATTCTGCAGTACTAAAAACAAGTGTAGGTCACAGGGAGAAAGGGAATCACCACATGCCAGCAAATTCCTGCTTGGTGAAGATATGCCTACCAGAGTAGAGGACAAGATGAATGAATTGGAAGAAGAATCTAGGAAATGCTCCAGAAATAGAACAACAAAGAGAGATGGGGTGTGACAATGAGACCCAAAGAGTCAGTGAAGAACCAAGAGACCCAGCAGGAGTGGATACTAAGGAAATCATGGGAAACGACTTTCCAGAACTGAAGGACACAGTATGCAGATTGAGAATGTGCAGCAAGTGTTCGGCACACTGAATAATAATACTGTAAAAACCCCAACTCTACGGAAGCCAGTGTGGGGAGTCCTCAGAAAGCTACAGATAAAGACACCATGTAACACAGCTGCTCTATTTCTGAGAATGTATGCAAAAAACTTTGTTTCATAGACATACTTGTTCATCCATGTTCTTTGATGCTCTATTCATGACAGCTGAGGGAGATGGGACCAGCCTAGATGCCCATCAGCTGATGACTAGAGATGGAAAATGAAGCATGTTAACATAATGGAATTTGTTCATGTGCACAGATAAATAAAGTCCTAAAATTCATAGGTAGAGGGATGAAAATGAAAAACAAAACTGTCAAGTGAAGTAGCCCAAGCACAGAAAGCAAATGTCACATGTGCTCCCTCATATGCTAGTCATGGCTTTGAATCTCTACTTTTATGCATTCAGCTTAGAGTTCATTTGGGAGGGAGATGATTTAAAAGAAGGGGGCAGTAGACAATAGTGTCTCTTAGTTAGGATTCTATTGCTACGATGAAACACCATGACCAAAAGCAAGTTAGTGAAGAAAGGGTTTACTTCATGTACACTTCCACATCACTGTTTATCATTAAAGAAAATCAGGGAAGAACTCTGGAGGCAGGAGCTGGTGCAGAGGTCATGAAGGAGTGCAGCTTACTAGATGGCTGTCCATGGCTTGCTCTATTTGCTTTTCTTTAGCCCTCAAGACCATCAGCCCATAGATGGCACCACCCATGATCCTCCCACATCAGTGACTGAGAAAACACCATACAGTCTTGGCTACACCCAGATCTTATGGAGGCATTTTCTCAATTGAGATTATTTCCTTTCAGATTATTCTGTTTGTGTTAAGTGGACATGAAGCTAACCAGTATAGGTAGCATGAAAGCAGAGAATCAGAGCGTTGGGGTAGAAAGGTTTAAGCAAGGAGGGGGTGAGAGAATTGGGGAGATGAGGAGTTAGAGACAGGGTAACCTAAATGAAGCAGGGATGACACATCACATGAAAATATACTGTATTAGTTTCCTACCAGAACTAGATAAGATGCTGCCACTGAAAACAACACACACCTCAAACTTCCACCTTGATGGTTAGCGTTTGGAGTAGTATCAGAAGGTTCTATGCAAGCTGCTGAGGCCAGAAGTGCAGCAGTGGTATTAGCCAGTGATGAACCCTACAAATTATGAAACCAACTTGCCAAGTAAGTTGTGCCCATTTGAGAAATAGTTGCACGTAGTACTATTATGGGGGATAAACAACTGTTCTCTGACTGGATTTGAACTCTGCAAGAGGAACTCTACCTCTGGAACCATAAACCTGTTTACAATATAATGGCCATGGAGCTCATAGGCTTTTAGTGAACACAATTCTGTTGTTCAGCTGAATTGATCTATCATTATTTAAAGTCTTAATCAGAGACTCCTCTCCTTCTAGTGAACTACGGGAAATGCAGAAACTCATGACAATAAGTGTCAGTGGAGTGTTTAGTTCTAAACACTGTTTCTTTCCGGGCTCAAGGAACATGGCAGGAGAAGAGCGGAAAGGAAGTAAGAACTGAATGGGACAAAGGCTGCAGAATGTCATCTTCTGGGTAATACACATTCATTGCTGCCGTATGTACCCAACACCTGCCAAGGAATGCACTGGCATTGTCTTCACTGCTGAACTATCTGCTACCGATAGGCTTGGGGAAAGAGGAGCCATTTCCTCCAGTTGTGTACCCAGCTGGTGACTCCGCCAAGCTTAGTGGATAATCTCAATCCAATGGCTCAAGAGATGGCTCTAGGTAATCTATATGAGTCACGAAATCAAACCAAAAGTCATGAATCTGGGAAAAGACAAATTTGAAGGTTGCCTCTCGGGAGATGCTTTTGTTGAGTATTTTGTCTTAGTGGCACAAAGGTAACTAATACACAGTCCCCTAACACCTGTATCAGAATACGGATAAAAAGAACAGCTGAAAAGCAAAACCAAGAGAAGTCTAAAATTAAAACAAACCCAAAAAGTGTTATTAGAGTGTGCACTCCCAAGTCTTGGTGTGATGGATGACCTTTGGCTCTCTGAGGGGGAAAACATCAACTTAGGATTCAGTACATAATTAAAGTATCAATATGTAGACCAGCAGAATAAAGACATTATCAAATGCAGAAAGGCCCAGAAGGGACTCTCCAAGGAAATAGGATTTGTCAGAATACTAAATTTCTAGAACAAGTTGAACCAAATGAAAAATAAGTGAAAAATAATTAGTTGTGAAAGAAAAATTGACCTGCAGGCAAAAAGCTATACAAGAAAGAACATTTCATCTGCAGAGCAAGGGCTGGGTAGTGAACCAGCTACACAGCCATCGCCATGAAACCACTATTGGTTTCCAATTTTTAGAATCTACATACGGATGAAGCTCAGAAGACTTAATTATCACTGGAGCACAAAATGCAAACATTGTAAATTTAATATTGTAAAAGCTAAAACTCAAGAGATGTTGGGAACTAGAAAGAGACAGAGGAGTGAAAAGGCAGAATGCTTTGACCAAAGGGAAAGATTCAGGCAATTTAACAATCCTGTTCCGCTTACTCTTGGCAAGAGTAAAGACAAGGATCCTCCTTTGCAATGAAGGAGATTTTGTGAAAGACGATCCTAGCTTCTTATGCTATTATTAAATCAATGTCTTGACTTGATGTCGTGAAAGCATCAACTTACAACTTCAGTGTTGCATGCCAATGCAGAAGTAAGATCAGGAGGTTAACACCACACACATGTGAATAGATAAAGCTTCTCAGCACAAGCGTTCTGTGCTATGTCCTAGTCTGCTTTCTAGTGCTGTGATAAAACGTTCTTCCCAGAAAAAAATTGTAGAGAGAAAAGAGTTTATTTCAGTTTGTACTTCTACATCAGAGTCCATCATTGCCTGAAGTCAGAGTCCTTGGGACTCAAGGCAGGAACTAAAGCAGAGGCCATGGAGTAAGAACACTGCTTACTGACTTGCTCAATGATTTGCTTAGCCTGCTTTCTTATGTAACGGAGAACACCCCTCCACCACCCGCAGCCCTCCCTGACCTTGTGGCATGGCACCACCTACAGTGGGCTGGGCTTGCCCTCGACAAACCTTAATAAAGAAAATGCCCCAAAGCCTTGCCTAGAGGCCAATCTAATCAAGACTATGCCTCAATTAAAGATCCTTCTGAACAGAAGATCCTTATTTATATCAAGTTGACAAAAACAAAAAAGCCAAAACCCTAACTAGCACAACACACACACACACACACACACACACACACACACTCAAAATGGAGGGACCTTTCTCAAAAGAGAAGCGCCCCTTCATTAAGAATTTACATCACAATCACTTTAATTCACCGTGGCATTGAACAGATCACCACAGTAGCCAATTAATATCAAACACTTAATTTTGTCAGATGTGTGGGTTTGTTTACATTTAATTTGTAATGCTTTTATCTATGTGATAGTTAACTGCTTTTTCAATTCATCCATGTAACTCAGGAGGGACCCATGTGGCTGTGATGCTACTTTTCTTCTCCCTTTTCTTGCCCCTACAATTCCTTCCTTTCTCCTTTCCTCCTTCCTTTGTTCCTTTCTATATTCATTTCTTCATTTCTTTCTTCCTGTCTCTCCATACTGAGCTAGTGGACCCACCCATGCTCGCTAAGTACCCCTAAGCTCTAGGCTGTCTGTTTTCTCTTGACTGTTTCCATCACAAATGTAGCAATGCCTTGGCTCAGAGTATTTGATGCCAGTGGTTGCCCGAGCTGAAGACAGAGATGGATTCCCTCTTCTCCAGCAAGGTCGCTGTGTGGATAGGTCTCTGTTTTGTAACTACCTACATCTTTGTACCTCCAAGTGTGAGCCTTGTTCCAGCAGCATCAGAATGTCAGTGTAGAAGCTTGGGCTTCAATTCAGGACCCACTGAATCAGAATCTGCCACCTTTACAAGGTGCTGAGCGATTTCCTGTGAAAGTAAGCTCTCAGTGGAGCTGACCCTTTTTCCTTGAGGCTTCAGAAACCACAGCATGGCATTAAACATAGGGCATCCTCATGGTGCTCCCTGGTCAGCCCAGACCAAGTTTTCCTTCTTTGAGGACCATCAGGCCTGGGCCCTTATGCAGTGTGATGTTCTCTATGCTTCTTGACAGCTCTCTGGTGGCTGAGCGCTCCTGCCCAAACACTTGTTGGACCTTTGTGTTTACACCTTCCTATATCCCCCTCTCTGTAAATCAGAATAGCGATGACTCTTTTCTCAGGGCACTGTAGCGAGGCTAGCACATATTCATCAGTATAAAACATGCCGTATAGAGTAACATCTCAATAAATGCGATTATAATTACGCGCTATTATCAAAGAGTCCTGGGTGATAACAGTCAGCAAGAACAGGCAGAGATGTTAATGGTCTCCAGCCTCAGCTGTCGTCTGGTTCATTTCCCTCATCAATAGCTCATTACTTGATTGTCAAGTCACAGACGCTATAAGCTACACACCATCACACCGAATAATAACAATTACCCCAGGTCTCAAGTGTAAAGCATTCCAGAACCAAGATCCCTGTAACCCTGAGAGGAGTCTGTCCTCTGAAGATGGCATGGCAAGGGACAGAGCTTTGGCATGGGAACATGTCTTTCTTGTTCTGTTGGTACAGAACGCTTTGTCCCAGCACAGCTGAGCCATCCTGCTGTGTGTCCTGATGTTTCACAAAGCCCTAATAGCCCGTTTCCTTTGTTTTTTCTGTGACCCATTTCTTGACGCTCTGCCTGTTCCTTAGAGACTTAGGGGAGTGTCCATAGAACAAGCTGGTGCACAAATCTCACAGGCTGCACTGGTACTGAATTTTCTCCCCGTTCCCATTTCTCACTTCCAAACTGAAAGCAAGTAACACTTTTGACACTATGCAAAGGTTACCACTTTCCCAGGACCATGTTCTGTTACTTAGACAGGGAGACTTCCTGTTCAAGACAGCAAACACATCTTGTCCTGTCTGAGACCCTGCAGCACCTGGGCTTAATGTCCAAGTAGATTTCCTTTTTTTTGAAATGATTTTTTCCTTTAGAATCTAGAAAAGAGAAGACATGGTGTGTATATGGGAGAGTGAAACACGGTTAATAAAAACTAAGGGTCAGAAATTGGGGTTCAACCTGAAGATCTGAAAGGCAAAACAGTCAGCCACTAGTTCCTACCTTGACCTCAGTCTGAAATGGCGATCCTGCCTTGCAGAATCTTAGAATGAGATTGTGTTGAGAGCTGTTTCCTCCTGTTTTATAATCCTCTCTAGGGCTGGGATTAAAGGCATGCACCACCCAATTTCTATGGCAACTAGTGTGGCTACTGGGATTAAAGGTGCATGTCATTGTGGTTACTGGGATTCAAGGTGTGTGTTACTGTAAGGCTGACCAGTGGGGCTGTTTTACTCTCAGATCTTCAGACAGTCTTTATTGAAATACAACTGAAATGCCACTACAGGAGAGGGCTTGGGTATAAACATAATCTAGTAATAAGAAGGTCCATAGTGTGTGTAAGAGAGATTACGTTTTCTAAATACCACAAGGAAACACCCCCAGGTCAAATGGTGAAAAATAAAGGATTGAAAGGAAGCTACCATTATGATGCTCTTACTACGTGAACGGGTTGAATATGCCAACCAGTGCTATCCTAAACAAGCCATCTTCGGGTGCCACTCCTGGGTAACTTGAGGACCCATCTCCCCTGTTCTTGTTCTGATAGAGAAGGCCATATGCTGGTGCCAGCCCTGCCCTGGGTGAGTTCCTGAGAGGCGAGCATATTCCCTCCAAGAACATGCCATATGTACAAGAGGCTGCTCCAAGGAGAAGCAAATTTGCACATCCCACTCAAGGGGGAATGGCATGGATGGGTGTTAGGAGCCCCCAGATTTCCTGCTTTTCCTTTGAGGTGCTTTAAGAAGGAGCCCCTGACTCATTGCAAAGAATTCAGGAAGCGGGAGATGGTCAGGAGGGGCTGGTCACAAACAAGGGCTTTCTCTTTGATCCAGCAAGTTTGTTATAGACTGCTTAGCTACTGCTTATCTTGTCTCAGGAGATCTGTAGAACATTTGTGGGATCAATCTCTCAGCCTCAGTTGAAAGCACAGGTAAATAAACTTTGTTTCCCCTCAGTAAAATTGAGTCCACTTTCCCAGCCTCTGTTTCAGCTGTGACTTGGAGTCCATTGTACAATTCTTCTGAATTGGGTTTGGAAACATGGCTGCAGAGTGTTGGTGTGAACTTGTCCAAAGGACATGCCTGCAGTCTGGGCTTGCCTTGGCCAAGGAGACCAGGAAGATTTTGGATCAAATGACCATGTACGGGGTTAATGTTTAAAAATATTTTTTCTATATTTTGAAAATTGGAAAACTTTCCCTAGAAATTGGGATTCTGAATCATCCTGAAGCAGTGTACATTTTTGCGATGCTAGACCTGCTTTATCATAAGAAAGTATTTAGAGCATGTTTGCACGTGTTATTTTTTTCCAGCAGCTAAAATTGAACTGTGTGATTTGTATGAACTTAATTCTGAGCTTCATTTCTCCTAGAGGATTTTAGGAAAAATATGTACAGCCTACAGTATGGTTGGACTTTTAAGTTTGTTCATCGGCACGTAATAATTGTACACCTTTATGGGTTTCAATGTGATATCTGAACATGGGTACATATGCACAGTGATTTATAGGAACTGGGGTGTATCTCAGCTTGAAAACTTAAATTTATATTGGGAACATTCAAAGCCTATTCTCCAGCATTTTTGATATTACAGTAAATTATTAGTAATTATAGTCACCTTAGCATGCTATGGAATAATGGAGCTTGCTTTTCCAACAGTGTGCTTTTATGCTCAGAGCATAGGAAAATTGTGAGAAGGAATCCTCAGTCCTGGCTGGCTGGCAGACACAGCAGATTTCCCTGAATCTTCTGAGACCAGGAGGACTTTTCCTGGAATTCTGGGAGGAAATGGCAGTCAGGGACTATGTGGGGCCTGGTAGAGTTTCTTAGTAAATGGGCAAGAGGGCCACAGAGCCAGGTCGAAATTATGCTCTCTCTATTTCATCCTGCTGTGATGTCAACTTGTCCCATCCCCTCCTACTACCCTTCACAGCAGCCGGACATGGTGCTATTTGTCTGGTCCACTCTGGGGATGTTAAAAATATTAAACAGCAGAGAAGATACTATCAGAGGAACATGCTTCCTTCTATTTCTCCCAAAGGACAGATAGTAATGGGTCTCTCTCTTCAGCTAAGGAGACAGATGGGAGTAGGAAAGCTAAGAGAGGCCAAATTTGAGATCTGGAAAGAACTGCCACAGGGCTGAGAAGATGTAAATTGCCCGAGGGGCGAAGGATTGTGTGTGGGGGAGCAAACATCTAGAGTCCCCTAGATCCTGATCCACTTACTTTAAGAAGAGTGAGGAGCTCGCTCAGAATGCCTGGGGCACAGACTGATATGAGATGATAATACTGTTCAGTTCCACACAAGATAACCATCAGGACCAGGGAGTGTGCTTGCCAGGACCAATTTCCTCCGTGGAGGCCAAGACAGGCAGCTATTGTGCTTAACAATCCAGCATGGCAGAGCATACTGGAGGCAATTAATGGAAGACTCGGGGTAGAAGAAAAGCAAACTTGAAGAGCCTGGTGAGGACTAAGTGGTGGTCCAAAAGGAAAGTCAGCAAGGCTGAGGCTTGAAGTGGCGTTGCCTTGGGGCTAAGAGGGAGTGCATAGAACTAGAAGAATCAGTTCTGTCCTTCCCTTCAAGGTTTTATCTTTGACTTTTACCCATGATGAGAACTATTTGAGGGAACATTCTTTGACTGCATGCATTTGCTTGATCAAGTGTTCATGGATCTCATGGCGGGCCTGGCATAAGGAGCTGGGTAAGGCACACTGTGAAGTCAGCTTTGGGACAGAATTGTTCTTCTTCTCCAATAGAGGCAGCCAAAATGCTGCGTCCTTCCTAGAGAGCAAAGACAGCATCAATAAAAACTAAAAGTGAAAGCAAGAAATGCTGTTGTCCTTTGGAGATCAACTTCAGGTTCTTCCACTTCAGGCCTCGTTCCTGGGTATAAGACAATGTCCTCTGAGCATCAAGGACAGTAACCCGAGGGGTCTCCAAGTAAGACCATCAGGAGGTGCCTAAACAATGAACAAAATCATCAATCAAGGACCACAAAAAACCTAGCAAGCAGCATAGTCGCTGAGCAGGAAAAGACTTGCATTTGCTTGCAAGCAGCTCAGACCCAAGGGAGATGGGTGAATCTTTGGAATCATTTGGAGGGACAAAGAGAGACAGGGGGGATCAATACCCACCGGCAGCCTGGCTTCTGCTGCCATTGCCATGCCTGCTCAGTGACACCTGGCTGGGTTTCTGCCCTGCTGGGACGTGGCTGTCTTGCTGTGTGGGGAGGGCGATTTCTCCTTCTGACAGTTTCCTGGAATCATTTGGTCTCACGGCTGCTGTCTCTGCCTCCAGCAGGATTTAACAGGCTGGGGAGATTTGAGGCTTGACTGCTTTTTCTGTAACTTTTTTTTTCTTTCTTCAGGTGCCAGCGGGCCTTCATCCTTCTAGGATTCTAAGCTGTGGCTTCCCTGAAGGCTGATGTCATTGTTCCAGACCCCAGAATAGAAGGCTCACTCTTGACTATCATCTCTCATATCGTCAGCCGCCCTGTTCATCTTGATGACTTCTCTCTCCTCCTTACCAGCCCTTCTGCAACTCTTCCAAACCTTTAACTGTCTCCCCGAGCATCTCACCTTTGTCCTGTGTTCTTCATTTTCTTATTTTCTGCTTGGACCACACTATCTACCTGCAAGACCTCACAGGTCTTCTCCAGGCTGAAACTTCTTGCCTGAATTTTGGTATACCAATTATTTATTTTTTATTGATGGATTCTTTTCCCTTTAGAAACTATTTGTTGACAATTTCTGCCATGTCTGTCCCTACCCTAAGCAAGGCAGATGTGATCCTTGCTCTCAGGAGTTCCCCAACTTAGCCTTTTCAGCTATCTGTTAGATGACTGGGCTTTCTAGAGTCTTAGCCTTGTTCTAGTTTGGACTTAACTATGTATTCACCTGCATTTTCTTATTGGTCAATTTTGCCAAACACCTCTGAGCTCTGGGGTGGCTCAGGGATGCACACCTCTCTTGTGCATCATTCCCAACATCCTCGTCCTCTGTATCATCATCTCATTAGCCATTTATATTTATTTCCACATTTGGAGCACAAGAAACAGAAAAGTAAACAGAGCTTTTGTTTCAAGCACCATTATTTCATTCTAAATGCCACGTTCACTTTTTTTAAATAAGGTGTTCAAGGTTCTTTAAAAGAGACCTGCATTCTTTCACACATCTGAATGTATTAATACCAGATCAGGGCAGTGAAAAGAACCAGATACCCTCCCAACCTACTCAATGTCAAGGTCAAGAGAATATCCAAATTACCAACTGTGTAGACAAACAAAACCATTGCTCTTTCCTTTTTGTGTTTCGGTTGGGTAAGGGCCTTAGGTTTTAAGCAAGCATTTCATACTGAGCTGCATTCTCAGTCTGAGAAACCATTTTAGGAGAGGAACACAGAGGGAAGGAAATGGTGGCCTATATGTTGACATTCTCTGTCTTCTAGACATGACTCTCAACGTCCACAGTCACAAACAGAGAAGACTCTTTTCTAGAAAAACCTCTTAACAATTCTAGGTAGAACTTGAATTTAAGTAAAATGGCTCCTGGGTGACTCCATGACAGCCAACAGCATTGACAACATGTTTTCTGATATAAACTGTTTTACAAAGGACTTGTATCTTTTTACTATGGAGCATTACATTCTGAGCAGAAACCTAATAATGTTTGCAGCAGGGATTTAAGAGGCTCTGTCATGGAGTTTAAAACAACTGTGATCTATTATTTTTAGTACAATGAAAGACCTGGGAGAAGAAATAACATTTTCAATTTGATTTTATAGCCCCCCAAGTTGTGTTCACATTAAATGAAAGTTAGAAATTTGTATTGAGGAAAGAGCAAAGACTTTAGACTCACATGTGTTTGAATTTAGCCATTACTTGCAAGAAAATACTTTGGGCAAGTGGTTTGCTTGCACACACACACACACACACACACACACACACACCCTGTCCCCCCACATTGTAACAAAAGGTAGAATAGAGTCTGATGTGGGAGCCCCTTTGTATGCTGTGAATAGGTTTTGTTACCATTGGTTAATAAAGAAGTTGCTTTGACCTATGGCAGGGCAGAATATAGCAAGGCAGAAAATCCAAACAGAGATAGAGGAGAAAAGAAGGTGGAGTCATGGAGATGCCATGTAGCCACCAAAGGAAAAGGATGCCAGAACCTTGCTTGTAAGCCACAGCCTTGTGGCGATACATAGATTAATAGAAATGGGTTAATTTTAGATGTAAGAGCTAGCTAGAAATACGCCTGAGTCATTGAGCAAACAGTGTTGCAATTAATATAGTTTCTGTGTGATTATTTGGGTCTGGGCTGCTGGAAAGCAAAGGCATAGTCTCTGTTTACAAGAGCCCAAGACATGGACTGAAATACCAGATATTTTAGGTTATTTGTGACAGAAATGCAACTTAAACCAGCTTAAATGACACCAATATATATCCGAAAAGTTCAAGAGTAAATTGGCTACAGAAATAGCTAGATCCAGGGATTCTGACGTTGCCCTAGGGTTCGGTCTTTGTCTTTAGGTTTTGCTGTTGTGGTTTGAATGTGAGTTGTCACTCAGCAGGCTCGTGTGTTTGGACTCTTGGTCTCCAGCTGATGGTGCTCTTTGAAAAGGTTGTGGAGCCTTCTGGAAGTGGAGTCTCTCTGGAGGAAGTGAGCCACAGAGGCAGGGCCTTGAAATTTCATGGCCCAGCTCATTTCCTGTTCACTCTCTACTTCCTGACTTCAGGTGCCATGTGAACCGGCCTTCTACTCCCGGTCTCATGTGTGCACTGGGTGATGGACTACAAGCGGAAACTAACCTTACTTCCCTCCAGTTAGTTGTTCCTTGTCATGTATTTGGTCATATCCATAACTTAAGGACTTGGTAGAATGTTTTCTGTTTGGCTTCATCCTTCAAACATCCCCAGTGGCAAGGAGGCTATTTCCTAAAGCTGGTACAACAGAGAACTGAAAGACCGTATGCTGGAATGCTAGAAGTCAGCAAGAAAATCTGATAAGGGCATACACAGAGTGCAGAGTGCTTGACCGGGAGTGGCATTTGGGGAAAGTATGAGGGAAAAGATATTTCATCTCCACCAAAGCCACTCAGAGTAGGGAAGCCCCAAGATTGTGATTTCCATCCAATAGATAAAGACACGGAGGCTTGTATGAGCTTCTTGTTGCTGCCGTAACATGTTACCATAACTCACTGTGTTAAAGCAACTCAGGCTTGTTATCTGGCTGTTTTGGAGTTCAGAAGGAATCTGAAATGAACCACAATAAGATAAACTCAAGGTGTAAATCTCAGTATAGTGAGTGGTTCACGTCCATAACCCCAGCACGTGAGAAACAGAAGTACTGATATGAGTTCAAGGCCAGGCTAAGCTACAGTGTGAGACATTACCTTAAAAACAGAGGCAGCAGCGGAAGGAGGAGAAGGGAGAGGGGGAGAAGAAAAGGAATAGGAAAGAGGAGGAGGAGGAGATGTTGTCAGTGGGTTTGAACCCTTTTGGGGGCTCTAAGGAGAATCTGTCTGTTGCAGTCCCAGCCCTTCCCACTTTCCAAACTACAGCATGGCACTTCATCTCTCTCAGACTCTGACTTCCTGCTTTCCCCCTTTCTTTATAAGGACAGTTACACTTAGTTGACCCAGGTGACCCAGGGCCATCATCTCCCCATCTCAGGAACCCACTTTGAGTCATATCTGCCAAGTCGCTTTTGCAACCAAACGTGTCGTATTCTCAAATTCTGAGCATTAGGTCCTGGGTATCTTTGTTGGGGGCATCCCATTCAGACTTGTTAAGGTTGATGCTCCCTACACCTCAGCTATGACTTGAACTGAGGCCATTGGTTCTGGGGTAGGAATTGTAGATTTATTACAAAGTATGTTCTGTGGCCTCAGCCAGGCATCTCAAAACCTTTGTCTTCATGTATAAAATGGACATAATATAATAATAATAAAATAAAAGCTTGCCTTAAAAATGCTTGTCATAGTTCCGGGCCTATAGCAGGAAATGAATGATGCTGTGTATCTATTCCCATTCTCTTACTAGTATTTGTGTTTTGAGATGAGGTCACATTATATATCTCAAGACGGCTTTGAGCTCATGGTCTTCCCAGTGGTGCTTCTTGCCTGGTGATTTTTGACAATCTTCCAACTGCCCTCTTGGAAATTTGGTTCAGGGAGACCTGAGGAAGATCGAGTAGTGTGTGGGCATAGATGGAGCTCTGGGCTCTGAATCTGCTGTGTGACTGCAAAGAACTGAATTTTCTCTAGATTTCAGCTCTCTTACAAATGAAAGAAGTAGGTCCTTTCCCTCCAGAATTAAACAAAAAATCTTGTGGTCAACCTCAACAGCTACAATCTTCTTTCCCTGACATGTTTCTTTTACTACCTTTCCTGTACCTTCCTTTTTCCCACCCTTCCTCTCTCTTTTAAGAGAAATGGAGTGTTTTCCAGGGCCCCTGGGGTCGTTTGCACTCTCCTTCCTTAACTGTTACAGTACCCAGTACCCATCAACTCACCTAAGTGGTAGTCCTGAAATCTAAATGTTAATGGTTTCATCTGACCATCCACGGTCTTCATTAATCAATAAAAACCCCACTTTCAGAATAACTGTGGATATGCCACCAGATCCTTCATCTCTGTCTGTGGTCCAGAGCAGGGTCCTGGGTCACCTTAGAAGAACCTCTACAGCTCCAGGGGCAGGAAACTTTGTAAGGCGCCTAGAGCATCTTCCTACCAAGCAAGGCTCTATCCATTGAGCAGGCTGATGCTGATGCTGATGTCCTCATTCCCTTTCATGCACTGGTGGCTTTCAGCCTGATACTGGAAGTGCAATATACTCGTAAGTAATGATGTCTTATTGAAGTGTAAAGATTTTCCCATTTTGCTGCTTTATCCTGAATTTCAAGTATTTTGCAATTCACTTATGTTAGAGAGACCTAGTGGCCAAACATTTCCTGTAAATAACTGGTGCCGTCTTCCTCCTTATCCGTGAGAGGAGAGATGGGGTATATCACCTCAGGTACAGGCCAGGCAGAGAAAGTTTCAGACCCTGTCATTGTAAGGATGAAACAACCTTTTGCCTTCCGCATGGTGGATCCATGGTCAGGAGCACTCGTGGTTCCGTTTGCTACATCTGTTCAATTAATACTGCCTATGTTGTTAGACGATCACAGAGCTCTTGGATTTTTGCTTAAGGACTCTGGAAATCTTTAAGCTAAAACAGAGGCCAACAATAGAAGATCTTCAAACAGGGGTTAATAGAGGTGTCTGTTCTCATCACTAACACATACTTATTATGTGAGCTACGCTCTGCTAAGTGCTTGTCCCAGGTTATCTTCATTAAGCAGTCTTAGGAAATTGTTGCAAGGCCGTGTGGACAGACAGATCTGATGCCGATTTGGAACTTTCCCCCATCTAGTGTCAAGTCCTATTTTGAACATATTCATGGAAAATGAATCACCAAGCTTGCTCAAGCAGGTTAATTCAGGTGCATAGGTTTTGTGGTAGTGAGTCTCAGTGGTCAGCGTGATGATATTGAGACGCACACCTCTGACAGAACTTGTGAGAGCATTTCTGGAGAGAATTGACTAGGGCAATTACCCATTGTGAATGTGGCAACATCATTGCACATGCTACAAGCCCAGAGGAGTGAAATAAAAGGGAAGGAAGGAAGGAAAGAAGGAAGGAAGGAAACCAACTTAAATGGTCGTTCTCTCTCTCTCTCTCTCTCTCTCTCTCTCTCTCTCTGTGTGTGTGTGTGTGTGTGTCTATTTCTGTCCCACTCTCTCCACTATCTCTGTTGCTGTGTATTTGTCTGATTTACACAGAAGGATTTATCCTTTGTTGTGATAGTTCGCTCATGACCAGAGTGGCACAGAGGACTGCTGGAGAATTCTAGGCAGGGTCAGTGTTGTGTACGGTGTCAGTGTGGGGGCAAGCACATTGTAGGCCTTTCCGGCTTAGCTGTTCTGCAGTTGTGTGGCCTTGGGTGGCCGTTTAATCTCTCTCAACCTCAATTTGCCCTTCTCTTAAAAAGTATATAAAATAGGTTTTCACTTCCTAAGGTTGTTTGGAGATAGCGGTGTGTGGTAAGTACCAACATTTATCATCGAAAGTCTCTGAAGACGGCTCCACCACCCTCACAGGATGCTCTACGCCATCTCTTAGTTGTTCTTTTGAGGTGAGACACAACACAAAGTGGCCATGTTTACTTCTTTTCTTAATTTTTTTAATCTACTTTTATTTCATGTGTGTTTGTGTTTTGCCTGCATATATGGTCTGTGTGAAGAAGGTATTGGATTCCCTGAAACTGGAGTCAACAGGCAGCAATGAGCTGCCATGCCGGTGCTGGGAATTGAACCCAGGTCCTCTGGAAGAATTGCTGAGTCATCTCTCCAACCCCACTTCTTTCTCCAGTCCTTCCTCATGCACTAGTTGGAAAGGTTCTGGTGGTAGAGGGTGACCAAGCCACTGGGTTTCTCTGGGTTTTCAAACATTGTCTCTAGCACAGGAATCTGCATATGGTGACTTGAATGAAAATTACTCCTGTAGGCCCAAAGGTCCATATTTAAAAGACAATGTTAAAAGATGTGGCCTAGTTGGCGTAGGTGTGGTTTTGCTGGAGGAAGTGTGTTATTGGGGTGTGGGCTTTGAGGTCTTAGATGCTCAAGCCAGGCCCAGGGTCTCACTCTCTTCTGCCTATCAAACCAAATGTAGAACTTTCTGCTCACTGACAGGGTTTCAGACGATTCCTTTGAAAATACAAGCAGCCTCCTTTGGGAACATCTGTACTTGCTATTCCTTCTGTTTGTGTCTCCAGCATCCTTGTGAAACCTTACCCCACCGCAGTGTTATTGATAGGAAACACATAGAGAAAGCCATTATGTTCTGAGGACTCTGACATCAGCAGTGGGACAAGGGCTTCTTCCTATCAATGTGGCCCTAGAGCTGGCTTTCTTCTTCTACTTTGTAACAATAAAGCAAGACCTGTACAGTTATATTTGTTTCATTTTGTGTTTTTGACATAGACTCTTGTTATGTAGCCCAGGCTAGCCTGAAATTTACAATCCTGCTTCACCCTCCTGACTACGGAGATGACTGGTATGTGATCCCATACCTTGCCAGTGTCCTGTGTGCACTAGACAGCTAGCCCACAGCAGGTGTCCTGTAACATGACGGCCTGCTTGTTGGGGTTTCTGTCCCTCCCAGTCCCCCCAGCCGTTTAGTCCCAGAGAAAATCACATAGAGAGTCTACATTAGGTTATAAACGGATTGGCCCATTAGCTCAGGCTTCATATTAGCTCTTATAATGTATATTAACCCATTATCCTTATCTATGTTAGCCACATGGTTTAGTACCTTTTTCAGCAAGGCAGGTCACATCCTGCTTCTTCTATGATCTGTGCAGGACTGCAGAAAGAGCTTTTTTCTTCCCAGAATTTTCCTGTTCTCATTGCCCTGCCTCTATTTCCTGTCTGGTTGTCCCACCTATACTTCCTGCCTGGCTATTGGCCAATCAGCATTTATTTAAAACATGATTGACAGAATACAGACAATTCTCCTGCACCAGTGTCAAGTCCGCTGGCACTTTGATCACGATTTTTACTGTGTATAAACTGCATGAAGTCTTTTCTTACAGCAGCCAGAAGAGACCAAGTCAGAATTCTATTCCTTCATCTTGTTTTCCAGATGTCTTATCGTCTGGGTTGGACCAAAATGGTACTTCCTCACCCCACAGAAAGGCTTTTCCTTAGGATCTTGGAAATGTGAGCCACTACTTTGAAAGTGTAGTAGGTCAGTCTGTCAGTCATTCATTTATTGAGATCCTCACTTGGTACCGGTAGACATCAGGGATTTTAAGATAAACAATCCAGGTCCCTCTTTCCCAAAGGCATTTCTATTTGGTAGTGTAAAGTCAGCTAGTAAATATGCAAGTATCCACATGCTGTAATTTATAATATGTGCTTAAGAAGTGCTTGAAAAGCTTTGGTGTGGAACCAGTCACGCTGGGCTGGATTGTCTCATGTGACCCAATACCTCTGTCAGGAGTTTTGATAAATTCTTAAACAGAGATAGTGGGCAGCACTCTTCCTTCTTTATCGCAGATTGCAATTCAGTTTAATTAAAATTATCCTGAGGTACCAGGCTGCTTCTTGTCCAATATTAAGCACAATATACTTGGTGATGGAGAAGGAGGATGGTCTATTAAATCTTTCTTTCCTTGTCCCTCCTGGATTTAAGAAAAAGGAAATGCCTAAAATAACCACCAAAGGCAAGTCTTTATTCAATCAGAGGAGAAAGACAAGAGAAGAAAGAAGGCATCCTGTAGAGAATTAATGCTGACCCCCAGCCCAGCAGAAACCAATGTTATGTTTACGGTGCTGCATCTTCAACATTCTGAGCCATCTGTTGAACTTGCTAGAAAGGCTGCAAATGTGCCTGACACTGGATCACTGAGTGTGCATGTGCTTCTTCAGGGTTGTCTAGTCACATGCATTTATTATCAAATATGTCTTGAGAAGCATGATGACAAGAGAATTGGTGTGGGACAAGCTGAAGAAAGCACAGGTTTGATGACAGTTTAATTCCCTGCATATAACAATGAGGATGAATCTTTCAACGTAAGGAGGATGTTTTCACTCTTAAGACTTCACTCCAAAGTGCTCCTTGTTCTCAATTGAGATATGAACTCGCTATGGACTAAATTATGGATTCTCAATATTGATTTATCAGAACTCTAAACAGCAAAGCAATGGAATCTGGAGATGGAGACTTCAGGGGTTAGCTTCTCATGCCAGGGTTTTGCCTTTATAAGAAAAGGCACATAGGAATATACTCAAAGGAACTGAAGTCTTTATACTATGGAGACACCTGCACATGAATGTTTACTATTGCTCTACGCGTAATAGCTCAATCACGGAAACAGCATATGTCCATCAACACATAAATGGATAAAGATAATAAATACAGAAAGGGATTTTATTCACTCATAAGTAAGAGCAAAATGACAACATTTGCAGGAAAATGGATAGAAATAGACATCATCATATTAAACAAAATAAGCCAGATTCAGAAAGAAAAGCATAGCATGTTTTCTCTAATACATGAAATCTCTCAATCTCTCTTACTTTCTTATTTTATTTTCTCTCTCTCTCTACTACACACACACACACACACACACACACACACACACACACGTAGGAAAAAGTACTTCTCTAGGTAAAGGAGGCCCTTGACTGAAGGTGTCTTTGTAAAACTGGACCCCCACCTCTGAGGTAAGGGGCAGGTCCAGTGGGGGCATATCTGTAGCCCCAACACTGGCAAGGTAGAGATAGGCTGATCCCTGGGTCTTGCTGAACAGCCAGGCTAGCCAATGGTGGACAATGAATTTGTACAAAGGAGAGACACAGGAGGTCTGTCTGTCATGAGAGCACATGAGAAGGTGGCCACCTGCTTGGAGTTCTCAGAAGAACTGATGTTCGTGTCCTGTTCTCAGTCTGCCAGCCTCCAGAACCATGAGAAGACGGTTCTACTCTAGAAGCCATATGGTCTTTAGAATTTGCTTATAGTGGCCTGAGCTGAAAAGACAGCGCTCAGGTTGGCAAATGCTTACATGGTATTTTCCATATACCAAGCAGTATGCAAGTCCTGAGGGACTGGGTCAAAGATTTGGCCAATCCCTTTAGGAATCTCACAGTTCAGTAGGAGAGCCTGTGAATAAGAACACATCATTATCTTGAACTCAAGTCTTTCTACTCTTTTTAATAGGACAGCATAATGGATCAACTGAGCCTTCCTAAACACACGTGCAAACCTCATGCAGACATGATATGTTTGTCACTGGAATATGTGCACATATAGCTAAGCTAAGGCTCTCAAGATGAGGTCTTTTAGATTTAGGGTAGGTGTTAAGTCCAGTGACTGTCACCCTTAGGAAGGAGAGGGAGATTTGAGGGACTCTGAAATGCAGAGTTGAGAGCCATAGGAAGACTAAAGGGAAGGGAAGCACTGACAAGCCAAGGGACACCAAGGACATCTAGCACCAAAGAGATTCTTGATCGAAGTGTCTCATTGGTACCAACACTGTGGTCCAGGATGGAAGCCTCAAGTCCAAACCCTTGTTTCCCAGTGGGATGGAACTGGTTTAAGATGCCTGAGGAACACTGAGAGTGGGAAGCTGGAGGAAGTAGAATATTTTAGACTCTGAGCTCTTCCTGCCTCTTCTTTTAGTAATGGTCTGCCCCGATGTAAACAGCCTTTGGCACGTCCTTCTAGGGCCATGCCTTCCCCACCATGGCAGACTGAACCCTCCGAAACTGATCTGGAATACATTGTTTCATCCCTAATTTGCTTCTGTGAGGCTTTCTGTCAAAGTGCCGCAAAGCTAACAAGTACCACTGCCAGCACTTTGCATGCCAAAAGAGGGGGAACCATTTTCTGTTGATTAAGGCTCTAGCTTTGTGGCATCTCAGGGTGACACCGCCCTGCTCTGCCTGCTGAGTTCCGCCAGCTGGCGTGCTTCTTGGAGCTGCTTCCCACAGCCTCAGTGCTCGGCTGTTTTGTTTAGTGAGATCCATTGCTCTTGCTCTCAACATAATGAGGCCAGCCATAATGGTTTCTTTTGTAATTAAGCAATTTCATTAACATTATACAAACCAACAAAGTATAAATATAAAAAAGGGAAGAGCTGTATCTTGAAACCTAATTGCACATTCCGATTACAGGGGTTTCTGATTCGGTGGAGGCTGGAAAGACAAACATTATATACTGCCATTAAGAGATTTCTGTCCTATAATATTTTGTTCTTGGTTTATTTCTCAAATATGTCTTTAGTGCCCAGTGTACTTCCTGAGCATCTGTAGGCATTGTCTTCCAAGTGTGCTTTGTATTGGAGGTAGAAATGTAATTTTCAATCCTTCATTCTGGGAATTGGACCTCATGCATGCTAAACATGTTTCCCGCCACTGAGCAAACTTCCCTACCCTAAAAATGTGGGTGGTTTTATTTTGTGTGTTTTTGATATAGGGTCCCAGATGGCTCACGCTGGCTTTGGGCTTGCAGGTTGAGGCTAGCCTTGAACTCTGATCCTCCTACCTCTCCTTTCCCAGTGTGAGACTTACAGGCAAGACCCCTAAGCATGACGTTTTTGTCTTACATCAAAATATTGTTGATCGAATATATATATTTACTATTCATGCTAAAATAAAGTGTTTGAGACAGAGATAGTTTTAAATTCAGTTGACTTGCTTGATTAATCTTGCATTGCTCCTTATTGTGTCAGATAAGGACCACGATGGTAATGACAGGAAAAACTAGTAAGTGAATCACACTGAATGTATACGGTGTGCCAGGCATGTTTCTGTGCCAATTTTCTGCTTTCATTCATTGAGTGTTCGGCTCTGTGATGTGACAGAGATGATGTCAATCATTCGTTACTTAGCACAAGGTAGAGAGGCAGTGCCTCAGGAGGGTGCCTCACATGGACACATCCAGGCACCTTGCAGGGATTTGAGGACTGGGCCACTTCTTGGTTTTGATGAGCTCTTTTTTTATTGATATTTATTGAGTGATACATTTTTTTCTCTGCTCCCCTCCCTGCCTCTCCTCTCCCCACTTCAACCCCCCCCAAGGTCCCCATGCTCCCAATGTACTCAGGAGTTGATGAGCTCTTTTGTATGACCCTAGGGAACCTAGAGAGTGACCAGAGCAGAGTGAGTACCTCATGTTCCTGAAAACTAAGGGAAGTAACATTTACCAAATGCTGTCGTTGCAATCCCTGTAAAGCTGGGCTGACAAAAGAGCCACTTGTCCCCCAGTTCTTTTAGAGACTCCAGGCTATGAACCTGGTCCTGGCTGAACATCAGGGAGTGAAATTTACCTGCAGGGGAAAGGTGGGGCCCTGGCTGCAGATTCTCCTTCTGGGATTAGATTCTGAATCCCCACTGTGCCTAATTGCAACCTGGGTTAACACTCCTGCCTCTTTGTACCTCAACTCACTCATTCCCTAAATGCGGATAGAAACCTAACAAGATGACTCACATCTTTGATCCCAGCACTTGGGAGACTGAGATAGGAAAATCATGAGTTTGAGACTCTAGCCTGGGCTACATGGAGAGTTCTAGGCTAGCCCTGACTATGAAATTTTATCTCAAAAATACAAGCCCAGACATACCATATCCCACCAAACCATGTCAAACCAAACCAAACTAAATCAAACCAAACCACCAGTAACGAAAAAACAAAACAAAGCAAAAAACAAAATGGGGATAGTAATGTACTTATCTCTACATCAGACAGGGGTTAAGTGAGTTGATATATTATTCTGTGTTCTAGAGCCTTGCCAGCAGAGGTGTTAGCTGACTTTCACCCAGTCTCACTCTCTTGCTCTCTCAGTGACTCTCTCATCCATTCTACAATTATTTGCTCAGAATCCCTTAAGGGCTGTGGCTCTCAACCTGTGGGTCATGACTCCTTTGGCAAACTTCTACTTCCAAAAATATTTGCATTATGATTCATAACACTAACAAAATGTATGGTTGGCAGTAACCACAATGTGAGGAACTGTATTGAGGGGGTCACAGTGTTAGGAAAGTTGAGGACCACTGATTTAGGGCGAGCCCACGGTAGCTGCCTCAGATATGCAATTGACTGTTACTAACATGTGGGTCACATTCCAATTGTTTCCAAAGTGACCTTTGTCTCAAAGAAACCTTCGCCATCCATATCGGCCCAAGCTGTCAGGAGGAACAGGCAGTGTTTAAATATCTATACAAGGTGTTCTTACAATATCGGGGGACAATTCCTGAAAAGCATCAAAGAAAATAAAAAATCAACCACAATTTTGCCACTCACGCATGCCAAGTATTTACATTTTAATGACTTTCCTCGAGGCTTTTTTAGGCATAGTTTTTTTTTTGCATAATTATATCCATTCTCTCTGAGCAGTTTTTATCTTTTTTCCCCAGTTGTTATTATATTGCAAGCACTTTCCACATGGTGCAGTCTTTGTGAACATCGTGTCTTATGCCTCCACAATGCTCCATGCAAGGATTGTGGCATGGATTATTTAACCAAACATTTAAATCCAAGTGTTTTCTTCCTATCACTTATGCTGCTGTAATATTGATTTTGCAGCACAATAAGCTCCCCCTCCTGCCCTTCCCAAACCGACTCCCCATGCTTGGGCTTATTTCATTAGGCTGTACACACCAGTGTGTAGTTACTGGATCAGAGACTATGCCCATCTTAAGGCATCTAGTACACGCCTACAGTTCTTTTAAAAAGCCTCTGCCAGCTTACACTGGGATCTGCAGCTCAGGAAAATACCCATTTCTGCCCCGGTTAGCATGCCTGTTACAGTTTTAAAACACTAGCTAATCTGAGAGACACTTAATGCTGTTTGTTATTTCTTTCTGCAGGGCTTTGATTAGCAGGGGTATTGAAACATCTCCCGTGTTTGTTAAGCAGCAACATTTCCTCTTTGTGGAAAGGTCATTTGTTTCCTCTCTCCACTCATCTGTGGATTTCTTTGCTTTTCTTAAAGAGTTGTATTAATTTCAATATATAAATGCAGAGTTCCTTTTTGTTACAGGGGCGCCAATGTGTCTGCCCATTCGCTGTTTGCCTTTTAAGTTTGATTAAGATTTCTGTGTTCCTAAGATGTATTTTTTTGTAATAACATCTGCCCATCGTTCCCTTATTGATGTTTTAATCTTTGTTCAATCTAGGCATTCTTTCTTTTTCTAGAACCTTGATAAATATTCATTTCTAGCTGTTTATAGTTTGTTTATGCTTTGATTTAACAAAAACAACTCTTTGATCTGCCTGGGATTTGTTTCAGTACACGATTTCGAAGGGAGCTCTCCCCTGACTAACCAATTGTCCCAGTGTAATTTTTTGAAAATCTCGTTTCCCTTGCATTGTCATATGTTAAATATTCATCTGTACTGAGAAGTTACTCAAACTATCTGCCAAATCAAGTTGAACCATATAGCATAGTTTAAATCTATGCCTTTTCAGAGACTGTCCTTGGATGTTTTGAGCTTACTCCCTGTCTTTCCTCTTCCTGTGAGACTCAGGAGACAAAGAGAGCAAGGACAAGCCATCGCACCAATGAGATCAGCGCCCAGACTGAGAATCGAGTCTGTTCCATCAGGCCTCACATGCTCTACTCTGATGTTCGCTCCTTGAAGATAGTTTTGCATTCATCTTTTCTTCATGGGACCCTCATTTCTGAGCCTGCAATTCCACATTTGGAATGGGGCCCTTCCTAGGGGTGACTTCGTTTTCACCTTCACTGTGGGTCTCTTGTGCAACTACAGCCTGCCCCCTTTCATCCACTTATCTCTCCCCCAGGTCCTGCCTAGTCTCTCCAACTCAAGGAACACCTAAGCATTGAGGTGGGCTCTGCTCTCTTTGGTTTTCTTCCTTTAGAGACAAGGTCTCTTGTATCTCAGTTTGGCATCAAACTCATTATGTGACCATGGACAACCCAGCTTCAGCCCACAGCCTGGGTGCTTGGTGTACAGGTGTGCAATGTTCTTTCTGTCTTTATCCAGTGCTGGGGATCAAACCCAGGGTTTCATGTGTGCTAGGCAAGCGCACTCCAAGGTAAGCCAAATCCCAAGATCCCTGATCTGGCATATCTGAGGATTTCATAGCTTCCTGATGAGAGACAGATGCTTATATTTCAATCCTTTGGGTGCATTCTTATCTACCTTCTTCCGGATCTGATGGTTTTCACATTTTTGTTATTTCTAATGTTGTCCATGTAAATCCAGGCCCGTTGTTATACACAGGGATATCAGGCAGAGCTAAATTAGTATATGGAAGCCCTCCTAGGGAGTAGGGAAGGGGGACCAGGCATCTGTTAGAGAAGAAAGCACCTCAGGCCACCCCAGTGAAACTTCAGGTGGACAAAACTTTAAAGGAGAAAAGCTCAATATATCATAACACTGACTGAGAGGGCAATGGGAACATGGGAAATGATGATTGTAGTCAAACTCACACATGCATCCTCACTTAGCTAGAGAAGCTCCCGAGTCACAACACACAGTCCCTGTGAAATCTGAGTGCATTGTAGCCCTGTGGGTTGCTGTCACCAAAGACTCCATGAGTAGCAAATATTCTGGTGGGGGTTCATTCATTCATCAATTCATTGATTCATTCTTTCATTCGACAAATACCAGTTCTGTTCTAACTATTATTTCCATTCCAGGAATTCATGCTCCATTGTTGAAATCACCCGAGTCTAGTGCAGGAGGCAAGTGTGACCAGCTCAAGAGGAAGAGGCAGGTCACACATCACACTATTTCTCCTCTGCTTTTCTCAGCTGTCTGCATTAATACTTAGCGGTAAAATGTGGGGCTCCATTCTGGCTGTGGTTTGCAGATCATCAATGGTGCTGCATTCCACACAGGCAGCACACGGTTGGAGGCTGTGAGATGGCAGTGTCATGTGGCTCTTTTATAAATATGTTTCTGCTCCTCACTGCTGCTTGAGAAAGACTGGCTTTGCACCCACTGGGAATCTGTATTTGAGGCCTTTTGTTAATAAAACAGCCAAATGACAGATAACCACGCAGCAGTTTTCTCCCGCATGAGATCAGAGAAAACTGGAGGCTTCCAGGGCAGCACTGGGTTCTTTGCTTACCGCTTTAATATGGTGGCGTGTTTGAGAGTTAAGCATCTTATTTTGTCCCTTTATGGGAATTAAAAGAGAAGGGAAAAAGGCGAACTTTTTAGAAAGGAGGTTTTAAGATTACAAATGCTTTATAGACTTTAGGAAAGGTGGGGAATTCTTAATTACAAGCCGCCATCTCTTGACTTCTTTACTTGAGTCAGTAAGTCTTTGGCCATAGTCTATTACTGGCTTTTTCTCCTGTGTTTTATAGATAGTAGAACTAAAATGAAAAAATTTTAATGAGGTACTCTGGCAGATTCTGAAGATAGAAGAAACGACCACCATCAGCTTTATACGGATCACAATTTAGTGCGGAGGACAGCTTGTGACTAGCCAGCTCTAATGAAATAATGCCTAGTGTTTGTTAAGCAAATACAGTGCAGGTACTGTGCTAAACACCTCTTGCGTCCGCCTTCATTTAATCCCCATAGCAGCCTTATGAAGTGAAGATAACGATGCAGAGAGAGGTTCACAAAGACAACTCGTGCTGAGGTGCTGGAGTGGACCTGGGAGAAGTTAGGAGGAGGACTGGGGAATGATTATGATCAAAATGGATTCTATGCTTGTGGGAAATTCTCAAAGGTTTAATAAAATTGCTGTGTTGAAAAGAGCCACTGTGAGGCCAAGATTTTATGACATCAAATGCCCACATGTTCTCCCAACACGTCTATGTGATGGACATACAGATTCATGGGTGTGAATACTGCATGTAGGGGGCAGGAGAGAGTAGAAAGCAGGCTCTCCTGACAGGTGGGTTTGTTTCCCTTGAGGCTTCCACAGTGAGTGAGCTGAGTGATTCAGCAAGATCTAAGTTGATAGAAAAATATGGGAGCCTGGACACACTGTCAATCACTTTTCTGGACTTGACGCCATCTTGGTAACTGCCTCATCATTGTCATTGTCCGGGTTGAAAGGAACACTTGCCTCAACCTTGAAATCCTTTCTCCCCCATTAGTGACTGAGATAGACCCTAAGACTTCAGGCGTCCCAACCTAGCTGGGGTTGGTTTAAGCTCTGCTTTGACTTCTCTAAGGCAATCCTACTGTGACCCATGCTGGGTGGTCCTGATGGTGACCTGGTACTGCCTCTCTTGCTGAGACACTAATACTGGAAAGCATATCCTTCATCCCAGCTGTCTCCCAATCCATAGCTGACTCCTCCTCAGTCCCACCAGCCCGGTCATCAGTTCAGCGACTCCATCAGGTGCCAGAAAATGGCCTTTCTCTCCCTTTTCAACCATGCAGACCATCCCCGGGTGCTGATGACAACAGTACTCCTGAGCAGAGGGCGTCGAGAGTCTTTTTGAGGACTGAACTACTGCTCTCCTCCACCTGCAGGAAGGTGAAGAGCTGCAGTATCCAAAGGATGTGTATGCTTGCAGCCAGTGTCCTCCTAGACCTCAGTGTTCAATTTGCTCACTAGAATCCTGCAATTCCTTGTCTCAATGGCCCCAGGCTCAATTGCATTGCCTTCTACGTCTTCCTGGTTTTATCATCCAGAAGGTTGCCCATGTAGGTATGTGTCAACTCCTAAAAGCCAGCTGCCTGATGCAGGTGTATAGACAGAACTTGCATCTATAGGCCAAGGCGTCTACATGCTTGTACATTAGACAGCTGCTTAGGACAGAACTGGGAATGGGCTGAGAGCAAAGAGCTGGCTTTCCTCATAGGAGCAAGTCTGAGAACTTTTCAAGAGGACTTGATCTTCTGGGTCTTCACCCACTTGTGTATTGGGAGGGAAACACTTACTCTATCTGTTCAAGTTCCTATGCTGGGGGCCTGCAACCTATTTGATGGATGGTAGATTGGAAAGACAAAAAAAAAAAACAACAAAAAAAAACAAGGTGGTTTGTATAGTGATATTTTATTTGTGTTTTAGTCAATAAAGCTTGCCTGAAGATTAGAGTGCAAAGATAACCACACTAGTCAGCCATACAGGCCAGGCAGTGGTGGCACACCTGGTGGCACACACCTTTAATCCCAGCAGCCACACTAGTTAGCCATAGAGGCCAGGCAGTGGTGGTGCACACCTTTAATCCCAGCACTAGAGGGGAATATAAGACAGGAGGAGACAAGAGCTCAGGGCTCAGTCTGCAATCTGCAGTGGAAACCATTGTAGTCTGCAGTCATGCTGAGGATAGAAGAGCTCTCTGGTGGTTCGGCTGCTTTGTTTTTCTGATCTTCAGCTTGAACCCCAATATCTGTCTCTGGGTTTCTATTACTCATGCTACAGGTCTGATATGCCTTCAGGTCCTCCACAAGGCATGCACTGAATAGCCAGTGTTTAAAAAGGTTAACGTAGTAATATAACAAGAAAGGAGTGGGCTTCAGGCTTTAATAGGAAATCATTGGTGTTCTCAGTTTTCATTGGTTTCTTTCTTTCTCTCCCGCCCCCCGTGTGTATGTGTGTGTTGTACATGTATGAATGTATATATGCACACAGGAAGGCCACATGATAAGCAGCTATCGTCCTCAGGACTGCCATCTACCTCCTTTGAGATGGGGTCTGTCTTGGCCTAGAGCTAACTGATTAGGCTGGACTGGCAAACCAGCAGCTCCTGTCTCTGCCTCCCCAGCACCGAGCACTGGGGTTGCAAGTGTGTACCACCATGCCTGGTATTTTGTGTGGGCTCTGGGGACTAAAGTCAGCACCTCACCCTTGCAAGGCAAACGTTTTACTGACAACTGTCCTCCCAGTCCTTCCATTGGGATTTTTGGTGCTAATGGGGCAGTTATGGAGCTTTCCCAGTGCTAAGGGAAAGCCTTTTCCTAAATGAGAAAAACAAGTGCTCTGGAGGAGGCTTTCTTTAGGGAGGCTCTGTTTATAAGGTAATATTTCCATAATAGCTCGTTGTTGAAATGCTTTCAGTTTAAATTAATTTTCATGTCACCTTTGTGGGCTGCTAATCCCTTCACATATTTATTAAAGAAGGGACAGGCATATATTTTATTTAATGGCCAAAAGCTTGATTTTTCAATTTACAACAATTTAAAAGTCTCCATTTTTGCACTTGCTTCAGGCTTTGCAAATGTTAGAGGTGGGCTTGGCTTCCTGGTTAGCCTTCATGAAGGAGATGACCCTGGATGCTTTCATTTTCTATAAGGATAAAGTATTTGATGATGCTGGTGTGGGCACACCCAGAAGATGCCAGGGACAGAGGCACCAGTTGCTAGATTTTGGAGAATTATGCCACTTAAAGCATGAGACATTGTAGATGCTTTTTTTTTTTTTTGTGGGCATCTAGGAGCTACTCACAGGACAGGGCAAAGAATTACTACAATGTGTACACCAAAGAAACCAAATAGCAAGTGTGCAGGCCAATCTGCCTCTCCAAGATCACCCCTCCCCTTACGCTGCAAGCTCAAACACAAAACAGGCATTACACTAAATGAAGCTCCAGCACACACCAATCACATGAATCTTGTCTTGTGGATATTACTGAGTGATGTATCACTCATTTTTCCTAACTCAGTCTTTAGGACACAGCCCATCTCTGTATCACATGACGTAGACTCAGCACCTGGCTGTATGCTAAGAGACATGCTGGATGGATGGTGTGTATCTGTAGTCTGAGCACTTGGGAGGCTGAAGCAGGAGGATTTTGAGTTCAAGACTAGCCCGGGTTACATAAGAAGCAAGTGAAGAGATAAAGATTATGTGGGAGTCCCTCTGTGTGCTGTGATGCTGTGATTACCATTAATGAATAAAGAAATTGCTTCGGACCTGTAGCAAAGCAGAACTTAGGCAGGCAAGGAAAACTAGGCTGAACGCTGGGAGAAAGGAGGCAGAGTCAGAGAGATGCCATGGAGCCGCTGCCGGAGATGGACGTGCTGAAACTTTGCTGGTAGGCGACGACCTCATGGTGATGCACAGATTAGTAGAAATGGGTTGAATTAAGATGTAAGAGTTAGCCAATAAGAAGTTAGAACTAATGGGCCAAGCAGTGATTCAAGTAATACAGTTTCTGTGTGATTATTTTGGGGCTAAGCGGCCGGGAACCAACAAGCAGCCTGCTGCTACAGAGAGAGAGAGAGAGAGAGAGAGAGAGAGAGAGAGAGAGAGAGAGAGAGAGAATATTAATAACAGGCTATTGAGAATACCCTAAACTCTAGTGAATTTTCTTTGTACAGTGGACAGTAGTTGATGCAGACTCCCAGCTGGTCAGGATGTAGAGAATATGTGTCTCTGGAGTGCTCATCCATAAATGAGACATGTAGATCATACCCCTTTCCCAAGACTCAGGGACTATTTTGGAAGTAGAGGCAGAATTACTGTAGGAGCCAGTGGTCAGTGATGATCAGAGGGAAATAGTGTTTTCTGGACATGACAGAGCCCCTACACTCGTGAACTCATGATATCTGTGGTCGCCTGCACACGGTCAAGTTCTTCAACTTCCAGCATGGAGTGGGATGGGGTTCGTTAGCCTTCAACCCTAACTGGGGAGTTATGGACAGCTGATGGTTTCTAGTTGGGGCATAGCCACTTTTCTTTAAGGATATGGCTCATGGTAGACCAACCACACACTAGTGTATGGCTTCATACCCAGAGGTATACAGACAGCACAAAGTGAAAATAATAGGTTATTAAAAACAAAAACAAGCACATGAAGTTAGGAAGGTAGGGATGAATCTGGGAGAAGTTAGGGAGAGGTGTCAGGGGTGGAAATAATCAAAGTACATTGCATGAATGTCTCAAATAATTAATAAATACATTTTTAAAAAACAAAACAAAACCCCAATAGCATTTAGAATAAGAAAACATGGTATATGTTCCAATGAAACACTACCCAGCCTTCAAAATAATGGAGGGCGGTATCATCTACGACATCATGGAATATTATGAAAGACATAATGTTACATGAAATAAGCCAGGCACAAAAAGGCCAGTATTACATCTTATTTATGTGTTGATTCACCAAAAGTAAATGTTTTGTTTTGTTTTGCCAAAAAAATAAGTGGGGTGGGGGCTGGGAAAACACTAAAAAAGACACAAAACTTAAGTTAAAGAGAACTTCAAAAGATCTACAGTGTATTATAATAAATACCATTGACAGCACTGTATTAGATACTTGAAAATTGATGAGAATAAATTTTGGCTTCTCACCACACATGGGCACATACCACACACAAGCACATGTACCTGTATGCACATACGTGAGGTAATGTGTGTATTAAGTACCATGGTTTAGACATTTTGAAACACATACATTATCAAATGATCATGTTATATATTGTAAATAAATGTATGAATAAATGAGTTAATAATTTCAAAGTTCTGTTTGTTAGATAACAGATGTAAAAACTTAGAATCAAGACAAAACAGGTGCTCTAGGAGGGCAGTTATTCTAGTTGTTTCCAATTAGGGTCTGGTTG
This sequence comes from Microtus oregoni, assembly GCF_018167655.1. Taxonomy (NCBI): domain Eukaryota; kingdom Metazoa; phylum Chordata; class Mammalia; order Rodentia; family Cricetidae; genus Microtus; species Microtus oregoni. The sequence continues at coordinate 21,041,922 of NW_024543075.1, read as the reverse complement.
GACTGGTCCTCTCTCCAGAGAGGTCATCTAGGGCTGCAGACATTACAGCTTCCCTGGAAAGACTCTTCTGCTGAGCTCACTCATGTGTTTGGACTGGTTTCTTGGGAATCTGCACAGGGAATCTTCCTGGACCACTGGCTGGAGAAGGCCCATAGTTTCTCCCCATGTGTCTTCACAGCCCAGCTCACTGCACAGCAACTGGCTTCAGCAGAACAAGCCCTTAAGAAGAGCCAGAGGGAGAAAGTATGAGCAAGACAGAGTCAGGACCTTTCAGATACCAGTCTCAGAGGTGACTGTTACCCCTGGGACTTTACAATGTACTCCAGTGTGCATGCCTGTTTTACATGATCTCAGAACCATACGCATGATGCAATATGTCATTCCAATGTTACATTATATGGTCAACACAAACATTTTATGTTGCATTATATTCCAATTGTATGGCAAATATATATAATGTCTTGATGGACCTATAGACAAGGAGATGATTGTGCAGGAAGTGACATAATGACATAAGCTTTTTAGAGGTCTACCTAGTACCTACAACTTCATTGAGTCTGTGTGCTGAGGCTAAAGACCACAGACGTCAGAGATTCAGTGCATGAGAAGAATGTGATGCACCATGGTTGACGGGTCAAAAAAGAAGTCATAAACCAAGTAATGGAGGTAACTTCCAGTGGCTGAGGGTATCCCTCAGAAAATTTGAGTAAAGAAAAAGAAACTCCAGTCCTCAAGCAGAAGGGGCTAAATTCTGCTGATAATAACAGGGAACTTGGATATGTGTCTCTTCCTCCCCTTGATGGTCTCTGGATAAAACCTAGAATGACCACCATTTGGGTTTGGGATTCAGGATGCTTAGAAAGCCCAGCTAACCTCTACTGAGGATCCTGGCCAGCAAGATTGTGGAAACAGCAAGATAGCTCGCTGTGTTGCTTTAAGCTATGCCGTGTGCTGAGATGTGTCTCATCCACACATACGCGTTGAAGCCTTCGCTGTATTTTTATACAACGTTTGGAGACAGCGCCTACATGGACTTGATTAGCATTAAATAATCTACAGGGCAGGCGGGGTGGGACTGGCCTACAGCACTGACGTTTATTAGTAGACACACTAGAAAGCTTTTTCACCTCACCACACACGTTCCAGGAAACAATAACTACAAGAACACAGCCCTCACCCATCAGGAAATCAGCAGAATCTTGGTCTTGGAATTCTGGCTTTTAGAAATGTGAGAAATTTTCTGTCTTCCACAACATCTGGTCTTTGGTATTTTGTCACGCAGCTTGAGAAGACTGACGTGTGTGGCAATTGCAAGTGGCCCTACCACCTTCACTGCACTGTATTCATTGAGAGAACGCCATGTCAGGTGAGGCGGTGCATGCTGTCATCCCACTACTTGTGCATTTGAGGCTAGCCTAGGCTACATAGCAAGGTTGAGGCCAGCTTGGGCTACAAAGATTTTTAAGAGCAGTTTGGGCGAAAGAGCAAGACCGTGTCTCAAAACGTGAAATGAAACAAAACACCCCAAACATGAAGTAGAACAGTCATTTCCCAAAGGATAGGGACACAAGGCCATGGCACTAGAAGTGGCAGGCCATTTTGGATGTCTTCCTGCCACTGACGAATATTTAACAAGAGCAAAGTCATTTAGCATTGATGTCAAACATCAAGTAGCTCCCCTGCCTATGAGCACCGAGAATTTAGGGGTAATTAGAATCTGCAAAAGCATCTACTTAAGGTGCCTCTGTGGGATTGTTCCCAGGACAGGTGGGGTGACTGGCTACTATGTTCAGCTGGGGAGTAACTTGCTGCCTGGAAGAATCAGCTGGCCGTGGGCCACTCTTAGCAGGTATGTTGCTTTAAGCAAATTACCTACATACTATGAACACCACATATAAAACGGGCATAAGAAGACTATCTTACGATAGCCTCATTATAATGATTAAGTGTATTCATGAGTGCAAAAACTGAAGGACTATGTCCGGCACACAGGGGCTTAGTCATTATTGTTACTATTAAGCAGATCTTTTAAATTAGGTAGACTGCCCAAGATGTGTGTTGATATCTGGTCTTCATTAAAATAAATAGCTTGCATCATTCATGATTATTATCTTGGTTAATCTGTATCCTTTCCTGGACAGGGAGATCCATATTAGCCTTAATTTATGAACAACAGAAGGAGACAGACCGAACCCACCAAGGCTAAAGGAGTACCATCTATCACCTTGCAATTCTACAGCCAAATTAGGGTTCAACCCTGCCTCCTTCTCCACGGAAATCCCTTCACTGACGTGGTGACTCTGAGATGCCCCCAAGAGGTCGGCATCAAGGACCTGATATTGAGCTCCGAAAAAGCTCTTGTTTCTTTGTGAAGACAGCACATTTAGCCCGAGCAGCGGTTGTTCCTCATCTACGATTCCCTGGACACCAGGATAATGGAGCACAATTTAATTTTCACCGGTTTACACTTTTCTCTTTCAATCCTACACTTCAGACAGGAGAGGCCAGGCATACCACATCTGCACACTCAGGAAGGTATGGGGGAGGTGAGAAGGGAGGGCTGGAAGCCCGCAGATCTCCCGCAGCCTGTCTGCTTTATCACCTACAGTCTGGGGTCTCTATGCCTGAATTTGCATCTCTCTTGGGAGTGGTGAGGCCTGGGTATAAATTCCCCCAGGCTGGCAGTGACCCGTCCCTCTCCCTCTCTAGTTCTCAGACCTGTGGTCTATTAAGGAGCTCCCTCTTACTAAGGCTTTCTGCCACTGGGAAGGGCCATCCCTCCTGAGTGTAGCTCAAAGTGTTTCATTTCTATTAGTTCTAGTCTCTGGGTTCCTCGTTTTAATGAGGTCTTTACTTTTGTCTTTAAAGAGTGCTCTCTGTCCCGCAGAGTCAAGCTGTTAGGGTGGAATTTGAGCACTGAAGGGAACAGGGATGGAGCCAGGAAGGGCAAAGCCAACCTGCCGGCACTTCAGAGCTGGCTCTCTCTATCTAGTCCATCTCTGCCTTTTCCTACATCGCCAAGCTGGTGTTTCAGAGGCTCCTCACTTACTAGTTGAACCTGCCCCAGTTCCAGAGCAGACTCCCTGGGAGACCCGGAGTTTATTAATAGTCTCCACCTCCGAGGACCAGCAGGGTTGAAAATACATTCACATCCTCAGAGAATAAAGCTAGCACGACGGATAGATGGGGCTGTGGCTGCATCCCCTGTTCCTCTCCTCAAGCACCACTGCTGATATCAGATGCAAATGACTGGATTCAGTTGCCAGAAACCCCTGGATACCCACAGGGTCTCAAAGGCAGCTGCTCCCGGGAATATGGGGCTTGTTGTGGTCTGTTTTCTCTTGCTACAGAAAATTATTGGAGACTTGTTAATTATAAAGGATAGAAGTTCTTTGGAATCTGGTTCTGGAGCCTGGAAAGTCTAAGAATTTGGTGCTCGTTTGCACTCAGCATCTGGTGAGGACCTTGTGCTACCTCATAAAACATTAGCCAACTTCAGTGTCTCTTCTGGTTCTTCTAAAGTTCCTAATGCCACCAAGGGGTCTCACCCCATGACCTATCCTAACTACCTCCCAAAGACAACCTTTCTAGCTCCCATTTACTCAAGCTCTTGTGATTCAGTTTGTAACCAGTGAGCTTTTGGAGGATACATTCAAACCACAGCAAGGCTGCACCTAATGTTTGTTCAGTTGGAAACTCTTGGCTTGCAACTTGATTAGCCACACTACTACCTTCTACAGACCCCAATAAATGACCTAAACTCAGCCTCATGCTCACCTCTAGGTTGCTAAGAACCCACGGATAAACTTCCAAAACTGGGTTAAGAGAAGAAAGAAGGAAGCTACCGTAAGCACCACGGAAGACTGGAGCATTGTTGGCAGCATCAGCATGATCTCTGTTCATCCACACGGGGGCGATGGTGTGGGAAGTCCTTCTGTCTGTGTGTTGCTTTTCTTGGTTAATGAATAAAGAAACTGCCTTAATCTGTTGATAGAACAGAACATAGGTAGGCAGGGAAAACAGAACTGATTGCTGTGAGGAAGAAGGGCGGAGTTGGGGAGAGACATTATGGAGCTGCCAGAGTCAGACATGCCAAATCTTTGCCAGTAAGCCACTGCCACATGGTCATCTACAGATTAATAGAAATGGATTAAATTAATATAAGAGTTAGCCAATAAGAATCTAGACCAAACAGTGTTTTAATGAATATGGTTTCTGTGTGATTATTTCAATTCTGGGCAGCCAGGACAAACAAGTGGCCTTCCTGTTAAAGGGAGAACCGAGATTTAGATGTGGGCCAACCTGTCAAGAGCCACTCAGGAACTAACATGTCAAACCAGGCAGGTCCTGGCAACAAAGAAGCACAGAAATTTTAACTCAACTTACTGTCACTTCTAGGGTTTCCACGGAGGGCCAGGTCTAAGATGAGTTTAGGAGTGATGAGCCCACTAGTGACATCCAGGAACTTTGAAGGGTGCATATTGTCCCTGGATCCTTCCTCTCTGTCTCTGCCTCTCTCTTGGTGAGATGCTTTTGATGTGGGAGTCCCTTCTGTATGCTATGATTACCATTAATGAATAAAGAAACTGCCTTCGCCTGTTGATAGGGAGGAACTTAGGTAGGCAGGGAGGACTGGACTGAATGCTGGGAGAAAGAAAGGTGGAGTCAAGAGATGCGACCAGAGATAGACGTGCTGAGACTTTGCTGGTAGGACACAACCTTGTAGTGATGCTCAGATTAATGGAGATGGGTTAAACTAAGATGTAAGAGCCAATAAGAAGCTAGAGCTAATAGGCCAAGCAGTGATTTAATGAATGCAGTTTCTGTCTGATTATTTCGGGGCTGAGCAGCCAGGAATGACCAAGTGGCCTCTCTCCTTGCAACATGCTTTTCCTTTCCAAGGCCCACAGGGAATGAAGCCAGCTAACCAGGAACTGAAACCATAAGCCCAAATAGTCCCTTTTCCCCGTTAAACTGGTTTTTTTTTTCATTTTTTTTTATAGCAACCAAAGTTGACTAACACACCTGTTGATTTTAAGGACTGATTACTGACATAAGAACTAGCTGACTGAAGAGAATAGAATTCAGGGCCCTCAAAGTTGAAGACGCTGTGATATGGAGGAAGCGCTAATGAAAGAAAACACTCATCCAATCATGGAGAGAATGTTGTTCCAAGTAAAAGTGGCACTGTCCTCTAGACCACCAAATTGCTGTCTACTTGGGTGGTCCTTTTCTACTTAGATAGGTGGGGGAGTGCCCAGCCTATCCAGAAGAGGGCTCTAGTGAGTCTTCGTTAAGAGACTCCTGAATTTGGCAGTCAAAGGTCCCACTGCTGGAACCCACACGGCTCCGGGCCTAACAGTTTGGTAACACCACTGATCCTGGGAGAATGACATCTTTAATATTGTTTTTGTACATAAAAACTGTTTGCAAGATTCTTAAGTTGTCGTAATAACAGGAGCCTATAACACAGACCTGGAATTCAGGGGAGCTAAGGTGAGCCACTTGGGAGCCTCTTTGTCTGTCTGTCTGTCTGTCTGTCTATTTATATGAACTAGACCAAGTAAATTCTTTTTACGAAGTTAATCAGGAGAGAAAAGCTGTCTGAAAATAAACCCCGCGACAAATGGCGATGCGCAGGAAGGGACTGCGCCTGGCATGTGGTGTAGGAGGTAGGGAGTGCTAACAGCCGAAGAGTGATCCATTAGCTTGCAGAGCTGAGCCGCTATTGGGTTTGCTACCGATCACATCTGAGTGAGGGCTCTTCAGGGACACACAATGGCTGTCAGTCCTTGGAATAAAAATGTATGAAGCTGCTGGTGTCTTTGGCTGGTTCCAGTGAGCAGATGTCACCTAACTGTGGCTCAGCCTCATATCCAGACAAGCAACCCATCCTATACCCTGCCCAGGGCAGCTTCTGAGCAAGGGTTCTATTTCTCTGGAATTCACAGAGCCTGGGTTCCAGAGAGAGTGCATGGGAGCTGTGGCGGATGCTTTTCAAAATGATTTTTTTGGGGGTAGAGGTAAATCAACCCCTAATCTTATGGTATCATCCTCAGTGCTAGCGTGTCTGAGACACTCCTGCTGTCCGCTAGGACAGTACAAGGAATGACATCCTCATTCATGTGCAATGGTCATCAAACGCCTGCTCAGGTGAATGGCTTCTCTGGGTTCCAGAGATGAACCATTGACACCAGCCCACTAGCTTCCTGCCTTCAGAGCACTTACAGTTGAGTAGGAAACAGGAAATAAGCAAGTATGTTAACCCAAGCAGGACAGGCTAATCTGAGCCAGGAACTCAGCACAAGAAACAGAAAAGGAAAAGGCATTAATTGGATTTTATCAAAGTTGATGTTTTTCATGTTGTTATAGAAATGATGCAAGGCAAAAGACAAATCAAATTTTCAAAACAGAGCCAAGGATTTAAATAGGTATTTCTCCAAAGGAATTATGTAAATGATATTTGAGCTCATGGAAGACTTATCACTCGCCATTAAGTCAGTGCATATCAAAACCACAAGACGGCACTCTGCACTTGCAAGGACGTCTGTGCTGAGGGAAGCCAACGTGGGGCAGGACGAGGGGAAATCAGAACATACATGCAACTCAGCATAAACTATAGAAAGATGTGGCAAATGAAAAATAGAAAGCCCTGAAACTTAAGGAGAGAGTTAGCACGTCATGTAGCAGGTCTACTCCTAGCTGTAAACCCACCAGCAATGAAAACGGTGTCCGCATAAAACATTGCACATGGAGGCATTGTCAGAATTACCCATAGCTGTTAAAAAGTGGAAACAATCCAGATGTCTGTCTACTGAGAAGTGGGTAAATAAAATGTGGTATATCCATACAGAAGAATACTACGTGGGAAGAAGAAACTAATGAAGTATTGCTACAACACCGATGAAGTCTAAACACATTACACCAAGGGAAGGAAGCACGTTCTGTGGGATGTGATGTCTATGAAGCAATTAGAAGGGACAAGTCTACATTGAGAGGAAGCTGATGAACTTATCCACTTAGGAAGAGGTGTGGCTGCTAATGGGTATGGATTTGATAGAGTAAACTAAAGTAACCTAAGATTGATTGTGGTGATCTTTGTGAATAAACACTGTGTTTCTGAGACAGGCTCAGGATTTATAGTCCAGGGTGGCCTTGAGATGGGTGACCCTCCCATCTCAGCCCCCCAAGTACTGGGATTACAGGTGTGCAGCACCCTTGGCTGAACTGTAGATTTTAAGAGATGAATTGTCTATAAATTACAGCTCTGTAGAGATGGGATGAAGAGAAAGAAGAAAAGGAAGAACCACTGGCCACAGAGGAAATAGGATTGGAGGAAGCAGAGAATGGATGAGGTGGTATGTCTGCTCAGTTCTCTATGGGATAAGAGGACCGGGGTGTGGGAGGCACATTTCAGTCAGCACACCTGCTCTGTCACTTGCAGAACAAGTCACTTGTCAGAAGCAGGAACATTGACTGCTCTTCCAGAGGTCCTGAGTTTAATTCCCAGCAACCACATGGTGGCTCACAGCCATCTGTAATGAGACCTGGTGCACTCTTCTGGTGTGCAGGCAGACATGCAGACAAAATACTATATACATCATAAATAAATAGATTTTTTTTTAAAAAAAGAAGCAGTTACATTGGACACTCTTTGGCCTTTCTCCCTTCTTCCCTTTTCTCACACACCTATCTTTCTCTTTCCCAATAACTTCCTATGCATTACCTGTTATCAATAGCTTCCTCTGTGTGGATGTTTCATCCTTATAAACATTCAGGAGGAGATGGTATTGCTCTTTTTCCAGGTGGTTGATACTAAAGGCCCCTCAGCTTCATGCTGTGATGAAGGTATGCTCTGAGGTAAGCACATCATTTCTTTTAGTTTTATGTATTTCTTTTCCAACATCTGATGAGTTTTGAAGGTTATGAATTCGTGTATTTTAAAAAGTTTTATATGATTATTTCAAGTTTTTTTTTGTCAAATGTCAATTATTTATAGTTTTTCAAAGTTTTATCCTTTCGACATGCAAAACTCTGCTTGATACTTATAACCAGTCAAATAACGATGTCTCTAAAGATGCCCAAGTCCTAACATTGAGACCATGTGAATTTAATTTTATTTGGAATAGGGACCTGTATAGGTGCACTTTCACTGAGGATCTTGAGATACTTCATGTTAGGTAACCCAGTGTCAAGAGTCTTCATTAGGGAGAGAAGAGGGAAAGCCCAGGACTGAGGAGCAAGCCACATGAAAACAACTCTAGACCAGAGCTCTGTGGTCACCATCCAGGGTACACTTTGGCCGCCAAAAGCTGGAAAAGATAAAGATGCCACCTCGGTGCTGCTGTCAGTGGGACTCTGCCATGTCTGTGCTTTCGGGACCCTGGCCTCCAGAACTGGCCACCACATTCATGGCAATTGCGTTGACAGTCACATGGCAGCGTCCTGAGGCATCTATCCATTAATTCATCATGAACATGTTTTCCTCTACCACACTGTCTGCCCGACAGTCTTAACATCTGAGATGTCTCGGGGTTAGTCTCTACTGACTGTATTCTCTTCTACAGAATGAATGCATTTTCTTTATCCTTCTTATGTTGAATTCTCTGGGATTGTATTTTGGGTCTTGTTAATGTTAAATTGGGAACTCTCTCTCTAATGAATGCTCATATTGCTCCGTTGGCTTGAATAGATCAGAGGAAGCTCAAGCCTCTCTTTTGCTGTGCTGTGTTTAGATGTGCTGCCTGTGTTTTTTCCTGTGCACACATAGTCCAGGTACCTGTTGGGTACATTGGTAGGATTTATACACATGATTTAAATTCTTTCTTTGTTGGGTCTCCCCTCTCATTCTTCAATAGCCCTGTCTGCCCCACATCCCATCTTTTTGCCATATGCCAGAAACTCTGTGGTTTTCTGTAGTTTCTTTACATCATCTTTGAAGTTTGCTGTCAGGACAAAGTCCCATATGAAGCATCCCAAGAAGGCATCTCCTTCCAAACTCCAGAGATGTCTGGTGGTAGTTTTAGGGCATTTTATCCAGAGTTTAAGCTGTTATCTGTGTTATCAATACATTGAAGTCTTTCTCCTCTGTCCTGGAAATGAAACCTGGCATTTAGCTCCAGATGGGAAACTCAAAGGAATTAGATAATATCTAGCCCAATTTAGTCTTCAGCAACAATCACTATCAATTATCCTTATCACAGTCTTGTGTGAGATACACAGCAATACTCCATTGTTCAGATAAACTATGATGTTGAGAGACCTTAAGTAGTGTGCCCAGCCTCTTACAGCGTCTAACTGGAACTTTATCCAGTGGATGGAGATTTTACATGCACGTCTGACTGAATGTTTCCATCCCTCTTGGGTTTTGAAAAATCTGAGATGAACCTTAGTCCACCTGCTCCATCGATTTCCACCCACAGATGGGAACTCATGGTTGTGTTTATGACAGTTTGTGGCTTGTTTTCATTAGAGGAGAGGAACTTGAAGAAGTTACTGAAGATATGGCACAGGTGCATCTTGGGAGTGGAGACAGTATGTAAAACAAAATGCTGGTGTATCCAGAGGAGTTCAAGTCTGCAGTCAGGATGAAATGAAGACACCCTTCCCTTACAGCTTTGATCAGTATTTTTTCCTTTGAGTCTCAATGTTTCCAACTCCAAGCTGAATATAATAAATCCTAACCAAAACTGGAGCAGAATTCAACATGAAAGCTGACTTTTTAACTAAAAAAAAAAAAGACTTACCTTACTTTACGTACCTGTGTATGCACGCATGACCTTCAGGGGTCAGAAGAAGGGACAGAGCCCCTGAAACTGGCATTACAGACAGTTATGAAGTGATATTTTCTGGGCTCTCTGGTCCCCTGTAAGATCACTAAGTAGTCTTAACCACAGAGTCATGTAGTCTGTATATTTTGTTTTTTATGTATGATGTTCATGTGCATATTTGTGTATGTGTGCATGTGTGTTTGTGTGTACATGTATGTGTGTTTGCATGTGTGTGTGTGTGTGTGTGTGTGTGCATGTGTGCCCATGTGTGTGTGACAACCTTGGGTGTCAGTCCTCATATTCTACCCTGTCTGAGGCAGAGTCTCTTGTTACTTGTTCACTGCGACTTATTCCAGACTTGGCAACTCACAAGCTTTTGGGGATTCTCTTATCTTTGTCTTCAATTTTCCACAAGGATGCTTGGGATTACAGACACAAATCACTACATCTTGCTTTACATGGGTTTTGAGGATCCAAATACCAATCTTCATATTTGTGTGGTGTACTAGTTAGATTTTGTCAGTTACACAAACTAGAGTCACCTGGGAAGAGGGGATCTTGACTGAGGAAACGCCTCCATCAGACTGTGGGCATGTCCGTGGGCATTTTCTTGACTAAAGATTGATATGGAAGAGCCCAGCCCACTGAGGGTGGCACCAACTGAGACAGAGACACTCATCAGAGCAATGGACTGAGCTCCCAAGGTTCAGCTGAAGGGCAGAAGGAAGGTGAAGACAAACAAGGAAGTCAGGACCACGAGGGGTTGGTCCACCAACTGAGGCAGTGTGTCTGTTCACTCACCAAATTCATCTGGACCAGGTCTGACCGAACATGTGATCAAACCAGACTCTGATTGTGGCTGACAATGGGGGCTGACTGAGAAGCCATTGATAAAGGCACTGGGACTTGTTTTTATGGCATGTTCTGGCTTTTTGGGACCCTAGTCTATATGGATGCACAGCTCCCTAGGCCTGGATATAGCGGAGAGGGCCTTGGACTTTCTACAGGGCAGGGTTCCCTGCCCTCTCTCAAGCAGAGAGGGGGAGGGAGGAGGGAGAGTGGGGGAATGGGAGGGGACTGGGAGGAGGGAAGGAAATGTAAATATTTGAATGGAAAAATAAAAAAAATAAATAAAAATTAAATCAAAGTAAAATACTACCCTAAAAAAAAAAAAGAATGCAGTATGCATGCTGAGCAAGCCACAGGCAACAAGCCAAGGGGAGAAGGCCAGTAAGCAGCATCCCTTGATAGTCTCTGCTTTTGTTTCTGTCTCCGGGCTCCTGCTTTGTCTTTTCCCTCAATCACTGACTTTGACCTAAATAAACACTTTCCTCAGTTTCCCACCAAGCCGGTTTTGGTCAGTGTCCTATCACAGCAACAAAGAGCAAACTGACAGAAGACAAGTGCCTTATCTATGGAACCATCTCCCAGCCTGAGATGGTACTTTTACGTGGCCCACCTTCTACTCACAGATGGCTGGAAGAGGGCTTATAACACTGATGTGAGTGGTGGTCTGGAGATGCAGGAGGGGCCAGGGGGATGTGCTTCAGTGAAAAGTGAGCACTTCCTCTTTCTGCTCGGACTGCGGTTATCTACTAGGCTAGGTCAGTCCCCGCACAACTGACAGGTAGTGTCTCCCCCTTACCCATCACCACTTTCTTCCTCTGTGATTTGGACTGTGGCAATTGATCAGACAGCTGAGGAGGCTGCACACTCCTATTGGAGAAGGGGCACTGTATTATTTGGTCTTCATTTTTATTTTTACCTTTCTAGTCCCTGTCCTCCCCAAGAGATGGAAATGTCCCGGCCCTACCACACATACACACTATGGTACTAGGTCCTAAGCTATTATGATGGAGCAAGCTACAGGGAATGGAATTGTGACTCCCCAGTCTCTGTGAGAATGGATTTGAATAAACAGAACCATTTATTAGCCTCCGTTGGGTTTACATTTGAACATAGATATTGTTCGAATGTGTCCTGTCCCTTCTAGCATTTCCTGGGCAACAGTATTGGGGCTTGGAACCTAATGAAAGACATTAGGGCTGGAGAGGGGTCCAACCTCATGAATGGATCAGTGTTAACCACACGAGAGCTTGCCGCTATAAATCTAACACTGTGATTGCTCTCACCTTTGTTATAACACACTGCAACCTCTTGATCTTCCCAGAAATCACAAGTGTAAGGAACAAACTCCTTCTGTTTGTAAACCCAGTCTTCGGTGCTGTGATATTGCAGCCCAGAATGGACTAAGCCAGGAGGACTGGTTCAGAGATTTTTGCCTTGGGGCAATTTGAGTGGTAGCTCAGAGGGTCAGGGTCAAGAACATGTGTCTATTTTGAAGTATGTTTTGGGGCTACATGAGAATGGGCTCCCCCAGCGAGCCTCACCACTCTGTCTCTGGCATACATCTCCATTTTCTGAAATACCTCCACTGCCTTCTTCCCAACATATCTCCCCCTCCTCCCATATCCTGTTTGTCCAAGGACAATTTCAACAGGTGAACACACCGAAGCACATGTGCACAGTGCTCTGTGACCTCTCTCCAGCTGATAAATCCCAGGTCCCCAAGACAAACCCACCTTCTCCCCTAATCTGCACAGCGGAAAGCAAACTTGCCTGGGAAGGTTTCTGAGTCCACGTCTGTTTGGTGACAGCTGTCCAAACAGAAGAGGTGTCATGCATTTGGAAAATGAAGTTATTTGGCCGGGTCCATGGTGTGTGACTGCTAGTGGCAGATGTCTGTTTTTGTGCTGGTCACACTCTCTCTTCTCCTGGTCTCCAAAGAAGACAGGTCCGAGAGATGGATTTGAGGCCAACAGCATTTTCCTTTGCAGGAAGGGATGACAAGACTTCAAGTGTGATAAGTTCTGTCACAGGGAGCTCCCCACCCCATGCTGATCCCCACTTCTTCAGTTTTAAAAGTCTTAGTGTTTTTTCCTCCTTCTCCCTTTCATCTGTGAATTTCTAGGGGGACTACAGGCACCGAGGGATCGTATTACAAGCAAATCTTCCGACTTCCCAGCAATTTTGTGAGATCTTGGGGGTGGGGTGGGATGGGGGTAAGGGGAGATGGGGAGAGAAAAGGGAGAAGGAGAGAATGGGGGGAACTTGGGGAAAAAGGAGGATTGGGATAAAGGAAGGTTTGATAGGGGAACACGGAAGCACAATTCTTAATTAAGGGAGCCACCTTAGAGTTGGCAAGAGACTTGAACCTAGAGTGGCTCCCAGATGCCCAAGCCGAGGTCCCCAGTTAGTTCCTTGGGCAGCTGAGGAGAGGGAACCTGAAATGACCCTATCCTATAGCAATACTGACGAATATCTTGCATATCATCATAGAACCTTCATCTGGTGATGGATGGAGATAGAGACAGAGACCCACACTGGAGCACTGGACTGAGCTCCCAAGGTCCCAATGAGGAGCAGAAGGAGGGAGAACATGAGCAAAGAAGTCGGGACCACGAGGGGTGCACCCACCCACTGAGACAGTGGAGCTGATCTATTGGGAGCTCACCAAGGCCAGCTGGACTGTGACTGAAAAAGCATGGGATAAAACTGGACTCTCTGCGCATGGCGAACAATGAGGGCTGATGAGAACCCAAGGACAATGGCACGGGGTTTTGAACCTACGTAATGTGCTGGCTTTGTGGGAGCCTAGCCAGTTTGGATGTTCACCTTCCTAGGAATGGACGGAGAGGGGAGGACCTAGGACTTACCACAGGGCAGGGAACCCTGACTGCTCTTTGGACTGGAGAGGGAGGGGGAGAGGAGTGGGGGGAGGGGGAGAAGGGTGGGAGGAGGGGGGAAGGGTGGGAGGAGGGGGAGGGAAATGGGAGGCTGGGAGGAGGTGGAAACTTGTTTTTTTTTTTTTCCTTTTCTCAATAAAAAAAATGGAAAAAAAAATAGCAGCCACCAACCAAAAAAAAAAAAAATCTTCCGACTTTTCATGCTGACTCCGCCCAACGTTGCCCTTTACCCTTGGAGCTGCAGAACTTGCTATTGACCTTGTTTTGCCTAGGCAGAGGGAGCTTTCTATTGGCTTACTCTGGAAGTATTTGCATACACAAAGAGCAAGGACGGATGGAAATTAATTTCACTTCATCCTCACTGCTGCTCTTGTGGGTTTGTGCCCCACCCGGCACAAACCTTTCCTAGAAGCCAGGCTACTGTGTATGCTCAATCTGCCCCTCCCACCGTTCTGTGTGTATGTCTCACCCTTCAGTCCTCCCTCCTTTCCTCATCCTCTCCTGTACAAATTCCCAACCCCACACTTTGAAGCATATGCTTTCTGACCTATACATGCAAAATACATGCAAGTGAGAAGACACGTGCCTGTGAGTAGAATAATGTATGCTATAGCTATAATGTGGTATAATGTAGCTGTAGAGCATATGAGATGACTAGAGAGCCTCTTCAGTTTCATAGAAATAAAAGCAAGAGGGCCATACTCACATATACGCCCTTCATCGCGCACTGACTCTGACTGTTCCAAACATGACCAGTCAGCATCCTTGATGATTACCCCACGTGGTTAGTGTTTCTCGGTTCTAAGGAAGAATGAGGTTAGAGGTTGCGGAAAGGGTACCTACCTTCACTTTCTTACCTGAGCAGCTACTCTCAGGTCCTCATCTAGGGAATCAACGGAATAAAAAAAGAGGCCAGGAATCCACTGTAGCAGAATAACTAGGAGAAAGTGTCATGGCCCATGGGAGGCAAGAACTCCAACAGAACTCACAGGGTAGTGAGATACTAAGGCACTCAGGCATTTTCCTGCCAATCGTGGTAGACAATAAGTAGAAAGGACCTTGCCAGGGTCCCATCATTATAAACTATTTAGAGCAGTAGCACTGGAGACTGTGAGACATCCAAGAAACACCACGTCTAGAGCCACTTTCCAATGCAGAGCTGGGTAACCCTAGTGGGTCAGTAAATACAGCACTGGGAAAGACCAGCCACGATGTACATGCATGGAACGAAGCCTGACAAGCAGATGCCAAGTGCTATCGATTGCTAGGTTGGAAAGTTTTGAGGTTCAGTTAGTGACTGGTGTATGTAGCTGTCAGCATCTCTTCTTAACCTGAGAATATTTGGGTCTAGGAGTTAAACCTAAATTAAATCAAATTCTACTGTCTGCTGCCTTGCAGACTTTGGTCAGCTGCTATGGGAATGGCGTGTGACGTACTCTAACCGAATGCTTTCAGAGAGAGTAGAGGGCTGAGGTTAGTGCTAACCTCCCACATTGCCTAGAACTAACTATTACATGCTAGTCAATGCAAAGATACAGAACATATTACCATGCTTTAGACAGATCTAGAATGAGGCAGAGAAGAATGATGTAGATCAATGACTTGATGTGATTAAATGCTATGATTGACCACCGCTTCAAGTGTTTGGAAGTGTAGACGAGGAACTGTTAATCTTTCTCAAGGGAAGCTACAGAGAACAGATGATTTTTGAACTGGGCTTCGGTATGCATTCATGGTATTAACTCATCAAACGTTATCAGAGGAAAGCAAACGTCTTGTGTGATTGAAATGTTGTGAGCAGAGGGAAAGGTGGGTCATCTAACCGCAAAGGCTGGGGGAGGTCAAGTTGTTTACCACACCAAAGGATCTGTGCTGTCTCCTGCAGAAATTGAGAAGCTGGGAAATCTGCTCAGAATGTCACCAGGATAACGCAGATTGAAGGCTTCTGGTTGGGGATGTGGAGTGGATACATGCAAGGATCTCAACCCTCCAAGAGATGTATTACAGACGAGCAGAAATATACAAAAGAACCCTCTTCCCAACTCCCTCTGGGATATGAAGCAAAGTGCAGGGGAGCCGACTAGGTTAAGCAGAGGACACTTCACCAACCAAGGAAGTGGGAGGAACACAACTTTCTGTAGGGAATGAAGACTGCATGTTGATCCACATGATGGGAAGCAGGGTTCATGAAGGCAGGGGCAGGACTGTTGACTGCTGGGTCAGGCAAAGTTGTCTAATAGACAATAGTCCACACAGTGGTGCTTCCAAAGAAGTGATTGTGGGCAGGCTAACTAGCCTCCATGTGCCTTGATTTTCTTATCTTTAAAATGAGGATTTGTGACAGCATCTTCTTTGACATTCTGCTATGGTGGTCAAATGAATTAAATATGTAAGACAATTAATATTACTGTATATAGTGATATCTAGTGGAGTTTGGCTGGTGGAAAAGCTAGGGAGGACACTGGACCTGAAGTGTGTGTGATGGGCAGGGAATCACTTCTGATGTTTAGTAATTCCCACCAGAGATGCTAAAGAACTAAAAACCAAAACAACCCTCCCCAAAACATTTGAAACTATTAAGAACAATAAAATTGGCCACCCTCTATTCCTTGCAGATCTAATGGAGATAGATGGTGTTTCCGTGGGCTCTGCTGAGGCATTTGCCAGCAGAACTTCTGGTGCAGGCTCCATGGGGTTTACTGAATCTGGCAGGTTCTGCCTCAAAACAACTTTCTTAGATGCACAGAATAAAATATCGAAAGGAAGCTGTATCAAGTACAGTTATCAAAACATACATCTGCAATACATGTGCTTTTAATTAGCACATCAAAAACATCTGTATCAGTGAGTTTCGCAGCTAGTGCAATTTCAAAGCGAGGAGGGCATGAACAAAGTCCCCGTGCCTGTCTGCATCCACAGTTAAGATGCAGCAAAGTATTTGTGGTTTTTATTAGGGATACCATCATGGATATAAGTAAAGTTATTTTTCAGAGTTCAGATTTATCTTTTAGTTTGAGAATGTAGTCTCAAGGGGTAATGGGGTAGTGGAGATAGAAAGGGGGGGCTACTAAGGAGTGGAGGGAGGAGAGAGAGGAGGGCAGATGGAGAAAGTCGCAGAGAGTGATGGAGCCTCCACAAAACCCCTTCCAGTGCTGAGCCTACAGATTCTGTGCACACAGAAGTGGCGGGGCAGGGTATCCCGTGACTCGGGGAGTATGTGACTTAAGGGAGGGTCTCAGCAAGTGTTTATAAGGGGATGAGTGAATAAAAATGAGTTAATTACCCCGAAGAAACTGCCTCTGCCCCCGCTGCTGCACCTCGCACTGCACATGTATAAATGCATTGGCTACACTAATATTTATTGAAGAGACGCTCTATGAAAAGCAAGGGGACTTGTGAGTGGCACCAATATGAATGAGTAAAGTGTGAATTTCTTCCCCTGGGAAAGCATAGCCCAAGAGGAGTGGACGGGAACCCAGAGACACCTCGCTAGTGTTCTGCACATGGCTGTTCTCATCGGCTGGCTATTTTTGCCTTATGAGTTCCTATAAAGGCCTGGAAACTGAAGAAGAGAATTTCAAAGTTGGCAGTAATGAAATAGCTGCCAGGCTGCAGTACCTGAAAAAGAAACCTGCCTCACACAGGGCTTGTTCAAACCTCGCAGTGTGCAGAGCCAAGCTCGGAGAAGTGGGTCAGTTTGCAGAGGGAGCTGCCATAAGAGTCTGCAAACAGCTGTCTTCGCAGGAACCTGTGTTTGATAGGGGAGAACTCACAGATGGGACCTCTTTAAAATATTCTGCAGAGAGGTACCTGCTACTGAATTCGTAAAAAATTGTCTTATGAAATGTTTCCATATTGACTTATTGAGAACCAGGTCACTCTTCCACAAAGTGAAATGACACCCGATTGGAAGTGTAAACTGTTTTCTCTGTGTTGCCATTAGGCTTTCAATTAAACCTGCTCTGCTTGTGGCCGCACGAGTCTAGCTCTGGTGGCCCTGCTTATGGGAGAACCCATTCCTCCTATATATATAGTGGTCAGCTGGCCTGCTAAGCACCTACATTTAACAGTGAAGCAGGAAATTCTGCCTCCTTTCTACTACCCTGGTAGAGAATACTACTGTCTTCAAGGGTTGCCAATGAAATAGTCTTCTTAGTTACTCCCCCTCCACACATACTTTAAATAAAGTTTTATTGAAATACAGGCACATAGGTTTTTATTTACACACTTACATATCGCCCGGGACTAATTTCGTGCTTCAACAATGGAGTTCATAGAGCAGAACTCTACTGCCTGAAAACCCCAAAGTATTTTTTTTTAATAGACTTGCCTGCCAACTCTCTATCCAAAAGGTCAGGAGTTCAGGCATGTCTGTTGGCTCATGGGATGGCTGAGATTTCCAGGACATAGTTAGGGATGGTGGAAGTGAAAACTATGGGCTGACAATCCAAATGTGCCCGTGTTTTGTCAGTCTTAAGTCCTATAAAGATGCTAAAGAGTATTAAGTCTACTACATCAAAAGGGGAAATAACTTTTAAGATTTAATTAAAATATGGCATCATTTTCCTTCTCCACCCTCTACCCCTCTTCCCCCTTCTTACTCCTTATCAAATTGATAACCTCCTTTCCCATATTATTTTTGCATCTATGTGCACGAATAAACAAGCACAACATACTGAATCTGTTTAGTGTTGCTTGTATATGGACGGTTTTAGGGCGGGCCACTTGAAATTGGATAACCAGTTAGGGAGCTCATGCCTGGGGAAGGCTGATTCTTCCTTTCTCAGCTCTCCACTCCATCGCAGAAATCACCATATGGAGACCCAAGAACAGCGGTCCAGGTCTTCTCACCCTCTTCTCTCTGTTTCTCAGTGAGTTCCTAAAATGACCTAAGGCATAATCAGAGAGAGCTGCAAGAAGTAGGGGAGATGGCTTTCATATACTACTCTAAGGAACTTCCAGAGTTAGAGAAGGTGTGACTAGATCCAATAAAGGCATCCAGGGCCGCATCAGGAGGCATAGAAGGTGTGAGTAGAATTTACTGCTTCTCCTCATTGGAAGGGTACTATTTAGAAAGAAGACAAAGTCATGGCACACATGAGAAATGCTACATTGGAATTTCATTCAGCCAAGCAGCAGCTTCTTCTGTGTCCAACAGAATGCCGTGGAAAACATCTTCTCTGTGACATGACAAGAGTACTGTTTCCTGGGTGCGTGGATGGTGAAACCAGAAAAGCAGCCATTACAATGTCTACTTAAAACAGAGAGCAAGTCAATTTCCATAGACTATAAAATAAAGATAACTAGGGGCAAGCTCAATAACTCTACTAAAAATAAATTTAAATCCTGACAAAACCCTCGAAAACACCAGACTTCCTCTGCAACTGATTCACATACTCTGTTAGGTCCCTTAATTTATAGTGAAAATAATCAAGCACTGTTGCATCTGACACGGAGACGATAGTGAAGTTAAGAAGATCCATTATTCGCAAGTGTTAGGCGGGGATAGAAATGCCTTCCACCGAGGGTGAAAAATAACTTGAATTTTGCAACGAAAATATTTCAACATAAAAGTGTAAGAAATAGGGACTGGAAGCTTGGATAGTGGGTGAGAGAGTTTGTTCTACAGCACGAGGACCTGAGTTTGAATCCCAGCACCCATGGAAACGGACAGACACGTAAAAGCCTGTGGCTGTGGAGGGGCAGAGAGTTCCTGAAAACTAGGCAGGTGGTTCTTGAGAGCTCACGGGTCATGTGACCTAGTCAAAACAGCAAGCTTCCATTACTGACAGACCATATGACAGGATAACATGGTGGAGAGTTAGTAAAGAATGGCACTCATGCATTATCCTGCTGTAGACTCTGCATGTGTGGTCATGGCCACATGCACCTGCACTCTCATGTGCATGCAGCACACACACATACACCACATACTCACATCATATAATACGCCACAATACATTACATGCCACATACCACACAGCATAAACACACACCATACATATCTCACACTGTACAAACACACACTACACATAGATGCTACACTCATCTCTCTCTCTCTCTCTCTCTCTCTCTCTCTCTCTCTCACACACACACACACACACACACACATTATACACTCCACTTACATACCACAATACATTACATGCTAAATACTACACAGCATAAACACACACCATACATATCTCACACTGTACAAACACACACTACACATAGACGCTACACCCATCTCTCACACACACACACATACTATACACTCCACTTACATACCACACACACACTATGCATATACATCAGTCATACACAGAAACAACACAGCATAAGACACTCACACAGACATACACTTACCACACAAACACACACACTCACATTCCCCTCATTTATAAACACACACGCACACCACATACTCATACTTATCACACACTGCACATACATAGCACATATAGACTATACCCACATCATGCAAAAGGCAAGAAATTAAAGAACTCAATGTGCTGAAGAGAAAGACAGAAATATATCTTGTACAGCATGTGTGTTCTTCTCCCTGGAAAGTGAAAGTCGAAAGCAGGTCTAGGGAAGCCGTCCAAGAGGAGGGGTAGAAAAAAAAAAGAGGAGGGGTAGGTGGGGGCACACCAGTGGCAGAGTCTTAGTTCACATGAGTGAGATTGAGCAGGCCTGTAGGTCACAAACTTGGGAAGAATGCAGAAGAAGAGAAAAGATGAAAAGGATGGAAGGGTGCTGTGGCTTATGTCCTGGAGACAGACGAGGGTGATTATGACAGAAGTGATAGGTAAATGTTATGGCCAACGCCAGCACTGGACCCGGATGAACAGGGCTGAGTGGCAGGTAGAGCAAGCAGCAAGGAGCCAGCCTGGCACTGTCTTCCCATGTACTTTTTGCCAACTTAAAGACAGAGGTAGAACTCTTTGAGCACTATGCACATCACCTACAAAAACAGTGCGCTAGCCAGCAACCACTAAAGCTGCCGTCTTTTCCTTCCTTTTCCTTCTTTGAAAAGAGGAAATCTCCCCAGGCTCCAGCTGACTGTGCTCTCCCATGAGCCTTTGCTCCCTCACTCTTCTGCACCCCTTGTCCGCTTCCAGCAGTTGTTCACACAGCAGCTTAGGAATCTCGTATTCATAGAATGTCACATAGAGGCTCTTTGCTTCACCTGACTTTGACATTAAAGTTATTCCGTCTCCTCTCCCCTCCCATCCCTTCCTCCTCCTTTTTTCTTCCTCCCTCCCTTCCTTTCTTCCTTCCCATAAATATTTATTGGGCACCCGCACGACACCGCCTCTGCTCTCCGCATCATAAATACATCAATAAACATAAGAAAGCAAATTCTTTACTTCTAGAAACTTACCTTTTTAGAAACTTTCCTTATTGGAGCCCATAAATAAATATAAATTATTAACAAATACCTAACAAATTATTATACAGTGTATTATATGATGAATGCCCCAGGAGAGAAGCAAAGAGGACTTAAGGCCGGAGAATTGGAGAGGCCGTGTGAGCCCTTTGCCTCATAGGCTGATTTTTGCGTAGAAGCTAAACTAATTTGAGGGTGACCCAGGCCAATATCTTGGGATAGAAGGAATTTGTGGTAGGAATTTTCCCTTTGCTGTAACCAGACTTGACCTAAATAGCCAGGGAAGAGGACTCATTTTTGGCCCACAATCTGTCACAGCAGGGAAAGCGTGGCAGCTGAAGTGGTACCTGCTTCACACTGGGACCAGGTGTGGATCGTGCAGGACAGAACCAGAAGCTGGTATCCTTCAAAGACCATTCCTAAGGACCTACTGTCAGCGAGGCACCTGACAACCTTCCAAAGCAGTGCCACAAACACATGGAGGGCAGTTCACCTTCAACCATCCAGAACTGTTTCTACAAACATCTGGAACTGGTAAGGTGTTTGAGGAAGAGTCAAGAGGCCTGTCTGGTGGAAGAAGAAGGTAGGAGTAGAAAGCAGACTGGGATAGGACCTCAGCAGATTCAACAGTAGGGGTCAGACCACTGAGAACAATCATAGCGAACTTGCATTTTGCACCTGAGTAGGCACTGGGCTACTTTTTAAGACGGGAAGGCAGGAGAGGCAGGTGCTCACTAGATATCCCATGCTGGCCGGAAACTCATTATGTAATCTAGCCTAACCTAGCACTTGGGATCCTCCTGCCTCAGTCTCCTGAGGGCTAGTATTTCAGGTATGCACCATCATGGCTGGCTGATATGACCTGCATTTTAAAGTAATTTCCAAGATCATTGTTAAAGACAGGCTATGAATTTGCATGCAAAAGGAGACAATAAAGTAGTAGCTGTAAAGATTATAAAGATGAGAGAGAGAAAGAGAGAGAGAGAGTAATGGGGGGGGGAGATCAGTCTAAGGTGATAGGTCTTCTCAATCCATGGCTATGCACTTTTTTTTTTTTTGGAGTTTTCGAGACAGGGTTTCTCTGTAGCTTTTGGTTCCTGTCCTGGAACTAGCTCTTGTAGACCAGGCTGGCCTCGAACTCCCAGAGATCTGCCTGCCTCTGCCTCCCGAGTGCTGGGATTAAAGGCGTGTGCCACCACCGTCCGGCCTGGCTATGCACTTCTTAATGATGTTGATAGGAATTGTTGACTGATTTTATCATATGTGATAGCCAACTAAGATGGTATAGACTACTAAATGCCTAGTCTGTATGGTGTGTGTTTGTGTGTGTGTGTGTGTGTAAGTTTGATCCTAAGGCCACTATGAAAGTATATGAAATTAAATCCAACACAAGAGACAATGATACAATCAAAGCCACGGTAAACATGAGATGCCTGAGGCTCCCAGTGGTCAGTCACAGCACTGCCCGGCAAATACATAAGCCAGGAGCGTGGCTAATCATCACCATGACTGTGTGTCATCCTTTGTATTGGGAGTGAGAGACTTTGCTTCCACGATACCACAATCGGTGCTGTGTTCTTCTCCAGCGCTAGAGTGGTTCTGATGCTACCACCCAACAGGAACTTCTCATCCTTTCTGTAATGGACTGGCACTCCACCGTCTGTAGGCTTTAGTCAACCGGAATGTTACATACAGTGGCATTAGAGTTCTTACCAACTTGTGTTTCTAGTCAGCGTCATACTCAAGAATCCCTATCCTGTCAAGGCTTCATCTTCTTATTCCTACCGCCATGTACCACACCCCCACAAAGAAAAATTCTACAAGAAAACAGCCATTTCTGTGAAGAGCTGCTGCCAGGCTGTGGCTCTCTGTACCCCTGGTACCGCAGGGACAGCACCTTCATGGATTCAGTCCCCAGCATCTGTCCCTCAGACCTGCTTTCTCTCTGAACGTGGAACCGCGCTGGCCAGGCCTTCAGGGATGACTGGCCAGTCCTCTGACTGCTGCAGGCCCCGTGTTTCTGAGTAATGGGAGCTAGTGGACTTTTACAAAGCACTGTTTCATCCATTTCAGGCTTTCTTGCTTTCATGCCCCAATATAAAGGAAATCCAAGGCAATCTTATTTTATTTTTTTGTTAATACAGGACCATTCACCCTATAATCCTTTAGTCTTGTAATTGAACTCAATTCTGCCCAGTTTCAGGCATCATGAATTTTATCAATTTTATCTTTTACTGTCTTCATCTCCGTGTCTTTGTAGTTTTCAAAGGGAAGATTGGAGAGGCTAAACCTGAAGCTGTGAGCCTCTCATTATTAATAAAAACAGATTATTACCACACTGCCCTTAACTCTACAGAGGAAAATAGTAAAAGCTATCCTGACAGAGGCAGCGTAAGGATGGTAAAAGTTGCCATTATCACAGCTGAGTGAGTTCTCAAAACAAGAGTTAGATCTACATGCACATCGCATACCACATGCCCCAAGAGAATGCCATGACTTTCCCAATGTTGTATAAACTAGGGGAACTACTGCCCAGCAGCGTTTTGGTTTAGAGATTGGTTCTACTTTATATGCTGCATTATCTTGTTTATCTCTGGTTGCTCTTTATCAATCAAAACTTCAAATTCAAGGTTGTAGATGATAGAAGAGTCCATGATGCAGATAAATTTGGAGACTGCCAAAACAAGGAAGTGTTTCGTCCTGTCTTTGTCAATTTTGATTTGACAAATGTGCGAATTCTAGCTTATGAAATAAAAATATAGTCAAAGCGTTATTATTTTTAAAGTTGTACAGAACCTGAAAAAGTTTTAAAACTCTCTGGCACCTTTTCCAGAGGAATTTACATTTACAAATCACTGCTTAAATTCATGAGAAGTTTGGAACCCAGTGAAGTTCTAGACAGCAGCACCTCCGGCCCACCCCTGAGAACTGCTTGTCCACATGATTTAAACAAGGACACATTGGGACACTTGTTAAGAAAACAGAGACAAAGTTATTATTTTTAAGTGGTAAGAAGTGAAAATTTACCACAATGAAAAACCCATGAAAACCAAGGTAAAAACTAATAGTGCAGATGAGAAAGTTCAATAATGTAGCCCCACACAGGGAAAGATAGGAAAAAATGAACTTTTAGACATGCTTGGAAGAAGGTGAGAAACTTGAGTACATTTTAAAGATGCTATTTACAGAATGACCTTGTGATGGTTGTTTTTTGTTTTTTGTTTTTTGTTTTTGTTTTTGTTCTGTCAACTTGACATAAACCAAGACCTATCTAGGAGGAGAGGTTGTCAATTCAGGAAATAACTGTAGGGCATGTTATGGATTGGTAATTGATGTTGGAGGGCCCAGCTTTCTGTGTGCAGTACTATTGCTAGGAAGGTGGTCCTGGGTGCTATAAGAAAGAATGCCAAGAAAGTCATGAGGAGCATGACTCCAGTGAGAGCAGTCCTCCATCCCCTGCCCTAACTTCCCTCAGTGATGGACTACGACCAGGAAATGTAAGCCAAATAAACTCTTTCCTTCCCAAGTTGCTTTTTGGTGTTGGGTTTATCATAGCAATAGAAAGCAAACAGCACAGATATAGAATCAAATGTAAGGGAGCTTAACAAGGGAAAGTAAAGTTTTATAAAGAAAAGTAAACAAATGACTGAAAGACATAGACTTAAAGTAAACAGACTTAGTCAAAAGACATACCAAGTTCTCAGAAGGATGTCAGTTTACAATTTCTAATTCCCCCCAAATTAATCTGTAAATTGAAGGCAAATCCCAATACACAGACCAAGATTATAATGGAGAACATACTCCACTTTGGATATTTAAGTATATTATAGGGACATTCACTGTGAAACTCTGGTGAATACAGAAACCAACAGATCTTTGGAACAGAATAGATGCATAAAAATAGAGTTAAGTACAAATAGATATTTGTTACCAAGAATGTTAGCATTTTGAATGAGCAAAAAAACAAATGATTATTCAATAAAGAACTTCGGGTTAACGTTTTTTTTTTTTTTTTTTTTTTTTTTTTTTTTTTTTTTTTTTTTGCGGGGAGAAATCAAAATTCCTATTTCATACTATACCAGAAAGCAAAACTACAGCTCAATGACAGGAAAAAATTAAAGCAAAGCTGTGCATTACTTTTTCATAACGTTACTATCATGAAATGGCAGAGGCAGGTTAGTCTATAAAGAAAATAAGTTTATGTAGTTCACAGTTACAGATATCCAAGGCTAAAAGACCAGAATTGGTTTGAAGCTTGTGAGGGCTTCTTGTTTTTGACATCATCACAGTGGGACTGTGAAGAAGGTTGCAGTCGCTCAGCAGGGCAGGAAGGACAGAGAATCCCAAAGGTCAGGCAAGTGCTCTGTATCAACTCCTGCTCTAACGATGATAGCCTTAACACTTTCTGAGGGTGGTGTCCTCAATGACCTTAAGGACTTCCTATTGATTTCTTCTTTATGAAGGCCCTGCCAGTTCCCAATATTACTGCCCTGGAGATCAGTTTGGCAACCCATGAGCCTTCAGGAGAGACATCTTAAATCAGATCCAAACCATAGCAAACTATGTGAAGCAATGGCAGCAACACCCCATGCATAGTTCAATACAGGGTGCCCTTTGTGAGGGTGGCACTATATCAGGGCACTGCATCTTCATGACAGGCATTAGCTGTTTCAAATATTCTCACCAAGGCAACTTCCTGTGTATCTGAGGAGGCTGATGACCTACCCAGTTTGAGTAAGTACTGGAAATTTACTTAAGAGCGACGGGGAGCCTTTCCAGGAAAAGATTCTATCCTTGGACAAATAAATCAGGAATGATAAATTCGATGCAGTATTTAACAGTGTTTTCAGCTCAAGGGTGCGTTTAGATCAGCATGGGGCTATAACAAGCATTTGTCCCTGTTTCACTTTGCTAACTAGCCAAAGATGTCTGGTGGAAAGAATTGCCTGCAACAACTACAAGAGGCGATAGATCAAATCTTAAGATCAGGTGTTTCCCGCAGTGCTGCTGGTACCATTGACAATGGCATGAAACACAAAGGAATGTGTGAGGAGAGATGGCTGGTGAGGAGAGCTGAACCAGGTCAGTCCGGAGGAAGCAGTCATACTTATAAGGCAGCAGCAGACCATTAAATATAGCCACAGATGTCTACTTCTCACTCCTATATCAACCACTATTTGACTTCAGTTCAGAATACCATGTCTCCTATAGTTGTGGGTAAATACAATCTCAGTTATGGGCTCACTATAGCCCTCGTGGAAAGAAGAAAGAAACATGGAAGCACACTGCTTTATAACACTTCCACCTGGAAGTCACATTTTTGTTTCCCTCTCCCTGCTCAGAGTAAGTCATATGACACCACCTCTTATCCTCCCAGTGGCTTGAGGTTGGTGGAATGGGCAAGAAGATCAGAAGGATCACTAATAAATCTCTAATGCACCTCCTTTCCCAGGGATCACCTTGTTTTTCTGGAATATCCAGTGTCCTGGACACTCTGGGTCCATTTGGAAAACTGCCCCAGGGCCAAAGATCCAACAGGACACAGAGTTTTTCCTGCAAAGTCTGCCCAGTCCTTCCTTTCTTGCGTGATCACTCAGCCAGCTCAGCAGATGCTGGCTGCCGATGGTGCCAGAGCCCACTGTGATGGACAGCTCCTCTGCTTTGTTTACTCTTCCAGGCAGGGTGATAAATTCTCCCTCTAATCCGTTTCCGTGTTTCTCCTTCTCAGATGGCACCAACCCTGCTAATGAATGATGTGCCGAAGTTAGCAGCTGAGATGCAGTACCTTGCACCCCGCTCTGCCTTTGTTATGCCAAGTCATGCCCTCGCTATCTCCCAAACACAAAATCGAGTTCCTGAGGACGGTGCCGATAGATGATGGCGCGTACAACAGCCTTTGGCAATTTGTTCACAGAAATTCAGGCAAGTCCACTTTGTCGAGTATGTTCCTGAATACGTTCGGCGGTTATAGGAGACTGGTATTTGGAGGGAGTCCTCTGAGGTCCATTACTCCAAAGTCCTGCGAGTTTCTAAGCAGTTACCTGAGACCTGGTAGGTCAGGTGCTGATGGTCTTGGCCCAGAGGCCACTTCCAATACAGGAAAGTCCCAGGAGCTGCCAGGGAACCCCACGCCCTGATGCTGCTACTGTGGCTTGGGAAGAATCAAACGGAACCCAGAAGAGAGTTTTCACTTTCTTTTTCAGTTACGGACATGCAGATAGCGATAATCCCAGCTGTTGGGAGGTAGCAGAAGGAAGGAGAATCATGGGTTCAAGATTATCCTTGGTTATACATCAGGTTCAAGGCCAGCCTGTCTTTCATTAAACAAACAAAATCTATAGTAAAATAAAGAGGAGAGAAAAACTTCAAAGAGTAGTCATAAACAACGGCCCTTTGTCCTAAGTATATATACGGCTGAAATCAATTTTTGAGGCAGCAGGATCTTTAAAAAAATATTGGTGAAGGTAGGCATGGGCTGTGAATTAAGAACTGTGCCACACTGTGAGCAGTTTTTCTTATGCTAACAACAAAATATCTGAAGTGGATGAGGTACTGTTGGGAAATTGTTTACCCCAAGAAGACCAAAGAACCCACAAATGTGACGTTTCAAGCTCAGTCAGTCAGGGATAAGAGTGTGGCCACAGATAGAGCCTGGGCTATTGTGTTACACAAGGTAAGCCACAGTCAGAAAGGAAAATACTGCATGCCTACTCGCACATGCAGAATCTAGAACTGGTAAAGCCATGGGCACAGAAGGCACTATTTGTGTAAAGAAGACTACTAAGAAGGGGGAAGGGAAAAGAGAGTAATGGGATTGAATAGTAGGTACATTGTACACATCTGTGAAAAGTCACAGTGACACAGTGTTCTTAACAGTCAATATGTGGTAATTTAATAAAAATTTAAAACACTTAAAGGACAAGGTAGGATGAAGAGAAGAGGATGAGAACTAATTTCATTTGAGATATGGGTTCCCTATGGTTCAGCTGCTGCCTTCAACAGTCAGGGCAGTGCTGAGATTTAACAGAGTTGACGTGGGGGCTTTAAAGACACCCGCTGCATGGCCTATACTGAATGCAAGATGCATCCTTGAGAGGAAATTGATCAGGTTTAGGCTTGGCTTTGGGAACATAAAACACACTGAAGTTAACTAACCCACACTGGCAAGGAAGCTGCAACTTTAGAACTTTGCTGTAAACACCCAATGAACCAGACACAGAAGCAATAAAAGAATATCGATAAAAGTATGTTGGTCTGTGGCTAATTTACTTTCTACATGGGCTATCTTAGTCAAGGGCAGTTTGTTAGAAACAGAAGCCCACTTGAGTCACCTTAATGAGCAGAATTTGCTAGGAAGTGCAGTAGGTGCAAATCTCAGTCTTGGAAGGGTTAGAAACATCTGTCTGGATTTTCTAAGCAATTAATCTTTCTCCCTGAGTCTCCAAGAAACTAATTCCAATTCTTTCTGCAGAACACCCTTGCTGGAGTACCACTTCCAAGATAAACTGTTTAAAGGTATGAGAACACCCTTCTGGGGTGCAGTTTCCATGTTACACTGTTTGAAAGCATCCCCAGGATGGATTTCCAGCTTCCCATTCTGGTCTTCAGAGGTTGAGTCTGGGATGTCCATCATATCTGCCCTTTGGATTCTGTAGTCTGTTCTGCATTCTCTTCATTCAGTGATGCACTGGCTCTACATTCCTTTAACCACAATGGAGCCATTTTTTGTCTTGAGTCTTTTCTCTTGTTGATGTGGTTGGAATCAGATGGGAGGCTCTCTCTTTTGGTGTCTCACATGGTACACGCATGTATTCTTAGTACTTCTCTCAAGACAATGGGAATATTTTGAACTCAACATCTTCCATTTTTTTTGAGGGAGCACCTAAAGATACTATTGCCATTGCTTTACGAAACAAAAATTCAGACCAAGAAGTATTTGATTGGCAGCTGACTTTCCCTGCAGATGCTTTCTTTCATTGAGGACCAACTTCTGTGAATAAAAGGAAGAAAAATTGAGTGTAATAACCTTACTCTGTGACTGGATTTAGATGGCCTAGGCCTCTGGGTATATGAGGGAGTTTGTTTCTAGAGAGGATTAACCAAGGGACTAAGACCTATCCTCAATGTGTACAACTCCATTTCATGGGATTGGGAGGGGGGAAGACTAAATAAAAGCAGTAAGGAAAAGGACAAAGGCCAGCAGAGCACTGACAGTCCCCTCTCTTTATTTCTGTCTTCCTTGGTGTGCCATGCTTGCGGCTCTGCCATGCTTGCGGCTCTGCCATGCTTGCCATGTCACGATAGACAGAGCCCTCTGAAACCATGAGCCCAAACCATGGATTCCTCCTTTAAGTTGTTTCACACGCGTGTCTCGTCATATCAATGAAAAAGTTGCTAATACAGAAGAAGATGTATGAAACTTCTCTACAAATGATCGATCGACCAGGCACAGGAAACTGTGGGGATTGGAGGAAGCCCAAATGAATGAAGTCCTATGTGAGTGTATGCTGCTGACATGGGCATGGGCCATGAGAGTGGCAAAGCCTTCCTTGCAGAGGGGAGGAAAGCCTTCTTTTGCTCTGTGTGTGGATAATGGTAGACTGGCTAGAAAATGTCCAGACTGATCCCCTACAGAAATTATTCCTACGGAGATGGCCTAAATCTGCCTCCTAGTTCAGCTGCATGTAATCATCCTGCCTCCTGGTTCATCTGTATATAATAACCCCACCTCCTAGTTCACACCTCCTTGTTCAGCTGCATGTAATCATCCTGCCTCCTGGTTTACCTGTGTATAATAACCCCACTTCCTTGTTCAGCTGCTTGTAATTATCCTGCCTCCTGGTTTACCTGTGTATAATAACCCCACCTCCTTGTTCAGCTGCTTGTAATTATCCTGCCTCCTGGTTTACCTGTGTATAATAACCCCACCTCCTTGTTCAGCTGCTTGTAATCATCCTGCCTCCTGGTTTACCTGTGTATAATAACCCCACCTCCTTGTTCAGCTGCTTGCAATAAGCCCACTGCTTTATTCAAATGTATATAACAAATATACTCAGTCTGGGATGCTGAGGTTTTTCTATCCGAGTCCAGTTCACCGACCTCAGACTTCTGAGTTTCTGTGTTTGTCTTTTCTTCATTCCCTTACCGACCCAGTCAGATCTATCCCTGGAGCTGTGCTGGACACAGCAAAACAGGACACCTTAGGGGCTCTCAGAGATGTTCACACATGTCTTGTGGGCAATTGGATGACATGAAAGAATCAAGCCAAGTGGCTAAGTGGGTCAAGAGCTTGTGTGAGTTAGAGGACCTGAGTTTA
The DNA here is from genome assembly GCF_018167655.1 of Microtus oregoni. Taxonomy (NCBI): domain Eukaryota; kingdom Metazoa; phylum Chordata; class Mammalia; order Rodentia; family Cricetidae; genus Microtus; species Microtus oregoni. Next base: position 21,011,718 of record NW_024543075.1, on the reverse strand, counting down.
GATCCCCAGCATCCAGTTCAAAGGTTTGAAATGGTGGTTTACATCTGCAAACCAGGTACTGGTGCTGAGATGGGTGAATCCTGGAGTGCCTGCTGGCTAGCCACTGATGCTGAAACTACAAGCTCCCGATTCAGGGAGAGACCATGCCTCGAAACCAAGGCAGAGAATGATACACGAAGAGATTCAAAGTCAACATCTAGCTTCCACATGTACATACACCACATCCATGCATACACCACAGGGGGACAGAGGAGAGAGGGAAGAAGAGAGAAGACACACACAGACATGCAGACTGAGAGGAGAAAGAGAGAGAGAGAGAGAGAGAGAGAGAGAGAGAGAACACCGAAGTAGTCACTCTTTGTCTATCTCTGGCTGGGAACACATCCTGGTGACTCATCTTAGCCTTTCTAGTCTTTCTGGTGATACTAATTGATCCTTGTTACTCTTGCTCATATACAGTCACCAGTGGTTGCATCAGCATGGTAACCCCAGCCATGAGATGACTTGGCCATCTTGTAGAGGACCCATGATGTGCTACCAAGCTACCTCCAGCCTGAAGATCCAATTGTGAACTGGAAGAGGACCCTTCTGTTCCCAATCAGCCATGATTCAAGGTCAGGTAGGGGCACCAGACAGAAACAGGACTCTGAGGACCAGGATCTCTGGTGTTCTTAGGTACACATGGACAGGCACAGGGAAGGAACTGGTCACAAGTTCTTACTGACTAACCTGCACAAGGATGCTTCCCCACAGAACATTCATTGGTAGTGCAAGGAAGAACGTGGCTTTCCACACTGAGTGGCTTGTTGTGAATTTAGTTTATTGACTCAGTACTGGATTATCCTTTCTTACCTGCAGCCTGAGTTTCTTCATAGCAAAGTGGAATTGGAATTAGGTACCACACAGTGCTATAATGAAAGACAAGTTTGTGAAATTTAAAGGCACACAGAATTTAAAATAAGAGGATACTGGTGCCAGTCCTATCTGCCACCAGTGTGGCTGGGAAGAATTTACTAAGTCTTTCTGGGCTCCATTAGTAAGATGACTGAGAAAATAATAGTAAGGTCTTTGTGTCATGAAAAGGAATAGAGCTTTGTCTGAGGTCGAATAGGGTTTGAGCCTTAGTCCCCCACCCTGGGCTCTCTGTCACAGCTTTCCTGGGCAGTAGACACTCCTTAGTTACTCCACTGTGCATTCTAGTTCACAAACGTCTGAACAGCCCACAGCCTTCTGTGTTCTAAACAGAATTGGTCGTGCCTGAGGCCTCCCTCCGACTAGCCTAGCCAGAGCATTTTCGGATGACTTTCACAGGCTTCTAGTGAAGCCTTGCATCTCCCAGCATTGGGAGAACTGTTAAACTCCTGTCTCTGACTTGCAGACCGCCTAGAAACTCTTTTGCAGAAGTCTCTAACATTCTCTTCCTATCTCAAAGGTAAAACCAAGTTTTACTGTTTGCTAAATCTCTTCAAATCTGATTTTAACATCCCACCTCTACGTCTCTCCCCTCCCCTTCTATCTCTCTCTCTCCTTCGCTCCTTCCTTCATTTCCATCTTTTCCTTTCCCTTCTTTCCTTCTTTTCTACTCACAGAATGTTTAACTATATTTCTATCATCACCACTCATAGTCTTATGTCCATATTAAGTGCAAGTGTGTTAGCTGGGCATGGGGTTCATGCCTTTAATTCCAGCACTCAGGAGACAGAGGCAGCCAAATCTATCTTAGTACAAGACTAGCCTGCTCTACTAGTGAGTTCTGGGCTAGTAAGGGGCTATGTAGTGAAACACTATGCCAAGCAGATTAAAAAAGAAAAAAAATCAGGTTTAACTATTCCTTTATTGATAAAACAGAATTAAAACAAAACATAATCAGAAGAGATAGAGAAGAACAGTACATATTTATTAAAGAAAAGTTCACTAAGAGGTTATTATAATTCTAAAAATTTATGAACTTATTTCATAGAAGGAACACTATTAGATCTAAAATCAAAGATTGCCCCCATCACAGTGGCAGTGGGCAACCTCAAATGCTATACTCTCGCCAATAGGCAGGGCATCTGGGCAAAAACTAAATAGAGAAACTCCGGAGTTAAATGTCATCATAAAAGTGGATCTAACAGCTATTTACAGACCATTCCACCTAAATACCGAGGAATACATTTTCTTCTCAGCAACCCGTAAAACTCCCTCTGAAATCAACTAAATAGTAAGACACAAAGAGAGCATTAACAAATTTAGGACCATTGAAGCAACATCTTGACTCCTGCCGACAGAGAGAAATAAGGCTGGGTATCTACAGCAGCAACTACATAAGAAAGCACACAAAGGGGTGGAAGCCGAATCACACAATACTGAATGAAGCCTGAGTCAGGAGAGAAATGAGGGAGGAAATTTTAAAACTCTCCTGAATCAAATGTGAGCACAGCATACTATAATCTATGGGATACAATGAAGGTGGTCTTAAGTGGAGAGTTCATAGCCCTAAGTGTCTGCATAAAACAGCGGGAGAGAGCTCATGTTCATAACCTAACTACCCAGTAGCCTTCATATGTACAAATGATAAACATACAGAGAAAAGAAATCATGGAAACAATCCCTTTCACAGCACACTAGGAATATATCAAGAAATATATTTAACCAAAGAAAGGAAAGGCTTGTATGACAAAAATTTTAAGGTGTTGAGGAAAGAGATTGAAGATATCAGAAGATGGAAAGATCTCACATGCTCATGAATTAGTGGAATCCTACTGCAAAAATAGCCATCCTATTAAAACATTGTACAGATTCAACACAATTCCAATCAAAATTCCTATGAAACTCGTTTTAGAAACTTAAAAAATAGTCATAAGCTTCACATGGAAACATAAAGAATCCAAGATAACCAAAATAATCCTGGGTCCTTCATCCCAGTTTTCAAGTTATACTACACAGCTATAGTAATAAAATACCAGCATGGCACTGTCATACAAACAAGCACATTGATAAAATCAATAGAATAGAATTCAGGACCCATATAAAAGTCCATGCACCTATAACCACCTAATTCTAGACATAGCGGCTAAAAATACACACAGGAGAAAAAGACAGCATCTTCGATAAATGGTGCTACTCAAATTAGAAGGACACATATAAAAATAATAAAACTAGATGCGTATCTCTCACCCACCACCAAATCACCTCCAAATAGATCGAGATCTTAGACATAGATCCTGAGTCTGATAGAGAAAGAAAGGATATGCTTGAGACTACAGGCACAGGAGATGACTTTCCAGATAGGATCCAGGTATCTTATTAAGACCAACAATTGATAAATAGGACCTCATGAAAGGTCCTGTAAAGCAAATGACACTATCACTGAGGTGGAGATGCAGCCTACTAAAGGGAAAAAAATCTTTACCATTAAGAGAGCTAATATCTACACTATACAAAGAACGAAAAACAAATAATTCCCTCCCCAAACTATCAAGAAAACAAACAATCCAATAAAAGTAGAGCATAGAACTAAACAGAGAGCTCTCAAAAAAGTAAATATAAATGCCTGGGAAATAGCTTGAAAAGTGCTCAATGTCAGGGAAATGTAAATTAAAACTACTTTGAGATTTCACCTCACCCCTGTCTGAGCGGTCAAAATTAATAAAACAGACGAGCAGATAAACGGATGGATGTGCGAATGAGGAGCACTTACTCATTGTTAGTGGGGATGCAATCTGGTGCAAGCATTGTAGAAATCAGTCTGGAGGCTCCTCAAATGGCTGGAAAAAGATCCGCCACATGATTCAGTTATACCACTCTTGGGCATATACCTAAAGGACTTTATATCTCAGACAGAAACATCTATTCTTCCATGTTCACTGATACTCAAAATAGCCTGGAAAGAGAAACAGTTTAGATGTCCATTAGCTGATGAATGTGTAACAAAAAGGTAGCACATTTATACCATGGTATATTATTCAGTTGTTAAGAAAAATGAAATGAAATCCAAGGTAAGTGGATGAAATTGGAAACATCCTAAGTGAGGTAGCCCAGACCTAGCTAGAAAGGCAAACATTGTTTGTTCTCTCATTCGTGAGTGTTAGCCCGATTCTATAGATATGTATATTTCACTGGAATGTCCATAGGGGTTAGGAAACTAGGAAGGAACTGTGGGTAAGGGGGCAGTCTTACAATTGAGAAGGCATAGAACACAGATATGTAAAGAGGGGAATAATGGACTTGGGAGGATTAAACAGAGTGAAGATGGGAGGGCAGGATAGAGGAAAGATCATGGGAAGGAGTAATTAACACTAAAAACCTTTTGGTAAAAAACATTCCCACTGCTGTAGAATCTTTTTTTCTGTATATGATGCTACCCTATAATGGGGGGGGGGGACAGTACCCCAACTAAACACCGCATGCAAAAACCCAGTATCAGGAATAGGTTACGTCTTTGTTGAGTTATTGCTCAATGGGGTCCTGGAGATCCCCAAGCATCATAGGATATTGCCAGTACTTTTGGTTGTTCTACATAAGGCCCTGTTGCTGAAGATACAACATACTTGAGTCTCAGAACATGGAATATATCAAGATGGTACCTACCTAGAAGCTTCAGTCCTACTGACTACTCTCATAGTGCTAAAAGATGATATACATGCTATGGGAGGAAAAAAGTAATTATTGGTCTCACCCAGCTATGAACGGGATGAGCTATAAGAATGACTGATCTCATGAGATATGTCCACAGGTGCAATAGTGGCATGAATATTATGGGATTATCCAACAATTTTTAATTGGATCTAAGGGCCACTCCATGTGTTCCCCATATCTGACACTGTTAAACGGGGCAAGATCCTGAGGCTAGATAGGACATAGGCCTTATGTGAGAGCTTAGTGCTATTATTCTGCTAAATGAACATAGTGTCACAGCTCCTAAAGACTATCACCACACCCACATTAGTAATCTTTCAACCCTCATCAGAGTAGTTAGAAATTAACACAGAGAGCCCTCAACCAGTTCAAGTGCAAGGCATAATAGACTGAAGAGTTCTCAGGCCTAAATAGAATATCCATATCATACCATTCTCTCCAGGGCTCACAACTCTTTGCAAAAGAAAGCCTGTACAAGCCATGGTTGGTCAGCTACACTCCAGACCAAACCTGATTCAAAAGACTCGTTGGGCAACAAACACTGAACCGAGTGGAATTAAAGTAGAAGAAAGCTCAGAACTGAGTGGGTAGGGAGGTAATGGTGGAGGGAGTTGATCTTGTAGGATCTAGGGTACAGAGAGTGAATATGCTCAACATATATTGTATAAAATCCTTAAAAAATTAATCAAATATTATTTTTTAAAAAACAAGTATGTAGCCATGGCTGTGTTACACAGAGAAACCCTGTCTCAAAAAAAACAAAAACAAAAACAAAAACAAAACAAAAACAAAAAATGTGCAAAAACACAAAGTGAAATTCCCTTCACACTTCTGTGTCCTCACACATACATCACATTCCCGGATGTAGTCTTAGTATCAATCTGGCCTATATCTTTCCAACTATTTACTGCACATTAAGTATCTGTATCTATAGTTATAGAGTGGCAGGCATACCTACATCCTTGCCTACACCCACACATATTATTATATATATGTGTAGCAAGTATCTATGTGTTTGTTTAAAATAAAATTTAGCTTTGTGTTTGTGTGACTTCATTTTATTTTTGGTAGAAATATCATCATACCATATGTCTTAGTTTCTTTTCCTGTGGTGTGACAAAACAGTCTGGAAAATCAGCTTAAAAGAGAAAAGGTTAGTCTGTAGTTCGAGAGGGTTATACAGCCCATCATGCCAGGGCAGACATGCTACAGGGAAGGACCATATGGATCCTCATTCCTAGCTGTATTGTCTTTATCCAGGCAGCCATCTAAATCACCTTGATGTTAACAGAGAGTGATTGGCTTAAGCTATAACAAGTATCTAACACAGTGCTTATAGAGGTTGTGAGACTGGGGTACCAGCACAGTTGGGTTCAGCTAAGGGCCCTTTTCATACACCAGACAGCCGACTTCTCTTTGAATCTTCACGTGGCTTGAAGAAGATGGGTAGGTATCTTACTCCTTGTAAGGTTATTAACCTTATTCTTAGTGGATCTACCCTCACAATCTAATTATCTCCCCAAGGATCCATTCCCAAAAGGAATCCTATTATGGGCTGAGTAATATAGACTCACCCTATTATTTGTGAGTCTAGGGTGGAGCACAAACATTCAGTCCATAGTATGCGGACTATTTTTGCACATGTGTTTTTCTAGGCACTTAACTAGATTTCTTGAAAAAAGTTTAGGTAAATGTCTATAAAAATAATTCAATATATTATTGAATTGCCTTCTAGAAATTCCCCACCAGTCTGATGTTCTGCCAGTGGTGTTCATCAATACCCAGATATTATTATTTTTTATTTGGGGCTTTCACTCACCTTAACTCTGCTATTCTACTGGAGAAAACCTCCAGGAACGTGATGGTTCTAATTTACAGTGTCCTCATTACTGCATAACCAAACATCTCTTAATTTGTGTTTTCCCCACATGTTGCCATTTATATAATTTGCCCAATTTTCTATTAAGTTTTACTGTTTTTATCTCATTATTTTTTTGAGAAATCTTGACAAATTTGAGTCTCAACCATCTGGTTATTATATATGTTGAACATTCTTTCATCCTCCCATTTAACTTTGAACCTCTTTGAGAATATTTAAAAACATATAGGGTATCATTAAGTTTTGTGGTCAAATATTCTTCTTCAGAATGTCTGAGGTTTTTTTTAATTTCATTTGTGAAGAGTCTATATGGCATTACTTGAAAAACATTTCTCTAACACATAAAACCTCTCTCTCTCTCTTCTTCCCCCACCCCTCCCTCCCTCCCTCCCTCCCTTCCTACTCCCCCCTCTCTCTATCTCTCTGCCTCCTGCTTTCAGATAAGAATGAAAAGTCTCAATGATTTATCCAGTGACTTGCCTGCCTGTCCACTGCCGTGCTCCCTGATGGGATGGTCATGGTCTATAACACCCTACAACTGTGAATCCCAAATTGAATGTTTTCTTTATAAGTTGCATTGGTCTTGGTGCAAATTGTCATAGCAATATATTTTTTTGAAACAGGCTCTCCCACTGAAAGTGGAGTTTTGCCAACTAGCTAAACTAGCTGTCCTTCAAGTCCTTGAGTACCCTCTGGTGTCTACCTTTCTTAGTTCTAGAGTTACAAACTTATGTTGCCATACCTGGCTTTTACATGGGTGCTGGAATCCTAACATGGGTCCTCATACTTTACAGCAAGCTCTTTACCATCTCCCTAAGCTGTTTTTTTTTCTGATATATGTAGAATATATCCTTGAGTATGATAAAAGGTATTGTCTACCCCACGGTTAAATCATACTCAGCGAATAAATCATCCCATCACCACCATCTTGAAGTCCTGCTTTATAATATATTACCTGTCGACATCTGTGTGAGCCTTTTTCTGAGCTCTCTATTCTACTGTTACTCTGTTTGGCTATTTTCACAGTAGGGTTACATTTTGAGAGGTTGTCAGTTTTAATGATGCTGTCCTGGAGCTTTGGAAGTGACAGAGAGTGATTTCCACACATACAACCAAGCAAACAGCTCACTTAGATGTCTCCTCGGAGTGGTTCCTGCCTCTTTCTTGTTTATTGATGCTTCAGAAACCTCCTGCTCCACACCAGAAGAACCTCAGGCATTTTATTACTCAGTGCTTGGCTTATAAACATGTATCTATTATTAATCTCAGAGAGGAGAGAAAATTCTGCAGGTCAGTCTGGGTCTACCTCCGAAACCCTCAGGTCCTATCTTGGATTTTTCTTTTCTCAGGGTTGACTCCACCTCATGAGTGGAAACACCCGTGGCCTTTCCCTGGGTTCCTCTAAGATGATCCTGATTGTCTTACCTCAGTGATTTTTTAAAGCACGGACTCTGGTGCTAAATTATAACATGTGTGGCGCCAGAACCTTGTTAATCATAGAATGTGCCCGAGTAGGTCTTGTTACATCTGAATTACTTATGAGTAACTGGGGAGGAAAGGGGTCTGCTTACACATTGGGTATTACTGCTGTCCATTTATCGTGGCACCTTAGGCCATAGCAGTTTGTTTCCAAGTCTGCTTCTAGCTATAGACTGTGAGTCTCTGCGAGGCAGGGACAGCGACATCTTATCTATCTTTGGACCTCCTCCTAGTATGCAGTGCCTCGCAGAATCTGGCACAAGGTAAGTGCATCATTACAATAACATGTGCCTAAGTGGATTGAGTACTTAGCATCATAACCCCCCAATATCACCCTAATTACGTAAGGCTTTTTGTTTCTGTCCCCATCACTCATGATCCCACCAGTTCCACTTGCTCTTTTGCCTTGCTGTGTTGCCGTTGTATAATTTCTTTATTGCAACACTGTCCGTGTGACCCTCAGGGCTGTCTCCATTAGCGTCTTTTTACATTAAATCAGATATCTGCACCAACACAAGAGGCTCTCTGCAGCTTGATCCTCGAGCAATGGATCAGAGAGCTGAACCGTTGATTTAATTGGCATGAAATCACTGAGCCATCTGCTCCGCAGACTTGATTTTTTAAGTGTTACCCTCCTATCTGCTCTGAAATTTCTCGGCCACTTGGAAAGACTACTGGTGTCAGATAGCAGGTCAGAAAAGCATGACTGCTTAAGGCTGCAAGCAGGGGCTGATGTGATGTTGAGGGACGCTCCTCTCACTCTGCCTTTTCTTTCCTTGTTGCACTTATTAGTATTTGCGGTATTGCATTCTCAGCTGTTTGTTTCTCCAGATACACACTGATTACCAAGAGGCAGGGACTTTGTTCTTGCTGCTCCTTGCTGAATGTCAGTGCTAAGAATACCTTCATCTTGCTTCCAAGGGAGTCTGTTCAGTTGCCCTTTGGGTTTAGTTCTGTGCGACTTGGTGGCATGGAAATCCATGGAGACTGTCAGGTAGATGGAAAGAAGGTACAGAAGTTGACCCAGGGAACATCTAAAGACCATGCTGCCAAGCTAAATGCCTATGTGAAGAGTGGTTTAGCAAGAGAGCCCCCAGTTCCAACTTACAGAAACAGGGAGAAATGGTTCAGGTGGTTGTCCATTTGATGGGATAGACCTTAGGAATGTCATTTAATCTTTTTGGATTTGGGTGTTTTGATTTTTAAAAGAAGAATCATCTCTAACACCTTCAATTTCTGAGGATTAAGTGAGATAATACATATGAAATAACCAACAGCCTTATAAACTGCAGGTGATAAGTGTTTTGTAGATACGGATTGATGAGAACTCTAGATTGAGAATGGTTATTATCTCCAGCTTATCGAGATGGGGGAAATTGAGGCATCTGGAGGTGCTTCAGTTCTCCTAGCTAGAAACCCAAAGCTCTGGGATTCAAACCAACGCTTGCTATAGAGTCCACAAAACACAGGTATAACGTGGGTGAGTAGTGTTTTGAGCTTTTGAGCTGTGAATGCCCTCTTTACATCCTTCCATCAGTTGATGATTTGAGGGTTGTTATGGTTTGGATGTAAACATCTCTCTCACACACTCGTGCATTTGAGTACCTGGTCGTTGTCTTGTTTTATGACTTTGTGAACATGCTGTCTAGCTGGTGCATGCAAGCCACTAAGGTTTGATTATATGTGTCCCCACTTCCAGTCCTGCCCTCTGTTTCATGATTTTCTAAACCGTGAGCAAGCCATTTCTCAAGCTCCTATCACCAGGGACTGAGCTACTCCCATTACCATTTCTTTTCTACCGTGATGGACCGAAGTTCCCCGAAACCGTGAGCCAAAAATGAATCTACCCTCTTCTAATTTGCTTCCATAGAACATTTCACAACAACTAGGAGAAAAGTAACACCGTATATAAGAGAGGAAATTGTGGAGTTGATTTTTGATCCTACTGCACGTACTGGCTTTGTGGGAGCCTAGGCAGTTTGGATGCTCACCTTACTAGACCTGGATGGAGGTGGGTGGTCCTTGGACTTCCCACAGGGCAGGGAACCCTGATTGCTCTTTGGGCTGACGAGGGAGGGGGACTTGATTGCGAGAGGGGGAGGAAAATGGGAGACGATGGCGGGGAAGAGACAGAAATCTTTAATAAATAAATAAATTAAAAAAGAAAAAGAATGAGGCCAGAGGCCATGAGTTAAATCAAAGCAGATATCTGTTTCTATAATAAGGAGCTGGGGTTAAAGTGAACTGAGAAGGCACATAAGCTCCCAAGGGTTGTGGTATAAGCATCAGCCCAGGGATATTAGGGAATAGTTGAATGAGCCAGAAATCAAGAGGAGGAGAATGTCAGGAGGGAAAAATCAGGGCTCATCAGGGTGGTTACAACGACCTGGCAAGAGGACTAAAGACCTTCTAATATACTATCTGGCCAAGATGCCAGCTGCTATGCAGGCAGCCCAGGCTGGAGAAGACCATGTCCCACCTCTCTCCTCTCAGCATGAGGTACCCCTCCCATCTTGCCCCTGCCTTAGTGAAAGTCCTTCTTTCTGATCAGTGAAATGGCCTCAAATCTCCTTCAGGGAACAACGGCCTCCAAGAGCATTCATGACTGTGAGTCGGAAGGTGTTCCTGGATTCCTGGAACAGGTAAGGATTTGTACTGCAAGAGAGCTTCCTGTTTCCTGCAAGGAAGAAGAAACAAAAGGGTGGATGTTTCATTCCTATTTAACTAACACCTATTTACTGTTCTTGCTAGGTGCCAAGCACATGATACGTTAACTCACTTAATGCCCTCAACCACATGCAAACTATGCCCCCCCTTGCTTTACACATGTAGGAAATGAGGAACAAGAGAATGAATCTGGTTACTTCAGGTTTAGCACAGAGGATGACAGTTATGCTGGAACAACTTTGATGTTTTTAAAACTTTCTTTTCTAATTCTATGGTCCAGTAGTTGAAAGATGTGCCGGGCTCAATGTTTCCAAGTTCTTTTTGCCACAGTACCTTGCAATCCAGCTCATTCTGGCCTTCAGCTCATGCTCTTCCTACTCCACCCCCTCCTACTGCAGTTTCAGGTGTGCCACCTTGCCCAAACATTCTCCGCAGGCATTGGTTTGTTTCCTGTTCACTTCTAAAAGTCCTAGTTTTGATTTTCATTCAAATGGTAGTTACTGAATAGCTACCACGTTGCTGGGCGCTGTTCTAGACACCCATGACCTTGGCTGTCTTCCCCTCACATATGCATTGTGATGGAGAGACAATTAATGATCAAATGAGTCATAGTACAGCCGTAGTCAATAAGCACTGTGCAGGCTGATGTGAGAAGAAAACATCACAACCAGGAGAGGCCCCTGGAGGGAGGTGACATTTGTGCTGAGAGCTGAGCAATTAAAAAGAAGGCTGATACAGAATGCGAAGGATCTGTTAGCAAGGGCAAAACACCTGATAGAGAAGGAACTTGCTGCCTTTCAGGCTCAGCTTGGGAAAGAGGATAAGATGAGGGATGGGAGTGTTGGAACATGGCACGGAGCAGGTCAGAAACCACCCTGAATAGGGTAAGGAGTAGCTAGTCTTTGGCTCATTTCATTACAACCCAAATGTTTTCTTAATGTCTTCTAGAAAAGAGACAAAGGCTGCTCTAGTCTCGATTGTCCACTGCTCTGGACAGTGGAAGGGAGATCTTATTTTCCCCCTTTGATTTAATTTATCCAGATGACTCCACTATGTAGGAGGAGAGAGACGCTTGTTGGTTCCTGGCCGCTTAGCCCTGAAATAAGCACTCAGAAACTGTATTAATTAAATCACTGCTTGGCCCATTAGCTCTAGCATCTTATTTGTTAACTCTTACATCTTAATTTAACCCATTCCATTAATCTGTGCATCTCTATGAGGATGTGGCCTACCAGCAAAGTTTCAGGATGTCTTTCTCTGGTGGCAGCTCCATGGCTTCTCTCTGACTTCACCTCCGTTCTCCCAGCATTCTATTTAGTTTTCCCCACCTAGCTCTGATCCTCTATAGCTTTCTAGAGGCTCAAAGCAGTTCCTTTATTAACCAATGATATTCACAGTGTACAGAGGGGAATCCCACATCACTGCTGAAGCTCAATGTCTGACTCTGTTTATAAGAATCATTTTTTTTTCTATTACAACTCTGGGTTTGGCATCTTCCAGCAAGTAACAGAATTTCTCATAAGAGATTCCCTCTATAAACAGTTGGCTAATCACTTTGTTCAGTAGTGAGGATGGGGCTTTAGCCAGACCTCCTTCAAGAAAGGGTGCCATGAAGGCCTTCTGCACTTTCTAAATTATTCTTTTTAATATGTGTATGCATATGTGTGCAGGGATACATGTATCTATGCACATATGTAGAGGTCAGAGGACAACCTTAGGTACAGTTATTCTCAGGAACACCATCCACCACCACCACTATACACACCATACTTCATTATCTTTATTATGAAGAATAATAATAAAGAATATCATTATTATTCTATCTTCTTAGAATTTCCCCTCCCACAGTTACCTTCTTTAGTGTCTCTATCACCTATGCAGGGAACAAGAGACAGGATCTTGTTGGCGTGGACCTTACCAGTTGGGCTAGAGTGATTGGTTGGCCTTCTGAGGGATTTTCCCACCTCTACTCTCCCAGAGCAGAGGTTTCAAGTGTATGCCACCACTCCAGGAATCTTTATATGGGTTCTAAAGGTTCCATTCAGGTCTTCCAACTTGCAAGGCAAGCACTACGTTGAGCCCCAGTAAGCAGGTTACTCCTCAGTACTATGTTTTTTGCTGTTGCTTGGCTAACATTCTATTTTGGAAGCACAGAAGAATGGACATCTCTAATGCTCCCTTCCTTCTTTGCATTTGTGATTTTCTATGACAGCAGATTTTGGCCTTTAAATGCTCCTTCCATTGGAATCTGCCCACCGTGCAGTATTACTGGGTCCATTAGTCAAACACTTAGGAACTAGATCCTCTGGAAACCCAGTTGGGTGTGTTTTAAAGGAGATCTGGAATCTAATTATATTATTCTACAGTTAGTTTATCTTGGAAATATATAGAATGCACAGAAAGAGAAGATTGGGAAAATGAAGATTCAATGAAGCATCCTGCATTATGTGTAGAGTATGCAGTGAGGAGATCCTAAATTCAGTTCAACTGTTGCATAAGACCAGATCTTCCTTGACCTAGGATTAAGGATCTGATTATAGAATCTTCATAGGGTGTGCACTCTACATGTTTACATGCTCAGTGATTGCACTGCATGCAGCACCTTGTCAGAATATCCTACTGTCCTTAATTTATTTTTAAATGATGTTATTCTACTGTTTCTAAGTATGTGTGTGTTTGTGTATCTGTATGTAGCTATGTGCACATGAGTGCAGGTGCCCACCAAGGTGTTGGGTTCCCCCTGGGGCTAGAGTTACATGCAGTGTGAGCCACTTGACATGAGCACTGGAAGCTGGACTCAGATCTGGATGAGCATTGCATGCTCTTAACTGCTGAGCTATCTCTCTGCTCCCTCTATATTTTGGTTTTTAAAGGAAAGTTAGTGAGGTTATTATGTGGTTAGACAGGAACACATAGCATAGGACAATACACAATCACAAGATATGGGAGAAGAATACTCAGTAAAGAGTCATGCCTAGATGACTTTCTTATTTGTTGATTTTTAAGTTTTTGTACAAGAGCATATTGTATGCTGGACATATTCTCCTTCATAAACCTTCTATTCATTTTCTTTCATCCTTCCAACTCCTGTTAACCCTCTTTGCCTCCCTAGACAGTTTTAAACATATATATATGTATATATATATATGTATATATATATATGCATGTCATATGCATGGCTTGATATAGCAACATAAAATATGAGAATCACAAATGTGAGAAAATGTATAATATTTGTTTTTAAAATATTAACTTAACTCATTTAATATGATCATCTACTGTTGCACCCATTTCCTGCATATGATATGACTTCATTCTTCAGCATGATTGAAAATGTTGCCGTTATATATCCACTACATTTCCTCTGTTGTTAGACACCTATTTTGGTTCTGTAGCTTAGCTATTGCAAATAGTGCTGTGGTAAGCATCAAGGTGAAAATATCTCAAAAATATATTGACTTGGAATACTTTTTGTAAATAGCCAGAAGTGGTATAGGTGGTTGGTTATATGAAAGAGTTATTTTTAGCTTCTTTCATTTATTTTTTTTTAAATTTTGGGTATAGATGTTTTTCTTTGTATGGGTGTCTATGCATCCTGTGTGTGCAGTGCCCACAAAGCCCAGGAGAAAGAAAGCATTGGTTCCTCTGAGCTGGAATTACAGAAGGTCCATAATTGTCATGCAGGTGTTGAGAATTGAACTTTGACCCTCTGAGAGAACAGCCAGTTAGACTCCTAAACCCTCTTAACCACTGAACTACCTCTCCAGTTCCTACTTTTAGTTTCTTGAGAAACCTTTTTATCGACTTCAAATGTGGTTGGAATCATTCATATCCTATCAACAGTGTATGAAGTTTCCCTTTTGTCTACATCCTCATGTTCTTCCTATGCATTTGTCTAGAATAACTTATAACAACAGAATTGAAGCTCTGTATGCTGTCATGCGTATAAACATAGATATATCCAATATAGAGATATATAGACAAAGGGATCCACTTAAACAGGAGAGACTGAGAGGCAGGGGCAGAGAAAGGAAAAGAGAGCATGCAAGTCTAGCCATTCCAGAGATACTGATGGACACACACAGTGCACACATGCTAAATGGGTGCTTATTTCAAGTCAACCACTCTGATATGCAGACGCACACAAAGAACACACTGATGAGAAGCTACTGAAGCTGCTGTGATGTGCAGGTGTATAGAGAGCACACTGGCATGCTTGCTCTAGAACAACGGTTCTCAACCTGTCGGTCAAGACTCCTCTAGGGGACTCGGACAATCAACCCTTTCGCAGGGTGGGATATGAGATACCCTACATATCAGATATTCACATAACAGTAGCAAAACTAAAGTTATGAAGTTGCAATGAAAATAACTTAATGGTTGGGTGTGACTAAAACACGGGGAACTGTATTAAAGGGTCACAGCACTAGGAAGGTTAGAACCACTGGTCTAGAACTTCCTGGCGGAGTCGGTAACTGTGACAAACACAAAGCTGGTTGTGTCGCATCAAGCAAAGCCCTCAGGAAGGTTCAATAGTGACCTGTGGTGGTCCTGGATGGCCCTCTCAGATCAAGAGATGTTGAAATAAGAGCGGCGGGGCTGCGTCCCCAGCACCCCGGCTGCCTGGCTAGCTTATGCCCGAAATAACAACACACAAACTGTATTCATTGAATCACTGCTTGGCCCGTTTCTATCTAGCCTCTTCTAGGCTAATTCTCACATATTAATTTAGCCCATTTCTAATCATCTGTGTTGCGCCCCTAGGTGCGCTTACCGGGAAGATTCTAGTCTATGTCCATCCTGGGTCAGAGCTTCATCGTGTGCGTCTGCCTGGGAGCTGGGAGCATGGCGTCTCTCTGAGGCGTCCGCTCCCGAGAGGAGAGCTGTGGAGTCTGAGCTCACTTCCTCTTCCTCCCAGCGTTCTGTTCTGTTTACTCCTCCCACCTATCTTCTAACCAATGAGAGCCAAGCAGTTTCTTTTTATTTAACCAATGACCTTCCTCCATCAAAGAGATCAGAAGGGGCACACTTGGAGGGTTGGACACTAAGTAATGGAGGTGAGTTCATCATATTGAGGAAGAAGCTAGCTTTCACTGTCTGGAAATCTTGACCACCCCTGCTCGGGTAAAAATGGTCATTCAGGTAAATCTCCCTCTTATTGGAGGTGGCAGGGGGATTGCTGTTGTTGGATAGTACAAACAAAGCCCCACCCTTATTCTTTAGGCAGTCCTGCTTACTTAAAGCTTTAATTGCTGTCTCATCCCTTATGACGTGGTCCCTTGTACCACATTCAAGGCTTGGCAAGAGCTAGTTTCTTCTTGTTCACTTAGTTCCAGCGACATTAAACTCCTTTCTATTTCCTGTCTTGAGTCTTTGCCTATTCTGTCTCCTTGCTGGGGGTTCACCAAGTTTTGAATTAATTGACTTCTATCCTCTCTTCAGGTTTCAACTCAAATTCAGTTTGTCAGACAATCATCTTCACATCTCTGAAGATTAAGTTTTCTTTAAAAAAAGCTTCCTCACCATGTCGTCCAAACCTAACAAGACTAATCTACATATAGGAACTCACAAAGACTGTGGCAGCATGCACAGGACCTACACGGGTTCAAGTCAGACAAGGTCCCTGGGTTCTTACAAGTATTCTATTATGGATGGGGGAGGACCTTATGAGGCCCCATCCCTCCTGGAGAAACTTTTGGCAGTTAATAGTTCTTGTGAGAGGGAAGTCATTTTCTTTAGTTATGTAGCCATTGGTAAGTTACCATTGTTTTAGTAACTATCTCCCCCAGCCACATCCATGCAAGTTACTCTAAACTCAGTGGACCACAAAAAGAAAATGAATGTGACAGTCAGAGGGATGAAAAGGAAGGAGATACACGAGAACAAAAAGGGGTAAGGGTATATGATGGGGTGAATATGATCAACTGCATTGCATATAGGCATAAAATTATTAACAATAAAATATATGTTTCCTTTTGAGTACCCTATTCTTCACACCATCTGGCATTGATTTATGTTGCTCATTTGCTATTTTGGGTACTGCCTTCCCTGTGAGTAGATATTTTTCCATGAGGGTCGTAGCTGCATAGTTTTTTTTCTTTTTATGCTGTCCCTGGTGTTAAACACACAATCTATGATGCCAGAGGTTCTGTTCACAAATGTTTGCAGAATGAATGACCGGGCCTTTAGAAGGCGCTTAATTCAATTTAAAACTATTCACTGATGAAATTGAGGAACTTCAGTCCAGCTCCACCCATTGCTTGGCTTATATTAGAGGTTCAATAAACATTTGTTGACCAGTTGACAGACATGGAAAGAGGTAATGAGGGAAGTTGTCCAAATAGGCTCCCAGCCTATCATCTCAGCCACGAGCATCCCGTGATCATCTGTGTCCACCTGCATCCTCGTGTCCTTTGGGATGCCTTCCAAAGTCTGCCTCCAAACCCTGTTTGCTGTGCTTTGTTTCCTCTCTATTGCAGAGCATCTGCTTTCACCACTCTTTCTCTCTGTCCGCTTGGTGGCCCTAGCAATGCTCTTGCTCTGCTCCTCTGCATCCAGTTCTGTGCTGGAAGCAAGCCTGTCTGCCTCAGGGCTTCTAATACTGGAAGCTCTGGGCCCGTTCCGCCTTCTCCTGTGCTCAATCGGTCTTTAGAGACTGCAATTCAGACCAGAGCCTTTGGACACCACTCAGAAGTAGACATCAGGTAGTCATCCCAACTGCACTTATTATCGCTATTTAGAACATCAAACTGGTCACCAATTACTTTATAAAACCAGAAAACAGAGTGCCCTGCATTTTAACTACACAAGCAGGCGAGGCACCAAGGCCAGATCTTTCTGGGTCTGACCAGATGGGCTGTCTGTGGATCAGTTACTTTGGCCATTGGCCACTCCAGGCATCGGCTGCTTATCATCCTCCAAGTGGCCAAGTGTGGTGCTGGCTTCATTTCCTGGCAGGCTTGGCTGTGGGAAGAATTGTGAAGCATCCAAAAAAACAGTGATGTTGGCTCCTTGGGATTTGGATAGAGTCAGAGTTCCCAGTCTGTGCCACCCCTTGGCATTTTCCTCCCAGACACACAGGCGGAATAAGCCCATATTGACTTTGAGTGTATGCAACCCCAACCCCTGGGATTTAGTTGAAATTACCTTTAACTGTTCAAATACAATTCTCTTGTTTCTCTAGTTTGAGACAAATATAACACATAGAAGAAACTAATAAAGGCACCTTGATTCTTCAACCTTGCCTATAGGTTGGAAGCAACCTAGAAATTTTAAGAAATCCCAGTGCCTGGGTCTATCTTTGGGTGATTAAAAGCTCTAGACATCCACCTATTTAAGGGTCCTATGGTAGTTTCAGTGTTCTCTAAGGCAGAAAACCACTGACCTAAGACAGGATCTCTGAATGTGCATAGCAATCACTCACAGGTCCATGTTTGATTATGGATTCATTAAGATGCAGTCTTTGTCCACATGTCCTGAGACTATACATCCCCAAGAAGCTACTCCATGATGCTGTGACTGGCTCTTTACTAATCACACAACATAGACTTTTGTCCTAAAGCTCTGCTATTTGGTGTGTGAGCCATGAATGGGAACCCTCCAGGAGCTAACTGGAAATGAAAACTCTCAAGTATCACCCCAGGCTTTCTGAGTAGAATGTATCTTTTTAAAAAGCTCTAAGTGATTGGTTTGCATACCAAAGATTGGAGCATTGATACATACATTGGAGCTGCAAACTTGCAGCACCTGGGTCTAATCTAGCCAGCAGATGCATACTGTCTGGCTCACACAATATTGCTTTGAAATTGGAAATTAATTGATGATGTTTAAAACTTGAGACCTGCGCTTTTCTCTCGGAACTTCTCGCAATCTTTTGAACACAAAGACTGTTATTTTCTTCATTCTGGCGTTTTAGTTTGCAGCTTCTGGTTCACATGTGCGTTCTTCCATCTAGTCCCCAGGTGAGAACCAGTGCTCCCAGGGGTTATTACACCCTGAGCCAGTCCAGTTTAGAGCTTTCTACATCACTCTGTCTATGTATAAAACCGGCAACAGTATTTATTTAGGTTTCTGATAAAGATTAAATGGAGATGCTGCTTATATTGACTTTGGGTTTTTTCTGTCACCTGGCCTTCCATAATCGCATTACATCTGCAGCACTGTGTGGCCTTAGATGATGACATCTCACATAAGTGGCCTGAAGATGTTGCCTGCTTCTGACTTTGTGTTGCAGCGATAGTCTAGCTGCATCAAGAGGTCATTTTTTTGGATTCCTGCCCCTCTCTCTCTTGTCTGTATCGTCTTAATTTTTGGAGCCCATTATGCCTATCTCCAGAGACTACTTGAGTGATAAAACAAAGGAATTGAGGTCCCATGACCCTTGGAGGGAGAAAGTGTGATGTGACTACGTAATATTTTCAAGGCAAAAGAAGGTTCTGAACGAAGATTGCACACTAGAAATGTCTTTATCTTGAGAGGGATTAGACCAGGTATTGAGAAGCAGTGAGAGGGAAAAACTATCATCCTAAAGGCAGTGACAGATATGCAAGGACTGATGGCCCAGGGCTTCCTGGGGAACGCTCGCTCTGACAGTTTCTATGAGTGACTCCCAAGAACGACTCATCCAACTGAGACTAATTAGGTTTAACACTGAGGAAAACAGGGCTGAGCTGTGAGATTTTTCAGAATTACTTCCAAGCAAAGAAATTAGTGGATAATAATGGTAATAATGATAATAACATTGTCTTTTCAGTAACAGGCAAAGTTCTAGATGTTTCTATACATTGTCTGAGGGGGTCAGCATATTTCTGCTGGAGCAGTTTTGCTACTAGGGGACATTGAGTGTCACTTGCAAGGGGGCAGACACACTCTTGTGGCTCAAAAGCAGCTTGGGTGCCAAAGCCCACGCATGCCTGTTTGGGTAACTAATATTTTATTGAAACATGTTCGGTCACTTATGCATTGCCTCGGGCTGCTTTTTAAAACTTTTAGATACTTTCTATTGTTTTCTTATCATAAATACCTTGGCTTTATTCTTTTTGAAACATATGTAATTGACAAATAAATATATATTCAAGGTATATGGTAAGATTATTTAATATAGGCTGTAAATACACTATAATGCTTGCCACAGTCCAATTAATGAGCATGTCTGTCCCACTCATGGCTACTTTTGATGCAGTGACAATGAAGATTAGAACAGTAGATGAAAAGGAACAAGAAGTTAGAGAATTCTGGTCAAAATGGGGAGACACTGGATCATAAGAAGAAATGTTCTGGGGAGCTTTTTGTCAATTTTTATAGAAGAAAGGAGCTCTGTGGCTTCACCTTTGCCTCATTCATTCCTCAGGTATGTTTTCCTTAGAGAAAGAACCATCCCTCAGATCAGGGAAGTCCGTCATTTGGGCACAATAAACAGGAAGATTGCTTTCCATGTACTGGGACGGGATAGGGATGGAAAAACCATTTGACCTCGGGACTGTTAATAGTATGTGACCCTCATCTGGAGACTATAGTATGAATTAATGAAGGAACAATCCAATCATTGCATATAAATAATTGAAAACTTCTGCTATAGAAATCTACTCTTGTTCCACTCACTGGTTCATGAGGCTGAATTAGTTACAGGGACAGAGAGACTGGGAGCCTTGGAAGAAGTCTTTGCTATTCTGAAAACAGCAAAGATGTGGTGGTCTAGTTCAGAGTTACTAAATTTCTCTTTTGGGCTGTTTAGAGAGGGACTGGGCAGGTCTTGGAAAGCACACTGTAAGGACACTCATTCAAATCATGGGTGATGCCAAGTTCTAAGCTGTCCACATCTACCCTGTTCTCGATGTATTTGCATTGTGTAACACAATCCCTGGGGAGACATGAATACATACCTACTCCCCTCAGAAAGGAAGCCTGGCCTGATTGCTCTTCGAGCAGATGAGGGGGGGGGACTTGATCGGGGGAGGGGGAGGGAAATGGGAAGCGGTTGTGGGGACGAGGCAGAAATCCTTAATAAATAAATAAATTAAAAAAAATAAAAAAAAAAGAAAGGAAGCCTGGGACAGGTTATAGTGATGATACCACCAAATCCAGCTTAAAAAACTGCAAGTTTATTGCGATTACTTACAGGAGAGTGTGTGAAGAGTTACTTGCAGGAGCAGAAATGATTCCTGCAGCATAAAACCGCAACCCAATATGTGTGATGATTCATAAAACCTGTATCCAGGAAGTCTCAGTATACCTTAAAGGTAGTTCACTCTGTCAGATTCTCTTCTCATTAGTCCTTTCTCCTTTACCTTTGTGATAGAGAGGTCTTATAAATTTGTAAGTTTCAAGACTTTCTGAGACTTGTGAGTTGACTTTACTTCTGAGACTTAAAGAGCCTTCATCTAGGATCAATGTTTCAACTTTTAGGAAACTGCTGCATTACAATTGCTTATTAGATACTCCATACCCAAGCAGCATTTCCATGAAATAACCTGCTTCTCATAAAACAGAAGGCTATGTTTTCTAGAGTACTCAAAACATCATTATAAAAATCGCAAAATCCAGGTTTTTGCAAAATCCAGATGCTCCAGAAGGAAAGATACTTCAAAAAAATTTAAGGGTTTCTTACAAAAATGAAGTCTATTTCCTCTAGTCTTGAGCTAGAACATTCATCACTATCTCTTTATAATGTGACCAAGCTTGGGAATGCAGTATTAGCTAACACACACACATACATGTATTTGTGGCCACATGTGCACATGCGTGCGCACACACACTATCCTCCCTACTGAGTTCCTCCATTGCATATTCTTGGTCACGGAAATGCTACTCTTTAGTTGGATGAGTAAAAGGTGAATTTTTCAGACATAGTGTACAAGCTTGTATTTTTAGATTCCTGATATATATCACCAAATTACTTTTCAAAAATTTATGTGAATTTTCTTTCTCCTAAATTTTAATTAAAATAACTATAAAATTTATTTGTAAAGGTCCAAAGTTTATGTATGTGCATATATATTGGTTCTTTGAGAATTATGTCTAATGTTTTCTAATAATTCTCACCCCTTCCTTCAACTTCTTCAGTATTCATTTCCCTTTTTTACCCATCCAATTTGTGTCCCTTTTTCTTCCTTTTTTTTTTTAAAACACATCTAGTCTAAGTTGTGCTGCCTGAATATTTTTGGATACGTAGCCTTCCACTGAAGTGAGCTTGATTTACACTCTTAAGCAAAATCAACCCTTCCAATCCCAGTTAGTTGAGACTCACCAATAATTCCTTGGCTGGGGGTGGGACTTCATGATGAGTTCCCTGGGATTTGGTCTGGCTAAAGCTTGCATAGGTGTTGTGCGTGCTGCCCTGTTGTGCACAGCTGCCCTGATGTGTCCAGAAGACACTGTTTCTTTGTCATCATCTACTGCCTCTGGCTCTAACCCTCTTTCCACCTGCTCTTCTGCAATGATCCCTGAGGCTTGGGAGGAGGGGGGCAGTATACATGTTCCATTTAGAGCTTAGCATTCCAGTCTCTTATTCTTTGAATTTTGGCCAGTTGTGGGTCCTTGAGTCAATCACCAACCATTGCAATTAGAATTTTTTGATGAGGACTGAGCTATGAAACAATCTAACGGTATAATAACAAGTTATTGGGAATCTGTTTAATACTATATCTATTTAGCAGAATAATAGTACTAGGTTCTCTTTAATTGGCCTATGACCTGTGTAGTCACAGGTTCTTGGCCCCGATATTGGAGCCAGGTATGGATTTTATATTTTGAGGTAGACTTTCAAATGTGAACGTGATTGATTACTCCCATGTCATTTGTGCCGTTATATAGCACTAGTGTTTGTGGTTGGGCCAGTCATTGTTGTAGCTCACAGGGTTTATAGCTGGAGGATACTGATGATTACTTTCCTCCTCCCAGGGCTATGAATGATATCCAATAGGGATGAAGCTTCCAGATGAGTACCAGCTTGATTTCTCCATGTTCCATGACTCGAGTATGTGGTGTCTTCAAATGCAGGGTGTTGCTGTCAAGTTCTGGATGGTAACCAAGATCGTTGTTGATAGCTTATAAAGTTTGGTAGTCTACAGGACCCAGTTATCCATCAGCTCCAAGAGAAGCAAGTCATTACTGGCACTGGCTTTTTTTGTTTGTTAGACTGTGGTGTCTAGCAGGGGCATTGCCAATCTGTTTGTTATAGAAGAAGTCCATTTTAACTCTTTTTATGTAGTTGTATGTATATATCTTAGGAAGCTTCTATAATAGTAGATTCCTATATGAATCTTTGAAGTCTGTAGTGTTAGTTATCCCTACCCGTATTTCCTCCATTACTGTGTCCTCCATCCTCCACTCCAGTTTAACTACAGCTTAACTCCATTGTTTACCTTTGGTGACATCGACTTCTACTTCCCCTTAAGTGAAAAAGGTATATGGTTTTAAGAGAATCTGAAACCTAATAGATTTCTCTCTGGCAGAAGAAATCACACTGTAAAGGTGTAGATGAACGCCCAATATGTAGAGCAAGAGGGCACTGGAGGGTGACACTTGCCATCTCTGCAATTAGATCAGGGCTTCTCGTGATGACAAGGAAAAAATCCAATTCAGTCTTGCTTAAGTGAGTGGGAATAATTTATAAGTGCATATGACTTGGGAGTGAAGAAAGCGGTGGATTTCAAGTGTGGATAATGTCAAGCTCTCGACACTTGCCTCAGCACCCTGATTGCTGGAGCTCTGAAGAGTCAGGTCAAGCTCGTGCCATGTGTTGGGACCAAATATAGAAAGAATCCCACCCTCCCAGCTGCTCTATCTTCTGAGCTGAGAAAGCTGAAGTTTTAGTCTATGTGGAGTAGACAGGTAAGTGTAGGTGATTGGAAGACCTACCATAAAGACGGAGGGGTCTCGTTACTCATCTCAGAGGGACAAGCCAATTAGGAAAAGTTTCAGGAGTGGTTGAGCATTTACACTTATAATTTTCTTTCCATATTTCTTTTTTGTTTTATTTTAAGGACGGGCTATCACTAGATAACCCTGGGTGGCCTTAAACTCATAGAGATTCCCATGTCTCAGTCTACCGAGTTCTGAGATTAAAGGCGTGTGCCATTTTATCCAGAGTTTATTTCCTTACATCTGTAATGTAGACTCCAATCTCCAATATTTCTAAGTCATAGACTGTGGGAAATAAAGGATGGACATATCCGATGGTGTGAAAAACGAAGACAACAGTCAACAAGGAAGAAGGTGCATATATGGAAAAGTTGTAGGAGCAGTGTAGGGAAACTTCTCGAAGTAGCTTGCATTTTTGTGAGCATTGAACTCAAGGCACATTTTAGGCAAACACCTTCTCACTAAGTTACACCCAGTCCCAGTATCACTTATTATTTAATGTGTGTATGTGTGTGTGCCTATGTGTGTGCAAACATGTACATGTCATGCCATGTGGAGGTCAGAAGACAACTTTCACCATGCAAGTTCTGTGACTCACACTCATATCACCAGACTTAGTGGTGCTTATGCTTATCCAATGAACCATATCACTGATCCCCTTCTCCGAATGTTACTTTTCATAATAATATTTATTAATAACATCTGCTATTTGTGTGAGGAATGAAGGGTGATAATTCACTGATGTTGACATACAGCCACTTGGAGCATCCTCCATCATTTGCAATAGAGCAAATGGGTCTTGCTGCCACCCTGCCCAGTAGAAGAAAATAAAGGAAGTCAGTATTGATGTTTCAAGCTTTGTCTTCAGGTATCCAGGGAATTTCAACTTAACCCTTTCTTGATTTTTCTCCTACATAAAAGTGACATGCTCTGGGAAATGCACTTCTGTGTGAGAAACACGCTAATGGTTCCCTTGAGAAATGGTTGAACTTGGAACGAGTGACCAGTTCAATAGAGCGTCAATGGGAAGGATCCTGTCCCCAAGGTGCTTTTCACTCCAAGAACTTCCTCTAAGTTCCTTTGGGGAGCATAAATGTGTTAACGCCAGATTTCTACCATCAGGAAACCATTTTTCTACAAAGGATCATTTTTTTCCCCTCGTGCTTCTACTTTGTGTTAGAAAAAGAAAACAAGCTTGGATCTTCCTTAGTATGCTTGGGATCGGTCTCTCTTCATATTCTACAGAACTTATCTCTAAGGGGACACAGATCTACCCTTCATGGGCCACACCATCTGCTGGGGCTACGCAGA
Organism: Microtus oregoni; assembly: GCF_018167655.1. Classification (NCBI taxonomy): domain Eukaryota; kingdom Metazoa; phylum Chordata; class Mammalia; order Rodentia; family Cricetidae; genus Microtus; species Microtus oregoni. Next base: position 20,986,901 of record NW_024543075.1, on the reverse strand, counting down.
GGTGCATGTCAGCTGTGGGGTTTTGGTTTGAAAAGTGCCAGCTATAAAAAGAGCCACCACACCAGAGAACCAAAGAGAAGGAAAGCATGCCCAGGGAGTTTGAAAATTTAACAAAATCCATCATTGAAAGAACAGAAATTTGCAAAGTGGATATGATAGTGGGTAAGAAAAAAACCTCATAATCTGCTGAACATATAGTGTACTAATTGTTGCCCTAAGTGAGATATGGGTATTGCAGGCATTACTCATATGACACTTACATGAATTAATTTACTTAATCCTCTCAATAACCAAATGAAGTGCTGATATAGTCCCTATTTTGCAGACAAGGAAATTCAGAGGCTCTAAGTTACTGGCCTAAAGTCACACTGTAAGATGTGTTAGAACTGGAATTGCAATTTTGGCATTTGACTTACTCCTAAAGCAGTAAGATCAATAAAATCAAAGTTAAAAGAGCATCATAGTGGTTTGAAAATATGCTCAAATTCTTGAATATCCTTTCTGGGCCCTCGCAGGAGATAGATGGACATAGTGACTTGCTTCCAGAGACTGGAATAAAGCAGAAGCAGCAGTATATGGCTTCGAAATCCAAGTTACAGAAAGCACCATGCGTATTATATACCACTTGTCTAATCTGGGTTCTCTAGAAGACCAGAACTGATAGGATAAACCTGTGTGTGTAAGAGGGGAATTTATTAGTGTGGCATACAGGCTGTAGTGCAGTTCATTCAACACAACTCTCTCCTGATGGGAAGTCCAAGAATCTAAGAGTTGTATAGTCCACAAGGCTAAATGTCTCCGCTAGTCTTCAATATACATCAGAACTCTGACGAAGTAGGCTCTAATGCCAGGGAAGGGATGCTTCAACAGCAGGCCATATAAACCTGCCAGTGAGAATGATGGCAAGCAGGCAAAAAGCAAGAGCTTCTTTATTCCAGATCCTTTATGTAGGCTGTCTGTATAAGGGGTATATAGAAACTTTCTTGCCAGACTATCTTTGGATTGCTGGCCAACAAATAATGACCCAGAGACTTTTAATTAATTATGAAAGCTTGGCCTTAGCTTAGGCTTTCTCCCAAGTTGGTACAGGAGAATTGTCTGTATTCTTTCAATCACGTTTTAAATAAAATGCTGATTGGCCAAACAGGAAGTATTGGTGGGTCAACCAGACAGGAAGTAGAGGCAGGGCGATAAGAACAGGAGAATTCTGGGAAGCAGGAAGCTCCCTTGGCAGTCCTGCCCAGAACACCAAGAAGCAAAATGTAACCTGCCTGACTGAGAAAGGTACTGAGCCATATGGCTAGCATAGATAAGAACAATGGGTTAATATAAGCTACAAGAGCTAATAAGTAGCCTGAGCTAATGGGCCAATCAGTTTTATAACTTATGGAGATCTCTGTGTGATTTTCTTTGGGGCTTGCCGGCTCTGGGGAACTGGGCAGGAAATAAACCCCAACAAGCCAGCCCTCATGTTACACCAAGTAGCTTTTGTAACTTAATTAACCTGTAGTTTTAATCTACAATCTGCCATGTGGCTCAGTTCCTCTTTTTAATACAGCACAGCACATTTGTATGCTGGAGAAATAGCACACCTAGATTTTTCCCATCAGTTTCTCTTTCTGCCTGGAAGTCCCGCCTATTCTCTCCTGCTTAGCTATTGGCCATTTGTCTCTTTATTAGGCCAATCAGAAGATACCTTAAGCAGAGATGCATCTTTACAATGTAAACAAACATTCCCCAACAGGTGTGGCTCAGATTTAATGTGTGTCTTCTGACCTCAAGTGATCTGGATTAAGAAAAATCTCTCAGGGTTGCTCTCAGATGCTTGGGTTTTTAGTTAATTTCAGATTGATAACCAAGAATGTCTATCACATGTCCACCCCTTGTCAACTTGATATACAACCATATCTCCTTACGTCATGCTTAATTTTCAAATGAAAGCAACCAGATTATAATTATGCCTGACATGATATAACTATGCCATGTATAATCACATATGTATTATATAGTTTAGAATAACTAAAATGTCCCTTGAGGGACATTCTTTTAGTTTCTCATAGCTTAAATAGGATACCACTGATATTATCTCAATTGATGTTACATTACATGATAAATAAATTGAGGAAAGAAAGCAAAAACATCTGCACAAACGTTTTTAACAAGGCATGACAGAAACATTCATGTCAATTATAGTCTTCATTCTACAACTGGTCGTGTGACCTTTGCTGACATCTATTAACTACCCTCCTCTCCTACCCATCTGTATTTCCTTCATCCTAAGCAAGTACCTCAGCAGGCCTTGGCTCTGTTCTTGGAGGAGTGACCCATACCTTCATTCCTGAAGGGTCTGTGTCCTTTCTGTATCATCCTACTTGAATTTAGCTGTTGGAGTTGCCCTTGGACTTGAGTTACAGGACATGGTAGCACCAAGAGATGCCTTAAAGGATCTGCTGTATCCAGACATGAACTTCCTTAACCTCCATTACAGAGAAACAAACTAATCTCTCCTGGTGATTTGGATCAATCACCCTTCCCGATGCTTATTCCTCTCTTAGCTTGTTGGCTTATGGGCATCAGGAGCCCAAAGTGGCCAGAGGGAAATTTGAACTTTTGGTTCAATGGAATGTTTGTTGTACCTAGGTGCTCTCCCACCTAGAACCAAAATTTGTAGGCCAGCAGAATTTTTAAGGTCATGGGAACAAGAAGTATAAAATTTCTTAGTTGCTATGGTGATAGTGAGTGGACTATTACTGTTTCCACTACTTGATTCCTGGACCCATGAATCCTGGATCTGGGAGAAAGCATACCATACATTGGCTGTGGATTCAAAGTATATGCTGTGTGTGGAGAGCCCTGCTCGTGCTCTCCAGGCTTCTGTCACCTAGACTCTATGGCAACTGTAGGTGTTGGTGAATTGTCAAGTCTGATCCAGATACTTAGCAAATTCATCCTTACAATTCTGTTCCCCTAGAGCCACTACCAGTACCAACGTCTGCCTAGTTTCTATTCCATTGCTGTGAAGGGGCACATGACAAACACAACTTATAGAAGAAAGCCTTTAGTTGTGTGGGGACCTGATTATAGCTTCAGAGGGTAGTTCCATGACTATCATGACAGGGAACGTGGCAGTAGGTAGGCAACATCCTGATCTGCAGGTAGAAGGTAGAGAGAGAAAGAGAGAGAGAGAGAGAGAGAGAGAGAGAGAGAGAGAGAGGAAGGATCTGGTGTGGGCTTTTGAAATCTCAAAGTCCACCCCAGTGATACACCTCCTCCAACAAGGCCACCCCTCCTACTCCTTCCTAAACAATTTACAAACTGGGAACCAAATAGTCAAATATATGAGCCTACGGGGGCCATGCTCATTCAAACTGCCACACTACGGCTTTCAGATGGGGCGGCACATGACTGCAATAGTAGAATTTCAGAAGTTGATGCAGTTCATGGTCAAGAAAAGCCTGGACTAGATAGCAGGACCTGTCTCAAAAATAATAATAAAAAACCCCAGTATTGTTTTTTACATTCCCTTCTCTTGTATCTCACAGTGGAGAAAGAGAACTTCCATGTTGTGTGGATACTCGGGCCACTATTTGGAAAGTCTTATAAGGTGAGGTAACTTGCTCTGCCTAACATCTTGGAAGGAGCTGAAGCCTCCCGCCAATGGCCACGTGGCAGGTTTAGAGCCTATTTCCTGGCCCCGGTAAAGCCTTTGGATGATATCACCCTAAATCAATATTTTACCCGCAGCCTTGTGAGTACTTTGCAGCTAAATTATTCTATACTCTGGCCACAGAAAAGAGTGTGCGAACTTGGGGGAGGACAGTAATTTGCTATAGAGCAGTAACTGATACAGGAATAATAACATTTCAATCCCAAACACATCCCCGGCTTATTGTCCTGTCTCCATTGGCCCACTATTAAAGTTCTTCTATGCAGCATAAGGAGTCATTGATAAACATTGGCAGTCAATGTTTGTGGGGGGGTGGAAGTTCAGAGTTTATAGAGAGCTAACAATGAGAAGTGAGGTTGTTAGGATAAGTTATAAAGCTTGGTGGCATTCTGCAACCTCAAATCCACAGGGCCAGCTTCACAAAGGCAACAGTCTGCAGCTCCTGACCCCTCCCACATCCAGGCTGAAAACACCTCCATTTCTATAACTTCTCGCTTGGGCTGCTCACCGTATGCTTAGCACATTAATCTTCACTGTGCGTTCCATTTGTGGACATGCTTTTCTTCCCATGGAGGGCAAGCTCCTGGAGTGCCAGGCTTACCTTTTATCCATCTTCCTGCACGCAATTCTCTGGTCACCACAGAGGCCCTATAAATGTTTGGGAGATAAATATTGTCCACTCTGAAACCATGTGGCTGATGGATTGACTCTTATTCAATTCCAGCCAGCGTGCTGTTTTCTTGGTTTTAGTTTGGAGAATAACATCCGTGAGAAGGATAGATTGAGACCCAAGAGGCAAATGAGTTTAACGTACCAGTAGATATCCTGGATGCTTTAACATACTGCTGCGAAATGATAAATTCCCACATAGACTCCGGCACGCTGCATAAGAGAGCTTTAATAGTGGGCCAATGGAGATGGAACAATAAGCCGGGGCTGTGCTTGGGGGTGAGTAAGGCTGCCTGCCAAAGGTAATACACATCAATACAAGCTATGTTTTCTATGTAACAGTTGAATTAATCCTCCCTTTCTGCCTTGTTGTCTAATAGTTGTCCATGTCCTGCCAGTAGAATATGTTAAATGCACATTTATTAAGTGAAAGATTACTGATATAGATTGCAATGAATATTCATGATGCAGGTTCTCAAGGCTCCAGAAAATAAGGAGTTAGGTCTTATTTAGGAAGATGTTTGTGGATGAAAAAGACTTCATCCAACCATGGGATCCAGTAGACAAAGGTTATTAGAGCCCCCGGAAGGCCAAGGGGTGCAGGAGATGGAATAAAAACAAGAGGAGATTGTCATTCATGTCAGCATGCACACGACAGCTCTGGACTGTTGAGTGATTGGAAAGAAGGTTAATCTTCTCCCCTAGATTTTAGGAAGGATAGACACCCAGCCTTGGACAACAGAAGCTCTGTAGCATCCTGGCAAGGGAGACTGGTTATGAACTGAGTGTCCGAAGACGCTGTAGAGCTTTAACGGATGAGAGCTTTCTCTCTCTGTTGCTGCACATGCTGCTGCGAGCGGCTGACTTCAGAAGTGCTACCATCTGTCTCTCCACCAAGGTGGGATACATTTTTTTTTTTTGGTTTTTTGAGACAGGGTTTCTCTGTGGTTTTGGAGCCTGTCCTGGAACTAGCTCTTGTAGACCAGGCTGGTCTCGAACTCACAGAGATCCGCCTGCCTCTGCCTCCCGAGTGCTGGGATTAAAGGCGTGCGCCACCACCGCCCGGCGGTGGGATACCTTTTATAAAGTAGAATTGGACAGAGTGTGGCACAGGTAGAGTGACATGATCCCAGACTTGAAATGAGGCCAAATCCTAACAGAGCGTTGGATCTTTAGAAGTTTGCTTGTCAGATTCTCTTCTTGTCTCAGCTGGCTTGAGTGTAGTTTCTTTCACTTGTGACTTTAAGAGTTTTGAACATAGAGGCTTGCTTTGGGTGTCCTGACAGTAATCCAGGGCCCACTAGAGGTCAGAAATATCTATCTCAAAACAATAGACATAATCACTATCTAGTTGTTGAAGATGGAGTTCAATATTCTGTACCCAAAGGACTTCAGAACCTCAACTGACTATGTTGGAGCAGATAGGACTAAAGCCACCAGAAAATAAGAGTGATGTCTCTTAATGGATGTTTATGGCTGATGGCCTGGAAACCTGAGATTCTATCAGCTCAGAGTTCTTGTATGTGCACCAGACACTTAAATATGAGAAGTTACATAGAGTTTCAGGTTCAACCTTAGCCACTGAGGCCAGTGGAGAAGAAAGGGGTTATGGTTTTGTTAAAAAAAATATCACCCAGAGGACTCATGTGTTGAAGTCTTGGTCCCTCCCTCCAGCGAATCTACTGAAAGGTGACTAGGTTGTGAGAATGCTGTCTTCATCAAAGGTTAGTCTGCCTATGAGTTGATAATTAAATGCACTTTGAGAAGTGGTGAAAGCATTAGAAGCTGGAACCTAAGATAGAAAGAGGAGTAGCCACGGGAGGCTACGTCTTGTCCTCAGTCCCTACCTCTGCCCTCCACGCTTCCCTAATTTCTGTGAAGTAAGCAATGGCAGTCTGCCACAGGCTCCCTGCCTTCCTGGGGCCCTAGAACAATGGGGCCAATTGATTGTGAGCTGAAATCTTGGAAACTATGAATGAAACGAACCTTTCCTCCCTTAAAACTGTTGCTCTAAAGTATTTTGTCATAATGACCAAGGACTAGCACAGAGGGAAAGAATCGTAATGGACATAGAAGGAACCACGAGGAGAGGTTAATGGGTGAGTGATTCCATTGCTCAAACATTCAAGGCCAAGCCAACAAAGACACCAGTCATCAGTCAGCTTGCTAGTGCCATGAAAATGGCTCTTGTTGTTGGTGTGTGTGTCTAGAGTTAAAGTGGTGTTGGCTCCACTTGGAAGTTTTATGCAGAGCTCTGGGGAGCCAACCCACTCCACAGAGGTATGTAGGGAAGTGTCTAGCTACTCTGCTCCACACACATGACACCATGTCGTAACCACAGGAGAACACATAGAGTCTCACCAGGCTACTGTGTGAGTGTAGCAGACGCCCAGAGCACTGAAAAGATTCAAGAGTTCACCGCATCTTTTGATGTTGGGATTAAAAAAGACAATGTAGTCAATGTGTGAGCTGTTAATTTCTTTGATCACTGACACACTTGAATAGCTTTTCATGTTTGATAATTTGTGCATAAATATTTCTAGTTATGTTGATACTTTTTTTGATAATAATATAGTTTATTGTGCCTTTATTTGGTGCCAGATAAGTAAAGAAATACTTCCCTTGGTCTCCAAGCCTATGAGGTCAGTGAGGACCTAAATAAATTTCCTCAGAGCTTTATAGGTTGGTATTGGGATTAACCACCACTAGTGGTTACAGTGTTCTTTTTTTAAAATTAATTAATTAATTAATTAATTTATTAAAGATTTCTGCTTTCTCCCCGCCACTGCCTCCCTATAATTCGTGATCCTAGAGAAGCTAAATAAGAAGGTGAACCCAAAGAAAAACATATAGTCATCCTCCTGAATATTAACCTTCATCAGGCAATGAAAGGAGACAGAGACAGAGACCCACATTGGAGCACCGGACAGAAATCTCAAGGTCCAAATCAGGAGCAGAAGGAGAGAGAGCACGAGCAAGGAACTCAGGACCGCGAGGGGTGCACCCACACAATGAGACAATGTAAAGGAATTCATATATATATATATATATGTGTGTGTGTGTGTGTGTGTGTGTGTGTGTAAGATTCTTTTACAAATTAAAGGCATTAATATTTTACAAAGTTTTGAATTTTTTCACCTCTGGATAACATAACCTTTGTGACTTATTAAGAAAGCTGGTGGTGTTTTTTTGCCTTGATGTACTCAACCATCTAAGCCAAGTACTATTTTCCCCCAATGGCTATGTGATAGTCTTTACATTATCTTCTATAGATGTAAAAGGCCCCTCTTTTTTGTTGTATTCTAAATGTCTGTGTAGTTTCCTTTGTTCTGTTTCTGAACGCTGCATTCTGTTCCTCTGAACTGTGTATTTCAATGCCATCATTTTGCTCTCTTAATAATTACAGCTTTATCTACCCAAAATTGTTACCCAGTGGGAAAGAAAAATCAACCATACTCCACGGCAGGCCCAATGCCCAGGATAGCTGGCTAACACAAAATGAACTCCACATTTTTGTTTTTGTTTGTTTTTAGAAAGAACATGAAGTTGAGTGAGTAGGGAAGTGGGTCGGGGAGGATCTGGGAGAGAAAATAATATGATCAAATATATTGCATGAATTACTTTTATTCTTCTTTCATGTATTACATCACAATCAAAGTTTTTCTTCCATCCCCACCCCAATGTCTCTTTCCCCCATCTCCACTCTCCTTCAGATCTACCCCTCCTCCCCCTTCCCTCACAAAAGAGTAGGCCTCCCAGGGACATCAACCAAACAGCAAGCTACACTAAGACAAGCACACACCGTCACATCAAGACTGACGGAGGCAGCCTAGTAGGAGGAAAAGGGTCCCATAGGTAGGCCAAGGAGTCAGCGACTACCTCCACTTTCTTAGGTATCCTACAAGAACACCAACCTACTCAGCCATAACAAGTATGCAGAAGACTAAGGTCAGACCCCTACAGTTGCCCTGATCTTTGTGAACTCCCATGTGTCCTTGTAAATTGATTGTGTATGTCATTTTCTCACGGTGTCCCTAATGTCTCTGGTTCCTCTGATCCTTGCTCTCCTTAACAGGGTCCCCCTAAGCTCCATCTAATGTTTGGCTACAGGGCTCTGCATCTGGTCACATCAGTTGCTGGAGGAAGCCTCCCTGGTCTCTTTGGTGATAGTTCTGCTAGGCTCTGGTCTCAAAACACCCTGCAGCAGAATAAATTGTAGGTTGAAGGTTTTGTGGCTGGGTTAGTGTCTCAATCCTTTCACTTGAGGCCTTGCCTGATTAAAAAAGATGGTCAGTTCAGGCCCCATGTCCCCATTACTAGAAGTCTTTGCTAGTGTTACTCTCATAGATGTCATGGAGTTTCCATTGCATTAGGTTCCCACCTCATCCCCCACATGCCCCCCAATTCCAGACATTTCTCCCAGAATTTTATCCTTCCCATCCCCCTACCTGATCTCTCCTGTCCCCAACCCTACCCACACCAATGGGTAGAAAACAATTCTACTTTTCCTTCCTAGGGAGATCCATGCATTTTCCTTTGAACTCTCTTTGTTACCTAGTCTCTGGGTCTGTGGATTGTGGCATGGTTATTCTTTACTTTACAGCGAATATCCAGTTTTAAGTGAGTACATGCCATGTGTGTCTTTCTGGGTCTGGGTTACCTCACTCAGGATGATTTTTTTTCCTAAAAAATATTTAGAGCCTCATGGTGCTTGTTTGCAGGTATTGAATATCCACACACCCTTTGTCTCACCTCACATCTCTTCCATCTCTTGCTTCTGGTTTAAGATTTTTCTACAGAATTAGAAGCTTACTATCAAGGTACAGTGGAAGCTTGGGACCAAGATTAGAAACAATCAGAGGAAATATATAAAGCTTTTCTATTCAAGACTTTTGGAAAATCTTTTCGTTTATCTAAGTATTTGATGTGTCTCAGCAAAATGTTATGGCATTGTTCATATAGATGCAGTGACATTTTTGTTCAAGTGACTTTTGAATTTACATATTATTTTCCTTAAAAAGGAAATTTTCAACCAGTGTGGTCTCTCAGCAGTCATTTATGGTACAATAGACCTTATCAAATAATAATTGTTCATAATGGGGAAGCGCAGCACATAAATTGAGAGAGGGTGTATGTGTGAGAGAGAAAGAGTTCATTTGTGGACTTGATCATCTTACAAATAAATGAAACAAAGAAAAACAATTACCACTGTTTCCCCTTCAGCAACAATTTATCAGTTATGCTTGTCTAAATATAGAAATATAACTTGTGAGATTTCTATTTATTTATTGACCTGTTTTAACAACTTGGGCCACAGAATCAATACATCACTTTTATTTTCCACTTACTTGTTTGGGCGTTCCATGCATCAGTATGTGATGTAATTTATTTTATAAATATGCATAGGCATAGATATGGATATAGGTGATAGAGATACAGATATATATGTGGCTTATTTTTTGAGGATTTCATACATGTATGCAATGTAATAGGGTCATGTCTGGTCTGTTTTCCCTCCCCAACCCCACCCCTGTACCCAAACATACAATTCTCTCCCATTTTATTTATAAACTAGTGCATCCAATCAATGTTGTTCATATGTGCCTGTGTGTAGGGCTATCCATAGGAGCCTGGGAAATCAATCAGTGCCCACAACCCCAGCTGTAATTAATTGCCCAAAACTCCTTAGGTGAGGGTGGGGCCTCATGAATCTCTCCTCATCCCTACTGGAATTTTGGCTTAATCTTCTACAGGTAACCACAGCTGCTGTGAATTCCAAGTACAGACAGCCGTGCTCTGTCCTTCTTCTTGTAATTCCTTCCACTTCTGCTTTTGTCTTATTCCCTGAGCCTTGGGAGAGAGGAGTCAAACTGATAGAGATGTCTCATTTAGGGCTGAGCACCCAGAGTCACCCATTTTCATCACTTTGATTGGTTACAGGTCTCTGCAGTAACCATCACTATTGCAAAAAGAAGCTTTGCTGACCAATGTAAGCAGCCTAGATTTGTGAATATAAACATATATGAAACATATATATTAAGAAGACAGTTTGACAATATGACCATTTAGCAAAACAAAACCAAGGAACAAAAGTTGTAGGAGGTTCCCCCAATTAGAGCCTAAGACCTTCTAAGCCATGGGCTTTTGAAAAGGTTTACATGACCAGACCAGACATAGCCCTGGGGAGCGGGTCTCAAATTTGATCAGAAAGTAGCTTATTGCTCCTTAACAAGCATGCCACTATTGTGTCATTAAACACATTTTGTCTGGTAGGTCATTCTTGTAGCTCACAGGGTCCAGTACTGGGTAGGAGCACTGATGTAGTTTTTCTCCATGAAAGTGAGCCAGCAGGGAGAGTTTTCTGTTTAGTTCAAGCTTGATTTTTCCATGTCCTGCAACCCAAGTGTTTGATGTCTTCAGAAATAGAGTTTGACCATCCTACTGATTGTATTTAATTATTTCTGTGGTGTTTATGTCCACAACACTCTCGGTGGCTTATTCATTTGAAAATGAGATTTTTCTGCTTCCAAACATTGTGCAGTAGGTGAATTAGGGAGCAGTTACTGGTCCTTCAGTGCAGCTGCTCTCTGGGCTTTGTCTGTGTTTCGGGGAGAGACCTTCCTTATGGAGGTATGCCTGGATTTTGAGCACAGCACTGAGCGTGAGCTCTGGTCATCTGTCCTCCAGTGCTAGTGCTCGGCCTTTGTATGATGAACTTCCCACTGGCTTCCCTGGGTAGTTTCGTTTCTCTGGCTCAGTGGTTTTGGTAACTCCTGCCCATAAAATTATTTTCATTGCTACTTTATAACTAATTTTGCTACTGTTATGAATCATAATGTAAATATCTATGCGTTCCGATGTTCTTAGGCAAGCCTGTGAAAAGGTTGCTTGACACCAAATGGGTCACGATCCACAGGTTGAGAACCAAAAATCTAGCTCTTGTTCATATTACTGATGCATTTAATTTTTCTAAGTGATTTAAACACACACACACACACACACACACACACAGAGAGAGAGAGAGAGAGAGCTCTATGATTACAGTTGTATGTAATCATGCCTGGCATACTTCATTGTTTATTTGGTCCAACAGATGCAGAGATTCCTAGATTTCCCCCTTGAGTCAATCCAGAGCCTCTGCTTTAAATCTACGAGTTCCTAGCGGTGTGAAAGTAGAGTCGATGTTTCTCCTGGGGACCAGCTCATGCACCTCACTACTCTGAAGAGAACCCAAGAGTGTTGGAGTAGCATGTCTTCCAGATCCATCCTATGCTGTCAGTTGGGGCCATATACCTTAACTTCATTAGAATGATATCCTAGAGTCAGTAAATCAGAAAATCTGTCATCTATCAATCATCTACCTCCCATCTGTCTGTCTGTCTGTCTATCTATCTCTCTGTCTATCTACCTATCATCTGTATTATCTATCCAAGAATTCTAATCAGAATAAGAAGTTTATGTCTTTTGGACATAAATTTCACAGAGTCCATGAATGTTGTTCTATATAAGCTACAGATTCACTTAAAGAATTTAACACATTCATTCCAAGCACTAGTGTTTTGCATTTGATTGACAGATGCTCTGTGATCATAGCCCAATTGTGCCCAAGGACACTCCTTACTTTGTGCTTTCATGGAGTAAAATTATTTCTTTTCCCCCATTGCCTCATGCTGTAAGAAGCTGGGCCACTGTGGTCCTTTTACCCTAGTCTCTGACTCCAGGCAGCTGTTCTTTTTTTTTTTTTTTGATGCCCACTCTTTCTTTCTTTCTTTCTTTCTTCCTTCCTTTCTCTCTCTCTCTCTCTCTCTCTCTCTCTCTTTCTCTTTCTTTATTAAAGATTTCTGTCTCTCCTCCACCACCGCCTCCCATATCCCTCCCCCTCCCCCAATCAACTCCCCCTCTCTCATCAGCTTCTCTCATCAGCCCTAAGAGCAGACCAGGTTCCCTGCCCTGTGGGGAGTCCAAGGACCTCCCACCTCCTTCCAGGTCTAGTAAGGTGAACATCCAAACAGCCTAGGCTCCCACAAAGCCAGTACATGCAGTAGGAACAAAACCCAGTGTCATTGTTCTTGACTTCTCAGCAGTCCTCATTGTCCGCTATGTTCAGCGAGTCCGGTTTTATCTCATGCTTTTCAGACCCAGTCCAGCTGGCGTTGGTGAGTTCCTGAAAGAACATCCCCATTGTCTCAGTGTGTGGGTGCACCCCTCGCAGTCCTGAGTTCCTTGCTCCTGCTCTCTCTCCTTCTGCTCCTGATTTGGACCTTGGGGTTGTAGTCCGGTGCTCCAATGTGGGACTCTGTCTCTGTCTCCTTTCATCGTCCAGGCCGCTGTTCTGTCTTTAAAAACAAAACAAGACAAAAGAAACTCAAAAACTATCGGGAAGCTGAGGCCGCTGAGCTCTGCACCTCACTCACCCTTCCCATCTGTGGCGGTCGTCATTTAGGCTGACCTCAGTGGCCTGACCTACAACCTATGCAATGTCTCATTTTGTGGTTCTCTTGTAAGAGCCTTGCCCTTGACTCCATCCTAGTCACCTCTGTGGATTAAAGCATAATCCATGCTGTCCTCACCCTCACTCTAACCTCCTCCCCTGCAGGTCCCTATTGAAACTATGCAGATGTCCCGGCTGTCTTAGTTAGGGTTTCTATTGCTGTGATGAAACACCATGACCACAAAGCAAGTTGGGGAGGAAAGGGTTTGTCTTACACTTCCACGCTGCTGTTCATCGCTGAAGGAAGTCAGGATAGGAACTCAAACAGAACGGGATTCTGGAGAAAGGGGATGATGCAGAGGCCATGAAGGGGTGCTGCTTACTAACTTGCTCAGTCTGCTTTCTTATAGAACCCAGTACCCACCAGCCCAGGATGGTGGCACCCACAAGGGGCTGGACCATTCATCAATCAGTCAAAAAGAAAATGCCTTACAGCCTGATCTTATAGAGGCATCTTATCAATTAAATACCACCTTTCAGATACCTCTGGTTTGTGTGTCTAGTTTAAGTAAGCTAGGCAGCCCACCAGCCCTCAGTGTTTGCTCAGGTGCTTTGCAACTCTCTGCCTCCTCTTGTAGACCTCTGAGCCAATCTTCTCTGTCAGGGCCCATTCAGCAGAAAGAAATCACACAGGCTATTTATTTTTCTTTCATTTATTCTTCTCTCATAAAATACATCCTGACAGCAGTCTCCCCTCCCTCCATTCCTCACAGCCTCCCTCCACACCCATCTATACTCCTCCCGAATCCACTACTTCTCTGTTTCCCTTCAGAAAAATAGCAGGCCACCCAGAGATATCCACGGAACATGGCATAATAAGATACAATAAGACTAGACACAAACTCTCATATCAAGGTTGGACAAGACAACCCAGTAGGAGGGAAAGGGTCCCAAGGCAGGCAAATGAGTCAGAGATAGCCCCATTCCCACTGTTAGGAGTCCCACAAAACCCCAAGCTAAACAACTCAGCAAAACTGTAGAGGACCTAGTGCAGGCTCTGTGTTTGCCTCTTCTGTCACTGTGAGCCCCTACAGGCTGCACACAGGTCGTGTGAATGGAGAGAACTTATTCCTAAGTAGAGTTAACAGGTACTGAGGCAGGGAAAGGCACAAATACCTTCACCTATCCCAAAGCAAACTGCTGGGGAGGAAGGGAGGAAAGAAGGGAGCAGAATTCTTGCAACATGGAAGTGGGAAGTAGGAGTTCCAAGGCCTGAGGCTCCAGGTCTTCATGGTGGAGCCCTGCTTGGCTGCCACCGGTGTCCTTGGGAAGGTACCTCCAGTTTGGCTGTGAGTTCTGAAAAGTTACAAACTGCGCTGAGGAGCCGCTTCAAGAAAGATATGTTGTTGCCAACGGGAGAGACCCAGTCGGGGCAGCAGTCTGGAGTCAATTGTAGAGGAAGCTGCATGTTCCTGCCTCCAGCCTTGCAGTTTACCCACCAGGCCTCCCTATTGACAGTGTCTGGTGGGATCAGTGTCTGAATGAGAGTACAGCTGGAACTGGAGAAATGTCATTTGAAGAGTTTCGGCACAGGTTCCATCTAGGACAGAAGTGCTGAGAAAAGAGAGTGGTAATTGCAGCAGCACTGCCCCCATTAACTTCGTCTATCCACAACCCCCCACTTCCTGATCCCCGGGTCAGCCTCCCATTGGTGTTCCTTCCAGTTCAGTGTCAACTATCCCAGCATTTTGGATGCTGTGATGTGTACCGCATCATTTTCCTCTCACAGGCCGACTGGCCCCACTGGTGACCAGCCTGGCAGGAGTTTCCACTGCAGGGTCTGTTCCATGTTCTCCATTCTCCGCTAACTTCCACCTCCTTTTCCCTCTTCCATTTTGTGTTTCAAAGATAAAAGCTTCCTCCCGACTTACTGATGTAAAAACCAGCATCTGTACCATCTTCTCACGTGCCACTGGGAGAGAGATGGGGTGCCTCTGGCCTGAGGTCAGCCCCCCGAACCTGTACTCCAGACAACAGCTCCTTCTCTTCTGACGTATTCACCCGTACCTACTCAGTCCAGAGTTTGCTTTCTCTGCATTCTGCTCTCCACTTTACCAGATACTTACAGGGTTTTTTTTTTGTTTGTTTGTTTTGTTTTCTTGTTTGTTTTTGTTTTGTTTTTTGAGACAGGGTTTCTCTGTGTTGCTTTGGAGCCTGTCCTGGAGCTAGCTCTCATAGACCAGGCTGGCCTTGAATTCACAGGGATCTGCCTGCCTCTGCCTACTGAGTGCTTGGATTAAAGGTGTGCGCCAAAGGCGTGCGCCACTACCACCCAGCTTTTTATAAATTTCAACTTTATTCACTACTTTTTGGGGAAAAGTGCACTTGAAAAATTGTCTATCTTATATTAGGGGATAATTTGGCAGTTTATTATAAAATGAAACAGACTTACCAGAGGACCCAGCAAACCTCCTCTTGTATGTTTACTTAAGATGAAAGAAAAGTGAGGTTTATAGGAAACCTGGAAGAAGATGTTTCCTGCTTGGGTTACAATCACCAAGAAACCTGAAGCAATAGAAACGCCTGTCATCATGAATGGGTAATAATGACATGTCGATTCAATGGGGAACTAAAAATCAATCAAAAGGAGTGAGTTTCTGAAACGCATAATAGCATAGAAGAATCTTAAATATATTGTGCTAAGTGGACAGAGATAAGGTGGCACAGCATGGGTTTCAATATATGTGACATTTTGGAAAAGGCAGTGTCTTTGGTTGACCTTAAACATTTTTTGTTTAAATTTAGTAGATAAGTTATTTTGTCTTTTGAAAGATTTATTTGTGTGCATTTGAAACATAAGGCTGATTTGTCCACATGTATGCCTGGGCACCATATTCATGCAGTGTCTGAAGAGGCTGGAAGATGGTGTCAGACCCCATAGAACTGGAATTACAGACAGTTATGAGCTTTCAACTGGGTGATGGGAATGGAACCCAGGTTCTCTGGAAGAGAACTCAGTGTTCGCTCCTAACCATGGAGCCTCCTCTCTGGTTCAGCTCTTCCACGTTAAAAAATCAAAACAACCTCACAGAAATAAACCCTGCGGGATCCCACCTTTACCCTCACATTATCCCCAGTTTGATTTTTTATGTTCAAAAGAAATTTTATGAATGACACTCATCTTGCTCCCACTTTCTCTGCTCCCTCTCCTTCCATTCTCTCCATAAGCACCTTCGCCTTTGCTTGAGGGAGAACGGAGGCAGGCCGGAAGGAGAGGCAAGGAAAGGCTTCTCTGTAGAAAGCCAACCGAGTGATAATGGAAGCCCCTTCACTTTGCTACCGACAACCATGAACTTGAACTCTGCTCTTTCCCTCTGTCTAAGATTGCATGTGCTATTTGCATGATTTGAGTTTCACCATCCTCCTCCACGAGGACTGGCTCTAACTGCAGATTGTTGTGATTAGTAAGTTAATGCTTTTGGGTGAACCTTGCACACGTACCTGCTCAGATGCACCATGCCTATTTAAGTGAAGTCTTCAAAAAAAAAGCCTGGGTTCTCCAGTGGGAACGACTGTTGTCCTCCCTAATCGGAAGGGTCCACATGTCCACATGTCCACATGCATCCTTCTTCCTCAGCTTTTGTCTGTCTGTCTCCGTCTTTCTCTCTACACACACATATATACACACATATCTATCTATCTATCTATCTATCTATCTATCTATCTATCTATCTTTATCCATCCATCATCTATATTTCCATCTATCATTTGGGTGTAGATGTTGATATACAGAACTAGTTCAGAAGGTCAGAAGCTTTAAAATTCTCAGGAGCACAAAAATCTTGGAAACGTTGTTTTAAAGTTTACAGAAATTCCTTTTTTTTTTTTTTCGAGACAGGGTTTCTCCGTAGCTTTTGGTTCCTGTCCTGGAACTAGCTCTTGTAGACCAGGCTGGCCTCGAACTCACAGAGATCCGCCTGCCTCTGCCTCCCGAGTGCTGGGATTAAAGGCGTGTGCCACCACTGCCCGGCCAGAAATTCCTTTTTAAAATCATCTCTGTGAACCATCCAGACTAAGACTGTTGGCCATCCAGGCCATGCAGAGACACTGCTTATAGGGGTGTGGCCTGGGGTTCAGTGTCCTGCACTGATTAGTGCCTTTAGTTCTGCTGGCTCCAGTATCAAGCACTCTGCTTCCACGTATAGTCCCCAGCAGTTCTGATGTCAGCTCTTCGTTCTCATGTTACCTTATATCTCTCTTAGTAGCACATCCCAAGAACTGCCATCTCACTTGCCGTGGAGGTTGGAGCCCTGCCTTCCTGTCCAGCCAGTGCAAATGCAAAACTGTCTTTACACCTGCTCTACACTGAGACCAAAGGTGGCAGTATTCTTCCAATCATGTGATAGGCTCCAGAGAACAGTTTTTGAGAAGTAACTCTGGAATATCTTGCGAGGAAAAATTAGTGCATGCCCGCACATGCAGAGAAATTCCATGCCTCACCTGTTTGGCTTATTTGTAGTACTTCAGTACAAAGACCTTTTCTACCACACAGTTCCAGATGCTGAAAAACAAGACAACAACGAATTGCAACAGCTCGGGCTCTAACAAGTGCCTTCTAAATGCAACCCCCCAGAATTATGGGCTTCTGTCATGGAACTTTGGCTGTAATACTTTCTTTGTCCTCCCTAGACTGGGTTCGCATTCTGGATATGTGGCAAGCTCTGTATATCTGCACTGATTGATTGGTGTTGAATAGAGCAGCAACAGCATCACTAATTATCCTCAGGACGAAATGCAGTTGAGGAGTCATTAGGGCTCTCTAAATTTGGAAAGCGTCCACGGCCAAACAAAGGGACTCTCTTGCCACCCAGCCTGGAGGAGAATGCACAGTCAGGTCTCTGGGGTCCTCTTCCACTCGACTGGGGCTCATTTGTGTTCTAGAACTCCTCTAAAAGCAGGGCATACCCCTAATTGCACCCAGTGACGAGGATGAAGCAGAATCCGCCAAAATGCCAAGATTTCATTTTTATCTTTTCTTTAATAAGAATTTGGTCAGCTTTTCTTTCATGCAGAGCACAAGGACAGTAAATCCTACATAGATAGAGATGGATGTCATTGCAAGGCAGATTCAATGTGATTTAAGGGACCCAGATATTCCCTCCACTAGCCTCGCTGATGCCTAACATTTTGGTATTGATTATAGGTACCTTTATGGTGAAATTGGGGAGTTGTAAGCTAATTTTTAAAAACTAAATGTGAGGAAAAATGCTTGGAACTGATACACTAACTCAGATCATGCAGACAAAACCTTCAACTCAGTGGCGGCTGCGAGAACAGCGCTCAGTAAGTGGGAGCTATTATTTCTATTACTAATAATTGCTTGAGCATTCACTACGCAAATCTTTGTTGAACATCCAGTTAGTGTCAGGATATTGTGCTAGATGTTAGGAAGATAGAGATGAATTGCCATAATTCTTGCTTTCAAAAAGCTCAGGTGATCAGGGCAATCAAACACTTAGGTAAGTAATTAGAATTCTACATATTAAGTGCTGTGTATAATAGAAGTATTGAGCCCTGAGAGTGGAGGAACACACAGCTTGGGAAATCCAGGGCACTGCACAGAGCAGTCCAGAGAACACAGAATTATGCCAAGTGAAAGGAGGAAGGGCTTAGGGAATTCTGGGAAGCAGAGAGGGCTTGGATGGCCACATAACCGTAATGACAGAATAACAGGAGACAGTGTCCAGGCTACGGTGTCAGAGCATAAATGTCATGGAGAATTAGGGGGAAACACAGATGGAATAGTATTCTGAAGGAATGGCAGTCTTGTCTAGGTGAAAAGGTTTAAGATATAGGACATACAAGACCAGAGATGAGGGAATAGCTCCACAGTAAAACACTTAGCTTGCAAGCATCAGGATCAGTGTTGGATCCACTGCACCCACAAAAAAATGCTAAGTGGCCTCCCCATGCAACAGAATGTGGAGGCAGAACTTCTCAGGATCAAAATGTCTAGCTAGGTTAACCAAGTCAGTAATGTCTGGGTTGAAGTGAGAGACACTCTCAATCTATAAGGTCAAGAGAGATGAAAATGTCCAATCTCAACCCCCAGTCTCTGTATGTTCACACACTCACAGGCACCTACACATATGTGCTCATACATATGCAAATATACGCATGCAAATCATGCATACCACACATACACAAGCAGAGAGAGAGAGAGAGAGAGAGAGAGAGAGAGAGAGAGAGAGAGAGAGAAAAAGACAAGGTCAGGAACATGTTTCTAAACAGGAATACAATACAATACAATTTAGTATTTCACATACATCCACTAAGAGTAAAGGTCAGGGATTGGTCTGCTTTGACCCATAGGTCAAATCTAGTCTGTCCAGGTTATCTGAAACATTTGCAATGCTCTCTGAAGCTTGCTGTCCTGGTTATAGGATATGCATGAGTGCGGAGAGGAGGCAGACGGTCACATTGAGATGCAAGGGCAGCGGAGATGTGCTGAGCCTTCTCGAGTGCAGGTCATATCAACCATCTCTCCAAACTGTGGAGCTCAAAAACCACTTAAATTATTTTATTCAAATGTTAAGGCAAACATTGGAGATTATCCTGCTAAACCCCCTGTGTTATTCTGTTCTCATACAACTCTAAAATCATAGCAAAGTTAAAAACTAAATACTACAAAAATTATAATACCAAGGCTAGTCAGGGTCACTCACACTTATCTTTCTAGCAACAGAAACCTGAAATGGGATTACAAGTTTGAGAACAATCTGAGATACCTTGTTTCAAAAAGTTTATAAGACCATTTCATCTCACATTAGCATGGCGACTTAAATGTGGCAAAGAATGTCTTTCTGGTACTCTGGATGCTGAGAAGGGGGTTGTCAGCTTAAGGCAAGCTTGGGCACTAGTGACACCATGTTTCAAGATAAAAGAAAATCAAAAAAGAGGGCTTAGAATGTATCTTACTCTAGAGTGCTTGCTACACTAGGCTCAATTACCAGTACAGCAAAACCAAAACTGAGTAAGTGTGTGTCTACTGTAACAAGATTGCTGCTGCTAGGGCCAATGCCTGTCTCAGAGTCCTCTTCAGTGTAAATCTAGCTACTGCTGCCTTTTGGGGAGGGGCTTAACTCCCCAAGACTGCCTTTAAATAAATATTTGTTTTGAAATTTTTATTTATGTGTGTGTTCACGGACTTGTAAGAGTTTGTGTATTCAGGTACCCGCAGAGGAAATATGGTGCAAGATTTTCCAGGGCCAGAACAGGAGGCAGTTGTGGGTGCTGAGATCTAACAGCAGGTCTTCCGTAAGAACAACCAATGTTCTTTAACCTCAGAGTCTTCTCTCCAGCTACACCCAAAACTTTCTGGAGCACAATGCTATGCAACCTCCACTCCCTTAGAGCTGTGGCCAATATCATTTTCTGTGAAGAGCCAGGGAGCATTTTAGGGCTCTGTGACCACAGCTTGTCAACTATAAATGTGGCCAGAATGCACCCACAAACTAGTGGGGCAAAGCTACATCTCAGTAAAAGTGTATTGGTGAAAACAACCAAAGGCCAGAATCACCTTGAAGGTTATTTGCAAACGTTTGTTGTAGGTCACGGACTTCTGTACTAGGGTGATGGACAACGCACCAGATCTTCGGGTGACTATAGACGTTTACTCAATCAGCCAGGACCTTTGGAGAAGGAGGACTCAACTCCTAAAGTTTGCTTATTAAATTTATTTACCAAAGAGGCAATGGGCTGGGATTGCTCCACAGACTATAGCTTACTGACAGTGAGCTAGCCTCTTCACCAAGCACCTGGACCCGGAGCAGCTCACAGCAAGAGTGTCTGTGTCACCAGCTGCCCTTGCACTAAAGTGTGCCTTCTACTCACAGGTTCTTCAACTTTATGCAGCTCAGAGAGGCCCACAGCTCACACAGGTCTTGATGGGATGTCAGCAAGCCTGGGTAGCTACAGATTTTGTACATTAACCCCAGGGACAAATGCACACTAGCAAGACCTCAGCATCATTAGTATGGCGGTTCTTAAAGCCCACAGCATCATGAGCAAGGAGACTGGAGGATCATCTTTTCAAATTGGCACCTGCCTTTGTACCCATTTGGCAAAGACTTTGGAAATGTAGATTTGCTTCCCTTTGTGAAGCCATTCTAGACATAGACTCACACTCCACTCTTCTGCTATAGCCACACACACACCAGAGAGGTATTTTATTACCATTACACCTGCTAAGTACTTTTATGACGCTGTAATTAAATACATAGCAGAAACAACTTGAGGGGTGGATCCTGGAATCACTTGGCCCCAGGTGTTAGGATGAATATATCAATGCAGATGGAGAATGTGGCCCAAGAGATTCTTCACCTCCTATAAGACAGGAAATAGAGAGTGGACATAAGAGATCAGGTTAAAATTTGACTCTACAAGGACACGCCCTCAGTGGTCTACTTTCAACAACTATACCCCACTCTCCACAGTTCTGCCAGCTCCTGATAATCCTATGAAAAATTTTAGTATCGAGTTCTGTCTGTCTGTCTGTCTGTCTGTCTGTCTGTCTGTCTCTGTGTGTGTGTGTATGTGTGTGTGTTTGTGTATGTGTTTTGTTGCATATGTTCCATGATGTGTATGTGGAGGTCACAGAATCACTCATAGAAATCTGTTGTCTCCTATCATATGGGGTCAGGGAATTAACTCAGGTTGCCAGGCTTGGCAGCAGGTACCGTTACTTCCTGAGCCATCACACCAACCCTATCTAAGCAAATTTTGAATCTGTCAGTGGATTAATCCATTTACTAGGTCAAAGCCTTCATCATCTAATCATTTCTGGAAGTGTCCTCAGACACACGAAAGAATGAGTTTCATTAATCTGGCTGCTTCTCAATATGGTCAGGTTGACAATAGTCGCCACTACAAGGTCTGAATTGCACAGTAAGAAAATATTTTGAAAAGGTGGGTCAGAAAATAAGCTGTATAAGTAGCAGATTTGATCAGACTGTGTGTGTGTGTGTGTGTGTGTGTGTGTGTGTAAAAGAAGAGGGAGAAAGACATACACAGAAAGAAGGGGGACAGAGAGAATGAGAAAAAGAGAGGTGGGGAGAGAGAGAGAAAGAGAGAGACAGAGAAAGAGAGATCTGTAACTTTTCATCCTAGTAAAAGGATGGGTGGTTACTTTCCAGCTAGACAAGAAATTTTCCAGCCAGGTTTTGAGTACATCTCCCTGCATATTCTTGGACAAATTGCCTTCCATTACCTAAAGTTCTGTTTACATATGATATGCTCTATTCTCTGTGTGAAGCACTGGTAAACTAGAAACAGAGACAAACATACGGCACTGAAGTGTGTACCATCCAAGACTAACTTTAAGTGCTTACTGTATGCCAAACACTATGCTAAGTGTTCTGCATAGGACTTCTCTGGAAACACTGATGAGAATCCTAGCCAGTTATTGTCGCCTTCATTTACTCCACAGATAAGAACACTAATATTCATAGATATCATTTGCAGTGATCCACAGCTGTCACGTGGCAGTCTCTAAATGTCAATAGTGACCATTATGTAAGATGAAGGAAGGTACCAGCCAACAGTCCCATGATGCCTTCGACGCTGTACTTTGGTAAGGACTTGGAGGGGGTTTCGAGAGCATGGGGTGCTGAGTAGAGTGTGTGGGTTTTATGCAGACTGTTAGAGAGCAAATGGTTTGAAGCCAAGAGCCTATTAGTGGGCAACAAACAAGGCACCCAGTTTCTGAACTCAGTAGCGCGCCTTGCGGAAGATCCCATTTAGATTAATCTGGATTATTTGGAAGGAAATGGAAGCTGCAGTCAGCTAGCCTTCCCTTCTAGAGATTCCTATGCTCACATGCATACCTGTCTCAGATCATCTCCACAGAGCTTTCCCACAGTCTTGCTTAAGCTGCAGACCACACCTTTCTCTGGAGGGTGGGGCTGCTTTGCCTGCCATTCCTTTTCTTCTGCTGTGTGATAGCTTTCCCCTGTAAAGCCACGGTGCTGTATACTTGTGTTGATTGTTCATTTTTTTTTATCGCTTGTCATCCCCCTTTAGGATGTAAAGTCAACAGCTCGAGGGATGCGCATCACTTTTGTTAACGGATACACCCCAAATTTCAATGAAAAATGCTTCGCTCACAGTATTTCTGAATAAGAATGTGTTGGATGGATGGACGGATGACTATTGGTAAACCATCTGTGGGTTGATTGATTTCAGTGGTCCATGCTGAAGCTATCCATTTGGGTTGGGGGAGGTCGAGAGCAGGCTCCTGACTGTCTAGATGTCAGGTTGAGGTCTCCCTGGATTATGGATACAATGTTTAATATGCTTTCATATTCTCTTTTCCACACTCATCTTCATTCTAGTCCTCAGCTCTCCTGACATAGGCAGTTAAAGAAGAGGATTTAGCGCATACAGCAAATATTCCCCATATCTCAATGGCAGGCAGAACGAGCTCTCTGATCTGAGTTGGAAATATTCCTTAAAAAATTCATGGGAGTGTCTTTGAGTTTGAATTAACATAATTATAAAATTTACAGGCAGCCAGTGTGCTTTTTATAAGGCTTCTATAACAGATGCGTCAAATGTCTAGTTTTGAAAGGACTTCATAATTCAGTCATGTTTTCCTCTGGATTAAATATTGCAGGCTGAGACGTGGGGGGCAAGAACAACACATTTTTTGACATGTCTTTGGAGTGCAGGATAGATGCCACCTGTAACACAGGCTCCCTGTTTTTCTTTTTTTCCCAGTTCTATACCCAGCCTCAACTTGTTCCTTGACCTTGCTATCACCCCTCGTTCCACTCTTGGTTGTTATAGCATTTCATTTTCATTTCATTTTCCCTTCTTCTATTTCTTTGGATAGAGGAATATCAGATATTAAACTGATAAGAACAGACACTGCACTTGATCTCAGTTTGGGTTGTATTTTACCTCAAAATCATATATGCCAAATAGAAACTCGTGTGCGGAGGCCATGTCTTTCACACAGCTATTTATCCCCAACACCTCCTCTAACCCTGAGAGTGGTAAACACTCTGCAAATGTATCCCTAGTATTTTTATATATTTTTAATTCTCCTCTGTAAGAGCCTTGTCTCCTTTCCCTTCTTCAGTTTTTCCCATTCTATGTCTCTTCCATTTCATTTTCCCTTCTTCTATTTCTTTGGATAGAGAAATATCAGATATTAAACTGATAAGAACAGACACTGCACTTGATCTTTGCTCAAAAGCAGGGACACCCTTCTTTCTTTGGAAAAAACAACTCTCGGAACTACTTGTCAACACAGCAAACAGATTTATTTTTTGATATTATTGTTTGAGAGACAGACTTACTGCATAGCCCAGGCAGGTCTGGAACTTGTCTGTGGTGTATGTATATGAGAATATTCATGCATGTGGTGTATGCATGTTTGTGGAGGTCAGAGGTCAACATTGGAGTGAGTCCACAATGATCTTCTCCTATCATTCTCCAGGATTTTCAGGCCCAGGGTTCTCATCTAAGTTAGACCTCCCTGATTGGGCTAGGCTGGCTGGCCAATGAGCATCGGGGATTCTCTTGTCTTCATTTCTCCAGGACAAGAATTGCAGATGCCCCTGCACTTAAACCTTCTTGTTACCTGAGTTCTCAGGATCTGCATTAGGTCCTTCTCTATTGCTATGATAAAACACCACAACTCAAGACAACCTACTGAGCCATCTCCTCAGCCCAATCTTTTATGATTTCTTAGCCATCAATTCTTTCTTTCTTAATTTATTCTTGCTTTCATCATGTTCTTTCTTCATGCTTGTTTGCGCTGCCAGCCTCGTTTTCTACCTTCCTCATCCCTGACTCAGCTCTATTGAATGCGCGCTTTCCACAAGGGTCTGAGCTGTTTCAAGTTTGTGGTTTTCTAAACGCATAGTGTTCCCCACTGATATGCTCGTCCTCCTCCCGTGTAGCACATATTCGGTGAATACCGTGCCCTCTTGTCTAGCGAAGTACAGAATTCTTTGGGACTTGGCTTCACTGTACCTCATGCACATTTCTGCCTCCATCCTCTAAGGAGTTAACCTGGTTCTTAGTTCTGTAACTACCACTTGAGTTGACCTCGGTGATAGCACTTATGTTTCTCCTTCCCCGTGAAGTCTGAACCTCACACAACGGTGACTGACCCTTGTGTCTGTTTCTTCGGAGATTTCTATTTTGGGGGAAAAGGCCATAGGTAATTAGCCTGGGTTTTTCTAAAGTTTCATTCCTATGACAAAGAAAGAAAAATCTCTTGTATAAAAAGTAGAGTAAATAGAAAAATGGACAAGGAGATGAACAAACAAAATGAACTGGGCCACATTCAGTGTTATGTAATGCCAATGAAATAGTTTTCTTTTGAAACTAAAAGAAAGGGGGGATGAAACAAACTTAAATATAAGTTTAATGTAGACGAGGCAGCTGTTGAGGACACTTCCTTTGGATGGCCAAAGGTGCTAAGGTCTGAAAGCTTAAAAACACACAGTAAAACATACTCTCCAAAATCCTGGGTCTTTGGGGAGTTAACTAGAGATACATGAGGTCATGAAGATGGAGTCCTCACAATTACAGAAAAGGCTTTGAAAGAGGAGAGGTACAAGTTAGCACACACGTTGCCTTGATATGGGGTACTGCCTCAGCACACGGTCTTCACACATGCTGAGCAGATGTGGTATCACGTTCTTGGACTTCCCAGCCTCCAGAATCATGTGCCAAATAAACGTCTTGTTTTTTAATAAGCTACCCAGCCTGTGTTGCTCAGGTAACTGATGATGCAGTTGTGAACCAGGAAGGGAAAGATTGGGTATCTGAGGAAGGGGATCAAGGATACACATGAGAGTCAACAAAGGACTTTCCGCAGTCTGGAGAAGTGAGAGAACGGAGTTCCCGAGCTAACCAGAAACAGATTCTCTGGGAAAATTATGATGAAGGAGTGGAAGGGAAAGTTACTCTATCTAGTGGAATTTCAGAAGTTCTCTAAATCCAGGGAAGGCCAATATCAGGTTTTAAAACCTCTCACTAACTTAAAACCAAGCTTTCACCTCATTTGATGGAAATAAAATGAAATAATGGGACTCTAAAAGCAGAAACTAGTTAAAGGACTTACCAAGATCTTATACATCTATCAAACCCAATGCCCAGATTATTCCAGTATTAAAATCTTCACTGTCTCTGCCTTCTGGTTAAAGTTCTACACTAATGGGGCATTCATGAGCAGATTACAGTGATGTCCTAACTCATAGCTGGGCTTCCTTCGGAAGTGGCAGGAAGAGGAATTTCCTCCTTTCTTTCCTTTCGTTGAAATGCCATAGAAAACAAGTGTTGTGGGATATTCATTTAAGATGAGTTATGTTTGTTTATGATGTGAAATATTTGTTTATTGATGCCAAAATGTGTTGCATTCTTTGATGTTGCATTTGTTTAACTCTGTAAATCTGTGTTACTGTGCCTGCCTAAAACACCTGATTGGTCTAGGAAAGAGCTGAACGGCCACTAGCTAGGCAGGAGAGAGAAACAGGTGGGGCTGACAAGCAGGGAGAATAAATAGGAGGAGAAATCCAGGCTAGAATGAATAAAAGAAGAAACAAGGAGCGAGAAAATGAAAAGGAGAGGAGGATGCCAGGGGCCAGCCACCCAGCCACACAACCAGCCACAGAGTAGGAAGGGGAGAAAGACATACCGGATAAAGAAAGGTAAACAGCCCAGAGGCAAAATGTAGAAGAAGAGAAACTGGTTAATTAACTGAAATTAGGAAAGCTGGCTAGAAACAAGCCCAACTAAGGCTGCGGATCCATAAATGAGAATAAGTCTCCGTGTGCTTACTTTGGAGTTGGGTGGTGGGCCCCCAAGAGTAAAAAGAAACCAACTACAAACAAGCACAGATAACAAGGAGGCACCTAGAAAGAGAAAGGGTGGCACACCATATACATTGCCGAGGTTGTTAGGTAAGGCCAATGGAGATGACATTCTTTGGGGTGAGAGACGAGAAAAAGAGGGAGTGAAATAATCTTTAATTTGATGTAGGTAAGAAAAGATTTGGGAAAACTCACATTGGTTGGGATTGGTGCTCAAAAATACGATTTTGAAGGCGTTCAGCAGGACTGTAAAAGGCACAGAAGAAAGATTTGTAAACATCTGGGGCTGCAGGACACATCTGCAGGCATAGTTCCTCTTGTAAATATCTGGGTCTGCAGGACACATCTGCAGGCATAGTTCCTCTTGCTTGTAGCAGATTTCTGTGCTGGGTCAGAAGAATACAAATTACATTCTTCTCAAACAGTTCTCATCTTTCTAATGCTGAGACCCCTTTAATATAGTTCCTCATGTTATGATGAACCCCAACCATAAAATTATTTTCATTACTATGTCATAACTTTAATTTAGCTACTGTTATGAATTGCAACGTAAATATCCGATATGTGATTTCCCTCCCCCCCCCCCCAAAGGGGTCATGACCCACAGGCTGAGAAACACCGTTCTAAAACAAGAGAAGGGAATTGAAATACTTGGTCTCACATGCTTCCTGTGATAGAGAAAATGAACACGAGCTGGTGTAGGAGGAGATGTTGAGAGCACAGCCAATTGAGAGGATTTTCCCAAGGGTCTTTTGTGTGATGGTCTGGGAGTATGAGACACTCAATATGCTGTGAGGATCTAAGATGTGGCCAGGACCTTGAGCGATGCAGAGATTATGGTCCCATCCAGTGAGACCAAGAAATCATATCTAAAACACATGGTCTTCAGGATAACAGAGGGAGAAAAAATGAGAAGAGAGAAGTGGAGAGTCAAGCTTCAGCAACAAGATGCCAGTAAAAAAGGTACTAAAGATAAAACCAACCTGAGCAGTGCAAGAGTGTGTGTGTGTGTGTGTGTGTGTGTCGGCGGGGGGGGGGGGGGGGGGGACAACTTCACCTGCCTGAGATGGTGGAAGACTATTTCTTGAGCTGTGTGTTGTTTCTTGAACTTGGGCACTTTGAGCACCTCAGATCCAACTTAACAGAAGCCTAAGTTCCACTTTCTTCATTAAGACTGCCCACTGCTGTCTCCATCTCTTCATAGTCATTATTTGAAAAACTGATTCGTGTGTGTGTGTGTGTGTGTGTGTATGTGCACATGTGTGCACTCGTGTGTGTGTACAGTTTGTATGTATGTATGGGTGTGCAAGCTCCTATGTGGAGGTCCGAGATTGACTTCAAATGTCTACGTCACTCTCCATTTTATATTTGGAGACAGAGTCGCTCACTAAACCTAGATCTTACCAGTTCAACAAGACTGTCAGGCCAGAAGTCCCAGAGATCTCCTGGTGAGCGCTGGAATTGAGGCACGTGTGGCTGTGCTCAGCGTCTTGCATAGGTGCTGGGAATCCAAAGTCAGGTCCTCAAGCTTGCACAGGAGCCCTCCACTGATGGAGCCATTGCTCCAGACTGGAAAATTGATTCTTTTTTCCCTTTTATTGAAAACAGATCTTTTTCTCACACAATATATCCTCGTTACAGTTTCCTCTCACCCTACTCCTCCCAGCTCTTCCCCACTTTTCCTCCCAACAGATCCACCCTGTTTCTGTCTCTCATTAGAGAACACACAGGCCTCTATCGGATAATAATAAAATAAAATAAGATTAAAACAACCTAACATAACATATCAGAATTGCCAAAACCCAACAAACAGAAGGAAAAGAACCCACGAAAATGCACGTGAAACAAAGAGGATGCAGAGATCCACTCATTCCAACACTTAGGAATTCCATAAAAGTCCCAAACTGGAAGCCATATTATATCCACAAAGGACTCGTAAGACAAAATTAGAGGAAAAATATATAAATAAAATAAACAATTAAACAAATAAGCCCTAATTCAACCTTATGAGACAAGGAATCTCCAAAGGTGACACTGAGTTAATTTTCTCTTGTCCATGTACTGCTGAGCATAGGGCCCGCTCTTCAGAGTAGTTTGTTTCTCCAGGGAGATGCCCTTGGGAAAAACTTAATTGTCATTTGCATCCAGGTTAAGAATGGGGGCACATGTTCATTTTTCCTTTCAGCTTTAGGACTCGTTCTGGTGGAGGCCTGTGTGGGCCCTGTGCATGCTGTCTCAGTCTCTGTGAGTTCACACGTGCATTGGTCCTGTTGATTTAGAAGGCCTTGCTTCTTTGGTATTCCTCATCCTTCCTGGCTCCCATACTTTCCACTTCCTCTTTTGCAGGGTTCTCTGAACCATAAGGGGTGATTTGATGGAGACCTCCTGTTTCTATGACTGAGTGATCAAGGCCTCTCACTCTGCATAAAGTCTGGTGGTGGGTCTCTGTGTTTGCTCCTATCTTTTGCAGGAGGAAGCTTCTCTGATGATGAATGAGCAAATCTCTGATGGTGATCTGCTTCCCCGGCCTGAGTCAGGAAACTGATTCTTACATTAACCATCGTAGGGGCTAACATAGATGGATGATAGGAACCACCTGATAGTGAAGAGCGAGACAAGAAGTCAGAGGCAGGAGAGGGGCTAGTCTTCCACGAAAGCCATCTTACGAGAACGCACAGGGTCCCATGGGAACTGTATCAATTCCTTCCCAGAACAGCATCCCCAGTGACCTCCCACTAGGTTCTGTCTCTTACAGTTGCTTCTCTCTTAATATCGCCTCACTGAGAACTGAATGGTTCAATATATAAACCTTTTGAGGACACATTCGGTCCTGGTCTAAACCACAGCAGGCATCGTCAATCCATGCTTGCCATTGCTTCTTTCAGCCTCTGCACTTCCATTAACAACATCAACAGTTGAAAAAAATGTTAAATGTCTCCATATGAGTTACTGGGCTCTTGGCAAGTGGATGTTGATCTTTCTCCATCTAACAACTGTGGTGTTTCTACCTCACATGTGAGTGGGGCTCATGCCTCCAGTTTCACAACTGATTCATCTCCGAGTCACTTTGAAATAGTCTGAGGGCAAGGGTTGGAGGGTGTAGGGGACAAATCATTGGTGTAGCAACATATTTGCATGCGAACTGTTTCTAAACCATCCCGGGAGTCACAGATCCTTCGTTAGCATCTCTGTAGGCTGTCCACACACAATTTCATTTCTTTGTTACTGCTGGGTTCACGTCTCTCTAGAGGTTACATTTAGTAAAAGATGGCCTTGAACTTTGAACTTTGAGGGACCTGCCTCTTATATACACAAAGTCCCAACATAACCAAATTCCCTTTTTACCAAAGGAAAAGAACAGATCTTCAATTGATTTGTTGCTACTGAAGACTAACACAGAGCAGTGTTTATATTGGATTTTAGATTAAATGATTTTATTAAAGCCTTTTTTATCATGTCAGACACTGAGCTGTGCTGCAGACACTCCGGCACAGCCTCCCGAGTGGAGGACTGCACAGGCAAGCTATTTCCTTTCTGCTCCTGACCGTTCCATGGGCACCACTTGCATCTGAGTCTGGCCAAGTGGATCTTCATCCATGTTGGATGTTCAGAAGTCAGGAAGGAAATTTCTTTTCCAGTTAATATGTGTGTATGGGAAGTCTCCCCAGTACAGTCGCTTGGGATGCTGGTTCGTATGTTCAAGGATGAAATGGCAATGTTAGCGGAGAGTGTTCTGATGGAGGAGGGCTCCATGGAGAGAGGGTGGGAGAGAGACATAAGGAACACAACCAAGGTGCATCTGGCCTTTTGCAGTAAAAATCATTTCTTTTCTCACTGACTTTCCACTGTGGTACGGATTCATCTTCCAGATAGTAGCTCCGCTGCAGTGACAGAGCCCAGGAGAAATGGGTGTGCAAACAGTGGACAACCTGGCAGGGCACCGACAGCATCCACTCTACCAGGAAGGGGAGAGATGACTGAGGACACAGGGAGGTGCTCGGAATTAGCCATGTGTACGATAAGTCCAGCGATACACTTAGGTCAAGAGAGAAACTCATGGGGGAAGCAGGGTGTGTGGGGAAGCAGGCAAAGAGAAGAACGCAGGCAAAGTCTCATGGGTGGAATAGTGGATGATGGTCTCCTTTCCTTTATTCAGGCCTTTCTGGCCTGATCCCAGGATTGAAAGGAGAGGTGTGGTAATGTTATAATGAAGCAAAAGGAAAAGACAGCATGAAGAGTTTTGTGTTTTTTTTTAAGTTTTTTTTATTGTTTTTTTATTGAAGAAAAAAAAAATTTCTGCCTCCTCCCAGTCTCCCATTTCCCTCCCCCTCCTTCCACTCCTCTCCCCCTCCCCCCACTCCTCTCCCCCTCTCTCTCCAGTCTGAAGAGCAGTCAGGGTTCCCTGCCCCGTGAAAAGTCCAACGTCCCCCCCCCCCTCCATCCTGGTCTAGGAAGGTGAACATCCAAACTAGCTAGGCTCCCACAAAGCCAGAACATGAAGCAGGATCAAGACCCAGTGCCATTGTCCTTGGCTTCTCATCAGCCCTCATTGTCCGCCATATTCAGAGAGTCCGGTTTTATCCCATGCTTTTTCAGTCACAGTCCAGCTGGCCTTGGTGAGCTCCCAATAGATCAGCCCCACTGTCTCCATGGGTGGGTGCACCCCTTGTGGTCCTGACTTCTTTGCTCATGTTCTCCCTCCTTCTGCTCCTCATTGGGACCTTGGGAGCTCAGTCCAGTGCTCCAGTGTGGGTCTCTGTCTCTATCTCCATCCATCACCAGATGAAGGTTCCGTGGTGATATGCAAGATATTCATCAGTATGGTTATAGGATCGGGTCGTTTCAGGTTCCCTATCCTCAGCTGCCCCAGGAACTAATTGGGGACATCGCCCTGGGCACCTGGGAGCCCCTCTTGGTCCAAGTCTCTTGCCAACCCTAAGATGGCTCCCTTAAGTAAGATATGTGCTTTCCTGCTCCCCTATCCAACCTTCCTTTATCCCAATCATCCCGTTTCCCCAAGTTCCCCCCATCCTCCCCTTCTCACTTTCTCTCCCCATCTCCCCTTATCCCCCTCCCACTCCACCCCCAAAATCCCAATTTTTTGCCCAGCAATCTTGTCTACTTCCCATAACCAGGAGGATAGCTATATGTTTTTCTTTGGGTTCACCTTCTTATTTGCTTCTTTAGGATATCATATTATAGACTCACTGACCTTTATTTGTGGCTAGAACAAGGTCCGGTTGATTTATGGAAGTAAGTATCATGAGTCTATTTTGGACTATGAAGCATGCTAACATCGCCTTCCATGTGTTCTAGCCTCTGTGTGGAAGGACATTTATCTAGTTTAGAGGGACGAGTGGCGGTCATATGGCCAGAAGCATTACTAAAACCCCTGAAGCTGTGTCCTTCTGAAGCATAGACATCACCTGTTCTCAACAATGCAGCAGGGTCTGCCCTCACTGGTGTGACTTCTGTGCACTCTAGACCCTCTGTTTATATCTCTAAGGTCAAGGAAGTGAAGGGGCCAGTCAGGTTTTCCCTGAGGTGGGCTGTGTTGGTAAGGTTTTTGTCAGTTCGACACAAGCTAGAGCAGTGTGGGAAGAGGGAAACTCTACTGAGAAACTCTTTGCATTGGATTGGCCTGTAGGCATGTCTATGATTTATGTGGGAGGGCCCAGCCCATTGTGTGTGGTTCCGCCTCTGGGCCCATGGCCCATGGTATGAGAAGCTGGCTGAGCAAAACCGTAAACAGTGTTCTCCCATGACTTCTGCTTCAGTCCTGGGGCTCAGTTTCCTTCCCCAGACTGCCCTTCATAACGGCCTGGGGCTGGGACCTGGAAGCCAAACAAACCCAAACCCGTTCCTCAAGCTGTTTTCGGTCCTGGTAATCAGCACAGCGACAGGGTGCCAGCTAGGATGGGGATGGGTGTGTAACAAACCAGGGTTGTATTAATCCTGGTTCTCACTTTCCAGTGTTCCGTCCCTCATATGAGGAGAGCATAGAGAGAAGCTTGCAGGTGGCTGCCTGGACACGGACACTAAGTGCCTCAGTGACAGGCTCCCCTCCACCCCCACCCTTTATTCCATCCAGGTTCTGGCCTACAGGGCTGTGGTTTTCTGGAAGTACTGATCCTGTTTACTTTGTCATTTTTTAAAATTGATTTTTATTGAGCTCTACATTTTTCTCTGCTCCCCTCCCTGCCTCTCCCTACTTTGTCATTTTTTGAAACGCCCTCACAGACACCCAGAGGTATGTTTTGTTAGTCTGCTAGGAACTCCTTAATCCAATCCAGTGAATAGTCAAGATTAACCACCAAGCTGTACAAATAATTCAGCAACTAGGGGACTCATCAATACAAAAGTTAGCATGAATCTGATATCAAAAGAAACAAAACACCATCTATGGTGGTAAATGCCTATAATCCCTGAATTTTCAAGACTGAGACAGGAGGATGCTCACAAGTTCAAGACCAAGCTGGTTATAGTCCACATTCTAAGTTGTTCAGGGCTACGGGGTTACTGAGAAAGACTTGGTTTCACACACACACACACACGCACACACCAAACATGTACCTACTGAAATTTAAAGAACAGAGATTAATTAAGCCTTGTATATCCTCTGTGTCTTTGCATGAGGTTTTTTGACTAGAAATATTTACCTCAAGCAAAACAATGGCAGCAAGAAAAAAGCAAGTAGGTAGGAATAAGGCCTCAAATTTGATTGCAAAAGGCACTCAATAAATATTTATTGGGTAGTAAATAAATGTTTTATTGAGGCCTCACCTCTTACTAGCCATGATAAATATAAGTTGTAAATGAGGCTATGCAAAGAA
The DNA here is from genome assembly GCF_018167655.1 of Microtus oregoni. NCBI lineage: Eukaryota > Metazoa > Chordata > Mammalia > Rodentia > Cricetidae > Microtus > Microtus oregoni. Next base: position 20,953,415 of record NW_024543075.1, on the reverse strand, counting down.
AAAGTCCAGGATAATGACGACAGATGATATAGTAAGAGGAATTTAGGAGTACAAAAATTTTAAAACAAGACCAGAGAATTTCAGTTCAAGGTGAACTGAGGCCAGGTGCACTCCACCCTGCTTCTGAACATGAAAAGCCAGCCTGTGCCTTTAAAAGCACAGGCCAGTGACAGGGCTAGGAAACCAGAAAGGCAGGTCTCCTAGTCAGGGTTACGATTGCTGCAATGAAGCACCATGACCAAAGCACCTCATGGAGAGAAGGGTTTATTTGGCTTGCACTTCTATATCCCTGTCACCATCAAAGGAAATCAGGATAGTCTCTCAAACAGGGCAGGAACCTGGAGGCAGGAGCTGATGCAGAGGCCGTGGAGGAGTGCTGCTTGCTGGCTTGTTCCTCATGGCTTGCTCAGCATGCTTGCTTATAGCTCTCAGGACCACCAGCCCAGGGTTGGCTTTACTCACAATGGCTGGGCCATCCCATCAATTACTAACTAAGAAAATGCCCTGCAGACCTGCCTACAGCCCTATCTAATGGAGACATTTTCTCAAGTGAGGCTCCCTCCTCTCCAGTGACTCTATCCTGAGTCAAATTGACATGGACTAGCCTGCACAGTGGGCACCTTTAAAGTCCTAGAATACAGAAATGGACTGGGCTCTGGTTGGTTAAGAGAATTTGTTTTGGGAAATCACAGCTCCAAAATGTCAGCAGAAGGGCCACCCCCAGTAGATGCCTTCAAAAGCTCCTGTTCCACAAAGGGCAGGGATGCTACAATATGGGGGAAATTAATATGCTGAATGGAGTCTGAGTCCTTTCAGGTACTGTTTGGCTGATTTTCTCTCTGCTCATTTTCCCATGTGCTGTTCCAGTTGGTCTTCATGTCTCGTCAGGTGATGCTCTTTTCCTCGGTGAGTTTTCTCTTACTCCTCACTCTGAAAGACTCTGTCTCGGAGCCATTACGTGACCCCTCTTCATTGTCATTAAAATCTCAGCTTAGATTTCAGCCTCTCACAGACATCTCCTCTGACCACAGCGTCTAAATTAAGTGCTGTCTTAGCCCTGGTTTGCACATACGATTTCGATTTCATTCCTTCATGGTGTCGGCCTCGACAACTGTCTTACTGTTATTATCATATGAGAACAAGGGCCTTGTCTCTCTCATAGGCCAACAATGACCACAGCAATTAATATATTCTTATATCCTGGAGCTTGTATCAGTTAACTTCTGCTGCAGAGCAAAGGGCTGCAAGATTTAGTGACTTCAAACAGCAGCCCTTCATTTGGTATGATTTGGACCAGCTAGGCAGCTCATGCCTGCATGAACTCATCTAGCTGGCGGGCTGGTTGGTAGCTACCTAATCTTGCCAATGTCATTCTCATGTCTAATCTAGCAGCTTGTCAAGCAGCAGAGGCAGCCCGCACCACGTAGCCTGGTTATCTAGCAGGTGAGCTTGAGATCCTCGTTCACAGAAACACGCAAGCAATCTTACCTGTATTCATGAATGAACAGACAGCTAAGAAATATGAGGGAAAAATCACACTCAAGAATCCTCAAGAATAACAAGTCAGACAATTGTGCTTTTAGGAAATAAAGGTCATCCGGGAGACCAAATAATTAAGACAACCCTGAATGATTTCGGAGAGGCTTGGAAGGAGAGCGCATGCACAAGATTTGGCTGTGCTTGTGAAAGTGGAGCAAGTAGGGGGTAGGAAAAGTCAAGCCGGTAATTAAAAGTACTTTCTGCCACTGGAAATAAAATCCAGCAGAAGGAATGCATAAGGGAATGGCTATACTTAATGACCATGCCAGTAATGTAGGGAGGAAGGAATCACGCAGCCCCGAAGAGAGTGTGAGGGAAATACTAAGTGGCAGGGAAGTCTCTCAGTTATTTGGCTGTGGTTCTAGAGACAGAGGATGATGTCAACGAAAGGAAGGACATCTCAATAGCCTACCAGAAGAGAATGTCCCCGAGACAGTGGTAGGAGTGCTTGGTTTGAAATGAGCCCCGAGGAGAAATCGTGTGCATTTAAATACCCCACACCCAGAGGATGTTCAAAACTTCAAGAAGGAAGAAACATCAAAGCTTTCCGTGTAAGGAGAAAGTTCACTCAAAATGACAGGGGAGTCAGTCTGAATTCTCATCTGTAGCCCCAGATCCAGGAGATGATGACACTGTACCTTCAAATCTCCAAGGGTCCGCGGTTTTGAACCTAGGATCTAGTACTCAGTTAAACATTGAAAGAATAATTTTAGAGGCATATTCCAAAACGCGAGGCTCAGGGCTTCCATTTAAAGACTTCACACGAGGATGTCAGCACAAGGAGATGCCCCAGAAACCCAAAACAAGGAGTGCATGAAACTGGTGACTTGGGGCTGTACAGAAGATGCGTGCAAAGTTAAAAAGAACTTAAGAGACTTAAACCATGGGATCGAGAACATTCTCAGGCAGTGAAATTCCTAATGACATTCCATACTGTCTCCTCACCACTGAGGAGCTGCTGGAGGATACTGTTTATATGACTACAATCTTTCAAGTTACTACTTTTTATTGCTTGTTGAATTTTTAATATCAACGCACAAGTAATGTACAGAATAGTTAGATTAATAGGAAAGAACATAAAAGTCATAAGATAGTCAGTGTAGATGGTGTAGATGCTGAGGAGCCAAGGAAACATGCCGTGGAAAAGATGATGGTGATGACGGGACGAGGTCAAGAGGGGTGTCTGGAGGTGACAATTCACTTCTCCATGCAAGCAGTCTGCGTACTGAGTGCAATCTCACTGTAGATGAGGTTGTTGCTCCCTAAAGGCTCCCAGTGCTTGTTGGCGTGCGATATTGTCGGGGAATCAGGCATTTCTTCCTATCTTTAGGCCTGCCTTTACAGAAATTCTAAGCAGGCCAGTTGTTTCCTCTGACCCTACAGTCACTTCTCTTACTTCAACAATAGGTGGCGCCCTAGAAACAGGTATGGTGCAAGCCGGCTGTTGGCATGCTGTTGCTCCAGCACTAGAAGGCGATCCTAGCCCAGGGTTGTCCTAAACCCGCAGTTGGTCCACTGACTTTTCCTGGAAGAGTCCCCCAAAGCCTCCTCCTGGGGTAGGGTAGGACTAGACACTGTCTACACTCACCAGCCTGCAGCTGGGCAGAATTCCCCACGTTGGAGTCAGCTCCAGCTTCCAACGCATGCTGTGGCCACCAACGCTGCACATCTGGGTGGCACCGTGAGCCCACAGCCTGAATATGACACAACAGTGACACGCGTAGAACCAAGATCCACAGTGTTACGGGCTGCCTACAGCGGAGGAGAATGCGTGTCCCGTTGCTGGTAGTCACAGACGATGGGGGGCCGACAGAAGTCGTAGGGCTGGGCTTTGTTTCTCTCCGCAGCACGCACGCTGCTCTTGAGGTTTCTTCTTTCGCAGATCTGAGAAGGAAGCCCAATAACGTCTTCCCAGCATTCCTTTCACCTGCCCAACATTGAGTACCAAAGCAAAGTTCCAGGTTTACTGCCTGTTCCTATCTCCGCAAAGGAGTTCTTGCTTTAGCTGCTATGTCTGAGTTTGAAGTATAGGTGAAAAGAGGGCACTGGCCATCAGAGCCGACGCTAAGCTGTATAATTCTTGTGTGCCATGGCCTCCGGGGTACATTCACAACTGTCCACAACTGACCAAATCATGTATGTGTCTTCTAACACTACAGTGTCCACTGCATCTCAGGGAAGCCTGCAGCTTCCACCTGTGACCACTGGCCTGGCCAGCTGTGAAGTCCGAGGCTGGGAATGGGTGATGGAGACAGTGCCCTGATCTACACTAAGCTGAATCATACTTGATTTTTATGGCCAAGGGACCTGCGCAGTCTTGGGAATGATGTGTTTGAGGCCCTCTCTAACACTGGTGTTGTTACAGGCAGAGTCAAGGATGCTTTGATGGTATGTGGGTCAGTCTAGGGACTCCAACTGCAAACTATTCCCTGGGTGCATGAGTCTTTGGTTTTTGTTTGGCTTTAGGTCTCACAACAGAAGGCACTGCACTGGGCTTCAGAACAATAGCTCTGGCAGTGTTCATGCTCCAATACCCTGAAGGTGGAGTACTGATCCCCTCTCTGTTGCCAAAGGTTGGAGGTCAGAGGAGGGGTACTCAGTCAGCTCTCTGGTTAACATAATTCCAGTGCCATGTTTCCGTTGGGTCTGGGAATGGAAGTCGGGGGCCTCTGTCTTGTACTGGGTTTCATCATGAAGGGCCTACTACTGAGTTCCAAGTTTAAGACTGGGGTTTAATTTTTTCTCCCTCCCCCAGCTGAAATCACCCTCCCACCTGAGCTGCTTGGTTGGGAAGGGAAATGTGGAAGAATCCTTCCTGTCATAGTGAAGCTTAAACTTTTTTTTGTTATATACAAGTATTTCTTTTATTAAAAGTTACTTAAGAAAATAGAAAATCAAAGTGATAAATTAACCTTTATATCATGGACTTTATTAAAAGATTAGTGAAAACGCAGTAGTTTTGGTGCAGTTGGAATAACAAAAGGTTAAGGTTAGGTCATAATTTTCAGACCGGCCTTGATTTATATAGCAAAGCTTGTCAAAAATAAAATAAAACCAAAATCTAGGTGAAAACATTTTAGAGGAAAATGTAAAGTTTAGAAGCTGTTATGATAGAAGAAATCTAAAAGTAAGCATCCAAAATATTTATTTGTATAAACACCCCTGATGTTTGTAATTTTCTGTATCATTAAAAGGCAAAAAGCTGTATGGAAAGCCTGTGAGAGTCGCTGTGCAGATTTGAAGATAAGATTCACTGTATCCATGGAGTGTGCCGACTATAGCAGGAACCCTTAGGACTGTTTTATCTATGAAATCAAATCCGTGTACAATGATTATAGGACAGAAGGAGGAGTCTGATCATGTACCAGCTGCCCCACTGACCACACTGGGGAACCAGCTCTCTCCCCAGCCCTGCCCTGCACGATAACTTCACTCTTCAAAGGCCAAGGGGAACTCCAAGCCGTAGCTCTGCCAGTTTCCTTATCATTCCAGAGACAGTGAGCAACCTTGGCCCTTAGTTCTTATCCAGTCACATACCTAGAGCAGACCACACCCATAGGGCTAAGTCACCCCGATAGCACTGGCTTATCGGACAGAATTCCCACAACAGTCAACACTGTGAGATGGAACAGTAGAGGAAAACACAGAAGCTGCCACTCAAGGACGCTGGGGAGGATGATGGCCAGAAGTCCTTCTCAGCTGTGGATCCTGCGTGCTTTGTGGCAGAAGCACCAGGGGAGTTGTGGGGCTGGTGCCAGAGTTGTGTGGGTGGATATGGATAAAACCAACTTTATGATTATAAACTCTGGAAGTTTTCTCCACCTGAGTGAAAGGACTCAAACCCTCTACACTATGGGAACAGTTTCCTAGGACAGGCGGTACTTTCCTGACACCCTCACTCGGAATAAGTTATTACGTATAGTCTCTGTGCAGGAGGGGAGGTGTGAACCTGGAGAGTTGGCTAACAGTGGCTAGATTTGCAAACACAAATGCACAAATGATCTATTCAAGAACAAACTCTAAACAGTGAGGGAGAACGATCAGCTGATGTTATCACATGTCTCCCATGAATCCATCAGGTTAAAATTTTTCAGCTAGACTTTCATACTAGAAATTGTAATAATTGGATAACAAGAAGGTTTGTGATATTAGGTCCAGCAGTTCTCTGCTCACAAAACATCAGTTCAGTTGACTAACCACACACACAAATGTCTTCAGAAGAGCAAAGACGAAGTAAGTAACCACCCAACTCACCCTTAAGTGTCTCTCTGCCTGTCATTCTGTCCACTACCAGCTCAGTTCAGTTCAATAACTCAGTTAAGCCACCAGAGACTGCCTATCCCCCTACAGTGAATTGGTAGAAAAAGTCTCTTAAATCTTCCTTAAAAATTAGTACATAATTCTACTTGCTAAATGTACAATCAAATTTTATTTGTAATAGTAAAAAAGGGGGACCCAACTGTTAATACAAACTTCAGAGGGGTGGGGAGTTGACACATGAGAACAGATTAGGCTTTGAAAAGATGTTTGGAAGCCCTTATGTTTCTAGATCTCAAGTAGTTGAGAGAGATTTAAACTTGTGGTCCTTACTACGTTTCTACTGAACAGAACTGAATTGTGAATCCATCTCTCTGAGGTCTGAAAAGCAGACATATTCTTTTCCTTTTTCATACATTTCCCAGCAGACTTATTTTTTCCCAGTGAGTGAATTCTGTCTTCTTAGACCCCTTAAGCAGGGAATTTTTCTACAGTTGAGAGACCTTGGCTAGTGTCCGGTGTTATTTGGTAGCAGTTTGCTGTTGCTGTGCCAGTTTGCCATCCACATCAAGGGGATGGTGGTCAAGAGGTGTCTGAGACTCTGGCGGGATTGGTCCTGGGGACTGGAGTTCAGGGTGTTCACAGCCTCATCCCTCCTCACAGAGCCAGTTAACACTGGGTGTCGAGGAATCTGACTTTCACGTTAATCCTAATGCCACTGACTATGCATTTCATTCTTCACACTTAGTCAAATAATTTCTCCGAGCTTTGTGATGAATGTATTTCATGGGCGCCATTACTGCCTTCTCATCTGATCAGTTCTTCAAACCCTTTGCCCCCACTGATAGTTCAACGGGAGCAATGCCTGGCTCTATATTCTCAGTTTTCATCTCCCTGTTCGTATGTTTTCACTCCCCTGCCAGGTGTCCTGTCTAAGGGATGTTTCTAGTATTCGTACTGTTTTTATTTGCATCCTCTATGATGGTGTCACTACTGCTCATGGTGTGTCTAAATCGCCTTCACTAAGTGATGTTTCTAGTATTCTTACTGCTTTTGCTTACATCCGCTCACGGTGTGTCTAATCCCTCTTCACGAGAGTGGTGTTGGATGCGCCACTGACACCAAGACACAGGCATTGGATGCTGCATTGCTAAAAAGGCCTTGACTCCTCACACAGGCCCATGACGTAAGAAAAAGCAGGGTGAAGCCTGGCGCTTCTACTTTAAATTCATGTCTGGACTTCAGCTGTAGGCAGAGATATGATACTCTCTTTAATGACTTTTTTTTTTTTGAGTGGCCCTCAGTTGTAGGAGCAGTGAAACCTACCAGGACAGACTCCAGACTTAGATGGGGACTATCACCTGTGAGGCTGAGGATGCCCCTTCAATGTGCAAGAGCTTAACAGATCAACAACCTAACAGACAGCCTTGTAGGACCAGAGCGGAGGCAATGATGGGTAGAAGATGCAGAGGACAGCATCTGGACCAGGACTGCTGGGGAGGACAGCATCTGGACCAGGACTGCTGGGGAGGACAGCATCTGGACCAGGACTGCTGGGGAGGACAGCATCTGGATCAGGACTGCTGGGGAGGACAGCATCTGGACCAGGACTGCTGGGGAGGACAGCATCTGGACCAGGACTGCTGGGGAGGACAGCATCTGGACCAGGACTGCTGGGGAGGACAGCATCTGGACCAGGACTGCTGGGGAGGACAGCATCTGGACCAGGACTGCTGGGGAGGACAGCATCTGGACCAGGACTGCTGGGGAGGACAGCATCTGGACCAGGACTGCTGGGGAGGACAGCATCTGGACCAGGACTGCTGGGGAGGACAGAATCTGGACCAGGACTGCTGGGGAGGACAGCATCTGGACCAGGACTGCTGTGTCATGCATTCCTCTCATCCACTGTTTAAACCTGAAGGCAGACTTGAGTGTACTGGACCCTTCCATGATTCCTCTTCCCCATGGAGCCAAACTGAATACATCCTCTATCTCTGTGTTTCTACCATTATTTGTCTCTTCAATTAGGGTACTGGGCACTGTGGCTAGGCCTAGCCTGTTGGAGTCAAGAGCCAGGGATTTTGCCTGAAGTCCCAGTAACATGAGCAGCTGCACCAAGCCCCAGGGAAACGTGGCCACTTTCTGTGTCAGCAACAGACCTGATGTGATTTTAATTTGAAGAGTAGCTTTCATTATATCTCTGAGAATTTGTAAACTCAATATTTGTTAATAGAGAAGCCTCCAATTACATCTGTAACCTTGGATTTATTTTTTGTTTAACTTAAGAATATGTATCCATATTTTATTTTATAATTACAGAAACAAAAATAATAAAAAAGGAAGATATCTTATAATTGTGGTATTTACTGGCAGACAGAATTACATTTCTGAACATGTTTATTTCCTTATGAAAATGTTTCGGGTTTACTTGTTTGCTTGCATTGATCAAATCGTGGTTGAAAAATTCCTTTTGCCCAGAAAAACAATAGTCTCTTGTTTTATGTAAAGGCATACTATTTAATTGGAGTCCTAGAATATAATCCATAAATGATGTCAAATAAAAATAGCTCAAGTGTAGAGGTCATCAAGGGTCTCAATGAACAGCTGAAGGAGTTGAATGAGGAATGCCTTAGGAGTAAGTGGTTGGGAGAGTCTGGAGGGGCGTGCTTATAGTCCTAGCGTGGAGAGGCTGAGACAAACAGGTTAATCTTGAGGTTGAAGCCAGCTAGAGAGAGCTTATCTTTAGTAGTACTTTCTCATCAGGACTGCCAGACTACAAATAATGATACAGAGACTTATTATTAGGAATGAAAGCTTGGCCTTAGCTTAGACCTTTTTCCACCCAGCTCTTTTTTGTTTGTTTGTTTGTTTGTTTTTTAGATAGGGTTTCTCTGTGGCTTTGGAGCCTGTCCTGGCACTTGCTCTTGTAGACCAGGCTGCTCTCGAACTCACAGAGATCCGCCTGCCTCTGCCTCCCGAGTGCTGGGATTAAAGGCGTGCGCCACCACCGCCCGGCCCACCCAGCTCTTAAAACTTAAATTAACCTGTTTTTCATTCATTTATGTTCTGCCACATGGCTTGGTTACCTCTCCTGTGTACATTATGTCCGATTTCTTCAATGTCTTGCTGGCATCTCCCTTGCTTAGATTCTAACCCATTGAGTTCCTCTCTCTGCCTGGAAGTCCTGCCTGTTCTCTCCTGCCTAGCTATTGGCCATTCAGCTCTTTATTAAACCAATCACAGTGGCACATCTTCACACAGTGTATACTAATATTCCACAATTTCCCCCCTTTTGGTCTAAATGAAAAGGAAAGATTTTAACTCTAACACATTAAAACTATATACAATAAGAACAATTATCTAGTATTGTCTAAATGAAAGGGGAAGGTTTTAAACTTAACAAAGAAAAACTTATATATATTAAGAACTATTATTGATTAAGAATTACATTCACAATGTCCAATTCATTTGCATTTGGCAAAGTCAGAGAAAATACTTCATTATCCACACTATCTTGTGAGACCAAGGTTTTGTACTAAATTCATTTTCTATCCTAATTTATATTACCAACTCAAAACTCTTTTTAGAATTCAAAACATTTTCTTAGATAAACCACTTAAGCTTTTATACCTCTCAACCTTATTACTTTACACCTCTTTTGTGAGTTTCTTTTCTGAATTTGGTACCTAGGAAAACTGTAACTATATCTATCTATGCTCCATCCCCATCTGAGATGTGAGAAGAATAAAATTTTACCTGAGTAAATGGGAAATACAGAGCAAACAACTTCTAAAACTATAGAAATGACAGGGTCAGCTGGCAGCCTGGACAGCCACCTAAGGCTCCAATGTAATGTTGGGCATTTATCTTCTACTTACGGGTCTAGAATATCTGACAGACTTCTGTGAGGACTGTCTATGAAGCAGGAATTTTGAAGGACTGTCCTACCATTTTTTGGCAAAGTTTGCCAGTTGCCTTCTTTTGTGTCCTACTTGTCCAATTTGTACAGTATATTGCCAGCAATTGAAGCAAGAGCATTTTCTTTCCCAATGGTTAGCTTTGCCACATAGAAAGCAAACACCATATGGAGGTTCTTCCATGCCCATCATTTTCTCTGGAAGATTGGTGCTTCCAGGAGCAGATGTGTATCATTGTCATGAAAAGCTTTATGTTATTAAAACGTCTTGAATGTCATATTCTGTAGATTTCTAAGTGAAGACCACTTATTTATCTAAAATCTGTTTGTTTAATTTTGAAAACATGCCTAACATGACTACAAGTTTGATTGCTATAGATGACTTAGCTGCATTTCTTAATTGTCCTAAACAGTTAATAATAATAGCTTTCAAGGACCAGAACTATTTATGTATATACATGTTGTAACAAAAATAATCTTAAATTTGTATCAATATACAAAAATCCACACCAATGTAAAATATTTGATGATATTAATAGTTGCTTTTTAGTTTAAAAGTAGAGTCAATAATCTACCCTTTTATCTTATCATTTTTATATCTTTTCAGAAAGAGACCTTTAATCCAACCTCCCTTGCTCAGTTGCCTTCCATACCATGATCACATGATCAATTCACAACCAACCCCCCATAAATGATGACAAATATTATAGTGCATCAAATGACCAAAAATCACCCACACCACCTCTTGAGGGGCATCATGTCCCTAAAATTGCTTCCTGTTGTTTGGAGGCAATATCATCTTTAGAGGACCCTGAGAAACTGGGATGATAGTTAAGTCCTAGAAGAGCTGAGCTAGCTGTGTTACTTTTATTTACTGTGTGATGGGAAAGTTTATCTAAAATCTTGGCTGTAGTAGCCTGTGAAGTTGTTCTCAACAGAGGCTGGATCATCTGTGCTATTTGTCTTTATTGGTAACATACATATTTGTATTAACACAAGTAAGGAATGTGCAGTGTGCACGAATCAAAGATGATCTTCTACTCTGTGCTTGAGCAGGTAAAAGACATATGCCAGTTTTATAATCTGTTGGAAACAAAGGCACAACCTCTCCCCAATGCAGTGTATTTCATGACTTCCATTCTTAAATTAAGACATTCTTAAAATATATAGGTTCATTTAATTTAGCAGTTTTTCTATAGTTCAGAGTCTCTCAGCAGTGTCTGCCCTTCGCTCCTCAGGATTCAAAAATTTAAAGTCACCACAGCAACATACAGGATCTAGATGCCCTGTGTATTTCTCATCTTTACATGGCTTATTCTTTTTTGTAGCACTTTACTCTTTACTTAGAGACTTTATTATTTTTAAACTATTTATCTATTTATTGTTTATGACTGTCTATGCCCATTTTTCTTTCATTCTTCAGCACCTAAGCATATTTTTAAGCACACTGTAACTTGTACAGAAGTTATCTTAGCCTGGACCTGGCGTTTTAAAAAATTAATTGCCCAGATAGCTCAGTCAGTAGAACACAGGACTCTTATTCTCAGGGACATGGGTTCAAGCCCCATGTTGGGCTCCAAATGTAGTAGTGCTTTCTCATCAGGACTGCCAGCCACAAATAATGACATGGAGACTTCTTAGGTTTTTTTCCAACTATATCTTATAACCTCAGTTAACCTGTCTTTCATTAATCTACATTCTGCTACATTACTTGGTTATATCTCCTCTGTACCATATATCTAATTTCTTCAGTGTTTTGCTGGCATCTCTCTTACCTCAATTCTAATCCTCGGAATTCCTCTCTTTGCCTGGAAGTCCAACCCATTCTCTCCTGCCCAGCCTAGATTATTGACCATTCAGCTCTTTATTAAAACATTCACAGTGATACATCTTAACACAGTAAAAAAATGTTTCACAAACTTATCAAAAACAAAGAAAGGAAGGAAGGAAGAAAGAAAGAAAGAAAGAAAAGAAAAGAGAAGATACAAAGAGAAGAACAGTGATTGTATGAATTATCTTAGGGTAAAAATTGCAAATATAAAAGTTATTTTTACTGGGGAAGAATATATTTAATATTAAAATACTGATTCAGCAACAACAAATCTAGAATTTGAGTGTGCACTTACAGACAGTGTGAGGGAAAGACTGCACTGATGTGAGGTTGAAGCTAAGAGTGTATTCTCTATAACAGGCGGTGGGTAATGTATGTACCTCCTTGACTTGGCTATGCGGTCCCCAGACAAACACTGGATGGTTTGTGAGGATGCATCTGCAGGCTGAGACTGACATGTGAATTGGTAGACTGGGCAAGCAGAGAGTGATCAGACCCCTGCAGTCTACAGGACACCTGAGGGGAGTGGAGGCTGACCCTCACCCAGGAGTGGAGAGCCTGAAGTTCCAACATCAGCCCCCTTGGTCCTCAGACCTTTGGGTTTGAACCAGAGCTACATCCTGCCTCTTCATCTGTGCATTGCAGATGTTGAAGCTGTCATGTCAGTCTCCGTAGCTGCTGGGTGCCTTCTCTGTGAGTCTCTTTACTGCCCCCTCAACCCTGGTTCTTCTCAGGGAAGGCTTGGTGAACAGGGGATGAGTTAGTACTATTTCTCTGCTTGAAATCTGTAGCCCCAGCTCAGGGGAGAGCTGTTGATACAAACCCAGGTGCTCCTGGTCCTGGGTGCCCAGCTGTGCTTGGCTGTTTAGCCGCCAGTGAGCAGAACTGGAAGGGATGTGCAGACTCTTATGTGGGAACCACTGAAAGCCTGAACTTTTCTCTTCATGATGTTCTTTCCCTGTGAAATCTGTTTTCAGCAATGATAAAACCCTTAAGGTGGCAGACTCATGGGGTGGAAGTTTCTGAGTAGTTGACGTCCAGAGGAGCCCAAATGGCCTATTATAAGGTTATCAAAGATAATCATCCTTTGTAGATGTTCACCCTTTCTGGGGGATCCTGCTTGGTGTTTTTGTAACTAACATCCTGATATTTTAAATATGCAAAATTGTTTGTGGTCTCAGTACCCAGTGTAAGCTGTTGTTACATTTTGCCATACTTTTTTTAGATGTCAGAGCTTTGTAATGTCACCATTAATAAAACACTAAACACTGACTGACTTAAAAATGTATTTTCTATTTATTCCAAATTTTGGAGGCTAAAAGTCTGGAGACGGAGGTGTTGACAAGACTTATAAACTATACACTGAAATAAACCCTTTCCTCTCCAAGCTGCTTTCAGTCACTATGTTTTAGTCACAGCAACAGAAATCCCAAATAAGACAGAAATTGATAGCACACTGTGGGATGCTGCTGTGACAGAGCTGACTATGTGGTTTGGGAAGGACTATGGAAGGACTCTAGAACTTTGGACTGGAAAGTCACTGAGTGTTAAAAGCTTGGTGAACTATGCTGGGAACTTGAATGCTGACAGCAAAGTAGACAATAGAGGCCTGGTTTGTGAAGTTTCAGAGGGAAGCGAAGACCCTCTCAGGGCCATTTTTGTGATATTTAGAATTAAGAATTACTAAAGTGAAACCTTGACTTTGCTGGGGAAATTGGCACTGGTCAGCCGAGGCTGAAGAATCAGCTGTGATTAAGAAGAGACCAGCATCACTGAGGCTAAAGCTTCTGGAAAGTGTTTCCTCTAGGTCAGCACACAGACACCATGGTGTAGATGTGGCCAAGCCTGTACCTCATACTGACGGTCAAACTTGGAAACATGTAAGAGTTCTCCAGGTGTTGTTGGCTCTGAAGGCATGAAGGGTGTGGACAGCAGCTGAGGCTTGACGCTGTGAGAGGCCAGACTTAACAAACACCCTCAGTTGTGGTCAGAGCTCTGGAATTAAAAGGGTTAAATCTGTGAGGCATGCAGGCTGGGTTAGAGCACCTGGCAATGGGCTTTTACAACCCCCTGGCATTCCTTTCCAGTCCATGGCTCACTTTATAAAACTTTTTAGATTGCTTCTGGAAAAAAAGCAACAACAACAACAACAACAAAACAAACTAAGAAACTTCCTATCTGTCTCATTAATTTAGCCTCTAGTCTCCTCCAGGGCCCAGAACGTACTAGCTGAAGAAAGACAGTTGAAGGAAAGACGGCATGGCTGAAGTGCAGGAAGAATATTTGATAAAATTGCACAAAGCAGAAGGCCTGTGAAAACACAGGTTCAGATAAAGGTTGGCACAGTATTTCTATCGATACACTTGCATGAGTCTGAGACAAGAAAAAAATTGCATGAGTTGGGGTGTTTTCTGTATTCTGGATGGGATGATTGCAATGTCATAGTTTCATTGTATCAAGTTGAATTGTCAAGCTGTTGCGAAAATAGCTAGCACTGGGGGAATAAAAGCGGGAAAGGTAGAATATTGTGTAAAGCTGAAAACCAAAATTAATTTGTGTAAATGTTTTACAAGTTGTCTATAGAAAGATAAATTTTGAACTTTCTTAAAAAATTATAGGTGAGCATTTACAACCTTGGGGTGATCATGACGGAGAGACTGACCACGCAGCATGAAGAAGTGGGGTATCAAAAACACTGACAGCTGGAAAACTAGTAACTCAATAACTGGAAGAAAGGTGACGGAATGACGGGACCCTGATGGTCCTAATAAATAAGAGGCTTTTATGAATCAGTAGGAAATGGCAACAAGGGAATAGTGAACATATAAAAATGCAAAATAGCAGCTGAGCACCATGGAGCACACACCTGTAAACCCAGCCCTCCGGAGGCTGGGGTGGGAGAATTAGCCTAAGCCTGAGCGGCGATAGTGGGACCCTATCTCAAATAAGTAAACAAACAAATAAAATGCATAAAACATACAAGTGATGAAGGATGAATGTTTCAGCTAGTCTGGCCTGCCATGCAAAACCCACTTGCCTGTGTGAGGTAGGACCAACAGCTGGAGAGATGAAAAGTCTGAAATCAGGGCACCAGCAGGGTTGGGATCAGGTGAAGACTCTCTGCCTGATTTGTAGATAGAGGCAGCTTCTTGTGGTGCATTCACATGGAAAACGTGTGTGTGTGTGTGTGTGTGTGTGTGTGTAGGTGTAGGTGTGTGTGTGTGTGTGTGTGAGAGAGAGAGAGAGAGAGAGAGAGAGAGAGAGAGAAACAAAGAGAGAGACAGAGACAGAGGCAGAGACAGAAAGACACAGAGAGAGAATATCTTGGAAGCTCTCAATAGGACCACAGGTCTATAGCGTCTGCAGCCTACCTTTCCTCATTTAACTATAACTGTCCCCTAAAGACCCTGTCTCCAAATATATTCTCAAGGCATGGGGGCAGGTCTACAGTGCACTGCATAGTCGTAGTGAATAGCAAACAAACACACATGGGTGTTCTCATTTGGATCTACTAGGAAAAAATATAAGTGAATATTTACATCGTTAAGGGGATGCACATATGGCTTACTGACTCAACTTCCTGTGCTGGTTGGTTTTTATGTGAATCCAACACAATCTAGAGTGATTTTGGAAGAGGGACTCTCAGTTGAGAAAATTTCCCCACCGGTTTGGTCTGTGGACACGCCTGTGGCACATTTTCCTGGTTAATGATTGGTGTATGAGAGCCCAGACCACTGGGATAATGCTACCCCTGGGCTGGCGGTCCTTGGTGCTCTATCTATCTATCTATCTATCTATCTATCTATCTATCTATCAGTCTGAGCATCCGTGAGGTCAAGCCAGGAAGGGGCAGTCCTCAATGGCCTCTGGATCTGTTCCTGCCTTGAGTTCCTGTCCTGACATTCCTGGAGGATGGACTATAAGCTATAAGTGAAACAAACCCAACAAACGAAAGCCCTAACCAGCACACCTTTTCTCTAGCTTCCTCAGTCAGATCATTTGCTTTCCTTGTTTATTCTGTTTTGAGATGTAGTGGTGAACCTCTCGTCTTTTTGACAATTGCTTAATTCTGTTCCCCAGATTTGGTCACATGATACTTTTTAGCAGTTCCAGATTTCCCAGTTCTTTGCCAGAGCTGGCTCTGACTGTCCCTGGTCATCAGGATTACAGTACTGATCTTCCACTTCTTGCCCAACAATGTCTCACCTCCTGTCTTCATCACTTTAGTTTTGCCTCAGAGTCTACCCAATTTACCTCCAGATATTTCCAGATGTGCATCTTCATTGATGCTGTATTTGAGAAAAGGGGTTTTGTATATTGCTTGAAAAATTTAAAAAAATGCTGTAGTTTCTAATTTGTTTATTCCAATTTACAAAACAGAATTCTAATACTTGAGGAATAAAACACTCTCGTCAGCACATATAAATTAATTCTATGTGTGGGGTTTTGTCAACCTGTTTATTAGTGTGTATTCATTGTACAAACCTGTCTTTCATTTCATGTCATGTACAGAGACACATGTGTGGGTGTGCACACAAACACACACACACACACACACACACACACACACACACACACCAAATAGATCCTGCATAAGAAAGATGTCATACAGTCTTTCTGGCTTATTTTACTCACCACAATGACCTTCAGCTCCCTTCATTATCCTGAGAATGATATAATTTCATCCATCAGATTTATTTAGTTCTTCATCATCTATAGCTAGACACCAAGGCTGTCTTCCTGTCTTGTCTGTTGGGAACAGTGCAGCATGTGCAGCTATCTCTAGGTATTCTGACACAGATTCCTTCTTAGCTAGATCAAATGAAATGCAAATCAAAGTTAGCATGTAGACTGTAATCAGTCAGACAGTGTATATTGAGCTGTGGTAAGGACCAAACCCAAGCCTTTCAAGCTAACACATAAGCAGGATAATTTCTCAGTTCCTTGAGGAACTCCATTCCCTTCATCCACAGTTGCTCCGCAGGACAGTGTCTCCCCAAGCTTCCTCCTTCCTTCTGCTCAGTAGCTGGAACATTCCACAGCCACACACTCTGGAAGGAATGCAGAAATCACATTCCCGTATTCCCACAAGGAAACTGGCCAGTGCCTGGGGGAATAATGGCTACTATGCATTCTGCTTACGTTCCTAAAGCCTATGTTTGCTTATTTCTTTATTTAAAAAAAAATCCTTCAAATAAACAAATCCTCAAAAAAAATCCTTCTGGCAATTTTCTTTAAAATGTCCAGAAAGCCATAACTGAAGAATCTCAGAGATAGTTTGTACTAACTGGGTTTGGCATCACAGCTGCCATGTTCTGAGCAGTTTAGGGACTTAAACTTCCGTGAACTTGGTCGGCTGGGTTTGGGGCAAAGATACATATACGTTTTGCAGGGACAACATTTTAATAGGAAAAACAGTAGGCAGGGTCTGAGCCAAAAGTTAGATCCAAGTAATTATTGCTAGCCACCACACGCCAGGCAAAGAGCCAGGTATCTTTAGCATATGTTGGCTATTTCAATTTAGTCCTTTATAAAAACAATTTCAGGTGATCCTTATCTTCCTCTATTTAACTATATAGAAACTATGAAAAACCATCTGCTCGGAAGCCATTAGCTAGGAACGGACAGGAGTGTCTTGACTCTGTCATCTGAAGGTGCAGAAGCAGAACACAGTCACATCACGTGTACCGAGATCTCATCTGCTTGGTAGAGCTGTGGGGTGCACGAAAGGTGGGACTTCTAAGAAAAGAGGTTGGAGTTTACTAGGTAGGGAAAGATCCAGAAAGGGCATTAGCAGAAGCAAGAAGCATTGTGCCGAAGCATTGATCCACTTGCTTTTGCTGCTTAGGATGAATAGAAATGAGGTGTTTGGAGGCCTAGAGATGCATAGGGAGGAAACTGTGAAAACTCAGGCCTGAGTGAGCACGGGTGTCGGCAGTAGAAACAGAAAACAATATTGCTTCTCGTCTCCAGACCCAGTGGGCATTGCAGCTTGGAGTTGGTGTTCTCTCTACATAGAGAGCATTTCTTTATTGTAAGTTTCTTAGGGACATGTTCTCAGGGAACTCTTTCATCTATAGTAGAGTGAAGCACACAAGGACCTCAGTATGGAACGCTCAGAGCTTCCCTCTGAGGAACAGAATGAAAAAACCCCTAATCCCCGCCCCCCACCAAAGGCATGCAGGCATGCCCTCAGGCCACCACAACCATCATCACCACCACCACCAACAAAGAGAGTGCATGCCTATTCCCCATCACTTCTTAGGCATGGTGTTTCACCAACGAGAAGCCACACTTTTGAGTGTGGGTATTTGAGCATACATAAGAGAAAGGATTCTGAGAAATCTTACTGATTATCTCCAGATAAGTATCGTGTACATGCAGGCACAACCCAGACAGACAGACACGTGAAAAATGGAGCCTGCAGGCTCCTCTGGAGGGGCAGCAACTGCTTGGGTCTCACTGAAAACCTGAGTTCTAGATGTGAGTTCTCAGCTTTAGCTGTGTGTTCAGACTTTTCAGCAAGTGCACTGATTCTCCAGGGGAAAGTATGTGGTTTTCAACTGTTGGAGTTGATTTAAATGCTTCTCATCCTCCTGCTGCTGCATGCCAGATACTTGCTACCAGTTTGCCCTTTCTGGGCTACATTTTAACACCATTTAATCCAAAACTTTCCAACTCTGAGAGCACATCTTTAGTAAAAACAGCCCACAGGTCAGGTCTGTTTTGACTGCTGAGAGTCTGGATAGAGAGATGGGGTCAACAGCAGGAAGTTGCTGGATAGAGCATCCTCATGCCCTGCCTAGGAAAATGAGACCAACTCAAGGCAGTGATAACATTACCAGATAGCCAAACTTCCTGGCTGACAAACTGAAAGCTGGGCTTGGAGCAGAAGGAGGACTGGATGAAGCCAGTGTTTCTGGCAGCTTCAGCTGGCCCTTCCCCTTAACATCACAGTAATGCAGTTGTGTAGTGGTTGAAAAAGCATCCCTAGTTACAGGGAGTGATTTACAGGACACCAGACTCCACATTTCAGAGTCTCCTGTGAGCCATAAAAAATATATTATAAAGGAATAATCTTTATCTGAACTAAAGCTGCGGTGTAGAAAACCCATGTCCAGCTGAGAGCAGCAGTGAGCTTTTGTTCACCCAGGGAAAAGGCCCCGTTCTTCATCGTATTTGATTAACATTTTTCTTCTCTTTGGCACTAGGTATCTTGTTAATATTTAGACATTATATACATTTTCTTTCAACTATTGTTCCATTATGAGATCAAATAGAACAGGAGAAGCCAGCTTCGCCAGCGGGAGAGGGGAACGCTGACAGTCTGGGCACCTAGCAAGCTGTGCCTAGCAGCCAGGAAGAAGGGTTCCCCAGAGTGCCTCCCTGGATGGGCTCTCCCGGAATCCTACCTTCCATTCCCCACAGCCCCCGCTTTCCGGAGCTAAAGGCAACAGCAAGCAGTCTCTGTAGAATTTCCCAAAGGGGTCCAATACCACCCAGTGAGTGCAGGGGTGGAAATCTCTCTGCAGAGCACAGGCACCTAAAAATATTCAGTGAAGTGACACACAGACATCCCTCTGCTTATTAGGTGTTTGGAGGGATGGGGTCCCCAATCTGTGTCAGCTCAGGAAACCCCAAGCTCCCATAGGCCACAGTGCCTCCCATAGGGCACAGGTGGGTGCACCTGTAGTGAAGGAGACCTGGTAGGGGACAGTGCCATCTCCCACTAGGTGATGGGGCAGGGGCCAAAGTCTGAGAAACCTTGGGGGTCCATTGAAGCTCCATCCATCATGAGCCTCAAGACAAGACTGGAGAGGTGGAAGTTGAGGTGGGGAAGGTGTGAGGAAGGAACTGCTCCAGAAAGCAAGGCAGGACAGGAAAGAAGGAAGAGAGGATCAGGAATGGGCTGAGTTTGCTCAGAGTCCCACCAGAGGAGACTGGGGGCAAACTAGCCACTGCCAGCCTCGCAGCTTCCCAATGAACGTCGGCTCCAATTCCTTCCAAGAGTCTGGCTAGCGCTGGCTAGCGCTGGCGAGTGCGCGGCACCTCGGACTCCCGTGGGAGCGCAGAACTAGGGCGGGGCAGGGTCCTCTGTGCGTTCTTGGCGGCGGCTGGCGGGGGCCAAGATCTCAGCTCTCCTGGGCGCCCCAGCCTTGGCGCACGCCTCCGCTCCCGCGCACCCCCTCCGCAGGCACGCGCGAGGCGCACCCCTCCTTCCCGGGGCGGCGGCGGGCACGCGCCCGGCCCCCTCGCCTCCGCCCCTCGGCGCCCGTCCTCTCTCCCGCAGAAAGTTAGCAGCGGGGAAGGAACTCGGGGCTGCTGGAGCGGCAGCGGCAGCAGCGCGGTGAGAGCCTGGCGTTGCGCACGGAACAGGTGCCGCTGCGGCTCGGCGCCCCCCTCGGGCTTCTGGCCTGAGGTTGAGGGGGGCGGCGGGGGCCCGCGCGGGGAGGGGGCCATGCGGCCGGGCTTGTCCCCGGCGCAGCGGGACGGCAGCCAGGGCCGGGGGCGCAGCGGCGTCGCTCCATGCAGCCGGGGCGGCTGGGCGGCGGCGGCGGCGGTGGCGGGGGCGGCGGCTGAAATCATGTCCGGGCAGCGCCGGGGGCCGCCGCCGCCGCTCGCCGGGAGCCGCGATGGCCCGGTGGCCCTCACCGCCTCCGCCTCCGCCGCCGCCGCCGCCGCTCGCCGCGCCGCCGCCGCTGCCCGGCGCCTCCGCTAAAGGGCCGCCGGCGCGCAAGCTGCTCTTCATGTGTACCCTGTCCCTGTCCGTCACCTACCTGTGCTACAGCCTGCTGGGCGGCTCGGGCTCGCTGCAGTTCCCGCTGGCGCTGCAGGAGACCCCGGGAGCCGCCGCGGAGCCCCCACCGAGCCCGCCACCTTTCTCGCCACCGCCACCCCGCGTGCGCCCCGGCGCCTCCTCGCCACCGCCGGACAACACGAGCCACGGACCGCCGCCCGAGCCCCCCGAGCGCTTCACGGCACCCGCGGCCGACGGCTGGGGATTGGCGAGCGGCGGCGGCTCCCGGGACGTCTGGTCCCGGAGCCCGCCGACCCCAGGAGACGCAGTCACAGCACAGGGAGCGCTGCTGGGGCACGGGGCGCAGGAGCCTGGCGCCACCGAGGAGCTGGCAGGCCCGAGGGCGACCAATGCGAGCGCGGAGCGGGACCCCGCCAGCACCCCTGATTACGGGGAGAAGAAGCTGCCCCAGGCGTTGATCATCGGAGTCAAGAAAGGAGGGACACGCGCGTTGCTCGAGGCTATCCGTGTCCACCCGGACGTGCGGGCGGTGGGTGTAGAGCCGCACTTCTTCGACAGGAACTACGAGAAGGGGCTGGAGTGGTACAGGTAGGAAGCTGTGGCGCGCGGGACGCGTGAGGGGTTCTGAGAGCCCTTAGCCCAGGCAGCCGGGGGAGGGCAGTGGGAACCATAGCTGGGTTGTGCAGGGTCCAGGTGCGGAGGAGAGGGCAGGACTCTAGCTAAAATATCACTTTATTTTGGGGCGAGAGGAGGAGCAGGTGCCTCGGGATCTACCAGGCTCCAAAATCTGGGAATCCCCAGCTCTCCCGCCTGCCTGCAGGGTGATTCCTAGACCAGGTTGCTACAAGGCTCTGAGCTTCTGGGTTGGGAACATGCCGGGGAATAAGACAGAAGAGCTAAATTGACGACGGGGCTTTGAGATCCCCAGGAATCGATCAAATGCTCCCTCAAGAGCATTTGCGTGGCTGGAATCCCACTTCAGTGTTTTAAGGTCAGAGCAAAAGGAACAGTTAAAAGGTGTAGGCGCTTTGGCTTTCTCGTAAAGGTGGGGTATTTACTACCTCTGTGACTTTCTGTCCCTCTTGGCTGAATGAACACTGGTCTGGTTTAGCACCAGGAGCCTAGGTTTCTAGATGCCAGTTGATGCTCTAAAAGTGGCTGTGCCCTGCCTGCGCAGAGCCCTTTCTGATCTAAGCATCCTTGGAGACAGATTGGAGTTACTTCTGCGGGGAGTTATAAACCTCTTTTTCATCATCAGATGCTGGTGGGAGGAAGGGAGCAGGAGAAAGTTAAGTGCAGGTCAAGGTAGCGAATAATCTACTTTTCCTGCCAGCCATGACATTAAAGCAGCATTGGTGCACATGCCCAAAAGGCAAACCTCCCCTCTCTCGCGCGCACCCTCTCCCCTCCCTCTTCGTATCTTTCTGGGAAACAGATCTGGATGGGTGACCCCATCTCGATCACATTTCAATAATTAATTGCAACTGTCAAACAGAAACACAGCCTTTGTCAGTGGAAGCGATGCTATCAGTTCCACAGAGCCAATAGGTAAAATCGGCCTGTGATGGGGTTGCTTTCCTGTCAGAGAGACGTGCTTTCTGGGTTTAAAGTGCAGCCTGGGAAAAGTTTTGCCTGTAACTTTGGGAGTATGTAGTAAGCATGTGTGCTGTGATTGATCTCCCCCACTTTCTTTTCTTTTCTTTTTTTTTTTTAAATTTGCCTTGTGATTTAGAAGCTGGGGCGAAGAACACCCAGGCACAAACATTCCAGCACATCACACTGAGACGGCGAATGTGTCTGTTAATGTCTTGTCTGTTTCAACAGCAAGAACTAATTGGGATATTTTAGGAGGCTTCAAACAGTCCCTTCCTATCAAAACATAAAACAGCAAGTGCCTAATTTAACTGGAAAAAAATCTGCATTTATAACATCACAAGCCATGGCTTCCAGTTTGTGATTGTAATTAAAAAGGTGTTAGGATGATTAATGCAACAACAGCAAAATAAAGACAGGGGAAGATGTCTGGGAAGGGTTCAGTTGTTTGCTGGTTAGCTACAGGCATGTCCTGGTTTCTTCTGTGGAGTGGCTTAAGCCACAGGAGGGTATCTGTGGGCTTCACCCCCTCTCGGTTCTAATTTTAAAGCCCTGCATCTTGTGGGGAAGTGTCATATGCCCTTTAAGAGAGGCATAAAGATCAGAGCTTGCAGTGTGTGTGTTGGGTGACTTTGCTGCAGTAGATCCACAGAAAGGAGCTCTTTATTTGCACGATGCATAAAGCTGATGGGGGAACACTTGAGCTAGGAAATCCCATCCTGGGATCTGGAGAGTTTTCTATATGAACAGAAAGCGGAGGATGGATGGCTTAGGTTCTTTTACACTGTAGCTGGGAGGGGAGGATACATAACTACCTCACTGTCACAACGTGGCTACTGAGGTATACGGTAAAGTGAAACTTCCAGCCTCCTGAGCCCCACCAATACTTGTGGCATGTGTGACTTGGTACTCGTATTTGGTAGCCCTTAGTAGAACTGCTAAACACACACGACATGTCTAGAACAAGGTCCACTTGGTCTTAGGTAAGAGAACCATTTGATATCTCTTGTTCCTCAATCCTTGAGCCTTAACCTCTTGCCATTAGAGGCCTGCCCCAGGCCGTATGGTGCCCATTGGAATGGAGGAGACTACTGTCTCTTAAGAGCGAGCTTCATGGTAGTGTGTGGCTATCTAACAAAGAGGGATTTGTTAGCCACTGAGACGTGGCTGATGGAAAGACTCCAGGAAGCTCCTGAGGCACACAGGGGCCCAGTGTGCTTCCCAGCCTCATTGGAGACAGCCATGCTTTGAGGACATTTGTGAGACTTCATTAGCCTTGCCTTTTCATGCTTGCCCTAAGCCTCTCTCCCATGTAGAAAGAAGGGATGATGCCCACATCTTAATGTAGAAATGTGAATAGTGGCTTCAATTCAAACCAGAGGCAGAAACCCTTTGTCTTGGTTCTCTGAACAACTCTGTACTCTTCAACCTGTGGGACCTGAACTTCCCTGTGCCTTGTCTGCTGTCTACAAGTCTGGCTTCACTGAAGAAGCACAGGTTAATTTAAAGCTTTAAAATTTCATTATTTATTTATTTAACCATTTATTCTTTTCCTTACTGTTTTAAACGTGCTCCCCATTGACCACTGTTTTGGCAAGTGGTCCTGGATTTTGTGCCTTGAGCAAGAAGAGCTGAGATGAAGATGGGGCTGTTGTCAAGGCAGCTGGTTTGGGCTTCCCTCCTGTCCAACAAATCAGCCTTAGCAGGTCCGTTACTGTGGCGTCACTCCAGTTGTCCCTACATCCGGGTTTTTGGGGTTTTTTTTGTTTGTTTTTTGTGTGTTTTTTTTTTTTTTGCACCTACGCTGTTGATCTAATGGAATGTAAAAGCGCATCGGAGATTAGAATACGCACATTTGATTTTCAGGGCAGCACTAGACTAATGGATTAGGATGTGTGTGTTTAGGCTGCGAGAGGCTTAGCCTCCCTCCATGGTGGACTGACCCAGCCAAATAGTTAATAAGCCTGGTGGATCAAGCCCTCCTCTTCTGCCTTCTTTTATCTCTCTCCAAAGGGGCAAAGGCACATGCAAATTCTATATGAGCTGCTATGGTGGTCCTGGCAGAGACCTTGAACCCTTCAAAGGGATGGGACCTTGGAACAGACCCCTGGCGGCTACTGCAGAACTCATCACACTGACAGAGGGCGAGGAACCCTTGCCTTTTCTGGGACTCACATGGGTAGTAACCATAACCTTTTGCTTTAGAAGCCATCCAAGGTGATGTTCTGTGGTCTTACGTCCTATTGGGAAAGTAAAGTAACCCCCAAACCCGCTGTATGCTGAAAGATGCCCAGCTTTTGCTCCCCAGTGGAGAGGGCCCAGTGGTTGGCAGCAGTACTCTCAGCTGGTGTCTGGAGAGAATATTGAGGACAGGAGATGCTGGTATTTATGGAACGCCAGCCATAGTATCGGCTGGCACTCCATAGATGTGTTATTCATTGCAGCATTGAGATTATGCTGTGAGCTAAACAGCAGTGGTTTAGTTTTATGACCACATTTCCTTTATTCCTGGAGGTAAGTGACTGGCTCAGGGTCCTAGGTTTGGTGGCATCCCTAGCTGAGATTGAACCTGCACCTGCCCAGTTGCAGGTGGCTTGGTTTCTTTGCCTCCGCCACCTTGGCATTCATTCATACTAAAAGAGCAGCTTCCCTTCAGTTCTTTCCTTCAAAAATGCTTAATACCTGTGGACTAGATGCCGTTGTTGCTACAGAGTCTTGGAGATTCCTTGAAGCTTAAGTTCATTGATGTGGGAATGTGTTAGTGTGTGAGAGAGTGCCTGTGTATGTGTGTTCATGCGTGTGCATGCTTACACATATGTACGTGTGCACTCAATTGTGTTACTGGAGATGATCATGCGATGGAAATTATGTAAATAGAGTTAAGGGGTAAGATTCAGCTGGGGAGGTTCCAGCAGAAGGGAGAGTGAGTGCAAGGGTCCTGAGGTGGGATCAAATCATGTGACTTTGCAGCAGCGTTCATTCATCACTCTGGATACAATTGAGTTCACGCCAGACATTAAAACGAACCAGCTGAATGGTCTCCAGTTGTCACTTATATAACATCACTCAGGTTCAGTTGGTCTGACAGTAATTTCTTCCTGGTAGGCTTGTTGGTGGGATGAATGAAATAAGAAAAGTGGACATGCTTATTAACGAAGTGAGTGTCCTAGAGAGGAAGCCCTCATGAGGCTGAGTAGCGCTCATCCCCAGTTCTGGAATCCTTTTGCTTTCTCGTGCCTTCACTTTATCAGGGATGTGATGATGTCGTCTCATTTGGATAGGTTTAGGAAGAGCCCAGTAAGGAGGGCTTTTTGCAGCCTGCATCTCCTTCATATTGCAAACAAACTCAGGTGACATCAGGGCCCATGCGGATCAGATCAATGAAAGCAGCAGGCTAGGAGGGGTTGGTCTCCACCGGCTCAATTCCCTTGAGCTAGGGGTAGCGGCTCCGGCTGCAGTTCCATGCACACACGACCCTAGGGGTTATCAGATCTTTACTCTGTAAGAGAAACTAGGAAACCGGGTTTTCATGTAAAATCTTCTGATTGTTAGTACCGGCCACAGATTTTTGGTTCCTTAAAAAACACTGTGTGGGCCAATAGGGTGGAGCAAAGGAAATCCATCTGTGGGCTGGATGCAGCCAATTTGCTACCAGTTTGCGACCTCTGGGCTAAACCCATTTCTGAAAGTCACTGGCGTGCAGTGGCCAGAATTGTGGCTTACAGTTGCTATTTGGGTTAGTGTTTCTCCCTTTCCCAGCCTTTTGTAACAGCATGAGGGAAATCCCCCCCAGGTTCGTGGCACTAGGCACCAACAGAGCTTGATACAAATACTGTGGTAGAAAAAGAAACTTCACAAATAAAATATCCTTCCTTCCCAAGTAACATTTCCTGCAGGGAGGCCCAGTTCCCCCTTCTGCCTCACAGATGAGCACTGCCAGGCCAACTGTTTGTTTTCTTTCTTTTCTCTTTTTTTTCAAAGCTGGGGATGGAATTGAGGACCCTTATGTATGATAGGCCAGTGCTCAACCAATGAGCTATATTTCCAGCCGAAAAATTCCTAACTGATTGATCTCAAATGCCCACAATTGATCTTTACATAGTTGGCTTGGATTTACAAGATATATTCCTGTGGGCAGGATGGAGACCTAAGGTCAAATGGGTTCTCGATTTTTCTTTGGTATGTCTGGTACCAGCTTGCTCATAAAGCCCATTCTCTGACTGAAATACTTTGGTCCTCAAATGCATTTCCGTAGCCAGCTCCTAACAGAGATGGATATAGGAGACAGAAGTGATGTGATGTGGCGAAGGCCCTTCATCTCTGAGCCAGGATCCATGGCATGTTCATTGGGTGAACTTGGAAAAGTTGGTATCATGAAACCTCAATTGCTTCATCTTCAGAATGGGCTCAGGATCTCTTACTTCCAAAACACTGTATGACAATGAACGACCGGGCCATTTCAAATGCAGGTAGAGGTGGTGACACAAGGTTTATTTGTTTATTTGGTTGGTTTGTTTTCTTTCAGTGCGTCACTTATATTCTGCCCATCGGCATGGAGGACCCTAAGGAGGAAGCCATAACTTGTTTGCCATTCACTTGGATATAGTCTTTTATTTCAAGATTATGTCTGAAAGAGGGATTGCAGGTCCAAACAGCTCTAAAACACTTCTCCAGGGAGCAATCAGAGGGCTCCAGAAGCCGGCCTGTTGGCACCCAGTGGGAGATGGGTCTGATTTCCTGAGGTCACTCTGGTCGTGAGCTTCACCCAGAGGATCTGGAGGAAAAGATGGCCCAGTTCTCCCGAGCCTCTGGTGGAAACACACGCTGTTTGCCCCAGATGTCCCAGAAGCTGTGGGCTGACAGGCAGGCCTATCCTGTCTTCATCTTCTTCACAGAACCCGGGACACCCTGTCACACTCCTGCCCGAGCTCCTGTCAAGTCACTCAGGGGCTCCAGCCATCTGAACACAATTCATTTTTTTTTAAAAACTTTTGAAAGCTACACCAGGACCATTTTCCTTTTAAATTGAGTCAGTGTAGAGGCCTCGAGACCAGGTGAATGGACGATTGCTAGGGGTGTGTGCTTGAAATCTTGAAAGGCTTGGGTTTGTCATAATGGAAGAAACCCCTGCAAAGGATTGAACTACCATACCTGGTGAAGGCAACTCTGGATCCCATTGACTGCTGTGGCTTAAGAAACGGCATTGAACCTGTTTTAGGATTTTTAGACTGAAATTATAATTTACCACAGAGACTTTACACTGATCTTGCCATTAATTAAAGCAGACAGTTGATTTTTTTCCCCTGAAGTACTCACTAGTTAGGATTGCCTGCTTTTAAATTGTTTTCTTTTGAGAATGTACTAGCCAGGTGTGGTAACGCACACATTTAATCCCAATATTCAGGAGGCTGTGACCCTGAGGCCAGCCTGGTCCTCATAGTGAGGGAGAGGCCAGCTTGGGCTAGACAGTGAGTTCTAGGTCAACCTGCTCTATGTGGTGAGACACCTTTGAAGAAGGAAAAGGAAGAATGCTATACATAGAATATTTATAGGGGAATGAAGTAACATGTATATTAGTATTATGACACATATATATTATATTTCACATACATAGTTGGTTTCAAGTGAGAAATTTGAACTTGAACTTAATTTTAAGCCAAAGGGTGATATTTTGGCATAAGTGACAGGGAAGTGTGCTGGGTCGTGGGCTTCAGGGAAAGCCACATCAGGCTCCCAGGGTGTGAGTGGGCTTCTGCATTTTTCCCTCTGCCGTGTTTGTCTCTGCTTGTCTCCTTCTCAAATGGGCTGTCTCCTCGGATTTTGTTCCTGGTGGTAATTGACAGTCGTCCCCCCCCACACATGTTTTGGGGATGCCTTTTAAGAGTGTCTGTTGAGTGTGCCTAGAGACGCCATTGTTCCGTAATGTGGCACATGAACCTCCTAATTGCACTCTCAATAGGCTAAGGTGCTGTGTAGACACTTCCTTGACTTGAAAGGATGGTGGGAGTGGGGAAGCTGAGCTAGTTCCACCAAAGTCACGGGAAATAATTTGTTTAAAGAGGAAGAGGGTTTGATGGGGTTGGTTGCTAGAAAAATGAGAGTCAGTTACACCACATGCCCACGAAACATTAAAGTCCACTCTGGGGTGGCCCCTGATCTCTCACCTAGCGTTTTTAACTGGCAAGAGGCTTACAAGATTAATTTAAGGTCAGGTTTAGTTGCACTTCTCATTCATCCATTCACTTGTCCCTTAAACGTGTGATATCAACTGCGTGTCATCTGCTGGGTTTCAACATGGCCACTGAGTGGAGAAATGAATGTATAAACGGTTACATGATAAAGAAACTTCACTGAACAGGAGTAACTCTAAGAATGGGAGGTGACTCAGTTTTCGACAAAGTAATGTATTTTTAATTTTAACAAATGTGCAAATTCATGTGGTATATGGATGCTGGAGAGACAGTTTCTGTTCTGGGACCAGGCTACACGGTCCCTCTCTGCTGGACCATCTCTCAGTCTCACTCCTGCTTCCTGGAATACTTTGCCTCCAATCCCTAGGTTGCTGGTGTCTTCAAGTGCTGGCTGGAGTTTAGACCCTCCTGGTATACTATTCCCATCTAGTGAAGATCCCCCAGTTCTGCCCTGAGCAGCTGTATCATTCTTGCAGTATATATTGTTCTTCAAAGGTACCCTGGTCACTTACCCCCTCATTGGATAGTAAGCCACACAGAAACAAGGACCTTGTCCGTCTCATTCCTTACCAGTGCTCTGGCATACAACAGACACTCCAAAGGCGACGGTTTGTTAGCTGCCAAGAAAGACTGAA
Source organism: Microtus oregoni (assembly GCF_018167655.1). Lineage (NCBI taxonomy): Eukaryota > Metazoa > Chordata > Mammalia > Rodentia > Cricetidae > Microtus > Microtus oregoni. Next base: position 20,924,692 of record NW_024543075.1, on the reverse strand, counting down.
CCAACTGATGAGACAAAGGAGAGCCTTCCGTGTGCGGAGACTCCAGACTTCCGAGAACAAAGAAGGCTCCTGTCTTTTTGGAACTTGGGTTATAAATTGTCGTAAGTGCTTTCACATGCTAATTCCACAGGACAACTCTGGGTGCCAGGAGGATAAACTTAGACTGCCTGTGAGCAGACAGGCTCCTGCTCATCCAGCCTGCAGGTGGAAACATTCCCACCCTTTTTATGGATCCATCGAGGGTGAGTCTGGGAAGACAAGCAGGGTTTCCAAGGACAGACACAGGGCTGTCAGGAGCCAGGTGAATTTCAGCTCTGACCAATGACTTTTGTTTCCTGGCCTCTGTGGCTACAGTGATGTCCTAGGAGATCTGTGCTGGTTCTTTCTCACACACCATTTTCCTCCGAGAGTCGCTGGGATTAAGCATCTGTAAACTGTTAGTGTCAGTCACACACTCATAATCCTAGAACCCAAGGCGAGGCTGGAAGGGCCTGAGTTCAGGGGTAGCCTGGGCTACCCAGCAAGCTCTTGTCTCAAAACTGTTTCCACATAATTGCCATTTAATAATCAGTTGCAAAAGGCTCCTGGGTCTGGTTTGTTATGCTCACTGCACAGGTGGGTGTCTTCTTCCTTGTGCTCGTGCTGGAGGTGAAAGTCTTGAGACCTGCTGGCCTTAGATGTGGCTCTCCTCTATCCCAGGGCACTTTGAATTTTACAGCCACTTGGCATTTTGACAAAGAATGGTGAACCTGGGGCTGAGGAGATGTCTTGGTGTGTCAAAGTGCTTGCTATGCAAGTGTGAAAGCCTGCATTTGAATCTCCAGAAAGCACGAGAAAGGCAGACGTGCAATGGGACTGTCTATAATCCCAATGCTTCCTGGAAGAGACAGAGGAAGGTGAATCCCAGGAAGCTCACAGACCAGCCAGTCTGGCAGCCACAGAGACAAAACAACAAAGAAACAGTCTCTCGAACAAGGTGGAAGGCTAGGACCAAACACCTTCGGTTTCTTTTAACTGCCACACGTGTGCCTTGACACATACTTGTGCATCCTTACACACGTAGGTCTGCAATCTCACATACACACACACATTGTGTACAAACACACATACATACAAATAAATTAGAAGGGGAAATGAATAATGAAAAACATTGAGTAGATTGTTTTAAAAAGGTGGACCTGAGATCAGAAGTTCCAGTTCAGAGTTCCTCATCTGCTTCCCTTATCCACAGATTTATACTTAACCTTTGAACCTTGTATTTCGCATCTTTATAATGGGACTGACAGCCTCTCTTCAACCCACAGTGATTTTTCAGAAGTGGGGCAAGGGTTCCAAGTAGAGAGCTACCTTGTCTACACCTGTTAGTTGTTATTAATCCATGCACGTTTCCTGAATTCCTCCAGGTAATTGGTTTTCTGGGATGTTGCACTCCAGGGAATGCCTGAAATACAGGACAAGCCCTCTTATCATAAAGTTAGATTAAGAAGTTTAATTTACAGAAACTATTATACGGCACGGATATCAAATGTTCTGAGCACAGACTGCAGAAAGTTCCAGAGAACTCGCGGATAGCCTTAATCTGCATAACTCTTTCCCCTGACTTATGACCACTGGTGTTTTATATGGAAACAACATAAAGAGTAATGGGGCATGCTTGCCTTGTCAGACTCCCCTGCAGTTCATCAACTCCAAAGTGACCAGAAGATCCTCTTATTTTGTTCTCAATTGGCCCATCATCTTTTCCACCCCCCACACACCTTGCCTGTGTTTCCCAAGCTGGTATATTTATACATCACCTTCTAGCTGCCCATCCATCCTGCTTTCTAATCCCGTGTGGTAGGCAGAGGAATAGACACTTGAAATATCTTTATCCTAATTCGCGGGATACGTTAGATTTCGTGGTCAAGGACAATTGCATTTCAGATGGAATTAAGATTCAGTGCTAACCAGCTAACGGCATGACAGATTGTCTCATAGTTTCTGTATGAACCCAATTAATTACAAGAAACCTCATCAACAGAAGGGGAGGTGGTGAGAGAACTAGAGACACAGAAGCACGTGAGTCAGCTTTGTCTGCCTTTGAGGACAGAGGGAAGGGCCAGGAGCCAAAGCCTTCATGCAGCTTCTTGAATCAGAGCAAACGCAAGGAAGTAGCATCTTAGCATCTTGAGAAGGAAGGCAGCACAGCGACCTTTCCATTGAGATCCACTGAGATCCGCCTCAGACTTGGTCATGCGAAGAGCAGATAACGTATTTATATTGTCTTCAGCCTCCAACCGCATGGTGGCTTGTTGCAGGAGCCACAGGAAATGAATACCCTTTCTTCAGGTGTGCCTAGCAGTTGTCCAAAACACTTTGATTCTTTCTTTCCCTCTCTGTTTTTTTCTTCTTCTCTGGAAAAATGTCATCTCCAGGGCCCTCTGGTTCTCTTCCCAAACAGATGGAGTAGAGCCACGTGTTGACAGTATTTCCAGAACTAGTGTGTAAAATACTAGGGGCTGCTGTAAGCTGGAGGGCTCGCTCTCCTGTAGGTAGAGAACACTGCTCTACAGAGTCGGTCACTGCACAGGCACCAGGCTCTCAGAAACCTAAGCTTGAAATGGAGCTCAAGTGGACACGTGTGTGTGTGTGCGTGTGTGTGTGTGCGTGTGTGTGTATATTAGTTGGGACACAGAACCAGTGGAAATCACAAGATGTTTTAGAGAACAGATAACATTTATTTAATCTGTATGTATATTTTTACATCAAGGATCCCAAGCCTTCTGAACTTGAGGCTTCAGCACTGATCTTGCAGAGATGTTGCCTTAGAGTGTATCGACTCACCCACTGCGTGTTGGCTTTGCCTTTTTGCCTTCTCTGTGCCTTCAAGGTTTTGTTGGTTACATGAAAACTCAGTACTTGTGCATATCTTCACACAATGACATTTTTCGTGAGAAGAAAAATAAGTTTCTTAAATATTTGTAGACTATTTAATGAAACACAATGCATTTGATAGACATATTTATATACATGTATGTGTAAGTGTGCACATGCAAATATGTTGTATGTATTTATACGTGGACATTTATATACACATATATTTCTATATATTTTCTTTTTTCTTTTATTTTCGAGACAGGGTTTCTCCGTAGCTTTTGGTTCCTGTCCTGGAACTAGCTCTTGTAGAGCAGGCTGGCCTTGAACTCACAGAGATCCACCTGCCTCTGCCTCCCGAGTGCTGGGATTAAAGGCGTGCGCCACCACCGCCCGGCTATATTTCTATATATTTTCATATCTCTATCAGCCATATGTCTTTGCATCTGTGTATGTTTCTACCTAGCACATGTATGTATGTATCTATGTATGTGTGTATGTATACATCTAACTTTATGGCACCTTTTGCTTTGACTCAACCCCTATCCCTTTTCCACTTGCCTGTCATCTGATTTTCATGAAGTAACTACAGTAGATGATGGCCTTAGAATATGAAGCATATCATACTTCTTATTTCCCTTTAATTTCCAAATGAGTCCACACAGAAGAATTTCCAGGCCTGGCTGGGCTCTGCCAAGCCCTACGAGGCTGTTTTATTCTTCCCGCTGCAGTCATGGTCGCTTCTGTCTTCTCTTTCCTCCTCTTTGCCCTGCAGTAGCCTCCTTGCTTGACCTGAGAGTCTAAACATGAGCGACCCCAGGGCATTTACACCTGCTGCTCTATCTGCCTGGCATTCTTTCCATCAGTTAACTGTGTGTCTGACTTCTTTCCTTCACTCTTGTCTCTGCTAAGCCTTCTTGTCCTCAGTGTGACCTGCTGTGTAGCTCCTGAGATACCTAGCTTTGCTAATGTCAGGGGCTTCACTCACTGGAAGATGACACGTGGCTGTTAATTAGCTGTATTGTATTCCACAGTTAATCCCTTCACCTTCCAAGTTTTTGTTGTGTTGATTTTCCCAGTTTTAATTCCATTGTCTTGGGAATTTATGGTTCCATATGGAACCACAAAATGACCTCATCGTGGCTGGGATAAAATTAAAAGCTATTTATGTCCCTCTCGAGCTATGCCTGCTATTTAAATGCACTGCCCCCGGGTGGGTGGTGGTTGCGCAATGTTCTGCATTCCCCTTTCTCACTGGCTTTACATCCTTTGCGCCCAAGTCATAAATTGAGAGGCGTTTTAAAAGGTTCACATTGGGGAAACAATTAATGGTATGGAGACAGATGTGTAGAACCGTGTTTAGAACAAATGCACGATTGCGTGTCCCTCCCCACTCCCTTCTGAGCCAGTTTCTTCATTTGTGCTTAGATGAAGGAAGAATGCAGGTGGGTAGCTATGCTTTATTATTTATTTTTCTCACGTTAGCATTCCTATGACTCCCAGTGAACAAACAACGAGCACATTGTGCTAACCTAAATATAAGTTAAGGTGTTTAATATTAGAAAATGTTGGAGTACGTATATTGGATATTGAATGGGCTTTGTTCACTTAGACTCTCTGCAAACTACACAACCATTTCAGCCAGTGACCCCCACGCTCTAACCCAGAACCACTGAGTTCCTTATTTAGGACAGCAGTGAGCATGTACTCTGCAGGCTGGCTGTCATTTATTCCTGGATTGTCCTGGGGGAAGGCCTCTTGCTTTCCTTGGGATTGTGTTTTCTTCTTTCTCCATATCTCATTCATCAAGACGAAAAGATTTCCTTGAGTCACAGCCCATTCGAAAACTTCAAATCCCTCTCTGGTAGAATGCCCTTAAAGAAAACAATTTTCAGTGGTTGTAAATTTTACTTTTAGACTCAGAACCTAAACCTAGCCAGGATTCTTTTGGTTGTTAGCGTACATTAATACCAGGTAAGATCTGAACTAAGCATGAACCAAGAAGAATTTAATAAATAGCTCATGTATCTGAGAAGTCATAGGCAGGAGAATGAGGATCTTTAAACAATCAATATAATATTTTTTATTAATTCTTTGAGAATTTCATATGTGCATGCAATGTATATTGAGCATATTCACCTTCTATTCCCCTCCCCCCCAAACTCTTCCCAGGGATCTTTATTTTTCAAGGTGTGATTTCATGAGGGCTGAATGATGCCACCAGATTTCAATTTTTAGATTCTGCTGCCGAGCTGGTTGGCTACCTTCATAAAACTTTCCTCTATATAGCTATGAAGTGAGTGTTCACCTGGTTTTTTTTTCCCCTAAATTGCAGGTAGCAGAGGTCTCTGTCCCTGTTCCCAAAGTCCCCTGCCTCTGAAGAGCAGAGCGTGAGGCTCAGTGCTTCCGGAGGTACATGGTAGTGGGACGCAGGGATTTTTCCTAGAGCAAAACCAGATTACAGTTCTCTGAGGGGAAAAAAATGTGTGTGGACGCCAATACGACAGATGTCTGCTTCTAGACGTCTGCTGAAAGCAGTGTTCCACTGCAACACCACCGAGCTGATCAGAGTGCCTCTGGCTCCTGTGCAGACAGTCTCCTTCCCTGTTCTCCTTTATGCCGAGGTGAGCTCCAACAGAGAGGCGCAAAAAAGCCCCTCCTCTGTTCAGAGCTCTGCCAGGAAGGAAGGCAGGCAGAAGAGAGAAGGATAGAAAGGCCAGGAAGGAAGACTGGCTCAGCTTTTGCATTTAAGGTGTTAAGTCTTGGGGGAAATTCGAAAGAACCTGTCTCTAGAAATCACTAATTGTTTATTTAGAATACCTTCCATTTCTGTCACTTCCTTAGCAACTCCTAGCGCTGTCTGGGGAAAATGAAAGGGATTGTATATCTTGCAAGAGAATTCTTCAAATAGCAAGTAAATCATTCACCACATTAAATCTTCCTGCCCAGGATCCCTTCCAGTAGAGAGGGAGAAACGACTTGGCGTTTGATCAGCCTTAATATAACAACTAGATAGTCCAGAATTTCAGAACAGCCTTGGCTCTCTGCTATTTTATCCTTTTCATTTCAGGTAAGGCCTACAATAAAGAATTAAGTAAGATTTAGTTTTCTACAATTTTGTGAGACTTTTTTTTTTTTTTTTAATGAAGAAAAACCCATCTTGAGGAAAACCTAGCCAAATCTGGTGTCTTGGTGTTTTTGTTTAAAGAGAGACCTGTCTTATGAGAACCGGGTTGTCTTTAACTAGCAACAGTGTTTCCTCCTTCAGTGTGTCAGGGTGCAACAGTTTTACAGTTTCTAGGGATCTTTCTGAAGAGATTCACTAGCAGATTTGAAGACTTCAGGTCTTCTAAGCCCTGGGTCATTTCTCAGGTACAGTTGGTACAGGCTAATTTCCTGTATGCTGCTGGTTCCATCTTCTCTTCCTTCTCCCTCCCTCCGTCCCTTCCTTCCTCTGACTTCTTCTCTATCCTTTCTTTCTTTTTTTCTCCCGTTTTTCCTTCTCCTCTCTCCCCCTTTCCTCTCCTCTTCTTCCTCTTCTCCTTGCTCCCCTGCTCCATCCTTCTTCTTCTTCTTCTGGTCCTCCTCTCCTTTTTCCATGCCCCCCCCCCCGCCTTCTTCCTGCTCCCTATCCTTCCACTCCCTCCTCCTCTTTCACAGTCCTAGAGATGATTCTTGGGGAGGGTGTGGTTTGAGACAGAGTTTCTCTGTGTATCCATGACTGTCCCAGAACTCACTTTGTAGACCAGGCTAGCTTTGATCCACCTGCCTCTGCCTCCTGAGTGCTGAGATTAAAGGCGTGCTCCACCACCACCATCGGGCTGGCACTGGAGATGAAACTTGTGGTCTTCTGAATGCTAGGTGAGCATCCTTCAACTGAGCCACACTCTAGCCTGTCTTTGGACCTCTTGGCAACTCCAGGATTTTTTGTCCTTCACTTACCCTCTGCTGTCTGATCCCCCCCACACACGCGACTCTCCTCAGGATGGTTCCCACCACTCTGATGGAGGACAAGAGAGGCAGCTCTTTCCTCATTTACTTCAAACGGAGGAATTAGGCAGCAACAAAACTACTTCATAGCCCTTGTTTTCAGAAAACATGCTTCTGTTTTTTGTAACTTGTTTTCAGATTTTGAAGAATTGTTAAAGATTCTCTTATTTCAGAAAAAGATGAAATTTAAAGAGAAATAAGAACTTCACTTGAGTAATTTTTTTCTTTACAACAACTGTGCTCTGGCACATTCTTAGTAACAATAGCTAGCTTCCATAATTCTTTAGGAGCCTGAAACAAAAGAAAACAAAACCCACAGGGAAGAGTGTGTATGAGAGAGAGAGAGAGAGAGAGAGAGAGAGAGAGAGAACCTGCCATTATTGGAGTGTTGAGTTCAGGGACCACCCCAAGTATTGATTTGTCACCTTCTGCCTCAAGCCAAGGTCTCTGTTGTTAGTTTCACACTAGGCTAGGTGACCAAAGAGCTCTCAAGGATTCTCTTGTCTCCCCTTCCTCCTAAGATGTACCTTTTCTGTACATCTGTATGTGAGCTACCATGTGCAGATTTAAATGGGTTCTGGGGATCCCAGCTCCAATCTTAATGCTTCCATGACACACATTTCATTCACTGTGCCCCTTTTTAAACGTTGGTTAATCTTTCCAGCAACCTCTGTTTGTGATGAATTTTGCATTTTATGGGGAAAGTAAGGCATAGAGAGGTAAGAATGGCTCCCAAATATACCCTGGTTGCTCCTGATGGAGCTTGGATGAGAACATGGCCTTATAGGGTTTGCCATGCTCCATCACAGCAAGAGGCTACTTTCTTGAAGAAATGATGCCAAAGAAATTCTGTTCACACTCTGTGCTTGACAGGCAGGGCATTTCCCCAAGGTCCCTCTCCACAGCCAAATCCTACATGTCTCCATCTTCACGAATCCATCCCAGAGCCCACGTCTGGGCTCCTGGAGAAGTCTGAGCATACATTGTATGCCTTGGAAGAATGGAGAATGCCTCCTTGCTGTGGTTGGTTTAAAGGTCTCAGCACTTGGGAGGACTTCAAAGAGCAAGAGGTATTGATTTCCTAGGCCCTGCTGTGTGCTACTGATTTCAGAGACTTGGGGAATCAGCTGCCCCTTCCCTGCGTGGGGCTGCTGAGGGAGAAAAACTCTCCCCAGGGCTGGGTCTTTTTTAAAAGCATCCCTGTTGCACAAGCTCTTTCAAGGCAGTGTGCAGGGAAGAAAACAACGCTTGGTGTCACCCTGTGCAGGCACCTTGCTGCCTCTGCAGGCCTCATGGTGGCGCTGAAGGGAGGGCCTGGTGATAGCATCATCCAGGAGTCTGCTCTTTGATTCAATAACGTTTCTGTCCTAGTCTTATAACACAGAAGGTTTTAACCTTTGAGACTCCTTTGGTGGCTGCCTTTGGATGGTGATAGATGAGGGTGTGTGACAGGGTGGGATGTAAACACCTTTGAAGGCATGTGATGGAGGCCTTCGGTTGCTGTTGGGTGTCACCACTCCTGCTCTTCTCCTGGGTTTCTGAGACATGGTCTCTACATGACTGTGGATTTGCCACTTTTCCCAGACTCACTGGTTAGTGAACCCCAGGGGATATGCCTGTCTCTACCCTCTCGTTATTGAGGTTGCAGGTGTGCTACCATGCCCAGAATTTTACATGAATGCTAGGGAGCTGACCTAAGGGTTTCATGTTTGCTCTGTCTTCCCTGTGTCTCTGTCTTCCCTGTGATGTGTTTACATGAATGGCTTGTTGGCTGACCTGAATGATAAATCTCTCCCTTGCTATGAAAAGCTCTGGACCACACATAGACACTCTTGAAACTTAGAATGGAGGCAGAAGTCCCTGACAAGGAGAAATAAGTTTCCAAGATCTGGCTCCTCCATAACTGTGTTTTCCACCCTCTCCATGTCACTACTTTGCCAACTACACTTCTGTCTTCCAGTTTTGGCTAGAGAAGGTTTGACCCATTCCTCTGTCTCTGTACCTGTCATTACTCCTGGGGTCTTGTACCTCTTTGTACCTGCCAAAAAACAAACAAACAAACAAAAAACCAAACCAAAACAACAAAACAAAAGATGCCACAGTTGGCTGTGTGCTTTGTTATACCCTACAGGAAGTTCTCCACGGGTTGTCTGCCCAAACTCCTGAGAGCCCTAGGGAGTGAGATGTTTCTTCCTCCAGCCACACAGGAGCAAGTGAACTTACCCAGTGGGCTAGGGCAAAGCTGAGCCTTAGAGCACTCAAGGGTCTTGGGCTTATATGAGTAGCCTGGGTTCTAACCCCAGAACTAGGATATAAAGACACAAGTAACTCAACTGCACCCTGAATCCTTCCATTCCGGAATATCTCCCTGTGGAGTCCTTTTTTTTTTTTTTTTTTTTTTTTTTTTAAGAGATTGGGTCTTTTTATTGGTTTCTTCCAAGCCTTGGGGGATCAGCAGAATGAAGTCAGGTCTAACCTGAGTGACCGCTGCACAGTCTTCTAGCTATCATATGTATTTAGTGAGGACAGCTGAGAGTGGCGAAGGCATGCTTTCTTACACATGCTGTGGTGGATAGCCTTCTCCAGGGCTTGCCCTGTGCAGCATGTACGAACGCACCCCTTCAAAATGGTGATCTTTAAAAATAGCTTCACATTTCCCCTCCAAAGTCTACTATGAATGTCATCCTCTGTCTAAAATGTGCTCCTGTGATGTAATTTCCATGCTTTCTATGATTTATTAGTGACATGGGTATTAAATACTACTCAATAGAGCTGGGAAACTCTAGACCATGTATTTTTTATATTTGGGGATTCCCCCTAAGCTTCGAGCCTGAGCACACATGGATGACAGAAACAAGCTGTAGCGAAGAAGGAAACAAATGAGCTAGCAGAAGAGCCAGAGCACCAAAGATGACAGCGAAAACCATGAGACTCAGAAGCGGGTGGGTTCGCTCAGATGACGCTGAAATCAAACAGCCCAACAACCACAGCGGGGAGGCTGGTCAGTTTGCATCTAGGAAATGAAAAATACTTCAATACAAGAAAAGATTCACCCATGGAGCATTTTTAGCTTTCTGGGATCTGCCCTAAACAGATATCACAGGGCCAGGGTGACCTGAAGAGAGACATTTCTTTCTCATGATTCTGGGGGCTGGACATCCAGGATCAAGGTGTCAACGGGGTTGCTTTCTTCTCACCTCCCTGTGCCTTTGTGTGGTGCTCTTCTAGTGCATGCCATTGTCCTGGTCTCCCATCCCCATGTCTGTCCATCTCAGCACACCAGCATGCTTGTCGGCTAATTGGCCATAAGAATATCAGCGTCTGCTAGCCTATGACACTCCCATTAGTCTGTATCCCCTCCCATAGCCTGTCAGCCTGGCAGGCTGTGGTAGTGGGGGAGCTGGTAGTGAGGCAGCTAGGTGCTGCTGCTTGTGTGGACCCTCCAGCCCCCTAACGTGTGCTCACTGTTTTATCCACGTGTCCGAGGCTTGAGGTGCTCCTGCTGTCTGACAGGATTCTTTCTGGTCTCTCATAACTCTTCTTTCCCCTCCTTTCTTATTAATCTTCTTTCCGGGTTGGCATATTCCTTTTCTGCTCAAGTTCTCATATGGGATTAAGCCTTGTCTTAGTCTTTGGGTGGGGATCCTTATAGCTAATCCCCTCTTTATAGAAACACACCAGTCAGATAGATGAGGACCTTTCTGTTTCCATTCATTTGAGCTCAGTTGCCCCTTTCAAGACTTCTGTCTCTACAAGCAGCCACCTTCTGAGGTGTGAGGTGGGTTATGGTGTTTGGATTTCAGTAGCTAGATGAAGAACTGGAGGTCCCAGCCTTGGTTTCCCTGGAGTTTCTGCTATCCTTACTCCTCCTGATTTGCCAGGACTAGGCGGCACACCCCCTTCAAGCTCAAATGTAGCCAGAGTCTAAAGACATCGATTTATGTTAATATCTAAAATATATAAAGAATGTGCCAGATGGTGGTTTCCACGCCTTTAATCCCTGCACTTGGGAGGCAGAGGCAGGCAGATCTCTGTGAGTTCGAGGCCAGCCCAGTCTACCCGAGCTAGTTGCAGGACAGGCTAAAAAGCTACAGAGAAACCCTGTCACAAAATACCAAGCCAAACCAAACCAAACAAAATATATAAAGAATGCAAAAGATTACAAGCTGCCTCCCCACAGAGAACAAATATTCAAATCAATAAATGGGCCAATGAACAGAATGTTCTTCAAATGAAGAGGACAAATGGCCAATAAATATGTGGAAAATAGTCAGCATCTTTAGCCATTAGGGAAATGAACATAGAAACTTCACTGAGATGTCGATTCACCCTAGTCAGAATGGCTAGTATCAAGAGATAAAACAACCCACATCACAAACAGGAAAACAAGCAAGCATTGGGCTTGCAGGGAATGGACCAGTCACACTGTTGTTAATGATGCTAATGTAGCCACTGTAGAAATTGATATAAAGGTCCTCTCAAAATCCAAAAGGAGAGCTATCACATGATCCACTTATACTACTCCTTTGTGTGTATGCCAGCTTCATTTCCTAGAAGAGAGGCATAGCTTACTCTGCGGCTGTTTCCTTGCTTTTGAGTGGTTAATATAGGGGGGTGTCAGATAGAATCAGATAGGTGAGAAGTGTTATGGGCCTCGAACACTGCTGCTGCCAGCAGCCAGCAGACTCCCAGGCCCTCTCTCTCACTCTGTTATTACCCCCTTTTACAGGAACTTGGAATTGCAGTTTCACAATGGCTAATGACTTACCCACAGTTGCAGAGATGCCATCAGCATCGCTGCACTCAACTCTCCTGTTGGTCTGTTTCACTTTTGCTGTTTCTTGGCTTTGCTCGCCTACTTTGTGTGTGCTGTTTTGCTGTTGTTAGACCGTGAACTGTTTTCTATGGCTCTGCATGGGGAGAGCTGGTTCACTGTGGGATAATCTCCCATGCTTTATTTGACCACACCTTTCTTGATGGGTATCTCTGTGGTCTCCATCTCTTAAAGATATTTAGAAGGAAAGCTACATGGGATTCTGTGTCTCCTGGAGCCCACTTATCAGCGAGGAAATGGAAGGAGTGTGTATTTTTTTTTGATACATGTTAAAAATTGTCAGAGTACATGCTTACTTCTGAGTTCCTGAGAGAGACCTTCATGTTATAACCAAGAAATGATATAGATTTAGGAAAAATGGGCTCCTTTTGTGCCCCAGGCACCTGCTGGCCCTTGATAAAAGCTTTTAATAATAAGGATGCTGACTTCTTGTACGATTACCATGAGATGAAAGAAAATATGTGGTTTGAGTGTGAGTATTGCTCTTAGAAGCTCTTATTTAGAGTTTAGTTTCTATTATCAAAATAACACTCTGTGCTCCTTTCTCTTCTGCATGAAAGGAAGAAAAGTAAATACTTCCATTCTGCTTTGAACGGCTGCAGAATCAGTTTTTCTATAAAGTCGAGAATTTGTGGGAGGCCAAGGATTCCTTTTCTTACATAACTTCCCCCAGGAGTGTTTAAGTGATGAAAACTGGATGGCTTTAGCTCCTAAAGCAAGATTCGTTTTCTGGGGTAGCGGTTAGTGGCAGATAGCAAAACTTCCGAGTCATGCCCCTGTCCACAACCTGGAGGGGCTCTGCTGCACAACACTGCCCTGCAGCTTCCTCAGGAGTTCTGATTAACACCTATTAGAGAGCTAATCCCAAAGAAGACTCTGTGTGTGTGTGTGTGTGTGTGTGTGTGTGTGTGTGTGTGTGTGTAAATAGGTTGGACCTCTGGAGGATGCTCTTCGTAAAGCCAGGACAGGAATGATGTGAGGAAGACCAGAGTGGAGCAGCATCACCCGAGTGTGTGAAGCTGAGTTCTCTAGATGATCATAGTTCATTAGGTATAATGATGATGGTAGCTTTCCAACCCAAGGAATGTATGTACCTGGAGCTCTACTAAGATGATTTACTGTGGGTGGTCTCCAGTGCTGGTATATTCTCTTATGGAGATACTCCTTCTTGACAAGAATGCTTGTTTCCATCGAAGGATTATCCTTTCGTGTCTTGCTGTGATCGAAGTGGCGATTTGTCTTTCCAGTGTTGGTTGAGCACATTAGAACATAGGATGACAACTGTATTTCCCAGTCTTCCATCTGCTTGATGTGGTTAATGAGGTTGAGTTTGGACAAATGGGATTTAGTAGTAGATGCTGAGCTTGATTTCTTGGCCTTACAAGGATGTGTTTTCCTTTGCTATTCTTGAAAATGAGAATATGACTGTTAAACCTTGAAATGTCTTGAGGCATTGAATAGAGAAAGCCACATATTGAAAATTATGGGGCAGCAAGATAGAAGGAGCCCAGTGGGAGCCCTTTGGATAAGATAGGAAGACATTTCTATTTTCCTTAAGCGGTATTATTTTGGATTTTTAGTTGCTCTCAGCTAAGTATAATTGGAGAAAATACATCTGCCTTCTATGTTCCAGCCATTGTGCGGAGGCTTTAGCAGCTTCTCTTAGGAAGCCCTCTGGAAAATGCCTGCTGTTAGCTACATGCTATGGAAGAAGAAACAGGTATAGAAAAAGAGGACTGTGTCCAGATAGCAAAAATAACAATAGTAGGTTCCCCTGAGGGCCTATGACCCCTTCCCTCCAACCATGGGTTTTCGACCAGGTTGGCAATACTAGACATGACTATTTCCTGTGGATATAGCTTAAAATCCAGTCAGAATTTAGTTGGTTACCCCTAAAACAGGCATGCCACTATTTCCCCAGTGGGCACCTCTCTCCTGGCAGGTTGGTACTGCAGTTCATACAGAGGTTCACAGCTGCATAAGGCTGTTGATGATTTTTCCACCCCAGGAACCTGTATAGCACCTTCTGGAAATGTGAAAGTTAGCCATGGGGCACAAGCTTTCAGCTCCATTCCCACTAAGTTCCTCTGTCATGCAAAAAAAAGTTTAGGGTGTCTTTAACAACAGGGTCTCAATTACCTAGTTTTAGTGGGCAATCAAGAGCAACAGCAAGAGCTCGTATGGTTTTCAGGCCTCTATGACTGTTGTTTTGCTGTGTGGGTAAAGTGTCAAACTGCTTTCTCCATCAAATGCTTCATCTCCATGGATTAGTGCTACTTAGAGCAGTGGTCAGAGAAGCTTCTGTCTGCAGTGTCTGGGAGTTAACATGGAGCCCCCATATGTCATCAAGCTGCTGATTCAGTGACTGCCCAGTGCTCGCTCTGAAGTCTATTATTGCCCCCTTCCAGACTCAGGACCATGGCAGAAAAGTGGGTGGGGGAAAGGATGTGAAAGCTGGAGGATGGGAGGGGCACTGTGAGAGCCATGGCCTTCGGGACTCTGTGGGTACCTGTGGAAGACTCTTAGACTGAGTTCATCCTTCTCTGAGGAACTAGAGCAGATAATTGCTCCTGGAAAGGTGGAGTCATATTCCTTGGTGGTGGTATCACTGGTAAGTTGTTCTTGCCCAAGTCCCTTGCCTGTGCTTATGCAGGCATTCCTAATTAAATACAGTGGGACACAGACAACAAAGACAAGAAGTGAGGAGGAGGGAGGCAGTGGGAAGGAGGGGTTCAGTAGGAAGGGGAAGGGGACAAGAGAGGACAATAGCGGGAATGTGATCAAAGTATATTATATGTATGCAATTCAAGAAGGATACAGTTTAGACAAGAGAATTAATTACGCATGATTTACCCAAGATTAGAAAACAAACACCTTGAAGACAGCGCACTGACAATGAGCCTATATTTAATCAGGTTGAAACCAGGCTTTAATATCCAGCTGCCCCAGAATGACTCCTCTGACATCTCTTCCTCTGTCTGGGTGATCGATCCCTATTTGGCCAGGCACTGTGACTGGTGCTGGAAAGAGAAAGGTAAGCCCGGGCAATGGAGTCTTCCAGTGTGGGAAGAAAAAAAAATCAGATATGGTAAAGGAAGCTTAAATGGCAGGCATAGTGAGTACTCAGAAGGAGACTTCCCAGGATTACAGAGAGGATGACAAAGAATTCTACAGACTCATAGATGCAGGACTTAAAAATTACAGTAGAAGCATGTCTCTGGGTGTGTCTGTGCAGGTGTTCCCAGGATGCAAGTTTGGGAACCATCTCCTGAATAAGTAGCATTTGAGATGGGATCTTAAGGATGAATAGGTGAACATGTTTGTGTGTGTGCGCGTGCAATGCATGTGCCATGTCATCATGGCTGGGATGTGCATTAGTGCATGGCGCTGGAATTGCACAGAAGAGGGAGGAGGAATGTATTGCATGACGTTGGAGAGGGAGCCAGGCAGGGATTTGGAAGCCAGGCCCCAGATTTGGGGGTCATTCTAGGAGCCATGAAGGGCAATTTAGTGGTTTGATCCGATGAGTGACATGGTCAGGTGTATGTTTCAGGTGATCATCCGGGTTGGTATATGTGTGAGGCACGATGGGAATGCACATTGGAAATTCCCGCAGAAATTTCCTCTTTCCCAGAATGAGGTTTAGGTGGCTTAGACTAGGAAGATGACAGTTACTCTGTGTGACACCTGGGAGGTAAAGTTTAAAGAACATGGTGTTGCCTTGAAGGATGAGAGAAAGGGAAGTCAGCAGGCCATCCTAGGTTTCTGGCTCCTGTGCCTGCCTGGGAGTGTGCTGGCTTCATTCACTAATGTAGGAAACTTAAGGAGAGGGAGGTAGATGCTTGGGGGTGTGTAGAGGTCCTTTGTTCATTCAACCTGTCCAGCATACTCTCCTGAGAACCAAGAACCCAGTCATATAGCTGTGGTTTGAGATTCCCCTACTGAGCTCCCTCTAACCTGTATGGTAACAAGATTGACATTCACAGATTCTTCCTCTCAGACTTTCAGGCCTGGGGTGAGTGGGAGGACTTGCCTTTGGAGTTGAGGACCATGAGGGTGAGGTGCCATGGCTCTTCATGGCCACGGGAGAGCTGGTTTGCCTCAGTAAAGCAAAGAGCTGAAGAGATGCAGAGATGAGAGATGGAGCGAAAACCCGTATTTGTTCTTGTGTTCCAGAACCCAAGCATGCTCAAGTCCAGTCCTTTTTCTAGCTCCTTAGACTACTCTATTATCTTTATGCCTATAACCTAGTCTGGGGTAGGTTTCTGACATCTTTACTGGGTCCTAGATTACTCAGGCAAAATATAAGTTTAAGTCCAAATGTGTTGCATTTTTGATGATTTGGGGACATCCACGTGTCGATGTGAAATGGGCCACTGGAAGTTTGTATCTGAGCTTATAGAAGGTGGGCTTGAGAGTGGAACATAGGGAGTTAACGGCACAAAGGTGCAATGAAAGCCAGGCAATAGCTATTTTGCAATAAGAGAAGTGAGTTTGGGATTGAGCTTTGAAGCTAATTGGAGCCCATGGAAAGTTGAACTCGTAAAGGAAGCAAATATGCAGGAGGAAATAAGGAAAAAGAAGTTATGAAACTCAGGTTTAAAAAGGAGGGAGGGAGTGATGAACTGAGTTGAATGTCACTAGAAGATGTTAAAACCGAATTCTAAAAAAAGTCTCTTTGGTTTAGATACAGCTTGAGGAAGAGTTGACTTTTTAAGATGTGTTTTAGCGTTCTGAAAGCCGAGATACCAGATCCTACAGCAGCAGCATCTCGCAAGGGCCAGGGAGAGACAGAGTGGATCCACATCTAGTATAGGTTTCAGGAACTTGGGGAAATGGACCATCCCTGTATCCGCCCTTTAAGACATCTTATTATGCGTGAGGTGCTGCCGTCACGGCAGTGGGCGGGCTCTGAAGAGCTCGTCGTGACCTTGTGAAACTCCAGTCTCGGTAAGATGACAGACAAGCAGATGACAAGCACAGTTTAGGCTAATAAATGCGGAAGGTGTCATTTTGGATCTTCCTGTCTGTAAGCGAGAGAAAATGTAATGAACAGTGACTGAGGACATTTAGAATTCACTTAGCCAGAGCTCCAGGTAGGTGGTCCTGGAGTAGATTGAGCGGCTCACTAGTGTGTGACAGAGCCAGGTTGCTGATATCCTTTCATTCTGTTGCGTCACCTGTCGCGTTTTAGACTCTAGCTTATTCCAGCACGGCGTGGAGACAGCAGGTGCAGGTCTCAGCCTCTTATACATACCAGAGTGTGCAAAGGAGGAAGGGAGAGCGTAGCGACAGGGTGCATGTTCTTTAGTATTTTGCAGAGAAAATTTATTATGGAAAATATCAGTTTATTTCTTTGACACCCCAACTGGCCACAACTGGCTTAGTTGTATCTGTTTGTTGTATTGCCCATGTATTTAAAAAAAAAAACAAAACTGTTGATCAGAAACCACTGTGTTCTAGACACCGTTGTAGAGATAACGTAAATACATTGGGTATAAGAGAAACCCTCTTCCTAATTAGTATGAAAGTCACGAGTAGTGGTGCCCACCTATAGTTCCGTTTACTCACAAGGCCGAAGCAACGAGGCACGAAGATAGCTTCAGCTTAGGAGTTCGAAGTTAGCGTGGGCAACATAGTGAGACACTGTCCCAAAAACAATAGGGCCTAGTAAATGGTTCATTTGCTAAAGTGCTGGCTTCATACACTTGGATCCCCAGTACTTATGTCAAATACGGCATGTAGAATCATATATCTGTGCACATGTGCACACATGCAGATACATACATGACTATATAAGTGAATGAACCACATATGGAAAGGTTAGGGCCTGATTCAGTAAGGGTCATACCTATGAGTGAGCGTTACATACAATATCATGAGAGTTACGTCCCACTGGGGATGGCAGAACCTAAACCTGTTAAAGGAATTAAGTGGTCAAAGAACGATGCTGACCGAGTCTGAGGAGGCACGTGCAAGGAGAAGAAGGTAGTTAGAGAATGCAAGTAGGATTGAGATGCTGAAGGGAGTGAATGATCTCAGTGGAAATTTCATCTTTAGTTATTTTTAATATTAAAAATTATTAATTTTGATGTGCATGGGTGTTTTGCCTGCATGTAAGTCTGTGCACCATGTGTGCTTCAGATCCCCTGAGAACTGTAATTATAGATACTGTATGGGTGCTGGGAATTGAGCCTAGGACCTCTGGAGAGGCAACCAGGGCTCTTTGCAGCGCACGGCGCCCGTCTGCGTTCTATGCGCCACCATAGAGTTCGTGAACCGGGCAAGGGGCTAGAGATTGAAACACACAAAGACTCACAGACAGAAAGAGACACAGGTCATGCTTGATGCCAGAATGCTCCAAGAATGCCCCCTTTATTGTGTACCAGAGCTGCTTATATAGAGATTAACTGATAGCCACGCCCCAGCCAAACCCACTAGAAACCACTCTCCTGCCATCAGGAACTCATGATGGTCTCGTGCTCAGAGCAGCTGTAGGCACTCAGATCAGGGGAAAACAAGTTGTTTCAGGATCTGGTGTAGCACAAAGGGGCCTGCTTGTTGGGGTTTATGTCCTGCCCAGTCCTGCTAAAATACCAGCCCACTATGCTGCAGGAGTGCCTTCTGCTCCTTCAGCCAATAGCTGCCCATGGGGCGTGGTCTATTTCTCTTTAAAAAAAGAGCGGCAGTTTTTCTGCTCTCTTGGTTCCGGCTCTTGCTCCAGTGACTAGACTCCTTTCCTGACTAACAGTATTCTGTAAGTTTTCCCCTAAAGTAAGTATCCCCTTTAAATCCAAACTGGTGTGGAATTGTTTCGCGCATTAATTTGGGGGTTCACTGCTCCCAACAGCTCTTAACTGTTGAGCCAGATTTCCAGCCCCTGGGTGGAAATTTTAGTTAGAAGGAATAACCTTCATTCCTGGCTGTGACTGGTAAGTCTGAGATGTTGCAAGGAGGCCCTTGTGACTGGTATAAAGTAAGGATAGGGAAGGGTTAAGACATGAGGTCAGCGAGCTGCCTGGGAGCCCACCATATAAGATCTGTGAGTGGATGGAGGGCACTGGTAAGTTTGGTCAGGGGAGGGACATGATATGTGAAGAGTTGCTGCAAAAATGCCAGAGAAAGCAGGGACACTAATCAGGAGGTTTCTGCAGCTTTCCAAGGGAGAGTTGCTAAATATCCGGCCTGGATTGTTGGGCACAAGCACCAAAAACAGCGTGAATCCAGATTAAGAGGTGTAAGAGAAAATGAGAACTAGCTGATGAGCCCTGAGGCTTAGGGCTTGGAGGAGGGAGACTGATGTGGGATTTCCTTGTGTGGTCATTTCGGGTCTGGACGGCCGGGAACAAATGAGCAGCCTCCATCAACAGGAGATCCTCAATACCGAGGAAGAACAGTCTGGAGGTCAAGACTTCTATGTAGGACATGAGATACCCATCAGACATCCAACAAGACAGTTGGGCATATGTGTCTGTCTTCCCTTGGACCACTCAGACGCTGCCAACGAGAGTAGACCTCAGATCATCTGAGTCGTCTTGTGCGCCCAAACAAAGTTCAGTTCCTGTTAGCAAGAGTGTGAGGGGAATAGTTATGGGGTGAAAGGGACAGTGCGGCCACTGTCTTAAAGAAAGTGACCTCTGCAAAGGACATAACTTGCAAGGACATAAATTTCATCTAGAATAAGAATAGGATGGTGAGATGGGAAGGATGCGAGGCACAAAAAAAAAAGAGTAACATTGGCCAAGTGTGCTACATGTGTGTTCTCCATGTAAGATGAAATACCCTTCTTTTTGATGTACCCAGTCAACTTTATTCCCCAAAAGAGGCTTAGGGAAATATTAGCTTTCTATTGCTGTAACAAATGCCCAAGATAAATCACCTTGGAAAGAGGAGAGATGTGTTTTGGTTCACAATTTAGTTTCCAAACCAAACCCTGTTGGTCTGAGTTTGCTGCAAGGTGGCAGGAGTCTTGTCAGAAGAGACACCTCATCAGGACAGCAGGGGGTGGGGGAGGAGGCTGGAGTCCTAGTGTACCCTTCAGGGACATGCTTAAAAGTGACTTAACTTCCCTTCCTAGGCTCCACCTCCTTCAGTAGTACCAGGCAGGGCACATAGACTTCAGCAATGGGGTCTTTAGGGGAACATTTATGATCCAAACTGGAGAAGGCACAGTAACCAGTGTCTAAGAGGGACACTCTTCACACAGTCTTAGTTGAGGATAATGTTGAATCACCACTTTTAAAAGGGCTAATAACCTTGGTCTCTTTTCGCTTCTTAAAAAATCCTGTGTTTTCCCCTTGATGGCCTATGACTGCGGGAAAGTGAT
The DNA here is from genome assembly GCF_018167655.1 of Microtus oregoni. Classification (NCBI taxonomy): domain Eukaryota; kingdom Metazoa; phylum Chordata; class Mammalia; order Rodentia; family Cricetidae; genus Microtus; species Microtus oregoni. The sequence continues at coordinate 20,904,689 of NW_024543075.1, read as the reverse complement.
ACACACTTTCAATCTCAGCTGTCTCTCACATTGACGTGAGCAAACATCCTCAAGTCACCTGACTCACTTCGACATTGCTGTACTCTGTGTTGACCCCTGCTGACCACTGCCCTGGAAACCAGGGCCCATCAAGACGTTTCCATGTGTAAACAGTGTGGACAGTCTTGAGTCTATGGCCAGTTTTTCCTTCCATGTTTTCACTGACAAGTGACATTGTATGTGTTCTTGTGGGTGACTGTCTCCAGTAAATGGAAGAGTACTTCAGAGTATCTTTACCCAGATACATGTCCTGACATCCTGTCTCCGAGAGTATATTTGTTTTGTGACTTAAATGCGTTTAGATACTCAGAGGTGTCTTTTAAGGAGATCCGCTGCGTTTGTCACATTTCTCACTGCCCTGATGACCAAAGCAACTTAATGAAAGTTTAATTTTGTCCCATAGTTTATGGGTACAGTCCATCAAGATGGCGAAGGCACAGTGGCAGACACCTTCTAGCGGTGGTCTCAGGAGTGGGAGCAGCTGGTCACCTTTCATCTGGAGTCAGAAAGCGGTGAGAGATGAATGCTGGTGCTTGGCTCCTTTTCTCCTTTTTATTCAGTCCAGGTCTCAAGGTACCCATACTTGAGTAGACCTCCCCACCTCCCTTAACTCAACCCAGACAGGTCCACTCCCAGAAGTTTTTCTCCTTTGTGATTGTAGTCAGATTGATGGTCACTATTAACCATCCCACTCCCTGAGGTAGCAGGAAGGCGTGGTGGATGTGAGGAAGTGGGTAGCTCAGGGGCAGGAAGGCTGACAAGCAGGTTCAGGCTCCTGGGTTCATTCCTAGCAGTGCAGAAGAATGCGAGGAAGCACATACGTCCATCTGTGGGCCTGCTTCTTCACTCGGCTCAGTTTTCTTCAGTTCTAAAAGTGTTGTTGTTTTTTGTTTGTTTGTTTGGTTTTTTGTTTTTTTGTTTTTCGGGACAGGGTTTCTCTGTAGCTTTGGAGCCTGTCCTGGAACTAGCTCTTGTAGACCAGGCTGGCCTCGAATTCACAGAGATCCACCTGCCTCTGCCTCCCAGGTGCTGGGATTAAAGGCGTGCGCCACCACCGCCCGGATGCTTGGATTCTTTCTTGACAGTGTTGAGTGGTAGCAGACTACAGCTCATTTGAAATTCCAGCTTATTAGATAACTGCCCTGGGAGATTCTACGAGAAGTCGGTTGGCAAAATCAAGCTTTTGTGGAGAATTATTGTGATTAGGTCCTAAAATTCTCTGCCTTCTTTTCTCACCCTAAAATGCAAACTGTTCTCATTGCCAGCCTTCAAACAGAGCTCAGGACCTAAGGTTTTGCTATTCTCCACCCCGAAACTCCATGAAGAGGATTACCTGGCTTGCCAGAGGCACCAGGTGTCTGATATATGTTCTTCTGCACCGTTCCTTTATTAAAGCCATTTTATTTGTATTTGTCCCATGTTTAACCTGCCCGAAGAGTCCTCCATTTCTCCTGGTTTATTTTACTTTGCTTTTCAGTCAGTGAAAAATAAAGCTGGTCCTGTGGGGAAACTGGCTTGATCTCTTAGACACGACAGGGCAAGGACATATGGGTGGAGAATGACCAGATGAAGGTCACAGCATTTCACCATACTCAAATGGCTCTCGGGAGAGAGGCTGAGATTCTGTCTTAAGTAAACATTCTCTGTATCCTTAAGAATATGGGCTAGTCTCATGTCATGGACTCCAAGTCCACTGCTTGACTCTGAATATTTATTTCTGTGCCGCTTGCTGGCTGTGTGGCCTTGGGTAATTGTGTGTGATTCACTTTACTAACTTCTTACATGAAGGAATTAACAGTTTATTCTTCATGAAGGGGTTGTAAGGTTCAAATGATTGGCCCATGTAAAGCTCTGGAACATAAATACTTATAGGGAAGAGTAGGAGAGAAGGGTATTTTTTAAAAAAGGAGAAGCCAGCTGCCAGTAGACAGGTGTGGAGACGGGAGGATGTTTCTGCCCATTGCGCTCCTTAGGAATGGAGGTAATCTTTCTCAAGTCCTCACTGGTTCCAGCCAGAGAGCTGGCCCTTCTCATATTGGATGATTGTTTTAGTGATGGTGTGAAGAGTGTGAGCCATGTGTGCGTATGTCACATTCTTGATGAGGAACCTCAGTGAAGCCCATGTTTTCTCAAACCATCCTGGTTTAAAGCCAGGCTTACACAGTAGTAGCCAGAAGGATGGGTTTGTCTTTATGGGTAAGATCTTTCTTAACCCTTATTTTCCCTCTTGTTACCTCTTGCTCCTGACATACTACTTGCAAGGCACAGGCGTTCTTCCATACCCAAAAAGTGTCTTAGTGTGTCTGAGCTGTCAGATTCTTCTACCACCAAACATTGAGTCTCTGAAGGGCCTGCCTCCTGGCAGATGGTTCTCGTTCTACCAGGCTTCCCCGCCGGTGAGCGCTCTCTCTTGAGGAGTTCTCTCTGAGTCACACACCACACAGACAGCCGGAGCTGCCCTTGACTCTCTTTGCACAGCACAAACATTTTGATGGCACAATCATATTGACAGTGGAGAAAGGTCTGGGAAGCAAGGAGCAGTGGATACAACAAAGTTGCAATTGCCCTATTCTTTCCTGAGCAGCTTCAGCAACCACACCCACTGGGGTACTTACTGCTAGAGGTGGGGCAAGATAAATGAAATCACCATTGCTTATTTTTCCCCATGAGAGTGGGATCTTCCAGATTTTTTTTTTAAAAAAAAGAAACCCAATGTTCTGAGTGTGAAGCTGCCACCTGATTCTGAAGTAGAGCCGGCATATAAAAATCTTCATCAGCTTTTAGAAGAGGTCAGACCATTGGTCACCTCATTGGTTCTTTATGAGTGGATACAATGAGTTTATCATTGTGTTCGTGGCCATTTAACATTTACATAACTGCTGAAGGCCTTGGTGGCTGCACTGCATGGCTGCTTCAGCGGGCTTTTGCTACTATCTCTCAAAAGCAAGCATCCCTGGGTTTCCCTTGAACTTTGCCCAGTGCGTGATCGTCCCTTTCTCTTCCCTTTCATTCTCTCCTCTCTGTCGTCTCCCTGTCTTTATCTAATAGCAGCAATCACCTGTGGGTGTTATTGTGACAGGACACAGCATACTTTAATTCTGAGCTATTTTATTTTTCTTATACACCATCTTCTAGGCCCATGCTGTTCTCCTGAGTGCCCTGGTCTGTAGCCTACCTAAAGGTACCATTCCTAGCAGGGTATCTGAAGGGTGCATGGCTTCCTAAGCTTTGTTTGCATTTATCTAGTCTGTCATCAACAATCTGCTTTTAGGAATTGTCTAAGACTTTGGTTTGCTTGCCAGAACCATGTTTGGAAAAATAGCCCCCTTTTGGTTGTTAATGTAATAATTGCTCATGATAGGAGATTTAGACAGTAACGAAAACAGAAAACAGAGAGAAAGACTGCATTTCCCCACAACCTGCTGCCCCCAGGGACTCTCTTTTCTGAGCACATGCATGCATGTATGTTTGATTATCATCTTAGCTTGAATTTGGGATTATATCTTAAAGTTCATGATTCTTTTGCTTTTGATCTGGTGTTGGGGATTGAACCTAGGACCTTGTATATGTGAGGTAGGTGCTCATACATATTGCCCACACTGAGTTACACTCCTCCCCCTGTTTGTTCTGATTCTTGGCCTTCTTGTGCTGGGCACTGAACCCAGGGCTTCATATGCGCTAGGCAAGTGGTGTTCGCCTGACTACACCCTTGAGCCACCTCTGTCTATTTCTAATTAAGCAGACCATTTGCATATCCTTGTGTATTTCCCGTCACTTTAAGAGCTTTTATTTATTTATTTTTACTATACCCCAATGGCATGAAGTGTACTTTATGTAATCACCTAGAATAAATACACATGCATTTACAAACAGTGTTGTGAAACCACTTACTCTTACTCTGTACAGTGCATTCTTAAATATTTTACTCTCTATTCTATTTAAAAAGTTGGCCGTGACTCTAAATGGCTTTTATGACTCACTGATGATTTGTGACCCACAGTTGGAACACTGCTCCATTAGCACATGAATTTTATTGGCAGTGTTGTGTTTATTATATATGGGCCTACTGTGTGGCATTTAACTGGCTTCATGCGGATGGACATTTGAATTGCTTTCTGTGTTAGAACAAACATTACAGTGAGCAGATGCATACAGAACATACATATTCGTGTATGTCTACACATAATGCGTATCCCCTTCCCTTTATCCTCCTTCTCTGCCTCTCTCCCTTTTTCCTTTTTTTTTTCTTGTTTCACATTGCCAAGTTCAGGCTAGCCTGGAATTCAGGATCTTCTTTCTTGAGGTTCCAAGTGTTGGCGTCACAAGCCAGTGCTATCGTGCCCCCACCCACAGACACTTATGTACACATAAGCTTACTATACACATGTACTTCCTGGACATACATTACAGAATCAAAACTTTGACATTCCAAATGATTTAAAGGCCTTTTGGTTTATATTTCTATCGTTCTCTACAGGAAGCTTGTATAAATGTGTGCACTTTTGCCCACTATGGAAGGGGCTGTCTTGCTCTTCTTGCCGTTACGTGTAGTAACTGTGTTCTTGTAATTAATTTAGTATCTCAGTTACAGTGAGAATTTGTGTCATTACTCAGCAGTGATCTGCCTGATCTGTGATGGGAATTGCTACTGTGTCTAAAAGCCTTATGTTAATATCTCAAGACACATGTCCTGAGGGGAGGTTGATATCCCAGGCTGCATGCCCTGCAGGAGTGGTCCCAGGCCACGTGCCTGCAGGAGAGGTTGATATCCCAGGCTGCATTTTCTGCAGGAGAGGTTGATATCCCAGGCTGTATTTCCTGCAGAAGAGGTTGATATCCCAGGCCACATGCCCTGCAGGAGAGGTTGATACCCCAGGCCACGTGCCCTGCAGGAGAGGTTGATATCTCAGGCTTCTTGCTTTGCAAGATATGTTGGGCATTTACAGTTCCCATGAAAGTCATGAAGAAGAAATGCATGAAAAGACAAACCCTTCATGATGCTTTGTAGATCTCTGTTTCCCATCCTCAGCGTCTAGGGCTCAGGGAGTCTCCCAGGTGCACGGGTTTCAGCAACTATGTGCAGCATGGTTTTCAGGACCTGTTTCATTGACAACACTCAGACACTTCATCCGTTTGTTTCTGTTTCTTAGAGCACATCCCTGTATTTGAGCTGGAAGATTATCTCTGTAAAAAATGGCGTGTACTTGTCACTCAGTATTCAGTTTGCGAAGTCTCAGCTGTCCAGAAAAAGAGACATGCACAATTTACATTATAATTTTACTGTATTTTATTACACTTTAATTTATTTAATTTGTGTGCGTGTGTATGGGCACACATGCGCGTGCCCATGAGGTGACATGTATGTGGAACCATGGGGAGTTGGTTCTCTCCTTCCTCTAGATGTGTCTCAGAGATTGAATTCAGGTTTTCATGCTTGGAGGCAGGTACCATCTTGCTGTTTGTTCCCCATTTTACTGTTAATGACAGAGACTGCCAGATGTTAAGTCATCGGATGCTTTCTCTTATGATGATGATATGCTGAGAACAGAGGGAAATTTCCGTGGGAATAGTAGAAGATGCCATGGCAGAGTCAGGCTCAGAGAGGCAAGGCTGTTGCCTTCACGGGTAAAGAATCACTGAACCAGTGAGTATCTGAGGGACAGTAGCCCAAGTCTTCTGAAGTAAATTATGGCATATCTCCAGCAGATTTTCAGGTGGCTGCAGTCTTGCGCTGTTAAAAAAAAGTGAGGCACTGTGTAGACAGATGTGGACCAGTTTCTGAAACCTCTTGTGGAGAGGGAAGCCTGGCATGTGGTGTGAATTCATTTCACCTTGAACTCCCTTAAACAAATCTGTTTGTAGTGTTTCAGTTAAAAATAAATAGTGGGAAAATGGAGGGTAGTGTGTAGCTAAATAGTTCTGGAAGTTTCCCATCAGGAAGAGCTCAGCGATTGAAAATTTGATAACTTGTTGTTGGTAGTGAAGAAACTCCGGGCTGGTGATGAGTTCAGAAGTAGAGCCTGCACTTCCCCTACTGGAGGTCCTGTTTTTGATTCTTTGCAGTGTAGAAAACAAAACCATTGGGCAATGGAAGAATTCCGAAGGGAGTTTTCAGGGCGTGGAGGAAATTCATATGTAGATGCTTGGAAAGAGTGAGCCATGCCACCCAGATGGTGTGGGCGTGATTCCTCTCAACCTGTATGCAAGCCTGTTGACACACCAGGGGTCCCTGTCTTTCAGTGAAAAACAGTCCATTCCCAAGGAAATGATGGGTTAGGCACACCAGGCTACCTTACAGACTGAAATGATGAACCATGTCTAGGGTGACTGGTCATCCAAGTGTTTTATGGAAGAATAAAACATGTTCAAAGCCCCACGCATTCATGCATTCATCCTTGCTCATACACCATGGTCCTAGAGTCGATGTTTATCACTTCTTCAGCACACAGCTTGCTGCATTATAGAGAGACATGAGGATGGAAGTTTGGCTTAGTGTGGGGATGCACATACTTTGTCACGGAGTTTCACCCTTGTCTTCTGTTATGGTTGTGTTTACAGTTGGTTTATAGTCTGGTTTTAAAGTCAGGTTTGTTGATTCTAAGCTGTGTGACTGTGTGCTAGTGACTGATACTTCTTTATACTATCTTATAAACAAAGCAGAAAATACAATACCTTTTGCTAGACAGCTGTTAACTAGATTAAGCAAAATGCAGTACAGAAAGAGCCGAACGGATAGCAGCCCTTTGGCCACATTGAATTGAATCCTGTTTTTCATGAGGAGGATATTCTGGATAGAGAGGAAAGAACAGAACAAGATCCTAGAAGGCTGAGCCCTGGAAGAAGCCCACCTTCGGGGGTGATGGGTCCCAGTGTCAGGGAAACTTAGCTATTCAAGCTAAGTACCTAGACATCTCTAGCATGTATTTTCCTCTGTCTGGTGTTTCTCAGTTATGTTCATGAGACACTGTTGGAGGCATTTATTTACTTTTCCATCACCATCACAGACCCAATGTGGGCAACTTAGTGGAGGAAGTCTTTATTTTGGCTCATGTTTGTCATGGACGAGCAGCCATGAGCAGTTCACATCATGGCTGACAGGAAGCAGAGAGAGTGAGGTGGGAAGAGATCAGGGACAAAATACCCCCAACGACCTGCCCGCAGTGACCTTCTCCTTCCAGCTGGCTTCATCCTTTTCGAGTTTCCACATACTTCCAAAATGATGCTGTCAGCTTGGGACAAAGGACACAAGTTATGAGACATGGGGGTAACATTACATTTTCAAAGGATAAATACTTTTAAACACTTTTAGCTCTATGAAATTTGGGGGCACATCAAAAAAGAGTTTGGAGATGTGGCGCTCCACTCAGGACTCAGGTTGGGGGCAGTGAGCAAAAAGAATCCAGAAGGAGAAAGTATGTTTCTTCTTAAGAAAGAAATAAGGTGCAGTGCTTAGAACATGACCCCAAGTATAAGGCATAGAAAATTCTCTGGTTCAGTATTTGTGCATGTGTGCATGTGTACGTGTGCGTGTGTGTGTGTGTGTGTGTGTGTGTGTGTGTGTGTGTCTGTTCATGTGTGTGTACACCCGTGTGTGGAAGGAGGCCAGAAATCAATCTCAGGTGTTGTTTTCAGCAGCTGACACCTTGTTTCTTAAGATAAAATCTCTTATTGGAACCTCGAGCTCACCAAGTAGGCTCCAGCAAGTTCCAGGTATCACCTTTTGAGATTATAAGCATGCACCGTCATGCTGGGCTATTTTAACAACTAGGTTTTGGAGCTCTGAGCCGAAGTCTTCACACCATGCTGCAAACACTTATTGACCAAGCTGTATCCCTAGCCTCCTTGTTCAAAATGTGTATTTTGAATCCTTTGGAATATCAGCTTTGCTGTAAATACCATGACACAATCTTATCCTTCTGGGCCAGGAGGTGGGAAAGTCTCTGTAAAAGAAGCCCGTTCCATCCCAGGCAAACCTGTTCCCACCCTCTTCTGCAGTGTAGTAAACTTGAATAGTATCATTCAGGCAGGCAGAAAAGCAAGAAAGAGCACTTATCTTTCTGGGATTTCAAACACAAAGACAGATTCCCAACGACAAATTAGTGATGCCTTGTATTGTAAAAGACTCAAATCCTCTGATTTTCTACTTCCTTCCTTCCTCTTCTTGTTGTCATGGGGACTTCTTTTCCCTGACTTATTATATCTTGCTCTTCAGAAAAAAAAAATTATTGCTTTGGGACCCTCGGGTCTCACGTGGGACATTTTTCACTGCTCACGGTGTAATACACAGAGGTAATTTCTTTCAAATGATTTTTGCTTGAAGTGGTTTTCAATGAATTGAGAAGGGTAAGGATGTGAATGAAGCACGGAGTCCCTGGCGTTGGGTCCAGGTATAGAGCATTAAATGTGGGTTGTACAATTGTCTCCACAGTACATGAATAGACAGCGATATAAAGGGAACTACAGGAAGGGAGCGGCATTACATATTGCTCCCATCTCTTCAGTCTCTTCCCCATCACTTTGGAACATTTTATTGTATTTCAGAGACTGGATGTTTTAATCAAGAGAGAATAGTTACTACTTCTCAGATGGGAAGTCTAGTTGAAGACTAGGGGAACTAATTAGACAATACAGTCTTCATGACAGCATGGCAGATTGATAAGTTATGCCCCTACTCACTTCCCAGCAGCCTCCGTGTCTTGTCTTGTCTTAGTGTCCTTTGAGGTTCTTGTTAAGCCCTAAACTAAGAAATTCAGTGCTGGAATGGTTTCAAGAGATGTTTTCTTCTTGTGACATTTTCTCCTTCCTTCCATGTTTGGACTGGAGGGTCTTCATGATCACTGTTGGTATCTATGATATGCCAGCCCTCATAGAACTCAGAAATGTCTCTCACAGGTAACGTTCCCTTTGCTTTAAAATCAACAAAGGAAAAAGACCCATAGGGAAGAATCCAGAAGTTTCTATCTTGGGACTATACACCTGAGTTTCCAGGTAGACCTTCTCCATGGAGTCTAGGAAAATTGCCAAGTACCTGTGATAACACAAACCATTCCAAGAAGCTGCCTGGGGCTCTGAGTCCTGGAGTTTTATAAGGGTGCTTTCTCATAGGCATGGTGTGCCCAGTGACTGACCTTAGCTACTTTCTCCTCTGGCCTTTTTCCCTCGGAACAAGGGATATGATGTCCCTCCAAACTGCAGACTACCACAAACAGCTCTTCACTGTAGGCCACCATATTGTCATATTATTCTTATGTTATAAGGTTTTCAGTGACACAAAACCCTGTCCTCAGGTGAGATATTCCAAGGCCTCCCATGTAATACTGCTACCTGGCCACAGAACAGCCCTTTCCTTCAAATGTGCAGGCTTGGGTACCCCAGGCCTGCTAAGCAATCCTTAAAGTCCAGTCCCATACAACACTCAAGGGAACTCAGGCAGGGGCAGGCTGCTAGAAAAATAGAGATGTTTCCTCCTTTTATGGACAACCTGAAGCATTGCTTGCGACTGATGGAGGGCTCACATTTCTCCACCTACACTGCAGTGAGCAAACAGCTTTGTAGGAATATACCTTGGAAGGATCATCTTTTCCATGACTTTTGCAAAGGAGCAGTTTCTTGAGGCTGTGAAGGTGTAAGTCGCAAACAATGCCACACCAGTTTGGAATTATGATTAATAGGGTGATATTTATTTAAAGGGGAAAAAAACTTACAGATAACCGTCCCAGACAACAGCCCTCTGCGCAATCAGGAAGGAGTCTAGTTGCCTGAAATGGAGCAGGAAGCGAAGAGAGCGAGATGGGAAGTAGCCGCTTTTTTAAAGGGAGAGAGACCATGCTCCAATGGGCTGGTATCTCAGCAGCTATAGGCTGGAGGAGCGGAAGGACCTCCCGCAACAAGGCTGTGTGTTTCTGTGGCTCTTACTCATCTCAGATTAGAGGAGAAACATCACAGACTCAGAATGTGGCCAGCCATGGCCAAACAGTTGTTTTAGCCAGAGCAACTGGGGCGGGGCTCTAGCTTTTCACTTTGGAAAAAATGGTTTCAGGAAGTGTGTGTGTGTGTGTGTGTGTGTGTGTGTGTGTGTGTTGAGTTGAACGCCCAGTCTTCTTCATTCTAGGGACTCTCTTCACCATGGAGCTACACCCCTATCCCCAAAGAAAATCTTCTAAAATAAATGAGTGTTTTCTTCTTGCTTTCATTCTTTCGCTTCACCCCAAAACTTGCCGTCAAGAAGAACATGAGGAGAAACTGCCAAGTGTCCAGCGGCAGTCTACACTGAAGTTTGCTGATGCGGTCACCACAGGAGATGGCTGTTTCCACCACAGGGGCTGGCTCATTTGTTGAGTGTTGTGGGTGTGCTGCTCTCAGACTGACCCCTGTGGCTCTGCTGCTGAACAATAGGAAGGAAGTACATGATTGTTTTCATGCTAACAAGCGCAGTAGAAAATCCAGCTCTTCCTCTTCTGGTGATTCACAGTGACACCCATGACCTCCAGACGGCATTCTGGGGGCCACTATGGATGGCCAGAGTCAGTGTGACCCTGTGTATCACTCTACATCCTAAAGGATCCTCAGGAAGTAGAAATTAGCAGTACTCTTCCAGAACAAAACATTGGCAGCTACGGATATGAGAAACATCACAGTGTTTGAAGGGGCAATTAAATTTCTGGCAGTGGGCGGCTGTACATGGATTTTGGGAAACCTATATTTTCCTTGGTGACCTTTGTCCCTGCTACTTCCTGGCTATGTGATGAGAGATGTCATAATTTATTGGTCCTTTTGTCATTTTGTGGTTATACATCATTGCTTATATTTTATCTGAATAATCTTGTTTTAAAGATCTCTGTTCTGGGTAAATTGGACTGGGTCATTAGTCTCCCTGGTGTCTTGGTAGACGGTGGTAAGGTCATCCATCCGGCATCATCAGGATTCATCATGTTTTCCAGGAGAGCGAGTGAGACCCTGCAAATCTTTCCTAATCCTGTTGTTTGGACCAGGCTGATTCACCTCCTAGTTTCATGGATGACAGGGGACTCAGGCCAGTCACCACAATATCTACAATTAACAGAGAGATGGTTATAATAAGTATGGAAGCTAAGCTGAGCCAATGAAATTTTACCTTAAAACCATTACTGAGTCAAGTGGGGAAATAGGATTCCCTTTCTTCTGCATTGGGTTTGCCATTTTAAAATCAGTCCTAGACCACCATCCTACAAGTAAGAGATAATCAAGGTATGGATTTCTCCTGGTTTTGAGCCCTGGATGCAGCTGAGCCTGAAGCCACTATATGATGTTAGGATTCCCAGTCAGTTCTCAATGAACAGGAAAGGCCTGACACTTGCCATTTTCCACTGTTTATACCCTTGAGACTGGCCCCTAAACTGAAGCCCAGGGGATCATACCGTCTGATCCATGAAAGGTTTTTACGTCTTTTATGTTTCTTAATTGCCTCGAAGAAAAAAAATGGTTTTTCCCCAAGGCCCGAGAAACTGTATTAGTTTTCTTTGTATAAAGTACCCTTAAAAAAAAAAGCAACTTGAGGGAAGAGAGGGTTTATTGTGGTCTATAGGTCAAGGTTACAGTCCATCATCTCAGCAGGGCTTTGAGACGCTGGTCACATGACATCTGTAGCCAGGAATCAGAGAGAGATTCATGCTCACTTTTCTTTTTTTAAAAAATAAAAGCCCAGGCTCTTGGCCCAGAGAATGTTGAGTAGCTTTTTCCACCTCAGTAAACGTACTTCAGATTGTCCCTCCGTACTTACTTCTCAAATAATCCTAGATTTCATCGAGTTGACAATTGAGATTAAGAATCATAACAGGGAAGCTAAAGTTTCTGTTTCGTTTTCGAGACAGGGTCTTATTACATATTCCAAGATGGCCCTGAATTGAGTCCTCCTTCCCCTGCCTCCCAATTGCTGGGACAGGAATATGTTGCCATGCCTGGGCTATTAGGATGGCGATACAAGACAGCATAGGAAGAACATGCCTCAGGCTATGTCTGAGACCTCTTCCTGTCACCGTGACCCCGAAGAATGACATACTACTTAAATGTATGCGGTTCATTCGAAAACAAGCCATGTTCCATTGAAGATACTTATTAATATCTGCAAGGTGGAAAGCATAGTGTTGCTGTGAAGATTGTGTGCCACATAGCACATAGAAAATTCCTGGCAGCCACTGGATGCTTCATAAATGTTCTCAGATTTCCTAGAATCTGTAAGATGCATTCTGATGCATGTGATTACTAAGAATAAAGCACTGCTAATTAAACCATGACACTACTCTTGCATTTAGAATTTTGTATTCATTGAAAGAGCGTCCTTATCCTTAGACATTCATCTTCCATTAGTTCTCTATAAAGAAATTGGTCCAAGAATGCCAGTATGTCCAGAGCCTGACCCTCCTAGAGCAGCCTAGTTCCGAAAGTGCTCCTCTCCTCGGGCTCCATAGGATTATTTATACTGAGGTGTATTGAGGATGTGGATCAGCATCATTCCTGGAGGGTTCCATTACTGTCCCCAGAATCTTCCTCTGCCTGGCCAGTGGTTATCATGTGACCCATTCTGATTTCAGATAGATAAAGATCAGAAGACAAACAAGATGGACGAAATGTGTCAGTTTTTCCGTGTGCCTTTTGCTGGCGCTGGAGTGGTATAAACGGCCTAACTGTACCATGCAGTAGACAGGGAGGAAGATGTGTGGATGGCTAGGTTCCATGCCCCGATGTGTTTGAAGTCTTCCCATGCTCACAGTACCGAAACTAAGTACTCCAAGGCTGTGCACTGATGTCAGCAAAACCAACTCTTATGCCATCGCTGATGATAACATAAGCCAGTTACCCTTCTTTCTCTTTCTTTTCTGAGTAGCCCAAGTGTGTTCCTAACTTGGATCCCTTGCCCTTACTCTCCTATTTATTAGTTGCTCATAAATAACACTTAGTTCTCTGCTTCAGAGAGGTGAGATTGGGCATTTGACTGCTTGGTGACCAGAGGGTGGACCCAATAGTTGCTTTTCGATGAGTGGGATCAAATGGTGGAAAACGGTCAGCATGCCAAGGACAGGTACCAATATAGCCTAACCCCAAGAGCCTTCTTGAAAACCTGCCCATCAGTTGGGCCTCAGCTCTGCCCATCTCCCCTTTGTAAGACCTTTCCTCATGCTTGATGCATGCATAGATATCAGAGCAAAGCTCATCCACAGGCCACAGCCCACAGCCCACAGCCTAGCTATCTGCAGATCAGGTTGCCTAGGTCACACCACGTGATCTTTTCTGTTTGTAGAACTTGCCACTCTATAATCTCGTCTCTGTTGCTCATCTGTGTCCTTGTTTTTACTTGGGGCCTCTCACTGGTACATCTCCACCATGAGAACAAGGAAGTTGGCTGTCTTGTTTTCTGCTATCTCCTCAGCTTCTGGGGCAGAGCCGTGTGCTGACTACATATTTATCCCATGCATTGCATGCATGAATAAACAATGATCCAACTGTTCATGAATTATCTTCTGCCTCTAGTTAGACTGGTAGTAAGCTCTGCCCACCTACTTTTCATTATATATTTGAGCTTTGTTTTTATTTTGGGGGAATGGTACTATTTTTTTTTTTAAATAGAAGCAAAATTCCAAAGACTGGCTAGTTGCAAGTCAGCTGTCACCATGACTCTGAGATTGTTGTTTGTGTTTCTAAGGAGCCATGACACTATTCATCTGAGTCAAAGTGAACTGGATGGGTGATGTCTTAAGCTGATTGTTTCCGGAGAGTGCCTTGCAGAGCAAGGCTCAGTGCACATCACCGTCACCTGTCTGTTTGGGATGGTAACCCATGGGGGACATTATGATGTTGGTTGTTGATAGATGTCCATTCCACTTAGGATTTCTTCGAGAGTTCAGGTTTCGCAGACCTTTTGATTACACGAAGGAAAAGGCTGTTCTGACAGCAGCATTTCCTTGAGTTTAAAGTGATTACAGACCTGGCAGTTTTTGAATGCTTCCCTCAGACAGGTTTACAGGAGGCGACCTCGGGAGACTCTTCAGCCAATGTTCACACTCCCTTCACAGCAAGGACTCCTTTCTGTTGGTAGATACATGCATTTGTGGGTTAGGAACAGGCCTTGGTGCAAGGCACAGTCCAAAGTCTCAGCGTCCAAGTGTCCTCCTTTTCAAGATGGTGCGTTGACTTGGTCAGGGCAGGACAGGTAGAATGAGAACTAGATGACCGGCCTGACCTCATGGAGAGGTGTCCTTCTGGTCTTGCAGGTGTCTATTCATATCTTTGAGAAACTTAACAGTGGCAACCGTTCCTCCCCTTCGCCCTCACCAACCTCAGTATCCTATAAGGGCATCTGTGTAAATCTGTATGATGCCTGCAAGGACGCTACGGTATGCCGCAAGCAAGAGGCAAGACTGGAGTCAACATTCTCCCTGTCCTCCGACTCAGTCTGCTAAATGCCAGGGGAGGGGGTCCCCTGCTTCACTGTTATTTCTCTTTGACTCTGCTTGCTAAAGAGCACAGGAGAACAAGAATGTGAACCATACAGTCATTGGATAGTGGGGGACTTCCCCTTCCCCTGGACTTTCATTTATAGTTTCCCTCTAGAATCTATCACTATTACATCCTAAAATTATACTGTGCAAAGTTGTGTATCTCTGTGTGTAAACTTCTGCAGGAAGTGCTGTAGTTGGAGGAGCTTTCCTTCTTGACTCATTTGTCCTCATTGTTTTCTTATGTAGGACTTTAGCAAATGCTGAAAAATCCATTATATGCAGACATCTTCTGTCCCATTTTGCATTTGAAAATCAGAGATGGATCATAAATTTTTTTATTGCTTTAAATGATGTATTCCTCAGTATTTTTTGGTTTGTGTGTGTGTGTGTGTGTGTGTGTGTGTGTGTATATATATATATATATATATATATATATATATATATGAATGAATGCATTTACCTTGCCAAGATTTGATTTTTGATTTTGAGTACCAGCCCTGAATTTCCTTAAAGGATGTATTCAGAGTAAAATAAAAACTGGACAGGGGGATGGATCCAGATTGGTAGGATTGTGTGTAGCCGAACAAAGAACTTTGAATTAAAACTTGCTTAATCTTTAGATACAGTAAGTTTCAAAAGTAAAGAGGGGACATTGTAGCATCCATGGAGTGAAAGTGGAGACCACTATAGTCTAGGACATGTACAACAATCTCTGCATGGCCACATTGAATAGATTCAAATGAGTTCGGTGAGACTGTGTCTGCCTGGCCTGTGCTTGGTGCTGCCCCATGCTACATACATCTCTTTGCTCTTGAGAAGTCTGTCGTAATCAGAGAGGCATGACCAGCTCAGAAATGCATACCGCGGTAGAGGGCTCAGAAGCACGTGATGACAGATTGGCCATCAAAGAAACCAACTGCAGAAGATAATTTATTTGATCATATTACTGCAGACTCCCCAGGGTTGGCTGTGGGTGATCAGCCAGGTGCATCTGAGTGAGCAAATGCTTCCTCTCTCCACCAGCTCCATCCATCAGCTCTTGGCTGGACTTTCTTCATGCTGGCTTCATTTATAGACATTTTATCCACAGCGTAGTGACAATGACTCTGGCAGCTTTGTATGTTCATCTGACTAGCTTGGACGCTGAGCATGGGATGTCCTTCCTAATAATGCCACTCAAAGTCTCAGTGCTGACTCCTGTGGATCCTGTCACTCTGAACCCTACCGTGGTGATTATGTAGTTCTTGGTCAGGTCTGAAACATGAGCAACCTCTGAGTCAAGCCAGTGCATTAAGTCCTGTGGTAAATGTTGTTAATTCTATCAAGAAAATATGGCAGAGTGCATGGCCCTTGCGGGAGGACGAGGTGCTGTTGAATAGTACATTATGGAGAAGCTGAAGGAACAGAGGTTTCTCATATTCCCTTTTTCCCTAAAAAATTAGCCTTGGCTATACTTTTTAACTGATATGTGAAAATTAGATGCTTTTGAGAGTCTTGTGGCATTGTTTCTGGAGCTAAGCTCTCTCTGGGCCCTTGGGCCTCCTGCTTCACATTCCATGTCTCGCGAGCTAATCCTTGACATCTGCTCCATCACTCTGAGCGTGTGACTGCCTCACGGGCTTTAGTCCTCACCCAGCCAAGGCTTGACTTTAAGCTCTTCCCCTCTCTCTTTGGCCGCTCTGCTTAAGGTGTGTGTCAGTTTCTGATGCGCATCTTGAATTTACCTCCTGTTGTTTTACATTTTCATCAGAAACTCTGTATACCAGCCACTCTATAAACCAGAACTCTGCCGCGTTTCTGACAAGCACCTCATTGGAGGCACTAGGGAGTCCCCAGTGGCCATGTCAACACTGCAAGTGGTTAGTCCCAGTGATTTACCTCAGATCAGGGCACTCCTGGAGGACTTGGGTGTCTCATGGACGTTGACATATTACGTTCATGTGACCAGTGTGCAGACACTATGGACAATGACATATGTCTCTGATTCTTTTGGTGCGACCTTAGACAAGCTGTTTAACCTTTTCATCACCAGTTTGCCCATCCATAAAAATGGAGTCCAAGTGCCTACTATAGAGAGTTGTGAGAAGCAAGTGAGCTATGCATGAAATCTCAGAACAGCATGTTGTATCATCACTTTGAAACATGGGAGATACACTGTGGGAGAAGTCATGGTGTAATTGACTTAGTCCATGAGCCTTCCTGGGTGGTAGGTTTGCTCAATGGCAACCTGGCTGCATGTGTTGGATGTATCATCCACCCATTCTTAGTTCTTCATGGTTCTAGATGGAGTGTGATGGTTTTTACCTGGCTCATCCCTGCTCACCCTTACCCTCTGCGGTCTGAGAATCCTAAACCCTTCACTCCTTACCTTTCCAAGCTCTTGATGGCCCTCTGGCCTTTTCTTCAGCTTCATCACTCTTTCGGAAGAAACTCCTAGCAGTTCAGTGTCCCTGCAGCCGGCTAAGATGGCCGTTGTCATCTCACCTTTGTACTTTATGTCGTGCCTTAATTATTTTCCCTGTCACCAAGGTAGTTTAAAAATATCATCTGTGTCTCAACCTAATGGTGCGTTTTGTGGCCAAGGGAGACCCTGAGAGACATAACTTTCTAAGTTGCCCTTATTTAGTCTAGGTCTTTCTCATGGTCTCATTTTAAAATTTTATTTTATTTATTTTTTGGAGGATTTTATATTTGAGTGCTATGATGGAGGAAGGTCATTGGTTAAATAAAAAGAAACTGCTTGGCCCTCATTGGTTAGAAGATAGGTCGGAGGAGTAAACAGAACAGAACGCTGGGAGGAAGAGGAAGTGAGCTCAGACTCCACAGCTCTCCTCTCGGGAGCAGACACCTCAGAGAGATGCCATGCTTTGCTCTCCCGGGCAGACGCACACGATGAAGCAAGCCGCCAGGTTAGACATGCTGAACCTTTCCCGGTAAGACCGGTGCTCACAGATTATTAGAGATGGGTTGATCGGGATGTGAGAATTAGCCTGTAAGGGCTAGAGCTAAAGGGCCAAGCAGTGTTTAAATGAATACAGTTTGTGTGTTGTTATTTCGGAGCATAAGCTAGCCAGGCTGCCGGGGTGCTGGGGATGCAGCCCCGCCGCTCATATTACTACAGTGCTATGCTTATATCATTCCTCAGCCCTCTTCTCTCCCAAACTCCTTAACTCTCTCCCCACTCTGTCAAATCTATGGCCTCTTGATCTTTAATTATTATTGCTGTATAATTTATCAGTACAACCTGCTGAGTTTATTCTTTGTTGCTCACGTGTATTTAGGGATTTGTCTGAAGTTTGATTCTGCCAAGCAATATGATAACCACACTTGCCTCGTGTGGAATGTAAAATGAAGAAACTCAATGTATGAGTTAGGATAAGACCTGGCTAACTGTGCAGAGCAGAAGTAGCTCAGATTATGGTAGTTCCAATGAGTACTAGTTTATTTTTTCTTAGTCAGGCCTGGTCTAAGGTCGTTCTTCCCAGTATTCCAAGAAGATAGATGCCAGGGCCTGGGATGAGGCCCCTGACTAAATATTTCAAACAGTTCCTAGATTCTTCTTGACCATCGAAGAGTTTGGCTGCTTTCAGTGAATACTTGTTCATGTTTAATATTTTGCCTCAGTTTAAGTTGTCTGCTGGAACTGTAGGCACAGACTTCCATTTTAAGTGGAGGAGATAGAAAAGACAAAAAAAAAAACCCATGCATTCCCTCTTTTTATGAAAGGTGTATTTCTGGAATCTGAGACACTTTTTTACCATTGAGCAAGACTTAACTGAATGAGTAGTGGCAAGAGATTCTGGACAGAATATTGTCTGCAAAATGACGTACAGATTAAAAATGAGGGCTCTAAATACTAAAGATGAAGGAGTGGAGATGGAAAGGTGAGGAAGTGGTCATTGTCACCTTCAGTTGTTAGTGACAATTTGGAAGCGTCATGTATTGAATCGAACATGTCTTTGGTCAGTGGCTGCCATTTTTGAGATGATGGTTTCATTCCTTCTCTCTCAGTCTTGTCAAAGAAGCATTTTATATACCAACCCTCCAGCCAAGTGGTATTCACTGGTGTGGTAGTTGCATGGTGGTCATGGGGTAATGAACCACTTTATAATTGGATCCAAATCCTCCAACCCGGGAGGGATTCTTCATGCTTCATACTGTTAACCTTATTAGAAGCCCATGACAGGGGAGATCACAGATCCTGGGGGTGGGAATTGTTTCACTAAATGGGAATGTTGTTAAATCACCTTTTAAAATTTGTGTTTATACTTGTGGATTTTTGCTGCCCTCTATCTTGGTCAGAGAAGCTTCTTTTTGCTTGAACAGTGGTTAATAACCAGTCACAGTGCTGAGAATAAGTGAGTGTGAGCGCTCAGCCAATAGTGGGCCATTTAGATTGACGTCTCTCTAACCAAGTCTCATAGGACATCGAGGAAGAATGGGTAGAAAGGATGTAACAGTCAGAGGATAGACAGGAGTGCTGTGAAATGCTGACTTCTAGAAATGACATGGCTGATATATGCATCAGCTTGCAGCAGCTGATGTGGTTGCCTATGCAAGACTTGCATGAGGTGAAGCCAGCCAAAGCTTCAGCTTGGACAGGGAGGGGATTTTGAGATTTCAGCTCTAGAGGATAAGCTATTGGCAGTTCATGGCGGATGAAGGAAGGAAGAGTCATTTTTCTTTGGGGGAGAGATGATGGTAGGTTGCCTATGCCCCAGTGGCTGGCCTCACGGTCCCTAACTCATGTTCAGCACTAATTTTACTAAGTGGGATAATAGTAGGAATTATAATAGTGACAAAAAGAGGAGATAAAGTGCAGAGAGAAATAGCTTGGGAGTAGCTTGGAGGAGGTAATATGGATGGATGAGATCAAAATACATTGTATACATTTGTGAAATTTTCAAAGAATAAAAACATTTTAGGAAGGAATTTATGATTGTATATTTTTAAAGATACAGATTTCTGAGCTATGTTCTGTACTTTTATTCACAGTAGCTAATTTCTTACTGCCCACTAATTCAATTTTATTAAAGCAGAATTTATATTCAGTAAGCTCTCCCAACTCTGAATGTTAATTTTGTGGAGGTTGATTAATTAACATAAAAATGTAACTATCACAATCATCAATGTATAGAACATTTATGTGACCTGCAGATTTCTACTAATGTTCCTTGGCAGTCTTTACCTTATATGTTATGACCTTCTACCTCTGGCTTGCTTGCTCCCCTGTGACTGTGGTAAAACACCGACCAAAACCAACTTTGGGAGAAAGGGTTTATTTGGCTTCCAGGTTATAATCCTTCATGAAGGGAAGCCAAGACAGAAGCTCAAGCCAGGAGCCCAGAATCGGAAACTAAAAGAGAAACCATAGAAGAAAGGTCCTTATGGACTTGCTATTTCATGGCTTGCTCAACCAGCTTCCCCATGCTACCCAGAACCATCTGCCCAGGGATGGTACAACCTGCATCAGGCTGGGCCCTTCCACATCAATCATTAATCAAGGGAATGACCTCAGATTTTCTTACAGACCAATATGATGGAGGCAGTCATCAATTGAGGTTCTCCCTTCTCAGGAAACTCTAGTTTGTGTCCAGCTGACAAAACTGATCTAACATACACAGTATGCATTTTTGTGTGTCATTAAAATTTGAAATTTATCAATGTATATGTTTTAGGTAAAAATAAGCTCTATCATGTTCTAAAATTCAATTTGTGTATCATTAATATCCTCATATAATCTGATACGTTACAGAAAATTTTTTTGAGATGTTATGTTTGGCAGATATTCAAGTATAATATCCTCTGTGCATAGTTACTTCCCTTCATTTTCTCTTGATGAGGTTACCCTGCACTTGTAAGGATGCATCCTTGGTAAGTCCTCCCTGCTGCCCATTGAGCTTGTTGTTCATGACCTAATGTTCTGCAGACTTACCTATTGATTCTCAGGTTACTGTGAGATGCTTAAGGTGGGGTTTATGTTTGCCCCTCATTGACTTCTCAGTGCCTACAGCAATACCTGATTAAACAGCAATGCTTGTTAAATGTTTTAGAGTGGATTCATTGAGCACTGTGTGGTGTTACACTGGTTTAGTGTGGTATTAAAGGTTGTATGTCAGTCAGGGAACACCACAGAGGGGACTTAGAGAAGTCTCTGCAAAGATTGTCATATTCACCTTTAGGGAATGGACAGAACACAGAGTGGGATTCTAGCATTCCAAGAACAGCAGTTGGTGTGCACAAAGGCATGAATGTGTGTGGAGATGAACGTTTTGGAAGAAGAGCTGAAAGTGACCAGAGTGTAAGTCGTGCAGCAGCAAGGAGGGGACCAAGTGGAGAGTCAAACGATGCTATTAGCCATCACAAAGAATCAGAAAGAAGTGGCTGGAATTTGATGGTTGACATGACAAAACACCCTCTTCATTATTCTTGGGTACTGGTGATGCCGCTTCTCTCCTTAGATTTATGGCCATTAGAGACGGTGAACATGATAATTACATATTCCTCTGGGCTGCTGCAGAAGGTAGCATGATGACTTGCGTTCAGCACCATGAGCTGTGGACAGCACCCGGTGCAGGGCTGAGCTTTGCTACTGTCCTTGGTATGGCATGTGGCAGCTGAGGGCTCCCAGCCTGAGATGACAGAATATTAATATGTCAGATGAATAAGCAACAGCAGCCACACTCACTGGTGGTGTGCGGAACCTGGGCATCTCTTCTTCATTGATCCCCACGGCTCTTATCAGGCAGATGTGATTTTTGCTCCTCCCATACAGGAGCTGACATTCTCATAGGGGAATGAGTGACAGATCTGGATCTAACCTGGGTCTCCCTGACACCAGTGTTTGTATATATAGCCTCTGCACTCTACTTCCAAAAAGCTTTAGAAAGCTCTCGTGGACACTCTCAACACCCTTGCAGCGCACTGGCATGGATGTTCCTCAGCGGGGAACCAGCACTGCAGAAATTCCATAGCTGGAATTTTGTCTGAGCATCTCAGTGACCCTGGGTGTAGGGGGAGGGAAGGTTTTCACCGGCTCGCTCTTCCCAAGTTTGAAAGGGTGCCGTCAGCTAAATGTGTCAGCTGGTGAGCAGGTGTGTGCATTTGAATGTTCAGACAATTGCACCTGTGGAAGAGAAACAGTGGAATCCAGAGATTCAGTTTATTCTTCAAAGCATTAGGAGTCTTTGAAGCTTTGCTCAGTGGTGGTGGTCTTGGGATACCAGGTATTTTCTTACTAATAGCACTTAAAATTGTACTTCCCCAGTGGTTGTCTGGGATGTCGACCGTGGTGGGGGTATCTTGAAACATGTGAGAGCTGGGCTGGGTTCTCTCCTGTGCTGCTGGGTTTCTGACTGCACTTGGGTGGGCATGGTCATGTATGGCAGGGACATTTCTTTCTTAATGGCTGCACGCTGCTCCCCTCCCCCTTTGAAATGAGCCCATACTGTGCTCCATTAGCTGAAATTGACATGGTGGTTATTTTCAGTGCCATTTCTTTACAGAACTCTGTCTCACTGTGCAGTGCGGGCTGTTCCTCCTTTGCTAAGTGGAATGAAGGACCCCTGGGAAGGTGTAGTGGCAGCCTTTCAAAGGCTGCAAAGACCAGCTCCCCCCGCCCCCTCCCCCGCCTTCCCAATCCCCCAGCCCCCAACAACTCTGAGAGCATCACGTGCTCCACAAACATTAAGCATTCCTCCCTCAATGCAGAATCCTCTGGAAAATCTCTGAATCAAATAGCCCCATGATAAAAATGCATGAAGCAATATCCTTATTGGTAAACGTACATATCCAACTGAGGTACTGTACATGGTAATGCAATTTTCTATGCAAAAAGAGTTTATCTCCATCCAAATATTATTCCATGTCATTATTCATTCGGGAAAGGTGATTGCTGTCCTAGGTTAACTGATTGAACCTAAGGAACCAAAGCTTCAAGCTTATCTTACTGGCTATTGCTTGACTCCTCATAAATTGCCAGTAGATTGGTAGGAATGTATAAATGTACACTCCATTAGGAAATATTAAAGTTTTTGTACTGGTTTAGAATAAAGACAGGATTAAAGGGAGCATTTCTAAGATTCAGTACAGCGTGAAATTGAAATCCTTTTTGGCATGTGAAATACACAATATGAATATTCTCCCTGTTTTCTGAGAGCTGGCAGATTATGGAGGCTGGACACATGATTGCAGAATTCACCTGTGGGTGCTGAAGCAGGAGAGGCAGGAAACTCAATTTCATGTTTCTCAAGTCTGTGCCTGTTAATTATCAAATTCTTAACAGGAACAATGACAACAGCAATAAACATTTCTTAACTATGTGTCAGATAGTGTTGTATATGCTTGTCTATCTCTGGATAGATTTTTTTTTTAAAGAGTGATTAAGAAGCCGGGGCAGTAGGGTTCCGGTGTTATGGTTTGAATCTGCAGTGCTCCACAGGCTCATTTGTAAAAGCCTAGGATCCTAGCTGGCGGCACTCACTTTGGAGGTGGTGGGAACTTTAGGTAGTGCAGCTCCGTTGGAGGAAGTATGTCACTGTGAGTGGCCCTTGGGAATATATCATTCCTGTATGATTCCTGTACTCTCTCTGCCTCCTCTCCCACACCCCCACCATCATGATGTTCTGGTAAGAAAGCACTTGAGCCCAAATGACCATAGACTCCATCATCCGAATCATGACTCAGAATCACCCTTACTTCTATTTATTTATTTATTTATTAAAGATTTCTGCCTCCTCCCCACCACTGCCTCCCATTTCCCTCCCCTTCCCCCTCCCCCAATCAACTCCCCCTCTCTCATCAGGCCAAAGAGCAGTCAGGGTTCCCTGCCCTGTGGGAAGTCCAAGGATCCCCCACCTCCTTCCAGCTCTAGTAAGGTGAGCATCCAAACTGCCTAGGCTCCCACAAAGCCAGTACGTGCAGTAGGATCAAAACCCAGTGCCATTGTTCTTGAGTTCTCAGTAGTCCTCATTGTCTGCTATGTTCAGCGAGTCCGGTTTTATCCCATGCTTTTTCAGACCCAGGCCAGCTGGCCTTGGTGAGTTCCCTATAGAACATCCCCATTGTCTCAGTGTGTAGGTGCACCCCTCGTGGTCCTGACTTCCTTGCTCGTGCTCCGTCTCCTTCTGCTCCTGATATGGACCTTGGGATTTCAGTCCGATGCTCCAGTGTGTCACCCTTACTTCTTTGAGTTGTGCCAGGTAACTGCCCACAGTCGCCAGGGATACACTAAGGACTAACACACCTGGTTTGAAATTCACATTTTGCCTCTTCTGTGTGCATCCAGACAATATTCTCCCTGTGGCACAGTTTCCCATTTGTCAAAGTGAGTTACATGATAGAATGTATATAATATCCTCAGAAGTGTAAGCGAATTCTCGTTGGTTGGTTGTCATTTTTGTTATTTTGTTCTGTTTCCTTTTCAAAGCACACCACGAGGTAGCTGTTAATCTCATCTAATTTTGCCTATGTTAAAACTAGGACTAATAATGTAGAAATTGTTGCTCTATTGAAGAAACTGCATCACACATATGCTCTAGCCTGGTATTGCTGCAGCGAAGAGCAACCACCATTTCATTATACACTTAGATTCTGTGTGAGAATAGCCTCATAGATGGCATGGTGCATAGTCTCTGCTGCATAGCATCAGGGGCCTAAGATGGGGTTGTCTGAATGGCTTATGATGGACTCTTCTGGAATGTTTTTGTTGTTGTTTTTATAGCTGTTTTTCTCCTCCCTTTCTTTCTTTCTTTCTTTCTTTCTTTTTTTCCTTCTTTTGTGAGTCCCCAGGGTCCCACTATGTTACCCTGACATATATAACTCACTCTGCTTCTCAGGTTAGTCTCAAACTCATGATCCTCTTGGCTTAGCTTCTAGAGGCTTGGGATTGTAGGTATAATTTACATAGCTTGTTGGAAAAGTTTATTTCCTGTGCATAGGTCCTGGACTGGTCAGCCAAACTTGGTTGATGAGAATCCCTATCCACAATTTATTTTCCTGTGTATAGCTTCTTCATATAGCTTGGATTTACTCATAGCCTGGTAACTGAGATGGATATTCTTTGGAGTCAGCTTGACTACATCTGGAATTATCTAAATTCTCAAGTAGCTGGGCACATTGTGAGAGATTTTTAGTTAACTGGATTAGATTATTTGAGGTAGAAAGATTGTAGTGGTTGAAAGAGAATAAATAGCCCCCCAAATGAGTGGCACTATAAGGAGGTGTGGCCTTTTTGGAGTAGGTGTGGCCTTGTTGGAGGAAGTTTGTCACTGTGGTGGTGGGGGGTGAGCTTTGAAATCTCCAGTGCTCAAGCCACACCCATTGTCACAGTTCACTTCCTGTTTCCTGCAAATCAAAATTTAGAACTCTCAATTCCGTCTCTAGCACCATGTCTGCCTGCATGCTACCATGTTTCCTGCCATGATGATAATGAACTAAACCTCTAAAACTGTAAGCCACTCAAATTAAATGTTTTCCTTTATAAGAGTCGCTATGATCATCATGTATCTTCATAGCAATAGAAACTGTAATTAAGATAAAGACCCAGTTTAAATCCAGATCATTTGAGTTCAGGAGACCCATCCTACACCTGAACCATACCTTATCATGTCAGCCTAAATAAAGGACTTGGAAGAAAGAGGCTTTTGCTGTTTCCCTACTTATCTTCCATCTCAGTTCACTGGTATTAGAATCTACTTCTGCAGAATTCCAATGTATACTAGAGACCAGTTGAGACATCCACCTGTTGTAGAACATTACTTTAGCTATATAAAGGTATGTTGTATTTGTTTAAACAGGCAAAGATGTGTTACATTTGTTTATGCTGCACTTTTTTGAATTATGTAAAGATATGTTCCTGTTTTACCTTGCCTTCCTAAGGTACCTGATTGCTCTAATAAAAAGCATAACATGAGGCCAAACATTCATAACTAATTATAAGTTTTCATGTCATGATTTATGGACTGGTGGTCTAATAAAGCCTGCTACATCCAGCCGCATGGACTGAATAACTACTGGATTCTTGGGTTTTGTTGGGAGAGAGCCATTGTTGGACCACAGCTGTAAGCCACTCTAGTAAATTCCTTATATAAAAAACAGAAAATCAGCAAGGACAATAAAAAAGACATCCCTGAAGATGCCATCGGAAGCCATTCAGACAATCCCATCTAAGGCTGCAGTCACTATGCAGCAGAAACAAACCAACTTTGGCCATCCATGGGGCTATTCCCTCCCAGAATCTAAGTGTATAATAAAATGATAGTTTCATACACACACACACACACACACACACACACACACACACACACATTTAATCAGTTCTGATCCTCTAGAGACACAGACTAATACAACAGTATTAGTATTAATTAGTTCTCCTCTAGAGAACACAGACTAATACAACAGTATTAGTATTAATTAGTTCTCCTCTAGAAAACTCAGATCTCAAAAACATCTCAGTGCTGCTAGAGCTCCAAGGTCAAATGTTCTCATGGCAGAGATGGAGGCCATCCAATCTTCCGTGACCTTTTCTTGATGTCACACACCTGTCATTTTGTGTTCTGGGCATCAAAGTGATCACCAGCTCACTGGAACTCAACCAGTAGTTGAGAAATTCCATGCAGCTTTCAGCTGTGCTTTGTAACCACCTCAGTACTGTGAGTGCCTGGTACTCTCTGTGTCTGAATCTTGACTGCTGTTTTCCCATCCAGTATGACGTAGTTCTTGGAGACCTGCATGTGATATGAACCACTTGAGGTGTTCCTCAGTACCTGTATACTTGGCTGCTGGCGGTGTTGGCATCTTGGAACTGTTTGTATTCACCCTCATGAAGTCTGTCTCCTATGTCTATCCAGATTTTCTTTCTTGTGTGCATATGCGTGTGTGCATGCGTGTGTATGTGCGCACACGTGTGTGTGCATGTGTGTGCCTGTGTGCATGCACGTATCTGTGTGTGTCTGTGTGCTGTGCATCATCAATCTCTTCTACCTAACCTCCTTCCCCCTTCCAGTCCTTTTCCCAGTATATTCAATTAAGTTCTCTTTGGTGCCTTAGCAATAAAACAGTTCCCTCCACAGCATTAGAATGAATCTCTCTCATTATTTCATTTAGATTGTTGTTATGTTTGAAAACTTGAGGGGCAGGCAGGCAAGAGGAAAAGAATGTTAATTTGCATGGAGTCCCCGTGGTGTGCTGGGAGTATTGCCTTGGAGAAGCCAAGAAGCTGCCACTGGATCCACTCATGGGCTACATAAAGAATTGATGAAAGAGGCTGAAACCTTCCAGCTCCCATGTCTGTCATGCTGAGACCCATGACACGGAAGAGAGAGCAGTTGTGTAGGTCTTGGTCAAAGCCAGATTTAATGGCTGATGGCTGATAGCACTAGTTTTTCTTTTTTCATTTCAAAAGACACATTTGTTTTTCCTGGATCTATCTCCCTCCCTCCCTCTCTCCCTCCCTCCCTCCCTCCCTCCCTCCCTCCCTCCCTCCTTCATCTTATAATTGTGTGTGAATGGATGTGGCTTCATTCGTTTTTCTCCCATCCCCTGCAATTATGGCAATGCTCTTTGGCTGTGGCCGTCATTGGCATAATACAGTAGGTGGCAGAAACCAAGCTCAAGATCCTTGTAATTTGACTCACAGAATGTCAGAGGACATTACACAAGGCAAGGAATTAAGCTCTGGGAGTGCTGGAGTGACACTGATTATGTAGGAATGACATATAAATAATTACCAAGCACTCAGGGTTTTTGTTAGTAATCTGTGTTTAGAGTCCCCTTTCAGGAGTTGGAAATGTCATCAGGTGGCTGAATAGCACTAACGGATCTGCATTTCATTCCTGCCTCACACTGTGCTAAACGGGAATCACATTTGTTACTGCACCAAAGGAACATCTTACTGGAGGAAAAAAAAAAGGCTAGTGGGGAGTAAGCAGGACTAGATTTAAATCTAATTGCTTTTCCTGTTTTATGCTGCCTTTGGCTTGTGCACAGTGGTGGTATTTGTGGGGAATGCCGATTAGGCTGTTTGCTGCAGGGCAAGGTGGGAGGAGGCAGTGAGGCTGTCTGTGGTTGGTGGTGATCCCAGACCACCAGGCATGAAAGGAAGTCCCTCGGAGCCTTGCATTAGACTGGTATAAAAAGGTGGCTCTTCCCACTGTGTTTCTGTAACCGGTGGGTTTTAAATCTGCCTTGCTGCTTCCATTTTCTCTTTCTAATTTCATCCTATGATTAAATCTGGGACTGTGTGCAGGCTTCCAAACCAGCCGTGATTCAGGTCAGCTCTGGAAATACAGGTAGCGATTGGAATAGGATAGGATTTCCCTGTGCATTCATTCTATGAATAAACATGTCGCGGATAGAGAAGGTTCACGAAATACTCTTGGGCCACAGTCACTAATTATGCCAACTAATTATCAAATCAAGGTGTTGGGCTTTCCTCCAGCGTGGTTCAGCTAGCTTTCCATAAATGTAACAAGTTAACAATTGCAAGTGTCCAGCTGAATGTGCCAGTGGAAAGTCATTCATAACACAGCGTAAAACGGCAGAGCTTGATGTGTGTGCATAATGCGTGTGGTGCAATGTGTGTAGGTGTACAAATAATGTATAGATGTGTGCATGGATAATATGTGTGTGCAGCTGCGTTTGGATAATAAAGGCCATTTTACTCATGAAAAATGAAGCCCGAGGGTTGTACGAACACGAGGGGAAAGTTTAGTGATTAATCACATGGGTCATAATGAGCAAAGATGAATGTGACAAAGGGGTGCTCTGAACGGATTATGGGCAAATTTAGAAAGAGGAGACACAAGGCAACAAAGGGCATTGGTGGCTTGTGGATTGCCCTCTTTAAAACCCCTCCATCATCCTTGAAATCAATTCCGCATTTCCTCCGTTGCCACGTGAAGCACGGCTTTCTCTCATCATTGTCTTAGATTAACCACTAACTGCAAATGACACATTAAATAAAGTATTGAATATTTGTCTTCCAAAAATATACTTGAATGTTGTTTATTTCCCCAAAAGGTCTACTATGATGCATTTAGGTGCCATATTGCTAAATACAACACCGTACTTTAATATCGGCACCAGCTAGTCTGCAACTGCCTTACCAAGGAAGCAGCTGTGCAGAGGCCCCACAATCACAGATAGAGTTTTTCTCATAAACTGTTTAATTGTTTGCTTCTGGAAACAATTAGACTGACGGTATTATAGAGCGAGTGTCGTATTACAGCTGGCAATCCTCTTTATGAGTTTTCTTAGCAAAATACCGTGTTGACATATGTTGGGCCCACAGAGAAGATTCAGTTATGTGGTAACTTGACCTCCAAGGAAATTGTGCACAAAAATACAGCAGCTCAGAAGAGGTCTGCTTGGAAAGAGGCACAGTCAGAGGGGTGTCTGTCTATAACAAGAGCCTCCTGGCATAGTGGTTGTAACACGAATTATGTTTGTTCTTAATAAGAACCCAGAGTCCCATATTAGGGGGTGAAAGCTGAGAGATCAGAGATGCAGTGTGATCAGCCACTAGAGAGACCTTTTGTCTTGACCTGATCCTCAGACCAAAAGGACAATCCTGTCCTCGGGCTGCCTCCTTTGACTGATTGCTTCAGACTGCATCTCCATACTGCATCCTCAGGCTCCATCTGTCTCCATCAAACCTCAGACTGCATGTGAGCTCCTGTCTCCTCACGCCTTATATTCCTCTCTCCAGCCAGTCATATCACTCCTGTCTCCCTCTCCTCAGTGCTGTGATTAAAGGCATGGAACTCCCATGTACTAGAATTGACATTGTGAACCAACACTGCCTGTCTCTGTTTCTCTTTGAGACTGGATCAGTCTAGCATAGCCCAGGGTGGCTTTGAACTCACAGAGATCCATCTGTCTCTGTCATCTGAGTTCTGGGATTAAAGGTGTGTGCCACTGTTGCCTGGCCTCTAGTGGCTTATCTTTGTACTTGGGTCTTCAGGCAAGCTTCATTTGTTAAAACACAAACAAAATATCACTACAAGTGGTTTTTGATTCTGTTGGCTCAGGGTTTGGATGGCACCCCACTTCCCTCTGTCACAGTACTGGAAAACCCTGAATCTCTCCTCTAAGTTGATCAAATAGCATGGCTTTGGGATACATGGCTTATGACAAGGGTCTATTCCATATTCAACAATTTGCAGAGCCTTAGTAAGTAAGGCTATGGGACAAGGCTATTAGAAGTCATTTGTCTTTTCTACGCCAAGTCTCATAACTTTAGGGGTGACTCAGTGGCCTCCCAGCCCTCTACTTTCAGAAGGGCATTTAACTTGGAAAAAGCACTGTGCCATTTCCTTTTCAGTCTGAGGAACTGATTTCATACTCAAAAATATCCTGTGGTTTTGTATTACTATCATTATTTTTCCCATGGTGGGGGACTGAGGCTTAGCAAACTTAAGTATTTTTTGAGGTAACCCATACTCTCAAACTGAGGCTTATTTGGGGGATAAGTCTCAGGATCTTAACAGTCCTAGCATATTGCTTCCTACGAGCAGTGTTGATGAGGAATGACCTCTTATCCCAGTGTCATTTTATACCTGACGTAAGTCAGCCAACAGCTTCATGATGTGGCGCACACCCTGGAATCCTAGCACTGGAAGCCAAGGGAAGATGACCAGAACTGTGATGTCAGCCTTCAAGTACTGAGAGCCTGTTCTCCAATTCCCCCAAGAGAATAGGAAAAGGAAAATTAAGGCACTCTAGTAGTTCCCAGCCATTTAATTATCTCACTCGCTAGTGATCAACCAGTTCACTCAATTTTCCACATGTATCAAGATCTACAACATGCAATGTACAATCTAAGTACGGACCTACAGCAATGCCTTCATGAAACTCTACTGAAAGCAGCAGAGATGCATGACTATGGGTGAAAGGAGGTACATGGAAATGTGTCGGTCCCTGAGAATCCTGGGTAAGCATAACCATGTAATGGTTTTTGACTTGGTTGTGGTATGTATGACAGGGACAGTGTGAGGAGGTTGAGAAGGACTCTTTTTTTTTTTGAGAAAGTTGCATCTATGTTCAAGTCCAAATTATAAATATGAATGAGCCACGGAAAGAGTTGAGTGAAGAACAAATCCAAAGACCCTAGTGCACAAATGAATTTCATATTTTCTATCAACTGAACGCCAGGATGCCTGTGCTGATGCTTGTTGTTCCTATTTACTACCCTGCCAAGGAATCTACAATCATAAAACCCTCAAACCATCTTTCTTTCCAGTCACCTATCCATCCACAGATTTACCCACACATCTATTTACTTATCTTCCATCCACCGATGGACCCGCCCACATAGCAACACGTCCATCCATCCACCTAGCTCTACACCTGTACATCCATCCACTTACCCGTCCATCCATACATCTTTCCTTCCTTCATGCTGTGCTGCCCACAAGAGGCTGGATTGATAGCACACATGTCACAGAGATCAATGAAGTGGAATTCTTGTGTTTTCAGAGACATCCCTACCCCACCAAGAGAGAAACGAATGAATATATTGTCAACACAGACTTGTGATGAAATGTTCAGAGGGTTACAAAGCTAGATAAGGTCATTGATAATCTTCCAGGAAGTCATGGCGACTTCACCAAGGAGGTCACTTTGAGACCTGAGCTAGAGGAATCCTTCTAGGTGGGAAAAGAGTGGAGCCTTTCGAAGACGGCCCAAGTTGTATAGATGCTGGCCTTCATGGACGGGGGATGAGACTAAGTGGGTAAAACAGGACAAATTGGCACTGAAGGATGAGGGTGGATAAGGTTCCAGGACAGGCGATAATAAATGGTTGCTCTTGGCTTGTAGGGTACGCTATGTTTCACTATTTCAGCCTTGGTGGAGGTTTGACAAAATGAATCCATTTCCCAGTTTTTAATGAAGAGATCTCTTAGAAAAATCCAATTTCTAGCTATTCTTTAGAAAGCACCACACCCACATTTCCGTCAATATGCAACGGGCTGCTGTGCAGTCAGACTGCCCTGTTCCTTCAGGTGGAGCACACGTCCCCCTGTTTGTCAAGCTCTTGCTTTCTGCAGAAACAACCCCCGTGCTGAAGCTGAGCATGGGTGTCTTTTCCTCAGCATCCTCCACTGTTGTTTGTCTTAAAGAAAGCGGCAACGTATTTCCTTTACTTACATCTCCAGCAAAAACAAAGAGAGCAAAACAAGAGTCAGCCTGGAAGGTTTGTCTGATTTAGAAAGTGCTAGAATGAAAACATATTTCTTTGTGGAAGTAAAGCATGTTCCTCCATCTTCACTATGCACACAAAGTCTGTCCTCGTGGGAAGGAGACACCTCTAGGCTAGCAGGCTTCGAGAACACTGGCATCCTTCTGACTCAGTCACACTACCTGTTTGGCCTAGAAGATGCTGGGCCTGTGACCCTTGCTTCAGGCATAGGATACATAACTTTCAGCAAGGCTTTGTTATAAGTTTCAGTGTTCAGTGAAAGAGTGGGGAGAGCTGTGATGATGGTGATGGCGACAGTTTTGCGGTGGGGGTAGGGTAGCACACTGTCGAGAAGTCAGCACTAGCAGTCGGGCCATTACCCTGATGCAGTGGGGGACGACATGAGTCTGAATTAAGATGAGACAGTGGCAGGAAGTGTCAAGAGCAAGGGGAGGATAGGAGATTCAGACGGGGCCCGGACATGATGGATTGTGTGACAAGTCTTCGTGTCCCTTCGCTTGCTCTTGTTTCACCCTGAAGCGGATCCAGGGTTTCACTTTCAGTGCCGACTGCAAACACTCCCGAGGAGGGAAAGGCATCTGCAGCCACTTGAAACCTGCCCTATATCCTTGTAGCAAAACTGCCTTGTTGATAAAAATGATCCCCATGTGAACATATGCTATTGGTGCTAGTGAAGAAAGATGAGGAAAGATAAAGAATTACAATGCATCGGAAACACTGTTTAGAAAAGCCCTCAACAGTGGAACACAGCGGAGAAGCAAAACTGCCTTGAAGCCATGCATCATTCCTGGACCTGACAGGGTGCCCGGAAAACTTGGTATTTCACTGAAAGAATCAAGATATGATTTGCAACTAGCTGCCTTCTATCCTCATGGTCTATGTACGTCTTATTTCTGTAGTAATATCATGAACAACCCGAGGCATATACCGTCTATCAACATT
Source organism: Microtus oregoni (assembly GCF_018167655.1). Lineage (NCBI taxonomy): Eukaryota > Metazoa > Chordata > Mammalia > Rodentia > Cricetidae > Microtus > Microtus oregoni. Next base: position 20,872,034 of record NW_024543075.1, on the reverse strand, counting down.
TTCCTGATTATTTTAATAATCCATATGTGTTCATGGGTTAATAAAATCAGTTTCCTGTACACCCTAGGGTTTCCACGTAGATTTGCACAGGTTGTTCACTGACACTTCTCTAGGAACATTGGTCTCATGGACTCCAATTTTACAGTCGTCTCTAGATTTTGGCCTCATTCATCCTGTGGTAATAGACCTCAGCCACGGTGTACTAAATGCCACCACTATTTTGATTAGTGTCGTTTTGTGGTGTATTTTGAAATTAGGAAGGAAGAATGAGTTCCCCAATTTTTTTTCTGATTTGCTCATTAATGTATATGTGTAGATGTATGGGTTTGTACGCAAGTGTGTGTTTGTGTGTGGTGTACATGTGTTCTCATTTGTGTAGTTGCATATGTGAAGACACACACGTACATGCTTGTAAATGAGAAAGCTTGAGCTTTGATGTTGGGAGTCTTCCTCCATCTCTCTCCACCTTTTTTGATTGAGGCAGGACTTTTTGGTTGACTCCAGAGCTCACTGATACAGCCAAGTTAGCTAACAAACTTGTCTCTCTCTGCTTTCTAACTGCTGGGATTACAGCTGCACCTCTATGCCCACCTGACGTCTCTGGAGGTTATTGGGCTCCAAACTCTGGTTTTCGTGCTTTGCATGGTAAATGCTTTAACCACCGCATGATTTACCATGCTTTTTCTTTAGTATCACTTTAAAAAACCTCCTTCAAAGGTTCTAGAGATGGCTCAGTGGTTCAGGGCACTTGTTCTTGCAGAGGGCTCTGGTTCAATTCCCAGCATACATGTAGTGGTCACAACCATCATAGCTCCAACTCCAGGGATCCAAAGGCCTCCATGGACACCAGAAGTCCACATGGAAGCATACATATATGTAGGCAAAACATTCATACACATAAAATTAAACAAAGTATATACATAACACGTATATCATATATAATTGTAATAACATGTATATATATATATATAAATATATAATTTCAAGTATTTTGCAGCTACAGACCACATGACCTTAGGCTAGTCATTGGATATTTGAAGTGCTCATTTTATTGTTTTCAAAGAGAGTGATGCAGAAAGGAGGTAAATGCTGGCTGCCTGTGGATGTTAGGGTCCTGAGAGACATGATACAGGTTCTGAAAAGAGAAAAGGGATGAGAGGAAGGGTTTGGGGGATGAGAGGAATAAGCGGCCTTTTCTACGGGCTAAGTATAGCTCTGAATGGCATTCTGCTTCCGAGAGCAGAGCAAACTCACTCTTGGGGACAATTTTTCCAAGTATAAAAGTTGATGATTTTCTAGCAGTTGAAACACTGACATCAAGATTAAGATAAAAGCAAGTTTTACATAACAATAAAAATGCACAAAAGAGGAAAGTAAGAGATCCTGTGTGAAAAATTGGGACAATTCTTCAAATTGTGCTGTGGGTACCAGTGGCAGGAAAGGAAGACAGAGTCCTGTAACCCTCCCCTGGGAGGCTAGCAATTGCAGAGAGAAGTTTAGAGTCGCAGAAATGGGGTGAACAGCTTCTTGCCAATCCCATTCCACCCCGTCTTTTCATGAAGCCACAGGCCTCATGCTTCTGAACGTGTGGACTTCCCTGTGCCGCAGCCTTTTCTTAGGACTCGTTCTGCCAATGTTTAGCAGTTGATAGTGTGGACTTATCTTTGAGTGTGGGTCTCATTTGCTTGGCTTGGGAGACTCTTCCTCCTTAACAAACCTGTTCTGTCCTTGTGACCCCCCCCCCCCCTTTAGTCCATCTTCCTCTAGGAGGATCAGGCTCAGCATGTCCACACTGGTGAAATAATGGCTTCAGCTTACATTTCAGTGATGTAGGTGGGTCCTCTATCTATCTGTTGCTTTCATTGGTTAATTAATAAAGAAAACTGCTTGACCCTTTAATAGGACAGAAAATTAGGTAGGCAGAGTAGACAGAACTGAATGCTGGGAGGAAGAAGGCATTGAGACAGTTGCCATAGCTCTCCTCTCCAAGATGGATGCAGGTTAAGATCTTCTGGTAAGCTACCACCTCGTGGTGCTACACACATTATTAGAAATGGGTTAATCAAGATGTGAGAATTAGCCAGTAAGAGGCTAGAGCTAATGGGCCAAGCAGTGTTTAAAAGAATACAGTTTCCATGTAATTATTTTGGGGCATAAGCTAGCCAGGCGGCCGGGAGCCGGGGCAGCAGGAACATAACACACCACTCATACAACATTTTAGGAGGGAGCAGCAGGCATAGCTTAACCTAGCCTCCTTCTTCTGGGGTTCTTTTCTCTCCTGGAAGAGTTCTCTCCAAGTTCTTAAGATGCCTCTTGTCAATGGGGTTTTCCTTTTTTTTTTTTGTTTTTTGGTTGAACCGAAGCCCCTCTGGTGTTGGGAAGGAGCTCTACCACTGAAAGACAGCTTTAACCTTTTTTTAAAACCTCGTGTGTACGAGTCTGTAGGCAGAGACCACTTGTTTGTTTCCAAGCTGCCCAGACCTGAAATAATCACACAGAAACTATATTAAAACACTGCTTGGCTTATTAGCTTAGGCTTCTTTTTTAGCCAACTCTTACATCTTAAATTAACCCATTTCTATTATCCTATGTATTGCCACAAGGCTTTGGCTTACTGGGTAAAGTTCTATCATCTGTCTCCTTCAGCAGCTGCATGGTGTCTCCTTGACTATGCCTACTCTCTCTCTCTCTATCTCTATTCTGATTTCCTGCCTGGCTTTACTCTGCTAAACCATTAATAAAAGCAACACCTACACAGAAGGACATCCCGCATCACAAGTCTTTGTGTGTATTTAACACAGGTATGTGTGTATGTGTGTGCTTGTGTACATAAGGAGGCATAGAAAGATATAGGATGTCTTTCTGCATTGCTCCCCACTCTATCTTGTGAGACAGGATATTTACATTGAATCTGGTTTAGTTAAACTGTTTGTACAGCAAACCCTGGAGTTACTCCTAGCTCTGCCTAGAGATGCACACTGTGATGTCTAACGTGTGTGTGTGTGTGTGCGCGCGCGCGTGCGCATTCTATGTATTGAACTCAAGTCTTCATGTATGCATGGCAGGCTCTTTATCTGAGCCATTTTCCTTCCGAGCGTTTTGAGACTTACTGTGTATCCCCAGTTGAGTTTGGCTTCCAATCCTTCTGGCTCAGCCTCCTGATTTCTAGGCTGACAGGTCTGTGTCACTGCATCTTGATACCACAAGGAATTTTTCTTAGGAGAGCCACAAATCAAGTAGGATCTTACCTAGAGGTCTTTTCTCTCTAGCAGATGTGCTGAGGGACTGTGCTGGACTCCAAAATGCTTGATTAGCCTGAATGGGGGGGAGGACAAGGTGTGATAGCACGTCCCTTTCTCTCAATATTCTTATGTCCGATAGCCTTAAGCCTGCTTCAGCTCCTAATCCTATCTGTGGACGGATGCTGCTTATTCGTTTTCTGACTGCCCAGACCCAAGTAATAACACAGAAACTATATTAATTGCCAATATGTTTGGCAAGCGTATTTCTAGCTAACCCTTATATCTTAAATTAACCCATATCTATTAATCTGTGTATTGATATGAGGTTTTGGATTACTGGTAATGATCCAGCGTTAGTCTCCTTAGGCAGTAACATGACATCTCCTTGACTCTGCCTACGCTCTCTATATACCTCTGTTCAGATTTCCTGCCTGGCTTTGCTCTGCTAAGCCATTGGCCAAAACAGCTTCTTTAATAACCAGTAGTAATAAAACATATTCACAGTATACAGAGGGGAGTCCCACATCTCTTATCCACTCTGTGGTTGTCCTGCCTGAGGACCAACCTTCTGTTGTCATCATTTGCCCAAGTGATTTTGAGAAAAGTCACCCTATCTTTATTGTATCATCTGTGAAATGGGTATAGATAATAGAATATCTATAATAATAATAATATATGATAATAGGTACCAAGGTACCAAGATAATAGCATGGAACCGAGGGTTATATAAACTATTGTAGAGAATATACATAGTAGACATGTAGAAAACACCAGTTCTAACTATGTAACAATAACTTAGTTATTGCTGTTTTGTGGGCTTCAGATTTAGTGAATCTTGCTTGACGTGATGAGCTTGCTGACACTCTGTGGAGTGGCCTGGAGGAGGTTCCAGGTCCTGACACACAGTAGGTGTTCAGTTAGTTGAAGGAGGCTGCTGTATGCTGTGTCCACATTGCCAGTTGGGCTTTGGAAAGACTAGTGTGGCTCCTACCATGAGAGCAGGTAGGCATAAGGGTCTCCCTGGCTAAGTGCACCTGCCTCTATAAAAATGCATGAATGCTTTAACTTTTCCTCAAACATTTAATTAACTTATTATCCCTTTCTGTATGGTATGTTTATAGTTTACAATTTATGTATTTATTTTGGGTTTGTTGAGGTAGTGTTTTGCTATTTAGACCAGGCTGGTCTTGAACACATGATCTTGCTGATTCAGCTTTCTGAGAACAGGGGTCACAGGTACAGGCCACCACACACAGCTGTAATTTGTTTTGGAGTCTTCATATGCTGTCTACAAGGTTATAAAAGCATCTGGCTACTGTCTCCTGGTCCTGTGATCTGAAATTCCTGTCCCTCTTCCTTTTCATGTGTCTGGGCAGTGCTGGACTCAGCAGCTTTTCTTCTGTCGCTGTGATGGGGGTTAGGGAGGGCAGGGAACTTCAAGCGGTTCTCCCAGCTTAACGTTGGACAGTCAAGGACTGATTCTGTCTGATTCTCTGCCACTGAAATGGGGCCTTGGATGGTAAAACGGTACAATAAAGGCCTAACTTTTTTATTGAACTGCTAAGTTGGATACACTTTGCCACAGAGAGTTGGTTTCTGGTGAGACATCCTCTAACCAGATTCTGAGCCCCTGGATGGATTTGTGGCACTTTCGGTGCATCACAAAAGGGTAGATCAAGGTGCTTTCTTCTTGAATCCCCTCTGTGCCCATTTTCCTTATCTGCTCACTTCTGAAGGAGAAAGGTGTAAGACCTCATAAACATGAACAAAGCAGCCACTTTCTTCTTACTCATTTGAACACCTTTGCTCTCTCTAATCTTCGTACCATCCCAGGTCAATGCCAGTGTTGATTATATCATTGGTTACAAATGTTAATCATGTCTCTGCCTAAGAGATTTGATTTGTTATCAATGTTCATGTTTAGGTTGCTACTGCTTTGTAGATGCTACCCGCTGTAAGGACGGAAGAGTAACCAGCCTTGTCTCATGCCGTTGAGTCACTGCTTATAATAAGTCTTTCTTTCCCTGTGGATATGTCTGTTGGGGGCTCAGAGAGATTGGGCCTTCCATTTCTCACTTACCCAGACTTCAGAATGGTTCACCTGTTTTGTTATCTTTTTACCCTATCAGATAATAAGACCCCCGAACTCAACACCACCTATGCAGTCCCCCTTATGCAATGCAGATGAGGGGTGGGGTACTTGCCAGAGCTGCACCACACTCTTGAACTTCGAGAACTTTGATTTCAAGTGCCGTTTTGGTTTCCGACAAGTATTTCTATAGGATGTCTCAGGCTGTTGGACATGACTGAGAGCTCTCTCCTGTCTCTTCCCAGGGTATTCAACTAGATAAGAATGAGGTCTGTCCCTTTCCCCTAAGGGCTCAGAGATCTATGAAGCAGAAAGAGTGTAAGAGCTAGAGGTGGTTGAAGGCTCTAAGAGGAAATATTGTCATCCAGACTCAACAGGGCAGCTGCACATGTGAACTCAGAGGGACTGGTGTGAACTCAGAGGGACTGATGTGAACTCAGAGGGACTGATGTGAACTCAGAGGGACTGATGTGAACTCAGAGGCACTGGTGTGAACTCAGAGGGACTGATGTGAGCTCAGAGGGACTGGTGTGAACTCAGAGGGACTGATGTGAACTCAGAGGGACTGATGTGAGCTCAGAGGGACTGGTGTGAACTCAGAGGGACTGATGTGAACTCAGAGGGACTGATGTGAACTCAGAGGGACTGGTGTGAACTCAGAGGGACTGATGTGAACTCAGAGGGACTGATGTGAGCTCAGAGGGACTGATGTGAACTCAGAGGGACTGGTGTGAACTCAGAGGGACTGGTGTGAACTCAGAGGGACTGATGTGAACTCAGAGGGACTGGTGTGAACTCAGAGGGACTGATGTGAACTCAGAGGGACTGATGTGAGCTCAGAGGGACTGATGTGAACTCAGAGGGACTGGTGTGAAATCAGAGGGACTGGTGTGAACTCAGAGGGACTGATGTGAACTCAGAGGGACTGGTGTGAACTCAGAGGGACTGATGTGAACTCAGAGGGACTGATGTGAGCTCAGAGGGACTGGTGTGAACTCAGAGGGACTGGTGTGAACTCAGAGGGACTGGTGTGAACTCAGAGGGACTTTTGTGAACTCAGAGGGACCGTGGCAACATGAAAGAAGATATGTACTGGTTTAAAACAAAGCCCCACCACTGAGGGGGGTGTGGACACAATCCTCAACCAAGAAGCTATTTTCATTGATACTGACTGGGAAGGGAAAAATCCGCTTTCTCCAGGACTGTCACTGAGAACATTGACCACACTCCAGTGCAGGCCCATGCCCAGGAATAGTTGACTGGCAAAAAAAAAAAAAGACTTTGTGCCTGTCTGTCTGCCTGCCTATCTATCTATCTATCTATCTATCATCTATTTATTTTTTTTGTCTTATTGATTTTTCTTTTTTTGGATTTTTCCGTTTTTTTTGTTTTTGTTTTTTTTTTAGAGCAAGAAGGAGAGGAAAGTAAGCATGAAGTTGGGTGGGTGGGGAGGTGAGAAGGATTTGGGGAGTGGGAAATATAATCAAAATATATGATAAAAATTTAAGTGCATTCTTTTAAGTGAGGCTTGTTGAATTGCACACAGTAGAAACACTCAGGGCGAGTAGGCATTCCTTTGTTATATCTAGGTAAACCTTCAACTTCCAAATTGTTTACACATTTACAGAATATAGACTGAGCACCAGATATTATGGCAGGTGCTGGATTAGAAGCATGGGCAGGGTAGATAACTGATTAGTTTAAAAATCTGAAAATGAAGACCTAGAAGAGTGTACGAGTGTGTGTGTGTGTGTGTGTGTGTTTGTGTGTGTGTGTATGTGTGTTGAGTATGCTTGCACACACACACACACTAAAGAAGTATAACTAGGTAGGGACTTGGAGGATTGCAGACAGAAGGAAGGCTTGGTGTAGAATTAATATAAAGGATGCATCCAGAATACAGAAATGAATTGTGTCTTAAAATGAAGGGGCGGGGCTAGGCTGGTGAGCAATCCTAGAATGTAGTCCCAGCAGGAAGTAGGTGGCATATGGTGCCTAGGGGAGCAGTGACTCATTGAAGACTTGGTTAGCAGGGCAGAGTCTGCCCCTATTAGAATTTTTAGCAACATTTCCCCTGCTATGTGGTTGGGGCGACAGTTCGAATGGACAGGAAAGGATATCAGAAGAGTTATCACACTACTGGAGAGAGTATTGTGGGCTGAACTGGGGAGACAGAAGAATTAGATGAATTAGGAAGAGAAAAGGAAACCAAATCGAGAAGTGGAAGAAGATTTGAGAGGATATGGTGATGAAAGCCCAGCCCTGGAGCTGACTTCGGGCTCAGAGAATGGGTTCATAAGATGGTCCCTGCCAGTGACGTCGGAGATGCAGAAGACTGAGCGGGTATGTGTGGAAAACATGACTGGTTGTATTTAAAATATATCGGAGCATCTCATGAATGTGAGATCACAATGAAGGTGCTCACAATCAGACTTGCAGCTCTGAAATGATTTTCAGCTAGGGGAGGAAGGACAAGAAAAAGCATATTTACAGGGACTAAAGGGCAGATCCTTTCATCTATGCTTTTTATTCAATATGGACAATCCATCCCTACTGCTGATATGAGGAGGGTTAAAGATTGCACACGGCGAGGAAGTATCCAAGCTGAGACACACGCCATGGCCATGTGCACACGTGTTCATGTGTGTGCCTTTCCCCATTGGACAGTCCTAACAGCATTCCTCTCTGTGCCAGCCAGAGCTTGGGAATATCATAGTCATCTTCGCCAACTTAGCACATCTCACTGGCTCAACCCTACAGGACACATAACTCCAATTGCTCCTCAAGTAGAGATGATGCATTCACAACAGAACTCAGAACCCAAATCAGTTCCAGTTTGCTTGATGGATAGGAAAACCAAGGGAGAGTGCTGGGACCCTGAGCAGTGAATTACAGATTTAGAAGGCTCTTTCTTGCACTCTGCCCTGTGAACCTGGATGTAGCTCTTCCTGAAACTCCTCTTCGGCCAAAAGGAGTAAGTCAGGAAAAATTGCACTCAGGACTGTGTGTACATGAACTCACCTCGGTATTATTGGAGTAGAAATAAGATGTGACAGGATCTCTTCGGACCCCTGTCACCTGCCTCCTTCCCAGAGAACAAAAGCTCAGACATAAAGGAAGAGAAGGGCTGAGAAGGAGGAGAGAAATAAGCCATGTTCTGGAGAACTCTTGACCGTGGGGGAGCATGACGGAGTTGAGTCTGTGTGAAGCCTCCTGCGGAACAGCATAGAGCAAGCCTCCAGCAGCTGGGCTTCCCGAGGCCACAACCTGACCAAAAGTTCTGTTTTGATCCCTGAAAGCAGACTCTTTGTGTGTGTGTGTGTGTGTGTGTGTGTGTGAAACAGAAATGAATCCTGCCGTGAAATTCTGTTCCACTGCCTTTATTCCGAAAGATGCTCCAGTTCACTGGGCCAGGGCGTTACAAAAATCTCGACAACATTGAGAAGCCAATTGTCAGGGATTCTGATTGTCAAGGCTCAGCCTGGAGGAGCGAGCTGAAGCTTGTCCGCATTGGAGTTTAGCCAGGACTGAAAACACCCGTTCACCAAAGGCTCCTGAGACAAGGGCCAGCTCAGACTGGGATTATGGCTGTAATGAGAGCACATGGGTCCAGATTCAAAATCATCACCGAGGACAGGAAGGCTGTCATTATTTCAGCCAGAGAGGTGGCCAGGGTTGATTGGACCGTATCCTCAGCCATAGCTCTGACAGTCTTCGTGATTCCGACTCTCTAAAGATGCCTCACTTCTCTGAACCTCTCAGTGGTTTGTCTGTCACCGGTACAGGTTGAACTCAGTAATGCTGGAGTAGTGCTACCATCGCCCCCATCACATCCGCCATAGCAAGCCTCAACCAACGGATCTCATTTGGGTCAAGTGCGGCACTCCAGCCCATGTAGTGGTTACCTCAAACAAAGCTTTGCCAAGTAGACAGCACTGAGAGAGGATTGTGTGTGGTTAGCTCACAATCGGCTGGCCCTCTACACAATGCCAGTTGTTCCTTATCCTGAGAAGGAACTTGACTCATAGCTGAGTGAGTGTTGTGGTTACTGGTTGTCATAGTAGTTCGCCACCCAAAAGAGCACAATGAACTGAATGAAAGAATCCCAGAGTAGTGTCCCAGCACCCTCTAAGGCTGAACTTGTCTGTTCTGTCAGGGAAATAGGGAACTCTATGAACGTGTGATCAAGATCAGGCCTTACAAACAGACGGCCCACTTAATAGTTGTGTGGCCTCAGGTGAAGCGGGGATGGACCAGAAAGAGACTCTGTCCTCTGTGCTGTGAATTGATTTAACATTGATGTCTGCCTCCAGGGATAGTGGGGACAAGAATACAAGGAGAGATGAAGGTATTCATTCAGGTTCCTGGCATCCAGGAGGGAGGGAATGAATCTAGTTCTCTCGCAGTAAAACATGAGTAACCGTTCCACACAAAATGAATTCAAGAGTATGTCTGTTCAGTGATGAATCAGATATAACTTATATAGAGATTTAGCTATTCCAGTTGAAAGAGCTTCATAGTCTGCCTAAATCTTCTAGATATCCATCAGAGAAAAGGTAGAGGTGGTGTTAGTTGGTGAAAATTCCACGTCTTGTTCCTTCAATGATCTGGTTCTTTGATCTGTATACATGTCATTGATTTTCTTACTTTTCCAAGACAGGCTCTTGCTTTGTAGCCCAGGGTATCCCAGAACTGGTCATTCTGCCTTTGCATCCCAAGGCTGGGATTATAGGTACACTCTGCCTCCCTCAGCTTATGTGGAATTATGGGTGCACACTGAAACTTTTAATTTGTCTGGGTTGTAGGTGAACACTGCCACTTCTAGTTTCTCTGGAATTATGGGTGCACACTGCCACTTCGAGTTTCTCTGGGATAGTGGTATACAGACCACTTTGCTCCTTTTAAAGAAAATATTTATGGAAGTCCTGTTGTGTGCCAGGCACTACGGTTAAAATAATATACTGACGATGTTATGATGAGATAACCAAAGGCTCCACCGTCATGGCGATCTGCATTCAAAAGTTGACCGAACAGCTTTGCAGTTCAGTGAACTTGGGCACAGATTGTCCGCTCTGTCCTCACTGCTATTTTGAGAAGAGGGTCTTATGGTTTTCCTCTGAGAGAGAAGGGAATTCTTGTGTCACTGTGAGAAAACACCAGACCAAAACAGCTCAGAGGAATATAGGCTTCTTTTGGCTCATGGTTGTGGGCAGCTTAGCCCATCATGGCTGGAGGGCAGGGCATAGCAACTCAGGGCATTGTATCAGGAGTATGTGGCAAAGGTATTCACATACTCTGGACCAGAATGAGTGAGACAGGAAGTAGGCAAGGATAACATAGCCTCAGGGACCTACTTCTAGTAATCTACTCCCTTCAACTAGGTCCTGTCTCCCAAAGTTCTAGAAGCTTCCTTTGATGTTATCTGAGAGGAGAGAACCTTAACTGAGAGAGTGCTGTATGCTAGCCTGCAGGACATTTTGTTAACTAGTGACTGATGTGGGAAACTCCAGCCCATTGTGGGTGTCATCCCTAGACTGGTGGTGGTCCTGGATTCTATAAGAAAGCAGCATGAGCAAGCCATGGGGAGCAAGCCAGTAAGCAGCATGCCTCCATGGCCCGACTCCAGGTTCCTACCCAGTATGAATTCAGTGTACTGCTTCCTTTCCTCCCCAAGTTGCTTTTGGTCATGGTGTTTCATCATGGAAACCCTAACAAAGATGAGCTCCTGAATAGGGCTACCAACTGAGGTCCAAGTACTTTAAACTTTAGTGTGTAGGAGACACTGCAATTTCAAACTGTAAGCCAGGCTGAGTCTTCTTGCGTTGGTGTTGGCTGGATCTGATGCGTGTTCCTGGGCTGGGAAGAGTCCTCTTTCCAAACTCTGCCTCCTTTGACCTTCTGAGGAAATGAAGAAATGCAAATTTGACAGAAGGATAGACGGTTTCAGATTAATGGTTTGTAAGTCAACCTTAAGTTTCATGAATTGCAAGAAAAATAAAACTTGCCCACTAAGGTACGTTTATATTCATTTCTGGTTTTAATTCCCATAGCACACACCCTCTGAGTGGTTCAGCATACTTTGGCTTCTTTTATTGCCAGGCAAATATTTATCTTTCTGGATAAAGCAATCGGGAAATGCCACATGCCCCTATTCAAAGAATTTTCTCTTTCTCTGGGGTTTCCAGGATTCCAGTATTCTTGAGGTTTCTCCTTTCTTCTTGAATTAGTTAGACTGCAAGAGCAGAGCCTGACCGGGCCATAGAGGTGCTGCAGTGAACGAGGGAGCCCAATGGCAAGCACCAGGTAAATAGGCCTTTAGGAGGCCAAGACACAGCCAGCCTACACCTGCAGAGAGACAGAGAGCTAGGGTTTGTAATATTGTCCCTGTGTCCATTTCTAAACAGGAGTATAAACCAGATTCAGCATTTAAAACCCATAGCGTGGACCAAGGCAAGCGCAGCTGTAGGCTGTTTTAAATCATAGACTGTGTTTCATTTCCACATCCCAGGGGTCGCTGGTTTGGAGACAAAAGCAGTTAGTTACTCTCTCTATGTGCCTACTATCCTACACCGTTACACAAGTAAATATTTCCTGATTGTAAGGGAATTCAGCAAGGTGAAGTCACGTGGCTAGGGACCCACAGCTGCGGTGTAGTTCTCATGTAGAGTCCTCTTATCAACTCATGGTGCCCCGCAAATCACTTCACTTCCTGTCCTTAGGGTTGACATGAGCAAACAGAACCACCCCTTTTTATGGTGGGACTCACAGTAGGAGCTGGGCATTTAATGATTAAAATCCAATCTTCCTGTTTTGTTGAATGGAAGCAGAGGTGATGGAAGGGCCTGTCAAGTGGTTGTCATCTACCTGGGGTACAGCAAGTTACAGGACTAAGCGTCTAGGTTTTGAGGACACTCTTGTGATAATGTGTCATGTGTGGGTCCTTCTTCTGTAGGTTTTTCACCTGTGAATGTCTAAGCCAACAGAGTTGAAATCATACTGCACATATCCATACACTCTGTAGGTATGTGTATGCGTGCAGAGACAAACATGAGAGCCTGCCCTCTGCCCTGTTGTTTACTTTATCTAGCTCTCTCATGCATTTTGAAGGGAATTTCTTGGTAGCAAAGCAGAGTAATCTGGCTCTTTAGGGGTAGCTGTGTTAGATACCTCTGTACCCTTTCCTCCCTCTCTCCTTCCCTGTTTTATTTATTTATTTATTTATTTATTTATTTATTTACATTGGGGATGGGTATTGTGAGAAACTCCTGGGTTCCTGGAATGTGGAGCCTTCCTCCCACCATTACCAGTGAGCTGGCCAGAGCCTAGAGGCCAGGCCATTGGCGCAGGTGTTGATGCAGCTGTGCGTGTGGGAACTGATGCCCTGCTTCTTTCTTCGTAAATGTTGTCCATGACCCCTCAGGCTTACTCTTCTCACTGGAGCAGAGGGACAGGTCTCTATTATGGATCTAGTCTGGCCTGCTTGGACAAGGTTTTAAAGCAATTTTGAATCTGTGACTGATGCTTTCAAATGTGGAGATTTTTCTATTACTAGCTGGAATTCTGTCTTTCTTAAAGCATAGGGTTCATCTATATCTCACAGTCGCAGCCCAGTGGTACTGGGTGATGACTATCTTTTGCTTCCTAGACAGATGGGTTCTTTCATTTGACGTAGTCCTCATCCTGGGCTGCTGTGACTTATAGTCCTGCCCACCCATGTTGTACTTGCTCTGGGTTTCCTAGGCATTTGCATTTGTGAGCTCAAGTTCATATGCACATCAGAGATGAACCGAGGATGGGTTTGTTCTCAAGGACATCAGTGTGAACTTGAAATGTATTCAAGTGGTGGTTTCACCACCAAAGTCGTGGATCTCCAGAGCAAAGCCAGTCCCTAGGTAGATGCCAACTGCCAGGATAACCTTCCCTCAATGGAGAATTGGCTTGTGTAGATGGGTGTTCTCTCTGTGTGAAAACTATGCCCATGTGTATGTAGGTGTGTTTTCCTTTGGGTATGAGTTACCGTGTATGCATGTGTACAGACATGTGTATGTGAGGGGGGCAGGAAGGGAGGAAGACACACATACGAGAGAGAGAGAGAGAGAGAGAGAGAGAGAGAGAGAGAATGAAGTCTGATGACAATGGATCAATTCTGATCTGTCTAGGGGGATGGGTGTATATAGGTGTTGCATTTGTGTCTTGGTGCATATTTGGGCATTTTTGTATGTATATGAATTTGTGTGCCTGTGTGTACATGAATGTTGGTATCTCTGTGTTTTTATGTGTGTGCATGTGCATGCATGCACTCACGTGTGTATGTGATACATGTATATTAAGGTATGGTATTTATGTATGCTGGTGTTCATTTTTGTCAATTTGACACAAACTAGAGTCATCTGGGAAGAGAAGCCATGTGTCGAGGAATTGCTTCTTTCAGATTAGCCTGTAGACAGCTCTGTGGCACTCTTGATTAGTGATTGATGTTAGAGCCTAGCCCACTGCTGGCGGCACCATCCTGGGCTGTATAAGAAAGCAAATTGAGAACGCCTGGGGAGCAAGCCAGTAACAGCATTTTTCATGGTCTCTGCTTCAGTTCTTGCTTCCAGGTTCCTGCCTTGGCTTCCCTTCATGAATGCCTGTAATCTGTCAGCTAAAAATAAACCACCTTCTTTCCAAGTTGCTTTTGGTCATGGCGTTTGTCTCAGATACTTTTCTATCACTATGCTAAAATACCACGACCAAGGAAACTTATAGGAAGATGGGCTATTTGAGGATCAGGGTTCCAGAAGGGTGAGAGTACATCACCATCATGGCAGAGAAGCACCAGGCATGGTGGCTGGAGCAGTAGTTGAGAATTCTTGTCTCCAACAGCAAACAGAAAGCAAACTCAAAATGGTGCAAATCTTTAAACTTCCGCCAGCAAGCCCATACCTCCTAAACTGCAGTAACAGGGACACCAGCTGGGAGCTAAGTATTCAAATGTCTGAGAGCGTGGGGGACTGTCTCATTCAAACCACCACAGTGTTTAGCACAGCAATGGAAAGCAGCTTAGGACAGGGTATCTATTGGGTGTATATGTGTATGTGTGTGTATGTGTGCTTTATGTGTCTATGTCTATGTATATATAGATTAGTGTATATATGTGTAGATGGTGTGTGTATATGGATGTGTGTGTATGGATGAATTTATATGTGTATATGGGTCTATGTATATGTGTATATGTGTGTCTGGATGGATGTGTGTGCATATGAATGTGTGTATATATGTATTATGGTGTGTCTATGGATGGATTTGTGTGTATGTGTGTACATATATGAATGTGTATTTATGTGTGGATAGGGATGCATAATAGTGCATGTGTTTTAGCTCTCAGTGTGTGCATGCCTGTGTCTGCACAGTGCTCAGAGGTCTGACCTGCCTCCTGTCCCTCTCTCAGTTCTCTATCCTGGTCTCTGTAGACATCAGTGGTGCCCTCATCTGGTGGGGAACCCTGCTCCTTGCTTTAGAAAGGACCAGCTTTTGTTCCTGATGGTCTTGATGTCCTGTTCAAATCACAGTCTGCTTGTGATCTGGATCTGCAGTGCCTCCACCTCCGGGAGAGACCTGTAGTCAGCAGGGGTGGAGCTTGGAGCTTGGCCCTCCACTGTATCCTACAAAGGATGTGAAAGGAGACCTTGACTTAAGATTTATTTTTAAATAAACACGTGTTTATAGGCCAGGGCTTAAATTACAGCTTGGAATATTTTCTTGCATGAAACAAACAACATTCCAATGGATTCCACTCACAGACAACACAAGCCTGGAAATTTTGCACTTGTCTCTCTTGTGCAGATGCTGGGACTAACTGATGCTTACAGCTGCTGCCAGGAGGGGCACAGCTGGGATCCTTCCTCCCTCTGCTCTTTCTGCAACTAGAGCTTGAATCTTCCCAAAGGTGTTTTATCTCCCCTCCCCTCGCTACTCTGTACAAACCGCAGGACAAAAGGTGTTGCTGAGTGGTTAACCTGGTGCAATTTCTAGCAAAAATGAGGAGACAGTGTCCAGAGCATTGCATGTCTGGTATTGATAGCTGCCATCCTTTCAGCGAAAGTCATTCTGCCTTTAGGAAGGATGTACAGAATCTGAAATACTTTTGCAAAGAGGTGAATGATGGTCCCTGTTCTCCCATCAGGACTTCCTAGGAAAGGAGAAAGAGAACACACTCCTGATCCACTCCAGTAGCAATGGCCCTGGAGGGTAGCAAGTGTCACAGCTAATGGGGACTGGCCCCTTCATGCAGCCACAGTGCCTTAGGAGAATGGTTCTGTGAGCGTCCTCAGTGTGTATGTGGGAAGGCCAAGGGGCAGAGAGGCTCAGCAACCACTTCCAAACCAGGCAATGAGAAAGGGCTGGTACTTGGCTTTGAGCTCTGCCATGGTCTTTGGTGTATCATACTCCACACTCCAACCTGTGCATCCTGATATTTTACTGAAAGCTTCAGTGGAGGCTGAATGTTTCCGTTTCTGCAGATAATTTTGTTTACTCGATGTTCTGATCAGACTGCACATGATGATAATAATGGAATTTATTCTGTGCTTAGGATATGTTGGAGATTATGCAAATGTTTAATGTGTATTTTTTAGTAGCTTCATGATGATCCCAGGAAGTGGCTGCAGACGTCTCTTAGGATCCGGCAGGCAGGATTTGATGTAACTTCTTGACCCATAAAGTTTCTCTCTAGAATCAATCACCTTGATCCCTAGCACAACTTCATCCTACTGCTTCCCCACCTGACATCTGACCTGCTTCAGCCATGGGATGCTTATGCTGATGGCTCTGGGTGTTGGCCCATCTCTCTGTGATCCTGTGCACAGCTCCTTTTCTGCCTAGTACTGCAGTTTTTCCCAAAGCCACTCAGCTTTCCATCAGGGTCATATAGTGCCAACATAAAAGCCTGAAAAGCCAGAAGGATTCATTTTGGTTCATGGTTTCAACAGTTTTAGTCCACGGTCATTTGGCTTCATCGCCTTGGGGTTTGCGGTGAGGCGTCATATATGGTCGGGAGCAGAGATACAGCTATGGCAGGTGAGAAGCACAGGCTTATAAACAGAATGGGGTTCTGACAAGCCCCCATGGTTCTAGTTGTCTGACTTCTTTCTAGTCCTCCCCATCCCACACATCCTTAAGCCTCCATCACCTCCCAGTGCTGAGGACAAAGACTTTGTAAGATATGGACCTTTATAAAACCTTTCAGGTTGAAATTACAGAAACCTCCATCCCTTAAGCAAACTACCCTTCAAGACCTTGGGAAGCTCTCCTCCTCCTCTGGGGAAAGAGTTAATTGCCTTTTTCCTGAGGATCATTTTACTCTATTTCGTAAAGCAGAAGCTGTAGGATACGGTTCTCATAGGATCAGGCAGCTTCCATTAGTCTGTCTCCTTGGAACCTACTCCTATGACTGGTATGTTATAGTGCTTAGTAAAACTTTCCAAAGGTGTTAGTCTCTGCAGCTCTAGCGCCCAGAGGGAGGAGGTCTTCAGTGAACTACATCCTCACGTTTCTTATCTTTGCAGCCCTCTCTGTAGTTCTAGCACCTAGGGGGAGGAGGTCTTCAGTGAACCATATCTTTGTGTTTATTGTCTTCGCAGCCCTCTCGCTCCTCTTACTTTCTGGCTTCAAAGATCCACTAGTGAAGGGTGCATGCTGGTTTAGCCCAAGAGCTGGCAAGTTCTGTCTAAAGGGAGAGAGCAGTGTTGGGTTTTTTTTTCCCACTCTGCCCTTGTATCCTGTAGCATGAGAGGAAAGGAAGTACCAAGCTGGAGCTTGCTGATTCTTTGTCTAGATCAGTCTGCTCACCACAAAACAGAAAGGAGACACTAGGGATTCTGTTTCTACAATCAAGGTGAGTTTAGTTGTCTAGGCCATGATCTCTAACCAGTTCTTGAAGAAAAGTATTTTCCAGTGTGACCTTGCAGCCATCAGTGCTCCAGCGTCTGTGTTTCACCCTTCTGCAAGTGTTAGAGAGGAGGACTCATGTATAGAATCAGCTGTGTTTCGCTGCATTCTTGCTTCTAAATGATGAGATCTTGATCCTACCCCCTTTACATTTCTGGTACTTAGGTCATCATACTTACCTTAGAAATACTGGGGATTGAACTCAGGGCCTTGTGTGTGCTAGGTTAGTGCTTTTCCACTAAGCTACATTTCCAGATAATGATTTTATGGGACAAGATCTCACTACATTGACCAAGCTGGCTTTGAATTTGCTTTGTAGCCCAGGCTTACTTTGAACTCATGTCCTCCTACCTATGCCTCAAGAATGCTGGGGTGGTGGCTTAAGATTCTGGACATGCATCACACTGGGTACCTTGGATGATTTTAATGGATGATTTTCACTTGAAAAATTTTAATGTGAGTCCCGCACATAATAAAGGATTCTGACAATATTACTTGGCCTTCTTGCAAGCTTTCCTTCAAAATCTCAGCCTTTTAAAAGAAACATGGAAAAAAAAATAAAACAAAACTGTAAAAGTCAGTGGCACTCAAGAAGGCCCCGTGTCTTCAAAATTCCAGCAGGAGACTTTGAAAAGTGAAAGACATTTAGAGCCCTAGGAATGCATCGTCTGTAACTGTCTTAACGTTCTATTTGAGAGAGAGTGAGAAAACTTTGACATTTCATTTTCACACCTGTAATGTTAGAAGTCGAACTGGAGCTTGGGAATCAGAGGTGGTTATGACGCAATAGGAACAGGAGAGGCAGTTATAGGTTAAGCGCTGGGCAGGCCGGGGACGGAGATGCCTTTCGATGCTGCAGCACAGGTAGATTTGACACTCCAAAGTGCTGCGGGGCTTTTCACCAATACTCCAGGAGCAGAAGGACTAAGTACCTCATTTTTTTTTTTTTATTTTCTAGGAGAAAGAGGTTGGCTCTCACCATGTTCTGTAGCTCTGTGCTACATCGTACCTCCCTGTGCACACTGCACAACTGCCATGTGTGCGGTAGGTAACTAAATGTCACAGAGATAGTGTCTGGTTCCTCATCTGCCCACACTTCCTGAGTCTTGTTCCTAGAAGGCGTCCAAGCAGAATGTTGCGTGAGGTCTCTCTTCAGTCTGGACTGGCTTTAGTCCTCTACTCCAATGTATATCAATATGTATATATATATATATATATTTTTAAATATAAAATCATTGAGTGTTCTTACCACTTGTATCTAGCCACTGGGGAATGGAGTCGTCCATGGCAAAGTCCTTCTCCACAAGCTGCGATCTTTATTCTGTCCAGCTCCATAGCCTGGGCTTCCTAACAAAACAGCACACAACAGAACTATAAGGAGGTTGAGTGTGAGTTCAAGGTCAACCTGGGCCCATATGTTTCAAAACAATGAATACATAAATATGTAAATAACATAAAATTTAAAAAACAGTTTAATTTAGTTTACCTTAATTGGGAATTTGTTTCTCTGAAAGGTGGAGAGCACTTCCCAGTCAGGAGCCATATGTTATAGATCCTTTTACCCTAACACCTAACTTGATGCCCAGCACTTAGAGGGCTTGACAATTGTAGACTCTGAACCGTGGTTATTATTTAGGCATCTGGAGGGGACATTTTCAAGTTGACAGGTGGAAAGTGTCTTGAATGCTAGTGCTTGCCTGGACAAAGAAGTTTCTGAAGTTGAATGGCCCATCTTTTAAAATGCTCCGCCAGTCTGATCCCTTGAGTGATCCCTAGGTTACCACAACCACAGCAGCACAGGGCACGCTGGGATTATCTTTCTTCCTGTCATTCCTAATGGCTGCTTCTGGAGTGACAATATCACCCTTCCAAGAACACCACGGTCTGAAAGTTTTACCCTGAGAACTAGTCCATGACTGTGCAGGCAAATGCCTAGGAGGTTTGATCTGTGTGTCCTGTGAGTGTAGGGAGGGTGCCTGGATTCAATGAAGTCCTTTAGGATGGGTTGTAATCACAGAACCACAGCAAGAGCCCCCAGGATAGCTGTGCTACCTGAGACTTAGCAAAACACTGCTTGACTGCCCACCTGGGTATCTGCTCATTGCCAGAGGCCTTCTGAGTTTAGCACCGCCACTCTCTACAGTTGAGAACGCTAAGGTTCAGGATGAGAAGACGGTGCAGTCGATAAAGTACTTGTTGGGCGAGTATAAGTTCTGTTCTTAGAACCCTGTAAAAAGCCAGCTGGGTATGGTGGCCCACCTGTGATGCCAGCCACTTAGGAGGCAGAGACAGGGGAGGCAAATCGATTAGCCAGTGTGTCTCAATCTGCCAGCCCTGGCTTTGGAGAGAACCACAGGGGAGATGAATTAAGGAAGCTACTTGAATATCAGTCTTTGGTCTTCACACTCACATGCACAGGAAACCACACATACAGGTGCCCACACACATATGAACATGCATGTACACACATGTGCGTCATACTTATATGCGTTAAATACAAATGAAAAGAATAATAAAGAAAACCAGGTTCAGATGACACATGTGTTCCAGTTGTGTGGGAGGTGGGAGCAACCTAGATGCAGTCTCAGGTCCCTTGCTGCCGAAACATGCCTTTCCTTTAATGTCACCCAGGAACTCTCCAACCAGATGGCCTGGGTTCCACGTCCGACTCAGCTGCTGCTGAACCGTGTGGCCTTTGGCATGCTGCCTTTTAAAGACTCAGTGTGTGACGTCATGGGTCTTGTGAGGACGCTTTCATCATGTGCTCTGCTTGTCTCTCTTCTCGGCTCCCTCTCCTGCCCTCTCGCAACTTCAATTCTTCCCCCTGGGTCGCCTTCCATTGCTTCTCATATGACTTTTATATGCGTGTATTTTCATCTGGGTCTTGATAGGAGTAAAAGCTTAACTTTCCCTGCTGCCACTTTTTCCTCTGATTTCCTCTAGTTCCTTCTTTATGTATAATCCTCCTCCTAATTTCATACACACACACACACACACACACACACACACACACACACACACATTTCTGCATGTGAGAGATAACACACTATTTGCCTTTGGGAATCTGCTTATTTAACTTAACACAGTGATCTCCAGTTCTGGTTCTACTTATTTTCCCACAGCTGATGTAGCTTTACTTTTCTTTATGGATGAATAAAAATATAGACAAAATTTTGCTGAACTATTTATTTTTATTTGCATTTATGTGTATGTTTGTTTGTGTGTGCTTGCCACAGAGGCCAGAAGAGGACATCAGATCCTCTGAAACTGGAGGTCCAGGAGGCTCTGGGCCATGCAAAGTGGATGTTCCGGACTGTTGGTCCTCAGCAACTGGTCTTAATTGCTGAGCCCTGTTTCCAGCTCATAGACTACAGTTTATCTACCTACCTGCTGATGGCCATCACATCTGTTCTGTAAATTAACTTGCGTGGATTTTGACGTATTACTTAACCTTCCCGTGCCTCGGTGTCCTCATCTGCAGAGGGAAGATAATCACTCCTGCATCCCGGTGAAGATGATGTGATGTAAGCTGAAGGAAGTACCCAAGATGGTGTCCGGCAGCCAACAGGGCCGGCCTTTGTGCTATCACATGGGACCACATGCTTCACACACCTGCTCCCTCCTGAGCTGTCAGCTACCTGGGTCTGCATTCATCTCTCCGATAGGCCGGTTGGCTGGCAGCAGAGTCTGATCACATATCACAAGGTCTCCTTCAGCCACTGTGCCTCTGAGAGGCAGCCCTGAATTTCCAGGGACAAGATCTTTTCTGTGTGAGGCCCAACTTGTAGCTTAATATCTGGCTCTTTTGTTATTTTTCTTCCTCATCCCAGAGATTTCTTTCTTAGCACTGACTAAATGGAATGTTATATTATGCAGGGCCTTGGTGACTGAGCGCCGGTCGCACCCACCACATTTATGTATCGTTTGTGAACTGGCAGATTGATCCATCAAGGGCCCCTGGGGCATGCACGCATCTCATTCTGCTATTTTATGAAGACCTTGGATCTGCTGTCTGTTTGATGTGCTGGGGATGTGAACAGCCTGGCTTGCAGGGCATCAGCAGGGAGAGGCTAGAGGGTGAATCTGGACGCTGAGTGCTACCGGTGTGCATCTGCAGGATGGGCAGCTGTTGCCCACCCTGTGCCCTCCACTCAGAAAGGCTGCTCGTGACTGAAGAATGGTTGGGCTGAAGGGACTCATTCTGTCAATAAAAAAACTTATCTGGACTTAATTTACGGTTTGGTAGAGAGAGCTCTTCCTGTGCCAGCCTTACCATCTCACTTTCTGCTTGCAGACTATTCCGGGTCACCTGCCACAATACCCCTGACCCCTTAGCAAGACATAGAAGGCTTTTATTATCTCAGGTTCCTCATGTTGTGGGGTGCATGAAAAATATCACAGGTCCCCAGCACTTGTACCTCAGGCCCAGGCTCGCTTCCCATAGGTTGTTTGCTGGTCTCCAGGCAGGTGACGCTTGCTCACAGCCGAGCATGTACTCCTATTGTGTGGGCAGAAGGCTGTGCCTTCTCCTCTGCACTGACGAATGTCAGGACCCCTCTCAGCCTACTGATAGCCCTTTCTCTTGAGAGGCTCGCTGCAAAGACAGTCGTGCTATGTCCCCTTTCTCCCGGCTGCATCTCCCACTCTCTCCTCTGATGCGACAGTGGGCTCACTTATTCACATGTGTCACCTAAGACATTTCTACCCAGCAAGTCAGGGGCATGAGATGGGTAGTGTAGCTGGCTTATCCCTCAGGTGTTTGACTTGGGACGCTGTAGAGGCCCACAGGAGAAGACATGGCTGGGTTCTATGCTCAGCTTATTCTCAGGTGCACACTCTGTGTGTTCCCTTTTTTTCTGATGCTTAGACTCCTAACTAAAGGTTCCTCAGCTGTTCTCCTTGGCTCACTTTTGACTTGGGATTGCAAAGATGTCACTCTAGACTCTCTTTCACTTTATTGTACCCAAGCTGCTATGCTTCTTGGTGACTGAAATTTGTCCTTTCTGATCACACATGTTTGTTTGAGCCTGATAGACCCAAAACATCCTATTGAACCAGCTAAAAATTCCCTAAAATTCACATATACCTATTCTCCTTACAGACCATTTCCTTCCTCCTTCGTCAGCTCACTTCCCAATTAGTTCTACCCTGTATCCTTCCAGTGAGAGCTTCTACCTGCAGAGCATCAAGCATGGATGATGCTACCCTGAAAGAGGATGGAGACCCTCTAGGGACACAAACATGTTACCATCTCCACATGGTGAATGGAATCACCTTGCATTAAGTACAATCCTGGAGTTAATATTTGATGACCCCACTGTGTCTGTTTGGTTTCTTTGCCTAAATTAGTTCTACTTGGAGTCTGTCAATTTATACTTTCATACTTTATCAGGATTCGGTTAGCACTCATTTATTAAGCAAGTATATTGGTGTCCCTGTGTGTCAGGGGCAGGTGCAGGCATAGGGAATAGATACTGCAGAAAACATAACATTGTGTATGCATGTTTGCACATGACTAATCTATGCTTAGACATGAAATACTAATTAATTTAGATACTATGATATAATGAGCCTTGTAAATACTGAGGGCAGTTTATGAAGATGAAGGAGCAGGTGTAAAGGCCCTGAGCTAGGTGAATACCTGATGGTGTAAGAGACACACAGATCACCTGGGGAGTGTGAGATAATTTCAAGGATGCTAGTTTACAAACTGTGTAATCTGGGGGGGGGGCAGTGGAGGTCTGTGCTGGGGAACATGGTCAGATTATGTTTGAGCAGTACTGTTCTGGCCACTGGCCGTATTGATCAGCTGTGAAAATCAGGGCCAGCTAGAAGGCTATGCTGCCTTTCCAGGGGGTGGGATGAGGAAGACTGGAATAGAAGACTGTACAGTCTTCCGTTAGGGGGAGCTCTAATGGGCTGGAATAGAAGGTGTGCAGCTTCTATGGAGGGACTGTGGTGGGCTGGGACAGACTCTAGACCCTTGAAGATGCCTCATTCCTGCCCTCAACAGCAGCCTGTTCTGCTCTCTCCAGTATAGTCCACAGCAGGGCCTCCTTCCTTTGTCCCTCTTTCTAGGGTGTTGTCATTTTTCCTCCCTGTGTTCTCATCACTTCTGTGTGAAGTCTTAGAACAGCAATTATCATGTTAGAGCAAATGGTGATTTCAAGCCTTTCTTTCTAATCCTTCATTAGCATATGTTAATTGTGCAAGGTAAGACATAATGACATTTCCATATATGCAAACAATCACCGCCCTCTTATCTTTTCCTACCCCTTCCTTCTCTTATGCTTTTCCCTTCCACAAGGCTGATAGCCATCCCTCTGTCCTTTCTGATGTGTTTTCCTTGAACTCGTTTCACTTAACTTGAAAATTATTGCGCATCCATTCCTTTGTGAATTCTCACGGACTAGTTTACTGCCTGAAGTATAACATGGATGCACACTGCAAAACTACCTCACGAAAGCCTACGTCCTCAGCAGCACTGATCATATCCTCTGATGTTTACACCTCTGTATCACCATGCCACGTAAATAAACAAGGGACCACCGAGGAGGATGAGAGGAGTGGTGTCTGTGTGTGTGTGTGTGTGTGTGTGTGTGTGTGTGCTCATGGGGACTCTCCTTCTATCTCATTCATCACCATACAGCCTCACTAGGTATATATTGTCTCATTATACAGGTTAGAGAACTGAGTCCCAAGGAATCAAGGTACCTAGTTGGTAAGTGACTCCTGTGGTATTTTTCTCCTAATGGATCTATTTCTAATCTCCTCTAGAGAGGGCAACAGCAGATCAGAGCAAAAAAGCCATTCAAGTCCAACATGGAGAAGCAATGGTATTCTTGGCGTTCTTACAGGAGTTACAGAAGCATGGGGGATTCCTGTAGCCACAGAACCCCAAAGCTCACCCCAGGGTGGTGATAACTCATGAAGACTGCATCATGGGTGTCACTTGCACAGCTTGCAGTCAGCTCTTTCAGACAAGACTCCTGCAACAATTCTGTGGCGGATCAAATAGATGGGGAGGGGCTTTCTGAATTTGGTTAAGTTTCTTGTAAGTTTCATGACCCCAGTGAGTCCAAGGGCCACAGGGGATATTTTTGTCCTAGCAATCCAGCTACACAGCAATGACAAAAAAGACTCTGTCCCCCAGCTTTGTGCATTGAGGCTGAACGTTTTCCCTGAGGTTGATTGTCCACTGGCCCATTAGGAAATAGTCAGTCATTATTTCTGTTCATCTGGACATAATAAAACCCAATAAAGAATGCTGCCACCATTATTCTTGGGTCACAGTCCTGTCCGCCGAGGGATAGATTAGGTTCTCAAGCAATCCCGCTGCCTTAAAAGAGAATTAGCTATTTTATGTTTCATTTCCAAGTGACCACCACGGTCCTGAGGATGGAGAATTCTTCAAACCTGAATCAGGATGTTATAGGAAATAAAACTAACAGAGAGCAGGAGGAAGCAAAACGGCATAGTGAACAACAGAAGCAGTCCACTAACCTATTGTCTTCTGATAAAGAATTGACAGACAATTCAGAGAAGTTAAGTAACTTGGCCAAAGTCTCACAGAAGTTTGGTTTTGAGCCGCATCTCAGCCGTGGTGGTCCTGATGTCAAAGCTCACAGGCTTGCCTCTTCACCAGTCATCTCATTCATTCGTTCGTTTCTTCGTTTCATCAACCAGATGGCCAGCCAAGCAGCACTGGCTACCAGCCTACGACTGGCAGGCACAGATTATGCATAACTCCCTGTAGAACCTTACATGTGTTCCTTGTAAGAGAAACCGTTTTCTGGGCTCCAGCCCTGTCTCTTGGGTGTTCTGAACAAAGTCTCTTCCTGAGCAGAGAAGGCACATCCAAGCCCTTACCAGCCGTCTCACACTGTGAAGTCAGGCAGAGAGGCAGGAGGATGGAAGCAACAGTAACAAGTACACCCGTGCTTGTTTATAAGAGAGAAGCATTTCTGATGGACAGCACCTGTGTGCCTCAGTCGGCTTAGCATCCTTACGCGCCTCAGGTTTATGGCTCTAGCATCTGCGAAGGAGGAGTCTGTTGGCACTGGTTTCATTTTGAAGTCCTAGGATTGGTTATAGTTCCCACTCTTAATGTGAGTGATGAAAGGGGCCTAGAAGGCAAGGGGGCACATGAGACTGAACAGTTGCTTCAAGGATTTATTGTTGATTCTCCTCTTGGTTCACTTCCCGGGCTGCTGCTCCGAGAATGAGTCATGAGTGAATCGTGCTGGGGTGCTCCCCGTGTTCCCGTGTCTGTCTATGCTTCCTTGTGAGCTTGGGGTAACCAAACACCGCCCTTCCCATATGGCCAGCCTGTACTCACCGCCCTGGTGGCCCCTGGAATCACAGTGTATCCCACCAGTGAGGACTAAGGTCTTCCAAGCCAGTTCAGCATCCTGGGCTACAAAGTCTTTGGCTCTACTGAGTTTTTGTCATTAGGAAGAGCTGTGAGTGTCTTGGTGAAAAAAAATCTATTTAAATTACAGGGTAGCCCCCCAAAGAAATGATAATTATTTTCATTATAGTACTTAAGCCATTCCCCTAAAAAAGGAGAGCAGAGAACAGTTGCTTAAAATGCCAACTTAGTGTCTAACTCTCATGATTTGGACAAGGTGTATTTCCTTCATCTATAAAATGGGGCTAGTGACAGTGCCAATATTACAAGGCTGTTGTGAACTTTACACAGGACGTAAGGTTGAAAGTATTTTGACCGGATCTGTAAATGTGAATGATCGATAGAACTGGTTTTAACTACTATTACAGACCTTAGCATACTTAGTTACTGTTTTAAGTGACTGGCATTTATACAAAGGGATGTTTTAAAGATATATGTATGTTTATATATATGCATGCATGATTCATATGCATGCTATAGCATGTGTGTGGAGGTCAGAGGACAACTTGTGGGAATTGGTTATCTCCTCTGCCAGGTAGGTCCCAGGGACTGGACTCAGGTTCTTAGTCATCTCACCAGGCTGTGTGATGGGGTCTCAAATATCTTCACCTATATTATCTTACCTTACCTTATCTCAGCTTGTGTTATCTTTATTTTCCTGCTGTATCTTTAGGTTTTTCTCAGTTGGGCTGATTCTGTTGCTAAACTCTGAATAAAACTCTGGAAGGCTCCTGTGACTGACTTCCTGCTACCTAACCATAGAAAATTCTAAAACCCCAATAAATCGTGGAAGTCAGTTGTGTTTCAGGAATTAAAACACATGGACTTGGGCAGTTTTCTAAACCTTGGGCTTTGCTTCCTGGACTTGCTTCACACCTGACCGGCCTGTTGGAAGATGGTGTGTGTGTGTGTGTGTGTGTGTGTGTGTGTGTGTGTGAGAGAGAGAGAGAGAGAGAGAGAGAGAGAGAGAGAGAGAGAGACCTCTGCTTCCTTTATGTCACTAGCTGTGGTTTCTGCCTCTTCGGTTTGAGAACAGCCGAGCAAGGGAGAAAGGCAGGCATGCACCTGTTGGCTGATTGGAACTGTCACGAGTGAGGAACCGGCCCTTTCTGGAACTGGTGGATGATTAATCAGGGTTTCTTTCTTTACAATAAATTGATCTTGTTTCTTGAGACAGTCTCATTGCATAGTCTAGGCTGATCTGGAACCCACTGTCCTCCTGCGTGTTAGGCTTCCAGGTGTGTTCTGTTACACCGGGCTTCCATGCCTACTTTTCATGGCTTTGAGGAACACCATGCCTATCCATCACCTTGGCGTCTGGGGGCGGCACACCAATAGTTTGCTTTGAGACACTCATTGCCTTTCTGTGTCTATATTTTCTGCTGCACATTTCTTTTCTCCATCCTTAGGAAAATAGGATCCCATGTCCCTGGCTGGCTGGATTCGTTCCTCTTTCCCTTCTACCCATCCTCTCCTGATCCTTATGCTAGGGCCTCATGCAGGCAAGGAAACACTCTGCTACTAAGCTCCTTCCTTGTACAACCCATGTTCCTCTCTCCACGTTCCTTCTTTATTTCTGGTTGCCTCGGACAGAGCCTTCTTTTAACCATGCATACATAGTTCCTGTGTTTCTAAGGCCAAGTGAATTCACCCACAAACTTAATCATCACCTGCTTGTGAGGCAGGCCATCTTCTGCATGTGACAGAGGCACGAGTGGGGTGTTGAAGGAGCAACGGTGGGCTGCGTTCCCGCCCAGCTCCGCACCGCTAACTTTACCCGAAATAATTACACGGAAACTGTATTCTTTTAAACACTGCCTGGCCCATTAGTTCCAGCCTCTTATTGGCTAGCTCTTACATATTGATCTAACCCATTTCTAATAATCTGTGTAACACCACAAGGTGGCTTACCAGGAAAGATCTTAACCTGTGTCTGTCTGAAGTGGGAGAATTATGGTAACTTCCTGACTCGGCTTCTTTCTCCCAGCATTCTCTCTGTCTACTCCACCTACCTAATTTTCTGTCCTATCAGGGCCAAGGCAGTCTCTTTATTTAACCAATGAAATTAACACAAAACAGAAGACTCTGCCCCATCATTGGGGAACCAACCCCGTACGATTTACTGATGATAGCATAGAAGGCCGAGGATGAAATGATACCCTTGGCCCAGCACTCTAAGTCACAGCCCCAGTCCCATTTCTCTTCTAATTCTGTGCATTTCGTGCCACTTTGTGGTCTAGATCATGTTTAGATTTTTCTCCACTGTGAGACTTTACTGCACAGTTTGGAGTTCAGTCCATAAGAATGGTAGATCGGGTCAGATTTGTACCCCACTCTGTCTGCCACAATCTCAGGTGTGGTACTAGGATTATTTGGGACAGAACCCTAGTAAGACAGCGTGAGATGAATTGTAAGCTTGGAGCTGCTTTGATAGTCTCTTATTCTTTAATGAAAGTGTTGGATAACCCAACATAAGCCACTCAAATACTAGGTTGTTTTGTTAATTGTCTGCCGTTATTTAATATTAGTGAGATTTCCATAAAGTTCAAAGATCGAGATAGATTAAAATAAAATTGATTCATCATTCTTTTTTTGTGCAGACTTGGCCATATAAAGTCAGATGGTCAGTCTTACAAAGTAATGGTTTAAGAATAGTTTTCATAGATGAGAGTTCTCTTGGTAAAGGCTTGTTGGTTTCAATGGTTTTGAGTCTCCTTTTGGTTGCTTTTGTGGTAATGAGTGTTTTCTTCCCCTGTTTAACACAAAGAAATCCAGTCCGCCCCTCATGTTGTTGCTCCCTTTGAAATAAAGAAGAAAGGGTTTGGGAGCTGTTTCTCCCATCTGCCTTGCTTTGTCATCTCCTTCCAGAGGAATCCTGTTCTTTTTTTTTTATGTCTGGGGACAGAACTATGTCTGAAAGCGCCGCAGTCCGTGTAGGGGTTCCTTTCTGTCTCGCACTGTGTAACTTTCCACCTATGTTATTATCCCCTTAACTCACTGCTGCTTTTATTTATGGATTATGGCTCCTCCTCTAAGACTTCTGATATTTTCTGGGGTGGTTTAATGTCTTAAATCTGCTGCTGATTGCCCATATTTTAGTGTATTTTCAATTCGAGACATGGGGCCAGCTCTCTGCCTTTGGTTTTAGCACCCGCTCTGGTGAAGTCATTCTCACTGAAATCACTTCTCTGCTGTCCACTGGCACTTTAATAATCAAGCCAACCCTGGCCTCCCTCTCCCTATTTGTGGCATGATGACAGTTTCCTACATTCTGGTCACTTGAGTCATCTTTAAGCTCCAGCTACTTCTGGGAGAAATCTTTCCGATTGAAGCGATAGTAAAAAACACAATTAATGAAGAATTGGCAGTAATTCAGACATGGAGGTTAATTTGCTGTTACACTTGGGATGAAGATGTTTATGGGCTCTTTCGTTAGTGTAAAATATGTAAAACCTAAAAGTGACCATCTTTACCATGTTCAGGGCTCCACTCAGTGTCTCATGGAATGTTTACTCACACTGGGTATCTGTCAACCTCATCCTTTTCTGGGACTTATTTTAGAGCACAGACCTCAAAATTCTTGGGTGGTCAGACTTGTCACACACTTTAAAATGTGTAGAGATGCCGTTTCATTTTTCTTGTCTGTTCTTTAAGACACACCTGGGTCTTTCATTTCTTCAGCATATAACTGGTGAGTGTTTATGTCAAGCCAGTTGTTGTTCATTGCTTGGTGAAAACCAGAAGTGGCCTTGGGGACAAGTTGGCTGGGAAGGCTTACACATCCTCTCACTCCTGTAGATATTAGATATAACTCCCCACTGTGGATGTTAAACATCACCATCGCCCTCTGTAGATATTAAATATTGTCACTGCCATCTGTAAATATTGAATGCCATCACTGTCCACCTTAGGTAATAAATATCATCACTTTTCACTGTAGATATTAAATATCATTTCTGTTCACAGTAGGTATTGCATATCATCTTTGATTGCTGTAGATATTAAATATCATCACTGATCTCTCCATACATGCTAAATATAATCACTACTAACTGTAGATATTAAATATCATTGCTGCCCATTATGAATATTAATATCATTGACCTCTGTAGATATTAAATATCATCATTGTTCACTGTAGATATTGAATATCATCCCTGCTCACTATAGGTATTAAATATCACCCCTGACCTCTGTAGATATTAAATATCATCACTGTCCATTATAGATATTAACAAGCAGTAGTATTTTGGATATTTTTGCTCAGTTGTGTTTTGTGGAAATTGACCCATATTATTACATCAAGGTCTTAGATGCCGTTGAGATTTTTTTCCACAAGGCAGGGGCCATGCATGAGGCCATCTCCTCTCCAGGCCCCATTTACCACTCATAGCCACCCTCTGGGGAAGTACACTGACATCATCAGGATTGGAGATGTGAGGAAACAAGAGTTCAAGTGTTTGTCCAGAGCCTCCCAGCTCATTGCTAAATTATAGTATAAGAACAAGACCTGTTCTCTGTGTGTCCACGGACCTTGACTGTGATGTCAGAGGAAACTCAAATGGCCCTAGGAGGGATGTCTGCTGTGGTCTCAATCTCTAACACTTGAGGGTATGCAAGGGTTCAGCAGGTGGTGGGGGACGGAAGGGAATTCACCTCAGAGGGGCAAAGATTGATGTGGGAGCCTACAACTTTCAAGACCTTCACGTTGTAAGTATGCGCATCCCAGAGAGGCAGGCAGGAGGTGGTGTAGGCCAGCTGTGTTAGGGCGAGTAGTGCAGCGATGAGCTAGGTGTGCACTGGAGGTGAAGGCGGCTGTGACCTTAGAAGGAGCGGTGATGGCTTGGGCTTTGCTGCTGCTGGGGAAGGCACAGGGGTGTGACGTGACCTGGAGAGGTCTTCGAGAGAGGTTGAGTATGAGCAGCTGAGTGGAGCATGGTGACATTTTGACATTCCCTCTCTAGGGAAGACTGAAGAATGGTGGGATTAGGGAGAGAGAGCGAGGAAGGAGAATCACTGGGCAAGGCAGAACGTTCGCTTAGGTGCTTTTCAAAGCCTCCCCTAACGTAGTGAGGCAGGAGTGACCTGAGTCATCTGACATGCTTCCTCTTGTCAGAGCCACGTTGGAGTTATGTTCTGGAACCCTGGGAAGGAAGCAAGTCAGCCTTCTGGACCTCAGCCTCCTCTTTAGTGAAGATAACCTTACTACATCTGCCTTAGGAAGTATGAGGATTGAGTGAAAAATATACACGATGCCACCTTGTCCTTTGTTTTGTGGATAATAAGTTCTTGATTAAACCACCAAGGTCAATAATATTAGCAACATTTTTTATTATTCTAAAATGGTTTGTAACTAAAATCCTCAAGTCCTTCTGTGTGGCAGAGGAGACAACACTTCACTTTTTTACCACGTACCAAGGCAACCATCTTCTCAGCAATGGACCCCTCTGAACAATGCAATCTCACTCTCCATAAAGAACCCTTTATTGCAAGTGAATCAGACAAACAGTAGCCTGTGAATGCATGTTTTACAAGAGCCTGGACACACGATTTGAAAGGTCAGTAATGTCAGCTTTTAAATTAAATTTTCTTGTTCTTTAATAGTTCAGATCAGATTTTTGATTATATTAAGTCATTTCAGAGAACCCTGCACACCTTGTTATTACACACTATGGTGACTTCCTGGAGAGTGACAGCCACATCACTGTACCTCTGCATGGGGATTGCTCTCAGCCCCATAATTCAAGGGGGGGGGGACTTTATGAACACTACCTTCCCAAGGGAGGACCTTTGCTCCTGACACGCGTCAAGAAGAAGCTGCCAAGTTATTCTGTATACCTTACCTGATAAATTAAAAGCAATTCAAATATCGCTGGTTGAGGCTGGGACTTCGAGGCCATTAAAAGTGACAAATAAAATGTGAGCCTCTGTTGGAAAAGGGTAATTTTCCTACCAGAGATTGTGCTGGTAAAGACATCTGATTTTCAGAAAAGAATGTCATCTCACTGGGTAAATACATGCTGAAGCTTCCACGCCTTATCTCTCTTGGTAAGAAATGACTCTTTAAGGAAGAAAAATACGTGGTATTTGGAGAAGGCGTGTTAGTGATAGTGTATGTATTGTGTGTATTTGATGAAAAAAAAACAGGTGTGTTCAAATCAGAGCTGGGAAGGTAGTCATTCAAGACTTCGCTCACCTCGGGGTTGTATTGTATTCCTATGTAGATTTTAAAATCACAACACACACATTCAGTTGGGTGGTGCTTAGTGTCAGCTTTCCCATGAGACTGACTTGTCCACATCATCACCTGTGATTTTGTCTCAAAACTGGTGCATCTTATCCTATCTGACTGTACTCTGTGGGATATGCATTTGTTGTCTATCTATCTATCTATCTATGAATCTATCTATCCATTTTCTTTCTATCTATCTATCTATCTATCTTCTATCATTTTTGGGTTTTTGAGACAGGGTTTCTCTGTGTGGCTTTGGAGCCTGTCCTGGCACTCACTCTGTAGACCAGACTGCCCTTGAACTCACAGAGATCTGCCTGTTGCTGCCCTCCGAGGACTGGGATTAAAAGGTGTGCCACCAGCACCTGTTGGGCATATGCATTTCTTTGTTTGTTTTTTGATTCTCTGTGTAACAACCCTGGATGTCCTGGAACTAGCTCTTGTAGATAACTCACAAAGTTCCTCCTGTTTCTGCCTCCCAAGTGCTGGCATTAAAGGCATGTGCCACCACCACCCTGCTTGGGATATGCGTTTATAATTACTTACCTAAGTTTGTTCTAATTTTTAGACAGTTCTTCACTGTACAATCTAGGTTATCCACAAATCTGGATCTTACCTCATCCGTCCAGGTGCTATGATTATAGGTGTGCAAGCCAGTGTCTGGTGAGGTCTCTTCTTCAAGAACTGTGCTCTTCTATCCTGTAGGATCAATGGCAATGTGCAGGTGCCTTGAGGGGCTTCTGAGCAATAGTGTACATTTTCTTGGGTTATAATGTTTTGTGACAATTTGGAAGAATTTCTTCTTGAGACAGAGTATTACTGAGCTTATTAAAACGTTTACCTGACAATACATTAAAGCTAAGATGTCTAAATTAAAAAAAAATCATCAAGTTTCCAGGCAGGGTGTTGGACTCTTGAATACACTTTTAATTTTTCTTAGGCCATTATGATGGATAATGCTGGATTTGCCCTGGGGATTTAAAGTCACAGTTCTTGGACGCAAACATTATAAACAAAATTCATTGTCTTAAACCAAAGGCAGACTTAAAAAGCCCATGAGTAGACATGATTGTGTTCAGGCTCTCACAACCTGCCATTACTATCTAGACATCTCCACGACTAATTCATGTATCATATCTCTAAACAGGTTTGTGTATTGTCTCTACAATAAATAGTGATATATGTATCATAGTCTTCAGCATAGGTGGAAGCAGTAGCACTATCGCTGTCATAAATATTATCATCATCACTGCCATCACCACTGCCATGATCCTCACCATCACTGTCATTACTATTATTATTGTTATCATCACTGCCATCATCACTGCCATGATCCTCACCATCATTGTCATTACTATGATTATTGTTATCATCACCACCGTCATCAATGTTGCCATTGTCATCATCGCCACTATCACCACCAACGCCATCATTGTGATTATCACCATCATTACCATTATCATTACCTTATCATCATTAGTGTCATTAACATAGCCATCATCACCGTGGTCATCATTGCCTTTATCACCACCATTGGCCATGATGATTTGTCTTCTTTACTTTCTTCTGTGTTTTTTTTTTCTCCCAGGAAAGCTCTTTCAGGATAATAGCAGTGCCACGATTATGTACAGTAGCTAATTATGAGTCTCACTGACGCAATCTGCTGTTATTGTTAGATAATTCAGGAAACAGCGATCTCTGTATATCAATGATCGGGTATTTGTCTTGCATGCACACCCTTGGATCTATTCCTACCATCTAATACAATGTTAGAAACTATTCCAGAACAAAGTGAATCTTTGGCTCACAATAGGATACATGCTTGTTTCTAGGTTGACCAAAATTGTGGCGAGGCAGAACATTCTCAGGTAAGGTGTGGACCCTGGGGGAATGTGAGTCAAGAGCGGATGTGTTTCCCTTTAGAAGCAGATGAAAATGATAACTAGAAAATGTCTCACCTAGCCTCCAGTTCTCACTTCATTGGACAAATAACCCATGTTCAGAGAGATTTTTTTTTTTTGTCTTATGTTGACATAGTAGTGAATAAGACTGGATTTTCCTTGGAGCTGTTTTTAAGTGGAAACATGACATAAGTAAAAATATGCATATATCTATGTGTGTAGCATGAGGGGATGTTAGAAAGTGATACAAAAATGTGGTACCACCATCTGTACCACGAATCATTGTGCAGCGACTTCAGAGTGCTCCTCTCAGGCACTGCCTGCTTCCCATTAGAACCATGTTGACTACGAGTCTAGAGACTGTTGTTGTTGCAAACGTCACTTGTAGACACTTAGAAAGGAAATAGTTTTGTATCTGGCTTCATTAGACCCACATTTGTGTGTGTGTGTGTGTGTGTGTGTGTGTGTGTGTGTGTGTGTGAGAGAGAGAGAGAGAGAGAGAGAGAGAGGGATAGAGAGGGAGAGGGAGGGAGAGAGAAAGAGAGAAAGAGAGAGAGAGTGAGGGAGAGGGAGGGAGAGAGAAAGAGAAAGAGAGAGAGAAAGAGAGAGAGAGACAGGGAGAGAGAGAGAGAGACAGAGAGAGAGAGAGAGAGAGAGAGAGAGAGAGAGAGACCGAGACAGAGATCCCACTGAAGTCCATTCTTTTTATTATTGTGTAGTCGTTATGTCAAT